>NC_064923.1:623109351-625686851 GCF_023897955.1 Schistocerca gregaria
AGAAAAGCCACACATATATTTTTGTCGAACTTTACCAAAATGGAAGTTTTATTGCTCAGGCTCTGTGGGTGTGTAAGCTCTCAGACAAGTAAGACACCTTACATAGAACTCCTGAAACAATTCCGGCTAAATCGATATGACACACAACATAGTTAAGTGGAAATGTACGAATTTTATTAGTAGGCAAATTGAATAAGAAAGCTGTCATTCCTTGAATATAGCTCACACTAGTAATTGCACGCAAGTAATTTCCCCAAAATCG
The DNA here is from genome assembly GCF_023897955.1 of Schistocerca gregaria. NCBI lineage: Eukaryota > Metazoa > Arthropoda > Insecta > Orthoptera > Acrididae > Schistocerca > Schistocerca gregaria. Next base: position 623,109,614 of record NC_064923.1, read on the forward strand.
AACTACAAGATACAGTTCTGAGGAGAGGAGAATTTTAGGATGGCAACGCCAGTCCTGTGTTGGGCTGAAACCTTTGCATCAGGGCACCCTGCAGACAGCTCTTAAGGAGTTTAACTGCAAAGTCTCCTTATATGGAGAATTAACCGAGAAGTGACTGTTAACACTTGCGAGCAATTTGAGGGCAACGACGGACGCGCTATTCCAGCCAAATAGCGTACATTAAGCCAAAAAGCTGTTGAGCAGCTAGGAGTCTCGGCTTCACCGAAGAAGTAGGAAACGTATTAGACTGGTGTTCAACAGTCGAGAGGGTTTTAGAATAGATTATCAGGTTCACAGCTCGCGACAACAGCAGCCACTGGCGACGATGACGAAAGATAAACACGCACGCTTGGGCTACGCCAGCAAATAATATTCAATTAACACTCAGAACTGCAGTCGTCTCGGTCTCTACTATTTTATCGTACATTAAGGTTAGTTGGTTGGTTGGTTTGGGGGTTTAAAGGGACCAGACTGCTGCCGTCATCGGTCCCTCGTATATTCAGCATGACCTTTAGTTGAACATATCATCAGGCTTAATTAAAGCAGAAACGTGAGATATACGATTTAACGAAAAGAACTAATCAGCCACTGTAGAGTGCTTTGTACTCTGAAGTTACTGAATTGTTTTAATTGTGTACCTTTTTTGGTTGCTCTTCACTGACCCTCATCCATTAATTGGTTATTTTAATTGAGCATTTTTAGCTTAATTGATATCTATGGCCCAATTGTATTTAATTTGTTTGCATTATATAGACTCCAGACATGATCATCTACCATCCTGCTATCAAAGACCCTTAGATTATTTACGAATTTCGCTTCACAGTTGTGAACACCCATCCTGTACGTATTATAATTATAAAATTATTTTGAAGAGGAAAAATACACATTGATAACGAAAATCTAAGATTTTCATTTTTGCTAAAATATAGTTACACCGGAACCCATACACTAATTTCTCCTAGTAAGCCGGCCGGAGTGGCCGAGCAGCTCTAGGCGCTTCACTCTGGAACCGCGCAACCGCTACGGTCGCAGCTTCGAATCCTGCCTTCGGCATGGATGTGTGTGATGTCCTTAGGTTAGTTAGGTTTATGTAGTTCTAAGTTCTAGGGGACTGACGTCCTCAGAATTTAAGTCCCATAGTGCTCAGAGCCATTTGATTTTTCTCTTAGCGAAAACGTTTGCTTTATAGGGAGTATAGTGGAACATCACCGTCCGTGCTGCTGTATTATTCTGAACTCTGCATGCAAGAGATGTTATCTTCCTACTTCGCAGACCGTAGGTTCAACCCAAATTCCTAGAACACTCACACAGCGTCCTTGCGCAACTGTAGTAGGAAGACAGACGAGAACCAGTCTCACACATGTTATATATGGTTTGTCAGATACGCAACGTCTCATATCACTTCTTATTTCCGTAGAAAAACTGAGCAATGAAAATTGTATTTTGGAAGCTTTTTTATACTGAAATAGAGATCGCTCTCCTTCTGACAATGTCAGGTAATTAACATATACACATTTTATTTGACACGAACGAACTTCTTCGACAAGCAAAAATTGTACTCACGAAACTCATCTGTTTTCTTTTATTTCATGGAATCAAAACATGTACTGTATGCAAATGGAGTATGTACGCTCTCATGCAGATGCAATGACTTATGCACTAATTTATTTTGACTATCGAGCTGCAGTTGAATTGACACACTTTAACATAGACCTCAAGCACCACATCATATGTATTCGTGATGTTCGTTTCGTTCTATATGTTACAAAAATGTAAGTCAGCAAAAAATTTTAATTATGTATTGTAACTCATCAGTCGGTCACGTTGTATTTTCTGTTGGGTCACCTTGAACTAAACCTCAAGCTCTGTAGTAGGCATTAAAAGCGAGAACTGTATCAGTTACATATAGATATTTCATTTAATGATTGAGATGTTACTATATATGTCATAGACTCATTGGCACTACACCATTTTCATGTGATCTTTAAATATTTTCAATCAAACGTCTGCCTGCTATGATGTATTTATTATAACATCTACTTACACACACTCTTTAGCACTGTAGTAAACATAAACATCGAGCGTAGCATCGTTTACATATGGAAAATTCAAATCAAAAATGGTTCAAATGGCTCTGAGCAATATGGGGCTTAACATCTGAGGTCATCAGTCCCCTAGAACTTAGAACTAATTAAATCTTACTAACCTAAGGACATCACACACATCCATGCCCGCGGCAGGATTCAAACCTGCGACCGTAGGGTTCGCGTGGTTCTAGACTGTAGTGCTTAGAACCGCTCGGCCACCACGGCCGGCATAGAAAATTCATTCATGAAGTTATTATACGAAAGGTATCACACCTGATTTCCATATGCACTTTGTGCCTACTCCAATTAAAAACTAGAAAGTATAAACCACGAGCGCTTTAGCATACGTATGCTTTAAAATCCACGATGTCATCGTGAGTGGTAGCTTATGCTCTCACGTAAACTTCGAGAACCTTACCACGAGCTCCTCGATACTTTATAATAATAATGAACTCACTATATTTAGACCATGGGCGCCTCATTGTTTGCGCGTACATCTTGCAAGAACCCTTGGCGAGCGAAGTCGCAATGTCAGTCTATTTTTTTAAACACAAAATTCCCATTCTCCGATGTAAGAAAGACAAAGAAACCTCTTCTCTGAGTAGAAACTGATTACTGATAAAAACTTAACAATTCTTCTTGAATCACACAAATACTTTGGAAGTCGAACACGAGTAATCCTGAACAAAATGCTTTGGAAACAAAATATACTTCGTGTAACATAGAAGGTCCGGAAGCAAGGTAATAGTAAATAATAATAAGAAACCAAGTGACATTTAAGTTTCTTCTGTTCGTTCTCGTCCAAGGTGTTGTAGTGGTTACACATATTTAACCAACACCCATTCTTTCAAAAATGATCTTCAGCATGTTGCCGTAGTGCTTCTTGTTGTTGCGATACGTGCTGATTTTTGCACATTCACACTTCATGTAAATGCGTAATTTAATCTGTCTGTCCGACCCAAGTGTGTGGATGACATAACTAACGTATTTTCCCAGTAACCAGCTAATGGCGTTGGTTTTTAATTTCGGGAAGTATGTCGTGTCTGGTCTCAGGTGGAGCGATGGAGTTATATATTCCGTAGAGGATCTGGTGAGAAAGGCGATTTGTTGCCCGATCCAATTCCAGTTTTGCACATTGCCGCCACAGGTGAATCTGTGGCTGAGTGTATCCACCAGACGGCATTTTCCACAAAGGTGTGTCTGGTTTAAACCGATCCCATATAGTCCCTCGTTGGTGCTGATGACACTGTTAACTGTTTCGTACCATGCGGAAATAGCGTCTGTAGATAGCCCGGCACAGTTGTGTTCCGCCATACAGCCTTCCAGTTCCAGTTTGGGAATTTCCTTTCAATTTTGTTTCTGCCCTCATTTAACTTCCTTTCAAGTATGATGTCGCCCACTGTGATACATGTGTTGCTTCTGATTTCGTCACTAAGATAACTTGCTTCGAGGAAAATGTTCCTCACATACTGCAGACGGGCATTAATCCTTCGCACATCAATCGGTGCTTGCAGGCTATGGCGTGTCACAGCCTCAAAGAGCTTTGCGGTTATACATTGTGGAAATTCTCTGAGTGTATGGAAAGTCCGTTTGAGGAACAGAGCAGACGCTTTATTGTAAATATCCACCAAACCGAGGCCCCCGTTTCTGACACCCAGTATAACGGTAGTCGCACCAATCCTGAATTTGTCTCCTCGCCATAAATAATTGGCAACAGTGGACATGATCCCTTTCGCTACTAGTTTAGGGATTGCAAATACCTGCGCAGTGAAATACGCTTTAGACAAAACGCAGGAGTTGATCAATCTGACTTTTTGCACCAGGTGCATAGTTCGATGGATGTTCTCCATTACAGCACCATGAACTTTCCCCCTAGCTTCCGTCCAGTTAAAAGCAGCCATCCTCATCGGACATGCCATTAAGGTTATTCCCAAAGTTTTATGTTTGTTGTCTTGTTTTGCCCATGCCAGTCGGAGGTGATCTAGGCCCCGTAGATTCAATATTTTACTTTTGTTTTCATTTGTTGTCGCTCCCGACGCTAGACAATACTTTTGGATTTCTCTTTCCAGTGTAACTGTCTCCTCCTTATTCCTTATTACAACGCCCACGTCTTCAGCATAAGCTCGTATGACAGTTTTCTCACCATTCAATGTTATGCCTGTTAATCTTGCGTGGACAGTGCGGAGGAAGGGCTCTAAAGACACTGAAAATAAAAACATAGATAAGGGACTGCCATGTGGAACCACTCGCCGTATCTGTGTGGGTTTAGAAGTTTGGCCATTGATATTTTTGCATTTATACCTGTTGAAATATTTCATAGCACGTTGACAATCTGAGGGTGGAAAGCCATTCTTGATAGCGTCGCAAAGAGATATCTATGACTAACGCGGTCAAAAGCTTCGTTGAAATCTATAAAGATTAAATCACATTTTATACTTGTCACTCAGGTAATTGCTATGACGTCTCTGTATGCAGATAGACTTTCGAAAATCGTTCCGGTCGGAGAACAAGATTGATGATGACTCAATATTTTGTTGGAAAAAGCAGAGAGTCTTTTGTTGATAATACGCGAAATTATTTTGTAATCAGAATTTAGTAGCGAAAGTGGCCGAAAATTGTTTAAGTTGGTTTTGCCTTTACTCTTAGGAATCAGTACTATTTTACTTTCCTTAAACTCGGCAGGGATCGTTTTTCCGTTCAGGACCTAACTTGCCATGGAAGTGATCTTGTACCCAATTATAGACCAGTAGCTGGCATAAAACTCCACAGGGAGGCCATCAGGTCTCGGAGATGTTTTGAGAGGTGAGTTACGCACTCCCTCATGCACTTCATCTTTAGTAATAGGAGACAGGATGTCAGCGTTGTCTGTTCCCGACAATTGTGGACCTAAGCTAGTGAGATAGTCCTCGAAAGCTGCATCTTCCACTGTGGTAGGGGCATATAAGGTTTCATAGTACCTGTGAACTTCGTCCAGTATTTCTTTCTGGCATGTGAGCCTCGTGCCAGTATGCGTCTGGACTTCATCAATAAAAGTTTTACGTCTGTTTTTAGCATGCCGCACCAAGTGATACAGAGAAGCTGTTTCATCTGCTATGACTGATGTGGCTTTCGATTTAATTTTTAGTTCCTCCATCTGTTGCCGTTTAATCCTTAATAACTTGGCTTTTATATTTTTGATATCATTCAGACGAATTACGTCATCATGGGCCTGTTGATATAAGTCTGTTAAAACTTTATAATAAAACTCCATTGTATTCCTCAACTCCCTGTGGCTCGCTGCACTATACTGCATGACAACTTTTCGCAGCCTTGGTTTAGCCCTCCTAGTCCACCAGTCAATGACTGTTGGGTGCTTGTCTACTGTGCGGATGCACATAGTCCACGCTACTCTTATTTCCTGTTCCAGTTCTTCGTCAGTTAAAACAGAGATATTTAAATTCCATTGGCCTCTGAATCGACGGGTTGGCTGTACACATAAATTAAAGCACGTTAAAAGTGTACTGTGATCGCTAAAAGACACGGGAATAGTTTCAACGTTTATAAATAATTTTGCAAATTTGGTGACACGTAAATTCTATCTAGTCTGCTGCGGGAGTGGCTGGTTATATGTGTGAACACGACTGACGTCGGGTGATGAAGTTCCCACAAATCCTTAAGTTGTAGATCACTTACTAACTTTTTTAACTGTGGCAAGTAGTTGATCTTTCTGGTTTAAAACGCAGTTAAAATCTCCACCTAGTATAAGAGAACACGGATTTTTCCTCAATAAATAAATCAGTTCATCTTGAAAAAACTTCGCACGATCCAGTTTGTGGGAATTTCCTGATGGGGCGTAGAGGTTAAGCAGTGTCACATCGAAAATTTTTATGCCTATGGCTCTTCCTGATTGTAGTCGTTCGATTTCAGTCAGCGGAGTGCCTTCCCTTATAATAAAGGTTGTACCGATATTGGCTTCCGTAGAAACATTAACAATTTTTAAAAAAGCCTGGGATCCGAAATTTCGCTATCGCAACTTCTTGTAGCAACGCGATATCTGTCCCAGACTGGTACAAGAATTATTTTAGTGCTGCGAATTTCAAGGGTGACTGTATTTTATTAATGTTAATAGACATACCAGAATAAGTTATTTGGGATGAGAATCGGTATGATTATAGGAGCAACGTGCTTCTCTACAAGTCACGATCTTTACAAGTTGTGTGCCCATTACATGTACTAACTTCCTAGAAAAATTTTCACTCCTTTTAAACAAAGTGCTTGACAAGATGAGTATCCTGAAATCCTGACAATGCATGGCTATGAGTCACTGTGGCCGTTCTCTTTCTCCTCGTCAGAGTTGGGCCTGATGACTTCTTATTTAATATTCATTTTCTTGATGTCTTTCTTCTCTGGTGTGGCTTTCGCTTGATGACGCGTGACAGCAAGACCCAGTTTCGGTCGCAGCCGCCGGAGGTGGCCGTCTGGCGCAACTGCAGTGGCTTGCGAGTCGTCAATATTTGGTTCCGGCGCGGTGTCTGTCGTGTTGTCTTGCTGGCGAGGCGGTGATGTTTGTTTACTTCCTCCTTCGGCGCGGCTTTGCGCTTCGGAGTCAGCAGGTTGTTTACTTGGTACTTCCTCGTACTGTTCGCACTGTATGGGCTGTGCACTCCATGCGGTTATTGCAGCTGTGACCTGAGGCTCAGGGTCACATTCCCGTGAAAGCTGCGTCACTATCTGTTCTTGGCGGTATAAGTCCTTTTGCGAAACCCGGAGCCACATCGACCTGCATTTCATCTCCTTTTTCCACTTCCAACAGGTCTTCAGGACTGGGCTTCGGCTTCCTGGCAACGGGTGTTTCACAGGAAGAGTCCTCATTAACATCTTTTCAGTGTCCTCTACAGGATGCTTTTTAGTGGGAATCTCGCTGTCACGGGACGGAATTTCAGCAGTTAATGCAGAGTTTAAAGACGGAAAGTCATTAACATTAAGTGCAACATTTTCAGAGGTAGCAACAGGATCCACGACAGCCGACGGCTCTGTTGTATTACTGCCTGGAAACAAATCGTTGAGTGTCAATTTCCGGCGTTGCGTAAGGTTATTTGTTAGCGCAAAAACACGGCGAGGGCAGTCCTGACGGAGGTGACCAGACTGGTTACATACATGACATGTAGCGGTTTGCCCTGAGTACATAACATGCGCCTTGTGCCCGTCAACAAAGATGTGGGAGGGAATGTTTGCCTTCACTTCCTTCTCGACGGAGCGAATGCCGTTAAAGCACTGCAGCTTGAAATGCGAAGCCCACCTTTCGCTGACCATTTGCCTGACAACCCTACACTTTGAAAGGACATCTTTAATTTTCGATTTGTCTGCTTCTATGGGAATATTCAAAACCCTAACATTCCTAATTACAGACTCGGAATTACGGAGTTTTACAGTACTTTTAGTACCATCACGGTGTATAAATTCCGTTTCATAACCAAATTTTTCCAGAAAGTGGTCTACACTCACGGAATCGTTAAACTTTACAAAATGCGATATTCATCAGAGCTGCATGATATGAACAGATTCAGAATGACGGCCAATTACCTCGGTAATCCATTCGTGTATTTCAAGTGCAGAGGTCTGTACTCGACGGGTGTATTTGTCGAAGGTGAAATTCACGGTGTTTTTTCTCACGGGGTATGCCATGGTGTTCTCCAGCGAAGAAATCTCGGACAACGCCGAAATCCCAACGGCACTACGTAGAAAGACGACACGAACGAAGAACAGATGCTCAATTGATAACTCTTAATTCACGTGCAAAAACGTCAATAAACGATCACGAAACACGAAATCACTGGTGTAAACACTGAACGTTCACGAAGCAAACTTAGATGCGTGCGACCGCTGCGACAGCTACAGCCAGACTGTTGACCACGAGCTGCGAAATAGTAGTTTGCTAATGGCTCACCAAGTGTGTCATGTGGGTGGCAGAAACTGAGTGTCCGGGAGATGCAAAGATCAACCTCCATGGGCTGTTCATAATAAACCATTAACCTGCAACATGAATACCGATTCGAAAGTGATCACAAATGTTCATACGATGAAGATCCAAGGCGAGCTCTTTGGGGGTTACAAACAATGCCGGACAATCAGGTCGATATCCATTCTTAAGAAATGCCTGTTGAATCATATTGTTGTAACGGGTGATGAGAATTGATGGAATGTGATGGCTTGCAACCGAATGCGAAACAGCCTGTTTGAACAGTCAGAAGTGTCAAGCATGAATTAAGAATAATGAGCTTTAAGGGCGTATAATAAATACACTCCTGGAAATGGAAAAAAGAACACATTGACACCGGTGTGTCAGACTCACCATACTTGCTCCGGACACTGCGAGAGGGCTGTACAAGCAATGATCACACGCACGGCACAGCGGACACACCAGGAACCGCGGTGTTGGCCGTCGAATGGCGCTAGCTGTGCAGCATTTGTGCACCGCCGCTGTCAGTGTCAGCCAGTTTGCCGTGGCATACGGAGCTCCATCGCAGTCTTTAACACTGGTAGCATGCCGCGACAGCGTGGACGTGAACCGTATGTGCAGTTGACGGACTTTGAGCGAGGGCGTATAGTGAGCATGCGGGAGGCCGGGTGGACGTACCACCGAATTGTTCAACACGTGGGGCGTGAGGTCTCCACAGTACATCGATGTTGTCGCCAGTGGTCGGCGGACGGTGCATGTGCCCGTCGACCTGGTACCGGACCGCAGCGACGCACGGATGCACGCCAAGACCGTAGGATCCTACGCAGTGCCGTAGGGGACCACACCGCCACTTCCCAGAAAATTAGGGACACTGTTGCTCCTGGGTTATAGGCGAGGACCATTCGCAACGGTCTCCATGAAGCTGGGCTACGGTCCCGCACACCGTTAGGCCGTCTTCCGCTCACGCCCCAACATCGTGCAGCCCGCCTCCAGTGGTGTCGCGACAGGCGTGAGTGGAGGGACGAATGGAGACGTGTCGTCTTCAGCGATGAGATTCTGCCTTGGTGCCAATGATGGTCGTATGCGTGTTTGGCGCCGTGCAGGTGAGCGCCACAATCAGGACTGCATACGACCGAGGCACACAGGTCCAACACCCGGCATCATGGTGTGGGGAGCGATCTCCTACACTGGCGGTACACCTCTGGTGATCGTCGAGAGGACACTGAATAGTACACGGTACAGCCAAACCGTCATCGAACCCATCGTTCTACCATTCCTAGACCGGCAAGGGAACTTGCTGTTTCAACAGGACAATGCACGTCCGCATGTATCCCGTGCCACCCAACGTGCTCTAGAAGGTGTAAGTCAACTACCCTGGCCAGCAAGATCTCCGGATCTGTTCCCCATTGAGCATGTTTGTGACTGGATGAAGCGTCGTCTCACGCGGTCTGCACGTCCAGCACGAACGCTGGTCCAACTGAGGCTCCAGGTGGAAATGGCATGGCAAGCCGTTCCACAGGACTACATCCAGCATCTCTACGATCGTCTCCATGGGAGAATAGCAGCCTGCATTGCTGCGAAAGGTGGATATACACAGTACTAGTGCCGACATTGTTCATGCTCTGTTGCCTGTGTCTATGTGCCTGTAGTTCTGTCAGTGTGATCATGTGATGTATCTGACCCCAGGAATGTGTCAATAAAGTTTCCCCTTCCTGGGACAAAGAATTCACGGTGTTCTTATTTCAATTTCCAGGAGTGTATTTCGTTTCTTAATAGAAACGTCGTATTCTTTTTCACCACACCTGTCTGTCACTCTGTTTTCTGCCGACCGTCGAATCACGGTTGCTTCTACGTGGGAAATACTGCACAATGTGGTCGATCACACAATGAAACCGTCTGTGGGAAGATGCCAGGCCGTCACCCGTATAGTGCTTCCATCGACTGAAAACGTCAGGCCGGCTTTCTTTGGGCCGACTCGGACGTCGTGGGCGACGATGACGTGGACTGTCCTGTGAGGCGCGCGCACTCACGGAGCGACCGCCTCTGTGAGGAATTATGCATAAGTCGCCGCTGTGCGTGGCCGGCCAGAGCGGGGCGGGAGTGGTGGCTGGGGGGGGGGGGCGGGGGGAAGATGGATGGACGGATGGACGGACGGAACGAAGGCTGGCGAAGGGAAGGGAAGGCGAGCGGGAGACATCGATTGACGGCGCACCCACGACAATAGCTGCAGCCCCGTCGCGCCACGTCGCTGCGCTCCAGTGGGCATTCCGTGTCGGATATCTTTTCACGGAATGCCGATTTTTCTTTTCACTTAGTTTTCAGGGAAGCAACACCATATTGGCTAACGACCACATGCATTCTGTGAGAAAGTATTGCGGAAATGGTGTTCTTCAATAGGCCTCACGTCTGACGCTCCGAATTACATATTACCACTTGGAGAACGATTTAATTTGAGTGTGCAGCGATTTAAGTGCGGGTGACTGAGATATATTACCTATTGCATCTCATCTCGAAATACAATAAGGTGACAAAAGTCGTGCGAAAGAGATATGCGCGTTTAGAGATGGAGGTATTATCGCCTACACCATGAATATAAGAACAGTGAATTGGCGGAGCTGTCATGTGTACTCAGGTGATTAATGCGAAAAGGTTTGCGACGTGATTGTGGCACGACGGGAATCGATAAACTTTTACCGCGGAATCGTGGTTGGTGCTAGAGGCATGGGAGATTTAATTTCGGAAATCATTAAAGAATTCAATATTCCGAGATCGACAGTGTCATGAGAGTGCTGAGAATACCAAATTTCAAGGATACTTACCACCACGTAGAATGAAGTGGACGGCTACCTTCACTTAGCGACCGAGAGCAGCGACGTTTGCATAGAGTAGTCAGTGCTAACAGACAATCAGCACTGCGTGAAGTAACTGCAGAAATAAAGTTGGTCGCAGGGTGACCGTATGGCGAATTTTGGCGTTAATGGATAACGGCAGCAGACGACCGACGCGAGTGCCTTTGCTAACACACTCCCGGGTTCGTGACCGCATCAAAGGGACCATTGATGACTGGAAAACCGTTGCCTGGTAAGATGATTCCCGGTTTAGTTGATAAGAGCTCATAGTAGGGCGCGAGTGTGTTACAGGCCCCACGAAGCCATGGACCCAAGTTGTTGGCAGCGTACATTGAAAGTTGGTGGTGGCTCCATAATGTGGCCCCGGGGGAGGTTCGAGTCCTCCCTCGGGCATGGGTGTGTGTGTTTCTCCTTAGGATAATTTAGGTTAACCAGTGTGTAAGCTTAGGCACTGATGACCTTAGCAGTTAATTCCCATAAAATTTAACACACATTTGAACATTTTTTGAACATCTCCATAATGTTGTGAGCTGTGTTTACATGGAACGAACTGGATTCTTTGGTCCAACTGAACTTGACAGCCACTGGAAATGGGTATGATCGGTTACTTGGAGACCGTCTGCAGCCATTCACAGGCTTCATGTTCCCGAACAATGATGGAATTTTTGTGGATAACGATGCGCCGTTTTACCTGGAAACTGCCGTTCGTCATTAATTTGAAGAACAAGAAATTTCTAGCGAGTGATTTGGCCACCAAGGTCATCGGTCACGGATCCAATCGAACATTTATGGGACATAATAGAGAGGTCAGTTCTTGCATAAAATTCTGCATCGGTAACACTTTCGCAGTTAAGGACGGCTATAGAGGCAGCATGGCTAAGTATTCCTCGAGGAATTCCAGCAACTTACTGAGTCCACACCACATGGAGTAGCTGCACTACAATGGCAAAAGCAGATCCGAGGGACAGTAAGTAGAAGGTATTCCATGACTTGTATCACATCAGTGTATAACAGCAACAGTTGGCAGGGCATCGTGGTTCACAATGCTAGTCGTAAACTCGTGTGGCTCAACTGTTTGATGTAACCCATTCACTATGGTGCCACTTTGATGTGTAGCATGTTCATAATGTACCCCAGTAGTACGACCGAGGATAGGGGGCCTACAACTTAACGTGGCTTGTGAAACTACTGTAGACGCCGGCAAATTTTCGCATCGGCGAGGGGCTAAGTCTACGTTACGGATTGACTAATTCTGTGATTAGACCGCGATTCGTCAGCTATGGTGTCGCGTTGGATACACCGTTTCTCGACAGATCATCGAAGACCAGCACCATCTGGCGTGGTTGGCTTTGGATTAGTGACCATCCGGGCTGCTATGTGCTCTCGACGTAACGGTCTCCACACTGCATCGTGAAGTAAATTCTGGAGCTACCTTGACCGAATATGCGCAGACTACGAATACTGACAACGGACGAGAGAGCGGTATGCTGACCCCCATCACCCTCCGCAACCGCATCCGAGGATACCAACGGTCTGAGGATGACACGGCGGTCGGTCGGTACCGTCGGGCCCTCCGAGGCCTGTTCAGTCGGAGCAGCCCGACTCCGACTTTACAATACTGCACCCCCACAATGCTGTTACCACGTTATACACTACAGTCGGTAATTTTCAAAGACTCGAAAAAACATATAATTACTAGCGGAGGAGCCTTCCCCGGACCAAGCATCTTCTGGCCCCTTGCTTAATGTTTATGACGTCATATGTCCTGAGCTATGAGTCGTACTACAATATAAATTTGCATGTACAATCTACTACTAGATAACGTCTGCAACATATGTTTCGAATGGGCTTAATAAAAATGAAGGAATAAATTTAAACGTCAAGCCCGATGCGCCAGTTTCTCACGCATCTCACTATTTAAGATGTCCTGAACAATGTGTCGTACAATGATACAATATTCTAGGTACAGTCAATTGCATACGTGAATACCGTTTGTGAAATTTATTATGAATGTAGTCAATAACAAAGAAGTAATAAATTTAAACGTCATGCATGATGCGACAGTTTCTTATGCAGCTGTCTATGACGTCACATCACTTGAACTGTGTGTCGTTCAATGAAGCAGTTTTGCACTTATCATTCGGTGGTATATGTGCACACTGTCTGCAAAATGTGTCACGTTACAGTTAATAGTAAGGAGATAATAAATTACAACGTTCAGCCTCATGTGGTACTTTTACTGCATGTACAGTGAAAAAGTAGTGAGCAATAAAGAGTTTTCCTTTCATCATTTTGTAGGTTTGTTACCGAGAAAAAAGTTGAGAAATTTTTGAAATTACATGTAAGGTTTGTCTGAAAGTCGCAAAGTGCTCTCATTCTCAAATACGGGATTAATAAAATCTGGGCATTAACGTATCGTGGGCTACGCATCTGTTTCATCCCTTTAAGGTATGTGGCTCTTATCCCCACAGTAAGGGAACTGGTTTAGGAGGAGATGTGAAACAAGTTGTCTGAACAAGTCGGTAAGTAATACGTAACTGATTCCTATTTTAATTTTTACTCACAAAGTAATATAGACAGGCTCGAGTGCGACCAAACATCAATGCGGGAAATTGCATTTGCTGTCCTGAGCCAGCTTTTTAAGGTTACGTTCATGCGAGGATCCGCTGTTCTGAAGAAAGTCTTTTAACGTGAGCGGCCATTAATCTTGAATGATAGTGATTCTTAAAAAGATTAATTTCTGAAAATGATGTGAGGAGTCAGACACGTTAGACAGGCAATTGGCCACTTTTTTTCATTTAGAATTTCCATTTTTTCTTTTACGCTTTTATTCCAAAGTTCTTTGACAGATGCAGTTTTATACGTTTGCAAGGAAATGTCTTCCTGCAAGTCTTTTTGAAAGACGTTGTTTGAGGCGGGAAGAGCGTTTTTCTATCAGATCACCTACTAATTTCCCACTTCCTTTGGTACCGAGCGCATTTAGATGTTTCAGAACGTCGTTCAGGAAAACCACATCTACCATACTGCGTTCGTTTGCAAGGAACTCCAGATGCTTCCCTGCTTCTTTTGTATCGAAAATGTCTAAGAAGGAAGTTACTTCCTTCATTCGCCAGAAACGTTGGATCACTCAACCTTAACTCATCCAGCGAACATTGCTCTGCTGCACTAAGTCTGAAAGCGCCACATCACGCTTGGATATAAAGTCTTCGAACTGCCTCTGCTGAAGAGCAGCACGAGAACTCATAAAGTTAATCAACTTGATCAAGCTGTCCATTACTTCTTTTATAGTGCCACTGCGTTTTCCACAAAAGGCTGCCTGATGAATTATGTACTGATGAGACAGTAGTACAGAATTCTTATCATTGATCCTTTTCACTAATCCCTTTTCTTTGCCGATAATCGCCGGTGGGCCCGTCAGTTTAAGGAGAAATCACTTCATCATAACTAATGTCTCATTTTGTCATGAAGGCATCAAAAGTCTTGAAGGAACCATATCTGCCACTGTCCCCCTTAAACGGCAGACTTGATTGAAATTCTTTCCTAAATACTTTAATTTCAGTATTCAAAAATCGCAAGAATGTAGACATCTGTTCTCCATGATTCGTCAAATACTATACCGTAGCAACGCCTCTAATGCAGAAATTCGAGCAATCTACCTTTATTATCAGCAACCAAAATATCGGTTCTTCTTCCATTGCTTCTTGCCGACAGTGGATTACCTCGAATTGCGGCAACAGCAACCTTTTTCTCTTCAAAATCTGTCGCGGCCACTTCCAACGCACATTTTTTTTTTTTTTTTTTTTTTTTTTTTTTTTTTTTTTTTTTTTTTTTTTTTTTACTGTTTCATAGTCTGAAAACGCCTTCTGGTGTTTATCAAGTGCCCAACACACACGACAGCACGCGACGCTGCTTCGGTAGATTTTTCTTGCCCGCTTATTCAGTGTTTTACTAAGACCATTTTTTTTCGTAAGAAACAAGCTGTGCCTGTAGTTTCCTATGATGAGCTTCGATACACACAGAAATATTTTTATGTCTGGTGAGTTGTTTCATAGCCTCGCTTTAAATAAGTAACTTTACAAGAGCGACAGTTTTGTGGCATGTGAAGTAAACTGCAACTGCTCCAGGCTCGCAGCCCGGAGCAAAGCGCTTGCCAACGCACCGCAAAAGAGTCGTATTCGTTTGAAAGCGTATGTTGGTGCACCGCAAAGGAGCCGCTTTCGCGTCACAGATCGCCACCTTCGTGAACGCTCGCTCTGAAAATAAAATTGTCATTTTACATCAAAATTTCATAAAGTGGTATTAAGCTTTCGTTCCAGTTATGGGCTTTATAGCACTGAAATAAATATGCTTGCTCTGATTAAAAGAGGCTTCATTGGTTGCCAGTGTCAGAGACCGATTTATAAAATTTCCTATTTCATAAACTAAAATTCTTGTGTAGCCTTTGTGTTTACAGAGCTTTTATGTGTATCAACATGACATGCTGTGCCAACCGGCCATCGCGCTCCGTTCCGCCCCTGGGATCCATCGCATATTCATGCTCTGCACAGCAAAGCAACTATGTACTAAATCTACGCACTGGTGATGGCCGAAGTACAGAGGATATAAAATGTAGACTGGCAATGGCAAGAAAAGCGTTTCTGAAGAAGAAAAATTTAACATCAAGCATAGATTTAAGTGTAAGAAAGCCCGTTCTGAAAGTATTTGTATGGAGTGTAGCCCTGTATGCAAGTGAAACATGGACAAAAAATCTGTTTAGATAGCAGATGCTTTTGAAATGTGGTGCTACAGAAGAATGCTGAACGTTAGATGGGTAGATGACGCAACTAAAGAGGAGGTACTGAAGAGAATTGGGGAGGAGTTTTTGGCACCACTTGGCCAAAGGGAGCGACCGGCTGATGGGACACGTTCTGAGACATTAAGGGAACACCAATTTAGTATTGCAGGGAAGTGTTGGGTGAAAAAACCATAAGAGACCAACGACGAATATAGTAAGTATATTCAAAAAGATGCAGATTGCAATATAGTTATTAGCAGATGAAGATAGAGTAGCATGGAGAGCTGCAACATCACACCGTCTTTACACTGAAGACTACAACAACAACAATTTATGCTTTGAAAACATTACTGTCGGTCTAGCACGATGCATGAGCAAGCATAATTGCTAGTAAAAAAGCTCGGTGTCCTTAATAGCCAATTGGTAAAACAGCAGAACTCAAAGAAGTTGGTTATTCTGCTGCTGCTGTCATTGATCTTGCTCCTGCTGTTTGTTGTTGAAAGAATTGTAAGGTACGTTGGAACTTTTGCTGCTATTAATAACACAGTTCCAAGTATTGTAGACACTGTATTTCCTGTTTACCTTGCGACTACTGCTGCGTTTATATTTCCATCTTCCGTTACCACAACATCAGAAACTAGCCGACCGGTGTGGCTGAGCGGTTCTAGGGCCTTCAGTCTGGAACCGCGCGACCGCTACTGTCGCAGGTTCGAATCCTGCCTCTCGCATGAATGTGAACTTCAGAAACTCGAGATCCATGCGAAAAGCTGGGGAGTAGCATTTCGAGTCTACTTGGGAGAGGACAGAAATAAAATTCAGGATCTTCTGCACAAACTGTGACCTTACAGGTAACGAGGGAGTTCACATAGTAAAACATAATCTGAAGAGAGTTCCAGAATAATTTAAATGTTGTCCATAAAGTAAACCAAATCGAGGAATGAAAATAGACAAGATCGAACTTAAAATACCATACAGTACAATGGAGTCTTTGTAGAATCTATGACACTGGCTGGGCTGCGTTTTACTATTTATTTTATTCCAGTCTACCCCAAAAGAGAGACACTCATCCTTAAAAACAATCATGTGACAGGACTTTCTGAGTGGCTTTCGATCTATACAGCAATACAATCAGCAGACAAACAAGATGATAACATGCGGACATTTCCCTTCACTCACTAAAGCTGAGAACGAATTGATATTCTGCTAGGTACCGTAATACATATTCAGGAAACGAGTTACCTGAAGTGTCAACCATGCACACAGGAAACCCTTGTCGCTCAATGCTCCGCCATCCCTGTTAAGGTGTCACCTCACTCTTCACGTCAGCAGGAGGAAAATTTCTTCCTGCTAAAGCAAACTGCTCAGCCGTGGAGTCCGTAGAGGCGACAAAGAGCTGTCGTTTTTTTAAAGCAGATGCAGAAAGGATGTGGCGGTAACAACGCATGAATTCTGTGAAAAACATCATCAAAGGACCAGGAAAACGGCCGAAGTGGACGCTGCATTCCAAACTAACAACAGAAAAATTCTGAGTGGCAAGAAAAAAAGTCTTGAATTTAATATCTATTATCCCGCTGAACTGAAGGTACAGGACACCTGTGTGTTGCACTTAATCACTCCGTACATGCCGTTGCAGTTCTAATAATGGAATGATAAACTACTAGACCACTAGACCAAGAATAATTTCAGACACAAAAGAGTATGAAGCACAAAAAAGTATCAATCGTTGTGTAAAACTTAGTTCTCTAAACTAAATTGAGCAAACCTATCCAGTATTTGTCTCCAGTTAATCCTCATAAGGAAGTTGGTTTTAAAAAGGTGGCAGTGTCGTCTCTTGACGAGCTCACAAAATATATTTTATGCCAACCTTGCGGGAACCGGCTCCTAACTGTGTGTCATTTGTAATTTTAATAAATGTTTAAGGGAAGTCGGATGGTTCTACCTCGGCCATGTTAAATTATATTACTTTACGAACATTTCCCTAACCAATTTACATATTATCATGATTACTTTTGTTGTGTTCCCCATATCTTTATCTTAATTTTAAACTGATAAGTCTTAAAAATAATAAAAAAAGTTACACTCCTGGAAATGGGAAAAAGATCACATTGACACCGGTGTGTCAGACCAACCATACTTGCTCCGGACACTGCGAGAGGGCTGTACAAGCAATGATCACACGCACGGCACAGCGGACACACCAGGAACCGCGGTGTTGGCCGTCGAATGGCGCTAGCTGCGCAGCATTTGTGCACCGCCGCCGTCAGTGTCAACCAGTTTGCCGTGGCATACGGAGCTCCATCGCAGTATTTAACACTGGTAGCATGCCGCGACAGCTTGAACGTGAACCGTATGTGCAGTTGACGGACTTTGAGCGAGGGCGTATAGTGGGCATGTGGGAGGCCGGGTGGACGTACCGCCGAATTTCTCAACATGTGGGGCGTGAGGTCTCCACACTACATCGATGTTGTCGCCAGTGGTCGGCGGAAGGTGCACGTGCGCGTCGACCTGGGACCGGACCGCAGCGACGCACGGATGCACGCCAAGACCGTAGGATCCTAGGCAGTGCCGTAGGGGACCGCACCGCCACTTCCCAGCAAATTAGGGACACTGTTGCTCCTGGGGTATCGGCGAGGACCATTCGCAACCGTCTCCATGAAGCTGGGCTACGGTCCCGCATACCGTTAGGCCGTCTTCCGCTCACGCCCCAACATCGTGCAGCCCGCCTCCAGTGGTGTCGCGACAGGCGTAAATGGAGGGACGAATGGAGACGTGTCTTCTTCAGCGATGAGAGTCGCTTCTGCCTTAGTGCCAATGATGGTCGTATGCGTGTTTGGCGCCGTGCAGGTGAGCGCCACAATCAGGACTGCATACGACCGAGGCACACAGGGCCAACACCCGGCATCATGGTGTGGGGAGCGATCTCCTACACTGGCCCTACACCTCTGGTGATCGTCGATGGGACACTGAATAGTGCACGGTACATCCAAACCGTCATCGAACCCATCGTTCTACCATTCCTAGACCGACCAGGGAACTTGCTGTTCCAACAGGACAATGCACGTCCGCATGTATCCCCTGCCACCCAACGTGCTCTAGAAGGTGTAAGTCAACTACCCTGTCCAGCAAGATCTCCGGATCTGTCCGCCATTGAGCATGTTTGGGACTGGATGAAGCGTCGTCTCACGCGGTCTGTACGTCAAGCACGAACGCTGGTCCAACTGAGGAGCCAGGTGGAAATGGCATGGCAAGCCGTTCCACAGGACTACATCCAGCATCTCTACGATCGTCTCCATGGGAGAATAGCAGCCTGCATTGCTGCGAAAGGTGGATATACACTGTACTAGTGCCGACATTGTGCATGCTCTGTGGCCTATGTCTATGTGCCTGTGGTTCTGTCAGTGTGATCATGTGATGTATCTGACCCCAGGAATGTGTCAACAAAGTTTCCCCTTCCTGGGACAATGAATTCACGGTGTTCTTATTTCAATTTCCAGGAGTGTATATTTTAAAAAAGTATTTTTAAAGTAGCTATAAAACTGCAAATTTTTACGTTAATTAAATTTATACCATAATTCTTTAGAAGATATTCAAATTTCCTCAGTTTACATCAACAACTAACAAATAAGGAACATTTTAAAAAAATCGTGTTGATAACATTAATAGTATCCCAGAAAAATGTTCCTAACCACTGAAAAACACAGTTGTCGGGGAAACTCAAATAAGGATAAAACTATTAAACAATGATTTAATTCTTAATTTAGTCCATTCCAGCTTCATATGAAGGTCTCCTTGGATCTCCTAGTTCTTCAGACTGGTCCTCAATCTTTCTTCTTGCTTGCTGTGTGGCCTGGCGATACTTTTTCTCAGTTTCTGTGGTAGCTTTGTCCGCTTTTTTAATTCGAAGTTCGTCGTCCTTTTTCAAAAACTTGACACAGTTCTTGCCTGGAGGTATGCCTAGGTGACTCAAAACCTTACACTTTGCTAAATTTCCTTCACTGAAACTTGTAGTAGCTTCATACATTCCCGACTGAAATGCAGTCATCAGAATAAAAGTTGCTTTTGGTAGCCCCGACCATACAACATTTTTGACCGACTCTGACGGATACTGCGTTCCAGTATGTACGCACTTACGCAAGAGGTCAGGGTGGGCTAAGCCCCTAGCATGGGTTACATTTGTTCCATGACAGCGAAAGGAAGATGGGTGTTGTCATTTTGATCATAAGGCTCATTTTTCTCTTGGGCTTTTCGGAATTTGCACCAGCTTGTCTCACCTTTGGGGCATAGTCCGTGTCCAGATGTGTCTTCGTTGGTAGCCGTCAAATGAAACAGTTCTGTCCAGGCCGCTGCCTTCATGTCCGTTAGTGATTTTATAGTATTCCTTTTTATAGATAGGCCATAGCATAATTGTATTTAATTTATAGCCTCACCAGTAATGCGGCCACGACCCCTGATGGTTTTGCCGTCCGAAAGTTTTGTGTTCCCAAGTTTCTGTTTCAATTTCCTAAGGCGACTACCCATCCGCTTCTCAGTTGAGAAGTCGGGACTACATGGTTTGGCCTCACAAACCTTAGAGTAAGAAGCACTGTCCCCGTCCCCTGAATAATACTTTTACCACACTCCGTATTTCGGCAGCGATTCTTGGAGCATTTCCACAACTCCTTTTACCTACATTCCTCCACTGAGTCCAGAGTAGTTAACTATGCAATCAGCATCATAATTGTTGGTCATTCTCTGCGCATCTGGAATACGTGGATAAAATTTTAACATTAATTACCTTGCCTCTATTTTCTGCTGTTGCAGTTACAATTCCATTGAGTGAAGTGTGGCCCCTACGTTGCCACGATCCGTGAAATATTGCTGTCAAGTCTCTATTACCATAATTTTCACCGACACTTTCTTCAACAGCAGCCTTCATGCTTTTTTCACAGACTTCTTCTGCAGCATCTCGAAGCATCTTCTTGTAATATTTGAAAGCTGTCGCAGTCGGCAAGTTCATTACATTACAGAAAGTTTTCGCCTCTTCTTCACCTTTTCCAATATATCGGAATGCGTAGGCTAATCGAAAATTCACTTCTGATTGATTAGAGTCTAGTATGCATGGAGTGGACGCTTCAAAAGAACAGTCACTGCACTTTATTACTATCGGTACTTGTAAGCCTAGCCTGGTTCCAAAAGAGACTGTAAGGGATCCTTTACATTTTACGCAGACCATAATTTGGCTAACTAGGCTACTCAAACTGTTGATATTAACAATATCATATCAACCTTCTTCTTTTCCGTATGTCAGAGCTGTTTTAGAACCAAAAAATGGTCCAAATGGCTCTGAGCACTATGCGACTTAACTTATGAGGGCATCAGTCGCCTAGAACTTAGAACTAATTAAACTAACCTATCAGACACACCCATGCCCGAGGCAGGATTCCAACCTGCGAGCGTAGCGGTCACTCGGTTCCAGACTCTAGCGCCTAGAGCCGCACGGCCTCTCCGGCCGGCTTTTGGAACCACAAGCAGCTTCAGTAGTGGTACTACGCCTAGGCTCACCTTCACAATGAACTTTCACTTCAGATTCACCACGACGCAAAAACTGTTTCTGGTTACATCCTTCCCACTGAACTCACATTTTCTTTTCTTGTGTCGTATTCGAAGCATTTTTACATAATATAAACTCTTTTGCTGAGATCTAACTACTGAAATACTAATATCGTAAACTAACTTCACTTTTAAATCACCACAAACAAAGAAATGAAAACAACAAAGTAAACTGGCAGCTGTTTTAATCATGATTGCTAACAGTATTTCATCAGTGTTGCCAACTAAGCTTTCAAACAGTTGCACTATAAGAACTAGTTACTACTGAATAAAACGAAGGTTGAGCTCATGAAAAGTGCGCGTTGCAGGGTTTTACTAAAACGCTTGTAAAACGGAAACGCTTCAAACTAAATTAATAATTATGATTTAAATTTAAAACCAAATATATGCGTAACAAAACAGAGCAAAAAGTAAAAACCAAATCTTTTGAACCAAATAACCATCCGACTCCCCATAAGTATAATACAGGCTTGGCTAAATCGAAGAACTCTCTCAAATGAGTTACATTGCTCGTTCAATAGAAACACAAAGCTATGGGCCTACATTTCCGACGTCCGTCTGTTGTTGCGTTTTGAAACATGTTTTAGATTCGCGTATTATGATATTTCTGGAGATGGCTTTCTGGAGACCGAAAATCTCCATAGGAACCAACATGATTTCCAAAGACAACTATCACATGAAATCCATTTCTCTCTGTTCGTCCACGATACCGAAAAAGTAACAGTTACAGTCACCCAGGCACCTTCTGAATGGCATTCGATGGAGTATCACTCAGCTGTCTAACGGAAAAAAGCGACATATGGAATATCAGACCATCTCTATGATGGGATCGAAGATTTTCTGGCAAACAGAACACAGCATGTCATACTGAGCGGAGAGAAGTCTTCAGACACGAAAGAAACTTTGGGCATACCATGGGGGAGTGTCAGAGAACCATTACTTTTCACACAGAGATCTTAAGTGGAACGCCAACATAAACTGATCAGGAGTAGGTGAATGCCAATCAGATTTGGAAGGACCCTCAGGAATCGTAGTACATGAAGGAGCTTTCAAAACACTCGTTTGATAACACTTCAGTGTTGCTTATCACTATTAGAACCATACCAGATATGACTTATATAGAAAACAGAGAAGAGCAGCACGTTTCGTTACAGGTTCATTTAGTGGGCGCGTAAGCGTCACGGAAATGCCCATTCAGCTCCAGCAGTAAACGCTGCTAGAAAAGCGTTCTGTATCAAGAAAATGGTCCAAATGGCTCTGAGCACTATGGGACTTAACTGCTGAGGTCATCAGCCCCCTGGAACTTACAACCACTTAAACCTAACCAACCTAAGGACATCACACACATCCATGCCCGAGGCAGGATTCGAAACTGTGACCGTAGCGGGCGCGCGGTTCCAGACTGTAGCGCCCAGAACCGCTCGGCCAGTCCGGCCGGCGTTTTGTATCACGGTATGGTCTATGGTTGAAATTTCGAGAGCGCACATTCATAGAAGAGTCAACCAAGATATTGCTTTCTCCTACGCATATCACGTGAAAAGACCATGAGTATAAAGTTAGATGGGTTAGAGCCCACATCACGGTTCAGTAGCAATCGTTCTTCCTGCGAACCACACGCAACCGGAACAGGAATACAGGAAAGCGACGTTGGTACTCATGTACCCTCCACCACACACTAACGGAGACATGGCTTAGGATTTTGCTGGCCACGGGAGAACCTCAATATCACACGCGTAATTCTCATCGACACGTGTAATGAATTTTACGGTCTGTTGACGTAAATATAGATAGAGACATTCTTTGCCTTGTTGCTATGAAATTAGGGAACAAACTTTATAAATTATATAATATGGAAGCTCTTATTGGCTGGCTGACGTTTTGGCAGACCATCGTACATTTGAGCTCACTTTAGCGGGTATAAACCTGCTCATACCAACATGGGTGCATAATGGTTCCTGTGGGTGCGAGACTACTTACGATCGTCCACTGTGTTCCTGTCAGCTGAATGCGGCTGCTACATGCCTGAGTACGAAATACATTGTCTCACGAAAAAGTAAAGGACCCATAACATGAGAAGGGAATGAAATGAAACTTTATGGGTTGTGAGGGTATGTGATGTTATTTCAGTGATGTCAAAAGCAATCCAAATGTATCACTTATCAACGTTACGTTGCACACCCTCTGCAATGGATGTGTGTATTGATAGGGTTGGAATGAGTGTCATAAAGCCGTTGTATCTACTCCTTAGGCAAATGGGCCACAACTATCGTAAATGGTCCTTGATATCCTCGTGACGCCGGATGCAATACCGCAGAGCCAACCCAAAGCATAGGAAGAATGGGAAAGCTTCCTAGGTCACCACCAAACTGCTGACGATAGTCGTGCAGGATTGTACAGAATCACAATTCTTCACTGGACACAATGCGATGTCATTCATTAACAGTCAGCATTTGCCAGTCCTTACTCCAAATACAGCCGTCTGTGTTGTGGTGTCATCGGCAGCCTATGCCTGGGACGATAAATCTATACTGTGGCTTCTGCTATTCTGTAACGAGTGGACCCAGATGATACATAATGTAGGAAGGAGTCCTTAACTTACTGGGTCTGAAATCGTGATCTAGTGACTAGCGTCGTAGCCCCTACTTCGCAGCGTCCCAGGCTCCAAAGCAGACCATTGTCACATCTGAGTGCCTCGATTCAACCAGTCAACCAAATTAATCGTCGGTAAAGCAGATGCCAGATTGAGATTCATTGGAAGAATCCTAATGAAACACAGTCCGAAAACAAAGGAAGTAATTACAGTACACTTGTTCTCCCACTGCTTGACTACTGTTCACCGGTGTGGGATCCGTACCAGATAGGGTTGATAGAAGAGATAGAGAAGATCCAACGGAGAACAGCGCGCTTCGTTATAGGATCATTAAGTATCGCAAATGCGCTACGAAGGTGATAGATACTCCAGTGGAAGACTCTGCAAGAGGGGCGCTCAGTAGCTCGGTACGGGATTTCGTTCAAGTTTCAACATACCTTCACCGAGGAGTCAAGCACTATATTGCTCCCTCCTACGTATATCTCGCGAAGAGACCATGAGGATAAAATCAGGGAGATTAGAGCCCACACAGGGGCATACCGTCAATCCTTATTTCCACGAACAATACGAAACTGGAATAGAACTGATAGAGGTACTCAAGGTACTCTCCGACACACACCGTCAAGTGGCTTGCGGAGTACGGATGTAGATGTAGATGTAGATGGAGAGCCCCAATAAGACCCATTTCTAACTGCGTCTTGTGCTGAAACGTTATTTCCCATGGGTGCAAAGCATGTTCGTGTCCTCCACACTGGTCACTCAACATCTGAAACTGTTCACGCCCTTTATATGTCTACCAACCTAGTAACAACACTAATGCGATCTGATGCGCATTCTGTCTCAGATAATTGCACCTCTCATAATTTACTTTTCTGCTGAAGGTGCGTACACATACGAAGTTAAATTGACATTTGGGTACTTCACTTTTTTTCGCAGGCAGCGTATAAACACCTAGCTGGCTTATATTGGAAAGAAACAGTCAATTATAAACAAGTGAAACGTCCCTTAGAAAAATTTATGAATTACTCTGCTGATAAACCTCTTACATTATTTGATTTTCAAACAGCTGAGCAGAACTGAACGTACTCAGACATTTTGCTCTTTACCTATTCTGTTCAACACTAAACTGACACACAATATTTTTAGCGCAACGTAATCTGACTTTTAATAATCCCTACAAAAGATTTGCCCTGACTGACTATAACCTTATGCCTTTCACAAATCACTTACCTCACAAAAATCTTCGTTACTCAAACAACTGAAATACAGCGAGCGCCAATACCGCCAGCTAAATAAAAGATTCAAACTACTGAAGGCACTAACTACCGATAGGCCTAGTTAGCAGTTCATGCCATCCAGTCTTACAAATTTACTCTCTCTGATGGACACACGTCCAGATCATCCGCTCTCAAAATTCCGCCATTTCTCTCCCCACATCCACCATTGCTGGCGGCTCACCTCCAACTGCGCAACGCTACGCGCTGTTAACATCCAGCTGCCCAACACTATAATAGCAAACAACAATTCAAACCAGCCACAGACTGCACACAGCACAGCCAGTGATTTACATGTAAAGCGCTACATGGCGTTACCAACATAAAAATCTAAACATCCTACTTACGCTAGTATAAATTACACCATTACAAAAGCAATAAAAGCAACCGATATTAATGCTTGTTTTACCCTTTGTATGTAACAATAATTTTTTGCACCCAGACCAAATTAAGCTGTGCTCACTTTTAAAAGTGCGACCTAGTTAATCATCAAATTGTGTCGTGGTCTGGTAAATGGAATTACCAGTGTGAAGTGCTTCATATCGTGAACTACGTGTTCCTTGATTTCAGAAATCACTTAAGGTGAATATAAGGTTTGTTCTCCTGAAAGAGAATTTGTGATTTCCTTTCTCGTTTATCCCCAATCCGAGCCTGCAATTTGTCTCGTATAACTTGTCAACAATACGACGATAGATTGTAATTCTTCTTATTTTCTTTATTTTAATATACAAGGAAACAACTGCTAAATATTGTGCTATGTGAAATCAGTTTTCCTCACCATTTCTGAATTAACAAATCACGATCTAGCTAAACGTTAATTGTGAAAAAAGTATTTACTTTAATTCCAGAGTGTTTTTCCTATTTGGCAACACTTATGGTCTAAACGATGTAGTTAAGTTTTTAAAATAAATCTCAGCAGATTCACCGAAGACAATACTTTATCTTAGAACCAGTTCTAGACTCACTTGCAGACCTCACTACAAGCCTGCAGCCATTACTGCCCAGTTTCTGTGATGTCTGGGCCACCGAAGACAGCCAGATTTATGTCGTTGTGATCAAGGGCCGGCTGCAAATATCAGCAGCGGTGCCCATCGCCATGTTAGCACGGAGCCTGATTGATATGGACCTACATTGAATGACAGGTTCAATTCATATATGGCCTGAAACCAATTGTCATTCACCTCGTCTAAGATCACTATGGGCTGGTATATTTTTACGACCACTGTTCTAACCCAGTGTTACATGTTTATTCGTCGTAAACACTCATTGTAGACACATTCGACGGTTCGCGATGATATCGCAGAAATCAGGCAACTTCATTCACGTTGTCGTCAGGGGCAGCTTTAAATACGACAGATACTTCCTGCAAATCTGTCAAGTCTGCACGGAGATCAAGCTTACCGCGCTGATTCTATTCAGTCGGGTGGCATACACTAACCTCTTGAATGCCATGATCAATGTCAGCGGTGGAGGACTACACGACAGCCTGGTGCCAATCCTACACCACCGAAGGCGCTGCAAAGTGACCAGTCTTCTGCTGTACCTACGTGGCTAATATTTTGTCTGGTGTGTTTATTCTCCTGTTAATGCCATACGAGAATTTGTTGTGAGAGTCGTAATTGGTATTCGACGTAGTCAGTAAATATTATGCATTACGTGTCTTAAGAAAAGAATGATGTTTGGGCAAGGATTGCTAAGCCTCTGAAGAGGGCTTTCGAAATGTTGTTTAACGAAACCAGGCTGGACCAACTTTTGGTGTAGCGAATCTAACCGACAGACGCTCCAATACAAAGTATCTTGGATGGAAAGGGTAGAACGTTTTGCATTATGATTGTGTTCACCTTTTTTGTTCTAGTCGTTTCCGTAAACATTGGTTACACTACAAAAATATTTATCAACCTTTCAGTTCATACTTACCTGTATTTCCACACGTTTCTTCTTCTTCTTCTTACCTTTTGCCATGTCATCCATATTGGCATACGTGTTGCATCAGTGTTATGTACAATGCAAGCAGAGTTATAAAATGTTTATTTTCCCCTGAAAATATTTCCCTTTGATACTTCGATCATGTCTTTGGCTAATCATGCAGCTTAGGTGGGCACTTTCTCTACTGATGCTGTTAATATTCCTTTTGCGGAGCGCTGGAGAGCTGAAATACGTGAATGACATTTTCCATCTCGTAGAGGTGAACTAAGGTTGTGCTGTATACATATTATTGCATTATATGGTATTCCATTGTATGGTAGTAAAGCATGGACTGTGGGAACAGCAGAACAAAAGAATATCGAATACTTTGTGATGTGGTGCTATAGAAGGATGTAGAATATTGGGTGGTCCGTTAAAGTAAGAGATAAGGAAGTGCAGCGTAGAGTTGACGAAGGAAGGCAAAAATGATAAATATTGACAAAAAGACGGGACAGGTTGACAAGACATGTTTACTAGAGGGAGCTGTAGATGATAGTAACTGCTGGAGGAGGCAGATATTGGAATACATTGAACAAATAGATTAGGAGGTTGGCACAAGCGAGGAATTTGTGGCAAGTCATTAAACTAGTCAGAAACTCAAAATAGTTCAAGTAGCTCTGAGCTCTATGAGACTTAACTCCCGAGCTCACCAGTCCGCGAGAACTTAGAACTACTTAAGCCTAACCAACCTAAAGACATCCACACAAATCCATGCCCGAGGCAGGATTCGAACCTGCTACAGTAGCGGTCGCGCGGTTCCAGACTGTAGCGCCTAGAACCGCTCGATCACCTCGGCCGGCAAGTCAGAAGCCACAGTACTCAAACAAATAAAAAATCACCTCATGTGCCGCACCCTTAATCGGGGTAATGAAGTTCAATGATGCGTCAACAGACACATCCATGTTGAGCACTTCACGTACGCCATGATTTGGAAAAGAAATTGTTCGTCTAGAACAATGTTTCCTGTGTTTTCATTTACTGCTGTACGTGCTTGACACTGTGAAGAGGCTCTGTCACATTCACTGCATTATTATTTCATGTTTCTTTGTTTTATTTAATTTTTTCATCAGGTGAGCACCAGTAGCTGTTAAGTGCTCTACAAAATGTGTTTTAACCATCAGCTGTTTTATTTAACCTATATGCCATCTACCACTTTCGGTCATAGACCACCATCACTGGATGTAAGGTAAAACAGATCAGTTAAATATATGTTCTATTTTTCTTTTAAGCTGATATAACGTTAAGGTTGTTACCGTCAAATCACCCAGACAAGTATAGTAACAGTCCTTGTCATATTTGGTTGTTGTTGTTGTTGTGGTCTTCAGTCCTGAGACTGGTTTGATGGAGCTCTCCATGCTACTCTATCCTGTGCAAGCTTCTTCATCTCCCAATACTTACTGCAGCCTACATCCTTCTGAATCCGCTTAGTGTTATCATCTCCCGGTATCCCTCTACGATTTTTACCCTCCACGCTGCCCTCCAGTACTAAATTTGTGATCCCTTGATGCCTCAGAACATGTCCTACCAACCGATCCCTTCTTCTAGTCAAGTTGTGCCACAAACTCCTCCTCTCCCCAATCCTAATCAATACCTTCTCATTAGTTATGTGTTCTACCCACCTAATCTTCAACTTTCTTTTGTAGCACCACATTTCGAAAGCTTCTACTCTCTTCTTGTCTAAACTATTTATCGTCCATGTTTCACTTACATACATGGCTACACGACATACAAATACTTTCAGAAACGACTTCCTGACACATAAATCAATACTCGATGTTACCAAATTTCTCTTCTTCAGAAACGTTTTCCTTTCCATTGCCGGTCTACATTTTATATCCTCTCTACTTCGACCATCATCAGTTATTTTGCTCCCCACATAGCAAAACTCCTTTACTATTTGGTTATTGGTTAGTATTTCAAAGACAGGTTACGATAGTTGGTTGGATCGTTTCACTGTAACAACGTTAACTCTCTGTTGTCTTAAAAGGAAAATGGGAAATGTTTTTAACTAATCTGTTTTACCTTACATCCAGTGATGATGGTATGTGACCGAAACCGGTGGATCATCTATAGGTCTAATAAAAAAGCTGAACGTTAAGAAACATTTTCTAAGGTTCATTACTTTAGAATATTTTATGATTTATGTAGCATATGAAGTTGGTATCTCTCATTCATTGCGGTACACAGGATACTCAAATCAATAACTATTTTGTAAACGACAAGCAGCGAAGAACTTCACTTGTCTGATCGTTCAAACTGCACGAAACTTACGCCTTCCGTCGGCGTGCAACTTTTGTTTGCATGCCGTGAAATATTAGACTGTCACCACAAGAGGCGATGTGACGCAGAATATCAGATGTTCACTCCCTTTATCCGACCGGGTGATGAGGGCTTAGCAAGACTCCACCATTAATCTAGCAGAGCAGCACAATAGCGGACAGCGTGTGAAGCCCTGCGACTGGAAGACGTGGTAAGGTGTGGTGGTGGAGGAAGGGGGGGGGGGGGGTTGGGAGGGGGTGTGGCGTGGGGATGCCTCTCGTGACTGTCCCCGCGAACGGACACGAAGGATCGCAGGCTGGTGTACACGACACGCAAGAAAGCACTCGTTATATATCATTTCTAAACGAATAACCAGCTCCTAATCCCTATTTCACATTCAGTTTACCAGCTTACTTCGTAGTTACGAACATATATGCAATAATGTTTTGTTGATTATCATGGAAATCAAAAACATTTCGTACCCAACTTATTTCTCATTTCTCTAACTCACTGTGGGATACTTGATACCGTTCTTCATAGCTACAAAGATACGAACTTCATTAGCCTCCAAAAGTATTAAAATCTTAATGGTTAACTGCAGAAGCGTTCCGAGCGAAGTGCCCGATTTTGAAGTGCTCCTAAAAAGCAGTAAAGCTCACATAACACCAGGTTAAAACACGAAACTGTCAGCAGTAAGATGTCTGGGGAAAACTTGAGCGTGTATTGAAAGGACATGCTAATGAAAAATGGAGGTGGTGTTCCTGTCACAGTAAACAAGAAACTAAAATATATCGAGATATAAATCGAAGCTATAAGGCTCAGTACCAGTGGTGCTGAATAGTACATTTACCTCAGTTCACTATTACGTATAGTCCTCAATCAGACTGTCATCTCGAAAGAGAAGTTTATCATCCCGCAATGAAGTGGGATAATTACAGTGTTGTTAGCAGTGCGAATGACAAGACAGTTTGTGAAACGTTACCAAATGCTTTCTCTAAAACGTACCTAGAACATTTGGTTGAGAACCCAATTCATAATAGAAATATTAGATCCGGCCGGTTTGGCCGAGCGGTTCTGGGCGCTACAGTCTGGAACCACGCGACCGCTACGGTTACAGGTTCGAATCCTGCTTCGGGCATGGATGTGTGGTATGTCCTTACGTTAGTGGGTTGAAGTTCTAGGGGACTGATGACCTAAGATGTTAAGTCCCATATTGCTCAGAGCCATTTGAGCCAAATGTTAGATCTAACGGCGAAAAAGAAGCCTCACAACTTTGAGGATGTCCGCACCGAAACTGGCATCAGTGACCAAGAGGCAGTTTTAGCAACAATTATTACCAAAGTACAAACGACAACTAAAACAAGTGAGGAACTTGAAACTTCTAGCATCAGGGTAACTGTGGGTCACTTGTAGAAGAATAGGTTATCACTTACAGGATAGATAGGTACCTAGTAGAACAGTTCGTATTGGATAGGACCATCCACTGTAGACAGTCATGACAAACAAACCCCTCAAGAAAATGAGACTACTGCATAAAAGCCATCAAGAATGCAGATGCCTATAGAGAAATCTTGAATGAAAGCGTTTTGCTGCAAAAAGAGTAATGCGTAAAGTTTTCACTGACTGTAGTAGTGGAATGGTGTCTAAATAAATTTTACAAAACCAAAACAATCGTAGTACTTAAAGGCTATTTGTAGCATCAAAACTGGTGTCGAGTCACTCATGGATGAGACGGAACTGAAGTGGAGTGTAGCAAAGCAAATGTTCCTTTACAAAAGAATATCAAACAGTATAGCTCCAGTTTAGTTCTCCCACTAAAAATATGAGTGAAATAGATATCATCGGAAAAACGCTTTTGACGGAGAATAAACACGGCGACTATACTCCACCTTAATGAAGATTTTAACTGAAAAGTAGGGTATCAGCTGCCTCATCCTACATTCCGCAGCACCTTTAGAATTTTTCGCAAAAATATTGGCATGCGAACATATTTGCGCTCTAATTAAAATGAAGATCACCTTTCACTCCCACAAGCTCCCCTAACTAACTCGCTCACACCCACTAGTCCATCGCTGTAATTCTCTCATGCACATCCACTCCCGGCTACCAATTCTCTCTCACTCATTCCGCCCTCCTATTTATCATTATCTCTTTGTTGCTCTCCAACTTTCACTGTTTCCCGTCTCAGAGCCAAAGTTGCCTGCGCTCTCTCTTACTACTACTGTCTCCTCTGACTGTCACTGTCTTACTGTTGTTCTCTCTTAGTGCTACTATCTCATTCATTCTCTCCCACTGCTGCTGTTTCTTGTCACTGTGTCTCTCTCTGCCTGGCTGTCGTTGTCTTAGACTCTGCCTCACATCATCACTGGCTCTCACCCACTTTCACTTTAACCGTCTCTTTATTCTTCTCCATCAGGCACCCTTTTCCTAGTACTGGCCTCCCACTGTGTACTGTCTTCTACTGCCACTGTGCCCCTCTCTTCCTCCTTCTGTCTACTAGTTTCTAGTATTTATTACTTTCCCGTCTTTTTACCACTGGCACTGTCCCCTTCCCTCTCAGCATAAAAACGAGCGAATGTGTTCGCATACCGATATTTCTGCGAACAGTTTGAAAAGATGCTGAGTAAGGTCAAATGTGGCAGCTGGTAGGCCAATTTTCTGTAAGATTATTTCTATAAATAGGAGCATATTCACCTTTTTTCTGCTGATATTAGGATTTTATCGTTGGTTCTCTTCTTCTCCTCGCCAGAGTAGGGCATGGAACTCACATGAAAAGAGCTTGATGGCTCAATAAAATTTTAATAGTTTACTTACGTCGAGTTTAACTAAGGCAGAACTAGTTTTACAACGGACACCAGATTTTAAGTGCAAAAAAATTGTACTTGTGCTTCAATACTACAACGTGGAGTTCCCAGATCCATTATGATGTAACCTAAGATACTTTAGATGAGATTTCTACGTGCTGCATCATGTTGCAAACTACATTCTTGCCTCACACAGCAGTTTAGGTGAACTAGCGGGACAACTCCGAACCTCTGTATCTCGGAAACAGATAAAGATGCCTAGAAAATTTTGAAGGTTGTATCATAAAAATTTCAGCCGTTTGTTGTGCACAGCTCTTTTGGAATCCGCTGCGGGGTTTGTTCTGCTGGTAACGGCGAAAATCTACTAAAAATGGGTATTTACTGAGGAACTGTCCGTGAACTAATGGTGCCTCCATTAGCCCCATTTAGCCCACTGTACATCACATCAAATGCAAAGACAACTAACGGATTTGCTCCATTTGCCAAAAGAATGTAACATTCATATTGTGACCATGTACTGTAGGATAGTGACACTAAGACGGTCCTTCCGTTGGGTGTACAAATGGTTCCTAGCCCAAGGTTTATCGAGAACACTTGACCTAACCTTTTTATCACCAACTGAACCCTCGTATAAGAACCAGAGAACCCCTTTTTTATGGGCTGCGTGTTGTAATATACTGATACTGGCTAGCATGTCTGTCGGAGTCTACACAGAATTCGAGGTTGAGTTAGCCCCTTTATAGATCTACAGTGGATCCCTCAAACAAAAAGAAGCACGTCCAGAAGTTGGAAGAAAATATACGTTATACCCGTGTACAAGAAGGGTAACCGATGTAATCCAGAACACTACCGTTCAATAGTTTTGAAATTCATTTGCTGTAGAATCTTGAAAAAAATGCTGAGTTCAAATGCATTGAGGTATCTTGTATCAAGCGATATGTTTGACTGAACGAGAAGTTATTGATAGGAAGGCCACTGCGGATGGAGAGTCGTTGACAGATGTAGAAGCAATTGCGGGTTTGCTCCATAAAATTAATAGTAACTTTCGCAAGCCATGCTGTTATCTGTAATGACCTACAGTCTGAAAGAATCTGTGCAAATATTCAGTCGGATCTTGATGAGAGTTCAAAGTGGTGCAAAGATTTCCACTTGCTTTAAATTCTCAGAAATGTAATATTGTGCAATTCACAAAAAAAGCGAAGTTCCTATGACCGGCAGTTGGAGTACGCCAGCTCGTATCGAGAGTTGGATGTCACAGTTTCTAAGAATATGAAATGAAACGGTCACATAGTCTCTATTGTAGATAAAGCAGGTGACAAACCGCAGTTAATTGGTAGAATACTAGGGTAATGCAATTGTTCTACAAATGATACTCGTGTTCAAGTGCATGGGAAACTTACCTATATTGATAGTTGGGGGTGTTGAGCGGATACAAAGAAGAGCAGCACGAATGGTTACAGGTTTGTTGGAACCAGAGGAGAGTGTCGCCGAAAGTCTGGAAAAGAATTTAACTGGCACACGCTTGAAGAGAGGTGCAAACTATCCCATGAAAACTTACTTAGAAATTTTGTAGAACCAACTTTCGGTGTACGTTACACATCCCATAGATATGGCGAAGACTAGATGAGACTATTTATAGCACGCTCAGAAATATTTAAGCAACCATTCTCAACGCGATCCATAGATGAACGCAACGGCAGAAAGCACTTTTAATTGGTACAATGGGAATTGGCGTGTTCCATGCATTTCGCAGTTACTTACAAGTATAATTGTAGGTGCAGACGAGCCTGTCGCACCCGTAAAGGCCTAAATGTAGTGCAGATCAAGGACATCATCTCTTGAAGTGTATTTGAACGAACCTGAAGTTGGATTATGCGTTTTTCACACTTTCTGATTGTCTCCCGATGCTATTTCTTTTACGTCACAGTATACGTTAATCTGTAAATAACTGGTCAGAAACGGGAAACGACAGAATAATTTACTTCATTGCTCATCGGTCGGTAGAAATAAGGCTTAATGGACTTTGCAATGACACGGTTCTTCCATTTGTAAGGCCCACTTAGTTTTCTCTTGGGTAGATCACAATAGCAACCCAGTCTCTTCATTAAGGAAAAAATAATTGCTTGATAGTGCCCTATTCCTATACGGTAACTTTCATGTACCATTTTATTCAGGTGCTTCTCGAATCCTTTATTGATATTTTACGTCAATGCCTCTTCTGAATTGTGTTATGGTGTGTTGACCCACGTTCAGGCAAAAAGAAGCAGCATGTTTTTGAGCAAAATGACTCGTTCCACGTGATGGAATAAATAGTACTGAGGCAGAACCAGGACTTTCACCAATGGTAACAACTATTTTTTATTCAGAAATGAAAGTTTAGTCTCAAGTCTTCTAGTATGCACATAATATCTCAAAAATCACTTCTTTCAAATGATGTGGGACTTCAGTATATATTTCTTAACAACTTTATACAATTTATACTTGTAGTTAAAACGAGAGTTTTATTATAAAATATGGGTCTAGCTACAATAGGTTATTTAACTCTTTCCTGTAAATCGACTGATATGGTTAATAATGTCATTTTGTGCTCATAACATGCTTTTTACCCTCATAAATATCAGGATTTCTTAGAATAAACGGAAATGAAATTCATATAATCTGAAAGGCCGCTGACACGCTCTACGTGAGTCATGGGATGCCCGTATTAGAGGTATCTTGTTGTGGAATTCACGTATCGAAAAGAAAAAAACGCCTGGAGCAAGTTTTTGGCGTGTTCCAAAGAAGGAGAAGATTCCTAAAAAGAGGTTGCAGCTCTCTCGTAGGTATCCGAATGAGACAGTGGTAACTACATGTGTTTATTTCTATGAGGATCATTTTGTAATGTAAGCAAATACTTTGTATGAGACTTAAAAGTATTAAATATGATCTGCCACTGCAGAAGTGTAAAGTATGACTACTAAGTTGGTGTACTTATGTTTACATTTGCGAAGTAGCACTTTACGGTATGTCACGTAAAATACTTGTATTTAATCGTTTTCGAGTGAACGTGATGAAAGTACTATAAAGTGTTACGCAGCGCTTACAGTAGTCAGTTTTAACGTTTACATTTGTGCTGCAGGTTTTCCCTATATGAATCCCCAACGATTTATGTACTTAGGCAAAATGCTCCGTATTTCGGTCAGTCCGATTTCCAGAAGTACCGTACTTCATTTTTCCGTCGTTAGTAGATGATATTAACACCACAATCTTAAAATTACGTTTTGTGAAGCAAACATCGTTGTATCGTCTAGTTCGGAAATACTTATTCGCCAAAGTAAGTAAATATCGTATTTAGAAAACAAGACAAGTTTTTCAGTAAAAAAGGAAGAGCCACTTATGAATTCGACTTAACATTAACATCAGTAAAAAAAAGTTTACCACGAGATTAAATAACAAATTCATTGGTCTAGTGTCATTTGTAACTGAAATTTCATACTGCAGGTAGCGAGGGATATTGAAAACGGCAACCAGTACAGATTGGGTTTCAGTAAGGTATTACTGTTGGCAAAAGAAGTTTTGCCATCTAAGTTCAACTGTCAACAAGGTCGCAGAATCAGACTCAGTGAGTTTGCTGCTATTTTTACTATCCTAACGGTATCTGAAGTATGTGATCGTTCGGCACGAAAATTAGTCAACTTTCCTTATTTTCACTCGCTTGTACCGTATGATATATTTTGGGGTAACTGTTCTCAATCTAACAGGATATTTTTGTCTCAGAAACGGGCGGTTCTGGCGATAAGTGATGTAAGTTCGCGAACGTCTTGTCGACTACTGTTCACGAATCTGGGTATTCTGACATTGGCCTCTCAATATACATATTCCTTACTATCATTTCTTGTGAACATTATTAGCTTATTCCCAAGAATAAGCAGCTTTTACTCAGTTAATACTCGGAAGAAATCAAACCTGCATTTCGATCGGACTTCCTTAACTCTTATGCAGAAAGTTCTGCAGTATATTGCTGCATCCATTTTCAATAGGCTACCACAAGAATTAAAAAATCTTAGCAGTAATCCACGCTCTTTGGAACTGAAGAGTTTCCTATTGGGGTTACTCCTTCTATTCTGTCATGGAGTCCGTTGAAAATTTAAACTGATTATTGTTGTATTGATGACTGCGGTTACTTAAACTTATAGTTCCACTTTTTTCGGGTTCATAAACATTTTATTTTTATCTTTTATTGCTTTTACTTTGTAATTTTATGTACTGACACGATCCATGGCCATGGAGATTTGATCCTCAATTTGGTTCTACGGAACTTGACGTCTAAATAAACATCAAATAAATGAGTGTATTACTTCTAGAGCAGCTTATACCAAAAGTCACAAAATTAGCCATTTCAGGACTGCGAAGAAGCAGCTCAGTCATGCTCATAAAATGTGACTGCTACCAGTAACGAAAGTGTTCATAGAGAGATTCAGAATGCTAATGAATTAGAGTCCATAGGCAAGGTTTGAGTTTTTAATATGGTAGTTGCCAAACTGAAAAAAAGTGTGAGTGCAACCAGTATCAGTCCTTATGATTTTTACCACTCTGTACTGTATATCAAGTAATATCCAGAAAGAAATTTCTTTTATTTGCAGAATCGTGTAGGGAAGTGAAATCAGAACATTGTGCATCAGCTAATAAATGTGTAGGCCTAAGGGTAGGTTTTCTACTTCGTTACAGAAGCAAGTCAGTGCAGTCAAGATCTGTGGTGCTGAAAAACAATGTTTCTATGTCTCCTAGTTAAGTGCCAACTTCATCTCCTTCCACCTTACCAATCAAGAAAACTCAAAATTATGTAAATTTACCTAGGAATAATGAAGAAAGAAAGCTTGATAGGCCGGCCGGAGTGGCCGAGTGGTTCTAGGCGCTACAGTTTGGAACCGCCCGACCGCTACGGTCGCAGGTTTGAATACTACTTCGGGCATGGAAGTGTGTTATGTCCTTAGGTTAGTTAGGTTTAAGTGGTTCTAAGTTCTAGGGGACTGTTGACCTCAGATTTTAAGTCGCATAGTGCTCAGAGCCATTTGAATAATTTTAGAAAGCTTGATATTTTACACCCTGTTGTACCTATGAGTGGCTTTAGTGCTATAAATAAAACAGCAGGTGTACTGGAACAAGAAAATTGTGAAAGGTGGTGTGCCGCCTTTTGGGCCTCAGTCATCGTATTTGTCTGATCCTGATTCTATTGCCAACGAAACAAGTGTAGACATTGAAAAAATGCTCAGTCTACAAAATACTATGCGCCCTTCCCTCAAACAACCCTTGATATATGTTGGGATTTCTACAGAGTGATATTTCATAGTTCAGTTAATACCAAAACTTTTCGTATTACCAGAAAAATGTTATGTTTTACAAAAAAGACTAGATAGCACATTTTCTGAACTGGGCGACGGCTTTGGCATTTCTGTTTCATGTGACAGCAAATTATTTGTGAAATGAAATGAAATGATCGTATGGCATTTATTGGCCGGTATATCCCCTTCGGGGTTCGGCCACCGTATTGCAAGTATTTTTAATTGACGTCACTTCGGCGACTTTCGTGCCAATGATGATGAAAATTAAGATATGATGGACACACGACACCCGGTTCCCTGTCGGGAATCGAACCCGAGCCCCTTGCGAGGTAGGCGGTAACACTAATCCTGCTCTACGGAGGCCGACATTTGTGAAATTTATATCTTCAGTTGCTAGTATGTTACATCCCTTCATTGTAAACTTAGATAAAAATTTAATTAAAAAATCTCCCTACTGCCTTTAGACACAAAAATGACAATGTAAGTTCGCAATATAGTGCTTAGAAATAGATATTCAAAAGTCATCCAAGGCCCTTCACCAAGCTTCAACTTTCTCAGACTATACGAGTAAGAAAGGTAACACTGGAAATTTTTTAATACTTTTAATCAAAATGGTTTAATTAGCTACATCAACATGTGACATAATTTAGAACCAGGTGCATTCGCTCTAGCCGACAGGGATCCAAAAATGTTGAGAAATCATTAATTGAGAGGGGAATAAAACAACCAAGGCTACCCAGTGTGGCAGCTATCTGTTAACTGAGTAAGACAGAACCTAGACAGGTAAAATTCATTACAAATTTAGGAATAAATGTGGACAGAGAGATTCGATGTGTAAGAGAATGTTGAAGCAGCACATAGTTGTTAATAGTAATACAATTCACATTCTTGATGATTTCATAATATCTTGTATTCTAGTTAACTTACAAGACTGTTGGATAAAATAA
Source organism: Schistocerca gregaria (assembly GCF_023897955.1). Taxonomy (NCBI): domain Eukaryota; kingdom Metazoa; phylum Arthropoda; class Insecta; order Orthoptera; family Acrididae; genus Schistocerca; species Schistocerca gregaria. The sequence continues at coordinate 623,148,050 of NC_064923.1, forward strand.
ATATTTGTGATAGAGGGTGGAACCTTAAATGTGATTGCATAGCATAGGGTGTGTGTGTATGATGTGTGTGTGTTTATTCAGCTTTTGGCCAGTAGTGGATCTTTTATAAAATTTCTGCTCTGATTCCCATGTTTATCGAATATTTGAGCATAGCAACTGTATTCATTATTTACTGCAAATACTTCAGCAGCCAGCTGTAATTCTTGTTTAGTCTTTATTACCTGGATTTAAGGCTGGTATGAGGCCCTCTTCAGACTTCCATCAACATACTTCCCTAAACTTTTTCGCTGCACACATATACTGTGATTACGGTAGATTACCTGAAGAAGGGCTGCCTCTAGACTGAAACCAAAAGCGTACTGAACTGCTTGTTGATTTTCAATAAAGAAGTTCGTTCATTTTGTAGTGGACAAATGCTTGGAGAGAATAAAGGAAAAATAATGGTTTTCCAAAAGAAAGCTAAGCTGTTAAGTAAATCATTACCATATTCGTTATCATAATCGACTACAGCAAATCAACGTCATCTATCTTTTCAAGATCTGGGTTACTTAAACCAAAATAGCATTTCTTTCTACTTGATGTGTACATGTGTAGCTGCATTTGAGTAAAGTGTTCTTTAGTTAACTCATGGTTTTAATATAGTTTATCATTTGTGGAACAACTCATTTCAAGAAGAGTGAAATGGAAGAAAGACCCTTGGTCGCACGAGTCCTGTTTCAAACTGTTTCCAACTTCGGGCTCAGTTTACGTGATGAACTGTGTGACCATTCGCACAGCTCCCATCGTCTAGGAGTAGTTTAGTGAGAACCAGGATGAATTGACGCATTTTCCCTGGCCACTGTAGTTACCAGATCTCAATATTATTGAGCCTTTGTGGTCTTTTTTGGAGAGAAGGGTGCGTCATCTCTAATCACCTCCATCCTGCGACACGTAGAAGCCGATCTGAATGCCAACGGCTTTCTCACACCACAGAAAGAATATGAATGTTTTTGGCGTTTCCCTATTTTTTGTCGATCTCCTGTGTTCTTGTTACAAGAAAGCTTGCTTTCGACTGTTAAAGCTGGGCAATCACACTGTAAGATCGGTAACGAGAACAGCGGATTATTATCGTGACGGTATGGTTGGCCGGTTGACTTTGGTATTCGAGGACACAGATGAAACATTTAAATTATCATGTGCTTCTATCTATGTCCTCTGCAGATTACAGTGATTACTCGTGATTAAAATGTGTCTCGTGCTTTTACTCCTTGCTGCACTGCAATAGGTCTCGTGTATGTATGGTCGCAAATCAGTGGATCAACAGAGCATCAATGTGTGTACGATATTACGAGAGCTATATTTTTATGTGAATAAGCCTTCACGTGTGTCATGTTTTTCAGTGAACTGTTACCACGGAGCAGGGCGCTGTGTAGACAAGAATACTCCGTAAATACTCTTATTAAACTAAATTCTTATCTCAGGATGCAGGCGACAGTTGCGGCAGTACGGTTGACGTATCATTTACTTGAAACAGATATATAAGCGATCTGTTTTCTACGTAGAATCAACAAACACTAACATTGCCCACGATCGTCACCACGCTATCGTCACCCTGCAACGGTGTGAGGTGTAGTTACAGCGGATGGTTTTTGAAACAGACTGGTAAATAGGATCAGGATCCCAATTGCAAATCTTGTGTATCGTTTTCGCTTTAAAATAAAAGGTTGTTCCAATGGTAATAATGTCTTAGGTCGACAGCACTATCGCGATTTGCTGCAAACGTACAGACATGTAAATGTTGTGTTTGCTCCACATCGCTCCATATAATTTTTCTGTTAACAGTGGTAGCCACACAATCTCCCATTTATTCAGTGGATTTGCCATATTCCCCATATTCTGATTTTTCACGTCAGAAATAATTTGACAGTAACATAGTGCATTTACATCTGCCATTATATGCCATGCGCCGGAACCCGCCATTAATGTGCTTTTGCTGTGAATAGCCCAGACTAGTCTGTTTACAGTTTCCGCGAGTTTCATGGGATGTTTGCGTCACTGCGTTTCCGGTGACAGTGTAGTCCTCGGACCTTGCTTAATTATTATGCAATACTGGTTCTGTGTACGCATAGGCACCCTGTTTAATGTCAGAAAGTGATACTTATTTAATTCCATCTACAGTACTTTTTGCTTGAGCAAATGTGCTCGAGGAAAAGATGAGTTATCTTTACGATTTTGAGTGGGACAGTCAATTCAATTTAATTTCACTGTTTTTTAGCTCAGAATCACGCACGTGAAATTAAACACTTTTGATTAACACGTTTTAGTTGATTCGGTGTAATGTAACCAGATTGGACGCCACTTGATAGCACTATCTATATTTTCGTCAACTATCCCTCTGTGTGATACACGCCACATTTTAATGACTCGATTTAAAAATGGGGATACAATTCAGGAGATAAGAAGTTCTTTGTCATCTACAGTAATGTGTTACTGTCAATTGAATGGCAGAGTTGCCTCTATTTCACTTTTCAGAACGTCAAACCCTCCAAAGAAACCGTTTTTAAATCAGCCACTGGTGCTTGGTGAATAATCTACTATTGTATTTCCCGTAATGTGTACTGCGTATGTCTGCCCCCTTGGGTGAGTGGTGAGCGCGTTTGATTACCAGACAACGGCCCCTGGTTCGATTGCCAGCCGGGTGGGAGATTTCCGCTCCGGCACTGAGTACGTCGCCAAATGAGACGTCAATTGACAAGACTTGCAGCTCAACGGCCTAACTTTCCCAGGGGACGACTTCCCAAAATCAATAACATACGAACCTTCCATATCTTTTATTGTCCAGCCTTTACAGATCTCGATGCCGTGGTGCATTTTCCGAGCCCTGAAATTAACAAAATCGTTTTTCATTGTTGCTTGACTCAGCAGGGGTCCCGGTAATTTAGACACATGGTTGAACCAACAAGTTAGCTGCACCGTTTACATGGAATATCTTTACATGCCACTGTCCCACGTGCTTCCTACGTGAGCTACATGTTTTTATTGTCACAGTAGTGGAAGACCATAATGATTTTGCTCATCAGCGAATATGGGTGTTTCATTTGCACTTCACAAATAAAAACTTTCTAACACCTTGTTGGGTATCTATATTTTGTAATAATTTCCATTCCACAAAGTATCAACTATTTTTTATTTAATTGAAATAAATTACTGAACATCTATAATATACTTTTGAGAATGCGGTATATTTCTGCCAAAAACTTATTGGTGTCGATGGTCCAGCAATTAAATAAAGTATATGTTGAATAACAGGTAAAGAATAGATTCCTACAGCACGTAATTAGTTATCAATGACAACACAGCTCTCGAGATATTCACTTCTGAACGCGACCTACATCTCCACTGTAGAAGCGACGGAAATCTCGAAAGTACCAAGTCGGCACTCCTACCACACTGTCCAAGTCTTCCCGCGACTCTCGCGCCGTCGCGTCCAGCACTTACCGTCACCTGTGCCGTTCTGTCCTGAACTCCCTCCATTCACTTCGGTAGTCGCCTTCCTTAGTAACGAGTACAGTGATTGGCTAGAGCGCTCCCTCCATTCCCCCAGAGCAAATGTACACTCACAAACGTATTGAAACACATTCCAAATACCGGATTTACATTTAAATTACTCGAAATTAGATAAATATTCCCACTGCTGGACCATAAACCCGCTCTAACACACATCATTAAATACATAAACAAATCAAATAAACATATATCAAAGAAATAGAACAAAAGGTAGGCCAGTAGCCTAATGTCTCTGTGCTTTATAAACCATAGTAAATACACTCCTGGAAATTGAAATAAGAACACTTTATTGATACATTCCTGGGGTCAGATACATCGCATGATCACACTGACAGAACCACAGGCACATAGACACAGGCAACAGAGCATGCACAATGTCGGCACTAGTACAGTGTATATCCACCTTTCGCAGCAATGCAGGCTGCTATTCTCCCATGGAGACGATCGTAGAGATGCTGGATGTAGTCCTGTGGAACGGCTTGCCATGCCATTTCCACCTGGCGCCTCAGTTGGACCAGCGTTCGTGCTGGACGTTCAGACCGCGTGAGACGACGCTTCATGCAGTCCCAAACATGCTCAATGGGGGACAGATCCGGAGATCTTGCTGGCCAGGGTAGTTGACTTACACCTTCTAGAGCACGTTGGGTGGCACGGGATACATGCGGACGTGCATTGTCCTGTTGGAACAGCAAGTTCCCTTGCCGGTCTAGGAATGGTAAAACGATGGGTTCGATGACGGTTTGGATGTACCGTGCACTATTCAGTGTCCCCTCGACGATCACCAGAGGTGTACGGCCACTGTAGGAGATCGCTCCCCACACCATGATGCCGGGTGTTGGCCCTGTGTGCCTCGGTCGTATGCAGTCCTGATTGTGGCGCTCACCTCCACGGCGCCAAACACGCATACGACCATCATTGGCACCAAGGCAGAAGCGACTCTCATCGCTGAAGACGACACGTCTCCATTCGTCCCTCTATTCACGCCTGTCGCGGCACCACTGGAGGCGGGCTACACGATGTTGGGGCGTGAGCGGAAGACGGCCTGACGGTGTGCGGGACCGTAACCCAGCTTCATGGAGACGGTTGCGAATGGTCCTCGCCGATACCCCAGGAGCAACAGTGTCCCTAATTTTCTGGGAAGTGGCGGTGCGGTCCCCTACGGCACTGCGTAGGATCCTACGGTCTTGGCGTGCATCCGTGCGTCGCTGCGGTCCGGTGCCAGGTCGACGGGCACGTGCACCTTCCGCCGACCACTGGCGACAACATCGATGTACTGTGGAGACCTCACGCCCCACGTGTTGAGCAATTCGGCGGTACGTCCACCCGGCCTCCCGCATGCCCACTATACGCTCTCGCTCAAAGTCCGTCAACTGCACATAAGGTTCACGTCCACGCTGTCGCGGCATGCTACCAGTGTTAAGGACTGCGATGGAGCTGCGTATGCCACGGAAAACTGGCTGACACTGACGGCGGCGGTGCACAAATGCTGCGCAACTAGTGCCATTCGACGGCCATCACCGCGGTTCCTGGTGTGTCCGCTGTGCCGTGTGTGTGATCATTGCTTGTACAGCCCTCTCGCAGTGTTCGGAGCAAGTATGGTAGGTCTGACACACCGGTGTCAATGTGTTCTTTTTTCCATTTCCAGGAGTGTATTTAACCAATTTCTTCATGAATAGTATATATTGGACATAAACAAAGACATATATGACAAAACATTTATAAGCATGCTGCTGCCGTTATTTCGTCTAACTGTGTTCTTAAGGCCTGCCGCCATCGATAGTAATCGGCCACTTTGAGCTCCAATAACTCATGTACTATTCAAGTTACGTGCCTGTAATTTATAACAATTTAGGTTTACACGAATAGCTTTCAATAGACACGTAGATCGACTAAATCGGTGAACCGTTTCGATTTTGGAAATTAGCTGCTGGGTGCTACTTGTATAATTTACCGTCAGATACTAAACTTTAAACTAATAAAGTTTTTGAAAACCTGTTATACCATCAGAATCGTCGTGCAAATAATAGTAATGCCCATCTTTGTTTTTGAGGTATCGTGATTCATCTGGCTATTAGTAATTTCTATACGAACTGTGAAATGTCTGCCATGATGTTTACACTGACACAGCGTCACCCCGTAATTGCCAGCCACGCGGCTGGACCGTGCGCTGGGGCTACCCCTCTCGTCCAGCTAACGTCCGCCACCACGTGTTTGTGCCGGGCCCCGGCTGGCCGAGCGGGTCCCGTGCGGCCAGGCCAAGTGAGAATATTTTCAGGCCGCTACAGTTCGCCCGTTACCTCGCACAGTGAGAGAAGACTGTAGTAACAGGACAATCAATTGGGCTGAATGAGTGAGCGAGATTGGGCATGTGGAAAACAATAAGTGTAAGTGACATGCATTGGCGAGCTTGTGGGAGTGAGAGGTAAGTTGTACGTTAAAAAGATCGCGAATATGTTCACATCCAAAATACGTTGTGGAAATTATGGAACATACTGAGGAATGTAGGTGGAAGCATCTTGTACCCCAGTTCTCAGCTAGACTCTTAAACAGGAGCATATACGCTTTTCTTGTGTTCTGAGAGGAGCATTTCTAGGCTGGTCTATGTTTCTAGTTGAAGTGATACAGCTGTTATAGCGTGTTTATGCTATGTGTGACTTGTCAGTACATTTTGATACTTACTTGGATTATTATTCTGTGTCTTGTGAAACTGTAATTATTATAAAACCAAGTAATGGGCAGAATGGGGGTCAACATATTGTTTCTGCAGTAGTATGGTAAAATTTGAAATTACTACCAGAAATCTAAATGATCAGGGTATTTTAATCAAGGGCCAATAGAAAACATCCAAGTACTGACATTGACAAAAAAAAATTGCTCTGAGCATTATGGGACTTAACTTCTGAGGTCATCAGTCCCCTATAACTTAGAACTACTTAAACCTAACTAACCTAAAGACATCACGCACATCCATGCCCCAGGCAATATTCAAACCTGCGACCGTAGCAATCGCGCGGTCCCGGACTGTAGCGCCTACAACCGCTTGGGCACTCTGTGACGTAGTCAGAGGTCAAATGTAAACATAAGTAGAATGCACACTCGTCGTTTCGTCAACCATCGTCAGTTGAAGAGTTGTGTGAGTAGACTGTACGCTAACGAAGAGAAGGTAGAAATGCTGCTCATATATAGGGCATGTAAGTTAGCAGAACAGCAATTGCAATACTGTTTTCTTATGTACGGGTACATTTAGTACAGTTGTTTAGTCTTTCTAAATACTGTTGTCTACAGTAGGCATTCAGTAAAGCCTGTCCTTCTTACAACTGCATCGACATAACGTTTCTTTTATTTAGGTTGTTGTTGTTGAAGGTAGGCGAAATGCTACGCAGGCAGCGGAGTTTTACAGAGAGCGATATCATGACAAGAACCCACCTACCCGACGGATTTTTTCTCGTCTTATTGTGACGCTTCAGGAAACAGGAATCTTCAACCCACGACAACGCATTCATCGTAGTACTCGCACAGACGAAGCTGCCGAAGTTACTGTTCTCGCTTCCATTGCTATGAATCCACATGTGAGCACACGACAGTTTGAATACGAGATTGGCTTTCCTAAAACCTGTGTACATCGTATTCTTACACGTCACCTGTTCCATCCTTACCATGTACACCTAAATCAAGAATTGCGTGGAAATGACTTCCAGAATCGTGTACAGTTATGGCAGTGGGCACAGCAGCAAATACTCGCCAACCCGAACTTCCTCTCCAATGTTCTGTTTAACGATGAATGTTCCTTCTCAAACAAAGGACAAGTAAATACAAGGAACAAGCATTATTGGTCCAGCGACAACCCACGATGGCTTAGACAGGTGGAACATCAGCGTCAATGAAGAGTTAACGTCTGGTGTGGGATGCTTGGTACTGCAATTATTGGCCCTTATTTCATCAATAGTAGTCTAAGCGGCACAACGTATGCCAAATTCCGCAGAAGAATTCTTCCTCCTCTTCTGGATGAAGTGCCGCTAAGAACCAGAATGCTTATGTGGTATGAGCACGATCGATGTCCAGCACACAATGTCTTGCGTGAACGTCGTGTTCTGAGCTGAAGGTATCCTGCCAGATGGATTGGTCGAGGGATTTAAATTATCTGAACATTTTTCTTTGGGGATGTATTAAAGACGTTATCTATCGCGATATTCCAACAACTCCAGAGGACATGCTGGAACGTATCGTGCTTGCTTGTAATTCAGCGGGTAACACTGGAAGAAGTTCATAATTCTTTCATTCAACGAGTGCAGTAGTGTTTCTGTGTCCAATGTCATCACTGTGCATGCCTTTGAATGTTCTACTCCTGGGAAATGGTACAGGAGAGTCAAAGTAAATGTTGTGTTACGTTTTTACTTGGTTTTCATTTGTTTTCTGACAACTCCAGCAAGTGGACGAGTTTGTGATCCTGGGCTCAAAGTCACTTTTGTGTTATGTAATTAATAACATTATTTTCAGTGAATGGCACACTATGATACATTTTTCAATAGGTCTTTAGGAAAGAAAATAAATTACCGAATAAAAAATACAGGATGCCATTTAAAAAAGTCATTCCGCTGTTCACATCCTTGTAAAAAACAAAGCTAAAACGACGGCAGTCATGCTTATTGATGTCCCCCTGACGGCTTAAGAACATTTGCTTGAAACATGTTGTATCTTGCATCTGGAAAAACAGTTATTTAGGGTGGTCAAGATAAATGGGACACCATGTATAAGAAGGGTGAAAGAAAGGACCTGGAAAATTGTAGACAAATATCCTTAACATCTGTTTGCTGCGCAATCGTTGAACATATTCTCAGTTTGAATACAATAAACTTTCTTGAGACTGAGAAGCTTATGTCCAAGAATCAGCATGGTTTGAGAAAGCTTTGCTCGAGTGATACTTACCTTGCCCTTTCCTCACATGATATTTGCGAGCAATAGATGTAGGGCAACAGGCGGACTCCACATTTCTAGATTTCATGAAAGTATTTGTCACGGTGCCCCATTGCAGATTATTAACGAAGGTACGAGCATATGGAATATGTTTACGGATACAAAACACGACTGACAAACAGTGGAACCCACCAGAAAACCACCATTTATGATATATTTTAAACTGTTAGTCGCAACGGTAAAGAGCACGCTTAAAGATAGCAAGAAAGACTACGTGCGTACCCTAAACCCCAACCCTCCTTCTTGGTTTCTGACGGTTGCTAATCCGGGAAGATCCAGAAGGCAGATGGATGTGTGTGCTTTGTTTCGATCTTCATGATCTACGGTAGCCGCAATCGAAATATCTGAGAAATCCTTCGAGTGACTCGGAATATTCACAGCAGAAGACTTTGCCCCGTCAGAAACTTTCTTGCACCTGAGAAGCTTATGTCCACGAATCGTCATAGTTTGAGAAAGCTTTGCTCGTGTGATACTTAGTTTGTCCTTCTCTCACATGATATTGTGAGCAATGGATGAAAGGCAACAGGCAGACTCTATAGTTCTAGATTTCATGAAAGTATTTGTCGCGGTGCCCCACAAGAGTTTGTTAACGAAGGTGCGAGCGTATGAAATATGTTTACAGATATGACAATGGTTGGAAGACTTCTTAAATAATAGAACCCAGCGTATTTTCCTAAATGGCGAGTTTTCTTTAGAGACAAGGGTAGCACCAGGAGTGCCCCAGGGAAGTGTGATAAAACTACTGTTGTTTTCTATACACATAAATGATTTGACGGACACCGTGGGCAGCAATCTGCTGTTGTTAGCTAATGATGCCGTGATATACGATAATGTGTCGAAGCTGAGTAAGTGTAGGAAGATACAAGATGACTTTGTCAAAATTTCCATTTGGTGCGATGAACAGCAGCTAGCCGTAAATGTGGAAAAATGTAAGTTAATGAGGATGAGTACGAAGATGAAATACGTAATGTTCAGATACAGTATTACCAGTGTCCTGATTGAGACAGTTAAGTCGTTTAAATTTCTGGGCGATATGAAACGAAACGAGCATGTGGGAACTGTGATAGAGAAGGCGAATGGTCGACGTCGCTTGGTTGGGAGAATTTTAGGGAAGAGTGGTTCAGGCTGTAAAGGAGGCCACATGCAGTACTGTGGTGCGATCTATTCGTGAGCACTGCTAAGATATTTGGGACCCATACAAGGTCGGATTGAGGGAAGAGTTACGAATTGGTCTTCCTGGCTGCCATGTTTGTTATTGGTTGGTTCGAACAGCATCTAAGTGTTACGGACATGCTTCGGGAACTCAAACGGGAATCCCAGGAAGGAAGGCGACGTTCCTTTAGAGAAATATTACTGACAAAATTTAGAGAACCGGAATTTGTAGCTGACTACCGAACGAGGAAAGGGAATGACTATTAGTGGTACGAGAAAAACCACCGCAATGCACCGTACGGTGGCTTGCGAAGTTTCTATGTAGAGCAGTGATAGATGTAGATGTAGAGCATAGAGAATAAACAAGAACAGTAAGAAGTAAATTAGTGTGGCTACTTCTCTTGTAGCTGTGTTTTCTTAAGATATACATCCATATGACCGTTCGCTGACATAATAGACTTCAATGTAATAGAACCTTTGTCCACAGGTATTGGCAGAGTCAGCAAACGAGCCATATGCGTGCTCACTCCTTGTGTCTTCCTCTAAGACACATCGTGCAGACAAATACAGGAATGAAGTGAGTGAGCTTTGTAATGTGGCTATACAATTAAAGGAACTTAAGAAGATCTACGAAGTTAGAGAAAAAAGTTATTTGTTTCACCTGCAAGCTGCTTATTTAATATAACGCGATATCCCAATCTATCTGTAGCGATCTCCGATTATTCTAGTAGATCCAGTTTCGTATTTTTATGTTGAACATGCAAAATTGTGATATCATCAATTCCTAACATAAGGTGGCCAGTTTCACGAAAATGCATCGTTACTGGTGACTTTTAGAAGTTGTTAAACGAAAAAGCTTCCCTGTCTTCTTTGTACCCTGACTAGTAAGATCTGCCTGTTTGGCCTATATAGCTAGAAAAAAGGCGACTAGCAATGACTGTAAAATATTTCCATTCAAAGTTACAACTGGTTTTCCGTCAACAGCAGACGCATCCTCAGGTGATCTGCATGATAGTTATTAAGACAAATTTGTACAAAGAATTCTTAACAACGAACAGAAGAATAAAACGGTTGCTGAAAAATAGTAGGGTAAGGTTCGCTGTGGCAATTTCTCTAAATTGGAAAAGCTCACCGACAAAGAAAAACTACATTCAGATGTTCGCTCTATTGTAGAGGAGCGAAGAATTAGAGCGATTAAGGTAGTAAAAGATAGGAGTATTACATTACTGAAATTATGAATGAATATTGGGGCCCGCTACCACGGCGTAACTGGGTCGGCGGAGCGCCGGGTTCAGCAACACAAAGGAGAGCGCTGAGTCATCGGCAAGCTCGCTGCACGCCAGGGTGTCGACATCGAGAGCGGTAATCGGGTCAGTTACCCCAACCGAGCAACAACAGAATATTCCACCGACGTACTGGTGAAGAAGAACCCGCAGATACAGCGACGGAAATCGGTATTTAAGGACCGGCAGCCAGCTCGTCAGCATTGTCCGTCGTGAGGTGTTGGAGTGACGCAAAGCCTGTGTCACTTGGCGCTGCCACCAGTTCGGAGTCGTAACTGCCATCGCAGTCATAGTAATAGTCGCCGTCTACATCTACATCTACATCTACATCCATACTCCGCAAGCCACCTGACGGTATGTGGCGGAGGGCACCTTGAGTACCTCTATCGGTTCTCCCTTCTGTTCCAGTCTCGCGTTGTTCGTGGAAAGAAAGATTGTCGGTATGTCTCTGTGTGGGCACTTCGCGAGATATACGTAGGTGGGAGCAGTATACTGTTTGACTCCTCGGTGAAGGTATGTTCTCGAAACTTCAACAAAAGCCCGTACCGAGCTACTCAGCGTCTCTCTTGCAGAGTCTACCACTGGAGTTTACCTATCATCTCCATAAAGCGTTCGCGATTACTAAATGATTCTGTAACCAAGCGCGCAGCCCTCCGTTGGATCTTCTCTATCTCTTCTATCAACCCTATCTGGTACGGATCCCACACCAGTGAGCAGTTTTCAAGCAGTTGGCGAACAAATGTACTATAACATACTTCTTTTGTTTTTGGATTGTATTTCCTTAGGACTCTTCCAATGAATCTCAGTCTGACATCAATCTATTGAGAATGACATGCTGCTTTCTATTATCTAGGAACTCTTTAATTCAATCATACAATTGGACTGATAGTCCATATGTTCTTACCTTGTGTAAGACGTGTATATTTCTATTGTTTATTGTCAAATCACAATTTATGAAAGAATTTTATATTTTATTAATAGGATTATCTAGGAATAATTAATATTTGTCATGTTGGAAATAATTGTGGTAGCAGGGAATGTCTGCACCAAAGTATTGTTGACAAGAGAGACTTCAAATGGATACAATTTTAAAAAGGGCGGGAGAGACCGCATATGGATACATTTTGGGGTCTTGTAGATAACGATTGAGAGCCACGACGACAACACATTCTATGTTTCGTCCAATTAATTAGAAAATCACCTTTAATAAGCAGCAATTTAATTTGTATGCGAAGATAGAAAAAGAATAAGTTTCAAAGGGAAGATTTCATTTCTTATTATTAAGCAAGAGATAGAAATCCTAAGGAATGGATTCATAGTTTATTGTAAAAGGGAAGGATATCATTAATAAATGCGGTACAGTGGAGACGGGAAGGTTTCACTTGTTCACTAAACGACCGTGGGGAAGTGCATCAAACGCCTTGCGGAAGTCAAGAAACACGCCATCTACCTCGGAACCCGTGTCTACGGTCCTCTGAGTCTTAATGGAGGTCGTCACCTAGGAGGCGCCAGTGGTACGCCAAAATGGTTCAAATGGCTCTGAACACTTTGGGACTTAACACCTATGGTCATCAGTCCCCTAGAACGTAGAACTACTTAAACGTAACCAACCTAAGAACATCACACTGTAAGTAAGCTGTTTAGTTTTTTTTATTGGTAACGCCGCCGCCACGTAGCGCTCTGTATGAAAATCACTGACTGTGCTGGTTTACATTGTTGTCTGCCATTGTAGTGTTGGGCATCGGCAGCTGGACGCTAACAGCGCGTAGCGTTGCGCAGTTGGAGGTGAGCCGCCAGCAGTGGTGGACGTGGGGAGAGCGATGACGGAGTTTTGAAATTTGTAAGAATTGGTGTCACGAACTGATATATGTATTATGACTATTAAGGTAAATACATTGTTTGTTCTGTATTAAATTCTTTCATTTGCTAACTATGCCTATCAGTAGTTAGTGCCTTCCGTAGTTTGAATCTTTCATTTAGCTGCCAGTAGTGGTGCTCGCTGTATTGCAGTAGTTCGAGTAACGAAGATTTTTTGTGAGGTAAGTGATTTGTGAAAGGTATAGGTTAATGTTAGTCAGGGCCATCCTTTTGTAGGGATTATTGAAAGTCAGATTGCGTTGCGCTAAAAATATTGTGTGTCAGCTTAAGCACAGTCGTGTATAAATTGTTCTAAGGGGACGTTTCAACACAACACCCAGTCATCACGAGGCAGAGAAAATCCCTGACCCTGCCAGTGGTGCACCGCCGCCGTAACTATTGTCAGACCCCGTCAAAAGGCAGCCGCCTGTCATGGGAGTCATTGATTATGGTGCGTTGTGGTAATGCACTGTCGCCATCGTCCTGGGACGCTCCTTTCTCAAAAGCCGTGATGGGGTCTGAGCCGAGGACCCTGACCATCCGATGCCAGACAGCCGCCAGATGGGACGGCCGCTGAAACGGGGCGTTGACGCGTCCCACTGCCGCAACGCCCCCCCCCCCCCCCCCTACCCCCCCTCCACCACCCAACCCACCAAGCCCGTGCCACGTGGTTCCAGCCGCAGCAGTACGAGCCGGCAAGGCCGTGCTTGGTCGCCGAGTCAGCAGACTCTAGTTACGACGACACGGCTTCAAACCCAACAGCGGACGCCCGGTAAGCGTCCACCGACCGCCTCCGTCGTCGCTGAGAACATTGCGAGCGAAAACAAACTTCACCCACAGGGCCAACAACAAACTCAAACTTCTCCTTTGAATGTAAAGAATGACAGTGCTGGCCGGCCCCTGTGATCGAGCGGTTCTAGGCGCTTCAGTCCGGAAACACGCGGCTACTACGGTCGCAGGTTCGAAACCTGCCTCGGGCATGGATGTGTGTATTGTCTTTAACTTAGTTAGGTTTAAGTAGTTATAATTCTAGGGGACTGATGACCTCACATGTTAAGTCTCACAGTGCTCAGAGCCATTTGAACCAATGACAGTGGTGGACAAACTCTTACGTTACTTAATTTTCAAACCAATGAGCAAAACTCAACGTACTCAGACAGTTTTCTCATTACTTATTGTGATCATCACTAAACCGGTCCACAATATTTTAGCGCAACGCAGTATGACTTTCAATAATCACTTCAAAACACTGGCCCTCACTAACAATAACTTATTCCTTTCATGAATCAGTTACCTCACAAAAATCGTGACTCGAACTATTGCAATACTGCCAGCTAAATAGAAGTTTATAAGTACTGAAGGCACTTACTACTGAGAGGTTTAGTTAGAAAATGAAAGAATTTGAGGGAGAACAAACAATGTATTTACCTTAACAGTGTTCAAAAGCCATTTATATATATATATATATATATATATATATATATATATATATATATATCAGTTCGTGACATCCAGTCTTACAAATTTCCTTTTTCTGACTGACACACGTCCGCTCATAGTAACATCTCAAAACTATGGCATCTCTCTCCTCACATTCACCACTGCTGGCGGCTGGCCTCCAACCGCCCAACGCTACACACTGTTCACATCCGACTGCCCAACGCTACACTAGCGAATATTCTAACAGTGAGTCCAACTAGCCACAGACTGCACACAGCGCAGTAATGGATTTTCATACAGAGCAGTACGTGGCGCTACCAACATAAAAACCTACTTACAAAATGTATTGCAGCTGATCAGTAAATGTGGTTCTCCTGTCTTCAGAAGCCATTCCTGGACACACCCCCACCATCCTCTTCCTCTCACCTTGCAGAGAACCCATGTTCGAATCCAGCGATGGACACCGGAGTCTCGTGCCTGTTCATATGGCACGTTAACACTGGCATCATGTGTGTGTGTTTACACTATAATGACACAATCACATGTAATTCTGAAGAGCTCAGCTAGACTTAATGGTTATAACGGGTAAATATAACTCTTTGTTTCTGATTATGTAATCCTTGACTTGTATATAGTAAGCGGTAAGCACTATCTAGGTTTTCCCACACCGCGCAGCAATATTCTAACAGAGGACGAACGAGTGTAGTGTAAGCTGTCTCTTTAGTGGACTTGTTGCATCTTCTAAGTGTCCTGCCAATGAAACGCAACCTTTGGCTCGCCTTCCCGACAATATTATCTATGTGGTCCTTCCAACTGAAGTTGTTCGTAATTTTAACACCCAGGTACTTAGTTGAATTGACAGCCTTGAGAATTGTACTATTTATCGAGTAATCGAATTCCAACGGATTTCTTTTGGAACTCATGTGGATCATCTCACACTTTTCGTTATTTAGCGTCAACTGCCACCTGACACACCATACAGCAATCTTTTCTAAATCGCTTTGCAGCTGATACTGGTCTTCGGATGACCTTACTAGACGGTAAATTACAGCATCATCTGCGAACAGTCTAAGAGAACTGCTCAGATTGTCACCCAGGTCATTTATATAGATCAGGAACAGTAGAGGTCACAGGACGCTTCCCTGGGGAACACCTGATATCACTTCAGTTTTACTCGATGATTTGCCGTCTATTACTACGAACTGCGACCTTCCTGACAGGAAATCACGAATCCAGTTGCACAACTGAGACGATACCCCATAGCTCCGCAGCTTGATTAGAAGTCGCTTGTGAGGAACGGTGTCAAAAGCTTTCCGGAAATCTAGAAATACGGAATCAACTTGAGATCCCCTGTCGATAGCGGCCATTACTTCGTGCGAATAAAGAGATAGCTGCGTTGCACAAGAGCGATGTTTTCTGAAGCCATGCTGATTACGTGTCAATAGATCGTTCCCTTCGAGGTGGTTCATAATGTTTGAATACAGTATATGCTCCAAAACCCTACTGCAAACCGACGTCAATGATATAGGTCTGTAGTTAAATGGATTACTCCTACTACCCTTCTTAAACACTGGTGCGACCTGCGCAATTTTCCAATCTGTAGGTACAGATCTATCGGTGAGCGAGCGGTTGTATATGAGTGCTAAGTAGGGAGCTATAGTATCAGCGTAATCTGAAAGGAACCTAATCGGTATACAATCTGGACCTGAAGACTTGCCCGTATTAAGCGATTTGAGTTGCTTCGCAACCCCTAAGGTATCTACTTCTAAGAAACTCATGCTAGCAGATGTTCGTGTTTCAAATTCTGGAATATTCCATTCGTCTTCCTTGGTGAAGGAATTTCGGAAAACTGCGTTCAATAACTCCGCTTTAGCGGCACAGTCGTCGATAACAGTACCATCGGCACTGCGCAGCGAAGGTATTGACTGCGTCTTGCCGCTTGTGTATTTTACATACGACCAGAATTTCTTCGGATTTTCTACCAAATTTCGAGACAATGTTTCGTTGTGGAACCTATTAAAGGCATCTCGCATCGAAGTACGTGCCAAATTTCGCGCGTCTGTAAATTTTAGCCCATCTTCGGGATTTCGCGTTCTTCTGAACTTCGCATGCTTTTTCCGTTGCCTCTGCAACAGCGTTCGGACCTTTTTTTGTGTACCACGGGGGATCCGTTCCATCTCTTACCAATTTATGAGGTATGAATCTCTCAATTGATGCTGCTACTATATCTTTGAATTTGAGCCACATCTCGTCTACATTCGCATAGTCAGTTCGGAAGGAATGGAAATTGTCTTTTAGGAAGGCTTCTAGTGGCACTTTATCCGCTTTTTTAAATAAAATTATTTTGCGTTTGTTTCTGATGGGTTTGGAAGAAATGGAGCCTAGCTACAATGACCTTGTGATCACTAATCCCTGTATCAGTCATGATGCTCTCTATCAGCTCTGGATTGTTTGTGGCCAAGAGGTCAAGTGTGTTTTCGCAACCATTTACAATTCGCGTGGGTTCGTGGACTAACTGCTCGAAATAATTTTCGGAGAATGCATTTAGGACAATCTCGGAAGACGTTTTCTGCCTACCACCGGTTTTGAACAAGTATTTTTGCCAACATACCGAGGGTAGGTTGAAGTCCCCACCAACTATAACCGTATGAGTGGGGTATTTATTTGTTACGAGACTCAAACTTTCTCTGAACTGTTCCGCAACTGTATCATCGGAGTCTGGGGGTCGGTAGAAGGAGCCAATTATTAACTTAATTCGGCTGTTAAGTATAACCTCCACCCACACCAATTCGCACGGAGTATCTACTTCGACTTCACTACAAGATAAACCACTACTGACAGACACAAACACTCCACCACCAATTCTGCCTAATCTATCTTTCCTGAACACCGTCTGAGACATCGTAAAAATTTCTGCAGAACTTATTTCAGGCTTTAGCCAGCTTTCTGTACCTATAACGATATCAGCTTCTGTGCTTTCTATTAGCGCTTGAAGCTCAGGGACTTTTCCAGCGCAACTACAACAATTTACAACTATAATTCCGACTGTTCCTTGATCCAAGCACGTCCTGTAATTGCCAAGCACCCTTTGACATTGCAGCCCATCCCGCACTTTCCCGAGGCCTTCTAACCTAAAAAAACCGCCCAGTCCACGCCACACAGCCTCCGCCACCCGTGTAGCCGCCAGCTGAGTGTAGTGAACTCCTGACCTATTCAGCGGAACCCGAAACCCCACCACCCTATGGCGCAAGTCTAGGAATCTGCAGCCAATACGGTCGCAAAACCGTCTGAGCCTCTGATTCAGACCCTCCACCCGGCTCTGCACCAAAGGTCCGCAGTCGGGTCTGTCAACGATGCTGCAGATGGTGATCTCTGCCTTCATCTCGTAAGCAAGACCGGCAGCCTTCACCAAATCAGATAGCCGCTGGAATCCAGAGAGAATTTCCTCAGATCCAAAGCGACACACGTCATTAGTGCCGACATGTGCCACCTCCTGCAGCTGACTGCACCCTGTGCTCTTCATGGCATCCGGAAGGACCCTTTCCACATCAGGAATGACTCCTCCCGGAATGCACACGGAGTGCACACTGGATTTCTTCCCCTCCTTAGCCGCCGTATCCCTAAGGGGCCCCATTACGCGCCTAACATTGGAGCTCCCAACTACCAGTAATCCCACCCTCTGCGATTGCCCGGACCTTGAAGGCTGAGAATGATCCTCTGAAACAGGGCAGGCAGCTGCATCTGGCTCAGCCAGAGACAGTGCCTGAAACCTGTTTGTCAGACGCGCCGGGGAGGCTTTCTGATCAGCCTCCGGGGACGCCTTTCGCTGCCTGCCACGCCTTGGAACGACCTCCCAATCAACCACAGGCGAGGGTTCAGCCCCACTGCGGGCAGCAACCGGGGCAACCACAGCGGCAGACCGATCTGGGGACAGACGGGACGAGGTTGACATCCCCGTGATACCCGAGTCCGGCTCCCCACAGTGGTGCCCATTGGCAACAGCCTCAAGCTGCGCGACCGAAGTCAGCGCCGTTTGCAGCTGTGAGCGAAGGGATGCCAAGTCAGCCCTCATCCGAACACAGCAATCGCAGTTCATAGTTAAAATGAAGGGGACTACATAGAAAATTTAGAAATAAAACCCACATCAATACCGAGTGGAACAAACAAGGCCTTAGACCAGTAACGCATCTAGACAATTTCAATACATGAACCCTATAAAAGAGCAGAGGCCTACCGTGCCACGAGCAGGAAGGTGGTAGAACGGCGGCGGGCAAGGCAAATTTTCAAATGGCTCTGAGCACTATGAGACTTCACGTCTGAGGTCATCAGTCACCTAGAACTTAGAACTACTTAAACCTAGCTAATCTAAGGACATCACACACATCCATGGCCGAGGCAGGATTCGAACTAGCGACTGTGGTGGTCACGCGGTTCCAGACGGTAGCGCCTAGAACCGCTCGTCCACCGTGGGCGGCCGGGCAAGGCAGTACTACCGCGCTATGCAATGCGGAAGATGTTACCATAGCATGTATACGCCCCTTGATAATTGGGAAATCCGGGAATATATGTTGAACTATTTAAAAATGTAGCATTACACAACTGACTGAAACTGATTTACAAAACTAAACGTAGACCTTTAAAACGTAAAAATATTATTGAAGCTTGAGTGATAATACAAATTCAGTCATTCACAAATCTAATACTATATTTGTGGAGAGACGAAACTTGCTTGTCCGGGAAGCTAAAGACCTGTGATTATAAAATATTGGCTACAGGAGTGACGACTGTCAGCTTAAACACTAACAATTTACTATGAGATCCTTGTGTCGAAGATATGTGTGCGCATTCAAGGGAGGGCGAAGAGAGGGAATCTTTTTGAAACACGTAAAAGTCAACCTCCTCTAAAACATCAAGAGTGTTGCCTTTGCTTTCAAAATGTAATATTGGCACACCCTTTCCGATGTCGGTGATCACATGGTCGGATTCGCACAGATGCGCGCTTTGTGCTGTCTTTGCGCTGAAATCGTTGATGTGCTCTCTAAAGTGGGTTATTGGCCGGGAGGCCCCTTACGGGGTAGCTCCGGCCGCCTCGGTGGAGGTCTTATCACATTCGACGCCGTTCTGGGCGACCTGCGAGCCGGATGAGGATGAAATGATGATGAAGACAACACAACACCCAGTCCCTGAGCGGAGAATATCCCTGACCCAGGTGCGAATCGAACACGGGCCCCTTAGGAAGGCAGTCCGTCACGCTGACAACTCAGCTGTCGGGGCGGACAACTGGAGGTGAATAATGAGGAGTGGCTCTAAGCCAGTTACCGTTCAGATATGAGTTGTTAAACAGAATCTCAGTAGGTACACTTCAAGTATTACTATATGATACTACACTCCTGGAAATTGAAATAAGAACACCGTGAATTCATTGTCCCAGGAAGGGGAAACTTTATTGACACATTCCTGGGGTCAGATACATCACATGATCACACTGACAGAACCACAGGCACATAGACACAGGCAACAGAGCATGCACAATGTCGGCACTAGTACAGTGTATATCCACCTTTCGCAGCAATGCAGGCTGCTATTCTCCCATGGAGACGATCGTAGAGATGCTGGATGTAGTCCTGTGGAACGGCTTGCCATGCCATTTCCACCTGGCGCCTCAGTTGGACCAGCGTTCGTGCTGGACGTGCAGACCGCGTGAGACGACGCTTCATCCAGTCCCAAACATGCTCAATGGGGGACAGATCCGGAGATCTTGCTGGCCAGGGTAGTTGACTTACACCTTCTAGAGCACGTTGGGTAGCACGGGATACATGCGGACGTGCATTGTCCTGTTTGAACAGCAAGTTCCCTTGCCGGTCTAGGAATGGTATAACGATGGGTTCGATGACGGTTTGGATGTACCGTGCACTATTCAGAGTCCCCTAGACGATCACCAGAGGTGTACGGCCAGTGTAGGAGATTGCTCCCCACACCATGATGCCGGGTGTTGGCCCTGTGTGCCTCGGTCGTATGCAGTCCTGATTGTGGCGCTCACCTGCACGGCGCCAAACACGCATACGACCATCATTGGCACCAAGGCAGAAGCGACTCTCATCGCTGAAGACGACACGTCTCCATTCGTCCCTCCATTCACGCCTGTCGCGACACCACTAGAGGCGGGCTGCACGATGTTGGGGCGTGAGTGGAAGACGGCCTAACGGTGTGCGGGACCGTAGCCCAGCTTCATGGAGACGGTTGCGAATGGTCCTCGCCGATACCCCAGGAGCAACAGTGTCCCTAATTTGCTGGGAAGTGGCGGTGCGGTCCCCTACGACACTGCGTAGGATCCTACGGTCTTGGCGTGCATTCGTGCGTCGCTGCCGTCCGGTCCCAGGTCGACGGGCACGTGCACCTTCCGCCGACCACTGGCGAAAACATCGATGTACTGTGGAGACGTCACGCCCCACGTGTTGAGCAATTCGGCGGTACGTTCACCCGGCCTCCCGCATGCCCACTATACGCCCTCGCTCGAAGTCAGTCAACTGCACATAAGGTTCACGTCCACGCTGTCGCGGCATGCTACCAGTGTTAAAGACTGCGATGGGCTCCGTATGCCACGGCAAACTGGCTGACACTGACGGCGGCGGTGCACAAATGCTGCGCAGCTAGCTCCATTCGACGGCCAACACCGCGGTTCCTAGTGTGTCCGCTGTGCCGTGTGTGTGATCATTGCTTGTACAGCCCTCTCGCAGTGTCCGGAGCAAGTATGGTGGGTCTGACACACCGGTGTCAATGTGTTCTTTTTTCCATTTCCAGGAGTGTATTTTTAGTAACCCTTTATAATTCAGGTCATTGTTAAGAATTCTGTGTAATTTTTGTACAGATCACTTTGACGATGCGACCTCAGTCGACGCGAAACTGGTCGTGGCTGTCAATAAAAGTTCATTCAGTGCGTATTATTTCATTCAAAATATGGAAACGTGGTTGCGGTTGACCGCAATTTAAAAAGTAATGATTGGCTTAGGTAGTTTTCATTGCAGGTGTTCTACATCTACATCTACATGACTACTCTGCAATTCACATTTAAGTGCTCGGCGGAGGGTTCATCGAACCACAATCATACTATCTCACTACCATTCCACTAACTAACAGCGCGCGGGAAATACGAACACCTAAACCTTTCTGTTCGAGCTCTGATTTCTCTTATTTTATTTTGATGATCATTCTTACCTATGGAGGTTGGGCTCAACAAAATATTTTCGCATTCGGAAGAGAAAGTTGGTGACTGAAATTTCGTAAATAGATCTCGCCGCGACGAAAAACGTCTTTGCCTTAATGACTTCCATCCCACTTGGCGTTTCATATCTGCCACACTCTCTCCCCTACTACGTGATAACACAAAACGAGCTGCCCCTTTTTGCACCCTTTTGATGTCCTCCGTCAATTCCACCTGGTAAAGATCCCACACAGCGCAGCAATATTCTAACAGAGGACGAACGAGTTTAGTGTAAGTCGTCTCTTTAGTGGACTTGTTGAATTTTCTGTCCTGCCAATGAAACGCAACCTTTGGCTCGCCTTCCCCATAATATTATCTATGTGGTCTTTCCAACTGAAGTTGTTCGTAATTTTAACACCCAGGTACTTAGTTGAATTGACAGCCTTGAGAATTGTACTATTTATCGAGGAATCGAATTCCAACGGATTTCTTTTGGAACTCATGTGGATCACCTCACACTTTTCGTTATTTAGCGTCAACTGCCACCTGCCACACCATACAGAAATCTTTTCTGAATCGCTTTGCAACTGATACTGGTCTTCGGATGACCTTACTAGACGGTAAATTACAGCATCAGCTACGAACAACCTAATAGAACTGCTCAGATTGTCACTCAGGTCATTTATATAGATCAGGAACAGCAGAGGTCCCAGGACGCTTCCCTGGGGAACACCTGATATCACTTCAGTTTTACTCGATGATCTGCGGTCTATTACTACGAAATGCGACCTTCCTGACAGGAAATCACGAATCCAGTCGCACAACTGAGACGATACCGCAGCTTGATTAGAAGTCGCTTGTGAGGAACGGTGTCAAAAGCTTTCCGGAAATCTAGAAATACGGAATCAACTTGAGATCCCCTGTCGATAGCGGCAGTTACTTCGTGCGAATAGAGAGCTAGCTGCGTTGCACAAGAGCGATGTTTTCTGAAACCATGCTCATTACGTATCAATACATCGTTCCCTTCGAGGTGATTCATAATGTTTGAATACAGTATATGCTCCAAAACTCTACTGCAAACCGACGTCAATGATATAGGTCTGTAGTTAGATGGATTACTCCCACTACCATTCTTAAACACTGGTGCGACCTGCGCAATTTTCTAATCTGTAGGTACAGATCTATCGGTGAGCGAGCGGTTGTATATGAGTGCTAAGTAGGGAGCTGTTACTTTGAATTTAATCAAGATGAACAAACCTTAACAACTGAAAAACTATTGTGAATTGGAGTTAATGACATACAATTTAATCATGCAAATCAAGTTGAAGAACATCACAACTGTTGCAATTTTAGCTCACTTTAAGGGAGTCAGCTTTTCAATCCAAAGTAAAGTAAACGGTGTTACGCTACTTCTATAATGGCTTCTTCATTTCATTAACTTACACCGCATTTGTGAATCTCAGCATGGAAGTCTACAAGGCTATGAGTACTCTGGCAACGATGAACAAAGCACTATCACTTCTTGGTTCACATTATGAACACGAGACTCTTTCTCACTCCACCGTGCAGTACTTCGCGCTCGAGCATTACGCGGTCGCAGTGGAGCGGTGCGAGCGACAGACAACAGAGTGCTTGAATGTTTAAAACCTGTGCATTCAGAAGGTCATAACTGTGTACCATCAGAATTACCCCTCCAAATTTTCTCAGCCGACATTTTATGCTTAAAATGTCAGATCGAGAGCCGGCCGCGGTGGCCAAGTGGTTCTAGGCGCTTCAGTCCGGAGCCGCACGGCTGCTACAGTCGCAGGTTCGAGGAGGAGGAGAAGGAGATTAGTGTTTAACGTCTCGTCGACAACGAGGTCATTAGAGACGGAGCGCAAGCTCGGGTGAGGTGAGGATGGGGAAGGAAATCGGCCGTGCCCTTTCAAAGGAACTATCCCAGCATTTGCATAAAGCGATTTATGGAAATCACGGAAAACCTAAATCAGGATGGCCGGAGACGGGACTGAACCGTCGTCCTCCCGAATGCGAATCTAGAGTGCTAACCAGTGCGCCACCTCGCTCGGTTCGCAGGTTCGAGTTCTGCCTCGGGCAAGGATGTGTGTGATGCCCTTAGGTTAGTTAGGTTTAAGTAGTTCAAGGTTCTAGGGGACTGCTGACCTCAGATGTTAAGTCCCATAGTGCACAGAGCCATTTGGACGTTTTTTCCCTTTCTTTTTTTTTGAGATCGAGATGGTGGTGCTTCCTTATTTCTATAATATTTGGTTCGAGAAATTGCAGTTTACCACTTTTTCTCCTGTTGTAGAGTGAACTAAATTTTTTCACGGAAGTCATTACATTGGCTTACAATTTTGGTAACTTATTTTTCCCACCCATCGACAAGACGCAGCGTAACGGTTATACAACGTTTTTAGTACAAGATTTGTGCGATGAGGTGTCGTGTTGCTAGTGACTGAAGATTCTCTTTTTAGGATGATTAACCATCCTCCCCCCACCCCCCCCCCCCCCATGAACCATGGATCTTGCCGTTGGTGGGGAGGCTTGCGTGCCTCAGCGATACAGATAGCCGTACCGTAGGTACAACCAGAACGGAGGGGTATCTGTTGAGAGGCCAGTTAAAAACGTGTGGTTCCTGAAGAGGGGCAGCAGCCTTTTCAGTAGTTGCAAGGGCAACAGTCTGGATGATTGACTGATCTGGACTTGTAACAATAACCAAAACCGAGTTGCTATGCTGGTACTGCGAACGGCTGAAAGCAAGGGGAAACTACGGCCGTAATTTTTCCTGAGGGCATGCAGCTTTACTGTATGATTAAATGATGATGGTATCCTCTTGGGTAAAATATTCCGGAGGTAAAATAGTCCCCCATTCGGATCTCCGGGCGGGGACTACTGAAGAGGATGTCGTTATCAGGAGAAAGAAAACTGGCGTTCTACGGATCGTAGCGTGGAATATCAAATAACTCAATCGGGCATGTAGGTTAGAAAATTTAAAAAGGGAAATGGATAGGTTAAATTTAGATATAATGGGAATTAGTGAAGTTCGGTGGCAAGAGGAACAAGACTTCTCGTCAGGTGACTACAGGGTTATAAACACAAAATCAAATAGGGGTAATGCAGGAGTAGGTTTAATAATGAATAGGAAAATAGGAATGTGGGTAAGCTACTACGAACAGCATAGTGAACAAATTCTTGTGGTCTAGATAGATACGAAGGCCACACCTACTATAGTAGTACAAGTTTATATTCCAACTAGTTCTGCAGATGACGAAGAAATTGAAGAAATGTATGATGAAATAAAAGAAATTAATCAGATAGTGAAGGGAGACGAAAATTTAATAGTTTCGAGTGTAGGAAAAGGGAGATAATGAAACGTAGTAGGTGAATATGGATTGGGTCTAAGAAATAAAAGAGGAAGCCGCCTGGTAGAATTTTGCACAGAGCACAATTTAATCATAGCCAACACTTGGTTTAAGAGTCATGAAAGAAGGTTGTATACATGGAAGAACCCTGAAGATACTAAAGGGTATCAGATAGATTATACAATGGTAAGACAGAGATTTAGGAACCAGGTTTTAAATTGTGAGTCATTTCCAGGGGCAGATGTGGACTCTGACCACAATCTATTGGTTATAACCTGTAGTTTAAAATTGAAGAAACTGCTAAAAGGTGGTAACTTAAGGAGATGGGACCTGGATAAACTGAAAGAACCAGAGGTTGTACAGGGTTTCAGGGAGAGCATAAGAGAAAAATTGACAGGAATAGGGGAAAGTAATACTGTAGAAGAAGAACGGGTAGCTTTGAGGGATGAAGTACTGAAGGCAGCAGAGGATCAAGTAGGTAAAAATACGAGGGCTAGTAGAAATCCTTGGGTAACAGAAGAAATACTGAATTTAATTGATGAAAGAAGAAAATATAAAAATGCAGTAAATGAAACACGAAAAAAGGAATACAAACGTCTCAAAAATAAGATCGACAGGAAGTGCAAATGGCTAAGCAGGGATGGCTAGAGGACAAATGTAAGGATGTAGAGGCTTATCTCACTAGGGGTAAGATAGATACTGCCTACAGGAAAATTAAAGATACCTTTGGAGATAAGAGAACCACTTGTATAAACATCAAGAGCACAGATGGAAACCCAGTTTTAAGCAAACAAGGGAAAGCAGAAAGGTGGAAGGAGTATATAGAGGGTCTATACAAGGGCGATGTACTTGAGGACAATAGTATGGAAATGGTAGAGGATGTAGGTGAAGATGAAATGGGAGATACGATACTGCGTGAAGAATTTGACAGAGCCCTGAAAGACCTGAGTCGAAACAAGGCCCCCGGAGTAGACAACATTCCATTGGAACTACTGACGGACTTGGGAAGGCCAGTCCTCACCATCTGGTGAGCAACACGTATGAAACAGGCGAAATACTCTCTGACTTCAAGACGAATATAATAATTCCAACCCCAAAGAAAGCAGGTGTTGACAGATGTCAAAATTACCGAACGATCAGTTTAATAAGCCACAGCTGCAAAATACTAACACGAATTCTTTACAGACGTATGCAAAAACTATGAGAAGCAGACCTCGGGGAAGATCAGTTTGAATTCCGTAGAAATACTGGAACACGTGAGGCAATACTGACCTTACGACTTATCTTAGAAGAAAGATTACGAAAAGACAAACCTACGTTTCTAGCATTTGTAGAGTTAGAAAAAGCTTTTGACAATGTTGACTGCAATACTCTCTTTCAAATTCTAAAGGTGACAGGGGTAAAATACATAGAGCGAAAGGCTATTTACAATTTGTACAGGAAAAAGATGGCAGTTATAAGAGTCGAGGGACGTGAAAGGGACGCAGTGGTTGGAAAGGGAGTGAGACAGGGTTGTAGCCTGTCGCCGATGTTATTCAATCTGTATATTGAGCAAGCAGTAAAGGAAACAAAAGAAAACTTCGGAGTAGGTATTAAACTCCATGGAGAAGAATTTAAAACTTTGAGTTTCGCCGATGACATTGTAATTCTGTCAGAGACAGCAAAGGACTTGGAAGAGCAGTCGAATGGAATGGACAATCTTGAAAGGAGGAGATAAGGTGAACATCCAAAAAAGCAAAACGAGGATAATGGACTGTAGTCCAATTAAATCGGGTCACGCTGAGGGAATTAGATTATGAAATGAGACACTTAAAGTAGTAAAGGAGTTTTGCTATTGCTATTTGGGGGGAGGGGGGCAAAATAACTAATGATGATAGAAGTAGAGAGGATATAAAATGTAGACTGGCAATGGCAAGGAAAGCGTTTCTGAAGAAGAGAAATTTGTTAACATCGTGTATAGTTTTAAGTGTCAGGAAGTCGTTTCTGAAAGTATTTGTATGGAGTGTAGCTATGTATGGAAGTTCAACATGGACGATAAATAGTTTGGACAAGAAGAGAAGAGAATCTTTCGAAATGTGGTGCTACAGAATAATGCTGAAGATTAGATGGGTAGATCACATAACTAATGAGGAAGTATTGAATAGGATTGGAGGGGAAGAGAAGTTTGTGGCACAACTTGACCAGAAGAAGGGTTCGGTTGGTAGGACATGTTCTGAGGCATCAAGGGATCGCCAATTTGGTATTGGAGGGCAGCGTGGACGGTAAAATTCGTGGAGGGAGACCAAGAGATGAATACAGTAAGCAGATTCAGAAGGATGTAGGTGCAGTAGGTACTGGGAGATGAAGAAGCTTGCACAGGATAGAGTAGCATGGAGAGCTGCATCAAACCAGTCTCAGGACTGAAGACCACAACAACAACATCTATAGCCATTTAGAAACCTGCCTTTTGAGGATGACGCTGAGGTCATGAAAGCAAATTTTCTAAAGTATAAGAGACTATTTCAGCAAGAAGTCTTCGAATTTTTTGAACTAATAGAACTAGTCTCAAATATGTAATATTTCTTTCAAAACTAATTTTATTTGCAAGACCATCATCTGGCTACGGGCTATAGTATAACGGGAAACATAGCAGACATATTCATTAATTGTGATGCAGTTATCTACAATGACCCTGCATAAACATACCGTCAGATCTTGATAAGATTGCGACATGGTGTAGAGATGGGCAACTAGCTCTAAATGTTCAGAAATGTAAAATTGTGCACTTCACAATACGAGGAAACATAGTATCCTCTGATTATAATATCAGTGAGTGACTATTTGTATCGGCCAACTCACATTAATACCTGCGTGTAGGACTTTGTAGGGAGACGAAATGGAATGATCACATAGCTTCCGTTCTCGGTAATGCAGGTGGGAGACTTCGGTTCACTGGGGAAGTGCAATCAGTCTACTAAAGAGATTGCTTACAAATCACTCGTGCGACCCATCCTACAATATTGCTCAAGTGTGTGGGACCTGTACGAGATAGGACTAACACCCGATATTGAACGTATACAGAGACGTGCAGCAAGAACGGTCACAGGTTTGTTTAATACCTGGGACAGTCTCGCAAAGGTACTGAAGGAATTGAAATGACAGACTTTTGAAGACAGACAAACTATTCTGAGAATGTATATCAATAAATTTTGAAGAACTGGCTTTAAATGATTTAGAATAATTACTGCACCGACAGAGGCATTGAAGCAACCATTCTTTCCGTGCACCATACATGAATGCAACATGAAGGAACCCTAATAAGTGGTACAATGGTACGTACATTCTGCCATGAACCTCACCGTGGTTTCCAGAGTATAGATGTGTATGTAGATTTTGAAAACAGGCTACAAATTTCATTTTCATCATTAAATTAACCTTTCTCTGACCTTGTCTCATAACGTCACCAGTACAACTCATTTGTGACATGTCACAACAGGTGGACAGAGGTGGTGGTGGTGAGAGGAAAAGATAGAACTTATATAACATGGAACAAGGCAATCTAACTGCTTTCTCAAAACTACTCCATAGACGAGGTGCAAAAGTGTGCTGTTATCCTCTGTAACATTGTTATTAAGCCGCAAGATACTCGTAGTTTTTATAACGAGCATTATTCCATAATGAGCCGCTGGGCGCCGTGGGTTCCTAACACCAAAAGATTCGGCCAACGACCTTGTGTAACCGATGTTTGTCAGTTGAATTAAGACTCACACCGAAGTTTTTCTATGTATAGTTCGTGCATTAAGTGTAAGCCGATTCATTTTCAGAAGCGCACATCACTAATTCAGGAAAGAACTGAATTGTTACCAAATATTATTCTTGTACTCTGCACTCATACTATCTACTCAATGAGCCAACAAATCAACCCTGTCAAAGGAACTCGGTCCCAGTCTCAAGAACACACACTTTCAAGATGATTTAGCATGTTAGCACGCAATAGAAACCATTTACGACCTGCATGGAGCTGTTGAAATGACTGCCATTGAGGACGGCAACACGTGATGTGCAGATTTACTGGAAAACAGGTAGGCAAAATTTGGCCTACGACTGAACATTATAAAATAACACAAGAAACGAATAAGGAAAATAAATGGACTTGTCAACACAGTTCACTTACTATCTAAAAGATCGACGTCGAGATCTTAAACAAAAATCTATCATCGATACTACCTATACATAGCTACAAAACTGTGCTTCAATATTTCAGCTGTGTAGACGCATGGTCAGTTTCTGAGAGACTGTTGTCAAAAGAAGGATGTTGTCTCTTTCAGTAGAGTGGAGGGGTAACTTCTCTTAAAAATGTTATCCATTGTAAACAAAAAGTTTTGGACATTTAATATCAATTATTGCTCAATTTATTGATTAATAATTATGCTGTAAATTGTACTCGTATATTACTCCTTACGCTATTCTATATATTCGTTCATTTAACATCGATGTTTTGATGTCAGTTACTGTCTGTCTTCGATGGTTGGTCATCGATGATGAAAAAGGAACTAGCAAACTGAAGTTCACAATGGTAGAGTAACTGAAACCACTGAATGAATGGAGGGTGCGCTGCAAGTCCTGTTTCTTACGAATGCTTAGGTCCCTAAAATTTCTGCTAAAGGGTTGTTTGAACATCAGTAATAAGGGTGTGAGGATAGCAAAAGAGAAAAGGTAACGATAATAAGAGATGGTACGAAACGCACGAGAGCCGAACTGGTGACAGCAATGGGTGGATGCAGGACGGAAAATGAAACGGGAAATAACTTGATTTCCGGGTTTAAGAATTGAACCACCAATACATACTCTGCATTCAATCCACATGGAAATATGCACACAGTCATCTGCCTTAAATCATTCCAGAGAGTCTAATTTGAAATCTGGGATAGCACAAAACGAAGTAGATTGATTAGTTATCTATAGGAATCTGGTGGCTGAAAGCAAGGGGAAACTACAGCCGTAATTTTTCCCGAGGACATGCAGCTTTACTGTATGATTAAATGATGATGGCGTCCTCTTGGGTAAAATATTCCGGAGGTAAAATAGTCCCCCATTCGGATCTCCGGGCGGGGACTACTCAGGAGGATGTCGTTATCAGGAGAAAGAAAACTGGCGTTCTACGGATCGGAGCGTGGAATGTCAGATCCCTTAATCGGGCAGGTAGGTTAGAAAATTTAAAAAGGGAAATGGATAGGTTAAAGTTAGATATAGTGGGAATTAGTGAAGTTCGGTGGCAGAAGGAACAAGACTTCTGGTCAGGTGACTACAGGGTTATAAACACAAAATCAAATAGGGGTAATGCAGGAGTAGGTTTAATAATGAATAGGAAAATAGGAATGCGGGTAAGCTACCACAAACAGCATAGTGAACGCATTATTGTGGCCGAGATAATACGAAGCCCACACCTACTACAGTAGTACAAGTTTATATGCCAACTAGCTCTGCAGATGATGAAGAAATTGAAGAAATGTACGATGAAATAAAAGAAATTATTCAGATAGTGAAGGGAGACGAAAATTTAATAGTAATGGGTGACTGGAATTCGAGTGTAGGAAAAGGGAGAGAAGGAAACATAGTAGGTGAATATGGATTGGGGCTAAGAAATGAAAGAGGAAGCCGCCTAGTAGAATTTTGCACAGAGCACAACTTAATCATAGCTAACACTTGGTTTAAGAATCATGAAAGAAGGTTGTATATTTGGAAGAACCCTGGAGATACTAAAAGGTATCAGATAGATTATATAATAGTAAGACAGAGATTTAGGCACCAGGTTTTAAGTTGTAAGACATTTCCAGGGGCAGATGTGGACTCTGACCACAATCTATTGGTTATGACCTGTAGATTAAAACTGAAGAAACTGCAAAAATGTGGGAAATTAAGGAGATGGGACCTGGATAAACTGAAAGAACCAGAGGTTGTACAGAGTTTCAGGGAGAGCATAAGGGAACAATTGACAGGAATAGGGGAAAGAAATACAGTAGAAGAAGAATGGGTAGCTCTGAGGGATGTAGTAGTGAAGGCAGCAGAGGATAAAGTAGGTACAAAGACGAGGGCTGCTAGAAATCCTTGGATAACAGAAGAAATATTGAATTTAATTGATGAACGGAGAAAATATAAAAATGCAGTAAATGAAGCAGGCAAAAAGGAATACAAACGTCTCAAAAATGAGATCGACAGGAAGTGCAAAATGGCTAAACGGGGATGGCTAGAGGACAAATGTAAGGATGTAGAAGCTTATCTCACTAGGGGTAAGATAGATACTGCCTACAGGAAAATTAAAGAGACCTGTGGAGAGAAGAGAACCAAGTGTATAAATATCAAGAGCTCAGATGGCAGCCCAGTTCTAAGCAAAGAAGGGAAGGCAGAAAGGTGGAAGGAGTATATAGAAGGTTTATACAAGGGCGATGTACTTGAGGACAATATTAAGGAAATGGAAGAGGATGTAGATGAAGACGAAATGGGAGATAAGATACTGCGTGAAAAGTTTGACAGAGCACTGAAAGACCTGAGTCGAAACAAGGCCCCCGGAGTAGACAACATTCCATTAGAACTACTGACGGCCTTGGGACAACCAGTCCTGAGAAAACTCTACCAGCTGGTGAGCAAGATGTATGAGACAGACGAAATACCCTCAGACTTCAAGAAGAATATAATAATTCCAATCCCAAAGAAAGCAGGTGCTGACAGATGTGAACATTACCGAACTATCAGTTTAATAAGCCACGGCTGCAAAATACTAACGCGAATTCTTTACAGACGAATGGAAAAACTGGTTGATGCAGACCTCGGGGAGGATCAGTTTGGATTCCGTCGAAATGTTGGAACACGTGAGGCAATACTGACCTTACGACTTATCTTAGAAGAAAGATTAAGAAAAGGCAAACCTAAGTTTCTAGCATTTGTAGACTTAGAGAAAGCTTTTGACAATGTTGACTGGAATACTCTTTTTCAAATTCTAAAGGTGGCAGGGTTAAATACAGGGAGCGAAAGGCTATTTATAATTTGTACAGAAACCAGATGGCAGTCATAAGAGTCGAGGGGCATGAAAGGGAAGCAGTGGTTGGGAAAGGAGTGAGACAGGGTTGTAGCCTCTCCCCGATGTTATTCAATCTGTATATTGAGCAAGCAGTAAAGGAAACAAAAGAAAAATTTGGAGTAGGTATTAAAATTCAGGGAGACGATGTAAAAACTTTGAGGTTCGCCGATGACATTGTAATACTGTCAGAGACGGCAAAGGACTTGGAAGAGCAGTTGAACGGAATGGACAGTGTCTTGAAAGGAGGATATAAGATGAACATCAACAAAAGCAAAACGAGGATAATGGAATGTAGTCAAATTAAATCGGGTGATGCTGAGGGAATTACATTAGGAAATGAGACACTTAAAGTAGTAAAGGAGTTTTGCTATTTAGGAAGTAAAATAACTGATGATGGTCGAAGTAGAGAGGATATAAAATGTAGACTGGCAATGGCAAGGAAAGCGTTTCTGAAGAAGAGAAATTTGTTAACATCGAATATAGATTTATGTATCAGGAAGTCGTTTCTGAAAGTATTTGTTTGGAGTGTAGCCATGTATGGAAGTGAAACATGGACGATAAACTGTTTGGACAAGAAGAGAATAGAAGCTTTCGAAATGTGGTGCTACAGAAGAATACTGAAGATAAGGTGGATAGATCACGTAACTAATGAGGAGGTATTGAATATGATTGGGGAGAAGAGACGTTTGTGGCACAACTTGACTAGTTGAGGCATCAAGGGATCACAAATTTAGCATTGGAGGGCAGCGTGGAGGGTAAAAACCGTAGAGGGAGAGCAAGAGATGAGTACACTAAGCAGATTCAGAAGGATGTAGGTTGCAGTAGGTACTGGGAGATGAAGCAGCTTGCACAGGATAGAGTAGCATGGAGAGCTGCATCAAACCAGTCTCAGGACTGAAGACAACAACAACAAGGAATCTGGTACTGCCCAAGGGAGTGTGTAGAATTTAGATAATTAAATTTGCAGTATATTTTGTCAGAGAATTTAATGAGAAGAATGGATCTAAGGATACAAATATTAAATTAAGGTAACAATTATTGAAGCAAAATATCAGAAATGATAAATGGGGAAGTTAACATAACTCCATATAGTGGTTTGCTGGAAGTGACAAGGTTTCTTGCGCTGGCTTGATGACACGGTTTCTTGCGATGGTTTAAGCCGTTGATATTGAGATTATTGATTTATAGATGGGGTATTTATTATCATTGTTTAGCTCCTATTACATGTTTAATTTAGTTTCATACATTCTGTGTAGTATAAAGTGGTTCAGAATTTTTGAAATTTTGAGATAATAGCAGGGAAATGACAGTGTGCAGTTTCTTCTGAGGAAGACAGAAGTAGCAGAAGGGTTTATTGCACTGATACCAAGACAGGTATTAGGAATAATACAGCCACTTATGGTTAGTAATACAACTACATGTAACAGAAAGAGCAAGGGAAGGATCGTTATTCACTACGTATGAGTGGTAGTGAATTTGCTCTTAAGCAAAGGGGAACGAAGCAGAGTGAGTCTGAAGATGAATGAGCACAGCGCAAAATATATGGTATATCGGTTCTGAGGGAGGCAAATTTAAGCTGTATTGTGTTTTTCAGAAGGGCGAAAGAAACAGTTAACACGAGCTCACGACGGTGTAGACTACATGCCATGAATTATTGCAGTAGGGTAAACTAATTGTGGTGAGGCACACGAAGGGTCCTGTTTCGTTTTACAGAGTTTCTACGGAGGCGTATTAGCTCCACGATGCCTTGCAGGACTGCATGCGTAATGTAACGGAGCCCGGGAATGGGCGTGTGTAGATAAGATTGCCTTTAGGGGGCGTGGAGAGCGTGTGATGCCCGTGGGATGGGCGGCGTGTTACTGTCAGCAAGGGCCCCGAATTGTCACTTATGAGTGTGTCCTACTGATGGAAATATGGTTGTACGGAACGATAATGGTTCAGAGTTGTCACTCCTCCTCATGATACAAAGTTGAAATTAAGTGACAAATGTGTAAAACAAGCACTGGATAGGAGGTGGGAATTATTAGTGCAAATAAATTCTCGTTTCCATATACAAGCATGAAACACAGAACGACTGGAAAAGGACAGTTCTGTTGGTGGTTCACTGGACCAATTGATCAACCCCTAGCAGCTATTGGTAGTGTTAACGAAGCGTACGTTGATTAAATCGGAATATTTCCTATTGGGTGCTAATGTATGTGTTGAGCGTTTTTCCCTTACAATTGTGTGAGAACGAGTGACAAAGGTTTTATACGATGAAAGATTTAAGAATCTTGTTTGTGTGTTGCAGCTTATGTAAAGTTATTGCATAAGATATTTTTGCATTGATTAATAACTCACGGTTATGACACTGCATAAAGAGGAAGGCAGTGTGAAATTACAGTATAAATTTCTCTACGAGAGCGGGTGTTTTAGCTCAACAGCCTAATGCGTTGATTCATTAATGATTAATGAATCTAGCGCTCCTGTCGGTCGCAGCCGCAGTCACGACCGGTTGCTGGACCAGCAAGTGCACAGGCGGCACCTTTCTCCAAGAGAAGAAAAACTCAGGACACCCGCGCTGGGTTCCGGGCAGAATTGGTCGTCACACATGGATTCTTGTTGATATCGTCGTCATGGTCCGAACACCGCTATTAGACTGTCTCAGTTACCACGTAGGCCTAATCGAAGTAGGCTTTAATGTTCTGGTATTGCATAAAGCTCGGAAATGTATAATTTTTATCGTTTTTCTTTAATTGTGGTCTGAATGAAATGAAAGCACTTTTCGTAGGCCGAGAGACTGGCTTATATTTGCTGAGGATGAAAGTGTTGTATAACAGCCACAGTCGATGGCGGAAGTGGGACTTTTATTGGTTCCCGATAATATTTTAATTTTGTTTGCAATTTCGATGGAGCTAGTCCTTCAGGCGTGGGATTTAGAATGCATTTTAAATTAACAGGAATTTTCAATAAAACATCTGGACTTTTGTACTGTTGATTACACTAACAGAAAAAGAAGTGGTTATTTCCTGCAAAAGAGATGCGGTCTCCGTTACTTAATGAAGCTTCTACTGAATTCGTTGTTATCTGGAGTTTACAACAAAAACTACTGATTTCTCGTAATTGATTCTCGCAGCTGCTAACGAAAATGCCTACGAATTTGAAGTCATTTGTTGTAAACGGTCGAAAGATAAGATTTTGATGGCTACATTGCGTAACATCCATCAATAGTTACGCTGTTTCTGATAAAGCTACCCTGACTGAAATACACTCCTGGAAATTGAAATAAGAACACCGTGAATTCATTGTCCCAGGAAGAGGAAAATTTATTGACACATTCCTGGGGTCAGATACATCACATGATCACACTGACAGAACCACAGGCACATAGACACAGGCAACAGAGCATGCACAATGTCGGTACTAGTACAGTGTATATCCACCTTTCGCAGCAATGCAGGCTGCTATTCTCCCATGGAGACGATCGTAGAGATGCTGGATGTAGTCCTGTGGAACGGCTTGCCATGCCATTTCCACCTGGCGCCTCAGTTCGACCAGCGTTCGTGCTGGACGTGCAGACCGCGTGAGACGGTGCTTCATCCAGTCCCAAACATGCTCAATGGGGGACAGATCTGGAGATCTTGCTGGCCAGGGTAGTTGACTTACACCTTCTAGAGCACGTTGGGTGGTACGGGATACATGCGGACGTGCATTGTTCTGTTGGAACAGCAAGTTCCCTTGCCCGTCTAGGAATGGTACAACGATGGGTTCGATGACGGTTTGCATGTACCGTGCACTATTCAGTGTCCCCTCGACGATCACCAGAGGTGTACGGCCAGTGTAGGAGATCGCTCCCCACACCATGATGCCGGGTGTTGGCCCTGTGTGCCTCGGTCGTATGCAGTCCTGATTGTGGTGCTCACCTGCACGGCTCCAAACACGCATACAACCATCATTGGCACCAAGGCAGAAGCGACTCTCATCGCTGAAGAAGACACGTCTCCATTCGTCCCTCCATTCGCGACACCACTGGAGGCGGGCTGCACGATGTTGGGGCGTGAGCGGAAGACGGCCTAACGGTGTGGTGGACCGTAGCCCAGCTTCATGGAGACGGTTGCGAGTGGTCTTCGCCGATACCCCAGGAGCAACAGTGTCCCTAATTTGCTGGGAAGTGGCCGTGCGGTCCCCTACGGCACTGCGTAGAATCCTACGGTCTTGGCGTGCATCCGTGCGTCGCTGCGGTCCGGTCCCAGGTCGACGGGCTGGTGCACCTTCCGCCGACCACTGGCGACAACATCGATGTACTGTGGAGACCTCACGCCCCACGTGTTGAGCAATTCGGCGGTACGTCCACCCGGCCTCCCGCATGCCCACTATACGCCCTCGCTCAAAGTCCGTCAACTGCACATACGGTTCACGTCCACGCTGTCGCGGCATGCTACCAGTGTTAAAGACTGCGACGGAGCTGCGTATGCCACGGCAAACTGGCTGACACTGACGGCGGCGGTGGACAAATGCTGCGCAGCTAGCGCCATTCGCCAGCCAACACCGCGGTTCCTGGTGTGTCCGCTGTGCAGTGCGTGTGATCATTGCTTGTACAGCCCTCTCGCTGTCTCCGGAGCAAGTACACCGGTGTGTCAATGTGTTCTTTTTTCCATTTCCAGGAGTGTAGTAAAACAAAGCCATTTACCAATTTTCACAGTCCCTCGATTTGCTAGAGAAAGAAAATTTCCAGTCGATTTGTTGTCCATTATGACTTACATTAAGCAAGTAGACAGTGTTTCACAGCAGTGCTGCAATAACAACTGAAAAACATTTCACAAGATATAGCAAAATTTATAAGTTGAGTAACGTTTTCATTGCAAGTATTGAGTTCAAGACACACTACTTAGTTTTTTCTATTTTTGTTAATTTGTTAAACGTATTGTTTTGCGACATGGCACAATACCAACATTCTTTTTGTCTTTTTGACAGCAACAGGTGCTACTATAACGGGTATCTATTGAGAGGCCAGACAAACGTGTGGTTCCTGAAGAGGGGCAGCAGCCTTTTCAGTAGCTGCAGGGGCAACAGTCTGGATGAATGACTGATCTGGACTTGTAACAATAACCAAAACCGAGTTGCTGTGCTGGTACTGCGAACGGCTGAAAGCAAGGGGAAACTACGGCCGTAATTTTTCCTGAGGGCATGCAGCTTTACTGTATGGTTAAATGATGATGTGGTCCTCGTGGATAAAATATTCCGGGGGTAAAATAATCCCCGATTCGGATCTCTGGGCGGCGACTACTCAGGATGATGTCACCAGGAGAAAGAAAACTAGGTTTTCCTGCACATAGGAGAGTGAAATGTTAGATACCTTAATGGGGCAGGTAAGTCAAAAAATTTAAAAAGAGAAATGCATAGTTTGAAATAAGATATATTGGGGGTTAGTGAAGTTCGGTTGAAGGTTGAACAGGAGTTCTGGACAGGTGAATACAGCATTATAAATACGAAGTCAAACAGGGGTAATGGAGGAGTCGATTTGATAACGAATACGAAAACAGGAATGCAGGTAAGTTATGGGCAGCGTACTCAACGCTTTATCGTAGCCGGGATAGACATGAATCACACGCCTCCCACAGCAGTACAAGTTTACTTGTCAACTAGCTCCGCAGATGATGAAGAGATTGAATAAATGTATGATGAGGTAAAAGAAATAATTCAGATAGTTAAAGGAGATGAAAATTTAATTGTGACGGAGGCATGAAATTCGATAGCAAGAAAAGGAAGAGAAGGAATAATAGTAGATGAATATGGACTGGGGGAACGAATAAAAGAGGAAGCCGCCTGATAGAGTTTTGCACAGAGCATAATTTAATCATCGCTAACTATTGGTTCAAGAATCATAAAAGGAGGGTGCATACGTCGAAGAGACGTGGAGACACAGGATGGTTTCAGATTAATTGTATACTGGTCTTACAAAGATTTATGAATCAGATTCTAAATTGTAAGACTTTCCAGATGTGGACTCTGACCACAGTTTATTGGTTTTGAACTGCAGATGAGACCCCTGAAGGAATTTGAAAAATGTAGAAACTTGAGGGGATGGGACGTGAATAAGTTAGAAGGACAAGAGTTTGTTGAAGGCTTCAGAGGAAGCATTAGGCAACGGTTAACTAGAACGGGTGAAAAATATAAGGAATACAGTAGACGATGAATGGGTAGCGTTAGGAGATGAAATAGTGAAGTTAGCAGAAGATCAAATACGTAAAAAAATAAGGGCTATTACGGATCCTCGGATAACACAAGACATATGGAATTTAAATGAGGAAAGGAGATAATTTAGTGATGCAGCAAATGAAGCTGGTGAAACGGAATATAACCGTCTAAAAAATGAGATTGATAAGAAAGGCAGAATCGCTAAGCTGGAATGGCTAGAGGACAAATGTATGTATTTAGAAGTATATTTCATGAAGGAACGACAGATACTGCCAACAGGAGGAATAAAGAGGCCTTTAGGGAAAAAGAAGTAGCTATATGAATATCAAGAACTCAGACGGTAAACCAGTCCTAAGCAAAGAAGGGAAACTGAAAGATGGGAGGAGTAAATGCAGGGTGCCTGCAAGATATATAGGGAAATGGACGTAGATGAAGATGAGATGGGAGATATGATACTGCGAGAAAAAATTGACAACTCTCTGAATGATCTCAGTCAAAACAAGGTCTCGTGGTAGACGACATTCCGTCAAACCTCCTGTAGCCTTGAGAGAGCAGGCATGACAGAACTCTCCCAACTGGTTGTAAGATGTATGAGGCAGGCGAAATACCCTCAGACTTCAAGAAGTATGTGGTAGTTCCAGTTCCGAGAAAAGCAGTTGCTGAGAGGTATCAAAATTAGCGAACTATCAGTTTAATTGCATTATACTGACACTAGTTTTTTATAGAAGAAAGCAAAAATTTGTAGAAGCAGACCCGAGGGGAATATCCGTTT
Source organism: Schistocerca gregaria (assembly GCF_023897955.1). NCBI lineage: Eukaryota > Metazoa > Arthropoda > Insecta > Orthoptera > Acrididae > Schistocerca > Schistocerca gregaria. Next base: position 623,186,868 of record NC_064923.1, read on the forward strand.
GGATTATGGAGAAACTTAGGAACACGCGAGGCAGTACTCACCCTACGACTTACCTTTTGTGGCAGGCTTATGAAAGGCAAACCTACATTTATAGCATTTGTAGTCTCAGAGAAAGCTTTAGACAATGTTGAGTGGAGTACTGTCCTTGAAATTCTGAAGGTACCAGGGGTAAAATACAGGGAGCGAAAGAGTATTAACAACTTGTGCAGGGCAGTTATAAGATTCGAGTGGTATGGAAGGGAATCAGCAGTTGAGAAGGGAGTGTCACGAGACTGTAGCCTATCTCCGATGTTACTCTGTCTGTGCATTGAAGAAGCAGTAAAGGAAACCAAAGATACGTTTGGAGTAGGAACTAACATTCAGAGAGAAGAAATAAACATTTTGAGGTTTGCCGATGAAACTGTGTTGCTGTCAGGGACAACAAAGGCCTTGAAAAAGCAATTAAACGGAATTGACAGTGTTTCGAAAAGAGGATATAAGATGAACACTAACAAAAGTAAATCAAGGATTGTTGTTGCGGTCTTCAGTCCTGAGACTCGTTTGATGCAGCTCTCAATGCTACAGCTCTCCATGCTAATCTGTGCTGTGCAAGCTTCTTCATCTCCCAGTACGTACTGCATCACACATCCTTCTGAATCTGCATAGTGAATTCATCTCTTGGTCTCCCTCTACGCTTTTTACCCTCTACACTGCCCTCCAATGCTAAATTTGTGATTCCCTGATGCCTCAGAACATGTCCTACCAACTTCTTCTAGTCACGTTGTGTCACAAACTCCTCTTCTCCACAAATAGCAAAACTCATTTACTACTTTAAGGGTCTCATTTCCTAATCTAATTCTCTCAGCATCAACCGACTTAATTCGGCTATATTCCATTATCCTCGTTTTGCTTTTGTTGATAATCATCTTATACCCTCCTTTCAAGATACTGTCCATTGCCTTCAACTTATCTTCCAAGTCCCTTGATGTCTATGAGAGAATTACAATGTCACCGGCGATCCTCAAACTTTTTATTTCTTCTTCATGGGTTTTGAAGCCTACTCCGAACTTTTCTTTTGTTTCATTTACTGCTTCCTCAATATACAGATTGAATAACATCGGGGACAGGCTACAAACCTGTCTCACTCACTTCCCAACCACTGCTTCCCTTTCGAACCCCTCGACTCTTATGACTGCCATCTGGTTTCTGTACAAATTGTAAATAGCCTTTCGCTCCTTGTATTTTACCCCTGCTACCTTGAGAATTTGAAAGAGAGTATTCCAGTCAACATTGTCAAAGGCTCTCTCTAAGTCTACAAATGCTAGAAACGTAGGTTTGCCTTTCCTTTATCTTTCTTCTAAGATAAGTCGTAAGGTCAGTATTGCCTCACGTGTTCCTACATTTCTACGGAATCCAAACAGATCTCTCCCGAAAACGGCTTCTACCAGTTTTCCCATTCGTCTGTAAGGAATTCGCCTTAGTATTTTGCAACTGTGACTTATTAAACTGATAGTTCGGTAATTTTCGTATCTGTCAACACCTGCTTTCTTTGAGATTGGAATTATTATATTCTTCTTGAACTCTGAGGATATTTCGCCTGTCTCATACATCTTACTCACCAAATGCTACAATTTTGTCATTGCAGGCTCTCCCAAGGATATCAGTAGTTATAATGGAATGTTGTCTATTCCGGGGGCCTTGTTTCGATTCAGGTCTTTCACTGCTCTGTCAAACTCTTCACGCAGTATCGTATCTCCCACTTCATCTTCATCTACATCCTCATCCATTTCTATAATATTTTCCTCAAGTACATCACTCTCGTAAAGACCCTCTATATACTCCTTCCACCATTCTGATTTCCCTTCTTTGCTTAAAACTGGGTTTCCATCTGAGCTCTTGATCTTCATACAAGTGCTTCTCTTTTCTCCAAAGGTCTCTTTAATTTTCCTGTATGCAGTATCTACCTTGCCCCTAGTGAGATAAGCCTCTACATCCTTACATTTGTCCTTTAGCAATCCCTGTTTAGCCATTTTGCACTTCCTGTCGATCTCATTTTTGAGACGTTTGTATTCCTGTTTGCCTGCTTCATTTACTGAGTTTTTATACTTTCTCCTTTCATCAGTTAAATTCAATATTTCTTCTGTTACCCAAGGATTTCTACTAGCCCTCGTCTTTTTACCTACTTGATCCTCTGGTGGCTTCACTACCTCATCCCTCAGAGCTACTCACCTTCTTCTATTGTATTTCTTTTCCCAAATCCTGTCAATTGTTCCCTTATGCTCTCTCTGAAATTCTGTACAACCTCTGGTTTAATCAGTTTATCCAGGTCTCATCTCCTTAAATTCCAACCTTTTTGCAGTTTCTTCAGTTTTAATCTACAGTTCATAACCAACAGATTGTGGTCAGAGTCCACATCTGCCCCTGGAAATGTCTTACAATTTAAAACCTGGTTCCCAAGTCTCTGTCTTACCATTATATAATCTATCTGATACATAGTATCTCCAGGATTCTTCCATGTATACAACCTTCTTTTATGATTCTTGAACCAAGTGTTAGCTATGATTAAGTTATGCTCTGAGCAAAATTCTGCCAGACGGCTTACTCTTTCATTTCTTAACCCCAAACCATATTCACTTACTATGTTCTCTCCCTTTTCCTTATCTCGAATTCCAGTCACCCATGACTATTAAATTTTCGTCTCCCTTCACTACCTGAATAATTTCTTTTATCTTATCATACATATCATTAATTTCCTCATACTCTGCAGTGCCAGTTGGCATATAAACTTGTACTACTGTAGTAGGCATGGGCTTCGTGTCTATCTTAGCCACAATAATGCATTCACTATGCTGTTTGTAGTAACTTACCCGCCCTCCTATTTCTTTATTCATTATTAAACCTACTACAAGGATAATGGAGCATAATCGAATTAAAGCAGGTGACGCTATAAGATACAGGTTGTGAAAGGAGACAGTTAAAGTAGTAGATGAGATTTGTTATTTGGGCTGCAAGATAACTCATGGTGGCCAGGCAGTGTTATTTGTTCCTTAACTAAGACTTGCTGCAGTATGAATAGATTTACTGATAAAGACTGATAAGTGCGTCATGTCTGGGTTCATTGCACGCAGTGTGACAGTCGTGCAATGACGCTACGTTGCTGTGTTCCCATAGTGGTAGCACCCATATCACATTACTTTTGCATCTTACGGTTTGAATTACTCTGTGTTTAGTGTTGCACGAATGGGTGAATGCATATGACGGAGTTTTCAGGTTGTGTAGGTATTTTCACAGAATTAAATGTAATGGGTGTAAAAAACAGAATTGAACATAGTTATATTATTGTCCTGTAATGAGCCTCGAAAGACCATGTTCCCTCAACCCGACATAGAAAATATTCCTAAGGATCCTCTGACATTTTGTGGTGTAAAATGTTACGGGTTACCGTACCGGTTACGGGCTACGGGACGTTCCATTAGTTAACGCAGCAGGCGTCGATAGCGTAGTGCCACGGCAACACAGAAGGTCGTCTTGGCGGGCGACAATGATAAGCGACATGCGTGTAGGCGGTGACGTAGGTGATGACGATGACGCACTGACGCACTATGATACAGCAGACAGTGTAAATCAAGCATGGCCATACAGCGCTCCGTGGGCGCGAGCTGTCTCCGGCCAGGCTGCTGATTAGTGCTCCGAGGTCAGTGTTGGAGGGGGCTGACAGTGAGGAACGAGGAGGGCAGGAACGCTGCAGCTAGAGCGAAACGATCACCTTGACGCGCAGCAAGCACTTTAGTAGCAATAATACTTGTGAAGAAATATGTTTAAGTTGTGCAGTAGCAGCACTATGACATCTAATAAGTTGTGAAGAATGAAATAAACTTAAATAAAATAAAAATACTGGAGAAATCACATTATTAAACTTTTCCTAAAGGTGAAGGCCTTGCAAAGTTCTTAATATGCCTTCGCAGTATTGTAAGATGGTAAGACACTTCCTCAATCTTATTACAACTTAGTTCAAATGGCTTTGAGCTCTATGGGACTTGACAGCTCAGGTCATCAGTCCCCTAGAACTTAGAACTACTTAAACCTGACTAACCTAACGACATCACACACATCCATGCACGAGGCAGGATTCGAACCTGCGACCGTAGCGGTCGCGTGGTTCCAGACTGAAGCGCCTAAAACCGCTCGGCCACCGACGGCCGGCTCATTACAACTCAGTCACAAAGACGGTATCATACAGTTGTCTTATTAGGAACGAGAAGGAGTGGTGGCTGAACCGAAGGCGGCCATTAGGAGGACACATGCAAACATATCAGAACAACACTGCATAGTCCACTGTAAAACACGGACCATGGAAAATAGTATTAAATGCCTAGAAAGGCCGCAACACTAACGGTTACGGGGAATCACAGCAACTGTGCGGTTGCATGGCTGGATACACCTTGGCATGTGGAGCGATGGGTCGGTACTGGAGGCGTGCTCTCCTAGCTGAAGAGGTTCAGGTTACAGCTCGCGTGAAGCGGGAGTTCCGAATTCGAGTTCCAGTGCGGTACAAATTTTTATAGCCATATGAAAATTGTACAGGTGATGTCTAATCGTACTCGCAGTTAAAAATACACTTCTTCCATTCGGGGAACGCTTTGGGTGAAGTTTACGTAAAGTGTTGATATAATTTTTATGGTCGACTTCACCAAAGTTTTGAATTCATTAGCTCTCTTAAATGAAGGGGAGATCATTTGGTAACAGATATGGCGGATAAGATTGCTGCTATCCAGCAAAAATTAATCCTGTGGAAAGATCAGATTCAAGTTAATGACACTAAACATGTTCTGGAACTCCAGGTTTCATTTCTGAACCACACATGACTACGTTTCCAGAGATTCTACGACTTTGTACTACAGAAGACTGATTTATATATATTTGTTCTTGGTTATGAGCGCTAGAATACTTCTTTACTTAACTTCATTTTGTTTGTATTACAAGCCACAGTTCGAGATGTATTACAAATTCTAAAACCGAAATGTGTATGAATTAAAAAAAAAAACATCAAAACGTAATGTTAAATAGGTGTACATAAAGCTTTTTGTGGTTCTGTCACATTTTTGCAAAAATCAATGTAGGGATAAAACCCTTCTCATAAAAGTACGCTGCCACGTTCACCTTTCAGAAGTAGCCGTACTGTGTTGCGAAAACATATTCCGCCTACGCAGACTTCATCATGCAGACATCTTATTCTGACACCAGCTCGGAATAGCACAGTGATGGGGAAAGTTGGAGCATTGAGCGGACTCAGCTATGGACGCGGAGAGTGAACCCACTCCGCGATCGCAAATCTTGGCCAGGCGTTGTTTACTGTAAGCCAACATGGCAACTACTCCAGACACACAATGTGAGCGAAACTAGCATCATCGATGGTCGTGGAAACCAAGATTATTAGTTCGACGAACAACTGCATTACGAGTTACAACTTTTGCATTCGTAGTTGTTATTTATGAAAGGCATCACATCGACATGGTTGACAGTCAGCTGTTAGTTGTTAGCTCCCCAAACTGTCTCATTCTTTCCTCACAGTCAAGCCACTAAAAATTATTGTATTATAGGTACGAGTTCACAGAATAGGCACTAATTGAAAGAACATCAGTCCTCGGTCACTATTTTTTACAAATTAACCTGGTTTAGACACTGCCAGGAGTGTCTTCCCATGGTCACAGAATATATGATAGATTATAACTACGGAAAACTGGCAGTACTTCTACGTCATTTATAAAATAATAAATATGCCAAAAGGACATTAGTCACAAATATATTTAAGTTAAAGAAAACTGTGATGGCGAACCACTAAGGGCTGCTTGTTACTTGCTTGGTGCAGATTGCGAGATGCCCGCGTTAACAAATGCGGCCAGGAGAGCATGGCACTGCAACGAGCGCGCCATCTAGTAGCCTGTAGTTGAAGAAGTGTCATGATGATCTCTCCATCTGCAAAAGATTTCGGAATAGTCCCCCATTCGGATCTCCCGGAGGGGACTGCGAAGGGGGAGGTTACCATGAGAAAAAGATTGAATAATCAACGAAAGGATAATGTTGTACGAGTCGGGGCGTGGAATGTCAGAAGCTTGAAAGTGGTAGGGAAACAAGAAAATATGAAAAGAGAAATGCAAAGGCTCAGTCTAGATATAGTAGGGGTCAGTGAAGTGAAGGATTTCTGGTCAGATGAGTATCGGGTAATATCAACAGCAGCAGAAAATGGTGTAACAGGTGTAGGATTCGTTATGAATAGGAAGGTAGGGCAGAGAGGGTGTTACTGTGAACAGTTCAGTGACCGGGTTGTTCTAATCAGAATCGACAGCAGACCAACACCGACAACGGTATATCAGGTATACATGCCAAGGTCGCAAGCTGAAGATGAACAGATAGAGAAAGTGTATGAGGATATTGAAAGCGTAATGCAGTATGTGAAGGGGACGAAAATCTAATAGTCATGGGCGACTGGACTGCAGTTGAAGGGAAGGAGCAGATGAAACGGTTACAGGAGAATATGGGCTTGGGACAAGGAATGAAAGAGGAGAAACACTAATTGAGTTCTGCTACAAGTTTCAGCTAGTAATAGCGAATACCCTGTTCAAGAATCACAAGAGGAGGAGGTATACTTGGAAAAGGCCGGGAGATACGGGAAGATTTTAATTAGATTACGTCATGGTCAGACAGAGATTCCGAAATCAGATACTGGATTGGAAGGCGTACCCAGGAGCAGATAAAGACTCAGATCACAATATAGTAGTGATGAAGAGTAGGCTGAAATTCAAGACATTAGTGAGGAAGAATCAATACGCTAAGAAGTGGGATACGAAAGTTCTAAGGAATGACGAGATACGTTCGAGGTTCTCTAACGCTACAGATACGGCAATAAGGTATAGCTCACAAGGCAACACAGTTGAAGAGGAATGGACGTCTCTAAAAAGGACCATCACAGAAGTTGGGAAGGAAAACATAGGTACAAAGAAGGCAGCTGCGAAGAAACCATGGGTAACAGAAGAAATACTTCAGTTGATTGATGAAAGGAGGAAGTACAAATATGTTCCGGGAAAATCAGGAATAGAGAAATACAAGTCGCTGAGGAATGAAATAAATAGGAAGTGCAGGGAAGATAAGACGAAATGGCTGCAGGAAAAATGTGAAGACATCGAAAAAGTTATGATTGTCGGAAGGACAGACTCAGCATACAGGAAAGTCAAAACAACCTTTGGTGACATTAAAAGCAACGGTGGTAACATTAAGAGTGCAACGGGAATTCCACTATTAAATGCAGAGGAGAGAGCAGACAGGTGGAAAGAATACATTGAAAGCCTGTATGAGGGTGAAGATTTGTCTGATGTGATAGAAGAAGAAACAGGAGTCGATTTAGAAGAGATAGGGGATTCAGTATTAGAATCGGAATTTAAAAGAGCTTTCGAGGATTTTAGGTCAAAAAGGCAGAAGGGATAGTGAACATTCCATTCGAATTTCTAAAATCATTAGGGGAAGTGGCAACAAAACGACTATTCACGTTGGTGTGTAGAATATATGAGTCTGGCGACATACCATCTGACTTTAGGAAAAGCATCATCCACACAATTCCGAAGACGGAAAGAGCTGACAAGTGCGAGAATTATCGCAGAATCAGCTTAACAGCTCATGTATCGAAGCTGCTTACAAGAATAATATACAGAAGAATGGAAAAGAAAATTGAGAATTCTCTAGGTGACGATCAGTTTGGCTTTAGGAAAAGTAAAGGCACGAGAGAGGCAATTCTGACGTTACGGCTAATAATGGAAGCAAGGCGTTCGACAAAATAAAATGGTGCAAGCTGTTCGAGATTCTGAAAAAAGTAGGGGTAAGCTATATGGAGGAACGGGTTATATACAATATGTACAACAACCAAGAGGGAATAATAACAGTGGACAATCAAGAACGAAGTGCTCGTACTAAGAAGGGTGTAAGACATGGCTGTAGCCTTTCGTCCCTACTCTTCAACCTGTACATCGAGGAAGCAATGATAGAAATAAAAGAAAGGTTCACAAGTGGAATTAAAATACAAGGTGAAAGGATATCAATGATACGATTCGCTGATGACATTGCTATCCTGAGTGAAAGTGAAGAAGAATTAAATGACCTGCTGAACGGAATGAACAGTGTAATGAGTACACAGTATGGTTTGAGAGTAAATCGGAGAAAGACGAAGGTAATGAGAAGTAGTAGAAATGAGAACAGCGAGAAACTTAACATCAGGATTGATGGTCACGAAGTCAATGAAGTTGAGGAATTCTGCTACCTAGGCAGTAAAATAACCAATAACTGACGGAGCAAGGAGGACATCGAAAGCAGACTCGCTATGGGAAAAAAGGCATTTCTGGCCAAGAGAAGTCTACTAATATCAAATACCGGCCTTAATTTGAGGAAGGAATTTCTGAGGATGTACGTCTGGAGTACAGCATTGTATGGTAGTTAAACATGGACTGTGGGAAAACCGGAACAGAAGACTATCCAAGCATTTGAGATGTGGTGCTATAGACGAATGTTGAAAATTAGGTGGACTGATAAGGTAAGGAAAGAGGAGGTTCTACGCAGAATCGGAGAGGAAAGGAATATGTGGAAAACACTGATAAGGAGAAGGGACAGGATGATAGGACATCTGCTAAGACATGAGGGAATGACTTCCATGGTACTAGAGGGAGCTGTAGAGGGCAAAAACTGTAGAGGAAGACAGAGATTGGAATACGTCAAGCAAATAATTGAGGACGTAGGTTGCAAGTGCTACTCTGAGATGAAAAGGTTAGCACAGGAAAGGAACTCGTGGAGGGCGCATCACACCAGTCAGTAGACTGACGACACAAAAAAAAAAAAAAAAAAAAAAAAAAAAAAAAAAAAAGCTGTTCGTTAAGGATGGGGCTATCTTTTCGAGCAAAATGCTTGAAAAGCTCTAGTTCTTCTAGAATATCTAGATGCGATAGCAACATTTTGCACACCGAAAAGAAAGGGCGTAGACTAGATATTCTAGAAGAATTACAGATTTTCAAGCACTTTACTCGAAAAGATAGCCTAATCCTTAACGAACAGTTACAGCTACCTAACAAGTATTTTTTCAACGGTATAAAGCCGTTCATCGATATCTGACTTCGGGTCTCCTTGTGCAGATTGCCGAAATGTTCTTTTCTTCTAAGGTGGTCCTATGTTTTTCAATTGTCAAATGTTTCTTGGCTGCATTTCACGTTAATATTGCTTTCTACAAGTTGCCATTCAGTCCTATCTGGATTTTCATAATGATGATTTCATGTTTTATCTTAATGTTACAAGCTTTGATGTAGACAAAACGTTATGTCAAATGCTACTATCAAACGAACATGGCTCTCTACTATGTACCAAATACCATTTATTTAGAATAATTTGTGCTATATTTCAATGCGAAGTATGTAAGAAGGCTGTTTAGGTTTTTATTTTGGTAACGTCACGTAGCGCTCTGTATGAAAATTACTGAGTGTGTTGCGTGCTGACTGTGGCTGGTTTGCATTGTTGGAATTTGCTATTGTGGTGTTGGGAAGTTGGCTGTTAACAGCGCGTAGCGTTGCGCACTTCGAGGTTAGCCGCCAGCAGTGGTGGATGTGGGGAGTGAGATGGCAAAGTATTTAGAGCGGAAGATCTGGACGTGTGTCCATTAGAGAGAGTAAATTTGTAAGACTGGATGTCATGAACTAACATATATATTATGACTTTTGATCACTATTAAGGTACGTACATTGTTTGTTCTTTATCAAAATCTTTCATTTGCTAACAAAGCTTATCAGTAGTTAGTGCCATCATTAGTTAGAATCTTTGATTCATCTGGCAATATTGGCGCACGTTGTGTTGCAGTAGTTTGAGTAACGAAGATTTGTGTGACGTCAGTGCTTCAATAATGTTATAGGTTATTGTTAGTCAAGGTTATTATTTTGTAGGGATTTTTGAAAGTCAGATTGCGTTGCGCTAAAAATATTGTGTGTCAGTGTAAGCGCAGTCATTTATAATTTTTCTAAGAGGACGTTTCAAATAGCCTAATTGTATCTACGGGTACTAGATGGCGCGCTCGTTGCAGTGTCATGTTCACCTTGCCGCATTTGTTAACGCGGTCACCTCAGTCCGTTTCGCAACCTGCACCAAGCAAGTAATTAGCTCGCCATCGCAGTTTTCTTTATCTTAAATATATTTGTGACTAATGTCCTTTTGGCATATTTATTATTTTATAAATGACATAGAAGTACTGCCAGTTTCCCGTACTTATACTCTATCATACGTTTTTAGTCATTTTTCTGTGACCATGTTATAGAATATAGACCATTCTTTGTTTTGAATTCTAAGGAAGACTCTCTTAGCAGTCTCTAAACCAGGTTAATTTGTTAAAAATAGTGACCGACGGCTGATTTTCTTTCAATTGCAACTACTCACGCTCTCTGAACGTGCAGCCATGTACAAGATTTTGCGATAGGCACTAATCACTGTGGGGTTACTCCAAATAAAAGGTACCTTTTCTAAATATCATAAAAAAGACACAAAATTACCTAAAATGCCATTGATCTGTGACTGTAAAATATGTCTGTACTCTTTATGAATAACAGCCATGTAAATAAACAATTCGCCAACTGAAGGTAATGGTGTGAACCATCGAAATGCCTTCCACATGACTTGACACTACTTTCGGTGGTCCAAATATTACAGCCGATAAAGAAGTAAGAAGTCATGTTGAATATTTTTCAGAATACTTCATCAATGATTTTTTGGAATCTTCGGAACAAACAAATTTGTATTCAGTGCAGAAAAATGGAGTGCCAGTGAAATGTGCCAGCTCTGAAATTCGAAAACTGACTCAAGTACATATTTTGATGGCTTCATTAGGATTTCACAGATTGCGTATATATTGGGAGCCTCAAACATGAATACCTTTTATTGCAGACAGATTTTCTGTAAATAGAATATTCAAACTGATGAACCATTTTCATTTAGTCGACTATACGGGAGGTGGTACTCCAGAAGACAAGCTTTGGAAGGTAGGACCAGTGCGAAATAGAGCCAAGGAAACGTGTCTCAATCTGAAACAAGAAGAAACGCAAAATATTGATGAGCAAATGATCCCTTTCAAAAATAATTAATGAACGAATTTGTTCAAGGTAAACCAAACTCGGCGGGTCTAAAATAATGTGTTCGTTTTGGAGTTTCTGGAATTTAATATGATTTTGAAGTACATCAGGGTAAATGTACGCGTATTCGAAGTGAGCAAAAGCACCTGGGCCTTTATGATGCGACTGAGTGAACACATTCCACAGTGTCGTGGGTACAAACTATATTTCGATAGTTATTTTACGTGTACGTCACTGGTGAGTGAACTGCTGAAAAAGAAGATCTTTTCCATTGGGACCATCAGAGGTAACCGGGAGGTAAAGTGCCCACTGAAACCCGAGTCTGAACTGAAGAACGACGGAAGAGGATCTGCCGATGTTCGTGTTACCACAGAAGAAGATCTCTGTGTTGGTCGCTGGCTCGATAATAGTGCTGTCATACTCACTTCGTCATACGTGGGTGCAGACATTATCGATAAAGTAAAGTGATGGAGTGCAGCACAGAAGCAACATCTGGAGGTCACAAGACCAGTGATCGCAAAAGTATTACTGAGCGTTGACGTAATTCATTTTTTTATCTCTCTGTTCAGATTACGCATGAAAACTAAGAGCCGGCCAGAGTGGCCGAGCAGTTCTAGGCGCTACAGTCTGGAACCGCGCGACCGCCACGGTCGCAGGTTCGAATCCTGCCTTGGGCATGGATGTGTGTGATATCCTTAGGTCAGTTAGGTTTAAATAGTTCTGAGTTCTAGGGGACTGATGACCTCAGACGTTTAGTCCGATAGTGGTCAAAGCCATTTGAACCAAAACTAAGAACTGGCCTGTAAAAGCAATTTTCACATGGTCGATCTCTCCATATGCAACTCATGGATACAATACCTGAGGGATCTGGGTACCAAACGTAACAGACGTACAGAGAAAATGGGTCTGCTAAAGTTCAGAAACCAGGTAGCTGGAGCTTTAATTCTAATGGAGGACTGAAACACGTTCACTTCGAGGAAAATAGCACGTCCGCCATAGAGTGAGGATGAGATTGAAGATAAAGAACCCACACCGGAGAGAGAGGTGAGGCTAGTTTCAGATTCCAGATATGACGTATTTTCTCACTGGCCTCATAAGACTGAAGGGAGATAGCAAAGATGCAAATCATAAAAATGAACTGGCAGAAGCTAGTTCAATGTTCCAAATACAATGAGATACTTTGTTTGAGCAAAAATAACGATTGTTTGTTAAATTTCATATTAAATAATTTGTTGCAATATATTTTGTGACTTGATGGTGTGCTTATCATTCCTGTATCAAGAGGTTTCTGACCGCATTCTTTAGTTATATGTAACCACAGCGATACATTGGTGCCAAATAAAAACATTATTTTTTTCCAAAACCAGTTTGGAAATTTCATTTTTATGAGAAAACGTGTTGAGATAAATCATTTCATCAAGAAATCGGCCAAAATAAATCCTTTCATTGGCAAAGAAAAATAGGTGATAACATAACAGAAGCACACTTTTCACAAACTTGGCTTCACTTGGATGTTTCTCTGAGGCAGCATCATGTTCTTTTCTTGTACTGGACGTTTAACCACCTTTAGAATTCGCCGTTATTTTGCAGTGTCAAACATTGTTTGGTTTTCCCTAGTGTAAATTAATTTTCATTTGCAAGGTTACACCAAATTCACAGCACGCTGCAGCAGAGCAATGGCCCTGCATTCCTGCTGACCATCGACTGCCTACTATGCTAACTTCTACAATTAGTTCACTGTCAAGCTTCTGCCGCTCCAGGCGCTTACAGCGAAAGACGTTATTATTAAAAAATTGTTGAAAATTTCATTAAAAGTTTGAAATTAAGTGCAGTGCATTCAGGGACTATAAACGAATTCATGCTTTGCTTAACAGGAAAATGTTTCTATAAATTAAATTAACCGAGATGTATAGCCTATCACACGTCACAAGAAGCCGCAGCGGACTAGGGAGTTTGGTATTTTGCCCGTGGAGCCATTTTACTCTGTTCATTTTCCTGATTCCTGGCAATTAGGGTGCATTTTAAGGATTAAACTGCATCCGATTTGTAGGCAAACAGTGAAATTAACAGAGTAACATGGCGACACATGAAACTTTATCATGTCACGATTTTACTGCAACTTGTCTAACGAAGCGTAAACTGTAAGTGTAATGGATGGGACTGGAGCGTGTAACGTTCCCTCTTTCTGTTTATTTAGGTTTGATTTGTTTGATTGTTATTCTTTATTTCTATTATTCGGAATCTTTTTTTTTATTAAATTGAGCCTGAAACTTACGTAATAAATACTTCGCGTGAAGTACGATTTGCAGCATAAACAAAAATTAATTTCGGAAATGTAATCCACTGAATATTAAAAGTAAAGCTTTTGAACAACGCGCGTGGCTGACTAGATACATTCAGAGGGTACGTACATTCGCGTGCGAGTGGTTGCGGTCTGATGAGAAATTTTCATTGTGAAATCATTTCGTCGTAACACACTCGGAGATTGCGAACGTACATTCAGAGTAGAGGCACGTACGTTCTATCATTCCCCGTGGCCTGGGTAAAAGAATGGCAATTATTTAAATCTAAGAGTATTTCTTTTTCATCGGACTAGTATTTTTATAAGAAAAAGAAGATTGCAGGTTCTGAATGTCTCGACAAAACGAATCGGAAGTAATTTTAGCGGCCACGAAAGGAAAGTAGAGAGCACAATCACGTACCTCTATTGTTGAGCAGCGCCGTTTTGAAGATCTTCGGTTCCATCTAAAACGCGCCTTCTCTGCTTAACATAAATACTCCATAGGCATGAGAATAAGGCTAGTTGTGCGATGAAAATAATATAAAACACATCTTGCGTCTTTTAACTCATTCATTTACCACACACACACACACACTAGTAATTAGACAGTACGACATCCCACCAGCCCATCAGAACAAAAAGTAGACGTTCATACAAGAAATAAAAAACGAAGGGCGAAATTGTTCCTATGTCTCTCAAAGATAAAAAGTTTACCAGATATTTCTCTGGTGTGTCACTGGAACAATTTTTCAGCACCTCTGCGATTAAATCACAATATTTTCAGTTTCTTTACAAGCGGTGGGGAGGGAGGGGGGGAGGGGTGGTGTTATGATGTTAATCAGAGCCAGATAATGTAAGGGATCATAAGCTTTTGCTTCTCCAGTCTGATTAGTTTGACAAACCAAATAAATGTACCTCACACCATCCTGTTGTACACTATGATACCTCTTTCTTTTTTTTGTGACTAGTCACTTCTTCAGGCCGATGACACATAGCCCGAACTCCAAGTCTTCCCGTTGGGTTTTCATCAGCATCTGTTGTGAAACATTTAAAACACATGGTACATTTCCTGTAACACTATACCACAGCTGTCTACAATGTTCAGTTTCTTCTCACATTTGCCACTGACACTTCGTAGCCATGTAGCTCCTATATCCTATTGTAAGACAATATTATGACTAACAAGTAGGTTTCACTGCTTTTACCAAGGAATTTGGGTTTTGTGTAATCCGACTTTCCATTACATGTATATATCAACCAACTTTTCGCGTTGTTGCTGTGGTCTTCAGTCCAGAAACTCGTCTGATGCAGCACTCCATACTGCTCTATCCTGTGCATGCTATTTCGTTTCCAAGTACCTACTGCAACATACATCCTCCTTAATCTGCTTAGTGTATTCGTCACCTTGTACCCTCCACGGTGCCTTCCAATACTAAGTTGGTGATGTCTTGATGGCACAGAACATGTCCTACAAAGCGATCCCTTCTTCTAGTCAAGTTGTGCCACAAATTTCTCTTCTCCCCAATTATATTCAATACCTTTTCATTAGATACATGATCTTCCCATCTTCAGCATTCTTCTGTAGCACCACATTTAGAAAGCTTCCATTATCTTCTTCTCTAAACTAGTTATCGTCCATGTTTCACTTCCATATAGAGCTACACCCCATACAAATGCTTTCAGAGAAGACTTCATGACACTTAAATCTACACCCGATATTATCAAATTTCCCTTCTTCAGAAAATCTTTCCTTGCCATTGCCAGTCTACATTTTATATCCTCTCTACTTCCATCATCATCAGTTATTTCGCTCCACAAATAGCAAAACTTATCTACTACTTTAATTGTCTCATTTCCTAACCTAATTCCCTCAGCATCAGCTGATTTACTTCGACTACATCCCAGTCTCCAAGTTTTGCTTTTGTTGATGTTCATCTTACATCCTCCTACTCCAAATTTTTCCTTTGTTTCCTCTACTGTTTGCTCAATATATAGATTGAATAACGTCGGGGATAGTCTACGACCCTGTCTTATCCCTTCCCAACCACTGCTTCCCTTTCGTGCCCCTAGACTCTTACAGCTTCCCTCTGGTTTCTGTACAAATTGTAAATAGCCTTTCGCTCCCAGTATTTTTCCCCGGCCACCTTCAGAATTTGAACTAGAGTATTCCATTCAACATTATGAAAAGGTTTCTCTAAGTCTACAAATGCTAGAAACTTAGGTTTGCTTTTCCCTAATCTACCTTCTAAGATAAGTGTTATGGTCAGTATTGTTTCACGTGTTCCAACATTTCTACGGAATCCAAACTGATCTGAGGTTGGCTTCTACTATTTTTTCCTTTAGTCTGTAAAGAATTCGTGTTAGTATTTTGCAACCGTAACTTATTAAACTGATAGTTCGGTAAACTTCACACCTTTCAACACCTGCTTTCCTTGGGATTGATGTTATTATATTCTTCTTGAAGTCTGAGGGTTCTCCATCAATTACATGACGAGGATTTGGCAGAGCGTATGGAGATGTGACAGAATTTCATTGGAGCAGACGCAAATCGAAGCATCCTCAACCATATCCTCTTCATCGACGAGTATTAAGCGACATAACTGCATCATCTGGGCTGATGGACCGCCCGTCAAGCTCCTGGAATTCTACATCTACATCTACATCCATACTCCGCAAGCCACCTGACGGTGTGTGGCGGAGGGTACCCTTAGTACCTCTATCGGTTCTCCCTTCTATTCCAGTCTCGTATTGTACGTGGAAAGAATGATTGTCGGTATGCTTGTGTGGGCCCTAATCTCTCTGATTTTATCCTCATGGTCTCTTCGCGAAATATACGTAGGAGGGAGCAATATACTGCTTGACTCTTCGGTGAAGGTATGTTCTCGAAACTTTAACAAAAGCCCGTACCGAGCTACTGAGCGTCTCTCCTGCAGAGTCTTCCACTGGAGTTTATCTATTATCTCCGTAACGCTTTTGCCATTACTAAATGATCCTGTAACGAAGCGCGCTGCTCTCCGTTGGATCTTCTCTATCTCTTCTATCAACCCTATCTGGTGCGGACCCCACACTGCTGAGCAGTATTTAAGCAGTGGGCGATCAAGCGTACTGTAACCTACTTCCTTTGTTGTCGGATTGCATTTCCTTAGGATTTTTCCAATGAATTTCAGTCTGGCATCTGCTTTACCGACGATCAACTTTATATGATCATTCCATTTTAAATCACTCCTAATGCGTACTCCCAGATAATTTATGGAATTAACTGCTTCCAGTTGCTGTCCTGCTATTTTGTAGCTAAATGATAAGGGTCCTGTCTTTCTATGTATTCGCATCACATTACACTTGTCTACATTGAGATTCAACTGCCATTCCGTGCACTATGAGGCAATTCGCTGCAGATCCTCCTGCATTTTCCATTGTTGCAACCTCTCGATACACCACAGCACACTTGCAAAAAGCCTTAGTGAACTTCCGATGTCATCCACCAGGTCATTTATGTATATTGTGAATAGCAACGGTCCTATGACACTCCCCTGCAGCACACCTGAAGTCACTCTTACTTCGGAAGACTTCTCTCCATTGAGAATGACATGCTGCGTTCTGTTATCTAGGAAGTCCTCAATCCAATCACACAATTGATCTGATAGTCCGTATGCTGTTACTTTGTTCATTAAACGACTGTGGGGAACTGCGTCAAACGCCTTGCGGACGTCAAGAAACTTGGCATCTACCTGTGAACCCGTGTCTAGGGCCCTCTGAGTCTTGTGGACGACTAGCGCGAGCTGGGTTTCACACGACCGTCTTTTTCGAAACCTATGCTGATTCCTACAGACTAGATTTCTAGTCTCCAGAAAAGACATTATACATAATACGTGTTCCAAAATTCTACAACTGATCGACGTTAGAGATATAGGTCTATAGTTCTGCACATCTGTTCGACGTCCCTTCTTGAAAACGGGGATGACCTGTGCCCTTTTCCAATCCTTTGGAACGCTTCGCTCTTCTAGAGACCTACGGCACACCGCTGCAAGAAGGGGTGCAAGTTTCTTCGCGTACTCTGTGTAAAATCGAAGTGGTATCCCATCAGGACCAGCGGCCTTTCCTCTTTTGAGCGATTTTAATTGTTTCTCTATCCCTCTGTCGTCTATTTCGATATCTACCATAATTCACGCGAGTCTTCCCGAAAGTCAGTGTATGGATGGGGATATCCACTGACTAAATTTACTGCCCGTTCTCCTTAGGCCAATACTCCATCAATAGGCAATGTACCTGGATGCGCTACAACAGTTTCTTTTACCACTGCTTGTGCAGCATGGACTAGGAACCTATGTTTACTTCCAACAGGACACGGCACCATACCATTACTTGACAGATGTAAATAAGTTTTAGAATGATGTGTTGCCGGGTGAATGGGCTGGGTGCTCAGGACCCATTATCTGGACGGTGCGTTCCGCCTACCTCACGCTCGTTGTCTTCTTTCTCTGGGGATTTATCAAGGGAGTGTGTTTCGCCGACACCGTGATAGTTCCTTGGCGGAGCTCCAAGACGGAATTAGATAAACTGCTGTAGCTATAACATCATTAATTTTCAGGAACGTCTTGCGTGTCAAAGCCGGGGGACTGGAATTTTGGCGAGATATGATTGGTGCTCCTGTTGAATGTAACATGTGACAAACATATTCAACTACAAATCATAATAATTCAGTACTTATTTCAATAAAATAGATGCTGAATTTCTGAGTAACTTGTGTAACGATAACTGCAATAACTGCTTTTCCCTTTATTGAAAACTGATTTGAGTTAGCGAAGACATGTACTCAGGCAGAATAAATTATTCTTTTAAAGTACTGGAAGTGACAACTAGCACAGCTGTTGCGCTTTGCAAGATAGTATCAGAGCCACAGCTGTCGGTTAGCGTGGCAGCGGACACATTACAAGAGAACAAGTGGTATCATTGATAATGTTTTTATCTCCAAACTCGATGCGCAGGACTCTCTGCGAAGCCCCTGCCATCATTCGCTCGCTGCTTAGAGAGTTACAGTGACTAACAAGCACGAGGCTTGGAGGATTCGGCACGTGAATACATCCCGTGTCGACCTCGTCTGCAGAGCTGCACACTTGCACAGTCGGCCGCCGTAGCTAGCGTGTATTCTCCGCTTTGCGTCTTCCTTCTGAAGATCAAAAACTGCAAAAATGTCATCGGGGCTGCCAGAGGAGAACCCCATCTACGGACCGTTCTTTGGTGTCATAGGGGCATCGTCTGCTATGATATTTTCCGGTGAGTCTCTTGTTTGTCTCAGCTAAATAACAGTTGGTGGCAGTATGCGTAGACATCATTGTTAGTGTTTCTATGAAATACAAGAGATAGTCGTGTAAAATGCAAGTGGCCGTTTTGCCACGTGAAACAATGAACACCTGGTGACAGCACAATGAAGTGCTCTTACCTCTTCTGCTACTAATTGCTAATTCTGGATAACGAGAGCATCTGTACATATTCATGCGACAAGTAGTAAAATATGTATATAAGAACACGTAATTGATATCTACAGGAATAAATTGCGTTGGAAGTCGTACCACCTCTTACGAGACACCACATGAAATATTTGTAGGGTCACATATATATTACGCTGACATCAGTCCAATGTAAAACTGTGTAACATACATTACGGTCGCACATGATGATTGCTTTGGAGACTCAGAAAGTCTTCTTAGGAAATGATCAGGAATTTTACTAATGCCTATCGTGTGAAACTCAACGTGCCGTCTTCGTTTACGAGATTAGGAAAGCTTTAGTTGGCAGAGCCCAGGTTGACGCTTTGCTCAGCTTTCGAAAACGAATCTGCCAAAAGTGATTCCATTACGGCCACCGGCACTGGGTTACTCACACACCCACTTTTTGCCACCCATGACCATTAACTGATTGGCAAGAGTATAAAAAATATGTTCTCTTGATCACTGCAGATGTATCGGTACAACTGAATAAAGGAGCGTTCACTCAGATAGTTGCTATTACATATTTAGTGGCTTATGTTGCAGGTCCGAAGATAAAAGATCTTTACTCTTAGAAATTTGGGCAGAAATAAGTCACGAAATTGAAGCGGAAACATTATATTTGAGTGATGTGTTCGGGTGATGCTCTAAAGATTCATGACCTAACGCACACAAGAAGCGAATGTAGCCTTAATAAAAATCGTAGAATCTTTGGAAACGTTAAATTGCACACATTGAAGTTTGGAGCCGTATGTTTATCTGCGTGTTTCGGGAACTGAAGTGTTAAAATTTTCGTAAATAATGGAGGAAAAAAAATCACGAAGTTTTAAAATGTTCAAGAGTAACTAATACATAAGATGAATTAAATTCGGTTTCACAGGACTTTTGGTCTTCGTTTGCGAACGTTAGGAAATAAATTCCAGAATTTAAGGATGGTCGTTGATTACTAAAGACTATGAGCTCTCGTGACGTTAAAAAAATGTTCATGTAATTCCGATTTGCTACACAGATTTATCGCGAAAACATTGGATAAAGTAATAACAACCGTTTCGTATTAAGATGTCATTTAATTATCGATCTCTTTAACTCAGAAGATAACATATTGACAGACATAAAGCATCGATGCCGGATTGTAGTTGCTCTGGGACAGCCCAGTCGTTACAACACTTACCCGGAGAAGGGAAGGGTCTGGTCGCAAAGTCGAGTCCTGGATTAAATCGGGTTCCGGATCAGGACAGAATTTTAATGCGCCAGGAAGTTTCTTACAGACTAGTCTAGTCGTTTGCAGAATAGATAATCAAATACTTACAGCATACAGGGAAGGTCTGTAATAGCTACATTTGCATCTACATACATATTCCTCAAGCCTAAGTACGGAGCGTGGCGGAGGGTACTCTGTGCCAATATTAGTCATTCCCCTTCCTCTTCCACAAGCAAACAGGGAGAGAGAAAAACGTCTGTCTACATTCCTCCGCATGAACCTTAATTTCTGGTACCCTATCGCTGTGGTCCTTATGTTGGCGGGGGCGACCTTCAAATTACGGTTCCCTAATTTCTCTGAATTGTATAAGTCGAAGAGATCGTCGCCTTCCCTGCGAAGATTGCAAATTGAGTTCTCGAACCATCTATGTGCCAATTGTGTGTTATTCAAATTAACCCATAACAAATTTAGCAATCCGCCTTTGAATTGCTTCGATCTTTTCCTATAACCTCACCTGGTAAGGATACCAAACACTTGAGCAGTACTCAAGGATAGTTCGGACTAGCGTTCTATATTCAGTCCCCTTCACTGATGAACCACGGTTTCCTAAAAATTCCCCCAATGAACTGAATTCGATAATTCGCCTTCACTACCAGAATCGCCGCTTGGAGTGGCCGCTCGGCTAGAGGCGTTTATTCCTGGTTTGCGCTACCCTTGCCCTCGGAGGTTCGCGTTCTCCTCGGGCATGGACGTATGTTGTTAGCATAAGTTAGTTCAAGTAGTGTGCAAGTCTAACGACCAATGACGTCACCAGTTTGGTCGCTTAGGAATGCACAAACACACCCTACCACAATCCTCACATGATCATTCATTTCGATATTGCTTTGCAGCGTTACGCCCACATATTTAAAAGATGTGACTGTATCTAGCAAGATTTTACTAACGCTACATCGGAACATTACCGATTAGTATTTTCCTACTAAGCCTCACTTAAGTTATGTTTACATACATTTAGAGCTAGCAGTCATTCTTTACACCAACTAGACATTTCGTCTAACAAGTGTAACGTCCCCTTAGAAAAATTGTGAACTACTGTGCTGGTAAACTTCTACATTATTTGATACAAACACAGCTGAATAAAACTGAACGTACTCAGACATTTCTCTCTTTACTTATTCTGATCATCACTAAACTAACACACGATATTTTTAGCGCAACGCAATCTGCCTTTCAATAATCCCTGCAAAAGAATGGCCCTGACAAACAATAACCTATACCTTTCATGAATAACTTATCTCACAAAAATCTTCGTTACACGAACTACTGTAGTACAGCGAGCGCCACTACTGCCAGCTAAATAAGAGAGTCCAACTACGGAAGGCAGTAACTACTGATAGGCATAGTTTTCAAATGAAAGGTTTTGATAGAGAAGAAACAACGTATTTACCTTAATACTGTTCAGAAGTCATAATATACATATATATCTGTTCATGACATCCAGTCTTACAAATTTCCCTTTTCTGATGGACACACGTCCAGGTCGTCCGCTCTCAAAACTCCCCCATCTCTCTCCCCAAATCACCACTGCTGGCGGCTCACTGAATGTTTTTAGTTTTTACCTTAATACCACATTCCTCCCCCATGAACCATGGTGCTGTTCACATCCAACAGCCCAACAGTACATAAGGGAATATTCCAACAATACGTCCAACCATCCACAGACTGCACATAGCACAGTCAGTGACTTTCATAGAGAGCGCTACGTGGCATTACCGACATAAAAACCCAAACAGCCTACTTCCACAAGTATCACTACCCGAGTGCCTATCGCCGATTCCGATACATTTCTAGGTCAAAATATGAGAGATGTATTTTTTATAAGTGTCCATACGGCCCTTGAAGAAGTAGAAACTGTCCCGAAAAATAAGCAGTTGTATATTTCTGGGCACGTGCCGTCGAGACATTAGGAGATATAACAAAAGTGTTGAAACATAATTTTCAGGGTTATTACTGCACTTTATAACGCTAAACATTTTGATATATTTCAAAATCTTCCTCGAACTTCACAATTCTTGAAACGGTAAAATGTTTATGTTTAGCTAAATCTAATAGTATGTTTAACAACAAATTCAACCGTATGTGATAAAGTTACATCTCGAAGTCATAGTAGTCGGATATAAGTTGGAAGTATCCCTAATACCGCTGTATGTGCATCCTGTCCGCCGTACGACGTTTGTCATGCATGACGATAATGTTGTTTGCAATTTCACAGTGCAACTATGAAAGACAGGCTTCTGGAGGATGTAACTGAAAAAATAAAGTCTCGCTCTCTGACCAGTCCGGGAATGGCCACCATGGAGTGGCGAGAGGCGATTCCCGTTTTGTTTTTTCGTGGTCTTTATTTCATTGGTTCTTGTTTCGCTTCGTTTCTTTAGTTGTTTGATTTTGGATATTACGTTTGACATCTACTTCGTTACCTTACAGTATTTAAGCTGTGTTGCATTATCCTTGACAGTCAGGGGGAGTTGTATTATCCATTGCGAAGAAGTGCTGCATACACATACACATTGTGCACCATGCACATCTGATCATTACAATATTATTACACAATTTACAGTATGTATCACAATTTTTTAAGCAATAATTTACAGGAGGATCACATTTATTAGGTTTTTCTCTGCTGTATCCGCTCTTGTATCACTCATACCTCACTTGTTCGCAGATCGAGGGGTTGAAAACTGAATATGAAACAGAACTGAATTTTCAGGACATAATTCGTCAGGTGCAAATTCACGTTACAGCCGTATAGCAGGATTACATCAAAGAACTGTTTCAGATAATTGTTCCACTGTCTGACGGTGTAAACATCAAGTGACTGCACTATATCCGTTATTCTAGCAGTAGTCATCATTCACTTTACGTCCTTGTTCACTTATTCCACATATTTGCGGTAGGTTGCCAGAATGGGGTATTACGGGAAAGACCAACTACAGAGTAAATTATTACGAAGTTTGCGATAACTATGAGCTTGTAGGAAGCATATGGAATTATCGTGGCCACATGTATATTGCGTCCTGTTACCAGACGGTATACACTTTTTTTTTGGGGGGGGGGGGAGGGGGAGGGGAGAGACCGGCGAGGAGAGCACGGCGCTCTCTGTCTACACAATACCTCCGCACACGCACGCATGGCCGCCTCGTGTTTACACTAATACACGTAATGTTGTAGGGAGGGTATGGACATCAAATCGCTCGGTGGGAACACGATGACGAGGTAAGTACTGCACCGCCAGACAGTAGGACAGGGATCTATTAATGTATGCATGACCTTCAAATGCGTGCGTATAGTTGCACATACTGTCATTCGGACATCACCGCTCCCATAAGCTGGCGGCCGGAATTTACAGACCAAACGTCGGACTGAAATCGAATAGTATGCACAGAGTGTAACACAAGGACTGTATACACACCTATTTCAAATATAGCACAATGAATCCGAAGAATGGATTACACCTATTACGCAAATGCTTCCATCATCCGCATTGCGCTATAGAATCTACCATTTCCGACAAAGAAACATCGTTCTCATTACATTTAGCGAATCTGATAAAAGAGTCCATCAGCACCCACGTATTTGTAGACATTTATAGTACTTTGACCTATGATGACGAAAGTGCATTTACTGAGGCTGTCGCAGTTGAAGAGGTGTTTGTGGAGGATTATGAGGATATTGTGGAAGACAGTAAGAAGAGTAAAATGGCAGTAGACTTGGAATATAAAAAAGGTAGTTACATTTTGGTGTGGAAACAAGAAGAATAAGAGGTTAAAAACAATCTAACATATTTTCAGAAAGGTTAAGGACGCAATATAACTAAAAGGTTGGGAACACAAAGCGACAAATTATTACAGAGTTCCAATTATGTACTGGGAAATTCCAGAAGGCATGCAATAAATCACTTCCGATTCACGACTTGGACCTGAAACGATGGGCTTTGATGATGACAGAAGAAGATAGTTTGTCGTGCTATCTGTTATCAACGACTACGAAATAGATTCATCATTTTAAAGTGAGGCATAGAATTATTTCCAAAAATATTAATAAATTTGTTGCTCAGAAACAATTAACCAATACAGAACAGTTAGTAGTAAAAGCTAATGCAGTTATGGCCCAAGGAATATCAAATATTGCATCATTAGGAGAGGACAAAATTTGCAATTCGGAACAACCTGATTTAATTTGGAGACACATTAAGGTCATGCCCTATCCTTTAAAGGAACATTAAAAGTTCAATATCTCGCTCAACTGTTAAATTCGTTAACCCATAGTTACACCATACAGACAGTCCTATCTGGTGTTTTATCGTCCCCTTTGCTCATAGTCCTGCAGGAAACACGGGGCCAGTTTGGACCCATTGTTCAACAAACTATGTATAAAGCCGATAATATTGTTGCATTTGCTTCACAATCTGGTAAATTACCATCATATGATTCGCGGTGGTTAACGTACCTACTGTGGGTGAACGAACTGTTCTGTGTTCGGATTCCTGCACAGGACAAACAGAAAAGAAGTTTAACAACATAGACAAAGGTAATAAGGACATAAAAATTATGACGATTCCTACTGGATCGACCTGCATAATCAATCCACTTGCTGTTTACGCATTCACACTGAGGAAGAATTTTCTAAAACAGTTCTCTTATGTAATCGTACTAAACAGCTATGATGTAAATTTGTAGCCGAGGATTAATTTCCCGAAAATTCAATCCTGATTCATAATCAGTTTTCATCCCCTCGACTCGTGAACACGTTTAGGTACGCGTGGTTCAAGAGCGGGTGCTTCACAGAAGAACCTGAAAAATGTGCACCTCCTGTTCATTATTGCCTTAAAAATAGTGATACGAGCGTAAATTGTGCAATAATATTTCAATAATCAGATGTGCGTGGTGCACAATGTGTACGTGAATGAAGCACTTCTTTGCAATGGCTAATACAACTTATCCTCATTACTGTATAGACTATTAGAGACAATATAACATAACCTAAATAGCGTAAAATAACAAAGTAGATGTCAAATGAAATATGCAAAACCAAACAACTAAATAAACTATAAAAAACAAACAAATAAAACAGACCACGAAGAAACAAAAAGGAAATAGCCTCTGGCCATCTCCATGTTAGTTATTTCCGGACTCCACAGAGAGTGAGACCTTATTGTTTCTATTAAATTCTTCAGGAGCCGAAACTGCAAAGAACACTATCACCCTAAGCATCATATGGAGGAAAGATCGAGCTGATAGCAATATACAGGGACATTTCCACCTTATGTCTGACTAATGCGACTTCAGTATGTAACATTCTCACGTATTAGTTTTAAATTTACTATAAAATTTGCTACACATAAACTTTTTACCGTTTCATAAATTGTGAGGTGAGTGGAGGATTTCGAAATTTATCAGAATGTTTAACTATGTCACTGCACAGTTTTAAAGGGCAGCAGCAACCATGGAAATTATGTTTCCACATTTTTGTTGTACCTCTTTTCACGATATGTGCTCGGAAAAATAAAACTGCGTTTTCTTTGGCGGATTGAGGGAGGCGGGTTGTTCACCACTTCAACGGCCTTATGGGCACATATAAAAAAGACGTGTCTCATATTTTGACTTAGACTACAATATGCTCGAAATTTATCGGAATCGGCCAGTGGCACTTGGGTAGCGTTAGTTGTAAGTCGTCTCGTATCGTCATACAGTCAATGAACTTCAACACTTTACCCACACCACAGCATCACCTGCTAACAATTGCACATTGTATCTCACACTGTCCGGCAGTTCGTTTATGTATATCGAAAATAATAACAGTCTTATCACACTGTCTGGTGCACTCCTGACGATACCCTTGGCTCTGATGAACACTCGCCGTCGAGAACACCATACTGAGTTCAAGAAGTCCTCGAACCACTCACATATCTGGGAACTTATTCGAAACGCTCATGGATGGCGAGGTTCTGGGTTCGATTCTCGGAGACTGGGTGTTAATGATGTCCTCATAATTTCATCATCATCATCATCATTTGAGACAGTGGCTAGATTGGATTGTGTAAAAACTGGATTGTGTAATAACTGGGACTTTGTACAAGAGCTGATAACAGCGCAGTCGAGCACCCCACAAACCAAACATCATAATCATTCGCTCAGATCTTTGTTGAGAATGACATGTACACTTCACACTGCTTCGAATTGGAGTGCCCAGTGAAACTCATGTCGTCGCAGGTATTTGGAATCGCTCGGCTTTATGCGGAATGGCGGGAGCATGAAGTGATTCAACAGTTTTCTTCTGTCTGAAACCTCTTGATATGAGGGGCACAAGAATCGAGCCGTCCAATGTCGATATGAATTTAGGAATACTCACCGAGTATCTAGCCAGTGACGAGAGCGCCTGTATCTCTGTATCTTGTGTTCGCTTGCTGGTGTGCAAGCAAGAATTTTAGTTTTCCGCCGAAGTTCACGCTAAACGTGCAGATATCGCCGACAGTCAGTCGACTATCAGTCAGACGCCTCGTACGAGTGATGACGTGTCACATCCAAGCAACACTTGACCAACGATCGCAGAGTCGACATTTCTACCAAGAGTGTTAAAAAAAGGTGTCGAATATTTTTGAGGTGGTAGTACCCACCAAAACAAGAATAATGAACTCGATTAACCATAGCCTTTAAATGAACACCTCAAGAGCTTGTTCATTTTAGATACTGCGAAATACATCTCTTCAGTTGTAACCTCTTTGCTTTCCGTATTTCGGGAGGACACAGGATGGACCAAATAAGAAAAATTTGTATTCTCAGTGTGGGCTCTAGAATGCTTCCCTTAAGACCTATGATCACTTGTCCAATACAACAGATGTGTTTCACAATAGCGAACATGAAAAAGTGCTCATAGGTCTTAAGTTAAGTATTTTAGAGCCCATACCTAGTGGACTGTTATTTTTATTTTTCTGAAAATATTCGACATTTCTTTAACAGGATGTAGATAATAATGTCGCCAGCAGTTTTCGGCGAACGACGCGAGTGATGTGCTGGCAACAAACAGAAACTGGAAGCGTAAAATCCACACAGCGTCGCAGATAGTTAGTTAGGTGGTTTCATGTTCCATGGATCATTTTCCTCGATCCTCGTAATGATGAGGAACATGTAATTTTTCATTAACGTTGCAAATGTGTGAATAAGGTTACATACTGACCGTTTATAAGTTTTTTTTTTAATATTCGAATTACAATAATGTTAATTCTTCTATGGCAGGGAAGTTGTCAAGGAAAAATTTTTGAAAGCCGTTTTCAAAATTTTACTTTGCTGCCTATTGGATATTTTATATCAATATGTAAATGGTCAACCATTTTCGTTGCGCCATTGCACACCCGTTTTTATGCTAAAGGCAACCTTAATGTGCATTAATAAACGACAGTCTTCCAGTTCGATTGTAAGTACACAAATTGCAAAACTCCGGTTCTCAGAACTCCTGAGATAGACGTTGACTGTGGATATTGTATCACAGACACAATCTCTTCGACTGTTCAGAGACTTCACTAAACCCACCCAAAGATGTGAAAAACCATGCATGAGCAGCGCCTATTAGACGGAGGGGGTCCGACAGCCGATCTGTTCCAGTAATTCCACCAGGAAGGAGGTACACGGCTCGTGTTGTCTGCAGTTCAGCCATGCCTAGGCGGCCAACGCCACGGATCGATTGCATCCGCATTGTTACTGTGCGCCAGGGAGGTCTTTCAACAAAGGAAGTGTCCCGGTGTCTCGGAGTGAACCAAAGCAATGTTGTTCGGACATGGAGGAGATACAGAGAGACAGGAACTGTCGATGACATGCCTCACTCAGGCCGCACAAGGGCTACTACTGCAGTGGATGACCATTTGGTCCATCCACAGGACGTCGTGTTACGAGTCAAACTGTGCGCAATAGGCTGCATGATGCGCATCTTCACTACCGACGTACGTGGCGAGAATCGTCTTTGGAACCACGACACCAATCACCGCGGCAGTGATGAGCCCAACAACGTACCGAATGGACCGCTCAGTATTGGAATAACGTTCTAGTTACTGATGAGTGCCGTATATCTCTTCAGCCAGACATTCACCGGTCACGTGTTGGAGGCAACCCGGTCAGGTTGAACGCCTTATACACATCGTGCAGTGAGTGTGTAAGTAGGCTGTTTAGGTTTTTTTATTGGTAACGCCACGTAGCGCTCTGTATGAAGATCACTGGCTGTGCTGTGTGCAATCAGTGGCTGGTTGGCATTGTTGTAATACTCGCCATTGTAGTGCTGAGCACCTGGATGTTAACAGCGCGTAGCGTTGCGCAGTTGGAGGTGAGCCGCCAGCAGTGGTGGGTGTGGGAGAGAGATGGCGGACTTTTGAAATTTGTAAGACTGGATGTCATGAACTGCTATATACATTATGACTTTTGAACACTATTGAGGTAAATATTTTTCATTTGCTAACTATACCTATCAGTAGTTAGTGCCTTCCGTAGTTTGAATCTTTTATGTAGTTGGCAGTAGTGGCGCTCGCTGTATTGCAGTAGCTCGAGTAACGAAGATTTTTGGTGAAGTAAGTGATTAGTGAAAGGTATAGGTTAATGTTGGTCAGGGCCATTTTTTTGTAGGGATTACTGAAAGTCAGACTGGGTTGCGCTAAAAAAAATATTGTGTGTCAGTTTAAGCACAGTCATGTAAAATTGTTCTAAGGGGGCGTTTCAAGTGCAGCAAGTTGGAGGTTCCCTGCTGTTTTGAGGTAGCATTATGTGGGGCCGACGTATGCCACTGATGGTTATGGAAAGCGTCGTAATGGCTGTACAATACGTGAATGCCATCCTCCGACCGATAATGCAACCATATCGGCAGCGAATTGGCAAGGCATTCGTATTCATGGACGACAATTCGCGCTCCTATCGCGCATATCTTGTGAATGACGTCCTTCATAAGAACGACATCGCTTGACTAGAGTGGCCAGCATGTTCTCCAGACATGAACTCTATAGAACATGCCTGGGGTAGATTAAAAATGGCTGTTTATGGACGACTTGACCTACGAACCACACTCAGGTATCTACTCCGAATCGGCGTTGAGAAGACTGGCAATCTGAACCAACAGCGCCTTGATGAACTTGTGGACAGTGTGCCACGAGGAATATAGGCATGCATCAATGCAAGAGGACGTGTTACTGGGTATTAGAGGTAACGGTGTGTACAGCAATCTCGGCCACCACCCCTGAAGGTCTCGCTGTACAACATGGTTTTCATGAGCAATGAAGAGAGCAGAAATGGTGTTTATGTTGCTCTCTATTCCAATTTTCCGTACAGGTGCCGGAACTCTCTGAACCGAGGTGATGGAAAACTTTTTTGATGTGCGTATATATATTATTATGCGAATTATGGTAGATTATTTACAAGAAACTTCATGAACGCCTAAATACACTGTGAAACAGTAGTCAGAATGCCGAACCCCTTAAAAAGATATCTACAAGATGACCATGGGTGAGAACCATATATGAATATCAGGTCTTAGTTTCTCCCGGCGTATATAACATTCAAATAACTTACGAGAATGCAGACGGATGACGTCGTCGACAACGGCCTGTTGCATTCCCGTATGTCTTTCGTACACTGTATACGTCCGAAGAAACTAAGGTCCCACATTGTGTTCGTCTACGTGGAGGAAATGTATCGTAGGGTGCGGAGGTTGATTAGGTGTCGCAGCAGTAAAGTAAGATTGCAATGTGCGTTGCCGTTTTTCCAGACGTCTCACGATCAAAATATTGTTCCTAAGCTTGCCAAAGGTGTGTACCATATAAGTTCTCTTATCGCTGATCGTATCAAGCAAAGTGCTTGTTTAGCTCTTGCTCGTGAAAGGATCCATTGCACTCGTGCAGAGTTAGATTTTGTTTACAGGGAATTGTTTCAGCTTCATTTAATGATTGTTTCTAAAATCTCGGATTTTTTTGTGATTGTCTGAGCTGTGCTTCATGGTCGCAGTATAACTTGGAATTTTTCTGTAACTGCCCTGGCGAAGTATGAACGTTTCCGTGGCTCGGAATCTGATATTATTTCACGATTTTCTGTGAAAAATCTCTCGGAGGAAGCTTTTGACGACACATCTTTACCTGTGCGAGGGAAAGGTTTCAATTTTACACCACTCCCAAGCGTTTTTCAGTGGCTGATTTCATTAATTCTGTTGGACAGACTGTTTTTAAACTACCTCCTGTTGTTGCAGAGGAGGCTAGGAGGGAACCATGTAGTGTGTTGACTGGGCACGTTCACCAAGAATACTGTCACAGAACTCAGAAGGCTGCTTTACGTTCACTCAGAGTTGATCCAAATATTGTTATTTTGCTTGCGGGCAAGGGAAATGCTATCTTGGTTTTCGACAAGAAGAATTACGTTCAAAAGATGCAATGTTTATTGTCTGATTAAACATATCGCAGGATCGATGCTGACCCAAAAAAGGTGTTGAATAAAAAAATAACAGCTACCTGAAGAAAGGGCCGTCAAAGGTCATAATTCTTATTGTGCTGCTTCCCCTAGGTTATATGGCCTCCTTAACTTCCGTAAGAAAGGGGTTCCTCTTCGTCCGATTGCGAGTAACATTGGTGCTCCAACATGCGACATATTGTATAGTAAAGAAGCTTCGCTATCCAGTTGGGCTCTATACTAGATAGGTGTGAGCACCACATTAGAAAATTGTCGGATTTCTTACGTTAATTATAGGGAATCTATCTGAACGATTCTGATGTTCTAATGAGTTTTGATGTGACCTCTCTCTTCACTCGTGTCTTTCTGTCTGATTCGTTACGGTTCATTGACGTTAGGTTTGGTGCTGTTGTAACGAACTATTTCGACAGGTATCAATTTCCACTTAAAATTTGAAGGAAGGTCAGCATTGGGCGTAATTTTGATGATTTATTAACAGCAAAATCGATTTTAGATCACATAATGATCATCTTCAGCGCTGGAAGTTAAACATTTCATTTATGTTTTCTTTATTGTATTTGAATTCCTCCCTCCCCCCTCCCCAGAGGGGGAGCTGGCTGGTAGCTGCTCTACAGCATACAGATAAGTTAAAAAAAACATATTGAGAATACAAACAAAAAAGAAAAACAGGCAATAAAACGGTGACATTGTAAGAAACTGTAAAATGGCGGAAACTTGTGAAGTTTAAAATATAAAAACACTGCGGCGATGATGCGCATGAAGATACCAAGAAAGAAACAGGCACGATTAAAAAACATAGTGACAGTCTGGTTTCTGTTCGCACGAGGTAAAAAACACAACTAGAAACAGTACGGTGACTGTTCGGTACTCTGACAGTGGACGCACAACACTGAACACTCACTTATAACAGCACTATACAGGTGACACGGCGGCAGATGGGGGGGGGGGGGGGGGGAGGGAGGAGGAAACCAGGACCTAAGAGAGGGGAAAAGCATTTCACACTGAATAAGAAACAAAAGACCACAAATACACCTACGAACAAACCAACTGTTGGTCAGAACATACGCTTAGCGTACCAATTAAATCCCGTAGCCACTGGTGTCTAGTTATTAGCAATAACAGAAGCTATGAAACGATCACAATCACTGAAGCCGCTGTTTACATGCACCTGCGCAGCAGACCTCTGTGTGACAGGGGCTTGGAACGCCCTCTATGTGACAAGTGTCACGTGAAGACTTAACATTATTTTATTTGGAAAGAGATTGCCACAAAATACCAAATGTACACCTGCAAATCATTAATTGAATATATCAAATTTAAAATTGTACATTAAAAACGTATAGCAAAAAGGAAGGGGGAAATGCACATCTTGCCAACATACACTGGCGTGTTATCTTCAAAACAAGTTTAAAAGAACAGCCAAGAATAAAAATCAACAGGTAATTAATAAGGTCAGATTACAGAACAAATAAAAAAGAAAAATATACAATTAACATGACATCAAATATTACAGAATTTGTTATAGCACAGTAACCACCATCTGGCGTCGGAAGTCAGAGGTGAGAAGTTCTTAATTTACGTAAAATATTACGTGGAAACCAAGAAGTGAAATACTTAAATCGTGACAATTATGAAAAATCCTCCTCGTTTGCACAAACTACCTGGTGTTTACCAAGGTCTGAGCGTCGATAACCACGCTTTCAGAACAAATATAAAACAGCTTGCCTAAATAGGCATAGTCAAAGGCTAAAATCATTACGTATAGCGGAAAGACCCCCATATATATATATATTTTTACAAATACACGGTACATATGTACCAAGTCAATAATGTTACTTATCTCAACCCTGTGTGTGCTGCCTCGCCCCAGCGAACGTGCAATGGTCACAGGCTCTCCACCGAACTGCGGCACCGCTGGCTGCTCACATGGGTACCCTCTGTACTCGTAACGTTTTAGATATTTCGACTGAATCAGGGTAGTGCAGTTTCTAAGGTTCCCGGCTAGCACACAGGCAAAATGGCATCGAATTTTATTTTGAAACTTTTTTCCCATTTTTGTCGTGCAGAATATACTATACCGAACAGCCAAAGAAATTGGTACACCTGTTTAATATCGAAGAGGGCCCGCGTGAGCAAGCAGAAGAGCCGTAACCCGACGTGGCATGGACTCGACTAATGTCTGAAGTAGTGGTGGAGGAACTGACACCATGAATCCTGCAGGGCTGTCCATAAACCCATAAGTGTACAACTGGATGGGGCTCTCTTATTAATAGCACATTGCAAAGCATCCCAGATATGCTTAATAATGTTCATTGCTGGGGAGTCTGGTGGCCAGCGGATGTGTTTAAATAGAGAAAATGTTTCTGCAGCCACTCTGTTGCAATTCTGGACGGGTGAGGTGTCACATTGTTCTGCTTGAATTGTCCAAGTCCATCGGAATGCACAATGCATATGAATCGATGCAAATGATCAGACAGGATGCTTACGTACCTGTCACCTGTCAGAGTAGTATCTAGATGTATCATTGGTCCCATATTACTCCCAATGCACACGCCCCCTAACAATTCTAGAGCCTCCACCAGCTTGAACAGTTCTCTACTGAAATGCAGTTTGCATGGATTCATGAGGTTGTCTCTATAGCCGCACAGGTCCATTCCCTCGATGCAATCTGAAACGAGACTCGTCCGACCACGCAACATGTTTTCAGTCATCAACAGTCCAATGTCGGTGTTGATGGCAACAGGCGAGTTGTAAAGCGCTGTATCGTACAGTAATCAATGGTACACGAGCGGGCCTTCGGCCCCGAAAGCCCTTATCGATGATCTTTCATTGAATGGCTCTTACGCTGACACTTGTTGGTGGCCCTGCACTGAAATCTGCAGCAATTTACGAAATGGTTGCCTTCTGACACGCTGAACGATTCTCTTCAGTCGTCGTTGGTCCCGTTCTCACAGGATCTTTTTCCGGCCGCAGCGATATCGGAGATTTGATGTTTCACCGGATTCCTGATATTCACGGTACACTCGTGAAATGGTCGTAAGGGAAAATCCCCACTTCATCGTTACCTCGGAGGTACTGTGTCTCATCGCTCGTGTGCCAAATATAACACCACATTCAAAGCCACATAAATCTTGATAAGCTACCATTGTATCAGCAGTAAAGGATCAAACAACTGTGCCAGACACTTGTCCTTTTATATAGACGTTGGCGACCGTAGCACCGTATTCTGCCTGTTTACATATATTTATATTTGAGTACGCATGTCTCTTCCACTTTCCTCGGCTCCTCAGTGTGTATGTCATTTAAAATTATTCAGAAACATTCATTTTCGCCGCAGTAATTTCATTAATAAATCATCACAACAGGAAATTCTCTTCATATGTTTAATCCGTTCGTTACGGAATAGACTGCAGAATCGTCTTACTCGCTGTCGTTTGCATCGCATTCTGTGCTACAACAGAATTCCGGCGGTATTTGTTGTAGAAGCAACGGAAACTAAAATTCATGTAGCAAAATTGCTCTGAACACTATGGGACTTAACATCTATGGTCATCAGTCCCCTGAAACTTAGAACAACTTAAACCTAACTAACCTAAGGACAACACACAACACCCAGCCATCACGAGGCAGAGAAAATCCCTGACCCCGCCGGGAATCGAACTCGGGAACCCGAGCGCGGGAACCGAGAACGCTACCGCACGACCACGAGATGCGGGCTTCATGTAGCGCTACGCACATGTAATCAAGGCTGCTGCCTTGGATGCATACTGATTTTTCGGAAGCGTTCAGAAAACACAATTCTTCTATATTCAAATAGATTGTTGTTTCTTCGATCGACTTAGATGCGAAGTTGATCATTCGTCTTAAAGCAGGTGACCTAAATTGATGAACAATTAAAGAATGTGTTGTTACAGAACCTTCTCTCGAAGCGGTTCTTACGTAAGTCTTCAGCATTTTGAGTTTTTCCGTCTAAATTTTAACCGATTTCTACAAAAGTAAGGATCACAGTAGTGGCAAATCCCTACCATCAGCGTTGTAGGCGTGAAACTTGGCTATTGGGCTACGCTCTCTTGATCGAAACGAGACTAGATTACAGGCACAGGAAAGACGCGTAGCACCTCAACATTGATTTTCTAGGAAACCAGTCGCGTGAAAAACTGCTAGTGAGATACTCAGAAGTGGGTCCTCTACACCATATGCAAAATTAATCAAAATACATTATAAACAGGTCCGGTGGTACCCTTGTGAGCGGGTTGTATATATTTGGTAGTTGCGTCGTTGAACACCGCGTGAAATGCTTTCTCACAGTTAAAATCAGCCGCAGCATCATCACCATCGTCTTCGCTTCGTTCAACCTTTTATTCTTGTAATGACAAAAGGGTAGCGCGACTGAGCGCTGATCGTGTGTTCTATTCATTATCTCGCGTCTCAGAAACGTTTACTCAATGAGAGGAGTGCTTCAACTATTCAATCTCAGGGCACCAACGTCATTTTTATATCTGTAATATTTCTATTACGTGAAACTGACGATACAGAATGCTGAAATTTGTTCCAGTAGGTAATGAGACCTTGCAGAACGGTAGCGAAGTATAGGCCATGTATCATTGGAGTTACATGGGTTCTATATGCAGATAAACGTCACCAGTTCCGTGGGTCGTTTGCTAGAGCTTTAGGAAGTGATGACCAACATCAGCGGTGCTTAGAATTAGCTAGGAAGAGCTAATTGTAGAAGTATTCGTGAAACAGTAATCCTGGCGGACGGCTTGTTTGATGCTGTACAAATGACGTTACAAGTAGTCATAATAAAGGAAGCAGACTCTGCTGAAGGTGGGCACTTTTGTACAGTTCTGTTGTGTTTATTTAGCACGGCCACGCCTTAGCAGTTATTCTGTTAAATATGTAGTACTGTGGCTGCTCTGACTACGTCACACATAAGCTTTTTTTACTGAATAATAGCAACCATTATGAAAAGTTTATGTTATATGTAAATTTAAAATCACCTCAATCATGAAAATGGTGTGAACTTGCAGCCTTGGGCTAAATAACGACAACAAAGCGGGAGTTTAGATTTCAAAAACAGGTTATGGGGGTTCGCTTTTTATATATAAAAAAACGAAATATAGATGGATCTCAGCACCATTGGCTGTCAGTCGGCTGTACGTGGTGCACGGAGTCTTGCTATTTCTCTGAAGGGGCACTCTGGATCTATCAGGCATCTGAATTAACTGTAGGTAAATAAGAGTGGCAGGAACATGTACAGTGCGAGCGAAGGGGTGAAGAGTGGTACTGGGAATGAAGCCACGCCTCCAAGTCGGAGAGCTGGCGGTATACAACTATTTTTTGTGCTTTAGGAGAAGCAAAGCTGGTTCATACGTATCGTCGCTTCTCTATAGCCCTATGAGAGTCACTGTCCAGTCTCATGATGCATCATTAAAAGTAAGAGAAGAAAACAATTAGCAGTGCGTAAACCAAAGTAACTACTGGTACCCTGAGCGTTTGGCAACGGCTACCATATAATAACTTGCTTAGGTTGGCAAGGCTGTGAAGAAGGTAGTTCAACCCTGATCTCTAGCGGTATCTTAAGCAAGCACAAGTCAAAACACGACAAAACTGAAACTGCCGCGTTGAGATTTCCGCCTAAGACCACAGTGACTTTTCTTAGGTGTCCAACAACCATTCTTCTTTCTGTTGCAGCACTGGGGGCAGCCTATGGCACCGCAAAGTCTGGCACGGGCATAGCTTCAATGGCAGTGATGCGACCCGAGCTGATCATGAAATCCATCATCCCCGTCGTCATGGCGGGTATCATCGCTATCTACGGGCTAGTCATAGCCATCCTGATTGCCGGACAGATCAAAGGTCCAAAAGAATACTCCCTCTACATGTAAGTCATAAATAAGCCTCATAGATTACATGTATTAGCACTCATTGACCAACAGTTACAACTGAAAATGGAGTGTTCCAAGAAGGTACTTTTTTCAGAACAACGTAAAGTTAAGCAAACGTGAAATTATCAACGTGCTTGGAGGTAAATGTGTCAGAAAGCTCCAGAGTTGACACCCAGAATGCTTTCATCACTATCTTTCTTTCTGTCTCTGTCTTTGATTATTATATTAATAAATATAATGTTATTGTCTTCAGTCCTGAGACTGGTTTGATGCAGCTCTCCATGCTACTCTATCCTTTGCAAACTTCTTCATCTCCCAGTACTTACTACAACCTACATCCTTCTGAATCTGCTTAGTGTATTCATCTCTTGGTCTCCCTCTACGATTTCTACCCTCCTCACTGCCCTCCAATGCTAAATTTGTGATCCCCTGATGCCTCAGAACAAGACCTACCAACCGGTCCCTTCTTCTTGTGAAGTAGTGCTGCAAACTCCTCTTCTCCCCAATTCTATTTAATACCTCCTCATTAGTTATGTGATCTACCCATCTAATCTTCAGCATTCTTCTGTAGAACCGCATTTCGAAAGCTTCTATTCTCTTCTTGTCCAAACTATTTATCGTCCATGCTTCACTTCCATACATGGCTCCACTCCATACAAATACTTTCAGAAACGACTTTCTGACACTTAAATCTATACTCGATGTTAACAAATTTCTCTTCTTCAGAAACGCTTTTCTTGCCATTGCCAGTCTACATTTTATATCCTCTCTACTTCGACCATCATCAGTTATTTTGCTCCCCAAATAGTAAAACTCCTTTACTACTTTAAGTGTCTCATTTCCTAATCTAATTCCCTCCGCATCACCCGTGTTAATTCGACTACATTCCGTTATCCTTGTTTTGCTTTTGTTGATGTTCATCTTACATCTTCCTTTCAAGACACTATCCATTCCGTTTAACAGCTCTTCCAAGTCCTTTGCTGTTTCTGACAGAATTACAATGTCATCGTCAAATCTCAAAGTTTTCATTTCTTCTTCATGGACTTTAATACCTATTCCGAATTTTTGTTTTGTTTCCTTTACTGCTTGCTCAGTATACAGACTGAATAACATCGGCGACAAGCTACAACCCTGTCTCACTCCCTTCCCAACAACTGCTTCCCTTTCATGTCCCTCGACTCTTATAACTGCGCTCTGGGTCCTGTACAAATTGTAAATAGCCTTCCGCTCCCTGTATTTTACCCCTGCCAACTTTTGAATTTCAAAGAGAGTGTTCCACCCAACATTGTCAAAAGCTTTCTCTCAGTCTACAAATGCTAGAAATGTAGGCTTGCCTTTGCTTAATCTATTTTCTAAGAAAAGTCGTAACGTCAGTATTGCCTCACGTATTCCAACATTTCTGCGGCATGCAAACTGATCTTCAGCGAGGTCGCCTTCTACCAGTTTTTCCATCCGTCTGTAAAGAATTCGAGTTAGTATTTTGCAATTGTGACTTATTAAACCGATAGTTCAGTAATTTTCACATCTGTCAACACCTGCTTTCTTTGGGATCGGAATTATTATATTGTTCTTGAAGTCTGAGAGTATTTCGCCTGTGTCATACATCTTGCTCACCGATTGTAGAGTTTTGTCAGGACTGGTTCTCCTAAGGCCGTCAGTAGTTCCACTGGAATGTTGTCTACTCCCGGAGACTTGTTTCGACTCACGTCTTTCAGTGCTCTGTCAAACTGTTCACGCACTATGGTATCTCCCATTTCATCGTCATCTACATCCTCTCCCATTTCCATAATACCATCATCAAGTACATCGCCCTTGTATATACCCTCTATATACTCTTTCGAACTTCCTGCTTTCCCTTCTTTGCTTAGAACTGGGTTTCCATCTGAACACTTGATATTCATACAAATGGCTCTCTTTTCTCCAAAGGTCTCTTTAATTTTCCTGCAGGCATTATCTGTCTTACCCCTAGTGAGACAAGGAGATAAGCCTCTACATCCTTACATCTGTCCTCTAGCCATCCCTGCTTAGCAATTTTGCACTTCCTGTCGATCTCGTTTTTTACGTATGTATTCCTTTTGGCTGTTTTATTTTATTGCACTTTTATACTTTCTCCTTTCATCAGTTAAATTCAATATTTCTTCTGTTACCCAAGGATTTCTACTAGCCCTCGTCTTTATACCTACTTGATCCTCTGCAGGCTTCACTACTTCATCCTTCAGAGTTACCCATTCTTCTTCTACTGTATTTCTTTACCCCATTCCTGTCAATTATTCCCTTATGCTCTCTCTGAAATTCTGTACAACATCTGGTTTAATCAGTTTGCCCATATCCCATCACCTTAAATGCCCACCTTTTTGCAGTTTCTTCAGTTTTAATCTACAGTTCATAACCAACAGATTGTGGTCAGAATCCACATCTGCCCCTGGAAATGTCTTACAATTGAAAACCTGGTTCCTAAATCTCTATCGTACCATTATATAATCTGATACCTTCTAGTATCTCTAGGATTCTTCCATGTATACAACCTTCTTTTATGATTCTTGAACCAAGTGTTAGCTATGATTAAGTTATGCTCTGAACAAAATCCTGCCAGACGGCTTACTCTTTCATTTCTTAACCCCAATCCATATTCCCCCACTAGGTTCCCTTCTCTCCCTTTTCCTACTCTCGAATTCCAGTCATCCATGATTATTAAATTTACGTCTCCCTTCACTATCGATTAATTTCTTTTATCTCATCATACATTTCATCAATTTCTTCATCCTCTGCAGAGCTAGTTGGCATATAAAATTGTACTACTGTAGTAGGCATGGGCTTCGTGTCTATATTGGCCAGAATAATGCGTTCACTATGCTCTTGGTAGTAGCTTACCCGCACTCCTATTTTTTTATTCGTTATTAAACCTACTCTTGCATTACCCTAATTTGATTTTGTATTTATAA
Source organism: Schistocerca gregaria (assembly GCF_023897955.1). Lineage (NCBI taxonomy): Eukaryota > Metazoa > Arthropoda > Insecta > Orthoptera > Acrididae > Schistocerca > Schistocerca gregaria. The sequence goes on from NC_064923.1 coordinate 623,226,279, forward strand.
CCCTGTATTCACCTGACCAAAAGTCTTGTTCCTCCTGCCACCGAACGTCACTAATTCCACCCATACCTAACTTCCACCTATCCATTTCCCTTTTTAAGTTTCTAACCTACCTGCCTGATTAAGGGATCTTACATTCCACGCTCCGATCCGTAGAACGCCAGTTTTCTTGCTCCTGATAACGATGTCCTCTTGAGTATTCCCCGCCCGGAGATCCGAATGGGGGAAAATTTTACCTGCGGAATATTTTACCCAAGAGGACGCCATGATCATTTAACCATACAGTAAAGATGCATGCCCTCGGGAAAAAGTACGGCTGTAGTTTCCCCTTGCTTTCATCCGTTCGCAGTACCAGCACAGCAAGGCCGTTTTGGTTAATGTTGCAAGGCCAGATCCGTCAATCATCCAGACAGTTACCCCTGCAACTACTGAAAAGGCTGCTGCCCCTCTTGAGCAACCACACGTTTGTTTCGCCTCCTGACAGATATCCCTCCGTTGTGGTTGCACCTACGGTAGGGCCTCCTGTATCGCTGAGGCACGCAAGCCTCCCCACCAACGGCAAGGTCCATGGTTCATGGGGGTAGGAATAAATATTAGATGTAAATATTATATGTATTACTACACCCCTGGAAAAGGAAAAAAGAACACATTGACACCGGTGTGTCAGACCCACCATACTTGCTCCGGACACTGCGAGAGGGCGTACAAGCAATGATCACACACACGGCACAGCGGACACACCAGGAACCGCGGTGTTGGCCGTCGAATGGCACTAGTTGCGCAGCATTTGTGCACCGCCGCCGTCAGTGTCAGCCAGTTTGCCGTGGCTTACGGAGCTCCATCGCAGTCTTTAACACTGGTAGCATGCCGCGACAGCGTGGACGTGAACGGTATGTGTAGTTGACTGACTTTGAGCGAGGGCGTATAGTGGGCATGCGAGAGGCCGGGTGGACGTACCGCCGAATAGCTCAACACGTGGGTCGTGAGGTCTTCACAGTACATCGAAGTTGTCGCCAGTGGTCGGCGGAAGGTGCACGTGACCGTCGACCTGGGACCGGACCGCAACGACGCACGGATGCACGCCGAGACCGTAGGATCCTACGCAGTGCCGTAGGGGACCGCACTGCCACTTCCCAGCAAATTAGGGACACTGTTGCCCCTGGGGTATCGGCGAGGACCATTCGCAACCGTCTCCATGAAGCTGGGCTACGGTCCCGCACACCGTTAGGCCGTCTTCCGCTCATGCCCCAACATCGTGCAGCCCGCCTCCAGTGGTGTCGCGACAGGCGTGAATGGAGGGACGAATGGAGACGTGTCGTCTTCAGCGATGAGAGTCGCTTCTGCCTTGGTGCCAATGATGGTCGTATGCGTGTTTGGCGCCGTGCAGGTGAGCGCCACAATCAGGACTGCATACGACCTAGGCACACAGGGCCAACACCCGGCATCCTGGTGTGTGGAGCGATCTCCTACACTGGCCGTACACCTCTGGTGATCGTCAAGGGGACACTGAATAGTGCACGGTACATCCAAACCGTCATCGAAACCATCGTTCTACCATTCCTAGACCGGCAAGGGACCTTGCTGTTCCAAGAGGACAATGCACGTCCGCATGTATCCCGTGCCACCCAACGTGTTCTTGATGTAAGTCAACTACCCTGGCCAGCAAGATCCCCGGATCTGTCCCCCATTGAGCATGTTTGGGACTGGATAAAGCGTCGTCTCACGCGGTCTGCACGTCCAGCACGAACGCTGGTCCAACTGAGGCGCCAGGTGGAAATGGCATGGCAATCCGTTCCACAGGACTACATCCAGCACCTCTACGATCGTCTCCATGGGAGAATAGCAGCCTGCATTGCTGAGAAAGGTGGATATACACTGTACTAGTGCCGACAGTGTGCATTCTCTGTTGCCTGTGTCTATGTGCCTGTGGCTCTGTCAGTGTGATCATGTGATGTATCTGACCCCAGGAATGTGCCAATAAAGTTTCCCCTTCCTGGGACAATGAATTCACGGTGTTCTTATTTCAATTTCCCGGAGTGTGTATACTCTGTCTCTCTCTCTTTCTCTCTCTCTCTCTCTCTCTCTCTCTCTCTGTGTGTGTGTGTGTGTGTGTGTGTTTGTGTGTGTGTGTGTGTGTGTGTGTGTGTGTCAGCTCGAGCCGTTCCACGTGACACATACTCTAGCGGTGTGGAGGCGGTAATCCTTTGAATGGAGCTGCCGTACGTGACGTGGTCTGGTTCGAATCGCTGACTGTTGGACCCGGATGGTGGCGGGTGTTGCAGGGGCTTCAAGCACATGGGCGCCGGCCTCACGGTGGGCTTCAGCGGGCTGGCCGCCGGCTTCACCGTGGGCATCGTGGGCGACGCGGGCGTGCGTGGCACAGCGCAGCAGCCGCGCCTCTTCATCGGCATGGTGCTCATCCTTATCTTCGCCGAGGTGCTGGGCCTCTACGGGCTAATCGTCGCTATATTCATGTACGCCAGCTAGCGCACCCACCGTGGCAGCCGCTCGCCCTGTCGACTGAGCAAGAAGTCCTCACAGGGCCTGTTCCCCTTTCCAGATGATAAGTAAAGGCCTCGCGGTATCTTTTGTAGCTCTCTCGAACTGCAGTTCAGTAAAACACAGGACACTCAGGAAAAGGCTAGGATATGTGTGTCGGAAGTTTTGCCTCACTGAGAAACAGGAAGAAGAGAGTAATCAGGGCCGGATACAAGAGAAGAAATACGCTGATTCAGAATATCGTGAATATCATTTCCAAAGGAGGAGAATCTTCTCAGCACATCACAGTTTTCCAAGTTCTTTCTTTGTTTGTCTTTCTTGTAATCCAGCATGAGGTGGTTCCAAGGTTGAAGAAGAAGCAGGCTGAGCACGTGTATCCAAATAATGCAAGATTTTGTTGTTTGTCTATAAACTATCCAAATACTTAAAAATGAAATCATAAACCCTGAATGTTCATCCGTAAACTGCTGTATAGCATTCACAGTCTATGCTTTCGTGTCTCACAAACGGGAAATAATACTCACCTACGTCGATGAGAAATATTGTAAACGGTGCTTTTCATACCCATAAGTTTGGAATAAAAGTAATAAAATTTTATTTTTTGCTCCTTTCTTTCTTTCTTTGAGAAAAACCCAATTTCCTTATAAACTGATGGTTTTTAAATGAACAACTATACACGAATTAAGACACCAGAACACATATTTTGTGTTCCGCATGTCTCAAAAGACACTACAGTAAAATATCATACAATACTGAGCAAAAATAAAAACTGTTTGCAAAATAATCAGACGTCTTCAACATATTGACAACCACAATTGAGCTATAGGCTGTTTCCTTCACAATGTAACATCTCAAGCATCCTCCACATGAAATTCCTCAAGATGAACAGGCTGTAAGGATCGTATTTATGGGAATTTATGAACGCTTAAGCGCAACTAATTGTATTGCGTCATACTTAGGAAATAGGACTATTCAAGATTAAAAATGGAATTATTACATTTTATAGCGCCAGACGACCATTGGGAATATGTGAGAGGTATGGGGGTGTTTGTAGTGAAAGCAGAAATTTGGTGACTGTATGTTGTTAGTGGACCGTTTGCCTATGTTGTGAGTACGTCTCATGTGTGACCCAGTGGAAGAAGTATCGGGAACCATTGTGTTGAATGCAGAAATGCAAGTCATGGGGACTGCAATAAAATTCCCGCATCTTTACGTAACATAACATCGCAAGTCTGAAAACAGGACAGCACTTGTCACCATGGGAAATAAGATTATTTAAATACACACCTTGTAATTGTATTTTCGCCGAGAAAATCTATAATTTTTGTAATCCAACTGACATGACCCATATCATAGCCAGTTGTATCAAATATGAAACAATGACATGCTAATTATTACCAAACCATCCACAGCTAAGATGCCCACTGATGACTGATATTTTCCTTCAATAGACTGCAAGGCAGCACACAAAAGCATCTAGAATTATCTAATTATATCTTTTGAATGTACACTATCAACTGTTGACTGAACCCAGTCATATAGCCGGACAGCGTGGCCGAGCGGTTCTAGGCGGTACGGACTGGAACCGTGCGATCGCTACGGTCGCAAGTTCTAATCCAGCCTCGGGCATGGATGTGTGTGGTGTCCTTAGGTTGGTTAGGATTAAGTAGTTCTAAATTCTAAGGAACTGAAGTTAAGTCCCATAGTCCTCAGAGCCATTTTGAACCAGTCGTTTGATAAGTTCATACAAAGACTGCACTTACCTCAGGCCGGATTTAAGTAAACTTCAGTTTTATTTTAACATGACCTATTTCTATATCTCTAGCCTCATCCTCAAATGTACCTCATACATATACATCAAATCGATATGCTACCAGCCACTGAGTTTGTCACTTCATGAGTGATGCTTTGGTCGCTGGTTACTACAGAACAATTGACTACTCCAAGACATGGTCCAAAGATAAACTCATCTCACATCAGTTTTATGTACATGTGGCAGGTACATCTGAACAAAGGCTAGAAGCCTTGAACTCTATCTTGTTAAAAATTAAATTTCTTAGTCTCAGTACACATCTTGTGTTTATTCATCCATTTAATTTGATCACCTTAAAAGCAGAGTTCTGCTGCGGATTTTCGTAAGTGGTAACAGATGTTGATGACGTCAGTAGAGAGATCCGTAGAACACGTAAAAACTCATAAAAAAGTCTTGACTCATTGTTCCTGGGAAACAGCGATCTAAAATTACAATAAAAGCTTTTAATAAAAACAGTGCGCCGGCTGGAGCGATCGAGCGGTTCTAGGCGCTACAGTCTGGAACAGAGTGACCGCTACGGTCGCAGGTTCGAATTCTGCCTCGGGCATGGATGTGTCTGATGTCATTAGGTTAGTTAGGTTTAAGTTTTTCAAAGTTCTAGGGGACTTATGAGCTCAGAGTGGTCAGAGCCATTTGAACCAATAAAACTGTGTTTATCGTCCCCACGTAAAGGGCGCTGCTTGCCATTTTCTTCAGCTGTCATTGTGGAGTTTTCTTTGATTCATAATGAACGTACCACTATCGAAACAGGTTATCTGATTTATAAATTTTAAATCCTTACATGCGATCCTAGATGTTTTATTGAAAACGTTTTTATAATAAATCTTTATTCTGGAATAAAACATCTGAATCCTTCATTAACCCTTCAGCATTCTGGCACTGAGCCGTTTTCTAAAAGGATCTGAGTGGAAGAGATGTAGCTTACAGTACGAAACATTGAGAAACATTGAGAAAGGCATGAGTCATACCATGAAATAGAAACAAACGCAGCTGAACATACACCGTGTGAAGGCCTATTGATATAAAGTGTCGCCTCCAATTTCATTAAATATAAATCCAAATTGACCTACCTGTGAACACGAAACTATAAGTAAAATAGCTCCGCTGGATGGCATTGACGTACTTCGTCCCTGACCATGTTTCTCGCTCTGGAAGGGTTGCCTCGCCGGCTGTGTGCAGGCAGGCGCTCGCCCTGTGCAGTGGCAGACAGAAGGACCCACCCATAAACTTTACAACTCCAGCATCCAGGCGGTGGCCGTAGCGGCTGTTAAGCTGTTCCCAGGCTAAATTATAGTTTTATGCCGCGGAAATTGCTAGCAGCCTGCACATTTTATTTCGCCGCTCTAATGTACTGCATAAGTATGGCCGCCACGCAGCTAGGGAGTCCCCCAGAGAAAGTATCTCCCTGTTCATTTATCTGCGACGGAAGGACCACAACTGAGATATTTATTACCTCTTTCGCACATACGTTTTCACCGGAAAAATACTACTGCATTCCTTGGATACTTCTTCTAGATCAGTATACCGAAACTGGAGGCAACATATTCCAAGGATTGGAGGCGATGTAGCAAATGGACTAATCGAAAACTATTCGTCTTTAGGCCATTGCAGGTTAATACCGAGAAAATGAATTGACTGTTACAAATGAAAGACAACAGAGTGTCGAGATCCTAAGGGTTTGTGCGTATTGGATTAAAGAAAAAGTGGCTTACAAGGCTGTCGAGAGGGTATATGAGCCATATGTGAAACATAGAACAAAGCAAACGAAATAAATAAAATGATGTTAAAAAGACGATCTTGCATAAAATATGTCATTAATAACGCAACGTCTGACGTGAAGTCAATGCTGCGAGTATCTCCTCATCTCCAAAGAGAATAGAGGTGACGTTTGAAATGGTGTATGTGAGTTCACAACTGACGTGGGTAGAATACCGCGGATCATCTACACCAGAAGCCTAGCGCCAATGCTGGTGAGGCCAAAATTCATCTTCGTTCACACTCTCAACATGATTCAATCAATGTTGTTTCAATCAGATGGTAGTTCGACAGCCTATCGAACTATAAGGAATTTTGTTTTAAAATCTAAATCGTTCATACCAGTAGGAAAATACGGTGTACACCTATCGGTGAAAAAAATGGTTCAAATGGCTCTGAGCAGTATGGGACCTAACATATGAGGCCATCAGTCCCCTAGACTTAGAATTACTTAAACCTAACTAATCTAAGTACACCACGCACATCATTGCCCGAGGCACGATTCGAACCTGTGACTGTAGCACCATCGCGTTTCCCGAATGAATCGGGTAGAACTGCTCGGCCATAACAGCACTGTCGGTGAAGTTTTGGGCTGGTATAATAAGCTTCCTTTAGTTTGTATTTCGAGAATAAAAATATATGTATTTAGTTTTCTCTCCCATCAAAGCTAATTAAACACACGGATCTACGAGAGAAACACGGTTTATAAGGTCCATCATTCCCTTTGAGAGATATTCAGATATGAATCGGTCAAGTGGTTGAAAGACAAATCTGTGGTGTCACCGCAAGACACCACACTTGCTAGGTGGTAGCCTTAAAATCGGCCGCGGTCCGGTAGTACACGTCGGACCCGCGTGTCGCCACCATCAGTGATTGCAGACCGAGCGCCGCCACACGGCAGGTCTAGAGAGACTTCCTAGCACTCGCCCAGTTGTACAGCCGACTTTGCTAGAGATGGTTCACCGACAAAATACGCTCTCATTTGCCGAGACGATAGCATAGCCTTCAGCTACGTTATTTGCGACGACCTAGCAAGGCGCCGTGATCAGTTTCTATTGATATTGTAAATCATGTACCGTCAAGAGCAACGTTCGTCATTAATGCATTAAAGTTAAGTATTCAACCAGCTACGTCCGTTTTTCTCAATTCTAATTCCCTTGTCATATTCCAGACCTCACGCCAGCCTGCGTGAGCTGAGACGCGTGCATTTCGGCCTCCTTTAGTAATACAGTGTGGGCTCTCCTGCCAACCACAACAAAATCATTTGAAGTACCTTAAAATTATGGCCGAACTGACTGCATTATCTCCTCATCCCCTTAAGACCAAGAAATTGTTACGCTATCCTCATTTTAATTATTGGATAGTATCAATTTTCATGTTTAATGGGGCGCAATGATCTACATTTACGAATTGTAAATGGAACCTCACGAAAAGGGCATTCCATCTGCAAAGTTGCGTACATACTAAACAGGCCAATTTGGTTTTCAGTTTATACCTCTGATCCTTACCTCTTTTATCCCAGTAAGCACAGCACCTGAGTGTGATCCTCGTGTAGAGGCGAACTTCCAGGACAAGCTACACTATTTTAGAGCTGAACTGCTACGAAAAGTAAAATCGTGCAGCACGGTAATGTATGAAATGACTGATCGGTGTTAGACACGATGCAGTATTCGGTACACGATATTCTCCAAAACGAATACAAAAAAACTTTTTTCAGTATTACACATATAAATATAATAAGGGTGTGTGACATGAATATTCGTCAGTTGCTTTTTCCGTCCCAAGGACAACACATGTTCATTATACAGTAGCCGATAATGTCGTGATCCCGGTTCTTTATTTATCCCAGTTTTCTGTTAGGTGGAACAACAACTGAAAAACGGTGACTCGAAAAAGTGTGACATATTCGTACGTGACTTTTTTCCTGTGTTATCAATCGGCTGACTGGTTTTATGCAGCCCGCCATGAATTCTTCTCCTGTTCCAAAATTTTCATCTCAGTGTAGCAATAGGAACCTACGACCAGTTATTTGCTGAGTGTATAGCAGTCTCCGTCTTCTTCTACAGTTTTTAACCTTTACAAGCCGCTCTGGTACCACGAAAGTTATACAGTGAATCTTAAAAGATATCCTATCATCCTGTTACTTCTTCATGTCAGTTTTCCGTATAGTGCAATCCATTCCGATTCTGCAGAGAATCACTTCATTCCTTATCAGTCCACCTAATTTTCAACATTCTTCTGTAGCCCAATATCTCAATCTTTCGCTCTCGTCAGTTCCGGTATTTGTATGTTCCGTGGTTCACTATCACCCAACGCTCTGTTCCAAACGCACATTCTCAGGAATTTCTTCCTCAAATTATGGCCTATAGTTCACCTAGACTTCTCTTCGCGAGGAATGCCACTTGCTCGGCCCATCATGTGTTATTTTGCTTTCTACATTACAGATTTTCTTAATTCGGACTACTTCATGATCCCTAATTGTGATGTCAAGTTTCTCACTGTTCTCATTTCTGCTACTTCTCGTTACTTTCGCCTTTCATTGATTCAGTTTCAGTCCATATTCTGCACTCATTAGACTGCTGATTCCATTCCACACATCCTGTGCTAGTTATCACTTTCGCTGAGGATGCCAATGTTATCAGGAATCTTATCACTGACATGCTTTGTTTATGAATTTTAACCTCACTCTTGAATCCTACTCTTTTTCCGAAACTGCTTTTTCGACGTGTAGATTCAACGGCAGATACGAACTACTACATCCCTGTCGTACACCTTTTTTTAAACCGAGCTCTTCGTTGCTCCCTCTTTGTTCCTGTACGTAATGTATATTACACGTATTTCTCCATAACTTACAACCATTGTTCTTAGAATTTCGAACTTCCGGCACTATTTGACATTGTCGACTGCCGTTTTCAGTTTAACAAATCCTGTGAAGGTATCTTGATTGTTTTTCAGACTTGCTTCCATTATCAACCGCAAAGTCAGAACCGCGCCCTGGTGCCCTTACTTTTTCTAAAGCCAAAGTAACTGCCATCTAACATATCCTCAGTTTTCTTTTCCATTCTTCTGTATATTATTCTAGTCAGAAACTTCGATATCTGAGCTTTTAAGCTGATTCTGCGTTAAATCTCTCACTTTTGGGCTTTGCTATCTTCGGTTTTCCGTGTATGATGTTTCTGTGAAAGTCTGATGGTATGTCGCCAGTCTTATAAACAGGTGAATAGTCGATTTGTTATCATTTCCTCCAATGATTTTAGAAATTCCGATTGAGTATTATCTATTCCTTCTGCCTTATTTGATCTTCAGTTGCCAAAACTGTTTTAAGTTCTGTTTCTAACACTAGAACCTGTATCTCTTCCCTGTCAACACCTGTTCCTTCTTCCATCACGTCATCAGGCAAGTGATATCCCCATAGATGGTTTCCGTGTATTCTTCCCACCTATCCTCAATTTGATCTGCTTTTGACAGTGGAATTTCTGTTGAATCTTCAGCTTGAGGGTTAGAAAACAGGAAGTACTACCTATATTCCAGTGGTAGCAGTGGGTGCGGACCTGGGTGGTGCTGCCACTGCTGGAGCACTGGTTATATTCTTAGCCTTTTACTGTCCCTGTCAATACGTATCGTACTAGACTAATTTTGGATTGCTCTATCGAGTGGTCAAACAAAAATCTGCTTTAAAATAATTTTGTTCTTAACGGGAAACAATCCTACGGTTTCCATGTGCAGTGGGCGTCGCATGAAGGCGCGATGAGCAGCATTCGTTTTGGATGACTCCAGCTACACACTGCGAAAACTAAACTGCAAGTACCTGCTGGAACACCGGAGAAAGTGAACCTGTCGATCTGCAGTAGAGGCACCGTGTGCGGACGGTGCTCTCTACTGCTCAGAATAACTGAAATGTTACAGTCAATTCACCTTTCACGTAATGTTGTTCCATTATTCTGTGGTTCTGTCAAGTTGGACGACATGCTTTTTCTCTGTCTATAGTCTCTTCTACTTTTCCATTCAATGGAGGGAGATCACGCTGGGAATCTTAATTGACAGTGTTTTAATTTCATTCTTACAATATCTGATATTCAGCGGACCATGTGCATTAAACCACAAGTTCTAAATACGGATTATTGCTGGACTGACAGATTGGTGGCGAAATTATGAACACGTCCAACTCGGTGAACTCAAGTGGATATCCTTGGTTTAGCTTCGTAGCAGAGGTGTGGGAACAGCGGTTGAGTTCAACTTACAAAGGTGGTGTGGGGCGCCTATAAGGTGTCGGTCTTTTGTAACGGGTGCCCCTGCGATTGGGTCTCTTAGAACCAAAGGAAAATCTTGAGAACGAGTAAACATGAGTCGTCTCTCCTGCCCTCTGAGTGGTGGAGGTGCCTGGAGCCACTAAAGAATTCGTCTTGCTGATTCGACAGTGCGCCTCCTGCATGTGTTTTAGCCTCTGAGACCGGAGGCGAGGCAGATTGGTTGTGGGCAGAAATCACTGGATGATGGGAAAGCCGAGTCGCGGATAAGTCCTGTACCAAGGGCTCCCATAGCTATAGGCAAAGAGAGGGGGATGGGGGGGGGGGTGTACCCCTCACTGTAGGTCTCAGAACAATGAATGAAGTATAATGTATTCAGGTGTTTTCCTTATACGAAAATCGTTTAAAACTCATTATTACACAGGTTTTTAACATGATGTATGAAAATACAGACATCAAAAATGTTTTGCGTCACCACGGTTCCCAGAACTCCTGAAGACAGACTTTGACTGTGGATATTGTATTACAGACACAGTTCCTTTGACTGTTCAGAGATGTCACTTAACACGCCAAAGATGTAAAAAACCATGCATGAGGAGCGCCTATTGCACGGAGGGGTCCGACAGCAGATCAGTTCCAGTCATTCCACCAAGGAGGCTCGTGTTGTCTGTAGTTCAACCATGCCTAGACGGTCAATACCTCGGATCGATCGCATCCGCATTGTTACTTTGTGCCAGGAAAGGCTTTCAATAAGGGAAGTGTCCAGGCATGTCGGAGTGGACCAACGCAATGTTGTTCAGACATGGAAGAGATGTTGCTCGGACATGGAGGAGATAAGAGAGACAGGAGCTGTAGATGAAATGCGTCGCTCAGGTCGCTCAAGGGCTGCTACTGCAGTGGATGACCGCTACCTACGGATTATGGCTCGGAGGAACCCTCACAGCAACGCCACCAGGTTGAACAATGCCTTTCGTGCAGCCACAGGATGTCGTGTAATAACTCAAACTGTGCGCAATAGGCTGCATGAAACGCATCTTCACTCCCGACGTCCATGGCGAGGTCCATCTTTGGAATCACGATATCACGCAGCTTTGTATTGATGGGCTCAACAAGATGCTCAGGATTGGCATCAGGTTTTCTTCACCGACGAGTGTCGCATATGCCTTCAACCAGACAATCGTCCGAGACGTGTCTGGTGGAAACACGGTCAGGCTGAACGAATTAGACACACTGTCCAGCGAGTGCAGCAATGTGGAAGTTCCCTGCTGATTGTAGGTGGCATTACGTTGGGACGACGTACGCCGATGGTGGCCATGGAAGGCGCCGTAATGGCTCTACGATACGTGAATGCCATCCTCCGACCGATAGTGCAACCATATCGGCAGCATATTGGCGAGGCATTCGTCTTCACTGGGGAGAATTCGCGCCCCCATCGTGCACATCTTGTGTATGACTTCATTCAAGATAACGACTTCACTCGACTAGAGTTGTCAGCATGTTCTCCAGCCATGAACCCTATCTCACATGCCTGGGATAGACTGAAAAGGGCTGTTTATGGACTACGAGAACCACCAACCACTCTGAGGGATCCACGCCGAATCGCCGTTGAGGAATGGGACACTCTGGACCAACAGTGCATTGATGAACTTGTGGATAGTATGCCACGATGAAAACAGGCATGCTTCAATGCAAGAGGAGGTGCTGCTGTGTATTAGAGGTACCGGTGTGTAAAGCAGTCTTGGCCATTATCTCTGAAGGTCTCGCTCTATGGTGGTACAACATGCAATGTGTGATTTTTATGAGGAGTAAAAAGGGCGGATATGACGTTTATGTCACCTCTATTCCAGTTTCCTGTAGAGGTTACGGGAACTCTTGGTACTGAGTGCGGAAAAACTTTTCTTGATGTGTGTATTTTATGGTTACTTACAAGTTGCGTTTCGTCTTACAAAATATTAAAAGTTCACCTTGCCCCCAGGTCCAGCACCCTCCTCCCCTGCTTAAAACTATTGTATGGAGGCTGTTGCTCTATTCTGCTAAGTATAATGTTTTTCTTCCGTGCGGTTTTGAGCGTTGATTATGGATGGCATTTAATTCAGAGTTTTGGAAGAGCGAACTTTGCATAATCTTAAAGTCATTTGTCACAAGCACTGAGGAGTTCTCGCAAGTTATAATTTTGCTAACAATAAGCTATATTCAGATGGGCAGAGCTTGCTCTTTACCCAGTCACAGCTCAGTTCCTGCATCGTGAGTCTGGTGACGTTTCGTGTTTTCCTTCCGATGGGACGCATAAGGCTGTTCAGATGACTCAGCGTTGGCTATAAAGTGGTGAAGATTGTTTTCAGTAGTTCTGTGAATGTATGAGACTTCCCTCGCTGAGTAATTACAATTTTTATCGCTTGCTCTTACTGACTCATGCTGTTAGGATTTTACACGTCTTTCATGTGTAACGCTGTTGAGAAGGACTCACCACGATATAAAGGTCCTCTCAGTTTCAATTTAGTTCGTCAAACTTTGCCCATTGTGCATACCTGCATGCCATATTTTATCCTCTGGTCACTGACCTCGTGCTACCTTTAAGAGAGCATTACTGACAACCATTTTGTGAAATCCAATTGAACTGTGAGAGCTGTATGAAAGAGTGTATTTTGTTATGGCTCAATGAAGCATAGTTTAACTTGGAGTATTTGGGCTCATTTATCACACATTAATTTTAGTTTCTCGTGTTTCACTCTTTACGTTTATGATTGTGCCTTTCGTTGCACATCGTGATTTGTGGTCTGCAGAAGCATTTTATGAACAGTGATAAGATACCGTCTTACATTACAGACCACAAGTACAGTAAATTGAATTTGATTTTTGACATCTCGTCGTTATCTTAATAGTAACAACTTGGAGAACATCACAATTCATGTCCACCCTAAGGCACACTGATTCTCAGTGTGTTGTTTGTGGAAATAATATACTATTTAAAGGCACATTTGCATGCTGAGCTTTTCTTAGCAGAAAACGTAATTGTAAGCAACACAAAAAAGAAATAATTGAAGCCAGAAATATAGTCCACGGCTGTATAAATAATGTCTGCAGCCGCTGGAAACATGGTGATTTTATATAGTCACCTGATTAGATTAAGAGGCATGTTTTGTTTTCTACGTCTTGTCCAGATCGGACGTATGTGGCACACCGCCATTAATACTACATTATTTCATTATTATATTCACGAGTTGCAACCAAACGGCAGTCGTAATCATATAATGTAATTCTAGGTTTAACGATGTTTTATTCAAGAATATATTGTAATTACTAACCAATGAATGTTTCATTTTCTTCTCTCTGTGATTTCTCTAAAATTGTTCTTCGTTATCAAACAGCACCGAAGACAAACGTGGACTGAGCTGTGTCTTTAGTTACTGTAAGATGGTTGGGTGACTTGGCATGGCAAAAGTTTCCGTACTTTTAAGTAAAAAGTAGTCCAGCTCGATCGACAGTTGTCTTCGGGTGCTGTTTGATAACGAAGTACGATTTTAGAGAAATCACAGAGAGAAGATACACGGTTAAAAATACGAAAACAATGTCATGTTCAAGCGCCGAGAGTTTGTATAATTTTTTTAAAATTCAATACTATAATTCATTGTATGGTCTCGATCCAGTTACGAATGAGCCAAAAAAAATTAATTACATTGGCGATTTCGTGCCTGAGCCCATTATTATATGTACTATATTTTTGTCTTACTTTTGTTACATGTTTATTGCAAATGACATACGGAATATGAGACCGGAATACACTGAATTACGACTAATTACTAGAATATACGTCGACACCTGAAATTACGCAGCAGTCGCGGATACTAGGTAAGGCACCGTATCTTTACAGCAGCAATCTTGCCCAAGCGCTTTGTACTATCGTAGATTGCTTGGTAGATCCATCACCACTTTCCGTTTCCGTAGCAGAGCTTTTAAGCTACATCGCGGTTTCCAAATTTATTTTCATGATTCATACAGTGCAACAATAGAGTTTTATCAGTCCACAAGATGACCGACTTCAGTCCTGTGCGACGTATTATGGCGAGCAGCCATCGACAATTGTCGCACAGCGAGATTAGTTTTTAAATTTATTCTGATTACACATACGGGATTACAATTTTATTGTGCCATACATCACGTGTGGCACAGTACTGACATGCCATTAAATAATGAAAGTGACGTTACGGTTGACTCGAATACTAACAACGGACATATTATTGACTATTCTGGTGACGTAAATTTAGAAAATAGACCGTCTACCAGTAACATGCCTGAATCTAGGTCCGAACCCATTTTGGTAGCTGACGTCATGTATACCGATGTGGCGTGGCGGAACAGTTACACATCACTAGTATTGCCAGTATGTTCGATGTTATAATGAAACAAATGACACAACATAAACAGAACATTGAGAACAACTCGTGACTAGATGAAAACACGACATTATGAAATTAAATCAAATTTGGCAGCACTTAAAGCTTTAACTGCACGTCCATCGACACTTTGTGTTGCCGTGTTGAGGAGATAAACTACAGACTGACTGGACAAGCGTCCGACCTCAACGCGAAATTTACAGAGCTTTCACTACAACAAGAAAACACAAATATTCACGTGACAGATATCCATGCGCAAATAAACAATCTCAGTAAAACATGCGAATCTGTAGTTACTCGGATTAAATCTTACCCGGCATTGCATGATGATATAAAAACGCGTATTGCCGATGTCGAAAACAAGGTTTACACTATTGACAAACCGTTTTCTGATGAAGTAAGACTACTCACTGACAACCATTTCTCATGCAACAGTAGAGAATTTCACAGTTGGAGAGAACAAAATGACAAATATTTTGACGAGTGCTTACAAGAAAAATTGCCTGCTGTTGTCCACGACACTGTCGCTGAATTTATAATTAACAACAAACATGGATCAGTCAGGCAGCACAACCTGCAGCTGCCAAATCGAAACAGTTTGACAATTATGTACAGCGAGTGTGCAATGACGGTAATAGTAATCGAAATACACGGTTCGGCAATTAATACAAGTACAGTTATGACGCAGAGACACCGCACACAACGTACTCAACAACAAAAGTACGCCCCTCGACATGCCACACTGCATTGCAGTCGTTATAATTATCAACAACATTTTCCTTGCCATTAGCCACTTGAACCTTACAGAAATCATTCTGAAAATAAACATTACTATAATGTCAAGGAAGTGACTCATACAACACCGACAATATCAGTCATTTATACCTGTAAAAAGAACCGTACATCCTGTCATCTTTCTTAAAGCCTTCAGAAATGCATTTCCTCGTACGTGGAGTGACAGTAAGAGGATGTCTTATGTTGTCGGTTATATCCAAGGCGACGCAGCTGTATGGACGTATAATGAAGCCGACAGATGCGTCACGTAAGAACAATTTGAGAGAGCCTTTATATTTAAATTTTGGTCACAATCTGCACTGGAACGAATTCGTAGGCATATTGTGGATCCTGAACCATTCAGTCCTAAGCACGGCAATTTAAGCCGGTATTTTGAGAAATATTTAAATGTGGGAAAGTTCCTTGACGAGCCAGTTACAAAGTGCGTCATTCTCCGCGCATTGAAGGCAAGAAAAACTTCCCAGACAACGAAGCAGAGTATTTTCCCACTGTGCTTGATTCTGTTGATACGAGGACTAGGGTTCCGTATGGCAAAACACTTTCTACAATATTTACACATTCGCCATGCAAAATACGTAGGGTAGCCAACCCAATTCAGTCTCACTGGCCACCTTCGATAAGCAAGCCAACAGAACCAACCACTTCACATGGCAATTGTGCATACACAACAGAAACTACATGCTCAACACATCACAAACAGCAATTACAACACTTCTTATTCTACAGACGGCAATAAAATAAGAGACAGCGCAACAGAAGCAAAACAGCAACAACGACAACCACAGCGCTAATAATAACTATCAGAATGGTAACAAAAATTTTAAGGGGAACAAAAATAATTATCAGTTCTCACCAAACCAGCAACAGAGCTAGAGTAACAACAACGTCGCTGCCCAGTGTCGAAAGACTGCGACACCACCGCAGCAAAAGAATAATATGGTCCAGTGGCATTGCAGAACTGGAATGTTTTGGTGTCAACTACTGCAGTTGTGGGTGGTATTCCCACTACTATTATTCTGAACACGGGAAAAGCTGTTAGTGTCTTGTCCTATGATTTTTACCAGAAAATGTGTGAGTTTAAACCCGTACTAGAGTATCCTGTCCAGAACTGTAAAATTTTAATTGCCAAAGGCCACAAGTCTTCTAGGGTCAAGAAACAGGTATTTATGACAATCAAGGTAGGTAATGCAATCGTACAATGGCAATTCCTCGTCTTCCAAAACCTGGTCACTAACGCGTCTTAGGTTTAGATACATAGTACGAGAAGGACTTCTCCCAATTTTAATGTATACTTAGAGGTAAAGTCAATGTAATTTCAATTGGCACGATAAATAATGTACAGGGTACTAGATTCAAATAATACAGGACACTGATGATGTTGACACACACAGACACACGCTCCTGATTCCGAGGTTGGGGACTGGAAAACTTTAATTACTAATAAGTTATCAGAAACCACAGCTGACACATATGATGATCGTAATAAACTTTATGATGTTTCCTCCAAGTACATACAAGTATTTAGCAAACGATCAGGTGTCATCAACACATACGTGTCTAGTATGGAAGTTAAGCCTCACCAGATTTTCTTCCAAAAAACCTGTAATGTGCCTCTATCCAAACGACCTGCTTTGTGGTACGAGGTAAAAAAAAGGTTAGAGTGGAAAATTATCGAACCTTCCACGTCACCTTACTGCAGCCCTTTCCTTGTTGCAAAGAAACCCAACGGGGATATCAGAGTAGTTTTGGATGCTCGTGCAATGAATGAGAGTGTTTTAACTGTTTGCACAAAACCTGAGAATTCATAGGAGCAGCTCCAGAAATTTTTACATTGTAAGTATTTTTCTACGTTTGATATGATCAATTCGTTCTGGCAAGTCCCAATTACGTCATATCCTAGAAAATATACTGCATTTATATTCGGGGGCATACCTATCACCTTTTTTCCCCCTGCCTTCGGCCTGAACGTCAGTGTACGCATATTTATCACCACATTCGATACCGTACTTTACTTTGTAAAAGATTCTACATAAAATCCCACAAGCTGGAGTGACAGCTAATCTCAAAAAGTCGATATTTGCTTGCAGTGAAATAAAGAATCTTCGACATACTAATAATGCTCAAGGTGTACGACTTGAACCAAGCAAGTTAGACGCAATCAGGAATTTTCCTAGTCCACAGTCTATAAAGCAATTGAAATCATTCCTTGAACTTTGTTCTCTCTTTCGACGAAATTTAGCACACCCACTTTTAAACAGCAAACATCTATGGAACCAACTCCAGAATAATCTGATATGGATATGGTATCACCAGTGTCAGAAATACTTTGATAGTATTAAGCCTGCTTTCTTTAACGCAAATATTTTGGATCACTCCGGTTTTAATTTAGATTTTTGCATGTCAAGTGATGCCTCATACTATGGCATGGGCTGTTGTTTGTTTCAATTGGTGAATAATGGAGAACAAGAACATGTGAGAATTGTTAGTTTTCCAAGCCTCACACTTAGTGAATGTGAACGCACATATTCTACCACAGAACTTGAAACACTGTCTATAATGTGGGCCTTTAAGAAATTCAATTATTATTTGTAAGGTAAGCACACTAAAATTTATACTGACCACCAAGCTCTCACATTTCTGTTTACTTGTAAGCTGGTACATCCCAGATTATCACGCTGGGCTTTATCTTTACAAAACTATTCCTTTGAAATTTTGAAATTGCATATATTAAGGGTAAAGACAACATCATTGCCGACGCTTTGCCTCGTCTACCTCAAGGCTTGAATGAGTGTAACTCTGCCTTGAGAATGTGAATGATTACCAATACTTCTCATGCAGGATAAGCTATATCACCAGTGTTATATCGACTTATGAAGAAATATGCCAACGTTGCAGAAATCTGATCGTCACTGGAATAAGGTAAGAGTTTTACTCACAAATCAATCTGACCATCCTCTGTCCAACAGATACTTGCTCCATAATGATGTGTTATTTTATTGCTGTCATCCTGCGGATTCTGAACGCATCCCAATTAGGTACGTTCATTTTGTTTGGGTTCATTATGGTGCCAAGAAGTGCCTAGCAAAGCTCAGTACCTATTGTTACTTTAACAATATGAGACGTAAGATCCACAGTATATATCTAAGCCGTTTAACTTGTTGTGCCTCTACAGCCCCGGTCTGGACCCCGTCTCAAGTATACTTACGGCGTACTCAATGATGTGACAAAGAGAGTGTACAATCTTACCACCTAACTTTACTGATATTTACGCCTGTCAAGAGCGTGAATAGAGCACTTATTTAGCGGAGCGAACATAAGAAAGAGTCACCATAATATGTGGGACCTGAATTTATACTTTCGTAAAGTAGTTCTCAGAACTCTGATTACTTAACAGCGCACGACTCATCGCCTTGTTAATATACACTCCTGGAAATTGAAATAAGAACACCGTGAATTCATTGTCCCAGGAAGGGGAAACTTTATTGACACATTCCTGGGGTCAGATACATCACATGATCACACTGACAGAACCACAGGCACATAGACACAGGCAACAGAGCATGCACAATGTCGGCACTAGTACAGTGTACATCCACCTTTCGCAGCAATGCAGGCTGCTATTCTCAGATGGAGACGATCGTAGAGGTGCTGGATGTAGTCCTGTGGAACGGCTTGCCATGCCATTTCCACCTGGCGCCTCAGTTGGACCAGCGTTCGTGCTGGACATGCAGACCGCGTGAGACGACGCTTCATCCAGTCCCAAACATGCTCAATGGGGGACAGATCCGGAGATCTTGCTGGCTAGGGTAGTTGACTTACACCTTCTAGAGCACGTTGGGTGGCACGGGATACATGCGGACGTGCATTGTCCTGTTGGAACATCAAGTTCCCTTGCCGGTCTAGGAATGGTAGAACGATGGGTTCGATGACGGTTTGGATGTACCGTGCACTATTCAGTGTCCCCTCGACGATCACCAGAGGTGTACGGCCAGTGTAGGAGATCGCTCCCCACATCATGATGCCGGGTGTTGACCCTGTGTGCGTCGGTCGTATGCAATCCTGATTGTGGCGCTCACCTGCACGGCTCCAAACACGCATACGACCATCATTGGCACCAAGGCAGAAGCGACTCTCATCGCTGAAGACGACACGTCTCCATTCGTCCGTCCATTCACGCCTGTCGCGACACCACTGGAGGTAGGCTGCACGATGTTGGGGCGTGAGCGGAAGACGGCCTAACGGTGTGCAGGACCTTAGCCCAGCTTCATGGAGACGGTTGCGAATGGTCCTCGCCGATACCCCAAGAGCAACAGTGTCCCTAATTTGCTGGGAAGTGGCGGTGCGGTCCCCTACGGCACTGTGTAGGATCCTACGGTCTTGGCATGCATCGGTGTGTCGCTGCGGTCCGGCCCCAGGTCGACGGGCACGTGCACCTTCCGCCGACCACTGGCGACAACATCGATGTACTGTGGAGACCTCACGCTCCACGTGTTGAGCAATTCGGCGGTACGTCCACCCGGCCTCCCGCATGCCCACTATACGCCCTCGCTCAAAGTCCGTCAACTGCACATACGGTTCACGTCCACGCTGTCACGGCATGCTACCAGTGTTAAAGACTGCGATGGAGCTCCGTATGCCACGGCAAACTGGCTGACACTGACGGCGGCGGTGCACTAATGCTGCGCAGCTAGCGCCATTCGACGGCCAACACCGCGGTTCCTGGTGTGTCCGCTGTGCCGTGCGTGTGATCATTGCTTGTACAGCCCTCTCGCTGTGTCTGGAGCAAGTATGGTGGGTCTGACACACCGGTGTCAATGTGTTCTTTTTTCCATTTCCAGGAGTGTAGTATGGCGAGACGCGCATTTAGAATTTGTTAAAATTGATATCTACGTGGAGCGTTCATACTAACAAAAAAACGTCAACATTAGCTCAGGGATTGTAATTCGTGTTATCACATTAAAGTATTTCTGCAGGATATCTTTACTGTAGTGAAATTAAATTAAAAGAAACCTTGTAATGAAAGAAAGTATTTCCCTTTTATAAACGTAATCATCTTCGCCTTGCCGGGAAGAAGCCAGTATCTGAATTTAACTGAATGTTTTTAGTTTTTACCTTAATACCACATTCCTCCCCCATGAATCATGTACCTTGCCGTTGGTGGGGAGGCTTGCGTGCCCCACCTATACAGATAGCCGTACCGTAGGTGCAACCACAACGGAGGGGTATCTGTTGAGAGGCCAGACAAACGTGTGGTTCCTGAAGAGAGGCAGCAGCCTTTTCAGGAGTTGCAGGGGCAACAGTCTGGATGATTGACTGATCTGACCTTGTAAAAATAACCAAAACGGCCTTGCTGTGCTGGTACTGCGAACGGCTGAAAGCAAGGGGAAACTACGGCCGTAATTTTTCCCGAGGCCATGCACCTTTACTGTATGATTAAATGATGATGGTGTCGTCTTGGGTAAAATATTCCGGAGGTAAAATAGTGCCCCATTCGGATTTCCGGGCAGCGACTACTCAAGAGGGATGTCGTTATCAGGAGAAAGAAAACTGGCGTTCTGCGGATCGGAGCATGGAATGTCAGATCCCTTAATCGGGCAGGTAGGTTAGAAAATTTAAAAGTGAAATGGATAGGTTAAAGTTAGATGTAGTGGGAATTAGTGAAGTGCGGTGGCAGGAGGAACAATACTTTTGGTCAGGTGACTACAGGGTTATAAACACAAAATCAAATAGGGGTAATGCAGGAGTAGGTTTAATAATGAATAGGAAAATAGGAATGCGGGTAAGCTACTACAAACAGCATAGTGAACGCATTATTGTGGCCGAGATAATACGAAGCCCACACCTACTACAGTAGTACAAGTGCCAACTATCTCTGCTGATGACGAAGAAATTGAAGAAATTTATGATCAAATAAAAGAAATTATTCACATAGTGAAGGGTGACGACAATTTAATAGTCATGGGTGACTGGAATTCGAGAGTAGGAAAAGGGAGAGAAGGAAACGTAGTAGGTGAATATGGACTGGGGCAATGAAATGAAAGAGGAAGCCGCCTGGTAGAATTTTGCACAGAGCACAACTTAATCATAGCTAACACCATAAAAGAGGAACCATAAAAGACGGCTGTATATATGGAAGAAGCCTGGAGATACTAACAGATTTCAGATAGATTATATAATGGTAATACAGAGATTTAGGAACCAATTTTTAAATTGTATGACATTTCCAGGGGCAGATGTGGACTCTGACCACAATCTATTGGTTATGACCTGTAGACTAAAACTAAAGAAACTGCAAAAATGTGGGAATTTAAGGAGATGGGACATGGATAAACTAAAAGAACCAGAGGTTGTACAGAGTTTCAGGGAGAGTATAACGGAGCAATTGACAGGAATGGGGGAAAGAAATACGGTAGAAGAAGAATGGGTAGGTTTGAGGGATGAAGTAGTAAAGGCAGCAGAGGATCAAGTAGCTAAAAAGATGAAGGCTAGTAGAAATGCTTGGGTAACAGAAGAAACTTTGAATTTAATTGATGAAAGGAGAAAATATAAAAATGTAGTAAATGAAGCAGGCAAAATGGAATACAGACGTCACAAAAATAAGATCGACAGGAAGTGCAAAATGGCTAAGCAGGGATGGCTAGAGGACAAATGTAAGGATGTAGTGGCTTATCTCACTAGGGGTAAGATAGATACTGCCTACAGGAAAATTAAAGAGACCTTTAGAGATAAAAGAACCACTTGTATGAAGATCAAGAGCTGAGATGGAAACCCATTTCTAAGCAAAGAAGGGAAAGCAGGAAGGTGGAAGGAGTATATAGCTTGTCTATACAAGGGCGATGTACTTGAGAACAATATTATGGAAATGGAAGAGGATGAAGATGAAGATGAAATGGGAGATACGATACTGCGTGAAGAGATTGACAGAGCACTGAGAGACCTGAGTCGAAACGAGGTCCCCGGAGTAGACAACATTCCACTGGAACTACTGACGGCCTTGAGAGAGCCAGTCCTGACAAAACTCTACCATATGGTGAGCAAGATGTATGAGACAGGCGAAATACCCTCAGACTTCAAGAAGAATGTAATAATTCCAATCCCAAAGAAAGCAGGTGTTGACAGATGTGAAAATTACTGAACAATCAGTTTAATAAGCCACAGCTGCAAAATACTAACACAAATTCTTTACAGACGAATGGAAAAACTATTAGAAGCCGACTTCGGGGAAGTTTAGTTTGGATTCCGTAGAAATGTTGGAACTCGTGAGGCAAAACTGTCCCTACGACTTATCTTAGAAGCTAGATCAAGGAAAGGCAAACCTATGTTTCTAGCATCTGTAGACTTAGAGAAAGCTTTTGACAATGTTGGTTGGAATACTCTCTTTCAAATTCTGAAGGTGGCGGGGGTAAAATACAGGGAACGAAAGGCTATTTACAATTTGTACAGAAACCAGATGGCAGTTATAAGAGTCGAGGGACATGAAAGGGAAGCAGTGATTGGGAAGGGAGTGAGACAGGGTTGCAGTCTCTCCCCGATGTTATTCAATCTGTCTATTGAGCAAGCAGTGAAGGAAAGAAAAGAAAAATTCGGAGTAGGTGGTATTAAAATCCATGGAGAAGAAATAAAAATGTTGAGGTTCGCCGATGACATTGTAATTCTGTCAGAGGCAGCAAAGGACTTGGAAGAGCAGTTGAACGGAATGGATAGTGTCTTGAAAGGAGGATATAAGATGAACATCAACAAAAGCAAAACGAGGATAATGGAATGTAGTCGAATAAAGTCGGGAGATGCTGAGGGAATTAGATTAGGAAATGAGACAATTAAAGTAGTAAAGGAGTTCTGCTATTTGGGGAGCAAAATAACTGATGATGGTCGAAGTAGAGAGGATATAAAATGTAGACTGGCAATGGCATCGAAAGCGTTTCTGAAGAAGAGAAATTTATTAACATCGAGTATAGATTTAAGTGTCAGGAAGACATTTCTGAAAGTATTTGTATTGAGTATAGCAATGTATGGAAGTGAAACATGGACGATAACTAGTTTGGACAAGAAGAGAATAGAAGCTTTCGAAATGTGGTGCTACAGAAGAATGCTGAAGATTAGATGGGTAGATCACATAACTAATGAGGAAGTATTGAATAGGATTGGAGAGAAGAGAAATTTGTGGCACAACTTGACCTGAAGAAGGGATCGGTTGGTAGGACATGTTCTGAGGCATCAAGGGATCACCAATTTAGTATTAGAGGGCGGCGTGGAGGGTAAAAATCGTAGAGGGAGACCAATAAATGACTACACTAAGCAGATTCAGAAGGATGTAGGTTGCAGTAGGTACTGGGAGATGAAGAAGCTTGCACAGGATAGAGTAGCTTGGAGAGCTGCATCAAACCAGTCTCAGGACTGAAGACCACAACAACAACCACATACATTAAAAAATCCCCTTTCTTTTCTTTAATAATTATGGTGCGAGTCTTCCAAAGCGGCTGTTGATGCCGGAACGCAATGAAATTATAATCAAATCACTCCTACTCAAGACGTCTGCCAAGAATGGTGGATTGTTGGGCCGTTCTTGTTAATTATCCAGCGTACTGAAAACCTTACAAATAACATTCTTACTTTTGCATGAAGGTCACTAGGCAGATGAAAGAATAAACGCACGATCAACATAAGTTATCATATAATTTTTTTTTTCATTACAACTTACAATGCGAAAAGGTCGCCGTTGTGTGCGTTAGCTTCGAGACTAGAACAGAGAGTGAATAATAACGTTGGTTAGTTTTAGTTCCTTTCACCAGCGAGTAAAAGAACACTTAATTACAACAAAGATCATTTACAGTTAATTTGTAGAGTCTGTTTGTACCATTATTATTTCATTTCGTTATAAATTACCGTTATGACAGCTAACTGAACCCGCATTTTCAGGTTTTTTTGCCATTTTCATTTTACTTAATTTTGTGTCTGACTTGTCGTCATTATTTGGTATTTTGTGTTGGGTATCGGTACAAGGGACTCCTGTTATAAATGGGCCAAAACCACTTGTGGTTTGTGAACAGTCATACCACCTTTCTAATAACACATTTTAATTCTCACACGTATGGTTTTTAGATAAATGTCATTTTACGTCTCTTTTGTTTTTTAGACATATGCATATATATACAGTGTATATCACTTTACATCGGCGATAATTTCATTTTGTTACAAAGAACATTTTACCTTTTTTCGAAGATTCATCTGTTTTGACTATGGGCATTGCTCTAACTTCCGCCCTTACAGAACGGTGCGGGTGAGAACGTCTTAGTATGACTGAAAAATGGAGGTAAAAAATAACTTTAATCCCCTATTTAGATCAGGGGCGACGGAGAAAACCGAGTTAAAAAAACCCGCCCTGAATCTTCAAACTGTTCACACTCCCGTTACTATCAAGTACTGGTCGTGAATGAGATTATTTGATTACATTGATCTGTATGCAATCATTTTTAAAAGAAACAGTTTTACACGATAGTTACAAGATACATATCTGATTCATTTTGTCGGTCATACAACATTAAAATAAGCAATTGGTGGTTAATTTTACGAAGCTCGTTCACTTTTCTAGTGCATCAATTTCGATGTACGCCCACTTTATGTAGGTAACATTGTGTTTAGGAGATACATACAGCATCAAAAACCTTCTCATTCAAGTCTTTCGCAGTCAAAACTGCAGAATACATCTATGGTTTGCAGGTACAGAAGTTTGTTGGTTTTCATAAGAAATTATGACAATGTGATGTTTAAAGCTTTCCTGGCATACTGATTGTTCCATAAAAACACGGGAGAACTGCCAGATATCTGTAACGTCCTGCAACGATATTTCGGCGCAGGGTCTTCTGGCCATCTTCAGGTGAGTGGCACTGTAGTAGTACTGGTGAGTACGCTTTTTTTCCCTTTATTGTTATTTTAATACCTATATAATCAGGTAGGCTGTCAGCGGCATGCTACGCAGCTCTTCAGCCATAGTGTTGACAATAACAGAACACAGATTGGAGAAACAGAATGAACATAGTGATGGGCTAAAAATAGTGGTCACAGATACACAAAAAACATGGAGCCGTTCACACTCGACGATAACGACACTGAAAACAAGTTGACATGGCGCACAGAACACTGATGAGTCCGACGGCACAAGTGAACGTAGAAGCGTGACGGCGGACACTAAAAGCACAAAACGACGTCACACACACGAGACACAAATGGCGATGATCTCTGGTGTGCGAAAGTCCACGTAGCGTGTGCGAGTCCGGGGACCTGCCAAGAGGGCAAGAAAAGTGAGAGTGGGAGAGGGTGGTTAGAGGAGAACCAAGATGCCAATGGCTGAGGAGATGGGAGGAGGGATAGAGGGACAGGGGAGGGGAAGCCCGGGGGAGGAGTGGGGAGAAAGAGAGGAGGGATTGAGGGTGCCCAAAGGAACAGACAGAGGAAGAGGGAGGGAAGATCAAAGTTGGTAGGAGGGGTATATGGATGGGAGGAGGCCATCATCAGGGAGGGGGAGCTGACGGAAGCCACCTTGGGAGAGGGTGAGGAGGGCGGAGAGATGGACACCGGGTGGGACTTGGGAATACAGGTGTGGCAGCAGGCGGGGTCGGTAGAGGATGGACGAGACAAGTGGGTGAGGAGAATCGAGTTTGCGGGAGGTGTACAGTACCTGTATTCTCTCAAGGAAAAGGAGGAGGGGGGGGGGGGAATTGTATGAGATCGTACAGGATCCACGTGGGGAAGGGAAGATGGATGCGATAGGTGAGGCGGAGAGCATGGCGTTCAAGGATTTGGAGGGATTTATAAAAGGTAAAAGGGACAGAGATCCAGGCTGGATGGGCGTAAGAAGGAATAGGGCGGATGAGGGATTTATAGGTGTGCAGTATGGTGGAGGGGTCCAGACTCCATATACGGCGGTAGAGGAGCTTAAGGAGATGTAGTCGGGAGCGTGGCTTTACTTGGATTGTCCGGAGATGGGAGGTCCAGGAGAGTCGACGGTCGAAGGTGACGCCAAGATACTTAAGGGTGGGGGTGAGGGCGATAGGACGGCCATAGATGGTGAGATAGAAATCAAGGAGGCGGAAAGAAGGGGTGGTTTTGCCTACAATGATCGTGTGGGTTTTGGAGGGATTGACCTTGAGCAACCACTGGTTACACCAAATGGTGAACCAGTCAAGATGGGATATGAGAAGGTGTTGTGAGCGCTGCAGGGGGGGGGGGGGGAGGCAAGTAAGGCAGTGTCATAGACAAACTGGAGAAGGTGGATGGGGGGTGACGGCGGCAGCATGTCTGGTACAGAAGGGGAGAGAGGATGGAGCCTTTGGGCACACCAGTGGAGGGAAAAAAGGTGTAGGAATCCGTGTTATGGATGGTGACATAGGAAGGACGGTGGGAGAGAAAGGAGCCGGTCAGACGAACGTAATTAATGGGAAGGAGCTTGAAGAGGAGACCGGAATGCCGTACACGGTCATAACACATTCGAGGTCCAGGGAGAGGAAGATTGCGGAGCGACAGGAATTAAGCTGTTCGGAAAGGAGATGAGTGAGGTGAAGGAGAAGGTCGTCAGAAGAGAAGGATGGCCAAAAGCCACACTGAGTAATGGGAAGGAGGCGGTGCTCCCGGAAATGCTGGTGAATGCGGCGGGTGGGGATAGATTCCAGGACCTTGTTGAAGACCGAGGTAAGGCTGATGGGACGGTAAGAGGAGATAGCAGACGGCAGATTACCAGGTTTAAGGAACATCAGGATATGGGAGGTTTCCTTTAGGTCGGGGTAGTAACCGGAGGACAGGACTACATTGTAGAGCCAGGCCAGGGTGGAGAGGAAAGAGACAGGAGCTTCATGAAGGTGACGGTAGGTGACACGATCGTTACCAGGAGCAGTGTTGCGTTTTGCGCGGTGTGTAGCAAAGAACCCTGTGTAGTGATAGGAGCATTGAGTTTCGTGTGCGCAATGTTGTCCAATTACTGGAAACCAGGTGTGAGTGGAGGGACAGAGGTTTCAGTTCGATCGCGGACATCCAGGAAGAGAGAGTAATCGAGCTGGGGATTATCAGGGATGGAAAAGACATCGGAGAGGTTAGAGGCAAAGTGATTGGCCTTACTAAGGCTGGCAGGGAATGGTGAGCATTATGGAAAAGAGGATAGTAGGGGGAGGGTTTAGTTCCGGTAAGGCGACGGAAGGCTGACCAGAACTCGTACAAGTTTGTAGACATGATAGCGTTTAAACGGGTGCACGCCTGTCGCGAGATAAGGCCTGCTGGAGAAAGGAGGCGGCATGCGTTACATCATCAGGGTGGTTGTAGATGAAGGGGTGGCTATCGATGTGGCAGAAAGGTTATCCCGGTAGGCATTCCAGTCGGCATGGGAATAGTCATGGACAAACTTTGGGGGAGGGTCATTGTGAGGGTCGGGGCGGGGGCGACGATCGTCTGAAATGGTGAGGAGGACAGGGAGATGGTCGCTATCAATAGGCTCCAGGACATCGTTATGTGGCCAAGGAGATTAGGGGAGAAAAGGATAACATCGGGAGTGGAGTTGGATTCGGGACGGGTGTGCTGGGAGATGGGAATTAGGTGGCCTTGAAGGGAGGAGAGGAACCAATGCCACCGCCGTAACTGGGCGGCGGAACGACTATGGATGTTGAGGTCGGCGGCGATCACGTAGGAGGAAGTCGAAGGGAATAGGGACGTTAGGGTGTACGTAGATGGTGGCGCAGGTGACGGTAAGGCAGGGGAAGAAGAGACTAAGGATCAGGTGTTCGGTGGGGTCGGGATGGAGAGGTTGGAGCCTAACTGGGATCTTGCGGTGGTGACCAATGGCTATGCCTCCACGCGCAATCTGGAGGGGATTATCAGAGCGGTGAAGGAGGTAGGGCGACGTGTGGACTTTGTTGTGGGGTTGGAGGAAAGTTTCATTGAGATGGAAGGCATCCACGCAGTGGGGGGCAAGGGTGTGTAGGGAGAGCTTCTCGTTGGCGGGAAGGGAGCGGATGTTGTTGATAGGGATATGGTCCTATCACGCCATGACAGGGAGTTAGACAAGAGTGTCAAGACTGGTTTTTGGAGTAGGTGGCACACATTTTCAAGTGGAAAATGGAATGGGCGACGAGGGAGACCTGTTGGAGGGTGTGAGGGCGCTGCCAAGGGTGGATTTTTTGTAGGACGATGATGAGGAATCTTATGATGTTCTCACTGGGGGGGGGGGGGGGGGGGGGATGAAGGGAATTGCCAGTAGTGGTGGCCTGAGGATGGACAGGTACGGTGAGTTCAGGAGTGGTCGGAGGGGGTCAGTCTTTATACTTTTGAGAGTAGGTGGGATGGGTTATATTGCAGGTATTGCAGGAGGGAGGGAATTGGAGGTTAGGGCACTGTCGGAGGAAGTGTGCTGCTCTACAATGTGGGCAGGTGGGGGCCTCATGGCACTCGGCTGTTGGGTGTACATTATAGCACAGACATCTCTGGCTGTGCAGGGTTTGAGGAGGGGAACGGGAAGGATCGACCTTGTAGCGCTGGTTGAAGACCAGGGCACCCTCCTTCTGGAGACGATCAATGGAGGGGGTATCCTCGGAGAACACTCGCATAAGATTGGTGGGGCCAGCTGAGTTGAAAATGCAGCGGACCACCCGCACCTCCAGTGTGGGATGGACGTTGAGCTCCACCATCACCTCCTCCTCCGTTATTGACGGACGAAGCCGAGTGATCATGGCAGTGAGAGTTGGCGGGCGACGTGGGGTACAGGGTTGGTGGGTTGAATATGGAGAAGGAGCAGTGGTGAGGGAGGCATGGGGGTTAAAATGGGTGATGGGGAGGTGGGGGGGGAAGTGGAGGAGGAGGCGGCGGGAGCAGAGCCAGGTGGGGAGACATCAATGGCATCCTGGGGGGGGGGGGGAAGAAGGACGGGGTGGGGCATTTTTGGGAGTGGAGGAGTTGGTGGCGCCACTAGGGCGCTTAACGGCGGCAGAAGGGTGGGTGGTGATATGAGGGACGGGAGCTATAGGGAGGAGGCGGGAAGGGGCTGGTCCCATTGTGGACTCAGCAGTCAGCACCAGAGATAGTGACAGTGACGGTGAAGGCGACGTCGATTGCGACGGCGGCGGCGGTGATGGCGAAGAAGATGGGGAGAGCGGGGCGTGGGCAGTGGCCAGACTGGCCACCACCCTAGCTGGAGCTGCAGTGACAGGCTGAGGGAGTGGGGGGAAAGGATCAGAGGGAGAGGAGTGGGAGGAAGAGTCTGGAGAGGGAGCGATAAAGAGCGAGGGAGAAGGGAGAGTAAGAAGAGGAGGGATGGAAAGAGGGTGTGTGACTGGGCACACCATGTAATTGTGGTGGTGGCGGCCGAGGGGGAAGTGTAAGCTATGGCTGTGGTGGTAGTAGTCGTAGTGGTGGTAGGGGCTGACATGATGACAGAAAAACTGGAACAGACGGAGACGAAGACGGAGACGGAATAAGACGAAGACAAATGAAGACGAAGACGGAGGTAGACGAAGACGGATGAGGACCACAGTCACAAGCAGCTAGCGCTGGCGCTGGCGCTGACGCTGACGCCGACCACGGCTGGCAGGAATGTCGCCGCAGCTGCTGCTGCTACCGCAGACGAGGCCGAGGCCGGCACCGGGGCCACTGCTGCTGCTGCTGCTGGAGGGTTGGCTTGCCTGCTGGCTGGCTGGCTGAATGGACCGCCGCTGCTGGAGGGCTGGCTTTCTGCTGCTGGCTGAACCGCTGCTGCTGGCCGGCACCGCTGCTGCTGCTGCAGGGCTGACAGCTACTGCACGGCTGGACCGCTGCTGAAATGCTGGCTGGCTGGCTGGCACCTGAAAACCTAGCGTTTCGATTAGTGCGGAAATTGCACAATCGAAAGGGCGGTAACCTTGCGGAACACCGCCGGAGATGGGACGAAGACATTCTCCGCTCCTTCTTATATATTGCACTGATGGTACTGTTGCGCATGTGTTGCACTTTTGAAGACAGAAGGACCACATGGCTCAGCGGCAACGCCCTCGGTGGTGGAACTGCAAGACTCAGCTGCCGTCGGTGTTGTCGCTGGCCACAGCTATCGAAGTATTGTGCCATCTTCGTCTCGAGCAAATTTCGGAGATGACGGTATTCCAAGCGTTATTCAGTTGGTAACTACTGTCACGGTTCATCATATTTCCCGCGATGCGTATTTCAACGGATTCTTTGATAATGGAGTCCCAAAAAGTTGTTGCTGTAGCCAAAATCAAAGTTTTGCCGTACTCCATTGAATTTCCGTTGGAAATACAATGTTCCGCTACTGCAGACTTACTGGGTTGCAGTAGGCGAGTGCAGTGCTGATGTTCGATACAACGCTCTTCCACTGTACGCGTTGTCTGTTCTATATAGGCCATATGACATTGACATGGTATTTTGTAAATACCCGCCTTCCGCAGTAGCAAATCATCCTTCACCGATCCTAGCAAATCCGAAATCTAAGAAGGTGGCCGAAAAACCACTTTCACATGACAATGATTAAGAATCCTCGCTATTTTGAAGGAGATACTTCTAACGAAGGGAAGAAATGATAGGGACTTGGATGGGGCGTTCTCCTCTTTATCCACTTCCCAGTTCCTGGCACTAGTTGAGAAGGCCCTGTTAATTGTCTCCGAACACCGTCCTTAAATGTGCAAGTTCCTTAATCAAATGCTCTACATCCGACACGGTATCTGCCCTATGCACAAGGGTTTGAAGTACACTCATGGTCTGGGATGGGTGATGGCGACTTGAAGAATGCAAGTACGAATCAGTGTGAGTGGGCTTACGATAAACATAATGTCCCACCGAGCCGTTACTTTTCCGTTTAACCAAAACATCTAGGAATGGAAGGCAACCATCTTTCTGTAGTTCCATAGCAAATCGAATATTCTCATGAATAGAGATAAGATGATGAAAAAACTCCATTAACTTTTCTTCTCCGTGTGGCCACACTATTAAAGTACCATCGACGTATCTCCAAAAAACAGTGGGTTTACAAACCACTGATTCAATTGCTCTCTCCTCAGAATCCTCCATAAAAAGGTTAGCCACCACAGGAGACAGAGGGCCTCCCATGGTGACACCGTCAGACTGTTCTAAATATTTCTGTTAAACATAAAACAAATTGAGGAAAGAGAATGTCGAAACAAAGCAGTGATGTCCGATTCAAACTATTGAGAAATTAGCGTCAAGAAATCCGCAAGAGGTACTTTTGTGAAAAGGGAGACTACATCAAATCTCACTAGAAGATCCGAATTACTTAAGTGGTGAGCGTCCAGTCTGTTGATAAAATCAGCGGAGTTCCATAAATGAGCCGGCCGGTGTGGCCGTGCGGTTCTAGGCGCTTCAGTATGGAACCATGTGACCGCTACGGTCGCAGTTCGAATCCTGCTTCGGACTCTGTGTGATGTCCTTAGCTTAGTTAGGTTTAAGTATTTCTAAGTTCTAGGGGACTGATGACCACAGATGTTAAGTCCCATAGTGCTCAAAGCCATTTGAACTATTTGAACCATATATGATGTCAACATCTGTCAACAAATGGTCTCAGCTAAGAAGCTAGGTGTTTGGCTAAATCATATGTGGGTGCATCATTATTACTCTCTATAGGCCGTAAAGGCAGACCTTCTTTATATACTTAAGGAAGATCATACGGTCTCGGTGGTATGCTGCCATGTGGTCTTAACAGTTTTAAGGTCTCTGGAGCTAACGAGGAAGAGTTCAGAAGTGCACATGTGTTCCGTTGTACACATGCTGTTGGATCTTGATCAGTCTTAAACATAGTGTCACTGAGTAGACTATACATCTTCCCCATATACATCGCACGAAGTAAGAAAACGGTAGAACTACCTTTACCAGCTTTCAGCACCACAATTTGCGGATCTTCTCGATATTTCCGTAGTGCAGCCCTTTCTTCAGCGGTTATAGTACTGCGTTGGGGAGGATCTTTCAGAGAACCCGACCATTTTCCCACTCATTTCTTCAGCAGCGACCATAGGAAGGCTGTAATTCGACTGTTGCTCTGTTACTTGTTGAATGAATTCCTCCTAAAGGTTTATATACAGAGCACAGTTCGGAACAAAAAAATGCCCTTGTTAAAAATATCTGGGTTCTTGTTTCCATTCCTATACAGCATACCTCTTAAGTTAATATTAAACCACATACAGTATCATTAATGAGACAAAATATTCGTTTACCTCTCATTGGCTACCTGAATTAATAATCCATGAAAACAGCCACATACCATCAGTAACGAAATAACATCAGCTTCTACTCTTTATTGGCTTCCTGACATATTTATTCTTATAAAGATCTCTTCATTCAAATACACATAATAATCCAATACATATTCCTTCAGTACTGCCAGGCGTAACTACATTACAGCATAAATCCACATCCTATTTATCACATACATACATACAGCTATATCACAAGCACATCATTTCTTACCATTTAGTCTCAGTATTTTTTTAGCATAAATGTCACAATTTACCCTTTCTCTGTCATCCTTGACACTATGTCCAGTTTCTCACAATATATATATATATATATATATATATATATATATATATATATATATATATATATATATATATATATATATATATATTCAGCTGGAATTTACAATTCATATCTATGTATTACCGGTAGTGAATAGCAGAGGATTGTTATCTCCATACAACTGGTTTCAAACATCTCAAAAATGTCATCAGTATAGTAGACTTCTGAAAAATAATTTCCAGGGTACCAAAAGTTCATAGCAAATTACATTTATCACCAGTTAGGAAAATAAACTCCTGGAAATTGAATAAGAACTACGTGAATTCATTGCCCCAGGAAGGGGAAACATTATTGACACATTCCTGGGGTCAGATACATCATATGATCACATTGACAGAAGCACAGGCACATAGACACAGGCAACAGGGCATGCACAATGTCTGCATTAGTACAGTGTATATCCACCTTTCGCAGCAATGCAGGCTGCTATTCTCCCATGGAGACGATCGTAGAGATGCTGGATGTAGTCCTGGGGAACGGCTTGCCATGCCATTTCCACCTGGCGCCTCAGTTGGACCAGCGTTCGTGCTGGACGTGCAGACCGCGTGAGACGACGCTTCATCCAGTCCCAAACATGCTCAATGGGGGACAGATACGGAGATCTTGCTGGCCAGGGTAGGTGACTTACACCTTCTAGAACACGTTGGGTGGCACGGGTTACATGCGGACGTGCATTGCCCTGTTGGAACAGCAAGTTTCCTTGCCGGTCTAGGAATGGTAGAACGATGGGTTCGATGACGGTTTGGATGTACCGTGCACTATTCAGTGTCCCCTCGACGATCACCAGAGGTGTACGGCCAGTGTAGGAGATCGCTCGCCAAACCATGATGCCGGGTGTTGGCCCTGTGTGCCTCGGTCGTATGCAGTCCTGATTGTGGCGCTCACCTGCACGGCGCCAAACACGCATACGACCATCATTGGCACCAAGGCAGAAGCGACTCTCATCGCAGAAGACGACACGTCTCCATTCGTCCCTCCATTCACGCCTGTCGCGACACCACTGGAGGCGGGCTGCACGATGTTGGGGCGTGAGCGGAAGACGGCCTAACGGTGTGCGGGACCGTAGCCCAGCTTCATAGAGACGATTGCGAATGGTCCTCGCCGATACCCCAGGAGCAACAGTGTCCCTAATTTGCTGGGATGCGAGCTCCGTATGCCCCGGCAAACTGGCTGACACTGACGGCGGCGGTGCACAAATGCTGCGCAGCTAGCGCCATTCGACGGCCAACACCGCGGTTCCTGGTGTGTCCGCTGTGCCGTGCGTGTGATCATTGCTTGTACAGCCCTCTCGCAGTGTCCGGAGCAAGTATGGTGGGTCTGACACACCGGTGTCAATTTGTTCTTTTTTCCATTTCCAGGAGTGTAATTTCTGGGGTGTAGTGCAAGGTCAACCAGTCGTAAAACATACTTCACTGTACTTACAATAGGACAGTGCTAGTTCTGTAAGGTTCGCAGAAGACATGCAAAACAACAAAAGGTTGAGTTAATACAATCTGCTTTAAAGGCTCAGATAAACGGAGTACCCGTGACTATCATTACTGCTTCACTTATGGATTATGAATTTTATAAATGCGTAGACCAGGTTAAGAGACTGCCAATTTTACCAGTGGAAAAATGTAAAATTGTTGGGGCCATACGTGACTGGGTACAGATCATTAAAAATCAGATACAGGGCATCCTAGACATAGAATAAGAATCGATGAAATGCTCATTCTTGGACTTTAGGAACTTAGTGGTATCCTGTATCCTGAGGTTGGATACGTTACGTGGGAGGAACTCAAAGACTGACCTCTCTCGTGCGTCATGCACCTTGAAAAACCACAATAAGGTTACTGAACTAGCACTGATAAAGGCTACTGCCACATGTAACAATTACTTTAGGCGGGCTCAGATTGATGTATCTGACGAAAAGTTTCTGCATGTAGAGAATAACTCCTACAGGAGAACTTACAGTAAGATAGTCCATGATACTGAATCTGAAACAAAAGAAATAAGACAAGGTATTGAAGTAAAGGTGCCGAAATCGAATTACCTCGACCGTAACCAAAATAATATACTGACTCACCTACTAAACAAGTACAGTCAGGTATTCTCCGAGAAACCTGGTATAATAAGTGGATACACTTACGACATGCAAATTAAACAGCATGATACGTTTTGCCGCGCCACGTATTCCGTGCCATGGGCTAAAAAGCAAGCCGTAGCTAAAGAGATTCAACAAATGTTTAAATGTTAACTAATAGAACATTCATTGTCGCCATATAACAGCCCTCTGCTCGCAGTCACGAAAGAATACGGAAGTATGCGGTCATTGCTGGATGCCCGAGACAGTAACAAAATCATTATTGTGGTGTCACCGCCAGACATCACACTTGCTAGGTGGTAGCCTTTAAATCGGCCGCGGTCCGTTAGTATACGTCGGACCCGCGTGTCGCCGCTATCAGTGATTGCAGACCGAGCGCCGACACACGGCAGGTCTAGTCTAGAGAGACTCCCTAGCACTCGTCCCATTTGTACAGCCGACTTTGCTAGCGATGTTTCCCTGCCTACATACTCTCTCATTTGCAGAGACGATAGTTTAGCATAGCCTTCACCTACGTCATTTGCTACGACCTAGCAAGGAGCCATATTCAGTAATTAGAATGGTTTCTGAACAGACAATATTGTGAAACATGTACCGTCAAGAGCGACGTTCATCATTAATGGATTAAAGTTAAGTATCAAACTAATTACGTCCGCTTTCTGAATTCTCATTCCTTGTCATGTTCCAGACCTCACGTCAGTATAGTTCTTCCCTCCTCACGCCAGCCTGCGTGTGCTAAAACGAGTGTATTTCGGCCTCCAATCGTAACACGATGTTGGCTCTTCTGCCAACACAACAATTATCTCTGTAACAACTCGACCTGTAATGGAGACCATGAAACAAAAGTAGTTACAGTAGTCAGTGTACGGTTATTTCATTAATTTTAGGTTCATCCTTGTATTTTTCTTGTGTGTGTGTATTGTAAATATGTGTCTAAATGTTTAAGTATTTATGTACATTAATGTGTCTGTGTATGAAATCAGGGTGTCTGCATGAATACATGAGAGAGCATGTGAAGAAAAGCAACAAAAAGTGTATTACTAATGAGGACAGTGCACTCACTTAGCGTAAATTTCATAACATCAAAATGTTAGTAACAAAGTGTAGGCAGTTTACATGGTGCATAGATGAATAATGAGCGCCTGTAAATCATAGATCAATATCAAAGAATTTTAGAATAACCATAATGACAGAATGGTTAAACATAAGTATTGAAATTAAACTTCCGTCACGGTGGAAGGTGTAAATCCTTCACATGTTAAATACTTGGGAGTAATGTGCTCGGATCCTGTTATCAGAAAGCAAACACTAGAGAATGAATAAGTGTTGAGAGCAAATATGATAGTGAAATATACTGAACTGAATACTCTAGATGACCAATCAGTTGAACTTTCTGCATGAGGGGTCACTGGCTTCATGAATCCTACGGAAATAAAAAAGACTTTTATTGTAAAATGTGTACAATATGTGCTACATAATGTGAAAGTGCTTATAGTGGACTCTTCACACATGGAATGTACAAACTGTCTGCGAAAAGCGTATTTTAAGTGTCGAACAATCTGGACGCTGAAGTAGCGACAGTAAAAGGTCAAAATATTTCAAGAAACAAAAGACAAATCCACGAACTGTGTAGGTGGGAAAAGCAGTGTGCGCAACCACAGCAAGGAGTAACAGTGATACACCGAAAAGAGTGTGGTCTGTAAATAGTATGGAAACTGAAACTATCCTGGCAGATTAAAACTGTGTGCTGGCCTTAGACTCATTCTGGAAACATCCCCTAGGCTGTGGCTAAGCCATGTCTCCGCAATATCCTTTTTTCCAGGAGTGGTACTTCTGCAGGTTTCGCAGAACAGCTTCTGTGAAGTTTCGAAAGTAGGAGACGAGGTACTGGCGGAAGTAAATCTGTGAGGACGGGACGTGAGTCGTGCTTCGGTAGCTCAGTTGGAAGAGCATTTTCCCACGAAAAGCAAAGTTCCCGAGTTCGGCACGACACAGTTTTAATCTGCCAGGAAACTTTAAAACAGCGCACACTCCGCTGCATAGTGAAAATTTCATTCTGGACTACGAATATTTATTGCCAGTGTCCATAGCTTGTGGAAATGTCTAAGTATTAATGTGAAGTTCCACGTACAGAATAGTTATATGTTTTGTACAAAATTGTTGAAATATCGCATGCGTTAGTGTTAGATGCACTGTCAAACTGCGGAATCCGGGCAGTGACTAACGTGAAAGCACGGGACACGTGAACGTTTGAAGTGACAGGTGGTCTAACATACAACAGAAAATCCTAACGGAACACGACGACTGTATGAACGCT
Source organism: Schistocerca gregaria (assembly GCF_023897955.1). Classification (NCBI taxonomy): domain Eukaryota; kingdom Metazoa; phylum Arthropoda; class Insecta; order Orthoptera; family Acrididae; genus Schistocerca; species Schistocerca gregaria. Next base: position 623,263,732 of record NC_064923.1, read on the forward strand.
CTATGAAGTGAAAATGCAGTGCATGTGTGTCGGGAGGTGTTGACAAACTATGAGATGTGTATTCTGTTAGCCAGTGAGTTATTAGAAGCCTAATCCTAAATGTTGTAAAGTGCTGGACTTGTGGCATTCAAAACAAAGTACATACAAAAACAACACGATAGTGACACGTGTGGTTGAAGAGTGATTGTGAATTAATCAAAACATCTCTTCAGCTTATATGTGCACATAACTTTGCGAAAAGCAAGCTGATCCACGGTGGACTTGTTTCATGCTTGCTTCGTGGTGGCGCGATGACGAAGCCGGCCTGCCGTCCAACAAAATGGTTCAAATGGCTCTGAGCACTATGGGACTTAACATCTATGGTCATCAGTTCCCTAGAACTTAGAAGTACTTAAACCTAACTAACCTAAGGACAGCACACAACACTCAGCCATCACGAGGCAGAGCAAATCCCTGACCCCGCCGGGAATCGAACCCGGGAACCCGGGCGTGGGAAGCGAGAACGCTACCGCACGACCACGAGATGCCGCCCAACAGCTGACCATCGCGCGGTGGGCGGGACCCGCTCCTGCGACAACGATGCGCGGCGTTCAACGACCAGCGACGAGAGGCCTGTTCCCGACCGTTTGGCCAGCATTCCAGCAACCGTTGAGAGCATTGTCATAATTGTACCATAAAAACACGGGAGTACTGCCGGATACCAGTAACGTCCTGCCACGATATTTCGGCGCAGAGTCCTCTGGCCATCTTCGGGTGAGTGCCACTGTAGCAGTACTGGCAAGTGCGCGCTGACCTCGGCTATTTAAAGCCGTAGTGAGGTGACAGTGCGCATGCGCTGCTCAGCGTGCGCGGTCATAACGGCTCCGTGCGCTGCGCCTCGCGCCCTCCACTGTGAAAGCCTGGCGTGCCCATACTATCTCTGACGCCGATAGTCTTCATGCGGAACTGGAACACCTGCAAAAAGTACTTTTGAAGAATGGGTTTTCACCTAGGCCATGGGACGCACAAACACGGAAAACCGCACGCGTGCAAATCGAGGTGCAGCGAGTGCCTGCACAGTGGATCGGTTCAACTCGGCATACTGCGCCTCAACTCGGCTTGCTAGGTGAGGCCGACGCTGTGCGCTGCCGAATGCGTTGCCAGACGGCTTATTCTACATTGGAATACGTAAGCGCAAGACAATCACCGGAATAATTGAACCATCTGTTCCCAAAAAAGGGAAAATTGCCGAAAGTCAATTTAAACCAGAATGGGAACTCTCCTACTTTTTTGTGCGTTGTGACGATAAAGTCAAATGTCTAATCTGCGGTACACTAATTATGTGTGTCAGAAAATCGTCTATTGAAAGGCACTACACCAAATTGCATTCAGAAAAGTATAGTGATATAACAGGGGATGCCAGAGAGGAAGAATTACGGAAGTTACAAACTCTTGCAGAAGAGAATTCTGTATTTACAAACTAGGTTTGTTGCAAGTATTTTAGCATGCATATTTTGGTTAAAGGTCATGCGAAACGAAATAACATTTGTTTGGATTCCTTAGTTTTCGTTTTCGCATAAATTATTTCTAACATATCTTTTTTTGTCTACTTTAGGGTGAAGAAGATGAGGGGTCTTGCGAAAGGACTCTCAGAGCTAGTTACAAAGTTGCTCCACGTTTAGCAAGAGCTGGGAGGCCATTTATGGATGGGCCATTAATAAAAAACATTATGTTGGACGTACTAGAGACAATGAATCCCACATTAGCTCCCGCGTACAGCAGAATACCACTTTCCAGAATGACAGTACATCGGAGAATCAACGACATTGCTGGGAATCTGCATGAACAACTGGCAGCCAAAATTGAAAACTTCCTAGCGTAATCCATCGCACTTGATAAGTCCACGGATATTAACGACACGGCTCAGTTAGAAATATTTTTGCGTAGCGTGGACGACGACCTACATGTAACGGAACAGCTCCTGGATGTGATTTCGTTGAAGGACATTGTTACAGGGCCGGATATTTTAGCAGCTGTTGAAATGGCAGCTGAAGGTATAGGACTCCCTTGGGAAAAGCTGTTTTCCGTAACCACAACGGTACACAAACAATGTGCGGTAAAGCAAAAGGGTTTATTGGCCTACTTCGAAAAAACTTATCATGTCGAATTGACCTTCCGTTCACTGTTTTGCACACCAAGAGGCTCTTTGTGTGAAAGTCATCGGTCTTCAAGATGTGATGAAGGTAGTGGTGCGTATCGTGAACTACATTCATTCCCATGGGCTCACTCATCGTCAATTCAAAGAATTTTCGGTTTCCTTTGAAGAGGAGTATCTAGATATTCCCTACCACGTTGAGGTGCGCTGGCTGAGCAAAGGGAAAGTGATTTCCCAAATTTTTCGACTACGCCACATTGTGGCTCAGTTTTTGGAGAGCAAAGGACGTCCGGAGCCAGTTTTTCATGCCCCTGAATGGGTAGCTGTTTTAGGAATTTTAGCAGACATTATGACTCTCCTAAATGATTTAAGTCTAAAACTCCAAAAAGAAAACAATCTCATCAACTATATGATCAGCAAAATAAACGCTTTCCAGTATAAACTGAAGCTCCTCAAAAACAACCTTTCAGGGAAAAATACGCAACACTTTCCTGAACTAGGTAACGAGATATAAATTGTACCTTTATTAAAACAGCCTGATTTTAATAAGCGCTCTAATCAAAACGGTACTATGTTTTTGTTTGACAGCATCTGTGCAGGAAAGAGCGCGCTTTGAAAAATAAGTCGAGTTGCTACAATACCTTGAAAATGCGTTTAACGACCGATTCCAGGTAATGCGCCGGTATATGACATACAGCTTAATAAAGGAGATTGCGTTACATATGCAAGTGTAACATTACATTAAAACCAATAGTACACACTACATGTTAATTAAAATCTATCGCCTTTTAGTACTTCAAAACAACGGCTTACATTACATTCATTTATTAACATTGGCTTTGTTCTTGTTTCAGGAAATTACCTACCTGCAGAAAATTCTCGATGTTTTTGTGAAACCTTTTTCGATGGATATTGAAAGTGCACCTTCAGATTTACATTACGAACTAATTGATTTGCAAAGCGATGTTCGCCGAAAGGATGTGTTTTACAATACAAAAAGTTTGCTCCAATTCTACCAGAATTTGCCGAAGGAAGAATTTCCCTAGTTACACAGAGCAGCATCGAAGATTATTTCAATTTTTGGTTCCACTTGTGTATGTGAAAGGTTTTTTTCTGTTTTGTCTTGCACAAAAACTAGATTGCGTGCAAGTATTTCTAATTGTAATTTAAAAAATTCTCTCAGAATTACTGTCGGCCAAACTCTTGTTACAGGTATTAGTAGCATAACTTCAAATAAAATAAAGAGCACAAGATACATTTGTGTTGGAACAAAATTTAAAATTGTTACCATTACAGTTATTATATAAATCTCTTTTGTACCGGTACACCAAACTAAGCTCCCCAGAGGGTAAAAGCTTTGAAAGAGGTCGAGACAGGCGGCGAGAGCGACACCAGCTAAGGAAGTGAGAGGCAGCGCTGTTGCGCAAAGCCGAGGAGTGTCGTCAACATAGCGCAGCCGTCTTCTGCACTGTGCACTGTGCGATGCACCGGTGCATGCACCTTGTGCGGCCCTGAGTTAGGCAAGTGAACAGAGTGATGAAGACCTAAAAACGACGGAACAAGGAAGAGGAAGAGGCCTTCAGGTCGACTGTTTATCTACCATTTATTGGGAATATTTCTTCACAGATAAGCAGAATATTGAGAAAGTATCAAGTGAGAGTCATCTTTCGCCCTCCTTCCAAAATTTCATCACTGGTGGTATCCGTTAAAGATGACCTGGACCTGCGTAATCCAGGTGCTTACAAAATTTCGTGTGAATGCGGCAAATCATATATAGGGCAAACAACACGAACTGTGCAGGAGCGCATTGTGGAACACCAACGGCATACTCGCCTTCTCCAACCCACCAAGTCCGCAGTCGCCGAACATTGTATTTCCACAGACCATTCCATGAATTACGACATAAAAATTTTGGCCCATACATCAAACTTTTGGAGCTCGATTATCAATGAATCTGTGGAAATAAGATTGTCTGACAACGAGACTCTCATCAATCGAGATAGCGGTTATCACCTAAACTCTGCTTGGAATCCTGCTATAGAGAAACTTTGTAGTCGACGAAGTTATCTGCATAAAAATGAAATCGACCTGATACCGATACGCTAGGCTTTCACAGTGGAGGGCGTGAGGCGCAGCGCACAGAGCCGTTATGAACGCGCACACTGTGCAGCGCATGCGCAATGTCACCACAGAAGGCTTTAAATAGCGGAACTCAGTGCGTACTCGCCATCTCCGGAGGTATTCCGCAAGGTTACCGCCCTTCGATTGTGCAATTTCCGCACTAATCGAAACGCTAGGGTTTCAGGTGCCAGCCAGCGGAACAGCAGCGGCCCAGCCGTGCAGTAGCAGTCCAGCTGTGCAGAAGCTGCAGCAGCGGTCCCGGCCAGCAGCAGCAGTCCAGACGGTAGCAGCCAGCCAGCCCTCCAGCAGCGGCGGTCCAGCCAGCCATCCAGCCGGCCAGCCAGCCCTCCAACAGAAGCAGCAGCAGCGGCCCCGGTCCGGCCCCGGCCCCGCCTGCGGCAGCAGCAGCAGCAGCTGCGGCATTCCTGCCAGCCGTCGCCGGCGTCAGCGTCAGCGCCAGCGCCAGCGCCAGCAGATTGGGACTCTGGTCCTCATCCGTCTTCGTCTTCTTCCGTCTACGTCTTCATCCGTCTTCGTCTTCTTCCGTCTCCGTCTTCGTCTCCGTCTGTTCCCAGTTTTGATGTCGTCATGTCAACCCCTACCACCACTACGACCACTACCACCGCAGCCATAGTTTACACTTACCCCTCTGCTGCCACCTCCACCATTATATCGTGTGCCCAGTCACATGCTCTCTTTCCATCCCTCCTCTGCTTACTCTCCCTTCGCCCTTGCTCTTTGTTGCCTCCTCTCCATCTTCTTCCTCCCACTCCTCTCCCTCTGATCCTTTCCCCCCACTCCCCCAGCCTGTCACCGCAGCTCCAGCTAGGGTGGTGGCCCGTCGGGCCACTGCCCATGCTCCGCTCTCCCCATCGCCTTCGTCATCACCGCCGCCTACGTCGCCGTCGCCGTCGCCTTCACCCTCACCGTCACCATCTCCGGCGCCGAATGCTGCGTCCATGCTGGGACGTGCTCCTTCCTGCCACCTCCCTATAGCTCCCGTCCCTCATATCACCACCCACCCTCCCACCCTTCTGCCACCGTTAAGCGCCCTAGTGGCACCACCATATCCTCCGATCCCAAAAAGGCCCCGGCTCGTCCCCCTTCCCCCTCCCCCAGGATGCCATGAATGTATCCCCGCCTGGCCCTGCTCCCGCCACCTCCTCCTCCATCTCCCCCCATCTTTATGCAGATACCTCCAATCCTGTCCCGATCCTTCCCCTCCAACAACACTTCCCTAGTGCTCCCATACCTCTCGTCACTTCCAGACGGGATTCCGTTCTCATTTCCACCCCCAGCGCTACCCTCCATACTGACATCCTCTCCCGCCTCCCCATCACCCGTTTTGGCCCTCATGCTTCCCTCACTCCTGCTCCTTCTCCGTCTCCAACCCGCCAACCCAAACCCCTGCGTCGCCCACAGACGCTCACTGCCGTGATCACTCGGCTCAGTCTGTCGATCACGGGGGAGGAGGTGTTGGCGGAGCTCAAGGCCCATCCCATGATGGAGATGCGGGCGGTCCGCCGCATTTTCAACTCGGCCGGTTCCACCCGCCTTTTGCGGGTTTTCTCTGAGGACGCCCCCTCCATTGACTATCTCCTGAAGGAGAGTGCGCCCCCACCTGCCCAGATTGTAGACAAGTGCACTTCCTCCAGCAGTGCCCTAACTTCCAATCCGCTCCCTCCTGCAATACCTGCTATCTCCCTCATCCCACCTACTCCCAAAAGTGTAAAGCCCGACCCTCTCCAACCACTCCTGAACTCACCGTACCTGTCCGTCCTCTGGACGCTCCCACCCCTCCTGGCAATTCCGTTCGTCCCCCCCCCCCACCACTGTGGACATCATCAGGTTCCTCACCATTGTCCTACAAAACGTCCACCCTTTCTAGCCCCTCACACCCTCCAACAGATATCCCTCGCCGCCCATTCCATTTTCCACTTGAAAATGTATGCCACCTACTCCAAAAACCAGTCTTGACACCCTTGTCTAACTCCCTGTCATGCCGCGACAGCACCGTATCCTTTTCAACAACATTCGCTCCCTTCCCGCCAACAAGAACCTCTTCCTGCACACCCATGCCACCCACCGCGTGGATGCCTTCCTCCTCATTGAAACTTACCTCCAACCCAACCACACCATCCACACGACACCCTACCTCCTTCACCACTCCGATAATCCACTCCCGATAGCGCATGGCGAAGTTGCCATTGGTCACCATCGCCAGATCGCAGTTCGGCTCCAACCTCTCCTTCCCGACCCCACCGAACACCTGATCCTTAGTCTCTTCTTCCGCGGCCTTACCGTCACTTGCGCCACCATCTACGTCCACCCTAACGTCCCTATTCCCTTCGACTTCCTCTCCCATGTTGACTCTACCTTCTCCTCCAACGTGATCGCCGCCGACCTCAACATCCATAGTCGTTCCGCCGCCAAGTTACGGCGATGGCATCGATTCTTCTCCTCCCTTCAAGGCCACCTAATTCCCATCCCTCAGCACACCCATGCCGAATCCAACTCCACTCCCAATGTTGTCCTTTCCTTCCCTAACCTCCTTGGCCGCATATCAGTGGATGTCCTGGAGCCTATTGGTAGCGACCATCTTCCTGTCCTCCTCGCCATGTCAGACGGTACCCCCCACCCGCCCCGACAATCGTAATGACCCTCCCCCAAAGTATGTCCATTAATATTCACATGCTGATTGGAATGCCTACCGGGATAACCTTTCTACCCAGGTCGATAGTCACCCCTTCACCTTGTCTGAGGCCGTATAGGCCCACGTCCCTACTGTCGCCATCCACCCCCACCGTCCTAACTTACCCCCACAGGCTGTCTTCCTCCTCCGTGAATCCCGCCGTCTCTACCATGCCTTCCTCCACACGCGTGACCCGGACACACTCCCAAGCCACTGGCAACTGCAGCGACACATTCCAAATTTGCTCGCGGCTAAGAAACGCAGGGACAGGCGATAGACATGCACTCATTTAAATGCTACCCTGCCTATAAACTCGTTCAAGCTCTTGTCAGCCTTCCGTCGCCTTACCGGAACTAATCCCTCCCCCTACTATCCTCTTCTACATGATGATCACCCGTTCCCTGCCACCCTTAGTAAGGCCAATCACTTTGCCTCTTACCTCTCCGATGTCTTTTCCATCCCTGATGATCCAGAGTTAGATTACTCTCTCTTCCCAGATGTCCGCGATCGAACTGACATCTCTGTCCCTCCACTCGCACCTGGTTACCAGAACTTGGACAACATTGCACACACGGAACTCAATGACCCTATCACTACACAGGATCTCATTGCTACACTCTGCACGAAACGCAACACCGCTCCTAGTCACGATCGTGTCACATACCATCACCTTCGTGAAGCTCCTGTCTCTTTCCCTCTCCACCTTGTCCAAGCTCTACAATGTAATCCTGTCCACAGGTTACTACCCCGACCTGTGGAAAACCTCCCGTATCCTAATGTTCCATAAACGTGCTAAGCCGCCGTCTGCCGTCTCCTCCTACCGTCCCATCAGCCTTACCTCTGTCTTCAGCAAGGTCGTGGAATCTACCCTCACTCGCCACATCCACCAGCATTTCCGCCAGCACCGCCTCCTTCCCGTTACCCAGTGTGGCTTTTGGCCATCCTTCTCTTCTAACGACCTTCTCCTTCACCTCACTCGTCTGCTTTCAGAACAGCTTAATTCCCGTCGCTCCATAATCTTCCTCTCCCTGGACCTCGAACGCGCTTATGACCGCATATGGCATTCCGGTCTCCTCTTCAAGCTCCAAACCTTCGCCCTTACCATTAATTACGTCCGTTTGATAGGCTCCTTTCTCTCCCACCGTCCTTCCTACGTCACCATCCATAACACGGATTCCTACACCTTTTTCCCTCCATCGGTGTGCCCCAAGGCTCCGTCCTCTCTCCCCTTCTATACCGGACATGCCGCCGCCGTCACCTCCCATCCACCTTCTCCAGTTTGCCGATGACACCGCCTTCCTTGCTCTTGACGCCACCCTGCAGCACTCCCAACACCTTTTCCAATCTCATCTTGACCGGTTCACCGCTTGCTGCAACCAGTGGTTGCTCAAGGTCAATCCCTCCAAAACCCAGGCAATCATTGTAGGCAAAACCACCCCTTCCTTCCGCCTCATTGATTTCTATTTCACCGTCTATGGCCGTCCTATGGCCCTGACCCCTCCCCTTAAATACCTTGGCCCCCGTCTCCGGACAATCCAAGCCATGGCATGCTCCCAACTCCGTCTCCTCAAGCTCCTTTCCGGCCGTATGTGGGGTCTGGAACCCTCCACCATACTCCACACCTATAAATCCCTCATCCGCCCTATCCTTTGTTACGCCCATCCGGCCTAGAACTCGGCCCCCCATACCTTTTACAAATCCCTCCAAATCCTTCAGTGCGATGCTCTCTGTCTCGCCAATTACATCCGTCTCCCCTCCCCCACGTGGATCCTGTACGATCTTATACCATTCCCCCACCTCCTCCTATTCCCTGAGAGAATACAGATCTTGTACACCTCCCGCAAACTCAATCCTCTTCACCCACTTTTCTCTCCCGCTCCCGCCCGCTGCCGCATCTGTATTCCCATGTCCCACCCTGTCTCCATCTCTCCACCCTCCTTACCCTCTCCCAAGGTGGCTTCCGCCAGCTCCCCCTCCCTGATGATAGCCTCCTCCCATCAATATACCCATCCTACCAACTTTGATCCTTCCTCCCTCTTCTTCTGTCTGGGCACCCTCACTCCCTCCTCCCTTTCTCCCAACTCCTCCCCCGGGCTTCCCCTCCTCTGTCCCTCTACCCCTCCTCCCAACTCCTCAGCCATTGGCATCTTTGTTCTCCCCTCCCCACCCTCTCGCCCCCTCAATTTTCTTCCCCTCTTGGCAGATCCCCGGACTTGGACACGTTACGTGGACTTTCACGCGCCGGAGATCATCGCCATCTGTGTCTCGTGTGTGTGACGTCGTTTTGTGTGTTTAGTGTCCACCGTCACTCTTCTACGTTCACTTGTGCCGTCGGATTCATCAGTGTTCTGTGCGCCGTGTCAACTTGTTTTCAGTGTCGTTATCGTCGAGTGTGAACGGCTCCATGTTTTTTGTGTATCTGTGACCACTATTTTTTAGCCCGTCACTATGTTCATTCTGTTTCTCCAATATGTGTTTTGTTATTGTCAACACTATGGCTGAAGAGCGGCGTAGCATGCCACTGACAGCCTACCTGATTGTATAGGTATTAAAATAACAACAAAGGAAAAAAACGTCTTCGGCAGACCTCGTTCGGCTCAACTGAAGATGGCTGACAGTTGTCGAGCCGAAATATCGTGCAATGAAGTTTACGACGACCAGCTGCAAACCAGAGATCCTTTTGAACAGTTAATGGCTTTGAGCACTATGGGACGTAACATCTAAGGTCATCAGTCCCCTAGAGGTTAGAACTACTTAACCCTAACAACCCTAAGGACACCACACACTTCCATGCCCGACGCAGGATTCGAACCTGCGACCGTAGCAGTCGCGCGGTTCCTGACTGAAGCGCCTAGAACCGCTCGGCCACCGAGGCTGGCAACAGTTGATTCGTCGGGAAATTTTCAAATTTTACATTACAACGGTTTTCTAGTTATAATGACGCCAATGTATGCGACAAATGCTAAGATGATGTTTCTCCTGAGATTTTTGCTCCAATAGTATAGGATGTTGACTGATGCATAACTGACATTAATAGTACTCTAATAGGGTTTTATATTCTGGGAGTGTGTATATAAGAATTCAGTTTTTTTATTGTCACCATACTTATTCCTGATGTTACTGTACATGAGATATGTGGCAGTAACCATTCTGAGCAGACACGTAAATATATGTACCTTAAGAAACTGGATCCAAGTCTTTGCATTTATGGGATATACTTTTAGAACAGAGATGAATACTTAATACTGACTATTGACACTAAAATAATGATCAACGAATACTCGTTTAAGCAATTTTGTTAAAATGACATCAGAGTTTTACTGATAGGCCTCATATATGGTCCATATGATACCCAGGTTATAAGATAATCATTTCTATTGTACATATTATATAAGGTTTTAGAATACAGCACATGTAAATAGAATTACATGGTTTTCAGACAACTCATTATGGTATTGAGATGGATGTAACTAGTTATCTTATTCCTTTGTACGTTTGTATGATGTATTATTGACATGCACAGGTGGTGATCCAGGCTTACACACACACACACACACACACACACTCACTCACTCACACACACACACACACACACACACACAAAGCTAAACGAGATATTATGCTGGATGGCTTCTGCAGTTTGCTGTGGCACTAAGCTAAGTGTCACATCATGTCTCAGCTTATGAAAGATGGACCAGTGGAAGCACTGTTCATTATGGCAATTCTACAGCAATGATAGTAATTCTTACAATCTGGGTTGTCAGTAGAGATAGTGACAAGACATCTAATCCTCCATGTGTCTATGTGTATAAGATACTTATTTGAACCCTATGGATTGTCAGTGGAGAAACTGAAGGCAAAGTACTGTGCTCCCTTTATCTGCCCAAGGAATACGCTCATGCTATCATGCTGGTGCAACTGTGATAATCGTGTGTGTGATGATACAGTGAAATGTGTAACAATTTGGTGTGATATTTTCCTCCTATTGTAAAATGTTGTCCAGAATTGCTTTCCCCATACTTTTGAACAGAAAATTTTACACATTTGTTTATTTGAAATGACAAGAATACTGTTTTCAATATTTGAACAGACAATTATAACTGCCTTGTAAAATTGTGCACAATTTTCCATGAAAAGTGTGTACCTTACATACTTTGTTTGAACTGACAGGAATTCTTAGTTGATCTTATAGGTTTCTTTCAAACATTTGTGTAGCTGATTGTAATACATTGTAATTCTGTGTGCCATATAGTAAAAACTGTAGATATTTTTGTCACTGTATTTGAGTGAACTAGATCGCTGTGTTACCATACCAAACATGTTGTTGCCCCGTATCTTCTATATCATGACAAATATGTAAAATGATTTATTACTGGAAGCTTTGTACACCTTTTTGCATGTATGTATTGTTACTTGTATTTCAACTAATGTACCATAGTTGTATTGCTTTGGACCTCTTCACTGATATTTTATATGTATTATCACCAAACCGATGTGTTTGTACCCACAATTAGATACCATGTTTTTGTCATTGTTTCTGTTGGAGAACTTTTTGAATGCTTGCTGTTATTGTAGCAGCAGAAACCACTCTGCAGAGTGCTTGTTTAATAGTGGAAGGGTGATAAAAGGCGGCTGTATTGTCTGCCATTTCGATTATCAGGAAGTTTGGGTCACAGCTATGTATGAAGTTGTGACTCTGATAAATATACTCAACATCTGTAGTATCGATATAACCATATTCTTTGCAAGTCTGTTCTTGAAATCAGAGATGTTGGTCAGAGTGGTTACCTTTTTTGAAGAGAGCTACATGTAGATTGTGTTAGACGGTCTAGAAATGTACTTGGTTCGAAGTGTATGGAAGCTGATTTGCCATATAGTGGAAGCACCATTATTTGAAAAGGATTTTGTAAAAATATATTCTGATAATAAAAAATTGTAGAATGAGATGATGTGAATGCAAGAATGTTGTAATGAAGTTTTCTAAGGTAATCTAGTTTCTTTACCTATATATTTGTAAGTGTGCAATTTCTTATTGATTGGATGTTGCGTTTGGCTCAAGTTTGTAGCAGAAATTATAAAATCCAACTTATTGTTGTCTTATAACTGAAACAATTGTTATCGGAAGTAACTGTACAAAGGAAAACCATTAAGAAATATTTTGCTAACATGTCTAGTCGTGATAACTTTACGAAAGGGCGTATTTCTGGGGAGTAGTTTAACTAGGGGCATTTATTCTCATTTGTCAATCATTAGGTTTAGTTCCTCGTTTTTCATTCTTCATCTTTATGAATGTGTTCACATACTCGCATTGCACATCGCGAGTTAGGTGGTACAGAAGCATTTTATGAAAAGTGATAAGACATCGTCTTGAATTGCAGATCACAAGTACCGGTACGTAAATTGTATTTCATTTTTGACAGTTTCGTCATTATCTTAATAGTAACAAGTTGCACAACAGATGAGCGAACAGATAGGCCCGTGAATTTAATTATCATCAAAATGCATGTTCATTGTAAGGCACACTATCTGTCAGAGAGTTGCTTGTGAAAGTAATTTACTAGTTCAGAGGCTTGTGAGTTATCAAGCTGTTTTATCAGAAAGTCACATGCGTTAAATTTTTTGTTCATTTGCTGTGTAATTAAATTAACATTTCTGCCACAGACGTTGTTCGCGAAGACTAAAGATAAAGATTGAGATTATCCACGACCAACTTTTTAATCTGAGTCATTTGTTGTTATCAAATAGTGTATATAAATTTCAATGATAACGGATTGCTCTTTCGCAGACGAGTTGTTTGATTTACTGGCTAGCCTGGATTTCGCAACTTGTAGCGTGTACTTCACACATTCCGTTCAAAATTTAATTTTAATACAGAATTGTCACCCTGCTGAGATTTACGTCTTTCAATATCAAAATAAGTTTCATAGATTTATTAGATACCAACCAGATACTTATAAAAATGTGTTTAAAAGGTTTTAAACTAAAATTTCAGAATCCCTAACAGGACGATCTGAAGTCCTGTGGTTAGATTTGCGTTGTGCCTTTTTTTCCCCCTACGATAGTCCTAAGGCTGATGTCAGTCATTAATTCTAGGACTTCAGACGATTAGGCACTCAGGGAAAGATAGAAAATGTTAAGCATTGTATTTATTCAAAAGGAAGCTAGCGCCTACGGAAAGTCCATGTGACAACGTGAAAGATCGTCCCACTAAAGGATTAACCACCAATATTAAGATGTTTGGGACAGTCAAGAAACAGTGGCAGGAGGTTTCAGATATCGCCGATTGTATTGGGAAAGCTTAGATGCTCTAAATTTTTAATGTGTAATTTTTTTGTCACATGTTTTTAATACGAATGATCAGTGATAGTGCACGATGGAACAGGCAGAGATCTGTCTGAGAACCATTCACACTACCTTTCTAGGAGGTATATTTATGAAAAAAAGCATTTATGTGATTTATGTGGAACGTGTACCTTTTAGCATGGCAAATGTGAATGTCAACTGAGAGCTTTTCGATATTATATTTTAGGAGAAAGACTGATTCTTAGTGTGCCAAATTAGATTATTAATTGAAATCGATTCAATGTTATGATGATTACGTCAATCGTTGTAAATGTAAATTTCCTAGTCATAAGTGAGGTACACCGCAGTGAAGAATTCCAGCGGAGGCTCCTTTTGTGTGACACTTTCGAGCTGTACCTGATAGGAAACTCACGTATTCTAAAATGTCATTCAGTACTTCGGTTTGCAGTGTAAGTAATGAAAACTAGGCACAGTTATTACGGAAACACACTCAGTTCCAGTTTGGTTGGTAATATTGCCTTCTCCGAGACTCAGAAGAAAAGCTACTTGATAACTATGCTTTCAATAAAACAATTGCCTCCAGGTAATGACATTCTCTAAAATAATATTGTGAATGTCTGCCTCCCCACGATCTGTTTCGAAATTTCTGTGAGTGATAGCAAGACGGTCGTTGCTTCGGTTTAGCAGTTTCTAATTTTGAAATGAATGCAATTTTAGTGTACGTTATTTATAGTGCTACTGATCCCGCTCTCAGTCCTTACATGTTCATTGATTGCATTTTCTGTATTTAGATACACGGTTTTAATTGCTCTTCGTAACTTAAAAGTGCTGCCCTTAAATGCGCTATTTAAAGTATAATTAAGCTCAATAACATCTCCGGAGCCAAATTCATCACCACATGTGTGATATACACCAAGATCACTTAAAATTGGACATAAAACATTCCTAAACTTAGTGTTAAAAGATGTTTACTACGACATCAAGTAACTTCCAGATGTAAATGACAAATTTAGTGGAAAAGTTGTGGAAATGAGGAACTAACTGTTCTGGTTTCTGGGATAGTTATTTGGTGATTGAGTGAGACATAAACTTTTGTAGAACACTGATACGTAAGTCGTCAGTGGAGAATATGGACGTTTTTGTACACAAATACGGAATTAACGTAAATAACATTCGAAGCGGTTATGCGAAATATTGCAATATCGTTTTCAGCTTCTTCTTCACTTTTTGGTCGTGAAATATTATTCCTGTGCAGGTTTTAATCTCGATCGGAGGGTGGCCCGCTGTACTGTCAATTGCCACGAAACATTAATTACATTTTTGATATCGACGAGTAACACGAACCCCGTCGCCTGGCTTAATTAAATCCCGAGCGAGGTAGGCGCCGGTTGCGAGGGCGCTGCGAGTAATGAGAAACCAGCTTTGCGAATGGAGACGGCTGTCCACCGGACGTTCGCCCTGGCCTACAACTTCGGCGACCTGTGACGTTAGACTACAGGTCACCGCCGTGCTTATAAAACACAAAAGCAACTGAGAAAGGCAGAGAGCGCCGAAGATAAAAATGAAACATCCGAAAGGAAGGCTGTGACAGCTTACAGTGGGGTCGTAAGGACTGAGTGTTATCTCTCACTATAAATATTTCAGTAAGTACACGAAATGCCAGATTTTACGTAAAAGTTCACTATTCTTAGTGGAAGTCTTACTGCTGCCCTTTTCTCGACTAGGCCAAACACCTCTAAGGATATAGGAATTTTCAGTTTACTCTCTCTCGCTTTTGGGGATCCCAGCAAAAAATATTCAAATTTGGCTTATGGTGGTTTTTCGAGAATTTTTCCAGTGCTTGTGATTTTCAAAGGTCTACAAACGTACACAGCTACGACTTTCATAACTTCTTCGTTTCATTCAGAATGTCTACGAATCCCATCTTTGTTTAGCTGCTCGAATAAGTGGAGGCCGATTTCCACGGTTTTCTCCTTGTCATATCATCTTTGTTAAGCGATAAAGTGTATTGATGGAAGTTTTAATTCTTTGTTTACTTCTCAGCAATTGTTACGTATTTATTTAGATATTTTATTCGGAATATTTGTATGTATAATTTGTTTCACGATTCCTCCAAGTATCAGTGGGATGAGTGTGTTTCACATCCCTGATAAAACGATAATGTTTCGGGTGTACTATGCCAATTCTGATGCAGTGACAACGTTAGCTACATGTTACTTGAATTGCTCTCCCAAGTTTCAGTGACAGTTAAACTCATTTTACAAAATCCCAAACAGACCAAAACATTTCTGTCTACTTCATTTTCGTATTTACTTTTAGTTATCGTCCAGTGAATGGAATGCACCTGGTACTCTTTCTTTTTATGTGATTTTAGAGCATGTTACTTTATACAGTTTTTAATTCCGCCCGTATAGTACAACCTATGTCACGCAGTACCTCGATGCTTTCATTTGTGGTTCCATTATTTGGAAGACCCATACGAGGATCATCTCCAACAGAAATGTTGTGACATTGGAGTAGGATATCCAGTTTTCCAATGTTTAAAATTAAGTAGTAGGGCTCTTGCAAACCTTCCGCAGCTTGCAATGAATCTACTTTGGCAATATACCTTTCAATGAACAGAAATGTATGACTACATTGTTGTCCAGTTAATCTACACAATCCAGTCACACACAAAACACTAGTTAATGAAGACAAATAAACAATAACAACCTACTGGAAATACTAAGTAAAGAATGTCGAGGAGATCGCAACCAACCACAGATTTTTATAAAACCATTGAACTTCAATTACAAACTAACGTCCATGCAACATAGGGACATAAAAAGTGATTAAGATATCTTTATGACATGAACATACAGGAAAGAATTCAAATATATCCACGTAGTTAAAACGCATCACAGCGAACTATGTCATCAGTACCTAATATGTTTATATGACATGAACATACAGGAAGGAATTCAAACATGTCCACGTAGTTAATACGCATCACAGCGAACTATGTCATCAGTACCTAATTTAGTCTATGTAAGCGGAGTGTATCGATTATTTGACTATAGTATCAAGCAATTACATCCCTATTACATAATTACATAATAAAATAATTGTGATACCAACTGACTCATTCTGTCTTCCTCAGCGCTTTAAAAATTTTCCAATTTTTTTTTCATATGCAACTCAACTCGAACTCCCACAAACTCCCCTAACTAACTCGCTCACACCCACTAGTACAACGTTATAAGTCACTCTTAACCATCCCCTGCCAGCTGCCCTTTCCTGTTCATTTATTCAGCCCATCTCACTATCATTATATCTTTGTGTCTCTCTGTTATTGTCTGTTGTATCACAGAGTCACCTTCGTTCTATCGTACTACTATGGTCTCCTCCCACTGTAACTGCCTACCTCTTGTTCTCTGTTACTGCTAATATCTCATTGCTTCCTTCCTGACACTGCTGCTGTCTCTTTTGATTGTCACTATCTATCGTCCCAGTGGTCATTGTCATATGCTCAGTCTCTCATTAGCACTGGCTCCATGTTTTCCCTTTATTTTTCACCACTTGGCACTGTCTTCGTCACTCTTTTCCTAGCACCGTTTTGTGTCTTTCTCTCACACTGCCATTGTCTCCTTCGCTTGTTCTCTAATACAACCACTGCCTAATTTCTTCCAATACTTATAACATTTCCGTCTCTTTGCCACTGTCATTGTCTTAGTCTCTCTCAGCATAAAGAAGAGCGAATGTGTTCACATGCCAAAATTTTTGGAAAATTTTCAAAGATGTGGAAGGTAGAATAAGACCGCTGGTAAGCCACTAAGGGGAACAGCAGTGCCGCCGTGAGCGGCCGGGTTGTTGCTGTCAGTGGCAGTTTCGTTTATGGCATCAAGTCGGACTCGGCTGGGCCGGGAATGATGCACTGTGTGGGGCCCGGATTTGGTCACGTTGGCCCTTAGTATTTGATACAAGGCGTGTTGACTCGGTGGTTCTCCGACGTTATTGCCGAGTGCACATTATTGTAACCGATATAGAGCCTGTGTGTGCCTTGAGCTCCAAAATTTATTTCATTCCTACGTTCAAGTCATATTGCTCTCATTTGGGGATTCGGTCTGAATGAACCAATGCACGGAGAGTCTGCTGTTTTGCGGACTCTGATTCATTACGTCCTTGGGTTTTGGATACTGTCCATTGTGTTAGGGAACTGGGAGTTGGTTCCGCAGGTTACATGTGCTAAGTTAGGAGAAGGCGATACTGGTGGTGTCTGGGTTTGATTCCTGTCCTAGTATCTTGACTTCCTGTGCTGGGTAGAATCAAGAGGGTACAGTGACTGAGGTATGATTCTAGTACCGTTGGTTCTTACGTTCGTCAGTAAGTCCTACAAGGTAAAAATATTTGAAATTGTATAAATGACTGCTGACTCTTTGTGCGGAGAAGTGTCGACTTCCGCGGGGGTGGTGCCTCCTTTCTCGACTGAACACCCGATTATGTGGCATTCTGAAAGGGCTTGTGGTGCCGCAACTTAGACGCTCCCTTAGAGTGTTACAGTCTCACTGCTACTGTGACACAAGCAGGTGAGTCCGAAAGTGTTTGTCCAATAGTCTCCTTGTCGACCAGCCACCTGTGGGCATCGACTGCCGACATCGCCTTCGCCGAGCCTGCCGCCTCTGGCATCACATCATACTGCAGGGAATGAAGAGGCGTAACCTCGTCACGGGCTTCTGCCACAAAGATTGTGATGTTTATATTCTATTTTCCTTTTTTAAAGGAGATATTATCCTATCCTGTGTTTTAATTAATGTGAGTGTAAGAGTTTTCCTGCGCCACGGACGGCCGTTGCCCAGGTTGTTCAATTTCCTTAAATTTTATTATCTAGCACTGGACTTTTAGATGTAGAGGCAACATGCTAATTGGATGCCTTTATAAATAACTGCCCTTTTCACCGATCATATGATAGGTGTCATATTAGTCGGGATCACGTTTTTAGATTTCAGTTGTGGTATAAGATTATAGAAGATCAACACTTCCTCTTAATCAGAATAATTGGCTGCATGTTGGGGCCGATAGTTTTTCCTTTTTTTTCTTAGACGTGTGAACTCAAAAACAGAGTAAATTCCGTTATTTCTGGTTCAAGTTTTATTTAACTGATCTGTGGGCTTGTTCAGAAGCTGTTAAGTATTCTTTTGGATTTAATCTAATTTAAATTTACCAAAATGCAACAGCAGGTGGGTGTATTCCGGAGAATTTGCCTATTATAAAGTTGGATGTTTACACTTTATAATCTTTCACAATGAATGTTTTACAAATGGTGAATGATGTTTATCCGAACCCCGGTCTCGTCCTTCCATGTAATTTATCCTGTACCGGTGGGTGACTTGTGACGCTGGTTCCCTTCTTTCCACAGCAGCAGCAGGGCATGAAGCTCAAGTGAAATAAATATATTGGTCGCTAAAATTTAGGAAGTTTTCTTATGTGGAACGGAAATGATACAAAGCTAACTTTATGCTTCAGACAGGATTTTACGTGGAAAAAAAAGTGCTTCAGTACTGCAAAAGGGAACCTCCGATGATAACAGAGATATCTCGTAACAGCATCATGCTCCTCCGTGTTACGTCACTTTATTAACCGTTTTCGCCTCACAATGGATTTTACGTGTAGAATAAGAGTAATTTTGAACATTTAAAGATATGAAAAGAATATTAAAAGTTATTGGAGGTCGTGATCATACAAAAAATTCGCAAAAATTACAAGCAATTTGTGTGCATGGCCTTCAAGTAATCCGCGGCGGCGTTTTGGTACCAAAAAAAACAAACTTTTGTGGTGTTTCGCGATAATAGATAAAGATTTTTGAAAACTGGAGACGGCTTTTCTAAATAAATTCGTAGAGAATATACCGTTAATATTTGAGTGATTTGCTGAGGTTATTTATTACTTAGATTTCACCTCATAATGTATTTTACGTTTGGAAGTAGGATACCTTTCACCATCTGTATCTTGACACGGGTAAAGATGTTAAGAGAGTTTTATAGGTTATTGAGACATCTACATCTTCGAAACGTATTGGAAAAATTTTAGCCATTTGCTGTGCATTGCGGTCTTGGAGTCATTTGTTTGATTTTGGTCGCTGATGACGGTGAAAATAAGAAAATATCCCCTTTTTTTGCAGTTTTTTGAGGAACCACCATTTGACTAATGATTTCGGCACAAGTGCCATCACCATCGTAGCCCACATCAAATGCTGGACGAAACAACCGACTTGCTCCATTTGTCTAACCAGGAGCAAGTGTGCAGTGTTTATACTATAACGCTGTACTGTAGGACAGTGACACTAAGGTGATGCTTTTGGGCATACAAATGGTCCATAGCCCAAGGGCTATCAGAAACACCTGGCTCCCACACCATTAATGATAAGAAATATTTGCAGTGAAAGATGATTTCCACTCGCTTTGTTTATTAGTTTTTGAAGAATAGATTTTTCATTCACATGTATAATTAAAGAATCCAAACGTGTTTATTCTAGAGAAGCTACCGTTTGTTCATGCATGTTCAGTATGAACCTGATTAGAAATACAGCAAGGTCGTCTGGGTGATTATAATAATATCATTTACTTCAGCTGCAACTTCTACGGAAACCAGACAACAGTTATGAGTGTAAAGACATGAAAGGGAAGCAGGAGTCGAGAAGGCCATGAGATAGGATTGTACGAAGGAGAAATTCGGAAATGAATTTGAAGTTCAGCGAGAAGAAAAAGAAATTTTGAAGTGTGGTGACACAGTAACACACTCAGCAGCAGTTTAGGAATGGGGTGAACAGCTGAATGGGATCGATAGTGTCTTGAAAAGAGATTATAAGATGAACGTCAAGAAAAGTAAAAGGAGAGAGACGGAATGTAGTTGAATTAGATTAGGCGATGCAGAGGGTATTAGATCAGGAAATGAGATCATGGGCAGAAAAGTAACTGATGGTCCCGCTTTACTTAGGATATAAAGTACAGATCGACAATAGCAAAAAAGACGTTGGTGAAAAAAAAAGAATTTTTTAACACCTAACATAAAGTCAATTTTTAAGAGGTCTTCTCCGCGGCTACTGTTTGGAGAGTAGAATTGCACGAAGGTGCAACGTGGACAATGTATAGTTCATAGAAGATGAAAAGAGAAATTTTTGAAATGTCATGCTGCAGAGGAATGCTGTAGATTAGATTGGTAGATCGAATGACTAATGCCTAGGTAGCGAATCGAATAGGGGAAAAATATGGTACCACCTGGCTGAAAGAAGTGATCTGTTGATAAGACCCATTCTCGGTTTGGTAATTTTGGGAACTATTGCGGGTAAAAAGTCTGAAGGGTGACTAAGAATGTAGTATAGTAAGCAGGTTCAAATAAACATAAGATGCAGTAGCTATTCAGCGATGGAGAGACTTGCAAGCGATATACTAGCGGGCAGAGGTGCATCACATCAGTTTTCGGAATGAATTCCGGAACAACAATAAGTTCATCTGTAAATTACTCTACATGTCGATGTCCACTTTTACAACTGCTTTTTGTAAATTTGTAAATTTGTAGTAAGATCATTTGGGACCAAACTGCTTAGGTCATCGGTCCCTAAGCTTACACTCTACCTAATCTAACTTAAACTTACTTACGCTATGGACAACACACACACCCATGCCAGAGGGAGGACTCGAACCTCCAACGGTGGGAGCCGCCAACTGCTTTCCACACGAACTGCGAAAGCTTAGATCTAGACCCTTAAATCTATTGGTTAACGCGAAGGATTCTCACACTCGTATCCTGTAATTTACTTTTTTGTATGAAACGACGAACCCCTCAATATAACTCTTTCAATACTTTCCATCTCAACGTAGACGTGTCCGTTTCCCGCGACTCTATCCCCAGATGTTAACTCAGCCGAACTATACATCTTTCTTCAAAACCACATCTAACAACACGTTCTCGGTAACGTAATTAGACCTCATTAGCCATAAAAGACGCATGACAATAAAAATGCTACAATGTATGATCGCCACATAGTGAATGTGAAGCTGAAGAGAAAGCGTGTCACATACACTATGTTCTTACGTCGGCGAACGCCGGCTATGCGACGGCAGTGCTTATCCTCATAAGGACTAACGGAGATCCATTATAACAAGGCATGAGTGATTTTCGTTGTTTCTTTCCCTTCTAAATGTGACTAAATAGCAGCTCCCATAATACATACTGTCGAAAAACTCCCGCTACCATTTCAGAAAGTCATGACTCGGTAATACATTCAGAAAAAGAAAAAAAAGCGACTCACCACGAACGAATTATTCGAACAGGACTGATAGAAAGGCAAATTCTATCTGACTGGTGTGATACGTGGTCAAAATTCCGAGCTTGCTGGAGGATCATGCTCGTAACGCTACAAACGTTCTCAATTGGGGAGAGATCCGGCGACTTTGCTGAACAAGTTCAGGTTTGAAAATTCTCAGGCATGCAGCAGAAACTCTCACCATGTGCAGGTGGGCATTATCTTGCTAAAATGTAAGACCAGGATGGTGTACTTCATTATGTCACTTTGATCTATGTAGAGTGACGTGGCGAGACGTGACCCTGATCTGTATACTAGCAATAGCCTTTCCGTCAAAACTAGGTACATTTGGAATCCAGTAATTCCCGGACCAGTGGACTGGAAGGAACTACCTGGCCACCCTGCTCTCCAGACATTACACCCATTGACTTATTTTCTGGGTCTCTATCAAGGACAGAATCTTCGTCACACCAGTTGCTTATGTCGACGAACTGAAGGTTAGGATACAAGCTGCTGTGGGTACTGTGAAACAACACATGTTATGAAACACCTGGCGGGAACTGGAATACCGCATCGACATCCTCCGAGCTACCATTGGAACACACGTTGATGTTTACTAACTTAAGTTCTCTTATATAAAAAAGTACTGGTAACACAAACCTATGTAACGGCATCAAATGTAATTTATTATTTCAAAAGGTTACTCTGTTATACATTTTTATAATCAGGGCAAGACTTTGTGCTCACTCTGTAGAACAAACTAAAATGATAATTTGTGTTCAGTTACCTAACCATTTATTACAGAAATTCAGTAACAGAACTGCAACACTACTTTTTACACCTGTTTAACATAAATCCGTTAAGTATGAACGGTTGTTTCTCTTTCGCTTTGAGATTTAAGTGCGGGAAAGCCTCTCTGCACTTTGGAGGTTCCTTGTAGTCTGTGATGATGGGCAGGGAACTGGACATGTACCCTACCATAGGAACTGAAACATGCACAACCGGTCTCATCGTCAACTCCATATGATTTCAATGAAGACGTGACCAGGGTATTTGACATAGGGACAGTCGACATTATTTAAACTGGCAGCAGGTGACACACTTTAACTGCTCGGACTACGGCCGTTATGATAGAACTAAGAGACCACGTGGTGGTGAATCCTATCTCCCCGCAAATACTGACTCATTCGACATTATTTCCAGACATGTTGCAGAGTGAGTGCTTCGCAACCCCTACCCACATCTGTGAAACCGAAAGAAAGAGTGAGTACCAGACACTCCACAGACATCATGATACGACAACATGTGACGCTCGTAGCTAACAAGCAGCCCTCGTGCTCATTCTGAATCTTCAAGTTCAGAAAAAATTAAAACAGGTTAGCGATAGCCAAAAGGAATATAATGAACCATTCGCTATTCTTACTGGCACTGATGCCATCACGATTCAACTTACGCTAACTTATAAGTACGAATTGTCTCTTAGAATCGCGTTCTACCAGAAATGTCAGTATCTGCCGAAGCCAGAAACAAGAGTGCCTGGCCCCAAAACTTAACACCCTCCTGCTTGACGTGAGTCCAGAGTCTCTGTGATGTTAGTTGATACCCAGAGAGAGCACATCTTGTTTTAACCTACTGTTTTTAGTCCCATATATTATATTTTAATTATTTTGGTGCACTAGTTTAAAATTCTACTTTTTGCTGTTGTATGTACCTGTAAACTGATTTTCTTCCACTAGTTTCTAACGCAAGAACGCATTACTTAGAATTCTGTACTTACTGTTATAGAGCCGGTCGTACTTTTGTCCCTCACAGGTGATTTGTTTTCTATTGTTTAAGCAATACGTGTGGTTTTATAGTTCAGAACATTTTTTGAAAATTTTTAAACTTTAAGAATTTCACTATTGTTTAACTATTCACCTGTGCCTCAACATAGGGCATCACATGTCTCTAACGTCCTATTTCTTCCTGTTTGACTATGAAAGCAGCGGTTTCAGTTCAAGTTAGACTCCTGTATGCTGACGTCAACCAATATTGTTTATTATATGGCACTTTCGATAAATATTATTCGCAGTTATATCGAATGTAGATATTTGGTGTTTATGTTTGCACTTAAGATACATTTTTTTGTTCCTGATTCTGCTGTTTTGTAATTTTTACCACTGAAGAAGACTATGTAGTAGTTGAAATCTAGATTTTCTGTAATAAAACAGTGGATATCGCGATCGATTTTTATTCTTTTCTGACTTGTGTATTTTCAGCGATCGCTGTGCACAACGATGTCACATTGATTCCAATCTAATGAATATAATGCATGTTTTCAAGGGTTACGTACTACAGCTCTCTCCAATTTATTCACATGACATATTTCATCAAGACAATGTTCGGCCACATTTGTCGAGAAGTGTGCAATACCTCTCCTGTAAGTACGTCGATCGAGTGATATTGAAGTACGTTTGTTCGACACCTTCTACCACTGTATACCGACCAATCAGTATTGATGCTTCGTGGACCAACAAAAAGCCTCGTGGATAGATATCTCAAAATACTGTATACCTTCCGGGTTTGACAACTTGCAATTGTTAGAGTCCTGACTGCGACCTGTAGCCTTCATGCCGTACTGTTCATAACGCCAGAGATAGTGTACAGGTATCAATAATATCTTCCGAATCACCATGTAATTAATGTCCGGTAGCAAGAAGCCTTACCCATAATTTTTCTGCCCATACAGGTCTCCATGCCTCAGGGGATCGTACGATTCACATCTGTCTCGTCTGATTTACAGATTTGCTTCCGTCGTTCATACTGTCGGAGGAACATCCCCCAAAATTTACTTCTCTAGAAATCAGTAGTTGCATGTTTCAATGAACTACCATTGTAGAATACTTGGCTGCTTGGCTATTCCGCACAAACACACGAAAGTAAATGTCCAACAAGGAAGACAGAATAAAGCGATTTGAAATCAACCGTTTTGTTTCTGCTGTGACAGACGAGGAGTCCAATCTATTATATAGCAGCTGCCACGAGAGTAGAAGATTGATGAAGCTTTCAGGTCAGCGGCACTGTAACAAATTCGAGAAAGCGAGCAGCAGAAACGTCCGACCGACGACGAGGGCAGGAATTCGCAATTTAAGTTCCTTCGATGACTCACTTGACGGATGGCCCGCCGCGAACCGTGGAACCGCCGCGATCGACCTCCTTTAAATAGTCTGGCTCCGTGGGCAAGGCCCGTGCCCCGAATCACCTCCCTCTGCCTCTCTTCGGGAGGCGGCGGCTCTGTTTCGCCTCCGGAGAGGTCACCGGCCGGTCACCGTTATGGGTCCACTCACCTAATGTGCGGCCTGCAGCTAGCAGCGAATTCCCGTGTCTTCGCCGCGACTTGTTCCGACAGTTGAAATTACATTTGTGTCAGGTCCCGGCACGGCGCTGCAGATAAAATTGCGCCGCGGACGTCCGCTGGGGGCGGAGCGTGCTGGAGGCGGCGGATGGGCGGTGACGGGTGGAGAGGAAGGAGGGGTGGAGCAGAATAGCTGGTGCGGCGGGGTCGGCGGGGGCGGGCTGCTTCCAGGTGTGACGTGCATGAAATAGCAGCGGCCGCCGCACAAACGCGACGTCCTCTCCGCTGCCGGCGGCCGTCCAGACGATTTCAGCCGCCTGTTTCCTAATGAGGTACCTCGCGCGAAACGTGTTTACCACATTACCTGCTGTCGACATTTTCGTAAAGCATCCATAGTCCGCATGACAAAATTCAACAGGTCGAATGCAGGAAGTAGACAAAAGGGCCACAGGGAAGAGAAAAGCAGTACTGTACTTTCTTCTTCCTTTTTCCATTCCCACAAATGTTAAAATTCTGGGAACAGTCAATTTGCTGCTCTTCATCCTTCGCTCTTTGGTAGTCAGCAGTTTTCTGATTGGTGTGATGCGGTGCCAAATTGTTCTTTAGAGTATCATCGTAGTATCTCCCATAGCTTCCTTTATAGTTTTTGCCCTCCGTGCACTCTACAACAACGCAAATAGTTCCCTGCTGCCTACTTCTTCTACTCGGTATCTATAAAATATGTTTTTTTTCAGACATTCTGTGGAGAACCTCCTCATACTAAAAGACTCACATGGCGTTATGCACAGTTTAAAAGAATTAGGTACAAGGCGAACTTAAGAAAGATATTACAGCAGCACAGGAGCGATGCCTAAATGGCACAGTCGATTAATTAAATGGAGTACCGAGCGGAAATTAATTTTCTTCATATGGAAACGAAATGCACTGTGAAATTCCATGCCAAGCTGATAGAATTATGCAGCAACAATGCATCATCATATGACACAGAGGTTACGCCGCGAAAACGTTTCCATTCTTGTTAAACAGAGCACTAGGAATTATAATATACAGGGTGTTACTACAAGGTACGGCCAAACTTCCCAGAAACATTCCTCACACACAAATAAAGAAAAGATGTTATGTGGACAAGTGTCCGGAAACGCTTAATTTCCATGGTAGAGCTCATTTTAGTTTCGTCCACCTATGCTCAATGGAGCAGGTTATCATGATCTCATACGGGATACCTTACCTGTGCTGCTAGAACATGTGCCTTTACAAGTACGACACAACATGTGGTTCATGCGCGATGAAGCTCCTGCACATTTCAGTCGAAGTGTTCGTATGCTTCTCAACAACAACAGATTCGGTGACCGATGGATTGGTAGAGGCGGACCGTTTCCGTGGCCTCCACGCTCTCCGTACCTCAACGCTCTTGACTTTCATTTATGCAGGCGTTTGAAAGCTCTTGTCTACACAACTCCGGTACCAAATGTAGATACTCTTCGTGTTCGTATTGTGGACGCCTGAGATACAATACGCCATTCTCCAGGGCTGCATCAGAGCATCAGGGGTTCCATGCGACGGAGGGTGGATGCATGTATCCTCGCTAACGGAGCACATTTTGAACATTTCCTGTAACAAAGTTTTTGAAGTCACGCTGGTATGTTCTGTTGCTGTGTGTATCCATTCCATGATTAATGTGATTTGAAGAGAAGTAATAAAATGAGCTCAGACATGGAAAGTAAGCGTTTCCGGACACATGTCTACATAACATATTTTCTTTCTTTGTGTGTGAGGAATGTTCCCTGAAAGTTTGGCCGTACCTTTTTGTAACACCCTTTATATTGGGGCCCTGGTATTGGCCGAATGTCTTATCACAAACGAGTCAATCGTGAAAAAGTGAAAATTAGTTATAGATCAGTTTTCAACATCTTGCACCACAGTTTCAGTTTGACAGCAGTTTCCGCCCGCTGGGTTCCACGTCTGCTAACACCAACCGAGAAAGCCCGTCGAACCAAGGCAGCAGCGGAAAGGTTGCAGATGAGTCAGGTCAATACCCACAACTTCCTTATCCTACTAACCACCATGGGATGTAGGGTTGTGATCCCGAGACGAATCGTAAATTGTGTGTTCAAGCACTTTCATTTTTACCTACTTTTTTGATTGTCTTTAAATAGCGACATAGTCTCTGAAGCTTGCAGCAAAGTAATTCGTGTCGATCAGTCGTGAAAATTGTTTTACTTCTCTCTTTGAGGCTTTGCTGTAGCGTGATTCCACGTTTGATGAGAGTCTCGGTCACAAGCAATGGAGAGGTCGTTTGGTCCATGTGACCTTTGTTTCAGAACTGGAACTGTATTCTTGACATTGTGGCCAGAAAGTTTAGACGCCTGCAGTGCTGGTTTTGGTGCGACGACTTCAGTTACCTGTAGTTTGCTATGGTGGTTCTCGGGCAACGTGTAGATCATTCCAGTCATCTGATATAAATTTTCGTACAGCTACTTTTCAATCATTCCGCGTTCAGGAATTGTATCGAACTGTAACGTGATATTATATTGATGCGTGAAGCTTTCGGAAGACTCAGAGATCACTCATTTTTCGTAAGCTAGAAGCTCTTTCGAAATGACAAGCTACGCACTCAGTTTTATCATCCGTTCCTTCATTTTAAATAGGCTATGGCTTTATTGGAAGATAGGTGCAGAGAACATGATATTCGTAACTCCCTGCCACTATTACTAAGACGTAATTTCGGCTACAGATAGGTAAGTGTGGATGCAGTTTACGGGATTCAGGCTGCTGTGACAGATTCTACTCCTTAATTTTCAATATCACGTAGAGATTTGCTTTTTGAACTACGTTCAGATTTTGTTGGTTTGACGAGGTAGTGCAGTGATAAATTCTTTTCGAATCGATATATCTTAATCACAGACAAGAGGAATCGTCCTTATTGCACAATATTCGGCTACATAATGAACGGGCACACACTGTTCGACTTTGATAAGATTTTGTAAGTGACTGTATCTGTTTGGTGTTCAAATATACGGGGATTTGAACTTTAACAGTGGCTACTATTTATTTACAACTCGTACAAAATAGATACATGTTTAAAAGTTTTACTGACCTTCAAAGCAGTCACCAGCATTGTGTATAACCGGTAGCCAGCGATGTGGAAGTCGTAGGATACTCTTAGCAGTGCTGTTCTTTTTTGAAACACAACCTACGACCAGCTTAGAGACATCATTTTGCAGGACAATGCTCAAGCACGTACAGTGCAAGCTGTTACTAATTTGTTTGACTCATGTGGCTGCTAAGTGCTATAGGACCTACAGCACTCCCCTGACTTAAGCCCTCGTGAGTTCAACTCGATTTCTAAACTGAAAGAAACAACGGCATTCGCTTCAAAACTGCTACAACTTCGTCTGGCAATAGACCGTGCCGCTCGAACTGTCAACAGAACTGGCACTGCTAAGGGTATCCTACGACTCCCACGTCGCTGGTAACTGGTTATACACAATGCTGTCGACTACATTCAAGGTCAGTAAAACTTTGAAACACGTATCTCTTTCGTACGAGTTATAAATACATAGTTACCACTGTTAAAGTACCAACCCTCGTGTAAGCCATGTAGTTCCAGTTTCCGATGCGCAGGTTTGCCATAGAGTGTGTGTTACTGTTTGACGTTCTAAGACAAGAAAAGTCGAAGCACCGCGAAGGAATTATTGAATGAGATGGAAACAGATACATGTTATGTATATGTACACTCAAACAAATGAGGTTTCACAAAATGGGATGATTTATTCGACAGAAGGAGGTTCACATACTGAACCGATCAAAAACACGTTTGTCCATTTCTGGCCCTTACACAAGCAGTTACTCGGTTTGACACTGATTGACAGAGTTTCTGGACGTCCTCATGCGGAATATCGTACCGAATTCTGTACATTTGAAGCGTTAGACCGTCAAAACCGAGCTGGTGAGAGGGTCCAGGCCATAGTGCTCCAAACGTTCTCAAGTGGCTAGAGTTCCGGCCTCTTCCGAACTTGCTGACCAAGGTAGTATTTGTCAAGCAGGGTCAAAATCGAGCTGGTGAGAGGGTCCTGGTCATAGTGCTCCAAACGTTCCCAATTGGGGTGAGATCCGGCTCCTTGCGACCTTGCTGATCAAGGTAGGGTTTGGCAAGCACGAACACAAGCGTTAGAAACTCTCGCTCTGTGCGGGCGGGCATTACCTTGTTGAATTGTAAACCCAGGACGGCTTGCCATGAAGGCGCATAGAATATCGTCGGCTTACGACTGTGCTGAAAGACAACCGCAGACGATAACCAAAGGGTCCTGCTGTGAAATGAAGTGACACGTCAGACCATCAGTCCTGATTGTCGGGCTGTATGGCGGGCGAGTCAGGTTGGTATCACATCGCTCTGGAGGGCGTCTCCAGGAAAATCTTCGCTAGTCATCGGGGTTCACTTCAATGCGTGACACATCAGTGAAGACGTTTCTACTCCATGCAATGAGATTTCAGGCCGAATGTGGCAGACGCCAATGCAAACGGGCTTATTGGTAAACAGAGGTCACTGCTAGTCTGCGCCAGGGTCTCTGTGAGCTGAGCCTCTTTCTTAGAGCCGCCTGTATATGGTCATTGTGGCCACTGAAGCACCGGTTGCACGTCGGATGGATGTTGATCATGAATCCGGGGCTCTGAGTGCCTTTGTGATGATTGCTGTGTCCTCACTTTTTCTCGTCTAGGTCGACCGCCTCGTTCTCGATGCTCTGTCCGGCCATGGTTTACCCTTCCTGTAAATATCGTCGAATCGTGGCATCGATTTTTTTATATTTTTGTTTCAAATGTGAAGCAATTCGTCGAATACTCCAGCCGATTTCTTCGAGACCAACTACACGTCCTCACTCGAATGCTGATATCTGCGTATGTTGTTCATGCGACTGCGAGGCCTAGTTAATGTACAACCGAGTATACGGAGTGAAATTCGGAAAGATTTTTATGCTATGGTATTGAAAATGCCCCCTCTTTACTACCGTTGTCATCTGCACTGTGAAATTGCGCTGCTGCGTCACACATTCGTCCTTCGGCCGCCAGAGTTTACAGTTTCGCATTTTCCTTTGATTCCTGTATGAATATCAGTTTGTGACCAATTTACATAACTCCTTCGTAGTACGTCTTTTTTTTTTTTTTAGAGAGTAAAATTTCCATTACTTACTCATGGTCAAGTAATGTTTGCTTATTGTTTGTTGAGTCGTGAACAAACAAATAACTGAGCACAGCTTCATAGGTCACAGCTCTGTCTAACTATTTATAACCCAGTGACTTCTTCCTGAATCAACGAATGGAGAATCCATTGCATGATACTTCACTGCAGAGTGACTCAGAGTTTTTTCAATGTGAAACGTTCCCTGATCAGTCAAAAGCTTATATTAAGTTGCGATCTCCCACCTCGTAATCTGCCTACTAGATTGCGATGTAACTGACCGTGATCGCGTATGCTTAATGAAACATTGCAGAGAGTAAAGCTATCGTTACTGAAGGAAAATAATACCAGTTAATGGGAGGAAAGTGTACAACAGAGCCTTCTGAAGGAAGACTCTATTTTAAAACTAATCTAAATACTGATAATAATTTTGAAATCGATGGAATTTGTGCAATTTCTTACGAACCACACAGGTGGAAAACGGGTACCATGTAATATTTCATGCAAAAAACAATGATTAGCAAAACAAGGATATTAAACGGTCACCATGCCACTGGGGCAATCAATATCTGGAATCCTAAGAAAGGTAACGTCAAAGAAAATTTAGAAAATACCCACTGGCGTGGCAACGTAAGGTTGTAATGCTTTTCCACAACACAACAGTTCACGAGGAAATAAAATAATCAGAAGGCACTCTAGTCTGAAGTTAGTTAACCTGAAATAAAAAATTTTGATTGCAAAGTTAAATGAAGTTGCTTGTTCAATATACTACTGATTGTAACTGTAATTTTTTTACATAAAGACAACGATTTTCAGTAACCTCAGCATAACGTAAGGCAAAATAGGCAAAGAAAGGCAAGCAAATTACTTTTAGTTATTGAAAGACTGAATTAAATTTACTTTAAGCAAATGATGGTTCAAATGGCTCTGAGCACTATGGGACTTAACTGCTGTGGTCAGCAGCCCCCTACAACGTAGAACTACTTAAGCCTAACTACCCTAATGACATCACACACATCCATGCCCGAGGCAGGATTCGAACCTGCCACCGTAGCTTAAGCAAATGAGCAACTGATTTAATTTTACCAAAAGGACAACCAAATACATCCCGAGCCAGTCACTCGCTAAGCTAAATACAGAATAAATGAAATTGGGCAATGTTCTTTTGTACTACTTCTTTAGTTATAAGGTTTGCCGGCGAAATTTTACGTTACTTTAAGTGAGTTAAGTTAATACTCAAAACTGCAAATCTGTTTAGCCTCTGTTGTGCAACACAGGAATGAACAGCTACTCAAGCAGCAAAATTTGGATTGAAACTGGTCATTAGCAAACAAATAACTATGTCAGTAAGTAGTTATTCAGTTTGCATATTTTTACGACACTCGGTGACTGCATGGAAAGAAAAAGGGAGCCTGCTTGGAAATAATGTCTGAGGAAAATGACAACACAAGTGCCCTACAAGTTTGAACCATTGCATGTTATTATTCTTGGAAGTTGGTCAAACTTTGCGAAAGAAACGTTGCTGCTGCTAGTTGAAAACCACGAGTCGTCTCCAGAGCTACGGATAGTTATGGGACAGGCAGTAGTTGGAATTGCAGCTTCCTCTGCCTGTTCATTCCTACCGCTCTCTCAACACTCGCGGGTTAACGGAGTACTTACAGGCGTGCCTGCACTGGCGCTCCCGTAGGTGCACACCGTGTCTGTGGACGCGCCCAACACTTCCGCCCTTTTTCATGACTCAAGCTGCTCTGCTTCCTCTCTGCTCGCAGAGATCGGCACGCCTACTGCCATTACGTCGTTCCTATCGATACAGTTAAATAAATTTCCTTTGGCCATTACCAAGCAGTCTACAATATTTACGTTATAATTACAACCAATTACATGCAATCAGAAATAAATACACTATTACATCCATTACGTATTAAATATTGTTCCTGTAATAAGACTTAAAGATTCAGAATTAGAAGTACACTGCTAGTTATCTACGGATATTAAACGACGAACAACTCCGGATGGTGCAGAAGTATTTCATCTGCATCTTCATTGTTACAAAGTCACCCATCATTGACAAAAATATATCGCATTGACGAGGACGTTTCATAGTCCTAGACTGACTTTCTTTGAGGTGATAAAACAAAATATGATATCTGCTTCTCTTAATACAATTTAAAATCTGACAGAATTTAGGTTTCTTGCTGATATAACTACAAAAACGGCGATGTCGCGGCCATTCCTATTGTGCAGATTTCGACTAGCTTCTGGCAGTCAATTGAGGTAAGATACAAACAATTTACTTAAAGGCAGAAAACTTTCACCCGTAACCCCACATTTTTTCTGTTCTTGTATTTAGTGCATGTATCACGTCTTATTATTGTCGGCCTGCATTTTGTGAACTCTCTTCCTAGGTCATCGTCAGTTATTTTGCTTCTCTGATAGGAAAATTCGTCACCTACATTTAGTGTCCCATTTCCTCATCTAATTTCCTCCTTCTCTGATTCGATTGTACTCCATTATTCTTCTACATACTATTGATGGATCACTCAGTGATTGTCGCATGTGGATAGTTAAATGAGACGTCAGAAAGACATTAGAATTGTTTAATTAACTGCTATACTCCGACCCTCAGCCGTAGTACATCAGGAACAGTTTGGTGCTGGCGTCTAGTTGTCTCTCAAGCGAAGCAATAGACATGTGGCGTTTCTGACAGTGTAAACAGCGCGGTCTATGATGGATTCACTCAAATGCTACAGTCGGCGACATCTCTGGCTGTGACTTTGATGACAGCGTGGCAGCACAGCTGTCAATTCCGCATGCATGGCCACGACAGGCCATGACCTCCCACCAGCGAGCGGACAGCTCTCTGCTCAAACGGCTGCTGCTTTCGTGACTCAGGGCAGGTTGTCCTGTCCGGTTGTCGAACAGCGTTCCAGGACGCCGCCGTGAGACACAGACTCGTGTTGTAGGCTGTGAAAGTGAGACGAGAATATTTTTGCACACAAATAGCTGAGTACCTATACACTCCAAACTATAGCTTATAGCTTAAGGAACGTGCTCTAAACACTTCTGCTGTGGCAAGTGAGGAAAGGCGTCCGTGCTTCTCCTAGCTTACTGCAGCATACCACGTCAAGCTGGCTCTATTTCGCAATGCTTGTCGGCCACGTTTTGGTTTGCAATACGTAACACTACTGCCTGACCGCGTCTATCTTAGGTGCAATTAACTTCCATTCTGGAGCATTTTTTGACCGAATACGGTTAGTACGTACCATTGCCGTGCCCTCGACCAAACTAGATTATCTCAGATGGTCATTGTGCTGTCGTTGAGCTCCAGTCGCCCGTGGGAGTCATACACTTGGTGAACATGTTTTTTCAGTATGGTGATGATACAGAAGTGTACCTCGACCAATTTGTACAAAAAACCACGGCGCTGCGAGACCGAAGGACAGTGGTGGTGGCGAAATCTCCCATGTGGCACAGTGGCACTCGGGATGGAAGAGGGGAAAAAACGGAGGAGACAATCATGTCTCGTCAGTACCTATTGCCAACAGAGCTGGAAATCCCCCCACCCATACTGGCGGGGGAGGTGAAGGCATGAACATAGACATAACGTTGGTGTCACCTAATATTGCTGGCCACATGCCAAACTGGATGGTCAGAGACCAGGTCACTACTAGTGATCATAACCTAATCACCTTCTCGCTTTCTGACCGAGAGTGTCAATGGGGCATAGGGTGAGAAGTTCAGTTCAACTACAACAAAACGAACTGGGAGCACTTAGCAAGAGAGTTTGTCATACCGACATGGCCAGATGGTGATGAAGACATCGATAAGCATGCCGTAGGGCTTGTGGGAGCGCTCACTAGAGCGGTGAAGGCACCCATACTAAACAGGAGGAGGGCCGTGGTGGCTTCTCCGTCACCATGATCCGCTGAACTACGGCAGATGTATCACTCCGTCAGGGGAGCGTCGTCTGGGAAGAGAAACAGCGATGGCTGCAAATTTACAGAGACGCCAAAGAAGAGGCCCTGAGCCTCAGATGGTTTCCCTCCATCTGGAAACAAACCAACGTAGTAATTATCAAGAGAGGACAGGATGAAGCTCCTAAAGAAGTCAAGTCCTACAGACCGATCTCTATGTTGGATCTGCTTGGGAAATTGCTGGAGCAGCTGACAGGCTGGTGGCACACCAGGTGCTCGGTGGGATGAGCAGTAGGCAATTCGGCTTCCGGCCAGGACCATCTGCGTCTGACGCAACCGCCATGGCGGCTGAAGTCTGCGGGTCATCCACAGACAGGTACGTAGTTGGCATCATGGTAGATATCGGTGGCGCCTTCGACAACCTGTGGTGGCCTTCGCTCTTCTCCCGCCTGCGGGAGAAAGAGTGCGCAGGGCCGCTATATGGGTGTCTTAGGAGCTATTTCATGAATAGGGAGGTCTGGCTATCATCCTCTAGCGGGAGAGTGGGCAAAAGGATAACGAAGGGGGGTCACTCTTTTGGGACATCAATATAGAGCCTCTCCTAGACAACTTGCAGAACAGCCCTCATGTGCTAGAGGTGATATTCTACGACGACGGCCTCCTCCTGTTGGTTGACGGCCGTAGCCGAGAGAAACGTGAACCTAAAATCGAAAGAGCTATGCTCATGTAGTCGCAATGGTGTCACGGGACCAAACTTAAAGTTGCGCCAAACAAGTCAATTTACTTGCTTTTAAAAGGTCAATTGTCCAGAAACCCAACGGTTAGGACTAAGGGCACACCGGTTACACGCCATCGAGAGGCACGATACCTGGGCGTAATTTTCGATGAGAGATGGAGCTACGCCTTGCATACTGAAGTGGCAACACATAGGTCGCCAGAGGTCTTGAACAATGTCATCATAATTGGGCTTAGGCCATTTCATCTTCCTCCACAACTCATCAAATTGTACCATAACACCATCCTAGCTTCCATCGTGGGCTACAGGTCCGGGGTCTGCGCTCACAGGCTCAAGAGGGTCGTCCTTCCATGGCTGTGAGGAGGGTGCTGCGCAGCATGCTATTGAGATCGAATGGAGCCTACCGCACGTCCCCATGGGGATCACTGCTGATTCTCATGGGCCTGTGACCCATAGATGTAGATGGTATTGGGAAAAAAGGGGACAAACTGAAAAGACTGAAGGCATTTTGGGGGTGCGAGTGGGGGACAAACCATCGATTTTGAGAAGGGGGGAAGAATTATGGCGGGCCGGTGTGGTCGAGCGGTTCTAAGCGCTACAGTCTGGAACCGCGCGACTACTACGGTCACAGGTTCGAATTCTGCCTCTGGCGTGGATTTGTGTGCTATTCTTAGGTTAGTTAGGTTCAGGTATTTCTAAGTTCTAGGGGACTGATGACCACAGAAGTTAAAACTCGTAGTGCTCAGATTATATATATATATATATATATATATATGAAGGATTGTGGCAAGAGTTCTGGGATAGGAACGAGACAGGCAGAAGAACCTATTAGCTAATTCCAAACATCAAGAAACGTCTCAAAATGAAACATTTTGAACATAGTGGGGGACTGTTGCACTTCGTCACGGGGCATGGTCCGTTTCCGGCATTCTCTGCCGGTTCGGGAAAAGAGCGGCTCCCTCGTGTGACTGTAGTGCCGGGATAGGTACACAGGACCACGTGGTCTACAAGTGCCCCATGTTTAATGCTGTTGCTACGGATTTAAGGAACGGACTACCAAACAGAGCCACCTTTATCATCACAGACAGACTTGTCAGCGAGGTATCCAACAAGGTCTTAGGTGAATACTGAAGGGAGGTTACTGTCGAGCAATAAAACGGCGTTACACACCTATCCTATTCCGCTGGGGCGCAGATTGGCCCACCGCCATGACGACTGGGATCTGCCACGTCCTGGATTAGGGGAAGGGTGTGAATTTACCCAACTTAGACACCGCACACTAATTATGACCCTAGTAGTTAGAATTCATTAGTAGAATATAGTTCTAGGATACTCTCGAATGACCTGCAGCGATTTTAAGGCCAGCCCAGTTCCAGGGGCTCTCCCACTGTGATTAACTCGGTGGGCACGGCCAAGAGATTGTTTTATTTTGCTGGCACACTCGTAACGCTGCAGCATGTAGCTTGATAGAGTAGTTAGTGCAGTAGGTTGAATAGTAGGGCTGACCACAGAGTAGCTAACTTTCCATCCTATAGTTACTACGAATATTAAGTAGATAAAAGAATTGTAAATGCCGCATGGTAATCAGTACATTGTATGTAACTAGGACCCACTAATAGGTGGTGGATTATGATATATAATATTGTTGTCATGAATATATATAAAACTTGATTATCTTTTAAAGTAGATTTCCTGGCGACCGACCCTTCTGGTTCTCTTTCGCCTCTTAAGACATTTTCTACAAATTCGTTTCCCTAACCCTATCACTTAATCTTAATATTTCTACAGGTCCTCTGGCACTGCTCCTTAACGCAAATACTATATAACTTATTTAATTACTAGGCTTCTTGCACAATAACTCCTAAATGTATTCCAAACACACAAGCAAAAATTAATCCATTATCCTTAATACCACGCCGTTATGCGTTCATCTTTTTTCTGCTGCTTTTATGGTGAGAGTATCCAGTCCACTGGAATCTGAACGATGGCGAGGTCTGAACTCGTTCTTGGTGATCCGTCTTCCACGTACCAAATCAAGTACTATGCTCATCAAAACAGTTGTCACTGCAGTGGGTGGTACAACGGTAGTAAATGTTGTCTCTTTCGAGCAGTGAATTTCCCCATATAAAGTTACATGCTGCACTAAGATTTCCAGAATTCGATTTAAGATGTTTAGATTTGCCGCGGGAAGCAATTCCATTGGCTCTTCTGGCCGATACAAACAAGGCTGCGAAATATTAATATGAGCTATCCTTGAAATAGCGGCAGATGGATGGAAAGTAGGCCCCATTATATAGTACGCTATTCTATTTAATAGCAAACCACTCTCCTTTAGTTCTAGCCTGTTTGCTGACGTAAGCTTCCCCTGCTCGAAACTAGCTACAACTAGAGTCTTGAAACTTCCTGGCAGATTAAAACTGTGTGCCCGACCGAGACTCGAACTCGGGACCTTTGCCTTTCGCGGGCAAGTGCTCTACCAACTGAGCTACCGAAGCACGACTCACGTCCGGTACTCACAGCTTTACTTCTACCAGTATCCGTCTCCTACCTTCCAAACTTTACAGAAGCTCTTCTGCGTAACTTGCAGAACTAGCACTCCTGAAAGAAAGGATATTGCGGAGACATGGCTTAGCCACAGCCTGGGGGATGTTTCCAGAATGAGATTTTCACTCTGCAGCGGAGTGTGCGCTGATATGAAACTTCCTGGCAGATTAAAACTGTGTGCCCGACCGAGACTCGAACTCGGGACCTTTGCCTTTCGCGGGCAAGTGCTCTACCAACTGAGCTACCGAAGCACGACTCACGTCCGGTACTCACAGCTTTACTTCTGCCAGTATCCGTCTCCTACCTTCCAAACTTTACAGAAGCTCTTCTGCGAAACTTGCAGAACTAGCACTCCTGAAAGAAAGGATATTGCGGAGACATGGCTTAGCCACAGCCTGGGGGATGTTTCCAGAATGAGATTTTCACTCTGCAGCGGAGTGTGCGCTGATATGAAACTTCCTGGCAGATTAAAACTGTGTGCCCGACCGAGACTCGAACTCGGGACCTGATATGAAACTTCCTGGCAGATTAAAACTGTGTGCCCGACCGAGACTCGAACTCGGCGCACACTCCGCTGCAGAGTGAAAATCTCATTCTGGAAACATCCCCCAGGCTGTGGCTAAGCCATGTCTCCGCAATATCCTTTCTTTCAGGAGTGCTAGTTCTGCAAGTTTCGCAGAAGAGCTTCTGTAAAGTTTGGAAGGTAGGAGACGGATACTGGCAGAAGTAAAGCTGTGAGTACCGGACGTGAGTCGTGCTTCGGTAGCTCAGTTGGTAGAGCACTTGCCCGCGAAAGGCAAAGGTCCCGAGTTCGAGTCTCGGTCGGGCACACAGTTTTAATCTGCCAGGAAGTTTCATATCAGCGCACACTCCGCTGCAGAGTGAAAATCTCATTCTGGAAACATCCCCCAGGCTGTGGCTAAGCCATGTCTCCGCAATATCCTTTCTTTCAGGAGTGCTAGTTCTGCAAGTTTCGCAGAAGAGCTTCTGTAAAGTTTGGAAGGTAGGAGACGGATACTGGCAGAAGTAAAGCTGTGAGTACCGGACGTGAGTCGTGCTTCGGTAGCTCAGTTGGTAGAGCACTTGCCCGCGAAAGGCAAAGGTCCCGAGTTCGAGTCTCGGTCGGGCACACAGTTTTAATCTGCCAGGAAGTTTCATATCAGCGCACACTCCGCTGCAGAGTGAAAATCTCATTCTGGAAACATCCCCCAGGCTG
Source organism: Schistocerca gregaria (assembly GCF_023897955.1). Lineage (NCBI taxonomy): Eukaryota > Metazoa > Arthropoda > Insecta > Orthoptera > Acrididae > Schistocerca > Schistocerca gregaria. The sequence continues at coordinate 623,302,183 of NC_064923.1, forward strand.
TGGCTAAGCCATGTCTCCGCAATATCCTTTCTTTCAGGAGTGCTAGTTCTGCAAGTTTCGCAGAAGAGCTTCTGTAAAGTTTGGAAGGTAGGAGACGGATACTGGCAGAAGTAAAGCTGTGAGTACCGGACGTGAGTCGTGCTTCGGTAGCTCAGTTGGTAGAGCACTTGCCCGCGAAAGGCAAAGGTCCCGAGTTCGAGTCTCGGTCGGGCACACAGTTTTAATCTGCCAGGAAGTTTCATATCAGCGCACACTCCGCTGCAGAGTGAAAATCTCATTCTGGAAACATCCCCCAGGCTGTGGCTAAGCCATGTCTCCGCAATATCCTTTCTTTCAGGAGTGCTAGTTCTGCAAGTTTCGCAGAAGAGCTTCTGTAAAGTTTGGAAGATAGGAGACGGATACTGGCAGAAGTAAAGCTGTGAGTACCGGACGTGAGTCGTGCTTCGGTAGCTCAGTTGGTAGAGCACTTGCCCGCGAAAGGCAAAGGTCCCGAGTTCGAGTCTCGGTCGGGCACACAGTTTTAATCTGCCAGGAAGTTTCATATCAGCGCACACTCCGCTGCAGAGTGAAAATCTCATTCTGGAAACATCCCCCAGGCTGTGGCTAAGCCATGTCTCCGCAATATCCTTTCTTTCAGGAGTGCTAGTTCTGCAAGTTTCGCAGAAGAGCTTCTGTAAAGTTTGGAAGGTAGGAGACGGATACTGGCAGAAGTAAAGCTGTGAGTACCGGACGTGAGTCGTGCTTCGGTAGCTCAGTTGGTAGAGCACTTGCCCGCGAAAGGCAAAGGTCCCGAGTTCGAGTCTCGGTCGGGCACACAGTTTTAATCTGCCAGGAAGTTTCATATCAGCGCACACTCCGCTGCAGAGTGAAAATCTCATTCTGGAAACATCCCCCAGGCTGTGGCTAAGCCATGTCTCCGCAATATCCTTTCTTTCAGGAGTGCTAGTTCTGCAAGTTTCGCAGAAGAGCTTCTGTAAAGTTTGGAAGGTAGGAGACGGATACTGGCAGAAGTAAAGCTGTGAGTACCGGACGTGAGTCGTGCTTCGGTAGCTCAGTTGGTAGAGCACTTGACCGCGAAAGGCAAAGGTCCCGAGTTCGAGTCTCAGTCGGGCACACAGTTTTAATCTGCCAGGAAGTTTCATATCAGCGCACACTCCGCTGCAGAGTGAAAATCTCATTCTGGAAACATCCCCCAGGCTGTGGCTAAGCCATGTCTCCGCAATATCCTTTCTTTCAGGAGTGCTAGTTCTGCAAGTTTCGCAGAAGAGCTTCTGTAAAGTTTGGAAGGTAGGAGACGGATACTGGCAGAAGTAAAGCTGTGAGTACCGGACGTGAGTCGTGCTTCGGTAGCTCAGTTGGTAGAGCACTTGCCCGCGAAAGGCAAAGGTCCCGAGTTCGAGTCTCGGTCGGGCACACAGTTTTAATCTGCCAGGAAGTTTCATATCAGCGCACACTCCGCTGCAGAGTGAAAATCTCATTCTGGAAACATCCCCCAGGCTGTGGCTAAGCCATGTCTCCGCAATATCCTTTCTTTCAGGAGTGCTAGTTCTGCAAGTTTCGCAGAAGAGCTTCTGTAAAGTTTGGAAGGTAGGAGACGGATACTGGCAGAAGTAAAGCTGTGAGTACCGGACGTGAGTCGTGCTTCGGTAGCTCAGTTGGTAGAGCACTTGCCCGCGAAAGGCAAAGGTCCCGAGTTCGAGTCTCGGTCGGGCACACAGTTTTAATCTGCCAGGAAGTTTCATATCAGCGCACACTCCGCTGCAGAGTGAAAATCTCATTCTGGAAACATCCCCCAGGCTGTGGCTAAGCCATGTCTCCGCAATATCCTTTCTTTCAGGAGTGCTAGTTCTGCAAGTTTCGCAGAAGAGCTTCTGTAAAGTTTGGAAGGTAGGAGACGGATACTGGCAGAAGTAAAGCTGTGAGTACCGGACGTGAGTCGTGCTTCGGTAGCTCAGTTGGTAGAGCACTTGCCCGCGAAAGGCAAAGGTCCCGAGTTCGAGTCTCGGTCTGGCACACAGTTTTAATCTGCCAGGAAGTTTCATATCAGCGCACACTCCGCTGCAGAGTGAAAATCTCATTCTGGAAACATCCCCCAGGCTGTGGCTAAGCCACGTCTCCGCAATATCCTTTCTTTCAGGAGTGCTAGTTCTGCAAGTTTCGCAGAAGAGCTTCTGTAAAGTTTGGAAGGTAGGAGACGGATACTGGCAGAAGTAAAGCTGTGAGTACCGGACGTGAGTCGTGCTTCGGTAGCTCAGTTGGTAGAGCACTTGCCCGCGAAAGGCAAAGGTCCCGAGTTCGAGTCTCGGTCGGGCACACAGTTTTAATCTGCCAGGAAGTTTCATATCAGCGCACACTCCGCTGCAGAGTGAAAATCTCATTCTGGAAACATCCCCCAGGCTGTGGCTAAGCCATGTCTCCGCAATATCCTTTCTTTCAGGAGTGCTAGTTCTGCAAGTTTCGCAGAAGAGCTTCTGTAAAGTTTGGAAGGTAGGAGACGGATACTGGCAGAAGTAAAGCTGTGAGTACCGGACGTGAGTCGTGCTTCGGTAGCTCAGTTGGTAGAGCACTTGCCCGCGAAAGGCAAAGGTCCCGAGTTCGAGTCTCGGTCGGGCACACAGTTTTAATCTGCCAGGAAGTTTCATATCAGCGCACACTCCGCTGCAGAGTGAAAATCTCATTCTGGGAACTAGAGTCTTGTCAAACGTAGAGCACAACCAATGCACCTCGACCTGCTGGAAGTACAATTCCGGCTCGATCACTTCTTTCTTGCATTCTCATACTTCCTTCTTCCCCATTATCAATTACACTGCAAAGGAATCCTGTTGCTGTGTTATTACCATATTCGGACAGATTGCGGTTTCCCGGCGGAAGCATTTTTGTTTCGTTGCTTCCTCCGTTTCTACATATCTTCCTTTGTCTTTTGCAGTTAATTGTACAAAAAATAGACCAAAGGCGATGCAACTGTAGAATGTTTGGTTGTGAGTGACTGGGCATTCGAGTACAGTGCTGTACTGTCCGACTAATCGCCTAATGTGCTGTTCTGTACCGTACATAATAAAACTCACGAAGGACTGTCTCCATCCTTCCAACGGACAACTAGCACGGCAAACCGCGGAATGGGATGATCATGTGCCGTCATGGTGGACATTTAAGTGTTTAAAAGGAGGTGTGATAGATGCAGCAGGATGCCTTTGTTTGCCGTTATTATTGGAGAATCTAGACAACATTGTTACGAAATATCGGTAATATAAGTTGCATCGAAAACGTTATACTCGTTAGCAGGATGAATTTAAATGTGCTTACAGCCCCTACAGAACCGTTTTGCGAAGAGTTTTTCTCTATTCGTGAAGCTGTAGCCCTGTCGAAAATAACGCACAAGTGGTTGACATCGAGACTTCGCAATTGGTAATACGCATCCGCAGTCTCTTTAGATATGTGTGTAGAGCTGTCAGTGGCGGACGATTGCGGTTCGAATGCACAACTTGCTAACTGTTCGTCTATAAATTAAGTTTCCGGGGGCGCACACTGTGTAGGTAGGGCGAGGGGAACCTCTCGCGTTCCAGGACGCTAGGTGCCGTCGACATACTGTCAACTGACCAATAACGTATTACTAGGATAAAAAAAATACCCGAAAACTACAGTTTGTAGATGTCCTGGCATGGTTGTGGGGACGTATCAGAGTCAGACATGTAAACGAAAGTAGCGAAGCTCGTCTGGTAAGCAACAAGGGCGTTTACTTATGGTGGAAAAAAGTGTCGGAGCACCACCAGAAATCAGTGCTTAGACATGTCAACTTCCTGTGGCAGAACCCTGCACGGTAGAGTGGAAGTCACGAGAACGAGTTGAACTATGCCGGACTTTGAGTTTTCATCAAGTGCATCGCTACATGAGTCTGCAGACAAGCTTTCTGATGTGTCGTAGCAGTACACGGATTTGTTCCCAGAGTATGAGTTTCCGATGAGCAAAAATCGTTGAGTCTCATCTAGGTATGAGTCGAGTGTTACTATACTTCCATAATCTTCCTATCCAGAGCACGTGCGTGCAGATCATCGGGAAGAGAGGAATTCTCAGTGCTTTTAGTAGGCTGCTGTATCGGATACGCAAATGTTCTCCTATAAAGTCAAACAACGCATGGGTATGCGAGCAATTTGAGCATATACATACTGAAAAACATCGAAAAAATATGAAAAATGACATAAAATCGGCAAAAACCAAGCAAACCTGGTATAGTAACCACAAATTTTTGGGAAATACTTAGAATCGAGGGAAGTGTGTAAAACCGCAGAAAATTGGAAAATTATGTGAATTTACTGACAATACGTAAAATTAGAGAAAAAGTACGAAGAAATGCTTGCAATCGAGATGGGCTGGCGGTATTAGGACACTCAAGACCGAGGAAAGCTTAAAAGGTACGTTCTGGCTGCATTAGCTTTTAACCATCCCCTCCCTCTATAAACTACGTGAGTTTTCGTAACACATACTTCAACATAGGCGACGTTAATATTACACAGATACACTATATTAAAGCACGCAAAACATATGTATGCCAGTTGTTAATAACATGTTCTCACACACACAGTCGAATATAGATATTAGCGAATTACCCACAAGCAATGCTATTCCTTAAGTATCAAGGAGAAGAATGAGTGCATTTATGGGACTTAACCCATTCCCTATAGTGTTCTGTGGGAGAGGGGACCGATGCCACATATATCACCTTTAATAATGTGAGAGTGGTGTAGTTCGGAGAAGTTGTGTTAGGGTAAAATTGCTATTTATCCTACATATGAGTAAAACTGCCTACCTCAGACTTCTTTGTGCAAGAGGAGTGGTACCAGAGCGATGGTAATGCTACTGTAAACAGCAATAAGTCTGCTACATCTCCTTTCGCTATTGATCGTGGTGCTTACTCCATCGTAATGAGTTACTGCTTCTTCGTGTACATTTTCGTGCAGCAGGGCTTGGGTGTACCTCAATGTACTAGCTATACAAAACATTAATGTCCGTTTTTCCTCGCTCTATTTCCTAGTGAGGCAAAGCCACCACCATCAAAACCGATTCTACTACAAGTAAAGATCGGAATGATTGACGCGGGAAGTATGATTGAGGGCACGTACGTTTCTGGCTTCAAAAGACGTATAAAATACATTTATTGACTACGAGACAGAATAGCAGTCTCCTGATTTAGTTCTAGTCGGTTTATGAGCAACTCGAGGGGCGGATATAAACTGACAATTCCTTCCTAGGACACCAGAATAGTGTACTGTTCAGGCCTCTAATAAAAGCCTCTGATGACATATTTAGCCCAAACGGAAGACATTTGAACTGGTAACAGTTCCAATAACAGAGAAAGTCTGGGTACAGCCTGTGTGAGGGATGAAGAATTATCTGCCAAAAGCTGCGCATTAATCGACTGACAACAAAACTTTTATGCCATGGAAACGGTGTATAAGCTCGTCCAAGCTCTGAGGTCTATCTGTTTCCGGTATAATAATGGTATTCACCTGTCTTGTGTCTGACACTAATTGCGTAGACGTATCATGTTTAGGAACTACCAGTCGCGGTGAACTGTACGGGCTCACTGCCCGTTTAATGACACCTTGGTCCAGTATGTCGTTGATTTCTTTTCAGCTTTATATGCCAGCGGAATCGGGTACGGTTTAACAAAAAATGGATTGTGCTCACGCGCCCTAAATTGATAGACGAAACCTCGGATCGCATCGGGCGGGTCCGAAAATACACGCTCTTGACTTCAGAAAATATGATACAAACTTTGTCAGTCAGCTTCCAGTGTTCCAACGCTGGCAGTACACCTCACCACAATCTTTATGAAAGTGGCATTTTTCCGACGCTTGTGAGATGGATAGCTTATCTCACATAGTTCACAAGGAACTGCAATTCGGGTCGCGATCCGGATCGAGTACGAAATTTTAAGCAGCTCATCTCTGACTCATCACGCTGGACGCACTAGGCTAAAACAAGCCTTCCCTAATTTTAACCATCACTGTCCTCCACCAGGCGAATTACTATCTGGTGGGTATGCAGAAAATCGATCCCCAGGATTTCTTCTACATTTAGCAGGTGCAAAATTAGGAAATTCCATTCGAATTCTCTCCCTTGACATAAATATAATGCGAGACTGCTTAATGATTTCAGTACTCTTTCCATAGTTGCTCCCCTCACCATCGTTCCATGAAACGGAAGAGTTCGGCAAGCCCCTTTCTCCTCACATCTTCGAAATGCCGTTTTGCTAAGGATACTGAAGGGGCTTCCAGTGTCAATTATGCACATAAGTGACACTTCTTTAATTGAAGTGGAAACCACAGGGTTAAAGGCTGGGACCGCACTAATTCTTCCCTCATATCTTCCTTACCAATAAGATGTACATTGTAGATTTATGGTATGTTGTGGCCCTCAGCATTTGGCAAGTGTCATTGCTGCATGTGCGGTCTGTCGTTAGGCCTATTGTCGTGGGGATTGGCTGACATTATTTCAGTGTCAGATGCCGTAGACAATTCGTGGTTTTGTTGCAAGCCACGGTCAGCTGGGAAACGGTCTTGATTACCGTAACTGGTTGCGTTGCGTTCACCGCTCGTATTGTTCCTTGTTTAGCATTCCGATCATTACCACTATTGGGATGCCAATTGTTTCGGTATGGCTGTTGTCGATTGTCATGCTGGTCTTCAGCGGAAAGGGTCTCTCCTAATCAACTACGTTGGCGACTGGTATCACGCGGGAGTGTCCCGTAATTATTCCTTGGCGCTTGCTCACTGTTCGTTCTGCAGTCACTCGCGTCGTATTCCAGATCTTGTAGTTGATTTTTGAATGATTCTAGGCCATCTTTGCGTCTACCTGCTAGGAGTACTGACGAACATGGGGTGGCAACAGATGCAAATGAGTTCCGCCAATACATACTGGTTGTACAGGAATTGGTTTCACTGCACCATGTTATCGAAAAAGCGCGCGGGAGTCGTGAAGCCGGACTGGTTCAGGTGTGGTAGCATTATTATGCCTTGCTTCACTTGTTCCTGGACCGCTTCTGACCAATAGGTCGAAAGGAATGCCTTAAGAAATTCAAAAACTGTGTTGCTGTTCTTCGCAAGAGATCGCATTCGGAATACAGGTCCTCGTTCTAGATAGCCGTACGTGAACTGGATCTTATGTGCGTGAGGCCACGACGGAAGTAACGAAAACCAGCCCAGGCTTGTGTGTGAATTCTACTCTTAAGTCTCTGGAAGCTTAAAACCACCTGACGGTGAGAAATGCTTGTAATCAAAGTCGTTCGATTGCCGTCTCAGGGAACACTCGCGGAAATGTCCGAGATTCGTTCTCGCACGCAGCATTTCGCTTTCGGGCCTGGAGTCAAAGTCGTCCTCATGAAGCGGGTCTCTATCTTCGTTGTAAGGCCCATCTTTATCATTGTATACATCTCTCTCAATATTGCATTTGAGATGGTTTTCCAATAAAGATACGCGCTCGATAGGTCCGGTGTGGCGACTCTCTGTCTCCAGTAAAATTCTCATTGTCCTTCTTGGAATCTTAACAGGGACCGCAGTTCCTCAGTTTCGAGCACAGTTGTCGGCACGATGTGTACACTACCTGCATGTGCGTTTAAATTACTCAGAGTAGGCTGTAGTAAGTCGGGCTTCATCATAGAATTTTCCTACTCGCAATTTAAAGTTCCAGGAGACGCTCTTCGAAGGAGGAAATGGCCATAATTTTGTCTCCTGTTTTGCTATGCGTGGACCTGTTTCCCGCTACCCTCGAGCCTTCCACTATTTCTAGGACTATCTCACGCTCCTGTTTGCACTGTCCTCTGAGAACCTGGAGCTCCCGCTCTAGTCTGTCGCTGCGTTCTTCAGTCGCCTTAGTCACGCGTACCTGCTTCGCTTCCTTTGTGTTGAGTCGCTGTTCGATGCACTCAAATCTTGCGCCGAATACGGCAACGATTGCTTCTTTAATGTTTTTTGCTACGTCTGGTAATTGGCTTTGAACATTTGCCATTTTCTCCGTTATCTATTAGTTGGTGGTGGTGATCGTCGCCTGTAAGTTTTTGTTGTTGGCGGTCATTTGCGCTCCTAAATTTTCAGTCTTAGGTTTGGACGCAACCATAAGCGCATTGATCCAAAGCCTTCTAGATACAAGGCCTACCCACAGCGGCCATATTGGCACGTGACGTCACAAACTGTTGGGCATCTTATCTTTAGTCGGCAGTCCTGTTGACGTGTATGTTGTGTTGTAAGTGTCAAACTGATATAGATTTCATACAGTATTCGCCTACAGTTCTTCGAAGTATGGGATACAAGTGTTGTGTTCCCTTTTGCCAGGGAAATTATAAATCCCAAAAAAGGCATGAAAGTGCACATGTTTCGATTTCCAAAATGTTTGAAGTTGAGAACTCGCTAGATTGTAGCTATTCCCAGACAGGAATTTGTGTCTAGGCATCATTCAAGGGTACGAAAATGACAAAAAATGTATAGCGTGTTATTTGTTCCCATTGCACCACATTTGCCAATTGTTTTTAAAAGCAGTTATTTATCATGTACCAGTATAATTTGTTTCTTAAATCTGGACCATTACTGCGAGGTTAATACGAAGCTAGCTGTGAAATGTGTCTCATATTTGCAACTATTGTCACACAGAATAGTTATATTAATTAGTGTGGCTCGAAAATGTATAGTATTCCATGTAATTCCTACGATATTATTGAGTTCCAGTACTTTTATTTGGAAGAGCTACAGAATTTTTCTGTTCAGTTTTACATATTCAGCTATTTGGAAATAATTTCAATTTGAGTAAACTACCTTAGAAAATTGTTTTAATGAATTCAGTGTTCGACAGATTAGGCAGTATATAAAGCAGAATTTGAGGGAAGTGCATTGTGATTGAATTAACAGCGCTCTGTGACACGAATTTCAGTCAAGGATATAGGAGAAACAATCTTTTCATGTTTAAGGTTCTAAAGTTCTGGAGAAACAGGGAAATAATATATTTCTTCGGGTTTTTTGATTTATTAAACATTGTCAGGAGGTGCTCCATTTTGTCGAATGATCTGAGTTTCGTGTGAGGTCAGCAAATTTTGAAGTGGAGAGGAAAATTTACGAAAATAACTGCGGAAACAAGTTCTTAAATTCTGTAGGAGTTCCAGCTGCTTTATTTAAAACCGAAAACGTCTGCTTGTTGTTCTATATTGCCGATTTTTTACTGCAAGAAAACGTAGCTCCTGAGGTAAAATCCCTAGGCGGTCTGAGCTCTAAAACTCGTAAAGTTCGTACAGCTGCAGAGTGCTTAACAGGAGCGTTCCGATAGAGACCCGGCCATCAGTATGTGACGTCACAAGTGTGCGCGCAGGCCTGTAGTCTCGGTGGTGTTGATTTATCGCGACCATTAGCCCCTCAAATTTCGCCATGAACTGGGCACAATATCGTACAAACGGTAGTGTCTCCTAGATCCCATTAACCCATAAGTGTTTCTCATTATCGTTTCATTCACAACCCCTTGTTTATCTTCCGATACCTTTTTCGTCACTCTCCTTTTCTGTTCCGCATCTTCTATCCGTGGAATAACTTCAGGATTCTCCTGACAAGGTTTCAGGTGCCCTACATGCACAATTATCGTTCTCGTCGGCAACTGAATCATGACATTTACTGGCGACACAGTCTATATCACCTACTATAGCCCCAGATACTTTGCAAACATCTTCTTTGTCGTTCCCTTCAGCGTATACAACGTTGATAGCATCACCCATTGACCAACCTTATACTGTCGGCGTCTTGCCGTATGGCCCAATGCTTCTTCCTGTCGCTCCAGTGCTCGAGTGTTTGCCCTCCGTATTCTGCTCCAGATTTCCCCAATCGAAATGGCACATTCCTTAACAGATTTTCCCGTCTTTCTTTCCTTTTTTTTCAATATGTCGAACGACGTTGACATTTTTCGACCGTATACTACTTCTTATGGCGATAATGCTATATTAGTATGCTGTTTTGAATTGTAGGCGGAGACGACGTATTTCAAATATACATTCCATTTTGTGTGATGCAAGTCAGCGCAGTATTCAAGTATCTTCCCGCTTGTCCTATGAACTCTTTCAGTTTTTCCAGTGGCTTGTGGATGGAGGGGGCTCGTCCTTAACTTTTTCACTTACACAACACCTTACACAATTCCTTGAGTAGATCTGACATGAAGTTCGTTCCCTGGTCTATTTCTGTTGTTTTGGGCGCTCCAAATTTATTGCTGGCATCACGACCGTTTCTACGTATCTCCAAAAATGACATACTATTGTGCGTATGTACTCATTCCCTGAAGGCGTTTTATTGAATGTGCCTAAAACATCACTCCGCAGAAATTCGAATGGTGCTAATGCTTCAGGTAAATTCTACAATGGTACTCTTGTTTGACACAAATCCGCTTTCTGTCAGCCCTGTAAGGAATTACATAGTCGTTTAAGTCCCTCTGCCTTATCTTTAACCAATACCTTTGTGCTACTCTTCTGTTGGTAGATCTGCATCCTCCATGACCTGCTATTATGTGTTCATTACCTTTGTTAATCAGTTTCATTGGTACCACCATCTGCGATCCCAACTTGGTTTCCTTGCACAGCAATCAATCCCGCATACAAAACTGTGGCTGATTAAAATACTGCTTACATTCATCGTCCGTTTTTTGTGCAGTTGGTCATTCCTTCTGCTCATTACCCCTCAGTATGTAATATTGCTACTTTTCCGCTTAAGACATCCACTTTTCCATGCTTCTTCCCAGGTTTATGCGTGACTTTGAAATCAAATTCACCTAGCCTTTCCGCCCATTCCATCAACCTACTAGAAGGGTCCCAACAACCATTTTAATGCTGCTTGATATGTTATTAATCTTAACTGTTACCATATAGATAACAATTTAAATAAGTGCTTTCATAAAAAAGGGCTTAACATCTACTTCTCCATTGTGCATAGTCTACGCCATCCACCTCTTGTGTCAACACACAGCCAAGTGCGTATTTCGAAGCATCACATGATAAAACCATTTCTCTGCTAAAATCCAGAAATACTAATATCAGCTTCGATTTTAAAGTTCCTTTTAGCTCCTAAAAAGCATGATGACATTCTTCCAACGACACAAATTTAGTACCATTTTTTAACAGTTGTATTTATGGCCTGGAAATAATCGCAAATCCTTTTGCTAAACAGAGGTACTACACTGAAGACCCAAATGAACTGTTACAACTGCCAAATATCGTGTAGGTCCTCCGCGAGGACTCACGAATGCCGCAACACGACGTGGCATGGTCTCAACTAATGTCTGAAGTAGTGAGATTCCATGGTACTTCCTAGAAAAAAGCATAAAGCATAAAAGTTTTAAGAGAAAGTTACTCAGAAAAACATTACTCAAATTAAATATAGATATGTCAAAAACAAATCAAGCTGACAAGTAAATGACTTTAGAGTTAACTTCTGCAGTAGTTCAACACAGGATCATTAAACACCATTAAACAAACTCGTGTTTTTAAAATTAATCAACCACTTACGCAACTACAAAAGCATCAATTGATAATGGTTATAATTGGAGGCGTATACGTAAAGCAGGATTACACAGCTTTCCTTTCATCTCATATGAACTACCGCTCTTGATACGAGCCCTTTTACTCTCCAACAATTAACAGGCCAAGCTCACCCGTCTCCTCAGGCAGGTAGTTGTACACACGGGAGAGAACACAAAGTAACAAGACAAGTTTCTAAAACACGCAAACAGTTGGTGTTAATTCAACAAGCCTCAAAAACATGTTCATACGTGGTTCAGGGAATACAGACCAGACAATAACGAAAATTTAAACTATGGCCTGGTAAACTTCAAGTAACCAATTGGTCCATTAAATAAATAAAAGAAAAATTAGCCACACGTGATAAACCATCAAAACACAGACATTTCATTACTAAGGAAATCGTTCAAGACTGGCAGTTGGCAATAACCATAGTACAGATTGAAGTAGCTCACAAGAATTTCAAATGAGGCAACAAGAGGCAGCAATACATTAAATCATGTTGTTACCACAGTTCAAGGGCTGAAATTTTGATTTAAAAAAAAAAAACTATCCATGGGTCTAATGCCGTCGTGAGCAGAAACGAGGCTGTCCGCTCAGAGTCTGGTCAACCAATGAACGTCAGAATCACCAACGCCAGTACCACAAGTCTCGGTTCTACGCGTTGCCAGCTTATACTGCCGTCCAGCTTTCTTCCAAACACAGTGCATGCACGACACACGCCTCCTGGCGGCTCCGTGTTTACTGTATCTTCCCGTCCTTCCTTTCAGGCCGCTCTATATAGGCAAATTTTACTGCAGACGTAATCGATAACCACTAGTCTGATGTGCACACGTCGAACACATCCCAGATATGGTGAATAATGTTCATGTCTGTGGAGTTTCGTGGGCAGCGGAATTGTTTTAGCTCATAAGAGTGTTCCTGGAGCCACTCTTTAGCAATTATGAATGTGTGGGATGTCGGATTGTCCTGCTGGAATAGTCCAGGTCCGTCGGAATGCACAATGGGCATGGATGGATGTGATCAGACAGGATCAGACAGGATGCTTACGTACATGTCACCTATCTGAGTAGTATCTAGACGTATCAGGGTTTCCTCATTACTCCAACTGCACAAACCCCACACCATTTCAGAGCCTCTACCAGCTTGAACAAAAAATGATTCAAATGGCTCTGACCACTATGGGACTTAACGTCTGATGTAATCACTCCCCTGAAACTTAGAACTACTTAAACCTAACTAACCTAAGGACATCACACACATCCATGCCCGAGGCAGGATTCGAATCTGCGACTGTAGCGGCCGCGCGCTTCCTGACTGAAGCACCTACAACCGCTCGGCCACAACTCGGCCAGTTTGAACAGTCCACTGCTAACATGCAGGGTCCATGGATTCATTAGGTTGTCTCCATACCCGTTCACGTCCATCGCTCGAATAAAATTTGAAACGAGACTCGTCCGACCAGACAATGTGTTGCCAGTCATGAATAGTCCAATGTAGATGTTGACGGGCCCAGGAGAGGCGTAAAGCTTTACGTTGTGCAGTCATCAAGGGTACATGAGTGAGCCTTCGGCTCCGAAAGTCCATATCGATTATGTTTCGTTGAATGGTTGGCACGATGACACTTGTTGATGGCCCAGCATTGAAATCTGCAGGAATTTGCGGAAGGGCTGTCCTTCCTTTACGTTGAACGATTCTCTTCAGTCTTTGTTGGTACCATTCTTGCAGGACTTTTTCTAGCCTCAGCGATGTCGGAGATTTGTTGTTTTGCCTGATGCCTGATGTTCACGGTACATTCGTGAAATGGTCATAATTCCCACATTATCGCTACATCGGAGATGCTGTGGCCCATCTTCGTGCGCCGAATATAGCACCACGGAAAAACTCACTTACATCTTGATAACCTGCCACTGCAGCAGTAGTAATCGATCTAAGTCCTGTGCCAGTCACTTGTCGTCTCATACAGGCGTTGGGGACCGCAGCGTCGTATTTTGCCCGTTTGCCTGTTTACATGTCTCTGTATTGCAATATGCATGCCTATACCAGTTCCTTTCGTGTTTCAGTTTATACGCACGGTGTGTTCTTGAGGGCCACTTAGCATTATGTGCGCAACAAGTTCCAGTAAAATGTCGAGTCCATGCCACGTCGCGTTGCGGCACTTCTGCATGCTCGCGGGGGCCCTACACAGTACTAGGCAGATGTACCAGTTTCTTGGGCTCTTCGGTGAATAACAGGCAGTAATCAATCGTGACGTCCAGTACCTCTAAAACTAGACAAATCCCGAATATCTCTACTCACAATGAAAACGTCTTTACCAAGTGCACGACTGACAAACATTATCTCCATGACCAAAATAGAATGAAAGTTTTTGGACACATACCATAGGCTGCAGGCTCAGACGAAGGAGACTTCAATTACGTGATACCAGTGTTAGACGACCCATGGATTGGCATCTATGTAGAGAGGAATGAGGCGTCAGGACGACAGCAGATTTGTTTCTTAACTACTTTCATCTGCCTCTCAGCAGTAGTACACCAAGAATAGATAGGCGGAGGCGTCCAGATGCCACTTATGCGAAACAACAGCATCCAGCGTCACTGACCTTGAACAGAGTGGGGCCGCCTAGTATGGGGTCAGTTGAATGCCATTACAAGAAATGCTTCCTTTTTCATCTGAGTTTGTTCGTTCTATTTGTTCGGGGCGGACGTCCCATCAGGCTTGTTCGAGCTCAGCGTTGATCCATTAACTCAGTTTTTATTTATTTATTTAATTTTATTACAGAGGACAGCACACCTCTGACCGAACACGCTGATGTATTGTGCCAACGATGCCTCCGGCTGTGATAGTGATGACAGTGCAGCAGCGCAGCTGACAATTCCGCAGGGGAAGTCGGACCGGTCTTCACGGACTGGGAAGCTTTCCTCTCCAGTGGCGGCTGCCTTGTCCTGCCCTGTCTCTTAGTCTATCAGTAGACCCCATTCTAGGACGTTGCTCTGTGCGTCACAGACGTGTGGTATAGCCTGTGGTACGGAGACGAGAATATTTTAATACACAAATGGCTGAGTTCCCTATACACTCCAGACTATGTTCGTTTAGGGCTTAAGACACATACTCTAAACACTTCTGTAGTGGCAAGTGAGGAAAGGCTTCTATCCGTCCGCTGGCCTATTGCAGCACTTGCTGTTCCTATACCGCACCCAGTTGGCTCTGCTTTGCAATTCCTGTCGACCACATTTTGTTTCACAATGCTTAACACACTTGCTACCTGTGAGTGGCTCTGTTGGAATTTGTTTCCACTATGGTGTACTTTTTGGCCGAATACGGTCGATGCACTATATTATAATCATTATTATCGCTTTTCAGCTTACTAACCGTTCTGTTCAGCTGATGTCCAAATCCTTTGCGGTGTCCGATAAAATTAAAATGTCATCGGAAAACTAAAATTATGCTCTCTTCAACATTGCCCTAATGAGATTGAATTCTGTGCATTAAGACGAATGTGGAAGGAGCAGATATACATTAATGAGACAGATTACACCCTAGGTGATTAGCTTTGCTTCCAAGGTGTCTTATTATTCCCAGTATTCTTTGAGGCAACGACTCCATAGACAGTATGTAAATTTCCTCACACCAAAAACAGTAAATACCGTAAAGACTGTGGCAAAGGTTTGTGGTCCAACAACATAGTGACAAGTAGGAGGTACCGACGAAAGAACACTGGCATATGAAGTTTTAATGGACGTCTACTCAAACGATTGATGGCCACTAGGTAATTGGCCGCTTCCGATTGTTAACTATTGTAAATTTGGAGCAGAGGCCGTATGAAACTTGACCATTTAATAATCGATTACAAAGGCTAAAGTAATATAGAGTGATAGTCGAGACAAGAGAGCCGTTTTGTATACTGGGAGGTTTCCCTTTTAAAATTGCAGAGAACTATCGGCAAACATATTACTTTCATCTCAATCGTCTCCCGAAACTAACAAGATGATGAAGTAAGAGAAATTAGAGGCTATAAGGAAGTTTAGAGTCAGTCATTCTCCCCCAAGTGGAGTGGGTACGGGGATGGACAGGGGAAGAAAACAGTTGTACCAGAAGTACAACTCCTTCACCATAATGCGGCTTGCAGAGTACAGATGTACAAGGGAAGTTCAATAAGCTATGCAACTCACGTTTTTCTGAAAGTTGATTGGTTTTATTCAGGATTCCAGTACACCACATTATTCCCCACTCTTGACAACAAAACCTTGTTTTTCAGTACGATCACCATTCAGTGAGATGGGCTTAGAACATTTTACTCGGACGGGCTGTGTCGACATGGTACCACTCTACTGGTTGACACTGGAGCCAACGTCTTGTACCATCAGTAACCCTTCAATCATCCATGTTCTCCTTCCCACAGAGTGCATCTTTCATTGGGCCAAACAGATGGAAGCCTGAAAGTTAGAGACCCAGGCTATAGGATGGATGAGCAGGAACAGTCCTTTGGAGTTTTGTGAGCTCCTTTCGGGTGCGTGTAGTTTAATACCCAGCTGTCTGATTGTGATCCGTCGGTCCCTTTGAATGTCGAAAAGTTCCCACAACCAGGAGTTACAGGTGTGTGTGTCCAGCAGGCACGCCAGAGATGAGAGAGGTTTGCGCGATCGTGTTGCTATGACGCCTCGTCCGTCGACTGAAAGTGCTTTTATTCATTTCCAGGTCTCCGTAGACGCTTTCCAAGCGCCTTTGAAAACCTGTGATGCTCTACTTTTCCGCCATAAGGAACTGAATGACAGCTCTCTGCCCGGAACGTACTTCCACTGCAGGTCACGATTTTAAAGGCTATGTTTAGCACAGCCACTGGAATATAATGAAACTATGGGCTGAAGCGGGAATCTTCCACGATGGCCCTCAACGAATTTCTCACTTTTTTTAACCAAATCTGGCCGAGAAGAAAAACGTGTTATATTACTTATTGAGCACCCCTTGTCCCAGTGCTGAGAAGAAACACTTTCTCTTTTCAGTCATTACCAGCTCAATGAAGGGACAGGACACCAATTAATTTGTGGGAAGAAGAAACTGAGGAGCAGGTGGTTCAGAGAGAATAGGGGAGAGCGTGCTTCAGGTGAATTCCGGAACCAGTGCGGAACCTCCCTCCTCGCTGGAGCGACCTGCTTTATCAATATCGGCGGCAGGAGGAACAGGACTAAGCGCTCACATAGCAGATGCAGGCGGGCCACGAGCGCAGTTAGGCCAGACAGCGATCAGAGCGCGGCACGGCACGTACGGCGCAGGCCGCGCGGAATACGTAACACGGCCGATTGGGCGCCATCGAACGGCGACCGTGCCATGCGCAGGCGGCAGCGGCAGCGGCAGCGAGTGCTTGCTTAGCCGTGGCCGGCCACTCGCCGGGCCAGAATCTATTTAGCTGGAAAGCACTTCGCCACTCATCAAGCCCACACTCGCTCTGCCGGGCCCCGTCTTCCTGCTGGAGTGCTCGTAGCGGATAGCACCTCCATCTCCCCCCCCCCCCTCCCCACTCACCGCGCCTCCCAACCCAAACACGCACACAGGCACACACGTGGACTACTGCTCTGATGCCGTATTTCACAGAAATGCGATACTCTGCTCACTTTCCGTTACTTTCAGCTTGGGGAGATCACACGAGAGAACTGCAATTAAAGATAGTTCGGAGTGTGAGAAATAGCAGCCTCTAGATCGATGTGGATATTATTCACTCCTACAGTCTTCCTTGTTCGTCCTAGTGAGATTATGTTGTCGTTATCCAGTTCTTCCTCATTTGGCAATGCTCTTAGCTGATGCAGTGTAGCTATATCTGTCTCTCTCAGAACTCGATCAGTCAGAAAGTACATACATACATACATTAATCCTTGTCCCATAGATCATGAATATGACATTTCGTAATGATGTGGAAAGTGTCACTTTAACATAAGTTTTCTTTACACAAAATAATTAATTTATTTTCTTTTTTTTACATTTATTACTTCACATTAAATATTCACCTGTTGGGTTGGAGGAGTAGTCATTCAGAAATTCTTTTACTTTGCTTTTAAATGTTGGTTGGCTATCTGTCAGACTTTTAATGCTATTTGACAAATGACCAGATATTGTTGTTGCACCATAATTCACCCCTTTCTGTGTCAAAGTGAGATTTAGTCCTGAACAGTGAAGATCATCCTTTCTTCCAGTGTTGTAGCTACGCACTTAGCTGTTATTTTTGAACTGCGATGAGTTATTAATAACAAATTTCATAAGTGTATACATGTATTGCAAAGGTACTGTGAATATCCCGAGTTCCTTGAATAAATGTCTGTAAGGTGATCTTGGGTGAGCTCCAGCTATTATTCTAATCACACATTTTCTTGCAATGAATACTTTCTCTCTTAATGATGAACTGCCCCTAAATATGATGCCGTATGAAATCAATGAATGAAAATAGGCACAGTACGCTAATTTACTGGTATGTTTGTCACAGAAATTTGCAATAAGCCTAAGAGTATAAGTAGCTGAACCTAATCGTTTCAACAGATAATTGATGTGTTTCTTACAATTCAATTTCTCATCAATGCACATACCCAGAAATTTTGAATATTCTGCCTTAGAAACGTTGTTCATAGTCCATATATATCAATGGTGTTATGCCATTTACTATGCAGAATTGCAAAAATCCTGTTTTCTCAAAATTTAGTGCGAGTCCATTTGCAAAGAATCACTTCATAATTTTCTGAAAGACATTATTTACATTTCCTCAGCTGATTCTTGTTTGTTGGGTGTGATTACTATACTTGTATATCAACAAAAAGAAATCCTAGCATCTTCATGAATATAGAGTGGCAAATCATTAACCTACTCATATATTAAGAACAATAAGGGACCCAAGAGTGAACCCTGTGGGACATCATTCTTTATACCTACCCAGTTAGAGGAATTTGCTGATTTTTTCAGACTATATGTAGTGTTAATTTCAGCCTTCTGCATTCTTCCAGTTAATATGAATTAAAGTACTTGTGCAATGTCCCACTCATACCACAATACTTAAGCTTATCTACAAGAATTCACACAATCAAAACCCTTTGAGAGATCACAAAATATCCCAATTGGTAACATTCGGTTATTCAATGCGTTTTATATTTGATCATTGAAAACATAAGCAGCATTTTGTGTTGAATAGCCTTTCTAAAAACCAAATTGACATTTGGTTAGTATTTGATTTTTACTAACATGTATTCTTGAATACATTCATTTTTCAAAATTTTTGGATATTGCTTCACACACTTGGAAGTACATCTTGTACCTGCCGTTATCACTGTTATTACTTCTATTATTGTTATTAATATAGGCAGCAGCATCTACAGCAGCAGCAGTGGTAATAATAATCCTATTTTTAGCTTTGTTGCTTCTTAGTCAGTATTATGTCTTCACATTACCTCTGCATACATTCAAATTAATTTAAATTCTATTGATACTATTTTATAAATGTTTGTCATATTACAGTTATTGTCGTTTCTTAGGTAACTATTGTAAAAATTTACTGCATATATGAAAACGTAGCCCAGTTGATGGGAAGGCCTGAAGTGTCTGTGTGATCAAGTTAAATGAATAAGTACAGATTCATTCTAGTTAAAAATGTTAACAAATATACCCAGTTCAGCACTGATGTACGTGATAAGGTTTTCGTGAGAATTTAATAAGTAATATAAAAGCAAACTGATTCCAGTACTGTAATTCAACAAACAGTCAAGATAAGCAATTAATAACTTTTTTATGCTTGTATGTCATCGTCTGCAACGTGGGGTAAGTGTATGTTCATTTACGTGTATTTCTGTTTATTGGACATCTATGTTATGAAAATTGGGCTGCTCGTTAATTGTCTAGGTTCCTTTAGATAGTCCTTAACTCAGAACTGTAGACGATGTTTTCGTGACCGTCAGAGTGGGTGAGTGATTTGAGTATTAATTATCATCTCACTATAAAGTACATAATCAGTACTATACATATAAGATGGTGCAATAGGTTCATCATGGAGTTGTCAATGAAGGCAGTTAATTAATAACTGAACTTTCAGATTTAATTGTTGTACTTAATTTAATAATTAAGAAATGAGTTACAATGTGAGAGGCGACCAAAGTTTTACCTTTTTAAACAGATAATTACAGAGTACACTATCCCTGCAGTTCACATGATGTTGTACACTGCTTATGGTATGTTTTGTAGAAGGGTAATTAACTTCCGTGTCCTATTGTCTAAACTGAATTTCGTGACACAGTCAAGGTCACAATTTTTGTAAAATATCTGAAGAGGTGTTGTAAGTTAAATGGCTCTTAGAACCAACCATGCACGAGTAATGTTGTCTTTGCGTATTTGTAGATTTCCTTCGATTTCAGTTTATCGATCTGATTCGTACTAGAAATACTTCTAGTAAATAACTAACCGAGGCAGTACCGAGAGTAAACAGTTGTTTTGCTAAAAACCTTTTCTTTAAATAGCACGCACCAGGATCACAAAGTACCACGTTTGTCAGTCCTCTGGAGTATGCAACACGTAAAGTCGACCTTAAGCAGCCGTTATCTACCACACAGGGCCTCATGCTGCGCTACTTGCTGATGGCGCTGAAAGCTATAAGAGGCAGTCAAACGATAACGAGGAAGATGCAAAAAGTAAGTAAACTGCTCATTATTCCAAAAGCAATAGTTATAACTTTTAACACATTTATCCCACAGTGAAACTCCCAGTCCCTTCGTGGAAAAAAGTTTGCTGTTTCCTGCTGGACCGTGACTATACCCACATGTGTACCTCTTCGTCTGAACCAAATGGATCGCCACCAGTGTCTCTCTTCTGTGCTTCAACAATATGAAAATTCCAGAATGAGATTTTCACTCTGCAAAGGTTCGCAGGAGAGCTTCTGTAAAGTTTGGAAGGTGGGAGACGAGCCCGCGGAAGGCAAAGGTCCCGAGTTCGAGTCTTGGTCGGACACACAGTTTTAATCTGCCAGGAAGTTTCATATCAGCGCACACTCCGCTGCAGAGTGAAAATCTCATTCTGGAAACATCCCCCAGGCTGTGGCTAACCCACGTCTCCACAATATCCATTCTTTCAGGAGTGCTAGTTCTGCAAGGTTCGCAGGAGAGCTTCTGTAAAGTTTGGAAGGTAGGAGACGAGGTACTGGCAGAAGTAAAGCTGTGAGTACCGGGCGTTAGTCGTGCTTCGGTAGCTCAGATGGTAGAGCACTTGCCCGCGAAAGGCAAAAGTCCCGAGTTCGAGTCTCGGTCGGGCACACAGTTTTAATCTGCCAGGAAGTTTCAATATGGAAATTGCATCGGGATAGTATAAAGAATGTGTAAGGGCTTCCGAGCGAAACTTCTGCAACGTCCTCGAAATAACCTTCGCAACAGGTGCGTGTGGCCAAACTATTGTAGGGAATGAGTGGCTCAATTAGTTCTGAAACTATGCTTTAAATGTTTTTATTAGAAGACCAAGGATTTTTAAAATAGGGACCAATTTATCAACCGGGAAATATGTTGCAAGAAATATCTTGGAGAGGAGGTAGAGCAGCGGAAACTAACATAAACTCCCCGTAGAAATAGTCCGAAGACTGACTTTAACCTTGGCGTGTAAACGACGTCAGGGCAATAACTTCAGTGGCAGATTGAACTAATAGTTATAAATATCATGTGTGGATTCGACATGCTAGTTGTGAGGAGCCACCATTAAATAATAAGTGAGCAATCACAACATTGTTGTGTCACAAATCGCTATGGCACATCACCTCTAACTCAAGTGCTGAAGGTATAATCCATCAGAAAAGTTTATGCAAAGTTTATTCTGCACAGCTTGGCTCCCGAACTAAAACAACGAGGTGTGGAAGGCTGCATCGAATTGACTTAAATGAAAATGCGGACAGTTCTTCTTGAAAAATAAATCGCTCTGGGTGACGAGACTTGATGTTGTAAACACGAGTCTACAATACAACCACACAGTGTAGAAAATCACATGAAAGGCAAACGCTTTGACGACATATCAGTCGTTGAAAGCACTGTGATGCGTTAGTTGAGAAACATGCCAAAGAAGGAGATAGCTGACGTCTCCACACGGTTGCTTGGAAGTTTTATGCATTGTACTCAAATGGGGTACAACACTTAGAACACTCGAACCACTGACTCAGTCTTAACTTACGAGGAGTAGTACGCCGCTTGTCATGTAATAAGCCATAAGAACTGTGGCCATAGACAGATCCTAAGCGAAACTGATCCAAAAGAAATATCACTTACTGACAATCAATACTGTCTTCCAGCCTGACAGGTCTGCAAATATCAATGGAGACAGATCCATCACAAGCAAAGTGTGAGGGAACTGTATGTCAAAAGACAATGGGAATCGGGAACCTCGAGAAGGCTATTTTAGCAATGGCGCATAAATGTGCGTGTCTTCATAGGGCCGAATAACACAGAAACTGGACATAAGCCTACTGCGGGCGTGATGTGATGTTCAACGAGACGTCATCCTGCTTCTTTTAAACTGAGCTAAGGTATAGATACCACTGAAGCCACTCACAATGAAGCGTTTGACTCGCTGTGTGGAAGGTGTAGTTCAGGCTGAAGGTAGAGCAGTGATTTTTTGGGTGGTGTTTTCCATACCCTGACTTCGGCTCAGTCATCCAGATGAATGTCCACATGACTCAGAATAGTTATTTCAACATTGTCGGTGACCAAGTAATGCCCTTTCTTCTGCACATTCATGACAAGTATGATGTGTCTACTTCAAAGGAGACATAAGGTGTCAAAGGTCTACGTTACTGCTTGAACGAATTCTTGTTCACCAGATCGGACCCCGACTTGTCCGCCAAATCCCTCTGTCTTCGTACCGTTGATGTATCTGAGATTATTTGGACCACTGCATGAAATGTATCAACCAGTACCCTCTGCGTTTAGAGTATCGAATCATCAACGACTGAGTGTGCCACATCTGAAAGTAATACTGGACTCACCTCCTGTCGGAATTGAGACCATTATCATGTTTGGAGGCGCTTTTACGCTCTATCAGCGCGACATCACCTGGGGATGTGGAGATGTGCTTCCAAATCCTGTACTCAGATGTCTTAGCATTTTCCACATGTTTTTCGATATACTTTGTCTGTTTTATACTCTAACAGTAGTAACTATTACAGGTACTATTTGTCATCGAGGGTTTATGAAGGATTGCAAAGAATTGGTAAGTTTGTGAATTTTCCAATGGTGTTCCATGAATAAGATTAACTTTTAGGGCTCCGTTCCTCGGTTAAAACGAAGTCCTCATACTATCATTTTGCTGTATATCTGTCTCTCTTTCCGTCCGACTTTAAAAACACTTTCAAGTTGAATTTTATGCCACATATTAAAATCTACTGTTCCTTGGAATTGTAAAAAAGTGAAGCTTCTAAGACGAAGCTGTCAAAAGATGCGGCTATCTTGGTCTCATATTTGGATGCTAGCAAATTCACTGAACATAATCTGGAGAGACTTCCCGTTGACATAGAATCATGAATTTTGCCAGGAAGCGAGGTTTCGCACTACAACCACGGGAAAAAATCCGAAAATTATTACTTTATCAGACTGTCTATCTATACATCCATATGTTAAGACCTCTTTTTCTCAAAAATGGATGGACCTATAAAGTTGGAATTTATGTCACATATTAAGATATTGGTTAAAAACAGTCTTGGTTGCAATTTTTTTAAATTTTTAAACAATGCGTCTCGCCTTACTTAGGCATCTTCATGTTATCTTTTCTAGAGGGACGCGAGAGGCTCCAAGATCTGCATAACGCGTTCCCGTTCACAGCAGCGAGTAACATGTGTTAGGCACTGGTTTGCTGTTATGCCACATATGGACAGGAAGAATTTCTATATTAAGATATGTAGCCACTTTGTGTAACAATCGTAAGCTTCTAAGTCAATGAAAGCAAAAGATACCTCCAGTAACGTCATATATTTTGATACGTACAAACTCTCTCATCAATACCTTCAAAGTTCCAGAAATTTGAAAAGAAAAGACATTTCACGATACAACCAAAGGATGAAATCCGAAAATGGTTAATTTGTAATTATATCATACGATTTTTTTTTTTTTTTTGTCTTTTATTATGGCATTGTCTGTCTATCTGTCCGTCTTTAAGCACCTGTTCCTCAGGAACGAATAGACATATCAAGTTGAAATTAATGTCACGTTGTACGGTATATAGTCACGTGGTGAGATGAATGTTAGGTTTATAAGCCAACGGAACCAAGAGATACCGCCATTTATGCCACATATTTTCATGCTCGCAGACTCCAAATGGTTCAAATGGCTCTAAGCACTATGGGACTTAACATCTGAGGTCAGCAGTCCCCTAGAACTTAGAACTACTTAAACCTAACTAACCTAAGGACATCACACACATCCATGCCCGAGGCAGGATTCGAACCTGCGACCGTAGCAGCAGCGCGGGTCCGGACTGAAGCGCCTAGAACCGCTCGGCCACACCAGCCGGCTACACAGACTGACCCTTTAGAACTTATGGGTACTTCCTCTTGACGTAGAATCATTAAATTGTGGAAGAAGAAAGGTTTTACAGTGCAACTGAAGGAAATAAATCAGTATTTTGTTAATTTGTATATTACACGAAAAATATTTCTTTTGTCATTTGTTAGCTGACTTTAAACTTGAAATTAAAGCGTTCTCGAAAGTCTAGGAGCTGGCCGGTGTGGCCGAGCGGTTCTAGGCGTTTCAGTCTGGAACCGCGAGACCGATTCGGTCGCAGGATCGAATCCTGCCTCGGGCATGGATGTGTGTGATGTCCTTAGGTTAGTTAAGTTTAAGTAGTTCTAAGTTCTAGGCCACTGTTACCTCAGAAGTTAAGTCTCATAGTGCTCAGAGCCATTTGAACCATTTGAACCAAAGTCTAGGAATCACTGGGACCGATATATTGCCAGTATTAAAGTCAATAAAAAGCAAAAATTGTCGAGATTCTAGATTCCATGAATGGATGGTCTGTCTCTACACATAATTAAATTTGTTGGGCTCCCTCAATGGGCGAGTACTACTCGCACCTGGTCCATTTTAACGCTAAGGTAACTGATAACTTTCTTGGCGATTGTACGTCGATTTGTGCTTTTTATGTAATAATAATTTGTTTAAGATTAATATTCGACGAATATAAGTGGCAATAGCCTACCTAATACAATTAGGTCATTGCTCTATGCAGTGAGATTCAACTGCTCTGCCATAACGGTCCCAAGTTTCGTGGTGTATCTTAAAATGACTCCGAAGAGTCCGCAGTCCTTTACTGCTGAGTAGTCAAGAATCGTTTAGTTTCCAGTGTCCAGCGTATGACCGATGGCGCAGCTCCTCGGAGAGTTAAAGCCGCGGGTCCAAAGTTGTAACAGCTCTAGGCGCTAGGGTCGCCGACATCTCGCGGTTTACAACCGGTGCTGGCCGGCCGGCCTGGGGCCGGTTTTCGGTTTTCATCGCGGATCTGCCGTCGCAGGACCGCGCTCGCCGCTGACGTCGCAAAGATATTTCATTCCTCGCAAATATTACGCCGGGCCCGACCGTATAAGCCGCGTCATTTTTTTTACGCACTCGCCGTCCCGGCGCCCGCTCCTGCAGCGGTATATTTCGCGGCGCAGAGTTGGCAGCGCAGGCGTATGGTGGGGCGCCACATGTCTGTGAGTAAGTGTGTGTGTGTGTGTGTGTGTGTGTGTGTGTGTGTGTGTGGAGTCAGAGGGGCCGGCCCCGTCACCAACCGGCGCGGCTGTCGCTCGCACGCACGTGCACGCATACTGATGCACGCAGCACGCACGTGGCCGCTGGCCGCAGGCTAACTGCCCCCGTAAAACCGTGAGGGTGGCGCCAGGGCAGGGTTAGGGCCAGTTCCAGCCCCGGACAAGGGAAGCCGCCGCTACCCCTTTTTGCCCGGCGCAGGTACAGGGGACCGGAGGGAGGGGACTGAAAATAAAAAGGAAAGAGAAAATTAAATATGCAGGCGCGGTTTGCGCTACCGCAGAGGTGGTGCCGACGTTGCACGTCACCTAGCGGGGAGAGAACTGCTCCTGACTCGTCTACGCCCTCACTGTTACACAAGTTTCACAGTGGCCAGCACGGCAGTACTCCGCGAGACACTGTTCTGTGTGTGCCCCGAATGTAAACTCGTATAATGTTTCGTTTCACCCTTTCTTATACCATTCTAAAATTCTGCATGGTCGAAACTGATAAATGGCCGAATTCACGTCTCCGTACATGCTCGAATTTTCAGTTTTACATATTCCCGACATACTGTCGGTTGGTACAGCCACCAACACAATCATATAATTGTTTTTGCTTTAGTCTATACCCGCAATTTTTATGCTGTGTTTTGACTGTCGCTTTCGCCATAAAATATCATCATCATGCCATCCTATGATGAAAAATTAAAATAATAAATTTTAGAAACATTCAGCTCTAACAAAATATTAGTCATTTTCAGGAGCCATCGTGTTAATAATGTGTAACACCACCTTCCACAGCCGGCCGATGTGGCCGTGCATTTCTAGGCGCTTCAGTCTGGAACGACGTAACCGCTACGGTCGCAGTTTCGAATCCTGCCTCGGGCCTGGGTGTGTGTGATGTCCTTAGGTTACTTAGGTTTAAGTAGTTCTAAGTTATAGGGGACTGATGACCTCCGTTGTTAAGTCCCTTAGTGCTCAGAGCCATTTGAACCATTTTTTTCCTCTACATCAGTTTGGTGTTGTGTCGGTTTTTTGCAGCTCTATCATTTCCTCCAGCTCAGCCAGCGTTCCTGGCAAGTGAAATGTAACAAGAACAAGCACCAAATAAAATTCTTAATGTCAAACCACCGCTACTGCTACTGCTACTACCACAGGAACAAATGAAAGAATTTTTTTATACGTACTAGGCAGTCCTGTCTGTGGGTTTCCCACAGTAGGCTGGACCTCAACAGGAACAGGCCGAAGCGTCCGTCACTGTCCGGCCTCCTCATCTTTCTGCCTCTCCTCACAATCCAGAATCAAATCCTGGAGATGTGCCGCAATGAGTGAGAAGAAACGGAATTACTGACGAGAATCCACTATAGAATTCAACAAGCGGAATTTTTACGATTTATCCCCCATAACCACGGATCTACGAAAAAAGATTATTTATTTGTGTGGTAGTTCGTCTTCCGCAAATCTAAAACGCCTGCTTGTAATGCTAAATTTGTTGCTGCTGCGTTTCCTTGTTAAAGACAGGCGCACAGACACAAAACAGACAAATAACAACTGCTACTAGAGCGGAGAGGAGCAGAGTGAGGTGAGGATGAGGGAGATGTGTTGGTGGCTTATACAGACTCACCACATTTCACAAGCAGCCAATTAGAAAGCCTCTTTTTGAATGGAAGACCAATCAGGAAGGGTATTTGATGGGGAGGTCCAAAGGGTGTTTTCAGGAACCAATGAGATTCAAACTTCGACCGAAAGTTCCAGAAACACCCTGTTCGACTATAAGGTGGTGTGATCAGTGACGTCAAATTTGTTTCTCAGAGTGAGATAAGTTCCTCTCTCTCTCTCTCTCTCTCTCTCTCTCTCTCTGTCTCTCTCAACATCCAGCAGGTCCTTGTACTGGACTCATGACTCATTACAAGGCACCCCATACAGCAGTGGACAGCATCGTTGTCCGCTCATACAGTTACAGCTGTCCCGTTCCATTTTGTTAAGGAAAGCATGGTGGGTTGTCGTAGTATTAGAAGCTTCTTTCTCTCTGTGTGTCTCTGTTACCATCCAACAGATCACTGTACTGGACTCATGGTCCATTTCAAGGCACCCCATTCAGCAGTCAGCAGCGCAGTTAACCGCTCGGACAGTGTACAGATGTCCAGTTCCATTTTGTTAACGCACTCACGATGACGGGAGGCAATATTAGATGATGCTCCTGAACAGTGAATTACATTACACTATTATTATTACCGCGGGTTTTTTTTTCTTTTCTCCCGAGTGGGATGGTGTGTAGTGGTTAATAGACAGATTTTTGTTTGTTTGCTGTTTCTTCATCTGTAGGAAGGTGCCGCACATCCCTTTGCTTTCTGAAACACATGGCCTAATGATACAACGTGCATTGCTACTGAGACTCGCGGCACCTGGCCAGAGTGGTGTATGGCAACGGAGCTGGGACTAGCAGCAGACCGACGGGCGGCAGTCCCATAAGTGTTTATGGACGGTCTACAGGTTGTGAAGTTACCGGAAGAGGCCCTCCCCAGAATGGCGTTCGAGATGCAGTTCTTCCTATCCTAACTTTGCTCTTAGTAGGAGTACCATTGGCGGGGTGGTGGTGTGCAGGGGAATATGTCGGGGCATGACCAGAAGATTTTTATCCATCCAGTGTTTGGATATCTGATTTGGACCTCACCTTACAGTCAGGTGGCACGGAGTTGTGTATGGTTCTGTGATGAAAGTTCCACTCATAAATTTGGGGTAATTTTTTTTTAAAACATCATACAGCAGCGAACTCCATCTCTCGATGACAAGGAGCATGCTACGACACTGGTTTGGTGGTTACGGCAACAGTCTGGTTAGCACTGCTTGCTGTCTGTTGGGGCCTGCAGCCATGGCAGTCCCATAAGTGTTTATGGACGGTCTACAGGTTGTGAAGTTACCGGAAGAGGCCCTCCCCAGAATGGCGTTCGAGATGCAGTTCTTCCTATCCTAACTTTGCTCTTAGTAGGAGTACCATTGGCGGGGTGGTGGTGTGCAGGGGAATATGTCGGGACATGACCAGAAGATTTTTATCCATCCAGTGTTTGGATATCTGATTTGGACCTCACCTTACAGTCAGGTGGCACGGAGTTGTGTATGGTTCTGTGATGAAAGTTCCACTCATAAATTTGGGGTAATTTTTTTTTAAAACATCATACAGCAGCGAACTCCGTCTCTCGATGACAAGGAGCATGCTACGACACTGGTTTGGTGGTTACGGCAACAGTCTGGTTAGCTCTGCTTGCTGTCTGTTGGGGCCTGCAGCCATGGCAGTCCCATAAGTGTTTATGGACGGTCTACAGGTTGTAAAGTTATCGGAAGAGGCCCTCCCCAGAATGGCGTTCGAGATGCAGTTCTTCCTATCCTAACTTTGCTCTTAGTAGGACTACCATTGGCGGGGTGGTGGTGTGCATCACGAACTGCCTCATGACAATGAATTTTGTGACCCACAAGGTATTTGATTAAATAAAGACGCGAGTTTTCATACTACAAAGCATACTCTTTGAACTTTAAGTTAGCGGAATAAGTCAGAGCTGCTTCCTGGTGGTGCCAGCATAGTGGGAGGCGACCATAACACGCGACGGAGGTCGACAGTGGCCATGGATATGATTCATGGGTTGGAGCAGTAACAAGGCTTTTTTCTTTGTGGGACGTAACTGACAAGGACAGATCTTTTTACCAGGTGAGACAATACTTAGAGCATATATATAGCCTATGACTTCCTGCTATTCAGGAATTTCATGATACTTGAGGGATATGAGAAGATGTGTTTGCCCCAGTTTCCTCTGTCACTACGAATGTGGGGTAGGGTACACATTTAGGAAGGGGTGTTCAGCAGACAGGTATTCAGTTGTTGTTCAGAACGTAGGCTTGTGCCGATTTGCAGAAAGGATTTCCCTCAGTGTTTAGGAATGTCGTTGTAACCAGAACGCTTAATGGTTCGTGTCATATTCTTGACAGGAATCTTGTTGACGAAGAACTGATCGGTTTCGACAGGTATTACCTCTGCCTCTCTCTCTCTCTCTCTCTCTCTCTCTCTCTCTCTCTCTCTCTGGTGCAGGTGCTGAGAAAGCTTTTAGCATTAACGACAGAATGCTCTAAAAACAGCTGTATTATTGGGGGCTGCTGTTGAAAGTTTTGACAATGGGGACGTTGGAGAGCTATATCTTAGGAACGACTTTTTTTGTGAAAATGATTGACAGAGTCTGTTATTTGGAAACTGAGACGACGACTGGCCACTTACCACAGACACACAGGAGTTGCGAAAGTAGGGTATTGTTTTAGATCTGCAGTAGTTTCTGTATGTTCTCATCCATCCATACATTTGAGGTTCCGTGCATATTTGTGTTTTAATGCTGCAGAATGGACCATGTCACTTTTGCGAAATCGTAACAGGATTCTGCATGCTGCCTCACGCGGCAGCCATGGAGTGCTGCACTGAGTGCCTTGCTATAGTTCGCAACAATTGGCAGCATGCATGACATCCCAATTACAAGCCGTATTAGCTGGAAGATAGCAGAGCAAGCCATACCACTACCCCAACGTGACGCGTCACCTCCCCTCCGCAGCAGCCCTTGACTACGCCCTGCACCATGCTGTACGTTACACATGCAATTACGATTGTCGTGTGTAGTAGCGCTAGCGCCTGGTAGTTTAGAAAGCTTTTTTATACTGCTGCTATATCCTGCAGTGTATTGGTGTAATTTACAGGCAAAGTGGCGCTACTTTTTGCACAGTCGTTTTTAGCAGTGTTATTAACTGTACCACGAATGTGTGGTCCAATTTTTTAACATCACTGCAGTTTTCGTTTTTTAGCACTCCATAATTTATATGTAGATAGCAGTTTAGGGGACTGTTTCACTTATCGTTTTAGACCAAGTCTTTTTTTCTGCCAATTCAGGAGTGGACCAGAGAGATTTATTGGGTCTTGCAAGTGAAGGGAGTGTCCTGTGTAAGGTTACTACCTATTCTGAGTACACCTCACTCTAGTTTCGAGTGGTATTGTGAATTTTTTCCCAGAAAGATAACGCCAGTTGTGTGACATCATTAATTTTGAGTCATATTCCGGTTTTCGAAACTCATTTTGCTGCGCTGTGCATACAGATATGTAATTAGGATCGATCTTTGCTTCAGTTTCCCATCAGAAGTAAATAAAGTACAGTAACATAACCATCCTCTCCAGTAGCTGGACAGGGGCTGGACATTTCCCGCCTTGTCCAGGGGTATGGGTGATGATATGGGGTGGGTGACATCACAGGGCGCAGGGTGGGGGCAGTTAGGTTAGTGGAGGTTCAAAATTTCCTTATTTTCAGCTAAAAATAGAATTTTCCACCCTGACATCAGTGCAACATCGTCACATCAAAGGCAGCCATATTGGATTCGCACTTTTGGATAAATTTGGCAACAATGCAAGCTCTACCAGAAACTGCCTAGCCCCACTAATTACGTAAGCGCCACTGCTCTCAGACATTAACGGATACCTGTCGGCCTCTCCGTTGTCTGTGGTGAGAGGTAATGCCTGAAATTTCATATTCTCAGTACTCTCTTGACATTGTAGATCACGGACTATTGAATTCCCTAAAGACTTCCGAACTGGAATTTCTCATGCATCTAGCTGCAACTGCAATTCCGCGTTCAAAGTCTGTTAATTCCCGTCGCAGGCCGTAATCACAGAGACGTTTTCATATGAATCACCTGAGTATAAATGACAGCTCCCCTGTACATTACCATTATATGCACTGCCTACGAGATACTACCGCCATCTGTATTTGTAACGATCGCTTTCCTGTACCTTTCGTCACCGCAGTGTAATGCCGGCCGCGGTAGCCGAGCGGTTCTAGGAACATCACTCCGGAACCACGCGGCTGCTACGGTCACAGGTTCGAATCCTGCCTCGGGCATGAATGTGTGTGATGTCCTTAGGTTAGTTGGGTTTAAGCAGTTTTAAGTTTAGGGGACTGATGTTATGTCCCATACTGCTTAGAGCCATTTGAACCATTGGACCGCAGTGTGAACGGTTATTTGTGCGAGTATTCCATAAAACTCCGGAACGCATGTACGAGAATCCCTTTATGTAAGCGATTGTGAAGTTTGACGCTTTCTTTTCAGGTGTATACTGTTGGTGAGAATGTTGCAACATTCCACATGTGTATAAAGTGAGAGACCTGCGAAGGCCCTTCATTCTGATTTTAACCATCACAACGATGACTACGAAGTTAGTTCGTCCACTCTTGTCGATGTTTATTCCAGGCTAAATTCATGGTGAGATTTTATTATTTCATACAGGGTCTCCTCCACTTTTAATTTCTGTGAGAATCATCTACCAGGGAGAAGTAGATATTTTTGTGTTTGGAAGTGGCACATTGCTTGCATATTTCCTATAGGTTCGCTAATTCAAATCCTATGTGAACGAAAATAAAAACAATAGGAAACGTTTAGAGCATTAATTCCTTTTAATATCTAAATTCGTTCGAATTCCCCCATAGATCTAATGTATCTGCCTTTCCAGTAAATTTGAGTTAAAGTGCCTTCAACATTTACTTAAATATACGTTTGGTGCTATTTTAAGTTGAAATATGTGACAGATTTATTTATTTTGTTCTTCGTGTTCATTACAATTCCGTCATATTCGATTTAAGCTGAGGCTTACTCACTGGTTCCCATCTCCTTGTGGTAAGTGAAAACATAGTAAACGAAACCCTATTGTGAATTATGTAACAGTACCTGCTCATCTACAGCCTACGGTTTTGTCGCAGTGATAACAACGGTTTCCGACAGATCACCGAATTTAAGCGCTGTCGGTTTGGGCTAGAACTTGGATGGGTGACCATCCGATCTGCCGAGAGCTGCTGGCAAGTGGGGTGTACTAAGCTATTGTGAGGCAACACTGAGGCGCTACTTGACTCAGAAATAGCGGCTCCGGTGTCGTAAACTGACATACGCCCGGGAGAGCGATGTGCTGACCACACGCCCCTCTATATCCGTCTCCAGTGACGCCTGTGAGCTGAGGCTGACACGGCGGCCGGTCGGTACCGCTTGGTGTTCGGGTGTAGTTTAACTGCTCTTTTACATGTGAAATTCCAGTGGAAATAGCAAATAGTAAACATCATTACAATCCGCGTGAATGAGTAAGCTGCATTCATTTGCCCAAAATCGTATTTAAAAGACTTCACGTGATTTTCGAAATTAGTGACCGCCCACTGAACGGTGATACTTCCTCTCTTGTGGGTTCACGCTGTACAAGTCCGTTTACTATTTGTGCTTAAGAATAATGTCTTCGATTTCCTTCTATATGTGTACTGATGAGAGAATGATATTTTTTATTGTTCCTTCGATTTTTCAGGTATCATCCCGTCTCTCCTGTGCCACATGATGCTGTCTGAAATGATGGGCACGTAGATAAATAAGTGTCTTCTTTCTTGTGTCTCGTGTGGACGGACTACATATGACAATAATTTACATGATTATAGGTTGCCTGGTATGTCAAATATGAGATTATAAAGTCACCTTACATCTACATCAGGCTTAGTACCTAGAAATGATAATCTGTTATGTGTTGTGTAATTTTTCACCATGTGCACACTCTTCGAAATAAAGTTGAGTCTGGTATTTAGAAAAATTCTTCTGAAATACACATATCAAAAAAAGTTTCGCATAACCCCAGTTCTCAGAACTCCTAAAGATAGACGTTGACTGTGGACACTCTATCACAGACACAGTCCCTTTGACTGTTGAGAGATGTCACTAAACACGCCCGAAGACGTCAACAAGCATGCATGAGCCGCCACTATTAGACAGAGGGGGTCCGATAAAAGATCAGTTCCTGTCATTCCACCAGGAAGGAGACACACGGCTCATGTTGTCTGTATTTCGTCCATACCTAGACGGTCAATACCGCAGTTCGATGGCGTCCGCATTGTTACTTTGTGCCAGGAGGGGCTTTCAACAAGGGAAGTGTCCAGGCGTTTCGGAGTGAACCAAAGCGATATTGTTCGGTCATGGAGGAGATACAGAGAGACAGGAACTGTCGATGACATGCCTCGCTCAGACGGCCCAAGGGCTACTACTGCAGTGGATGACCGCTACGTACGGATTATGGTTTGGAGCAAACCTGACTGCAACGCCACCATGCTGAATAATGCTTTACGTCCAGCCACAGGGCGTCCTGTTACGACTCGAACTGTGCGCAATAGGCTGCATGATGCGCAACTTCATTCCCGACGTCCATGATGAGATCTTTACAACCACGACTCCATGCAGTGCGGTAGAGATGGGCCCAACAACATGTCGAATGGACCGCTCAGGACTGGCATCGCGTTCTCTTCACCGATTAGTGCCGCATATGCCTCCAACCAGACAATCGTCGGAGACGTGTTTGGAGGCAACACGGTCAGGCTGACTAGACACACTGTCTAGCGAATGCAGCAAAATGCAGGTTCCCTGGTGTTTTGGGGTGGCATTATGTGGTGCCGACGTACGCAGCTGGTAGTCATGGAAGGAGTCGTAACGGCTGTACGATACGTGAATGCCATCCTCCGACCTGTAGTGCAACCACATCGGCAGCATATTGGCGAAGCATTCGTCTTCATGGACGTGCACCTTTTGTGAATGACATCCTTCAGTATAACGACATCGCTCGACTAGAGCGGCCAGCATGTTCTCCTCACGTTTTAACTATCGAACGTGCCTGGGATGGATTGAAAAGTGCTTTTTATGGACGACGTGAGCCACCAACCACTCTGAAGAACTACGTCGAATCGCCGATGAGGAGTTGGACAACCTGGACCAACAGTGCCTTGATGAACTTGTGGGTCGTATGCCACGACGCTTAGAGGCATGCATCAGTGCAAGATGGCTTGCTACAGGGTATTAAAAGAACCGGTGTGTACAGCAGTCTGAACCACCAGCTCTGAAGATCTCGCTCTATTGTAGTACAACATGCAATGTGTGGTTTTCGTGAGCAATTAAAAGGGCGGAAATGATGTTATGTTGATGTATATTCCAGTTTTATAATCAAGTTCCGGAACTGTCGGTCCCGAGATGACGCAAAACATTTTTTGATGTGTATACTATGGCATAAAAATTTCGTTCCTATTCCTGACGATTGGTGTCACCTTGTTCGTAATAACCTTCCGAGGACATATGTAAATAATATGGATAAATGATGTGCATAAATAGTCGCGTTTAAGACCTATGCTACTGCCTACAACGCTACGTTTCTCACCCAGGGACCATGCCTATGTTAGCAGCTGCGAACCGTGGTCGCATGGAAGTTTTGTTACAAGTGTATTCGATTGGGCATAGCAAAGGTGCAGGGCTCCTCTTCGTTTGCTCGTGCCGTTCCCCACATCGTAGCATGGTGGGGTCATTGTTATATTCAGATTTGACATGGTTGATTTAAACGGTCGCTGGATACTCTTCCTGTCTCACCCTCTCACCCCTCCCAGGATCGGATATGTGTACACCAAATGACTGCATGTAATGTTGTTCATGTGAAAGTCAGAAATAGTTTCAACGTGTTTACTAATTGTTAACGGAGGGTGGAATCTGGTATCAGCCCAGTATTCGTCTAGTGGGATGTAAAAGCAACATGTAGGCTGGCTGGGACACCGACCCTCGTCGTTAATGAGCCGGGCGGATTCGATCCGTTGTAGGCGTACCTCCGTGTCCCAGAAAAAGGTGCTTTAACGTGCACATCTATCAGGGCAGGGACTGAATAAAAGCAATGACAGTGCCTAAGCATTGAAAACGGCTTTCGGGTAGTAGACCAGACACTCATAGGAACTTTTTACACTATCCGACGTAACTGTTTTACAAAACGATAAGAGTGTCCCGCATCTCATTGATTTCGTAGCCCATTTACCAAATGTCAGCTAACGTGTTTGAGATTTTCGTTGAACCACATTTCCTGCAGCAAAAATCATGCTTTCTATATCTCTTAAGCATCACCCGGGTGGCAAGATTCCTTTTCAAACAAGGGTTCCTGAAGAGGATTTGCAGTCCGTGTACTGCGGAAGTCTATCTCATCGTATTATGTAACAGCCCTACACAGGATAATATTTTCAAATTTCATCAGTATTTAATTAATGCTGCTGTTTTTGTGGTCTGCAGTCCACCGATAGACTGAAGCATCTCTACATGGTAGTCACCCTGAGCAAGCCTCCTCAACTATGAGTAACTACTGCAGACTCCATCCACTTGAACCTGCTTACTGTATTCATACTTAATCTCCTTGTACAAGTTTTACCCTCCACACTTTCCTTGCCTACCAAACTATTTCTTGATTCCTCCAGATTCCTTATTTTAGTAGAGTTGTGCCATAAATTCCTTTTTGATTCGGTGTCTCGTTAGTTAATAGATCTACCCATCTAATGT
Source organism: Schistocerca gregaria (assembly GCF_023897955.1). Taxonomy (NCBI): domain Eukaryota; kingdom Metazoa; phylum Arthropoda; class Insecta; order Orthoptera; family Acrididae; genus Schistocerca; species Schistocerca gregaria. Next base: position 623,337,828 of record NC_064923.1, read on the forward strand.
TCAGCAATATTTGGTAGAGCCACATTTCAAAAGATTGTAAACTAGGGTGACAGGAGTCATGGGAGAGTGATATGTACACATAAAAATGGCGGTAGTATGCGTAGACAATATATAAAAGGGCAGTGGATTGACGGAGCTGTCAGTCAGGTGATTTACGTGAAATGTTTACTACGTGACTGTGGCCGCACGACAATAATTAACAGACTTGCAACGCAGAATGGTAGCTGGAGCTAGATGCATGGGACATTCCATTTCGGAAAATGTTAGGGGCATAAGATCCACAGCGTCAAGAGTGCGCCGAAACTACCAAATTTCAGGCATTATCTCTCACCACGGACGACACAGTGGCCGATGGCCTTCACATAACGACCGAAGGCAGCGTCGTTTGCTTTGAGTTGTCAGTGCTAACAAGAAAGCAACACTGCGTGAAATAATGACATAAATTAATCTCGGACGTACGACGGACGTGTCCGATAGGACAGTGCGGCGATATCTGGAGTTAATGGGCTATAGCAGCAGACGACGGATACAAGTGCATTTGCTGACAACACGACATCGCCTGCAGTGTCTTTCCTGGGCTCGTGGCCATACCGCATGGACCCTAGACTACTGAAGAACCGTAGCCCGGTCAGATGAGCCTCGATCTAAGTTAGTAAGAACTAACGGTAGGGTTAGAGTATGGCGCTGAGCCCTTGAAGCCATGGACCCAAATCATCAATTAGGCAGTATGCTAACTGGTGGTGACTCAATAATGGTGTGGGCTGTATTTACATGGAATGGACTGGGATCCTGGGTTCAACTGAACCGATCATTTATTGGAAATAGTCACCATTTGCTACCATTCGTGGACTTGGTTTTCCCAAACAACTATATCATGTCATCGAGCCATAATATTGTCGGTTGGTTTGAAGATCATTCTGGACAATTCGAGCGAATGATTTGGTCACCCAAATCGTCTGACCTGAATCCCATCGAACATTTGTGCAACATAACCGACAGGTCAATTCGTGCACAAAATCCGCACCGGCAACACTTTCATATTAATGGGCGGTTATAGAGGCAGCATGACTCAATATTTCTGTAGGTGACTTTCAACGATTTTTCGAGTCAATGCCATGTCGAGTTGCTGCACTGCGCCGGCTATATTAGGCGGTATTCAATGACTTTTATCACCTCACTGTATCGCATTCTTATCTGAACTGCTTATCTCCCTCATTTCAATTTCTTCTCATTAGTTAGTCGATCTAATCTTCAGCTTCCTTCTGAAGCACCCCGTTTTAAATGCTTCCATCATTTTATTGCCTGAACTGTTTGCTGGCCACGCTTCGCTTCCATACGACGCTACAGCCTATACAATTACCTCCAAAAATGACTTCCAAACACTTAAATTTATATTAAATTTTAACTAAATTCTCTTTTTACAGCGGTTTTTATATGAGGAAAATAACGTTTCCTCAGATTCCTCTTGGGAATCCCTATTATCTCTATAGTGTATTTGGCAAGCGTAGACGGCGAGTAGATTAAGCGTAACGTTGTCGCTAAGTTATGGAGCACTTCCGAGGAAGTGAACGCAGGCCGGGACGCAACGTATCGGCGGCGATCCCCTTAAACAGGCGGCGCGCAGCTGCAATCTCTGGAAAATAATTAAGTGTGCAAGAGCAGCTGCAGCCCGAGCAGGGCGCGGGTGTGGGCCCAGGAAATTGAGTCCGCCACAGGCGCGCCGTCTTGGGCCGTCACCAGCGCCCCGCTCCCAAAACCCAGCTAGGCCCCGTCTCATTCCCCAACTTTATCGACATTCTCTGTAATAAGAAGATAAGGAAATGTTAGGAGACGGTATTTTACATACGAAGTAGGAGTCTAATTTGAATCTAAAAGCTAGCATGTCTCGCTTAATTGGCCGAGTACAGATCCCCTTCCTCTTCAGTGAAGGACTAGGATGACTTGTTCTGAAGGATAGCATATGGAAAGGAAAACTCTATTGATAAAGCGAGATCAACGAAAAAGGCATTGATCTGTGGCGATCATGCAGTCTCGATGGTTTCGTAAAGACATGGAATGGTCAGAATGTTGAGGGAGAGAAAACGTATTAAAAGAATCTTAGACGTCACGAGCAATTTTTCCTTTTTTACTCTTTATTCTCTAGTGATGGGAGTAAATCACCCTGTTTCTGATCCGGCCTGAAGTTATTTTGCGTGAAATGCTCCTATAGGCAGACTGTGGGGCAGAGGGAATTGCCGTTGGTAATATTTGGGAAAGACTTCCAGTTTCAGCAATTGCCTGAAACCAAAGCAAACGCACCAAAACCCTTGACCAGAGGCAGCAGATTGAAACCACTTTCTTGAATTTCTGAGATAATGTTACGGTTGTCCTAGACAAAAAGTAAATTTTTGTGTGTGTATGTGTGTCAGTGTGAGAGCGTTGTGTGGGGCGAATTATTCCAAATATCTATTAATCTTAACTGAGACTAATAACAGTGGAGGATACAGAGAAAACAGAATTTAGCTTAATGATATGTAAAAGTAAAGAAGAATTTTGTGTAACGAAATAGGATGGTGAATAAGTTTTTTAAAACCTAAATTCGGAACTAAAAATTAATGGAATTCAAAGAAGGCAATGTCAAACATGGCGGCGATGCAACGGAGGCAGAAGGACTGTATTTACAAATACGAAGAACAACAAAAGCTTGATGGTATCGGATATTGAAATGGAAATTAGGCGTCCGTATCTGTAAGTGCACATCTGGAGAAGAACACTGTATGGAAGCGAATCTTCCACCAGAGTAAATCAATAGTAGAAGGCTACTGGAAAAATTTCAAGTATAGTACTGGCGGAGAAAGTTAAAAAGAAATATGTGGACAGACCACTACGAAATGAAGAAGTGCTAAATAGAAACGTTGAGGAGAAAAGATCGGACATATTAGTGGGGCATCAGCTATGGTATGCAGGAATAAGCAACTTGATGCCTATGGAAGCAGCAGAGACGAAATTATTCAGGCAGACATAGGTTAGAATACGCAAAAGAGATAATGTTGGCTGTAGCAGCTATGTAGATATTAGAAGATTGGTACATATTCGAACTAGCAGACAACAGCATCAAACGAGTCGTAAGACTGATGACCGAGAAAAAAAGAAGAACCCAAAAAACAGAGTAAGATGTTAACGTATATTGAGTGTTACAGCAAGACGACTTCATTGTTCCTATACCTCAGAGCTTGTGTGTCGCATTGTTGTTAAGAGCACAAGAAATCAAACAAAATCGTTTTCATTTCAGTCTGCTCGGGCAATGGGTGCAGACTGAGCGTGTCATTGCGTAATACATGGCACTAACATTCGTTGACGATTGTTGTACAAAAATGATATCATCCGTTAATGTCTCCTGGGCGATACACAGTTTACTTTATGCGAACGATGACAGTAACACGCTCTTGTTACACTTACATGTTTCACACAGCCTTAGGGTGCCATAATCTGCAGAGCAATAACAGAAATTTTATTCCTTTGATGTTTATTTTATATTTTATCTCCATGGAATGATTACCGAAATTTCAGAAGAACCCCACTGCCGACTGGAGGTTCTCAATTCTTCTCAAGTGATTCTTCGCAGCGATACTCACAGGGGATTTAGTACCGTAAAACGAAATTTCAATACAGACACGATCGCTCAAGTCTTTTGAGTTTTTATGAATAGCTTTTGCAGAAATAGAGGGCAGTTTTACACGTTACATTGAGTTTAGTTCTGTTAAACTTCTCCAAGCGCAGTGTTACCTGTTTCTTTTAAGTACTTGATATTAGTGTAAGGTTAGTCCCGTCCCATGACGCTGTAACACTGTCACAGCAGACGGGGGAATGAATGTTGGAAATATCGTTTGCCACATTACGTACACGGGGTCGGAAGGTGATGCTACGTGTGATTTACGTATGGAAGTACAATGCGACCGTTCCCTATTCTCGTAACTGAATTTTAGTCAACTTTCTTATCTCGTGTCTCGTAGACGTTTCCCCAGTTGGCTTCTTATCCGTCGTTCGGGACCTCTACCACCAGTACAATATAAACTGTGCAGAATAATGTGGCAAGCGGGTAAGTTTAAATGTTAGAAAAATGGTCAAATGCGTGTGAAATGTTAATGGACTTAATTGCTAAGTTCATCAGTCCCTAAGCTTACACACTAGTTAACCTAAATTACCCTAAGGACAAACACACACACCCATGCCCGAGGGACGACTCGAACCTCCGCTGGCACCAGCCGCACAGCCCATGACTGTAGCGCCTTAGATGTTTAAATGCTAAGCGTAATGAGAATCGTAACATGTTATGATGCCGACTAATTTTGTTTTATTTGTACAGTCACAAAATTAGTAATATTATTTCTAGAGTCAGTCTATCGTTAATATTCATAACAAGATTCCCAGTCATTAACGTGACAAAATGCTTCACACGATCTTAGAATCCGCGTAAGATAGCACAATAAGTTTTCCGAGGTGAGCTTAACAATTAAATCAGTCTATATGTGCAGCTGCACTTCACGCACTAATTCACGTGTTACCACAAACAAAACAGTTGGTAGACTATCCTGTATTAATAAAATACCGCCAGAGTGGTCAGTCAGGCAGTTTTCCACAAACTGTTCTTCCTTTACATGAGATCAGATTTTTAATCGAATCATGTAGCACCTCATCGGTAACAGAAAGTGCCGGCCGGGGTGGCCGAGCGGTTCTAGGCGCTAAAGTCTTGAACCACGCGACTGCACGAATCCAACCTTGGGCATGGATGTGTGTGATGTCCTTAGGTTACTTACGTTTAAGTAGTTCGAAGTTCTAGGTGACTGATGACCTGAGAAGTTAAGTCCCATAGTGCTCAGAGCACTTTGAACCATAACCAAAAGTAGACTAGTAGTGAGATACAGTATCGTAGCAGTTTGGTGCCTGCTGTTTATGGGCGTACTTGTGATTGGTCAATCCTCTCCGTCAATAAGCACTGCCAGTAACTAAAATTTATAATTAGCGTTTCCTGATGAACTGAGTGTTACTGAATTTATTGTCAACAAGTTCTTAATATAAGTAACGTCATTACTACCGTTAGAGCTGTCTTAATATCGAAAAAGCAAATTACAAATAATAAAAGATTTGCTTCTTCTCGCCCAGCGTTGTAGGTGTAGACTTCAAAATGGTTCAAATGGCCCTGAGCACTATGGGAGTTAACATCTGAGGTCATCAGTCCCCTAGAACGTAGAACTACTTAAACCTAACTACCCTTAGGACATCACACACATCCATGCCCAAGGCAGGATAGGAACCTGCAACCGTAGCGGTCGCGCGATTCCAGACTCAAGCGCCTAGAGCCGCTCGGCCACCAGCAGCCTGCGTGTAGACCTCTCTGTTCCAGACTGCTCTTGCTCGCCCGGCCGTTGTCAGGCGATATGACCATCTGGTGCGTCGTTGGATGAGCCTGCACTGTGATTCTACATACTCGCTAGGGTCCCGTAACTAAATCTTCCTATACTGCGCATTAAAACGTAGAAACAAAAATGTAATAAACGCTGGCAAGTATGTGGAATAAATGCCGCATCGCAGCTGAAAATTTGTCGGCCTCATTTACGAATTCTGCAGTACTTTTCGAGCGAAGGATCTGCTATCTGTCATGTCTTTTTCTCAAATGGATTGTTTAGGAGGAAACAGGCAAATGGGACATATATATCCGTATGAAGAAGTGCCTAAGATACGAGCAGTGCGAGGCTTGTGTTCCCACCATCATGTTTTAACGTAGTTCCACCTCACTACGTTAATTTAAATTACTACTGTCACTGAGTTGCTGTTTTGCCTGACCGGGACGGCGCTAGCAGCGCGTATCGATATATACCCTCTAGCAGTATCTTTGAACGAGTATTATGACTTCCCGGTCGTTGTCTGTCGTAAGCCAGTTCGTGTCGCGAGTTCGGGCTGCCAGTCAGTTGGACCGCGTCTGGAGCGCAGTTCGGACCTGCCGGTAAGGGAGTTGCAATGCGACACTAGTGCAGTCGGGTTGGAGCAGTGAGGTCTCCGTCGACGTGGCTCGCCCGACCATTGCCGCCACGCATCACTTGCGTCGAGCCACGGTCTTGGTGAATCGTCAATCGGGCGTCCCACCGGATGACGCGTTTTGGCTTGCCGATCGTTCATGAGTCGGCTGTGTGTGTGTGCATCGACTCCCAATTAGTTTTTGTGCGTGCTCGTTACTGTTGGGTATCGTTCAGGTCTGCGTGAAGTGTTTGTCAGGTTGTATGTGTGGTTGGCGTTATTTCCACTGACGACTATTTTAGATGTTGTCGGCATTCTGAGAGGATACGGTCGGTTGCTGCGGACCAGGAAAGTTATATCCGCGCGGTGTAGTCTGCTAGGTCCGCTGGCGGTCCCTTCGCAGTGTTGGAGCGTGTGTGGAGCTGTCCGATCGCTACGAGCTTCATGGCTCACAGACTCAGGACATCAAAGTTGATTCGTGTTTTAAGTACCCAAGCCACGTCCATTTATGTTGTGTGGTCCGTTTCGGAGGTTCGCTGTTGGGGAGGTTTTCCTGTCAGCAACACCGAGTGTTTGTATTGCTGAAATTTAGCCGTCATGCGGTGGATTAACCATATCGGTTGACAATTCTAGTGCACCAGTGGAATTTTCTGCCTCGTGGCCGTTAGTGTTCCGGTTACCTGCCATTGCCACTAACGTAATTTCAGGCAGTGTCCATTCCTCACCTGTTGTCGCTGCGAACGTGGTGTGTAGTTTTGACAGCTAATAGATATTTCATTGTGGATAATCTCGTTCGAAACATTTTGTATTTGAGTTCTCATGTACCGATTGATGGCAAGCCAGTCGTTTTGAGGTCTGTACGTGGCTGTCCCTTGGTTGAGTTTCCGACGGATCAAGTGTAACTGGGCTCACCACCTGTCTCACCTAAAAGAATGAGGGCCGACCGACCCCCTGGAGGCTTCTTAGTGCCGTTGTCTTTAATGTCTTCGTCACCAGTGTTTAATTGTGTGTTTGTAATCTATCATAGCCAATGAAGAAACTCTTCGTTTTACTGTGTTTTATGTAAGTAAGTTTGAATTCCGGCATGTTGATATTTACTGAAAGGTTATTGCCGTTGTGTTGTCTTTTCATTTAGTCCAGTTTCAGCTACTTAAAACTTAAGGATTATGGATATTTTTTCTTTTTTTTGGAAAATGAATTGAGGGTCTTCAGCCTTGGAACCTTATTCTTAAAATTACATTTCCAGCTTAAACATTGCGGTTTGGAACCTTACAATGTTATTTATAATCCGTCTTGATTGCATAATTTTTATTCGTATGACCGGTTTCGGTTCATTCAGAACAATCTTCAGATCTGATATTTCAGTTACAGGAGTAACCCGTCCAAATCCAACAACTTTCACATGCTGCATCACGCATGAGTGCGTGCATTGCTATCAAGACGGATTATAAGTAACATTGTAAAATTCACTGATTGCTGTTACAGCATTAGACATTATTCCTATGTTTGCAAAGCTTGGAAAATTATTCTTAAAATTACCCTTTGAGCAAAACATTGCAGCTTTCTGCCTTTGAAAGGTTATGCTAATTATTTTTCATCAGAATTTTACTGTGGGCCTTCTCCTTTCTGTATTGCATGCTGATTATGTTTGTCTATCCACTTTTGCCTTGAGGCTTTAAGCCCAGCTGTAATAAAAATATATTTAAATTATTTTATTTGCTATTTTAACTGCATTTTTATCTTGCTGATTTTTAAAATTTCTTGTTGGGAGGTCTTCAGCCGTGAAGGAATTGCAATTTGGAAACTGGTAGTTGTAAAAGTTCGACTATGAGCCGCTTTGGTTGTAAATGTGTTTTTAAATTACAATTTTAAGGTGAAACTGACCCCAACCTTATCCGGCCCTTTCCACAGTGCTAATTACATGTTCTGTACAGCGGGTTTAGCGGGAGTCTCAGTCAAGTACGTAGATCAAAGCAGAATTTTCGCTATATGTAAGCCATATAAGTACAGACATGTGCCAAAAGTGACAGTATTGAAGGAGCGTAAATAATTATGGTGCATTTTGCATTCAGACCCTTGAGACAAGTGGAATTGTTCTCACGTGATGCGGAGGTGATGAATAAAATACTTAACGGCCTTTAGGGCGGTACAGTAGACAGAAACAAAGGGCCCGCACACTCATTTCTGATTCATGTACCCTGTGCAGATCGTAACCAACTGCGCAACACGTCCTCTGCTCATGAACGGTGGCGTAAGAGAAGGACAAGGAGAGAGGAGAGAGGGGTGCGGCACAAGATGAATGGCTGGTGTAACGAGCTAATGTATTGCGCACGACTTAACTTTTAGGGGATGGCGAGTAATACCGCAGCCGGAGGGGGTGTTCCTGGCTTCTGCTTCCCCCTCTGCCAGCGGCGCCCGGCGCATCCCGTGGGTCTTATGAAATGAAATGTCTGCCCCGCGGGGAGTGCGCTGCAGTGTACTGCGAAGGCTACAGCAGCGGAGCGCCGTAAAAAGTCTGCAACTGCGCCCGCACGCACCGGGGTGGAGGGGGGCGGGGGGGGAGCCGGCGGGCCGTGCGTGCGTGAGTGCGTGCCACGGCGGGAGCGGGAAGGGAGAGGCGAGGGACGGCTGCCGGCCCGGTAAGTAGTAATTCACCGCAGCAGCGCGCGGCGCTGCGCGGCTGCCTAACGAAATAACGCTTCTATTAGAGCGGCTCAATGTCATTAGCCGCCGGGCAGGCCGCATAGCGCCGCATAAAACACGCCGACCGCCCCAGCCGGCCGCGTAAAAGGATTGCCGCCGTCGGAAGCCGAGAGGCTGCCGCCCCCGTGTCTGGTCCGGGAGGCGGCACCGTTTCCGGAGGCGGGGGCGGCAGTCGCTGGCAGCTAATGCGTGCGTGCGAGGCGGGGACCGCCGCCAAACGGCAAACGGTGAACCAGCCTTATTCGATATCGTCAGCGCGGCGGCGGGTGCTAAACTGACTGAGTCAAAGGGGCGGAAAGGGAACGGTCGCCAGGGAAGACACTGGTGTGGAAATGTACCGGCAGCGAAATGTATCATTACTTCCAATGGATGGATCTTATGAAACCATCCTTGTAACATCCGCCCCCTTATCTTTTCTCCACATCTCCAGGACCAATAAACTGCCACTATTCAGAGCCACGCGAATAGGTTATAAAATTGACTTCAAGATGAGAGGCATAAGAAAAGACCATAAAAACCATAAAAATACCAACAAACTGCTGTGAAATTAGACGTAGGGTTAGGTTGGTAGATGTGGCACTAGTAACTTAATTTCGTTCGTCATATTCGACGTTTTAAGAAAGCCTACAGTTGTGTCATTCAGTATTTAAATAACGGAAACTGCAACCGTTACTTATTTTTTCGTGTGTAGCACAACGTCTTCCGAGAATTTTTTCCCACATTCAAGTGCTTTTGCTTATATAAATATTTTTGGTGATGTCTGCACGTGTGATTTTAAGCCTCTCTTGCGTCTTCTTCAGATTTTTAAGCTATGCTTCCTCTTTTACACAGAACATTGCAACCACGCAAAATCATGACTTAAACATTTGCTTCAGTATTCGAAACATGCTACAAAGCATTATTTATTTGTTATATGGTGATGAAGAAGCATTACACAGGAAAGAAAGGATGAGTTACAAAGATCGGTGTGTAGATTGAGCCAAAACACGATATATTTCAACTTAACTATATCTACAGACAAGACAAAGATAATGACTTAAAAGGACTGAATCCAAGCAGATCTGACATATTACTACACAACGAAATTTTAGAACTATTATCCAACTTCAGTTATCTAGGAAGCGATGTTAGTTTTAACTATGACAAAAACATTGCGAAGAAGGTAAATAAATATCAAGTTATCTGTGGAATAATCGCTACAACTTTGGGAAGAAAAGGAAGGAAGGAAACACAAATGAATTTTTATAAAATGATGGATGTACCGACTCTTGTATGTGCTTTCGGATCATGGACAGTAAAACAAAAAAGTAAAAAAGTACTGTCAGCAGTGATGAAGTTAATGAGATACGTAAGGGGGCTGTAATAAAATAAGGAAGAATGGATAAGGTCAGATATAAAAGCCTCTGGAGTTAATGACAAGACAGAAGAGAATGGAATGAAATAGACGATTCGTCTTAGTAGAATGACAGAAAACAGGTTGCAAAAAAAGGTAATGAATTATCGGCCAAAAGGAAACAGAAAAAAAAAGGGAGACCTCGTAAGAGATGGACGGATAGATGATAATAGATCGGAACAGGTCACTAGAACACATTCTCTACGCCAAGTAATGACACCTTCCAGTTATTACCATCACTTGAGATTTTTCAAATACTTAATGTGGCACATGAAGTACTACAACACTATAAGATATCAGCACAGTCTTAATAAATTTGTAGAAAGACGTAACACAAAGAAAGAACACAAACAAAAGTCACAAAGGCACTTTTAACAAATTAATTACTATTAACTTTAGTTTAACAGTTAATACCTCATTATAACGTTGAGTGCGGCCTCCACCAAGGTATTTACGGTTTTCTTGTTTAACTTAATTTTTATCGCCTTTATGAACTGTAATTTTACAGTCTATGTAAACTTCAAATGTTGTTGTTGTTGTGGTCTACAGTCTTGAGACTGGTTTGATGCAGCTCTCCTTGCTATTCTATCCTGCGCAAGCCTTTTCATATCCCAGTACGTACCGAGCCTACATCCTTCTGAATCTGCTTAATGTATTCATCTCTTGGTATTCCTCTACGATTTGTACCCTCCACGCTGCCCTACAATACTAAATTGGCGATCCCTTGATGCCTCAGAACGTGTCCTACCAACCGAGCCCTTCTTCTAGTCAAGTTGTGCCATAATCTCCTCTTCTCCCCAATCCTGTCCAATACCTCCTCATTAGTTGTGTGACCTACCCATATAATAAACTTCAAATACAAACATCAAAAAAAGTTTAGCATCACCTCGGTTCCGAGAAGTCAGGAACCTGTACAGGAAAATGGAATAGAGGTCGATATAGACATCATTTCCCCCTTATTACTGCTCATGAAAACCACACAATGCATGTTGTACCACCATTCAGCAAGACCTTCAGAGGTGGCGGTCCATATTGCTGTACACACCGGTACGTCTAATAACCAGTAGTACGTCCTCTTGCACTGATGCTTGCCTCTATTCGTCGTGGCATACTACCCACAAGTTGATCGAGGCACTATTGATCCAGACTGACGCACTCCGTAACGGCAATACGGCGTAGATCCCTCAGAGTGACTGGTGGGTCACGTCGCCCATAAACAGCCCTTTTTAATCTATCTCAGGCATGTTCGATAGGGTACATGCCTAGAGAACATGCTGGCCACTCTAGTCGAGCGATGTCGTTATGCTGAAGGAAGTCATTCACATAATGTGCATGATTTGCGGGGGGGGGGGGGGGGGGTGCCAACAATCGTCCATGAAGACGAATGCCTCACAAATGTGCTGCCGATGTGGTTGCACTATTGGTCAGAGGATGGTGTTCACGTACCGTACAGCTGTTACGGTGCCTTCCATGACCACCAGCGGCATATGTCGACCCGATATAATGCCACCTCCAAACAGTAGGGAACCTCCACCTTCCTGCACTCGCTGGACAGTGTGTATAAGGCGTTCAGCCTGACCGGGTTGTCTGCAAACATGTCTCCGTCGATTGTCTGGTGAAACGTCTGCTTAGAACAATTATATATGACTGTGTTTAAACTGACACACAATAGTTTTTAGCGCAACGCAATCCGACTTTCAATAATCCCTACAAGAGAATGGCCCTGACTAACATTAACCTATACGTTTCACAAATCACTTACCTCACAAAAATCTTCGTTACTCAAGCTACTGCAATACAGCGAGCACCACTACTGCTAGCTAAATAAAAGATTCAAACTATGGAAGGCACTAACCACTGATAGGCATAGATAGCAAATGAAAGATTTTAATAGAGAACAAACAATGTATTTACCTTAATAGTCATTATATATATATATATATATATATATATATATATATATATATATATATATATATATATATATATATCAGTTCATGACATCAATTCTTACAAATTTCGAAACTCCGCCATCTGTCTCCCCACGTCAACCACCGCTGGTGGCTCACCTCCAACTGCACAAAGCTACGCGCTGTTAACATCCAGCTGCCCAACGCTACAATGGCGAGTATTACAACAATGCCAACCAGCCACTGACTGCACACAGCACGGCCAGTGATTTTTCATACAGAGCGCTATGTGGCGTTACCAATAAAAAAACCTTAACAGCCTACTTACATAGCCCCCATGCTCCCCACAAAGAAATTTACAAATTGTTTTGGGCAGTGGCCAGTACAGATTTTAAAAAAATTTTTCGTTATTATGATTACAATAACAAAGAAATCAGACGCACACACTTATTGATACAATGTTGGTCAAAAGCTAAAATTTTCTCACAGTCCACATAGAGAGTCCTGATCATTCATCACAATAAAATAGCAGTGTTTTTCTCAAAGACAGAGCAATAAAAGAAAATGCACACGGAAGTAGTGGATTTCCATGCAGTCTTGATGAAGTAGTGTTGTCCTTCCAACGGAAAGAGTGTGCTGACTCTTGACATGCAGACAGGTAATGGGCCACAACAGAGCAAACCCACAGCAGAGTCAGTCGTAGTTTTGAAGAATATTGGTAGGTAGGTCAACATAGAGTAGACCTATTGTAGTCCTGGTAGAGATTACGGTATTGGTGGGCCACCAGAGGTGCAGACCCAGTGCAGTCCTTGTCGAAATAATGGTATTGGTGGGCCATCAAAAATGTAGACCCACTGTAGTTCTTGTAGAGATGGCTAGCAGCCATCCATTGCGACTGTGCCGGTGCACAATCACCTTCGAAGAGTCTTGCAGACAATATTGCAAGTGCTTGAACCACCACTTGTGCACTCACAAAGTTTTTTTTCTAATTGTCCTTAGAACCAGCAATGCTGTTAACCAGTCCCTTGCTGAATTATCAACACACGTGCAAACACTATCAGTCCCTACTTCTCACATATTGTCCATATACTATGACCAACAGAAATGTGTGTAGTGAAATGTAACTTATAAGATACTTAATTTGATAAACTGGTGCCAATTACAATTTTATAACATGAGAATACAATAACAAAGGTACAAAATACATCATTTAAAACATAATAATACAGTTAACATTTGTAGTAAAACAGGCTTTACAATAGAATAGAAATAAACATATACATCAGTGTTACAAGAATTATCATATAAGTACATACATAAAGATCAGAATAAATTTTGAAACATAAACTTCACACATGAGCATTAAAGCAGAACAGATAAATAAGGTCTAAACATCTTTACAAAGTAAATAACATATTATCAGAAAAATTCTACTATGTAACTCTAATCAGATAAACACATAAAGACAGGAAGAACGCAAATACCCAAGGATACACAAACACATAGTGGGATAACACAAGAGGAAAGGGCAGGGTTTGTTTTCAGTGTAACATTTGGTACTGCAGTCCAACCCAAAACTTCATTCCATAGATCTTTCGTCTTATTTCAACATTTGTTTCCACCAAAAAAATCCTATCCAAGCATGCTTCACATCCTCTTTCAAAAATAGTTTTTCTCCACTGTACACTACTTTTTTTTGGCCAAACCATTTTCTTATAGCTTCTCAATACATTTCTTCCAATTCATCATAGTTACTTTCTTATATAGTCTACCCCCTCTTAAGCTAACTTAAACCTATTGAGCTCAGATGCTAAACTAAGGGATGACGCAATGAAGCAGCACAAAACAATTAACACAAACAGCAATGACAAAAAAATGCAAATGGGCAAAAAAAAGGCAGCAATATAGCACTTAGCAAAGCATATGCAACATTACAACTAATATGAAGCAATGAACAGCAACAAGAAAACTAAATCAGTAGTAAAACTGGCTTAACAGAGTAATACAAAGTGAAATTCAGTAACACTATGCCTGGCAAACAACAGCAGCAAATGCAATAACTTATATCTGAACATGACAAAGCTGAAGCAGAAAAAATATTACAGTAAAAATGTTTAATACCTATGTCACATCTTAACACTAGAGTGATGCATCACGAGAACATACGCTAGCAGATAAGTTACCAAATCGTAAAAAATTTATTTATGCAGTTCCTGTGAAGAGAAATGTCTATTTATGTTCCCTCTTTTTCTTGGAAGTAGATCATAATTTCTTTTTTACTGGATCTGTAGGTATAAAATAACTATATTAGTACATCTATTAAATTTTATTTTAACCAATGCTGCAGTGCAACTAGAAACTAGATATTAAACAAAATAGGCAAAGCAAGAAGTGAAACGTCATTCGCCAGCCATAAGGCATTTCATAATGCAGTAACCAATGTTCCAACTAGCAATACAATAGACACGAAACGTTGCTCATCATTTCATTTAAGTAAATATCATTAATTAAGAGCTCTACAGTGTAATCATGTTTTCAAGTTTGAGGGTGTCGTATTTACGATGCTTTTTACAAAGGAATGTCAATAACGAGGATAGCCTGTGCCTCTGAAAGGCACACACAATGGCTTTTTTCCCAGGCGTCTGTCGCACAGCTGGGTGCCCACGACGCATTTACGACAGCAGTTTCCGCTACAGTGACAGTCTCATATAAAAATATTTTCACAGGTTGAGAATTTGAGTTACAAATCTGTAGAAACAAAATCCTTTAAATATAATAGTGTCCAAAAAATTGTCACCACCATAGTGATACATTCACGCATATACACACATTTCATAACTCTTAAAGTACGATTCTCGGTTTCCAACATCCTTTTTCACAAACCAGAGTCCCTAACCACTACTCATTATTCCTTACCTTATTCGTCGACACTTCTTCAATATTTCATCATAACAGATATGCAGCATAATCAAATAACTCATATAGCATCAGCTTATTGATCATAAACATACCGCAACAGCATAATACACATAGTCATCGTAATAATAACATAATAACACCTCAGTCAACTCTCAAAATCGTCGTAGCTTCCTCTAATAATTTCAAAACCTAAAAAAATTCTCTGCTCATGTCCAAAGTGTCATCTGCCTCAAACGTACTTTAAAAATCATGATCCCATACCAAATACATCATTCAAAGCTCTCATAGTATCACAATGGTTCTGAAAAAGTATGAACAGTTCACAAAGTACAGACAAAATACAATTTCATAAATGTGAAGTTATCCACCTGCGTAATTACGTAAACATCTGTCACTGATGTAGTAAAATGAATCTTTGTCTCTCCCAGTTAAATAATCAGATAGCTGTGTAATTAATGTGTTAGAGAAATATGGTACCGATGTGTAAAGTTGTATAAGCAAATACCATATTAGCTAGGGCTCCTTGTGCTTGCCATACACATGGTACACAAAGTAAGCGTGTACCTTCCTGTGTATTAGTGTAATTATATCCTCAGGTGTTACAGATTACAGCAATGGAATGAAATGTATCACGGAAAACTTTCTTTGTAATTCAAATATGTTGAAAAATAAATGGCTTAGTGCGTGTCCTGTAGCGCTAAATGTGCGTCTTGCTGTAAGACAATCTCTGTGGAACTGTCGTAGTTATTGTCCTCCGAAAGCTAAGTTCTGCAGAAGTCAATGTACTTACCTCATGATAAACGAAAGTGAAATGCTTTGCTTATAGATATCTTAGTTACTACGCTTATTGCCGTGATAAAGTAAGTACTGTACTCTACGTATTGTTGTGCTACAGAAAAGGCTGTCTCATTGTAGCTATACCACAAACGTTACTACTAAAACATGTTTTACTTTCCAGAATAATACAGAAAAAACTGTGCAGATATAAAACAGATACAGTGCAAAAGCAACATTGTAAATTGTCACTCGTTAGTAGCGTCGTGATAAAATCGTGTAGCTGTCACATAAACTAACCACTGAGTCATCTGGTATCTCACAGAAAGTACTTTAAATCCAGAATTTATTTTCAAGTAAACCAAAATGTTGCATTAAAATCTCATTAACAGTATATGTTCTAAGAATGTAAGCCTTATAGTCGTTACGTACTCGTGCAACTAACAAGCAAGAATGTACAAATAACAACTGTGTCGTCTGTTCACTATAACAATGCATTCATAATTTCTGTTTAAAAATGTTCCATAGGTTCTAGACTGGATAGTTAACTTCAAAATATTGTTGCATGTTAGCAGTTTCTAAGTGTGACAAAGCATTCTGGTAACGTGAAGTGAAAAATTTTATAGGAAAGACTAAGTTAAAAAGCAGATAATCTCTCAACAAACGGTTTTACATGTGAAATGTGGTGCAAGCCTTTACTCTTCCTAGTACTCAGTTTCAACTTGAACGCAATGATCAAGCGGTAAACGTCGGTAAAGAATACTGGAGTTTTTCTCAAGGTTAGCGCCTATGTTATTTTTCTTTGAGCCAGCCGGCGCACGTGGCTGCCTGCGGTGCGAGTCATTGTCTGCTATCTCTTTGTTGAGGTGCGTCGTTATTGGGATTAGGAGACCTAACGTCTACAAATTCACCTTGCCAAGAGGGCCCAGCTCTGTTTGAATCCCGCCAGTTCTGATGAAATTCTGGTCTGTCGTTATGATTATATCGTCTGTCGTCATGTCGGTAGTTCCTGTAGTTTCTTTCTTGTCGGTTAAGTGGTGGAGAATTTCTCCCTGAATTAGCACTGCGCGGTGGAGCCTTGCGTCTAAAGTTATTCTGTCTCCCCTGATAATATTTATTTTGGTTCCCATATTGCCTGTTTCTCTGATTGTCTGTGTGATATTCATTACTACGGAAATGCGATCTTCCTCTGTAACTATTACTCTGCCAGTGGTTGTCATATGGGTGGTGTCTGTTTTGTTCACGATTTGCGTTGTAAGAATAGCCTTGTCGTGTCCAGTTATCATCGCGGAATTGCGACGGATATTACACGTAGTGATTGTTTTCCTGTTTACGCATCCCGCGACTGTCTGTGTCAATTTCTAATTCTTGTAAGAGTCCCTGAAAAGCTTCAGTGTCGTCTTTGCAACGTCCTGCCAAAATAATATGTCGTAAATGTTCAGGCAATTTCATTAAGCAAATGTGGATGAGTTCTGTTGGGCTGTATGGGTTTGAAAGATATTGATTCTTATGTAACATGTCTTCAAAATATTTCACAAGACTTGAAAATTCAGATTGTTCGAAATGTTTCATCATTATGATGCCATGTTTTACTCGGTCTTGTGTGGCTTGAGACCAATATGCTGAGAGGAAGGCATGGTAAAATTCTCGTTCACTGTGGCAATCGTGAATGACCGATCGCATTCTTACAGGTAGCCACACACAAATTCTAATCTGTGCTCTAGTGACCAGTTGGGAGAAAAACAATGAGAGAATTTATGGATCCACGCTTGTGGATGAATGTCGTTGCCAGAATTCTTAAATGTTTTGAATTTACGTGTAGAATGAACAGCTTATAATCAAAATCATCAAGTCGGCGAGTAGCATGTCGGTCATTGTTACATCGTTTCGGAGGTTCCATCTCAAAATTCTGTGTACCTTGCCAATTTCTTTCATAATTTTCGAAGTGCCTTGTGTTATTATTTTGTGGCTGTTCCGTATTTCTACGTCCCTCTTCTCATATTGGAGCCCGAGTGTCCTCTGAAATACATAATTCTTGTATTACCTGTGTCAGCTGATCTTGTACTTCCCGGATTTCCCTTTGGTGTTGCGTATTAATTTGATTCTGATTTTGTTTGAATTTCCTAATTTGTTCGCACTCTTCTTTGTCATTCAGATCATCATCTACCTTTGCAGATAAGTTAATGAACTAATCCGAAAGTTCGGCTACTTTCTTCGATGGTGTATTTATTTGCTCATTGTGTTTTTCTGAACGAAATTTCAGTGTCCATTTGTTTTGAAATCGTATCTACTGTGTCCTTTAAGTTTTCCTGAGTTTTTGCAAGTTGCGTAACCGAATTGGTACGTGCAACTGAGTCAATTTTGGTTTGCAAGGTCTTATGATTTTCATGAACAATAGTTTGCAGTTCTTTGATGGCTGCTTCGTGATTCTGTAATGCATTTTCATGCCGCGAAAAAATGGGTTGGAGATGCTCACAAATTTGTGTTTTTACGTCATTACAGACTTTTTGACATTTCGATTCGATGTTATGTAACTCATTAGTTAAATCTTCACGTGTTCCTTCAAGTGTGGTGTCTAACTTTTGAAGCTTTTGTTCCATTGTGTCTAACTTTTGAAGATTTTGTTCCATTGTGTCTAACTTTTGAAGATTTTGTTCCATTGTGTCTAACTGTTGCTGTGTTTGTCTCTGATTTTGTTTCATTTGCTGCATTAATTGCAATAATAATGTATTAGTGTCTGGAATCTGTTCCTCAATGCTTTTCGGCAGTGCATTTGCACCGGCAACATTCACATTTTGACAAGCAGAAAATATGTCTTGACTTATTTGAGAAAACGGTGAGGACGCAAAACCTGAATGTACAGTATTTACTAGATTGTGTCCTGTCGTTTCGGATTCTTGACGCGAGCTGTTGCCGACCGATCGATCGATAATGCTTCCCTATTCACAAATTGCTTCACTGTCTATACCATTATTTGCAGCCCGCTCCATTTCCCTATGCACTATTACCAAATTACTACTTTCAGCATTAGTTAATTCATTACATGGTGGCGCTAACATACTGCTTTCGTCTTCACTGTCATTTCTCAGTTTACTTAGGAACCTAGTATTACGTTTTTTACACGCCATTATTGTCACAACACAGAAAAACACAATTTGAAGAGCAAAAATAAGAGAACACATTAACATAGCACTGAAAATAATATCTAGTTAATTGCAAGCGCAGCTGCGAAATACTTGGTGAAAATCTACATGCATGTCACAACTGTTTTACTGTACAACAATGAAAGACTACAACTACAAAGGAGATTCTCTCTACAATTACGCGCTAGCAATAAACAAAGTCTACACTTATTACACAAACTACAAGAAAAAATATCAGAAGATTCCAGTGAGGTATCATCGGCTAAGGGTCGACATATGAAACGTCCCCTTAGAACAATTATATATGACTGTGTTTAAACTGACACACAATAGTTTTTAGCGCAACGCTATCTGACTTTCAATAATCCCTACAAGAGAATGGCCCTGACTAACATTAACCTATACATTTCACAAATCACTTACCTCACAAAAATCTTCGTTACTCAAGCTACTGCAATACAGCGAGCACCACTACTGCCAGCTAAATAAAAGATTCAAACTATGGAAGGCACTAACTACTGATAGGCATAGATAGCAAATGAAAGATTTTAATAGAGAACAAACAATGTATTTACCTTAATAGTCATAATATATATATCAGTTCATGACATCAATTCTTACAAATTTCAAAACTCCGCCATCTCTCTCCCCACGTCCACCACCGCTGGTGGCTCACCTCCAACTGCACAACGCTACGCGCTGTTAACATCCAGCTGCCCAACGCTACAATGGCGAGTATTACAACAATGCCAACCAGCCACTGACTGCACACAGCACAGCCAGTGATTTTTTATACAGAGCGCTATGTGGCGTTACCAAAAAAAAAAAAAACCTTGACAGCCTACTTACACTGGTTGAAGTAGTATGTGACACTAATCGGTGAAGAGAACGTGATGCCAATCCCGAGCGGTCCATTCAGCATGCTGTTGGGCCCATCTGTACCGTGTTGCATGGTGTCGTGGTTGCAAAGACGGACCTCGTCATGGACGTTGGTAGTGAAGCTGCACAATATGAGTCGTAGCACGACGTCCTGTCGGTGCACGAAAAGCATTTATTCAACGTGGTGTCGTTGCTGTCAGGGTTCCTCCTAGGCATAATCCGTAGGTAGCGGTCATCTACTGCAGTAGTAGCCCTTGGACGGCCTGAGCGAGGCGTGTCATTGACAGTTCCTGTCGCTCTTATATCCTCCATGTCCGAACAACATCGGTTTGGTTCAGTCCGAGACGCCTAGACATTTCCCATGTGCAAAGTAACAATGCGGACGCGATCTAACCGCGGTATTGACCATCTAGGCATGGTTGAACTACAGACAACACGAGCAGTGTACCTCCTTTGTAGAGGAATTATTGGAACTGATAGGCTGTCGGACCCCCTCCGTCTAATAGGCTCTGCTCATGCATAACTGTTTACATCTTTGGGGTTGTTTAGTGACATCTCTGAACAGTCGGAGGGACTGTGCCTGTGATACAATATCCGCATCAACGTCTATCTTCAGGAGTTCTGGGAACTGGGGTGATGCAAACCTTTTTTTTTATGTGTGTAGTTAGGGGCTGTACAGCAGTTTCCCAAATGGATGAACAACGTGCTTATTTGTATAACTTATTTTATTTAGTTTTTTACCACTATGCGCACAACAATAAATGAGAACACAATTAAATGCCAGAAAACGCCCAATGAATTAAATTTTACTGTGATTCAAGCGGGGTCAGGAATCTACCCCGGAACCAGCTTGTAACACTGGACACGCTGCAGTGCTGGACCTGGCTAAGCAGTGCATTGATTGGTGCTTCTAAAACATAAAGTAGAAATGCACTTCACAAACACACAGTTATCAGTTCACAAAGAGAATGCCTCTTCGACGCTCGTAAAAATTATACGTTACATTGATAATATTCTTCTCGGGTTTGCAGCAAGATCATAACGTCTTCATGACATAATATTTCCGCTGTCCAACTGGCCGCCATCTTAAGGTGAGAGTGCTGGTGCACGGTCTCGCCGGAACTGACTTCCCAGCGCAAGCGGCGGCCCCTATATAGGCCGCGAAAGACCCACAACGCGTGCGCGAGACGGTGCCGTAACTGTCCTCTAGCGCAAGTAAAGATACCTCGACGCCAATGGTGGAAACAGGTGGAAACGAGATATCGCTAACACAAATCAAAAATTTAAAAAAAAAATATTTAATTTTATTCCGACGATCGAAACACAGACCGTTGTTTTTTAATGTCAGATAACATCGAGTCTCAAGTCTTACTTAAAAAATAACCCTTGTCTCTATTAATAAGATTGTCAGATAAACGAATCTCTATAGATTCTTTTAAAACACAGTCCCAATAGCGAGATGCAGGGGCAACCATTTGTGTCTCGTCATATAGCATTCTGTGTCCCTCGGTGAGACAAGCTCCGCCTCTGCAGATTTCTCAGGTTGAAGCAACCGTGTGTGCCGCCGACGCTCAACACATCGGTCCCGAATGGTCCGGATTGTCTTCCCAATATAAGCCTTCCCACAGTGGCCAGGGATCTCGTACACACCGGGCTTCCTCAAACCAAGTCATCCTTAACAAAGCCAAGAAGCGCTCTAATCTTGGTTGGCGGACGAAAAATACTTTTGATATGATATCTTTTCAGAATTCTTCCTCTCTTCGAGGAAATGCTCCCAGCAAAAGGCAGAAAAGTCACCGATTTGCGGGTATCTTCTGGTGGTTCAGGCGAAGGTCCAAACTGGAAAGCAGGACGGATCCGTATATCTGTATAGCCATTCTGCTTGAACACAATCTTAAGATGG
This sequence comes from Schistocerca gregaria, assembly GCF_023897955.1. Taxonomy (NCBI): domain Eukaryota; kingdom Metazoa; phylum Arthropoda; class Insecta; order Orthoptera; family Acrididae; genus Schistocerca; species Schistocerca gregaria. The sequence continues at coordinate 623,359,446 of NC_064923.1, forward strand.
TCCAGTTCTTGTGCCAAGCTTTCTCCATCAGAAATGGCATAAGCTCTTCTCGCCAACGTCCGCAGGAGCCCCGTACGCTGGAATAACGGATGACAGCTAGAAGCTTACAGTTGGACCGTGGAAATACTGTGTCATGAAGACGTTATGATCCGGCTGCACACACGAGAAAAATATTATCAATTATTACGCCGGGAAAGCAAACCTAGTCACATATACGTTACATTGTCACTAGCGAAAATTATTCTATAATAATCATTAACTGTAGTAATAAAAATTTTAAGCTCCAATAATAAAATGAACAAATTAAATCAACAAAGCTTGCATGTTATAGCAGTAGCCGTTAACTCTTGAATAACTGAGCAACAACAACAAGAAGTTCTTGAATGACTGAAATATCAAAAATTAAAGCAAGAACAAATTAAAGCAGTCTTTGTATCTGATGGAAATTCACCATAGCAACCAATCCTTGTATAGATTAAGCCCCCCAAATAACAGCAAGCGCAAGCAAAAGCAATAGTATTTGTATCTGATAGTTATAGCTGTAAGCTGTAGACAAGTCGGACAGGAATTCCTGGTAAATTTGGAACCAACGTGACACGGATAGCTTGAAACTTGTGCGGACAGTCCTTATGAGGGCAGCGTGATCAGATAAATTTAAGCCAAGCAGAGCTTCAATTAAGACTAGGTACGACAAATCACCTCAGCAAAACTAAAGGCCATAGCCATGCGTACTCGCTAATATGGTCGGATCAGTTGCGCCACACAAACTATTCTCACGATCTACCGCGATACAGGAACTGATAAAATAGCAGTTCAAACCATACGAGGAAAAATTTAAATCCGACGCGCAATAACAAGAATAATGAAATGGGCGGAAACCACATAACATGAAAAACAGTTCTTTGTTTTCAAGTCTGTCGAGAAGTAGTAACCACCGAGTAAAAGGAGACTGCACGTTGGCAAATTGCGGTGAACAGATTCTACTGTGCCGGCTGCGGTGGCCGAACGGTTCTAGGCGACTGCTGCGGTTGCAGGTTCGAATCCTGCCTCGGGCATGAATGTGTGTGATGTCCTTAGGTTAGGTAAGTTTAAGCAGTTCTAAGGTCTAGGGGACTGATGACCTCAGATGTTAAGTTCCATAGTGCTCACAGTCATTTCATTTTTATTATTTGCAATGCAGTACAGATGGGCCCAACAACGTGCCGAATGAAGCGCTCAGGATTGGCATCACGTTCTGTTCACCAATGAGTGTTTCCTATGCGTTCAACCAGATTATCATTGGAGACATCTACATCTACATGACTACTCTGCAATTCACATTTAAGTGCTTGGCAGAGGGTTCATCGAACCACAATCATACTATCTCTCAACTATTCCATTCCCGAACAGCGAGCGGGAAAAACGAACACCTAAACCTTTCTGTTCGAGCTCTGATTTCTCTTATTTTATTTTGATGATCATTCCTACCTATGTAGGTTGGGCTCAACAAAATATTTTCGCATTCGGAAGAGAAAGTTGGTGACTGAAATTTCGTAAAAAGGTCTCGCCGCGACGAAAAACGTCTATGCTGTAATGACTTCCATCCCAACTCGTGTATCATATCTGCCACACTCTCTCCCCTATAACGTGATAATACAAAACGAGCTGCCCTTTTTGCACCCTTTCGATGTCCTCCGTCAATCCCACCTGGTAAGGATCCCACACTGCGCAGCAATATTCTAACAGAGGAGGAACGAGTGTAGTGTAAGCTGTCTCTTTAGTCGACTTGTTGCATCTTCCAAGTGTCCTGCCAATGAAACGCAACCTTTGGCTCGCTATCCCGACAATATTATCTATGTGGTCCTTCCAACTGAAGTTGTTCGTAATTTTAACACCCAGGTACTTAGTTGAATTGACAGCATTGAGAATTGTACTATTTATCGAGTAATCGAATTCCAACGGATTTCTTTTGGAACTCATGTGGATCATCTCACCCTTTTCGTTATTTAGCATCAACTGCCACCTGACACACCATACAGCAATCTTTTCTAAATCACTTTGCAACTGATACTGGTCTTCGGATGAGCTTACTAGACGGTAAATTACAGCATCATCTGCGAACAATCTAAGAGAACTGCTCAGGTTGTCACCCAGGTCATTTATATAGATCAGGAACAGCATAGGTCCCAGGACGCTTCCCTGGGGAAAACCTGATGTCACTTCCGTTTTACTCGATGATTTGCCGTCTATTACTACGAACTGCGACCTTCCTGACAGGAAATCACGAATCCACTCGCACAACTGAGACGATACCCCATAGCTCCGCAGCTTTATTAGAAGTCGCTTGTGAGGAACGGTGTCAAAAGCTTTCCGGAAATCTAGAAATACGGAATCAACTTGAGATCCCCTGTCGATAGCCCTGTGTTACAAGGGCTCTCTGATGATCAGTTGCATACGATCGTCGAATGTTCACAATATTTCGGTGAACAACCCCGTTCGGCCATCATCGGGTGGTGCAGCTCATATAATGGTCTGTCCGCTCTCTGCCGCTTTTATTTATCTTTCGCAGGTCCGGGTACTATTCCGTGCGCCGACGGCTGTGGTGGGGAAGCGGAGGTTGCTGTAGGTGGTGGTACCGGGGGGGGGGGGGGGGGAGGGAGGGGAAAGGGGGGGAGGGGGTGAGAGCAGTATCTGTTTGGCGGATGTGGCGGAATGATATCGTGTCCGCTTGCACCATTGCTCCTTGATAGAGCTTAGTGTTGGTTCCCACGGCTACAGAGTTGCTAACAAGTGTCCCTGCCGACGAGGTTCTCTGTTGTGCGAATTTCTATGACCTGTTTGAAGATGCAGTCCCACTAGTTATATGTGGAGACCAATATTTTTGTCTCGTCATAATTCGCTGCGTGTCCATTGTTTATGTAATGTTCCGCTAGGGAAGATTGGCTTGGTTGGCATCGGCAGGTACAGCGTTGGTGCCCTTGTATTGATCTTCCACCTTACGAACTATTTGGCCGACATAGAACTAGCCGCAGTCACACGAAATTTTGTGTACGCCCTCTTTCTTTTTCACCGTTCCCAGCAAGGCGCGCATCTTAGCCAGTTGTCGGAAGAGTGTGTCGATCTTGTACTGCATCAATAGTCTCCCTATTTTGGACGACACGTTGCCTGCAAAGGGTAGAAACACCAGGCCTTTCTTTCTTTAATTCCGTTTATTCTTCATCTTGGTCCTACTGCGCTTCTGTTGTCAGAAGGCCCTTTGGATTTACTGGTTGCCGTGTCCATACTTATGGAACTCTGTCTACAGGTGTTTGAGGTCCGTTGATAAGTTTTGTTCGTCTGAGATCGCATGAGCTCTGTGTACCAAATTGTTTATAACTCCGATTAAATGAGCCAAATTGTGGCAGCTGGAAGCATGTAGGTACAAGTCAGCGTGTGTGGCCTTGCGGTACACAGTGCAACCTAGAGAAACATCTAACATGCGCTGCTCCAGAGCATAAAGAAAGGGTTGTTGTTCATCTTTCTCGATTTCCATATTGAAATGTATGTTATTATGGATAGAATTTAGATGTTGTAGAAATATTTGTAGTTGGTCCTTTCCATGTGGCCGAATTACCAATGTGTCATATACGTGTCGTGAAAAATAGGGAGACTATTGAGGCAACAAAAGATCGACACACTCGTCCGACCACAGCCTAAGACGCTCGTCTTTCTAGCAACGATGAAAGATGCTGTCAGCCTCAAGAAGGCGGGCGCATACAAAATTCCGTGTGGCTGTGGCAACTCCTTTATCAGCCAAACAGTTTGTACGGTGGAAGATGGCTGCAGAGAACACCAACGCTGCAACCGATTATGTTAACCAAGCCAATCTGTCCTAGCAGAACACTGCATAATCACTAAACACCCAGTGAGTAACGCCAAGACAATTGTACTGGCCTTCGCAAATGACTATGGGACTGCATCTTCAAAGAGGTCATAGAAATTCGCGTAACAGTGAATCTCGCCGACAGGGACACTAGTTACTAATAGTGAACCTCGTCTACAGGGACACTGGTTACCAACTCATTAAGCCCTGGGAACTAATACTAAGCTCGATAATGGAGCAGTGGCCCAAGCGTACAAGGGCTCATTCTGCCACGGCTGCCGAAGAGATAGAGCGCCCCCACACCAACCATTACAGCAGCCCCCCACCCCCTCCCCAAATCCCTGAAAACGCTGCGCGCAAGGACCCACGAGAGACAAATACTAGCGGCAGAGGGCGGACAGACCATTGCATCGGACCCACTTGATGATGGTATAACGGTTATTCACCGAAATGTAGTGCGAATTCGACGATCGTATCTGTCTGGACACCCGAGAACCCTTCAAACAACATATACGGCGGGAAAGCCTCAGATCACAGATTGCACTGTTTTTTAAAATCAGTTACGCGGCAAAAGGTCACTGCGACAGGCGAAGTTATGTGACATCCTCACCGAGCTCTTCTGGTCACTTCCCGCGACTGGGCAATTTCTTCGCTGCCCACTTCGCCTCGTACGACCACGCTCGCACAGCTGCCCGTGGCGACCTCATGGACTCATCCACGCCCTTCTCTGAAGGTGCCGCTCAGCTTGTTCCCCACACCCGAGAGTGAGTTCTAGTTAACAGTGCTTACTTTGCCTCTTGAACACCAGAACAAGACTCCGACTCGCGGGTCCAGTACATCCGTAAAAGCGTGGGAACTCGACGAATGTTCCCTCGGTGGCGCCAAGTGTGAAGCCGTTGCATAGTGGCAATCAAAGAATCTAACCACACACCATATCGATAAAAGCCGACACGGCTTAGTCGCCTTGCATTTAACCGCTTGTGTTTCATTTTAAAATGTAATTTGGTACCATTTTCGTCGGCAGGTGTGGCCGTGCGGTCCTAGGCGCTTCAGTCTGGAACCGCGTGACCGCTACGGTCGCAGGTTCGAATCCTGCTTCGGGCATGGATGTGTGTGATGTCCTTTGGTTAATTAGGTTTAAGTAGTTCTAAGTTCTAGGGGACTGATGACCTCAGAAATTAAGTCCCATTATACTCAGAGCCATTTGAACCATTTGGTACTATTTTCAAGCACAAATGATGAAATCGAAATCGTAAAATAAAAAAAATAGCAACTAAAAACAAGATGACTAAAACTCAAAATTTTAGAGAAGCTGTCGACCCATATACGAAAACATAATGTACAGCTGTGTTTAGTGCTAGCTGAGCTTGGACGTGATAGTAAATCAAAAACATCCTCTTGGACAGTTTCTCGTGACGATGCTTCTTAACTCCCTACCGTAACCTTATCAAGGGGTCTTTTCGTGTAAGGGTATTCCCATTACTATAATAATCTATTTGCATCACGGCGTGCAATTCCTGCAACAGTCAGCTTCATCCTGTCCAACAATGACCGGTTTTTCACTTTCTTCGGTGGTAGTGAATGCACATGTTTTCACTACTTGCTTTATGTGTTTGTCTTGGGGTCTGCATGGTATACCCAGCACTGGCTCACGTTTATTATGCGGCCAAAGTAAAGCTCTGCATTAGCCTGACAAGCCGCAACAGCGTCTCTGAAATTCCTGGTCCTCCACAAACAGGTGACATGCCATACCATTCTGTGTCATTCTGGTTTGTTTGAGCACATCGCATCTGCTTCACCTAATCACTGTCTCATAAGGTGATGCATTGTTGCTGGTACCAACTCAGCATGGATTGTTGCAGCGTCGTTACTCTCTAAATTCCGAAAATGAAGTACCGTACAGCATTCCACTTTATAAATGGGCACCGACATCTTATTTTCACATGTCTGGTGGCTTGATTCAGTATTGTGGGGTCATTTAATTATCAGGACAGCAGATACGTATCGGCAAACAAACAAGAGATAAATTGCGTAACTCTGTCTTTTCGTGGGTATTAATAGAACCTCGTAGCGTATAATAAGGTGTTTACGAATTACACTGTAAAAACACGAAGGCATTTCATCAGAACTATTCAGACGTGTGATGAGGTAAGTCAGAGTTTCATAATAAGTGTAAAATACCGTGGAAAGAAGACGCAAGTATTAAGTCTTGAAGTTTAATTTGCCTGAATGAATATAAGAAAAAGTATTACATGGAAAGCATAAGAAAGCACCGAAGTTGTCTTTACGTTTACCAAAATGAGTTGTGAAAATTAAGATTACGAGAAATTAGAGAAGCATTCAGGTAATAACTAAACTGTAGTAGGAGGATGACCTCTTTCTGCGTTACAAGATACAAAAATGATCGTTTGTCTGGTGACATGAATAGGCGAATGATAATAGTTGAGACTAAAATATCCATCTACTAATTAAATTTAATGTATACCACTATCACACATTTAACAGTAACAAAATCCACGGAAGATTTCACAAGGCTGTATATTTGAATAACAGGGGTATAGGAGTGTCGAATGTAAGACGGATATTAAAAAATGTAAAATTGCAGACATTGAGGTATGCATACAAACTGCTTGCCACGTTACAGGTGTGATTTAGAAGAGATGAAGAAATATAGGGAAAGCTATTAACAGAAGAGAGAACTTATTTGTATGATATATGTAGACGTAACTGGCGGTGTAAAAGATATTTCAGATGCATTTGTGTATAATAAAAACATTGTATAATAAAAACAGTAATTTATACTATGCTTTATAACCATGTGTTCTGGTGGGAATGTGCTAAAAATGCAAATGTGTTTGTCATAAACTATCATTCTTGTATACGAACGAAATTATGGGAGCAATCTTATGAGAAACTACACTCCTGGAAATGGAAAAAAGAACACATTGACACCGGTGTGTCAGACCCACCATACTTGCTCCGGACACTGCAAGAGGGCTGTACAAGCAATGATCACACGCACGGCACAGCGGACACACCAGGAACCGCGGTGTTGGCCGGCGAATGGCGCTAGCTGCGCAGCATTTGTGCACCGCCACCGTCAGTGTCAGCCAGTTTGCCGTGGCATACGGAGCTCCATCGCAGTCCTTAACACTGGTAGCATGCCGCGACAGCGTGGACGTGAACCGTATGTGCAGTTGACGGACTTTGAGCGAGGGCGTATAGTGGGCATGCGGGAGGCCGGGCGGACGTACCGCCGAATTGCTCAACACGTGGGGCGTGAGGTCTCCACACTACATCGATGTTGTCGCCAGTGGTCGGCGGAAGGTGCACGTGCCCGTCGACCTGGGACCGGACCGCAGCGACGCACGGATGCACGCCAAGACCGTAGGATCCTACGCAGTGCCGTAGGGGACCGCACCGCCACTTCCCAGCAAATTAGGGACACTGTTGCTCCTGGGGTATCGGCGAGGACCATTCGCAACAGTCCCGCAACGGTCCCGCACACCGTTAGGCCGTCTTCCGCTCACGCCCCAACATCGTGCAGCCCGCCTCCAGTGGTGTCGCGACAGGCGTGAATGGAGGGACGAATAGAGACGTGTCGTCTTCAGCGATGAGAGTCGCTTCTGCCTTGGTGCCAATGATGGTCGTATGCGTGTTTGGCGCCGTGCAGGTGAGCGCCACAATCAGGACTGCATACGACCGAGGCACACAGGGCCAAGACCCGGCATCATGGTGCGGGGAGCAATCTCCTACACTGGCCGTACACCTCTGGTGATCGTCGAGGGGACACTGAATAGTGCACGGTACATCCAAACCGTCATCGAACCCATCGTTCTACCATTCCTTGACCGGCAAGGGAACTTGCTGTTCCAACAGGACAATGCACGTCCGCATGTATCCCGTGCCACAATATGTGCTCTAGAAGGTGTAAGGCAACTACCCTTGTAAGCAAGATCTCCGGATCTGTCCCCCATTGAGCATATTTGGGACTGGATGAAGCGTCGTCGCACGCGGTCTGCACGTCCAGCACGAACGCTGCTCCAACTGAGGCGCCAGGTGGAAATGGCATGGCAAGCCGTTCCACAGGACTACATCCAGCATCTCTACGATCGTCTCCATGGGAGAATAGCAGCCCGCATTGCTGCGAAAGGTGGATATACACTGTACTAGTGCCGACATTGTGCATGCTCTGTTGCCTGTGACTATGTGCCTGTGGTTCTGTCAGTGTGATCATGTGATGTATCTGACCCCAGGAATGTGTCAATAAACTTTCCCCTTCCTGGGACATTGAATTCACGGTGTTCTTATTTCAATTTCCAGGAGTGTATCTTTAAACCCGTACTGGTGATTCGTTAGATTTTACTGCAGCAATGAGATGAGGAGTGTAAATAAGTGACGGTTATGGGGGCGCAAATACAGTTTAGGGTCAGTAATATGTTATTTTCAAAATAATTGGAACTCAAGTTCGAATTTCTTTATACACCGAAACAAAAATATTAAAATAAGAAACTGCTCTCGTAGGCTTGACAATTAATCTGCCACTACAACACGTGAATTAACGTAGATAACATTCTACATAAAGTGACGGACGGTACACTCAGTCAATTCCTTGTCAAACCAACAAAGGAAAGGGCTGTGTGCGATGGCCGTCAAGTAAGGCAATTTAACTTGTGGAGTCCTGAGTAGTGAGCACATGACACGACACACAGTGACTACCCCAGCACGCCAACCACGGATTTCTCAACCACCACAGCAACACCGGCGCCGCTATCTAGGCACTGTCCTCCCGCTAAGCCACCAGCCACCCACTGCTGGCCTCATTACGTTGATTCTAGTGCACCGCTTACTCCACTGCTCCCGGCCACACAGCACATGGTCGCCCTGTCGCTTGCTTGTCGATACCAGTGGCGCTGGGGTTCGGATCTTTAGATCCCCCCCTCCTGAGGCAACGAAAGATTTTTCTTCTTCTTTTCTAAGAGGAAGGATTGTAACACTGTAATTCAACCTCTTGTCTGTTTCCTGTTTGCTAAAATGCCTCCGGTGAACGGACACATAACCTTAGAAGGCATCATATATCTCATATATCTCGTACAAGCCACATGCAGAACTGAGCTTGGAGAAATGAACTGGACATAGCTTTACTGTTTTAATTCAAGTTGAAAGATCTGTCATTGGAATTATAAATTGAAGAACTTGGTAAGGAATTCAAAACCGTGGTAGAAGCTTAACCACCAGCTTCCCCCCCCCCCCCCCCCACCTCCGTCATCCTAAACTGGATGAAACTCATCAGGCATTCGTGGCCGTTGTCACTAAGGTTAAAATCTTCTAAGGTGTTAAGCCGGGCCATATTTCCTGTAAAATAATCGACGCTTCGACCCCTCTGCTGGGATCTTCTTCAGAATCTTTCAGAGACCTATGCAACGTTCTCTTATAAAGGGGAGCTTTTCCCGCATTTGTGCTGGAGACGTGGGACTCATCAGGCTATTTTTAACCCCTGCCTTGAGTCTAGGATGTCTTCCCTGATTATAGTACATAGATTTCAGCCTGTAGGATGCATGAATGATTTTCCAAGCGTGACGCCATTTCTCCAGACTCTCTTCAGGTGATATCTTATTGGTTAGTAAATCGTCAATGAACCATAAACTTAATAGGTGTGATTTCGTTCGAAAAGCGAAAGTAAGACCCACTGGAGAGTCTTTGTGTGCCTCACGTTTGGCAATGTTTAAGGCGTACATCAGATACTTCAGTTTATTTCAAATGATTCAAATGGCTCTGAGCACTATGGGACTTAACATCTGAGGTCATCAGTCCCCTAGAACTTAGAAATACTTAAACCTAAATAACCTAAGGGCATCACACACAACCATGCCCCAGGCAGGAATTGAACCTGCAACCGTAGTGGTAACGCGGTTCCAGACTATAGCCCGTAGAACATCTCGGCCACTCAATTTATTACCCAACGGGTATGGTCTTGGCGTGGTAAGCAATTAGTGCCGCACGAAGGTTCCACTAGACACTCTCAGCAAGGAAAGGGTTCAGATAAAGTGAGTGATGGTACACTGCCACATCCCTAATCAAAAACGAAAGTGCTTGAACATTTTAGAAGTGAACGCAATAGTATTATTCGATACTAAAGACTATCCTGAATTAAAAGTTGCAAACGAGCGTTTCAAGTAATTAATATCCGACTGTACCATGCGTGCGCAGTTGGGAAACAACCAAGAAAACTTGAAAAAAGCATCTGAGCAGACAAATGCATGCCTCCAGAATGATTTTTTTCAATCTGCAGCAGAGTATACGCTGATATGAAACTTCCTGGCAGATTAAAATTGTGTCCCACCCCGAGACTCGAAATCGGGTCTTTTGTTCTTACCAGGCAAATGCTGAACCAAGTGAGCTATCTAAACGATAATACTGGAAGCTCCAGGAACACTCACTACCCTACTACAGTCTGTGATCGATGTCGCATCATACAGGATGCTGGCACAGAAGGAACCTGAAGGAACCAAGATTGTTGCTGAAGCTATGCCGAGTGTTGTCGAATCGTTGGAGAGGTGTGACCCGATTGGCTTAATACGTCTACCAGTCACTGGTAGTGGCGGACGAGCCCATGTAAATTTCAGTCCATTAACACGCGGGAAGACAAGGACCTTTTCTTGTGGGGAAGGATGGATTTGACAAAGTAAACATCCGGTGATGGTACCTTCCCATGGGAAAATTGGATTCGGGGGTGATTGCGACAGCCTAGTCGACTTACATAGCGTGGGAAGGGCAGCACACCTCCCTCTTGCGACCCAATTTTCTACAAGCGGTTTGCTTCGCATGACGGAAGTGATGTTGTTGGCGTTGGTGGCTAAGGAACCATTGACGAAATGAGGGCAGTTAGCGTGAGGGCGCCCATCCTGCTAAACTGTTCCGGAGGCATGGGATAGGGTTCCACTCGAGAGGACTGGAAAGTGAACACAAACACCGAATCCTGCAGAATCTTGGATTAGTGAAGTGATTGCTCAAATGCCCAAATCATGAATCATGGGGAGGGAGGATTCTTTGGACGGATCTTTAAGTTTGAGAAGGTAGTAGTAGCGAACGTCGTCTCAGGAATGTAATAGCACCATGTCCTAAGCCAACTAGAGGCACAGAAATGTTTGCACTGAGCGTTTGCGCACTGGAAGCAACAGCCACGTGACAGCCCCTGCAGGCGCACGATCCACTCACGATAAGATACGCTGGACAGTTTCCGACAACGAACAAACTTGTGATGTACAGCTAGCTGCCAGGTGATCATGAGAGTCAAATTAGTCCAAAAGAGTGGATTTCATCACTGCATAGGAAAGAGTGTCGAAGTCAGTCTCTGTATGTAGTTTCTGGATCAACTGATAGTTGGGAGGGCCGGCATTTTCAGGAGATAAGGCCACTGCTATGTATCACCAGTTACTCCGTGCACAAGGGAATATTGCTCATGCACTCCACGCACGAGGAAATATAGCTTCGTAACTGGCCCAAGGTTTCAGTTTGGGGTCAAATTCAGGGAACATCGCGAGCGGCAACCAGAGTTTTGGGAACTGAGTACTGAATCCAGGCGTCCCACAAATTCCATCCCTGACCGCGGGAGTCCTGTGAGCCTCTAAAGAACCAATTCGTTGATGCGCTGCCAACGCTGCAGCAGAAGGATGACCGGGTGAGTAATGTCCACCAGCTTGTCGGCAGTTTCCGTGTCAAAAATAAATAAATAAATAAAACATAAGAAAACACTAAAGCACTGCTTGCAACAGCCACATGTAAGTCTTTGAAATACCTATTCGCCAACTGAGGTATTCCTCTTTCGGAATGCTTCTACAAGGTCTCTAGTAGATGTAATTAAACTTTGTGTATTGGAACAAGTAAACTTCTGACAAAAACAGTCTGCTATTCCTGACGCAGTACTTTGAAAGAAAATAAACTTTCTCTAGAAATTCTTCTAAGCAATGTGAAGGAAAAAGTTTGTCACAAATAACTATCCTTCATTTGCGATTCTCGAGAACGTTCTTTTGAGCAGTTCTCGAGAGCGTGCATCACGTTCTTTTGAGCGATGATAAATATGTCTTCAAAACAAAGTAGTTATTCAAAGTTCTACCTCACAAGCAGCACGATTTGTTCACAGTGCAGACCACCAAGGCTCGGAGTATAGGTAGCGGGAGCGCCGCTGATGGAGTGGCTGAAGTTATGTCCGATCCAAGGCGGGGTCCAAAAGGTGATGGTACATCAATTACTGGTTTACGTAGGTACATAGAACTGGCTCTTGCCAGCTCTTCAAGGGCAAAAATACTCGCCCGGAGGAAGCTTACAATTTTCCGATTGCCTATCGATGTTGCGGCGAATGCAGCAAGAGGTGCATGCCTGGAGCGACCACTGTTGCTCTCTTCTTCACCGTGTGGCTGGTACCTGGGAGGCACTCTGGAGGCTGAGACTGAAAGCGCGGAAACAAGTCCGAACGCAGGAGTCGAGCTGACAGCAACCCGATAAGTATAGAAGCGATGCGTGTTAACAGCACCGATGGAGAAACCAAGAGAGACGCCAGCTTTCAGATCCTGGCCGAGTTTACATCCCAAGAGCGAAACATGGCAGGAGTTCGGTGAGGATTTTAGCAGCCATATCCTTGTATTCCATGGGTCCCATGGGTACTTACGAAAGTCGCATTAGTGCGAAGAACTATATGGTTCTTTTGCCTGGTCAGTTCCAACACATGGTACAATGTTTTTCCCCAACGCTAAGTATGTGATAATTAATTGAAACCCTCAGCTGCCGATAGGTGTTGTTGATATACCTCAACGGGGACAGCCGAAAACGTGTACCCCGACCGGGATTCGAACCCGGGATCTCCCGCTTGCATGGCAGACCCTCTATCCTTCTGAGCCACGGAGGATAGAGATGAATAACGCTAATGCAAGGACTTACCCTTCGCACGCTTCCCGTTAGACCCACATGCCCAACTGTCCACAATCTGCATACGTAATGCACCTGATAGATATTTTCCCATCCACTCATTACTCGCACACACTGAGGTGACCATTCCCGTAAGAGTTTGGCAACCTGTGCGCATTTGCACAGACGAAGGTCAATAGCAGGGTAGCCTTTAACTACATATATGAAGATAGTAACTGTTCTCGAAAGAACAGATACCATTGATGACCGTGCAGCTTCTCTAGAATAAATGATAATTAATTGAAACCCTCAGCAGCCTACAGGTTGTGCTGATATACCTCTATGGGCAAATATCTGTCAGGTACATTACGTATGTAGATTGAGGACATTTGGGAATATGGGTCTTACGGGAAGCGTGCAAGGGGTAAGTCCTTGCAGTCGCACTATTTATCTGTGTTCTCGGTGGGTCAGATGAATAGAGCGTCTGTCATGTAAGCAGAAGATCCTGATTTCGAGTCCCGGTCGGGGCACACATTTTCGTCTGTCCCCATCGTAGAATATCAACAACACCTGTAGGCAGCTGAGGGTTTCAATTAATATCGTTTATTCTAGAGGAGCTGCACGGTCATCAATGGTATCTGTTCTTTCGAGAACAGTTACTATCTTCATATATGTAGCTAAATATGCGATCCAATACGACATGGCCCCCGTTCACACCCCTCTTAACGTCCAGAACTAGTTATGTGAGCATGAGGATGAACTGTCACGTCTGCCCTGACACCCACAGTACCATGATCTCAATATTATTGAGGCTTTGTTTTATAGTTTGGAGAGGAGTGTGTATGATTGCTATCCATCTCCACCGTCGTTACCTGGAATAGCAATTGTTTGGCAGGAAAACTGGTATACGATTCCGTTAACAACAACAGGGAGTCTGTGTTTATCCGGTGCGAGTCGACTGGAACCTGTTTTGAATCGCAACGGTTTCGCTACACTGTATTAGTCATGGCAATGTTTTGGATTTATTGGTGTCTACTAAATTCTGGCCGTCCAATGTATATCTAGCCCGTATGTATACTGAAAGGCAAAGAGAGGAAGAACTTTTATACGTTTCCTAAATGTGGCATAATCTGTATTTTTAGAAAAAGCACAATAAATTTAATGTTGGAAATCTATAACTCAGTTCGTTCCATGTCTGATAAAAGAAAGTAATAAAAAGTTTGGGATGAAAATTAAAATTATGACAGCAATGTTGAAAAAGGTTCAGACCTATACTTTTACACTGTATACTTGGATGATTAAGACAGTTAATGAAAACTGGTGTACCATATCGCCTCTGCTACCCAACCTTATATATTATTAACTTACAATGAAGGGCAGTGTACTGAAAGCAAAGACGATTTAAAGGAAGCTCAAATTCATGAAATATAAAAGTAATACGCCTCGAATAAACTTTTAAGAAACTGAACAGTGGTATAAATGGCAATAAAAATTCTACGATTCTGTGTGTAAGAGATGCTATCCATGTTGAATGAGCTCAGGTTAACCGTCGGTAACAGAGTGGAGACAGAGTGGCAATCCAGGCGGTATATTAGCTTGTGGTGACATCAGAGGGCATCGAGAATGTTACGGGCGTGAAGTGCATGTGTCATAGGAGATATGGAGGAAGTTATGGGTTAAGGTGAGCCTCCACTGCTTCCATACACGCTCTGTCACAGTAGATCTCTAGATACGCCAAAGTAGATACTGTGTTTCCGGCCTTGGTTCGCACAGACTTGCATATGCGTGTCGTTGCTGCAAACATTAGCTAACTGGATTGCTGAAAACACAGGTTTAATAATTACAGTTTCTTGTTTTATAAATACATTGATTCGTTTGTATCTTCTCAGTTTTAGACCTTATGACTGCTGCAAAGCCGACACCGATAATCAAGTTTAGTGAAGGGCCATATGACTGAAACCTGGACATCTACAATCCGTTACAGCAGTCATAGGTCTCCCTTGCTGGTGGATACGGCCACCATTTGTCTCTATGGGTCCTTTGTTATGCGACAAACCATTAAAACACGGTTGGACGCAGATATGAATTGGTTGCTAGCTCCAACAGCTCATACAAGTGAGTATCCACGAATGCGTTACCTCAGTGTTTGCAGTGAAACTACCGGGACAGCACGCCAAGTAGATCCGCCACGTATATCTATATCTGCGACTAGAATTATTTTTCGGAGTCCGCCTTTCAGTACGTGCTAGAGGGTACTACGTGTCCACCTGTTACTTCCTTCCTCCCCTGTCTTACTTGTTAATGGAGTGTTGGGAGACTTCTGCTGGTAAACCTGTGTTCGAACTGGAATGTCTGCAATTTTCTTACAATTTCAACAGTAAACCACTCCATGGTCACAACACTTATAGCTGGGACAAAGTGATGTAAAAAGTAATACTGCCATTCCGTCTCTGATTACATAACTTTCAGAAACTAATTTCTTACTAGAAGAAATCCCTGAAGTTATCTCCTGATATTGTGAAGATAATACCAACTATAAAACACAGGAACCTTGGTTTTATCCATTACGGATATTAGTTCGTGGGAATTACATTCAAAGTTAAAATCTAAGTTAAAAACAGCTAAAATTTAGCTGTTTCGACGGTCAAGCACTCTTAATCACAATTGCTATACATGTATCTCTGAAAATGGTCACCATGAAATACACATAAGAATAGTGTTCACGTTAATTTACTTTTCTTATTTATAGTTTGCATCTGCATATATACTCCGCTAGCCACCAAGCGGTGGGTAGCGGAGGGCACAATTCGTTCCAAAGTCATATTCCTCCCCCCCCCCCTCCCCCCTCTGTTCCACTCGGGGATCGCGCGAGAGAAAAACGACTGTCTGAACGCCTCAGTACGAGTTCTTATATCCCTTATCTTTGAATGGTGATCATTACGCGATTTGAAAGTTGGCGCTAATAATATATGCTCTACATCCTCGGTGAAGACTGGATTTCGGAATTTAGTGAGCACCCACTTCTGTTTAGAGCGTCGTCTATCTGCAAGTATGTCCCACTTCAAACCTTCTATGAGATTTGTAACGCTCTAGCGATGGCTAAATGTACCAGTCACCAATCTTGCTGCTGTTATTTGGACCTTCTCAATCTCTTGCATCAGACCCAACTGGTAAGGGTCCCATTGAGATGAACAATACTCCAAGACTGGACGAACTAACGTATTGTAAGCTGTTTCCTTTGTTGAAGAACTGCATGGCTTCAGGATTCTACGAATAAACCGCAATTTAGAGTTCGCCTTACCCGTTACATGTGTAATCTGATCATTCGATTTGAGATCATTTCGAATGGTCACACCCAGATACTTGACTTATCTCCGTCACTTTTAGAGATTTTTACATAACATTTCTGATGATGAAGGCTTGACCGCTGCAGCGCGTAAATTTTAGCGCATTTGCACTGCAAATGTCTGATTGAGCTGACATTTTAGCACAATATTCTGTTTTACGTGTCTTTCTTTCTTCTAAGTTCACCATTAGTCTTTTACACTAGTTGCTTTCTTTTGGTATTGATTCCTTTATTGCACTGCATCAATCAGATGGAGAGAATCACTAAAGTGCTGTGTCAACATCATCACAGCATCTACAGGCGCACCGTCTCGTCTCTGTAAAACAAACGGCCCAGTGCAGATGACGCGTTCTGGGCGGTGGCTAATGGATTAGTAGCAGCACTAAACGTTAGCCCGCCAGCCGCTGCTGCCAGAGCGGAGATGTGGATTCTCAAGATACAGCGGCGCCTTCGCCTCCGGTAACTGGATTTGCCCACGAGTTATTATCGAGCGGTTCCCGGGCGGGCCTGGCGCCAAATTTCTGCCTGCCAAATTACGGGGCCGGCGCGGTTTCACAGCGGTGTTTAGAGAACCAATTTCCGGCGGAACACAACTTCTTTACTGCTGCTTGTGTTTGTCTTGTGCAAGCACGCCGCGCCGGCGACACAACCCGACCAGTGCGTTAACCAAACACGCCTGCACGGCGGGTTGCCTGACTGCAGGGCTTTCCCACTGGAAAATGCCTCGACGTAAAGGGTAAGTCGCAGCTGCGTCCTTTCAAGCAACCTGTCCAGCAGATGTAACTAGGTTCCTTCTGTAACGAATGAAAAAAATGTCACACTGTTCTGAAAACTAATTGATTTGTTATATCAAGCTATATATATATAGGCTTGAAGGCACTGCACAGTGCAAGAGTAGTGGTCCTTCGTACCAGTATTTCAGATTTTCTGTCCTACGCGACTAGCTTATTGAGGTAAGGTAGTTGATTGTCTGTATGCCTCTTTAAATGACCTAATTTCCCTTACGTTACGTCGTGACCTCTTACAGGAGATATACTGTGATGACAACAATGTTTTCACTCACTCTTCCACGGAAACCTGATCCCCAAATTTACTCAGCAGGGCTTTGCGATAGAACACAGTTTTTCTTCCAACAACTCCCACTGACGTTGCCCTAGGATGTCTGAAACACCTTCGTAAGGACTGTTACTAACGTAGCAACATGTGTTTGAATTCGTCGATGCCTGCTATCATAGGGCGTTAGTAAGAAGTTCTTCCTCAATTTTATGGGCATTAACTTGCATTCTTTTTCGAATTTGAACCGACCTTCCGGCCATTACACCTTGTGAATGTTTTGTTCTAGTCTAATTTCTTATCAGAGCGATACAAGACTTTCATCGGTATTTATTAAGTATGTCTAGGAAAGAGGCAGTACCAATAAGCCTTGTCTTCTGCTTATTTAAAGCAACCGCACTTTGAATATGATTTTTTTTAAAAATGTTTGTTTGTTTATACATGCAAGCTCATCACTTTTGTGCCTTCGGGCACTCTCTTACATCTAGCCAATGTTCACACTTACACAATTTTTTCACATCACTGTTATCTAACGAATATTAGTGCAGTAGAACCCCTCTAATCCGACTTGAATAGCCCGTCACTCCGGCTGGTCCGACCATGCTCAGGCTCGCGAGCCTGTGCCGACTTATCACTGACTGGACGGCTGTCGGGCCATTGTTGCGGTGACTATCGCTGTCCATATTGTTACACTGTACGTTATTGTGCAGTTTTATCCTTTCTTGGGATTATAAAATGTCGTTGTTTGCTTTATTCGGTGTTCTCTACAGCACTTACCACTGTAGATTCACGCGGATTTCACACAACGATGCAAAAAAACGCTTTTTACTTCGTCCTTCAATAAATCGAGCAGAATCCAACTTCAGCTCCAATGGACGTTCTGTGGAAAAAAATGGACGCTGCAGCTAAGTCTAGAATAACATCTGCTAAACAAAAATATATCACTATCTTTCTTCCAAGTAATTTGTTTTCGTTTTTACTGTAAAAACAATGCATACAGTATAATCATTTCTTAGTTTATACATACAGTAGTTCATTTCTTTGTAAAAAAATTTCTTTTTTATATACAGTGCTATAATTTTTTTAGTTTACAGTATATATAATTTATACGTTATTAAGTACAGCACAGTACAGTATTATAACTTATTTGTTGTTTTTCCTTTTAAAACCAATACATATTATAGTGTGTGTAGACGTTTTTTAGTTAATATATTGTTTAACACTGTGTAAAACACATCTTTTTATATTACAGTAGACGTCTCTTAGTTCTTAAATCGTTGAATCTTTTGTACTAAATGATTTTTTATACATTTTTTTGCAATAAATATTAGATTTTTCGGATAATCCGACCTTTCTTTCGTTCCGACCGTGGTCCCGGTCCCAAAGGTGACGGATTAGAGGGGTTCTACTGTAATGGAAATATGTCAATCGAATTTAAAATGCTTTTAATGTGTGTATAGACAATGTAACTACTGCTGACGAAGAACTGCGTAATAGAGCTGATACTGGCAGTACATCGGCTATTGCTGCTTCTGATGATGCGACTAATAATAATAATAATAATAGTAATAGTAATAATAATAGTGGCAGTGTAAGATAAAAAAGGTAGTAATGATAATAATAATAGTATCGGTGGAAGACTAAAAAGGTATTTGTAGACCTACGGTGTCAATATTTCGTTATATAGTGAGTTCTGAAGGAGGGAAACTTTAAGTACACTGCACAAGCTGCGGGAACTAAGAAATGAGGAACATCTAGTTGGAAAGAACGAAGTAATACGATGCAGAGAACGGAAGGCACAAAGAAGACATTATTGTTGCTTCAGCTGATATGATTTTAACTACCTTTTAATACTGGAAAACTAATTCACTACCCTGATATAAAGCAGATAAAGATTCACTTGACACTTTCCTAGGAGAGAATCTCCACTCATTCCAAATTAATAATACAAGTGTAGACCAGATGTGGCTTGGATTGAAAGAAATGTATCGGCAGCAATTGAGAGATTTATACCAAATAAATTATGAAACGACGGAGATGATCCTCCTTGGTACACAAAACGGGTTAGAACACTGTTGTAGAAACAACAACACAAACATGCCATATTTAAACAGGGGCAAAATCCCCAAGATTGGCGGCCTTTTACAGAAGCTCGAAATTTAGTGCGGACTTCAATGCAAGATACCTTTTACAGTTTCCACAACTACACTATCTCGAAACCTGTCAGAAAATCCAAAGAGATTCTGGTCGCATGTGAAGTATGTTAGCGGAAAGAAACAATCAATGCCTTCTCTGCGCGATAGCAATGGAGACACTATCGAAGACAGTGCTGCCAATGCAGAGTTACTAAACACAGCCTTCCGAAATGAATACTTAACAATCATATACAACCGTTCGCTCGACGAAAATCCGCACCCAAAGACTGGAAAGTTGCATAGGTCACACCAATATTCAAGAAAGGTAGTAGAAGTAATCCACTAAATTACAGGCCCATATCGTTATGCAGCAGGATTTTAGAACATATATTGTACTCGAACATTATGGATTACCCCGAAGAAAACTGTCTATTGACACACAGTCAACGTGGGTATAGAAAACATCGAACCTGTGAAATACAATTAGCTTTCTTCACATGAAGTGTTGAATGCTATTGACAAGGGATTTCAGATCGATTCCGTATTCCTACACTTCCGGAAGGCTTTTGACACTGTACCATACAAGTGGCTCGTAGTGAAACTACGTGCGTATGGAATATCGTCTCAGTTATGTGACTGGATTTGTGATTTCCTGTCAGAGAGATCACAGTTCGTAGTAACTGACGGAAAGTCATCGAGTAGAGCAGAAGTGATTTCTGGCGTTCCCCGAGGTAGTGTTATAGGACCTTTGCTGTTCCTTATGTCTATAAAAGATTTTCGAGACATTATGAGCAGCCCTCTTCGGTTGTTTGCAGATGACGCTGTCGTTTATCGACTGATAAAGTTATCAGAAAATCAAAACAAACTGCAAAACGATTTAGAATAAATATAGGAATCGTGCGAAAAGTGGCAGTTTACCCTAAATAATGAAAAGTGTAAGGTCATCCACAAGAGTGCTAAAAGGAACGCGTTAAACTTCGGTCACAAAATAAGTCAGTCTAATCTAAAAGCCATAAATTCAACTAAATACGTTCGTATTACAATTACGAACAACCTAAATTGGAAGTAACACGCAGAAAATGTTGTAGGGAAGGCTAACCAAAGACTGCATTTTGTTGGCAGGACACTTAGAAAATCTAACAGACCTTCTGAGAAGACTGGCTACACTACGCTTGTCCGTCCTCTTTTAGAATAGAGTTGTGCAGTGTGGGAGCCTTACCAGATAGGACTTACGGAGTACATCGAAAAAGTTCAAAGAAGGGCAGCGCGTTTTTTATTATCGCGAAATATGGGAGAGAGTTTGGGGTGGAAATCATTAAAAGAAAGGCGTTTTTAGTTGCGACCGAACCTTCTCACGAAATTATGATTACCAACTGTCTCCTCCGAATGAGAAAAATTTTTGTTGACACCGAGCTACATAGGAAGGAACGATCACCACGATAAAATAAGAGAAATCTGAGCTCGTACGGAAAGATATAGGTGTTCATTCTTTCCGCGCGCTATACGTGATTGGAATAATAGAGAATTGTGAAGGTGGTTCGGTGAACCCTCTGCTAGGCACTTAACTGTGATTTGAAGAGTATCCATGTAGATGTAGATGTAAATGTAGAAAGAGGAAATTTTATTCCAGAGTCTGGCTCCTGTTACTAAGATGGACGTATAGAAAATGCATGACTGACGGAGTGGTACAAAAAGGATCTTGCTCTGACGAAAACGAGTTTTCTTGTCGAATATCTTGTTCAATAATATACCTGATTCAGTTTGTTTACGTTTTCGTAGCACACTTATTGAAAGATACAGTGTAAGGGTCATTACCAGGTAATGTTATCATCTTATGTGAGATAAAAATTGTGCCGAATGAAATTCAGAATCAGACATCGCTACACTTAAACTAACCGTAAGTGCACTGTATGGCGAACATGTGGATAACCGAAAAGACTAGGTTTGAATCTCAACGCCACCGCAAACACGTACGTGCCATAGGCGGCTATGTTAATGGTCAGTTGCAATTCTCTGTGGCAGGTAGAGAGGCCACTAGACTGCATTAGTGTTGTTCGTGTCTAGCGTTGTGTCCAGGCCTGGTAGCATAAGTAATCAGAGTTAAAGGCGTCAGATTCGGGGATCAGATTTTGCCTTGTGACTCTCAAGGATGCGGAGACGTAGTGTACTCGTGTGACATAGCGTTATCATCACGTGACAGATCGAAAGCGGCCACATTGTGGATATCCACTCGGCTGGCTCTTCAAACTGTGCAAATCCATGTTTGTGGAACATTCGCAATAGAAAATGGCCCTATGTTGCACTGGATGAGAACACGAGGACAAGCTTACTCCTCGTTAAGGTCCCGCATCATAAGGAAGGATCGCTGTATTAAGCACCAAACTCACAGAATTCATTTTTGGCCGGCCGCAGTGGTCTCGCGGTTCTAGGTGCGCAGTCTGGAACCGTGCGACTGCTACGGTCGCAGGTTCGAATCCTGCCTCGGGCATGGATGTGTGTGATATCCTTAGGTTAGTTAGTTTTAAGTAGTTCTAAGTTCTAGCGGACTGATGACCACAGATGTTGAGTCCCATAGCGCTCAGAGCCATTTGAGCCAATTCATTCTTGTGTACGCCTGCCATCCGAAACCAAGTAATGGACTCATTACAAGAGTACACGTCATCCTGGATAGTTGATCGGAGCCTAGTAAAAGCGAGACTTGGGAATTACGGAGTTATACCTAGGCTGTCATTAACACCATAAAACAATCTGCTACGTTAGGAGTGGTCCCATGACCAGGATGTATGGACTGCTGAAGAAGGCTGTCACATCGTGTTCAGCTGTGCATTGTGGTTCTGAACTACTCCTGGTATCCATCGTTGGCGAGTATGTCAATGACGTGGAGAGAGCTCCTGTTCATTCAATAATGTAGAGTGGCAAAGCAGTATTTATACTGGGACTATAGGACGTGACTTTAGGTCACAATGACACGTTATGTACATGTTGCGTTTTCATGAATTACCTCTCGTGCGAAATCATCCTGGTGGCATTTTTCAACGGGACAATTCCTGTGTCTCTATGAACTGTCTGCTTAACGTTGAGGTACATCTGTGGCCAGAAACTTCCCAGGGTATGGAAGACAAGTTACAATAGCTGTGGACCAGCTTGCCTCAGAAGAGGGTGCAACGTTTTAATTATACCATTCCAACCGAATCAGTGTATGCGTTCAGGCCAGAGGCGGTGCTGCGTCATAATGGTAAGTGCGCTCGTGGTGTAACTTTGTAATCACTGACGCAATGACACGTACACCCTCAGTTGAAGAACTGCAGCCGTTATCCTCTTCCTCATATTCTGAAAGGGGTGTATTCATGTTCTCTAAATCGGTAAGCATCACCGTAATGCATTGGACATACAGAGATTAAAAATGACGACAGAAAAATCTACAAATAATATTGTTTTTCCATCGCTCATTGCTACCCCAGTAGTCGTTTATATATGAGCCTTACGAATTCTGACATTCGCTTGTACTTTATAAGGTTCCAGAAGTTTGGTCCTTTTAATCACTGCCTTCACGATTGGATTTTCTATATGCTAAAAATAACTTTTAGGCATGACATAACGAAAACCTCCTACAAAACTTCCTGTCTCTGAGATGTTTTTAGGCTGGAATTTCCCATTCTATGGCTATCAAACGGAATTATCCTATAATTCCAAGAACATGGCCATTATAATTGCTTTGATGTGTTCAGCCACTGCGGCTTCTGGTACAGGTTTTATTTAAAAACGTCTTACTTAAGTTTGATCTCACTTTGATGCTTATCTTTATCCACATAATTTATCTGTTGAAGTCTATAGAACTCTCGCTAGATGTTATTGATTTTTGTGGTAATAATACGCTATCAGACTTGGTATCTAGCGTATCCCTGCGGTGTATATTCAAACTCGAATATCTATTTTAACTGCAATTCACTTCTGGTTTCAGTTAGCATTCTGTTTCTAAAACTGCATGGTTTATTGTGGTTAATCATTCAGTTTTCTGATACCACAGTAACCTTTATTTTCATGATCTTGCAGGAAAAAATTTTTCCTCTGAGAGTAATGCGGGACATATCCATAGAAATCCAAGATTCACCGCATGGAACATATTTAGCTTAGAAACTCCTACATACACGTCACTCGTGCTCTTCTGCTTTATCACATGACATATTGAATGGGTCTGCCAGTTCTCAGTCCGATAGCGGAGGTTAATAACTGTGCTTTCGAGATCGACAATAAATCTTCTCAAACTCTGGCTTAGGCGGTCTAGTCACATGTAAATCAGGAGACTGCGATCAATTAAGAATGCGATGCTCAAGGTACATGGCTGTGGTTCATCCAGCGAGCGAAGCTAACTGTCTTCAGATTATCAGCTAACCGACTACAGGAACCGAGGATGGCCTCAGATCGCTGGTGGCAAGTGCCGACAAATACTAGGACATTCAGTCGGTTGCAGTCAGTGAGTTCAGCAGACATCAGTGAGTTCAGCAAACATCAGTGAGTTCAGCAGACATCAGTGAGTTCAGCAGACATCAGTGAGTTCAGCAGACATCAGTGAGTTCAGCAGACATTAGTGAGTTCAGCAGACATCAGTGAGTTCAGCAGACATCAGTGAGTTCAGCAGACATCAGTGAGTTCAGCAGACGCCAGAAGGGACGTATCGACTTACCGATACCTCGTCACAAAGCTACTGAGCGCGTACTATCTTTCCCCAAGAGTTTGTTACCTTACTGAGAGGCCTCATTATCAAGATGACGTTGAAGTTCTCGATGCCCCACGTAGTAACGCACTGTGCATGTCATTGCAACTACTCATACGTTCTGCGTAGCCGTAAGAGAACACCCTTGTCACCGTTTCACACAGTCACCCTCCTGGAAGAAAGGATGTTGCGGAGACATGGCTTAGCCGCAGCCCGGGGGATGTTTCCAGAATGATATTTTCACTCTGCAGCGGAGTGTGTGCTGATATGAAATTTCCTGGAAGATTAAAACTGTGTGCCGGACCAAGACTCGAAGTCGGGAGCTTTGCCTTTCGCGGGCAAGTGCTCAACCAACTGAGCTGTGACTAAACTATGTCCCCGCAACATCCTTTCTTCCAGGAGTGCTTGTTTTGCAAGGTTCGCAGGAGAGCTTTTGTGGAGTTTGGATGGTGGGAGACGGAGTATTGGCAGAATTGAAGCTGTGAGGACGGGTCTTGAGTAGTGCTTGGGTAGCTCAGTTGTCTGAGCACTTGCCCGCGAAAGGTCCCGAGTAAATGGTGCTAAGACATTAGTATTAATATACATCGGGAACGCAAGTGTGTATTGTCGCACGCAAACGGCCAGAATGGCATACTGCAATAGACGGTCCCAAGAATCTTTCCCCTTTTGTTACAGTGCGGTAATGGCTCTTGCACGCCTTGGAGAACGAGTAAGTTCACAATACATCATGTCCTACACGTGTTCAGTTGGCAAGAGATCTGGTGATTTTTCTAGCCGGGGCTAAAGTTGTACTCCACGTATCATTGTATCGCAACAGGCTTATGTGGACGTGAATTCTCCTGCTGAAAGAGCACATCTACATTCCGTCGAAGAATTAGCAACAGCACTTGAATAACAGCCTATGATATGTAGTGGTCACTTGTTTCTTTACCCTGCAAAAACCCATATATGAGGGCAAGCTCTAATTCATGGCTCCCCACAACATGAAGCCTGGGATGTGACCTGTGCGTTTCGTGCACTTTGGAACAGAAAGCCCACCAGGTCAACGCTAGTCCTACGAAGCATACAGAAAAAGCCTAATCTCATAATTGAAGACAACATTACTCCAATCCACTCTCCAATAACGTCTTTCACGATAAAAGAGTACCCATGCTACGCGGTATTGTAGTGTTTGTGTTTGCCTGGACGGAGGCACGTGTAATCATAATCCTGCTCCAAGCAAACGGTTCTCAATGCTTCCTGATGACAAATAAGGTTTTTCACTGGCCCAGGTTTTATCCCTGGTTGATGATGGGTCAGCAACCGCTGCTCGCAAAATGCGTCTACTTTGACGTGCGTCTGAATTACCTAGACCCTCAGAATGTGATGTAAAAGTGTGAGAAGCAGCTACATACCACCGACACATTGTTACCAACGTATGTAGTTATCCGTTGATGGTTCCAACCAGCTTCCCGCGAACCCACAATGCTCCTACTTCAAATGTCTGTTGTTCATCAGGAGTACGTACTTGATGGTAGGGACGTGATTGTATCCTAAAATGAATGTTTCTAATACTGCCTGCAGAATCAAAACAGGAGGCACACAGACAGGCCTTAGGAGTGCCATCCGACCACCGATGACCGTGGCAAATCGACCACTAACATTAAAACCCCTCACTGTGCAGATACTGTACATTAGTTCCATTGTACGCAGTGGCTATGGGTGTTGCATCTTTTCTCTCCGGCAATGTATTGCGAATTATGGGTCTCTCAATTCCAAAACTGAAATAAAATTTATTGTAGCCTTGTTACTGAGGCCAAGTACCCGCTGACACTATCAAGTTATCCCGGTCACATCCATGTTTCCGCTAAGCGGACGGAGAGAGTTGTTATACATTGTTTCAGATTTTTAACATCACCCGAATTTCAGGCAACCGGAACCGTATGTAATCCACCTTTGCAGGCACTGACTTGTGCAGTCTGTGTATTGCCTATAAATTATAGTTGCTCGTGGTGTGAAGAAGGCATCATGTTACAAACCAACAGAGCTTAAACATCTGGATAATACTGGGTTGTCAGTCACACAATAAAATGACGCGAATCATCGGTTGGAAAACAGTAATCTATGCTCTGGTTAGCGGTGGATGCTGGAAACCTAAAAGGGTACTACTATGTAAGAGAATAAAAGGATTCAAACATTTGTAAGTGTTTGAAGTATGCATTAAAACTTCACTAATACGCTGACGTTTTGTGAAGGCATGCTATGCTTGAATTCAAAAGTAGTGAAAGTAACGTAATACATCATCGTAGAAACAGCAGCAAGTGAGCTGCATTGTCACTAACCTAAATTCGGACGTGTAACTGACAAACATTTGGAGTATTCTAGTTCTGCAAATATTTCGCTGAGTAACCTGAGTCTATGAGCATATATTTTAACAAACTATATAGACGAGCTTTGTTAACAGTGTTGAATACTGCTCAGCAGTGTGGGATCCGCACCAGGTAGGGTTGATAGAAGAGATAGAGAAGATCCAACGGAGAGCAGCGCGCTTCGTTACAGGATCATTTCGTAATCGCGAAAGCGTTACGGAGATGATAGATAAACTCCAGTGGAAGACTCTGCAGGAGAGACGCTCAGTAGCTCGGTACGGGCTTTTGTTAAAGTTTCGAGAACATACCTTCACCGAAGAGTCAAGCAGTATATTGCTCCCTCCTACGTATATCTCGCTAAGAGACCATGTGGATAAAATCAGAGAGATGAGCCCACACAGAAGCATACCGACAATCCTTCTTTCCACGTGCAATACGAGACTGGAATAGAAGGGAGAACCGATAGAGGTACTCAGGGTACCCTCCGCCACACACCGTCAGGTGGCTTGCGGAGTATGGATGTAGATGTAGATGTAGATGTAGAATATTGCGGCCCTACTTGGTGATAATTTTTTGCAGATCATAGAGCAGTGGTTGCCATCGTGGCGGTTATTTCCCCCTGAAGGGCGAAAACAGTTTTCTGGGTGTAAAAATAGGAAGTATACGATTACCTTTCACTCATGGAACTAAATTGTCTTAAGTAATCAGTATCACTACCCTGTTAGGTTAATAATTTTCAGATTTGTAACAAATTATCTTATGTCAACAACAGGAATTAACGCAGGACTTTATGTACTGTTGGCACTCTGCGATGACAACTGGCCGCATATTCTTGGCTCAACTGAGTTATCGGACCGATTACTACTCTTGTTAGTCAGGTGTTCGTTCACCAATGAAGTCGACGGACACGTTAGAGAGTGTATTCTTGGTGCCTCCGATTTCACAAACGTCTCAACATATTCCGTAATTATGACACTACAGCCCATCACAACGCAAGCGGTAAGTTAAATTCCCTTGGTGGCTCTCCTCGTCAGAAGGGCGAGCGACTGTAACTAACGCCTGGGCCGCCGTTAACTGTTGGTGGTGCTGTGGCGCGACGTGTAGCAGCGTCGGTTGGAGTGGCATTCTTGGTATGTCGCCATCGACCTGAAAACAGCGCTTCGTACATAGAGGTAGAGCGGAGACAGCCTGGAGGAGCAGCGACGTGTTGTTTGCCATCGGCGATCCTGGGGCCGAT
The DNA here is from genome assembly GCF_023897955.1 of Schistocerca gregaria. Lineage (NCBI taxonomy): Eukaryota > Metazoa > Arthropoda > Insecta > Orthoptera > Acrididae > Schistocerca > Schistocerca gregaria. The sequence continues at coordinate 623,387,024 of NC_064923.1, forward strand.
TTAATTTGTCTTTTAGGTGAGTACTGTTTTAAAAAGGGTTAACGTTACTCGTGTGACCAGCTAATGAAGACTTGTGGCTAGTGAGGAGCCATGCAGCGACTGTCTCGTTAAAACGGATGTGCGGTGGTCGTTTGAACGAGTGACGAGTGGGCCAGTGTGTGTTGGTTCAAGATTATCAGTATTTTGTTTATGTGTGGCCCCACTTCGTACCTTGGTAGCAACAGTAACTGGATTTGAACTCTGAACAGTGGCCTTATTAGGATTAAGTACTTGGACTGCTTTATAGTAATTGAAGTTACACTACCAATACCAGTCCACACCTAGTGTTTTAATTAACAGTATGTGCTTGAAACTGGAGTTGATCAGAAGTTGTGTTTCGTAAAATTGGTACTTGACATCGTAATGAAATTTTACCTCAACAGATTTGAGTAGGCACCTGCAGTGACGGTTTGAAGATAACTGCAGCTGCAGCGTTGACTAGTTTTACGTTCTGAATTAAATCCGCCAGTGTCCTGTTTTCGCCTGCTAGTGTGGCCGAACTGTTGTAGGCGCTTCAGTCTGGAACCGCGCGACTGCTATGGTCGCAGGTTCGAATTCTGCCTCGGGCATGGATGAGTGTGATGTCCTTAGGTTAGTTCTAGTGGACTGATGACTTTAGATTTTAAGTCCCATAGTGCTCTGAGCCATTTGAACCATTTTGTCCTTTTTTCAAATAACTCAAATTTTACGTGGATATGTTGGCTAGAATCTTCAGTGCCAGTTTGAAATTATTCGAAGATGAAGCTTGACAAGCGATGTTCAGAAGTAAACATTATAAGGTTTGCTGTTTTTAAATAAATTGAATTTGAAGACAAGAAGCTTTGTGTGGGCACATTTAGTGCCGGTTGCAATTTAATTGAAGTTGGAGCTTTAGCAGTGTTGTGCTTTTAGTTAAATATGTTAATGTTGTTTTTAAATAATCGGAAATATATATAAGACTTTCGGGTGGGCACTTTCAGTGTCGGTTTGATGTTAACTAAACGACCTTGATCAGCACTGTGCTTTAAATATTATCTGCTATTGTACTTGTTTTTAAACGATTGAGTTTTACGTGTGAATTACTGGTTGGCACCTTCAGTATTAATTCATATTATCTGGGGGTGGAGCTTGGCCAATGGTTGACTTGGACCGACTTGTATTGGTTCTTTGAACGGATATTTCGTAATAATGTTAGTACTGTTTGAACAAGAAGGTGTATATGTTGTGTGTGTGTGTGAGTGGAACTAGGCGTTGCCCTCTGCGAGTGATTTTTTTCCCTTTCGATAGCAGTTTTTTGGAAAATAAATATGTTTCTGAAAATTTGTGTGCGTCTCTCTACCCAGTACCACTGCGACCCAGAGACCCATCCCGTTAAAGGAAAGTTATATGAGAAACAGAAGAAGGTAAGTGAACTTTTTCTTCTTGAGGCACCAACTATGGGTTACTAATTTTTCGTTCTAAGGCGCTGCAGTCATGGACTGTGCGGCTGGTCCCGGCGGAGGTTCGGGCCCTCCCTCGGGCATGGGTGTATGTGTTTGTCCTTAGGATAATTTAGGATACGTAGTGTGTAAGCTTAGGGACTGATGACCTTAACAGTTAAGTCCCACAAGATTTCACACACATTTGAACATTCTTTGGTTGCTAATTGCTAATTCACAGCCCTGCCTTTCGTTTAATACGAGGGTTGAAACATAAAAAGTGGCAACTATTTATTCACAATCTATACAAAAAAAGTTACATTTTTGCACCTGTTACTGTCATTTAAAGTAGTTACCAGCGTTGTGTGGAACCAGTTGCCAGCGATGTGGAAGGCGTAGTATACCGTTAGCAGAGCCTGTTCTGTTGATGGTGCGAATGATGCCGTCTATTGCCTGTCGAATCTCTGGAACAGTTCTGAATCGAATGCCACGAAGTGGTTCCTTCATCTTCTGAATCAAAGTCACAAGGACTTAACTCCCGGGAGTATGGTGGATGGTACAGTACTTTCCATTCCCATCGACCGAACAGAGCGCCGGCTGGAGTGGCCGAGCGGCTCTAAGCGATTCAGTGCGGAACCACGCTGCTGCTACGGTCGCAGGTTCGAATCCTGCCTCGGGCATGGATGTGTGTCATGCTCTTAGGTTAGTTAGGTTTAAGCAGTTCTAAGTTCTAGGGGACTGATGACCTCAGATGTTAAGTCCTATAGTGCTCAGAGACATTTGAACCATCTGAGCAGTCACAGCTTGCGTTGTATGCGCCCTCGCATTGTCGTGCAAAATGATGGGTGGGTTCTGCAGAAACTGTCGCCGCTTCTTTCGCAAAGCTGATCGCAGGTGGTGCTCCAAAAACGAACAGTAATAGTGTGCATTGATGGTTTGCCGTGGAGGTTCAAATGGCTCTGAGCACTATGGGACTTAATATCTGAGGCCATCAGTCCCCTAGAACTTAGAACTACTTCAACCGAACTAACCTAAGGACATTACACACACACGCACGCCCAAGGCAGGATTCGAACCTGTGACCGTAGCAGTCGCGTGGTTCCGGACGAGAATCACCATAACTTTTAGACCGCTCCATTCCCACAATCAACAGAACAGTACACTACGCCTTCAACATAGCTGGCAAAAAGTTCTACACAACGCTACTTTAAAAGACAGTAAAAGATGCAAACATGTAACACTTTTGTATCGGTTGTGAATAAATAGTTGCCACTTTTTAAGTTCCAGCCCTCGTAAATTGCTAAATAGATAAGAGGTAAATAGGAGTTTGACTACCTTTCGTGTTTGTAGATTTGATACCGCTGAGCAGTACCCGTAGAATGGTTACCATAAATGTCGTACATACTTACAGCGTAAAAATTAGTTCACAATAAAGACACAAGTGATTTCCGCAAGCACTTCAAACCGGCTTTTCTTCTATATAATAAATGCTGGACACACGATTCTATGACTTTAATTATGAGCGTAAGCGTGGTTGCAAACTTCTGAAGCAGAAGAAATTTACTGCGAGGAAAATCTTCATAGAAGTATTTTGTTGCATTTTTGTCATTAACGCAAAAAGAGAAAACTATAATTCGGGCACTCAACAAGGTCAATGCTACGATCTTAATGTAAAGTATGTACCGTAATAAAAAGTTTTTTGCTCTTTTGGATGATGTAGACTACAGTCATGTAACATGTCGATCCTATGCGTGGCACGCGACGTTCAAAGAGTCTTAGAAGACGAGCATCGGTACCACAGTGACCATACGCCTTCCTAAAGTAAACAAGGAAAGCGTTATTCTAAGGTCCACAGTAACACTGGCACACTTGCATAATAGTTCGCAAAATACGTAAGTTCTCTGGGAAAGCGCCTGTTCGAGAAAACTTATCCACACAAGTGAAATGTCACTTGGCGCCATCACTCCTTCCCTCCCTCCTTCATACAGGAGCTGTATTTCTTTGAGCTCTTCGTAAGATCTTTAAAAATAAAATGTAAATCTACTGAACGTGCAAATGGGTTGTTTCCGCTACTGATTATGATACATCCGTTGTCCAAATTTTGCACTTATGTCGCATTGGCCTGAAACCAAATCGGCTCAGCGAATATGTGGGGAAGTACCAACATCACGTTTGTTGTCCAATTGCTTTCTACATCACCTTACTCAACTGCGCCTGTGGAATATCAATATTATGGTCAGTTTCGATGCAGATTTCCTCCTTACAATAGTCCCATTTCCAGTACCCTTAGAACTAATAGCCGAAAAGTTCGTCGATTGCGCTACCGAAGTTTTTAGGCACAGTCTGATGTCAACTACTTTCCTTTTCGACTGGAAATACTACGAAAAAACTAACGATGTGACGATAGGTAGTCAAATTATCACTTGTCGTGGCGAATCTATACGCGGAAACACTTTGATGCAAAGGCACTAAATAATAATCGTTTCTTCATGTGAACTGCAGTCATATAGAATTTTCTGAAAGAAATTTCCACCATTGGACTGTTATTTGTTCATTTATTTTACAAATTTATGATTTCGGCTTTGCACCATTCTCAAGTACATTTGAAATGAAAAATTTTTTTGACCTACCTATCATGAACAGTTAACTCAAATGGTGGAAATTTATCTTCTTCCTTTTTTTTTAAAAAAAAAAAGACAATGAAACCGCCAAGTTCAAACCAACCTTTTCTCATCTAAACGTAGACGACACGTTTGTGGTGTGACCACGTGCGATTGAAAAACGTAAGGAGTACCTAAAACACCTAAATTCCAAAATAGGAATAATATAGGAATAGAGAGCCAGCTACCAGTCCTAGACATGTTAGTTGTCCGAAAAGTGGACGGATCCCTGGTCAGTGTGTAACAAAAGAAATCCCGACACACTGAACCTCGGTGCCTCAAGTAATCATAATTCGTCAATGAAATGCAGTTCTGTAGACTCTGGTCCACAAAACTCGAACACTTTCAAATAGGGGGCATTCGTCGAAGAGTTACAATACCTACGAGTAGGGTTCAGTATGAATGGGGTACCCAGATCGTCAAACGCAGCAGGTGCTGCAGTCAAAATCAAGAACGTCTGAGAAAGAGACTGAGACCATGAGACAGAGAAAGAAAAGGAACGACTTGTATGTCTACCTTATGCTGGCATAATATGCGGAAAAATCATTAAACTCCTATGTAAAGCCGGCCGGTGTGACCGAGCGGTTCTAGGCGCTTCAGTCTGGAACCGCGCGACCGTTACTGTCGCAGGTTCGAATCCTGCCTCGGATATGGATGTGTGTGATGTCCTTAGGTTAGTTAGGTTTAAGTAGTTCTAAGTTCTAGGGGACTGATGACCTCAGATTTAAACTCCCATAGTTCTCAGAGCCATTTGAACCATTTTGACTCCTACCTAAAAATGTCATCAAGTGTGTTTCACTTCCTTCGACAAAGATAAAGGGTAACGTTAAACACGATCTAGCTCTCCTAAAGCGGAGTGTGTACCACATTCTTTGCAAAAGTGACCTGTTTTAAGTGAGGCATGTTATTAGAAAATCCGAGGAGTGATGCTAGGACATTAGTTCAAATCAAATGGCTCTGAGCACTATGGGACTCAACTGCTTTGGTCATTAGTCCCCTAGAACTTAGAACTACTTAAACCTAACTAACCTAAGGACATCACACACATCCATGCCCGAGGCAGGATTCGAACCTGCGACCGTAGCAGTCGCACGGTTCCGGACTGCGCGCCTAGAACCGCTAGACCACCGCGGCCGGCTAGGACATTAGTGAGACACACAACTAAAACCACGAAACAAGTCCGCTGGAGCACAGCACTGCCCGAATATATTCATGAAATACAATGTAACGATACTAATACCGTGGGTCAGAGGCAAAATTTGAGGTACAGCGTGATTAAGGAGCCTATTAAAATAAACATGTCGGAAAACCTAGCACACATGAACGGAGGTTTTAATTTAAATAGGGCCTAGCGTGATGGAGTCTGTTGAAGCAAGTATGTCGGAAAACCTGGTACACGTGGAGGGAGATTTCATTTTAAGCAGGGCTTAGGGCCCGGCACTCAACTTATTAAGCTCTCTCCGGCTATCATATCCACCACAACTGGAAAACGCTGAAACAATTTGCGTTCCTCGGAATATCAGTGCGGATCTGGAACACGAAACGACACCACGGGCGCAGTGGGTCTCGGAATTCTAAATGACAGTCAGCATCAAATAGCAACGCGAGATCAACAACAGCTGACAGTATTGTTGGAGTCCTGGCAGCGAGCACACGTAAAAGCAAATCTTGCAGAAACTGTAGAAGACATCTGGTCGGTCGACGTAATGTCACTGCATGAAAATAAAACAACAGCTAGCCTAACCACCTGAAAGCATACCATTAATCAATGAGGCAGAGAAAACCTAAGAGACGAATACTTTTTGAGGGATAAATAGGACAGTCGAGTGCTCCAGCTTCGACCGAAAATTCCTTTGTTTCCGGAAAGGGAGAGAACGGAAGGGGATAAAGATTTTGACGCCAAAATAATAGATAATACATTTATTTACAAAAAAGTCGTGTCTTGAATATTGGTTTATAGAAATAAGTGCTCTTAATCTCGGCTTGCAAAGCGGTATGGTGAATATTATGACATCACCAATTTACTTCGCAGATTACAGCTATACTAACGCATGGCTGAAGATCAAGAGATGTCGATGTTCCCAGAACTGATAGTGATACTCGATGCGAGCGGTGAAAAATGCTCAGTTGGACATGAAATAAATCAGTACTTGTCATCAGTAATAAAGCAGATCGGTATTTACTTACCTGAACTGGAGACTCGATGACTAAATACCTGGTATTTAAGACCATTTTCAGTGCGTGAAGGAATATTTTCGGAAAGATAAGGTCACGAAAAGTAAAATTTGTAAGAGTATGTGAAACCAACACTATGAAAAACAACTTTGTACTCATCAGGTACATAATAAAAACTAATGGGATTGCGGCTGACTGCTGTGAGCCTCTTCCACCTAACACTCTGAAAATATACTGATGATTCAAAGAAACTGGTACACTTGCCTGATATCGTGTAGGCCCCCCACGAGCACGCAGAAGTGCCACAACATGACGTAGCATGGACTTGATTAATGTGTAAAGTAGTGCTGGAGGGAACTGACACCATGAATCCTGCAGGGCTGTCCATAAATCCGTAAGAGTACTTGGGGATAGAGATCTCCTCTGAAGAGCGGGTTTGCAAGGTATCCCAGATATGTTCAATAATGTTCATGTCTGATGAGTTTGGTAGCCTGCGGAAATGTTTAGATGGTTCAAATGGCTCTGAACACTATGGGACTTAACTTCTGAGGTCATCAGTCCCATAGAAATTAGGACTACTAAAACCTAACTAACCTAAGGATATCACACATATCCATGCCCGAGGCAGGATTCGAACCTGCGACCGTAGCGGTCGCGCTGTTGCAGACTGTAGCGCCTAGAACCGCTCGGCCACCCCGGACCGGCGGAAGTGTTTAAGCTGAGAAGAGTGTTCCAGGAGCCACTCTACAGCAATCCTGGACGTGTAGGGTGTCGGATTGTCCTGCTGGAACTGCCCAAGTGCGTCGGACTGCACAATGGACAGTGATCAGACAGTATGCTAATGTACGTGTCACCACTCAAAGTCATATCTAGATCTATCAGGAGTTCCATATCACTCCCTGTGAGCCGCCCCACACCATTACTGAGTGTCCACCAGCTTGAACAGTGCCCTGATGACATGCAGGATCCATGGCTTTATGACGTGGTCTCCATATTCGTACACGTCCATCCGCACGATGCAAGTTGAAACGAGACTCGTCCGACCTGGCAACATTTTTCCACTCGTCAACAGTCCAATGTCCGTGTTGACGGACCCAGGCGAGGCGTAAAGCTTTGTGTCGTGCTGTTATCAAGAGTACGATGATGTTTCGTTGAATGGTTCTCACGCTGAGACTTGTTGATGGCCCAGCATTAAAATCTGCAGCAATTTGCGGTACGTTGCACATTTGTAGGGGTGAACGATTCTCTTCAGTCGTCGTTGGTCCCGTTCTTGCAGGATCTTATTCCGACCGCATCAGTGTCGGAGATTTGATGTTTTACCGTATTCTTGAAATTCACGATACACTAGTGAAATTGTCATACGTGACAATCCCCACATCATCGCTACTTCGGGAATGCGTTGTCCCATCACTCGTGCGTTAATTGTAGCACAACGTTCAAACTCACTTAAATGTTGGCAATCTGCCATTGTAGCAACAGAAACCGATGTAACAAATGCGCCAGACACTTACTGTCTTACATGACACTGCCGACCGCAGCGCCGTATTCTGCCTGTTTACATTTATCTGTATTTAAATATTCATGCCTATACCAATTTCTTTGGCACTTTAGTGTGTATTTCCCTAAAACGGAACAAGCAGCATATCTGAGAAAGCTTTGTGGCGAGTATGTACTGTAATCAGTAAAAGCCTTGTATAATTATTCCAACTCCGCTGCAGAGTGAAAATCTCATTCTCGTAACATCCCCCAGGCTGTGGCTAAGCCATGTCTCCGCAATATCTTTCCTTCCAGGAGTGTTAGTTTTGCAAGGTTCGCAGAAGAGCTTCTGTGAAGTTAGGAAAGTAGGAGACGAGGTACTGGCATAATTACAGCTGTGAGGACGGGGCGTGAGTCGTGCTTGGGTAGCTCAGATGGTAGAGCACTTGCGCGCGAAAGGAAATGGTACCGAGTTCGAGTCTCGGCCCGGCACGCAGTTTTCATCTGCCAGGAAGTTTCATATAGTGTGTCATTTGTTTGGCGCTAGTACAATATATGCATTTTACTCTAATTTCAAGAACAGGGATGTTCAAACGATTTTTTCAGCCAAAGCATTAGATAGATACGACCATCTTTGGTTTCTATATGATCTCGTTCAGCGGTAATATCTCAGGAAGGTTGAGATCCATTACTATATTATAACAGAGCACGTAAATAAAAATGTTATGCTGACAGGTAACACGTAAAACGTGATTCAATAAAGTACAGTTATGACAAATCTATTCCTCAAAATTCTAAAATAGATACATGTTTTGTTTAAGTAAGCTATTATTTCCATCGCTCTAATAACACTGCTCAGTTTTCCGCACATAATGTAAAGCAGTACTATAACCTTGAATTTAGCGCTGCTAACGGCTGATTTACCTCTCCTATGCCAACCTGTTCGTCTTAGACATGTATTCACACCGAGCTTACTAAGTTTGTTGGATGTACCTCAGATTCTCTATTTCCCTACAGTTTCTACCCTTTGCAGCTCTACATTAGCTTGGACGTTTTTCCCTGATGTGTTAACACACGTCCGTTCATCCTGTCCTTTCTTCTTCTCATCAGTGTTTTCCACATTTTTCTTTCCGAGCCTTTTCTGTGGAGAAACTACTCGTTTCTTATACGTCCAGAGAATTTAGCACCACATCTCAAACGCTTAGATTCGTTCCTTTTGCGGTTTCCGCCAACCCACGATTCATATGCATACAGCGCTGTGCTCCAAAACGCATGTTCTCACATGTTTCTTCCGCAAATTAAAACGTATCTTTGATGGTAGAAGACATATTTCGGAAATTAAATCCCAGGAATACCATCTTTTCCTGTGCTAGTCTTACTTTTTAAGAAGCCTTGTGCTTTCCGTCATACGTTATTTTGCTTTTAAGGTAGCAGAATTCTTTCACTTCGTCTACTTCGTGATCTTCAGTGTTGATGTTAAGTTACGCTACTCTAATTCCTAACACCGTGAAGTGTTTTGAATAGAAACGATGGAGTAAGTGGAAACAAAACTTAGAAAAAAGTTTTATGCTATCATGTCGGAAGACAAATAGGAATATTATTGAGGTTTGACTGTAGAATATGGTACTGAACCAATCCAACAAGGAAATTATGAACCTCAAATTTGGAGAAAACTGTCAGATGATGTTTTGTTCACTCTATGACAAACTTCGGATGTGGAGCTGAATTTACTGACTTCAAATTGTATCTGTATGTACCACTCAAAATTGCGTTGTTTAAATTTTAGTTCAGGGTAAGCAAATTTGCATTTCAGTTTCATTAACCAAAAGTTTATATTACTGTGTAATTTAATCTGCCTTCTGTTGCGACTAATTGAAAATGTAGGACTTTGTTTTCGGAACCTGTGGGGTGAACAGGTGAGTAATCGTCAGCATTTCGTCAGGCGAAAACCAAGAATTTGACTGAAGTAAGGAACCAACTGGCACTGTTCTCAACACATTACAGTACGCTGGGATGAAAGTATGTAGTAAAAGTAAGCAGTGATTTAGATTGTATAATGCAAAATTCGTTTTTTAGAAGGAAAATGTTGATGTTTCTCTGAGAAAAGGCAGATTCAATACGTTTATTTTAATGGGCGAGGAGCTAGTTTTCAGTCAAAGAGATCTTGAACGAAAGCTCTTCTATGCTCTTGGTGGGAGAGGGGGGAGGGGGTACGATTCAATTTTAAAGATAGCGCCAATGATTTAAGGTTAAAAATGAACAAATTCTTCAGTGTAATGTTACGTTAAAGCAATTAAAGATATAACATTTTTTATTTGGAAAACACAACAAAAACGATACAATTCGTGCTATATTTCTTTTATTGAAGAAAACGTTTTTGGAAATAGATATATTTTGTTTCTTGTCCTCCTAGGCGTAGATAGCACGTTCGAAAGTGTGAAATGGTATATAATGTTCGAAATTATGAGAAAAATCGGAGTAATCTACAAGGAAAATTGGATAATATACCATATATTCAAGACCCACGATGGAAAAATAAGAGTGGAAGACCAACAACGAAGTATTCGCCTTAAAAGGGATGTGAGACAAAGATGCAGTCTTTCAGCTTCCTGTTAGTCAATACATCGAAGAAGGAACGGCAGAAAAAAAATGAAGGTTCAAAAGTAGTATTAAAAGTCAGGTGAAAGAATATCAATGATAATATCCGCTAATGACATTGCTATCATTAGTGAAAGGGAAGAAGAACTGCAGGATCTCTAGAAAGAAGTGAACATTCTAATGAGTGCAGAATGTCGATGAAGAATAAATCAGAAAAAGGCAAAAGTAATGAGTAGTAGCAGTAATGGGAATAGTGATACAGACGAAGCTAGGGAATTCTGATATGTAGGAAGCAATATAGCGCCTGTCGGATTAAGCAAGGATGATATAAAAAGCAGATTAGCAGAGGGGAAATTGACATCCCTGAACAAGAGACGTCTACTGGTAACTAACATTGGAACAAATTTGAGGAAGGAATTTCCGATAATATACATTTGGAGCATAGTGTTCTATGGTAATGAACCTTGGGCAGTGAGAGAACCAGAATAGTAGAGAATCAATGGGTTTGGGATGTGATGCTACAGAAGGATATTGAACTTGAGATGGTGTAATAATGTAAGGATTGAGGAGGTTCTCCTCAGAACTTGGTAAGGAAGGGACTTACGGATATCACTGCGAAGAAGAAAGGATAAGATTGTAGAGCATGTGTTGAAATATCCTTCATGGTAGTAGAGGGAACTGAAGAGCGTAAAAGTGTAGAGGAACCAGAGATTGAAATACATCCAGCAAATACTTGATGAGGTAGGATGCAAGCGCTACTCTCAAACGATAAGAATCGCGCCCGATTGAAACCCGTGTTGAAATACAGATTTTGACTTGTGTCTGTTCAGCCTAAAGACAAGTAAATAGAATAGTTCAACACTGCTCTTTCCTTTCCAGTGATTCTGCAAGATGCGAACAGTTTATATATTTTGTGCGTTGTAAAAGAGTAAGCTAGGTCCCAAATCTAATTACAAGTTTTAAGTTATGCACAACCCATATAATTTAGATTTTCAAATTTCTTTATTAAATTATAAGTTTTGTCTTCTAAACTTAAAACGTGTTTGTTGTCACACCATTTTACGGTGTTCCTCATTACTCTCGTCTTTCTTCTGCTTACACTCAATCCATGTTCCGCACTTACTACACTGTCCGTTCCATTCATTACATCATGTAATCCATCTGTACTTGCACTGATAATATCAATGGAAATAGCGATTCTTATCATTGGTATTCTTTCAAACTGAATTTTAATCCCACTCGTAAACCTGTAACCGTTTTCCGACTTCTTTTCATCGACATACAGATTTAAGAACAAAGGGGAAAGGGTCTCATCTATCCTAATCATTTTTAATCAGAGTTGTTCGCTTTTGGTCTTCCATTCATATTCTTCTTTCTTGTATTTTACACATGTACATTAGCCATCTTTACTTACAACATTTTTGAGAATTTCGAATATCTTGCAGCATTTGACATTTTCTACATGTGTCGACAAGTCCTACGAACCGTACTGAATTTAGCTGAAGTGCAGCTTCAATTATGATGCGTAACTTCAGAACTGCCTCTCTGGTGCATATCCCTTTCCTAAAGCCGAACTGATAGTCGCTTAAGAGGCCTCTGCGAATAACTTCACCGAAGATCGTTTAGGCTTTCTGGCTGTTGAGTCTGTCCGTCTCATGTCCATTTCTCTTAGATTCTACTTACACGGCTGTATTCCTGTTCCGTCCTGCACGTGTTGTTCTTTTTTTCTTCGTTAAGTTGAAGTATTTCTTCTGTTGTTCAAGCTTTTTAATCACTAGGCATTCTTGTGCATCTATTTCTCTGTTTCCTTTCTGTGATTGCCCTATTTAAAGATTCAGTTCTTCTTCAACTGCGTGCTGCGACATTCATTCCTACAGTACCTATAGCCTGAGAGAACATCAAATGCCACTAAATGGTGCTCCGTGTCTACATCAGCTCCTGGGTACGCTATATAACCCACTATCTAATTCAGAAATCTCTGTCTCGCTATGATATAATGCAGCTGGAATTTTTCTGTGCCTCCAGCATTTTCCTTATACTCCTTCTTGAGACTATTGACATTCGCATTCACCAGCTGATATTTCCTGGAGAAATACTAAATATATAGTCTCCTATCTTCAGTATCTTTTCCTACACAGCGTCCGAATCCAACTGATTACTGATCATCTCCCTTTACAGACTGTTACTCATTCAATGATCTCATGTGCTCTCTGCCTCTAAGTCTTCATCTCCTGCTTGTTACAACAGCATATATACCTCAGTTATTGATATTGGCGTAAGTTTTCTATTAATTCTAATGAATCCTATCACTGATTCTTTCAAATAAACTCACTCCCTCACCTCACTTCCTGTATACAGGGTGCAACAAATTGCGACACTTCCCTCACACGTAGACGAAGAAATTATGTTATATGAACATCGGTCTGGAAACGCTTTGTTTCCGTATTACAACTGATATTCTCCAAATCATTAATAATGGGAAACTCCCATAAACAAAACGCTCCAGCATACCTCAAGCAATTATTTCTCACAGGAGATATTCAATATGCCTTCCGTGGGCTCTAATACATGTATCAACCCGCCGGTGTAGTGAGTCTCGGATGCGCTGATGTATCCCTGAAGTACTCCGTATCGTTGCGCAGCCTTTGAAAATACGGGCACATCTTGTAACGCGGTTTCATAAACAAGAGCTTTCAAATACCACAACAAAAAAATGCCTCTGAGCACTATGGGACTTAACTACTGAGGTCATCAGTCCCGTAGAACTTAGCCCTACTTAAACTTAAATAACCTAATGACATCACACACATCCACGCCCGAGGCAGGATTCGAACCTGCGACCGTAGCGGAAATGCCACAACATATAAAAGTGCATTGGGTTTAGGTCCGGAGAGCGTGGAGGCCTGCAAGTGGTCCACCTCTATCTATCCATCAGTCACTTAATCCTTTATTTAGAAGACGACGGATATTACGGATGTTAACACTAAAATGAGGAGGTTCTCTATCATGCACGAAGTACATGTTTTGTCGCTCAGCTGAAGGCACATTTGCTAACAGATCAGGTAGAACATTCTGTACGAAATTATGGTAGCCTGGGTGGAAGAAACTGAGGCCGTACCAAACACTCAGCAATAATGCCGGGACACGCATTGACAGAAAATTTTTGTTCAACAGTTACCTTGACTCTAACGTTCTGTTCTTGTGTTTCTCCCATGTTGTGACATGAAACCAAAGCTTTTGCAGACCCATGCTCATACAACATAATTTCTTCGTGTATGTGTGAGGAATGTGTCCTAAGATTTGCGCCGTAAATTTTTGTTACACTCTTTATAACGAATCATACCCCGCTGTACAATTTTCTACTTCTGTTGGTATCAGCCTACTCCATATTAGTCTGAATAGAAATAATTGTCTTCTTATCAGGTCCAGAGGAAGACTAAATAAATTGTTCAAATTTGTGTGAATTCGTAAGGGATTGAACTGCTGAGTTCATCGTTCCCTAGACTTACACACTACTTAAGATAACTTAACCTAACTTACGCTAAAGACAATACACACTCCCATGCCGGAGGGAGGACTCGAATATACGGCGGAAGGGACTGCACGTTTCCCAGCTACACTCCTGGAAATGGAAAAAAGAACACATTGACACCGGTGTGTCAGACCCACCATACTTGCTCCGGACACTGCGAGAGGGCTGTACAAGCAATGATCACACGCACGGCACAGCGGACACACCAGGAACCGCGGTGTTGGCCGTCGAATGGCGCTAGCTGCGCAGCATTTGTGCACCGCCACCGTCATTGTCAACCAGTTTGCCGTGGCATACGGAGCTCCATCGCAGTCTTTAACACTGGTAGCATGCCGCGACAGCGTGGACGTGAACCGTATGTGCAGTTGGCGGACTTTGAGCGAGGGCGTATAGTGGGCATGCGGGAGGCCAGGTGGACGTATCGCCGAATTGCTCAACACGTGTGGCGTGAGGTCTCCACACTACATCGATGTTGTCGCCAGTGGTCGGCGGAAGGTGCAGGTGCCCGTCGACCTGGGACCGGACCGCAGCGACGCACGGATGCACGCCAAGACCGTAGGATCCTACGCAGTGCCGTAGGAGACCGCACCGCCACTTCCCAGCAAATTAGGGACACTGTTGCTCCTGGGGTATCGGCGAGGACCATTCGCAACCGTCTCCATGAAGCTGGGCTACGGTCCCGCACACCGTTAGGCCATCTTCCACTCACGCCCCAACATCGTGCAGCCCGCCTCCAGTGGTGTCGCGACAGGCGTCAATGGAGGGACGAATGGAGACGTGTCGTCTTCAGCGATGAGAGTCGGTTCTGCCTTGGTGCCACTGATGGTCGTATGCGTGTTTGGCGCCGTGCAGGTGAGCGCCACAATCAGGACTGCACACGACCGAGGCACACAGGGCCAACACCCGGCATCGTGGTGTGGGGAGCGATCTCCTACACTGGCCGTACACCTCTGGTGATCGTCGAGGAGACACTGAATAGTGCACGGTACATCCAAACCGTCATCGAACCCATTGTTCTACCATTCCTAGACCGGCAAGGGAACTTGCTGTTCCAACAGGACCATGCACGTCCGCATGTATCCCGTGCCACCCAACGTGCTCTAGATGGTGTAAGTCAACTACCCTGGCCAGCAAGATCTCCGGATCTGTCCCCCATTGAGCATGTTTGGGACTGGATGAAGGGTCGTCTCACGCGGTCTGCACGTCCAGCACGAACGCTGGTCCAACTGAGGCGCCAGGTGGAAATGGCATGCCAAGCTGTTCCACAGGACTACATCCAGCATCTCTACGATCGTCTCCATGGGAGAATAGCAGCCTGCATTGCTGCGAAAGGTGGATATACACTGTACTAGTGCCGAGATTGTGCATGCTCTGTTGCCTGTGTCTATGTGCCTGTGGTTCTGTCAGTGTGATCATGTGATGTATTTGACCCCAGGAATGTGTCAATAAAGTTTCCCCTTCCTGGGACAATGAATTCACGGTGTTCTTATTTCAATTTCCAGGAGTGTATATCTAGACTGCGCTTTTTCATTTCAATTTTCAGATTTTCTGGGTTGCCTATGACGTGCAGACATCTTAGGTTTCACGCTCAGACTGGTAGAATTTTCCTCTTCCGTTCGTTTCCAATGTATTTCTCACGGTCATCTCCCCTTTGGCAATCGCCTCCCATAGATCCGAATGTGAATATCTTGCCATTGGAGACATTTTCATGATACTTTTCAACTACGGGTCACGTGCATCGCATGAAAATTACTTCATATAGAAGATGACGACGGAGGAACTCGAAGGTATTTAGTCTTCCTGGCCGTGCGGATATAGGGGCCATGTCACGGATCGTGCAGACCCTTCCGCCTTAGGTTCGAGTCCTCCCTCGGGTATGGGAGTGTGTGTTGTCTTTAGCGTAAGTTAGGTTATTTTAAGCAGTGTGTAAGTCTAGGGACCGATAACATGAGCAGTTCGGTCCCATAGGAATTCACACACATTTCAACATTTTATTTAGTCTTCCTGTGAACCCGATCACAGAGTTGTTCTTACTGTTTGTAGCAGAAACAGTGTTGTATGCACTTGCTTGTTGACACACATTAACACTTAAGAGGCCAAAGGAATGATATCTTGGCAGCCGAGGATGCGTGGAAGATTTTCGTTTCTGTGAGTTTCGCGTATTTCGCAATTTGAGCATTCACCTGGGCGCCTGCCAGTGGCGTCGCAGCTGACGGATGTGGGCCGCGACCCTCTAGCGGAGAACCCCACAGGCGGCGACAGTGGCGGTGCGGCGGTGCCGGCCAGAATCCAATTTGTGCGTGCGCTGGGGCGCAGACCGCACGCCCAACTAATGGCTGCGTGAGGGGTGGTGCGGCGAGGCGCAACGGCCGGACCCCGTGGACACGAAGCTGCGAGCACCCCCTGCCTCTGCCTCGCACCGGGCATCGCTTCCTGCCCTGCAAACGTACGGTCTGGCTATCCGGGGCGTAGGAGGTTTACGTTTCCTCATGTCGGTGATCAGAGACTAGCACCTCGGGCGTCTGAGATTTGCGGTTGCTCCAGACTAGCGAATGCACGTTCACCATCTATTAGTACGTATCTGCTGCCTCGAGAGCAGTTGACTTTATGCTGTAAAAGTGTGGCTGAATCTATATTCTTAACTTGCGACATTACGCACCCTTGTTGCTCTGTTTTTTGCCTAAGGCTTTGTGAGCCAAAATTACTCTATAGTAATATAGACCCAGTAGCAACTTTCCGGGACATTCTCGAAAGGCAGACGTGTTAGTAGTCCTTTCCGTGACGCACAAAGCTTGTATAAGGATCCCAGTTTATTGCACTGAATCTACAGGCTGCATCATCAAAAACTTGCACCGAAAATATTTCGGAAATGGGGAACGCTATTTATGTCCGGTTTTCACAGAATGGACTGGTAATCAGGGGCTCGCATTGTTATCCAATAAACAGATTACAATAATAGTTATAAATTGTACTTTCGTGGAAACATTCATATTTTATGTATAGAACAAAGCCTATTGACATTAACGAAGTAAAAGTAGCGGAAATCAGAACATTATTGGTGTTCGATGCAGGATTGCGGTGCGAGTCGTTTATGACGTATCGTATTTTAGAAAATTAGCACATCGGCACTTGATTGTGCCACTCAGCTCGCATACTTGCTAGGTACAATGTTGTTAGGTTTGATTACAGCGTACTTGTGTGTTCAGTAATAACTTTCAGACTTGCTTGTAAGTTAGTGTGTGACAATCCAAGGAGCAGGTCGTGAGTGAACGTGGGATTTGCTTGTGCAGAATAAGCCGATATGCCCATGGTGTATGGAGAGTGTGGGGAAATGCATTTCGTTCTTGTACGTTGTATGTGGCAAGATAATCCAATAGACGTTAATCATCTCAGCAATTATTTATCAGTATCTTCAACCACTTACGTGAAGGCGGTGGCCTATTACCTATAGAACGTAACAAAAGGAAACAATGATGGCAGAAGAGGGGGAAAGGAGTTCCTGTTGCTGTTGCAATTAATCGGCAGTTTAGCCTCCTCACAATTTCACTAGAAAATGGCATGAGTCAGGCAAGTGTCCTACGCGTTCTTCATCGACATAGGTTCCCTTCCAATCACATCTCTCTCTATCAAGAACTGCATGGAAACGATTATGAGAAACGTGTTAGCTTCTGTTCTTGGGCATTGAGGGAGGGTACTCCAGTTGTAACATGTAACTTGTTTAGTGATGAAGCCATATTCATCAATCATGGCAAGGTAAACCGCCGAAACATGCACTGTTCGTATGTTGACAACCCCTATTGGCTTCGTCAAGTCGAACGTCTATGGAGTGTAAACGTATGGTTGGAATACTGAACCAACAGCTTACACGCCAGTTTTCTACACGGAACTCTGAACGTGCACCAGTATCACGGCCCCCTAATAGGCCATTTTGGGCGGATGCAGGAAGAACCTGGGTTACCAACATGATGGGTGTCCAGCTAAGAGTGCACCAGGTGCTACAGCGTGTCTTCACGGTGGTTTCCAAATCGTTGTACTGGAGGCAGAGAACCTGTACCTTGGCTGGCTAGTTCCTCCGACTTGACGTCTGTAGACTGTGAGGAAAGCTGAAAGACGCTGTGTACAACGAATTACCAACTACACATGGTGATATACAACGACGTATTATTGCAGTGTGCTCGTCCTTTTCCGATGAAATACTTGTACGTGTGCAGCTTTTGTTCTGTACCAGACTGGAAACGTGTATTGCCGCTGCCGATGGTCAGTTCGAAAACTACCTGTCATGGTCTGTTGTTTCGTTACTGCCGAGAATCCAAATCGCTAGTAGTCAGTTATCTCGTTACCTCCGAAAATCCAAATAGCTAGTGTTTTGACTTGGATTGTTGTGTTGTGTATGCTGACACAGGTATTGTACAAGTGTCGATGTGGGTACTTTCAAAATACGATATCTCGGAAAAGACTCGCACTAGAATTCTGCAACAAACCCCACTGCCATTCAAATTTAGCATACTTCTGTGTTAGTAGTGCCAACTGACAGTCTTCCATTTACAAACGGGCATGTTTGCATAGTAAGTGCACTTTCTAACTTTTATCACAGTCTGTGTGTTGGCTAATAATACGTGCGCCAGACTACCAATTCATTGTGCGAAAACCGCACATCAATACCACTTTCCTTTTCCGCAATATCTGCGGTGCAAATTTTACCTGACTCCACCATGTATATCAGTGATATTGCCAATCAGACTAGGGAATCGTGTAAGAAGATTTGCAAGTCTTTTGCATATGTTTATGTTAATATGAGCAGAGAATCCTGGAATCAATGGTTTTCACGGAGAACATAGGAAATAAAGAAATTTACCTCATACGACATTTGTAAATACACTTACGGAAAAAATGGCAACACCAAGAAGCAGTGAAATTTTGGCAATACTTTTGTCTAGATAATATGTTTAAATGGTTAATACTCCAAGATTGAAGGTTAAGCGAGGTCAGTCACTGCAACTGTGGTATACTGGTACATTAATAACCTTCGAACAGCCATAATTTTGAATGTAAGCATGTAAATGTGCATGCACTGTGTTTTACACGTGCCGGATGACAGTTTGGTGGATGAAGTAGCATGCCTGTTGCACTTGGCTCGTCAGTACACTGACGGTAAATGTTGGTTGTGGACGAAGTTCGAGTTGCCGTCCGACAGTGCCCATTATGTACTGTACAGGAGACAGACCTGCTGATCGAGCACGCCAGGGCTGCATGTCGACAATATCTAGAGCATGATTGGTCACAAAGCAGTATGTGGTCGAACGCTGTTTGTTGGAAAACAGTCACCGGTTCAAATGGCTCTGAGCACTATGGGACTTAACATCTATGGTCATCAGGACATGACACAACACCCAGTCCCACGAGGCAGAGAAAATCCCTGATCCCGGCGGGAATTTGACCCGGGAACCCGGGCATGGGAAGCGAGAAAGCTACCGCACGACCACGAGCTGCGGACAAACAGCCATGGTGTTCATGAATGGCAGCTTAACAGGTCGAATCATGAAATTGACGTGTAAATTCGAAGCCCGGGTGCGTGGGATAGAGACAATAGTGCACTTACTGTCGTATGAAATCGCACCCCAGACTGGTATAGATGCATTGTGTGTATCACGCAGACAGTTTGGGTGCAGGCTCTCAACTGGCTCCCTTCCAACCAACATACGGCCATCACTGGAGCCGTGGCAGATCCAGCTTTTATCAGAGTACACGACAGAATTGCAGCTTGCCCTCCACTGAGCTCTCGCTTGATACCACTGAAGTCGCAAACGGCGGTAGTTTTGTGTCAGTTGAATGCACGCTACAGGCTTATGGCTCGGAGCTGTCCTTGAAATATCAGATTTTTAACGGTTATTTGAATCCTTGTGTTTCCAGTTGCTGCTCAGACTGTTGACTACCACTGCCAGCTATAGTGCGCAGTGGCTACATTCCTACCACATCTTCTTGCATTATCGCAGAAGGAACATCCGGCTTCTTGTTGCCCTCTTACAAGACCACGTTCAGAGTCAGTGAGCTGTTGACAGTGGCGTCTCTGTCGCCTTAAATTCACCTCCGTAGGCTGATAAGACATGTCCACATGGGATGTTTTCAACTTTTCGTATGTTCTGTACCATGAAATTTAGTTTATGCCACATGAAAATGGTGAAAGACGAAAAACTGAGTAGATGCAATTTATAAATAAAAGATTTCAGTGTCAAGTGCGACACGTGTTCTTAAACACACACACACACACACAAACACACACACACACACACACACACACACACACATACACATACATGTAAGTTTCCCATGAAAAAGTGAACTAAGAATTTTGATAACAAATTCCAAAGCAGAAGATACACAACAAGCAACTACATTTTCGATGCGAATGGCACGAATGACCCGAACAATGTGTAGGATAGATATCACAAATTAGTGCTTAAGACTGTAAAGAAGGCCACACTTAGGCCCAGTAGCAACTCTCTTGGCTGAAATATGAGTCTCAAACAAGGTCTACACGGTGAAATGCTCTCGAATAAAGGGGGAATCTTGCAGTCGGGTGCCATTGTGACTAGCCAATGTGTAGTCTGAATGTGAGTCAGCTCGAAAGATGCTAAATATCTTTTCTCCAAGATATCGATTGGTCATCCCGTGATACTTTTATTTTTTCAGCGCGTGGCGTACCGTAGCTTCGTGACCTTTTAGAGCTCTAGATAATGAGGTACTGACATACAGAATGACGTCACGAAGTAGAGCACTTGTTGGATAAACTTTATGTTCACTAGCGTTTTGGTAATCACATAGGAAGCCACGGAACGGAGAAGATCCTTAATAAGTCGCCTGCATACAGTGAATATGAAGCTATTTTATATCAGTGCCTCTCAACGTAAAGTCGTAATGAATCTGATCAGTGGCTCATCGTTCGCTAGGTGTATTACCTGTCGATGCGGTTAAGAAAGTGAATACGCGATGATACGCATTATAAAATTCTTATAAAATACAAATAAATTCATAGTTACTATTATTTCATGTTTCGTATAGTTTTAATAGCATTAATAATATGAATTTTATAGTTTTTCAGGCAAATTATTTATTTTACAAACGTACGATTTTTCGAAATTTTTTATTTAATGTTATTTACATTTGAATTCTTTAATATTAAAAATCGTTCGTTGGGCAGATTGAAAATAACTTCAAAAACGATATCAATAAGCAAGTCATTTGTTATGTAAAATATTTTTTTTTGATGTATACACAATTTCACTGAAATCTTGCAGGCTGACATGCAGTGGTCGATATCTTAAACTTTCCCCTAACGTTTCGTCTCTGACTGCTGGTGACGTCTCCGGATGTGAAGCGTCGAACTGCAATCAAAACTTTGTGGAATGCCGAATATATCGGCTGCATAGAGGGCACCACTGTTCATCACGTAACGCGGGCTACGAGAATATCGCTTGTTGAGCCGATATTCTCGATTGAAAGGAATCGATTATCACTCTGTGGTTGCAAAGTCGACTCCACATTTTATCTAATTTGAAACCTTCCTCATTTCTGTTAAAATTATTATGCTGTCCATAAATTTCAACAACCCCTCTACACATGCGTTCGTGATAGCGCAAAGTTTTCGATACGACACTAGTCTCGCTGAGGTTTATTTTAGATTGCAAATGTTTTGGTATGGCCGATTTATTCGTATTTCAGAGATGGAGTTTCGTCTTCTATTAAGTTAAACGGATGTTAAAACTACTTTTCGTGGTAGAAATATGTATTAATTCACAACTACAAGGGATTTCATATACGCCCTCTGTAGTCAAGGGGTGTCGTATTTCTCTGGTCGTTCTTTAATATTCTATTATCTGCCTCATGGGTTCGACAATAGATTTAACTCCTAATTTGCCCAACACTTTCCTAGTGAGAATTGTAAACTTACTAATAAACAGCAGAAAAACTTTCTCGTTGGGCGGCGGTTATTCCTAGTTGATCCTGATTCTCTTCCAATGGCGAAGACCTGGATCTGTCTCCTTGTTAAAATAACCAACTTCTTAAAGGTCGACCGCCGGTGATTAACTACGTCATGCAGAGCAAACAGTCCACAAGATTTTTATAACGCCTCTATTTTTTCTGGGTTTTTTGGTTAGAATCTTTATGAAGGTAACGTTCAGTATGCTTGCCTTTATTATTCAACTTATTGCATAACGTCCCGTCCACTCGTCTGCTCTCAGACACATCTATTAAATTAAGTTGCCCATTATCCTCCGTCTTCTTAGAAAACTAAACTTTTTGGTTGATACTATTAAGATGTACCAAGAACGTATCCATCTCTTCTGCACTATATGTCCACGCTACGGAAGTATCACCACAGCAGCAGAAAATGGTGTAACATGTGTAGAATTCGCTATGAATAGGAATGTAGGGCAGAGGGTGTGTTACTGTGAACAGTTCAGTTACCGGGTTGTTCTAATCAGAATCGACAGCAGACCAACACCGATAACGATAGTTCAGGTATACATGCCTACGTAGTAAGCTGAAGATGAACAGATAGAGAAAGTGTATGAGGATATTGAAAGGGTAATGCAGTATGTAAAGGGGGACGAAAATCTAACAGTCATGGGCGACTGGAATGCAGTTGTAGGGGAAGGAGTAGAAGAAAAGGTTACTGGAGAATATGGGATTGGGACAAGGAATGAAAGAGGAGAAAGACTAATTGAGTTCTGTAACATGTTTCAGCTAGTAATAGCGAATACCCCGTTCAAGAATCACAAGAGGAGGAGGTACACTTGGAAAAGGCTGGGAGATACGGGAAGATTTAAATTAGATTACATCATGGTCAGACAGACATTCCGAAATCAGATACTGGATTGTAAGGCGTACCCAGGAGCAGACACAGACTCAGATCACAATATAGTAGTGATGAAGAGTAGGCTGAAGTTCAAGACATTAGTCAGGAAGAATCAATGCGCTAAGAAGTGGGATACAGAAGTTCTAAGGAATGACGAGATACGATTGAAGTTCTCTAACGCTATAGATACAGCAATAAGGAATAGCGCAGAAGGCAACACAGTTGAAGAGGAATGGACGTCTCTAAAAAGGGCCATCACAGAAGTTTGGAAGGAAAAAATAGGTACAAGGAAGGTAGCTGCGAAGAAACCATGGGTAACAGAAGAAATACTTCAGTTGATTGATGAAAGGAGGAAGTACAAACATGTTCCGGGAAAATCAGGAATACAGAAATACAAGTCGCTGAGGAATGAAATAAATAGGAGGTGCAGGGAAGCTAAGACGAAATGGCTGCAGGAGAAATGTGAAGATATCGAAAAAGATATGATTGTCGGAAGGACAGACTCAACATACAGGAAAGTCAAAATAACCTTTGGTGACATTAAAAGCAACGGTGGTAACATTAAGAGTGCAACGGGAATTCCACTGTTGAATGCAGAGGAGAGAGCAGATAGGTGGAAATAATACATTGAAAGCCTCTATGAGGGTGAAGATTTGTCTGATGTGATAGAAGAAGAAACAGGAGTCGATTTAGAAGAGATAGGGGATCCAGTATTAGAATCGGAATTTGAAAGAGCTTTGGAGGATTTACGGTCAAATAAGGCAGAAGGGATAGATAACATTCCATCAGGCAACAAAACGACTATTCACGTTGGTGTGTAGAATATATGAGTCTGGCGACGTACCACCTGACTTTCCGAAAAGCATCATCTACACAATTCCGAAGAGGGCAAGAGCTGACAAGTGCGAGAATTATCGCACAATCAGCTTGACAGCTCATGCATCGAAGCTGCTTACAAGAATAATATACAGAAGAATGGAAAAGAAAATTGAGAATGCGCTAGGTGACGATCAGTTTGGCTTTAGGGAAAGCAAAGGCACAAGAGAGGCAATTCTGACATTACGGCTAATAATGGAAGCAAGGCTAAAGAAAAATCAAGACACGTTCATAGGATTTGTCGACCTGGAAAGAGCGTTCGACACTATAGAATGGTGCAAGCTGTTCGAGATTCTGAAAAAAGTAGGGGTAAGCTATAGGGAGAGACGGGTCATATACAATATGTACAACAACCAAGAGGGAATAATAAGAGTGGACGATCGAGAACTATGTGCTCGTATTAAGAAGGGTGTAAGACAAGGCTGTAGCCTCTCGCCCCTACTCTTCAATCTGTACATGTAGAAAGCGATGATAGAAATGAAAGAAAGGTTCAGTAGTGGAATTAAAATACAAGGTGAAAGGATATCAATGATACGATTCGCTGATGACATTGCTATCCTGAGTGAAAGTGAAGAAGAATTAAATGATCTGCTAAACGAAATGAACAGTCTAATGAGTACACAGTATGGTTTAAGAGTAAATCAGAGAAAGACGAAGGTAATGAGAAGTAGTAGAAATGAGAACAGCGAGAAACTTAACATCAGGATTGATGGTCACGAAGTCAGTGAAGTTAAGCAATTCTGCTACCTAGGCAGTAAAATAACCAATGACGGACGGAGCAAGGAAGACATCAAAAGCAGATTCGCTATGGCAAAAAAGGCATTTCTGGCCAAGAGAAGTCTACTAATATCAAATACCGGCCTTAATTTTAGGAAGAAATTTCTGAGGATGTACGTCTGGAGAACAGCATTGTATGGTAGTGAAATATGGACTGTGGGAAAACCGGAACAGAAGAGAATCGAAGCATTTGAGTTGTGGTGCTATAGACGAATGTTGAAAATTAGGTGGACTTATAAGGTAAGGAATGAGGAGGTTCTACGCAGAATCGGAGAGGAAAGGAATATGTGGAAAACACTGATAAGGAGAAGGGACAGGATGATAGGACATCTGCTAAGACATGAGCGAATGATTTCCATGGTGCTAGAGGGAGCTGTAGAGGGCAAAAACTGTAGAGGAAGACAGAGATTGGAATACGTCAAGCAAATAATTGAGGACGTAGGTTGCAAGTGCTACTCTGAGATGAAGAGTTTAGCACAGGACAGGAATTCGTGGCGGGCCGGATCAAACCAGTCAGTAGACTGATGACGAAAAAAAAAGAAGCGTTATTACCTTCTTGGTCTTCTACTGTCAGTCTGCAGCACCCATCGTTCAAAGGTCTGCATAAACTAATTGGCCATAGTTAACCTAAGAGGACACCCATCTCGTCAATCTGTTGATAAAAATGGACAAAAAGTTAACATCATATTTAATATACGTGAAATGAAGTCAGCAAATCAACAGATGAATGCAATTTAAGTACACGGTGTTCTTATGTGAAAATGAAAACACGATTCATACTAATTAGACGCAAAATTATTCTTTCAACAAGCCACGTTTTCGTAGAGAAGCCACGTCAAACAGATGGATGAAGAAAATATTTATTGTAAGATTTCTTTCTCACTCATTTTGGCTGCACTACATGAGCAGTGCCAGTGACGATTTAAACAATAAGTAAAGACTTTCCTCGAATTCGTATACATATTCGTTTTATGCTTTAAAAATGCAGGTCTATTTTAAGTCTATTATCACTCACTTAATCCAACCTGTGCGTTACAGCTCAAGTGTCAACAGTAGAGTGAGGAGCTCACAATAATTAATGGTATTAATTGCTTCGTAATAACACTTCCGTGAAATCTGTTCAGCGAGGCAATTGAAGAGTGATACACCTTCCACATACGAAATTTTGCTACCTTTTAATTGCGTGGATGACGTCTTTTCACGTAGCAAGGCATTTTAGTCTGGTTTGAAGTATTGTTAGAAACTAAAGAGAACCTTGTTTTGTAAATGAAACTGCCTTTTCCTGCTGCTAGCTGCTTATTTACAAAACAGTTATTTGTATGCTTGCTGAGGAGGATGGCCACACAAACTAACGTGTTAAACAGAACCTACCCCATACTTAGAGAACAATGCGAACTGTGACATTAACTGCTGTTCCAATGTGAGCAGTAACAACTTCTCTGTGACCGTTGCATTAATTATCTCACTTATGAGTACCACCAATCCACAATCATTGTAAAACTAATTCATAGTCTTCTATGGCCAGTGTGGTTTGAATTTAAGTATATTTGGTATTGGGCCATGTCATTAGGAAACACTGGAACAAAATGTCGGCATTTGAGGTTTTTAATGTTCTATAATGACGCGGCCTTATATCCTAAATGGTTTAATTCAGAGGCATTCTCTCAAACATCGCTTGGTGGAGGATCGTAACTTATCCAAAATTTTGATGTTCTACTTTACTTTTGATGGAGAACATTAGTGGCAAGACCGTAGGTGAGAAAGCTACTGGTTTTGGAAATAGTTGATCATAAAGTACACTTCAATATTTTCATAAAACATCTCCCACTACATCATGACGATTGATAAAGGTATCGTACAAAGATTATTTTTGAATAAAGTAGGCTTCGTTGCGAAAATTTTTTAACCAAAACTGTTTCACTAAAAATAATTTTGTTTTCATTTATCTTTTATTCTCTATCATAAGTTTCGAAGTCGTACCGATATTCTGAAGCAATCATCCTCCAGCGAAGCCACTAGACTGTGAAAGGACATCGCCGCTGGGCATAGCTTAACTGAAACTGCATTAAATGTATCAGACTGATCTACTCTACTGGATTCACCATGTCGATGAGAGTGTGCTATAACACAGCGCCCATCAAAACTTCACTCGCTCATAAGCGTATTTGCGTTCCATGGAGGCAAAAAATTTACAGGTGACCTTATTGTGTAACTCAGCAAATTACTGCCGTCTAATGATAAAACTAGGAATAGTTGCATATTTGCTTGCATCAGACGCCATAAATGAAGTATCAGTCCCGTAATTACATTAAATATTTTCCTGTTCTGGAAGCCGGGCAAGAACATATACGCTACTGTTTCCTATGAAACAGACCGCCAACGACCAGGTATTCCACAGCCACAGCCCTAGTATCTTGTGACAGACGGTAAGGAATCTCTTAAGAAGGCTATCGTTTCAGTATGAGGAATGATGAGAACCTGAATGTTGCTCACGTGGTGTCGGGTACTGCAGGCAGATATAATATTATCACTTACTCTCTGGAAGGAAACAGCTTATTAGTATGACATTGCTATTGTTACGCTATAAATACAACAAAGAAACTGAGACGTGGGACTTACGGAAGGCAGGAGAGGTGTGGACGGGGCCTAATCAGTTACCGTTGGTTGCACAGAAAACACATACACTTTATTTAAGGAAATAATTTTTTTAAAACAATCATTTAAAAAAATCTACTAGCACAAGCTACACTGACGGCTGAAGGCCATATTAAGAGAGAATTCAAAATTATTTGTTATCTGAAAGCCACAAGTAATAGTAATAATTTAAACAAAATGTTATTTTTTAAACAACTTGCACAATCCGACCAAATAAAGAAGGTTGTTATCCACAGACAGTGCTCCAAGGATCGACCGGGGAAAGTCCCTCAAACGCAGCCCATTGTTATACTCACTTAACAGGATGGCAACTCAAACCAGTCACAGTTCAACCCAAAACCGACACTCCCGCAATATGTACCTAACGTCCAATACACGAGAGAGTAATTCATGCCAGGTAGATGGGCGGACTAAAGTCTTGACATCGTAAAACGACCAACATTATACAAGAGAACATGTTCAAACGCGAGAATAATGCGAGGTAATCACAAGAAGTTGCCTCTACGAATGCAGTAAGAAGACAGCGTTAAAATGACTGCCCATTCAAAACCACACCAGATACATACGGAGCCTTGTAAACAATTCCACAAACAACTTATACAAATCTAAAACGAGTCATTGTGGAGCAATAAGGACGTAGTAGAAGTCGACAGAAACACAGATAACCCAGAAGCGGTCGGAAGACCAAATACACGTCGTCCGTTGAGACGACCGACCGAACGACCAACCAACGGTCGCTCTCGATCAAGTCCGGGAATTTTTTTTTCTTTATTGTTATTTTAACACCTAATACAAGGCGGGCTGTCAGCAGCAGAGTACGCCGCTCTTCAGCCTTGAGTTTGACAATAAGTATTTACATAAAGGAGGCACAGAGAAACAATCATAATGGCGGGCAAAACATGAAGACACTAATAAACAAAAAACATGGAGCCGTTCACGCTGGACGAGAATCATCACGAACACTATTCGACATGGTGCACATAGCACGGATTACAGCGACGGTACACGTGAACAGTGGGGGCGTGACGGCGACAGAACACTAAACACATCGAAGGCACTCACACGAGACACTGATGGCGATGATCTCCGGCACACTAATGTTCACTGAGCGTGTGCGAGTTCGGCGACCTGCCAAGGGAGGGGGAGGAGGAAGGGGAGTGGGACCGGGAGAGGGGAGGGCAGATGCAATGGGCAAGGGAGACAGGGGGAGGGGAGGAAGAAAAGGGGGGAGCCCAGAGGAAGAGGGGTGGAGGAAGGGGATGGGGGAAAGGAAAGAGAAGGGAGGGAGGGTGCCAAGAGGAGAGGA
Organism: Schistocerca gregaria; assembly: GCF_023897955.1. Taxonomy (NCBI): domain Eukaryota; kingdom Metazoa; phylum Arthropoda; class Insecta; order Orthoptera; family Acrididae; genus Schistocerca; species Schistocerca gregaria. Next base: position 623,415,372 of record NC_064923.1, read on the forward strand.
CACGGGAAGTGGGGTTTGGGGAGGATCAAAGTTGATAGGAGAGGTAGATGGAGGGGAGGAGGACATCAGCAGGGAGGGGGAGCTGGCGGAAGCCACCTTGGGAGAGGGTAAGGAGGGTGGAAAGATGGAGACCGGGTGGGACGTGGGAATACAGGTGCGGCAGCGGGCGGGGGTGGGAGAGCATGGGCGAGACAAGCAGGTGAGGAGGGTCGAGTTTGCGGGAGGTGTACAGGATCCGTATCCTTTCAAGGAAAAGGAGGAGGTGGGGGAAACGATTGAGATCGTACAGGATCCGGGTGGGGGAGGGGAGACAGATGTGATAGGCGAGGCGGAGAGCATGGCGTTCCACGATATGAAGGGATTTATAAAAGGTAGTGGGGCGGAGATTCAGACGGATGGACGTAGCAGAGGATAGGGCGGATGAAGGATTTATAGGTGTGGAGGACGGTGGAGGGGTCCAGACCCCACGTCAAGTCAGGGAAGGCAAACGTCCCATTATGATCACTTCGACACACACACACACACACACACACACACACACACACACACACACATACACACACCAGTGAAGGTTGCACTACTCGAATATAACGATCCATTCATCTTAAACTCGCTGAATCCGGACCTCGATGTGGTAGTGTACTCTCGCGACCACACCATTCCATCGGGCAGTGCATGTATCACCAGCTGTTTGGGCGAGTACTGGAGTTATGCGGACCTCACTGATGCTCCATCCCAAATCACCTGCTCTGACACACCACGACACGGAAAGCTAGAGGTCACTCCAAAGATCGTACTACAGTACTCGCTATCGATAAACGCCGCTGCCGCCACTCACAGACAGAGAAAGCGAGCAAACGTAGTGGCGCCAGTGAACAGACTAAGAAAACAAGAGGTGACAATCCCAATACACGACGCCAACCTGTCAATGGCACAAAGGCGAGCCGGAGCACGGCACAGAAACCTAACAAGGTAGATCGTAAATAACATTAACGTGACTAAACAATGTGCATGGCAGTTCTGCTGAAAAGTAATACCTTGGAATTTTTTATGTGGAAACTCTTAAGGTTCTTTAAATGAATCAGCCATTATTAACATTCTACATCTTTGCTCTTCTTGTCTACCTATTTATTTCTCTACATAATCGCCCTGGCGACGAAAACATTACTCGTTACGGGAGACCTGTTTGTTGCTACCGTCACTGTACAATATACGGGTAGGACGTAGTCGCTGCCCCACCTGTAGCTGTACAGCTTCATCACTACCGAAGTGAAGTCCTCGAAGATGTTCTTTAAGTTCTGGAAACAGGTGAAAATCGGGTGGGGACAAATCTAGAGTGTATGTATTGTGATCGATGACAATGAACTCAAGGCGTCGATTGTTGCACATGTCGCAGCGCTCGGGTGTAGTAGGCATTGTCGTACTGAATGAGAGAGTTCTCCATGTGAGGACGAACCATTCTGCTGTTAGAAACTCGATCGCATCACTATGTTTCTCACGCATTGGTGTGTTTACGTTACACATCACCATGTTCCACGCTACGGCTCGGAGCCCTATTGCGGGGGAGGGCTGAAACTTGTGCCTCCGAAGCAGGAAAGTCGACCTGGCAGCCTGCATGACATGTTATACCAGAACCGATGTTCAGAACAGAAAAAAAATTCTGAGGCTATATTTTCAGCATGCCATCATATATGTTTATTCACTTATACGAGTGTTTGTTATGATTTTTTTATTGATTTTGGACAGGTACCGCTTGAAAATAAACCATGTCGGCACTAGTCTAGGAAAAATAATATGACATAAAAAAGAATTAATAGCAGCTCTTGTAGAATACACAGAGAAAAAAATGCACGTTTGTCTTCGAGGTTCCCCTGCAAAGAAACTCTCGTCCAGAAACAAGGTGCTAGTTTTGAAGTAGTAATTGCTGCTGAGAAAACTGTCGTTTGTTTTTACGTACGGGGGCCGGTTCTGGCGACGCCGGTCGTCTTAAATTCATGTGGCGCCCTCCTTGGCCCGTCCGTGGTTCCCTCACCCCAGATAATAAAGATAAATAAGCACCGGCAACGCTCCGCCAACTTGGCTAGCGCCATGGCGCAAAGAATTACGCGTTACGTTAAATAACGTCTCGCGGCAAATGAGTTTAATGGAGGGTATTACGGCCGAGCTTACTCTGTGTATAAGTTATATTAACAGAGGATTAGTTGCATCACACGGCATAACGAGGCGTGCGAAAAAATGCCCCGTAATTTATTCTCATTTACAAGGGCGTAAACGCTGAAATATGAAAAAGTGTTTCGGCGGCAGCTTGTGATCGCTACACGTACAATAAATTTAGCCTGCGGCAAAAAGAATCGGTTCTTGTTAATAAATAAAAATGTTTCGGAAAAAAATTTATGTCACATCTGATATTCACTATACATAATAATTTTAGGTATTCTGCACCAGACAGCCAGATTAATGGAATTTAATATGACAAAAAAAAATTAACCTTGCTTGATCTATACAGGTGCGGCATACGAAAATCAGAAGCAACTTCAACGTGTAATACTTTTAGAAGGGTGTTCTAGAAACTGATATTCCTTTTCAGTGAAATACATCAGCTTCGAAAGAACTTTGGTATGCTTTGACAAAGACTGGCTCGCGAAACATTTTAATTGTGTATTGACAACACTCATACAACGCTCATATAACTGAGATTTTAAATGTAATTTGAACGATATTCTGGAACATAAAATTTAGATTTCCAAAATTTATTATACAGGGTGTTTAAGAAAAACTATCGAATACTTTGAGAGATGGGTGTGCTCATGGTAACAAGAATAATGTGTTCAACAAATATTGGTCCGGAGACTCAAACAATCGGAGATGAACTAGTGTTTATAGGAAGGGTTGCGCGACGCTTCCTTGCGGATATCAGCACAGTCGTTGCACTGGCATTCCGTCAAATGTGTCGGTGGGATAATATGATACCTTACTCATATTTCTCTGCATCACTCGCCAGGTTAGCCAAGAGCGCTAATGCGCTGCTTCCTGCATTCAGATAGGCGCGTCGTCCCTGATCGAATCCACCTGGCTGATTAACGACGAGGGCCGGTGTGCCGGCCACCGTGGATGTGGTTTTTAGGCGGTTTTCCACATCCCACTAGAGGAATACCGAGCTGGTCCCCATGTCCCGCCTCAGTTACACGACCCGCAGCCATTTGGACCACGTTTACACTGTTTCAGATTTACAGAAGAACTCACAGTAGTCTGGCTACCACTAGGTGGCCATCGTCAGATGTGTGGTTTTAGAAGTGTTGTAGGCTACGTTAGTTTTCGTTGTGTTTGTCTGCCTTACTGCATAGTACTGTCAACCCTGGCTATGTCTTTTACCTCCTTACAAACGCAGAGTCATTTACGTTTCTACTATTATTGCGCTATATGTAAGTGAGAATGGTGTAGTACATTTACATTTCCACTCTTCCACTACGTGTTAGAAATGAAAGCCTACTTCCCGACAAGTGAAGTGGCGGATATGTTATTCTGCTGTCGTTTAGTAAATGGATGTAGCCTGCGAGCCCATGCCCTCTACGCTAAAAGATATCCACAGCGTAGAGCGCCATCTGATAAGCTGTTCGGCAGGCTTTTCCAACGTCTGATGGACACAGGTACCCTAGCACCTATGAAGACTGACACTGGAAAGCCCCGCACATTCCACATGCCTGACAGGGAGGAGCGTGTGCCACGTACGGTGAAAGAAATCCTTACGATCAGTGTGCGACGATTAGCAGCAGCGGAAGGCGTTCCTCATCTCCTATCTGGGGGGAATTTCGTTAACAATTTCTGTACCCGTATCATCTACAACGCGTTCAGGCCCTAAGGCCGCAGAATCATCAAAGCAGACAGCGTTCCTGTCAGTGACTGTTGCAGAAGTGTGCTGCATATCCAGTGTTCTCATCTAAGATTTATCAACGAGGCAGGGTTCACAAGAGATGGTGTTGTGAATTCGCATAAGTAATATGTAAACCATTACTGGAAAGAGGGCATCGACACCAATTCTCCTCAACGTAAGGGCAGGTACACTTGACAATAGAGTATTTGGGCCACACATGCTATCACAAAAGTAAACTGGGGCGCATTATCTGGACTTCTTCATTCATCTATTGCCTTGCTGGAGGGTGCGGCATTCCGGAAACGAAGACAAATTTGGTTCATGCACAATGGTGCACCAGCACATTTTCGTCACTGAGCCCTGGTAAAATTTGCTGTTTTAAGAGCACGTCGCAACCCGTTGTGTGAAGCAGTCGCCCTCCGTTCCAGGCGGTGGCGCTGCTGTGGCAATCGCAACTTTGGTGTCTCCCTCTGTTGGGAAAGCGGAAAGGTTGGCTGTTCATGTGCTATCAGCTCGCCATTTGGTCCATCTGTCAGTCTGAGTGGGTCTGTCGGAGTGAGGCTAGGTAAGTCTCGCGTAATCAGTTGCTGGTCTGTATCTCGTTGGCATTTGTGCGGCAGTTAGTGTCTGTCTGTCGTCGCGTCCTAGTTTGTCTGTCCTTTGGATCAATTTTAAAGCCAGAAAATGAGAGTCTTGCCACTCCGCCAGTAACAGAACCCTGCTAGTGGGCACCTGGCCGGGGCTGAGTTCCTGCATCTGAGTCTGCGCGTTAGGCTGCCAGTCTGCTCGAGCTGCTCCGGCAACGGTCATTGGCGGTTGGATCGGTCGGGAGGTCGGTCGAGCACTGAGACACGAGATGACTAGACCGCCTTGAGCGTCGGAGCATGTGAGGTCCCCACGTGAGATCAGTGGGCAACGCCAGATCTTCACCAGAAATTGCAGTTTATTAGAAGTTAAGTGGTTGGAGATATGTTGTTTCGTTTACCTGTTAAATTTTATTTGTTTTCTTGGTGAGGTCACCAGCCGCTTGTTTTGGGGTCTTCCCACCATTCTTCTCCGTTTGCCCACCCACGGTAAGGCGGTTATTTGCGAACTGGATTGTCCGTTTTTCCCTTGTAGATTTGGGGAGGTTTAGAGCAATCTGAGGTTGGGGTTGTTTAGTAAACCCCCCACCCATCAATCTGTCGTACGTTAATAGCTGCCTCTGTCATGTTTGTTGGATGCGGTGTTAACGAATTTATCGAATCAAGGTAAAGGCCGAATTCCTGATATATGTTTTCATCTTGCCTATTATCCTGCGAGGCGGTATATGTGTAATGTAGAGCATGTTGTACACTTTATGTAAGTCTGAATTTCATGGGTTTTATTTAAATAGTCATTTTTATAAAGTTGCAACCCTTGCATGGTGGCTTAATTAAATAGAATGCTAATAATTTTAATTTTCTGTCGCTGTTTGTCCGGTTACGCAGTCTCGTAACCGGTTGGCCCTGAATAACATTACTCCGCAACCTGACTGCACAGAATAACTACAAAGAATGAAAGGAAATTTCCGTTAACACAATTAATTAATTAAGTCCCCAGCAACTATAAAACTAGGAAACAACAAAGTACAAATGTAACTGTTCTGTGTGTGGAAGTGTGATTCAACGTACACATCTGGCACGGTTCTACCTCAATAAGACAAGATATTTTAAACACGATTTACACTGAAGTAATTTAAAAAATCCAGAAATACTATAATTACATACAGAAACCAGAATTACAGTCTAATACAGAAACACGAGCCAGATGCTTTGTTGACTGAACCTGTGACCAAGAGGCATTGTTTCATAGGACATTAAAAATAAAAAAAATTTTTTACCTTCACATATATTGACGAAAGATACACTCTGATCATTACAACATCCCCAATCGAATAACATATGGTGTCCTGCCCAAAAGAACAACTAGTACTCTATCGTCGTCTCTACAAACACAGATCATGCCTACCTCAGAACTACCATTGCACTCACCAACTTCTCAGCGGCAACTGCCAGTGGAGGCGACTGAATACTACTCTTTGGCGCAATCTCTGCCGCTGTGACTCAGTGTGGCCACCTTTCATAGGCCCCTCCTCCACAGGCTAGAATTTGATGGTATTTTTGCCAGCATTGGTGGTGAAAATAGGACCAAATTCGCCAAAAAAAATACAGACAAAAATAAAAGATAATATTAAATAAAAAAATACCATATAACTAAATAAATTTTGGCTTTGCACTGACCCTTCAATAACCTAATATATAAAATACAGTAAGGAATACAAATGCTCGCATACAATTGATTTTACATAATAGTTTACACAAGTATCATGTGGTTAAACAATTCAATCAATAGCGTCAGCATTGACGAATAAATGCTGGTAAGAGTCTCATGACATTTCATACATATTCAATTCACAAAAAATCACTTTATACAAATATTCACATAAAATCCTTTCAATAGTTCAATAAACAAGTAGGACTGCTCAGAGTAGTTGACAGTTCCAACAGCAGCACCCAGCAATGGTCAACAGGTGCAAATAGCAGTCTCATAACATTTCATCAGCAGTATTTAAACAGCTCCAACAGTGGGACCCAGCAATGTTGAGCAGGCGCAAACACCAAGTGACATTATTTCAGTAGAAGCAGTTCCATCAGTTTCAATCAGCAATGTTGACAGGTGCAGACACCAACAAGTGACATCATTTTATTAGAAGCAGTCCCATCAGTGGCACCCCGCAATGTTGAACAGGTGCAGACAGCAACAAGTAATATTATTTCAGTGGAAGCAGTTCCATCAGTGGCACCCAGTGATGTTGAACAGGTGCAGACACCAGTAGAAGCAGATCCATCACTGACAACCAGCAATGTTCAACAGGTGCAGGTAACAGTCCATAATGCTCACTATCACTAACTAGACAGTTCATCACAGTTATTAGCACAAATTAAACATTTTCAAGTGGTACCCATCAGTGGTGTACAAGTGCAGGTAACAGTCCATAATATTTGCTTTCACTAAACAGACCGTTCATCAGAGTTTATCAGCAGAAATTAAACATTTACAAATGGCACCCTCCAATGTTGTACAGGTGCAGACACCAACAAGTGACATCATTTCAGAAGAAGCAGTTCTTTCAGTGGCACCCAGCAAAGTTGAGCAGGTGCAGACACCGACAACTGACATCATTTCATTAGAAGCAGTCCCATCATTGGCACCCAGCAATGGTTGAACAGGTGGAGACAGCAACAAGTGACATCATTTCAGTAGAAGCACTTCCATCAGTGTCACCCAATAACGTTCAACAGGTGCAGTGCAGACACCAACAAGTGACATCATTTCAGTGGAAGCAGTTCCATCGGTGGTACCCAGCAATGTTGAGCAGGTGCAGGCAGCAACAAGTGACATCATCGCAGTAGAAGCAGTCCATTAGTGGCACCCAGCAATGCTGAACAGGTGCAGACACCAACAAGTAACATCATTCCGGAAGAATCAGTCAATCAGTGGCACCAAGTAATGTTGAGCAGGTGCAGACACCAACAAGTGACATCATTTCAGTAGAAGTAGCTCCAACAGTGGCTCCCAGCAATGTTGAGCAGGTGTGGACACCAACAAGTGACATAATTCCAGTAGAAGCAGTCCATCAGTGGCACCCAGCAATGTTGAGCAGGTGCATACACCAACAAATGACATCATTTCAGAAGAAGCAGTTCCATCAGTGGCACCCAGTAATGTTGATCAGGTGCAGGTAACAGTCCATAATATTCACTATCACTAACTAGACAGTTCATCAAGGTTCATTAGCACAAATGAAACATTTTCAAGTGGCGCCCATCAGTGGTGTACAAGTGCAGGTAACAGTCCACAAAATTTACTATCACTAATCAGACAGTTCATCAGAGTTCATTAGCAGAAATTAAACATTTCCAAGTGGCACCCATCAATGTTAATACCTGTAAGCACGAACAACAGTTTGAATGTACACACAATTGCTTTTACAAAATCATTACCAATGCTCTTACACTAAACATACAAATTATAATAAATACACAAATGATATCAGATAATTGTCATTAACTTTTACAATACACAAATAACAGTAAACCTTTAATATTTATGGGTGTCAGTGCAAGCCACAACAAACAAGTAAAATAATATTTAGGAGGTAGTTCGGTACCAATTATTTGGGATTAGGAAAGGAAAACACAAAACACACTCACTCATCTTTCATCCACATTAAGTACTACTGTGTAATTGAATAGTGTTAACTGTGTAAATGCAATTCTGTCAAAATTTGATGCTCAATATGGTTATCAAGTAGTAGTGGTACAGTGTATAACAGTGAAAAATAGTTAGTCAACGTCATAGTCATCATGTCAAAACCAATGTCAGCCAAGCCAACATTTTCTGAACAACTGTCGGTGTGCCATGATATGCAAATACTTCCTTTCTCCAAAATAAAAGTATATTCTGCTTATTGATTTAACAAAGTGTGTGTGTAGACAATCTTCCTTCTACTTGAGTGTTCTAGTCTGCCATCTTCATGCTCCTTGTTCCATATAAACCAACAAAAAAATATGTTCCTCACTTACTTTACCTCTTATCCACCAAAACTTCAATAATCATCAGCATCACATAATCTTAATACTTCAATAATACCTCTACAGTAAGTCGATACATATTATTATTATCACCAATACCATTTACCTTACCTCTTATCCACCAAAACTCCAATAATCATCAACTTCACACAATCTCAATACCTCAGTAATACCTCTTCAATACGTCGATACATATAAACCTTATCGCCAATATCATTTCACTTCCATAACAACTTTCCTCTAGTCAGTCTCCTCGAACAAGTAAAGATAAAATCCTAGTGCAAACTTCAATTCATCATCCCATACAATCCGAAGACACAACGTCCACACAAAACTTCTGTGTAATCCATCTGACCCAAATCTTCTACTCATTATGAGTTATAAAATACATTTTGGTTACCTTGTCCATCATTAAGTAAACGAAATGCATGCATGACCACTAACAGCCTTTAGTTTGAATAACTTTCAGTAAGTAAGTACGAGTACGGAGTGTGAATGATCGTAATATTTCAGTGTGTACACCACTTCAAGAATCATGGCGAAACAGAAGCGAACATGTGGAGTATTTCTTGTGTCAAGTGTCACTTGCTATTTCAATTGCTCACGAAAAATACAGTGTAATAACTGTCAATGGTCTAAAACTAGTGTTGGTATGTCATGTCTTTAGCTTCCTTCCTATTAGCATAAATTTATACAGCTTCCATAAAACCTCCAGCTCATGTGACTTCAATGAAATTTTTTGTACCAATGTCTTTCGTAGAATTATAGCAGTTCATTTTCTTATCTTAAAATATGAGGCACTGAGCGTAAGCAAAACATGCAACAGCGAGTATATATACCAGTAGAGAAAAGAATGTCAACAAGTGGATGTAGCACAATCCCTACAACGAGGCACTGCCAAGCGAACAATCTATAATTAATACCATAGTGTGGCCTAAACACCATGTTCGTACACTGTACATCAGCATTTCGGTATACCAAATTAAAGAATAGTTATGACAACAAAGCAGAAATGTGTAAATATGCAATTCAGCAAATATATATCTCACATAATAAACAGGTCCTTAGCATCATATCAGCATAAGCAAATAAATGTTCATATGTAATCTTAATAAGTAAACATGAAGGCGCAAGCATGAAAATCACAAAGTATAACTTACATACATAACCACAATCAGCACAATTAATCAGGTGACAAATATAATTGAAATAAATAAGCACAGCAGGCACATAGTAAAAAAAAATGACATCAGTGAAATAACAGTGCAGCCAAGCGATGCATAATATACATGAGTAACAACCCTGTTCATTAATCAATCATTGTCAAAATCAGTTAACACAAAGTATAAATCACGTAATCGCGAGCAGCAAATTACGTCTACAGTACGTACCTAAGTGGAGTTTCAGCTAGTAATAGCGAATACCCTGTTCAAGAATCACAAGAGGAGGAGGTATACTTAGAAAAGGCCGGGAGATACGGGAAGATTTCAATTAGATTACATCATGGTCAGACAGAGATTCCGAAATCAGATACTGGATTGTAAGGCATACCCAGGAGCAGATATAGACTCAGACAACAATATAGTAGTGATGAAGAGTAGGCTGAAGTTCAAGACATTAGTCAGGAAGAATCAATGCGCTAAAATGTGGGATACGAAAGTTCTAGAGAATGACGAGATACGATTGAAGATCTCTAACGCTATAGATACAGCAATAAGGAATAGCGCAGTAGGCAGCACAGTTGAAGAGGAATGAACATCTCTAAAAAGGGCCATCACAGAAGTTGGGAAGGAAAACATAGGTACAAAGAAGGTAGCTGCGAAGAAACCATGGGTAACAGAAGAAATACTTCAGTTGATTGATGAAAGGAGGAAGTACAAACATGTTCCGGGAAAATCAGGAATACAGAAATACAAGTCGCTGAGAAATGAAATAAATAGGAAGTGCAGGGAAGCCAAGACGAAATGGCTGCAAGACAAATGTGAAGATATCGAGAAAGATATGATTGTCGGAAGGACAGACTCAGCATACAGGAAAGTCAAAACAACCTTTGGTGTCATAAAAGCAACGGTGGTAACATTAAGAGTGCAACGGGAAGGCCACTGTTAAATGCAGAGGAGAGAGCAGATAGGTGGAAAGAATACATTGAAAGCCTCTATGAGGGTGAGGATTGTCTTATGTGATAGAACAAGAAATAGGAGTCGATTTAGAAGAGATTGAGGATCCAGTATTAGAATCGGAATTTGAAAGAGCTTTGGAGGACTTACGGTCAAATACGGCAGAAGGGATAGCTAACATTCCAACAGAATTTCTAAAATCATTAAGGGAAATGGCAACAAAACGACTATTCACGTTGGTGTGTAGAATATATGAGTCTGGCGACGTACCATCTGACTTCCGGAAAAGCATCATCCACACAATTCCGAAGACGGCTAGAGCTAACAAGTGCGAGAATTATCGCACAATCAGCTTGACAGCTCATGCTTCGAAGCAGCTTACAAGAATAATATACAGAAGAATGGAAAAGAAAATTGATAATTCGCTAGGTGACGATCAGTTTGGCTTTAGGAAAAGTAAAGGCACGAGAGAGGCAATTCTGACGTAACGGCTAATAATGGAAGCAAGGCTAAAGAAAAATTAAGACACGTTCATAGGATTTGTCGACCTGGAAAAAGCGTTCGACAATATAGAATGGTGCAAGCTGTTCGAGATTCTGAAAAAAAGTAGGGGTAAGCTATAGGGAGAGACGGGTCATATACAATATGTACAACAACCAAGAGGGAATAATAAGAGTGGACGATCAAGAACGAAGTGTCGTATTAAGAAGGGTGTAAGACAAGGCTGTAGCCTTTCGCCCCTTCTCTTGAATCTGCACATCGAGGAAGCGAACCTGGAAATGAAAGAAAGGTTCAGGAGTGGAATTAAAATACAAGGTGAAAGGATATCAATGATACGATTCGCTGATGACATTGCTATCCTGAGTGAAAGTGAAGAAGAATTAAATGATCTGCTGCACGGAATGAACAGACTAATGAGTACACAGTATGGTTTGAGGGTAAATCGGAGAAAGACGAAGGTAATGAGAAGTAGTAGAAATGAGAACAGCGAGAAACTTAACATCAGAATTGATAGTCACGGAATCTATGAAGTTAAGGAATTCTGCTACCTAGGCAGTAAAATAACCAATGACGGACGGGGCAAGGAAGACATCAAAAGCAGACTCGCTATGGCAAAAAAGGCATTTCTGGCCAAGAGAAGTCCACTAATATCAAATACCGGCCTTAATTTGACGAAGAAACATCTGAGGATGTACGTCTGCAGTACAGCATTGTATGGTAGTGAAACATGGACTGTGGGAAAACAGGAACAGAAGAGAATCGAAGCATTTGAGATATGGTGCTGTCGACGAATGCTGAAAATTAGGTGGACTGATAAGGTAAGGAATGAGGAGGTTCTACGCAGAATCGGAGAGGAAAGAAATATGTGGAAAACACTGATAAGGAGAAGGGACAGGATGATAGGACATCTGCTAAAACATGAGGGAATGACGTCCATGGTACTAGAAGAAGCTGTAGAGGGCAAAAACTGTAGAGGAAGACAGTGATTGCAATACGTCAAGCAAATAATTGAGGACGTAGGTTGCAAGTGCTACTCTGAGATGAAGAGGTTAGCACAGGAAAGGAATTCGTGGCGGGCCGCATCAAACCAGTCAGTAGACTGATGACCAAAAAAAAAAAGTGGAAATCTGTTACCTGAAACATAAACTCAATTAATAGTCACCTTTTTAGTTTATTAGTTTCTTCTTCGAAATTACATTCTTCCTGAAATTTTCTCTATAGCAATTTCGATATATGATGTATTCCCTTAGAGCGCCGAGCTTTAAGAGTTTCTACTTCGACATTGTTATCATGATTAATTTTGCGAACCCTATATGGACCGTTATAAAACAGAAATAATTTGCGACACAAGCCTTTTCCTTTGTGAGACAAACGATGAGACTTAATTAACACCTTTTGACCAACTGACAAGGTCTTTAAATGATCAGGACGTTTAGCTGATTTCTCTCTTCTAGCAGCCGCAGATGCAATATTTTGTACTGCCAGATTGACAACTTCAGAATGCCGCAGTTTCCGTGAAGGCGGACAAGGAACGATTTCAGAAATGCGATTTGTCGGTGCTTTATTTTTTAATATCAATACAGGCGGTAAAGAGGTTGAATCATTAGGGAGTTCATTCAGAATGTTTTGAAAAGTATGAAGGTACTGATCACACGTTCTGTGATTCTGATGACAATAAAGTCGACACAATTTATTGATTTCCTTCATCCATCTCTCCGAAGCGTTAGATTGAGGGTGAAAAAGTGAAATGAAAATTGGTTTAATCTTACGACGCCGTAGAGGACGAAGCCAAATTTTGGAGCGAAACTGTGATCCATTATCTGATATAACCTTATCAACATGACCCACTTCTTTAAGAAAATGTTTGATGAAAGCATTAGATACTGAATTAGTTGTTGCTTTGTGTAAAGGTGTAAAACACACATATTTTGATGTCAGATCCACTGCTACCAAAATGTACGCAAAACCATTAGTAGAACGAACCACTGGACCGAACAAATCGACTGCAGCCATGTCCTTTAATTTCGCTGGAGTAATAGGAAACAGCGGTGCTCTGTGAGAAATAGTTGGCGGCTTAGCCTTTTGATATAATTTGCTTTTGGAAAGAACAGAACGAATAAGTTTTTCCATATTACTGAAGTAGCAATTTTCTCGTAATTTATGAATGCATTTTCTGGAACCAAAGTGTGCGTAACTGAAATGTGTATACAAAATCAATTTATTAACCCACTCATCAGGAATGCAAACTAACCAAACAGAGTTGTCGACCGATTTTCGTTTAAAAAGATTATCATTGCGAACTAAATAATACTGTCTAATCTCTACGCTTTCCTTCCTCCTCCACTTCTCCTTAATGTCCTTCCAGATTGGATCCTTGTTTTGCTTCTTAGCGACGTCCTGGAGCGAAGACGAAATAAAATTTTCAAACGCAACACCTTGAATATACACTCCTGGAAATGGAAAAAAGAACACATTGACACCCGATGTGTCAGACCCACCATACTTGCTTCGGACACTGCGAGAGGGCTGTACAAGCAATGATCACACGCACGGCACAGCGAACACACCAGGAACCGCGGTGTTGGCCGTGGAATGGCGCTAGCTGCGCAGCATTTGTGCACCGCCGCCGTCAGTGTCAGCCAGTTTGCCGTGGAATACGGAGCTCCATGGCAGTCTATAACACTGGTAGCATGCCGCGACAGTGTGGACGTGAACCGTATGTGCAGTTGACGGACTTTGAGCGAGGGCGTATAGTGGGCATGCGGGAGGCCGCGTGGACGTACCGCCGAATTGCTCAACATGTGGGGCGTGAGGTCTCCACAGTACATCGATGTTGTCGCCAGTGGTCGGCGGAAGGTGCACGTGCCCGTCGACCTGGGACCGGACCGCAGCGACGCACGGATGCACGCCAAGACCGTAGGATCCTACGCAGTGCCGTAGGGGACCCCACCGCCACTTCCCAGCAATTTAGGGACACTGTTGCTCCTGGGGTATCGGCGAGGACCATTCGCAACCGTCTCCATGAAGCTGGGCTACGGTCCCGCACACCGTTAGGCCGTCTTCCGCTCACGTCCCAATATCGTGCAGCCCGCCTCCAGTGGTGTCGCGACAGACGTGAATGGAGGGACGAATGGAGACGTGTCGTGTTCAGCGATGAGAGTCGCTTCTGCCTTGGTGCCAATGATGGTCGTATGCGTGTTTGGCGCCGTGCAGGTGAGCGCCACAATCAGAACTGCATACGACCGAGGCACGCAGGGCCAACACCCGGCATCATGGTGTGGGGAGCGATCTCCTAGACTGGCCGTACACCTCTGGTGATCGTCGAGGGGACACTGAATAGTGCACGGTACATCCAAACCGTCATCGAAACCATCGTTCTACCATTCCTAGACCGGCAAGGGAACTTGCTGTTCCAACAGGACAATGCACGTCCGCATGTATCCCGTGCCACCCAACGTGCTCTAGAAGGTGTAAGTCAACTACCCTGGCCAGCAAGATCTCCGGATCTGTCCCCCATTGAGCATGTTTGGGACTGGATGAAGCGTCGTCTCACGCGGTCTGCACGTCCAGCACGAACGCTGGTCCAACTGAGGCGCCAGGTGGAAATGGCATGGCAAGCCGTTCCACAGGACTACATCCAGCATCTCTACAATCGTCTCCATGGGAGAATAGCAGCCTGCATTGCTGCGAAAGGTGGATATACACTGTACTAGTGCCGACATTGTGCGTGCTCTGTTGCCTGTGTCTATGTGCCTGTGGTCCTGTCAGTGTGATCATAAGATGTATCTGACTCCAGGGATGTGTCAATAAAGTTTCCCCTTCCTGTAACAATGAATTCACAGTGTTCTTATTTCAATTTCCAGGAGTGTACATCAAACAGTAACTATTTTCTTTGCAGTTCTCCTCAGCACTTTGTTTCAAACCCATAGGTGCACGTGATAAAGCATCAACAATAATATTTGAAGAACCCTATATTTAAACAATACTAAAATCTAATTCCTGTAGATACAGCGCCCACCGTGACAATCTTCCATGTGTTTATTTTGATCGGTGTAAACCTTAGTATGCCTTCCATACAAAAATATGCTAAATTTTGTGAAAGCCCAAATAACAGGCAAGGCTTCAAGTTCAGTAATCGAATAATTCTTTTCTGATTTAGAGAGAGCACTACTTCCAAATGCAATAGTTTTCTGTACTACAACACCGTTTTCTTCTATCTCTTGAAATAAGTGTGCACCTAGGCCTTTGTATGAGTCCGTCGCCAAACAAATATCTTTAGATAAATACGGATGTGAAAGAAGTGAAGCAGCAATAAAGCATCACGAAGTTGTTCAAATTCTGCTTGAGCTTCTTCATCCCAACACCAATTAGAATTCTTTCCAGATAGTTCACATAAACGAGGTGTGGCCAAATAGTGCAACCTAACAAAGCGTCTAAGGAAATTACAGACACCAAGGAAACTACGAACATCACGTTTTGTAGTAGGAACAGAATAATTACTAATAGCGTCTAGTTTCTCTGGATCAGGAAGAATACCTTCTGTAGAAATAATATGAACAAGAAATTTCACCTGAGAGCGACCAAATTCAGATTTTTCCAAGTTCACTGTAATGCGAACTCTCGCAAAAAAACCATAATAATGAATCCAAAATTTTATTATGCTCACTCCAAGAACGTTTAGCAATTAAAATTTCGTCAACATATGAAGTAATATTGTCACGAAGATAAAGAGGTAAAATTTCGTTTAAACTACGAATGAATGCTGCTGAGGATATAGTAAGTCCAAACGGTAATTTCCGAAATCACTTTCGGGTAAAATAGTCATATTCGGTTATTCTTTGCCGACTTTCTAGATAGATAGATAGATAGTTGAAGAGATGTTTTGATAGATACAAAGAATAGTAAAATGTAGGCAGCGGTGCAGAAAACTAAAAGGGAAATAGCACCATTACAGCTCGGGGCCCTGTGCACGCTACGGCACACATTCACTTAGTGTAGCGAATCCTCTGAGGACGTCAATAGCCGCACATAAATTCCAGTTTGTGACTTAGTGGCCAATTTGGTGGAAGTGCGTACATAAATTGATTTAACCATGAACATGGATGTATGTCATTCTTAGAATTGCGAAAGTTCTTAAATTTCCGAACAGTTAAGAAGTGTTTATAGTCAAAGTTTTCGTCTCGTAGCGACAAAGACCTACCGCGTTTGTCCCCGTCCCAATATCGATTATTGTCAAGTTCGCGCGCCTGGCGCTCTGTTGTTGCTTCTCGTAAATGAAATAAATTATTTTCTTCAAAGCCCTCTGCTATCTGTGATTCTAAATTTCTTCTACTGTCCTTTCCTACGATATCGCTTTCAATTTGTTTGACTTGCTTTCGTAACGCTTCATATTCCCTTTTAACGCGTTCATTAAATTTTCTCTGATTTTCAACATGTTTATTTATGTTCTGGTACTCTTCGGTTTCTGCAAATGGCAATGGAGCTGTATCATCTGAACCTCTGTCCACATTTAAACTAAGACTTGTCAATTTCTCTGAAATCTCCTCAACTCTTTCCGATAAGTCACCTATTTGTTCTTTCTGTTTATTTACGTCTTCCGTAAGTGTCGCGTCTCGGGTTTCAGTAGTGACACATTTAGTAGTTAACTGTTCACATTGTTGTGTTAGGTTATTTATTCTTTCATTTGGTACAGATTCCTCGATTCTTTCAAATATTTCTTCCTTATCGTGTGCGCGTTGTAAATTTAACTCTGAAAATTTTTGTACTATCACGCCATCTCCTTCTTCCTGTTCTCTATCCTGTTCCTTTTGTCTGATGTCTATTGAAATTAATCTATTATTGTGAGCAATCAAGATCGGTTGTACTTCTTCTCTAATTTCTTTCTTTGATTCATCTTTCATGTTTTTAAAACATATCCCTATTCGTGAGTCTAACCGTGCTTCCATTGTTTCCGTCTCGGTTTTAATTGTTCCTATTTGTGAATCTAACTGTGTTGCCAATTTTCCCATCTGAGTTTTAATTGTTCCTATTTGTGAGTCTAACCTTTTTGCCAAACTCCCCATCTCTGTTTATAATTCAGATCCTAACTGTGATCCAAAATTTAATATTGCACTCATCAACTGCTAAATATTAACTGGTTCGAAATTCTTTTCGCCCTTAACATTTCCCGCAAAACTAAATTCCTTCGGCATAGCCGTAAAGCTATCTGTGTTCGATACTATTTCAGAATTTTCTATCGTTAATCTCATATTCTGAAAATTTTCCGATTGTGAAAAATTTGGAACTGGTTCCGGACTATTTTCACTGCTCAATAAATTGTTTTCTACATCATAATTCATCATACTGTTCTCCTGTGTTGGCGAGTTCGCCATGTTAACAATTTCGTCATTCTCACTACCCATCGTTTTTGCCTTTTTCATCGATCGCGTAATCATTTACAAAACATACAAAACTCGTCACAATACGAAAATTACACAGAATATCACCAACAATCCCATTCACACGAAATGCTTCCCGACAAACACGCCTAACGAACAATTAAAATCTTCATAGTTGCACAAAATTGTCAAACCCGTATACAAGACATCAAAAATTAAATTCTACCAAAATACCATGAAGAGAATGACAAGACAACTACAAATCTTCAATTACCAAATCTACATATGTAATATAGACTACAATTACTAAACTACAAATTACTACAACAATCTTATTGTCTGCTATTTTTACTATCAAAAGAATTCCAAGGGACGATCCGAAGCAGCGGTCGCCACGTTCATGGTGGCTGAATTAAATAGAATGCTAATAATTTTTATTTTCTGTCGCTGTCGCTGTCTCGTAACCGGTTGGCCCTGAATACTACTACTCCGCAATCTGACTGCACAGAATAAATACAAAGAATGAAAGGAAATTTCCGTTAACACAATTAATTAATTAAGTCCCAAGCAACTATAAAACTACGAAACTGTACAAATGTAACTGTGCTGTGTTTAACGCTGAACAAGTAGGTGGATATGTAAAAAAACACTATTAAAATTATCGTGGAACATGATGTGCTACAAGCATTCAAACGAAACGTAATGATCGACGTTTTGTCATATGGTGACTACGTGACATGAATCTGACACAGGAGTAAGCGACAGACTTAAAGCGCGTGGAGGAATGGAAAAGTTTGTGAATTATACTAGTTTAAAAAATTGCAGGTTGTGACGTGACGGCCATCCGAATCGAGCACCGTAGAAATGATTAGCCTTAATGGGTATATACGTACTCTGATCGTCAGAACTTATTTAAAGTGAATAAATGAGAGGAAAACCACTATTATCAGACTGGGCACTGGAAGTCCATACTCGTCCAAGAACGAGGTGGTCCAAGAATTTCCTATCAAGCAGTATTGATTGTTGTCTATGACGCATCTGACGATAGGGGCGATTACTGCAGATGTGACTTGATCCATCCTTCTTCTAAACATTCATGGTGGCGTCTGTTTGTTCTATATCGTGTCTCCCTACCACTTTCGCGCAACGACGCTCTGAGCGTGTTTTTTAGGGAAGTAAGTAGTTTGAACCTGGTACCTGTTGCTGGTAAGGAGACGCCAGACCACACATGACATGTAGAATTCAGAAGAGTTCGGTGAGACTAGTGATGATATAACCAAATACTAAATGATCTCAGCGTCAGCTCCACTGCACTCCCTGTAAAAGAATTTTAATACTAACTAAATTTAGTGGAAACGGTTCAAGGCTTTCCTATTTTTAGTTAGCTGGTAAAATAACATCAAAAAGCAGTTAAGTTTACCATTGGAAATTTTATTCTACTCACAAAACATCGTTTATAAATTGCACTATTGATAAAAGGATGATAAAAACCAACTGCGTTCAACAAAAATGTGAACGAATATTCCCTGAATGGGTTTCCAAGTTCTACAATCGATCGAAGGAAGACCTATGCCATATCACATCTATAATCTAGGTTTAATTTAAGTTTCACAAAAGAGAAAACTATCAAAATGGTCTACAGTGACTCTCAATTATCTTTAATTACTTATCTAACTTGTAAATTTCAGTGGCTGATGTGGCTTCTCAATAACTATATAAAAGAAAAATCATGGCGTTTCAGATCTGTTCAAGTGGCAAATGTGAACACCATGAGTTTTAATTAACGATCGACACTAGTATTACGCTAAAAAGGGGTGTAACAGATGAGTCTTCTGCAGTTCTGAGTGAAGCCTTATGCGCTCAAAAATGCGGCATCGCGTGCGTTCATTACCTTGTCGGTGTTTAGGCAGCGTCAGGGCGACAGCGGCCGGCGCAGCAGCTATCCAGCTCGCCGTCTCGAAACCAACTCTTTCTAACTTCTCGTTACTACAATTTACCGAAGTTGGTTTAAAAAAACTATCTGGCTGTTTTTTCATCTGACCAATCAGGGTCTCAATGTTAACCTTACGCTCCGCCTACAAAAATTCTGTCTATCCAATGAGAAACGTTATACTTTTCGTGGTGGGGCAATGTTTTTAAAGTTTGCAACGTAACAGACGCTAAAAAGTATCACGCTAAAACCTGCAGCTGGTTAGGTTCTTTTAGCGTTATCGTGAGATCTATAATGTTCTTCTGGAGGGCTCTAGCTTTTAACATGGGCTGGGGGTTGTCCTTGACGTACCGGAGACGCGAAACAGTCTCACGCTAAAACGTGCAGGTGGTGAGCCCTAGTGGTTAGCTGGAGACGTGGGTGTCCGTCCCTCCGCCCGTTATCGTAGGGCCTTCTAGCTTAACACGGTTATGCTCTCGGCTTCTGTCCTCGTTTCTCCCCTCGGAACTGCGTCTTCCTCACGGTGGGAAGGTACGACATGCATTTAGGCATTCTTGTGTTAGTCTGTGGCATTCCATTTGCTCACTCGTTGCTTGTATTACTTTGGTTAATTTAATGTCACAATTTATTCAGAGCTATGTGACATACTAGTAGATTTGCTTTTTATGTCAGGGTTTTCATGTAAGGTGTTGGATTTGCCTGACACCATACATGTCACCACCCTTCGAACTTAATTTTTGCACTGAATTTATGCAATGATTTAATCGTTGTCTAAGTCACTCAAAAATTATTCCGGTGTCTAAATTTTGTTGCCTACTGTTCAGCCACATTTTTCTGTTCTATACTAGGTATAACTAATATATATTTATATATTCTTCCACATTATAATATAAATGTCAAGAGAGGAATATTTTAATGCTATTATTAATTTTTAATTATTTTCTTTCTTTATTTAAGTGTGAAGTTTGTTATCGAAAGTGAGGAGTCTTTCACATTGATTTTCTTAGAAATATTGTTTTTATAAGTGTAGTAATTAAGTAAAATCTATTCCTAACACATTTTCTAAATGTCATGTACCAGTAAAATGTTTTTGTTTCTAGACACGCATTTGAACATTGTTACACTAACAAATAAGAATTATTTCCAAGAATTGCTTTGACAAAGAAATATACATACACAAGTATTGAGATATTATCCATCCTAATAATTGGTACAAATGTTAAAAAAAAGGGAAAACATCTAACAAGATAATTTTTTATTCTTTGTTTTTTTAAGGAGAAAATAAATAAACTATAGTTATTCTCTCATTTTTATGAGGAGAAAATAAGTGACATATTGTTTCTTTATATACTGTCCATTTCAGAACTAATGACTTGTTTTTATCGATAGTCTATTCTTTACTTAAGTCCATAGTCAATGACTGTTATTTTTTAGTTTACTAGCTGTCTAGTGTGCTTAACGTATTTTGTTTTTCACACGCGTCTTTTGCACAATTCCTACATCACATAATTTGATTTCACACGTTCACACAATCCTATGAGTGTTCAAGCATGTGGTTGGCGAATGTTTTTGCACGAAGGTGATGGACTTGAGCGAGATGGATGTGGGCAAGTATTTGATGTACAGCTTCGTTCGTCGTTCTTTGTTGGCTTTACAAGTGTGTTGCTGTTGTGGATGTCCCATAATGGAATGGAGCTATGAGTGCAGAATCTCGTGGTTTACTGGCTTTGTATGCGTGAAAGCCATCGTTATGTGTCGCTGAATGCGGTCGTCTTTCGTTGTCATACTTCGCAGACGACTAGTTTACAATAGGATAGGGATTTGGGAAGGTATGTCGTGCATTCTTCACCCATCTTCTTTCTTGGTCTCAATCTTGCGAATCTTCAAATTCTGTTCTTCCCGCTTTTTCTCTGCTTCTTACTTGCTTATTGGTTCTTCTCTGGGCAGGATATGGAAATATTTATTGATAACTAGTCGCTTTGAAGTTCTCCTCCTAGTAACAGTTTGATAAATTGTTTGGGCGCGTCATTTTTAATTTGTGGAAGTTCTTCTTCAGTTTCGTGCATCAGCGTGCTCTTTACTAGCAGTACTGTGACTTTTACGCATATTTTTTGCCAGTGGCGGCTTGCCCAAGCGGTCTTCTCGTCCGGCCGTTTTTTCCTCGCTCCGCTGTGTCGGGGCTCAGAGACCCTTCCGGCGTTCGCCGTCCCAACGCCGGCCCGCCGCGTCTCAGCTGGGGTCTGTCACTGTGCGGCTCGGTGTTCCATCCGAGCAGGGTTCCTCCCAGCGATTTATTGCCCACTTTCGCTACAAGGGCTTTCTGTTAGTTTCGCTGATCTTTCCCTTCTCTCGACGCTCCTGCTATGTAGGAATCCCGTGTTGCTAATTACGTCCTTTTCTTTCTTGATACATCTCCCGTTGCAACTTGTGGGGCGTTGCATCTCTTCCTTGCTGGAGTTTTTACAATGGTTCTTACAAAAAGTTTTACTTATAATCATCTAACATATATCTAGTACCTACTTGTTATACGCCTTCTTAAAAAGCTTTACAAATTTCGGCGCCCTTTCCATGTTATAATTCTAAGATATTTGGAGTCTTAACGTCTACACAAGAATCCTCAAATTGGTTTTTTATTTTTGTGTAGAGTCGTGGTGTATGGCATTTTAGAATTTCATGCTGTTAGACTATCTACGCTTTATCCCTTCACCTTAATCTATGGTACTCTTGTGTTATTATTGAAACTACTTTCTTTTTCCCACCTTCTTCTCTCTGTTCATTCTTGTTTCACCTGAAGATCTTATATGCAACATAATCTTGAAATATTGTGCTGATTATTTACCAGTAACAAAATTAATCTTCAAACTTGTACGGAAAGCGTTTAATACTGCCAGTCTTAGGTAAAAATACCTCGGCTTTATCTCGTAAAATATCCTCTAATTCTCTTTTACTGTGTTCCGAAATACCTTGAACTTCTTGCAATTTTTCGTCGATTTCTTTATGGACTTCTAACATGAGTTGAGGCGATTCCCCCTTTTGTGCATACTATTCTAATTCTTCATCCTCATTATCTCGCATCATTCTTAATTGTTTGTTTATAACTGGTATTTCTTCTAATTTTAGCTTTTGCTCAGAGAGAAATGTGACATTCCCGAATGTTACGCTACCTTTCCCCAAATCTATTATCGCTCGTCTCTCATTTAAAAAGTCTGCACCTATAATCAAATCTACAGTTAGTTTAGGTATAATCACGAAGTTGGCTTCGATCTTTTGACCTTGGCACGAAAGAGTTAACCTTGTTTGTCTCGTAACTTCCGCAGCATTGTTTGTAATAGGACCTCTTACTTTAATCTTACGTGTTTTCAGAACTGGCAATTCCTCATTGGCATTACACTGCGTGAATAAATTTTCTGAGATCGCAGTCAGTTCACTTCCGCTATCAATTACAATATTAACTGGAATATGCTTTACCACAGCCATCACAATTGGTTGAATTTGAAACGGTTGGTTCTGTTCTTCTTCCTCTTGCATCAACGAATCCTCCACTGAATCATACATGAGTCTTTTTAGGAATTTCCTTGTGAATTCGAACTTTCTGTAGGATAAGCTTCGACTGCTACTTTTCTCTGTTTTATTTCCTCTTCTCTATTTCTTCCTTCATTTACGCTTTCTTCAAGATCCTCTACTTTTTCCTCATCCTCGTCTATCTTCTCCTTCTCCGTCGCTACTTCCACATAATCGCATCTAAATGCACTAATTATCGCTTCATAACTTCCTTCATTATATACGTTGGGTTGTGTGCCCACTCGTAACTTATTTTCAACTTCTGTCGACTGTGCATTATCTTCATTGAATTCGCTTTCCCTGGTTTCCATCTCAAATAGCTCTGCAAATACTTATTACTTCGTCGTTTCCTCCTACATTCGTTATGCATGCCTCTGGTAATTCATCTTCCTCGTCATTACTCTCCCAATTAATTTCATCCCAACGCGATATTGTTATTTTCTCTTCTTCGTTTTCATCTGGTCCCTGCGGATTTGTTTCTTCCTTCTTCTCTTTTCGTGATAAGATTCTTACGTCTCTGTTCAAGGTGCTGCAATTGTCCTGGGTCGGTGCGTCATTCTCTTTGGCATGGGCGCTTAGCTGTCAACTCGAACGTTTATTGGGGTTTGGTGGTCTTAACTCAACCTCTTTTATCTGCATTCGCTTTTCCTGTTCAGCTTGTTGATAGTGGTTCCTTTGTTGATAATTTGTCGGTCTATTGGTTCTCCAGTACCCGTTCCGGTTGTCGTTATTCCCTCTGTAATAGTTGTTTCGGTTCCTGGGTGAATTATAGTTATTGCTATATTCTCTTCTAAATCTATGACCGGTTCTTTGTTGAAATCTATTGTCGTTTCTTGGTGCGAAGTTATCACGTGGTTCGTAATTATTGTTTCTTCGTACTGTGTCTTGTGGATTCCACTGCTTTTTGCTTTCATTTTCACGTTCGCTTCGTCTTTTTCTTGCGTCATCTTCCGAAAATATGAACTCTAGTTCCCTCCGCGACCTACTAATGATTGCTGGTATTTCAATGGTAGCTTCATCGCGCATAATTTAATCAACTCTCCGTCACTGTATGGTACATCTAAGCGTTGACTTTTGTTTGCCATTGCTTCGAAAAATTTCACGGGACTCTTCTCTCTTGAATTTTCAAAGTATGGGTTCTGTAATAAGTCGTACTTCACTCTGTTCTGTGCTTCGCTGGACCAATACCGCGAGAGAAACTTCTCTCTGAAATCTTCGTACGATCGGCATGTCGCTGCAACATTTTGCATGGTTTCTGCGACTGTTCCTGACATGTGTGCACATATAAAGTCTAATTTATGTGCTAGCGTCCAGTGTTCTGGTAATCCTACTCGGAATTGATCAATAAAAGTTCGTGGATGTAATGAGTTTCCTTATCGAAAATGTTGAAATTTTCTGACTGTGAGGAAATGTTCGTTGTCGTACTTCGTCATAGTTCCATATGAAATTCGCGATTCTTCGCCACTTTTGTTTCTGATCATTTCTCTCGTCTTTCTTTCCGGTTGTGTAAGATCCATTGGATATTGTCCACTGTTACTTTCGCCTACTCTTGCGTAGTATCGTTGTAGTGGTACGCAATAATTTTCTTCCATCGGTTGTGAACGAATAGCTGAATGCATTGCACTGTACTCTTTGCGACCTGGCTTTCCATTATCACGTATGTTACATTCCACCTGTGATTGGAATCGCAAATGCGTAATATCTTCGTTAATTGCTTGTTTTTCCGGCGCTGTTACAGATACAGATGTGGTTGCAGACTCTGTGCTTGTTCGATCCTGTTCACTACGCTCTCCAATGGTTTGCAACAACTCTGTTCGCAATTTCTGAAATTGTCGCTTCGTTTGCGCTTCTATTTTGACTATGCGGTTGTCATATCTTTTCAGCGCTGCTTTTGTGATACGTTTGTGTAACACACTGTTTTCAGCAATTTCACGCGCTGTACCTGCTGCTTGTCTAGTAATTTCGTTCATCTGTTTCTTTAGTTTCTTGACTTCTCGCTGGGTGTTGTTACGTACTGTTTTGATCTCGTCCTCAGTGTCATTACGCAACGTTTGTACGTCCGCTTGTACCTTGTCAATGTCTGTTCTCAATTGATTATGACCTTTTATTAAGTTTCCTATCACTTCTCGAGATTCTTTTGCCTCGTCTTCAATATGACTTAGGTGTAACTGAATTTTTTTGTTTTGTTCTTTAATCTCACGCATTTGTCTCGTGGTTTCCGCATTCTGAATTTGAATTTGGTTCGCTATGTCTTTATTTTGCCTTGTCATGGTTTCCGTAATTTGTTGTAATAATTCTGCCAGATTGGTGGGTCCTATTGCGTGTTGTTCCGACGTCCTACGCTCTGTGTTTTCGCCCAAGTGTTGGTTCGCAGCCGATTGCATTGAACTGTGTTGTGACACCTTTCTGCTCGCATTCCTTGTACTATGTGGTGAGGGAGCTTTGATTACTTGTACTATGGGTTCTACGTATTCAAGACGCAAGTTAGAATCCTCATCGACTGTCTCTCTACTTTCCTGCTCCTCTGTCGTATGCTGACCTAGGTTTGCTGTGCCTTGGCGTACATTATCCTCATTATGGTGCGTTATCTGTCCTATTTCTCGCGATACTGCATCGTCTGTTGTACTGTCCTCTATTCTCTGTCGATTTTCATGCTGGGTCTCTACCTCAATTCGGTCAAGGTCTCGATCTGCCATTGCTAATCTTTCCGTATCCCTTATTTTCTGTTTTAAAAGCAATTCACGCGCCCTACTTCGCGTCAACACGCGCTCATACGATCTCACGCGTTTCATAAACTTTTTGTTCACACCACTTGACACTACCAAGACTGACAATCCATTCACTTACTTGTTGGGCCAGAACCAACTTGTCAACGATGTATCCGCCACCTGCGCGCTTGCATAGGAGAGAAAACTTAATTCTAACAATTTTCAAAATTCATAACTTAATTGCCTCTGTTAGACTTCTCACTTTTTTTTGAACACTGTTACTATCTACAGTTGCAGCTACTGTTTTCGACTATGTATATCTTTAGGAAATTTATGTTTTTTTTACAAAAATTTTTCAACAAGACATTTTTCTTACCTAGTAAGGCATGTGGTCGACCTTCAATCATGGTATTTTACAATCCTGGCAGGGTCGCCATTTTCTAAACATTCATGGTGGCGTCTGTTTGTTCTATATCATGTCTCCCTACCACTTTCCCGCAACGACGCTCTGAGCGTGTTTTTTAGGGAATTAAGTAGTTTGAACCTGGGACCTGTTGCTGGTAAGGAGACGCCAGACCACACATGACATGTAGAATTCAGAAGAGTTCAGTGAGACTAGCGATGATATAACCAAATACTAAATGATATCAGCGTCAGCTCCACTGCACTCCCTGTAAAAGAATTTATATCTTTAGGAAATTTATGTTTTTTTTACAAAAATTTTTCAACAAGACATTTTTCTTACCTAGTAAGGCATGTGGTCGACCTTCAATCATGGTATTTTACAATCCTGGCAGGGTCGCCATTTTCTAAACATTCATGGTGGCGTCTGTTTGTTCTATATCATATCTCCCTACCACTTTCCCGCAACGACGCTCTGAGCGTGTTTTTTAGGGAATTAAGTAGTTTGAACCTGGGACCTGTTGCTGGTAAGGAGACGCCAGACCACACATGACATGTAGAATTCAGAAGAGTTCAGTGAGACTAGCGATGATATAACCAAATACTAAATGATATCAGCGTCAGCTCCACTGCACTCCCTGTAAAAGAATTTATATCTTTAGGAAATTTATGTTTTTTTTACAAAAATTTTTCAACAAGACATTTTTCTTACCTAGTAAGGCATGTGGTCGACCTTCAATCATGGTATTTTACAATCCTGGCAGGGTCGCCATTTTCTAAACATTCATGGTGGCGTCTGTTTGTTCTATATCATGTCTCCCTACCACTTTCCCGCAACGACGCTCTGAGCGTGTTATTTAGGGAATTAAGTAGTTTGAACCTGGGACCTGTTGCTGGTAAGGAGACGCCAGACCACACATGACATGTAGAATTCAGAAGAGTTCAGTGAGACTAGCGATGATATAACCAAATACTAAATGATATCAGCGTCAGCTCCACTGCACTCCCTGTAAAAGAATTTTAATACTAACTAAATTTAGTGTAAAGGGTTCAAGGCTTCCCTATTTTTAGTTAGCTGGTAAAATAACGTCAAAAAGCAGTTAAGTTTAATATTGGAAATTTTATTCTACTCACAAAACATCGTTTATAAATTGCACTATTGATAAAAGGATGATAAAAACCAACTGCGTTCAACAAAAATATGAACGAATATTCCCTGAATGGGTTTCCAAGTTCTACAATCGATCGAAGGATGACCTATGCCATATCACATCTATAATCTAGGTTTAATTTAAGTTTCACAAAAGAGAAAACTATCAAAATGGTCTACAGTGACCCTCAATTATCTTTAATTACTTATCTCACTTGTAGATTACAGTGGTTGATGTGGCTTGTCAATAACTATATAAAAGAAAAATCATGGCGTTTCAGATCTGTTCAAGTGGCAAATGTGAACACCATGAGTTTTAATTAATGATCGACACTAGTATTACGCTAAAAAGGGGTGTAACAGATGAGTCTTCTGCAGTTCTGAGTGAAGCCTTATGCGCTCAAAAATGCGGCATCGCGTGCGTTCATTACCTTTTCGGTGTTTAGGCAGCGTCAGGGCGACAGCGGCCGGCGCAGCAGCTATCCAGCTCGCCGTCTCGGAACCAACTCTTTCTAACTTCTCGTTACTACAATTTACCGAAGTTGGTTTAAAAAAAACTATCTGGCTGTTTTTTCATCTGACCATTCAGAGTCTCAATGTTAACCTTAAGCTCCGCCTACAAAAATTCTGTCTATCCAATGAGAAACGTTATACTTTTCGTGGTGGGGCAATGTTTTTAAAGTTTGCAACGTAACAGACGCTAAAAAGTATCACGCTAAAACCTGCAGCTTGTTAGGTTCCTTTAGCGTTATCGTGAGACCTATAATGTTCTTCTGGAGGGCTCTAGCTTTTAACATGGGCTGGAGGATTGTCCTAATGTAACAGACACGCGAAAAAGTCTCACGCTAAAACTTGAGGGTGGTAGTGGCCCTTTTTGTGTTATCGTAAGTTCTATACTGCTTTTCTGGAGGGCTCTAGCTTTTAACATGGGCTGGGGGTTGTCCTTGACGTAAGGAGACGCGAAACAGTCTCACGCTAAAACGTGCAGGTGCTGAGCCCAAGTGGTTAGCTGGAGACGTGGGTGTCCGTCCCTCCGTCCGTTATCGTAGGGCATTCTAGCTTAACACGGTTCTGCTCTCGGCTTCTGTCCTCGTTTCTCCCTTCGGAACTGCATCTGCCTCACGGTGGGAAGGTACGACATGCATTTAGGCATTCTTGTGTTAGTCTGTGGCATTCCATTTGCTCACTCGTTACTTGTATTACTTTAGTTAATTTAATGTCACGATTTATTCGGAGCTATGTGACATACTAGTAGATTTGCTTATTATGTCAGGGTTTTCATGTAAGGTGTTGGATTTGCCTGACACCTTACATTCTACTGAACCAACGATACGGTTTCCTACCGTAACAGTAGGTCTGAGGAATGCGTGATTGAAGCAGTGAAGTTATGGGAACGACAATTATCAATATGTTACTTGATGAGCATTCATTACTTAGTTTTTTTTAATTTCTTTTCGAAACATTCACATATAGCCATTCAATCACTGAAAACGCTATAATACAGCTTGTTTTGACAGTTCAGAGTATGCGTTATTTATTATAATTTAATTAATTTATTTATTTATTTAAGAAATTTTGTTTAAGAAAATTCTCTGCTTCTCGTTTATTTTTGGTAATTTTAGTTATGATTTCCAGTGGTTTTATTTAGGTTTAGTCCAACGAGTCTCTGTTTTGGAATTTACAGTGGTCTTTGCACCAGGAAATTCTAACAGCTGGAATTGATCAGGGATTGGCGAAGTGAAGTGAAGCGTAGTAGTTCTGCTTAGAAGTCTTCGAATTCAGGGCGACTGAAACGTCATCTCTTACATGCGTCTGCATCCTTATGACAAGGAGCAGAGTAAGAATTGTGTTAATACGAGTGCCTAGTCACCGAAAAAAACTATCGGTACAAGTGCAGTTCGTATCGATACAATGAATGTAGATAGTTTCGTTTTATCATTTATGTGTCATTTCGCAAGCTGAGAGTCCTGAGAAAGAATAAATTAGCATGTTCAGGATCAAAATGTTAGACCGCAAAGTACGTTGTGTATGCGCCTTATGATCTGGTACTGACGAATAAAATCTAAACATGAAAAGAATAAAGAACGGATACGCGGATGAGAAGGAATGTGTAGATATGGAAACTCAAAGAAGCAAAGTATTTGGCCTCAATAAATTCTTGAGGGGAAATCAATTAAATTTTACCGGCAAATGTACATAGGTACAATAAACGTAGGAATAAAAGCCGTGTCTAAATCTTGAGATATTCCAAATCAAAAGCTGTGAATAAATCTTTACATATTTCAGAACTATCGATGAAAGATTATAAGAAAGATAACAATAATTTGAAAGAAAAGGTATATAGTCTGAATCACATTGAAATGAAATCTAAGGTTTTAGCTAAACTTGAAATTATATCGGTGGAGTGAATGTTATTAATCTATGAAGCGCGTAAATAATCCAGTCTTCGTTGTTGAGGAGCAGACTTCTGGATGATACAGGAAAGGGAGTTCCAATGACTCAGAAAAATTGCCAAGAAACATGAAAGAGAAATTTTATGTGAAAGATTCAGTTTTGCCACAAGTGGTAAGAGCGTATCAGATGAATAAACGTTTGGAAACTATTGAATTTCAAAGGGATTGACGAGGTGGTTAATGAGGCACCTACAGAAATACTAAAATCATTGCAAATTTCAGGAATGAGGTAAAACATCTGGTATAAAAGTACACTGAAACACGAGAAATCATAGCTATCGGAAGATCAGTTAAACATATCTTGTAAAACTCCGGCTAAAATAAAATATGTAAAGACTGGAAGAAATACATCTCAGTTACCAACAGATTAGCAAAGGAAGGAGCGACAAGGAAAGCCACGATAACATCACGGCATTTGTGATGCTGTACGCGTGGCATACACAGCAGACTATGTTGAGAATATTTGGTGTAAGGTACAGACGCTGGCAGATAATTTAGGATATAAATCGAATACAAAGCTGAACACAGACTAAGAGTCAGGAGGATGAAATGTAAGCAACAGATTATCGCTGCTTTATTTACATCGTAATCCGGAAAAAGAATGACGAATGTAACGAAAACAACGTGGAGGATAATTTTCACAAAATGTGCTGATCCAGCTAGTGGAAACCTACGGGTAAATTCGAAGAGTCTCACAATACATTTAAAACTATTTGGTGCATTTTATACATTGCATGACCGAAAGGTCTTAGATATTTTTTGAAGTATTAAGTAAAATTTTCTTCCAAATCTCAGAATGTGACGCTTTAAAAACCTGCTGTTTGTCACGTTTTATTTTAAAAGATCATGTGTAAAGAACATATTATTTGATTCAATCTTTTAATGTTTCCTTCAGCGACCCATATCGAGAAAAGTGAGGTGCTCATGTCCCTGTGTACAAAATTATGATCATAAGTCATCCGCTGGTTAAAGCGAATTGGTTGGGTTCATTATTTTTCATAATGGCCGTTTGCGTGCTGCTCCTCTTGGGGCTTCTGGTGTTCTGGTGACACGTGTTGGAGCTATGTGCCGTAGTTGTTGCGTTCCACCACGGGTGTGTGTGTGTGTGTGTGTGTGTGTGTGGGCGGGGGGGATCAGGCGAGGCTTTGCCATGTTGGTATTGGGACAATCAATAGCTGTTTACGATAGCCGACAGTTGGGTTACATTTCACAAAACATCCCACAGAGCACATAATCCTTGTGAAGACTAATTGAAACGCAATCGTGTGTCAGTTCCCAGAAGCTTATATTAGTAGGAGCCATTGACGCACCGCGACAATTGTGTGAGATGTAGATACGGTTGGTTCGTGTTTAATTAACTTCACATGTTTTAGATGAGCGTTACGAGGAAACTATGTGCTCTGCAGCAGCTGGAGTCTCCTTATTACCAAATCACTTGTCTGTGATATTCATCTATTGTTTACGTCAGAGGGATATTTACGTTTAGACTTTTTTTATAATTAGATATGTAACTGACAGAACAGTGATAAAAGGAGAATAGGGGTCATAAGCAATGGGGGAGATTCAGTAACCTGCAGTGTATTAAGCACGTTTCCCTTGCAGTGGAAGTTGTACATACTTCGGTTATAATCAAAATGGCCGTGCTCCTTCTGTGACGGATAGCTTCGTAACGACACATCAGTTTAGTACAGTAGACGTTTAGTTAGATTCATAATAAATAACTGTTCTCTTATAGTTCTGTTTCAATTATATTTGCCGCGTGGGGTAGCCGTGCGGTCTGGGGCGTTTTGTCACGGTTCGCGCGGCTATCCCCGTCGGAGGTTCGAGTCCTCCCTCGAGCATTGGTGTGTGTGTTTGTGTGTGTGTGTGTGTGTGTGTGTGTGTGTGTGTGTTCTTCTTAGCATAAGTCAGTTTAAGTTAGATAAAGTAGTGTGTAACTTTAGGGACCGATGATCTCAGCAGTTTGGTCCCGTAAGATCTTACCAGAAATTTCCAAATTTTTTTCAGTTATTTTTATATGTGAGATGATCGTAAAAGAACGAATTTGGTGATATTCTAAATGCACTCACGGACGAAAATGAATAGAAAAGATTTCTGTGTACGCAGTTAGGGTCCTAGGCGTAAATTTGTGGTGAAAATTCGTTATAAAATCTTAATCACTCGGGTAGACCGGTCACCTGTGGCTCCTTCGGTGACCTGCGTATCGATGAGAATGACATGATGATGATGACACCGTTGTTATCCACTCCCTGCACGGAGAAAATCTCCGACCCAGCCGAGAATCGAACCCGGGCCCCTTGGCATGAAAGTCCCTTACGTTGGTCACATTTTTTTTGTTTTTTAATCTCATTTTGTTCGATGTATGTGCTCGGGGCGAGCTTCGCAAGACACCCGTAACAGTTCGTCGTTGACACATTAACTCAGCTTTATATAACCCTCTGACCGAACACGCTGAGTTACCGTGCTGGCATCACTCAGCTGCCGGGGCGGACGCGAAAGATAGAAGACAAGATTCGACTGTCACTGGTCGCTACGTGCCAGATGGGCCGGCTACAGAATCGCTTTGCACCGTTCGTCATGTCTTTTCGAAATTGCCGTAGCTTTCACGTTCGCTCAGCAATGGACTTATTTCAGATTCCTCTCGTCTTTAGGTTTCATCTGTCGTTTGTTTGCGACCGTATTTACAATTTAATATCAGCTTTCACCTATACCCGACGAATATTTTTATTGGGTCCTAGTGTTTTTTCATTTGGATCCTAGCAGAGTTCCACTACCTCAAAATGACATCCGAATCGATGCCCTACCTAAGTGGGTTTCCACGTTACACTAATACACATCATTAGGCAGTGCTAATTCGTATGGCGTACCCCCATGAACCATGCACCTTGCTGTTGGGGAGAGGCTTGCGTGCCTCAGCGATACAGATGGTGAAACGTCCCCTTAGAAAAATAGTACAAGACTGTGCTTAAACTGACACACAATATTTTTAGCGCAACGCAATCTGACATTCAATAATCCCTACAAAAGAATGGCCCTGACTAATTTACCCTATACGTTTCACAAATCCCTTGCCTTACAAAAATCTTCGTTTCTCAAGCTACTGCAATACAGCGAACGCCGCTACTGCCGGCTAAATAAAAGATTCAATCTACTAACTACTGATAGGCATAGCTAGCAAATGAAAGATTTTGATAGACAAAAAACAATGTATATACCTTAATATTGTTCAAAAGTCATATTATGTATATCAGTTCATGGCATTCAGTCTTACAAAGTTACTGTCTCTGTCCAGATCATCCGCTCTCACAACTCCGCCATCTCTCTCCCCACATCCACCACTGCTGGCGGCTCACCTCCAACTGCGCAACGCTACGCGCCGCTAACAGCCAAGTGCCCAACGCTACAATGGCGAGTATTACAACAATGCCAACCAGCCACAGACTGCACAGAGCACAGACAGTGGTTTTCATACAGAGGTGGTGTTACAAATAAAAACACCTAAACAGTCTACTTACAATGGCCGAACCGTAGATGCAACCAAAACGGAGGGGTATCTGTTGAGAAGCCAAACAAATGTGTGGTTCCTGAAGAGGGGCAGTAGCTTTTTCAGTAGTTGCAGGGGCAACAGTCTGGATGATTGACTGATCTGGCCTTGCAACACAAACCAAAACGCCCTTGCTGTGCTGGTACTGCGAACGGCTTAAAGCAAGGGGAAACTACAGCTGTATTTTTCCCCGAGGGCATGCAGCTTTACTGTATGGTTAACAGATGATGGCGTCCTCTTGGGTAACATATTCCGGAGCTAAAATAGTCCCTCATTCGGATCTCCGCGCCGGGACTACTCAAGAGGACGCCGTTATCAGGAGAAAGAAAACTGGCGTTCTACGGATCGGAGCGTGGAATGTCAGATCCCTTAATCGGGCAGGTAGGTTACAAAATTTAAAAAGCGATAGGTTGAAGTTAGATATAGTAGGAATTAGTGAAGTTCGGTGGCAGGAGAAACAAGACTTTTGGTCAAGTGAATACAGGGTTATAAATACAAAATCAAATAGGGGTAATGCAGGAGTAGGTTTAATAATGAATAAAAAAAATAGTAGTGCTGGTAAGCTACTACCAACAGCGTAGTGAACGCATTATTGTGGCCAAGATAGACACGAAGACCATGCCTACTACAGTAGTACAAATTTATATGCCAAATAGCTCTGCAGATGATGAAGAAATTGATGAAACGTATGATGAGATAAAAGACATTATTCAGGTAGTGAAGGGAGACGAAAATTTAATAGTCATAGGTGACTGGAATTCGAGAGCAGGAAGAGGGAGAGAAGAAAACATAGTGGGTAAATATGGATTGGGGGACAGAAATGAAAGAGGAAGCCGTCTGGTAGAATTTTGCAGAGAGCATAACTTAATCATAGCTAGGTTCAAGAATCATAAAAGAAGGTTGTATACATGGAAGAATCCTGGAGATACTAAAAGGTATCAGATAGATTATATAATGGTAAGACAGAGATTTAGGAACCAGGTTTTAAATTGTAAGACATTTCCAGGGGCAGATGTGGATTCTGACCACAACCAATTGGTTATGAACTGTAGATTAAAACTGAAGAAACTGTAAAATGGTGGGAATTTAAGGAAATGGGACTTGGATAATCTGACAGAACCAGAGGTTGTACAGAGTTTCAGGAAGACCATAAGGGAACAAGTGACAGGAATGGTGGAAAGAAGTACAGTAGAACAAGAATGGGTAGGTCTGAGGGATGAAGTAGTGAAGGCAGCAGAGGATCAAGTACGTAAAAAGACGAGGGCTGGTAGAAATCCTTGGGTAACAGAAGAAATATTGAATTTAATTGATGAAACGAGAAAATATAAAAATGCAGTAAATGAAGCAGGCAAAAATGAATACAAACGTATCAAAAACGAGATTGACAGGAAGTGCAAAATGGCTAAGCAGGTATGGCTAGAGGACAAATGTAAGGATGTAGAGGATTATCTCGCTAGGGGTAGGATAGATACTGCCTACAGGAAAATGAAAGAGACCTTTGGAGAAAAGAGAGCCACTTGTATGAATATCAAGAGCTCAGATGGAAACCCAGTTCTAAGCAAAGAAGGGAAAGCAGGAAGGTAGAAGGAGTATATAGAGGGTCTATGCAAAGGCGATGAACTTGAGGACAATATTATGGATGTAGATGAAGATGATATGGGAGATACGATACTGCGTGAAGAGTTTGACAGAGCACTGAACGACCTGTGTCGAAACAAGGCCTGGGAGTAGACAACATTCCATTAGAACTACTGCCGGCCTTGGGAGAGCCAGTCCTGACAAAACTCTACCATCTGTTGAGCAAGATGTATGAGACAGGCGAAACACCCTCAGACTTCAAGAGCAACATCATAATTCCAATTCCAAAGAAAGCAGATGTTGACAGATGTGACAATACCGAACTATCAGTTTAATAAGCCACAGCTACTGCAAAATACTAGAGCGAATTCTTTACAGACGAATGGAAAAACTGGTAGAAGCCGACCTCGGGGAAGATCAGTTTGGATTCCGCACAAACTTTGGAACACGTGAGGCAATACTGACCCTACGATTTATCTAAGAAGCTAGTTTAAGGAAAGGCAAACCTACGTTTATAGCATTTGTAGACTTAGCGAAAGCTTTTGACAATGTTGACTGGAATATTCTCTTACAAATTCTAAAAGTGACAGGGGTAAAATACAGGGAGCGAAAGGCTATTTACAATTCGTACAGAAACCAGATGGCAGTTATAAGAGTCGAGGGGCATGAAAATCAAGCAGCAGTTGGGAAGGGAGTGAGACAGGGTTGTTGACTGTCCCCAATGTTATTCTATCTGTATATTGAGCAAGCAGTAAAGGAAACAAAAGAAAAATTCGGAGTAGGTATTAAAATCCACGGAGAAGGAATGAAAACTTTGATGTTCGCCGATGACATTGTAATTCTGTCAGAGACGGCAAAAGACTTGGAAGAGCAGTTGAACGGAATGGACAGTGTCTTGTGAGGCGGGTATAAGATGAACACCAACAAAAGCAAAACGAGGATAATAGAATGCAGTCGATTTACGTCGGGTGATGCTGAGGGAATTAGATTAGGAAATGAGACACTTAAAGTAGTAAAGGAGTTTTGCTATCTGGGGAGCAAAATAACTGATGATGGTCGAAGTAGAGAGGATATAAAATGTAAATTGGCAATGGCATGGAAAGCGTTTCTGAAGGAGAGAATTTGTTAACATCCAGTATAGATTTAAGTGTCAGGAAGTCGTTTCTGAAAGAATTTGTAAGGAGTGTAGCCATGTATGGAAGTGAAACATGGACGATAAATAGTTTGGACAAGACGAGAATAGAAGCTTTCGAAATGTGTGCTACAGAAGAATGCTGAAGATCAGATGGGTAGATCACATAACTAATGAGGAAGTATTGAATAGGATTGGGGAGAAGAGACGTTTGTGGCACAACTTGACAAGAAGAAGGGACCGGTTGATAGCACATATTCTGAGGCATCAAGTGATCACAAATGTAGCATTGGAGGGCAGCGTGGTGGGTAAAAATCGTAGAGCGATACCAAGAGATGAATACACTAAGCAGATTCATAAGGATGTAGGTTGCAGTAAGTACTGGGAGAAGAAGAAGCTTGCACAGGATAGAGTAGCATGGAGAGCTGCATCAAACCAGTCTCAGGACTGAAGAGCACAGCATAAACAACAACAACAACAACAATTCGTATGGAGCCGCGCGACTGCTACGGTCGTAGGATCGAATCCTGCCTCGGACATGGCTGTGTGTGTTGTCCTTAGGTTAGTTACGTTTAAGTGGTTCTAAGTTCTGGGGGACTGATGACCTTAGCAGGTACGTCCCATAGTGCTCAGAGCCATTTGAACGATTTGCTAATTCGTAACAATAATGCGCAAGCGCCTCAGTGGAATGATGGCTCCATAGCAAAACAAATACTAAGCGACAAACACATGCAGACGTACTGTATGTTTTGTGAGCTCAGCCACCGTTTACGCCACAGTACTTATTATCAATTATCAATTATCAACTTGTCACGTAAGAAAGTTGAAACGACGAGCGAATAGAAGTTTTCCCTAAAAGGTAAAAATAATCTCCTCCGCTTACAACTTCTTGTGCAATCGCCCTGCCAATAATTACGCAGGTAAATAAATAGACCTGTTAGTAACGGAAAAAATAGTGTCTTTCGATATGAAAATGGCGAGAAACGAAGGACTATATCAGAATAATGCTAAGTTTGGTTACGCTACGGGGAACACTGATGGGAGAATTTTTTTGTAATATTGTTGTATTGTTAGTAATGTTTTCGCTATAAAGTTTTATATGTGTGGTACCAGTTTACGGAAAAGTTTTAAAGCCATGTGACTGCGTCATATAACAAATATCACGGCACGGATAAAACCAACATATCGGCCACTGTTACTCTGGGTGCAGTATGGCAGAAGAAGGTTGCTGTGATCGTGGAAGAAACGTTGTTTCTATCGGTGATATTAACTGACAATATGCAGCTGCATCATGCTAAGAAACACTGTGTAAATTGAACTTGGATATTACTCTTGATTGCTTCCTGGGCCTTGATATGTATTATTTCTTATTTCATTCATTTATTTATTTAACATGATATTACGCTCATCAGACCCTCTCTTACATCGGATTAGGGTTTCACACAGTAAGTTACTTAAGAAATGTATTATATTGTAATGTTGACATTGCAGTTCGTAATTCTGCCCTTTGAAACATAATACACTTTCCTGGAGGTATGTATTTGGTATTACACTGACGGAAAAAAACCAACACCAAAGAGGAGTTGTGCGGCATAAACGAAAGTTGGTAGGCGTGTATATATATCTGAAGGATGAGGTACGAGGGTTGGAACTTGAAGAGTGGCAACTATTTATTCGCAACACATACAAAGGAGTTACATGTTTGCACCTGTTACTGTCTTTCAAAGTATTCACCAGCGTTGTGTAGAACCCGTTGCCAGCGATGTCGAAGGCTTAGAATACCGTTAGCACAGCCTGTTCTGCTGAAAGTGCGAATGGAACCGTTTACTGCCTATCGAATCTCTGGAACACTTCTGAAGCGAATGTCTCGATGTGGTCCCACATCTTCGGAATAAAATCAAAATCACAAGGACCTAAGTCCGGACAGTATGGTGGGTGGTACAGTACTTCCCAGTCCCATCGACCGAACCGAGCAGCCACATCTTGCGCTGTATGCACCCGCGCATTGTCTAGCAAAATGATGGTGGAATGCGCAAAATGTGTCGCCGCTTCTTTCGCAAAGCTAGCCGCAGGTGATGCTCCAAAAACTAACTGTTCATTGACAGTCTGCCGTGGAGGAAGGTAATGTGTTAGGATAACACCATCACAGTCGTACACGAGAATCACCATAACTTTCACCCATCCTGGGTCCCTGACGCACTTTCAGCTTTCGCGGCGACCCATAATGACGCCCTCGTTGGATTGGTGTTTCAGTTTTGGCTCATACGATGTGGCCCATGTCTCATCCAGTATTACGATACGGCGTAAGGAAGCTCCTCCTTCGCGTTCATGCGTGTGAGCAGTGTCGTAACTCACCCATTTCTGCATTTCCGCCAAGTCATGCGGAACCCATCGTGATGCAATTTTTCGCATGTCCAGGCATTCCTTCAGGATACAAAGCACAGTCGTGTGCGCTAATACGGTTACGCTCACGAATCGTATGGCGTCGATCACTGACCACTAACGCGGCAACAGCATACACTTCTTCTTCAGAGACGCTGGGACGACCTGCCCAATGCATGTCTGCCACAGTTTGCCGATCTTCGTTGAAGACTTTTACCCATCATGCCACTGTTCTGTATGGCAATGCCGATTTCCCGCACGTCTATTGAAGACCTTGATGAGTCTTTCGTGCTATGCCACCTCTGGCACATTCAATCTTGACCGAACTCCATTTTTCCTGTTTCGAAAACATAGTGACACCGTTACGTTAGACTGCTCGCTCACAAGTGACTGTGTTTCCTTCAAATTGTGCGCACGCCGGTGTCGTACGACGGGCGAGTCCATTTTCTCGGAGATAAGGTAGGTATGTCAACAACGTGTGCTGTCAGCGACAATAGTAGATTCCATTGCATAGTGTCTTCACACCAGTGTTGCCACTATTTAAGTTCAAACGTTCGTATAATCAAATTTCGCGCAGGTCGCACAACACTGATGCTACTAGGGCCAATACGCGGATGCCCATCAGTTTTGCTTCAAATACACGCTGTAGAAATCGCCAGCGTTATTTACCTCTGAAATTAGAAGTGCTGAGTTGATGTTGGTCAAGAATGCTCTAAGGCGACAAAGATGTCATTAACAAAAATTCTCTGAATTTTAACGAAGTTGTGTAATAGCGGCTCGAGAAGCTCGATGTTCCTTCTGCAATACTGCTGACAGACTTGGCTAGAATGTAGCCACTGTACTTGATTGCTGGCGGCAGTGAACGCGGTAATGTGCTGTCGTAAGAAGACCGCACTCGTCACGGCTACGTTGCATTACCGAGTACGAAGCTCGAAGAGTTTGACGTATGGCTATGGCGCATCGTGCTGCATCTGAAGCAGCAATTTGAGCAACAGCTGGGACCACAGTTACACAACGACTTTGGATAAAACGCTTACATCAAGAACAGCTCTGAACGAGACACCCTTTTCACTAACTCCAAACCGCCGCCATTTGTGACTGCAGTAGTGTCAAGCGACAGCTCATTCGATGGCGAGGGGGGAGGGGGGGGGGTGAAGTGATCTATTATGTTTTCTGATTAAAGGTGGTTCTGCCTGGGTGCCAGTGATGGCCATGTGTTGGGTAGAAGGCGGCCAGTTCATCGTCTGCAACCAACCTGCCTGCGTGCAAAACACGTTGGTCCTCTACCTGGAGTTATGATCTGGGTTGCGATTTAATATGGCAGCAGGAGCTGTGTCGTTGTTATCCCAACCATTCTGACTTCAAAGCTGAACGCCATTGTGGCGTTTCGACCTATCGTGCTGCCATTCATGAAGAGCGCTCCAGAGGATGTTTACGAACAGGGTAACGCTCCACAACCGCTGTAGTAACCCACCATGCTCTATATAGTGTTGACATGTTGTACTGCCTGCTTGATCAACAGATCAGTCTCCAACGAGCATATATGGGACATCATCGAACGACAACTACAGCGTCATCCACAAACAACATTAAGCGTCCGTGGATTAACCGACAGAGCCCATCCCATAAAACGACGTTCGGCACATGTACGACACATGCACGGTTTCATGCTTGCATTAAATGTTCTGGAAGTTAACCTGTACCAGCAATTCACATTTTCATTAGCTCATCTCCCCTTTACACTAACTTATTATATTGCAATGATAAGCACTTAAGTATGTTATCTAGACAAATGTATTTAAAAAAAATACGGGTGAAATCTTATGGAACTTAAC
Organism: Schistocerca gregaria; assembly: GCF_023897955.1. Classification (NCBI taxonomy): domain Eukaryota; kingdom Metazoa; phylum Arthropoda; class Insecta; order Orthoptera; family Acrididae; genus Schistocerca; species Schistocerca gregaria. The sequence goes on from NC_064923.1 coordinate 623,455,529, forward strand.
TGCTAAGGTCATCAGTCCCTAAGCTTACACACTACTTATTCCAAATTATGTTAAGGTCAAACACGCACACCCATGCCCGAGGGACACAGCCCCACAGGTTAGGTTAGGTTAGTGTTATTTAACGTCCCGTCGACAACGAGGTCATTAGAGATGGAGCGCAAGCTCGAGTAAGAGAAGGATGGGGAAGGAAATCGGCCGTGCCCTTTCAAAGGAACCATCCCGGCCCAGCTGCACAGTCCATGACTGCAGCGCCCAAGACCGCTCGACTAATCCCGCGCTTCGACAAATGTATTCCCGAAAATTAATACTCTACGTTAATTATTTTTGGTGATGGTCTTTTTCCGTCATTGCATTTACTTTTTGATGCTAATCAGCTGTTATGGCATATATGGTTGATGTTGGTATTAGTATGTATGTGTCTGCCATAAAAGAAGTTGAAGGATACAGAGTTGGGAAACATAGTCTACTATTTAACAGGGCAGTGGCTATGATCTAACGTGAAAAGATTTTGTCCTCCTAATTTACTTATATCAGCCATGCTACGTTATGTATCATCAGTTGCAAATGTTAGTGTCTCATACTAAGGTTAGCATGATGGGAACTTGGCATTCATATATTTTGAGCCTAGGACCAGAGCGGAGCTGATGCTTTGAAAGTAATAAATACGACATCCGACTGAAAGCGTCCGGCTGCCTATCAATGGACATAAGTAGAGGCGTGTCCACTTGACGACTTGAAGTCTGCTGGGAACACCTTCACTGAGCTGTCCGAATCTTTCTGGAGTTTGAAAGTTGTGTTTACGTTTCTATCCGTGTTTGCGGAATAAATTTGCGTTTGTAAACTCCATCTTCAACGAAACACAGTATATTTCTTTTTCTATTTATCTTTACATGTTTCGAATCCTTGTGTGTCATCTTGTTGGTCTCGATTTATTTCTGTAAAATAACATACAAAGTTCATATTTGCTTTTTGTTTCTTTGAGAAAAACAACCATGCACTTTGTATGATATTTTACAGAAACAGATCGAGACCCGCTCAACATAATGAAAGAAAGTACATTGTGTTTTACATAAGGCGGACTTCAGAATCCCAAATTCAGATGTGTGAATATCTGCGGAAGAAAGCTCATGTTTCCTTAACATCTGAAACCAGAGAAGGTAGTGATCTCGAACGCTGAGGCCTAGAGTGAAGTAGACGTTAAAACTCTTTCTAAAGGTCCTCTATAGCTCTCAGGTAGGTACTCTGGAGGGGGAGGGGGGGGGGGGCGCAGGTCCACCTGAGGGATGTTACTGTCCGCAAACTATTGACTTAAGGATGCTACTTTATGACTGAGTGAGTTATGTAATACTTCTAGCAATTATTAATATTCAGTGATCTGTCTTCGAGTCAGACGTTGATCATAATTTTCGATAAGCCTAGGGACCGATGACCTTAGCAGTTTTCTCCCATAGACATTTCACAATTTTTATTACATTTCACCCCTTCTCTTGACGCCTTTGCGATGGAGGTCTAAACTGCGACTCCCAGCGTTGAAATCTAGCGATTTTCCTGTAGATGGGCGAGGAAAGCATTACCGATACACTGTTGCTCAGAATGGACACGAAGAGGCCTCAGGAAATGGTATAAGAGATACGAAACTTCCTGGCAGATTAAAACTGTGTGCCCGACCGAGACTCAAACTCGGGACATTTGCCTTTCGCGGGCAAGCTTCTGTAAAGTTTGGAAGGTAGGAGACGGATACTGGCTGAAGGATAGCTGTGAGTACCGGGCGTGAGTCGTGCTTCGGTAATTCAGACGGTAGAGCACTTGCCCGCGACTGGCAAAGGTCCCGAGTTCGAGTCTCGGTTAGGCACACAGTTTTAATCTGCCAGGAAGTTTCGTATCAGCGCACACTCCGCTGCAGAGTGAAAATCTCATTCTGGTATAAAAGATGTCACATGTCACTGAAATTGCCTCTTTCTTTGGAGCGCTCGTTTTCACATACTTTGTGACTGGAAACGACAGTATGCAGTGCGATGTAACATGGGACGATGTTTTCGGCATTCTTCGAGACTGCTGACACCCCCCCTCCCCCCCCCCCCCCCTTCGGAAGATTCATCTCTTTTCTAAGGACTAAGGAACTGCGGGCAGCAACACCAATGAACGTGGTCTGACTCATATGCAGTGTAGCGTGAATGCAATTTTTGCTGAGGTATACAGAATGGAACCGCATGGAACCGCTAAGAATCGTTCAAAGCATTCAAAAAAATATGAATATGATTCGAATCGCAAAAGTAGTTCGTATTTTGTAAGTCGCCCTGTATCGCGTCCTGAGGCGTGATGAGGAGGAAAGGGTGAGTGCCTTCGGTGCCACATAAGGACTTTTGTTGAACGTTTTAAACATTTACCTCTACCGAGATGGTTCAAATGGCTCTGAGCACTATGGGACTTAACTTCTGAGGTCATCAGTCCCCTAGAACTTAGAACTACTTAACCCTAACTAACCTAAGGACATCACACACATCCATGCCCGTGGCAGGATTCAAACCTGCGACCGTAGCGGTCGCGAGGTTCCGGACTGTAGCGCCTAGAACCGGTCGGCCATTCCGGCCGGCCCTCTACCGAGATTTCGACACACGTTCAGCTGAGTGGTGCTACGTTAATGTTCTAGCAATTGAGGGCAGGAAACCCCTTCGAAACTCCTTACATTCCGCAGACCTATAACAAGGTGCTAGAGCAGCACGGGGCACCACAAAGCTGGATGGGCGTCGATGTCTCTATGGAGGTACATTTTTAAAGTTCTCAACAATTGTGCATGGGTGGCATCGTGGGTCTTGCCAAACTAGGTGTTCCTAGAGAGAGCCTTCGTTATTGAATACAACCATGTGTCACCGTTACATACAGATATATAATTTTCTTTCAAAAATCAGACGAAAACTAGGGAAACTAGGAATGAGCTCGGGATGCGGCAAGATGCCAGACGGATTACGTAACTGCCAGAGATTCTGAAATCACCTATCAGAGAAACCGAAGAAAGACATAAGTAATGAGATGTAGCGGAAAAAGATATTAGCGATAAACTTAACATCTTAACTGGATATTAAAAGTAAACGAAGATAAGAAATTCTCCTTCTCAGAAAGGCAAGTAATGAGTGGAGGATGACGGCAGGAGGATGTAAAAGGCAAGGTAGTACAGGCAAAGATGGCATTCCTGGCCAACCAAATTGTATGCATTTAACAGTGGCCTTAGAATGAGGGAGAAATTTCTAAAAATATACTTTCGAAGCACAGCTAAAAATTAATCATAGAGCGTGCGAAATCCGAAAACAAGAGAAGTGCGTGTGAGATGGGGTGCTATAGAAGGTTGTTGAAAGTTCAGTGGATTGATACGATAAAAATCACGTTCTCCACTGTATTGACTCGGAAAGGAACATGTGGGAAATACTAATAAAAGAAGGGACATAATAAAAGGAGACGAATTCCCACCCATTAGTTATGATTACGGAGGCCACAAACTGGAAGGAAAGCATGCGGTGTAAGCCCAACAAGCAATAACTGAGGAAGGAGGATGCAAGTGCTACTGTCAGATAAAGAAGCTGACGGAAGTGAGGAATTAGTGGCGGGCCGCATCAGAAAAGTCAGTAGACTAAGTTAATAAATAAGGAAATAGATAAACGTCTGCTTCATTTCGTTAGAAGCTAAATATAGGAGTATGATTGTGTATATTGAACTGACTGTACCCTTAAAATGACTGGTTTTCTACATTTTCTGTAGTGTTGGCTATAAGCAAAAAATTTAGTCAATCCGGATTCACGGCAGTACAGTTTTCTGTAAACTGTGTGACATATTTTAGCATTATTCTTTCCTACTTCATTCGAAATGAAAGATGTAAGAGAGTAGAATTTTCATACAGTCTCTCTCGAACACCATATCAGTAAATCTAAACATTAGGGTTTCCCGAGAATAACGCAGCCCTTCTTATAGTGATTTTCCTATACATTCCTAAACACTTCTGCAGCAGTTTGGTATAGTTTTCACTGACATGTTAGAATCCTAGAGTCAAGTGTTGCAATACGTTCAACGTCTATTGTCATATATAGTTGCCCTACGAGCGTTTTGTATGCAGTTAATTTTGTGGTACTTCTAATACATTCGTTAACTTTGAATCAATTTTTAAAGAGCATCATATTCGCTGTTGACAGTGGAAGATATTTATTCCACAACTGTAATTTTGTCCTTTGGGTAATTTTCAAGTGGTACTGCAAGAGATTTTCCTGGAGCTCAGGTCAGGCATTAAATTGCTCCAACATTTATATATATATCATCGTCTGGCAAGTACTGAAGCAAATTCCTTTTGCAGCACCACTTGGAAATGGCAAAGAGGCTGAAACTCCAGTTGGGAAAGAAATAACTTCTAAATTCAATGGTGAACATGATAACAAGATGTCCTATAAAAAATTCTACGTGGCTGTGTATCCCCAGGATGAGAATTTAATCTTGGATCAATATTTTGTGTATCGTAGCATATATGACATTGTCTTGTACCGGTAATGAGTACTATTATTCCTTTTAAAGAAGAAGTCCATTAACAGTATTATACCAGTAAATTCCATCAGCAAAATGTAGCTGTAGCATCCAATGGACGCTTGGAAGATGTAGTTCGGAGATGGTGCAATACCAGACGGTAGTGAGTCAGAGTAGTATAATTAGTTACTGGCCTGTTCATTGAAAGGGAGAAAATGAGGGGTGCCTCCGTTTTAGAATCATTTTTGCTTCTTCTCTGTGGCACAAGGGACTAAAAGATCTGCTAGGTTTGAGCGCGACCGCTCGCGCGCCCCAAAGACGTTTGAGGTGACCCGGACAGGGGTGGCTTTAATTACGATCGTGGTCCAACTATTCATCAAATGGTTCAAATGGCTCTGAGCATTATGGGACTTAAGCTGTTGAGGTCGTAGGCCCACTAGAACTTAGAACTACTTAAACCTAACTAACCTAAGGACATCACACACATCCATGCCCGAGGCAGGATTCAAACCTGCGACCGTAGCGGTCCCGCAGATCCAGACTGAAGCGCCTAGAACCGCTCGGCCACAACGGCGGGCAACTTATCATCCCCAAATTTATTATGACACGCCATGTTAAAGAGCACTTCACTGTATATCTTGTGGTGCTTGTACTTTTAAGACAGCATATAAGCATAAAACATTTTAATTCGGACTAGCGTGACGCCATGTCATGGATTGTGCTGCCCCTCCAACCGGAGGTTCGATTCCTCCATCGGGCATGTGTGTGTGTGTTGTTCTTAGCATAAGATAATTTAAGTAGTATGTAAGTTTAGGGACCGATGACCTCAGCAGTTCGGACCGTTAGGAATTCATACACATCTGAACATTTTTCGGAGTGGCAAAGGATTCGACCAGTTGTTTTTCGCAGTTGTCGGAAAGCTGAATCTTTTCTACAGAAGGGCAGCCATCTTGGCCAGAAATCAGTTGCCAGATGTATCTGCAGAGCTCTGGCTGGTGATTTAATCGCTTGATTTTTTCGGCTGATTCAACTTGCGTTTCTTGCGTGTAAACCCGGTGAACAGTTTGAATATGTTTGCTATTAATTGGGATTAACTTGGTCATTATACCGTAGACCAATAACCTTTTGCCCATTTTGAAAATTTACAGTGTTTTTTCCAACTATTATGTGGAGGCTCGAGTCATAGGCAGGTCGAAATAACGGCAGGTATTAGATCTCTGTTTAATACTAGATTGAGTCAGTAAATTAGTCGCAAAACCCAGAATACGTCATATAATTTTACATTTCACACCTATACATCTCTAGAAGGTCTTGTGGAAGGTAGGTGATACAAAGTATTCCGCGACCAATAGTTAATTATCTGCAGTCCGACCAATGTTACAGGTATTCTTTGACTGTGTACTCGATTCGAATACCTCGATTTCTATGAGCCGAGCGAATGTCCGCAGAAATCTCTATAGCTAAATTTGTGCTGTATGTAATTAGAAAGTATTTTAAGGAAAATATAGTTAAATTGGATACAGAACGTCGGCAAAGAACACTCAAAAAGAAAAACTGCAACAAGGAGCAGCTTGGCCGCCCTGGTTATCCAGTGGTGGGCCATTGTTTCCTATTCCAGAGTTATTTCGCAGCCCCCAGGAGACATCGGTCTTGTGGGTTGCAACATAGCAAGGAACCAACTAAATCTGTAATATCTAGTGAGGTCACTCGTCAGATGCGCGCATCCACAAGATTTATATGATGCAGGTTTAAACGCACTGTCAAGCGATGAGGTAGGTGTTTAATATAATATATTTTCGTAGTCCATCTCACCACTTACATTCCCATTCTCCAGGTTTAAATTATATGTAACACCTTCGGGTTCCTGAACGTGTGAATAAGGAAGAAGCTGTCTAAGCTGTTTTTGCTGTGTAATGGAAATCTGATTGTGGCGAAACAAGAGCTGCATCAGTTGATAGATACAGTGGCTAGCGAGTGTGCCGGACATTACACCAGTTCATTGCCACTAGCGCTACGTGGTCATAATGAGCCTGTGTGTGTCATGCAAACTATTGAACCATAATCTAAGAATGAAATTAAGAAACTTCCAGGTAGCTCCCAAACAAATGTTTTCGGGAAAAGTAGGAAGTGAACATGCGCGGACTGTACACGGTCCTGGATTGCTTAGATTTCACGGAAGGAACTATCTCTATGCCGCCAGTAATGTTGAAAAAACCACGTGGCAAGTGGTAAGAGTATTTTACGCTGTTGTAGGGAACATTTAACTTGGGTAATTAGAAGTCAAGGCAACAGACCATTTTTTTTCTTTTGGGACTTACGGTAGAGGTCGCCTCTGAACTGCTAATAGTGCTGTTTATGATAGGGACATTATTATCAGGAATATTACTATATATCTGTGCGTGTGAACTTCTACTGAATATATTAATCAGTCAGAAATCAAAACTTTTGTTTATAATCGTAGATCCTGATCCCGTTGAGTAGATATTTCCTTTCAGTGAGCAAGAGAAGAATGTATATTTGCAGACTGGAAAGTATGGTCTTTATAATCTCCATCGCTTTCTGGCATATACACTCCTGGAAATGGAAAAAAGAACACATTGACACCGTTGTGTCAGACCCACCATACTTGCGAGAGGGCTGTACAAGCAATGATCACACGCACGGCATAGCGGACACACCAGGAACCGTGGTGTTGGCCGTCGAATGGTGCTAGCTGCGCAGCATTTGTGCACCGCCGCCGTCAGTGTCAGCCAGTTTGCCGTGGCATACGGAGCTCCATCGCAGTCTTTAACACTGGTAGCATGCCGCGAAAGCGTGGACGTGAACCGTAAGTGCAGTTGACGGACTTTGAGCGAGGGCGTATAGTGGGCATGCGGGAGACCGGGTGGACGTACCGCCGAATTGCTCAACACGTGGGGCGTGAGGTCTCCACAGTACATCGATGTTGTCGCCAGTGGTCGGCGGAAGGTGCACGTGCCCGTCGACCTGGGACCGGACCGAAGCGACGCACGGATGCACGCCAAGACCGTAGGATCCTAGGCAGTGCCGTAGGGGACCGCACCGTCACTTCCCAGCAAATTAGGGACACTGTTGCTCCTGGGGTATCGGCGAGGACCATTCGCAACCGTCTCCATGAAGCTGGGCTACGGTCCCGCACACCGTTAGGCCGTCTTCCGCTCACGCCCCAACATCGTGCAGGCCGCCTCCAGTGGTGTCGCGACAGGCGTGAATGGAGGGACGAATGGAGACGTGTCGTCTTCAGCGATGAGAGTCGCTTCTGCCTTGGTGCCAATGATGGTCGTGATCGTCTAGGGGACACTAAATAGTGCACGGTACATCCAAACCGTCATCGAACCCATCGTTCTACTATTCCTAGACCGGCAAGGGAACTTGCTGTTCCAACAGGACAATGCACGTCCGCATGTTTCCCGTGCCACCCAACGTGCTCTACAAGGTGTAAGTCAACTACCCTGGCCAGCTAGATCTCCGGATCTGTCCCCCATTGAGCATGTTTGGGACTGGATGAAGCGTCGTCTCACGCGGTCTGCACGTCCAACACGAACGCTGGTCCAACTGAGGCGCCAGGTGGAAATGGCATGGCAAGCCGTTCCCCAGGACTACATCCAGCATCTCTACGATCGTCTCCATGGGAGAATAGCAGCCTGCATTGCTGCGAAAGGTGCATATACACTGTACTAGTGCCGACATTGTGCATGCTGTGTTGCCTGTGTTTATGTGCCTATGGTTCTGTCAGTGTGATCATGTGATGTATCTGACCCCAGGAATGTGTCAAATAGTTTCCCCTTCCTGGGACAATGAATTCACGGTGTTCTTATTTCAATTTCCAGGAGTGTATATGGTGTTACAAAAAGGTACGGCCAACCTTTCAGGAACCATTCCTAACACACAAACAAAGAAAAGATGTTATGTGGACATGTGTCCGGAAACGTTTAATTTCCATGTTAGAGCTCATTTTAGTTCCGTCAGTATGTTGTATTACGTTGGAATGAAGCCTCATCCGTAAAGAGAACATTTGCACTGAAATGAGGATTGACACATTGTTGGATGAACCATTAGCAGAAGTGTACCCGTGGAGGCCAATCAGCTGCTCATAGTGCCTGCACACTCTGTACATGGTACGGAAACAGCTGGTTCTCCGTAGCACTCTCCATACAGTGACGTGGTCAACGTTACCTTGTACAGCAGCAACGTCTCTGACGCTGACATTAGGGTTACCGTCAACTGCACGAAGAATTGCCTCGTCCATTACAGATGTCCTCGTCGTTCTAGGTCTTCCCCAGCCGCGAGTCAAAGGGTGGAAAGTTCCGTGGTCCCTAAGACGCCGATCAATTGCTTCGAACGTCTTCCTGTCGGGACACCTTCGTTCTGGAAGTCTGTCTCGCGCCACGGCTATTGCCCCGTGCTTATCCATACATCAAATGGGCATCTGCCAACTCCGCAATTGTAAACATTGCACTGACTGAAAAACCAAGTTCGTGATGAACATTAACCTATTGATGCTACGTACTGATGTGCTTGATGCTAGTACTGTAGAGCAATGAGTCGCATGTCAACACAAGCACCGAAGTCAACATTACCTTCCTTCAATTGGGCCAACTGGCGGTGAATCGAGGAAGTACAGTACATACTGTCGAAACTAAAATGAGCTCTAACATGGAAATTAAGCGTTTCTGGACACATGTCCACCAAACATCTTTTCTTTATTTGTGTGTGAGGAATGTTTCCTGAAAGTTTGGCCGTACCTTTTTGTAACACCCTGTATATATATGAAGAACTTGGAAAGCACCATATCAACTCCTTGGATAATTCCAAATTAACCACATAGCTATTTCTAGAAGATAATTTATGACAGTTCCCAACATTAAGGTACAGAAAGGAGCCAAAATAGATACGGATCACTATCTTGTAAAGCTAAACTTAAATTCATACCAAATTCAAGAAGAAATAATAATAAACCCCCGTGAAAGCATTTAGAAACCAGGAATATTGAGGCAGATACTCAAAGTTATTTAAAATCAAAATTGCAATGTGACGACATGGGACGAAATGAAGCCTCAAATAATGAAAGCGGCAGAAGAATCTCTTCCAATAAAAACTAAACACAAGAATATCTGGTGGAATGAAAAGTGCAATGAAGCTTTTGAAAACAGACAAAAGCTAAGGCAAAACTTTAAATCGAATCTGACACAAAACAACCTGAAAAGTTTGAGATAAGGTAGAAAAATAGCCCCCTACACTGTCAGAAACAAAAAAGAGAGTGTATGAAGAACTATCCCTTTAACAAGTACAGGTGTACATCACACAAAACAAATCCAGAGACTATTACCAACCATTCAAAAGACACCTGAAAGGTTACGAACCACCAAGTTTAAATTTTCGTAACAAATCAGGGAAATTAGGTACAAATGACTTAGGAAACTGCAACATTCTACCATACTACTTCGGAGACCTTCTCAACTGTAAAGAGCCTCCAGAGAAATTCAAAACTCCAGAAGAAATCCTTGCAGAATCACATCCACCAACTCTAAATGAAGTCTAGCAAGCTATTAAATCCCTGAAGAAAAACAAATCTTCTAGTGAAGATGGAATCACAGCTGAACTTTTGAAACTAGGTGAGGAAAAAGTAGCACTACACCTCGGTAACATTAAGGAAATTTGCAGAACCGACAAAATCCCAAAAGACTGAAGGACGTCACTTATACATCCACTTCACAAAAAGGGTGACAGAACAGATGTGAACAATTGCAGGGGTATTTCCCTTCTACCCGTTCCATACAAGGCCCTTTCCAAGATATTGCTAAATAGAATTTAACCAGTTCTAGATGTACAGATAGGAGAATACCAAGGTGGATTTAGAAAAGGGAGGAGCTGTTCGAAGTAAATTATTAACCTTCAAAACATGATTAGAGCACGTTCCGGTCAACCACATGTTACAACGTTTATTGATTTTAGAAAAGCGTATGACTCCATAGACGGAGAAAGCCTCATCTGAACTCTGGAGAAATTTGGAATTGACAAAAAACTAGACAGATAGTAAAGCAAACACTGACAGATACCAAGTCCAAAGTCAATTTTCGAGGGAAGATTTCTGAACCTTCAAACGACTTTGAGACAACGTGATGGACTTCAAATGGTTCAAATGGCTCTGAGCACTATGCGACGTAACTTCTGAGGCCATCAGTTGCCTAGAACTTAGAACTAATAAAACGTAACTAACCTAAGGACATAACACACATCAATGTCCGAGACAGAATTCGAACCTGCGACCGTAGCGGTCGCTCAGTTCCACACTGTAGCGCCTAGAACCGCACAGCCACTCCGGCTGGCGTGATGGACTCTCCCCAATTCTATTCAACATCACTTTGGAAAAGATTATGAGGGAGATATTGGAGTAATACACACGACAAAAGTAAAGGATCAGTTAAAGGCCTTCCAATACATGCGCTAGCTTTTGCAGGTGATATTGGTCTCCTATCCACAAACATAGCAGATGTAATTAAACCAATAGAAATATTAGCAAAGCATGCAGCTAAATCTGGTTTACAGATATCACAAGAAAAAACTAAATTCGTGTCTGACAAATATAAGGAAATCAAAGAATTGCACACAATTATTGGATTATCGAAAGGGTCAAACGCTTTAAATATTTGGGAGAAACAATAACAGATACTGGCATAGAAAACGAAATCTGTAAAACTTCGAGAAACTAAACTTAGGAGGGCACACATTTTAACACAGAAGTTGTACAACAAAAATGCCTATCTCGAAATGCAAAGTTATTTCACTACAATACAGTGACGAGACCAGAAGTTCAATATGCAGCAGAAACACTCTCCCTCAAGAACAAAGGGCTAATAGATGAGCTCGAGAAGAAGGAAAGAGTAATTCTGAGGAAGATTCTTGGTGGACACAAAAAAATTGGTGACAAATAGGTAAAGAAGAGCAATGAGGTAATCTACCGATTAATTAAACCAATCACAGCGGAAATGAGAAAGAGAAGGCTGATGTTTTCTGACCATCTGGTGAGAATGGATGATTGGAGATTAACAAAGAAAATCTTCAATATAATTCAACAGGGGAAAACACCAAACTCTTGGTTGCAAGGAATAAAGAAAGACGTCGGTGAACTAGGACTTACAGAAATAGACGCAATGAAAAGGGATAGATACAGAATGGCCATAACTGAATTCGAGGTTTTGCAGGAGGCAGCAAAACCAAAGACCAGCCAGCCGCGGTGGCCGTGATGTTCTAGGCGTTTCAGTTCGGAACAGCGAGACTGATACGGTCGCAGGTTCGAATCCTGCCTCGGGCATGGATATGTGTGATGTCCTTAGGTTAGTGATGACCTCTGATGGTAAGTCCCCTAGTGCTCAGAGCCATTTGAACCAAAGACCAACCGGAAACTAACAGCAGACCATCTGGAAAAAATGGCGGCAGGCAGAAGAGTAGCCTGAGATAAGAGAAAGAAAAAAAGTGACATGAAATAAAATATGATGATGGACACAGTACGGAAAATGTCATCTGGAATGAAGAGGTACCAGAGAGCAACTGGTACCTGTTTGTTTGCGAATATAGTCAATTATATTAATCATAATGGTCGCCTATCTCTACCGATAGTTTCAGATCGACGTACGTAGGTTTCTAAGTGTACAAGAGAATATGTTGAAAATGAAGTAAATCTGAGTCTGATGCGTCTATATCCCAGTTTATGACTTATTTACTCTCATCATCGTAAGTGGCTGCGCTTGATATTGTCAGTGTCTTTATTATGAAGATCCTTTTGTTAATTTTTTATTATATTATAAATATCCTGTTATGGTAATCCCATGTGTACGCTGAGCCTTTTTATTCAACCTAACAGACATTTTTTCTGATTGTGTTTTAAATTTGTTGTGAGCGACAGACTGTGACCAATGCGATTACGACACAGTGATGCAGGGGTGACACAATGACATTATCGAGTGGTAGCACTGACACATAAATTCATTGCGACCACATCGTCGAACTCTCTGCGATCCTAAGTAATTCAGTGAGCTAGTCGCCGACGACATATCAAACAACAGTCTTCGCCTACATGATTTTGCCGCGTGTTAGGCTAAATTAGGGGTTCCCAACAAAATTTTCTCGAGGACCCCCTCATCGAGTATGATTGATACCTTGTCATATCACAGTATCAAGTACCTAAAGAACCCAAATTGAGAGTCGTTTTATACGTTTTCTATTTTCGGCACTTTGAAAAAAACACTGACATATTCATTACTGAAAAAATATTGAGCTTGTAACTTTTTCAATATAGCCACCATTGTTATTGTTAAATTTTTGATTACTGCTCAAAATCTTTGTCTTCAAATCTGGGTGTTTAGTATTACAAAAGTACTTAAAAATATAATGGCTGATTTCGTCTGAAATGCGAGTTTCTGTGTAAAGTTAGTTGTAAGGTTAGTTGTCAGCTGCAAAGTGTCAGCACGCGCAGTCTAAGGCATATAGCAGAACTATTTGCTTCTATCTGATTCTAGTTTTGCGCCAGTGTGTGCTAGTGTCAGTTGACTCTAGGAAGACGGTAGACGCAGACTATAGCGTTCGCTGAATCTCTGCTCATGCAGGAAGCGGCCAAAACAAAACAAAAAATCTGTTATCATAAAAGAAGCACTCGGTCTTCAGGCCACAAGTGACCCATCGGGACCATCCGACCGCCGCGTTATCCTCAGCTGAGGATGCGGATAGGCGGGTCGTGTGGGCAGTACACCGCTCTCCCGGTCGTTACGATGGTTTTCTGTGACCGGAGCCGCTACTATTCGGTCGAGTAGTTCCTCAATTGGCATCGCGAGGCTGAATGCACACCGAGTTATCATAAGATATATATTTAATACACTTTTTATTCTAATAGCATCTTGCGGACCCCTCTGGCATAGCTTGCGGACCCCTGGGGGACCGCGGACCGCCTGTTGGGAACCACTGTGCTAAATGATGGATTCTGTGAACCACCTTAAACTCTGAAACGCAGATTTTATGTATAGGGATTTAATGTGGAGTTATATCGACGGTGAGAGTTAGTGCAAGAGCTTGTGATACAATGACATTTTCAGGAACAAATTCCAAATACGTACTCATATTATTGTAGGGGTAGTCAGTCTTTCTTTCTCTGTTAATAGTAATATTTTCTAACAGTCCATTGATTCTTAGGTAAAATGGTTATTTAAAATGTAGGAAATTAACTTCACTTTACAAAATTTAAATCGCAGATTTGCAACAAGTTAAAGATAATAATAATAATAATAATTACTTACCTTACTACGTCATGTGTTTATGGAAATATAGTGAAAACGTCTTTAAAACCACTACGACCTACTGCCCATCATAAAAGCTGGAACGCTTTCTTGTGTATTATCGTCTTCATTATCCTTAGCTGTAAACTTCCTCTAGGATGATGCTACCGGGGGAAGCCCACATTGCTATAAAAATTCGTTTGAGTGATCTGCGCCATTCGGCGACGCATAGCGTTCCGAGCAAAAACAGCCTTTAATTGCAGCAGCCTCCCGGAACCCCGCTCTCGGAAAATTAAAATTTATCTCGCGCCCAGGCGCCATAGGTCCATTCTGGGCGAATTAACAAATTACTCTAGATCTCTCGTCGCCTTTGTCCAGGCTGCCATCCATTCAGACGATCCGTGCGGCTGCTTAATTAACCTTAAAAACTGGAGATAGTAAAGAGCGCGGACGCAAGATGTTGTAATTACCGAGTGGCTGCCCGGAGCCTCGCCGCGCCGCGCCGCGCCTCGGCCCGCTCGCCTAATGAACAAAGCCTTTATGTGCGGTCATTGCGGGTAATCATCCGGCGCCGGCGTCCAACGCGGCCGGGAATTTAATCTGTGGGCCGCTTTCGTTTTTTGCCGGCCGTCGTTACGCTGGGCCTACCGCGGCAGCAAGTGTCGTCCGGCGTCGGGCGATCGCCTCCGCACTCATTAGTGGCGGCGTCGACCGAGGGCGGAGCAGCCACTGGTCACTGGCCACCAGCCACCAGCAGGCGAACGGCCGTGCGCTGGCTGCCCAATGGGGCGAGCGCGTTCGACGCTCCAGTAGCCGGGGCGATCTTGATTAGAAATATACTTGTTTCCTACTGCTCAAATGTTCAAATGTGTGTGAAATCTTATGGGACTTAACTGTTAAGGTCATCAGTGTCAAAGCTTACACACTACTTAACCTAAATTATCCACCCACCCATGCCCAAGGGAGGAATCAAACCTCCGCCGGGACCAGCCGCACAGTCTATGGCTGCAGCGCATTAGACAACTCGGCTAATCCCGCGGGGCACCTACTGCTCATTCAACGGTATTTGGCCATCGCGGCTGTCTGCATAGGGCATCTAACCAGTAAATATGGTTACGATTTAAGTTCTCTTTTTTTTATGAATGTCGTGCCTCATACATAAAGCCGAATAGCATCCTGTTCCCACTTGAGGTGTAGCCCGGTGTCAGTAAGAGACGGTAGCTGACAGACAGCTTCAGGCAATGTCTTAGGGTTTTCTCATGGCAGATGCGCTCGGATATAGTAGCTAGCTGCACGTAGCTGTGACCAAACGTTGTCAGTATTTTACGGGCTATGAATATATTTGTGATTATTGCGACTTTCATGTACACTACCGCCCATTAAAATTGCTACACCAAGAAGAAATGCAGATGATAAACGCGTATTCATTGGACAAATGTATTATACTAGATCTGACATGTGATTACTTTTTCACGCATTTGTATCCAGAACAACCACCTCTGACCGTAATAACGGCCTTGATACGCCTGGGCATTGAGTCAAACAGAGCTCGGATGGCGTGTACAGGTGCAACTGCCCATGCAGCCTCAACACGATACCACAGTTCATCAAGAGTAGTGACTCGCGTATTGTGACGAGCCAGTTGCTCGGCCACCATTGACCAGACGTTTTCAATTGGTGAGAGTTCTGGAGAATGTGCTTGCCAGGGCAGCAGCTGAACATTTTCTGTATCCAGAAAGGCCCGTACAGGACCTGCAACATGCGGTCGTGCATTATCCTGCTGAAATTAGGGTTTCGCAAGGATCGAATGAAGGGTAGAACCACGGGTCGTAACACATCATAAATGTAGTTTCCACTGTTCAAAGTGCCGTCAAAGTGAACAAGAGGTGACCGAGACGTGTAACCAATGGCACCCCATACCATCACGCCGGGTGATTCGCCAATATGGTGTTGACGAATACACTCTTCCAATGTGCGTTCACCGCGATGTCGCCAAACACGGATGCGACCATCATGATACTGTAAACAGAACCTGGATTCATCTGAAAAAATTACGTTTTGCCATTCGTGCACCCACGTTCGTCGTAGAGTACACCATCGCTGGCGGTCCTGTCTGTGATGCAGCGTCAAGGGTAACCGCAGCCATGACCTCCGTGCTGATAGTCCATACTGCTGGAAACGTCGTCGAATTGTTCGTGCAGATGGTTGTTGTCTTACAAACGTCCCCATCTGCTGACTCAGCGATCGAGGCGTGGCTGCACGGTCCGTAACAGTCATGCAGATAAGATGCCTGTCATCTCGACTGCTATTGATACAAGGCAGTTGGGATCCAGCACGGAGTTCCGTATTACCGTCCTGAACCCACCGATTTCATATTCTGCTAACAGGCATTGGATCTCGACCAACGCGAGCAGCAATGTCGCGATATGATAAACCGAAATCGCGATAGGCTGCAATCCGACCTTTATTAAGGCCGGAAACGTGATGGTAGGCGTTCCTCCTCTTTACACGAGGCATCACAGCAAAGTTTCGCCAGGCTACGCCGGTCAACAGCTGTTTGTGTATGAGAAATCGGTTGGAAACTTTCCTCGTGTCAGCACGTTGTAGATGTCGCCACCGGCGTCAACCTTGTGTGAATGCTCTGAAAAGTTAATCATTTGCATATCACAGCATCTTCTTCCTGCCGGTTAAATTTTGCGTCTGTAGTACGTCATCTTCGTGGTGTACCAATTTTAATGACCAGTACTACATTACTGCCAATTTGCTTAATAATTAGTGTGAATGATTATCTGAATGAGTATTGGTATGTGTGTTAGCTTAGTAAACGTTAGCATGACAATTGTGTACAGAGAGGGTGAATCAGACTCGGGGAAATAGTAAAGTGCAGCTACATAATTTATGGGACTGAGGAAACGAGATACTTTTTACGATAGTTTTGTTGTTTAAAGAGGCAGTTAATTTGATGTTTGTGGATTTTATATACTAAATTTTTACTTTTGATAAACTTCATGAAAGACGCAGGATTGCCCGATTTAATAGCAATATTGCATTGGTTACAATTTATCAGCCAGTCAGAGGACAGTGCATTTGCGAGTGTTTTGTGCGCTAAGAGAATAGCTTCTTGAAGCCCATGTTCAGTTCCGATCTCATCCATTTTTGGACGTGCATATAAGGAATAATGGTTGAAACTTGACCGTGAACTGCTGTACAGTGGACACAATCTTGTGAAAAAGACAAACAAGTGAAATCGATTTTAATATCCAAACTATGACTTTTGAATATCCAACAACCTGTTAGTGTCTTATAGAAGGTATTTATGTGGCTACCGGTTCTCAGTCGCTCTTTGTAACAATATACATCCAGCAACTAACTACCAAATCCAAAAGTTCAACTAACGTTAAGTACTGATTAAAGATTGTGGTTTTCCACCTAAGAAACAAACATGAATGGAAATGAAAATTGAGGATGTGTTGGATGAGAATCGGTTTGGATTTAGCACAGGTAAGTGCACCAGAGAGGCAACTCTGATGCTACGGATGATGAACGAAGGTAAACTGAAGAAAAGTCGAGACACGCTCAAAGGACTTCTCGACATGGAAAAAGCGTTCGACAATGTCAGATGGTGCAAGATGCTAGAAATTCTAAGAAAAGTAGGCGTAAGCTGTAGAGAAAGATGGGTAATATCCAATAAGTAGGAGAACTGAAAAGTAACATTGACACTGGAAGACCAGGAACGAAATCCTCGGATTCAAAAGGTTGCAAGAAGAGGTGTTGTCATTGGCCCTACGGTTCAATCCACACATAAAAGAAGCAATGAGGGAAATAGAAGAAAGGTACACGAGTAGAATTAGAATTCCACACCAAATGATATCAATGATAAGTTTCGCACATGACATTACTCTCTTCTGTTAAGGTGAAGAACTCCAGGATCCGCTGAATGCAATAAATAGTCTAATGTATATAAAATATGGACTCAGAGTAAAGCGAAGAAAGACGAAAGTAATGAGATGCAGCAGAAATGGGAACATCGAAAAATTTAACATCAGGACTGTTGATGACGAAACAGATGAAGTCGAGAATTCTGCTACTTAGACTGCAAAACAATACATGATGGTCGAAGCAAGGAAGAGATGAAAAGCAGGCTAGCAATGGAAAAAGGGGTATTCCCGGCCAAGAGAAATCTGCTATTATCAAATGTAGGCCCAATTTGAGGAAGAAATTCGTCAGAACGTACGATTTGAGCACAGCGCTATATGGTAGTGAAACATGGATTGTGTGAAAACCAGAAACGAAGAAAATCGAGACATCTGTGATGTGGTATTGCAGAAGGGTGTTAAAAATTTGATGAACTTATGAGGTAAGAAACGAGGTTCTTCGAAGAATTGGCGAGGGAAGGAGTATTTGGAACAAAACTGTCAGGAGGATGGAACAGGACGATACGACATCTGTTAAGACAAATGGTTCAAATGGCTCTAAGCACTATGGGACTTAACATCTGAGGTGATCAGACCCTTACAACTTAGAACTATTTAAACCTAACTAATCCAAGGACATCACACACATTCATGCCCGAGGCAGGATTTGAACCTGCGACCGTAGCAGTCGCGCGGTTCCGGACTGAAGCGCCTAGAACAGCTTGGCAACTGCGGCCGGCTCTGTTAAGACATCACGAAATTGGCACAGCAAAACTGAGGACATAGGTTGCAAATGCTACTCTGAGATGAAGAGGTTGGCACAATAGCACAGGAGAAGAATTAGTGGCGTGCCGCATCAAACCAGTCACAAGACTGATGACTAAAAAAAAAAAGACTTACAGATACAGTAATATTTGAGGATGCCCTTAATTTTAATAGCCGTTGATGAATTCGGCAGTGATCTGAGTAAAACTGGCTTCTTACCCCAGTGGCAGTTACTTAGGTAACCAATTAATAATGAGATCGGTACATGAGCGGTCCAGCATGCCGCAACACAATGTCTGTATTCGATCTTGAGCAAAAAAGTTTCACGACTACTAATCTCTTGTTTAGAGGTTGTTGCGATTACGTTTTGTATTGTCAGTAAGAAAGGCGTGGCGACTTTGTGAATATGTGCGGAGTAAATAGCTCAACGTGATGTATCATCTTCAAGAAAGAATCGCATTTGTGCAGGTGTACGTGTCCACTGGCTCATTTAAGGAAAGGTGGGATCTATTTTCATATCCTGAGGTTTGCATATCGGAAAATAGTATAGGATTTGATGACAAAGTGGCTAGTACAGGGTCAACTGCAAACGCAAAAAAGAATCGATACGCGTCCTTTCGTAGACCTGTCACCGCAGATATTAGAGCACAAGTGATCCAGAGACATGTAAATCGTCGCAACAAGCGAATATTTCGTGTAGGTCATGTAAATGTGTTTTACACCATGTATCGTCGAAGCCCTGCAAAAATGACATTTGTGCAAGAAAATGAAAGAGGAAGATAAGGAGAAATGTGTGAATTACTGTACGTGGCTATGTCAAATAATTGAGACTGAAATACTGGATCCCCTGCTGAGTGATGAAGCCTGCTTCTATCTGGCATAGTGGTCAACAAACAATCCGTATGCGATTAACGCGGCGCTTCTTCATTATCAAAAACTCGGAATGTGGTGTGTTGTGTCAGCAAGATTGATCGGGCAGCTCACATATTTTTGAACAACAGTAAACTCTGTGTGTATATGTGCGAATCTTTGGGGAATTTTACGCACACTTGACCCCCCACATGAATGCACGTCTGCTGTCTTTCAGTATGATGGGGCAACGTGTCACACCTCACGTGAGTCAATCTCACGAATTACTGAAAACTTCACAGAAGAAAGAACAATCAGAAAAGGGCTTAGGCCGCCCATTAGCTGGACGTAACCAACTGTGGCTTTTATCTATCGAGCAGTCTAAATGGAAAGTCTATGCAAATAATCGTATTATGTTAGAAGACTTGAAGTCAATATTCCTAACGAAATTTTGAGAATTGATGCGCCAGAGTTGCGCAAAGTGTATATTAACATGTTAGGGAGCGTGAAAAAGTTGAGTGAAGTACATCGAGGTCATTTTCAGCACCTGATGTAATATAATGTAAAAGACAAGATCAGTGCGAAATATTCAGACCATAGCATTATGTTATTGGTTATTTCTTTATTATGTAATTACTACATAATTGTCTATTTCCTATTATATCTACCCATGGCTGCCGACCATTCGTGCGTAACTGGCGAGCGGTCGGTTCTTGGCGGCGGTTTTTCGTGCGCCACCTTATAGCTAGAACCACCTTAATTTCGTATGCAGCGAAGGTATCCATTCACTCCTACAGCAAGACAAAGAACAAAGTACAAGACAGAAGTCCAACTTGAAGAGAAGTCCTTTATTTCAGACCAAAAATAGAAACCAGAGAAGCCATCGTAACAACAATGAATTAAATGTTCTAGGGTTTCCAACCGCGTCAATTGCTTAAAACTATACGAGCTTTCGGCCAAGCACTCCTTGGCCATTGTCAAGTGTTAGGACTGCCAGTGGGCTGTTGGTGGGCCTTTATATACGCTAGCTGCCGACTGTGACGTCAGTGGTGCCCGTGACATTGCCATATCTGGGCATGTTTTGAGTCGGCGTTCGATGTGCCCTCGTCAACCACGCGATCCCTGGATCCCACGCAGCGCTGAGCTGTAAGCCACCGTCTCTATTCAGGGTGTTTGCGGTAATTTTTATTTCAATAGTTTCTTTTATTAAACTGTCCCAGAAGCCGTTAGTGCGAGCCACGACAGAGGTATCGTCAAATTTTATGTGGTGACCGTTTTGTAACGCATGCTCAGCTAACGCAGATTTCTCTGGATAGCACAGGCGATAATACCTCTCATGTTCTTTCACCACATAAAATTTGACGATACTTCTGTCATGGCTCGTACTTCTCGGACAGTTCAATAAAAGAAGCAAATGAAATAAAAATTACCGCAAACACCCTGAATAGAGACGGTTCAAAAATGTTTGTGAAACCTTATGGGACTTCACTGCTAAGGTCATCAGTACCTAATGTTACACACTACTTAACCTAATTTATCGTAAGGACAAATACACACACCCATGTCTGAAGAAGGACTCGAACCTCCGCCCGGACCAGCTGCACAGTCCATGACTGCAGCGCTCGAGACCGCTCGGGTAATCCCGCGCGGCGGTAGACACGGTGGTTTGCGGTTCAGCACTGCGTGGGATCTAGCGATCGCGCTATTGAAGAGGGCACATCGAACACCGACTCAAAACATGCCCATATATGGCAATGTCACGGGCACCAGTGACGTCACAGCCGGCAGCTAGCGTATGTAAGGGCGCATCAACAGCCCACTGGCAGTCATAACACTTCACAATGGCCAAGAAGTGCTTGGCCGAAAGCTCGTGTAGTTTTAAGCAATTGACGTGGTTGGAAACCCGAGAACATTTTATTCAATGTTATCGCCGCGAGACTCTTCATTCATGCATCGTATCGTAAACAACTCGCAGTAAAATCACTTAACAAACACTGCTGACACTCTCATTTACCCTACTTTTAGTTTCTTAGTGTCAATATACATTGTTCATTTTAAAGAAGTGTACGCTTGTACAAATAGTACACTTTCAAAGTATTATTTGAATCTGTTTATTGGCAAACAATACGAACTTCTGTCTCCCATTTTTGCGAAAACCGCACAACACGACCACTTTCCATTCCCGCAATATTTGCGGTGTAAGTTTCGGGTGATTCATCCTGTGTGCTTATGTAGTGCACATATTAAAAAAAAAAAGAGCCCTTGTCAGCGCGAACGTTTATTAAGGTATCACGTAAGAAAATTGAAGTAAAGTGGTCAAGTACATTCCGAGATTTCTGCCATCAACGTTAACCTATGCCTTGTCTTCATAATTTTAGTAGTACAGATTACACCATGACGGTGTAAAACACTTGAGCAGGTTCAGTTGAACGTACATCATTTATTATTTTCTTAATTTATCCTCGAAATTCATATGACATTCTCTTAAATTGCAACCTCCCATGTGCCTAGTTCGAACTGAGCGCCGCCGCTGTGGTCGGCCGGTACATTTACTGAGCGCCCTTTCCCTTCCCCTGTGCCCCCATGCCACCAGAGGGCCCGCTCCTTAGGGGTTAGCGCGCTAGAACGCGACTGCCGCGCTATCAATAATTCGGCGACCGCGCTCCGAAGTAAATTGAAGGAGGGGAGCCAACGACTTCGCATTTTTTATTTGTAAGCGAGGCTGGCGTGGAACGCAGACGGCACTATAAATAAGTGATAGCGGAGAGCGTGAAGTGAAATACTCGCCGCCCATAGAACAAAAGTGCCGTTACAATGCACACCAACTTCCTGCCGGCTCCAACTCCGGTATGAAAGTTAAATAGCAATCAGATACAAGTTATCAAGTCAGCCGCGCAGATAAGTGCCCATAATGCGGTATACGAAAGCAGAATACTATAAATGTAAAGTTCTTCCCGAAGTAAAATCCCGTCAATTTATAACGATGTTTAGAGAGTAAACTTCCTCAAATGTTTAGTTTTCGCCTACGGGTTTGAGGAGATTTCTGTTTGGCGTACACCTACCCCAGATTTTCATCACATACTTTATGATATAACTAAATTCCTCTGAGTTACAACCTACGGTTTTCTACCCTAGGACAATTTCTTTTTATTTAAGAATCATTTAGTAGCTCATAAATGTTGGTTTAACCGAATCACAGAGAAGTAATTCACATAATATGTTGTACGTAGCCGGCCGCTGTGACCGAACGATTCTGGGAGCTCAGGAGCTCAGTCTGGAACCACGCTGCTGCTACGGTCGCAGGTTCAAATCCTGCCTCGGGAATGGCTGTGTGTGATGTCCTTAAGTTAGTTACGTTTAAGCACTTCTACGTCTAGGGGACTTATGACTTCAGATGTTAAGTCCCATAGTGCTTAGCGCCATTTGAACCATTTTTGTTGTACGTATTTCAAACATGAATACACGTACAAAGTTTCAAGCTACTGCAAACAAAATGATCTAGCTAGACAGTGTAGCAAAGTGACCACTATTTGGTTGCACCATTATTATTCGTTACCGTACACATTTCGTTTGGAAATGAACTTACTTTGTACGCTGCAATCGCACTGCAGACACTCTTATTGTTCCAACGTGACCGGTTTCAGCAGTCTTATGTTCCCATCTTCTGATCTTATGGAACTTACTATGAAACTGCCATGTTACATTACGTGAAGTCAGAGCATAAAAGGCACTTTGCGCATTATACCAACTGCGTGCATTTTATCGACTAGATTTTTGTGAAGGAACTTAACTTCACGTAATGTAACATGAAATTTTATACCGAATTCGACAAGACCAGATGACGTAAGCATAAGACTATTGAAATCTGTCATCTAGGAACAATAATGGGAGCTACACTGCGATCAAGGGGAACGAATTGTGTTCATTTCCAAACACACCGATCGCCCTACAGCAGAGCACGTGTACCTTACAAGTATTCCGTTTAGGAGCGTAATGACGTCGTGGTATTCATTCTCAATTTTTTGATGAAGTTCTCCAGGCTGTCCTGTACTAGGATATCACTAATGCAGCGTACTTCCATTTGAACCTACTCTCTGTAATTAAACCTTGGTCTTTCTCCACAATTTGCACTCCTCCCACATTCCCCCACTACGAAACTGAAAATCAAGATGTTCAATAAATTTCCTACTCCACAATGAAATTCAGTACCTGTGTATTCGACCAGACAAAAACCAGTTAATGGTTGATATATTTGTGGACATCCGGAGGAGAGACGGGGAGGGAGGGGGTAACTATCATCAAGTGATGGAAAAACCTGTGTTTTCAATATACTTCAGTAACGCTACATGTATTCTTTGATACGATGACTAAAGATAATCGTCTAACCCTTCCTCAAATTTCTGCAGATTTCAATGTAGGACCACCAACAAGAGTCAGCGTGCGAACCACTGAAAGAACCGTCATCGATATGGACTTTCGGAACCGAAGTCCCGCTCGTGTACCCTTCATGACACTACGACGAAACGTTTTACGCCTCGCCTGGGCCGTCAACACCGACATTGAACGATTGATAACTGGAAATATGTTGCCTGGTCGGACGAGTCTCGTTTCAAGTTGTATCGAGCGGATGGACGTGTACGAATATGGAGACAACCTTATGAATCCATGGACCCTCCATGTCAGCAGCGGACTGTTCAAGTTGATGGAGGCTCTGTAATGGTGTGGGGCGTGTGCAGTTGGAGGGATATGGGATTTCTGATACTTCCAGATGCGACTCTGACAGATGACACGTACGTAAGCATCCTGTCTGATCTCGTGTATCCATTCCTGTCCATTGTGCTATCCGACGGACTTGGGAGATTCCAGCGGAACCAAGCGACACCCCTCGCGTCCAGAATTGCTACAGAGTGGCTGCAAGAATACTCTCTGAGTTTAAACATTTCCGTTGGCCTCCAAACTCTCTAGACGTGATCATTATTAAGCATATCTTGGATATCTTGCAACATGCAGTTCAGAAGATATCTCCACCCCCTCTTACTCTTACGGATTTATGGACAGCCCACCAAGATTCCTGGTGTCAATTCTGTCCACTACTACTTCGAACGTTAGTTGAATACATAACTAATTAATTAACATCGCCGGCCCATGTGGCCGAGCGGTTCTAGGCGGTTGAGTCTGGAACCGCCCGAACGCTATGGTCGCAGGTTCGATTCCTGCTTCGGGCGTGGATGTGTGTGATGTCCTTAGGTTAGTTAGGTTTAAGCAGTTGTAAGTTCTAGGGGACTGATGACCTCAGACATTAAGTCACATAGTGCTCAGAGGCATTTCAAACATTTTGAATTCATTAACTATTAACACAATGTTAGAGTGTTGTACGAACAGTAATTTTGTGTGTGTGTGTGTGGGGGGGGGGGGGGGGGGAAGTGACCAAACAGCGAGGTCATCGGTCTCAGCGGATTAGAGAAGAACGGGGAAGGAAGTCGGCCGTGCCCTTTCAGAGGCATCCCTGCATTTGCCTGGAGCGATTTAGGGAAATCACGGAAAACCTAAATCAGGATGGCCGGACGCGGGATTGAACCGTCGTCCTCCCGAATGCGAGTCCAGTGTGCTAACCACTGCGCCACCTCGCTCGGTGCTTTAATGTAATTGCATCGCAGCATGAACCAGTTTACATATAGGGAACTGAGTGTTGAGGAAGAGGAATGATTGACCTGCACCACAACTTGTGATGTTCGTTTAAGATACTTGTCTACTTTTTACGGATTACACCACATTCCCGTTTTCTTTATTCTACTGTCTGTCCTTTATTATTATATTTTCGTGGAAGCTTATTTAAGTATTAAAAATTCGAGTATCATGTAGTTGAATAGTGAGGGCCAGAGTTATTATTGGCTTATTTTCTTTTCCAAAATGAAGCAAAAGGATACTGTATGGAGGTTAGTAAGATAAAGTTCGTTATAGACGTCTTGATAGTAAAACTGGAAGCGCGTAGTGCATAGAAGTGCTCTATTCCAAAGTGTAACGGGTAGCTTGCTATATTTACTTTCTTAAAGAAGATAGTCAGTGTTGAAAAAGCACCAGGGCTATATTTTTTCTCACTCTTCTAGTTCATACTTTTTATAAAGTAACTTAACTGTCCCAAAGTAATGTACTTTTATCTCTTGTTACAGTGGAATTTAGTAGTCACCAGTTAGTCACTGACTGTTTGGATCAGCATCTTCTTCCATATTGCTGTTACTGTGAACAGAGCGATACCAGCGAATTTCAAGGGATTGGAGAGGAACATATAAAAAATAAAAAACAGGTACTTTTCGTATAGCTTTACTTTTGACTAGCCGCCTATTGGGTTTTCTCTTAAACTGAAATCGCGCTTTTACATTAATAAGGCTACATAAAAAGTGATTGGTTCAGTATTCCTTCAAGTAATTTAAACCACATACACGAAAGTCAACCGCCATTATTATGGATAAATTAATCTTGTGAAGAATATCTTGAGAAACAATTGATGCTAGCAACGTGAATCCGGAAACGTCATGCAACAATACGAAAAACGTCGAAGGCATAAGTTCCAACCATGTCGACTGATCTCCCCTTCATAACCAAACATGAGTTTCAACGCTGATGAACGCCAAGTGGAATTTTTTCTAACGGCAGAGGTTGAAAATACCGCTTGAGTTCTAAGGTTCCGGCTGTTATATGCCCATCATTACGTGTTACACTGAAAATAAACGAGAGACAGTAGAGGAGTGTTTATTCACGCAGTAATAGCAAAAGAAGCAAAACCAAAGTTCCATTTAAAATTTTAGAAACCTGTGGTCGTACTAGGTGACGTAAAACCTAAGTAAATGCAAAGCGACACCAGACAATACTACGGACAACTGACTGGATAAAGAAATAGGCAATGAGCACCAGCAGACTTACACTTTGTGCTCTGACCCCGAGTGCCGCGGTGGGCGGTGTATCGCCAGCGAGTGTAGAGCACGGAGTAGCGTACACGGAGGGGGAAGAAGCGAACTTGTAAATAAACCAGAATGGCAGAAGTACTGCCATCTGTTTATGGAAAGAAGAGCGCGGGGCCAACAGGCAGGGTTGGTTCAAATGGCTCTGAGTACTATGGGACTTAACTTCTGAGGTCATCAGTCCCCTAGAACACAGAACTACTTAAACCTACCTAACCTAAGGACGTTACACACATACATGCCCGAGACAGGATTCTAACCTGCTAC
Organism: Schistocerca gregaria; assembly: GCF_023897955.1. NCBI lineage: Eukaryota > Metazoa > Arthropoda > Insecta > Orthoptera > Acrididae > Schistocerca > Schistocerca gregaria. The sequence goes on from NC_064923.1 coordinate 623,482,073, forward strand.
CGTAGCTGTCACTCGGTTCCAGACTGCAGCGCTTAGAAACGCTCGGCCATCACCCCGGCCGGCCAACCAGCAGGGTTAAGTTAGTGATTTACATTCAAGATGAGAAAAACAAAGTTACATTGGAACTTTTTTTTACATGAAAAGCGTTAAAAGTACAATATGAGCGGTAAAGCAACATATTGAACAGCTGCATTCCAGAACTGTGGTAAAAACTAACTACAGTTTTGTAATGCCCCTGTTCACTATGTTGCTTTACATGTGGTCGAATGCAAACAGGTGACGATAAGGGAATTAGAACAGGGTAAAGGATCCTAAAAGTAATAAACGATGAGCGGTGGCTTGATTCTACAGCCTATTGTGCGCGTTTATCTATCGCTAGAGGGTGTCACAGGGGAGTTCTGTCTCTGGCGAGATTGCTCAGGTGTGGCCTAGCAAAGGGGTTCGTGTAGAGCACGCTGGAGTGCCGGGTTTGAGGCTTTGCTTTAGAAGACGGGCTCATGGGCCGGTGTGCTGTCTTGCCTAATACTCGTTAACTGGGTGATTGGTTGGTTTGGGGGATTCAAGGGACCAGACCGCGACGGTCATCGGTCCCTTTTTCCAAATACTTAAAATACCCACAGTGGATAAAAAACGCGCAACAGAATAGGAGACAGAGACGACACAGAACAACAGAAACGTAGACAAGGACCAGATAAAACGAAATAAAATCACACAGAGTGTGACGGTGGTTGGCCGACCATAGGAACAAAAAAAAAAAAAATGAAAAGCCAACTACCGAGAACACATTAAGAACTGAGTTCAAAACCGTAGGCCAAAGGCCAGAATCAACACAAAACAATAAAATAAAACATAAACACCCATATTAAATGGTAAAAAACCCCTGCCCGAATAAAACGCAAAACTAAGCCAGCCATAGCAGGGTCATCTGTTAAAAGGGCAGGAAGCGTGTCAGACAGTGCGAACGTCTGCCTGAGCACAGCTAAAAGCGGACACTCCTATTAAATATGGACCACAGATAAAACGGAGCCGCAGCGACATACAGGTGGGTCCTCACGCTGCAATAAGTGGCCGTGCGTCAGCCGAGTGTGCCCTATGCGCAGTCGGCAGAGGACAACAGACTCCTGGCGGGAGACCCGCATGGACGACCGCCACACAGTTGTCGCCGCCTTGATTGGACGGAGTTTGTTTGGCGTGGGCAGATTGCGCCATTCAGTGCCCCCAAACCGACAAAACTTCATGACGTAAGACTGCCCGCAAATCAGCCTCCGGGAGGCCAATCTCCAGAGATGGTTTACTGGTGGCCTCTTTCCCCAGGCGGTCAACATTTTCATTTCCAGGTGTCCCAACATGGCCAGGGGTCCACACAAAGACCACAGAGCGGTCGCAATGGGCAAGAGTATGCAGGGACTCCCGGATAGCCATCATCAGACGAGAACGAAGGAAACACTGGTCGAGAGCTCGTAAACCGCTCAGGGAATCGCTACAGATCACGAAGGACTCACCTGAGCAGGAGCGGATATACTCTAGGGCTCGAAAGATGGCGACCAGCTCAGCAGTGTAAACGCTGCACCCAGTCGGCAATGAACGTTGTTCGGAATGGTCCCCTAGAGTTAGCGCATAACCGACACGACCAGCAACCATCGAGCTATCAGTGTAAACAATGCCAGAGCCCTGATATGTGGCCTGGATGGAATAAAAGCGGCGGCGTAAGGCCTCTAGAGGGACTGAGTCCTTCGGGCCCTGTGACAAGTCGAGCCGAAGGCAAGGGCGAGGAGCACACCATGGGGGTGTATGCAAAGTGGCCCGAAAAGGAGGTGAAACAGTGATAAACCTAAGCCCGGGGAGAAGCTCTTTGACACGGACCGCGATCGTACAACCTGACCGGGGCCGTCGTTCTGGCAGATGGACGACCGATTGCGGGAACAGGAGACGGTAGTTTGGATGCCTGGGCAAGCTAAAAACATGGGCAGCATAAGCGGCCAGTAAATTTTGGCGCCTTAACCACAATGGAGGGACACTTGTCTCCATAAGTATGCTGTCTACTGGGCTGGTCCAGAAAGCACCAGCGGCAAGGCGTACCCCGCTGTGTAGGATTGGGTCCAGTAACCGCAGCGCAAATGGGGATACTGAGCCATAAGCCAGGCTCCCATAATCAAGACGAGACTAGATTAACGCCTGGTAGATCCGTAGGAGAGTAGATCGGTCGGCGCCCCATCTGGTGTGGCTCAGGCATCGCAGAGCATTTAGATGCCGCCAACATTCCTGTTTAAGCTGCCGAATATGAGGCAGCCAAGTCAACTGGGCATCAAAAACTACACCAAAAAACCTGTGGGTTTCCACCACAGCAAGAAGTTAGTTATAAAGATAAAGACGCGGCTCAGGATGGACCGTTCGGCGCCGGCAGAAATGCATAACGTGGGTCTTGGCAACCGAAAACTGAAAACCATGCGCTACAGCCCAAGACTGCGCCTTGCGGATTGCGTCCTGTTGCAGACGTTCAGCAGCTGCAGTGCCAACAGATCTGTAGTAAAGGCAGACGTCGTCAGCATACAGGGAAGCGGAGACAGAATTTCCCACAGCTGCAGCGAGCCCATTAATGGCTATTAAAACAGGCAGACACTTAAAACAGAACCCTGTGGCACACCGTTCTCCTGGACTTGAGAGGAACTATATGAGGCCGCGATTGCACGCGGAAGGTACGATACGACAGAAAGATTCTGATAAAGATCGGCAGAGGGCCCCGAAGACCCCAACCATGAAGCGTAGAAAGGATGTGATGGCACCAGGTGCTGACGGCGAGCAAAGGCAGTACGGATGGCCGCCTCCAGGCTCACCAGATTGTCAGCGGCGGAGCGGCCTTTACGGAACCCACCCTGAGACGGAGCCAGAAGGCCCCGAGACTCCAGTACCCAATTCAAGCGCCGGCTCACCATCCGTTCAAGCAACTTGAAAAGAACGTTGGTGGCGCTAATGGGACGGTAGCTGTCCACCTCCAAAGGGTTCTTGTCCGGCATCAGAATGGGGATAACAATACTTTCCCGCCAGTGCGACGGAAACTCACCCTCGACCCAAATACGATTGGAAAGGTCGAGGAGCCGTCGCTGGCAGTCCATGGAAAGGTGTTTCAGCATCTGACAGTAGATGCCATCTGGCCCAGGAGCGGTATCAGGGCAAGTGGCTAGGGCACTGCCAAATTCCCACTCACTGAATGGAATATTGTACGATTCTGGATGGTGGGTGCGAAAGGAAAGGCTCCGACGTTCCATCCGCTCTTTAATGGAGCGGAAGGCCAGGGGGTAACTCGCAGAAGCGGAACTCAGAGCAAAATGCTCTGCCAAGCGGTTTGCAATGACGTCGGAGTCAGTACAAACTGCTCCATTCATTGAGAGTGCAGGGACAGTGACAGGGGCCGATAGCCGTAGACGCGTCGAATCTTGGGCAAGACCTGCGATGGAGTGACATGAAGACCAATGGTGGACACATACCGCTCCCAGCACTCCTGCTTGCCTAGGCGGATAAGGAGGCAGGCTCGCGCACGCAGCTGTTTGAAAGTTATAAGGTGGTCTATGGATGGATGACGCTTGTGACGCTGGAGCGCCGACGATCTTTAATCGCTTCAGCAATCTCAGGCGACCACCAAGGCACAGTCCGCCGCCGAGGGGACCCAGAAGAACGGGGAATGGCAGATTCGGCGGCAGTAACGATGCTTGTGGTGACCGAGTGAACCACCACATCAACGTCATCATTAGAGAGAGGCTCAATAGCGGCAGTGGAGGAGGACAAGTCCCAGTGAGCCTTATTCATAGCCCATCTGCTACGGCGCCCAGAAGAGTGTCGCCGTGGCAGTGGCAGAAAGATCGGAAAGTGGTCACTACCACACAGGTCGTCATGCACTCTCCATTGGATAGACGGTAAGAGGCTAGGGCTGCAGATCGAAAGGTCGATGGCGGAGTACGTGCCATGCGCCATGCTAAAGTGTGTGAAGGAACCATTAGTTAAAAGCGAAAGATCGAACTGTGTCAATAAGAGCTCAATGGAGGCGCCTCGACCTGTCGCCACTGACCCACCCCACAGAGGGTTATGGGAGTTGAAGTCGCCCAGTAACAAGAAAGGTGGCGGCAAAGAGGCTATCAGCGCAGCCAGGACATGCTGCGCAACATCATCATCCGGTGGAAGGTAAAGCCTGCAGACGGTAACAGCCTGTGGCGTCCACACCCGAACAGCGACAGCCTCTAAATGTGTTTGTAGAGGGAAAGACTCTCTGTGAAGAGAGTTATGGGCATATATGCAGACGCCACCAGACACTTTCATAAGCTGCCCGGTTCTTATAATAACCCCAGTAGCCATGGAGGGTGGGGGTTTGCATTGCTGGAAACCAGGTTTCCTGCAGAGGAGTGCAGAAGAAAGGGTGAAGGCTGATAAGTTGTCGGAGCTGGGCTAGATGGTGAAAAAAAAACCTGCAGTTCCACTGGAGGAAGAAATTGTCCATGGCTGAGAAGGCGTGCAGGGAGTTCGACGGCAATTTACCCTTCTTGTTCACTCGCTGCCACCGATTCAGTACCCATTCGAGTGACATACATGGCGTCTGAGGGACCGGCGAGATCAAGGTCCTCAGCGGGCGCCACAATCTCGACGTCATCCACAGATGCAGAGTTCGAAAGGTGCAGTGGGGTCGGTGCCACCACACGTTCTTTGGCCTTAGAGGTCTGGCGCTTGGACTTCTCTCGCTGAACCTCGGATCTCACCGGCTGAGAAGCCTTCACCGAATCAGTCTCCAGGACGGAAGAGGATCGCGAAGCCCTACGACCAGCCGCTAGTGGAGACTTATGCCACTGTCGGGCATCTTATTCCCGCTGGTAAAGGCCTGGGAAGGGAGGGTCCCAAGGGAACCCTTACAGGCGAGAGCAGCCAAAGAAGGTAGACGCTTCTCCGGCTGAGAAGTGGGGATGGACGTCTCCGATGGGTGGGAGGATGTTCCTCCTGAGGTAGGTGGTGCAGGAGCAACCGGTTGGGTAGAGACCCCCCACGAGCAAGGGGTCAGGAGGAGCGGGACGTCTCATAGAGCTGGTTGGAAGTCTCGAAACTGATGGGGATAGCACAGTTGTAGTAGCAGCTGCGTAAGAAGATGTCATTCACACAGGATGTAGTCTGTCATATTTCCTTTTGGCCTCATTGTAGGTCAGCCGTTCCAGTGTCTTACTCCATGATTTTGCGGTCTTTGTGAAAGACTTTGCAGTCTGGTGAGAAAGGTGAATAATGCTCTCCGCAGTTGACACAGATGGGAGGCGGGGCACATGGAGTATTGGGATGTGATGGGCGTCCGCAATCTCGACATGTGAGGCTGGAAGTGCAGTGGGAAGACATGTGGCCGAACTCCCAGAACTTAAAGCATCGCATCGGGGAAGGGATATAGGGCTTGATGTCACAACGGTAGACCACCACCTTGACCTTCTCTGGTAATGTATCACCCTCGAAGGCCAAGATGAAGGCACCGGTAGCAACCTCATTGTCCCTCGGACCCCGATGAACGCACCGGACGAAATGAACACCTCTACGCTCTAAGTTGGCGCGCAGCTCGTCATCAGACTGCAAAAGTAGGTCCCTATGGAAACAACACCCTGGACCATATTTAAACTCTTATGTGGTGTAGTGGTTACGGTAACATCCCCCAACTTGTCAGAAGCAAGTAACCTGCGTGCCGTTTGTATCAGTACTGACCCAGAGCGCATTTTGGACAAGCCCTACACCTCCCCAAACTTGTCCTCTAAATGCTCGACGAAGAACTGAGGCTTTATGGATAGTAAACACTCCCCATCAGCTCTCGTTGAAACTAAGAATCGGGGCGAATAACTGTCACCTCCATGCTGAGACTTACGCTCCTCCCACGGTGTGGCCAGGGAGGGGAACGTTTTCGGATCGTACGTCTGAGCATGAAATTGAGCCCGAGAATGCTTAGAGACTGCTGGCGGCTGGCCGCCAGCGAGAGATGATGTACCACGCTTCATTGCGGGTCATCCGCCCTGATGCCACCTACTCCGACCAAGGGCCCTCCCCAAGGGCGCCACCCAGCCGCAGCAATAGCCACCTGGCAGGATGGCCATTGCCGGGAGTCCTGATGCCCCAGGGAGATGGGCATCCAGTCCTTGGCGTACGTGGGGGAGTTAACGGCGCAGGCATCAGCAGAGCGATCCCTGTGTTGTCAGGGGGCTACAACCAACAGGGTACATGGCGGCCCCACCACAACGGACTGGCTATCGTGCTGGATCTTAGGTGACATGTGGTCCATAGTCTCCGCCAGTGAAGAAAGTGGCGTTGCACAGTGCAAGGTGGAAATTGCACGCAGGAACGGATCCACGAGCAAGAGATGGAGAGCGGGCAGGACTGCAATGCAACGACAAAGAAGCTGGCGAAAGGTCTGATCGGAAGATAAACACAATGCACCATGTAAGGCGCCCTTCCCCAATCGGCTCGCTCTTCGGAATAATTTTGAGATGTGGAGGTCAAACCCAACAGGGGACCATCACATAAGGCCGTAACGTTTGCGACTCCCTTTAGTCGCCTCTTACGACAGGCAGGAATGCCGCGGGCCTATTATTACCGTCGATCCCACAGGGGGCGTTAACTGGGTGGACCTCCGAGAGAATGTGATACACACTTATTATTGTCCCACTATTTGAATCACTTGATTTGTTCGGCAAGGTTGAGCCTTCCGTGGTAGAGCTTCCTTTTTATTAAATATGAACTGGTTACTGTGTCGGTCATTTGGTCGGACAGGTGGATAAGGTCATACGATTTTATGTTCAGTTAATTTGGCCGTTGTAAACGGCTTAAAGTTTCTTAGCAAGTATTCCTAATCGAAATGGCCGAGCCTGGGCCCGTTAAGCTATTAATAAGATTGTTTTCTTAAGCCCAGTAGTGCGGATTTTGCAATCAGAAATATTTTACCTTTTACAAATGCAGAAAAAGTGTGTTAACTTATTGTATCCTCTGTTATGAGAATTTTTAATTGCTCTATATTGTAAAGCTGAGGGGTATTGAAGGTAATGGTGCAGGTGATTTCTAAATCTTATACATGGAGTATGAGACTCACCTATTTGCTGCCACACAATATGGCATGTGTTAATTTTATGGTGTTTTTAATAATAGCCTTGTGAATGTTTTTCTAATTTCGGCCGCTCGGTGGTGTTCTTGTGGAGTGTCACCGGTTCTACCGCCTGTAAAGACCACTTACAAAACCAGTATATTGCTTGCAATGTTTCGTAAAATTTACCCTTAAACTCTTTCACTACAATTGTTATACGAGTATATAAGATTCCGTATAACTTTGTTTGGATTGATTTAAATGTCCTTGGGTGTGCCCATTTAAGCTTCAGTTGGGGGTTACTGTGTGTTTATGCAAATTATTTCATGCAGTGCTAAAAGCTTTTAAGTATTGTTTGATTTTATATAAGAGCCTACACCGTTAAGATTATGTAATTTTACCCTTAGATGCTTATTGGTGCTAGGTATATCAGTTAAAATACATCGTATGTACGTGTTTCGTTTGTAGGGCTCGCAATTTGGAAACAGGTAACTGTACGCATTGGTTTTGGGGGCCATTCTTTTACATTTGCTGATGTGGTGAATTACGTGACATTTTTGTAGTTTTAATAAATTTTAGTTCAAATTAGCATAACAAATGACGTTCAATCACTGTTTGCGCAGGATTTCTTTGTAGAACTGTACACAGTCGTCTGACATGAATTCTGCTACTTAAGCAGCAAAATCATTGACAACAGCAGATATAGAGTGAAATGCAGCTGACTTGCAGAAGCAAAGGATGCATTTCAGAAAGAGAGATTTACTAGTGTCGAGTAAATAGGAAGTCGTTTGCGATGTCCACGTTCGATTCACTTTATTTTATCATAATTAGGATGCAAAAAGCGCATTGTCATCTGAGTATGGTAATCGAACTCTTAAATTACAGGAGACAGTCAAGTGCAGCAGATTCTCAGCTATGCTGTCTTTTTTGTGTGTGAGTTTGCAGTCTATCACGCTAATTAGTTTAAATGATAATTAACAGACGTTATCAGCAAATTATCGTGGAGGAAACCTAGTAATTTAAAGTTAACTGCCTTTGAGGTAACGATTTTACAGGATGTTAGTTCAACCTAGAGTATTTAAACCCTCAGGAATGCATAATATTAATGTGCCTTTATTCACACATATGGAATAACTTTAAATAGCTCAGCATTTTCCTTCAAAATTAACATAATAAACCTTTAATAACTGGTAACCTACGTAATTCACTTAGCAATATGTGATCAGAAATTACGTAATGGATCTCAGTTACTACCTATACTTGATTTAAAGTAACACAAGAGCAGATTTCGTCACACGCTACGGGATTCAACTTGCAAAGTACAAAAGCCTCCACAGTTTTCTGACGAAAGGAGGCAGAAGTTTCACTTTATGTTGTGGTGTTTACTTCTCAACACTGACTGCGACACACAGCATCCACTGGGAAATTTTGCTGGTTCATAATTTATGTATGAAATCTCAGTGTAAGCCTGCTAACTACTTTATATTCAAATAAATACCAGCTTTTATCACTGTAAAAATCTTCGATTTAAAACATTGAAACAATTACGATGTGCACTTTAAAATACATCAATAAATACACGAGATAAGCATTTGCTTTAAACTTACTACTCAACTTACAGTTCTAATTATGTCACACTTTTTACACGATTTGCTGGAAGTTTTTTCTTCTTCCCTATCTCATATTCGTTCTGTGGTATAACCTTATCTTCTTTTACCTTATCAGATTCACTTATGTCAGATTCCTCTTCTCCAACTATCTCTCCTTCATTCTCACTACAGTTTCGACTGTACTCTTCCCTCCTCACCAGAAGCAACTGTATGTTATCTTCTGCATTCAAAGTTTCTATTCTCTCATTACTATTACTGGGTATTCACCAAGATTTAGTGCGCTTTAAGTAATTGATCTTCTGTTATTGCTTTCACTATCTCCACCTGTAATTACTTGTTTCCCAGTTACCTCTAAGTTCTCCTTAGCTCTTGAACCTGACAACTCTGTGCTCTCTCTCTATATACAGGGTGCTACAAAAAGGTACGGCCAAACTTTCAGGAAACATTCCTCACACACAAATTTAGTTTCGTCAGTATGTACGCTCAATGGAGATCGTTATCATGATTTCATACGGGATACTCCACCTATGCTGCTAGAACATGTGGCTTTACAAGTACGACACAACATGTGGTTCATGCACGATGGAGCTCCTGCACATTTCAGTCGAAGTGGTCGTACGCTTCTGAACAACAGATTCGCTGACCGATAGATTGGTAGAGGCGGACCAATTCCATGGCCTCCACTCTCTCTGACCTCAACCCTCTTGACTTTCATTTATGGGGCATTTGAAAGCTCTTGTCTACGCAACCCCGGTACCAAATGTAGAGACTCTTCGTGCTCGCATTGTGGACGGCTCTGACACAATACGCCATTCTCCAGGGCTGCATGAGCGCATCACTGATTCCATGCGACGGAGGGTGGATGCATGTATCTTCGCTAACGGAGGACATTTTGAAGATATCCTGTAACGAAGTGTTTGAAGTCACGCAGATAAGTTCTGTTGCTGTGTTTCCATTCCATGATTAATGTGATAGGAAAAGAAGTAATAAAATGAGCTCTAACATGGAAAGTAAGCGTTTCCGGACACATGTCCACATAACATATTTTCTTCCTTTGTGTGTGAGGAATGTTTCCCGAAAGTTTGGCCGTACCTTTTTGTAACACCCTGTATATTTCACTTTCATTTGACCTATTATTCACTTCCTCATCATGAGTGATAACACTTATCACACATACAAGTATTTCAAGATCACTGACAGCAGCACTTACATTGATAATTTCCTCATCATATACTTCACTAACACTATAACTGCTTTCACTATTATCACTGGAGCTACTACTATTTTCATCGGCTACACTATATTTCTGAATAATATTCATAATATCCTCTTTAATTACGTTACACTTGTTTTCATTTTTCTCACACCTACTTCTGCATCTACTGCCTTTCCCTTTCTATATCATTACATAGTCTACATAATTCCTCTACCCACATCGCTATCCTTACTACTAGTTTCAGTAATCACAACTTCAACCTGTTCTTTGGTTCTACTAACCACTACCTTTCATATGCACTTGCACGACACACTCTCTTCCTTAGTTGGAACACTGTCTGTACGCTGGCCACTTCATAAGTTTTCCTGAGTAAATTATATCTTTCGCTTTCCTTTTCTCTAACCACTTCAGAAAAACCTTGTATCCACTGTAACTTTGAATTTCATTCTTTATTTCCCCATTTATCCATATCGCTGTTAAACGAAGCAAAGTAGTCCTCATTTATATTTTTCAATCAAGAATTTCTTCTTTTCCTATCATTGTGTCTATTCTCATCCATCCCCACTGGAATAATTCCCACTGTTATATCTTTGCTCTTGTAGTTTGGGTCTATCGTTTCTATCCGTTCCACCTCAGACCTTCACTGTTGCCCCCATTCTTTTCCTCTTGATTGTCATTGTAATATGACCACCGCTATCGCAAAAACCTCATACACCTCTCCTCTCTCTAACCATTCTCACAGCTCTCCAGCCATATTTTCTATCCCTGTCATTTCTATTATTATTATTATTATTATTATTATTATTATTATTGTTATTATTATTATTATTATTAATATTATTACTTGTGCTTTGGTTATTGTGGAATCTGTGTTCATTTGATCTGTTCCATCCATCCAGCTTACCTAACCCGCACAAAAATGCTAACCGGTCTCCGTTCCCTAAATTAATATAACGGTGTACACTCCATGGTAATTTACAGTGCAACACATTTAATAAGTGTTCTTCAATAACCAGTCGCTTCACATGTTCTACCTTCCTGCAGAACTCCTCACAGTAGGTCATCATAGATTTATCCAAATTAGATCTATATGAAAGTGTATTTAAGATTTCTGGGTAGATTTTTGGCAATTTGTAAATTTGTGGTAAGGTCTTGTGGGGCCAAACTGCTGAGATAATCGGCTCCTAAGCTTACGCACTACTTAATCTAACTTAAACTAACTTACGCTAAGGGCAACACACACACACACACACACACACACACACACACTCCGACGGGGGGGGGGGGGGGGGGGGAGCCTCGTGGACCATGATAAGACGCCCTTAGACCGCACGGCTACTCCTCGCGGCCTCGGTAGATTTAATTTTGTTAGCCACTTGAGGCAAATTTCTCCTCGAATTTACTTTAGAATTCTTCCAAAGTTTTACTGTCCCCAGTAGCCCTAACTGCCCAACTCCTTGCAAAACTACAACATTTTGTTTCTGCTATTAAGTTTCTATATTTCTCAGGTAATTCTTTAGATATTAATTTCTTTCATGCTTTCGTAAAAGTAACAGGGTTATGTATCCTTTTGGGTCAAGTTTTTCTGATCCAGTCCCCGTTTGGCTATGGCATGCTCTTCCGAACGGAAAAATCATGATTAACCTCTCTGTGCTTTCTAAACCTTCCATTCTTTCAGCAATATTGGCTGTAACTGTCCTCAAGTCTTTTACCTCTGGCACTTTGATACCTGAAATCTGTTGATTTACCTGACCCACCAATGCTTTATTCTTATTACTGACAGATGTATAAATTTTTGTACTGTTTCCTTTCATTGCCTATCTACCGCCTAACTAAATTTCTGAATTCTTGCTCCATTATGGCTCTGAGCACTATGGGACTTAACTGCTAAGGTCATAAGCCCCCTAGAACTTACAACTACTTAAACCTAACTAACCTAAGGACGTCACACACATCCATGCCCGAGGCAGGATTTGAACCTGCGACCGTAGCGGTCGCTCGGTTCCACACTGTAGCAACAAGAACCGCTCGGCCACACCGGACGGCGTCTCAGTATCTGTCGGTATCTGACTAGCAGTAACTTCTGCGATATCTGATCTTTCTTCACACGCATCTACGTTTTCATTGATTATCTTTTAAGACTGCTTTTATTCCTGCTTCTACGTTTTCTTTAATTTTTGCACCCATTGACTTCCTATTCATTTCCACTAACTCTTCCTCCAATGTATACTTAAGTCATTATGAGCTAGCCCTATCATTTCACCTGAGGTTTTGTTTAATGATTTATTTAATAATTCTTGCAATTATTTTCTTTCAGACTTTACCTGTGTTCTTAATGTCTGAGTTGTCCTACTCAATTATTCATCTAATTTCTTTCTTTCGGGTATTGAGTCTGTTCTCATTGCCTGTATAGACTAACGTAACCACAGCAAAAAAACTTTCAAATATATTCTTATTATCATATGGATACATTCCTGTCATTGTTTCCACTTTAGCATCAACTAACTATTGGATACCTATTATACATTTCTACCCTCGTTGATCTAAATTTTCCATTTCCTGCGTTACCATAACTTATGTGTACGTAATTGTTTTTTCCGTATTTCTTTGCTCAAAGTCAGTCTCTTCCTCCTCCACTGTCAAATGACCTCCAGTGTCAGCCGCAAATGAATTCTCCTCTACATTACTAAAGTTTGCATTCCCGCCAATTGCGTCCATGTTGTCTCCATTACCAAACAATCTGTGGTCCTCAACATTATTCTAGCTGTCAGCCATCTTGAAATTTGATTAAAATTTTAGCCTTAAAATTGAACAAATCTTTGCAAGGCCATTCGACATGTTCGCCAGTCGAGATTTTACGAGTCGAATGGTCCTGAAAACGGTTGCCATCTGCGATGTTGGTTCTGTTCAATTTATTTGATCCTGATAGGATGTAATAATTCCTTTATTAACCGTGCCTGGCAATCGAACGCTTAAATTACAGGAGAAAGTCGCATGTAGAAGATGCTCAGCTACGTCTGTGTGAGTTTACAATCTACCACATAATTAAATGACAGTAAACAAATGACAGCAAATGATTGTAGACGAAATCTAGTGATTTTAATGTTATAGCAGTAAACAAATGACACAAAACGATTGTAGACAAAATCTAGTGATTTTAATGTTAACTGCCTTTGAGTTGAAGATAATACAGCAAGTTAGTTCAATGTGGAGTTCTTAAATTCACAGGAGCGGGTAATATTAATGTGCCTATGATTACACAGATGGAATTGCTTGGAATAGCATAGCACTATTCATAAAAATTAATATAATGAAGTTTTAAAGAAAAACCAGATAAGAACTGAAGACAGTTACCTACTCTGGTGGTAACGTAATTAACGTTACTATTATATAAATATATTAGACAAGGCATGGAAAAGTTTATCACCTAGCAATATGTAATCAGAAATTACGTAATGGGTGTCAATTACTACCTGTACTTCACGTTAATTAACACAAGCGCAGATTTCGTCACACGCCACTGGTTTCAATTTGCAAAATACACAAACCACAACAGTTTTCCGAAAGTAAGTAGAAATTTTACTTCAACCTGTCGCGTCTTCTTTTTGACAATAACAGCGCCACTTAGCATCCGTTACGAAATTTTGCTCGTTCGTAATTTATGTATGAGATCTCTGTGTAAGGCGGAGAAAGACTTCGTATTCAAATAAATACCAGCTTTCGTTACAGTACAAATCTTTCATTTAAAACATTGAAATTATAAGGATGTTGATTTTTAAATACATAGATGAAAACACGAGATAAGCTTTAAAAGTAAAAATTATATTATTGCTTAACTTACAGGTCCAGTTATGTCATGAATCTTACGTGCTTTTGTAATATGTCTTCGCTACTCGAAGTCCACTTTCCGTCCTAACACGAAGAAAATAAGACTGCTACATGTTGTAGCACAGACCAAATGAAATTGTGGCATTTCACGTGACGACGAACTGTGGGCAAGTCTGTTTAACAAATGCTACTGAAATGTGAAGTCGTAGCTCACTGTGTGTGGGTCTGAAAGTTACAGGATCTTCAGCTGTATACATAGTCAGCAATATGTCTCTTGCAGCTTTGCATAGCTCCATGGTCCGCGATGCAAGTGGCGTTTCACTCCACAATAACTCAGAGCAAACCTTTTGTAACACAGAGTTTTGCTGCAATTTTTGTAAAATAGTATCATCATTCTAGGGACTGATGGCCTTAGCAGTTAAGTCCCATAAGATTTCACACACACAGTAGCATTATTCAGCAGTCATCCGAGGTTAGTTTTAGCATCGTTCCATTTTCACTACGTATACACACGTGGACTGTGCTCACACTGCTACTGACTGCTTTGCAAATCTGTGTTCAAGTGCTGTTTCTTCTCAAATAAAGGACGCGACAGCGCCTCTAAGATTAATATGCTGGAATTCCCTAAACAATTATTACCTTTTTTTTTAAATCCATGACTGTTTATAATACTCAAACCATATTTTTACAGTCGTTTTAGCACTCTAAGCTTCTTAACAAAATAAATATTACATAATACACTTAATTATTTCTTAATAATGTGTAGTAGTTGTATAGGTTAGGTTACTTGCACTTCCACCACGATGTGGCAGTACTTTACGGTAATTCGCAAAACACCCGTTTTTTAACCATAGTGCATCATTGCAAGCAGTAGATGGCATAAGCGTCTACATTAATCATGTCATATACGGTGCCTCTTTCAAAGCCAGTGGACCACTGCTTCAACTGTGCCAACTGCTACTTTTCAAGACTGTTGACGTATAAAAATGAACTATTTACATACTCGAAATTGAATAATTCTGTGAATAAAACTAGTCTCTTAATAAAGCTACTGTTTAGTATAGTAATGATACCTGTATCGTTACACATTTCTAAATATATTTGTTTGTAGTGTAGTTGAAATCTGGTTTTGCAGGAGAGAGTGGATCGGGTTATGGTTGTGGAGGGGGCTGTCATAAGTTACTGTTAGTTGCACAAAACACACAAACATTAATTTTCCTAAGAACTACTTAATTACACGTTGCCTTAAAAGGATGAGGTTAAAACAATACGGCTGAAGGCCTAGTTAAGAGAACTTGCGATTCGTCCTGAGCTGAAGGCCAAAACCACACCAAAGACAAGAACAGCTGAAGGCCTGAACACAGGTTATAAAAAATTGCTTTAATGAATACATGCGGCAGAAGGCATTTTTTAAAAAGATATTTCATGTAAATAGTAGGCTGAAGGCCACACACAAGACATTGAACAACTCAGGGATTAGGGCCTAGATGACAAGAACTTCAGATAGAACAAACTTTCAAAATTTTAGTTATTAACCAAATGAGTCTTCAAAATTTTTAATTTAGGTTGGCTGAAGGCCTTATTTAAAATGAAAACAAACCAAATGAATAGACAGCTGAGGGCCTCCCACTGTACATTAGACTACAATGAAAATCACAATCTAATATCAACAGAACAGTGGTGCTCAGTAGCGTTCCAAGGGTCGGCCTGAGGAGGTAGCTCTAACGTAAGGTGGGTTGAGACAGGCAGCCAAGAGTAAGGTTAAATAATCGGATGGCAACCTCACCCCGGGAAGGCTGAACGACCGACAACCTAATCAATTCCCTTCGCCCGACCAACGGCACGACATTCGAAAGTATCAGCCGAAGACGAAGATAACAGCAGCACTACGTCTTCCACATTGGCGCCTAAGAACAGCCAAGGCATAACAACGACTCATAAGAAAAAAATATGAACAAATAACTGGAGGTCTGTCGAACAACACGCAGTGCCGGACATCATCAACACTGCGAGGAAAAACACACTGCTAGAAAACTATGCTAACAGCCAGGACAGGTAACTGGGCCGTTAGTGGCCACAGGGCAGAAAATACCGCTGGTGCACTTCACTGATAAGTAAGAACCAAATTAATAGTTAAAGACAACAGAGTAAGACGGCTGCAAAATTTTGGCAACTCCAACACACGTTGCTACTAGCCGAAACTGCCCAGGAACCAACAACCGGCCATGAACGAAGAGATGTCACAGCAGTTGAGGTTTCATAACAGGTTAACTGATCACTCAACTTCAGTGTCCAGGTTCGGTGGGCAACGAACTTTGTTGCTCTCGCAGCTAGCGCCTCACAATCCGACAGTGCGTGCAGAACGCCAGTGGTCCAGCCGATCTTGCGCCTCGGAGACTTCCTCGCTACTCTGTCCCAACCGACCTACTGCCACACACACACAACCTCACGGAAATATAGTGGTCACACCAAAGATGGTACTCCAGTACTAGTATCGATAAGCGCTGCTGCGGCCACTGACGGAGGCAAGTCAGCAACTCGTTATGGTAGTAACTCAGGGAGAAATAAGACGTCACTCGATTGCGACAAAATGCCAAAAAAACAGATGGCATCAACGCGAGCCGGGCAGGGCACAGTGGTCTTGTACGCAAGTGAAACGCGTGAAACACGCGCGCTTGTTTCGTTCTCCTTTCATAATTTATGCCGTTTGTAATACATGATAGAATGAGACAGTTGCTCCTAATCTGATACTTCGGAAGAATGGTAGCGAGGTATTTTATTTTTTCTTAAAATGCTCCAGTCTCTCTCCTGTTTCGTTATTGGTATCATTTCCTCGACTTCACCACTTACTTTGAGAGCATGGGTGAGTGATTTGAATGCTATGTAGAAGCCAAAGAAGTCCACTTATTCTCCCAAGCATCAGCACAAATCATTAGAACTTCGCTTTCCACTTATTTTTGGTGTCACAGACGGGGTCTCCCTGATACATCTTTAGCGAATCAAAAGGCCTTCGTGCCCCATTCTGGTTGTCTGATAAAACAGCAAGCAGCAGTATCGACTTTTCTGTCCATACTCTTTGGCTGGTGGAGTGGGCGCCTCCTCACTCTCCTAAAAATTACAGCCTTCGCTCTGAACAAACGACAGAGGTTGACATTGCGTTGGAGAGTCGTATTCTAGTCCTTGCTTTGTAAGCGTGTGTGCTCCCAGTGGACACTGCATTAGATTAAGTGAGGATGTGTAAACTTGAGAGTATGAGCTCTTTGTTGTTACCTCAGAATTTCATTGCGTATGTTTCTGTTTATTGCGCTTGAAATTCACTTAGTTTGTGCCACTTTCGACTCTGTGTTTGTGCCTTGTCCGTTAATCGGTTTTCTTACATGCGGGCTCGCTGGGCGCCCAGGCTAAGTAACGCCTTTCGCAGTTGTTTTGATCCGTTTGGTCTCTAGTGATTTTCCCTCTGGTTTTTAATGCGTGACTGAAATGAGTATTTCCGAGTGAGTAAATTTTTTGGGAGGCAGAATCCTGTTGCTTTGTGCGTGATTTTGAGACCACGTGGCAAATGGATAATTCGTTGGTATAGTGGACTTAACTAAAAAATATTCGTGTTCGCGTTAATGGCAATAAGAAACTTCCTGGCAGATTAAAACTGTGTGCCCGACCGAGACTCAAAGTCGGGACCTTTGCCTTTCGCGGGCAAGTGCCCGCGAAAGGCAAAGGTCCCGAGTTCGAGTCTCGGTCGGGCACACAGTTTTAATCTGCCAGGAAGTTTCATATCAGCGCACACACCGCTGCAGAGTGAAAATCTCATTCTGTAATGGTAATAATTTTGGTTTCAAATAATATGAGAATCGCATGAAGAATTTGCGCTAAAGTTCTTTTAACGCTCTTGTTGTGAGTTCGCCTTTAGTTATAGTTCGATTTATTGCCACTATTTCTATGCAACAACTGTCATAATGTTCTTCCCGCAACGGTCATGCTCCGGCACATACTCTTCACGTCTACTCATTTTCCCTTATTGCTTATAGAGAGATATTCCACTGTTGAGATGTGTACCATGCCAATAAGATCGCATTAAATTCTGAGAGAATAGACTAAATGCCAAGTGTCTTGTCGTTTTTATTCAAATGTACGATACTTTGTGTTATAAATTTGATGTTTGCCTATTAACTCTCTTTGTTAATCATCATACCAACCGTGACCTCCCTCCCAAGACATAAACATGCGAGAATTTACAAAGAACTTCTTAAGAATTTCATAACGGTTGCAAGGAAAATTATGAAAACTAAACCGTGTCTTCGAACGATTGGTCGGACCTTGCATTACCATTGAGTGTTGTTTTATGAATTACATTCATGATAGGGCTTAATTTGTTTTCGACTCCGGCTTGACCACTGAGCGTGTGACGACCATTTATGGAATACCTTCTTGTACTCCTGAGTTAATAAATATTAACGTGTCTCTTTATTTGGCACTAAAACAAATCCACTTATGAGATGTTACACAAAGCGTTTACAGGAGATTTACAGTGAGAGATATAGAGATATTATTTATAGTTGTCTTAGGCAGGTATTCTGTCCTTTACGTAAAAGGGAAGATGCTATCAGTTGATAGGACACGTCCTAAGGCATCTAGCAATTGTCAATTTGGTAACGCAGGTAAGCGTGGAGTTTAAAAATTGTAGAGATAGAGCAATGGATGAGCACAGCAAGCAGATTCAAACTGCTGTAGGTTGCAGTTATTGAGAGCTGAACAGGCGTGCGCAAAATGGAGTAGCGTGGAGAGATCCATCAAACCTGTCATCAACGGACCACTAGAACAACAGGACATTCCCTTGATAGGAGCGAATCATTATAAAAAAAATAAACCACAGTCAGATTTTCTCATTTGTAGCTAAGCAGATACATTACGTCATACGTAACATATCAGTCGAAAGTGTCAAGTTGATACTTGCTGTCCTTCATGTAGCTTAGTGTTCACAGAATTAGGTAGCTCCGGATTTGAATCCAAGTGTGGTATCCAGTTTTTACGATTTCGATCGTCTACAGAGCATTTAAGTGTGAACTACAGAGTAATCGTGTGGATATAGTTAAGTTGATGAATAAATTTACACTCTGATTTTTAGAACAATGTCATTTGCACTGAAGCCTGCCGTCAGTTTTCGACTCTGTCAGTCTTTTCCACATCAGATAGTAGCCACTATTTGTTAGTCAGCGTCACAAAGTGTTGAATGCTTAATCGGAGAGTGTGGAGAATTAAGCACAATTTGATCGGAAAAATAATGTTGAGATTGAAAAGAACACAATACCGATGTGAGTATTATGGTTTGTCGATGATACTGTAATTCTGCCATAAACGCCGCAATCACTGAGATCAGTTGAACAGAAAGTGTTGTGTCTGAAAAGAAGTTATGAGATGAATATTAATAAATGTATAAGAAGAGAACTGGCGTGTAGTCAACTTAATACTGGTGATGTTGACAGTTAGGTTATGAAATAAGACGTTAGAAGAATCTTGCTGTGTAGGGATCAAAATAACTAACGGTGGGCGAAGCAGAAGTATATTAAACGAAGAAGGCAATAACAAGAAAAACCTACTTTAAGAAGTGAAACTTAACACAAGGGTTTTCAAACTGTGTGTCGCTTCTCCCAAGGTGCGACACGGTAGTTTCATAAGACTAATTATTTAATTTATTTGCTTTCTGAGTATAAGAAGAATGTGTGCGCTGATAATATCTAGAGAACATACAAGTAATTTTTCTTTTATTACTATGGCGTTCTGAATGTTAGCATTGTTTAGCGTAAATCTTTTTTAATTGTTGTTTGTTTTCTGTGATATCTGTTCCTCTGAAAGCATGAACATATTATGAAATACGCGAACTAAACTTGATATCGTGCAGTTCTGAAGGCATGAATATACAACATACATTTTCGGTTTTACGTGTGACACTGTTGGAAATGAAGAACATCCACAACAAGCCATTTCTTTCAAAATCGTATCTACTGAAAGCATTGCATCTAATAAAGCGAAACGGCATTTGGATTCAAATTATAGTAGTTACTAAACAAACCACAGGAACACTTTTGCCATAAGCTAGAAGAAATCGCAGGACCAATAAAAATTCGCCAAACCAACTACGATTCCTATAAAGGTTCATCATTCATTATACTAAGTTGTATAAAAGAGCAAGAGAAGTCAAAGCACAGCGAAAGACTTTATATTACCAGCTGTTCTGGACATGGCATCTCTTACGACAGGTAAGTCATCTACCAAGCAAGTTGCAAGTGCTCCTTCGTTAGACAACACTATTTGCTGCGAATTTTGATGATATCAGTGATCAGCCTTTCGAGAAACTCGATGTTTATGACGATTTCGCTATTTAGTTGCTTTAAACTAAAGACAACCAAAACTTAATATATCTGTCTCTTACGCCGGACTGCTAGCTCTGATCCTTTAAGAGGCTCCACTTGCTACTTGGCCACAGTTTTATGCTCAGAGATGCACTGGCATCGATCGGCATGAGTCGTGTTCTTTACGAGATTTTTCAGTCAGTGATATAAGTGGAAAACTTCGTTAAATGTCGATCGCTTTAGTCGAGATGTTTCAAACAGATGTGCTGGTATTTAATGTGCTTTCTTATTCCATTTTTAAATGACGGTAGTAATTTTTTATATATTGCAGTATTTTCCTTAAATAACGAAAATTAATTCGTAAAATTAAGTGTTTTTCCAAATGTGAAAATCGCACAATTAAGATGTAGTGATACAAACTCATGTTAAATAAATATCATGGGTCGTAAAGCAACATACGCCACTTTAAAAGATTTCGGGTTCTGGATAATTACACCCTATAAATTAAAGGTCTGAAAACTACAATGATAAACCACAGGAATACTAGATTGAGATGAACACTGAAGGCGGACGAAAGGAAGAACTATTGTCAAGATTAGGATTGTTGTATGGACGATATCTCATAGGGAAGGGAGCTATAAACTTAAGATGGGAGTGATGACGCTTAAATTTAAATTCAGACATGGAAAAACTTGTGAAATAAAGCAAGCGTCGTTATTATGAAGAGTCGGAGAGCAAACCGGCGCTAGCAAGACGAGACCCAGACGTCGTCAGCAACAAAGCTGCTGGAGAGGAGCTGCAGCGGCTGCGAGCGGCGTTTAGCCGTGTCGCGAGACGGCTGCCGGCCGTAACAGCTCCTGCCGCTCAGGGTATGCGGCTCAGTTTTACAGCTGCAGCGCTTTAACGGCGCCCGCTGCACGCTGTACAACATAAATGCAATTAAGTAGTGTTTTCCCCGAGTTATTTACGAAGCCAATAAAATGCAAGTGCCATTGTTTCTCTGACTTTTACGGCTGTTTAACGCCCCTCCCAGATGTCGCGCATAAGTTGTAGTTCATATAACAGCCATTTAGAGGAGTTTAGTTGCGAGATCACGCGTGTTTTAAAACTTTCCCTCGTTGTGCTCCTTTCGTGGAACGAAAAAACAACAAAGAAGTCGTAGATTACATCACTTCCTTACCAAGTTTACGGTAGCATCATTATGGTATTTCACGTCGGTGTAAAGCAATGCAGATTAAAATTAACACAGACGTTAAATTTTGCGTATTATTGTAAGTCTGTAAACAGGGAACAAGCATGCGGCTTTAACACTGATGAAACAATTCGCTACATGATTTTTATGAATGATTGCATTACCGAGTCTTAATATATGTACGAAACGAACATCGTGACTGGAGAGAGGATTTTCACGCAGACACGACACGTACTGTTAAGTCGGAGTTAGAGCCACTGCCAGACTTCGGCGTGCACAGGAGTACGTTGTTGGGACCCTTGCTTGTCCTGTTCACGGGAGTGCGCAGAAATCAACCCAAGAGCAGGCAAGGTTCTGTTATTGACATTCTATAAAAAGTGGAATGGGTATAAAAGCAGATATTTTTGTTGGAGTATGAGGACTGTGTACTGAACAATATAACTTCAGCCTTTAATTCACTTGAAAATTAATAATTATTGCTATTAATAGCAGTATGTTTAAGGTTGATTAGTACCTCCAACTAATGCGGCAAGAGCAAGTCATTAAATTTATTTTTCCTTGGGCAGCGGATCAGGTGTTGAAGTGAGGGCATCTGAAAGTGCAACGGTTAGTCTATATTGCCAGGCGTAGTCGTGCTGGACAAGTGGAATCAAATTGAGTGAACACGTGTCTGATTTTGTGCATGGAGACTCAATCATTTCTAAGGAAACATCAATCAAAGCTGTCAGGGTACTTTATGGGCCTTTTACTGAGTAACTAATTCAACCAAAAATGTAGCAAAACAGCTAGTGCCCCGGCTTCACATTTTTGCGCCCTGTATTTGAAAGCGAATTATTATTTTTATTCTATTTCATTTTGTTTTATTTATCTACTCCTATCGATAAAGTATTGCTTAAAAAATCGTTTTCCAATTTATAATGAAATACCGTTGTCGTTATTCGTCCACTGATCGTTTGTCTGGTGAGTGAATAATAAAAAAGTGAGAAAATTATTTGAAATTGTTTTCGGTGAAATTGCGGTAATACGTCTCGTTTCATAATTAACTGCAAACTCCATGTTCCGATAAACTGATCCGTTACGCATGGCCTGAATCTACATTACTGCCAATGCATGAAATCTTCAGCAGTGTTAACGGCGCTACTTTTCCGAGCGAGATTCATACCAAGAAACGTCACTGTGGCAAAACTATCATCATGAATTGCTCGTGTTCTTCGAAAATTCTGGGTTTCGGCTGTTTGCACAATCAGCATCTTCCAAGAAAAACACCAAAGCTTCCTCAAGAAACCTCTGTCAGGCACTTCACTGTGAATAGCAGAGTAATAACGTAGATGTATATTTCTTGCGCTTCCCAAGGTAGTGTTATCGGTACTTTGCTGTTCCTTATCTATATAAACGATTTTGGAGACAATCTGAGTAGCCGTCTTCAGTTGTTTGCCGATGACGCTGTCACTTATCGATTAATAAAGTCATCAGAAGATCAAACAAACTGCAAAACGATTTAGAAAAGATATCTGAATGGCGCGAAAAGTGGCAGTTGATCCTAAATAAGGAAAAGTGTGAGGTCATCCACATAAGTGCTAAAAGGAACTCGTTAAACTTCGGTTACACGATTGATATATATTCAACTAAATACCTAGGTATTAAAATTACGAACAACTTAAATTGGAAGGAACACACAGAAAATGTTGTGGGGAAGGTTAACCAAAGACTGCGTTTTATTGGCAGGACACTTAGAAAATGTAACAGACCTACTAAGGAGTCTGCCTACACTACGCTTGTCCGTCCTCTTCTTAGAATACTGCTGCGCGGCGGGAGATCCTTACCAGATAGGACTGACGTAGTAGATCGAAAAAGTTCAAAGAAGGGCAGCGCGTTTTGTAGTATGGCGAAATATGGGAGAGAGTGTCACTGAAATGATACAGGATTTGGGCTGGAAAACATTGAAAAAACGACTTTCGTCGTTGCGGCGGAATCTTCTCACAAAATGCCAATCACCAACATTCTACTCCAAATGCGAAAATATTTTATTGACACTGACCTACATAGGAAGGAACGACGAAGAGAATAAAATAAGGGAAATCAGAAAGATATAGGTGGTCATTCTTTCCGCGCGCTATACGAGATTGGAATAATGGAGAATTGTGAAGGTGGTTCGATGAACCCTCTGCCAAGCACTTGAATGTGATTTTCAGAATATCCATCTAGATGTAGATGTAGATGTAGACGTAGATGTAGATGAATAGTAGACGTAAGAATGAAATATAGGAATTATATAAATATTGGTTTAAGAATGCTATAGAAGAGTATGAGAATTTAAAAATGTTTTAACTCCTGAAAATACCATACGCACATATGTTACATAATATATGTATGACACTTATTGTAAAATCGACCTGCAGTTTTAAAATTAATTTAAAGCCGTTGTATCCCTTAACTTGGCAAGAAAATGCATGTATTAACCTTCTATGGATACAACAAGAGAAATGAAAATAAATAAATACAGAAAAATATTAATCGAGTTTCGAGCATGGGACGCAAAAGTGAGATGCCGCGAGCTGGCCACTGTAAAACCATCTCTGGTGAGATTATAGTCTGTTGAAATGCAACTAAATTACGTCGAAAAGTTTGACCTTCAGTTTCTCAGTCTCCCATTGAGCGACGTTTCTGGGAAATCTGGTTATGGAACTTGCCGTGTTCTCCTCGTTAGTAGCGCAGTTTCGGCCATGTGTAAAACATCAGGTCGTAAAGTCTGTGGTGTCTTAGTGGGTAGACTGTTTGGCGCAGAGAAAAAACAAGCAACACACCTATTGCGTGTACATATTAAGGTAACATATACTAAAACATTTGCGCTTATACCCGTTGCACACTGCACAGCTTATTCATGATGATTGAGAACTTGTTGGTCCCCAACAATTTAATCTGATAGGAAGCACACAAAACTAATTGCACCTCAAATGTTTGACAGCTGTCCATTTAATATGTCAAATTTCTTTCACTCCATTAGGCCGTCCTGTATCATGTGGAGACCATTTGAAATAAAAACAGTGTCTGTTACAACTTATTCTTTTATTAATAATGCATTTCAACTTCATGTGACATCTCCAGATTATCTTTAAATTTTCCTTTAAAACGTAATATAAGTAATAAAACGGCTTTGCGCTGGATTGAATTGATGTGTCTTTCAGTCTAGGCCGGCCGCTGTGGTAGCTACGTTCTAGGGGTTTCAATCCGGAACCACTTGGCTGCTACGGTCGCAGGTTCGAATTCTGCCTCGGGCATGGATGTGTGTGATGTTCTTGTTGTGGTTGGCCGGAGAGCCAACACCGTGTTCCTAGAGGAGGCCGAAAGGCACGCGGTTTAGCTCACGCCAGCTGGCACGAGGTCTAGAACAGGACCAGGAAATTAGAATTTAGAAGCAACGGAAGTAGCTGGTGGAATACTTAACTTTAATCCATTAATGGTGAAGTCGCTCTTGACATTACATGTTTCACAATATCAATAATAACTGACAATGGCGCCTTGCTACGTCATAGCAAATAACGTAGCTGAAGGCTATGCTAACTATCGTCTCGGCAAATGAGAGCGTAGAAGTCAGTGAACTATCGCTAGCAAAGTCGATTGCACAACTGGGGCGAGTGCCAGGAAGTCTCTCTAGGCCTGCCGTGTGGCGGCGTTCGGTCTGCAGTCACTGATAGTGGCGACACGCGGGTCCGACGTATAATACCGGACCGGGGACTATTTAAAGGCTACCACTTAGCAAGTGTGCGGTCTGGCGGTGACACCACAGTTCTTATGTTAGCTATGTTTAAGTAGTTCTAAGTCGAGGGGACTGATGACCTCAGATGTTAAGTCCGATAGTGCTTAGAGCCATTTGAATCATAGTGCTTAGGGCCATTTATTCATTCTAGCACTGAACCGTTTTATTATTTTTAATGTATTATAGAAGGAAAATTTTAAGATAATCAGAAGACGCCCCAAGACGGGAAAACGCCTTATAATGAAAGAATAAATGACAATGAAGATTGTTTTAATTCAAAAATTAGATATGTTTTTGAAGATTAGATTACTTTCATAGCTGAAATGCAAGAATTAGTACCTCCCAAGTACAATCTTTTAATATTATTCAATCCGATTGGTTACGAACTAAAACTGAAAAATATTTGTTAAATATATATTAGTCATATGTCAATAAAGTTTGATTGAGACAAAAAATTAAAAATCTGAAATACAAGAAAAAGATCACATCCATTGGAGAGATTCTATTGATAACAGCGGGATTATGCAGCAAAAAATGCCCGTGTTTCATATTCCTGTAAGAGGAGACACAAGAAATAAGCTTCTTAAACAAATTCTTTGACAACTTTGAGGTTATCATTTTTTCTTAGAAAGACTTCGCCTCTGAATACGCTGATAGATTTAATTCGTTATTTTCATAGATTCTATTTTTTAATGTCAACTGATCTCATTAAGGTACTACAAAATGCGTTCTGAAAGCTACAGGTGTTGGTGTAGTGCAGGTAATTCTAAACTATCTTCTGCATAATCCGTGATTCGGATTTAGATGCCTCCACACCTGCAGGGCTGCACTTGCAGGGCTGCACCTTACGCTAATAGATTTAATTCCTTATTTTCATAGATTCTATTTTTTTTAATGTCCACTGATCTCATTAAGATACTACAAAATGCGTTCTGAAAGCTACAGGTGTTGGTGTAGTGCAGGTAAAATCTAAACTATCTTCTGCATCATCCGTGATTCGGATTTAGATGCCTCCACACCTGCAGGGCTGCACCTGTCGGTGCATTGGATCAGGACATGGGTCCCCCTTTCGACCCCACTTCTCAGAATAAACCACCTCCACCATCACCAAAGAAGGAGAAGATCCCTCCTATTGTGCTTTAGAACCCCAAAAACTACTTTAAATTGAACAGTGAAGTGCAATACCTTATTGCAGGCCAGCTGCCAGCAGTTTACCAGAAAGGCCATGTCAAGTACCTCATTGACACAAAGGACGATTATCTCCAAGTCCTCAAATCTGTGAAGTCTTCGGCGATGGACTACTACATTGATCAGGGTTCTAGTGGCAGAAGAACAAAAACTGTCATCAAAGACCAATCCCTGCCAAGCTTCAGAAACACACATGATAGACTAATTACCGTCTCTCACGTTCCTGGTCCCTTTGGTCCAACAATACAACAGGAGGGACCCTGCGTCATGGAAGTTAATTCCTAAGACCACCCATGTTGTCTCCTTTATTAGGAAAGAAGACATCTAACGCATTTACCAAATCAGGTATCTCCTGTGCACCAAGTTGCGTATTGAATCCTATGAGAGCCGCAGTAGTGCCTCCATCTGCCCAATGTGTCAACGTTTGAGACACACCAGCAATTACAGCTGACTGCTTTTTCTGTCTGTCAGGTGTGCCAGCTCGCATCTATCAGAGGACTGCAAACTCCCGGCCTCAGAAAATCCCACATGAGCCACTGTTAGAGCACCATTCTTGACTCCCGCCATCTGGCTTCCTGGAATGGTTTCCCTATATACCAGGAGGCTATGAAGTCTTCTTCTCCAAGAAAGAGACGGATCAGTCATCACCACCATCGAGGAACGACAAACATTTGCCCATCTTAAAAAGTAGACCTGATGGCCATCAAACCACAGAAGCTCCAGTACCTGACGCATCTGTGACACAGGAGCTCCCTCTGGCTCCGTACCCTCCTACCTCATCCACCGCTGCTGCTCTGTCTATTCCTGCTCATCCGTCTTCAATGCCCAGCAAACCCAGAAAGAACATCTGTAGCCTCCTCATGCCCCCCGGATGAAGTGGCGCAGCTCTCCAGTGCCGTACCTTCTCCACCAGTCATCACTCACACCCCAGCCCACGGCAGGTTCAAGCAGCCCACCTGAGATATTCCCCCCAGTGGTGGAGACAGATCTTTCTTTCTGTGATTACGTGGGATAGAATCTCAGGGTCATCTCTCTGTTCAGTCTGCCCCACATCAGGGCTGCTTTCGTGAAACAGCTCAAAAGATCCTTTGATTGGAGGACAGCCTCACAAAGGTCATAGCTCTTGTTGATGGACTCAACTAAATATTTTTATAATGATGGGTCGACCACCACACAACCATCGACACCCTCGGGATGTATATATCTGTATTTTTATTGTTAATTGCATTACATCATATGAAGACTGACCTGAACAGCCTCTTCTACAACCATCATGTAGACATTTTACTTGTCTAGGAACACCACCTGAAACCCACAGACGATATTCATCTCCACAGCATGGTTTGCTATTGCACTGACCAACTCCATCGCCGAGGTGGGGGCATGACAGTGTTCCTACATAAGACACTCAACCATAATCACGAGGCTCTCCAACCACTAGAACATACAGTGGCTATGGCGGTCACTGTTTCTGCGTACCTTGGTGCTATTACGTTTCCTGCTTGGTATTTGAGCCCTAACCTACTACTTCTTGAAGTGGACCTCCTTACATTGACATCATTTGAGAAACGCATTGTCGGGACAGATCTCAACCCAAGCATCCGACTTGACATTACCACATTGCTAATGGCAAGGGCAGACTCCGCCTGACCTGGAAGATCCTCTTGCACTCTCTGTTGTCCACACTTTGCCACACATACATCAAATTCTAAAGGTGGCAGGGGTAAAATACAGGGAGCGAAAGGCTATTTATAATTTGTACAGAAACCAGATGGCAGTCATAAGAGTCGAGGGAGCACGAAAGGGAAGCAGTGGTTGGGAAAGGAGTGAGACAGGGTTGTAGCCTCTCCCCGATGTTATTCAATCTGTATATTGAGCAAGCAGTAAAGGAAACAAAAGAAAAATTTGGAGTAGGTATTAAAATTCATGGAGACGAAGTAAAAACTTTGAGGTTCGCCGATGACATTGTAATTCTGTCAGAGACAGCAAAGGACTTGGAAGAGCAGTTGAACGGAATGGACAGTGTCTTGAAAGGAGGATATAAGATGAACATTAACAAAAGCAAAACGAGGATAATGGAATGTAGTCAAATTAAATCGGGTGATGCTGAGGGAATTAGATTAGGAAATGAGACACTTAAAGTAGTAAAGGAGTTTTGCTATTTAGGAAGTAAAATAACTGATGATAGTCGAAGTAGAGAGGATATAAAATGTAGACTGGCAATGGCAAGGAAAGCGTTTCTGAAGAAGAGAAATTTGTTAACATCGAATATAGATTTATGTATCAGGAAGTCGTTTCTGAAAGTATTTGTTTGGAGTGTAGCCATGTATGGAAGTGAAACATGGACGATAACTAGTTTGGACAAGAAGAGAATAGAAGCTTTCGAAATGTGGTGCTACAGAAGAATACTGAAGATAAGGTGGATAGATCACGTAACTAATGAGGAGGTATTGAATAGGATTGGGGAGAAGAGAACTTTGTGGCACAACTTGACTAGAAGAAGGGATCGGTTGGTAGGACATGTTTTGAGACATCAAGGGATCACAAATTTAGCATTGGAGGGCAGCGTGGATGGTAAAAATCATAGAGGGAGACCGAGAGATGAGTACACTAAGCAGATTCAGAAGGATGTAGGTTGCAGTAGGTACTGGGAGATGAAGCAGCTTGTACAGGATAGAGTAGCATGGAGAGCTGCATCAAACCAGTCTCAGGACTGAAGACAACAACAACAACAACAACATCAGTTCGCGCTGACTGCAAGCCACACATTCTGCATGTGGCTATTTTCATGATCATTTTGGTACAGTTTTCGTTGGAAGCCCTCAACGAACTGGTCTTTGACCATGACCCCTTGTCCAGCACGTTACTGATGTCACTCTGCATTAGACACCCATTTTACCGTGACGATCATGGACTGGTTCAAATTTTTCAGCTTCCTGAAAAACGCCACTTGGTAAAATCTTGACCTAACAACGTCTGCCTATGTGGTTCGTGCTGTTGATTACATAACCACAAAAATCCAGAAGGTAGTGGAGGCCTCAACTTCCATTGTCTCATGAGCTTTAATCCCACTGGATGACTTGCTTTCCCTATTGCAGGAAATAAAAATCCCGAATAACCGCTACCGCAGGTGGTGCAAGCGGTATCATGACCCACGGAATATGTATCGCACGAGACTTCTCCAACATGAATTCCGCTACCGCCTCGCCGATTGGAAAACATAGCAATGGGAGGACAAGATGTCCCCCTTTCTCCTCCAACATATATCAGAATGGTCTGTTGTCCAAGACCTACGGCGCCGTGCAGTGAAGACCAACAATCTCATCCGCACAGTGGATGGCTTAACTTAAGATTCCCTTTGTGTGGTTGAAACTCTGGCCGATGCTTTGAGGAAACAAACACCTCTGTCAACTCAGACGCAACCCACTGACCTTATTTACAGGATCCTAAACTGCTGTCTCACATCTGGCCCTTTCCTCCCACATTGGAAGAACGCCAAACTGACTGCTATACCAAAGCTATCGAAGGATCCTATAGTCCCTACTAACAACAGACGCATTTCCCTTCTAAATACCGTGATTATTGTCCTGGTCCTAGAACCTTTGATCCTCCGCTTCACTTTCTACCCTCTGGTAGCGGCTGGGATAATATGTCTGGAACAGTTCGGATTCACTTCCCACCTGTCGGCCGAAATCCATGTTCTTAGGATACAGAATATGTCAGCAAGGGCTTTAACTTCACCATGTAGACGCCAGCGGTTTTCCCGGACATGAAAAACGCATACCATAAGATTTGGCAGGACTATTTTGTGTAAAATATGCTTATATGTACGACCATAACAGACATCTATATCAAGTATGTACACGATTTCCTCCACGACCGAACCTTCATTGTTACTCAGCAAGGGAAACGCTCGAGCTTACGTCACATGTCGATTGATATTCCTCTAGGCTCTGTGTTGATACAGCGCTCTACACGACTGTCCGCAACCCAGACCAGTTCCTCGCTCGTCTCCAGAGGCAGCAGAACGCGATGGTCACCTGTTATCGTAGAAACAGGATTGCCTTCAATGTCGTCAAAACTATGGCAGTCTACTTCACCAATGGCGCCCAATCCTCCTCCACATCACTATTACAGACGTCCATGCTTAGTGTCCGGATACCAATTACCTAGGTGTCTGGATGGATAAAGAACTGCTCTTCCATCGCCACACAGAATGTGTCACCCAAAAAGGACAGAAGCTGATAAAAGCATTGTGTCCACTCTTGAACAGCAGGGAACTGAACTTAGACACCAAGCTCTGACTCCACCGGACTGTTGTCCACCCTTGTCTCACCTATGGCTCCTCCGCATGGGCCGCAATTAGTGCCTCCCGGATGCAACCCTCCAGCGCCTGGAGAATAAAGTGCTTCGGTGTATCTTGCATGCCCCTCCGCCCACAACAGTTGGTATCCTCCACGAAGAAATAATCATGGTAAGTAAAGACGTCCATTGGAGAGAAGGTAAGGCGTAGATGCCCTGTGCAGCACTGTCAATGGCTTACAAGACGCTGGCACCATGACTCCGCAGCACTGCCAATGCCACCCTGTTCCTTTTATCATCCATGAGGAATCAAATTCGAACTGTGGCCAATGATAGTCCTATTACGGCACCTAACAAAGTGTCAGTCTTGTTACGACCACACGACATGTGACACCCATATTGTGACCACCAATATCAGTCCCTGTATAGTTGTGTTCCCTATTGCCTGATACCTTGAACGTACACAGTGTGAGGATAGGACGGAGCTTCAAGTCCCACAGCTACATCTTACATTTGCATTCAAATTATGTCATTGTAGGACAGCAAAAGTGTACCCTTACACCAAGGCGGTAAGGCCGTGAGTCTCCGGTTACGCTGTATCCTAGCCTACCATAAAAAAAGACAAAAATCGTCCCGGCAAACAGTTGTTTTACTCCCGAAGACGATCGCTGACCGAGCCATCGGAAGCTTGAGAATATTGTTTGAACTGACGCGGCTTGAAAACCGAGAAAATTGTACTCAGCTACAAAAGTTGCTGCAGAGCTCGAGTCGAAACCCGTCAGCAGCAAAACAGGAAGGCAGCACCGTAACCAGGGAACAGGAGGGAGAGCCGAATTTCCAAAACCATTCATAATTGATGCAAATATCCATAACAGGAAAACGTCTGCGGAAGCCATAAAACTTGGACTATGGAGCAATGCATGAAAGTCATTCGGTAAGATGACTCTTGTTTCATACTACTTCCAAATTCTGGCAGAGCTTACAATCCTACAGTGAAACATTACAAGGTTTTTAGACTGTTTCTCAACACGCTTTATGTATTATATAGCTTAGGGTACTCTTATTTCCTTTATTATTGTGTGACACCAATTTTTTATATTTATTAGGTCTGGGAAGAATTTTGGTGATCAGTTATTAACTGCGTAATATTCTTTTCATGCCATCGTGTTAGTGGAGAAAACTTATGATTTTAAGAAATGCTTTTATAAAGTAGGCCGACGCCTGTACAACGCCCAGCATTCAACGCAAACCCTCAGTAACATTGTTTAGGTTACGTGGAAGCCTACAGTGTGCTCAAATAAGTGGAAATTACGATGAAAAAAAGTGGAAGACTATTTTCCCGGAAAAACTGTGAGTCACACAAGCAGTCGAGATCCATGTGTGGTGATCGAAATAAAGAAAATCTCTCATGGGTCAGTTTTCAGCATCTTGTGCGACATTTTGAACATAACAAAGATCACCACCTCCTGGGTTTCACGGCTATACATACCCAATCAAAAAAACAGCCGAAGCAAGGCAGCAGCGGAAATACTAAAGCTTTGTCAGAGCAATTGAGATTTTTTTAGCGTTCTTATTACCTTGAGATGGTGCTCTTTATATCACTATAAACCGTAGAAAAGAAGAAAAGTAAGCAGTGGACTGGTCTGAATTCACCATCAACACTACCAGCAATCAGCGGGCAAGAAGAGGCTGAGTGTGGTTTGGGAATGTCACGGTGTGGTGTAAAAAGATTATTTTCGTAAGGGGCAAACCGTCAGAGGATGTGGAGACAAGACACTGTCATGATAAAGCATCATATGAGTCCGTCCAATCCACTGATTTTTCTCCACAGTGTACCTGAGCGCAGAACGTAATCAGACATTGTAGAACTTCTCTGAGCTGTCAAATTTCCCCTCATATTCCGTTCCCATTACATGCCACCCAATGTCTTCTTCCAATTTTCTCTGATGATATAGCCACCGCATGCGCGTCTAATATGTCATTTTGCTGAACGGAGAAAACGCTGTTTTCTAAAACCGAAGCCTCCACCATGTCATGTTTCTATCGGAGAAACGTGGCTCATTTAAAGCAGAAAACTCATTTGCGAGTGTGTGCGTATCGATAGTCACTACCCTCACCCATCTTTGGCCAGAGAACTCTATGACATCACTACCAGGCCAAGAAAAGACACGTGCATGGAAGCCGATTTCAGTGGCTCCGTCTGCGAGTAGGAGGATGTTCCCGAAAGCAGTGGCTTTAGACAGACTCCCTCGTGGTTGCTGTCCGGTCACAGCACCGAGGGTCGACTTCGGGGGTGATTCTGTGCGGCGGACTTGGATATAATTTGCTGCTGATTTTCACGCGGCACTGCTTTTGTGGAATTGTCTCTCAGAACTAGAAACACCCTTAACTTACGTATGTTGATCAACTTCTGTAAAAATGTGGACTATTTGTCGCCGAGAAAATATTACGTGGTGAGCAATTTGTGAACCTTTATACTGCCTGTTTTGTTGAAGCTGGTTAACGAGGCGAATTTGTGACATTTGGCATTTCAAACTTTTGTAGTTGCCGTCACCAGAATAATAAATGATTCGCTTTCAATAATGAATAGTTAAGTTTCTAAAGGAAAAAATAATACTGCAATTCGACTATCTATATAGTACAATTTTTCTTTAAGCGGAGCTGATAAGGCTTACGTGTACTAACTGGATACACAGGGTGAACAGCAACAAAACTGACAAACTTCTGAGACCGATTCCTGACTAGAAAAGGAGGAAAAAAGAGCCTATGAATTTGTGTATGGAAATGAATGGTGTGCGTGTAACGAAAACATACAATCCCGGAAATCAATACAGAGCTGTATCGCATTCACGTCACAACAGACGTTTAAAGTAGCCTTCATGGAGTGCAACGCACGCGTTCATACGTCGCGTCATGGATTACCGCACTCTGTCGCACGTTTAGACCTCCCAACGAATTGTGTCACGGGCGACGTGAACACAGTGTTGAAAGACGTACACATCAGTAACTGGTCCAGCATACATAAGGATTTTTAAATGCACCCAGAGGTGAAAATATGGGGGTTTAAGTGTGGTGATCTCATAGACCGTTCTACAGAGCTCTCGCGTCCTATCCAACGTGCGGGGAAGATGCTGATGTGTCGGCGATCCGTAAGGTGGAATGGGGTGGTACGCCGTCATGAAGAAATCACAAAACCTGCCGTATTTCCGAAGGTACATTCTGAAGCAGCTCAAGCAGAGTATCCAGCACGTAGTCCATTTACGTTCCTCAGGCGAGGCGTTGTGGAATAATAATCGGTCGAAGCATCCCTGTCCGCAAATTGATGCTTAACCGATGCGGATAATACGCGTTAATCGTTCCCGGACTTTTGTCTGTAGCCAGCAGATGACGATTACGCTGACTGACGATACCAGTTATGGTACAAAAAAATGGCTCTGAGCACTATGGCACTTAACATACATGGTCATCAGTCCCCTGGAACTGAGAACTACTTAAACCCAACTAACCTAACGACAGCATACAACACCCAATCATCACGAGGCAGATAAAATTCCTGACCCCACTAGGAATCGAACCCTGGAACCCAGGCATGGGAAGCGAGAACGCTACCGCACGAGCACGAGCTGCGGACACAGTTATGGTAAGGTTTCTTCGTCGTTAAAGGGACTGATGACTGAAATCCCATAATTATGAGAATCTGGTGCAAAAACAATCGACAAAGTCTTTCAGTTCAGGGTAATCCACTGCTGATAAACAGTGAACTCATTGCAGCTGATAGTTACAGTAGAGGTTGTCATGCAGGATACACAAAATCGGACTTTAGGTTACACCTTGCACGTTCTTGTATCTTCCATTAGGGTTCGTCGCAGTATCTCAGTATCCTGTAGCATCCGTCCTTCAAATCTGGTTTGTGCACCGTCAGCCGACTCTCTGCACGTTCGTCTGTCTGAAAGGATTGATCATCACAAAAACGTTCAAAAAGGGATTGAAATGTTTTGTGATGTGGTAGGTGTCTGTGACAGAACCTGTTTTGGTACAATCACGTTGCCTATCGGCTGTTTCCATCTGCTTTGCCGTACACAATGGCCACGTCGGCTTGCTCCCGACATGAATACCGGACCATCCTGTTACTTACTTTGTCACACAACTTGCTACACACATGTAACACAGGCCTCGTGGTCAGAGGAACACCCATTTGTCACTGCCAACTACCATGGCGCCGATGCAGTTCCGGACACATGTTCATGGGGCCCGCTTTTCTCCATTTCTAGTCGGAATCCGTCCCTGTAGTTTTTTCGGTTTTACTAACGTTCACCTTGTATGTACTTCCGCGATTTGCTGTCTTAATTACATAGAGTTTATTAGTGTATATTCTAGGTCTTCGCATAATCACATGTTTGTTGTATACCCCTGTCATTGTTGTCTGGTATATAACTGCTGTTGTTCTGAGGGTTTTACTGGTCGGCCATTCAACAGCAGTAAATCTGATGTTGCTATAACGGAGAAGCTCATAAAAGGCTATTATCTGGGACTCAGGTAGTTCACTGAACATTTTGAATTGTCACAAATATGTGGAAATAGTCTACGTTGACTTGTTTTTGAATGTCCTTTCAGATGAAATAAATTTAATTTTACTAATTGGTGTTGTTTCTGTAACATATGTAACATTCATTTCACTGAAACTTGACACTGCGCGAGCTTTAATGTAACTTTTCACCCTAAATATCTCGCTTGTAAATTTCCCTTATAATATCATTCCTTGCATAGAGGTAATTGAGTAACAGTACCTTCCATTCAAATAGGAGTCTTCAGCTGATCAGTCCTTGTATTTTTCTTTAACCGGCTTGGGTGTTTGTTAAACTGTTTGTTATTATGGATGCACTTTGACTATAAATTTTATTACATTATTATCCAAATTCAGTATGTCGCCTTCTGCACAATCCTGCCTTACAGTGTTTGTATACATTGTGTTCGTAAATCTGTATTTTTCTTTAACCTGCTTGGGTGTTTGTTAAACTGTTTGTTATTATGGATGCACTTTGACTATAAATTTTATTACATTATTATCCAAATTCAGTATGTCGCCTTCTGCACAATCCTGCCTTACAGTGTTTGTATACATTGTGTTCGTAAATCTGTGTTACAACCTTCTAGGAGTTGTAAAGGGGAGTGAGTCCATAATATTTTAAGAAGGAACCCAAGTGTGAAAATGTCACCCAACGACGCTACGGAGAGTCAAAGTGATGGATGCGGGGTGACAGGAAAGGGAGATGGGGGTGGATGGAGGAGGGGCAGGAAGGGATGGAGTCGGCAGCACACCGAGCGGCAGGAGATGGGCAGGGAGCGCAAGGACTGGGAAAGGAGGAATGAGAAGGGCAGTTTGGGGGAGGAGAGAGGAAACAGCAGAGGGGGGAGAGGAAGGAGAGGGAAACCAATGTAGGAGGGGAGGGGAAAAGGAGGAGCAGAGTTGGAATGAAGGATAAATATCGAGGCGAAGCACATCATCTGGGATGGCGAGACGCTCAAAGTTCCTTTGGGAGAATAGATGGAGGGTGTGAAGACGGAGAGAGGATGAAACACATCGGTAAAGGCGAGGCAGCAGGTGGGGAGTGGAGAGAAAGGAGAACTCCAAGGGTTGAGGGGGATCGAGATGGCTGTTGGTGTAGAGGATACGGATGTGTTCAAAGGAAAGGAGGAGATGTGGGAGGGGGATGAGGTGCTAGAGGATCCTAGTGGACTAAGGGAGACAGTACGGAAAGTGAGGCGGAGTGCATGGCTTTCAAGGATTTGGAGGACTTTCTAGAATTTGGGAGGGGCAGAGATCCAGGCAACATTGGATTTGTAAGTATGAAGGATGGTGGAAGGGTGTTCGAGAGGAGGCATAACTCTCCTTTACTGCGAAGACCACACTGTTTAAGCATGTATCGAGTAACGCTTATATCGATTATGATAACATCGCTATGGTCGCTTCTTTGTTTTCTCGCGCCAGAACGAGCAAAGGAGTCACGTGGTAGTGTTTATCCGTGTGCGTGGTGTGAAGATGTTAAGGAATCAGGCTAAGAGAACTAGTAAATTTTCTGACTATAAAGGTGTTTGATGCTGTGTAAGCATTCGTGTACCTCACGAGAGGTAATCCGCGGATCACGAAGGCATAAACCACGAGAACAATCGCGAGAATGCGATTAGATGCCCGCGAGCATCTCATCCGCGCCCGTATATGCAACTTGGATTACCTATATTGCCACAAACGCCGCATCTGGATTGCAGTGTTAGATGATATATTGTGATGTAGTGTTACTGCATGTATCAGTGTATCAACATATTTGTTATTTTGTGAAGAGTGTAACAGTGCAGCCCTGTGTAGCGCAAATATTAAAAAATACATCAATGGATTATACTAGGCTGAAACTTGAATTTTGCTAATTGGCACTCCTTTGTTACCCTTGTTAGTTATCGTTTGTTACAGCAATACTCAAGCTACTGTTCCTAGACTGCAAGGGAAGAAGCGAATGACGATTGGATTTACGAGGTGAGTGGGTACAATTAGCAAACTCAGACGGAACTATAGTCTCCCCCTCCCCCATTTGCTCACAACTGCAACATGTCTATATGATTTCCCCAGCAGGACTCTTGTAGCATGGATTATATGGGGAGCTCTTCTTACAAAGTGAGCTGAAAGAGAGACGACTGCCGACGCAGTTCCCGAAACCTTACACATGCGGGCCATAAGCCAGTTGCCACAAGAAGGTCTCTTGTTCCGCTCATGAAGGCTTCGTGCAGACCCTCCCGCCACCTTGAGTAGAGGAGAACATCTACATCCATACTCCGCAAGCCACCTGACGGTGTTTGCCGGAGGGTAGCTTGAGTACCTCTATCGGTTCTCCCTTCTATTCCAGTCTCGTATTGTTCATGGAAAGAAGGATTGTCGGTATGCTTCTGTGTGGGCTCTAATCTCTCGGATTTTATCCTCATGGCCTCTTCGCGAGATATACATAGGAGGGAGCAATATACTGCTTGACACTTCGGTGAAGGTATGTTCTCGAAACTTCAACAAAAGCCCGTATCGAGCTACTGAGCGTCTCTCCTGCAGAGTCATCCACTGGAGTTTATCTATCATCTCTGTAACGCTTTCGCGATTACTAAATGATCCTGTAACGAAGCGCGCTGCTCTCCTTCGGATCTTCTTTATCTCTTTTATCAACCCTATCTGGCACGGATGCTACACCGCTGAGTAGTATTCAAGCAGTGGGAGGACAAGCGTGCTGTAACCTACTTCCTTTGTTTTCGGATTGCATTTCCTTAGGATTCTTCCAATGAATCTCAGTCTAGCATCTGCTTTACCGGCGATTAACTTCCATTTCATTCCATTTTAAATCACTGCTAATGCGTACTCCCAGATAATTTATGGAATTACCTGCTACCAGTAGCTGACCTACTATTTTGTAGCTAAATGATAAGGGATCTATCTTTCTATGTATTCGCAGCACTTTACACTTGTCTACATTGAGATTCAGTTGCCATTCCCTGCACCATGCGTCAATTCGCTGCAGATCCTCCTGTATTTGAGTACAATTTTCCATTGTTACAACCTCTCTATATACCACAGCA
Source organism: Schistocerca gregaria (assembly GCF_023897955.1). Classification (NCBI taxonomy): domain Eukaryota; kingdom Metazoa; phylum Arthropoda; class Insecta; order Orthoptera; family Acrididae; genus Schistocerca; species Schistocerca gregaria. Next base: position 623,520,202 of record NC_064923.1, read on the forward strand.
TTATCCGCAAAAAGCCTCAGTGAACTTACGATGTCATCCACAAGGTCATTTATGTATATCGTGAATAGCAACGGTCCTACGACACTCCCCTGCGGCACACCTGAAATCACTCTTACTTCGGAAGAGTTCTGTCCATTGAGAATGAAATGCTGCATTCTGTTATCTAGGAACTCTTCAATACAATCACACAATTGGTCTCACACTCCATATGCTCTTATTTTGTTCATTAAACTACTGTGGGGAACTGTATCGAACGACTTGCGGAAGTCAAGAAACACGGCATCTACCTGGGAACCCGTGTCTATGGCCCTCTGAATCTCGTGGACGAATAGAGCGAGCGACAGCGGCAAACTCTCTCAATCCTGTTTTTGAATAGTGTGTAGTACTTATGAAAAGTTGATCTAATGATGTTTTAATCGTTTTTGTGACTGTGTGTTAAACAATTCTCAATAAAATCTTGTCAATGTTTTTGCCAAATAAATTTACCACTGGGAGTTTCCACCCCATTTCGTCCTCCCACTACCTTAGCAAATATGTAGAGATATGTTTCGATGGTGGCTCGAGTTCTTCGAAGTGATAGTTAAGTCTTCTTGACTGCGCTTACTTCGCTGCGGAACACGTAGTCCTCTCACATCGATTTATAGATCCAGAGGGCCGGCCGTCAGCGTGTATCCAGGTGATAGATTTCGGCTGCCGACGGACATGGCAGCTTGTGACACTGCGCATCGCAGAGAACCGCGGCCGACCGCGAATCCAGGAACCCACGAGTGCGGGCAGGCAGGCCGGCCAGAGGCGGGGATTTGCGGCGTCGCGCCGACCACGCGCCAGCCTGCGGGAGTCCTCCCCAGCCCACCCCTCCCCCAGCCCCTCCCTCCCCCAGCCCCTCCCTCCCCCGTATCCATTTATAATCAGCTTAGGGCCGGCTCAGTGCGGATTATGGGCTTCGATGCTGTATGTTATACCTCTTAGCGGCGCGCTCAACAAACGCGGCGCCGGACCCGTCCCAACCGGGCGGCATTAGGCCGCACGGAACGCCACCACCACCGCCACCACCGCCGCCCCCGCGGCTGTGGTCACTTCGGCCAAAGGTGAAGTCGACACCGAGTGTTTTACTGAAACGCATCGCGTGAATGCTCAGGTATGCCGTTTGGAGGCATACATTACTTCAACTGACACAACATGCAAGTTGTCCATTTCCTTCGAAACAGGAATATTACTCGACTGTGAATTAATCCCATTTTCATGGTACGTGAATGCATCTTACCGCTACGACTTGCACTGATAAAATTCTCTCCAGCTTCCATCAGCGTGGTTCAACCCTTTCGCTGCTATAGACCGGCCCTTTGCGTTCCGTGCTGAGGCTGCCTTTGTTGTGGCTGTACTGATCGCTGATGCCTCTCCTGAGCACGACTTTCAGGCAGATATGAAATACTTATCATCCAAATTGTCCAACACTATAACGCGAAAAAATTGATTCATGCTCTTATTATAGTCTGAAATTTTCACCCCATAAAGAACTAAATTTCTTAATGTGCTGCATGAAATTAAGTAAAAGACTGCATGAAATTTTAAAGATTTGGCAGATATAACAACGCTTTTGTATACTTTGCGTATGGTTGACCTTAGGTAAGAAATCAAAATTTTATTTAAATCTGTGAGTAGAAAAAATTTTATTTAAATCTGAGAGTAGAACGATCTAGCAATTCGTTATTGATTTTTATATGCGGTGTACGGTCGGGCATGGCGCGCCCAGTTCTGTCCTCCTGGACTCTCCAGCTGCTATGAAAGATTTATCATCGATTTTTAAGAAATCTGTAGGGTGCATATTTTGATTTTTGCACATCCTACAGCAGATAACTTCGCTTGATAAAGCACTGAATTTCTTTTCGTTATACTGTGCTCCACCAAGTTAAGTAAAACACTGGACGAAATTTTAGAGTTGGTGGATTTAGAAAGGCAGTGCGTAAACTTTGCATGTGGTTGATTTTAGCTCATACATTGCAGTGAATGAAATGTAAGTAATGTGCCGAAATTTTATTTAACGTTGAGGGCAGGACGAAATCTGACTTCTTTCTCGAGTTATTGGGATTTATATCCGAAGGACGGTCACAAAAATTGATCATACCTCATACCCGATGCAAAAGAGGTTTTCTGCAAATGATAGCATACAGAGAGGCACATATATTGTCCGTTAAATATTGTGGTTGTTGTCTTCAGTCCTGAGACTGGTTTGATGCAGCTCTCCATGCTACTCTATCCTGTGCAAGCTGCTTCATCTCCCAGTACCTACTGCAACCTACATCCTTCTGAACCTGCTTAGTGTACTCATCTCTCGGTCTCCCTCTACGATTTTTACCCTCCACGCTGCCCTCCAATGCTAAATTTGAGATCCCTTGATGTCTCAAAACATGTCCTACCAACCGATCACTTCTTCTAGTCAAGTTGTGCCACAAAGTTCTCTTCTCCCCAATCCTATTCAATACCTCCTCATTAGTTACGTGATCTATCCACTTTATCTTCAGTATTCTTCTGTAGCACCACATATCGAAAGCTTCTATTCTCTTCTCGTCCAAACTAGTTATCGTCCATGTTTCACTTCCATACATGGCTACACTCCAAACAAATACTTTCAGAAACGACTTCCTGATACATAAATCTATATTCGATGTTAATAATATAATTTTTTTTAACCGAAATATGGAACATATTCGCCCGAATCAGAGAGAGGTCGACAGATTAGGACGCATTCAGATATACACAGCATTGTAGGAGAACCCAAGCGGCTTGGTTATACAGTCACGAAACATATGGGGAATGGCGTTGGAGGGCGTGTATACCTGCCCACAGCAGCGAAAAGGTTAAAATCCAAGAAGTTTCGGCCGAATATTCCTCGGCTAGGCTACTGTCACTTATATAGTCGGGCTGCCTTCCGTAAAGTCACTGGTGCTGGCTCCAGTGCCACGTAAGGTATAGTTTTCGTTGCGCACCTGCCGTGCCTACTTCAGCCTTTCAATGACTGGGTCCCAAACTCTGCTTAGTTGCAGACAGCCGTCCTTATCGAGGGTGATGTCAAAAATTTTAGCTTGTTTTGAACTATTAGCCCTTGTAATAGGACATATATCGCCGAATGCAATACTATATCCGTTTTCTAGAGGGTGCTCTCCTAACGCTGGTTTCTCAGGGAACGAAGGTGAAAGCATCTCTCGTGTTCTGCACAGCGCTGTTCTGTAGTCGCACATTCCGCACGACGTAAAACTGTCCACACCCACACGGTATTTTATATACTCCTGGCGTTCTGAGGTCTACATCGTCGTTCACTGGTCTTATGAGTTGAACTTTTATTAGAGCTCTGATGACAACCATTTTATGCCTCTTTAGGAGCAGGCAAAATTTTCCTGTTACAAATGGCAAAACCACAAGATTCTTCGACACCTTATCAGGTCTTTCTGATTACTTGTTTTCGGAAAGATGTCTTGCGAAATCTGGTAGTTGTTGTAGCCGTTTTCCTTGAATACTTTCCGTGAGTGGCTCAGTTGTTTAGGCTGGTTTTCAGACTCTGAGACAGCTTCCTCTCGATGCACCAGTGGCGTCACAATACGATGGATGGCGATACTTGTTGACGTGCAGGTACTGGTCCGTGTGGCAGGGTTCCCGGGCTGGTCCCGGAGGAGGTTCGAGTCCTCCCTCGGGCATGGGTGTGTGTGTTTGTCTTTAGGATAATTTAGGTTAAGTAGTGTGTAAGCTCAGGGACTGATGACCCTTGCAGTTAAGTCCCATAACATTTCACACAAATTTGAACATTTTTTGCAGGGATTTTCAGTAAACATAGTGGCTAAGACGCACATTTGGTTTACGGAGGACTAGCGCGTCAAGGAACGGCAAGGCACCATCTGTCTCGACTTCCATTTTGAACAGGATGTTATTATATTGTTGATGTGCTTCAAAAATCCGCTTGGCTTCTCACATCAATGAGGCCAGTCAAAGAACGCGTTCTCGACGTAACGATAAATGGATCTAGGCTTTGCAGAACGGAAGTCCTCAAAGAACTCCATAAAAAGACTGGCTATAACTGAATCTAATGGACTCCCCATCGCGACTCTGAAAATATTCTTCATCATACAAAACCAGTGTCGTCAAAGAACTGGGTGAGCAGATCTACAGATCTTTGGTGGGAACGCCCGTGAATAATAACACCACTTCGAAGCTGACCATAATATCTTCTGTCCGACGCAGGCATTCAATTCGATTGATGAAGTAAGTCGTATTCTTGTTGTGGTGCACACAGTGACCAACGTGGGGAGTAAGAAGGCTGGCCAGATGTTTCGTGGATCTAAGTCGACGATCCACTGGTGCTCACGATGGGACGTAGAAGTATGTAGAACGCCGAAGCAAGCGTGGCGGGCGTGCGACGAAAACTGGAGCGAGCACCAGTAACGTCCCAGATGACACCGGTGCTTTACAGGGAGGTCAACTTCAACCGAAAGACATCAGTTGAGAATGGCCGAGGAGTACTCGACCGAAAGCCGCATTACGTGGCTGGAAGCTCGAGGGAATTTTATCAATTTCAGAATAAGTTTCGTGCCATAGATTGCCGTTCCTGACTGCCGAAACAAACAGCTGAAGGTACTTTTAATTCAAGATAACGTGTAGCAGAACGCGAGGATAGATCCTACAATGTCTCTGCCTTCTTCTAACAACGCAATAACGCAGACGGGTATAAGTTGTTAAATAGCCCTATTCTGACCATATTCGAATGCGATTTCCAACTATTGTTCAGCATTTTTGGAAATTGGAAGCAGCTGACTATACGCCCTGTATTATCACTGCCTCTGTCGGTTACTAACCATATCGTAGTGTAGGACTATTTTATTAATACACTCCTGGAAATGGAAAAAAGAACACATTGACACCGGTGTGTCAGACCCACCAACTTGCTCCGGACACTGCGAGAGGGCTGTACAAGCAATGATCACACGCACGGCACAGCGGACACACCAGGAACTGCGGTGTTGGCCGTCGAATGGCGCTAGCTGCGCTACATTTGTGCACCGCCGCCGTCAGTGTCAGCCAGTTTGCCGTGGCATACGGAGCTCCATCGCAGTCTTTAACACTGGTAGCATGCCGCGACAGCGTGGAGTTGAACCGTATGTGCAGTTGACGGACTTTGAGCGAGGGCGTATAGTGGGCAAGCGGGAGGCCGGGTGGACGTACCGCCGAATTGCTCAACACGTGGGGCGTGAGGTCTCCACATTACATCGATGTTGTCGCCAGTGGTCGGCGGAAGGTGCACGTGCCCGTCGACCTGGGACCGGACCGCAGCGACGCACGGATGCACGCCAAGACCGTAGGATCCTACGCAGTGCCGTAGGGGACCCCACCGCCACTTCCCAGCAAATTAGGGACACTGTTGTTCCTGGGGTATCGGCGAGGACCATTCGCAACCGTCTCCATGAAGCTGGGCTACGGTCCGGCACACCGTTAGGCCGTCTTCCGCTCACGCCCCAACATCGTGCAGCCCGCCTCCAGTGGTGTAGCGACAGGCGTGAATGGAGGGACGAATGGAGACGTGTCGTCTTCAGCGATGAGAGTCGCTTCTGCCTTGGTGCCAACGATGGTCGAATGCGTGTTTGGCGCCGTGCAGGTGAGCGCCACAATCAGGACTGCATACGACCGAGGCACACAGGGCCAACACCCGGCATCATGGTGTGGGGAGCGATCTCCTACACTGGCCGTACACCTCTGGTGATCGTCGAGGGGACACTGAATAGTGCACGGTACATCCAAACCGTCATCGAACCCATCGTTCTACCATTCCTAGACCGGCAAGGGAACTTGCTGTTCCAACAGGACAATGCACGTCCGCATGCATCCCGTGCCACCCAACGTGATCTAGGAGGTGTAAGTCAACTACCCTGGCCAGCAAGATCTCCGGATCTGTCCCCCATTGAACATTTTTGGGACTGGATGAAGCGTCGTCTCACGCGGTCTGCACGTCCAGCACGAACGCTGGTCCAACTGAGGCGCCAGGTGGAAATGGCATGGCAAGCCGTTCCACAGGACTACATCCAGCATCTCTACGATCGTCTCCATGGGAGAATAGCAGCCTGCATTGCTGCGAAAGGTGGATATACACTGTACTAGTGCCGACATTGTGCATGCTCTGTTGCCTGTGTCAATGTGCCTGTGGTTCTGTCAGTGTGATCATGTGATGTATCTGACGCCAGGAATGTGTCAATAAAGTTTCCCCTTCCTGGGACAATGAATTCACGGTGTTCTTATTTCAATTTCCAGGAGTGTACATCCCTATCACAACTGCTAAACATAAAATGAATATACATGTCCAAACTCAATAGCTGATGTGTCAGTACAACTATCGTGCAAAGGTTGAGAGCAATGTTCTGGGAGTGAAAATCGCCAGAAAAAGACAGTTTACCCAAAAAAAATCTAAATTGTTGTTACGACTAGAGACGAGTATTACCCTTTATAGAAAATAACGACATTAACACAAGTTTATGCCGACAGGCTTTACATAAGTACCAATGCATTATAATCTTGTGCCCCACAAAAATGTGCCGAAAAGAATGTATAAAAGTACATTAATGCACCCAGTTTACCAGAAGGCGCTAGCCTCTGTCACCGACAGGCTTGACATGCAAGCGCCTACTAATCTGGTGCAATTTCACACTTCTTCATAGAGTATACAAAGCAACTAAGTCTTTGGGAAAGCTCTGGAAAAGCATGGAAAAAGATATAACATACACAGTTAAATATATGAAAACAAATCATTGCAAACTAACACCTAGATCTTGCTTGACAGGACCCAGCCGAAAATACAAGAAAATCTTTCAGAATTCAGAATAAAAATTTTATAAATTCGTAAAAGCGGACATTATTAAATTAATGAGCTACTAATATTGTTGACAACCGACTGCAAACATTGTAGTCACGAAAGTAGATAACTTTAAATTAGTACCATTAGTAGCATTTATTATAACTAATGCCGACAACAAAAACACAATCACAATGGAACAGTATAAAATGCAAAAAGTAAAAAAAAACATGTATGTAGAAGCACTTCTTAAACAAAATGTTGTAGACTATATAATAACTTGCGCACTTAATCCCCGCAAAACCTATCATAATTTAACGCGTAATTTTTTTTAACGTTGTAGCAGTGAAGCTATAACAGTTACAATAGAAAACACGGCCAGATCCAAACAGCACTGCAATGGTAATGAAAGAGCAAATGAAGCCTGGCAAGTTAAAAAACATTGTATAACGTCCATCTTGCAACGACCATACACATAGTAAACACGCATCGCTCTGCCGTTAGTCAGGCAAACTGAAAGCTTTTTTATAATTGCGTAGGCTTCCTCGGCCAGAGTCAGTCGACATAAAAGTTCTGGGAAGACCGCTACAATCGTGGCCGAAACGTTGGTTTTTCTATAGCACCAGTAGTTTTTATATTATGACGCGATACCAAACCTAGAAAACTTTTATATCGACTGAAAGCTTTTTGTTTTAAAATGTTTCTGATCACAGTAATCTTTCTTTGGTGCTCCGCTTGCGGTGCATTTGTCACCGGTCTGCCACTCGACAACCCTTCAGACCCTAGAATGTGCAATCTGAAGTCTCGAAGGATCCAGTACAGAGAGCTGGTCTCCTTCAGTGGGCCAGAAGGAGAAAGCTTCAAATCCATATGTCTGAAGGTGATGGAAGGCAGGCAAGGATGGCAGATGCCAGATTTCACACACAACACGAAGCCTGACATTGATTTGTCTCTATCGAAACACTGTGTTACTATTACGAAAGAAATGCCGAGCAGTTTCACCCGAGTCCTTGAGGTAGAGTCTTTGAGTAGAACTTAAAACATCACATGTCCAGGATTCTAGCCTTTCCGTTGCTTAACGTCTAAATAACAGTCGCCAACAATGGCGGCTAAAGACTTCCGGCATAACAATGCACTATCATTCTGCCATCGCCATTGTCAAAGAGGGCGGAGGAGCGGACAGAGTATCAAGGAACTCTCTTGTTTTTCGGGTGTAAAACTGTCCATTGACGACGGAAAAATCAGCAATGATCAATGGCATCAGGATGCAAAAGGTAATGGAAACCACTGCATTAAAGACGGATAATGCGTACTACACGATATGTCGCCTAAAATTCAGAAGCAATTCAAGACCTTCACCAATAGGTCAAGTACACGTAGCAAGCATAAGATGATGAGCTAGAGAATGTATATGAGGTCATTGAAATGGTAATTCAGTATGTAAAGGGAGACGAAACTCTAATAGTGGTGGGAAACTGGAATGCGGTTTCACGGAAGAAGTAGAAGAAGGGATCACGAAAGAATATGGGATTGGTAGTAGGACTGAAAGAGGAGAAAGATTAATTGAGTTAAGCAATATTTCAGCTAGTAATAGCGAATCATTTGGTCAAGAATCAAAAGAGGAAAAGACTGGGAGATACAATAAAATTCCAGTTAGCTAACACCACGCTCAGGCAGAGGTTCCAAAGTCAGATACAGGATTTTGAGGCGTACAGAGGAGCAGATTTAGACTCGTCAAAATCTGATTGATGAAGAGTGAAAGACAAGGACATAGTTGGGGAGTTTTAGTCGGCTAAGAAGTGGGATACGGAAGTAGTAAATAACAAGGACATACGCAGGACGTTCTCTGTGGCTATAGATATTGCGATAACGAATAGCTCAGCAGGCAGTTCAGCTGAAGAGAAATGGGTATCTCTATACCGGGAAATCACAGAAGCCGGAAACAACAACATAGGTACAAAGAAGACAGCTGCGAAAGAACCATGGATAAAAGAAGTAGTAATTCATTTGATCGACAAAAAGAAAGAGGTACAAAAGTGTCCAGGAAAATTTAGGAAGACAAAAACAGAAGTCACGTAGTAATGAAATAAATACACTCCTGGATCACGGTGTGGGGAGCGATCTCCTACACTGGCCGTACACCTCTGGTGATCGTCGAGGGGACACTGAGTAGTGCACGGTACATCCAAACCGTCATCGAACCCATCGTTCTACCATTCCTAGACCGGCAAGGGAACTTGCTGTTCCAACAGGACTATGCACGTCCGCATGCATCCCGTGCCACCCAACGTGCTCTAGAAAGTGTAAGTCAACTACCCTGGCCAGCAAGATCTCCGGATCTGTCCCCCATTGAGCATGTTTGGGACTGGATGAAGCGTCGTCTCACGCGGTCTGCACGTCCAGCACGAACGCTGGTCCAACTGAGGCGCCAGGTGGAAATGGCATCTCAAGCCGTTCCACAGGACTACATCCAGCATCTCTACGATCGTCTCCATGGGAGAATAGCAGCCTGCATTGCTGCGAAAGGAGGATATACACTGTACTAGTGCCGACATTGTGCATGCTCTGTTGCCTGTGTCAATGTGCCTGTGGTTCTGTCAGTGTGATCATGTGATGTATCTGACGCCAGGAATGTGTCAATAAAGTTTCCCCTTCCTGGGACAATGAATTCACGGTGTTCTTATTTCAATTTCCAGGAGTGTACATCCCTATCACAACTGCTAAACATAAAATGAATATACATGTCCAAACTCAATAGCTGATGTGTCAGTACAACTATCGTGGAAAGGTTGAGAGCAATGATCTGGGAGTGAAAATCGCCAGAAAAAGACAGTTTACCCCAAAAAAAATCAAAATTGTTTTTACGACTAGAGACGAGTATTACCCTTTACAGAAAATAACGACATTAACACAAGTTTATGCCGACAGGCTTTACATAAGTACCAAAGCATTATAATCTTGTGCCCCACAAAAATGTGCCGAAAAGAATGTATAAAAGTACATTAATGCACCCAGTTTACCAGAAGGCGCTAGCCTCTGTCACCGACAGGCTTGACATGCAAGCGCCTAGTAATCTGGTGCAATTTCACACTTCTTCATAGAGTATACAAAGCAACTAAGTCTTTGGGAAAGCTCTGGAAAAGCATGGAAAAAGATATAACATACACAGTTAAATATAAGAAAACAAATCATTGCAAACTAACACCTAGATCTTGCTTGACAGGACCCAGCCGAAAATACAAGAAAACCTTTCAGAATTCAGAATAAAAATTTTATAAATTCGTAAAAGCGGACATTATTAAATTAATGAGCTACTAATATTGTTGACAACCGACTGCAAACATTGTAGTCACGAAAGTAGATAACTTTAAATTAGTACCATTAGTAGCATTTATTATAACTAATGCCGACAACAAAAACACAATCACAATGGAACAGTATAAAATGCAAAAAGTAAAAAAAAAAAACATGTATGTAGAAGCACTTCTTAAACAAAATGTTGTAGACTATATAATAACTTGCACACTTAATCCCCGCAAAACCTATCATAATTTAACGCGTAATTTTTTTTAACGTTGTAGCAGTGAAGCTATAACAGTTACAATAGAAAACACGGCCAGATCCAAACAGCACTGCAATGGTAATGAAAGAGCAAATGAAGCCTGGCAAGTTAAAAAACATTGTATAACGTCCATCTTGCAACGACCATACACATAGTAAACACGCATCGCTCTGCCGTTAGTCAGGCAAACTGAAAGCTTTTTTATAATTGCGTAGGCTTCCTCGGCCAGAGTCAGTCGACATAAAAGTTCTGGGAAGACCGCTACAATCGTGGCCGAAACGTTGGTTTTTCTATAGCACCAGTAGTTTTTATATTATGACGCGATACCAAACCTAGAAAACTTTTATATCGACTGAAAGCTTTTTGTTTTAAAATGTTTCTGATCACAGTAATCTTTCTTTGGTGCTCCGCTTGCGGTGCATTTGTCACCGGTCTGCCACTCGACAACCCTTCAGACCCTAGAATGTGCAATCTGAAGTCTCGCCGGAGCAGTACAGAGAGCTGGTCTCCTTCAGTGGGCCAGAAGGAGAAAGCTTCAAATCCATATGTCTGAAGTTGATGGAAGGCAGGCAAGGATGGCAGATGCCAGATTTCAGACACAACACGAAGCCTGACATTGATTTGTCCCCATCGAAACACTGTGTTACTATTACGAAAGAAATGCCGAGCAGTTTCACCCGAGTCCTTGAGGTAGAGTCTTTGAGTAGAACTTAAAACATCACATGTCCAGGATTCTAGCCTTTCCGTTGCTTAACGTCTAAATAACAGTCGCCAGCAATGGCGGCTAAAGACTTCCGGCATAACAATGCACTATCATTCTGCCATCGTCATTGTCAAAGAGGGCGGAGGAGCGGACAGAGTATCAAGGAACTCTCTTGTTTTTCGGGTGTAAAACTGTCCATTGACGACGGAAAAATCAGCAATGATCAATGGCATCAGGATGCAAAAGGTAATGGAAACCACTGCATTAAAGACGGATAATGCGTACTACACGATATGTCGCCTAAAATTCAGCAGCAATTCAAGACCTTCACCAATAGGTCAAGTACACGTAGCAAGCATAAGATGATGAGCTAGAGAATGTATATGAGGTCATTGAAATGGTAATTCAGTATGTAAAGGGAGACGAAACTCTAATAGTGGTGGGAAACTGGAATGCGGTTTCACGGAAGAAGTAGAAGAAGGGATCACGAAAGAATATGGGATTGGTAGTAGGACTGAAAGAGGAGAAAGATTAATTGAGTTAAGCAATATTTCAGCTAGTAATAGCGAATCATTTGCTCAAGAATCAAAAGAGGAAAAGACTGGGAGATACAATAAGATTCCAGTTAGCTAACACCACGCTCAGGCAGAGGTTCCAAAGTCAGATACAGGATTTTGAGGCGTACGGAGGAGCAGATTTAGACTCGTCAAAATCTGATCGATGAAGAGTGAAAGACAAAGACATAGTTGGGGAGTTTTAGTCGGCTAAGAAGTGGGATACGGAAGTAGTAAATAACAAGGACATACGCAGGACGTTCTCTGTGGCTATAGATATTGCGATAATGAATAGCTCAGCAGGCAGTTCAGCTGAAGAGAAATGGGTATCTCTATACCGGGAAATCACAGAAGCCGGAAACAACAACATAGGTACAAAGAAGACAGCTGCGAAAGAACCATGGATAAAAGAAGTAGTAATTCATTTGATCGACAAAAAGAAAGAGGTACAAAAGTGTCCAGGAAAATTTAGGAAGACAAAAACAGAAGTCACGTAGTAATGAAATAAATACACTCCTGGAAATGGAAAAAAGAACACATTGATACCGGTGTGTCAGACCCACCATACTTGCTCCGGACACTGCGAGAGGGCTGTACAAGCAATGATCACACGCACGGCACAGCGGACACACCAGGAACCGCGGTGTTGGCCGTCGAATGGCGCTAGCTGCGCAGCATTTGTGCACCGCCGCTGTCAGTGTCAGCCAGTTTGCCGTGGCATACGGAGCTCCATCGCAGTCTTTAACACTGGTAGCATGCCGCGACAGCGTGGACGTGAACCGTATGTGCAGCTGACGGACTTTGAGCGAGGGCGTATAGTGGGCATGCGGGAGGCCGGGTGGACGTACCGCGAATTGCTCAACACGTGGGGCGTGAGGTCTCCACAGTGCATCGATGTTGTCGCCAGTGGTCGGCGGAAGGTGCACGTGCCCGTCGACCTGGGACCGGACCGCAGCGACGCACGGATGCACGGCAAGACCATAGGATCCTACGCAGTGCCGTAGGGGACCGCACCGCCACTTTCCAGCAAATTAGGGACACTGTTGCTCCTGGGGTATCGGCGAGGACCATTCGCAACCGTCTCCATGAAGCTGATCTACGGTCCCGCACAGCATTAGGCCGTCTTCCGCTCACGCCCCAACATCGTGCAGCCCGCCTCCAGTGGTGTCGAGACAGGCGCGAATGGAGGGACGAATGGAGACGTGTCGTCTTCAGCGATGAGAGTCGCTTCTGCCTTGGTGCCAAAGATGGTTGTATGCGTGTTTGGAGCCGTGCAGGTGAGCGCCACAATCAGGACTGCATATGACCGAGGCACACAGGGCCAACACCCGGCATCATGGTGTGGGGAGCGATCTCCTACACTGGCCGTACACCTCTGGTGATCGTCGAGGGGACACTGAATAGTGCACGGTACATCCAAACCGTCATCGAACCCATCGTTCTACCATTCCTAGACCGGCAAGGGAACTTGCTGTTCCAACAGGACAATGCACGTCCGCATGTATCCCATGCCACCCAACGTGCTCTAGAAGGTGTAAGTCAACTACCCTGGCCAGCAAGATCTCCGGATCTGTCCCCCATTGAGCATGTTTGGGACTGGATGAAGCGTCGTCTCACGCGGTCTGCACGTCCAGCACGAACGCTGGTCCAACTGAGGCGCCAGGTGGAAATGGCTTGGCAAGCCGTTCCACAGGACTACATCCAGCATCTCTACGATCGTCTCCATGGGAGAATAGCTGCCTGCATTGCTGCGAAAGGTGGATATACACTGTACTAGTGCCGACATTGTGCATGCTCTGTTGCCTTTGTCTATGTGCCTGTGGTTCTGTCAGTGTGATCATGTGATGTATCTGACCCCAGGAATGTGTCACTAAAGTTTCCCCTTCCTGGGACAATGAATTCACGGTGTTCTTATTTCAATTTCCAGGAGTGTAGTAAGTGCTGGGAAGCTAAGAGGAAATGGCTACACGAGAAATGTGTAGAAGTCAAAAACGTACTTACTGTTGAAGCATTTAGGAAAGTCAAAACAACATTCGATGAAATTAAATGGAAGGAAGCTGACATAAATAGTGGAATGAATATTCAACTGTTAAACGGAGAGGAGAGAGCGGATAGGTGTGAAAAGTACACTGATGGACGCTGTGAGTGTGACGAATTCTCTGATGACGTGATAGAAGAAGAAACAGAAACCAGTTCGTATGAGATAGGGGATTCGGTATTAGAATCAGAATTTGAAAAAGCATTGGGAAACTTAAGATAAACTAACGCAGAATGCATGGGAAACGTACCATCTGAATTGCTAAAGCCGTTGGGGGAAGTTTCAACACGACTGTTTACATTGGTTGTAGAAGAAATGGGAATGTCGATACACCATCAGACTTTCGGAAATACGTCTTCCACACAATTCCGAAGACTGCAAGAGCTGACGAGTGGTAGAATTATAGCACAATCAGCTTAATAGCTCATGCATTCAGGTTGGTGACTAGAATAATACAATGGAAAAGAAAGAATCGGATCTATTAGACGGTCATTTGGGTTTCAGGCAAGGTAAAGGTGCGAGAGGGGCAGTTCTAACGTTGCAGTGGATAATGGAAGCAAGACGTAGGAAAAATCAAAATTCATTCATACGATTTGTCGATCTGGAAAAATGTTCCGTCGGTACCAAATGATAAAAGATGTTCGAAATTGTGAGAAAAATAGGTGTAAGCTTTAGGGGAAGACTTGTGATATGGCTTATGTACAAGAACCAAGAGAGAACAATAAGACTGGAAAACAAGAAAAAAGGGTGTAAGGACAGGGATGTGGTCTTGTGCCCCTACTGGTCAGTCAAGTAACACGAGAATAGTGAGATGTAGGAGATACGTAACAGCGAGAAACTTAACGTCAGAACTGGGTATCACGAAACATATGTGTAAGAGTTCTGCTACCTGTACAGCAAAATAACGCATGATGGAGGAAGCAAGAAGGCCATGAAAAGTATACTAGCGCTGGCGAAGAGAGAATTCCTGGCCAAGAGATGATTATCAGTTTCAAATGCAGACCATAATTTGAGAAAGAAGTTTTTGAGAATGTACGTTTGGAGCTCAACATGGTATGGTAGTGAGACATGGACTGTGGGTCAACAAGAAAACAAGAGAATCGAAGCATTTGAGATATGGAGCTACAGGAGAATGTTGAAAATTAGGTGAACTGATAAGATAAGAACATGCCAACGGTTTTGCCGCAGTGGTAACGCCGGTTGCTGTCAGGTCTCCGAAGTTAAGAGCTGTTGGAATTCGTTAGCACTTGGATGGGTCACCGTCTCGGTCTGCCGAGTGCTGTTGGCAAGCGACGTGCACTCTGGGTTTGTGAGGCCAATTGAGAAGCAATTGACTGATAAATAACGGCACTGGTCACGAAAACCGACAGCGGCCGGGAGAGCAGTGTGTTGACCACATGCTCCTCCGTGCCAGCAGTCAGTGACGCCTAAGGCGTGAGGATGACACGGCGGTCGGTACTATCGTTGGGCCTCCATGTTCGAACGGTAACAGGATGATAGGACATCTGGTAAGAGACCAGAGTAGATCAAATAAGACTGTAGATAATAAAGAGGTAAAAACTGTAGAGTAGGCAGACTGGGATGCATCCAGCAAGTAACTGAGGATGTCGGTTACGAGTTTTATTCTGAGAGCACTGCCGGTTACAGTCTGCAATGACAGAATAGAGCGATGCGTTCTGTCTGTATTAGATCTCCGAGTCGGTAGACGGCTGACTTCATATCTTGATCTAATACTACCCTCGTTACACAATATGCTGCCATTCTTGATATTATCCGATGATCGATTGAACGGAAATATTATCATCTTCTCATTTAAGATCACTGGCTTCACTATATCTGAACTTTGCATTCCCCTATTCAGATTTTCTAGCTTCACGGTAAATGATAACAGTGTGTCATTGTGCGAATGCGAGTGCGAAGCAACGTTCCAACAGCTGGCATTCCGTGTTCTGGCTCGTAAAATGTCACCCCTTTATTGATTATTCAATTATTTCCTCGTGGTCACCTCCCCACTGGCAGCCCCCTGCCGGGAATTCGAACGGGGAACTAATGCCTAATTATTTACCGATCGAGCTGCAAACCATATATACTGCAGATACAAATGACGATACACAACAGTAAAGAGAGTTAAATGAACTCCTCTCCTGTGCAATTACGTTTAGTGGAAGTAAAGGTTATGGAACACACTGAAATACAGAAGCAATACAAAATACGGCCACCTAAATTGAAGCGTAAATCTCAGTAACACCATTAGAAACTCCGAGTTGCTCCTGGAGTCTAGTCATAGCAACAAAAAACTACCTGTCCTCCAGACTTGTGGTAAACAAAATTTCTTTCTTGTGTAAACGTAAGTTACCTCCAGCGAGTTCTCTACGCTTTCCGCCGCTTCCATCACATACTGATTACACGGTGCCTCACTATTCTCTCGCCGCATTCTTCGATCGCTATCCTCTCTCGCGCCACTCACACCTACACTGTCGCTTCGCACACGGTTTCACAGAATCATACACTTTTGGCCTTTTTAGTCTTTCGATTCGCTACCTCTTAAACATTCATCAAATCGAGCTCCCATTGTTGAATCAGTTCCCTTCATCATCGCCGCTGTGTCAGGACCTTACTGGTGAATTTTCAGACATATCCGTCGCCCGATAACTACAAATATTAATTTTTAAATGGAAAGCAACGCTTTACATCTAACGACCCGCATTAGTTTAGTTTCCACAGATAAGGGCAGAGTTTTCGGAGCCGGTAATTTCCATAATTGCTCCAGGTAGCGCTTTGGTTTTGTAGCAGACATTACCATGAACATATTAACTGTGACATGTTCGGGAGTCCCAAAGCCTCATGTGCACGTGAGCAGTGAATTTTCGAAGTCTCTTGCCTTCTCGTTGTTCGTCACTATGCAGTTCAGTTGTCCATTAAACAGCATGACATGCAAGGAATTTCAGCGTTACTAGTCGTAAAATGGAACCTTTCACTGCCGAAAATATCACATTTATTTAAGTATTCCTTACTATTACACCGCTGCCCGATTAATTTCTTGTTGACACCCAACATTTCATTCGTGTCTGCAGCGGACTTCTTGAATGGGGTTGTAGCTTTTTAGGAGGTTCTATGGCATTTACAGCCGTATAAATGTACATTTTGTAAATCTATAGCTTGACATCGATGTATGACATGACGTAAGTTCAAACATTTCACACTGACTGCAATGCCCGGCAGTGACCTGGAATGTTAGTATCTGGATACAAAGTGATAGGCCCCGAGCCTTGTTGATATTAATAGGGAATGCATGCCGCATGTGAAACTGCAATCACTTTACATCCAGGGATATATTTAAATCAATGGGCATCAACAGAATAAGAAGATTGAATACACCTTACCTGCGCATGCCCCATTGTGATGGCAGCCTCTGTTACGTACGGCACTAGGTTTTCCAGGAGAGCCTTGTCCCTTTGCACATATAACAACGGCAGTTAATCAATAAACAGAGATTCTGCAGTCATGCTTCTCTCAAAGTCTTAAGCTTTCGCGCGTCCCGCGATCTAATGACGACTGGTGACACTATCTCCAATGTTGGTATTGCCGCTATAATGTATTCTCATTATCTTTACCACGATATATTTCGTTTGTTAGGAATTTAATTCCTCATTAATTTTCTTCACGGTTTCATCTGAATGTAGGAATTTGAGGTAACTTGACTAAGAACTTGAAAGTAAATGCATGTAGACCTTTTAGAGACTTTTGGTATCAACGTTTCCCTTTATAAATTACATGCATTTATGTTTCAAGACGCGTTACAAAATCTTATGTAAGACTCACCTTCTCTTTTACTGAAGTAAAAGTGTGCAAAATTTCATTAGTGGATACGACGTTTAGAATGAGACCTTCACTTTTGAGAAATCACCAACGAAACTGCTATTGCCGTACTAATGTATGACAGAGCCTGTGAGCGAAAACTGTCACGTATCAGGTTCGAATACTCAATACTGAGTATTTAGCCTCTAGTAAAAGGCGATAGTAAACGGGTTCACCCTTGTCCGTTTCGCAGCCAAGTAACTGCAATTTGTACGGTTCTAGCAAGTACACCTGGTCAAAATAAGCTAGCTCCTTTGTATCAAGTAGGATTCGAAGTATCAGTTTTCTTTCGAAGGGCGACATGTTTTGAGATAGATCGAAAATCGAGAACTACAGCTACTGACCAGCGCTGGTGCGGCCGCATGAACATGACGGTCCGTCGAACTGGATAGGCGAAAGTCGTTCATTTAGATTATGTCAGCAAGCTCGAGAGTGGCTTTTAGACATTTCCTCCGAGTGAACATTGCGGGTTTTGTTTCCGTGAAATGTTTGACAAAACGAGCATCAGAAAAAAATTATCTGGATATTGGTACAGCTAAGAGGATGAACTGTAGACGCGACTTGGTTCTTATTTATGGAATCTGTTAGCACCGATAAATATATACGCTATGTGCTTCGTCTCATCCGTCTCTAAAGATACTATGTACGACATCTTAGCTATCCACTCAACCTCTGTTTCGTGTGATCATCGTGACAGGAACTTCAAAATGGTTCAAATGGCTCTGAGCACTATGGGACTTAACTTAAGAGGTCATCTGTCCCCTAGAACTTTGAACTACTTATACCTAACTAACCTAAGGACATCACACACATCCACGCCCGAGGCAGGATTCGAACCTGCGACTGTAGCGGTTGCGTGGTTCCAGACTGCAGCGCTAGAACCGCTCGGCCACCAGAGGCCGGCAGGAACTTCAAGTCTAAAGTTTGCTTCCCTTTATATATTATATGGAATACTTGTGATGTAAACATAGTTTCAGAATCGTCTGTCTACTGGCATCTCAAGTCTTACTGCTGTATTGTACGCTAATGTAAACTGTAAGAGCCACGCGGAAAAAAATTTTTTACCTGCCATGAATAGTTGAAAACGATCTGAGAAAAAAAATTCGTTCTAAAAATTAAACTGCTTCGAGAATCCATTAACAAAGTCCGCTCTATGTGGTACAAAAAAGGGCAAAAGCAAAATATGTTGCTATTACTGACAGCGATGCTCTTGAATAACTACAAACTCTATTCACACTTTACGTCAGATGAGAATTATCCTCATTATAAAACTTCTTTTTTCACTCCTAATTTCGGTATACATGCATTTCAGTTTTAGTTTTCTGTGGCGCATACTTAGGATATTTTTGAGTTGGCTCTGTATCGTAGCGCTGTGGCTCTTTCCCTGTTAAGCAGTCCAATAGACCGTAAAATTTACAATTCTGAATAATGAAGAGGCTAGTCGTCTTGGTGATTCAGCGTAGACTACGGTATACTTGGGCACGTGTGTAAGCGTGCCTTCCGGCAAACACCAAGTATATGCACAATACACGGTTACTCGCGGTATTCCTGGGGACCTTTAACCTCCTCTCTCCATGCAGCTGAGGTAGAACGTTTCTCCCGCTCCCATAAAAAAAATGTAACGTGTGGTTCCTGTAGAGACGCTACGGATTACTACCGCATATGCATAGATTTCAATGTACTGAAGTGTGCTCGAAACTAGTTATACCTTAGAAATAACGAAAAATGTGCATTTTAGACGGAGGAATAAGCGATATAATTTTTAAGAAATATTAACATACTCGCCGAATCCTCTTGCGACGAATAGTCCGCAATAGCGATTGAATATACTGTCGAGTTGGAAAAGATTTGCTAGATAAAATTCTTGAATATTTTGTAGTTGATCAGAAGGGTTGAGGCCGGCTTGGTCAGTTAGGATACAGGATGCGAATAGCTTTATCCATCCTCAGGACCAGATTGCAGTTCTAAACACATCTGCATATATAGCAAAGACGATATCTGACGGTGACGACGTACAGACTGAAAAAGCTTGAGACTCCTGTTCAGAGAATAAGGGAAACTACAGAACTCTCTTCCGGTGCCTTCAGCCTATACTGATTACATACTGGTTGTCGCTTAACCCTTTTCAGTTTTCTTTCCATTCTTCTACATTAATGTAGTCATCACCTTCTATGCATAATAGCTGATTCTACATTAATTTTTGAGTTTAGCTGCCGATGATAACTTCGGGATTGTATGGTGGATATTATTCCGAAAGTTTGAAGGTATGTCTTCAGTCCAGCAAATTCTGTATAGTACGTTCAATATACGTTTACTTGGCATTTCTATCAAAGATTTACAAATTCTGAAACAATTTCTTCTGTCTTGTTTGATCGCAAATATTCTCCATTTTTGTAAAGCTATTACTTCAGCTATGGTCGAAGTAGAGAGGATACAAAATGTAGACTGGCAATGGCAAGGAAAGCGTTTCTGAAGAACAGAAATTTGTTAACATCGAGTATACATTTAAGTGTTTGGAAATCCTTTATGAAAGTATTTGTATGGAGTGTAGCCATGTATGGAAGTGAAACGTGGACGATAAATAGTTTAGACAAGGAGAGAATAGAAGCTTTCGAAATGTGGTGCTACAGAAGAATGCTGAAGATTAATGGGTAGATCACGTAACTAGTGAGGAAGTATTGATTATAATTGGGGAGAAGAGGAGTTTGTGGCAAAACTTGAGTAGAAGAAGGGATCGTTTGGTAGGAAATGTTCTGAGGCATCAAGGGATCACCAATGTAGTGTTGGAGGGAAGCGTGGAGGATAAAAATCGTAGAGGGAGACCAAGAGATGAGTACACAAAGCAGATTCAGAATGATGTAGGCTGCAGTAGGTACTGGGAGATGATGAAGCATGGAAAGCTGCATCAAACCACTCTCAGGACTGAAGACCACAACAACAGGTAAAATAAATGCATAAATAAATAAATAAATAAATAAACAACAACAACATTACTATAGTACATAATTATATAGGTTCTCTAAATCGACTACCAATTCGTCTTCTGTTACATGTGGAGAGTATTTCCCCTCCTCATAAAAATCCCCAGTGTGCTCCTACCCGCTCCCTCATCTGCACGATGGAATTGCTTTAATACTGCTAACGTTGACGATGTTGCTGTTAAATACTCCATTGTTATTTTAACTTCTCGGTATGCTGAATGTTTCTTTCTGACAATCTCTCCATTTACAATTTGTTCAAGATTTTCCTGCAGCTGTATCAGTAGCTTCTGTTGATATTGTTTTTAAGTGATTTTTTTGTAAGTGCGACTTTTCGTTACCAGCTGTTGTATTTTCAGCCTTCATTGCTGAGGTGAAGTATACTCCGTGTCATCATACCAAAGATATGAACACTTGACAGCATAAAAATTGGCCGCTGGAAACTGCAGCCAGAGTTAAGTGCTGTACAAAACTGACGTGAATGAAAATCATCAAGCCATATTTTTCTGTTTACCTTGGGAACATCCAGACAAAGGAACATTAACTTAGAAATTACAGGAAACTATATAATAGCCAATCACAGTATATGGGAAAGGTGAAGCATCTGCACCACAGCGCTTTCAATCTAGTCATTTGCTATTGTAGTGGAAGAGAAATTGACGGCATAGGAGGCTGGAGCACGTTATGCAATCCTGAGCACAGCGTGATAATGGAGGATACGTAATCTATATTTTGGAGAACGATATATCTCTTCTTCATCGATATCCTCCTGTGTCAGACCTGAAATCTACTGAAAACGTATCGACAGAGACGATACGGCCCGCGCAATCAAACTCGCCTCTCATCAGAACGAGAACTAGTGATGACCTCTGGAACGTTACCCAGGAGGTGGTGTCAGGAAATGAGACACTTTGT
The DNA here is from genome assembly GCF_023897955.1 of Schistocerca gregaria. Classification (NCBI taxonomy): domain Eukaryota; kingdom Metazoa; phylum Arthropoda; class Insecta; order Orthoptera; family Acrididae; genus Schistocerca; species Schistocerca gregaria. The sequence continues at coordinate 623,541,639 of NC_064923.1, forward strand.
CATTTCACGGATTCCCTTCCTCGTGGATTGAAGACAGTGATTGAAGCTGAAAGGGATATTAACTGGTAAAACAGCCAGAAGCAGTGCACTATTGAGAGCCTAAAATCAATTTATAAAAACCGTGAACTATTTATTCTATTAATTTCGTAATTAGTACAGATTAACGGAGCAAAAAATTGCACTAAGCTACAAAATTTCTTTACGAATCTTCACGAGTATAGAAGTAAAAATAACTTAAAAACAATAACAAAGGAACTGCAAAAAACAAATAACTTACGTGAATGCAGCCGGCTGAAGTCGTAGGCTACCGCCAATATTTCGATAGGAGCACACGTTGCCATTTAGTAGGCAGTACAGTTTACCCTTGAAAATGAGGTGTGCTCCGAAATATCGGTTGTTGTCAACGACGTCACTTAGCTGTATTCCTTTAAGTTATTTGAACATTGTGTACACAAGGAGAAACTAAGGTCAACTGACATAGCTGAAGCAAAAATTTGAACAAACCGAAAATTTTATGGTCATCAGAGTTTGTTAACGTTAGCAGTACAAAAGGAATACGACTGTGAACGCATAGGCATAAGCGGGTATGAGTACGTTGGGGATAGCAAGAATCCTTATTAATTTTCAGGTGTAAATGATTTTCTGCCGACCATCTAAGATTTCGGACCTACTGGCATCAGTGAAGGATAACTTGTTATTGCGGAAGGTGGCATTTTAAAAAATACCTTGCCAGTGTGGTATGGCCTATATAGGACAAACAATACACACAGTGGATGAACGCTGCACAGAACATGAATGTTGTATCCGCCTTCTGTTCCTCAGCAAGTCTATAGTTGTGGAACATTCTACCTCCAACGGATATCCAATAGAGTACGGCCAAACATTAATTCTGGCCGTAACCACGTCTTTTTGGGACTCCACTGTAAAAGAATCCGTTGAAATACGCATCACGGAATATCTCATGAACCGTGACAGCAGCTACCTTTAGGAAAATGAGTGGAATCCCGTCATCTACGAGATTTTCTCCAGACGAAAACGTCAGAATATTCCGATGACTGCGGTGAGCGACAATGCCGAAGAGGCCTGATCCTTGCATTTCCACAAGCGAAGGCGCTGCCGCCGGGCGGTGTGGTCCTTCTGTCACCGTGATTCTGACGCATACGCGGCAATGCTGTCAGTGCGCTACGTAAGGCGGAGAACGTCTTCGTTAGCCTTCGATGGCTCACCCGAAGATCACTAGCAGGTGTCCACTTGAAATATCGTGGAGTGAGGTTTACGACGACCGGCTGCAATCCCGAATTCTCTTCGAACATTTAATTCGCCAGGAAAATTTTTAATTTCAAAGTAAACGCTATCACAGATGTAATATCTGCTGGAACCATATTCTTCTGATTAGATACGTTATTTATCTTCCTTTTTCATTTCACTAACCCCTAATATGTGTATGATCAACTTTCGAAGTTCGATTTGTCTTTTTTGCTCTCCTTACTATTGTATTACCCCACCGAGTCTCAGTAATAAATACATACTTGAAATTCCAAAAGATTGACATTTTTAAATGGAAAAGACTCATAAATTTGTAGCTTACTCAATGTAAAAAAATATAATTTCCTGTCAGTGCAAACTTATTGTAATGGAGAGAGAAAAATAACCCGTGTAAAGTCAGTGGCGTGAAGCATAAGTGTAGTGATTGATGACTAGTGTATTACATTCCTTCACATAACTGCAAGAACAACATAAAATCTATTGTTAAACACAAGTATTCGATAATGATGTTTGATCCTAACATGTCCTTTACATAAATCACAAGCCGGCCGCGGTGGTCTCGCGGTTCTAGGCGCGCAGTGAGGAACCGTGCGACTGCTACGGTCGCAGGTTCGAATCCTGCCTCGGGCATGGATGTGTGTGATGTCCTTAGGTTAGTTAGGTTTAAGTAGTTCTAAGTTCTAGGGGACTGATGACCACAGCAGTTGAGTCCCATAGTGCTCAGAGCCATTAGAACCATTTGAACACATAAATCACATTGTCCAAAGACATAATACATCTTTCTTGTGTGTAAAGCAAACGGTAGTAGGCAACATTGTTTCAAAATTACATCAAATTTGTGCTAAATGTTTCTAATTAATACCTCCTTTTACATCCCAGTTATTCAGTGATTTAGAAAGAAACCGAAGGAACGTGACTGTTTAATGAGGAATTTTGATGTTTCATTTACTGAGTAAAAGCTATAATTTATTACCTAACCGTTCTCGTTTAACGACTTCTAACTTCAGTCAAAGACTGCTCCGTAACATAAATTATCCCAAATTTGTATTTAGTAAAGAAAATGATAACAGTGGGTTTGTAATCTACAGTCCCGTCAACAATTTGGAAGATTATTTACGCCACTGAGCAAAAATCAAGTTTTGTAGGAAGTTATTGATGAAGGGAGACCTGCGAACTTTAAACTCATATGTTACTGCCAGACTGAAACCATAATGAAGGCTTATCCAGTAAAGCGGTGGTTTTTAGTGCTGCCGTTAAAGCACTGGGGAGAGATCAAAAATGAAAAGCGAAAAATGAAACATGTCGTTTCGGACATATTAATTCACTACCGAAAATTTCATCCACCCATAACTGATGGCACAACCATACTATAATCTGTCGGGGGCTAATAGGCCATTTTGTTACCTGTTATTTCCAGGCTACTATGGCGTTAAGCAAATTACTTGGTTCAATTTCTCCCATATAGTTTCACTGCATATGTTAGCTACCAAACTGTCCGTATTTAGTTATCACTTCTAGTTTATTCAGCTACAAATATCCACTGACAAGTAATTATACTTCACGTAATATTACTGCAAGTAAACTATGTGTGTGTGTGTGTGTGTGTGTGTGTGTGTGTGTGTGTGTGTGTGTGTGTGTTTGTACGTGTCTGTCGCGCTGAAACCCTCCAAAGTCCTTATTCCTTTAATAGTACTCCATTACCAAAATAGTACAACGTCCATCTTTTTTATAAGCGATTCAAACAAAACAGTCTTTCTTTAAGGAAGTAATGGTTTAGAATAACGGAAAACTAGATGTATAACAGAATAATTAAGTTTAACATTAAGATTTAAGAATATTATGAATAATTAAACTACATTGATCGAAATAAATTGCAGCAACGGAAAATAATTGAAGTAGAATAAGGAAATACGAGGATTATATTTGTGTAGGTAAAATTTTTCAGGGACTGGCATTGCTAGATCGCAGGTTAACTTACGGTCAAGATCAGCCGTTGCGGGTGTGAAATGCTGGTACACTAGTAACCGGCGTCACCGCAAGAATGTTGAATGAAAGCACGGGAACACGGAAGTATTGTGTTGTACTGTTGTCGGATGTCAGTTTGTGGGATGGAGTTCCGTGCCTACTGCACTTGGTCGGTCAATACAGATACGGTTAATGCCGTTTGTAGGTGACGGTAGAGTTGCGCCCGATCATTCCCGTATGTGCTCGGGTGGAGACAGACGTGGTGATCGAGCAGGCCATAGCAATATGTCGAGGTTCTGCAGAGCGAGTGAAACATCCCCTTAGGAAAATTTACATTTTAATGTGCTGGCAAACCCCTTACGTTATTTTATTTTCAAACAGCTCAGAAGAACTGGACGTACTCAGACATTTCTCTTTTTACTTATTCTGATCAACACTAAACTGACCCACTCTTCTTAGCGCAACGCGATCTGACATTCAATAATCCCTACAAAAGAATGGCCCTGACTAACAATAACCTATACCTTTTATGAATCACTTGCCTCACAAAAATCTTCGTTACTCGAACTACTGCAATACAGCGAGCGCCAATATTGCCAGCTAAATAAAAGATTCTAACTACTGAAGGCACTAATGACTGATAGGCATCGTTAGCAATGACAGATTTTGATAGAGAACAAACAATTTATTTACCTTAATAATATTAAAAATTCGACATATTTATATTAGTTCATGATATCCAGTATTACAAATTTACTCTTTGTGGTGGACACACGTCCAGATCGTCCACTCTCAAAATTCTGCCATCACTCTCCCCACGTCCACCACCACTGCTGGCGGCTCACCTCCAACTACGCAATGCTACGCGTTGTTCACATCCAACTGCCCAACACTACAATAGCAAATATTCCAACAATGTAAACCAGCCACAGACTACACACAGCATAGTCAGTGATTTTCATACAGAGCGGTACGTGGCGTCACCAACGTAAACAGCCTACTTACACGTGTAGCATTACGGAAGCGATATGTGGGCGAGCGTTATCCTGTTGGAAAACAGCCCTCGAAATGCTGTTAATGAACTACTGCATGACACAATTTGGCAGACATCGTGCGTGAAATAACTATCATAGTGCTTCTGCTGTCATACAAAATAGCATCTCAGGCCATAACTACAGGTGTAGGTGCAGTGCGTCAAGTACTCAGACAGGTTGTTTGCAGGTCATCAACTGACCGCCTCCTAACCAACATACAGCCATCACTGGCTCCGAGGCAGAAACAGATTTCATCAGACAGCACAACAGACCTCCGCCCTGCCTTCAGAGAACTCTTGCTTGACAAGACTGAGGTCGCAAATAGGGGTAGTGTGAGTCAGCGGAATACACGCTACAGGGCGTGTGTCCTTGTAGTAGCTGATTTGTAGCAGTGCTACAGGACTTCTCAGATTGTTGCTGCATATGCAGTAGGATGCGAGAGTCACACGCTGAGAACGATGGTCTTCCCTCTCGGAAGTGCCACGTGGCCGCTTGGAGGCCGGTCTTCTTGCGACACTAACATTATTGTGAACATCGCTGCCACAAATCGTGTACAGTGGCTACATTACTGCCAAGTCTTTATGCAATATTACAGCCCTATTACATGAGCTCGTTCAAACACAGTGAGGTGTTGATGGTTCAAATGGCTCTAACCACTGTGGGACTTAACATCTGAGGTCATCAGTCCCCTAGACTTAGAACTACCTTAACCTAACTAACCTAAAGACATCACACAAATCCATGCCCGTGGGAGGATTAGAACCGGCAGAAGCGCGGTTCCGGAATAAAGGGCCTAGAACCGCTTGCCAACAGTGGCGAGGTGTTGATAATAGCGTCTATGTCGCCTTTGAGGTATTTGTGACTAACATCAAACCACGACGTCCACTCTCAAAGGTAACTGACGCACATAACCCTTTCAGCGTATATTCAAAGAAAACCAGTTTTGCATCTTGCTAGTGGCGCCACTATAGTGCGAATGGTGCGAAAGTTGAGTATATATATTCTTTCCGATGTAGAAACGAGCCTACCGGCTTTCATTTATGCCTTGTAGATCTTCGCGGTGCTGCGTTTTTTTTCCTTGCGTGTAGTATTCACCTCCATACAAAGTCTATCTCTAGCTCGTCGTGTGGCAAGGCATGCTAGCAATCCTCCCTTGCGTATGCTAACGATCCTCATACGAAATTGTGTTTGTTGATATGTATATAATTCTTGGGCACCCGTTACGACATTCATATTTCAAGAACCTTCCAAGCACCATGCGAACATTAACTGAGTTTCTCCAGTCTAAATGGCGCAGGTGTGCACTCAAAGATACATCATTTTATCAGTAGTACCAAAAAAAACTTTACTGCTTAATAAATCATATATTCATACTCCATCCTCCTTTCTTAGACTTGCACTCTTTTTCACACGGTCATCTCTGCCTTGAGAGTTCCATCCCTAAGATCTCTTTGGAGCTAAGTCAAACTTACTTTCTTCCGATGGATTGTTATCAAGACAATTTCTTGGAAATTACCCCCGTCCCGCAGTCGTACGTACATGCATGAGAACCAGTATTTAAATTCAAAATCATTCTCAAAAGGAGATATTAAATTTTGCAGCTACAAATGTAAACTGTCTCTCTACTCATAGAGATAAGCTATGTTACCAACACCATTCTTCCTGCTCTCCATCTGTATACCACATAATTACTGTCATTAGCTTTATGGAGCGTAATTATTTCCGTAGGTTGAGGAAATATGTTTCAAGGCACGAACCGTTAGTTTGGTAAGAAGAGGAGGGAATACGACTCTACTTCTTAATTTCATTATTACTATTGATACGGTCTGGGCGACTGTGTCGCATGACCTCGAATCACGCTCGTGCACGTAATTCGACCATAAAGACTGGTGCAGTTTTTCTGTAGAGGCTCATTAAATGTGCTCGCTATCGAACCACGCCTCGCTGAGCGTTACCGCCGTCTCGATCGCCAACGCTTGAACAGTCTCAGAGTAACTTCGCGAAAGCCACATCGTACTGTAACTATCTTCAATATATCTTCAATGATGCACTGCATTAAAATGTCAGAAAGCAGCAAGCGACAATCATAATGGTTTTGAATGTCCTGTGCTCTTGATCAGATGTATAAAACTCTCTGATGTATCAGGTAATTTTTTACTACATCCTACTTACGTAAACTTAGGTGGGGAAGGTCTGTCTGAACAATATCGTACAACGGTTCCTCATTTGCATCTTCATACGGTCGCTGAACGGAGTGATGTAGGTAATGAAGATAGTGCAATTGCAAATCTGTTGAAAAATGTGGAGGTACAGCTTGTACGAAATTACAGGCTTTCCCGGTAATAGTAACTTAACGAAATTCTTGCGAACAGCGTTGGAGGAAGGTGCAGGTCATCGACGATTGCAGGAAGGTCTCCTCACATAGCTGTCAGTATGTCGCATAATAGTTAAAAGCCTTTAATTCCATTGAGTTACAATAGTTTTGCTACTGAAAACTTCCTCATTTAAAAATCACTTGGGTTAAGCAAGCAGTCACCGTGTCAAAGCCAGGTCACTTTGTTGGTCTCTGAAATTGGGGATAACGGCTGAGGATCCTAGGTTTACACTGTCGCGGTCTTTGAATATAGGAATCTGTTAGAAACTTTGATGTAATATCACTCAGTGGAAACAGAGATGTAAGTAAAGAGTAACAGAACGAGGCTTACGGAAATAAACGATTTCGGTCGAAGTGTGCAACAAAAACCCAATACGTCGTTATCAATGGTGATAAATAGAAAGTGTGGAAACAGAGTCTGACGTAGCCCTATGTAGAATCCTGTAGTACTCTAGCCATTCACGATATTCTGGTACCAATGCCTGAGCAGGCTAGGGGAAGCTGAATAGAGAATAATTTCTCAAAGAACCGTGGTTCGGGTCTGCGCTATTGTTGACTGCAACTGTAAAATGACAACCAGCCAGCGACTAGCACATGGGAGTTTGTCGGGTAACCAAACGTGTTTCGGCGTGCATAGAAATGTAGCATTGACCGGTTAAGATACGGCTTTGTTATGCTGTGGTGGTTGTTCTTTGTTACGTCGGAAACAGAAATTTCTCAGCACTTGCTATTAATTATTTGATTCGTTGTACATGTCAGAATAAAAGTTAGGTCATCCTCTCAGTATTTTAGGATAAATTGTGGAACGCCCGCTAAGCCCGCTGGGCAGAACAAGTGATTAAGATTGTGGAAACGGTCAAATAAGGTTGGGGCCAGTTTCACCTTAAAATTGCAATTTATTGTAATTTAGGAACACATTTACAACCAAGGCGGCACACAGCCGAACTTTTACAGCTACGAGTTTCAAACTTAAAATCTTTTACGGCTGAATCCTCCAAACAAGAAATCTTAAAAAGTAACAAGATAATTTTGCTGCTAAAATTGCAAATAAAAGTATTAAAATATGTATATTATTAGAGCTAGGCTGAAAGCCTCAAGGCAAAGGTGGATGGACAAACAAATAAGATGCAATACACACGCCTGAAGGCCCACAGCAAAAGTTTTACAATTTGAGAAACTATAACCATAAGCCTTACGTTTTAAGTCGCAGAAATCGCACGAAAAGACAGTGCAGCACAGTAAAAACAAGAATTTTTTAAAGCATTGACCATGATAGATTATAAACAGGCAATTAAACACCAGTCAGAAAGACAGTAAAGACAACGGCACTCCGAAGCCTCTAGGGGGTCGGTCTGCCTTCGTTCACTTACGTGAGACAGGTAGTACGCCGAACTACCCTTGATCAGTCGGCAACCAAACCAAGGGACAGCAACGGACCGACCGACAAAAGAACTTGTTTGCCACCAATCGATACATGAGAACTCAAACACCCAAATGTTACGGACGTAATTATCCACATATATATTAAGCTGTCAAAACTACACACCGTGTTGGACAGCGACAACAGATGAGGAAAAGACACTGTCTGAAATTAGGTTAGTGGCCAGGGCAGGTAACCGGAACACTAACGGCCACAAGGCAAATGGTTCAAATGGCTCTGAGCATTATGGGACTTAACATCTGTGGTCATCAGTCCCCTAGAACTTAGAACTACTTAAACCTAACTAACCTAAGGACATCACACACATCCATGCCCAAGGCAGGATTCGAACCTGCGACCGTAGCAGTCCTGCGGTTCCGGACTGAGCGCCTAGAACCGTTAGACCACCGCGGCCGGCGCCACAAGGCAGAAAATTCCGCTGGTGCACTTGAAATGTAGTCAACCAATATAGTTAATTCCACCGCATGCAATACACACACTCGGTGTTGCTCACAGGAAAACCTCCCCAACAGTGAACCACCTAAACGAATCACACAAGGTGAATGGACGTGGCTTGGGTACTTGAAACCACTCCTCAACTTTGACTTCCTGGTTCGGTGAACCTCGAAGCTCGTGACGATCAGAGAGCACTACACACGCTTCGACACTGCGCAGGGACCGGCAGCGGACCCATCCGACTGTCCAGCACGGGATATACTCCCTGGTCCGCACCAACCAATCGACTGCCTGCTGATCCGTCTGTGACTGCTGCTCCGTCACGACTGCACTGCTGGTGCGTCTCCGACACACTTCCAGACCCACGACGATGGAGATACCGGCTCGGACCCAACCATGCAGAGGAAACACCCCCACTGGCAAAGCGACATCCCTGCACCAGAAAAGGACCGACCCAAGTTCCTCAAGATGGTAATTGAAGGGGGCCACAACCGCTCAGAGAACCAGTTACACGTCTCCCGATGAGACGGAGCACTGCGCTCAGAATGCCGACATCTAAAATTGTCGTCAGTGGAAATAACACCAACTACACACACAACTTGACAAACACTTGCATGACGACCTGAACCATAGCAAACAGTAACTAAACACACACGAAGACAAATCGGGAGTCGAGAATGAGATTTTCACTCTGCAGCGGAGTGTGCGCTGATATGAAACTTCCTGACAGATTAAAACTGTGTGCCGGACCGAGACTCGAACTAGGGACCTTTGCCTTTCGCGGGCAAGTGCTCTGCCAACTGAGCTACCCAAGCACGACTCTCACGCTCCGTCCTCACAGCTTTACTTTTGCCAGTACCTCGTCTCCTACCTTCCAAACTTTACAGAAGCTCTCCTGCGAAACTTGCAGAACTAGTACTCCTGAAAGAAAGGAAGTGCTCTTGTCTGCGAAAGGCAAAGGTCCTGAGTTCGAGTGTCGGTCCGACACACACTTTTAATTTGTCAGGAAGTTTCATATCAGCGCACACTCCGCTGTAGAGTGAAAATCTCATTCTGGGAACATCCCCCAGGCTGTGGCTAAGCCATGTCTACGCAATATCCTTTCTTTCAGGAGTGCTAGTTCTGCAAGTTTCGCAGGAGAGTTTCTGTGAAGTTTGGAAGGTAGGAGACGAAGTACCGGCAGACGTAAAGCTGTGAGGACGTGTCGTGAGTCGTGCTTGGGAAGCTGAGTTGGTAGAGCACTTTCTGCGAAAAGCAATGGTCCCGAGTTCGAGTCTCAGTCTGGCACACAGTTTTAATCTGTCAGGAAGTTTCAAATCGGGAGTCGATGCACACACACACACACACACACACACACACACACACACACACACACACACACACAGCTGACTCATGAACGATCGGCGAGCCAAAACGTGTCGTCCGGTAGGACCACCGACCGACTATCCACCAAGACCGTGGCCCGGATCAAGTGATGCATGACGGCCATGGTTGGGAGAGCCATGTAGACGCAGACCTCAATAGTGCTCCCACCCGACTGCACTAGCGCCGCATTGCAACTCCCCGACTGACAGGTCCGAACTGCGCTCCGGACGCGTTCCAACTGACTGACAGACCCGAACTCGCAACCCAAACTGGCTTACGACAGATAACGACCGGGAAGTAATAGCAGTCGAGCAAAGATACTTCGAGAGGGGATATGTCGACACGCGCTGCTAACGCTGCTCACGGTCCGGAGGCAAAGCAGCTACTTAGTGACAGTAGTAAATTAAATTAACGTTATGAGGTGGAAGTACGTTAAAAAGAGGGTGTAAAATACAAGAAGGCGGGAACACGAGCCACGCACTGCTCAAATGGAAACATGAGTGTTTTAGGTTTAGTTATTAATAAATCGCACCTTGAAGTTGTATGTCGACTGTATCCCTTGGTGTCGTGTTTTTTTCTGGAATTTATATTTTTTATTTAAGTTTTTATTTTTGTGATCATCAGTCTGAAGAATAATACACTCCTGGAAAATGAAATAAGAACACCGTGAATTCATTGTCCCAGGAAGGGGAAACTTTATTGACACATTCCTGAGGTCAGATACATCACATGATCACACTGACAGAACCACAGGCACATAGACACAGGCAAAAGAGCATGCACAATGTCGGCACTAGTACAGTGTATATCCACCTTTCGCAACAATGCAGGCTGCTATTCTCCCATGGAGACGATCGTAGAGATGCTGGATGTAGTCCTGTGGAACGGCTTGCCATGCCATTTCCACCTGGCGCCTCAGTTGGACCAGCGTTCGTGCTGGACGTGCAGACCGCGTGAGACGACGCTTCATCCAGTCCCAAACATGCTCAATGGGGGACAGATCCGGAGATCTTGCTGGACAGGGTAGTTGACTTACACCTTCTAGAGCACGTTGGGTGGCAAGGGATACATGCGGACGTGCATTGTCCTGTTGGAACAGCAAGTTCCCTTGCCGGTCTAGGAATGGTAGAACGATGGGTTCGATGACGGTTTGGATGTACCGTGCACTATTCAGTGTCCCCTCGACGATCACCAGAGGTGTACGGCCAGTGTAGGAGATCGCTCCCCACACCATGATGCCGGGTGTTGGCCCTGTGTGCCTCGGTCGTATGCAGTCCTGATTGTGGCGCTCACCTGCACAGCGCCAAACACGCATACGACCATCATTGGCACCAAGGCAGAAGCGACTCTCATCGCTGAAGACGACACGTCTCCATTCGTCCCTCCATTCACGCCTGTCGCGACACCACTGGAGGCGGGCTGCACGATGTTGGGGCATGAGTGGAAGACGGCCTAACGGTGTGCGGGACCGTAGCCCAGCTTCATGGAGACGGTTGCGAATGGTCCTCGCCGATACCCCAGGAGCAACAGTGTCCCTAATTTGCTGGGAAGTGGCGGTGCGGTCCCCTACGGCACTGCGTAGGATCCTACGGTCTTGGCGTGCGTCGCTGCGGTCCGGTTCCAGATCGACGGGCACGTGCACCTTCCTCCGACCACTGGCGACAACATCGATGTACTGTGGAGACCTCACGCCCCACGTGTTGAGCAATTCGGCCTCCCGCATGCCCACTATACGCCCTCGCTCAAAGTCCGTCAACTGCACATACGGTTCACGTCCACGCTGTCGCGGCATGCTACCAGTGTTAAAGACTGTGATGGAGCTCCGTATGCCACGGCAAACTGGCTGACACTGACGGCGGCGGTGCACAAATGCTGCGCAGCTAGCGCCATTCGACGGCCAACACCGCGGTTCCTGGTGTGTCCGCTGTGCCGTGCGTGTGATCATTGCTTGTACAGTCCTCTCGCAGTGTCCGGAGCAAGTATGGTGGGTCTGACACACCGGTCTCAATGTGTTCTTTTTTTCATTTCCAGAAGTGTATTATGTAGGTCTACCAGTAGTCTATACTACAGAAACATTTTCATCTCCTCATAACTAGTTTCTGCAGAAAAGGTTATTACTTTAATGAAGTATAACGTTATCGCACTCTGAGTACAATCGTGTAACAGACAAATATCACAGGAAATCTAGTCAAGAATAACAAAGCAAGGATAGGAATTTTAAGCTTGTCTGTTTTTGGCTGGAATCATTATCGAATTGCCTTCAGTACGTGTAATGGGCGTTGACTACGTAGCACGTGTAAAGACTCGTCCCACACGGCTGTTGGCGCTGAGCCTAGTTGTGCCTCCCTACCACAGAAGTGTTCGCACGGAATGTCAAAGCTGCCGAGCACAGCGCCGCTGGGGTTGACGACTAGGTGAACGCCACAGCGTTAGGGAGTCATGTGCCGGGCAGCGGGCGTATTGGAGGATGCTGCCAGCGACTTGGATGGTGATGAGCTTACGGAGTGTTGTTTGGTACTAGGAAGTCTGTCCTCCAGTTTGTTGTAAACCGAAGTCCGCGGAGGTGAGTGGCTGTGCGACTCCAAACACACGATATACGGACAGTGTTTATTCTTATTCCTCAAAGACTGTACCTGGAATGCACGGACGTGACTGCGACTATTGCTATGTATCCTCCGCACAGAATTGCTCAGGGAAGATTTGAGGCCTTGGATTGTTCAATCAGCCGTCCTTCATACTTGCTATGGAATCCATCGAATGGCAAGGTGACCTTGGTTACTCGTACCATCCAGTTACATTTTTAGCGAAAGTGTTGGTGAGGCTATTTCTCACAGTAAAGAATATTTGGTTTTAGTGTGCGACACTAAGTGTTTTTTTATAGTTACTGAGCTCTTTTTAAATAACTGTTTATGCAGGCTATTTGCTGAAACTTTCTACTACTTGTGTTTTATAGCAGTGTTGTTTGTAAAATGCGCTGCCGGTATATTATAATTATGTCTTTACAACTCACAGCAACTTACAACCCACAGACTAAAAAATGGTTCAAATGGCTCTAAACACTATGGGACTTAACATCTTAGGTCATCAGTCCCCTAGAACTTAGAACTACTTAAACCTAACTAACCTAAGGATATCACACACATCCATGTCCGTGGCAGGATGCGAACCTGCGACCGTAGCAGTCCCGCGGTTACGGACTGCAGCGCCTAGAACCGCACGGTCACAGCGGCCGGCACCCACAGCCTAAGTTGCTCTTAAATTTACTGCACCAATAATTTGTAATTGCTGTCATTTCCATAGCAGATACTGACTGGATCAACTTAAGTTGAATGTACACATTTCAATGTAATCGCTACGAACTGGCTGACACTTCACAGCCATAGCTCTATAACGACACGTTTCCGATCTATGATTCTCAGTAAATTTCGTTAGGGAACCACAGAAAATCGGCCCGTAACGTAACCGGTCATGGATAGAAACTTTGCCTGGTTTTTATTTTTCAACTGAAACCATTATCTTCCCCTAGTGTAATGTGACATGAATTATGTGATAAAGTTCAACTCCCGTTCCGCTCTGCAGTTGGCACTAAGACCGGTGGTACCTAACCACTGTCACAGGTCACAGCAGCCCAGCACAACGTCACCAGACGTGAGAAGCGGATGAACTCAACGGTGTTAGTGAGTCTGGTGTCAGTTGGGGGACGAATCAAAGTTGGACCAAGTGCATGGACGTGTCACGCCCCACTGTGTGATAATTGGGGCTGTTGACCGCTAACGGGATAATTGAATAATGTTGGTAGCTACTCGACGCTGTTCTCGTAAGGCGTGATTTTACACATGGTATAAACCAACCGGAAAATTAAATCGTAATGTTGAAATATCAGTGGAGAATTGCTGATTGGAGCAGGATATGACAATGAATGATCGCTATAAGTTGACGTATGGCCACTTATTTTCTGAATACACAATTTCACAGCAAACAGTGCAAACAAATGAAAGTTCCTGGTAGGTTAAAACTGGGTGCCTTTCATGAGTCGTGACATGGGTAATTGAAGAGTTAGCGCACTTGTCCGCGAAAGGCAAGCGTGCAGCGATAGAGTCCTGGTGCAGCACACAGTTTTAATAGGTCAGGGAGTTACGTATCGCTCATCTCCACTGCACAGTGAAAATTCATTATGGAAACAATGGAAAAGATAAAAATTTGTCGGGAGTTGTGTGTGAGGACTGAGTGATGGAAAAAGATATCTACACTATACTGAAGCAATATATCCACTTACATCAAAGGCATAGCAGAAGTACACAACATACGGCACACATTACAGGGAGAACTATGCCATCGTTAAGGCTATGAAATTTTAGGTGGATGGGGGAGGAAGGAAAGGAAAGGCAAGGAACTAATGACACTAGGTGCCTAAAGACTTTGTGCGGGATCAGCGGCGACGAGTGAAATTGTGTGCCGCACAGGTACTCGAACCCGGGATCTCCTGCTCGCAATGTACTTGCGTTAACAACTGTGCCGTCCAGACACCGTGTTTATCGCCTATGCGCGGACTTTTTCAGCACGCTCCCAGGCCGACTCACATCCCCAACTATCGCCACCTGTCCGCCCGTGTCTTACATGTTCGCTAATTTTAGATTCCCGCTGGAGGTGCAACAAAATGAGCATCCACACTGAAGGTCTTGAATTCATTGCACACAGAGGTGAATCAGTTATGTGAATGGGTGGTGTCTGTTCACCAGTGCGGATGCACATTTCGATCAATCTCCAGAGGGAATCTAAAATTAGCGAGCACGGTGGAGATGGATGGGGACTGGGCTTAGGTGGAAGTGTGAGCCGGAAGGAGAGACTGCCGAGACGTTCAGCACATTTGCGATAAACACCGCCTGAAAGGTGCAGTTGTCAACGCAACTACCTAGTAAGTACAAGATCCAGGGATCGAGTTCTGCGCCGGCCGACTGCAGTGGCCGAGCGGTTCTAGGCGCTACAGTCTGGAACCGCGCGACCGCTACGGTCGCAGTTTCAAATCCTGCCTTGGGCGTGGATGTGTGTGATGTCCTTAGGTTAGTTAGATTTAAGTAGTTCTAAGTTCTAGGGAACTGACGACCTCAGAAGTTAAGGGCCATTTGAACCATTCAAGTTCTGGGCCGGCCTACATTTTCACTCATCGCTACGGATGCCGCATAAAGTCCCGAAACAGTTGAACTCATTAATTCAATCCCCTACGTTGCCTTTCTCCCCCTCCGCCCTCGATTAAATATGTATGACAGCTGTAGAGCGTCGTGTCTGTTTATAAAACCGGAAAGGCTGACCCAATTCCTTCTGCACCACAAAAAATTTAAGATTGTTCAATATCCAGCGATAACTTGTAATATACAGCTAATTCTGAATCTGAAGCTGTATTACAGAAACTATATTTAGTACGTATTGGTCGGAGACCGTTTAATTATCCCTTATCATTTTGCTTATATTTTTTGCATTAAATATTACATCGTAACTTTCCTCTCCCCCCCCCCCCCCCCCCCCCCCCCCGCAAACCCCGTGTTTATCGTGTGCGATTGCACTCAGTTACACCCATTTCATAATTATTATATATTTATTATCAGTATTTAGAATAGATTTTTTCCTTCGATAATGGTAACGTAATTCATTCCAAAAATTGATTAGGCGTACGTGATGATGGTAATTTATATCGCAATCCAATTGGTTGATCAGGAAGGGGAGATATGTGCTCTTTCGGACATGTCCGAAAAAACGGATACCATTGGTACCCTTACTGAAAGTGAGACAAAGTCGCAAGACCTCTTGAATGGGATAAACTGTCTAAGGAGCGCCCAGTGTGGATTGTGAGTGATCGACATTAAAAATGGAGACCACTAGGTTGACGAAACAGTTGAATGCTGCTACCAAGAGAGGAGAGGAAGCAAGGAGAACACCAAGAGCGGAGCATTCCTGCGAAATAGTTCGACGAATATCAAACATCGGCTTCATTTAACGAAAAAAATTCTGGTTATGTATGTCTGGGGCACAGCATTGTATGTAGGTTAATCATTGAATGTGGAGGAGTCTGAGAAGAAGAGAAAGGAAACGTTTGAGGTGTAGTGCTGCAGAGAAAATTGAAAATTAGGTGGACTACTGAAATAAGGAAAGATGAGGTTCTCCGCAGAACTGCTGATGCGAACAACGTCTGGAAAACACTGAGAAGAAAAAGCGACGGGATAATGAGACATGTGTTACGAGATCGTGGAATAACTTCAATTGTAGTTGCGGGATCTTGAAAGCGTATATGCAGTAGTCGAGTACAGAGATGGGAATATATGCAACAAGTACCGTTGGGTGCAAATGCAACTGTAACAAATGGTTCAAATGGCTCTACGAACTACGGGACATAACATCTGAGGTCACGAGTCCCCTAGACTTTAAACTACTTAAACCTAACTAACCTAAGAACATCACACACATCTATGCCAGAGGCAGGATTCGAGCCTACGACCGTAGCAGCCGAAAGACTCCGGACTGATGTGCCTAGAACCACTCGACCACAGCGGCCGGCGCTACTGAAACATGTAAAGATTCACAAAGAGAGAGATTCGTGGTGGGCTGCGTCAAACCAGTCAAAAGGGTGATGATGGAAAATAAATTGTTGTGAAAGCTGCTATTCTATAGGTAAATAGGCTGTACAGGTTGTTCGGAAATTCCCATTACTAATTTCTGCGACTTGTAGAGGGGAGTGAGTACATAACATTTTGAGTAGGAAACTATGTTCGGAATTGTAACGTTTACGTTTTATGTCGGTTTCAATCATATGTCTGACTCGTCCACTTCTGCTTTAGGAATTAAATGAGGCCTGACGCACTACATATATTAGGTAACAATTCTAAAGCAGCCATAACGAAACATCCATGTATCACCTAAGCTCATTTGTTTCTATTGACACTTAAACATTACGTGTCTACATTACTCCAAAACAAAAAGGAATCCAGCGTACTGCACGCACAGAACAGTCTGATGTATTACAACAGAGGCCCGTGTTAGCTACCACCAACGTTGTTACACATAGACAGGGCTTTGCCAGATCTTCTTCCTTCTTTACAGGAGTCTTGTAAATGAAACTTTGCATACAACAATATCAGAAGTACCTGGTGTATACAATTAAACTTTCGCTATTTAACACGTTAAAATATGGAAAATAATCGTCGAGCGAGTACCAAACTTCGTAGCATTAATGTCTAGAGTATGGGGGTCATTATTTCTATGCAACACAGTGCCAGCGTCCAGTTTCAACTAAGGCCACCAGGTTCAGTGATCAGTCATCGTGGTTCATAATATCACACATGTGACCAGTCGCAGTGCACGTGTTGACCTGTCAACATGAGCTTGGGCAAATGGAGCAGGGCATTATGGGTGAAGCTCCATCATCAAAACAACATTATGCTTCGAGAATTTCGCCGGCTAAAAGGATTACGGAAGGGTCCTCTTTCGCTACCTGCTGTGCGGAGCATGATGAAGAACTTCGAATCAACAGGGGAACTGGGTGTCGCTCCGGAAAGAGCCCGACGACCCGTTGCACCACAGGTGGTTGATGAAATCACTGTTGCTACGGTAGACAACGCTGTGCTCAGTTCCCGATTGTCAGGCAATGCGAGTACTGTGTCACGACAATTGAACAACCCGTGGTCCACTGTAAGGAAGGTGCTTCGAACACCTCTCAGATGATATCCGTACAAGAATCATATCGCACAGCAGCTTGCATCACAGGGTGCACAACGACTAGTTGACTTCGCTCTCTACTGTCTCTCAAGGGTTAAAGTTGACGAGGGCTGACCCGTGATCATCCTATGGAGAGACGAAGCTCGTTTTTCCCTAATGGGTGAAGTGAAAACACAGAATCACGGAGTGGGGACCGTCACGTCCGCTGTAGCCGCGCGGTGTAACTGCGCGGTCTCGCGCCTTGCCACGGTTTGCGCGGCTGCACCCATCGGAGGTTCGAGTCCTCCCTCGGGCATGGACGTGTGTGTTGTTCTAACCATAAATTAGTTTAAGTTAGATTAAGCAGTATGTAAGCCTAGAGATCGATGACCTCGTCAGTTTGCTGCGGTGGCCGAGCGTTTCTAGGCGCTACAGTGTGGAACCGCGCGACCACTACGGTCGCAGGTTCGAATCCTGCCTCCCGCATGGGTGAGTGTGATTTCCTTATGTTAGGATTAAGTAGTTCTAAGTTCCAGGGGACTGATGTCCCATAGTGCTCAGAGCCATTTGAACCATTTGGTTCCACAGGAACTAATCACAAAAATGTCCAGATTTCCAATTCTCTTCATATGGTGAATGTGTCACCGTATGGTGTGGCTTCACGGCTATGTTGATCGTTGGCCCATTCTTTTTGAAAGAGGTGAACGTGGTGTGACTAGCCAGCGTTACTGCGATATGTTTCGCCAGCATATCATACCCGCCCTACGGGAAGAGAGACGCATTGAACTCAACAGTTTTCATGCAAGATGGGGCCCCACCGCACACCGCTCGTAAAGTTCCCGTGCTTCACGAAAAACACATTTAAAAACGATCGAACTATCAGCCGTTCGTTTCAGAATGCTTGGAGGGCACGGCCGACCGATTTCACTCCCTGTGATTTCTGATTATAGAGCTACCTAATGGACAATGTTTACCAAGGGAGCATTCACACATCTGCTAATCTGAAGCACAGCGTATCAAGAAAGGTAGCCACCATACCTACAGACATGCCAGATGGTTTTCAGTATTACTGACATTATCTCGGTAGCGAAGAACATGTTCTGCTGTACAGAATGCAATCCTTCTCTTTCAGAGTATTCTGGACACTGACGGGCACCATATGGAGCCCCTTTTGTAGCAGTAATGGTACCGGTATGTAATGGTAAGATGTACCGTAGCACCACAGTAAAAGTGTTTCAAGTGAATTGATTCTGAATTATTTCTGTTCCCCATGTCCTTGAAATTAATGCTGCAAAGACTGGTACTCCTACTATAATTAGTTTCCATGTTATAATGTGTTAAATAGGGAATGTTTAACCACAACCACCAAGGAGTACATGTCATCCTCTCTACAGCAGACGTGGAGTCGTTATACAACTGAATTGAAACCGTCGTATAACGAAAACGGTATTCTTCTAGACATTAGTTCTTATTCAGAATACTATGTACTCACTCCCGTCTACAAGTCGTAGAAGAAAACCTAGAGCTAACATCTTAGATGAAAGTCAATTACTTATTACACCACCTAGGGTAGCTTCTACTACGAAAAGTGAACAGCAGAATAGGTGGTGTTCATCGAATTGAAAAACTTATTTAGTGTTGCGTAAAACTGATACTGAATGCGATATTATAAAAGTGGATTGCACATAATTTATCGATGATGTAAGGAGGTGATCTATGCAAATTGTTGAGTAGATGGAAGTTCGCTGCATGTTAATGCCTCCTGTCGTAGGTCAAATGCTAATGAAAGATGCGCCAGCAAATAACGTCTGCTACGTGTGTGACCTTCTGAGGATTTCCTCCAAAATATGTACAACGGGCGATGTGCCAGGAAAGCTCTCAAATAGCACAAGATAGGAAAAATTGAGGAAAGCTGCTAACCTAGGTGCAACTGAACTGGTATCGACAACAGATGATACATAAGATTCTATACAGTAAAATTTTGTACATGGCTGCACGTTCAGAGACCGTGAATAGTTAAAATTACAAGAAGGCTATTTTTCTTAAAAAAGGGCTGTTACTCTTTTAATTTTTTAATTCTATACACTGGTGGAAGTTACTATAAAGGCACGTGGTTATTTGTGGAAAAAAACATGTTCATTTGCGTATTTGTTATTGCATGCAACTTCTCCGTATATTTACAGCAAACCAAGGCAAAATACATTCTTATTGTACTACTGGAATTAGGTCAAGTACTTAAAAACTGAAAAAAGCTCTTTTGGGTTGGATGGGGTGGGCGTTGCAGGTCCGCTACATGACTAGCGCAGTGGTGGATGTCAGCAGTCCGCTACAGCTACAGTTCGGAGATGTGTCTGCTAACGTCGTACGGCATTTATTGATCTAATAACACGTGGAAAGCCTCTATAGGGGGAAGAACAAGCAATTACTAAAGCGTACATAGAAATGGGTCTGCCTAATCGCTAGATTACGAAGAAGTTAGAACGTTCCAGTTGTATAACAGATAATTTTGTCAGATTGGGTGCAGAGTGTGGCAAAAATAGCAAATATGGCCGGGCACGAAAATTATTAGCATCAGATTCGCATTTCATTCTGCTTAAACCAAAAGTCAACGGCTTTGGCATTCTCAAATAGTGGCTGATTTGTAGTTACCACTCAATTCCAGATCCGTTAGATAGTACCTGGCACAGCACGCAAGTGTTGCATTCCAGAAACGGCTCCGTAAGCCATCTACAAAAAATGCACATAAGAAGGCGCGACTGAAGTTTGAAGAAGAATATACGTGTTGGACCGAGGAATCAAAGAAAGTAATTTTCAGTAATGAGGAGTAGTTTGAATGCGCCAGATGGTTTTCAGGATTACTGACATTATCGCGGTAGCGAAGAACATGTTCGGATGAGTAGAAACTTTGACAGTGTCAGCATTATTATCTGGATGGCATTTTGTACAAAAGGCACGTCCAGCATAGCATGGCTGAAGCCCAAAATGAACTTCGATAATTTTAGAGGAATGCTGTAAACTTAACTGGTACGAATGTATGAAGAATATGACGATGAAAGAATGAGATTTTCACTCTGCAGCGGAATGTGCGCTGATATGAAATTTCCTGGCAGATTAAAACTGTGTGCCCGACCGAGACTCGAACCCGGGACTTTTTGCCTTAAGCGGGCAAGTGCTCTACCATGATAATTTGCTATTCCAACACAATAACGCTGGGGTTAACAGGTCTGTCAAGACAAAGTTATGGTTTCAGGATACAGGAATTATGCTTCTTGGCAGGTTATAGAAAAGTCCCTATTTAAAACCCATGGGGGATCATATGATGACGTGTTGATGGCAGTGGACGACAATTTGAGACTGTGGCCGGAATGAAAACTGCAAATGGAGTGGAGTGGACCTGATTTCGGAAAAAATCACTGGGTTTACTCAGTCAATGCCTAAGAGGATTTTCGTAGTTACTAAGAAAGACGGAGGTTCGACTAAATACTAGGTTATATTTGTGATGTACACTGTTGCTCATAAATTAAGAATAATGCTGATACACGGTGAAACAACGCTCTGATGAGAGGTTTGCGGGTTTAAATCACCTCGGGGTATGACCATGCCGTGCATTTGACCTGCGGTCGTCGCACTGTGCCGTTGGCAGCAGTCCACATACACAGAGGTGTGTTGGTGCATCTCAGAGTACGGTGCAGCGAGTAAGTTTGCAGACGTTTTCCGACGGGCTGATGGTCACTGTGTGTTGAAAATGGCTCAAAGATCACATACTGATGACGTTATGAGGGGTAAAATACTAGGGGGACTGGAGGCTGGTCAAACACAGACGGTCATACCACAAATGGCTCTGCCGCGCGGGAGTAGCCGAGCGGTCTTAAACGCTGCAGTCATGGACTGTGCGGCTGGTCTCTGTGGGGATTCGAGTCCTCCTTCGAGCATGGGTGTGTAAGGTTAGGGGCTGATGACCTTAGCCGTTAAGTGCCATAAGATTTCACACCTTTTTTTTTTTTTTTTTCAAGTGGCTCTGAACACTGTGCGACTTAACATCTGAGATCATCAGTCCCCTAGAACTTATAACTAATTAATCCTAACTAACCTAAGGACATCTCACACATACATGCCCGAGGCAGGATGCCAATCTACGACCGTAGCTGTAACTCGGTTCCAGACTAAAACAACTAGAACCGCTCGACCACTCTGGCCGGCCACGGGCCCTCCGTGTGCCACAGTGTGTGGTCTCAAGATTACGACAACGATTCCAGCAGACAGAAAACTTGTCCAGGCGCTACAGCACGGGACGTCCACAGTGTACAACGCCACAAGAAGACCGATATCTCAACATCAATGCCCGCAGACGGCCACGGAGTACTGCAGGTAGCCTTGCTCCGGACCTTACCGCAGCCACTGGAACAGTTGTCTCCACAGTCTACAGACGACTGAACAGACATAGTTTATTCTCCCGGACACCTCCAAGGTGCATTCCACAGCCCTGGTCACAAGAGAGCCGGTAAAGCCTGGTGTCAAGAACACAGTACATGCCCATTGCAACAGTGGTCCCAGGTTATATTCACGGGCGGGTCCAGGTACAGTCTGAACAGTGATTCTCTCTGGGTTTTCATCTGGCATGAACCCGGGACCAGATCCCAACCTCTTAATGTCCTTGACAGGGACCTGAATTGAGGTCGTGGTTTGATGGTGTGGGGTGAGATTATGATTGGTGCACGTACACCACTGCATTTCTTTTACAGAGGAACTGTAACAGTTCACGTGTATCGGGACGTCATTTTTCACCAGTGTGTCCGCCTTTCAGCTGTGCAGTGGGTCCCACCTTCTTCCTGATGGATGATGACGCACCGAGCTGCCATCGTGGAGGAGTACCTTGCAACAGAAGATACCAGGTGAATGGAGTGGCCTGCCTGTTCTCCAGACCTAAACCCCATCGAGCACTCCTTGGATGCTCTTGGTCGACGTATCGTTGCACGTCTTCAAATCACTAGGACACTTCAAGAGCTCCGACAGGCAGTGGTGCATGATTGGGAGGCTATACCCCAGCAGCTGCTCGACCACCTTTTCCAGAGCATTCCAATCCGTTGTGCGGTCTGTGTACGTGTGCATGGTGATCATATCCCATACTGAAGTCGGGGTGCATGCACAGGAAACAGTGGCGTTTTGTAGCATATATGTTTCGGGACGGTTTTCTCAACTTATCACCAATACTGTGGCTTTACAGATCTGTATCGTGTGTGTTCCCTATGTGGCTAAACTATCAGCGCCAGTTTTGTGTATTGCTGGGGCCGGCCTTAGTGGCCGTGCGGTTCTAGCCGCTACAGTCTGGAACCGAATGACCGCTACGGTCGCAGGTTCGAATCCAGCGTCGGGCATGGATGTGTGTGATGTCCTTAGGTTAGTTAGGATTAATTAGTTCTGAGTTCTAGGCGACTGATGACCTCCGATGTTAAGTCCCGTAGTGCTCACAGCTATTTGAACCATTGTGTAATTCCACGTTGCCTGACACCACATTGTGCCATTATCCAATTTTTGAGCATGAGTGTATTAATTGTAAACGTTAGGTTACTCCGACAACAATTTATAAGTGCCTTTATATTTTGTTTCTTTTAGTTTCTTGAGTACCATTGCTAATGGATAAATGAGAATGTATTTTGGTTTGCTTTGTTGTAACCCCATGCGGGAAGAATGTGTGCAATAGCAGATACGTAAGTAAAACATGTTTTTTCCACAAATAATCACTTGTCTTTATGCTAATTCCTACGACTGTATGTGGCAGTGTGTGTTTTACCGCGGTCGGTTCTGTTGTTGCCCAACGTTAACAGTGGTGTTAATTTCTGAAGAGGGTAGTAAGTTCCTTTTCCGAACTCCAGCCTCACTTTTATCGCTTTTCCCCTCGCTGCAATTACACTTCCAGTCAGAGAGAAAAGATGCCATCGCTGTTTGTAAGAGATCGGGAAAATTAACACAACTCCCAGGAAGAGGAGTCGTATCGAGCAGCAATAAATGGTATGTAAATACCGGTAAGATAGGTTGGTGGATAACAACGGCGCTGTGTACGGCGGCCGCGCATCCGTCCTACGCCCTGCGTCCACCCCTCTGTGCGGCCGTGGAGGGTGCGCCCCCTGTCGCTTGCCGGAGCGGCGTTATTCCACCCACCGCGGGGATGGCGGCGGGGGCGGGAGCGGGGGAGCGCCGGACGACAATTACACAAAAAAAGTGGACAGCCTCCTCCACGACAGGCCGCCGTTAAAAATGAAGTACGCGGCCGCAGAGGCAAGCGGCAGGTCCTCGGGCCATCCATTGGCCGACGCCATTCGCACTGACAGTTATGCGACGAGTAAAGTTGCCCCTCCCTTCTCATAACTCGGCTGAATTAAAACGAAATGCCCCTATACTTATTAATTCCAGCTGCGCTAGATGAAGCGTGGCTCTAGACCCTGTGCATTCACAACGATTCCAAGTAGGAACCAGGACGTATATGATACTGTGGAATCACCTGAAAAGTGATTTTCTGCAACCTACATCACGACCATTCCCGTACTCGTCTTTGCACTTCACACACGTATAAAGTTCTTCGTGATTGAGTGAAAAGAACTGATATTTAATTTATTGTATTACTTGCAGCAATAGAATTGCTGACATCATGACAGTGAGGAGGGCAGAATAATGAAGAACTCGGCAGTCACGACAGATTGAATTGTTGTTTTCTTGATTATGGACTGCACAAGGAGAACACTTACAGATACAAGTAAACGGATGATTCCAGTTTCTAATCATGAGCCTAGTGATTGTCGCTTGTACACAGAAGATTTGTTCTACAAATATTTAGCACTGCAGTTATAACATGCACAACATCGATGTATTGGCAGAAGAGACACACACAGGTTACTTGGAAGTGTAACGAAGGTACAAAAGAAGATGAGAGTTTAACGTGCCGTCGACAGGTAGGTTTCTGGAAAGAGAGCATAAGCTCGGATAAAAAAAGGATGGGGAAGGAAATCGGCCGTGCCCTTTTCGAACGAAACATCCCGGCATTTGCCAGAAGACGTTTACCGAAAACTTATAAAATCTAAATCTGGATGGCCAGACCGCGATTTGAACGGTCTTCCTGCTCAGTGCGAGTCCAATGTGCTAACGAATGCGACTACCTCGCTCGATTTGGAAGTGGACTAGTATTTTCGCAAATCCGATAAAATTATTCAAGTTGCCATTTACGAACTTATATCACAAAATTTACAATAATTTTGTGGGCCAGTTACTTACACTGTAAATACATCGAAACAGATCAGATTATTTCTAATTTCTTATGCGAGCGTGCAGCGAGACACTGAGCAACGTCCACGATCAATTCTGCCTCATTTCACCATTATTATTGAATAAGTGATTTCTGTAGCCAATGTAAGCTCGATTTAGTCAACCTCAAAGCAGACAGTCTGTGTAGGGTGCATTTTCTTTATTTCATGCAAATTATTTCATTGGCTAATATTGGTTAGAACTGAAGGTAAGCTCCTGACGCTTTCGTGGAGAAAGATTTTCGCCTGTTCAGTGGGCTAAAAAGTACACTGAATCACCATATAAACTGGTATAGACATGCGTATTCAACTACAGAGATCGATAAACAGGTAGAATACGTCACTGCGGTCGTCAACGCCTATATAAGACAACACGTGTCTGGCGCAATTGTTAGATAGGTTACAGCTGCTACAATGGCACGTTAACAAGATTTAAGTGAGTTGGAACGTGATGTTGGTGCACCAGCGATGGGACACAGCATCTCCGAGGTAGGGATGAAGTGAGTATTTTACCGTATGACCATTTCACGAGTATAACGTGAATATCAGGAATATGGTAAAATTTCAAATCCCCGACATCGCTGCCCCCGGAAAAAGATCCCGCAAGAACGGGACCAACGGCAACTGAAGAGAATCAAATGGCTCTGAGCACTATGCGACTTAACTTCTGAGGTCATCAGTCGCCTAGAACTTAGAACTAATTAAACCTAACTAACCTAAGGGCATCACACACATCCATGCCCGAGGCAGGATTCGAACCTGCGACCGTAGCGGTCGCTCGGCTCCAGACTGTAGCGCCCAGAACCGCATGGCCACTCCTGCCGGCCGAAGAGTATCTTTCAACGTGAGAGAAGTGCAGCCTGAGCTTGGGTCTTGCTTGGCACCACTGGCTCGAGTTTGCTATAGATTTACTGTTTGTTCAGTAAACATCATTGGTCAAAGTCGGCCCAGGGCGGAAGTGGTGGCTGTGTGGTGTGTCTCTGCGTGGAAAGTCATTTGGTCTGAGGCAGCGGAATTGCACGGTCAGGTCCGAGGAGTTTGTGATATCGGGTTCCTATGTGAGAGGTGAGTTGGGCTGTTTGAGTCAAGTTGGTCTGCGAAAGCCGCATCCGTCCGACACCGGAAATTGGCTGTTGGATGAGTGGTGTGTGGGACGATTCGGTCGGTGGGGTGTACCTTCGTCGCATCCACTAACTAGTGCGGGCCTCAGGCTGTGGAAAGAGGCAACTTTGTATCCGTGTGATCGTTGGTTAGTGCCACCGCAATTCATCGGGCTGTATGGACTCCCGCTTCACGTTGCTCGCTGCCTTGTTCGTCTGCTTCACCCTAGACCGGTCTGCGTGATATGTCATCCGACTGTGTGATTTAAAAGATATCATCTCAAGGCATCTCTGTCATCCATGCACGCCGACATCTTTCACAAGATGAGTTTTAAGTATACTAAGTATAGCTTCGTCTGACTACATTAGTCTAGTCCAAACTAGGGCTTAAGATTTACATTGAAAATTTCACCTGAACGTGCACATAGCTAGGTCTTTTATTAATAACATTATTAAAAGCATGTTATATTGCTTTGCACTGTGGCCTTAAGATTTACATTCCTAATTTGACCTGACCTTTTACATAGCTGGCTCGTTTCTTATTAATATTATTAAAAACATGATATATTGCCCTAAACTGTAGCTTTAAGATTTACATTGAAAATTTCACGTGACCTTTTACATAGCTAGCTCTTTTCCTATTAATATTATTAAAAGCATGATATATTGCTCTAAACTGTGGCTTTAAGATTTAAATTGCAAATTTCAGCTTAAATTTTAATTCTTCTTTTCTTCTTCTTATTATCATTGAAAGCATGTCACATTTCTTTTAAAATGTGGTCTTAAGATTTAAATTGCAGTATTTATTTATTTGATTTTACGTTAAATTTTAACTTATCAGTAAATTTTTATTTGCATGAAACAATACCCAGTTGATTTGTGGGCTCCGCCCTTCCCGTTTTCCTTAACTCCCGATTTTCCAGTTCACAACCCTTCCGCAAATTACTGCAGATTTCAATGCTCGGCCATCAACAAGTGTCAGCGTGCAAACCATTCAACGAAACATCTACGATATGTGCTTTCGGAGTCGAAAGCCCACTAATACACCCTTGATGAATGCACCACAGGAAGCCATACACCTCGCCTGGGCCCATCAACACCGACATTGGACTGTTGATGATGGCAAATATGTTGCCTGGTCGGACGAGTCCCGTTTCAAATTCTGTTGAGTGGATAGACGTAGACGGGTATGGAGACAACCTCATGAAATTATGTACCCTGCCTGTCACCATGTAACTGCTCAAGCTGGCGAATGCTCTGTAGTGGTGTGGGGCGTGCGCTGCTGGAGTAATATGAGACCTCTGATACGTCTAAATACGACACTGACAGGTGACACGTACGCAGGCACTCTGTCTGAACCCCTTCATATATTCATGTCTATTGTGCATTCCCACGACGTAGCGCAACTCCATCAGGACAATGAGAACCCCCCCCCCCCCCCCCCCCCGCACACACACGTCCAGAATTGCTACAGAGTGCCTCTTTGTGGTTTAAACACTCCCACTGGCCACCAGCCTTCCCAGACATGAACATTGTTCAGCATATCCGGGATGCCCTGCAACGCGCTGCTCAGAAGATATATGTACCCACTCGTACTCTTGCGGACTTACGGACAGCTCTGCAGAATTTGTGGTGTCAATTCCTCCAGCACTACTTCAGACATTAGTCGAGTTTATGCCGCGTCGTGTTGCGGTACCTCTGCGTGCTCTCTGGAGCTCTGCACAATATTAGGCAGGTGTACAAGTTTCTTTGGCTTTTCAGTGTAGATTTTCTGTGACGACACCGCTTCCTGCTACAGTATGACTTTCCGTTCTTGTGGGCGGCTAAGTTTTGGACCTCTTTTTTTCTTTTTTTTTTTATCAAGCGAGTTAGCATACTGTACTCGCGTTCGGGAGGACGGTTCAATCCCGCGTCTGGCCATCCTAATTTAGGTTTTCCGTGATTTCCCTAAATCGCTTCAGGCAAATGCCGGGATGGTTCCTTTGAAAGAGCACGGCCGACTTCCTTCCCCATCCTTCCATAATCCGATGAGACTGATGACCTCGCAGTTTTGTCTATTCCCCCAAATCAACCCTACTATTTAGGTCTGAGGAGCCCCGTATTGAGAGCTGGAGAGCAGGGCATGGGACAACGTGGAATAATGTACTTTACATAGCTCTCCAGATCCTGACAGGAAAAGGATCTACTGGGAAAACAACTCCTCGATGATTCGAGGTTACGTGTAAGGTCGTCTTCTGCTTTTCGGGGGAAAGGCGTTGAGACAGGGTACTCAACGGAAGTCTGTGTGAATGTTCGATGGAAACAACGACGTAGCTCAGAAACATACGGGTGAAGTTAATCACGAATAGAACTGCATGGAAGCTACCAGACGTTCCGTCATCCTCCATTACACCGTCGGCAGCTTTTTCGTCGGTGATTCATCCTAGCAGCAGCCATCGCCTGGTGATAAATGATGGCAATTCAAGACTGCGAAAGGCATGACCAAAAAATTTGACTTATGACGACTTGTTATTTATGACGGTTCAAATTAAATTTTATTTAAATTTTCTCGGTGTAATATACTGCTATACTCTTGAGCGGGGGGGTACAGATAGACACTGTGCAGAGCACAAACGGGAAATGTTAAATTTTCCTGTTGTAAGTAGGCTGTTTAGGTTTTCTTATTAGTAACGCCACGTAGTGCTCCGTATGAAAATCACTGGCTGTGCTGTGTGCAGTCAGTGGCTGGTTGGCATTGTTGTAATACTCGCCATTGTAGCGTTGGGCAGTTGGCTGTTAGCGGCGCGTAGCGTTGCACAGTTGGAGGTGAGTCGCCAGCAGTGGTGGGGAGAGAGGTGGCGGAGTTTTGAAATTTGTAAGACTGGATGTCATGAACTGCTATATACATTATGAATTTTGAACACTATTGAGGTAAATATATTGTTTGTCCTCTATTAAATTATTTCATTTGCTAACTGTGCCTATCAGTAGTTAGTGCCTTCAGTAGTTTGAATCTTTTATTTAGCTGGCAGTAGTGGCGCTCGCTGTATTGCAGTAGTTCGAGTAACCAAGATTTTTGTGAGGTGAGTGATTTGTGAAACGTATAGGTTAATATTAGTCAGGACCATTCTTTTGTAGGGATTTTTGAAAGTCAGACTGCGTTGCGCTAAAAATATTGTGTGTCAGTTTAAGCACAGCCATGCACAATTTTTCTAAGGCGACTTTCATTGTCTGAGACGTGGGTCACACCGACACTCATGCAAGATGTCTTCAAGCAACGAATATGTTGCAGAATCCTCATGGTCCTACTTATTGCGCCTTAAATACTGTACCCAAACATTTGGACAGAAGACAAAGCATTACATTCTCATATTAAGAAGAGCTGTTTGTCTCACACGTCTTGACACTCTCCGGAGTCATTTTTATGGTCTGGACCGGGAGTCTTCCGCCAGTTTCTTTTCATTTCCCGAGAAGATTCATTTTCGTAGGGAGACTGCTTAATGACATCGCGTTTTCCTCTGCACCTGGTTGATAATCGTCTTTCGTAATGAAAAACTGGCTTCAACCTCTCCGGTGCTATAGTGAACGAATTGTGTGCTTGCGCACCAGTCGACACAATGGGATGTGGAGAGGAAGCAGTAACTAATCTGGTAATATGACATTATTTAATTTGTTGTGTCTGATGGTGCAAATTCTTCTTCGTCAAATACATTTACATTAAACAGGAAAACACTCCTCATTTTAAAACCAGACAGGTAATCTTGCATTGTTGCTTTTCTAGTATATGCTAACCCGAACAACTGAGCTTTTTGGTACTGGATTGCCACTCTTCGCAGTTGCTGTTTTATTGTATGTTTAGGCAGCGGCGTTTTGATATGTAGTAACCTTGGCCTTATCTTTGGGGTGACGTGGTCGTTCTTCCGGATCGTATGAGTGAACAGTTCGGTTGGGGACTCTGGAAGAGCCATGAGTGCAGTAGCAGAACACGCTGGGACCGCTGGGCCCATTCACTGCCGGATGGAAGGGCTGTGAGCGGTCTAAGGCGGTGCAGTCATGGACTGAGCAGCTGGTCCCAGCGAAGGTTCGAGTCCTCCCTCGGACATGGGTATGTGTGTTTGTCCTTAGGATAATTTAGGTTAAGTAGTGTGTAAGCTTAGGGACTGATGACCGTAGCAGTTAAGTCCCATAAGATTTCACCCACATTTGAAAATTTTTTGGAAGGGCTATGATCGCGAGGGTACACGAGCTAGACGTCATCCGGATCCAATACGCTTTAAGTTGAGTGGATTTTAATCCGAGTAGTGAAACCTCCACCACTGTGAGATCTCACCATTCTCCAGCGCCTTGAGTTCGTGTTGGTGCTGGCAGTGTCTCCGAGACGAAGAGCAGCGAGTGGAGTGCTTGAGGAAGGCGAGGCTAATTAGCTTTCCTCGACTTCTTGTTATTAATTGCTGCATTCTACAAGATGCGGCAATAAAGTAATGCGACTATCGTGAAAAAAAATGTTTCTCATTGTTTTGGTCAAGTTAACTGTTGTCTCCTTCAAAGTAGTTGCACACACTTTTTATAGCTCTTCTACCATTGATGTTAACATTCCGGGAACTCATCTTGTGTAATATCTTCTAACACTATCGTCACAGCTTTTTGGACGTCTTGAGTTGTTCGAAAATGGTGTCCCAAGACCTCCGTTTTGACTCTTGGAAATAGAAAAAAGTCGCACTGAGTAATATCTGGTGAACAAGGTGGCTATGGTAGTACTGAAATTTGTTTTGAGTTTAAAAATTGCTGTACTGGCAGAGCAATATGGGATGATGCGTTATCGTCATGCACAATCGAATTATCACCAATGTTGGCACAGACACGTAGAACTCTTATACGAAGTCTTTCTAAAATTTCTTTGTAGTACTACTGGTTAACTGTTTGTCCAGGAGGCACCCACTCTTTATGAACAACTCCCTTGGAATCAAAGAAGCAGACAATCATGCATTTCACTTTTGACATGGACATGCGAGCTTTCTTTGGTTTGGGTGATCTCTTTGAGCACCATTGCGAAATTTGGCATTTTGTCTCTGGATAGTACTGAAAAAACCATCTTTCATCACCAGTGATAAGACGGCCCAACAATTCCGGATTGATTTCCGTTTGCTCTAACAGATCAGCTGCCATAATTTTCCCTGTTTCTCACTGTTGTGGTGTGAAATTTTTATGGTACATTTTTGTACCAATCTTTCTCGTACCAAGGTATTCAGTTATTATTAGACGAACCGTTTCTCGATTTACGTTCAGTTCTTCTCAATCATTTTCATGGATAATCTTCGACCAGATCATATGAGTTCACGCACCCTGGCCAAATTC
Source organism: Schistocerca gregaria (assembly GCF_023897955.1). Classification (NCBI taxonomy): domain Eukaryota; kingdom Metazoa; phylum Arthropoda; class Insecta; order Orthoptera; family Acrididae; genus Schistocerca; species Schistocerca gregaria. The sequence continues at coordinate 623,572,934 of NC_064923.1, forward strand.
AAATCCGTCCGTGAGTTTGATGGTCGTCCACTGCAGTCTTCATGTTCAACGTTCATTCTGCCTTCACTAAACATTTTACGCCAACGAAAGACTTGACATAACCTCCTCTCCAAAAGCCTTCTGAAGCTTAACGTAAGTTGTCGCGTTTTCATCCGATTTAACGCAAAAAGAAATGACGTACCATTGTGCAATATTATGCGGTTCCATATCTGTGACGAGAGACACAAACTTAACTTATCACAGCACAACTCACGACTGAGCAGTTGCATCGATATGCCGCTTGGACTCGAAGCAGCTTGTAGACCAAGGTCAAAGATATTTTGCCTATGCAAGTCCACAGGTTGCCACATCTTGCAAAGAAAATAAGTCTCATTACTTTATTGTCGCACCTCCAATATTTTAGTGTTTGTTAGGTTCAACCAGCGATATTTTTCCTGCCTGGTGGCCGCTAATGCCCAACTTACCTGCAATGGATGTCGGTTGGTGTTTCTTCTGCACTGGTAGTAGTGGTTCCTTTCTCCTTTTCATCACAGCATTCTGAGGACGTAGTACTCACCGCCGGTTCCGCCTTGAGGTGTTGCTCCATCGTTGCCTTGGTTACCGGACGTTAGGTAGCTTCAGCAGATTATCATTATTCATTCGTTAGACTGCCACTAGTCTGAGTTACCGTTTTGTGATGTGAATACAACTCTTGGCTGCCTTTCCCTTTGCTCGCAAAGGTGTTTTTGGCCTCGTCTCCTCAGAGGTCGATTCCTGGATCACCATCTGTGACTGACCCTTGTGTTTCATTATTGTGTTACTTTATTATTGTATTACCAAGTTACCATCATTTGCCTCACCTGTTTGGCAATGAGATCCTTGTTCTTTTGAATTAACCTTGTTATTATATTGCTGTTTTATTGTATGTTCAAATTTTTTTAAATACAATTGCCACTCTTGGCATTACAGTAAGATAAATGGTTGTGCTATCAAGTTTATTATCATTTTGTCCCACCTGTTTGGTAATCAGTTGCCTGTCTTTTAAATTAACTTTTGATGTTGCACTGCTGTTTGACAGTGTTTGTAATTTTTTTTAATAATGGCCATTCTTGGCGTTTAAGGCCTTCAGCAATGAAACAATTCTTAATTTATTGCCAGTAGGGCCTGCAGCCATTAATCAATTATAATTTTTTTCCATTAAGGCCTCAGCCATGAGTGTCGTTATTTGTCTTAAAATTAAGATTAGGCAATTCTGTATTTGCAGTGAGCGTTAGACGTCTTGTCATTTGACTTTATATTTAAAAAACTGTAGTTGTAAATTGCAGCAAGTTTAATCAGTCCTTAATTTATTGCCACTAAGGCGTTCAGCCATGAGCATGGTTACTTGTTACAAAATCCTAATTTGGTAATTGTATTTTAGCAGTGAGCTTTAACAACTTTGATGATTTGTCTTTGATATTTTAATAAGTGTAATTGTAAGTTACAACAACTTTAAACAATTCTTAATTCATGCCCATTAACGCTTTCAGCTGTGAAACAATTCCTTGATTATTATCTTTATTTTTATTTGTTGCTGATTATGAATAAATTGTGTATGATAGAAAAGGCCAATCGCTAATAACTGATTATGGCCCCACCCACAATCATAACCAAATCCTGCCTTCCTTGGCTGCCAGGTGTCGAGTGGTAGCAGAGATTGGTTACAATTGTTATATTGCTATTTCAGTTACTAGTGGTTTAATTTGTTATCTCTGTTAGTGTTGTACGATTCCTGTCTTTTGGATTGTGTTCTGCTTTAGGTGAACAATTCTGTAAAGTTGGTGAGGCAGTGCCCTGGGATCGGCCTTTTGAGGAAGGACCACCTAAGCTATGAGATGACGATAAGACGCCAGCCTACAGAGGGTAGGGTTCCGGACTTAGCAGCCCGCTTGCGTGCTACCATTCGTCAGCCAGTTGATGTCACACCGGATGTTGAGTGTGAGTCAAAAGCGGCCATGTAGTTTTTGTCTAAAACTGTTGAGAGTCTTGAAGGCAACATCAGCTTTTAGAGGGAACTCGACTTAGTGGCAGTCAATTAGACAGAGTGCTGGCACAGTTGATACATTTAACCAACCAGATATCTTATTTAACGGCATGAAAGTTAGAGGATCTTGATAAGGAATCAACTGCTGAATTAAAGTCCTTGGTTAATAAATTGCAGTTTAAGATTAGGTGTTTATAGCTTGATGTGAAGAGGACGGAGGAGCAGGATTTTTTACCTTCCAGGCACTGCACTAGCGAGCCGGGGAATAACGCCTTTATGTCCTCTGAGGTGTTAGTTGGGGTGTCTGATAAATTGCCTAATCCCCTGGTCAATCTGTTTCGAGACATCACAGAATTATCTATCGACAGACTCGAACAAATTGAGAAGGTGTTATGGTTGTTGGTTCGCTTTGGGCAACACACTTATGCATTTGGTGTTTAACATCAGGTAATTTAGTCTCTATTGCATTCTTTAACTAGAGACGAATTGAGGACTCTGGAAGAAGGGTTTTCATTGCAGCTGTTGAGGAGGCTTGTGATCAGTGAAAGCTTGACCACAGGAGTTCGTAAACAGCTCAGAGTTGATACAGTTGGCAGATGCAGCAAGATAGGCAGTAGTTACATCAATACGTGGAAAGGGTTAAGACGGCCTCTTTAGCCTTGTTAGTCGACTTGCCAGAATTGAAGTTAGTTTCATTTGTCCTGAGGGGAATGCGAGCGGCGGATAAGTCACATTTTGTTTTTAGTGGTCATCCCTCCAGTGGGGAAGAACTTTATGCCGCTATTGAAGCGATATCTTCGTTGCCGCTCTCGGACCATAGACACCGTGAAGTTCAGCCCATTGACGTCACTAAGGGGAATCCTGGATTACCAACATCAGCTGAGTCTGGGAAAGGGGTTTCACGGCGTTGTTTCAGGTGTGGTCGAACAGAGAATTTAGTTAGGTCGTGGACACCCAGAGTCAGTAAATGCCGAGCGGCTGGAGAGCGACCCCGGGGTCGAGTCTTTAAACCCTGGTGTGCCCGTGTCACTGCTCGATCATCACCTTATGTTGGTTCTCAAGTATGTGGCGAACCTATTTGTGCCGTTTTGGACTCTGGTAGCTCCTTTTCATTGTTGAGCTTGGAATGTTTTCTTTAATATTGTCATCTTGTGAGACTCTGGCCAGTCCCTTCTTCAGTGCAGAGATGTCAGGTTGCCAACGGGCAGGTGTTACCTGTGCACGGTTGGGTCGAGGGGGTATCTAGGTTGGGGTTTCTCGTGACCCTTGTCTTTGGCCTTGGTTAAGGAGCTGCTGGTCGATTTTATTTTGGGATGTGATTTTATCAGTAAAACTGGTCTTGGATTATTAGTGGTACACCTGTTCCTTTAAGTTCACTTCTGGTGAAAAATTTGGGTTCTGTACATGTACTAAATATAAGATGCATTGAGATACGGGAATGCTGGCTGTGGATACTACAGTTAGTGAGTTTGGTCTCACCCATCTTTCTTCCCAGCAGGCCTCTGAACTAAGGGGATTGTCAGAGAGGTTCCCAGAGCTTCTCTGTGACAATCTCAGGGTTACCAATTCTCTTGACTACCATATTCGTCTGTCTGACCACATTCCCATCAGGCAGTCCCCACATCGCCTCTCCCCACATAAGATGTAGATACTGGGAAAATTTCTCCAAAATGCTTGATCAGGGACTTATTAGGTCTTCTACATCCGCTTATGCCTCCACTATATTCCTCATTTCTAATGATCAGGGGCTGGACTTTTGGCCTGTTGTTGACTGCCGACGCCTGAATAAGAAGATTGTCCATAAATTGGTTCCTTTACCTGATCTTCATAACTTATTTACCTGGTTGTCTGGGACTAATTGGTTTACTCCGTGTACTTAACTAGAATCAAGCCTGTTATCTGATTCCTTTACCCAAAAAATGTAAACACGTTACAGCATATTGTATTGATAGGAATCTGCTTGAATTTAATAGAGTTGCCTTTGGTTTAGCTACTGGCACAGCCTTCCTTACTCGTTTGCTGGATAATATTCTTGGAGATTTGAAATTAGTATGTGTCTACAATTACCTGGGCGATTTGGTAATTTATAGTCGTTTGTTTGAAGAGCATTTGGAACATATCCAGTAACCTGCTGCTAGGTTGCAGGGGCCAGTTTGCCTGTTAAACCCAATAAGGTGACATTAGCTAGGCAGCAGGTGTCCTGCATAGGTCACATAGCACCAGGCGAGAGTATTCGCATTGATCAGGAGCGTGCTAATACCTTGAGAGCCCTTCTGAGAGGGATTGCGAAGTTCATAGGGATAGCGAATTATTTTATACGTTTTGTTCCTAATTTTGCCCAGTTTGCGGCTCCTCTAAATGAACTGCGTCGAAAAGGGTTGCGTTTTGAGTGGGGACCTGCTCAAGAGACCGCAATTGAGCATATTAAGGCGACCATAGCCAATCCTCCCGTTCTCGAAGTGCCTAATATTAATAAGAATAGAATAGAATAGAATCTTTATTTGCCTTTCAATATGTTTTCCATACAATTGGCATCGTCAGCGCGTTCACTACTTGGTTGATAATACCACAATTATTCATTCACAATAGTAATAATAATAATATAATAATACATCATAACAGTTAATCATAGAATAGTATCAAGATATATTTATGATACATCTTACGTATCCATGTAAAAAGTCTTTCCTGGTTCATTACTGTCACAAACATATATGTATAATTCACATGGCAGTTTTTTGTTTCATGTAGCATATCTCTTTTGTGTCACTGTCTAGAAACTCATCAAGTGAGTAATATGGCGTACATTTGAGCCACATTTCTATTGTCTGCTTGAAGTTATTCATCGGTAGTTCGCTCACAGCTTTTGGGAGTTTGTTATAAAATTTAAAAAAATGGTTCAAATGGCTATGAGCACTATGGGATTTAACGTCTATGGTCATCAGTCTCCTAGAAATTAGAACTACTTAAACCTAACAAACCTAAGGACATCGCACAACAACCAGCCATTACGAGGCAGAGAAAATCCCTGACCACGCCTGGAATCGAACCCGGGAACCCGGGCGTGGGAAGCGAGAACTCTACTTCACGACCACGAGATACGGGCATATAAAATTTTAAGCAAAGATGTTTATGGCGCTTTTGTGTCAATGTCAACGTTAATTATGGTAGGTCTATGTTAGTATTATTACGAGTATTATGAACATGCACTTCAGATCTTAAGTAAAGTTCCTTACATTCTCTTTAGCATATATTAAACAATTAAAAATGTATATACTAGGTAGTGTCATAACCTTTAGTTCTTGAAAATGGTTTTCGCAACTTTGTCGTGGTGCTAGTCTTGAAATGCACCTGACTGCTTTCTTCTGCCACTTGAAGATGGTACTTGAACCCACTGATTTACCCCAAAGAAGTACCCCGTATTGCAGTTGTGAATGGAAAAAGCAAAGTGTATAGAGATTAGCAGATTTTTACTGATAACATGTATCAGCTTGTATAATAGAAAGAGAGTTCGAGCAAGTTTGCCACGTAGATAATTTGTGTGACTGTCCAATCTAAGTTTTTGATCTATATGTAAACCTAGTAACTTGACATTTTTTGTATTCTGTTCAATTGGTTTCAGGTTGAAGTAAATTTCTTCAATTTTCTTTTTGTTTATTGATAAAAGATTGACTCTGCACCAGTCACTGCTCATTTCAGTTACTACTTTGTTGTATTCGATGATATACTGCAGATTTTCTACATCTGTTATTAGTGTCATATCATCAGCATACAGTACATTGTTGCATGACATATAATTTGAGAAGTCATTGATGTGAACAATGAACAGGAAAGGGCCAAGCACTGAGCCATGGGGAATTCTTCTCTTTATTTTCATGGGTGTTGACTTTTGATAGTTTGTTTTCACTAATTGTACCTTCTTGCTTAAGTATGATTGAAAAAAATTGCAATGGTTGATCTACAATACCATAATGTTCCAGTTTTTTAATCATTACTTCATGGCTTTAGTTAAATCTGACAGTGTAGTATAAGAATTTTACTGTCCAAATCGACGCATTGAATGTGGGTCTTTTGGCAGTCATCCTCTAGGAGTTCGAAGGTCAAAGGCAGCCATTAGCACAGGCGCCGAGCTTAAATATTCTGTTTACGAATGTGAGGCATTGGCCGTCTTGTTTGCGCTTGGTATGTCCCGGTTTTATGTCTAACACCTAGGCAAATCGTTAGTGATAATGCACCAGCCTTTCTTTAGGCTCCCTTCAAAGCCTTCTGTTTCAAAGCGGTGTTAAAGCATGTAATTACCACTCCATATTATAAGCATGGGTCCTATGCAAAGAGGGTCAATTGTAACCTTAAATCCGCAGAAGTCTTCCAGTAAGTGCGATTCTAGTCTGCCTTACCTTCAATACCCCATCCAAGTGGCTTTGAAGGTTACTCCGGTTTCCTTGGTGTTTGCTTGCCCTGTTAATTCCCCCATTTCGAACTTATTGGGGATTCAAGACTTAATTTATTGTATGTTCTAACCATAAGTTGTCGCGTTTTCACCCAATTTAACGCAAAAAGAAATGGCGTACCGTTGCGCAATATTATGTGGATCCATTTCCGTGACGAGAGACATAGGCTTAACTTATCATAACAAAACTCACGATTGAGCAGTTGCATCGATGTGCCGCTTGGACTAGAAGCAGCTTACAGATCAAGGTCAAAGATATTGTGCCTATGCAAGCCCAAAGGGTTCCCACATCTTCCAAAGAAAATCAGTCTCATTACTTTATTGTCACACCTCGAATGTGTTACTGTTTGTTATGTTCAACCAGCAGTATTTTTCCTACCTGGTTGCCGCTAACACCGAAGTTACCTGCCCTGGAGGTCGGTTGGTGTTTCTTTTGCTCTTGTAGTACTGGTTCCTTTCTCCTTTCAGATTCCCGAAACACAGCATTCTGTGGATGTAGTGCTCCCTGCCGATACTGGCCTTGGCGTATTGTTCCATCGTTGCAGTGGTTATCAGACGTTAGGTAGCTTCAGCAGTCATTAGTCATTCGTTAGACTGCCACTAGTCTGAGTTAGCATTTTGTGATGTGAATGCAACTCTTGGCTGCCTTTCTCATTGCTCAAAAAAGTGTTTTTGGCACTATCTCCTCAGAGGTCGATTCCTGGAGCACCATCTGTGACTGACCCTTGTGTTTTATTATTGTGTTATTTTATTTATGTATTACCAAGTTACCATCATTTGTCTCACCTGTTTGGTGATCAGTTCCTTGTTCTTTTCCATTAAACTTGTTATTATATTTGCAGTTTTATTGCATGTTCTAATTTGTTAATACAATTTCCATTCTTGGCGTTACAGTTAGTTAAATGGTTGTGCTACCAAGTTTATTATCATTTTGTTCCACCTGTTTGGTGATCAGTTGCCTGTCTTTTTAAATAAACTTTTGCTATTGCATTGCCGTTGGACAGTGTTTATTAAATTATTTTATAATTGCCATTCTTGTCGTTGAAGGCCTTCAGCCATGAAACAGTTCTTAATTTATTGCCAGTAAGGCCTCAGCCGTGAGTGTCGTTACTTATCTTAAAATTAAAATTAGGCAATTGTGTTTTTGCAGCGAGCGTTAAGACATTTGGTCACTTGTCTTTATATTTTAATAACTGTAGTTTTAGGCTGCAGCAATTTTAATCAGTTCTTAATTTATTTCCTTTAATGCCTTCAGCCATGAGCATGGTTACTTGTTATAAAATCCTAATTTGGTAATTGCATTTTAGCAGTGAGCTTTAACAACTTTGATTTGTCTTTTATATTTTAATAGGTGTAATTGTAAGTTACAACAACTTTAAACAATTCTTAATTCATGCCCATTAACGCTTTCAGCTGTGAAACAATTCCTTAATTATTATCTTTATTTTTATTTGTTGCTGATTATGAATAAATTGTGTACGATAAGAAAGGCCAACCACTAATAACTGATTACAGCCCTGTCTAAAATCGTAACCAAATCCTGTCTTCGTTGGCTACCAGGTTATTTGACATGTCAGTGCCGTGCTGAAAACGTACGTGATGAAGCTGTTGTCGATACTGGGCTGCTCCAGGTGTGCCGCTGCAGCAGCGGTATGTTTACGTTACCGCATGAAGTACCGCGGTCAGTCAGTCCTCTGGTATCGTAGACTTCATTATACAATAGTTTTTTAAAACTTTTTTTGAGCAGTGTATTTCGGTCGAAAACAACGCGTCTGACACTATCATGTGTCATGAGGGAACGGAATTTGCCTACTCTTTTCATGGTCTAAAAGCCGAAGTCCTGTTTGATAACTTCCCAGCTATGTGCAAGGCCGTACTCATGACCTCAAAAAGATGGAGGTCACGTTAGTGTCGCAATGAATGACTAAACGACGGCTCTGTATACTAGTGGTACATGTTCTGACTTTTTCCAAGATGATACCCACCGGATACGTCTACCTTGTTCACGGATCAGGCTGAGGGTTCGATTGTGAGGAACTCTATGTTTCCAGATTAGTGGTCGGCGGCCACACTTTGCCCTTGGATGCACAGTGAAACGTATTACGTATTAGAGTGATCTGGATTATCACTAGCCTCAGTTCGAAGAAACAGCTGTTAGTTTTTAAAAATATTAAGTTTTTAAATATTTTCAACATTTCACAGCCCTGTCAGGAGCTGTATAAACATTAATTTTAATATTAAAAAGCAACAGCCTCAGTTGCAAAGGTAAAACTAGGTAAACTTTGCAACTGAGGCTGTTGGTTTTTTAATATTAAAATTAATATTCAGTTTGTCCAAGAGCTTTCTCGTAGCTGCTTGGTGCGCTGTTACGCCTTCTCATAGGACACTGGTGTTTGCATAGCGTATATTGAGGATCTGAAGTCATTGCCACAAAAGCTTGGAGAATGACTCCATGAATTGCTTTATTTAACTTTATCGTTGCTGTTATATCTTTAAGGTGTGGCTGCGTGGTGTGTGACGGGTTACACCCACAACAGTGGAACAACGTTCTACAATTCCCTGCACAAGAAGATTTTAGCTGCGGATATATATCTGTGTCTCCTATATTGATTACATGTCCGCGATGTGACGCAAGGCAAAACTAGGTTAATTGTATAGACGATACCACGTGAGTTTTGGGTTGTTTATAGGTGACTCTAAGTTCACTTGGAAATGTAACATTCATTCATGCAAGAGAAACCGCATTAATTATATAAAATTATGCATTATTCAAAGCCCGGGTGAGGTCACAGAAATGTTGTTTAGCTATGCCAGGACTTTCTTTGAGAAAAGAATATGTCCTTCTGCAAAGGGAACTCAATACAAAGGCTTTGCAGTGAAACAGTTAATGACTCATGCAGTAAGAAATAAATCATTATACTACTTTCTTAATCATTTTTGAAATTGTTGGGAGAATTAAATTAATTCTGCAATTAGCGACGATTTACGTACATACATATTTGCAATTAACGTCACTACTATATGTTCACGGCTGACAGGAAACATACTGTAAGAAGCATTGAGTGATTGCTAACAGGACCCGTGGTTGCTCTACCAAACCGGCACAAAACTTTTAAGACTGAACGATCTGCCTACAACTGATGCCACTCCGATAACAAGGTATATTCGACGATTGAGTCAATAGACACATTTTAACTGACTGACAAAACGTCATTCTTTCTGTTAGGTTGAGGTGGCTTCAGAAGACTTGGTTCATTTACAAAATCGTCATGCCTCCAATCCATAACTGCCATAAATAGAAGTGATACCCCGAGGAACTACAATTTGCCTATCAATGATATGCCGTAATATCAGCATGCTATAAACGGTATGAACAAACGTCTATCGCTGACAGTCTCATAGAGGCGACAGTAGCACTGATGTATTATTCATTGCCTTTTCAGTCACGTGTTCTGACGTAAGGTGATAAATACGACTGTCACTGTGTTGAAGCACATCGCGAACAGACTGGCGTTAAAGCTTGTCATTAAATATTCAATCGCTATCAGCGGTTATTACGTCTTTGTCCTAGATCTCGCCAAAGGATCTGGGACAGGGCATTGAAGTACCTGCAGGCAGAGAGCTTGTTAAATATTATAATTCTCATCATATTACTCATTCTCTTACGCTGAAACGTTACTTAAGTCCTGTGACTGAGATTAACACTCTGTGACAAATACGTACACTATATTCATTCGTTCCCTTCGTGTTGAAAGTCGTCATCCTTTCAACTAGTTCGTACCATCCATCTCTTCCTTTATTTTATTAAGCTTTCTCTTACAAGATACCTACAATTTTATGTTTTGTTCCCCTCTGTGCCATTATTTTTCTCGTTCTCAACGAGTATTTGGATACATGACTCAGTTCCTCTTAATAATTTTACGTAAAACGACATCGTATTAAGGTTTATGTAAACTTTACAGGTACCGAAAGAGGTGGAGCAGTGGTTCGCAGAGTGGTTTCACTTTTTGTAGGACACTGGTTCACATCCCTGTGTGGCGACTCACATTTAGGCTTCCTACAGGTCCACTACATCGTTTGACGAGAATTCACGGGTGACTCACTACAAATGAACGGGGCCGATTTTATTCTTTATCTTGCCCACGATCCAAGTCAGTTATCAAACTACGTCCTCGTCGGTAACGTTAAATGTTGTCTTGAGTACTTTCCAGGTAATTTCATGTTTTAGATTTCATTGAACTGTAGGAGTTACCCACTAACTGACTGGAAACACATACTGTTCGTCAAGATAAAGACCGAGGAACCTGTGTGGCATTGCCAGACGCAATAAAACAGGCCTTCATTTATTTCTTTTAATACCTACAGTTGCCGTATCCTCGGCGGCGGCTGGTAGCTTAGCAAACCGGCAAGGAATGTGGTGAACCAAGTGGCAGGCTTAGGCAGAAGACTTTACTAAGAGAGCTCCGGTCTGTGGTGTGGAAGGCCAGTCCGGTCGAAAATACAGCTCTGTGTTGGCGGTGACCACTGCGCACATGTGATGTATTTCACGCGCCATTCTGGGAGTACTCTGTCCCTCCCAGGTCACTTACCGTGTTATCACATTAGGTGGACCGCTATTTCAGATGCCATGATCAATGTTAATCCTGGCCCACCGGTTCATTGGGCTGTCTGACCCAAGTCACGCTACAGTTTAGAGCGGTTTGGGCCCAAGGCTGGAACGATTTAGCATCAGTGGCGGCTTGTATAAGAAGCTGGTTTTTATCCTCCATGGCTATGGATCAGTGGTCAGGTTGCATGGTCGCAAGAGTGACTACTGGAACAGTCCCACACAAATGATGTTATAACAATAATCAAAGAATCGAGTGCCTATGAGTATGGTCGATCCTACTGATCGACTGACTGTAGCCTAGCGAGCTACAGTATTTATGGCGTCGAGGAGAGGCTCTGCATTTTGACGTCATTCGGGAAAACTGCACGATGCGTCGGCAGACTTTTGTACTGCTACATTTGCTTAACCAACCTGTGTTAGTGTCTTAAATGCTTTGTCAAATACCTGATGGTTGTTCTTGCGTCCTCTTTCGCGCTCCCTACATCATGTTATAAGGGTAACTGAAGCAGGTTGATCTGCACTCGTCAAACCCTTTCCCGCTCAGCTCTCTCGCACTCACACATGAAACTGTTGATATCGCTCTCTTGTTGACGACTAACCGCGTCGTAATATTTACGCCTAGCGAGTGGTTCGTGTTGATACTTCAGAGCACTTGAGCAATGCTGTTCTGTCCGGGCTTAGGAAGTTTCTCTCTGCCGTTCGTTTATTTTCTCGAATCATACCGAACACTTACCGCGGAGTTGTCCTTACTATTGCCTTGACTACATTCTGCATTTCTTTATCATCAAGGCTGCAGCTTTCTTTGGACCTGCAATTCAAATCTGGCTGCTATTGCACTAGTTTATTTTCTTTGGTATTGTGTAGCTGTGAATCCTTCCTATCTTTTGCCACTGCTTCACAGCAGCCACACATCTAGCCCATGACCCAATACACGTTGTGTTCCCGAAAGAGATTCTCATTATTCTCCTCTCCTGAGCTGAATGTTCGCTGCTGATTGCTCTGGTGCTTTCTGAAGCAATTTCTTATCGTTACTGTCAGGTTTACCTTTTCGTTCCACTTACATTGATGCTATGATAGTCTTCTAACGCATGATTATTGTCACTATATATTCCGTGAATATGAATGGTAGAGCTTGTTCTTTGTCATCAGACTTGATACACAACTGCGTCGAACACACACGCGGCCATCACTGCATAACAGGGTGCAGAAAGCCTCATTGAACGTACTGCGTTCTGCAAAACAGGCCACTACCAACTGTGATCATATACCACATAAATCTCAGGCGTTCATGTTTTATAAATAATGCCTGTCTTCAGACAGTGAAATCGATACCCTGAGATAACCCCTGCCATTGAATGCAACGACTGCCTCGAGTCATCAAAGGAGGTTATCCCACAGAACTTGTGACATCAAAAGGACAATATAATGTCCAGCGACGTTAATGTGACCACCTGTCAAAAACCTGAATAGCCCCCTTCCGCAGTGTGGACAGCTGCAAGACCTACAGGAAGATTGTCATTGAGGCTCTGGAAGTGACTGACAATGTGCACTATGCAGACTCCACTGGCTTGTCCAGCTGCGCTAGTTTTCTTGGTGGAGGATACATAGCGCCTAGAGCCAGATCGAAGTGGTCCCGTAGATCCTCGGTTGGGTTTTAATCCGAGGAGTTTGGTGGACAGAGGGGTATGGCAGACTCATACTGGTGCTCTTCGAACCACGCAGCACACTGCGAATTGTGTGAAATGTGGCATTGCTCTGCTGGTAGATAGCGACAAGAAAGATACTACATATACGGGTGGACATGGTCCCGAAGGACAGATCTATTCTGCCTTCTACAGCGATGAGATCACCCCGGGAATGCCACGTAAACATTCACCAGCTCACAAAGTTGGTTGTTTGATTGGTTGATTTGGGGCTAGGGAGCAAACAATGAGGTCATCGGTCTCATTGGATTAGGGAAGAAGGGGTGGGGAGGAAGTCGGCCGTGCCCTGTCAAAGGACTCATACCGGTATTTGTCTGAAGTGATTTAGAGAAATCACGAAAATTCTAAATCAGGATAGCCAGACGATGGTTTGAACTGTCGTCCTCCCGAATGCGAATCGAGTGTGCTAACCACTGCGCTACGTTGCTCCGTGTATCGCAATGTTAGCTCGATTTTTGCAAAGTTTATGCCTTCAGACGTTTCACGTTCAATGGATCATAAAAAGGGCCCATAAAACCGGTCTTCTGAAAATTCCACATGTTGCCATTTTGCCTCGAGACCGATTTCAATTTTGCTTCACTGAAACTGTCATTAAAGAAGACCTGGTTCTTTTGTACTTGGTAATTCTGCTTAACTGAAGTTGTTATTCAAGATGGTCAACCTGTTTTCTGTTTTGATAATTTAACTGAAGCTGTTATTATCTTAATCCTGCATGTTTGTTCAAAAAATCATATGGCTCTGAGCACTATGGGACTTAACGTCTGAGGTCATTAGTCCCCTAGAACTTAGAACTAATAAAAACCTAACTAACGTATGAACATCACACACATCCATGCCCGCTGCAGGATTCGAACCTGCGACCGTAGTGGTCGAGCGGTTCCAGACTGAAGCACCTAAAACCGCTCGGCCACAGCGGCCGGCTCCCTGTTGCTATTTGGTAACTTTACTTAACGGAATCTGTTATCACCGAAGTCCTGCTCATTTGGTGTTTGGTACTTTTTCTTAACTGAAATTATTATTATTGGAGGCTGCCTGTTTTGTGCTTGGTGATTTTACTTGAATGAAGCTGTTATCATTGAAGGAGTGCCTGTTTCCTATTTGGTAATTGTACTTTACTATAGCCCTTATTATTGAAGGCCTGTTTGTCATCTATTTGGTAATTTTACTTAACTGAAGTTGTTATTAAAGAAAACCTGCCTGTTTTCTATTTGGTGATTCTAACCAACTGAACCTGTTATCACTGAAGGCCTGCCTGTTTTCTGTTTGATAATGTCACTTAACTGAAGATTTTATTGGAGAAGGCCTGTCTGTTTTCTGTTCGGCAATTCTACTTAATTGAAGCTGTTATTGAAGAAATCTGCATGTTTTCTATTTCGTATCTTATTTAACTGAAGCTGATATTATTTAAGACCCGGTTGTTTTATGTTTGGTAATTGCAGCGGATATTATTGAAAGCCTCCTGGCACTTTTTAATGAAATTGACTGCTATTTTATAATTTGGGTTTGCTGAATTATTAATCAAGGCCTACCTGTTTTTGGCTTGGTTCAAATGGCTCTGAGCACTATGGAACTTAACTTCTAAGGTCATCAGTCCCCTAGAACTTAGAACTACTTAAACTTAACTAACCTAAGAACATCACACACACCAATGCCCGAGGCAGGATTCGAACCTGCGACCATAGCGGTGACGCGTTTCCAGACTGTAGCGCCTAGAACCGCACGGCCCTACCTGTTTTTATCGCCTTGTTATTGACAGCTGATATCTTACTCAGTCCGTGCTGTAATTAACTGAAATTGTGAGTGCCAAAGGCCTACATGGTTCGGAGGTATATGTGTCAGTAAGGTAGTTACAGAAAATGACACATGATGGTTCATGGCCCTAAGTTTTCCCCTTTGTCCATAATTGTAGATTTCCGTTCGTAGAAGACCGTGGTTCCGTTCTGGCAGAAGGGCTGGGGGGGGGGGGGGGGGACTTGAATTATTCACCCATTCTCTGGTCATTCCTCATTTCCTGTGATCATATCCTCGGACATCTAACGACAGAGCACTTAGAAGTCGGGAACTTAGCAAGGAGCGTAGTGTTCCAGCACTGGCGGCCAGGTTCTAAGTGTTATGGGACATAACATCTGAGGTAATCAGTCCCCTAGATTTAGAACTACTTAAACCTAACTAACCTAAGGACGTCACACACAGCCATGCCCGGGGAAGGATTCGAACCTGCGACCGTATCAGCAGCGCGGACTGAAGCGCCTAGAACCGCTCGCCCACAGAGGCCGGCGCTTGAGCATTGGACCCGGGAAATGACACCAGTTGAACAGGAGGGGGGAGGGGGGGAATTGTTTCTGTCGGAGGCATGCGCAATCGTATTCTCGTTTTGGTGTTCAAATGCCTCTGAGCACGATGGGACTTAACTTCTGAAGTCACCAGTCCCCTAGAACTTAAAACTACTTAAACCTAACCAACCTAAGGATAACACACACATCCACGCCCAAGGCAGGATTCGAACCTGCGACTGTAGCGTTCGCGCGGTTCCAGACTGTAGCGGTCGCACGGTCTCAGAATGTAGCGCCTAGTCCCCTCGGCCAACCCGGCCGGCGTTCTCGTTTTCAAGCTCTCTTCGGATGTGCCCTCAGTTCTATCTGTGCCCTTATGGGACAAGAACCGTTCTGCGGTGTTGAATTTGTTAGCTCTGTGGCCTGTTGCCTGATAGTCTGTATTTGGAGCTTGGGCATTTGTGTAAATTACCTACCAAGTACCCCTGCCATCAGAGGCAAAAGTTGCCTCTGGTTTGCAAGGTGCCAGGTAGTTTGTCCATTTGTAATTTCTCATGGTCCGTTACTCTCTGGTTAAAGATCTAGTGCTCAATTTGTTGGTCGGGTGTGATTTTATTCAGAAACCTGGATTAGTGCTCCACTTAGCGAGCCGCACATTGTCTTTTAGGTTTTCGCCTAAAGAAGAAAGATTTTTGCTCTTGCCGTTGTGCAACTGTGGGTGATTCGGCTAATTTGCCATGTTTCTGATGTGCCCCTTCTTGAGATAGGTCAGGCAGGACATTTGTTGAATTTACTAGGGGAGTTTCCTGAGGTTTTCTCTAATAAGTTGGGACTCACTTATGTCACACAATACCACATGACGATATTCCGGTGCGACAGTCTCCATATCGCCTCTCGCCACCCAAAATGAAAATCTTGAGACAGAAATAGGCGAGTATGTTGGAGTATAGGGTCGTTCAACAGTCTAACGATTTTTCTCGTTTCTAAGCTCAGCGCCAGGACTAGAAGCCGGTAGTTGATTATAGACTCCTTAATAAAAAGGTTATCTTATAATCTGTCCTCCTGCCTGATCTTCACATCTGCCTTACCTGGTGGTGGTGGTGGTGGTTAGTGTTTAACGTCCCGTCGACAACGACGTCATTAGAGACGGAGCGCAAGTTCGGGTTAGGGAAGGATTGGGAAGGAAATCGACCGTGCCCTTTCCAAGGAACCATCCCGGCATTTGCCTGACACGATTTAGGGAAATCACGGAAAACCTAAATCAGGATGGCCGGAGACGGGATTGAACCGTCGTCCTCCCGAATGCGAGTCCAGTGTGCTAACCACTGCGCCACCTCGCTCGGTATCTTACCCGGTTTTCTGGGGCTAAGTGGTTCACAGTGTCTGATCTGAACCAAGCTTGTTATCAGATTCCTCTTGCCGAGGAATTCAACATTTCACCGCCTTTATGAGTTCAACCGGGAGCCGTTCGGCTTGTCCACTGGGGCGGCAGTTCTGTTTAGTTTGTTAGTTCATATAGTGGTAGACTTCAAGTTTTTTCGTGTCTTTAATTACATTGGTGATATTATCATTTATAATCAGTCGTTTGGGGATCATATTTCCCATCTTTGGGGAGCTCTCTCCAGGTTCCTGGATTCGAGGTTGACCTTTAAGCCGTCCAAGATTACATTTGCTAGAAAACAGGTGTCCTTTTTGAGCCATTTAATTTCCGTGGACAGCACTAGAACTGACCAGGAACGAATTAAGGTCTTGAAGAAATTTCCTCAGCCTCGCAATAGGAAGGAGGTAGCAAGATTAATTGTGATGTCGAATGATTTTCGGCGTTTTGTACCTGGTTTTGCCCAGATGACCGCTCCCATGAATAAATTACGTAGGAAGGGGGAGAAATTTGTTTGGGGTGAGAGCCAACAGGGAGCTTTTGAAGCTATCAAGACCACTATCACCAACCCACTAGTCTCAGCCGTTCCGGATTTCTGCAAAAGATTTATCGTTGAAAGTGATGCGTCCAATGCCGCTATTTGCTCTGAGCACTATGGAACTTAACATCTCAGGTCATCACTCCTCTAGAACTTAGAACTACTTAAACCTAACTAACCTAAGGACGACAGACACCCTCATGCCCTAGGTAGGATTCGAAACCGTGACCGTAGCGGTCGCTATGTTCCAGACTATCGCCTAGAACCGCTCCGCCACCCCGGCCGGCTCCACCGAAAAAGGTTGCTACAATCCGAGAGTGAGGATAACCCTATAGACAAACTCTTTATCGATTATGTAGCGCCTCTTCCTTGTACTAGCAATGGGAACCGATGTATTCTAGTGCTTGTAGACGCGTTTTTCAGTTTGGTGTGGTTAATCCCTACTCTTGGTGTCATAGTGGACATTACCACTGCACATCTCACCAAAATCTTCAGCTAGTTTGGATCTCCTAAGGCTCATGTTAGCGATAAATCTATGCCGTCTGTTTCCGAAAAGTTTAAGCAGCTTTGCTTTCATAACGCCGTTAAACACCTAATCACCACGCAGCATGGCTCGAGTATATCACAATATTAAGTCAGCTTTGATCATTTACCGTCATAAGTCTCCGAATAAGTGGGATACCATCTTGCTCTGCCTCAATTTTGCATTTAACATTGCACAGCACGAAGCATCCAAGGCAGCTCCTGCCGCTCTATTGTTGGCATATCCCATCAATTCCCCTCTATCCAACATCAGCGACCTCCTGCCTTCGTCCGTTTCTCCTGAAGATCTTAGGGAAAACTGGGAATGTGCAAGGAATAACACTAAGTTATCCGACCGCCTCCAGGCACGGCGATGTAATAGGAATAGACTCTCCTTTCAGGGTAAGGTAGGATATGAAGTTTTCCTGAAGAACTGTGGCGGTCGGGTGACGGGTGGTGTCAAGCTCGATAAGTGCGCTCCTCGTTTCATAGTTCCATGCTCTATCATCAGAATTCTGAGTCCTCTGACCTTGCTTGTCAGGCATATGGTCACTGGTAAGGTCCTCAGGGTACGCCTTAATCAACTTATGGCCGTTAGTTAACCTTCCCCTCTTTCTTCTGTGGGCTGGACTGGGGTCCATTGGTTTAAGGCTGAGCTGTGGCGGGGTTCGTGACATCGCTTTTCGAATTCCTGGCAACACTAGCTCCCTGTCGTGTGATGTCCCTCTGGTTTGAGGACATTAAGATATTTGCTCGACGGTGTTGATGGAGAGGGAGCGTTTTGTGGCGTGACGAGTTGGTGAGTGGTAACGGAGTGAGGAGGGCGGTGAGCGACGGCCGCCCGGCGAGTAAGGCGTGCACCTGGGCAAACGTCTTGGGCACAGAGTCCGACGAGTGGTTGCTGGGCGATTTTAGAGCCGATTCGGATCCGTGGCTGACTTCGAGAGCAGTCTTCATGCATAGCCTAGCCAGCCAAATCTGGGACGTGACACACCGATGAGAGAGTTGACGCCAGTTTTGACTGACCGAATTCTGGGCCCCCTCTGAAACTGGCACGCTTCAGCTTCGATTCGTGAACTTCCGTTAATTTTTGGTTTTGAAGTAGTGTTATTTTGTTATTGATTCCTATAGGTCTGATGCGATCATTTCGATTTCTTAGCTGATCTATTCACCACCAGTTGGTTCCTTGAATTGTGGCTGTTGTTTGCTTTCCCTTCGTTGATACTGGCCTTGGTTGCGTGTTAACGGATGTCTTAAACTGTGTGAGCCGATGGTGTATCCTGATACGCTACGTTAAGTTGTTTATATTCTTGCCAAACTTTTTCGAATAAGTACTTTACCTTGCAATACTGCTAGGTGCCGGTCACCAAATACCCTCTGGACATTGTAGACGCCGTCGCTCTGTTCATATTATTGGCTTAGTAGGTACCTGTGTCTCAAAATTGGCAATTGCTGGGTCAATGTAATGGGCATTGGCTGCCTAGTTATCTTTCAGGCATTTCGCCGTCGTTGTAGAGGCGGTATCTTTCAGTGACGCGGTTATACCGTATGGCCAGTTATTGTTGCTTTCACGTAATTAACGTTGCTTTGTTAATATTTCTTCTGCCCGTCTTTACCCAATGAAAAGGGTATTGGAAGGTCGGTCCTCTCGTTGTCATTATTCTTGGCCTTCCTTCTTGGTGTAGTCTTGTGCTCCTTGCGTATCAGCCTTCTGGTGCACCTCTTATGAAGAGGCTACTCAAAACTCTTCGTTACTTAGTAGAAGCAGTTAGTCATGAAGGCCTACCTGTTTTCTATCTGGTAGCCTTATTTAACTGAAGCCGTCATTAAAAATGGCCTACTTGTTTTCTGTTTGATAAACTTACTTAACTAAAGCTGTCATCATTGAAAGCCTGCCTGTTCTCTATTTGGTAATTTTACTTTACTGAAGCAGTTATCAAAGAAGATCGACCTATTTTCTATTTGGTAATTTTAGTGAAGTGAACATGTTATTATTGAAGGCTGCCTGTTGCCTTTTAGTTAAATTAAGAGCTGTTTAATAGCTTGGGTTAGCTGTTTTCATACTCCTATTATTGAGATGTGATATCATTCTCAGTCTGTATTGTAATTAACTGAAATTGTGATTGACAAAATACTACCTGGTTCAGAGGTATTTGCGTCAGTTAGATAGTAACAGGAAATGACACATGATGGTGTATGGGCCCTAAGCCCTAACCCTTTGCCTGACGTCAGTTCACCCATAGTTGCAGATTACAGATCTAAAAAGTATCTCAGTAACAACCGCCAAAATTTAATTTATTAGCGACCTTTTGTTTTGGAAATAATGTCACTGGTGGTAGAATGAATAAGACTTCTAAAATATCATTTAAGATAAATTTTAAGGAAAGAATCTTAAGACAAATTTTCTGAAATCCTGATGCTAAATTCCAACCATAACAGTGATGTTTAATAAGATTAAGAAAGTGGCGTTTAATAATGCAGGCCAAATTCAAGGTTTAGAGAACTACTGAAATGATTAACAGGCATTTAACATAAAACAGATCACATGTAATTAGGAAAAAGAAGTGGTCCCGGTAAATTGGCTGATTACAAGTTTACAAGTTTACATATAACACTAGTAGCTGGTCGTGCAGTCGGGGTGCCGGTGTATGGCACAAACCACGCTAAACTTGGTTGGGAAACTGAGTTCTTAGGCTTTCGCAGTAATATGGTTAACAGGGAGAGCAACCACGTCACGACTGACCATTTTCTTTCCTTAAAATCCATCTAGATTAACTCACAACATAGATCACATGTGTGGTCAACATATCCTGTAACATATAAATTACTAGTTAACACAAATAGAAAAAAATTACACCAGCGAAGGTCATTGGAGGAAATTTATGAAAAGCGAGTCGTTCGCTGAAATCGCGTTATGAACTGCTTAATTTCAACAGAGCCATTTCGGCCAAAACCAGGCAAGGGGCTTCCACTTCGGTAGTTTAATAGTAAAAATATACGCAGTATAATGACCCTAACGAATTCACTTCAAAAGTTCACAAAAACTGCTTTACAGATGACCATGGATAACCAGAACAGCAAGTAGGTGAAAAGCCTTTTCACACGTCAGCTATAGCTACCGGGACAGTAACGGAATGCTAAACGTAATTCCAAGGAAGTGGAAACATAAGTTAAAAACGTTCAGTCACTGGCTGCATTCAGTTGAGCATATCCATTAGACGCCATTGTGTTCGATCCTTTTGAGCGGACCGATAGAAGATCAAACCGTCACCGCAGTGGACACGGACTTTTCGGAATAATGCAATTTCAGGTGGCAGTAGTGGCACACTAAATAACTTCTACATCGGGCAATCTCTACTAATCCACCTGATTCAGGATATCACGCAATCCGACTAATATTCCAAATGCAGCAGCGTGCCAAAGATCTTGCTGGCCACAATTTCACGGTGCTTACTACCCACCGTCGCCATACTGACCGCTAGACAATCGATCACTTAGAGGGAGCAAGCAATCCTGCGGTCGCTCTTAAATCGACCCCACCGTTACTTCTCTTCCCTCTGGTGGCGAAATCTGATCTGACTCAACCACCGCCTGTGATGCTGCCCAACCAGAGGGATCTGTCGGTATTGAATCGCGCCGCAATGTACCCACGCGGCACACTCTTCCTGTCTGTGTAACTACTACAGTCTACGACCGTTTCCCTCAACAGTTCTCCCAACACTCTGCCTTCCATTATCAGATGTCCTATATCACGATACCTCAGGATGCATCCCGTCAACCGATCCCCTTCTTTTTGTTAAATCGTATCGTAGTACTTTTCACCCTGCCTCGATCCCGCACCTCAGCATTTGTTTTCGCATGTACCATCTAATTCGAAGCATTCTCCTTTAGCACATAATTTCAAAAGCTTCTAGCCTTCAGATTATTCTGTAACACCACAGGTGGTAATTTCAATTTATAGTAAGTCTGTGCAACAAACAAATACTTAGAGAAATGAGTTTCTGAGGCTTAAATTTGTGTTGTATGTTAACGTACTTATCTTTTTCAAAACAGTTTTTCTTGCTATGGCAGATCTGTCTTAACAACTCAGAGTAGTATATCCTTTTTTACTTCCGCCATCGTCCATTAAACTAACAAATAGAGTGGAAAGCGGACACGCCATGAAAATAAAATCAGCTATGTTGCAGAGTGTCGCTGCAAGACGAACTAATAAAACGCGATTTTTTGCAGTGGCAGGAAATTGTGGACACTAAAACGGGGATTGACAATTAGAGTGTAATGTAAACAGTGTTTTCCATACTCTTACTAATGATTATCTGTTTAACTGAATAACTTCTACTGCCTCTAAATGAAGACTGTGGTGACTATTTCCTACACCATGGAAACGTCCTGCTAGGCATACGAGGATTGCTGAGTGAGATAAACCTCAGATCCTCGCTCTTATGAAAAAAGGGCTATGCTGAGCTCATTAAAAATAGGTGCAGCCTAGTAGTCAGTCTAATTAATGTAGTAGGTTAACTTCAATTCACGGTGTTACCAAGTAAAACCTATTACTTCTTTTATTGGAGTTATACCTTTGATGAGATTGTATTACAAGAACAAATAAGTTTCAGAAAAAGAACCTGCGCGGACGGTGTTCTTAGTATAAAACAACTGACAGACACAAAGAAAAGCGTTTTAACCTAGAGTCGCTCACAGTGTATGTAATTATGAAAAAGCTTTTGACTAATTCAGTAGACAGCTACTGTGACATCATGGAAAAAGAGGCTTCGCAGCGCATGTAATTAACTACATGAAAGCTTTTTACGAACACAAGAAAATTATAATCGAAGATGGAAATAACTTGTCGACACAATCAACAACAACACAGGGAATTACACAAGAATGTGCTCTAGGTCCAAGTCTTTTCAGGATCTACATCGATGACCTAGCCAGGACTTGGAAACAAAATATAATCTACTACATAAAGATCAACAGAGAGAAATGTTGTAATATCCTGCTGGAAGTTATTGATCAAATAATGATTCAAGGAAACGAAATTAATTTTCAAAGAACCATCAATAACCTAATTTTGTTAAAAATACACGTGACGTGAAAACCTTCATTAGTAAAACGACATTCAAGCGGAAATCTCCTGCAAGATCTATAATATTAGTACATAGTGCAGCACTGCAACAACAAACCAACTTTCAATATCTTGGCCGGGTCAAAATGTAGACCATAAAAGTGTTAACAGATCCTAAACTTTAGCATAATGCTACAAAAGCTAGCCACGAAAGAGACGTAGGTGAAGTTTTACAAAGTCATGACACTACCTACAATGCATTATGGATCTGCAACTTGGGTTCCCACGGAAAAAGTTTATGTGCAGGATCCATTCTGCGGGAATGAGATTTCTGCGCAGTATTAAAGAGAGCACCAGAATTGATTGCATCAGAAACGAAGACATCGCAAATGAATTAGAAGTTGATATAATGCGCGAGAAAGTAGATTTGATTAGATATAGACATTAAGAGCATGTAGATAAAATGCATGAAGACCGACTTCCAAAACAAATACTTGATTACAGACATTGTAGGACAAGACCAAGGAGAAGGTCATGGAAGAGACACATTCACCTTTTTGAACCGAACGGTAAATCACCTAATCGATTACGTGAGAAGAAGGAGTAGACGAAGAAGAATTTCAAGTTATGTGGCATATTACGTTCTATTTCATAACTTTGTTACATCAAGTTAAAAAAAAAACTTCCAATTTCTACACCATGTAATATCAATAATAATAACAAAGATTAGAAAATAGCAGATTTGCCCAGCAGTCTCACAAGATCTTAATCTGGGAGTATTTGGTAGATAGAAGAAATGTCTAGGTCACTACTTGAGCTTAATATTTGAAAGACTACTGCACAAACTATCTAAATTTATTTACGTTGTTACACCTTCTCCCAATAACATGCTGACCATCTTCCTTCTACTGTGACTGACAAAAGCTCATTTCAGGTGACGCAGAAGTTAGTCAGACTTTGTTAGGTAGCTTCCGAGACAAATATATTTATTTGTTCCTAGAATCCCTTGCTTTAGTACCCTACTATTCTCAGCAATTGCTGTTGTCCTAAGTACAAATGATGAATTTTGTCCAATACGGCCAATGCCCAAAGTACGACAATGTTCTTTCCAAATATGTTAATTGGGCTTGAAAAGACGAGGCTTTGAGACGAACAAAAAGTCAAATTAATTCGATTCTCATCGGACAACGATTAAATGTTGTTTGTCTTCTAAGTACCAATAATGTCATACCAATACTAAAAAGCAATCAAGACTGTGATCACAATGTAGCTGCTATATACAAAGTTTGTTTCTTACTATTGGAGTTCATTTTTCTAGAGACTAGAAGAAAGAGCGTCGTGCCGCAGAATTCATTGAATTTCATTGCTATCCTAACCCAGACAAATACGCCCGTGGTCGACCGGTAGCATCCTTGATTAGTAATCAAAACGACCTTAGTCCCTGGAAAGAACCCCGCCACGGTTTACATTTTGAATAGAAATTATCAGCATAGGCTCCCGGAGACTTCCGACATAAGAACCCATCCACATTTGGCCAACGGCTTTGTCAAACGGGGCAGAATTTCAGAGCACTCTCTTGTCCTTGGGTTGTGAAACTACCCCCAAAGGCGAAAAAATCAGTAATGGTCAACAGCATGAGAATTTAGAAGGCAAACAGAAGCCTGTCCATTAAAGACAAATAATGTGTATCCACAGGACATGCGGTCTGTAGTTGAAAAAGCGAATGACGACGTATCCATTGCTAAATTTTTCGCTAACAGTCCCCGTTCGGGTCTCTAGGAGGGCAGAGCCAAGCGGTGAGGTGACCTTGAGAAAAAGATTAAATAACCAACGAAACAACGTTTCACGAGCCTGGGGGTATAATGTCAGAACCTTGACCGTGGTAGGGAAGGTAGAAGAATCGAGAAGGGAAATGCAGACTCAATCTAGATATAGTTGGAGTCAGTGAAGTGAAGTGGAGTGAAGATATGGACTTCTGGCCAGAGGCGTCCACGATAGTATCAACAGCAGCAGAAAGCTGTATAACGTGGGTAGGATTCGTTAAAACCAGGAAGGTAGGGCAGAAACTGTGTTACTGTGAACAGTTCAGTTGTGCGACATCGACAACGATAGTTCATATATACAAGCCGACGTCGCAAGCTGAAGAAGAAGAGAGATACTGTATGGGGATATTGGACGGACAGTGCATTACGCAAAAGGGAAATGAAAATCTAATACTCGTGATGGATTCGAATGCGGTTGTAGGAGGAGGAGGAGTAGAAGAAAGGGTTACGGGGGAGCATGGACTTGATACGAGAAATTATAGAGGAGAATAGACTAATTGAATTCTGTAATGAATTTCAGCTAGTATTAGTGAATACTCTCTTCAAGATTTACAAGAAGAGGTGTACTTGGGAAAGGCCAAGAGGTACGGGGAAATCTCAATTAGATTACATCATGATCAGACAGAGGTTCCGAAAGCAGATACCGGATTGTAGGGCGTATCCGGGAACAGATATAGACTCAGATCAAAATGTAATAGTGGTGAAGGGCAGGCTGAAGTTTAAGAGATTAGTCAGGAAGAATCAATATGCAAATAAGTGGGACACGGAAGTACTAACGAATGGGAGAAACGCCTTATATTCTCTAAGGTTACAGATATGCGATATGGATTATCTCACTAGAGATCACAGTTGTAGAGGAATGGACCTCTGTAAAAAGGACAGTGATAGAAACTGCAAAGAGAATCATAGGTACGAAGAAAGTAACTGCGAAGAAACCCTTGGTCATAGAAGACATACTTCAGTTGATCGATGAAAGAAGGAAGTACAGAAATGTTCAGGGATATGCAGGAATACAGAAATACCAGTCACCAAGGACTGAAATAAATAGGAAGTGCTGGGGAGCTAAGACGAAATGTCTGCATGAAAACTGTGAAGAAATCGAAAAAGACATGATTGACGACTCAGTGTATTCGAAAGCTCAAACAATCTACAGTGAAATTTGAAACAAGGGTGGTAATGTTAAGAGAGCAACGGGAGTTCCACTGTTATACAGAGTAGAGAGCGGATAGCTGGAAACAGTACACTGAGAGCCTCTGTGAGGTTGAGGATTTGTCTTATGTGATGGAAGAAGGAGCAGGAGTCGAATTAGAAGAGAGAGGGGATTCAGTATTCGAATTTAAACGAGCTTTGGAAGACTTAAGACCTAATAAGGCAGAAGCGATAGACCACATTCCAGCAGAATTTCTAAATAACTGGGGGAAGTGGCAACCAAACTTCTAGTCACGTTGGTGTGTAGACTGTGTGTTTCTGGCGAAATACCATCTGACTTTCGGAGAAATATCATCCACCCAATTCTGAAGACTGCAAGAGCCGACAGATATGAAAATTATCGCATAATCAGCTTAACAGCTCATGCATCGAAGTTGCTGACAAGAATAATATACAAAAGAATGGAAACGAAAAGTGTTGAGGATGTCGTAGATGATGATCAGTTTTACTTGAAAAAAGCTAAAGTTACCAGAGAGGTAATTCTGACGTTACGGTTGATAATGGAAGCAATACTAAAGAAAAAATCATGACACGGTCTTAGGATTTGTCGGCCAAGAAAGAGAGCGACAGTGTCAAATGGTGCGAGATGTTAGGAAGTCTAAGAAAAACAGAAGTAAGCAATAGGGGGAGACAGCTATTCTACAACATGAATGGGAACCAGAAGGCAGTGATAAGAGAGCTCGGATTCAAAAGGGTGTAAGATGGAGATGTAATCTTTCAGCATTAAAATTCAATATATGCAACTAAGAAGCAATGATTAGTTTAAAACGGAAGTTCAGGATAGGAAATAAAATTCAAGATGAAAGAATATCTATGATGCGATTCGCTGATGACATTGTTATCATCTGTGTAAATGAAGAAGAATTTCATGATCTGCTGAAGGGAATGAATCATTAGATTACTAAATATGGATTGAGAGGAAATCGAAGGGAGATGAGAGTGATGAGAGGTAGCATCAATGAGAACAGCGAGTAACTTAACATCAGGACTGATGGTGACGAAGTAGATGAAATTAAGAAATTTTAGTACGTAGGCAAGAAAATAATCAATGACGGACGGAGCTAGCGCGACATCAAAAGCAGAATAGCACTGGCAAAATGGGATTTCCTGGCCATGGGAATTCTACTAGTGTCAAACATAGTTCGTAATTTTAGAAAGAAATTTCGGAGAAAGTACATTTGGAGCACAGTATTGTATGGTAGTCAACCATGGACTGTGGAAGAACGGGAATAGAAAAGAATCGAAACATTTGAGATGTTTTACAATGTAGAAAATTTGGTGGGCTGACTAGGTAAGGAATGATAAGGTTCTGTGCAGAATCAGAAGGGACAGGAATATGTGGAAAACAGCGAAAAGATATAGAACATCTGTTCAGACATCAAGGAATTATTTCCATAGTAACAGAGGTAGCTGTCGAGAGTAAACACTTAGAGGGAGACAGGTATCTGAAAACATCCAGCAAATAACTGAGGACGTAGGTTGCAAATGCTAGTCTGAAATGAAGAGGTTGGCGCAGCGGCGGGACGCATCAAACCAGTCAGAAGACTAATGACCCAGAAAGAGTACCTTTGTTGGATCCATGCATGCTCATTTATATTGCATCAAGCAATCAATGCTTTGCTTCGCGTTGTGGTGTGTAATTATGAACCGAACGAGTGCCGACACGCATAACAAATTTTTTCATCAGAACGGCATCTGACCATTAACACGCTTTTACTGAACATGTTTTCATCTCAGTATAAATGTTTGTAGCAGTTGAACACGTGCAGATTTCAAGTAGATATTACAGTGAATCCTAGTGTGTCAACGGTTGAGAGTTTCAGCGAATTTTTTCCTGTTGCCTCTGGCCCACACTAACCCACCTGTCCAGCACACACTTAAAAATACTGCATGTGTGGTAGCATACCCTTCGTTCGTGAATGTGTATTACCAATTACCTTTTGTTAGGGGGCCAAGTCCTTAAGCCATTGTAACTATTCTTGTTACCTTATTTACCTTTTCCCAAACATCTTTGTCAGTCGTCGTATTAAGAACCATTAAAGGTCATCCTTTGTGATCATTTAACCACCATCTTCCACTAATACCTCGCATACCTCCAAAGTTCATTCCTACATGTAACTTAACTTGTTACAATTGAGGAGCGCTTCGGCTGTTAGTACAGAAAGTAACAAATAGTGATCTCTAAATGGCTCCACAAGCTATAAAAAGAAGAAACACAGCATAGAACACTTGATGTCGCGTTGTGCCGAAAATTATTTTGTGGCAGCATCCCGTATCTCCCCCTTACAGCTCAAACACGCGAATACGGGAAAAGTGGATACATCGGGTTTTGTTCTGGCGCTCCTAAATTATGTAATGCATATACTTTAATTTAAATGAAACTTATTACTGGACTGCATAGCTAGATTAAGTCAAATAGCATCGTATATTCATGAGCTTATGTGCCAATAAAATTACCCGTTTCACATAAAATCGATACCGATGATATTAGTGGTCCAATACATTTGAAATAGATTCAGGTAATTTATACGTCAGCGTATCGTAGGCAAGCACAGTGATACGTAGATGAGATGGTGTAGTGCGAAGACATGAGAATTAAAATATTCCCATGTACTTGATAACACAAGTCAAGGTCAGTCGTAGCAAAATTGGTTTAAAAACACCTATTTTACACTGACGTCACAATGTCAACTATAACGTGGTACGCAGTTATGCTAAAAAAACTGTGACAGGTCAGAAAAAACTCTGCCTCATCAGCAACAATTCTCCCTTGTTAGGAAAGCACACATACATACATACATACACACACACACACACACACACACACACACACACACACACACACACAAACACACACACAGAGAGAGAGAGAGAGAGAGAGAGAGAGAGAGAGAGAGAGAGAGAGTTGTTATGTCAGCACTTCCTTCTACAAAATCTAATCGGGAACATCTGTATGTCATCCAATGTATACCGAATACTATTCCGACGCTCAATGCAGATTAAAAAAACTGAATGCTTGAAACCTTTTCTCAGAGTCCGTTATTTAAACAGTATGTGTTATCTGATAGGTCTGCTTTGGATCCCAATTGTGGTTCCATTCTTAGTCCAGTTACCAAAGAATCAGGCATCATTACATGATTTTTGACCCCTTGACATTATTTATTTCTTATTGCGCTTACCAGAATCGAGTATGATACCAACATTAACTCCACATAATCCTATGGCAAAAACAGTTAAACGGTGTTCTTAGTTCATTGCCCACTAATAAGTCATAATGTTGCGTCCATTGCCTGTGGACTTAGTTCGTATAGCTATAGGTGACATTGTGTCCGTATGTTCAGTTTCTGAGTGGGTCGCATTGGGAACTTTCCGTGAATCCCAAAGTGAAACCGCGTCGTAATCTCTAATATGCAGTGGCAATCAGTGATACGTTTCGAGATCGTCGTTCCTCTGGAATTCGTTTGTAGAATTGTTGGCTGCGGTCATCATACCGTTTTAGTACGTTACGATTATTCCACCAGCTCTGTGGCCCAAAAGCTCCGTTCTCTATGATTATCATTTCCCAGTGCTTGAAGGGAAGACATGTTATACCCTGTTAGGAGATATTAGCTAGACACAAATGATGAGATGCACTGTTTACGAGAAAAATGGCCTTTACGGTATGCTTTAAGCGAGTCAGAGAAGAATCAGACAATATACGGAACCTGTTTTTTAGCCTGAGACAACTAAATATCTGAAAAACTACGTATCGGACTGAAAAGAGAAACAGACATTTGTTCGCCGTTTTTAGAGATACTAAACACACACACACACACACACACACACACACACACACACACACACACACACACACACACACAAACGCAAACACACGGGGTTGGGGTGCGGGACGGTTTTGAAATCCTGTTTCGGAAAATCCAATTTTTATCGTTGAATCGGAGTCTATGAGAAAAATACGAAACGTTTTTGTGTAATACTTTTGTCGTTGTGTGATAGGTGGCGTTATAACCGCAAAAAACGGCACAATTGATTTTAGAAACTGTAGTATCTCGAGAAAAGGCGATTAGTCAAAAACATAAAAACCGATGTGTGATGCAAACAGCCCAGTATTTGGCAGTTTTCTCCATCTAGCTGTTTTGAAGCATTCATTCATTCATTATCTTACTTCATCTCTTTGCGTGCACGTCGCACCTCATTTCTTAAACACGTTCCTTCATAGCATGACTGCGTCCCTTCCTCCACAAGCCCTACTGCTTTTCCGAGAATCCCGTCGTATATACCGCTCCTCTCTACAGATTCGTGACCAGGATGCACTCACACGCAACAGGAAAATAAATAAATGTATCCGGAATTTATTTAAAAAAAGACTGGCGCCAGACATGCATCAAACTCAAGGCTACACTCCCCATTAACTCTTCCATGAACTTTAAGTATTCCATCGACTCTCTGGCTATACACCATACCTTACAACTCGCTTCTCCACGATAACCATCCCTTACCTGACAACCTGAGCAAAGATAACTATTTTGCTTGCTGTCTGTCTGACATCATCGCCATCCTCAATACCCACTTTTGATTACTCTGTTTTCCCTACCGTCCACGAACGTATATATATCGCTCGCTGTCCCACACTAGCTTTCAGTACTTTGTACAACATACCACACACAGAATTAAATACGCAATTACAGCAAGCGACATAAAACAACAACTCGAGAAGAAACGCAACACCGTGTCACGACTGCATTACTTATCGACATCTCAAAGAATGCCTTCTTTTCTTTCTGATTGCCCTTGTAACCCTTTACGCCACTATCCTCTCCACAAGTTACTGTCCTCAACAATGGAAAACATCCTAAATCCTACTTTTCTTCATACCCCAGAAACTTTCTACTTATGCGTCCTCCTACCGCTCCAGCTGCCTCCTCTCAGTGTGTAGAAAGGTCTTCGAATCCATCCTACGTGGCACACCCATCAATACCTGAACCAATTCCCATTATCTAGGGCGGCTTCTGTGCCAATTTCTCCTCTGATGACCATCTCCTGCACCTCACTCATCTCCCATACCACCAACTCAATTGCCATAAATTCGCTATTTTTGCCTCTATCACCTTAAAAAAAGCCAACGACAGTGCATGGTATTCCGGTCTACTTTTCAAACTCCAAACACACACAATTCCAGTTAACTATGTGAGCTTATTGCATCCTTCCTGCTTAACCGCCCATATTTCATTACTACTGGCCGTACGAATTCCTGTACCTTCCATACCACTGCAGCAGTTCACCACGGCTCTGTTCTTTCTCCTCTACAGTGTTGATATGCCCAAACAATTCCCCACCAGTCCATTTCCTTCAGTATTCTGATCACACCACTCGCCCTCTACCCTACACTCCAGAAATCCCAACGATCCCCAAAATTTACCTCAGTCATTTTACCTCCTTCGGTAATCAATTGCTCCTCATGATCAAACCCTCCAAAACCCAGGCAATAATTATAGGACGAACCAGCTGCACCTTCCGCCTTCATGACTTCAACCTTACCGTTTACAGACATCCTATCCAGCTAACCAACACCCTAAAATATCTTGTAGTAACCCTAGACTGGCAACTTACGTGGGATTCTCACATACTAAACATCCAACAGAAAGCCCACAATAGATCAAAACTACTAAAACTAGTAACAGACTGAACTTGCCGATTAAAACCCTCCACTATTCTCCACACCTACAGAACCCTGACCCGACCCATCCTTTGTTACGCAAATTGTGCATGGATTTCCAACCCACTAATATTCTATTAATCCCTTAATCCCTTCAAATTCTCGACCCATGCATTCTGTCTCACTTTCGGCATCTTTTTACCTTTCCCCATCTGCGTCCTCTTCCATCTCATCTCATTCTAACTCCTCCTCACCAACATGGATCACCAACAATTTTCCTATACTGTCTGCAAACTACTTTCCAATAATACTATTGTTTCCCCTCGGATTACTAACCCTTATAAGCTGCCACACCTTCAAAACACATCCCTCCATCCCTACACCTTCACACACTCATATCATATCCCAACGCAACTTCGACCTACTCCCTCTCCCAGACAATGAGATCCACCCTTATATTTATTCCTCCCACTAAATTTTATCCCTTTCCCACCTATCCCACTCTACATCAGGGATCGTCCCTCCTATTCCCTCTACACCCACTCGTATCCTTTTTTTCTTGTGCCGCTACCCTCCCCACACACAATTGCTCCTCCTCACTCTCTTTCTCAATACATATATTCTCATTATCTGTTCCAACTACTAGCTATCACCTCCTTACCCATACTGAGCCTCTGTGGAACATATTCTCTCCGCCCAGGGTACTTTTTCGATCCAGTCCTTCAGAAATTAAGTGAAAGTGCAGTGCTCCAGTGTTATTTCATAGAAGCATCCCACCTCATCCCAATTGTGTTCGTAAGTTACATGTATTCTTAGTTCTATTACCTCTCCGTTAATCTTTTTAACCTAAAATGTAAACAGTCCTCATATTTTTATTTTTCTACCACCTTTGATATCTTCACGGCACATTTGCCTGAAGAGGGGAGTATTGTACCGCAGACAGCCCACCCAACTGCCTATATAGAGAGTGGGGGATATGAAGTAACAAAAAAGAAAATACAAACCTGACTGCGTTATTAGTTACAAAGCAGTTTATTACGACAGAAGAGAGGATTCCTCCACTCTCAACGCTTTCCAGACAATGTGCGGCCACTGGCTTCTCTTTGTTGGGTTATTCGACTGGTCTCTACTGAGGTAAGTGTACAACGAGGAAAAAGTAAATGTCAAAGGACAGTTGCTCGTGAGAATAATTAAACTGCAATATTTGACGCTGTGAATCGTAGCCCCCACTTTAACACTCCACTGTTACGAAGTGAATGGGGAGTTAGAATACTGTTTGCTGAGTTTTGAAATTTGGAAAATGTAATCGTTTCTTCTTACCTTCAACCAGGAACTTCACGGCAGTGATTTCCACAACCGACTAACCTGCTTAGCAAATACAGTGAGACCCCAGTTTTCTTACTGGAATATCGTTTTGTCACGAGTCGACCTTCACGAATCACGGTATGATCAACCGACACAACATATATATTTTGGATGTGGAAAACTCACAATGCTTGCGCCAAATTGAACATCACATTCTACGAAATATGGATCTTTGGTGTAGAATAATTGATGAAAAGCTCATTGGTCCCTCTTTATCGATGGCACCTTAAATGGTGAAAACTATCGAACATTGATGCAGGATGAACTTCCAGTATTGCTAGCAGACCTCCCCTAGGAACGTACGACTAGCAATGTGGTTTCAATATGGTGGTTGTCTAGTACATTACTCTTCAGCAGCACGAAAAATATTAGACCGCGAGCAGATTCAACGATGGATCGGAAGAGGCTATCCAGTGTCATCTTAATTTGCATCACTTTTGTATGTGGGTTTGCTTGACGTGTGAAGCTTATAATGAAACGCGCAGTGGCATGATACAGCGTTATATCAATGCATGTGAGCTGGTTCCATCAGAAACACTTCTCAGTTGCGTGTAATCATTCCCTGTATGGAAAAATAGGTACATAGAAGTGGTCGCCGATATTTTTGAGCATTTACTGTGAAATTATATCTTACTAAGAAGCACCACATTGGTGAGAGGGCACACCTCAAACGAAAAGCCTGTTGGTGGGAGGTGAGAGGGCATACAAACAGCCAACCACTTGGTGGGAGGTGAGAGGACGCACCTCAGACTAGCTTTTTTCACACTTTATGAACAATTTTGGTGTTATGCCGTAACCCAATGCACTTTCTAGAGACGATACCGTTTTGCAACTTGGCTGTGTAATTTGTCGATTACAGCCCCAGCTATCGCACACCGACAAAAGAGTTGCGTAGAAAATTACGTCAATTTTCCTCCGTGGAACCGCATTCTTCAATAATACAATATCAAAGCAGCCACAGGGGCTCTCATTGTTGTCACCGGACAGCATTTGTAATAACACATATTTTTCCGTTTTTTAAACGGATGCGTAGTTTTTGAGGTATTTCGTGGTCTTAAGACTAAAAAGGAATCAATCTGTATAACCTTTAAGATAGGAGGATACAGAACGTTCTAAGAATGAGCCAGAGTAGTTCTATACGAATATGCTACTAACAGGTAAATGTATTAAATAAAGTGCTGCCAAATCCAGTGTTCAGTTCTGCCCTCCCCTTTCCACACTATCTGACAGCATTAGACCTGGTGACAGTGGGACACAAGTTCACCTGTGACAGGAAACACGTAACGAAGATAGTAAACAAATTACATGTAAGTATACCCTGAAAAGTTGATAGGAGAATAAGTAATCGTGTGATTGCTAACTAAATAACCGGACAGCGTTAGGCCAAAATAAAATAAAAGAAGATAAGGACAGAATCGTACACAGTGACTACTTGATGGCATGTACGCCATTGCTTCGACGGCCATTATCTAGACCCGATAAACACGCGAGGGCCATCAGCAGTTAGCAGAAAGGTTAAATGAGATATTTCCTACGATTTCGGCTTGATCCTGTCCAGCATTGTGAGCCGCGTCGTGCTGATTGCTAGCTTGGTGGCCATGTCGTGTGACTAGGGCCTTCCCGTCGGGTGGACCGTTCGCCGGGTGCAAGACTTCCGATCTGGCGCCACTTCGGCGACTTGCTCGTCGATGGGGACGAAATGATGATCATTAGGATAACACATCACCCAGTCCCTTAGCGGAGAACATCTCCGACTCAGCCGGAAATCGAACCCAGCCTCTTAGGATTGGCACTCTGTAGCTCTCACCACTCAGCTACCGGGGGCGGACTTGGTGGCTATAATCGAACAAATTGTGCTATTGAGTGGATCAGTAGACTGTTACACAAACACCAAATCCGAAGATTTGCGAAATCATGACGTAGCAAACGCGATCTCGAATCGCGCTTATGGTAGACCATAACCTCAGCTACATTAAAGAGGTTTCTTAGTGTGAGGAAGTGCTCTAACTTCATACAAGTCTTTGTTCTGGATCGGTCGAGGCACTGCTCGGCCATAAAATGCGACGAGTGTCTAACCAATAGTCAATGACGGCTCCCACTTCTTACCAGGCTTGAATAGCTATCTGACATGATAACATGTAGGTTTATGTAGGGTATTCTGCGGAAATCTCTCTGGATGGAAGAACGTTGCGGAGAAGTGAAATCAGTCCATTGTATTGTTCAAGAACGAATCTTTCACTCTCGAGGAGAATACTCCAAATGCCATCGCCCTATTTCCAAGGAACTTCACTCGGTGGAAGAGGAGTCAAAATAAGCGAACACGTGTCTCGGCTATCCGTAAATACTCGACCGCTTCTGAAATAAACGACATCCGCAGTTTTTGAGTTAGTTTCGAGGTACTTTACAAATGTGGCTTACACCGCGCGACTTTTCAGGCAGAACGGAAGCTCAGTGGTTAGCGCCGTAGATTCTTAAATTTGCGCACCGTGTCGGAAACACGATTATTGTCTGTATTTGTTTTATTTTTACTATTTTCATTCATCTACCCATGTCTATAGGAAGGTACTGCACGAGTGTTTCTTATCAAATCAGGGAATGCGAGGGAGTTATATTAACTGTAAGATTACGACTGGATTTCACAAAGAGTGTCACATTTATTTTACATATGTGTGTGTGTATGTGTGTGCGTGCGTGCGTGTGTGTGTGTGTGTGTGTGTGTGTGTGTGTGTGTATTGCTGAAGCGTTACAATCTTTTAATTTTTCAATTCTGGCATTTCATTCTCATCTCAATTCTTTTATTACTTCACACGTTTAATTAATATGTTCATTCCACAGGAAGATTTGGTGCACACCGTTGGATAATACCGATCGTAGACACTTTTGAAACATAAATATTTCAAAAACCACAAGCAACACGTGAATGCAAGTTTTTCACAGTGAACGTTCTTCGTATGACTCTCACTTGGAAAAGAAAACGCCGTTAACATTGGCGAAAATTTCTCATGTTGGCAATAATTTCGAGGTCAACCATGCGTAACTGATCACTTTCCCTAAAACTGGTGCTTGCAGCTGATCATGAATCAAGGTGCGCGACAGGAATTTCACAGAAAACAATTTCAAAAACTTTCCTCTCTTTTTTATTCATTCATCTTATGTACAATTAGGAGACGAATAAGGACAACGTTGTATCAATATGCACTGGCATACATTGGTGTACTAACTTTCTACAGACATAATTCCATAAATGAAAAACAAAAGTGCTAATCGGGTTTCTAACATTGGGCGCAAAATTACGAAGCCGCGAAGCTAACCAGTGTGCCACCACTTCGGCCGAACGTTGGACTTGGTAAAACGCACATACAGTGCCCGAAAATACCTCGAAAGCTTTGACCACCGTTTTTGCAGAAACGCTCAAGTATCTACGGATAAGTCGAGATATGTGGTAGCTTATTTTAACCCTCTCCCACTGAGCGATTTTTTAAAGAATCGGGTGGTAGTACTTGCCGCGTTCTCCTCGTTAGTGCAGCTCGTGGTAGTGAAACCTTCTTGGCAACCGAAACAATGTACTGGTCCTGGCATTAGTTCTGTAACTTTTTGGCTGTCGGTTTCCAGGGTCAAGTGTCAGTCTAGTACATAACTTTAATCTGCCAGAAGCTTAAATCAACCTCATAGTTAGGACAGCTTCGTTCTAGGAACATTTGGTATTACGAGCGTCGGAAACAATGTTTTTTAGTAATGAAGGCTGAATTCAAGTAACTCGTTTTTACAGACGGAAGTGTTTCAATATCATTACGCAATGGTTATTTACGATCAACATTACTTATTCTTGTCACGCAGAGTGCAGGCAGAATAATATGTGAAAACAACCTTCATTAAAATAGATGGGTACGAAAATAAAAATAGCACCCACTTACTCAGAGCGGTTCCCGTTTCTGTGTGCTCGGGCGGAGAAGCGTGCGCCTGTCTGAAAGCTTGAATGCGGCAGGCGGAAGTGCGAATACGCCTGATACGGTATCGACGCGGCGCGGGGGGAATATGGCGAAAAGCGTGTGCCGCGCAAGTTTTCTGGATTATCACGTGCGTCCGGCCATTAGCGGGCGATGATGATGCCATTTCCCGTCGGCCTGATGCGATCTGCGCCAACGTGTCGCGTTGCCCTGGAAAGTGGACGTCGGGGCGAGCACGTGCGCGCCCCGCGAGGCCAAGCCGCGCCTCACAACACGCGTCGCATCCATCGGCTGCCGCCGCGGTGAAGCTTTTTCGAGGCGTACCTACAGCCGTGGATCTTTCCCTTTATCATGTACCAGGTCTGTTAAAAAAATTCCACACCTTTCACCGCAATATTTTTCTACGCTTACTTTTTACTTATTGTGCGTGGTATGCTTCGAAATATTCTCTTCCACAATTGATACATGGCTCCCACCGCCACTTCTGGAAGCAGTCTTGGTACGCCTCTTAATGGATCGCGCAAAGTGCCGTCTGCGAATGTTAATTGTCTAGTCAGCTCTGAAAACAGGGATGAATATGCTGGTGCGTCATCTTGATGCAAGAGCCATTAATTTTCTCGCCACATTTCAGGCCTTTTCCTTCTCACGTTGTCTCTCACTCGTAGAAACATGTCCTGATAGTACCATTGCTTAAACGTGTGGCCGGAATTAATGATGAACTAATCCTGAAAAGTCAAAGAAAAGTATCATCATGGCTTTGACGTTTGACACGATCTCAAGAGCATTTTTCGGCTTGTGAAGATTGAATCTGTCAACATCATAAACGTGGTCCCACGTCTCATCGCCACTCTTAAGTATCATCTTGTTAAAAAAAAAAAAACATCTGAGGTCATCAGTCCCCTAGAACTTAGAACTACTTAAACCTAACTAACCTAAGGACATCACACACATCCATGCCCGAGGCAGGATTCGAACCTGCGACAGTAGCGGTCGCGTGGTTCCGGACTGAAGCTCCTAGAACCACTCGGCCGCTCCGGCCGGCCTGAACATCTTGTTCTCATTTGTGCTATTCAAAAGCTCGTCATGGATCGCGAGGCGAGGGTCTTTCTGGTCTTGACTCTTGAGCCGTGGGCGAACTTGGCAACAACACGACGCATCCCAAAGTGCTGTATCAAGCTTTCATGACAGGATATAACTGAAATTTTACATTCTTCTGTAATCTCTCGGACGGCATCATCGACTGACACGCACAATTTCGTTGACGTTCCTGACATAAGCGTCCTCGGTAGATGCTAGAGGGCATCCTGAACGATGGATACCTTCATCTTTCGTCTGAACAGTTTTACACAGTGCGAACCAAACGTAACACAAAGTACGGCTTAAGCACTCATCATAGAGGGCTTTCTGCATCATTTGGTGTGTCTCTGTGAAGGTCTTTTTGAGTCTCACACAAAATTTAATGTGGACGCTTTGCTTTTGTAACTGTGCCATAACTGTGCGACACAATGTCCTTTTCGATACTGCACTGAACAATAACTAACCGATATACAACAATGAAACATCCGGCATTTACACATAACACAGATGTGTGCAGTGATGTCAACAGCATTTCGCCCCAAGACACCATTGGCGCGAAATTAAGAATATTTGGGAAATTTTTGAACAGATCTCATAAGTACGACTCACAGTCCTGAGTCAGACACGAGACCAGTTTTAATGATTTTTTTAAATATGATTCTAAAAAAAAAGCTGATAGGTAATAAAAGGTAGTCACTAGGTGTTAATGGAACTCTTATGTTTTCATAACGCGTTTCCGGCGTAACCCATCATCGGATGACCTGCTGCAATACAAATGTGAATCCATACAGAAAAGTTTTAATACAGACACAAGTAACATGTGCCGCAATGTACTATAATTACATTTCGGTGATAAAAAAAGGCTTTCGACTTTGAAGACGACAAACTCTTTATACTCAGATAAAGAAAGAAATACCCACCAACAGCAGCAACAAGAATTTTAACCAATAACTCTTCTCCAGCAATTATTCGATAAGAACCCATTTTTATCCAATGACCCACCAACAGTATCCGCAGGAATTTTGACCAATAATTCCATTTCACCACCGTAATAACAGGAAACCTCGTCATCCCTTTATAATAGAAAGCGACACTGGTCTTTGAAGTTGTTGAGTCAGCCATGGACTCCACAAGATCCCGAAGGAGATAAAAGCGAACAGATCGAAACCTCGATCATGAACAGGAAATATAAAGTAACTTCAGCACCATAATCTCTACAGTTCATCACAGAACGTTGGAACGCTGTTCGTCTCGGATGACCTTACTTCCGGAATCAGCAAGCATATTATTTCAGATTAGTATCCTCTCCGCTATGTGTGAACTAAGTTCCTTAAGCACTTCCAATTTGACTCCGTCTTCTACGAGCGTTTTCCACACTTAGACTGATCGTTGAATCGAAACTATACTGGTTGGACATACTTACATACTTGCCATACTGAGGCCATTTCGCCTGTGCGCATTATCACACTTTCTTTTGTATTCAGAGTCCACTTGTGACAAAAGATGTCCATAAACTACACTTTATTTTAAACTTCTTGACAAATTAAAACTGTGTGCCGGACCGAGGCTCGAACTCGGGACCTTTGCTTTTAGCCGGCAAGTGTTCTACCAACTTTTTTAAAAAAATTACATTTTTTATGTATTTATGGATTTATTTTTGTTTCATTACAAAGAAAGGTCCTACAACTGCCGTAGCCGAGCGGCCAAGTCGTCTTCTCGTCTTTGGGAGGGGTTCCTCCCTATTCCGTCCGTAGAGGAGCAATATGCTCCAGGATTCTTCTTCATTTTGAGCGTCTCATACCCGAAACGCCCCAGTGAGTAGGAGGATTCGCAAATAATGAACGTAAATAATTTGCGAAACGAGATCTGTATTTCGGGTGGCGGCTGAAAGCTGCATGTGTCGTCATCAGTGGGGATCAAAAGTCGAGTGTGAATTTGGGAACATCGCAAAATATGTAGTAAAGTGCCATGCCTCTTAGCCAGTTAACGGCGTTAATCCTGGTTGATGGAAAGTGTACTCCGTCGGGGCGCAATATATCATCAGGGGAGATAGACTCCGGCAATCGCCACAAGAGTAATGCCAGCACGTGCTGCGTCAGTAGCCAGCACTCTCTGGTCGCGGCCCAAGTCAGACGGTGTGCATCTGAGTCAACGACTGAGCATGTCGGACACAAGGGGTCGGCCGGCCGCGGTGGTCTCGCGGTTCTAGGCGCGCAGTCCGGAACCGTGCGACTGCTACGGTCGCAGGTTCGAATCCTGCCTCGGGCATGGATGTGTGTGATGTACTTAGGTTAGTTAGGTTTAAGTAGTTCTAAGTTCTAGGGGACTAATGATCACAGCAGTTGAGTCCCATAGTGCTCAGAGCCATTTTGAAACAAGGGGTCGTCTGTCAGATGTATGGAATGTAGCCTCTGACGAGTAGCGAACTTCCCATTCACAACCACGTACCACAATGAACGCACCGTCGTAGGTAGAAAAGGCGTATGTTCCGCTCGCCACCCTGTGTTCCAGGCAACTTCAGGATGTCTGTGGACGACCGTATTTACTGGTTGCTGCTGTTGATAGAGGCGATAATAGAGTTTCGTGCTGGGCTACCACATTTGGGAGAGTAGTGGTCCTGTAGCAGAGCACGTGTCTGGTTTAGGAACCTGCGGTACGAAGCCGCAGCCGTGCGGCGGACATTGCTATAGAACTGAACTCCTAAACATTTGAGTACGGGCACCTAGTCAAAGGGCACAGCCGTTGTGTGGAAAAGTCGCCCCCCCCCCCCCCCCGACATCCATGTATTTTGTCTTCTTCGCTTTGATGACGCTCCCAGCGACCTTCCCATACTGGCGTAGCCAATGTAGCGGCATATGCATTTCATCCTCTGATCTATCCAGGAACACCACGTCATCGGCGAATGCACTACAAAGAAACGTCACGTCCCGCAAGTTCAAATGGCTCTGAGCACTATGGAACTGCTGTGGTCATTAGTCCCCTAGAACTTAGAACTACTTAAACCTAACTGACCTAAGGACATCACACACATCCATGCCCGAGGCAGGATTCGAACCTGCGACCGTAGCAGTCGCACGGTTCCGGACGGCGCGCCCAGAACCGCGAGACCACAGCGGCCGGCCGGCCCGCAAGGAAATACCAGTTAATCACTGCCGTAGACCATTTAAAGCTGGTTAAAGCGCTGCAGCAAATAATGTACCCGACAGGGGGCACCTTTGTCGCACTGACGGTCCTACAACAATGTGACCAGATTGATAACCGTTGACCATCATGCGGGAGCGCGCGCCGTGGACCAGTTGGAGGAACCCCTG
The DNA here is from genome assembly GCF_023897955.1 of Schistocerca gregaria. Lineage (NCBI taxonomy): Eukaryota > Metazoa > Arthropoda > Insecta > Orthoptera > Acrididae > Schistocerca > Schistocerca gregaria. The sequence goes on from NC_064923.1 coordinate 623,613,862, forward strand.
TGCAGACTCCGGAGAGAGGCCCACGCGTTGAAATACTGCGCATAAGAAGCCGTGGTCGACGCGGTCGAATGCGTGGTCAAAATCTACGGCGACAAGGGCGCCTCGTAATTTGCAGGTGCCGTCAAAGCAATTACGTCGCAATATGCTCGTAACGCAGTATGGATGTTGCTGACACCGCCTACACATGTCTGATCGGTGTGGATGGCTTTTCCGATAGCGGTGTGGAGACGCGCGCGGAGGATGCGGGCGAAATTCTTGTAGTGGTTGTTGAGGAGTGTGAGTGGGCGAAAGTCCTGCCACCTACAACCACCATTCGGTTTCGGTACTAGGATCAAGATGCCTTCTGTGAATTCTGTGGTGACAGAGAAATCGGGGGGGGGGGGGGGGGGGGAGCGGGGTACCAGGTGTTGAAACATGTGGAGCCACTTGTCGCCCGGAAGGTCGTAAAAAGTACGTTAGAATATCGGGGGGAAATCGTCTTGTCCAGGCGACTTGTTCGTAACTCCCCGTGCCAAGGGCGATGTCAGCTCCTCGGATGTAATGGGCAAAAACTATCATCTGGTGCCACGTCCCGAGGGGCGGGAAAATCGTGAAACAGCTCGTCATAATCACGTACGTTTCGCGGATCTTCCAGGTCCCATAGTGTCTGGCGAACGTCTGCTCGATGTCCGTTTGTGTCACTGCGGTGCCGCCCTCCTCCGTGTTTACCGCCGTAATGAGCTGACGTTTGCGGTGGCGCCTCTCGCGCACAATGTGATACACTGACGCCGCTTCGTTGCGGATACAGTCTTACACTCGCGCACGGATGCGGACACCTTCTAGCTGCTCTGTCCCGATGCGAAGTACACGACGTTTGATGCGCTGTACGGACATCTGACGTTCGGGAGACGGCGGTTGCGTCGCCAGCTCACGTAACGATGTATAGCAAAATTCCGATGTTTCCCTTTGCCAGTTCGATGTGTCACGCCCGTAGGCCATCAGAGTCTTTCAGAGTGGAGGTTTGACACATCCCAGCCACCACAGCAGCAGCGTGGAAGCATACATGAGACAGGCGCCTGATACGTAGACGCCACGGGTCAGTGACTGCTCGCCGACACGCTTCCTCGCGAAGGAGGGAGACGTTCAGCGTCCACGGGCCCCTGCTGCGTCTTGTGAGTTTTAGAGGTAAGGTGACAGTGCAGATGATCCGTGAAGGCTGTCGGCCAGAGTTCTGCATCACGGGTTGCTGTGCGGAGAGCACGCGTGACGTATATGAGGTCCAGACGACTGGCTGAATGGCTTCTAAAGTGCGTATATCCACTCTGGGTCCGATGTTGTAAAAACCATATGTCGTGGAGCGCGAGTTCACGTATCAATGCTTGCAGAGCCGGGCGTGGGACGTAATGCGGTATGTAGTCCTCGGGCCGCAGAACACTGTTAAAATTGTCGCCCACTACGTAATGGTCCATGCCTGTCACCACAGTGCGAATTACATGAGGGAGCGTAGACGTTAATGAGGCGGACTGCGCCAAGTGTGAGAGCGATGCGTCGCCCGTTCGGCAAGTACGTCACGTCCGTCGGGTCTATGCCATCTCCGAGAAGGATGGCCGTTCGTCCTGCACCATCACCTCAGGATAGGCTGTACTTGGTGTAGCCATATACTGTAGGTTTAACGCAGCTCCGGATGGGCCTCCTGGAGAAGGGCAATGTCCAAGTCTCCCGCTCTGATCATGTCGTGTAACATGCGGGTTTTGACAGTGCAGTGGACAGCATGTACATTTACTGTTCTCACACGGTATGACTGAGACATGTCAAGAGGCGGAGGTAGTGTGCTGGGGCAGCAATCCAGCTGCATGCTGTGCTTTACTATTCCCCATGAGTCCCTGAATGGCAGAGCCCTCCGGGCTCAGTGTCAGCCATGGGCTCTGGTGGAGATATCGATGTTTGCTGTGCATATCTGCCTCCATGTCGTCTTTCCAATCACCAAGAGAGGATAGTGATTTCATTGGTGGCTGTTCGCTTTCACAGGAGTCCACACTTTGGGAGTCGGCGCAATGCACCCCGTTTTCTGGGCCACCACATTTAGGAGAGTGCTCCTTGTCCTCAGGCACCTTCTGATGAATGATGCCTCTGGTGTCCGTTTGCAACTGTCGACGAGTCAACGATGTCGATGTCTTCCGCCGGCTTCATATTCCTCTCCTGTTCTTCAACTGACAATCGCCTCTCCTTGTGTCGCTTGGGTGATTTTTGTTTTCGGGACCGAGACTCTACATCCACTGGAGGGCGGGGCTCAACACATTCTCGGTCACTAGGAATCCCTGTGTCCGATCCCGACAGCGACGGTGGCAGGGTGCCCACGACGCTGCGGTGGGCAGAGGCTCTAGGAACCTCTGCACCGTTGGGCTGCGGCGACGTCGACGGCGCTGACGCCCCGCTGGCAGCGGCTTGAGGAGGTAGCAGGTTTTGATCATCCATCACATCATGTTATGCCGCCTCCACATATGTTAGCGGGAGAGAGGTCATAGTAGATTGTTGGGGAAGTTCATTGCGGGGCACCTGCACGGGGCGTCGGTACAAACACTCAGTTCTAACATGGCCCTCCTGGCCGCAGCGCGAGCAGGTCCTCGGCTATCCATCATATATAACAATTGCGCGGCAGCCACCAACGAAAATATATGATGGAACGTGCTTCTTAAGTTCTTTGCGCACTTGTCGTACCCCCTTAACGACAGGGTACGTTTCGAATGTGTTCTATTTCTCCTCGGTGTGGCCCAGAACTATGCCGTATGGCCGCAGCGCATCAACGACAAGGTTGACAGGATTTTTCGAACGGTAGTTCAAAGATGCACACGGTACGCACCGCCAGACCAGCATGGTCAACTCCTACCATACCTACATTACCGTCGCGTGACAGAAGCGAAAGCCGTTAGCAGATAGTTGGAGTAGTCTGTCACAGGCCGCTTCGTCAATCAGTTTAAGGTACACTGAGCTGGATACAATAGACAAATGAATGCCTATCAGTTCTTGCGGTTCTATGTACATGATGTCTCGAAGAAATCGTTCAATTTCACGGGCCTTCGGTCTCGTGTACGATGTGTTGAACGTTAGTTTGATAGTAGCTTTTCGATATGGAACGCCATGGCGGGTCGATGCCGGAACTATAAGCCTATACAACGACGCGACCGCGTGCTGGCCGCACCGTATCACGGCTGAAAGCCGTCTGCCAACTGAGCTACCCAAGCACGACTCACACCCCGTCCTCACAGCTTTACTTTCGCTATCCCCCAAGGCTGTGGCTAAGCCACATTTCCGCAATATCCTTCCTTTCAGGAGTGCTAGTTCTGCCAGGTTGGCAGGAGAGCTTCTGTAAAGTTTGGAAAGTAGGAGACGAGGTACTGGCAGAACTAAAGCTGTGAGGACGGGGCGTAGCTCAACACAGTCTGCCGCCGGCAGTGCTGCGAGGCGGTCACGCGCCAGAGCGCTGCGGGCGAGGCGCGCACGGTGTGTTTGTGTTTACTTCGGCCGCTGTAAGTGCCGTTTTCCCTTCTAGACCACCATGGCGCACAACTATCGGAAGAAGACATTACGTTTCAACTTTTGTTCCGACTTTGCCCGACCCAAGGCCCTGGAGGTAGAACGATTTATTCACGATGAAGTTAAGATACCACCAACGGATCTAATTGGTATCCACTTGCCGATAGTTAGCAGTACCGTCTACGTCAAAATGATCAACGATGCGGCGTGCGAAAAGGTGCTTCAAGAGGCAAAACGTGGACTGCGCTTCTGCCATTCAGACGGCAACGTCGGACCCGTTACCGTCGATCACGCAGGTCTCGGCACACGGACGATAAGGATCTTCGAACTGCCGTTCGAACTACCTGCAGACGTCGTCATCGAGGCGCTCCGTCCCTATGGCAACGTTCTGGAACATGTCGCCGAACGATGGGTACAATTTCAGACCTATCCCGTTTTAAACGGTGTTAGACAGGTGCGCATCGAGTTGCAGAAACACGTGCCTTCTTATCTACGTATCGGAGGCTGCCGTGCCATTATAATGTACGACGGCCAACCTCGAACCTGTTCCGGTTGCGGGAAAGAAGGTCACCTACGGTCTGAATGCATTGAACGACGTGTCGCGCAGCTCCCGTTGTCGGAAGCGTCCGTCACACCCACTATGACCGCCCTACCGGTCACTTACGCAGCGGCTCTTGCCACGTCTACAGTTTCGTCCAGTCCGTCGCCCGTTCCTTCCGATCGGCACGTCCCACCGTCCCAGTCACCTATGGACGGTGCGGACGTCCAACCTGACAACCTTGCCGCCGAACAGGCTCCCGCACCGGACGCTGAGGAGAACAGTACTTCTTCACAACACCTGTTTGACAATATCATTGTATCCACCGACGCATTCGAACCAGGTCGACGCTCTTCCTTGCCGTCGTCCGACACTGAGGAACACGTGCGCAAACAACGCTCGCCACGTAGGCGCAAACGCCGTCGCCGTTCACCCACGGGCTCTCAAAGCGTCGCCACCCGCGACGAAGAAGACGACACCCAACCAACCGACATTTCCATGCAGAGGTCGGCGGACAACTCTCACGATGATCAAGACATTTCGCAGGACGGGACCTCTATGGAGGTCGCCACGCACAATGTAACGATCGGTGCGCCGGCTGAGACGCCTGTCTCCCCGCCGACAACTCCAGATCTCTCTCACCACGACGCAATTCCCATGGACATTGGACGGACCCATGACATAGGAGCATGGGCCGACGAGATTGAGGAAGATACGCCCCCTCCTCCGAATGAGTTGCCTCCGCCGGACAAGGCTGCCTGTTAACATCAAAAGCGAGGCCCTGCACCTGATGGGACGGGACTTCCTGTCGGTGCCCTCCTCTTACTTGCCTTGGTGATGGTAGATGCGCGTCCACCACCACTGAAACAAACGTATCGGTTTGCCACGCTGAACATCAACATGATCGGCACTGTACCCAAGCTGCAACTCCTTTGTGACATGCTTCGGGCCTCTGACGTCGACGTCGCCCTTCTTCAGGAAATACGCGTTGCCACACTACCACCAGTCTACGGCTACGACTCATACACGTCCACATGTGATCAATCAGGGCGTGGAGTGGCTTTCTACATACGCGAAGGAATCCCACTCAAGGACACGACAATCCTTCCCTGTGGAAGAGGCATGGCTGGTACCATCTTCGACACGCGCGTCATCAATATCTACTCTCCGTCTGGCTCCACGAACCGTCGGCAGCGGTCCACTTTCTTCGGACATGACGTGGGGCCCCTGTTTTCTGGACGCTATGATCGCCTTATCATGGGAGGCGATTTCAACTGTGTCCTCCATCCGCAGGACGAAATGCCTGGTTATTCGCCATGCCCGGCGCTTCTTACCTTAATCGAAGATTTTCACCTAGTGGACGTTTGGGAGAAAATTCATGGCAATACCCCCGGTTTCACCCATTATACAGCACATTCTGCGAGCAGACTGGACCGGTTATATGTCTCTGCCCACCTTGGCAATGACGTCGCCCAAGCTGAACGGTGGCCCCTTGCATTCTCGGACCACTGCGCCGTCATTTGCTCCCTGGCTCTGCCACCTCAATCAGTGTGGCGCAGCAGAGGTTACTGGAAGCTTAATACCTCCCTCCTTAATGATCCACACTGCCGACAATGTATTGCCACTACGTGGGCGTCTTGCGAAAGACGCCTTCCGCAGTACACATCCACGTTCCATTGGTGGCTGAAATGTGCCAAACCTGCGATCAGAAAGGCCTTCATACAATGTGGCAAGGAAGCAGCAGCATGGCATCGAGACACCACAAATTTTTACTACGCCGTCCTCCGTGAGCTCGATGCACTCCCTCCATCACCTGACACCCATAGGGAACGACAACGTACCAAAGCTCGTCTCCTCTCTCTTCAACGTGCACGACTGCATGGTGTCGTGGTGCGTCCCCGACGACAAGACCTCCTCCACGACGAAACCCCATCCACAATCCATGCCGCATCCGACCACAGTCGTCGACGTCGACTCTTCGTCTCCCACATCACGACCTCCGATGGTGTTCACCACACAACACAGGCGGCGGTGGTGTCTGCCTTTGCTGAACATTATCGCCAATTTTATGATGATGAACAGATGGCGACGCCCATTCCTGATGGTCTCCGTCCTTCCCCTGACCGGACACTCACCGTAGCGGAGTCAACATCCATGATGTCTGCAATCACCGCAGAAGAGGTAGTAGATGCGATCAACAGAGGGGCCAATAACAAATCACCAGGACCAGATGGTCTCCCAGTGGAGTTTTACCGGGCGTTCACCACGTTGATGCTTCCTCGCTGGACGGAAATGATTCAGGAACTCTTTACTCCATCCTTCCCAATTCCACCTGAATTTGTCACTGGCATTCTTCTACCTGTGCCTAGACCGAAGGGAGGGCCTCATGTCCCTGCATATCGCCCCCTTACACTCATGAATGCAGACTATAAAATCTATGCACGCCTCTTAGCAGCGCGCATGCGCACCGTCTTACCTACGGTCCTTTCACCTGAGCAGACTGCACGTGGTTGTGGGGCCACCTTACAAACAGCCCTAGGAGAATGCCATGACCTCATTGCACTGGCGTCGGTTTGTCGCCTTCGTGCAGCACTGGTGTCCGTCGATTTCACGAGTGCCTTTGATCGCGTTCGACACCCATTCCTCCTCAGGGTGGCGACACGTATGGGGTTCCCATTATTTTTTGTCGATGCCATTCGCCGGTTACTACTTCCCGCCGTCTCGATGGTACAAGTCAATGGGAGGCTTTTAGGACCGATTCCTATACGCCGCTCTGTACGTCAAGGATGCCCTATTTCTACTTTACTATATGCCATTGCACTTGAGCCCCTCATCACTGGACTTACCTCTAGACTGCAGGGCCTCACTTTGCGTGACTACACTTTTCACTGTAGGGCTTATGCGGACGATCTCCTCTTTCTCACCTGCTCCTCCACGGAACTCAATGACGCCATCCAATGGATCCACCAGTATGGACGTCTTTGTGGTAGCATTCTTAATGTCCGTAAATCGACTATGATGCACATTGGGCGCGGCCTCCCGGCTATGGTGCCGAACCCACTCCCAGTCAGTACCACTCTTCGTTACTTGGGTATCGAATTTACGAGCTCCACACACCGCACAGTGGCCCTGGCATACCGGCGGCTTTTGCAGTCGATTCGGCACCATGTCCGCGGTCAAGTGCACGGTAACTTAAACCTACTCCAACGTGTGTCCTATGTCAACATGTATGTAGCCCCTAAACTGGTACACGTCGCCCAGATCCTCCCAATGCCGTTACTCCTTGGCCGCCGCATCCAATCAGCCTTTGGATATTTCGTGTCAGCAGGGGCACTTTTCAAAGTCCGCTACAGCACTTTAACATTGCCTCCTGCAAAAGGTGGCCTCGGACTCGTCAACGTGCGGGCACGATCTTCTGCACTCTTTGTCCACACTCTGTTGCGACACTGGCAGGGGACGGTTCCGTCCTTAACACGTAGTCTCTTAGATATCCTCCGACCAGCTTCTCTCGATCCGCCGATCAATGTGGCACCTATTTCTCCATTATTGTACCACGTCGCCAATTGTTTCATAGAACTCAGCTACGTTCGGGCCGATCTTCCAGTCGCCCGTCCTCCCCGTACAAAAGATTATTATCGTTTGTTTATGCTGTCCAACCCTTGCGACCCCATGGTGCTACGGCATCCTGACATTAACTGGCGCACAGTTTGGGGGTGTGTGCATGCACCCTTTTTACCGTCGTCTGTGTCTGCACTCTGGTATGTTTTAGTTTATGGAAAGTTCCCGACTAACAGTCGACTTTATCGCATAGGACTGGCCACCTCCCCACTCTGCCCTGACTGTCAGCTCGAAGACACCGACGAGCACCGTCTTACGTGCCCCCTGAAACAAAACGTATGGCTCCTCATCCAACGGATCGTGGGCTTTTACCTCCGTGCCCCGCCAACGACGGTAACCGCGGATTTCCTGTTGTTGCCCCAGACATTTCACTACCCTCTTGCTAAGCACCATACTCTCATCTGGTTTCGAGGACTGGCTTTAGAATACCTCTTTCAAAATGGTCCGCATACAGTCCTTGACTTCTGGTACAAAGTTGTGACCTCGCATAGCACCCTCACCCGAAAACCATCTTACCGACAAACTTTTGCCGGTTATCTCCGCAGCGTCTTCCTTGACCCCCCTCAAAGCTGGGGTGTACCATGCATACCTGTCACATGATGCAACACCCTTATCCACGTTCCCATGCATCGACAAAAAAAAAATTAAAAAAACAAAAGGACAGAATATGTTATACTTTGTTGTATTTAATATTTTTTTTCTTTTAATGTATTTATCTTTTTTTCTTAACTAACAGTTATTTGTATATGTTTAAATGGAATGGTACCTTGAAGAACTCTTGCGTAGTGAATATATATGTACCTTAAAAAAAAAAAAGTTGGTAGAGCACCTGCCCGTGGGAGGCAAAGTTCCCGTGTTCGAGTCTCGGCCCGGCACAAAATTTTAATATGTCAGGAAATTTCATATCCACTTCAGAGTGAAAATGTCATTGTGGATAAACTTTATTTCACTTTTCAAATAGCCAAGTCGTTTCATACACATGTAGCGTTTCGTTAGTCAGTAGCGACCCTTGCTGGCTCTTTATATGTTTCATTTCAGTACATTTTTTATGCTACATTAGATAACTACAGGCTGAAATATTTCGGAATTTCTTCAGAGAGATATTCTGAATATTTTAGAATGACGGACACATGGTCTATGGTAGCGGGTTACAGATCAGTTATATTTCATCTGATATCTTGACCTCATCTATTTTTGTATCTGCGTGGAAGGAAATATCTGCAAGACAGTGTAAACGTCAACGGTATGCGCTGCACGGCTTGTTTGGAAACAAACTTGTTCTGGTCATTCACGGCACCTAGTACTGATGACAGTAATACGTTTTTACCTCCCGCCCTCAAGCTTACGAACAGTGCTATGTGGCTTTGTCTCGGGTTTCCGTTATTCGTTTGACATTTTCTGCATTTCCCATGTATAGTATTGTACGTTTTGGTAATTTTTATCAGTTGAGAAGATATTTTAATCGATAGAAAGGTAACTGGTGTAACTTATAGAATATATCACAATTATATTTTTAGTGTGTAACAAACTACAGGAGACTAGTACTCCATTATAGAAAGCTACTCAGAAAATATACCAGAACAACTTCAGACATTCGTCGGTGAATTCCAGGGTACCTTTGTACACTGTTTACAAACTGAATGTAAAAGCATGAAGTTTATCAGTCATCGTGTGCTTCTGAACGTTATGAAATATGCACGTTTAAAACGACTTGTCTGGTAGGCATATACGGTCTACTTGATTCTGGTATGAGGTTGCCACAGACATCAGTGCAAGGTGAGGTACAGTTCGACGAATTTGCCAGATTCTTAGATGTTCTGAGTGATTGAAATTTTTATTTTTCCAGAAAAAGAAAATTTATGCAAATCTTCAAATTTTCTCCTGTCTTAGAAGATAGAAAAAAAAACTATAAAACAACAGTCTCGAGGACGCATCAACATGTGTTACATTCGTCCCACTGGAAACTTCTCCTTGCTTTGAAGCTACTCGATTGGTACTACCGGGGAAGATTGTGGATCGTTGAATGGAACTAATCTCTGCTTGCTTAACGGGGAGCTTTTTAGAGGACGAGTTAGAGATATCACAGAGCTTTGTGTACAAGAGGGATCACTTTAGACTGTTCCACCAATCGGAGCATACTGCAATTTTCTGCATCCGTATTTCCATTAAAAAACAGCAGTTACAAAAAATGTGCACACATTATCGATGAAAGTTTTTGTCGGAAACCACCATGATCCCTGGAAGACTAGTTGGGCAAGACCATATGTTTAAGTCTAATCACACTGACAGCTACAGGTATGAGTGCGTGGCGCATAATTCATGCTTCTGTGACGATATTTTGGATTGTTCGTAGAGCCGAAATAAAATAAAAATGTATAGTAGCTGCAGATGCACTGAGGTAGTCTATGTGGGAGAAAACGTGTATTATCTGAATTACAACACAACAAAATGTAGATAGCGTTAACAGTGAGTACCGCTTCAGCAGTTTGTCGTGGCAGTTGCTGACAATGACAATACCAGCAAATGCTCCTCATCCGAAATATTTAGATTTCCTGCTGATTCAACAAAGGAACGGAAGGGCACTGATAAACTGTGCCGAGGGTACTGGGTAGACGATAAGAATCATCAGGTGGCATAATCACTTTGTGCAAACCAGTGCAGTGTGGCTCTTGGGTATGGATTCGGAATTCAAGTCTGTGATGAATGGTGGAACAAAAAGATAAAATATGGAACGCAATATTATTTTCAATGAGAAAAAGAGGTAATACTTAGTTTCTAACTTAGAAGCAGCCAGAAAAGTGGTTATAATAGGTACTGTTCTTCGTGTGACTGGTGGTGGTTAGTGTTTAACGTCCCGTCGACAACGAGGTCATTAGAGACGGAACGCAAGCTCGGATTAGGGAAGGATTGGAAAGGAAATCGGCCGTGCCCTGTCAAAGGAACCATCCCGTCATTTACCCCAAACGATTTAGGGAAATCACGGAAAACCTAAATCAGGATGGCCGGAGACGGGATTGAACCGTCGTCCTCCCGAATGCGAGTCCAGTGTGCTAACCACTGCGCCACCTCGCTCGGTTCGTGTGACTGCAATCGGACTTTCTCGTGTGGTAAAATTGATACAGTAAATCACGTTAGAGGTGCGAAGCATTTAATTAAAAGCGAAAATCCGAATCAACTTAAATTAACTGATACTGCATCAATTAATCGGACACCAAGGTAACGTCTATTTTGTTGCAGAGTGTTATTAACCGCTTAACTACACTGAACATTGGCCGAAACTTATCCAGGCACTGTATACTGCTTAATAACTCACAAAAAATGTTAATTACGCCAGACTACAGTATCTGGTTCATAAATGATTCTAGGAAAGTAGGAGTTTGATAAAGTTAAATGAATCACTTAAGGCAAATTAATTTAACCTAAATCTCGAATAATAAGTTGGTAAATCGTACGTGAACTATTTTTTGCGCGTTCCTGAAAGCTCTGAGGGAAGGAAAAGAAATCTCTTAGGTTTTTCTACTACTCGTCCCGCTTACTAGAGGTACTAGGACATACCAATTTAGAAACTTCCAACTTTTGACATTAATATTGCGGACTCTTTCTGCAGACTAAGTGGGTTCTGTGATACAGGCCCGTCACATCTTGTACAGCTTGTGTGAGCAAGCTATTCCAGAACTATTCGTGATGAAATGCACTTGCGGTTTATTTGCACTCTGCCATGCTTCCACATCCTTAATCGTTCCTAGAGGCAAACAAAAACTAGCGAATGGTATTTATAATACTCGTAATTCTAGTGAAGCCCTAAACGTCTTGGTGCACTAGAAAAGTTTCATAGCACTTTTAAAAAATGAAATGAAATGATGGTGTGGCATCGATGGCCGGGAGGCTCCATTGTTGGGAGTTTTGCTGGCGAGATGCAAGTCTTATTTCAGATGACGCCACAATGGGCGACTTGCGTGTCTATGATGATGAGATGATGATAAGTACACCACAATACACAGTCCACGAGCGGAAAAATTCTCCAACCCGGCGAGGAATCGAACCCAGTCCCGCTGCTTGTTGGGCAAACACGTTATCACTCAGCTAAGTAAACGGAGATTGCTTTCTAAAAGTGAAACCACAAAAATTTATTCATCCCACACAACCTGGACTTCTTTACGTGTGACTGCATCTAAGCTTCTCGAATAGTATGATGCTCGTAAACAGTTTCTTATTTTACCCCGTGGCAAATTACCGAGGTTCAATCAAGACTCTTATTTAATGGCAAAGACTGAGAAACAATGTAATACGGACAAAATATTTGAGTTGCCAGTGGCTGTAACGATGAATGCAATTATTCACGGCCCAGTATTCGCACACGAATTAAAAAAATAATCCAGTATCTTATGAAACAGCAGGAAGATCAATTTTCGAAATTTCAAATGAACTGCGCTAGCAGCTTACCAGTGTAGCAAGGTTTAAAGTTATTTCTAGATTTAAAAAGCAGATGGATGAATCGACTAATGCAAAAACATAGCGCAGCTGTTGGCATACGGCAGCGATTGTTACGCTGGGTGTGCATGAATGTTTTCTATTTTGTCGACTGTTATCGGAGTACGTTACTGGCCAAATTTTTTCGACTGAATGCGTTTGAAATTAGTCAGATGTTATGGTGAAGTGACAATTACTGAAAGCAAAGCTGTATTTCATATTGAAGTTAAATCTACAAACACGGTTCTGTAACTAGCTCTCATGGTATTGTTCATTGAGAAGTTACTGTGAATAAGGAAACATAAGTTTTTTTTCACTCCTTTATTTGAAAATGCAATTAAATTTACCTATGTGATTATAAGCCTTGCACGTAACAGTGGTATCTTCGGAAAATTATGAGATAAAAGGAAATACTGCGTCAACAAGTGCTCTGAAGCAACTTTTACAGCTACAAAATTGAAATGCACTTTGAATATATCAAAATAAATCTGAATATGAAAAACCATCCACTATGCGAATTTGTAGTTCAACGTCCTGATCTCTCTGATTTCCCACATAGTTTTTGCGCTCTACAGCAAACTCTAGTGTCATGGAAGTGATTCCCTTATGTTTTAACACATGTCCTACCATACTGTCTCCTCTTGTTGTCCGTGATTTCCATTAATTTTGTTTCCTTCTTCGCCGAGTGTGCATTGAACCTCCTTATTATATCAAATCGCTGATTTTGCAGTAACTTTCTGTGGTACCACTTCTCAAACGCTTCGATTCTCTTCGTTTCCTCTTTTCCGACACACCATGATTCGCAACTGTTCAGTGCTGTGCTACAAATGAACTTTTTCAGGAATACCTTCCTCAAATGAAGTTAAGAGTTTCGTCAAGGAGAGTTCGTTTGGTCAGGAATGCTCTTTCCCCTGCAGCAAGCAGGTACTTTTATTCTTCTCTAATCGGCCGTTGTATGTTATTTTGCTTCCAGGCTAGCAGAATTAATTTTGTCTACTTCGTAGCCACCAGTTCCGATTATAAGTTTATCACTGATCTCATTCCCGGTGCCACTTTATATTTCCATTTTACTTCCGTTTACTTCCTATCTATACTTTGTATTCACTAAACTGTTCATTCCATTTAGCATGGCCTGTAATCCTATTTCATTTTCACTGTTGTTGTTGTTGTCCTCAGTCCTGAGACTGGTTTGATGCAGCTCTCCATGCTACTCTATCCTGTACAAGCTTCTTCATCTCCCAGTACTTACTGCAACCTACATCCTTCTGAATCTGCTTAGTGTAGTCATATCTTGGTCCCCCTCTACGATTTATACCCTCCACGCTGCCCTCCAATGCTAAATTTGTGATCCCTTGATGCCTCAGAACATGTCCTACCAACCGGTCCCTTCTTCTTGTCAAGTTGTGCCACAAACTCCTCTTCTCCCCAGTTCTATTCAGTACCTCCTCATTAGTTATGTGACCTACCCATCTAATATTCAACATTATTCTGTAGCACCACATTTCGAAAGCTTCTATTCTCTTCTTGTCCAACTTAGGATAGCAATATGGCCAAAAATTCCAGTCATTGATATCCCCTCACTCTCGAAACTTTATTCTATTTCTGTTACTGCTTCTTCGATTTATCGATTGAACATTGTGGGTGCAAGTCAACATCCCGTCCTAGATCCTTCCTTTTTAATCCGATCACTTTGTTCCTGCATATGTAAATCAAAGAAGACGACAAGACAAGGAAAAGGCTAAACATTACAGAATAAAAGCCAAACCGTTTGTTTCCACATGGAACATGCAGAGTCTGGAGGGAAACGAGACTCAGGTTAGCAAAATGCTCAAAGATTGTATCAATATAGCGATGATGAAAGAAACTAAAAAGAAACTGACGTGTATTGACAGTCTAGAAAATTATCTTACGCTACGTATCGAAGCAGCACCTGAGCACAGAAGATCGAGGGGCAGTATTGACAGAGAAGAATTGGGAATATTCCATACGGCAGTATACACTAGTAAACGAAAGAATCATCGCAGTGAGACTGAAATCCGACGCAGCAAGTCTAACAGTTATATGGACAGACGCACCATAGTCAGGAAATAAATCAGAAAAGAGCAATCACAGATGTTGGACAGAGAAACAAAGTTTCTAGGAACGTTACTGGCAAGAAACATTCGATAACAGAAGAAATGCTTCAGTTGATCCACGAAAGAAGGAACTATAGTACAATAAATCACGTATGAGTGGATCAAATAGAAAGTGCAGGGTTTCCTACGCGAAATGGGTGCAGACAGATTTTAAGAAAACGAAAGAGAAATGATCGACGGAAAGACTGAGTCATCATATATGAAACAAAATGAAACCTACTGTGAAGCTAAAGCAAGGGTGGTAGCACTGAATGTGCTATGGGAGTTTCACTGTCAAACACAGACGAAAGAGCGGGTAGATGAAGTTCTATATCAGAGGGCGGAATTGTCTGATGACGTGAAAGAACAGGTTCAGAAAGTTGAAATGGAGGAGATAGGGGATTTGAAAGACCTCCGGAAGACTAGACATCAAAAAAAGCAGGAGAGACAAATAACATTCAATTGGATTTTTTAAAAATCACTGGAGGAAGTCGCAACCAATTGACTGTTCGCTTTGGTATGCAGAATGTACAAGACGATATACCACCAGCATTTTGGAAAAATATCTTTCATACAATTCCGTAGACAACAAAGGCAGATAAGTGCGATATCTATCGTACAATCTGTTTAATAGCTGTATCGTTTACGTTGCTGACAAGACTAATATAAAGAAGAAAGGAAAAGAAAATTGAGGATCTTTTAGATGACGATCAGTTTTGCTTCCAGGAAAGGCAAAGGCATCACAGAGGCAGTCCTGACGTATGTCTGATAATGGAAGTAAGAGAGAATGAAAATGAAGAAATGTTCATAGGATTTGTGGATCTAAAAAAAGCGTACGACCGTGTAAAATGGCTGAAGATGTTCGAAATTCTGAAGAAAGTAGAAATAAGCTATAGAGAATGACGGATAATACACAAGACTTACAAGAGCCTAGAGGGACCAATATGAAATGAATATCGGAACAAAGTGCTTGGATTAAAGAGAATATAAGCCACGGATGCTGTCTTTCACCCCTAACGTTCAATCGATACATGCAATAAGTATTTATGGGAGTAGAAGGAAATTCAAGACTAAGATTAAAATTCAGAGTGAATGGATATTAGTTATTTACTGTTGACATTGCTATCCTCAATGCATGTGAAGGAGAATTACAGAATTTGTTGAATGGCGTGAACAGAATATGGTTTGAGAGTAAACCGAAGAAAAGACGAAACTAATTAGAAATAACAAAAAGGAAAATAGTGAGATCAACATCAAAACTGGTGATCATAAAGCAGACTAAGTTGAGAAATTCTACTATTTTGGTTGTTTTGTTGATATGGGGGAGAGGACCAAACAGCGAGATCATCAGTCCTGATACTTTGGAAGCAAAATAGCCAACGTTGGACGAAGCAAGGAGGACATAAAAAACAGGCAAGCAATGTCAAAAAAATGATGTTTCTGAGCAAAAGTTGTCTATTAATATCAAACATATGCCTTAACTTGAAGAAAAAATTCCTGAGATATTTTTATCGAGCACAGCAGTAGTGAATCACGGGTAGTGAGAAAACCGGAACGGAAAAGAATCGAAACGTATGAGAAGTGGTGCTACGGAGGAATATTGAAAATTTGGTTGGCCTATTCTCTAAGGAAAGAATGTTCACTGCAGAATCGACAAAGAAGGGGGATGTGGAAAACGCTTATAAGAATAAGGGAATGCTACCAGGGAATAACCTGCATGGTAGTAGAGGCAGACAAAGGCTGGAATAAATCCAGGAAATAATTGAGAACGTCAAGTGCAAGAGCTACTCTAAAATTTAGAAGCTGGCCCTGCAAAGTATTCCAAACAATGAGGAAAAATCTTGCAGTCTAAAGTGAAATGCTGATATTGCTTTTTTCCGAAGTCTAATAGTTCGACAGTGGGGGCACATCATAGCGACCTCTGCCGGGACAGATTGTGGAAAGCATAAAAAGATAATGTCAAAAAATGGTTCAAGTGGCTCTGAGCACTATGGGGCTCAACATCTGATGTCATCAGTCCCCTATAACTTAGAACCACTTTAACCTAACTAACCTAAGGACATCACTCACACCCATGCCCGAGGCAGGATTCGAACCTGCGACCGTTGTAGTCGCGCGGTTCCAAACTGTAGCGCCTAGAACCGCTCGGCTACTTACCGGCCATGAAGTATAATGCAACAAAAGATTTGCATAACATTTTCTATCGTACTAATCTGCGCGTGTAGGCGTCAAGATCGCGCGCAAAGCACCACCTTACTAAAGTGATCATTTTCCAGCGTAACATAAAACTTTGCAGTGCGTTAGCATAGGGTAGTAATGTCATTCTTGGTCAATTCTACATTAACTAAAGTACGTGTTATGGTTACTATTTTAAATGCGCTATTAGCGAATAACATGCGATGACCACGTCGAACAACGAAGAGAACGTGGCAAAAGACAGGAGGCGTACTGTGTCTCACAAACATTTAAAATGGGCCTCTAAATTCATAAGTGACCTTAGGTAATGACATTATAACATTGTTGCATATCGAATGTTCGACGTTTAAAAAAGTATAGACACGACGACAAGGTAATGTTACAGGATTAAAGCAATTTAAAAACAGAGGTATACAGATTAAATTATAAATGCCTAAACTATGACCATAATATATCGACAGCAAAAACTACAACAAAGACCTTAGGAAAAGACCCCAAATGGGTTAAAGTAACTGAGCAGTTCAGGGAACGATTACGGTTATCGATCACATATTTACAAACGAACCTGAATACTGGATATGGCTCACTGACCAAGAACTGGTTAGGTAGGCGCCTCATCTGCTATCTCTGCCCAAAATGAACAGCTTAAGGCGAATTAGTATGATTATTGTAACAGTGGGTAATAAGGCCATCTCATCGCCTGTGTTCTCGGTTTTTAAACCTAAAGGTGATGGTTTCTGGCCAGTGCTTGTCTATCGGTCTTAAAATAAAGGGTGATCTGGCAGTCTGTTCCACTGCCGGATTTGCTTAGACGTCCTCCATGGTTTACAGGACCTAGTATTTTAAGATATTGTATCTCAACCGCAAGTTTCATCAAATCCTTTCGGCTGGGTAGTGGAAGGTGGGTACTGAGAAGTGAAACTTATGTGATTTTAGCAATATTCTGTTTGGTTGACAATAGGAATTGCCGCATTATTGCAATGTTGTATGATGAATTTTGGTCAGTAAAATTTAAGATCTTGCATCACTATTTAGACGATGTAATGTTTTTAGTAAAATCTTGGAAGAGTATGTGGGCCACTTTAGGGAGGTTTGGGGAATTTGAAACAATCTGGATTAACGGTACGACCGTCTAAGTTTAATTTAGGTCACTATAAAATGTCTTTGCTCGGCCGCTTAGTATCTGGACACTAAGTTTATTGCTAAGTTTTCTCTGGCCCAAAACATTAAAACAAAAACACCGTTTGAAATGCCTCGGAAGACCCAACGTTACCAGCCGTCTGCCGTGTCATCCTCAGCCCACAGGTGTTACTGGAAGAGGATACGGAGGGCATGTGGTCAGCACACCGCTCACCCGGCCGTATGTCACTTTACGAGACTGGAGCCGCTACTCCTCAATCAAGTAACTGATCAGTTTGCTTCACAAGCGTTGAGTGCATCCCGCTTGCCAGTAGCACTCGGCAGACCGGATGGTCACCCATCTAATCGCAAGCCCTGCCCGACAGCGCTTAACTTCGGTGATATGACGGGAATTGGTGTTACCACTGTGGCAAGGCCATTAGCCTAAAACAGTAAGAGCTACAAAAATCTTTGGGGTGGTAAATTCCTTACGGAATTTCATACACAAGACGGCAGCCCCGTTAAATCAAATATGAAAGGAAATCTGTAGGCTTTAGTGGTCAGAGTCACAGCAAGCACCATGCGAGAGTTTAAAAAGGCATTAGCCAATGTTCCAGGAGTTTTCTAAGTTTTTTGTCTGAAAAACTTTTGCCGCCATGACAGGCGTTGCCAATGTGTTATTACAAAAGGATGAACACGAGAAGCGGCCAGCAGTGAAGTCTTTCCGTGACTTACCACAACACGAGAAAAAAGATCGTTTTTGTGGGTTAGTAGTGTTAGCTGTTATGTTTACTCAAAGCATAAGACATTTAGTCTGGAGACTGAAAATAAAGCCATGAGTTAGGTTATAGGTAGACCATGCAAAATGTGTTGAATATCAAATCGGGCCTTCCAGTGTGATGTATAATTTATTACGGGAACTAAAAACATGATTGCGGATAGTGTAAATCATTCTGTTTGCTGAATAAGAGGATGTGGAAGACGACAAGAACGAGTCTAGTGCTTCCGACGATAAGGAAGCCATCGAGGAGTGGAGCAAATAACGTTTATTAATACCATTTTGAGTGGTTACCACTTTTGCTTAGTGACTTGTCTGTGGATTAAAGTGGCGAACCCGACATCTTTGAGACTAAATAAAAGTTACAGAATGATCAGTAATTGAAACCGCACTGCATTCCAAGGGGGATAGTTTGCATAGGGATCATAGGGAAGGTAGAGATAAGATAGTGCCTCCTAAGGAACGGTGCCAATTCTGTTTAAATGTCACCATGAGTCTGTCGCACGGGAGGGGGTGAGGAGGGAGGGCCTTTAGGAGACATTAAACCTAGTTGAAAATAAAACAACCCTTTTATTGGAAGAGGATAGTCTGTGATACTAAGCTGTTTGTTGTGAAACTTGCAAAATTAGTTAGCCTGAAAAGGCTTTCTAGCATCTACAGGCCAACCATATAGAATCTATTTATATTAATATCTGCGTTCCTTACCTAGCTCGGAAACAGGTGGAAAGCTTTTCTCCTTTTCGGTCGTTGATAGCAGAAAGAGGAATGACTGCAGCTGTAACTATTGAGTCTCTCAGGAAAATCCTTCCAAATTTGGTCCCAAACCTATCGTGCTGGCCGGAGTGGACGAGCGGTTCTAGGCGCTACAGTCTGGAACCGCGTGACCACTACGGTCACAGGTTCGAATTCTGCCACGGGCATGGGTGTGTGTGATGTTCTTGGGTTAGTTAGGTTTAAGTAGTTCTGAGTTCTAGGGGACTGATGACCTCAGAAGTTAAGTTCCAGCGTGCTCAGAGCCATTTGAACCATTTGAACCTATTGTCAATGATAACGGGGCCACCTTTGGAGTCGAAGGATTTTAAACGTTTTTGTTTAGAAAGCGTTCACCAAGACGCTAGATTATCCTCTGCTGTCATTTGCTGAAAGTGTGAAGAGGAACTGATCGTTGCTTACCACCATAAAAATGAGATTTGCATGAAATACCGAAACCCGTATGTGTCACAAGACGGAGCAGAATTAAACGCATGTTAGCGTGTGTGCCTAACTCTCCCATATATAGTTTGTTGTCTATTAATAGTCTGTTGCCGGTTGACAGGGAACGTACTGTTATTAGAGATATTTTGAAATGTGCAAAGATGGAAAACACGCATATGTAGCCAGTGGAGGTATCAGACCTCACTTCGTCCCTGTGAAAAGGTCTTTGTAAAAAACTGTCGAGCAGATATTACGGCCATCAATACCATTTTGCCGAAGATGGCTCTTGTTTTCCGCGGCTGTGGGAAATTCTGGGGCTCCGTACCGTAGTAACAGCCTTGGTTGATATTCTGCAGGTGTAGAAGTTTAACAACAGAGTACATTTTCGCAAGTTAAATCTAATTAGATGAAATGTATTCACAGTTGCGAATACGAACAACCATGACGTGCATAAGAAATTGACGACAGCGGTAATCTGCGCCGGATCGGGACCCGAACCGAAATTTTACGACTTTCGCGAGTGGTCGCCTTAACCGTTTGGCTGTTCGTGCTCGACTCACTGTCAGATCCAAACATTCATACGTCGTCGTTTCCGCGTCACAACTTGTACTCGTACACGCAATGCGTAATTCACTCACAGTGGAGAACATTTAAATCGGAAGTCGCTGCCTGGTTTCGGCAGCTAAATACGATATTGTAGTGCCTGTTCTGTTAACAAGAACGATTCAGTATTGCTTCGGACATAAACGCATGCACGGTAGTTACATTATGCTTACACGAGTACGGGTTGTGACCTAGAAACGACGACTTATACACTATTGGCCATTAAATTGCTACACCAAGAAGAAATGCAGACTATAACCGGGTACTCATTGGACAAATATATTATAGTATAGCTGACATATGTATACATTTTCGTGCAATTTTGGTCCATGGATCCTGAGAAATCAGTACCCAGAGCGACCACCTATGGCCGTAATAATGGCCTTGCTACGCCTGGGCATTGAATCAAACAGAGCTTGAATGACGTGTACAGGTACTGATGTCCATGCAGCTTCCACACGATACCACAGTTCATCAAGAGTAGTGGTTGGGGTGTTGTGACGAGCCAGTTGCTCGGCCACCATTGACCAGACGCTTTCAATTGGTGAGACATCTGGAGAATGTGCTGGCCAAGGCAGCAGTCGAGCATTTTCTGTATTCAGAAAGGCCCGTTCAGGACCTGCAACATTCGGTCGTGCATTATCCTGCTGAAATGTAGGGTTTCGCAGGGTTCGAATGAAGGGTAGAGCCACGGGTAGTAACATATCTGAAATGTAACGTCCACTGTTCAAAGTGCCGTCAATGCGAACAAGAGGTGACCGAGACGTGTAACCAATGGCAGCCCATACCATCACGGCGGGTGATACGCTAGTATGGCGATGACGAACACATGTTTCCAATGAATATTCACCGCGATGTCACCAAATACGGATGCG
The DNA here is from genome assembly GCF_023897955.1 of Schistocerca gregaria. Classification (NCBI taxonomy): domain Eukaryota; kingdom Metazoa; phylum Arthropoda; class Insecta; order Orthoptera; family Acrididae; genus Schistocerca; species Schistocerca gregaria. The sequence goes on from NC_064923.1 coordinate 623,634,880, forward strand.
ACCACCATGATTCTGTAAAAAGAACCTGGATTCATCGGAAAAAATGACGTTTTGCCATTCGTGTTTCCAGGTTCCTCGTTGAGTACACCATCGTAGGCGCTCGTGCCTGTAATGCAGCGTCAAGGGTAACCGCAGCCATGGTCTCCGAGCTGATAGCCCATGCTGCTGCAAACTTGGTCGAACTGTTCATGCAGATGGTTGTTGTCTTGCAAACGTCCCCATCTGTTGACTCAGGTTCAAAAATGGTTCAAATGGCTCTGAGCACTATGGGACTCAACTGCTGTGGTCATTAGTCCCCTAGAACTTAGAACTACTTAAACCTAACTAACCTAAGGACATCACACACATCCATGCCCGAGGCAGGATTCGAACCTGCGACCGTAGCAGTCGCACGGTTCCGGACTGCGCGCCAAGAACCGCGAGACCACCGCGGCCGGCTGTTGACTCAGGGATCGAGACGTGGCTGCACGATCCGCCACAGCCGTGCACATAAGATTCCTGTCATCTCGACTGTTAGTGAAACGAGGCCGTTGGGATCCAGCACGGCGTTCCGTATTACCCTCCTGAACCCAGCGATTCCATATTGTGCTAACACTTACTGGATCTCGACCAACGCGAGCAACAATGTCGCGATACGATAAACCGCAGTCTCGATAGGGTACAATCCGACTTTTATGAAAGTAGGAAGTGTGATGGTAAGCATTTCTCCTCCTTACACGAGGCACCACAACAACGTTTCACCAGGCAACAGCGTGTCAACTGCTGTTTGTGTATGAGAAACCAGTCGGAAACTTTCCTCACGTCACCACGTTGCAGGTGTCGCCACCGGCGCCAACCTTGTGTGAATGCTCTGAAAAGTTAATCATTTGCGTATCATAGCATCTTCTTCCTGTCGGTTTAATTTCGCGCCTGTAGCACGTCATCTTCGTGGTGTAGCAATTTTAATGGACAGTTGTGTAGAAGTTTGGGTCTGGCCGTGAATCCAGCACTGATGTACGGATAGCCAAAGCGTTTAAGGCCACCGTTCGCTTAAAGGTGTCAATCCGGGTTTGACTCACAGTTCGGCAGATAACAGTTGTTCGTATTCGCAACTGTGAATACATTTAATGTAGTTCGCAACGTCTATAGTAGCCGCGGTGCCTGCTTCTTCGCACGTGCAAGCATGTCCGAAGTAACATTGCATCGTTCTCCTTAACAATACAGGTAAAACAATGTCGTGTATAACTTTCAGCATGTTAGCAACTACTGTTGATCAGTAGGGCAAAAAATCAGTCAAAAGTTGCATATTTCAGTTTTTTTATTCACTCGATGACTAGTTTTGGGACTAGCCCCATTTTCAAATGGGGTATTTCCAAAGCTGTACAATCCATATAAAAATGTGCAATGAACAGTTACAGCGCTGTAACGGTTCATTGTAGATTCTTGACATGGTTTTCACATCTTCTGAAATATTATTCTTGACTGTGTTACGACGATATGAAAATGGATCTCGTCCCGAAACATGCCATAGAGTGAATAAAAGAAGTAAAATTTGCAACTTTGACGAGTTTTTCGTTGTACTACTTAGGTTACTAATCGTCTTGCTAACTCAGTCGCTATGTACGGCGCTATTATTTTAAAGCTAACTGTGTTTGTTGTGGTCTGGGTTTGTCCGCTTTGATGTAAATCCCACTGCCGTTGGAAAAATACTCATAAAGGCGTCCTGGTAGGACGGATGCTTGGGTTCAAGTGCAGCACACACACACTATAGTGAATATTAAAATACATTACTCAACTTTCGTAGTGATGGTTAAGGCGGTTGTACCCTGCAAGTTTAGCGTGTCGAACTACATCTACATCTGTATCCATACACGTGACAGTGTGAGGCGGAAGATACCCTGAGTACCTCTATCGGTTCTCCCTTCTATTCCAGTCTCGTATTGATCGTGGAAAGAAGGATTGTGGGTATGCTTCTGTGTGGGCTCTAATCTCTCTGATTTCATCCTCATGGTCTCTTCGCGAGATATAAGTAGGAGGGAGCAATATATTGCTTGACTCTTCGGTGAAAGTATGTTCTCGAAACTTTAACAAAAGCCCGTACCTAGCTACTGAGTGTCTGTCCTGTAGAGTCTTCCACTGGAGTTTATCTATCATCTCCGTAACGCTTTCAGGATTACTAAATGATCCTGTAACGAAGCGCGCTGCTCTCCGTTGCATCTTCTCTACCTCTTCTATCAACCCTATCTGGTACGGAACCCTCACTGCTGGAGTATTCAAGCAGTGGGCGAGCAAGCGTACTGTAAACCTACTTCCTTTGTTTTCGGATTGCATTTCCTTAGGATTCTTCCAATGAATCCCAGTCTGGCATCTGCTTTACCGACGATCAACTTTATGTGATCATTCCATTTTAAATCACTCCTAATGCGTACTCCCAGATAATTTATGGAATTAACTGCTTCCAGTTACTGACCTGCTATTTTGTAGCTAAATTACAGTACCATGAACACAAACTATATACTGTTCTCTGGACTAAACTCGGAAGGAAACTCATCACCTGGTTCGATGCACTATTCGAAGGTCCCGAACTCACAGTACTCAGTTCAATCTGCAGGCAGGAGGTCTCTGTTCGTATACGATGGAATTCACTCTCCGGCTTCTGCTGAAGACTGTCAGCCAATGTTTCTGTCTCACTTGACGACTTGAAGACTAGAAGACCTGACGAAATATCTGCAGGAACTTCGTAGCAACGATCGGACTGATTTAAAACTAGCAACTGATGACCTTTGCTTGTGCACGGTTACTTAAGCGCGCGTCTCTCTTCCCGGGAGTGCTGCCGCTGTAGGAGGTGTGATGCTCATTGAAAGGATGATTGGTTCGCGTGCAGCGGTATTCATGCTACAACGGGCGTTTACGGTACTTTTGGAACACATTATCACTAACCCTTTTTTTGTGGTACCTCAGTAAACCACAGTATGTACTAGTTGCGATATTTTAGTACTTTAGCGGGGCAGCGTCTCGTGATTAGTTGCCAGGCTTGGTTTCCTTTAGTCAAACCTTCTATGTGTAGTTGCTGCCCCACCGCCTCCTTCCGCCCTTCCCCAACCCGACACACTCCTCAGTTTTCGGTCGAAAGCTAGAAGCAGTACTTGCTGTGTCCTTGCAGTGAAACTGATACTATTTTTAGGTTATCACGTTTAAATTATCCGGCTGCCGTGCTTTGGATTATGCGGTAGAGGATGAGCCGCTCGGGGAATGACTCTGGTTATTCATTCCAAAGAAGTGTTGCTGCAAGTGTTGTGGTTCAAAAATGGCTCTGAGCACTTTTTTCTTTTATCACTCGTTTATTACATCACAGAAATACACACTTTAAGACAAAATTTAACTACACGAAATATTGCCTCCAGTAAAGGTTAACATAACCAGTGACAAAAAATGGTTCAAATGGCTCTGAGCACTATGGGACTTAACATCTATGGTCATCAGTCCCCTAGAACTTAGAACTACTTAAACCTAACTAACCTAAGGACATCCCACAACACCCAGTCACCACGAGGGAGAGAAAATCCCTGACCCCGCCGGGAATCGAAGCCGGGAACCCGGGCGTGGGAAGCGACAACGCTACTGCAGCGACCACGAGCTGCGGACAAGTGTGGCTGACGCTCTTTGAACAATGAATAACTCGACTTAGTGCCTGGAGCTTGGGGCAGTCAGTCAGCTGGTGGACGAGAATGACGAATGTGCAACGTCAAAGCACCGCAGGCATACTGGAGGGGCACTTAATCGTACCAAGTGACAGGCATCCATCGCTGGCTTTCTATCATTTCTCTCTTGGTGCTGCGTACAGTGAATGGTGAGCTGGTGCTAATTATGCATGTCATCTTCAAGCAAGGCTTGATGTGGATGTGATGAAGTGACGGTTTCATGCTACCATGATAGTTACTTGTGGTTGGCAGTCGAATCAGCCTGCAAGAAATAGTGGCGTGGTATTTGTTTGCTAGTTGGCGGTGCTCAACACTACTTCTATTGCCGATAAAAGCTATTCAGTATGTTACTGCTTTTGGGGCATACTAGCGCGACTAGAATGTTGTACTTTCCTCATCGGCGTTACTGTTGAGGTACCTGGTTTCTTCACGGCGTTGTTTGTCTTAGTTGCGTCCCCGGCCTGGATGCGAAAGATGGTCTCTTATGAGGTTGCCGTCAAGAATAAAACAAAATATCTTCAAACTGTATAGTACAGTGTATTTGTATTCAGTATAAGAAGAGGTGTATTCTGTCTTCACTAAAAATAAAGGTTCTTATGGCTGTGTAATAGTATTAAGCTTATACTAAGAATTATGCTAAAAATAATGTTGTAACTTCCACAAAGAATCTGAAAATGATACTGAAAAGTTTTGAAAACGGGTTCATGGAATAAAACATAATTATTCAAAAAAGTGAATGGTTGCTGTTATATGTAACTTATCTACATTTAGTGTTTTTGTATTGGTCATTTGTGTTCTACTTTGTGTTTAATTAAATTAGACAACAACCTAATTTCAATTGCCTCTTCGTAGACTGCAGCCTGGCGCCGGTTCTCAGCGGGACTCATCAGCAGAAGCAGTATTCTTTTGAAGATAAATAGCAATTGGATCACTGAAATAGGTAATTGAGTTGATTTTAGGATCCGACAGCAAACCCAAACAGACTTTCAATACTTAGTTCGCTGTTTTCGCCCAAATTACATAAAATATGGTTGAAAATAAAAATATTTGTAAAAATATTCGTGTATGCTCATAATTTGTGTGCTTTAGAAACTGGTTTTGAAGTTTTGTGTGTAAAAACTGGAATTATATGCGACTCATTTTTAAATACCCTTTAGTGCATTTGCAAATGAAGATTGAGCTGTCTTGTAACTAACATTACCTAGATACAGCTGGCTATTAGACTGTGGAACTTTGGGCAACTGTAAATCAGTTCTATCAGTGATGTGTTATTTTCTTTTTGTGTTCGTTAAAACATTTTTTTCTTTTAGGTGCATGTTTGAGACCAGCATGTTTCACTTTCAGTGCCCAGCCTCCCTACCGTTTCAATAGTCATTATTAATAAAACGGAACGGGTGTCCCATTTCCAGCAGCTAGGATGTGATGCAACCTTTGAGGAAGAGAAAGAGATAGATAAAAGAATTAACAGCTAGCAACATATGTAGCTCCGTAATTAACAACATTAATTTGTAAAACTGAATAAAAGTTTAGAAAATCATTGCAGCAACGAAAGTACGAAACGGGCCTGGAAGTTGGCCATTAAGATTGAGAGACGAAAGACGACTTGATACGTCAAAAATGAAGTTCCTCAGATCAGTGAAAGCCTACACAAGGGAGAATACAAAAAAAAAAAAAAAAAAAAAAAAAAAAAAACGAAGAAATAGGAACATAATTTGGGATACAGTCATTAACTAAAGAAGTAATCCGACGAAAGTGGAATTGTAAAGAGCATGTACTGCAAATGTCGCCTCAGAGAATCCCTCAAACGGGAGAACACAATAATAGTGGAAGAAGGAGAGTAGGAAAGTCAGGGAAGAGATGGTGAGACCAGAGTAGGACATGAGTCCTGATCCCGATTAGCTGAAGAATAAGAAAACGCCAGTGATATTTTTTTTAAATGATTCAAATGGTTCTGAGCACTATGGGACTTAACTTCTGAGGTCATCAGTCCCCTAGAACCTAGAACTACTTAAACCTAACTAACCTAAGGACATGACACAGATCAATGCCTGAGGCAAGATTCGAACCTGCGACCGTAGCCGTCGTGCGGTTCCATACTGTAGCGCCTAGAACCGCTCGGCCGGCCATTAATTTTCCTTTCGTTCATAATGATTTATGAAATTGAGACATAATATATCGTAGTCTCCATTACTTATAAAAAACTGCTGTCTTCAAGCGGTAAAAATTAATTGTGCTTCAAAACAGCATGAAAGCCGAAATTTCCATACCGTAATGAAAAAAAGGGCAGGAGACGAGGAATATATTTTAAAAATTTATACAGGCTGCAGACTAACTTCTGAAGACTTATCATTGTCATTGAAAAATTTCCCTGATGTAAAATTATTTCTTACTGTTTTGTAAACCTAATAAAGATTTTCTTATGAATGTGAGATTGTGAATGTGAGAATGAAGTTAATTACCATTCTGGAGAACAGATTAAACTTAGCATCTCGGTGGATACAAAAAATTATTACCTTCCTACTCTAATATAGCAGGACAAAAGTGATATGGAGAATTAAGGACAAAATTTGCAGGAAGCCACACCGCGACAAAAGTGTTATCGAGGATTAACGAGAAAATCTGGTGGATGCCACACCGTGGCTGACACACAGTGCCTTACTCTAGGAAAGTGAAAGAAACGTTGGGCGCAGACGGAAGCGCACGGAGCACAGTAAGATTCTCGGTTATGGGGTCGCAGAGCAGCCTTACACGTCGCACCAGCGGCGCGGGGGTTCCCCCTGGAGCCCCTGGCGGCGGCGGCGCTAACCAACAGGAGTCGCGACCCGAAAATGAGCGGCTGGGGCCGCGACGGCGCTCGGCAGTCTGGGAAACAGGCGCGCGCTCTCCTCCCGTAGGACATTAATTTTCATTAAAATACACAAAGCCCGCACTATTCCTCGAGGGTTGTTAAATTAGCCTAGGGGAGACGTCCCCGCCGCCACGGCGAGCACCGCGCGCCGATAAATTCTGCCGTCTCGCTAATAAGGTGCCGAGCAGCCCTGGGTGCGGCAGAGACGGATAACGTGGGCCTCGGCTACCCCCAGTGACCTGTGTCTCCTGTCACCGCTATGCGCCTCGCTGCCCACCGACTTTCCTCCAGAAGTGAATCCAGAAGTGGTTGCTCCATGAGGCTGCTGTTGTTGTGTTCTTCAGTCGGAAGGCTGGTTTGATGCACCTCACCATACTACCCATCCCGTGCAAACCTCTTCTTCTCCGAACAACTACTGCAAAGTGCATCCTTTGAATCTGCTTACAGTGTTCATCTCCTGATATCACTCGGAAATTTTAACCTCCCACCCTTCCCTTCAACAGTACACTGGTGATCCTTTTATATCTCAGGCTGTGTCTTAAGAACCGATTCCTTCTTGTGGTAAGATTACGCCACAAATTTCTTTTCTCCCCAATTATATCATTATTCCCTCACTAGTTACTTGATGTACTCATCTAATCTTCAGCATTATTCTGTAGCACCACACACCAAAAACTTCTAATTTCTTCTTGCCTATACTGCTTATCGTCCATGTTTCTCTTCCATTCTTGGCTACACTCTGTACTCATACTTTCAGAAAGTATTTCGTAGTACTTAATTCTATGTTGGATGCCAACAAATTTCGCTTCTTCAAAAAGGCTTTCCTTGCTTCTGTCAAACTATATTTAATAAATTCTCTACTTCTGGCATCATCATTTAGTTTGCTGCACAAATAACAAACTTCATCTACTACTTTACGTTTGTGGTTCCCTAATCTAACTACCTCAGCATACCTGATTTAATTCGACTGCACCCCATTATCCTTCAATCGATTTTTTTTAAAATTTCCTCTGATATTCTTCTTTCAAGATACTGTCCAGTCTGTTCTGCTACTCTCCTCAGTCTTTTGCTGTAGCTATCAGAATTACAATGACATTGGCATACCTCAATGGTTTTATTTCTTCTCCCTGAACTTTAATTCCTACTCATTTACCTTTGGTCTCTTTTCCTATTTGCTCAGTCTACAGATGGATTAATATCGGCGATAGGCTCCAAACCTCTCTCTCACTCCCTGTTCAACCACTGCGTCCCTTTCATGATCCTCGACTCTTGGAAGTGCCATCTGATTATTGTACATCTTGTAAATAACTTTTTCTCCCTATAATTTACCCCTGCTACCTTCAGAACTTCCAAGAGTCTATTCCATTATCAAATGCTTTCTCAGAGACTACAGATGCTGTAAACGCAGGTTTCTCTCCCCTTAACCTATCTTCTACGAGAACTCGTAGGATCAATGTTACCTCGCGTGTTCCGACATTTCTGCGGAATCCAAACTGATCGTCCTGAGGTCAATTTCCACCAGTTTTTCCATTCTTCTTTAAAGATTTCGTGTAAGTATTTTTCAATCATAACATATTAAACTGATACTTTGGTAATATTTACATTTGGCGGCACCTACCTTCTTAGGAATAGGAATTATTACATTCTTCTTGAAGTCTCAGGATGTTGCCCCTGTCTCATACATCTTGAGCATCAGATGGAACAGTTTTGCCAAGGCTGGCTTTCCCAAGACGGAAAGTCGTATACCGACGACACGCTGTGTCCACCGAAGTCCAACAATACCCTGCAAATTCTTTTCTCCTATCTCATCTTCGTCTACGTCCTCTTCCATTACTGGAATACTGCCTTCAAAATCATCTTCCTTGTATGGACTCTCTATATACTCCTTCCAAAAAATTGTTCAAATGTCTCTGACCACAATGTGACATCTTAGGGCATCAGTCCCCTAGAACTTAGAACTACTTAAACCTGACTAACCTAAGGACATCACAAACATCCATGCCCGAGGCAGGATTCGAACCTGCGGACGTAGCGGTAGCACGGTTCCAGACTGACGCGCCTAGAACCGATCGGCCACAGCGGTCGGCTACTCCTCCCACCTATCGGCTCTCTATTCTCCGATCAGGAATGGTTTTCCATCTGAACTCCCGATATTCATACAACTGCTTCTCTTGTCTTGGTGGATCACCGGTTTCCGGGTTAGATTCCCGGCAGTGTTGGGGATTTTCTCTGCCCTGGAACTGGGTGTTTGCTTCGTCCTCGTCATTCCATCACAAATCGTGAAATTTTTTCGAAGGGACTATGTACCGATTGGGAATTTGTACGGGCGCTGATGACCACGTAGGTGAGCGCCTCACAAACCAAACATCATCATCATCTTCTCTTCAATGGCCTCTTTAATTTTCCTGTAAGCGTTGTCTATCTTTCGCTAGCGAAATCCTTATGTTTCTCCCCTATCTATTTATGATTGCCTACTCTGAACTTCGTGTCCGCCTCATTTTTCAGAAGTTTGTATTTCCTTTCGCTGACTTAATTTGCAGAATTATAATATTTTCCTCTTTAATCACTTTCATTCAACTTATCCTGTGTCACCCCAGCATTTTACTAGACCTTGAACAAAAGGAGAATACTACACACTATGGAAGTTAGAGCAAGCTTCCCTACCCTCTTCCTTCTACGCACGATCCTCAGAAATAGCCTGAAAAGCTTGCAACGGTGATGCAGGCAAAGCTGTTATTAGAAATAACAGTTAAGAAGAAAACTCGATAGCCTTCGCCGTCTCCGAGTTACTTAGCATTTAATTTAGCCAGTCAGGTCATGACACGCGCAAATTATTGCAACTTGACCAAATGTTGCCAAATGTGTTCCTCGTTTGCTTCCCTTAAAACGAACAAACGTAACTTTTGCTCACCCAGCCTAAATTTATCACTTCAAAAAAGACTATTTTTAACTGATAATGAGCATTTCATTAGGTGATAACTCAAGAACGCTCAGATATCTGTGTATCACTGCATTTTAGCGCCTGCAAGGGCATGAATTTGCGCACGCAGTGACCCGACTGGCTAACTTCAATGCTAAATACCTCGGAAACGGCCCAACGAATCGACTCTTTTTCTTAACAATTATTTCGCATCACAATTTCCCGCCGAACGTTGTTACAAGCTTTCCAGACTGTTGACTACCGTGTAAGTTGAGCATATTATCGCTCGTGTGTTGAATTTGGGTGTGAGAACATGCTTATCTGTTTCTCCTGGGAGTCGATGTGGATACCAAAATTATGTATGGATTCAGTTTCGAAACATCTTAAGAGTGTTGTAATACAGAACTTAAATTTAATTCTGTTTAATGAAGTTCAGAGTAGAAATTAAGATTCAGATTCCAGGTCAGGAAAATACTAAGATATTTGACCAAAAGTCAAGTGACTGAATATTTCCACTTATAATCCTCACTGGAAGTCGTAATATAATTCATTCAAGATTTTGGTTTCAAAGCTGTCAGTTGAGTACCGTTCCTCAATGAGTTCAGAAAATACAGAAAGAGGTTTGCGAAGTACTATCTTTGCCGAAAATGTCAACCTACCCCGGCTTGTAACAAGTTTCTACTACTTCTTTGTCTCCATAGCGTGACATGTTGTTAAATTTTAAATGAACTGCATTTGCATCGGATCAGCAAGTTCCTTTGTTGTGTTACGAGATGCCATTTCCGCCAAACTATGTCGGTGAATAACTGACGTACTTTTTCTAATAGTATGTATCGCTGTCTCTGTTCTTGCTTACCATAAATGCTGCACTGATATAACAAACACCAAGTCTGCCAACAACTACAGCGTTTATGAAGTTTATTTCTGCTCCTCTACTTCAGGCAGGTCCTTAAAGTAAGAAGGTCTCTATTGTTTAGAGCAATGTATCTTTTTTACGTCCTTTTTATCTGTCACAAAATGATCTAATTCTTCTACTAAGTCTGTTTTCAAATTAACAGTTTTGCTATCGCCTTTCACGCGGGATACATTATTTTAGTTACCTATCTGCGTATCTGTGAACTGTTTTCCAATCCCTCGTCCTCTATTCTTACATGAAAATTCGTATACAAACTCTTAAATCACAGAATGTCAGTGTCAAATGAGCACAATATTTCAGCAAGCGATAACGCTGCATTCATCAGGTGCGCTAATGAACTGACAATGGGCTCGGCGCTTCCCCCCCCCCCCCCCCCCACCTTCACCCCCGCCCCTCCCCCCACCACTGACCGACAGTTCTGTGCTCCGTCGGCGCCCTGTACCTCTTCCCACACTTTTTCCGCCAACACGTTGCTCCTTCTTAGATTTGCGCCTACGTACATGTGCTGGCGGCACCGCTGTGCTCCTACAGCTCCCCTGGAAGTCAGTTCACCGTGGCATATGTCCTTTCTCTTGTTAATCAGAATAATTGTTTGTTCCCAGGAGCTACTACGGACGTAACCACTATCGCGATTAATCAGTGGTTCCTTTACTCGGTTCTCGATAGGTTCGTTAACGACACAGTGCCAGAAGTTAGATGCCAGTATCAGAAGCTTAGTGTCATCGCAATCCATTCAATGTAACTCCGTTGAGCAATGTTCTGCCACTGCCGACCTATTAGGCTGCTGCAGTCTGGTGTGCCGTTTGTGTTCTCGGCAACCACCTTTGACAGTGCACACCGTATTCCGTGTTCAGGGTAATTCAGAACTGCAACGCCAAACGTCTGGGAAATATAGCAGGCATCTTGAGGAACAAAACAGAAACGTTACCAAACGACGCTACAGACATCGAAGCTACAGGCACCGGCGCCTCTGTATGTATCCAGGTACAAGGTTGCTCCGTCATTATGTTGCAAGCTTTCAGGGGTTTTGTAGAAGGGTAAATGTATCAGTCTAGGTCAGGCAAAGTTTTACAGAAGTTCAAAATTGGCGAATAGTTCAATGTGAGATGCTTTTAATGATTTCCACAACGAATTTCTGTCTCGAAATCTGGCAGAACACCAAAAAAGCTTCTAGTCATACATAAAGCACACCAGTGGCAAAACGCAGTCAACACATTCACTGCGCGATAACAACGGTGAAGTCAGTGATGACAGTGCCACTAAGTCAGCGTTATTAAACACGGTTTTCCGAAACTCCGTCACCAAAGAAGACGCAATACATATTCCGGAATTCCAGTCATGAACAACTGACAAGATGAGAAACATAAAGTAGATAGAGGACTAAAGAATCAACTTAAATCAATTAATAAAGGCAAGGACTCCGGTCCACGTTGTATATTAGTCAGGTTCCTCTCAGACTATGCTGATAAAATAGCTCCATATTTACCAATTATATACGATCACTCGCTCACCGAAAGATCCGTACCTAAAGACTGGAAAATTGCTCAAGTCACACCAATACCCCAAAAGTTGGAGTAATCCGCTAAATTACAGGCCTATATCACTAACGCCGATTTGCAGATGGTTTTGGAACATATACTCTATTCTAACATTATGAAGTACCTAGAAGAAAACGATTTATTGACACATAGTTAGCAGGGTTCCAGAAAATATCGTTCTTGTGAAACACAACTAGCTCTATATACTGATGAAGTAATAAGTGCTATCGACAGGGGATGCCTAATTGATTCCATATTTTTAGATTTCCAGAATGCTTTCGACACCGTTCCTCACAAGCGTCTTCTGACCAAACTGCGTTCCTAAGGAGGATCGCCTCAGTTGTGCGACGGGACTCGTGATGTCCTGTCAGAAAGGTCACAGTTCGTAGTAATAGACGGAAAGTCATCGAGTAAAACAGAAGTAATATCCGGCGTTCCCCAAGGAAGTATTATAGGACCTCTATTGTTCCTGATCTATATTAACGACATAGGAGACTATCCGAGTAGCCGTCTTAGATTGTTTGCAGATAATGCTGTCATTTACCGTCTTGTAAAGTCATCAAATGATCAAAACGACATGCATAATTATTTAGATAAGATATCTGTATGGTGCGAAAAGTGGTAATTGACCCCGAATATAGAAAAGTTTGAAGTTATTCACATGAGTACTAAAAGAAATCAGCTAAAATTCGATTACGCGATAAGTCACAAAAATCTGAGATCTGTAAATTCAACTAAATACTAAGGAATTACAATTACAAATAACCTAAATTGGAACAATCACATAGATAATATTATGGGTAAAGCAAACCAAAGAATGCGATTCATTGGCAGAAAACTTAGAAGGTGCAATAGGTCTACTAAAGAGACTGCTTACACCACGCTTGTCCGCCCTATTCTGGAGTATTGGTGTGCGGTGTGGGATCCGCCTCAAGTAGGACTGACGGATGACATCGAAAAAGTAGAAAGAAGGGCCGCTCGTTTTGCATTATCGCGAAATAGGGGAGATAGTATCACAGACATGATACGTGAATTGGAGTGGCAATCATTAAAATAAAGGCATTTTTCGGTGCGACGGGATCTTCTCATGAAATTTCAATCACCAGTTTTCTCCTCCGATTGCGAAAACATTCTGTTGGCACGCACCTATATAGCGAGAAATGATTATCACGATAAAATAAGAGAAATCATTGCTCGCAAAGAAAAATTTAAGTGCTCGTTTTTCCCGCGTGCCGTACGAGAGTGGAAAGGTAGAGAGATAGATTGAAGGTGTTCGTTGAACCTTCTGCGAGGCACTTTATTGTGAACAGATGTAGAAAGAGTGTAAAGTTATATGCGAAAGTGTTCTTATACTTCTGAGTGTGGGATGCATGTACCGGTACTGCTGTTGCTAAGATTGTAGGGGAGGCAGCTTTCAGAGGTGGTTCAAAAAATGGCTCTGAGCAATATGGGACTTAACATCTATGGTCATCAGTCCCCTAGAACTTAGAACTACTTAAACCTAACTAACCTAAGGACAGCACACATCACGAGTCGGAGAAAATCCCCGACCCCGCCGGGAATCGAACCCGGGAACCCGGGCGCGGGAAGCAAGAAGGCTACCGCACGACCACGAGCCGCGGACTTAGAGGTGATAGTATGAATGAAAACGAGGAAAAAAGGTTCAGAAATATCTGCTCTAAAATGCATGTCTTAGGAACTATGAGCACGTGTTCAATAGAGGAAATATGTTTGACATTATTGAAGATGAAAAAGAGCTCATAGCTCCTCATGAACGCATTTTAGAGGCCATGTTTATCGGAAATTTTTATCTTTATCTGGTCTATATTATCCCTACTGACTGTTGAATACCTTACAATCGTAGAAATAACAGTACTGGTACATGTATTCCACTGTCAGAGGGATCTGAACGACTTTCGCTCATAGCATTTAACTCATTCGGTTCCGGACTAAGATTCCTATACTTAAATTTAAATATTTGTCCTATTTTGTCATACGCTGGAAGTTTGTAACATCATCATGCAATCACCTTATATATACATTCTCTGTAAGTAAAGGCACCTGTGCCTGTAACATCGACCCACTGTAACAAGTTTGGTTCCTACCCTCATTCTGTTCCTCAAGAGACGGTCTGCATCCTCTCGGAGTAAGTGTAATTCTGTGACACACTGTACATATCTTGCTACATAGGCCGGTATCTGGTGGACCATGGATTTCTGTAGTCTGAAGGTTTATAGGGCTGTCCGAAATAGCCATGTCTTGTAGCCATTCTTCTGGAACACCGTCCTCAGATGGTCAAGTTCTTGGTTGAGACTTTCCTTGTCAGAGAAGGTGCCAGCAGTATACAGTAATGTTTCGAGCATAGATTGGGATGCATTCTCCGTAAACACTAAGCGGTCTTTTGCCCGCTTTCTCCCTAGGGTCAAAAATGATCTCTTACCAGGAAAATTCTGGGTCTATGAAATGTCCTTATAATGTGGCAAGACACACATTGATCAGGCGGTGTGCACTGTCGACAATCCTTGCCGAGAACGCAAACAGCAGAACGGACTGCAGCCTATTTGGTCGAAGGTCGCGGAATTATACGGAATGGATTACGATCATACTAAATTTCTGAAACGGGCGTCTAACTTATTGAACTGTGTAACTGAATTTTGTATCGAGATTTACACAAATGAACTGTCGATCAATCGCGATAGTGGCTGCAATCTTAGCAATGTGAAAAAGATTTGTTCAATTACTAACTAGCTGTGTTCTTCATACCCGAAATTTTCATATATCAGCACTACTGGTTATAAACAGTCTTGGTTGCAATTTAGTTTTTTTTTTATTTTTCAACGACGCGTTTCGCCTTATTTAGGCCTCTTCAGGTTACCTTTCCTAGATGGGAGAGAGAAGTACCAAGATCTGAGCCTGAGCAGCCCATCTTACTCTGTTACTCGCTCCTGTGAACGGGAACGCGTTATGCAGATCATGGTGCATCTCGCTTCCATCTAGAAAAGACAACCTGAAGAGCCATAAATAAGGAAAACTCGTCTTTGAAAAAGAAAAAAAAGAAAATTGCAACCAAGGCTTTTTTTAACCAATACTGTTAAGCACTGGTTTCCTGAATGCCACATATGGATTGGAAGAATTTCTATATATCAACATCTACATAAATACTCCGCAGACAACCCTAAGGTGCACTGCAAAGGGTATCTTGTACCACTACAAGCAAGCGGAGCGAGGGAAAAACGACTGTCTACAAGCCTCTCTATGAGCCCGAATTTATTGCAACTTATCTTCAAGCACCGTAGGTGAAATATACGCTGGCGACAGTAGACTCATTCTGTCGCCAGTGCTGGTACTCTGCATTTATACAACAGTGCCTAGCAGATAGAGTATCATGCTCTTTCCACGGCTTCCCGTTTGAGATCACGGACCATCTCTATAGTACCTATGCTCTGATGAACGTACAGGTAACAAATCTAGCATCCCAAACGTGAATTACTTGACTATTTTTTTTAATATCCGACCTGGTAGGGATACCAAAGATTACACAGTATTCAAGAATGGGTCTCACTATCGTTCTATACGCCATTTCTTTTATGGACGAGCCACAATTTTTCAAAATTCGCCCAGTAAAACTAAGTCAAGCATTCACCTTCCATCCTACCAACCTGACACGTACATTGCATTTCACGACGCCTTGCAACGTAACGCGTAGACATATAATGGAAGTGATGGTGTCAAGCTGCACCCTCCTAATGCTGTATTCGAACGTTACAGAACTGTATTTCCTACTTATCCATATTCAATGACATTTTTCTACACTTCAGGCAAGCTGCAATTCACCACAATTACTAGAAATTTTGAAACTTCCTGGCAGATTAAAACTGTGTACCCGATCGAGACTCGAACTCGGGACCTTTGCCTTTCGCGGGCAAGTGCTCTACTATCTGAGCTACCGAAGCACGACTCACAGCTTTACTTCTGCCAGTATCCGTCTCCTAGCTTCCAAACTTTACAGAAGCTCTCCTGCGAACCTTGCAGAACTAACACTCCTGAAAGAAAGGATATTGCGGAGACATGGCTTATCCACAGCCTGGGGGATGTTTCCAGAATGAGATTTTCACTCTGCAGCGGAGTGTGCGCTGATATGAAACTTCCTGGCAGATTAAAACTGTGTGCCCGACCGAGACTCGAGTCTCGGTCGGGCACACAGTTTTAATCTGCCAGGAAGTTTCATATCAGCACACATCTCATTCTGGAAACTAGAAATTTTGTCTAAGTCATCTTGTTTATCTCTACAACCACTCTACAACGACGCCATCCCGTACATCACAGTGTCATCAGCAAACAGCCATAAATTGCAGATCACCCTCCTTCACGGTGTTTCTGTATACAGAGAATAAAAACTATCCTGTAGCATTTCTCTGGTGCACTCCTAAACATATCCTTGGCCCCAATGTACACTCGCCGTTGAGGACCACTTATAGGGAATTATTCCTTACGAAGTCTTCGAGCCACTCCCATGTGTGGGAAGCTAAACCGGACCTCCGTCAACAATCAGCACTGGGACACCATGTTAAATGCTTTCCGCACATCCAGGAAGGTGGAATCTGCCTGTTGCCCTCCACCCGTGATTTTTAGGACATATTTGAGAAAGGCCCGCTGAGTTTCGCACGAACGAGCTTTCTACATTGTTCGGGTTTTGTTCTGAGAATCTGTCCTGTTTCAAGGAAATTTATTACATTCGAACTCTGAATGTGTTCAAGAATTCTACGGCAAACTGATGTTAAAGATTGTGGCGTGCAGGCATGTTTTGATATCGGTAGTTCACGCTCGTTGTTAGCCTCTCTGGCCGCAACACCTTCTCGAGCGTTTTATCGCCTGCACATGCCAGTTCTGTTGGCCGGACATTTAAGCGCTGTCGCTGCTAGGAGACGCTGTCGAAGTGATGGGCGGTTGAGCGTTGTGTTTGACAGTGGCTGGAGTAAGTACCGTGACGTCGTGGACAGCATTATCAATGGCCCGCGACTAAAAGTTGCATCTTTGGTCACTATGAGTTCGAAAGGCAATCTCTGCGCAGTGCACGGAACCAGATTTGTTCTCGGCATTTGAATATGGAAGAAGCGTTTGTCCACTGTGATGTTGCGTTGGGTTCCCGTCTGCCTCTTTCAAGAACTTGGTATACGGGGATCTGGTGAATAGCATTCGTTGGTTCCTGATTCTTAGTGAACTCGTCATAACACCTATGTGCCAGCAGCCCTTGGTCGAGCGGTTCTCAACTAAACGTTTCGATCTGAAAATTATGGTGAGTGTCCGATTACCGTGTGTATGATTATGCTTTGTCGTGCAGTAGCTATTGTAACTCGCCATTTGGTTATTCATCGTAACATCTAAACATCTTCATTCACGAATACATTAAATGATCTTACCCAATTAACGTTTCTGTAAATGTGTGTGATTAAAGTAGTGGTTCTCGAGCTGTTTGACTAAGTTTAGCTGCACCTATAATGAAAATTTTTTGTTTATTTGGGTATCTGCTGCAATCATGCATAACATCCTCATTTTTCAAGTATGTTTAAAGTGTGTATTAATGTTGTAATTGCTAAATTGTTAATTAGTGGTTCGTATGTTACTGGACATCTTGATGTATCTGTTTTATTACGTTGGGGTCCAGCTAACGAGGCCTGGGTACGATCTCTCTAGTATCGATAGCAATCCACACTTTAGTGAAAAAAGAGAAATTGCTTGGCTCTAAAATACCACTTTGAATTCCATGTTGTCAGGTTATTCTGCCTGCTTGAAAGCAGTGTTCTTCCTTCTAATCTGCAGACAATCACGTGATAGTGGATGGCTTATGTGAATGACCTGTTAACTGTTTTCAATAGGTTTTTGGATCTTGTAATGTGGAATAAGACGGTTAATTTTGTCGACCTGTAATCTAATTAGAAGTCTGCGCTACACATCTATCAACTTTTTAACACAATGTTGTTCTCAAAAAATTATTTTTTTGAAATTTTATTCAGTAATTTATGAAAGTTATGAATATCTGTCGACGGTTGTGTTGTTTGAAATTAGTGTAATAATTCCAGGGGCAGCTGCTCACATTGTCCTGCATCACTTTCTGTGTTTTAATAAACTGGTTTGTGTTTCTAATAAATATGTTATGTTGCGAGGATATTCGTCTGTAATTAAACGGGTCAGCTCTTTAGCCTTCGTCATACACAGGAGGCACCTGAGCTTTTATTCCAGCCGCTTGCGGCTTATCGTTGGACGGCAGATTCCCCACTTTGTTCTTATGAAACAAAGCTATGAATAATTGGCAAAACTTCACAAATTTTACTTTTATTTAAACAGTGATAAAAAGACTGACCATATGTTTCATTGCTTATCTGCCAAATTACCATACCACCCAGAATTACAATAAAGCCTTGGTATACAGCGTGAATGGTCAATTATCTCAGTGATTAGTACGTACCACAGGAATCAAACTTTAAAATCACAATTAATACTTCCACATGCAGTTGAGATACAAGTTCTACACTCATCGTAACACTCACAGATGCTTACGATCCATGTCTGAGATGACAGAAAATGTGTTATTACCTAAATTTTCAAAACAGTAATGTACATCACCCGCTAATGTTTCGTATCCGTTAACTATGTTCCTAAACTTGTACACTGCTCCATATGGAACATGGCGTGATGATATTGATTTAAAATGCTGTACACTGCGATATTTTTCTTCTTTATTTTAATAAAAGTAGGTTTCGTATATTTCTGATGGTTAGAAAGGTAAGAACAGAATCATCTATTTTTTTAAAGTTTGACTTTCTCGTATATCTGACAGTTCGCTACTGGAAACTGCTGCTATTTTACAATGGTTGAAGAAAATCTCTCACAGTTTGTTATCGTACCATTCAAGAACGAACGTTTAACCACGGAAGGCTAAACAACAAAGTTTTCTTGTCATCTGTTCTGATACAGCTGTGTGTACAGTACACTGTCTCCAATTCCTGGTAGATAATGCTGCAGTGCGTGGGTGTACTCTGATACTAGAAACGGCTGGGCAATCCGTTTTATTTGCGGCTGTTGGCGATCAACTTCTGACGCTGTCTATAGAAATTATTGTACCAATTCTCTGCATGAGAAGAGAATATCACACAACGAACTTCGGAAACTCAGCATCAGTGAGAGCGAGGAAATTCGATGGTGTAGCAGCAGCAGCACAGTGACAATATATTCATCAAACTCATAATCGCTGTTCTTCTGAATCTTCCTACGTTTAATAACGTATTTAGTAAGCCGAAGTACATGATTTAGGCCTTTCTTTATGTGGGATGGTGCAACAGAGGTGTCTATCTCCTCATAGACTGTAAAATACGGATTCATAAACGGAAACATTTGATGTTAGTGAACTCTATGAACTCATTAAATGAGGAATTCATATTTACATTACCACTAAAAACTTCATAGAGAATGCCTTTGTCGAAACTCCCTCGTCTTTTTATTTCTTCGTAACGGGCAGCGAATTTTCTTCGTCCAGAAGGGTTCTACCGACGACGGGGTGCAGCTGTGTGTTCACAAGCAGCCTCAATTTCGAAGTCGCACCAACAGAGCATTATCACACCCACAATACGTTTAACATATTTCACAACCGTTTGTATTCTTCGACTAAGGCCTTAGACTGTGTAGCTCACAACCAGCTAACAAAATTATGTAGTAGAATGGAACACCTGTAGCCGTCCTTTCGAGGTAATTTATGACCTAGGTATCAATTTCGGTGATTCAGTACACAATTTTCAGTCCTTAACTGACGCTGAAGGTATTAACTATAGTCGTATACATGATCCCAACAGTGGTCAACTTCTCTGAACTGGTTTCCGCAGGGTGTAACAACAATGTTGTGTCTCCAGCACATTCCATTGTTACGGTCTTTCTCAATTCATGTTGTAAATAAACTTCTGAATAATCCAAAGAGGAAGTGCCACTTTGGAGAAGAGTGCCATCATGGATGTAGGAAATAGACAGGAGAAGTGACGACATTTTTGTCCGTGAGGCACTCTGCCGGAAAATGTGTAGGTTATGACACGTTTGGATTGTGAGCAGCTCAAGAAATCAAAATGTTGGCCAATGGGCCTCTCATTTGCAGGAGGAAATGTGTGTGCCTTGGGAGGAGGAGGTGTTGGTGTGGTAGAGGGGGATCTTGGGAGGGAGGGGGGGCATGCGGTGTACGAGATGTCTTGTGTTGAGAGTATCAAATAAGGATCGGTTAATGGACAAAAGTGTTCATCGAATAATTACAGTTTAAACCAGTTCAGAATATGCACGTTTCCATGTGTGGGAATGGCACTCCTTTTACTCATATGGAGAGTGGTGGTTTTGTATGACTTCTTATCTAATGACTTATACTGTTCAGACTTGGTGGAGATAAGTAGGGTAATACAACAGCGCACCAGATGGAGACGGTGTATGAAGTTAGCAGTGTGCATTTTCTACTCTGTGTTTCGACACCGGATTAATTTTGATTATTGTCCTATAGTTACAGGAAAATATGTGATTCTTTGAGTGCACCGACGAGTTTAACACAATTGCACTACTTAAAGGTAGGCTGGCCATCTTTATTTAGGCCGTATTTAATGATATAGCACCATAGAGACTAAACAGAGATACACCGTTATCGATACGAGTAAATATACATGGCAATATGTCACGTAATTTGTCTCGTACGCTGTATATCCCAAATGCAGCGTGGATTCCGGTCGCCTTCGCATGATGACACGTTAACACAAAGAGTGGAACATTGCAGTCGGTCGGCAGTTCGGATTTCTCTCTTTATGTAGATTCAAAATCCTTCTGAGGCAACAAATTTCAGAAATTTATTTATT
Organism: Schistocerca gregaria; assembly: GCF_023897955.1. Taxonomy (NCBI): domain Eukaryota; kingdom Metazoa; phylum Arthropoda; class Insecta; order Orthoptera; family Acrididae; genus Schistocerca; species Schistocerca gregaria. The sequence goes on from NC_064923.1 coordinate 623,655,658, forward strand.
CGTCAGACAACATTTCAACGGAATTTCTAAAATGATTGGTAGAAGGGATGTCCGAACGACTGTTCACGTTTATGGCTTGGAGCTATGGGCCTCATAATATGAAAGGTGTGATCCCAGCAATTCCGAAGATACTAATGGCAGATAAACACAAAACTTCTACACTGTCAGCTTAAGACCTTATGCACACAAGCTGTCAACAAAAGTAATATGCAGAAGGATGGAAAATAAAAATGAGTATCAGTCAGTTTGGCTTTAGGAAAGGGAGATGCACAAGAGAGGCAGTTCTCAAGTTCCTCCCGATAACGGAACCAAGGCTGACGAAAAATCAAGACGCTTTCATAAGATCTGTCCACCTATAAAAAGCGTATATGCAAAATGGTGCAAGACGTTCGAAATACTGAGAAAAATAGGCGTACTCTGTAGGGAAAGACGAGTACCACATACAATATGCGCAAGAGCCAAGACTAAACAATAAATAATACTGGAAGAGAAAGAGCCCTGATTAAAATGGCTCTAAGACAGGGACGCAGTCTTTCACCCCTAGTGTTCAATCCACTAATCGAAGAAGCAATAAGAAAGCTTCAAGACAGGAATTAAAATTCAGGCTTAAGGTATAGCAGTGTTAGGATTCATTTATGACATTCATATCCTCCGTGAAGGTGAAGATCGGTGGACTGGAACGAACAGTCTAATGAGTACTGGATATCGATTGAAAGTGAACTGGAAGAAGACAAAGGCAGTGAGATGTAGCAGAAATCAGGGTAGTGAGAAACTTAACATCAAGCTTTACTCTGAAGGAGTAATTTCTGAGAACGCCCGTTTGGAGCAGAGCATTGTGTGGTAGTTAGAGATAGACTGGGGGGTCCGCCCCTGGTAGCTGAATGTTCAGTGCAACAGAATGTCAATCCTAAGGGCCTGGTTTCGATTCCCGACTGAATAATCCCGTATTCGTGTTCGTGGTATTTTTGAAGTACAGTTTCCAGTAGTGCTCGTGCTATAATGACCATATCTTATGTGTCTCCAGAAGATGATGATTACGTGCTGTTTACATCTTATTCCTCTTCATGTAGCAGCATGAGCATATAATTTCTTCTTGACGTCCGTGTTGATACACATCCATCAAAAATATATGGAAGGTAGGAATCACAAAGTCTCGACGTAGGTTTTAACCCATTTAAATGGACCTCCTTCAGAAGTCTTATTACGTCTAGAACGACGTGACGCCCATACTGCATGGTTAGTGGACTGTCTTATAGCTGTCACTGTTTTAATAAGATGGTCAACGACGTAAATATAATGAAAATAAAATTATGTTGATGTACTGAAAATAAAATGTTAATTACGGTGTGACAGTAGTTTGGCAGTTCCATTCTCACCTCATAAGAGTGGACTTGTGAAACTACTGTCGCACCGTAATTAAATTTCATTTTCGGTATATTTACATCATTTGTCATCAATTCAAACAATGGCACTTATGAGACTGTTCACTAACGATGTAATATGGACGTCACACCAATCTAGAAGTAATAAGATTTCTGAAGAAGGCCCATTAAGTTTGAAACCTAGGTCAAGAGTTTGTGACTACTACCTTCCGCAACTGGTGGCTGTTTTTCATTCCATGTATTATTTAATGGATGCGTACCAACGCGTATATTTGCATAGTTGCTGCTGGCTTAAGATTCAAGCATTAAATGCTAAAAGAACATTATTTTGAGAGAAGAAAAAATCTCCAATACCCCCTGCCCTCGTATGAGACGGTTAACACTGCTCACCTGTATACTATGTCTTATCACAATATTGAGAGTACATGCGTACTGGCTTTTCGCTATAGTCCTCATTTTACTACGCGACCACAGTCAAGATGCGTTAACCTAACCAGAACATATTACCAAGTGTCTAAGTCTTTCTTCCTGCTGCTGTGGTGCTTGTTTAGCGGCTTTCGCGCCTTCCTATTCACTCTGTACAGAGGTCACTGCAATAAATACCTATGAATACCAGTATTGCTGACCCCTTTTTGTTTTAATCACAAGCGAGGTAGATTATGCCTGAAGACGGCGTAATAGAACGCTGAATCTGGTTACGCAATAAAATGAGGCTGAAAATTGACTTCCGAAAGGCGTTAAATTTGACATCCTCTTTAGCAGAGTCTGATTTTCATATCAGTGAAAAAGTCTGTATAAAGAACTCATGCAGGGGGAAAGAGAGAGATATCTGTGCAAGAACTTACTTTAAAAAAATGTATTTTTATTTCCAAGCGTGAAAAAGACGCATATTGGAATCTTTGTCTGGAGATTCCGAGGTCGCTTTGACACGTTATCTACGGAAGCAGAGCCCTCATCGAAGCTTCTGAACAAGCACTGTTCCTATTGGCGGAAAATTATGCTATCGACTGACGTGGCTGCTGCCCCGGGAATATGAATATTACAGAAGCCGGCGCTGTTACTCTGTGGCCGGCTCACCGCATCACTGTGCACACTCACAATGGTCGGCCACTGTGGAGCTTAAACAGTTGCTGCTCTCTAGTGTGAGAAGGTACGGTACTGAACTTTTAATACAACCAAATGACGTCGTTTTTTATTTCGGTGTAATTAATGGAAGAAAAGTCAACTCAGTCACTGTTATGAAGCTCTACGTCTATTTTCACTTGAAAATCAGTCGAGTAGTTCACATGAATAGAAATTCGACTAATAACTGTTGCTAAACAAACAAAAACCGTATTACCTAAACTTTTATGCAGGTTATGGATCGCGTTTCTAAGAAATTATTTAAAAATGCACTCTAAGTTCCTGTCGTCCTGATAGCAAAAGTTTCATATACTGATCGTGAATGCGGCATTAAGTCACTGTCAATATTGTTCTTGGCTAAGATGCTGCTTGAAAAGTATGAAATACTTTTTCGTTTTCAGCAAGAATTTCACTGGACTGCAAGTTTCCACCATCGTTTTCGTTAGAAACAGAGTGATTTAAAGGTTCAGAAAAACAAATTAAGATTAGTTACATCTATTACTTCTACTGGACTATCTTAACACGTAAAAAATACATATTTTTTACATTTCTCAAGAAACTATAGCTTGTGACTCGCATATACCTCCTGTCAATATTTTTCTCTGTGTAGCTATTGTTTCTTATTTGAACTCGTTGCACTTGGAAAGGGCACTGCCCTATGTGAAATACCAACCGAATCCCAAGTCAAACAAAATACGCCTCTTCCATTGGTCCTTGTAAGATACGAATATTCTTCTGAAAGAGTTACTTTATTTATTATAGTACTCTTCTGTGTCGAATCAGCATATGTATAGTGTAAGCAAATATGTACTATACAAAATTATGCAGCCGAATTAACTGTTACTAGTCATTTTTAAGGCGATTCGCTTACTTACCGGGGACACCGACAATCAAGAAAGTGTAAATGCAACATTAGTAGCAATTATTGTCCCTTTGTTTTAGCATTACAGAAATAATGATCGCATTACCAGTCTCACGTCTAAAAATAAGCGACAAACGATACTGTCCAACCACAAAGAGAAGAGCGTTCTCATTAATTTATCAGAGTCGCCTGTACGAATAGCTGTTGAGAGCAACCACTGATGTTCGAAAATGTCATTCATCTGCTTTCCAAGGTTATTTCACTCTCAACATTTGGCTGCACTGCTATGACAATCACTACAGCCAATAATTTCGCGGGCCGCTGTTCTAGACACTTCAGTCCGGAACCGCGCTGCTGCTACGGCTACAGGTTCGAATCCTGCCTCGGGCTGGGTTGTGTGTGATATCCTTAGGTTAATTAGGTTTAAATAGTTCTAAGTCTAGTGACCTCAGATGTTAAGTCCCATAGTGCATAGAGCCATTTGAACCAATAATTTCTATAGGAGTTCTAACATTACCACATGTTGATTTTTGCTATATGATGTCGGCTGGGGCGCGCTATCAAGATAAATGTCTTTCGTTAATAGTGATTGCCAGATTAATACAATAAGATATTATCTGTGTTAACCATTCATATTAATTGTAGGTATATTTGTCTGTGGGTTCAAAAATATTTATTTCTTTCGTGTTTGCAGATTTGGTTTATTCCAGGGCAATCAGAATATTTGGATATCACTTACAAACATATCTATTGCGTCACAGTTGGGCCTAGCGTAGCGAATCGACCTTGTGACCGAGATAACAAGAGGACAGTATAAGGAGCGTATCGCAAGATTCCCCAGCATCTTAGCCATCCTCACCACCCACCGCAGAGCACACTTTGAAACGTCCCCCTAGAAAAATTATTGAATTACTATGCTGATAAAACTCTTAAATTATTAGCTTTTCAAACAGCTGAGCAAAACTGAACGTACTCAGAAATTTCTCTCTTTACTTATTCTGAGCCGGCCCCGGTGGTCTTGCGGTTCTAGGCGCGCAGTCCGGAACCGTGCGACTGCTACGGTCGCAGGTTCGAATCCTGCCTCGGGCATGGATGTGTGTGATGTCCTTAGGTTAGTTAGGTTTAAGTAATTCTAAGTTCTAGGGGATTAATGACCACAGCAGTTGAGTCCCATAGTGCTCAGAGCCATTTGAACTTATTCTGATCCACACTCAACTGACACACAATATTTGTAGCGTAACGCAGTCTGACTTTAAATAATCTTTACAAAAGAATGCCCCTGACTAACATTAATCTATACCTTTCACAAATCACTTACCTCACAAAAATCTTCGTTACTCGAACTACTGCCAAACAGCGAGCGCCACTACTGCAAGCTAAATAAAAGATTCAAACTACTGAAGGCACTAACTGCTGATAGGCATAGTTAGCAAATGAAAGAATTCGATAGAGAACAAACAATGTATTTACCTTAATAGTGTTCAAATGTCATAATATATATAGCAGTTTATGACACCCATCCTTACAAATGTACTGTTTTTGATGGACACACGTCCAGATCATCCGCTCTCAAAAATCCGCCATCTCACTTCCCCTCATCCACCACTGCTTGCGTCTCACCTCAAACTGCGCAACGCTACGCGCTGTTAACAGCCAACAGCCCAACACTATAATAGCGAATATTACAACAATGCCACCCAGCCACAGACAGCACACAGCACAGCCAGTGATTTTCATAAAGAGAGCTACGTGGCGTTACCAATATAAAAACCGAAACAGCCTTCTTACAACTTAAACTGGCCGCTACATGTGGCCTACATTTTTATACATGGTCTAAGATGAAGCGAGAAATCACGTTCCTTACTTTCTCTAAGGAGTAGACATGAACTGAGCAATTCACACGAAAATTCAGTATTTACCGTCAGACTAATTTAACAGCTTTAACGATTTGATAAATTAGTTCGGACATCTACAGAAACTCACGGTACGTTAAGACTGTGGAATGCATTTGTTATAATAGCGCCAGGAAACAATTGTGTATCACAAAGACGTTACATTATACAAACAACTGGACGAACAGCTTGATAATAACTTGCCGAGGCGAAAGCGATTGGAGATCATTGAACCAGACACTTATATCAATAAGCAATAAATAATATTTACCTGTTGACGATTCCGCCATCTCCGAAGCAGCGCATAGCAGTGTGAGCTGTCGAGATTAAATACGTCACGACTGTACCGATAAATGCCAAAAAAAATTCACTATGGTTCTGATAAGAACTATAGCTTCCAGTTGGCAGAATAAAATTGAGTGCCGGACTGGGTCTCGAACCTGGGACCTTTGCCATCACCTACAATTACTCACCCAACTGAACTATCTAAGCATGTCACACGATTTACCCTCAGTCTCTCATGACTGTGGAAAGTTAAAAAGTGAGTGTGGGTCGTTGGATGTGCTTGAATATAGCTCAGTTGGTAATGCAATTGCCTTCAACAAATAAGGATAACAGGTTTGAGTCCGAGTCCGCCACACAGTTTTAATTTGTCACGAAGTTTCAAATCGACTTACAGCTTTTAGGTGCAAAGGGCATCTTTACCGGCTGTTCCTCTGCCACATTTTCTCCTTAAGGATTACTGCTCCATCCACATAGCGTAATAGTAGCCACGGTCAAAAGTAAAGTCATTCATATCCTAAGAATTATTTCTCCATTCACATTGCAAGATAGCAGATACGGTTAAAACTAGAGTTATCAAATTCGTGAATGGTTGATTGTCCAGCCAGTGTAGTTGGAGGGCGTGCTGGCTTTGGCACCCTTCCCCACATTCTAACGAGTGACTGCCACTTCCATTTGGAAAGAGTGGCTTGAATGCGAAGATTATAGCATTGACAGTAAGAATAATCAATGTCTCTGGAGCTTACCCTGCTTCACGGTGAATTTCCTGTCATGGTCCTTCTTACTCAAGAGTCTATTATGTATTCAGATTGGCGCGTGAATATTCAGTTAAAATATTGGTATAAAAATTAAAAATCAGCATCCTATAAGAATGTCACGTATTAACTGATTAAAAAGAAAACGCTTTTTCGAAGCCGAATAGACCTCCACACAACGGAAATTACTCTTTAGAGCAAACTAGTCTTTATGGCCGTCACGCTGCGGAATCTCTAGGGTAGATTAATACGAATTTGTAGAAATATTGAGACGTAAGTTGATGTAATAGACCTGGTGTGCCGTGAAACATAGTAGTTTCTTCGGAGGAAGCGTATTTTATAAATACTAATTGTCTAGTGCGTTAGTTTAAAGACAAGGAGGAAAAGACGGTAGGAAGAAAGAGTAGGCTACCACCTCCCATCAGCGACCAAATCCCAAGAGACAATGCACAAGCGCTGTCTGGAGGATGAGTGGGGAAGATCTCGTTCACTTCCTTCGCAAATGAGCCGTCTGAGATTAGGTTTACTCGATTATGGAAACCACAGCAATCTAAATTCGGATGTCTACCCAGGGAATTAAGCCCCCTTTCTTACGACTGCCAGTAGATTGTCTTAACCTCTGGAACACCTCTTTCCCTGGCGGTAATGCTACGAAAGAATTCTATTTTGCGTGTACTTAGAAGCTACCAAATCAGCGACAAGAGTGAGTTAAAGGGGAGATTTCGCACAGGACTGGCCGAATACAAATTTCCATGCATGTCCACATTGGTTTAGCCTATATTTCTGCATCTGCTGCTTGCGACATTGGCATGTATACCTGGATTACCGTTGTCGGCGTTGGTTAGCTGTGGAATCTGATGAGAACAACTCTGTTACTCAACTGGTCACAGTATCTAACTCTCTGCCTTACTGTCCTAGTCATAACGAATCCTACATATTACTCGGTTCTTCTGACCAGAAATCCTAGTCTTACTTCATTGATCCGACTAGTCCTTCACTGATCCTTTTCCGTTTTCAGATTTTGTAGCATTCCCACTACGATCAAAGTTCTATGTTCCGCCACGTAGGATGTTAGCCCTTCGTTGATTATTCCATCTCTCTTTCATGGTCACCTGCTCCTTGGCGGTCCCTTCAAGGAAATTCTAATGGGGACTAATCAGGAATCTTTTGCTAATACAGCGATCATCATAATACTTTTTCAGTTACAGACTACATGTTCTGTGAATACACATAATATGTCTTCAGTGGAGTGATTTGCATTGCCTTCGGTATCTCATGTCTTTGATCACTGCTGCTTCTTCCGCCTTTTGGGGACAGTTTCCCACCCGAAGGACAAGAGAGAGGCCTGAAACTGCCCACTCCTGCACCCTGTTTGACAAGGTCGTTAGCAGAACGCTCATTATGATTTGTAATCAAAATTCAAGCAGTGCTTGAGTTCGAAACTAGGACGGAGAACGATTTTGTTTAGCGTTGGAGAAGCTACCCCTAGACCACAAGTAACAAATAACGCATAATGCAATAATGTTTGACGTTGGTGGGTTTTTATGGTAATTATTTCTTAATTTGCATAGGTTCCGTTACAAGTTTAGTTGATTGGTTGCTGTTATGACAAGAAAGATATTTTCAATCTTACAAGAGAAGAGTACTTATCGTTTAGCGTACGGGAGCTCACTGACATAAGTCAGGATTAACTGTTAGCATTCATCCTATACAATTTTAGTTCATACAACACAAGAACGCATTTCATTACACAGTGATTTCATCGTCGACTTTTCGACAAGCTGCACGAAGTAGCCGGGTGGTCTAAGCGTCTGGTCACGGTCCGAGCGGCTACCCCGTCGGAGGTTCGAGTCTTCCCTCGGGATTGGTGTGTGTGTCGTCCTTAGCGAAAGTTAGTTGAAGGTAGATGAAGTAGCGACCGATGACCTCAGCGGTTTGGTCCCCTAAGACCTTAACACAAGTTTTCAAATTTATCTAAAAAATAATTTATGCGTTCTCGGAACAAAATAAAGTAAGAAGTTTTCGGGCTACGTGTGCTTTTTTACTTTAAAATTTTCCATTTCTGTCCTCAGCCGTACAGTCACAGACCGCAATAGCGTGCCAGGCAGCCATGGGAGCCGAGTATCAACGTTGTTGCTTCAGCTGACGTCTGAGCGTACATGTCAGCTGCTGTAAGTAAATGTAAGACGAGAATCCACAGTATAGTGTGTTTTTGTTTCTCCCATGAACGCTGCAAGTATCTGTTATTACCAGGAATAACACAATAACCTCTTCAGTTGGGTTTATTAAATCACAAATCACTTTTTAACAATTATGTTAGCCAAGCGTCTACCCAGGCTCACACTCAGAAGTAATGCATAATTAAAGTTTGGTTTTACCAATGTCCAAAAGTGCATGGTGGGGTGCACGTCCCGTAAGTCCAGTGAAGTTCAGTCTCCCCAAGTGAAGTCACAAGATTTCCGCCGAGCAGCCAGGTAACCTCGAGTGGTTCGGCGAGTCACCCACAACCAGCTGGAACATGGCGTACTGCACTTCCCGATGAACTGTCGTTTGCGGCGGCGGCCAGGTTTATGTAAGGCTTGCTAGTTAACGGAACCGTCGGCTGGGGTCGCTGTTTTCCAGGGGAAACCAATCGCAATGTTTCCTGGCGTAGCCAATTGCTGTGTGCTGACAAACGCGCGCGCGCGAAGGCGGCCAGCGAAGCTGATGTCGGCGGATACATACTGTAAGTAAGCTGTTTAGGTTTTTTTATTGGTAACGCCGCCGCCACGTAGCGCTCTGTATAAAAATCACTGGCTGTGCCGTGCGCAGTCTGTGTTTAGTTTGCATTGTTGTCTGCCATTGTAGTGTTGAGCAGCGGCAGCTGGATGCTAACAGCGCGTAGCGTTGCGCAGTTGGAGGTGAGCCGCCAGCAGTGGTGGACGTGGGGAGAGAGATGGCGGAATTTTGAAATTTGTAAGAATTGGTGTCATGAAGTGATATATATATTATGACTACTAAGGTAAATACATTGTTTGTTCTCTATTAAAATCTTTCATTTGCTAACTATGCTTATCAGTAGTTAGTGCTTTCAGTAGTTTGAATCTTTTATTTAGCTGGCAGTAGTGGCGCTCGCTGCGCAACGCTACGCGCTGTTAGCATCCAGCTGCCGCTGCTCAACACTACAATGGCAGACAACAATGCAAACTAAACACAGACTGCGCACGGCACAGCCAGTGATTTTTATACAGAGCGCTGCGTGGCGGCGGCGTTACCAATAAAAAAACTAAACAGCTTACTTACAATACGATATTGCAGTGCCTATGTTGTTAAGAAGTTCGTCACACAGTTCCTTCAAGGAAATGGGACTGCGGCAGCTACAGCCGTCATGGTGTGACCCATGAACGACAGCGTATGGAAGTTTATGTCTGGCCGTGAGTTGCGCACCAACAGCGAAAACAGCAAAGACATAAAACTGGAAATAAGTGTTCGAGTCCCGGTCCGGCACAAATTTTTGTTGTCATTCCACTATACAGTTAATAATTATCCATATTCTCAGTTACGAATACGTCCTATCTTGACCGAAATTCGATTTAGTAAATGGTTCAAAGGGCTCTGAGCACTATGGGACATAACTTCTGAGGTCATCAGTTCCCTACAACTTAGAACTACGTAAACCTAACTAACCTAAGGACATCACACACATCCTTGCACGAGACAGGATTAGAACCTGCGACCGAAGCGATCGCGCGGTTCCAGACTGTAGCGCCTAGAACCGCTCGGCCAATCGGGCCGGGTCGATTTAGTAGATCATCATTAGTTATCGACGTGCACTATCTTTAGCTTTCTTCTATAGCACGGAATTGCAATAAAACTTCTGTTCTTCGTCTGTCTGAATTTTTTATCTCCCATGTCTCAAATAAAACACTACATTCCGCGCAAATGGCTTCGGAGAACGCTTTAAAATACGTTAACTGTCGTGTACTATCTTTTCATATTTATAGCACCCAGCATCCTATATAGTCTGTTCAGGATATTCTAGTCTTCTTTGGCCTTTATAAATTTCCCTATTTCATTGTGTCCAGCGCCAAGTTAATTATTCCTAAATGCAGTAGAACATTATCCAGTAACCTATTCTTTCTTCTGATAACGCTTTTTCACGGATTTATTTCCTCACAGTTAACAGTACTTCTTTATTTTATATTTTACCTGTCAACTTAAATTTTACCACTCTTCATTAACGCTACATTTAGAGTACTACTAAAGCTTCTTGTATTATTCAGCTGAATTTGGAACTAAACCATATAGCGTACAGACGTCCCTCCGTAAATCACATTACAGGGTTGTCCACAACGTCACTAGCCTAGATCAGGAATCTGCAACGTAATGCAGAAGCATGCACAAACAAGGATCGCAATTTCTTTCAAGCAAAAGGTATTCCCCTTTAAGTTGAGAACCCGGTAGGTAACAGCTCCGTCAGAGCATGTAAGCTGCTCCATTGCCTTGCCTGTCAAACAGGCCCCTAACCGATCGGGAGCGGAGCGCTGCGCCGCCCTTGACAAGTCGGCCGGCGGGACTCTGAAGCCGGCGGTGACCCGGGAGGCAACAACGGCGAAAATTCCGGCATAATTGGCGCTGCCGTGTTGACATTCCATCAGAGGGCGCAGCAGCGGCACTAAATATTGCAGCGCGCAGATCGCGCGCGCTCGCTGCCACGAATAATTGATGGTCGTCGGTGGCGGCGCAGTGCGGCCGGTGCTGGCTGGGCGTGCTCCGGGTTGCATAATGCAGCCAGCAGGAGGCTGCGGGTACAGGGAGGGGTGTCGTTCCCTGAACAGGTGTCGCGGCCGCAGGGACGCCAAAACCGCAGCCTGCGGCCGGCTATCGATCTCGCCTGACGATCCGTGGCTGCCAGGTTTCCTGTATCAACGCCAAGGACGATAAGCGATACTGCAAGTACAGTATAGCACACTAAAATTGTAAGACCGAGAAGGCGGACCGCAACAGTTCTCAAACTGGAATGTCGTGTACTACAAGCTTGAATATGTAAATGATTAGCATTTCAGCTTATCCATAAAATGTGCATAGAGCAACTCCTATTCCATTCCGCTCCTAAGGACACCAGAATGAAAACTGTTCCTACCATGACAAAAAAAAAGAGGAGGTGTCTTGTGCAGAGCTATGGATTTAAAAGAAGGGCACTAGATTTTCGACTTATCTAGCAGCTTCGAAGACATTTAAATCAAAACATCTTGACATAACTGTGCTTTTTCTGTCTTTAATACTAGCATCGTATAATACACCGAAGATCCAAAGAAACTGGTAATCCTGCCTAATATTGTGTAGGGCTCCCTCGAGCATGCAGAAGTCCCGCAACAGGATGAGGAATGAACTCGACTAATGTCTGAAGTAGTGCTGGAGGGAACTGGCATCATGAATGTTGTAGGGTGGTCCATAAATCCGTAAGAGTATTGGGGGGAGGGACGGTAGAGATCCCTCCTAAACAGCACGTTGTAACGCATCCCAGATATGCTCAATAAAATTCATGTCTGAGCAAATAGTCGTACGGGAAAATCTCTACTTCATCGCTACGTCGGAGATGCTGTGTCCCATCGCTCGTGCGACTACTATAACACCAAGTTCCAACTCACTCAAACCTTAATAACCTGCCATTGTAGCAGCAGTAACAGATCTAATAACTGTACCAGACACTTGTTGTCTCATATAGACTTTCCCGACCGCTGTGCCGTATTATGCCTGTTTATACATTATCTCTATATTTTGCCGCGCGGGATTAGCCGAGCGGTCTTAGGCGCTACAGTCATGGACTGTGCGGCTGGTCCCGGCGGAGGTTCGAGTCTTCCCTCGGGAATGGGTGTGTGTGTTTGTCCTTAGAATAATATAGGTTAATTAGTGTATAAGCTTAGGGACTGATGACCTTAGCAGTTAACTCCCACAGGATTAAAAAAAATCTCTCAATTTGAATAGGCTTGCCTATACCAGTTTCTTTCATGCTTCAGTATATAATGTATTCTGTCAAGTAAAGTAACATGGTGAGTGATGTCATGCCATATAACATGGCACACACCATCACATCACCCAACATGGCATTTGTGATGCAGTGCAGCGTGACACGTTTCACTAAAAATTTAGCATTCATGTATCCCCACTTCTAGTTGCAAGATGAAGGTGTACCAGCGGTTTGCAGCTTGAAGTCCTCACTACGCTGAAGAAGTGTGGTTAACTCGTAAAGAAGATGTTTTGTTTTAAACGTCTTTGAAGCTTCCACGTAAATAAAAAAAAATCCGTTCCTTTCTGCTGCATCCCTACCTCAGCCGAGGGTATTGCCGTCTTTTTTGTGCTGTGATAGGAACATATCTTATTCTGGTTCTCCACTTTTACCCTAGCCTAATTCTGATATCTGATCTCAGTACGTTGACGCCGTTGACCCAGGTGACCACTGACGCGTAAAGGGTTTCTTACTGTCTTTAGAACCATGTTACTTACATCGTGAAAACGGGTAAAGCTTTCACAAAACAACAGGGTGACTATCAATTACGTGTATTTGCATACTTTTTTAAAAAATTGAATGGATTCGCACAAATTTGAAACATAGAAGTGGCGCACGAAAAAATTCACAACAAAATGTGTATCTGGCACACAAAATCAGAATGAATCTCAATGTCTGAAAACGAGTTTTCAGTTCTATCGTAAGTATGCATTTTTAATTGATCTACATCAAACAATTTTCCACGTTACCATTTCACGTAAGAACGAATATTAAGTGCTACATTTAGCACGAATTTAAACCATGGCACCTCGATAAGGGATAAAGGTAAATGAATAAAATAATATCGTTTTCACTTAATCTATTTATCTACATCCGTGAAGAGATTGATCGATTCGTACAAGTTTAAGGTATAGAAATACTGCACTTCAGAAATATCCCAGGAAGAAGTGTTCTACGTTCGTAAAATCCAAACAAAGCAAGATTTCTTATTCATAGCGCATAAAACTTATCTTAGACCAAGGTCTGATATACTGGTGGACCAAATCGGAACCGATCAGCCTCGTTGCAGTACAGAAGAATGTAGAGATTACTGTTTTAGCACGTAAAATTCGAAAGAGGGTCAAAGCACTCACTTCAGCCCAATTAAACTATTTTGCAACAGGAACTAATCGAATTGCACTATTTGCTCTCGCGCTGGTTTCGGTTCGTCGTTCAGATCTTACATAATATACTACAACATAGCTACTGTAAGAAAGGTGTTCGAATGGCTATACTTGCGGCCGCTGATCCATGCTAAACAAAAAACCTTTTACCCCATGTTCCCAGTTCAAACAGGAACTGAGCACCAAGATCCCCCAACCAGAAAATCTACGGCCTTTTCACTCACATTTGTTATAGCTCTTTCGCGCTGTAACTGTATTACAGCGCGGGCTTCGTATTCAGAATGATATCTGAAAGTTTGCCCGTGAAAAGATAATGCACTGCATTGTGAAAGAGAAACATGTGTCAGCACGTCGAATCTGGACAATGATAGAAGAGGGAGAAATTACTCTGGCAACGGACCTTCAACTTCTTAACCAGTATTATACGAAGTGTAGGCCCTGAGGTAACCGTATTCCAATTGAACAATCAAGACGAGAGTTACAAGTAACATTCAGTAGGGATGGGCTATGATCGCGCTGAAGAAAAGCGCGACGCGAAGGCAATTTCTCGAGAATTTCTCGAGTACGCTCGAGAAATTGACAGTGCTGCGCTCTCTGACAAATTGCGCAAACCTTCAGTACACGAAGCACTGAGCCGCAGCGGTCGTACACGTCGTACGTACGTGCTCGGAAAGCTTTGAAATTCTATGATTGATATCAATTGTACTACCGTTATGAATGTGTACTGAAGTATTAGTATATGTCTCATAAGACAAAAGTCATATAATTGTTGTTTAAAACAAAGCACAGAATTAGCATAAAACTGAAGCCTTATTCTTACAAAATAAATTACCTTGTACATTCTGCATGTATGCATGCATGCTTAAACATAAAAGAGAAGTGCTACATCCTTTTATATACAGAAACTGCGTACATTCGTTTACTTACTGAAGAAAGAAAGGAAACAAAAGTTGTTCAGCAGAAAGCATTTTTACATCTCATTGCTACACTGCCGTCGATTTTTGTTTAGAAATATGATTTTATTAACTAATTGACCTTTTAGTCTGCTTGTTTGTTTGTTTATATGTAGTCCTGTTTTCGAAAATATTCTTTCACTGGGAACAGACGTTGCTGGTATTGCAAAATATTTTTTTGACACGACGGCTAGACCTGGGTAACTGTTTTCATTTTTTTCCAGTAGTGTAAAGGATTATCCGTGAGTTGTAGGTACGGTTCTTCCAAATATCGTTTTCCCTCCAGGTCTACGCTATCGCAACCGCTTTTCATTAAGTTTTTATTGGAAACCTCTTCATCGAAAGAAGCTCATAAGGAACTACTGGCGTTTTGTACGAAATGGTACTCGTGGCTAGTGTCATTAGCAGCCGAATGAGTAGATGGTACGGTCTGTACCACGTTTTTGCACTCTGCAATTAGGCTTGCTACGGCATGTTTTAAATGAATGGGATTCGTAAATTGTAACGTTTTGAGTTTTGGGTCTTGAACTGTGGCAACGGCATGTACTTTGTTTGTTTCTATTAATCCTAGCCAGGCTATAAGTGAGTTGTGCAGGTGTTGCTGTAGCTCTTGTGCTGTCGTGCTAGCCCACTTCCCATTGCATACGGCATACGGTTATGATTAGCAGTCTGACTATTGGAATAGCTTTCGAAAGAGAGGTATAGTTTTCAGTTGAGATTTCACTTGTTACCACTTCAAATGGCTCTAGTACACGTAAACATTCGCTCAAAATTCGGCACTCGTCAGGTTTGAGGTTCTCTACACTTGAATACAAAGTTGATAAACAGGCTGCAGAGCATTCCTTTTGCTCCACTAGACGTTGTAGCATATAAAACGTACTGTTCCATCGGGTTTCGGTTTCCTGAATCAATTCATGAACAGGTTTTTTCATTAGATCGTGGATCTTACAACTTTGTTTTCAATGTTCCATTCTGAAATCACGTTATCTAACGCCTCACTAATATTTAGCATTGTATGCGTTTCCGGGAAACGGAATGTCTCGAGAGCTAAAGCTTTCAGGCACCAAATAGTGTTCATGAAATGACTAGTTACAGCAATAAATGCCTCACTATTGAGTGAGGTCCAAATATAGGTCGTTAAAGAAACACAAGTAGAGTCTTCCACGGCCAAATTTACAGCCTCTTTCTGTATATGGTAATCGTCCTCATTCATGAGGCGCAACTTTTTTGGGTTTGTTATTGAGTATTGCGGGTCCAAAAGTGAAACAAAACGTCGAGAACCAGTGTCCTCGACGATAGAAAGCGGCTGAAAATCGTCTGTTATTATGGCCACTAGTGCTTCATCTATCTGTTGTTGCCGTGTACTTCCCTCTATGAAGAGATACGTACGATTTAGATCAGTGCTCCTGCAAGGGGATAGTTATGCTTGACAACTAGTCCAATAGAGTTACTTATCGTATCGTGCAAAAGCTAGGATGGTATTGGTTTGATTTTGGGGTATGTTGTATGTTATCGGAGTACGATTAAAAATAAATGTTTTTTTAAGCGTGGCGGACCGCTTCGGACACTATCCGAACTTTTGCACGGAATTCACCTTTTGTACCACACGTACCTGGATTTTTGTGTGCCTCGCACTATTGGACGAATGAGCCTCTGTGTCCACGGACGTCGCTGTTTTATTGCTCAATACATTCTGCAGTTTAAGATGTCTAATCATGCCCGTTGTATTTTTTGATACATTACGGAGATTTTTACAACAAATGTTGCAAGTAACGTTATCTCCATCCTCCGTAAAGTATTGCCAGCTCGTGTCCATATTGATTTGAATAACAACTTTACTCGAATGAAACCTGAGACATAGTAGTTACGAGCACATCGAGCAGTAAGCGTGTTTGCCTGGCGGCGGCATTCAATTCATAAAACAACAGCGGCGCGGCGTATGTTGTCGCAGCCAACTGGTGCGCAGCGGCACACGACGCCGCGCCGTTTCTCGTGAGCTTCTCGGGAATTGCTTGAGAACTAGAGGCTCGAGAAATTCTCGGTGCGCTCCAGTCGCCGCGCCTCACCATCCCATCACTGACAGTCAGTAATGAGCGATTGACGCAGCCATCCAAAGTATCTAGGAATCACTAACCTAAAAACAATACGCAGAAATAACCAGTCAAAGGATAAAAATTCGAAATAACATATTACGAAAGCTGACTGGAACTTCCTGGGGAGCTCAAGCTAACACCCTATGCACCCCAGCACTATCTCGTGTTTACTCGGTGACAGAATACTGCGCCCCAGTCTGGTACAAGAGCACACACACGAAGAAAATAGATGTCCAGCTTACTACCACCATGAGGTTGTCTCAGGAACACTGCAATATGCTCCACGTGCCTTACTTCATGTAATATAGCTCCCCCCTCCTTCAGAAGGCAACAAGCAGCTATACGAGAATGGCAGAAAATTAATGGCCCCTCTATACCTGAAGAAATACCTATCCAAAAAATATTGGATCATCTCCCAACTACCCGCCTAAAATACAGGAAACCTATATGGGAAGATGAAGTCCTCAAATTCCCCGAAAGGTACGACTTAGCAAGGGAATGGAGGCAATACCGGTCGCAGAATTTGTAATAGCTGCAATGGCTGTCTCCCTGATCTTTCGCATATTGTTGTCTGCAATCAATCATTTAAAATATATTTATAATTCGTTTATTATATTTATTAATAGTATGTGTGCAATTTTACTCTGTAGATAGCATACGCTAAATAAAGAAATAGAACCGTACACTAAAGAGTGTGCAATTAATCGGACAGATATATACCGAACAGCCAGGACAGTACCGCTGCCTACCTAATAGCCGTTATGTCCACCTTGGCACGGATAACAGCGACTACACGTCCTGGCATGGAAGCACTGCGGCTTTTGTAGCCATTGGGGGAAGAGGAGGAGGGGGGGTTGTCATCGCAGGTGCACCCACATGTTACATATTTCCTGTTCCGGAAAGGGGGCGATAAGCTTTGACGCCACCTGCAATTTCATCTCAGATATGCTCCATCGCGTTCAGATCTGATGTGTTTGGGGATAATCGTATCAACTGGAAGTCGTCATTGTCTTCCTCGAACCTCTCCATCTCTCTCCTGGCCTTGTGACGTTCACATTATCTTACTGAAAACTGCCACTGCTGTCGTCATGAAATGGTATACATTGTCGTCAATAAGTGTACGACACTGAATGGCTGTTATTGTGCCTTGCATGTTCTCCACTGGACCCATGGACGCCTGTGTGAATGTTGGCCAGAGCATAATGAAGCCACTGCTAGCTTCTCTCCGTCCCGCAATATAGGTGTCAAGAAGCTGTTTCGCCGGAAGACAACTATCGGGATTCATGAGCCGCTGCAACGCTGTGCCACTGCGCAAGCGTCAAGTGCCGATGGTCAAGTGTCCATTTCAGTCTAATTGCCAAAATCGTGGTGTTAATATTGGTATATGCACAGTTTGTCGGCGGCGGAGGTCTGCCGATGGAGGTGTTTGGTGCACTGTGTGTTCAGACACACTTGTGCGCTGCCCAGCAATAAAGAGTGATGTATGTTCCGACGGTTCCCCGCCTACGACGTCCGATATCTGCAATGAGTAGTGGCTCCCCAAACCCACGACTTCGGGACGTGTTTTATCTTGGTTTTGCCACAAGTTGGAGACACTCACCACAGCACCCCTAGAAGTCGTGCAGTTTCTGAAATACTCGTGCCGGACCTCGGGGCCATCACTATCTGCTCTCGGTCAAATTCAAACAGATAGCGCTCTTGCCCCACTCCACACACGGACAGCATGCTCACTGATACTATCTGCGCTGTACATGAGTCTGCCTAGCAATCATTCCGCGACAGGTGCTGCTGCTGAACGGATTTTGTTGATAGTAGGTCGGTGATTATAATATTCTGGCTGATCAGAGTATATTTTGTGGCGTTGATCAAGATATTACAATTGATACGTGAATATGTAATATTCATGAGGTGCATAGTCAACCCCATCCAGGATCTCAACGGTTACACACAACAAGAGCCCGAGGAAAGAGACACGTTGTTCCTTAGGCCGAACAGGCTGGTGCAGTCATGTTACGAACCTCGACTCAGAAAGTGGGATTCTTAGCAGCACGAAACGTATTCATATATGCAGTAAAACCACTACTGGAGTCCCACGCGTCGTCAACACATAGATCAACATGGAGACACTAATGCAGATTCCTTGATCCGGCAGCTGAGATAGTGTCAGCGGCACCGCACTGTCTCTCGAGAGCACGAGTTCTGCCCTTTGGCTTATTTAAAGCGCTACCTGAAGCGTCATTTTTGCATCATCGAGATGGGATGCGCCATCAGAGCCGGAAAGCAGACAACGACATAGGGAATTTACCGACAAAAAGGCAGGGCCGAAAAGCTAACAAATGCGAGTAAGTGGATTTGATCTGCAGATTATTGCTCAATACGTTGATCTGTGCTAAAGTGGTCCAAATTAAATGTTAATAAAGGAAACACCTCATCTTGAATAGTTAAAAAATGGCTCTGAGCACTATGGGACTTAACTGCTGAGGTCATCAGTCCCC
The DNA here is from genome assembly GCF_023897955.1 of Schistocerca gregaria. Taxonomy (NCBI): domain Eukaryota; kingdom Metazoa; phylum Arthropoda; class Insecta; order Orthoptera; family Acrididae; genus Schistocerca; species Schistocerca gregaria. The sequence continues at coordinate 623,674,646 of NC_064923.1, forward strand.
TAGGACTTAGAACTACTTAAACCTAACTAACCAAAGGATATCACACACATCCATGCCCGAGTCAGGATTCGAACCTGCGACCGTAGCATCTTGAATAGTTAAAAATCATTTTCATGATCTTATAATATAGAGATTTTTCTTGTTCAGTAAAATTACATTTGTGGACAGTCGACGTTTGAAGGTGAAAAACAGTGTCCTTTCGGATATTTGTATTTCAACTTTTCATACTATATCAAACGGCAAAGATAAAATACAGTTTCGTTTCTTGGAAAAGTCTAAATTCACAGCTGCTTCAATGTTTTGACATAAAACTCTTTCGTTAGCTCGCTGTATTACTCAATACGATTTTTTGTTTATAAAACTGACTCCAAGGGAAAGTGATAACTGCCATTCTTTGGAATAAAAACTACTGTTCTTGATCGGGGCGTAATTAGTGAAAAATGTGATCGTTTCACAATGATCAAGCGTCTCGTTTAAACATATTCCTTTACCTGTTCCACCCAAAAACAACAGTCATTGGGCTAGTTACAGATCATAAACCAAAACAAAACAAACAAGATCGTGGCTTGCTACCAATTAAAAAGAAATACGGTAAATCCAAGAATGTTGCATATTTACATCTTGCAGGCAATGGCTACTTGAGGAACATAATAAAAGTTGACATTCTTAGATGAAGGTCCTTTTAGGTCTTGTTAAGCACGGTCTAGGTTTGGTGCGTGGGCCGGCCGCGGTGGCCAAGCGGTTCTGGCTGGCTCTGAGCACTATACGACTTAACTTCTGAGGTCATCAGTCGCCTAGAACTTAGAACTAATTAAGCCTAAGTAACCTAAGGACATCACACACATCCATGCCCGAGGCAGGATTCGAACCTGCGAACGTAGTGGTCACGCGGTTCCAGACTGTAGCGCCTAGAATCGCACGCTCAAACGGGCCGGCGCGAAGCTGTTCTAGGCGCTTCAGTCTGGAACCGCGCGGCTGCTACGGTCGCAGGTTCAAATCCTGCCTTGGGTATGGTTGTGTGAGATGTCCATAGGTTAGTTGGGTTTAAGTAGTTCTAAGTTCTGGGCGACTGACGTCCTCCGATGTTAAGTCCCGTAGTGCTCAGAGCCATTTTGGCGTGTGGGGTATTTCCTGCAGGTTTGGAATGTCATATATCGGTTTGAAACGTGGAGGGCGGGTGCATTCGACATAAGCTTCACGGCCGTTAACTACAGCTCTGCAAGTAGGCTACTGGAGACCATTGTCTTGGCACCGGTCTTACTACGGACAAAACACCACTGAGATTCCACCTTGTCGATGGGGATTGGAGGTTTTCTCTTACATTCTGCGTGGAATTATGCTCTCCCCCTTGTCAAAAAACAGAGGTACAAAACTAAAGTAGCCTCACCCATTTTCAACACCGATAAATTCTGGTTTCAGTAATATTTGGTTGTATTGTAGTGCAAGTGTTTACACTGTATGCTTGTGTGTGTTTGTGGGGTGTGTTTGTGTGTGTGTGTGTGTGTGTGTGTGTGTGTGTGTGTGTGTGTGTTATCTTTCTGCAAACCGAGGGTTTAAATTCACTTGCACAGCGTTGACAGGGTGGTGACCTTCCGAAATAAAGGCGGCTTTCGACGACGTGACCTGGCTGTATTCCCGCGAATTTTTTCTGAAATGAAGTCATAGTGCCATCGTCAATGTACACATTCAAAATCAGATTAACTACGTCTCACATATTTATTATATGGTGTAAACTAGGCCACAGTGCCGGTGGCGTCACTGCGTTCACAGCGCCACTGTCCATAATAAGCTGCTATGCCGTTACCCATCGACTGAGGGCATAGACGGTATTTTTCCCTTGAAGCATTCACTAATGGAATAATGGATGAACGTGAGAAGAGTACATTGCTCAGTCACATACCCTATGGAGCGCACAGAGAAAGGATGTAGGTTTCAGATGTACACTATTGCCATGATCAGATCAAAGCAGAGAACTCGTAAAATAAAATATACTGTTAGTTGCAACAGTAGTGAAATTCATCCTATGAGACCTAATATTTCGTCCTATAACGTCAGTAGCACACCATTGGTAATAAGTGGCAATATATTACGCTATCTGGACGACTTCGTTGGCAAAAAAACATGATAATCGTATACGCATTTCGTATATTACCCTTTCCCCTCTCTCGATGTCCATTACTTGCTCCCTTCTTTCTGTCCATATCCTCCTCCTCCTCCTCCCCTTTCTCTCTGTTTATCTTCTTCTGGCCCTTTCTCTGCCTATCTGCTCCTCGCTCAGTTCATTACCCCTATCTCTGTCCTTCTGCTGCTTCCGCCTCTGCCCATCTGTTCCTTCACCCTACATCCAGCTCTCCCCCCCCCCCCCTCTAAGCCCATCTCTCTATATCCTCTCAACCCCTCTACCTCCTACTTCCCTCTCTCTGTCCATCTCTTTCTCTCACCACTCTCTTTCCATCATCTCCTCCATCCTCTAACGGTTCATCTCCCTCACCCCCCACTTTCTCAGTCCATACTATCCTCTTTCCCTTCTCTGTCCATCTCCTCCTCTTTCCACTCTCAGTCCATCTCTTCCTATCACCCTTCTCGTCCATTTCCTCCTCCCTCTTTCTCTGTCAAATTCACCCTCCTCCCAGTCGTTATCCGTCTCATCCTCTTTCCTTTACCTGTCCATTTGCTCTTGACCCTTGTCCATCTGATCTTTCCTCTTCTGACCATCTCCTCCTCCCTCTCTATGTCAACCCCCTCCTCTCCCCTCTACATCCTCCTTACCCCATCTAGGTCCTCCTCCGCCTTGTCTCTGTTCACATCACCTCCCCTATCTCTCGGTCCATCTTTTTCCTCCTCTCTCTCAGTTCATCTCCTCCTTTTTTCATTCACTGTCCATCTCCTCCTCCAACACTTCTCTCCCCACTCCTCCTCACCCTCTCTATCTCCTCCTCCCCCATCTGTCTATACTTCATCACCCCTACCCCACTAAGGGATTGCTAATTCTTACAAGACCCACCTCATGTTCTGTAGATGGTAAGTTTTTGTTTCTTTTTAAGTCATCTGTCTTCTCATTAGTTTGATGTGGCCCGCCACGAATTCCTTTCCTGTGTTAACCTCTTCACCTCAGAGTACCACTTGCAAACAAGATCCTCAGTTGTTTGCTAAATATATTCCAGTATCTGTCTTCCTCTACAGTTTTTGCCCTCTACAGCTCCCTCTAGTACTGTAGAATTCATTCCCTGATGTCTTAATAGATGTTCTATCATCCTCTCCCTTCTCTTTGTCAGTGTTTCTCACGTATTCCTCTCCTCTCGATTCTGTGCAGAACCTCCTCATTCCTTACCTTACCAGTCCTCCTGATTTTCAAAACTCTGAAGCACCACGTTGCAAACGCTTCTATCCCCTTCTGTTCCGTTTTTTCCCACAGTCATTGTTTCAATACCATAAAATGCTGTACCCCAAACATACATTCCCAGAAATTTATTGCTCAAATTAAGTCTGATGGACCTCTCTTGTTAAGGTACGCCCTTTTGCTCGTGCTAGTCTGCTTTTAATATCCTCATTACTCCTCATAGTAAGTAATGTGTGTACCAAAATCTAAACTAAGTCCGAACACACCTTGAAACCCTAACGGTACTACCCAACTCTGTGTGATCCTAAGACCACAGGCATCACAGGCATCATTGGATTCAGATATGGAGGGCATGTGGCCAGCACTCTGCTCTCCCAGCCGCTGTCAGTTTTAGTAGCCAGAGCCACTACTTCCCCATCAAGAATTGGCCTCAAAAGGGCTTAGTGCACCCAGTTTGCCAGTAGTGCCCAGCAGACAATATGCGTACCGAATTTAGTTGGAATCTTTCCGCCGCGCGGGACTAGCCCAGTGGTCTTAGGCGCTGCAGTCCGGGGCTGTGCGGCTGGTCCTGGCGGAGGTTCGAGTCCTCGGGCATGGATTAATTTAGGTTATGTAGTGTGTAAGCTTAGGGACTGATGACCTTAGCAGTTAAGTCCCATAAAATATCACACACATTTGATTTGATTTGGAATCTTTCCAGGGATATAGGAGGAACATTTTAGCCGTTTTGCCAGCGTACGCGCATGTCACATTTTTCAATTATATTAACATATTTCACACTTATTACTATACGTATTTCATTTTTTTCTCTAGCAACTCATATCTTGTAGTTTAGTTCTCATGGAATTCACTGTTTATGACATCGTATCTCCTGAAACATGTGCCGTACAATCATATATTTTTGCAAGTGTATTCAGTGATATATGTGAATACAGTCTTCAGAATGTGTTGCTAATGGAATCAGTAGTAAGCAAATAATGTATTAAAGGATAAAGCTTGATGTGGCAGTTCAGTTCATGAACATTATATATGCAGTAAGCGGTAGATTCTTTTCTGCTTTCATCATTTTTCAATGGGAAAAAGATTCGCAAAGCCTTGAAATTCTGTTGTTTGCAAGTCCCTCACATTGTGGACGAATATATTCTGAATATTAGCGCTTTGTGAACTACACTACTTTTTCACGCCTACCCTATTGAGAGAAGTGTAGTTGTAACAGCCATAGCTGTTCGTTCGCGACGGTAAATAAAATGTGTACTACGTTTAGGTGGAATCGACCCAATAGTTTAGGAGGAGATGTGAAACTTATGTACATACATACATACTTACACAAAAATGGTTTAAATGGCTCTGAGCACTATGGGTCCTAACTTCTGAGGTCATCAGTCGCCTAGAACATAGAACTACGTAATCCTAACTAACCTAAGGTCATAACACACATACATGCCCGAGGCAGGATTCGAACCTGCGACCGTAGTGGTCACGCGGTTCCAGACTGTAGCGCCTAGAACCGCTCGGCCACATCGGCCGGCATACTTACACACATACCCTTTTATGTCTAAAAAGCATACTCTACATTTTATCTATTAATTCGGCTTAATTTGGGATACGATATTATCTGTCCAAGGAAATACAACGGACCTGCACCATTAGAAACACCCTGGTCTTTTTCGGCCTCCTTTCACTAATTAATAAAACAATTTTGCGATCCAAAGTGAACGACAGCCAGTGCTGTCATCTGTAGAAGATCTCACCTCTAAATGATAGCACATTAGTTAGAAAAAAGGAACGTCGCTATAGAATCCACTACGCAGCACTAAGGTGGAAGGGCGTGACCGCTCCCCATGACGCGGCTGAATTGCCGCGGCACTGCCGACGGCAAGAGGGCCCAACAAATGGACGAGGCCCGCCTGAGGCCTGCGTTATGACAGGCGATGTCCGCCGCAGCCACTTACAGCGTGCATTCACGTTTAACCAAACGGGACAATACGTCGCTGGGAGGCTCATTGTTTGGCGGCTGTCGCGCCGGGCTATTTTCCAGGACCCCCGCCTCCAGCCCGGAGCCTGCATTCCTCTACCTAGCTCGCAGATTGCCATCTCCCTGCGCCACGCCTCTGACTGTTCCCATCCCCGCCCGGCCGTCCAGTCCCTTCATTTTCCAGGCGCGCGCTCCCATTGGGAGGCAGCGGCGCGCACCGGCCTCACGACTTAGGGCGGAGTGGGTTAAACCGGGTCGTAACATTTTAACATGTCGTACTGCGTCTGCTGCTGGCGGTAGATGCCACGACGTTAGCCTTCATTAAGGCAGTCTATTAATTACCACCAGAAGAGGGCTGGAAACGGCTTTATCGCGTTCAGGTGGACTGAGCCTAGCGTATCGCATTTAAGAAAAGTTCGGTCAATAGTACGCATCGTCTAAAAGATTACGTTTTAGGTTTTTTCTCAGTTTGTGCACTATGCGGGAAACACATTCCTTAATGAAACTTCCTGGCAGATTAAAACTGTGTGCATGACCGAGACTCGAACTCGGTACCTTTGCCTTTCTTTCAGGAGTGCTAGTTCTGCTTGGTCCGCAGGAGAGCTTCTGTAAAGTTTGGAAGGCAGGAGACGAGGTACTGGCAGAAGCAATGCTGTGAGGACGGGGCGTGAGTCGTGCTTGTATAGTTCAGTTGGTCGAGCACTTGCCCGTGAAAGGCAAAGGTACCGAGTTCGAGTCTCGGTCCGGCACACAGTTTTAATCTGCCACGAAGATTTATATCAGCGCACACTCCGCTGCAGAGTGAAAATCTCAATTCTGGAAACATTCCTTAATCATTGAAACAGTGCATAGTGACATGATGGGCCGCGTCCATAGCACAGATGGTTGCACACGGAAGCGCCGGGTTCGATTACCAACACTGCCAGGGGTTTTCCCTTGGTAGAAGTACTAGTTGGACCTGTTGCACACAGCCTCGTGATGTCAGCCCTAGCTACTTGACCGTCTAGAAGCGTCTCCAGACCACATAAGCTCACAGCTGCCGGGTGAGGGGTGGGATGATCCCACGCCTTCCATACCGAATGTTTCTTGCAACTAAGAGAGGATGACATGGCGGTCGGTCAGTACTGATGAGCACATCAGAACCTCTTCACGGATTCAAGGGCAGTCGTTTACTTTTACATTGTATTCTGTCTTGGTATTCAAGTAAGACAGCATTTTCCTTACGAGCGAATTAATATACGCATGTTGTAATGTAAACAACTTTAACCTGTCAGTTAATTTGCCAACGGCCTTGCCACAATGGTAGCACTGATCGCCTCAGATCGCCGAAGTTAAGCGCTGTTGGACCTTTATAAGACTTGGATGGGTCACTGCCCGGATCTGTCAGACGCTGTTGGCAAGTGGTGTGCACTCAGCCCTCGCCAGGCCATTTGAGCAGCTACTTGACTAAGTAATGACTCTCGTCAGCAACGCCCGGTAGAGCGGGGTGCTGACCACATGCCCCTCGATATCCGTATCCATTGACGCCTGTCGACTGAGGATCACATAGCGGTTGTTCGGTACCGTTAGGCTTCACTAGGTCTGTTCGGATGGCGTGGAATACAATTTATCGTACCAGCTGTCGAATCCGCACAGCAGCTGATGATATCTAACGATATAATTTTAAACTAATGGACTTACCAGCTGTAGTATTTACCACTGTGACGGTTGATTCACAGGCGCCCACTGCCGCACACCAACAGAATAGAAGGCAGCAGAGGCATCTGAAGTAACGAAAATACTCCTATACAGTCCTAAGGTTTATTCGACGTGGGGTTTTCCCCCTTCTCGCATAATAGGAGGTGACGAAACTAAAAATCAAATCACTGAGTACAATAACACAGCAGAAAACAGTGGTCCAGCGAAAACAAGCTTAGCGAGGAATGTCTCCGGAAATGCTAGAGTCAGTGTTGCAAGCATGCAAGCATACACGACCATTTTAACATACCCTTTGCCAAAACCGTCGTCAGTTGGCAAAAGAAAACGAGGGCTCAAAAATTAAAAATATTTACCAATGTAGAATGCTCTAGAATGATAACAGAAAGAGAAAAGTCAAACAGGATTTTCTAGAAGAGAAAAAAAGCAAAAGTATAGTTTCTCATAGCTTCTTAGATAACCAAGTACGGAAATGAAATTCTTGTGTTGAGGTAGCAGATCTGATTTTGATGCTGAATGCATACAGCTTCACAATTTAAGACATGGTGACTTGACAACTGTACGATTTATGATATCACATCAGCATCTACACCAGCGCCGGCAAAATATTGCGTTATGTCAAGTTAGGTCGGCTGTAATGCAACAGCGATGTTGCAACAGCAGTCTCTAGCCACACAGGAGACGATAAGGTTTTCTGTTCCATCCCGTAAATGTAAGCTATCGAGCGATAAAAATGTATGTAAGAATTCAGGTTTGAGATGCTACCGCACTGATAGGAAACAGACAACGGCATTATATAATATGTATAAGCGTAACGAAGCATATACGTCCGATAACGGAGCAAAGAAAAACGAAAATAAGCATTTGACGGTGACTGATATCTTGAGAACAATACGGTACATATGTGCATCTTGACCTTGCCGTTGGTGGGGAGGCTTGCGTGCCTCAGCGATACAGATGGCCGTACCGTAGGTGCAACCACAACGGAGGGGTATCTGTTGAGAGGCCAGACAAACATGTGGTTCCTGAAGAGGGGCAGCAGCCTTTTCAGTAGTTGCAGGGGCAACAGTCTGGATGATTGACTGATCTGGCCTTGCAACATTAACCAAAACGGCCTAGCTGTGCTGGTACTGCGAACGGCTGAAAGCAAGGGGAAACTACAGCCGTAATTTATCCCGAGGACATGCAGCTTTACTGTATGATTAAATGATGATGATGTCCTCTTGGGTAAAATATTCCGGAGGTAAAATAGTCCCCCATTCGGATCTCCGGGCGGGGACTACTCAGGAGGACGTCGTTATCAGGAGAAAGAGATGGGCAGATCACGTAACTAATGAGGAGGTATTGAATAGGATTGGGGAGAAGAGAAGTTTGTGGCACAACTTCTCTAGAAGAAGGGATCGGTTGGTAGGACATGTTTTGAGGCATGAAGGGATCACAAATTTAGCATTGGAGGGCAGCGTGGAGGGTAAAAGTCGTAGAGGGAGACCAAGAGATGAATACACTAAGCAGATTCAGAAGGATGTAGGTTGCAGTAGGTACTGGGAGATGAGGCAGCTTGCACAGGATAGAGTAGCATGGAGAGCTGCATCAAACCAGTCTCAGGACTGAAGACAACAACAAAAACAATGTGCATCTTCATATTTTCTCGACGCAAATACTGATCCATAAAATTTCTGGCGTGCAGTTGCATAAATATGACTTCTACTAATACTTCGGCTAGACGGTATTCAGCCGAAATATTAGAAGAAGAAGTCAAATTTATGCGGCTGCACGCCCTAAATTTTGTTCATCAGTACCTTACATAATTTACGAAATAAATAATAAACGAAATTGTGATTTCTCGCTCGGCATTTTATAACGTCAATGGTGCAATAGATCACTCACCAATTCACGGAGACAATGGTGCAAATCTGTCCAGCTCGTCACTGATGTCGGCAGCAACGCCGAAACCATCTTCATCATCACCAAGACAGATCGTTAGTTCTTCATGGTTACTGATGATACCTTCCATTGTCCGTTCTGGTCTAATAAGTATTTCGACGTGCTCGACCGTTTATCCTCCACGAGGCTCCACCCACAGTCGCAAGAGCTTCGCACAACTGACTTTCCACGTCTCTTATTGTAAACAACTTGTTACTGTTCCTTATGTACTTCTCCACTACTATATTACATACTAACTCAATCGGGTTGAAATGGCAGTGGTCTGGTGGCAGCCTTGTTACATAATGATGCAGCTCGTTGGCTGTTTCGTCTTATTAGTCGCAGGCTTATTTTCTTTAACGAGCGAATGAACCAGAAGCTTTTTCATATTCATAAGCGCAGTAGTATTTCGCGCCACGTTTGCGGTCGCGGCTTTTTTCAGTACAGCTGAGTGATGTGGAGCTGTCTCGGTCCGGCACACAGTTTTAGCCGGCCGGAATGACCGAGCGGTTCTATGCGCTACAGTCTGGAACCGCGCGACCGCTACGGTCGCAGGTTCGAATCCTGCCTTGGGCATGGATGTGTGTGATGTCTTTAGGTTAGTTAGGTTTAAGTTCTAGGGGACTCAGATGTTAAGTCCCATAGTGCTCAGAGCCATTTGAACCATTTTTGATGTGGAGCATTGTCCGTCCCCAGTAGCTGAGTGGTCAGCGTTACAGAATGTCAGTCCCAGGGGTACGGGTTCGAGTCCCGGCTGGGGTTGGAGACTTTCTCCATTCAGGGACTCGGTGATGTGTTGTCCTAATCATCATCATTTCATCCCCATCGGCGCGCAAGTAGCCGAAGCCGAGTGAGATCGAAAGATTTGCACCCGGCGAGCGGTCTATCCGACGGAGCTCAAGTCACACATGTGGAGCGTTGTCCATTGCAATTGTTGTAGTGACTGGAAAGTGTTCTAAAAGGTTCCTGAACCACTTAATAAATCTTTCATGGGTCACGTTATCATAGAAATCTCCTATCTCTTGGGACCGAAAAACTAAAATTGCACTAGGCGCAAAACCACTGGAACAGCGTGCGTGCATCACAATTAATCTTGCTTCCCTTCCCATCGGCTGATGGCCGCTACTGTTTAGAGTTTCATCGGTCCAGCATTTAGTGACAGTTTACCCAGCATTAACCCACGTTTCGTATAATCATATTATCGAATGAACATCTTAACCCACAGTTCCGTGCAAGAATACGCTTCGAGCCGTAGCACTTTGCATCCGTCTGACGCTTTGTAATGGAAACTTATACATTTAAGCACTGTCTTTAGGGACTTTTACCCACTCCTGAAAAGTTAATTCTCTTTTAACATCATTAGTAACTCTCCTACGGCAAGATAGCAACTTTTTCCTGCTGTATTAAGCATAACCAGGGTGACAATTACTGAACTATATGAAATAAAATAGTCATTATTTCTGAATGGTTTTGCGTTAGGACGTTCAGGTTGCACATTTGGTCGCAGGTCATGATGGGTATTAGTATGCGCGTGCACGGTTTGCTTTAGTGGCGAAGCCGACTTTTATTTGGATGTGTTCATCTCCATTTGGAGGTCTGAGAACCCGGGTTTCGCGATCAAGTAGTCTCTTCACCCTCAATTGGTGACTGTTTAGTGCGCATTGTCCAGTCACGGAAATATCGGTGCGATATTCCTTGATGGCACGGTAAGTACCGAACGGTACTTCAAGGTTTTGGAAGATGATTTCATCCCCATTATCCAAAGTGATCCTAATTTCCACATGATGTGGTTCATGCAAAATGGTGCTCGACCCCGTCGATGCTGGAGAGTGTTTCATATCCTGGAGGAGAACTTTGGGGATCGTATTCTGGCTCTGGGGCACCCAGATTCCCTGAGGTCACAGGCATGAGCCTCGATTGGCCGCCACAGCCTCCGGATGTAAACACAAGTTATTCCTTTTTTCGGTACTATATTAAAGATTAGATGTACAGCAGTCATCGCTGAGCTGAAAACAGCCGTTCCGGAGGTCATCGACAACATCGATGTTTTCAGCGGATCACGCAGAATTTCGCTATTCGTCCGCGCCACATGATCGCCCGCGATGGCAGGCATATCGAACACGTCACATTCTAAGTCCGAAATTCTGTAGTAGCGTTCTCATGTTGACTAAATTGTGTGCACACCGTAGTTTCTGACTGATTTAGGTTTTTTTCATGTAGTTCAATAACTGTCATCCTGTAGGCCTATATGGCTATGAAATGCGTCAGTTCGTAAATAATTTAAGTCGGTAGCAGGATCAGAATACTTTTTCATCTTTCTAAGAGTCACTAAAGATATATTACCTGATCCAGACGGCTCGGAATCGTTATGGCCACAAGTCTACATCTTGTAATTTCTGCAATAACATTCACTTATTTAACTAATTCTAAGAGGTTTTTTGTTCGTTGTACAACTTTATCGGCAAAAATTGATGGCTGACCATTAATATTTACTCATTCTTTCTCCTGCTCGTAAAACTCAATAGTTCTCCGTAGTAACCACAATGCGAAGCTGTTTAGCGGCACACCTCGATGCAGAGATTTGTCACTAGGCGAACGAAGGTCTTTTAGGTGCTGTTTTCCAAGTACCAGAATTTCCTAAAATAGAGTGAGAAAAAGCTACTGTAGCAATCATACACGACGCACATTGCTTATGTACACACTGAACAATGCCGGCACGCGGAAGTTTCGACGTCACGAGCGGCAGCGATTTCTGCGCTGGGATTGCTTCGCGCCACTTGCTTAGCCTCACGCTTCTCGTTTATTACTTGTCAACTTGTTACGCTGCCAGCTTGAGACACAAACGTCATGTGCAATGTTTCTGCGACCTGGCTATATTCTTATTTCCTTGAGTGGCTAAGAGCTGTGGCGTGTCGAACAGCAAGGCTGCATTGAGCAGCGCTGGCGATCATGTTCTTAGATATTTAACACTGGTGCTACGAGAGCTTGACTATGGGATATTTTGCCAAAATCCTAGTCTTTGTGACAGAGAAAAGTGAAACCTATGTGAATCTGAGATCACACCTTGACACCCACTCCCAAATTTAGTATCTACAACGGAATTACTGACAAAACACAATTATTTAAAGGATGTACTTGTGATAATGACCTCGACATGTAAATAACTCTAAGTAATATTAGCAAAGACATGTGAACATTTCTACAGTAGAACACAATTATGTTGACAAGAACATTAAAACATGCCCTCAGCAATTCGTACTGCTAACTAGTTACTGAATAGGGTGGAGCTGCATCAAATCGCGGATCTAATTGTTTCAGTTAGGACAGTGGCCTGACTATGATTATCACAGTGACAGTTCGTCTGGTAGCAACAGCCAAGAATCCTACAGGTCTGAGAAAGTGCTGATAAATCAGCCAGTGTTAGCTACCTTGCAGCAGAACTAATACCGGACCTATAAGCTACTCTTGTCATAATATTCAGTGCAACGTGAGCAGAGTGGAGACACAGCGACTCCGAGACTTGAGAACGCAGCCTCCATCTCCTGTTGGTGACGTTAACACGGCTGGGCTTTGCGTCTTGTAATCAGTCTCTCTCATTCACATCTCGCTCACCATCTTTCTCGTCCACGTGTGCCCAATGACTCCTTTCCCTGTATCTCTAAAATCATCACTAGCTGCTGTCTTCCCGTCAACAATAACCGTCCACCAGTCTTCGTACAAAGTTGCAAGCGCCGTCAAATAGCTTAACTATTTCAAAGGCAAGGTTTCACAGATAAATACCAACCAACAAATCTATCACAATTAGTTCATTCTTTTCTAAGGGTTTGCTGCCGAGTGTTACACTCTCATGGCGTCACACATAACACTTCAATCGGAGTTCATTCTGTCATGAGCTAGCCGCGCATTTTAGGTCTCATGAAAACGTGCAACAACTTGCTACGAGGCAAATACCCGATACTACTCCAGCGTTTGTCCGTAAAGTGGCTCACAGCTGTTTCAAGTTGTTCTCCATTTTTTCTTTTTCTTCTATTTTAGGAAAGCCAGGAGTTGTTTATCAACCATATACGTTTGTCATTTCTGTAAAAGATCACAAATCTTGGGGATCTTACGTCTGTTTATATTTGGCATGTTTGTTTCGATGTTTCTGCAACAGTGTTCTAAGCCCTTTTGTGTACCAAGGAGGATCAGATCCATTGTCTGTTAATTTATTTGGTATAAATCTCTCAATTACTGCCGATACTATTCCTTTGAATTTGAGCCACATCTGGTCTACACTTATATTATTAATATGGAACGGGTGGAGATTGTCTCTCAGGAAGGCGTCTAGTGAATTTTTATCTGCTTTTTTGAAAAGGTATATTTTTCGATGAGTTTCGGGGATTTCGGTATTACAATATTCAATCTCGCTACGACAACCCTGTGTTCACTAATCCCTGAATCGGTTTCGATACTCGTTATTAACTCAGTATTGAAGCATATCAGTGTGACAATCGCGAGTGCTGTCGTCGCACAGTTATGAGAGCGCACGGTTGAGGAGGTCAGCGTGCAGTATGATGAGAAAGTGACAATATCGTCTGGAGACTGGCACCGACGCTGCCGTAGAAGTCGCTAGGAGTTCTTTGGAACGTCCCTGGGGGTCATGTATTGACTTGATAGCGGAGGATGTGTCACCGGCAGGCTACGCCATGAGATGGACTCAGGAGAAGGCTGGTGTAATTGGTTAACAGAAACCACTGAGAAATGCACGGAAGTATGATTTTCCACACATACTTACGTTTTTTAAATGGAAACCTGTAATTGTTTTTAGCACAACTGAAAATAGCACCACTTTTTATACGTTTCCAGTAAATTGTACTGCTTTTGTGGTACTATATTCGCAATTATCGAATATAGTTCATGTTTTAAAACGGCTAGAAGTATTCAACAGTGAATGCATGCATGTCTGAAGCAACATCGCATCAAACAATACAGACGGTGTCAAACACAATCACCGCACTGATGACAGCCATAGACAACAGTGGTAACAGTGGCAATGAGGAATACTCCCCTTCATGTTACTGCGGAATGGCAATGAAAAGCGTTTACAGTTTACAGTTTAAAGGAGTACTTTCACGCTCGCTGCTTTCATTATTACACAATATCGCCCTTGCTGTGTGGATTTTCGATTCTTGTTTTTGTTACCGATTCTGTTTATCTTTTAAAGCTAAGTTTTGTGGCGACAAGGCTTAGAGTAAATTTTGAGAGGAAACTTCCAATATTCAGTCACTTCTTTAACAATTAAGTATTCATTAATGGAAAAGTAAATAAATGTTCTAAAGAGTAATGAAAACTGTATATTTAAACTGTATATGTTGTGTTGCTAAGCAATGTGTACATTCAGTGCATTCTGCACGTATGGGTGTGCTGTTCTGAAATTTCCCGTGGTATTAAACCTGTGTGTCACATGGCGTATCGAACCCAGAAACTGTGAAGAATAGGCGAAATTGATGCTGTCGAAGAAGATCGTGATTCGTGCCTCAGCCGTCCCTTCAGGCTCCGTCGATCAAAAGAAAGAGGATACCAGACCTGCACTCACACGATGGGGCGACGGTAAAATTGAGCTGTGACGTTGCACCTGGGAACGGCGCCATCAGGGAGGGTGGCCGCGGTGCTGTGGCAGCCTGTCAATGGAGATGTGAGCTCCTGTAAGTAGAGTGTGACAGGGCCGCATGAAGAGCGGCGCGCAGTCGGACGGAAATAGCAGAGCCCAAGAGGCACAGGTGGGTCATAATGGATATTGTGGTTGAGGCTGCAGAAATGGCGAATATTCAGGGACATGTACACGGACTGCTAAATCTTTGAGGAAGTCAGTCGTCAGACACAGATAGCAGATATACCTTCTGAGACTCTTTTAAGGATAATATTTATGAAATGAATTCCTAATCTTATAACTTTTACATAGGACGCTTCAAGTGCAAAAAGTATACTATACTGAACAGTCATTGGAATTTAATTATAACTTCAGCAATAATGCTACATTATCAAACAAATTTTTAAGCTAAAGCCATTGACGATTGCTTTCGTTTAATTTCAGCACCAATATTGTGTACACACAAACACACAGTCTCCGGGGGCCATAGCTCAGTCTATTTAAAATTAACAATTTTGTTTGTTCTTGTATTTGAGTGTTTTAAGTGCGTTTTTCGATACTGCAGATTTATTGTCTTAATAATTATCGTAATTTATAAACTGCTCATAAAACGTGAAAACTGACTGCGCTATTGAAATCTGGAGGCCAAACCAGTGTCGACTAACGTGTCGCAATTATTCATTATATTCTTCAATATATAATTAAGTATTTTAGATACTAGAGTTCACCGTATAATTATTGTCGATTTATCTTTGTTATCGACATCTATGCCCGCAAGCTGCGATAACATTGTTAGATTTCTAGGCCAGTTCATTAAATAATTATTTACCTAAAAGAAGGCTTCAAACGGCCAATGAACAGCCCGTATAGAGCGGGTAGTTGTATCTCAATGGCGTCGACAGATATACGTAGGATTGAGCAGATACAAGACTGCTGGTTTCGAAAATATAATGGTTTACCATAAATTGTGTTGTCGAATTTATTTCTGTAAATGTAAATATATGCTAGTCTTTTAGGCTTTGAAAACATTTGTGAGTTCCTATAAGCGTTTTAGGTGATTTCTAACAAAGATATCACGCGCAGATTCATTCATAACGCAGTAGCGTAAAGCTCCTGGAATTCTAAATAACTGCGTTCAAAGTAGAAGCTGATTTCAGAAGAGTAATTTACAGCATGTTATTAGGAGCAGAGGATTATTTCTGATTTTAGTCAAAATAAATTGCAAGATCAGTGACGTAATAATTTACATATGTTAGATCGATTCTAAGATGGAGGGCAAGCCAAACTTTTAATTCTCCCCATTGTCCTGGCGTTCATTCCAGAAAAAGAGTGGATAAGGGTAGCATTGATATTAATATCAGTAAGGATTCACTCGTAAATTTTAGTTCGCTGTATCAATGTGTGCCTATACAGTGGCAATTCATTTGTTGGTTGACTGATGTGTGAAAGTAGAGCAATGACAAGGTATCCCTTGAGTGCGACGTCGCAAAAGGCTAATGCTCTTCATGGCATTCGAAGCCCCACATATTGCCTACGATGCAACCACAATAATTGGTTGTGAATGGCACACGGGCGGACTGGAGGTATCCAATGGTGTGTACAGCATAAGGCTACAGAGCGTAGTCGAACTGCTTAGTCGACGATAAATTCACAACAGTGCCATACTGCTAGTGGTGCTCATACAAAGCACAGCAATGACAAAGATAAACAAAGCAAACATGGCGTAATATCTATAACAGCAGTTGTCGAAGTTGGTATGTCGTCATAAAGGAACCCAAGGGATTTTGCAGTGTGAGAAAGAAGTGGCAGATGAAATATTAGCCCTTATCTGTCAGGTGTAGGGAAGCAGCCTACTCACGCCGTATAAAATTCACAACAGTCTTTCTATTGTGTGCCAGGCAGTCCACTGTAGCTAGCTCTGACGTCATAAATGTATCGCAATATTTTAAAAATCAAGTAAATAACCTGAAACGTTTCTAGCACGTCAGGAGTAATACTAAACCAATACGTGTTGAATATCAGTTCAATAGCTTTAACCATTTTCGAGATTTGGAGGTTTTTCTGCAAAAATCATTGGAGCAACAGAAAAGACCTAGAAACTTAAAAATTTATTTTTAGTTTCCTTTTGCACAATAATTTAGTAGAAACAGTATTTTGTATCCCACAAATTAAAATTTGAGTTGAAATTCATGATTTTCTGGTTTTTGTCTTAAAAATTAAGAAGGCAAGATTGATTAAGTAGGCGAATAAATAAAGCTAGGATATTTAGATTTAAGTAGAATGGAGATCCGCTATAATCATAAAGTTTTGAGAAGTTTCAACTGAATAACTAATAAAGTATAGCGATACCGTACCTCCAAAGGGCAAGTTCAGTGCTCGTCTACTGCGTGTAGTGTAATGAAATTAATTCTCTCGCCAAAAATATTGGACATAGCCACGTCAGACTTTTATTATGGTTACTTACCTGTGTGCTGATTGCACATTTAAATTAAGAGCTTCATTGGCCATCAGCAAAGGAAGCAATGGTTTATTCGATAACTTAAAGTGGTGCAGTACTAGCCCAGCGGCTAGTCGGGAGAGCCGATTTAATCAGGCGTTCCCTTAGCCGTCCGCACCGCGGATTTATATATAAGAACGCCGCGCGAGGAAGAAAGGCCCCAGTTCTCTCCAGACGCTGATCAGCGCACCACCTGTGCCGGGAGTCGCGTCGCGTCGCGTCGGTATCATTGCTATAAGCAGCATAACCATGAAATCGTTTTCGAGTGAAGTGTTAATTCTGGGATGACTTTAATGATTTATCTTCAGTTCGCGTATGTCGTATTTTCACGTGCCGCCGCGGGACAGACATTCTACCATTATTTAGTGTGGCGTTTGATGAACATTATCATCAAATTATGGCGAGCATTCACTTAAACATTTAATTTGAACAGTTATAGTTGCTTCAGCGCATTAGACTCTGAACTGCTCTGGTAGTTGGATTGTGAGGATTCTTTTTGGTCTGTGACTTTCAGAATATAGTGAACCTTATAGAGTGAGTCGTTTTTGATTGTGAATCCCAGACAATCTCCTAATTCCTCAGAGCTATAAGCTGTAGCTATAAGTGTATTTCTTAGTTGAAGTGGGCACTAGGAATTCTAATTACAGGCTTCACGTTTTGCTAATCACTTTCTGGTTGCCAATATTGTAGTTAGAGAGCCAGTGTTGAGAACGGCAAACAACAGCATTAATTAAATCATAGGAACATTTCACTAACAATAAATTTCACACGCCACCCCACATATGGTGAATGTGCCGGGAAATGCGTCTTTTCTACATGACTTTTTTCATTCAACAATTATTCCATACGCCACCCCACATATGGTGCATCGGCCAGGCAGTTGAACGTCCTCTGACCCCTACGATTCTTTGTCGTCTGCGTGACTCTGCAAGGGCAGCAGGTAATATTTACGTTACAGAAAGCCAGTGTGGAGAAATAGGCTATGTGGTATGAGCACTGCTTTCTGCCAATAGCTGGTCAAAATAACTGGCTTTTGCTTGATTTCTGGTCTGCATATAAAAATTCTACTCCTTTAGAACAAGATATCCCTCCTGAAAGGTGTGTGACGTTGCAGTTCATACCACCTGGAACCACTGGACAAATTCAGCCTATAACTGATTGTTTTTCAGTGGCTATAAAACATGTTACTGCCCTATCCGCAGCTACGCCTTAAAGGTTAGCAAGTTTCACAATAAGTTCCACGACCGGAAGTTTCGTATTCTGCTGTATACTATCACATGACATTAATTCTCATCACCCCATTATAGCAATACGATTCTATATTCATTCTTTAAGAGTGAATACATAGCTGAACGGTATGTAACCCCAAAGAGTTCACCTTCGATCCTGTTGTTACCAACATCTGTGATAACTGTGAGGCGGCATTTTTCATTCGGTATTCATGCTACAAGTTAATGGCTTGTTCTGAACGTTTCTTGAATGTCGACGATGCCTTGTTTGTGATGTGTAATATATACATCCCATAAAAGGTTGATCCCAGCACCTGCCTGGCAATCATTTTCCTTCGCCCTCCTGATGGACATGGTTACTCATTAGCTGCTGAAACCTTACCGGTCGTTACTGTTGACATAACGCTTTCAGATGAGCCTTGATAAGAATTGAACTTACGACCTCTCACTCAAGGAATTCTCTGTGAGATGAACATAGCCTGTGATGCTATGCTATGACGGTGATCTTTAATCCATTAACAAGTGCTGAAAGCTATATGTGATCTGTGATTGGGGCAATGGTAATTGCGTAGCATGTTCTCCTATAAAGTATAAAGTGATTGCTGGGAGTACAGTGACAACAGAGGTAGTCAACGGAGTGTCGAGAAGATTACGTCGGTGGAGATAAATAGTAGAAGGGACGCATGTGGGACGCTGTGTACTAATTTAAGTACCAACAGCAGCAGCGTTCTCTACGTGTGTGTTTTCTGATAGTCAGCAGATGAGAGTGGTATTAAACCATCGATAAGAGTTCGTCAGAGAGTGTGTAAGGGACATCTTTTGAAGCCCTTCTGCAGTCGCACGAGGACCTTTGTATATTTGTGGTAAGATCTTATGGGACCAAACTGGTTAGGTCACCTGTCCCTAAGCTTAAACACTATAACGTAAACTAATTTACGCTATGGACAACACAGACGCCTATGCCAGAGGGAGGACTCGAACGTCCGCCGAGGGTAGCCGCGCGGACCGTGACAAGACGCCTGGACCGCGCGCCGCTAACACGCGCGGCACACGAAGGAAGACCTCTCCCCAGTGTAATATCTAGCAGGAATGTTTTATCAATTGGCATTTATTGGTTTGTATCATGTCTTTATGTAAACAAAAGTAAAGACCAATATTGTATGAGTTCGTCATTCTGCTAAAAATGCAAATACGAGTATATATAATCTCTTTATATTTTGATGCTTTGGACAAGTGAGGAACATTTAATCTACGTAAACATTTGCAAGTAGAGAAGTGACAAACGAAGAAGTCAGTCTTCGTTTGGCTAGGTTCTGTATGAATGAACGGGCGCGAGCGTGGAGTTAGTGAAAAAACTAATTACTGTCAGGGAAAGTGGACAGCTTTAATAATGGTGGAAACAGGAGCAGTTTAAGAAGATTATGGGCACAGCCCCTGAAGATGGATAACGCAGTAACTGCGTAAAGAGTAAAGAGATATTCAGAACACAATTGGTTCGCTATTACTATAATAACTCGCCGATGTTGTGAGAAGAAGATTAACTCCGAAATTCGACGTAAAAGAGGATTTCACAAGAGTTGAAGAATTTTGGAGAAAAGAAAAGAAACAAAAACCAAGTATTTCGAACAGAACAATGTTTTGAACATGAAAACGCAGAAGACGTTGAAATTTAGTATTAGTTAAGCATTTTAAATTCGGAAGTCTCACATCAAGAGAAGGTAAACACCGCACGATCTCTCCTAGGACGGTACCGAGCTGTAAGATGTGCTATTTAGGACAGGACGTAGACTCTCCTGCATGCCAGTTCTGTGGACTGTGTTGCGAGTGGCTGCCGACTGTTACTGTGACTATTGTTGTTTGTGTACTAATTCGTAGAACTTATTTTTTCCATAGTTACTTTTATTAGTACAAGGATTAAAGCTTGTTGTGGTTGAAGGAGAAAGTAATAAAAGTGACAGCTTGCCTTTTAAACATATGCAGCCATCATTGTTGAATGTGCATAATCTGTGCCTGTAACATTTCAAGGGATTATATGCCTTTATCAAGTATGGTGGAATCACTGAGACTTTGTTATTTTAAAGCTATTATTAGCTTTTATCAATAACTGGGAGCTTGCCTTGAAAGCACAGTCTGGAGGTGTCCCTCAGAAGGTTGTTCTTTTTTTTAAGTAGTTCTTACCTTAAGAATTGTCCTGTTTGTTTAACTGAAAGAATTTCATCCCCATCCGGCGCGCAGGTCGCCCAATGTGGCGTCGAATGTAATAAGACCTGCACCAAGGCGGCCGGACCTGCCCCGTAAGGGGCTTCCCGGCCAAAGACGTCAAACGGTCATTTCCATTTCAATTGAAAGAGATTGTTTCATGAAGTATGGTGGAAACAGTGAGGTAATTATACATAATTGGAAGCTTATAGTGAAAACTCATTGGAGGAGTCCCTTGAATGCTTGTTTTCGTAAAATGGTTAATAACTTTTAAAAATAGTGTTGCTTGTTTATTGCTAAACATTCTGGACTCATTGGGAGTTTTAAAGGATTTGAAAGCACTTTTGGGGGGTTCTCTTAAACTGTTATTTTGTTTCCTGCAAGGTGATTATCACTTTCTTTAAGAATTGGGCAGTTGTAAACCTTTCTCAAGCGCCTGAGTACCCCTGTAATTAACGCAACAATTTTTTTCTTTATTTTAAGTCTTTAACTCTGTTATTACATTTATCAAAACAGCGGAAATGTTTTCTTATTTAAACATTTTGTATCTTGTTTAAATAAAGTCTGTAAACTAAACGATGCAAGATGTTTTCCCTGAACCTTGCCTAGCTGTTCGACGCTCCCTTGGCCTTATTTCTAAAATGGTTGTTACATTTTGACTGGCCATCTCAACTGGTTATTCAGAGCGTGGTTTTATTGCAGAGGGGAAAACGTTTAAGCATCTGTCACCCTGATTATTTACTTAGTGATGGCCCATAATATTTAAGGTAAATTATTGGTACTTGTACAGTTACGATTTTCAGGTCACAGTCACTATAGAGACTGTATTATAATTTTGAAATAAATAATTAAACGAAAATTAAAGGCAGGAATGGTAATTGTCCTTTCGATTGCAATTATTATGAAATATTGTGGGTGTACTAAATTGTGCTATTGTTCATTCACTTTACCTTGCGTCGTTTCTTTCGCTGTGTCCATCACTACTTATAATTTTAATTATATTTCTCGTCTGCTGAAACCTTCTCCTTGTGTTAATTTTACGAAAATATGACCGTGGACTTCTTTTCCTCCATTTCAATTGTAGATGTAGGCAGCCGACTCCAGGGAACACTATTGCGTCTCAAGATGATATAAAATATGAAAGAATTCTTCTTAACTGGGTTCTATTTCATTTTAATAAAAATACTTAATACTGCTATTAAGTCTTTTCTTATTCAGGAACTCATATGATAGAAAACCTCGTAGCCCGTCATACTCCGAGCAATACAACTTAGCGAGACTTCTACATATGAGAGAGTGAAACAAAATGATGTACAAAAAAGTGAATGACGTTTTATGGCCATTTGACTACGTTTTACTGCGCTTTCCTAACGAATGTCTTTGCCGACGATTATAGTTGGTCTTTGATTCTGTCGTTATCGCGGTTTCATTCTTTTAAATAAATTTTTAATTTTACCATATCCGTGGGTGCTTTCACCGTGCACCTACACGAAGCACGACGTTGCCTTGTTTTTCACCTCGTTAAACGAAGAGCAATTCGCCTACGAAGCTAAGATTCGCTATCAGGTTGGCGAGCGAAGAGTTGCCGATATCACTGAGTGTGTAAAGGCGGCGTTGGATAAGCCCCTTGTCGTCACCGCGGAAACTGTTGGTGACGTAGGTGACGCGCTACCACTTTATACCTTTGTGTTGGCCAGTTTAGGGCAGAGCATTGATTTTCTTGAGGCCGCTCCTCCCACTCGTAAATAACTTGCTCGTCTTCAGGAACAACTTTTACATTGGGAAAATCGGTTTAGCCATCTTGACCATGTTCCGCGTGGTACCGATAAAGTGGAAGTTACTCAACAATTGCAGGCTCAGGTTGATAAATTGCAACGTGTTGTAAATCAGCGTGCTTTGGAGAATGCAGCGTGTTCGAGTGGCGATCAGGTTTCTGACACCAAGCTGATTTGATAATCCTGGTCAGGTGCTTACTTCGCCTCAGCGTTTTGCTATGAGTAATTTCAGCAGACTATTACACCCTGTGAGAATTTTATTGAGGGAAACTGATAAGTTGCCCTTTGAGTCCGTGAGTGACTTCGAGACGGTTTTACGGCTTCCTGTTGAATCTGAGCGTCATGGTCATGCTTTGAATTTGACTCGTGAGTAGATAATTCAGTTATTGTATCCATTAACTATTGGGACATTAAGTCAATATTTACTGACATTTTGCGCGAGAGATAGGGGTTGAAAGAGGTACGCCAGTGGGTAATCAGTCTCAAACTGTCCTCCCGCTCGAACAACGAGTTGCAGTATAATCGTTATTGTCGGGTGCAATCAAGTAATGAGCCCTTGAATTAATATACTGAGTGGATCCGAATTCTTGTTTTGGCTTTAGAATTACAAGTTCCAGAAGAGCAAATTGTAGATAACGTACTGGAAGGGAAGAGGCCCGAGTATCGACATCACGACACCTTTCCTAGCAAAACCATCCAATTTTGAGCAAATAAGTGCTTTGGTTTCCAGCATCGAGAGGCTTAGTTATTCTGATAATGAATCATCGCGTTCATTAATCTTTTGGTTGTATAGGAACTTGTGGTTGTTCGGTGCAACCTAAATTCGATAGTGTCCCACGACAGCGATCTAAAGTTTATTTCCGTTGTCGGCAGGTGGGACATTTTATTCGTAAGTGTCCGGTTCTGTGTGATACATTGGGGTTAATTGAGGCTAGGTTTAGTGCTTAATTAAATAATCTCTTTCGGAATGTGGTGACATCCACTTAATTTTTATTCAGTGACGAGCAGACAGATGGAGTTGCGATAAGTAGTCCGTTGTCTCCTGTGATCGCAAATTTGTTTATGGAAGACTTCGAGGAACGGGCATAGGAGTCGGCGCCTTTGAAACCCGCCTGTTTCTTTAGATACATTGAAGATACCTTTGTTGATTGGCCTAATGGTACGGATAATTTGAATGCCTTTCTAGAACATCTGAAATCGATCCACCCGAACATTCGTTTTGCGTTGGAGTTGGAAGAGGATGGTTGCCTTCCCCTTCTTGACGTGTTGGTTAGGAGGAAGGATGATGGAACATTGGCACATACAGTCTACAGGTAATAGTTGTCACCATCCGGCTCGGCGTGAAGGGGTACTTCGTACCTTGGTACACAGGGCACATGTCAATCCCGTCGCTGAGACTTTGCCACCTGAGCTGTCCCATCTTGAAGTAACGTTTCATGAAATTGGTTAGACAGGGCACATGTCAATTCCGTCGCTGAGACTTTGCTAGCTGAGCTGTCCAATCTTGAAGTAACGTTTCATGAAACTGGTTATAGTGATAGACAGATTGAACATGCGTTGCGCTATCGATCAACTGTACATCGGGTGATTGATGATAATTCTGAGTCGACAACTAAGTCTACTGCCGTTCTGCCTTACTTCCCACAAAATCGGTCGTATTTTACGGAAATACGATGTGAAATGTGTTTTCCGACCTCCACCTAAAAATAGAGAGCTTTTGAGTTCTGTTAAGGATGATCTTGGTCAGCGTAAGGCGAGTGTATATCGCATTTCTTGTAGCTGCGGCGTGGCATATATTGATCAAACTATCAGGACCGTGGAGGAACTATGTATTGAGCATAAACGGCACACACGATTACAACAGCCAAGTAGACCTGTTATGGCCGAACATTGCTTGAATACTGGTCACCTCATGTTATATAATAATACCGAAATATTGGCATGCACGTCCAGTTATTGGGCCAGTGTTATTAAGGAGGCAGTTGAGATTAAATTAGCGAGCAGCCGGGATGGAGGTGTTTGTTTAAACTCTGTTTGGAATCTGGCTCGCTCCCTTATCAAAAAACATAGGGGCAGAGTCAATGCCACCTCAGCTGCGAGTTAGCAGTCACACTATCAATATCTCTGACCTTGTTCATCTTTGGTGGCACTAGTGTTCCGTGTGTGTGTTATCTTTCCTGCACCAGTACGAGAACCGAGGTTTTAAATTTGCACGTACGTCGCCTGTAAGTTGCAGTTTGCCTAGAAATTGGCAGGGTGTTCTCCCACCAAAATATCGGCGGTCGCTGAAAGTGTTACCTGGCTGAATTCCCGGAAGTTATTTGAAAGGATACTGTGTTTTGTTGCATTTAACCTATTATCTGTCATTTCATGCATCAGTGCCTATTTATTGTTGCCAACATACCTCGTTTAACTAATTTCGGCTATTTTCCCCCCGATCCTATTCGTCTGTGGCGATAGTTAGTCAGATAGTTTTCAAACACTGGCACTGAAGAACGCATATTAGCTGTATTCTAATTCCATTATTAACGCAAGAATAGCTACTGGTATCGCAGCCTGCGTTTCATAAAAGATCAAATTAGTTTCCTCAAAGGCTAAGTAATCGAAGCATTCTCACTGTTAGCACATAGAGATTATCCCAGTAAATTTCTTCGCTGAATACTTTTCGCGTTAACTGACGTGCATTCCTTAGGATATGCAGTCTTCCATCTCTCATCAGCACAGTATCTTTTTTCATTCTACTTCCCCTAACATTACGTGTCAGTACATGCTCCGCACTCCATTGCGCTCAGCATGGTGTAGACACTAACGTAAGTGATCTACTATAGTGTTAATATGTGTGTAGAACGAGGAAAGATTATTTCTTGTCTTACCTTCGTGATCTATACATTAGATATCTATGAATGCTGCAGAACTGTTGCACGGTTTCTAGCAGTACACATGATCTCCAAATTTTCTCAACTAGGTGTACTACAAGAAAACCCGTGTTTCTTCTCACTAGATGCGTTTCGCTTTATTGAGGTAAAGCATCATCAGTGTTCTGTAATTAAAGAAGCTTATAATTTGATTTGTTTTTTTAGATCGGAGATATATTCGTTAACAATATGTTGCTTTTTACGTACGATGATTTCCAAGAGGAGAGTGAGCTATACAAATACCGGTTTGGTTGAAAGATTAGCCGCCGGGGAAGTTGAAATTGTATGGCAGAATTTCGCATGAAACTGAGAAAAGTTTACGACGGAACTTGTGCGGCGGAAATACGAATTCAAATATCCGCTCCCGTTTCTGTCAACTCGCGCCGGTAATACGCCGGGCCGCCCGCCTAGCACG
Source organism: Schistocerca gregaria (assembly GCF_023897955.1). Taxonomy (NCBI): domain Eukaryota; kingdom Metazoa; phylum Arthropoda; class Insecta; order Orthoptera; family Acrididae; genus Schistocerca; species Schistocerca gregaria. The sequence goes on from NC_064923.1 coordinate 623,700,238, forward strand.
GAGCCTTATAATGCCGCGGAACTTGGCCTGCTCTTGGACGTAATCTCTGTCGACGTAAGCCCAACTCACACAAAATTCCTGAGCCGGAGTTTAATGAAACAGAAAGCCAAACACATCAGGGATATCCGCCGCGGGGCCGCGCTCCCGTTACCTAGCGACGCGCAGACGGGCCCGGAGCGGCAGAGCCGCGGCGCGTCCGCTCCGGTTACGTCCCCGGTCGCCAAGTAATGAGCGGCAATCGCGTTAAACTGAGCGAATGTCCAGCCGTAAACTCGAGCCCGACTCGCCAGGCTTGGCTGCATTAATTAAGCGAATCGCTTCTCGTAGTGTGTTGAACAATTACGCGGATGTAGCCAGTCGTTCGTCGGTCGAAGGGTTTACCGTGAGCGCTGTCCCCACAGCAGTATTGCATGTCCACCAGCGAATTCTGATGCCACTGTGTTATTGTCAAATTTCGTCTCGCATTAGCTACGGTAATAAGATATGCTCAAATTAATATGCGATATGTCACTGTAGTCTACTGAAATTGTGAGTTTACCGTGTTTCATTGGAAACAAGAAGAACTATTCGGTGATTGCTGAATCCTTTAGAGGTTCAATTTATTAATGCCTTACCCTTCGTCAACGTAAAGACGTATGTCCTGTTGCTATCAGTTTTGTGTCTTTCACATGAAGATATCTTTGACATCAGTTTGTGTAAAACCAACCGAACTGGATTAAACTAAATGAAACGGAATTTTGCTCATTGTAAACAAACACTAATGTTCCTGCCATGTACACGGGCACCAGTGTGCGAATGATTCTCTCACAAACTTGACACGCCATATGTACGTGCAGTAATAGTTCCTGGATATCTGCTCATGGATGAATTCCGAAACGTATCATATGAGCAATAAAGTCATTCTTTGCCTTATGCTTGACTTTTACCATTGAGACCCGGTCAGCCTGTATGGAGAACTACTGATTTTTATAAAAATGGTCACCTGTCTCCTACCTGACTTTAAGTCAAAAAATGGTTCAAATGGCTCTGAGCACTATGGGACTTAACTTCTGAGGTCATCAGTTCCCTAGAACTTAGAACTACTTAAACCTAACTCACCTAAGGTCATCACACACCTGCCGGCCGGTGTGGACGTGCGGTACTAGGCGCTTCAGTGTGGAACCGCGTGACCGCTGCGGTCGCTCGTTCGAATCCTGCCTCGGGCATGGATGTGTGTGATGTCCTTAGGTTAGTTAGGTTTAAGTAGTTCTAAGTTCTAGGGGACTGATGACCACAGATGTTAAATCCCATAGTGCTCAGAGCCATTTGAACCATTTTCAACACACACATCTATGCCCGAGGCAGAATTCGAACCAGCGAACACGCGGTTCCACACTGTAGCGCCTAGAACCGCTCGACCACTTCGGCCGACAAGACTTTAAGTCACATTGAGATTATTGAAATCAAAAAAAATCACGAAAATCTTGAAATCCATAGGACCGATCTCTTGCCACTATTAATAACGACAAAAATGGACCAGATTCTAGATTTCCGGAGTGTATTAACAACCGTGAGGCGCCATGTCACGGATTACGCGGCCCCTCCCTCCGGAGGTTCGAGTCCTCCCTCGGTAATTGCTGTGCGTGTTGTTCTTAGCATAAGATAGATTAAGTAGTGTGTAAGTCTAGAGGCCGATGACCTCAGCAGTTTGGTCCCTTAGGAATTCACCCACACACATTTTAGAGACATCTATCTCTACATCCATACCAGACGATGCATGGCGGAGGGTACCTTCAGTACCTCTATCGGTTCTCCCTTCTATTCCAGTCTCGTATTGTTCGTGGAAAGAAAGATTGTCGGTATGCCTCTGTGTAGACTCTAATCTCTCTGATTTTATTCTCATGCTCTCTTCGTGAGATATACGTAGGAGGGATCAATATACTGCTTGACTCCTCGGTGCAGGTATGTTCTCGAAACTTCAACAAAAGCCCGTACCGAGCTACTGAGACTCTTTTTTGCAGAGTCTTTCACTGGAGTTTATCTATCATCTCCGTAACGCTTTCGCGATTACTAAATGACCCAGTAAAGAAGCGCGTTGCTCTCCGTTGGATCTTCTCCACCTCTTCTATCAACCCTATGTGGTATGGATGCCACACTGCTGAGCAGTATTCAAGCAGTGGGCGAACAAGTGTACTGTAACCTACTTCCTTTATTTTCGGACTGCATTTCCTTAGGATTCTTTGAATGAATCTCAGTCTGGCATCTGCTTTACGGACGATTAATTTTATATGGTCATTCCATTTTAAACCACTCCTAATGCCTACCTCCAAGTAATTTATGGAATTAACTGCTTCCAGTTGCTGACCTGCTATATTGTAGCTAAATGATAAAGGATCTTTCTCTGTATGTATACGCAGGAAATTACACTTGTCTACATTGAGATTCAATTGCGATTCCCTGCTCCATGCGTCGATTCGTTGCAGACCCTCCTGTAGTTCAGTACAATTTTCCATTGTTACAACCTCTCGATGTACTACAGCATCATCCGCAAAAAGCCTCAGTGAACTTCCGATGTTATCCTCAAGGTCATTTATATATATTGTGAATAGCAACGGTCCCACGACACTCACCTGCGGTACACCTGAAATCACTCTTACTTCGGAAGACTTCTTTCCATTGAGAATGACATGCTGCGTTCTGTTATCTTAGAACTCTTCAATCCAATCACACAATTTGTCTGATAGCCCATATGCTCTTACTGTGTTCATTAAACGACTGTGGGGAACTTTATCAAACGCCTTGCGGAAGTCAAGAAACACGGCATCTACCTGGGAACCCGTGTCTATGGCCCTCTGAATCTCGCGGACGAATAACGCGAGCTGGATTTCACATGATCGTCTTTTCTAAACCCTACAGAGTAGATTTCTAGTCTCCAGAAAAAGCATTGTCTGTGGATAATAACATAACTTTCCGAAAAAGTAATCATTGGCATATTTAGCGGTTACACAGAGACCGGTTTATAAGTAATATTGAGTAAATTTTAAGTGTTATCAAATCCTCCAGTCGAATAGCCAGAGTAACAGTCGAGCACAGTCTGTCTTTCGACTAGTTTAATTTGACCCGTCACGAATTCCTCTCGTGTGCCAACCTTTCCGTTTGAGAGTAGCACTTGGAACCTCCATCCTCAATTATTTGCTGGGTGTGTTCCAATCCCTCTCTTTTTTTGCTGTTTTTACCCTCTGCTGCTCCCTCTAGCATTCCGTGATGTCATAACAGATGTCCTGCCATCCTGTCTTTTCTTATTATCAGTATTTGCCCAATATTCCTTTCCTTGCCGATTCTCCGGAGAACCTCCTCATTCCTTACCTCACCTGCTGTAGCATCACATCTCAGATGCTTCGATTTTCGCACGTGCCGGTTTGCCCACAGTCCATGTTTCACTTCGATTCAATGCTGTACTTTAAACGTACTTCATCAGAAATTTCTTCCTCAAGTTAAGGCCTATGTTTGATATTAGTAGCCATCTCTTGGCCTGGAATGCACCCTTTCCCAGTACTAGCCTTCTTTTTATGTCCTTGTTCGGTCTGTAATGGACTATTACAAAATTTAAGTAATGTCTGACAAGTACAATAGTGATCCCTTGTTACACTTTCAGACCGAATTCGAGTATACAGAGCCATGGTCAGATCTCTAACTCTTTTATTACATCCGTAGCATGTCTGCTTTTCAGCTTCAGATATTTCGCCAACTATGTGCAAATGCGTGTTTGGGTTTAATGACATACATTATTGTCAATTGTTGACTTAATATTAAGCCTCAAAGTTATATACATCTGATGATAACTGTTCATGGAAGAAACTCTCCACGAACAAAAGTTAAATTTCGAGGAGAACTAATTGGGTATCGTACTTATAACAACACAAATACTGTTGTTAACTACAATTTATTTCCTAACTTATTTTTATTCTGCAGTGGAGCGTGCATTGGTTTGAAACTTACTGGCGAAAAGAAAAGTTCACAGATTCGAATTCCGGTGCTGCATACAGATTTTCTCTGCCAGGAGGTTTCAGTTTCCGGGGCACAGGCATTGCTTGCAGGGGAGCAGCGACCGTTTGAAATTAAAACTGCGCAGCAGCCCGAAGTCCCATGTAACTCTTAATTATTTTGACATGTGTCACCTGATCAACGCGAGCATCGTCAGATAATACATGGCCAAGGGCCACACGTTACAAATGTCGGGCTGTGTGTAATGCCGCGGTAAAACATAAAATGACTATGAATTTTCATTTCTCATCACACACATACCTCCACATATATCATCCTCCCGTGAGTTCCTTACTTTGACTTGCTTGTATAGGGCACTTTCGATTGGTTCCCTGTTTCTACTTCAAATATACGATAGCAATAGAGAAGGAAAATACACATTAACACTGAAAGAGGTGCCCAGAATTTTCAGGAAACTGCGTTAATAACCGAAAAAATTAGGTTTACGTAAACTATAATAAATACGAACTGACGTACTGGAATAACACAGATTTTCTGAAAATAATTGACAAACAGCGAGAAATGAAAGGAAACGAATACTTATTTCGTTTAATTTACCTGCGAATTTCCATAAAACTTGTTGCGAAGATGGTTCTTTATGGCACGTCCAACCCAAGTCGGTGAATAAATTAAGTTCTTTTCTGAAATGTTTGTCCTGCATTCTTAGTGTGACATTACACTTGCTACTACCAAGTACGCCATAACACACAGTTCTCGACGTAAGAACATGTACGTGCTCTTGACTCATACACTACGTGGTTAAAACTATCCTCACACCCTCAAAAACATGCTTATTTCGTATTAGGTGCATTGTGCTGGCACCTACCGCCAGGTAATCTATATCAGCAACCTCAGTAGTCATTGGACATCGTGAGAGACTAGAACGGGGTGCTCCGCATAACTCACTGACTTCGAACGTGGTCAGTTGATTGGGTGTTACTTGTGCCATACGTCTGAACGTGAATTTTCCGCAGTCCTAATCATCCCTAGGTTCACTGTTTCCGATGTTATAGCGAATTGTAAACGTGAAGGTACACGTACAGCACAAAAGTGTACAGGTCGACCTCGTCTGTTGACAGATGGAGACCGCCGACAGATGAAGAGAGTCGTAATGTGTAATAGGCAGGCCATTACACAGGAATTCCAAACTTTATCAGGATCCACGGCAAGTACTACGACATGGAGGTGAGAGAACTTAGATTTCATGCTCGAGCTCCTGCTCATAACCCACACATCACGCCGCTAAGTGCCAAACGACGCTTCGCTTGGTGTAAGGACCGTAAACATTGGTCGATTTAACAGTGGAAAAACGTTGTGTGTAGTGACGAATCACTGTACACAATATGGCGATCAAATGGCAGGGTATGGGTATGGCGAATGCCCGTTGAACGTTGTCTGCCTGAGTGTGTAGTGCCTACTGTAAAATTCTGAGGCGGTGGTGTTGTGGTGTGGTCGTGTTTTTCCATGGAGAGGGATTGCAGCGTGACACTATCGCGTTGATAACCGAAAAAAACACCAGGTTTACGTAAACTATAATAAATACGAACAGAAGTACTGAAATAACTAAAATTTTCTGAAAATAATTAACCCTATTGGATTGATGTTGTGAGCAAATTCTTGTTTTCCACTGTTGAAGAGCAATTCGGGGATGGCGATTGCATCTTTCAACACGATCGAGCACCTGTTCGTAATGCATGGCCTGTGGTGGAGTAATTACACGACAATAACATCCCTGTAATGGACTGACCTGCACAGAGTTCTGACGTTAATCCTATAGAACACCTTTGGGATCTTTTGAAACGCCAACTTCGTGCCAGGCCTCACCAACTGACTTCAATACCTCTCCTCAGTGCAGCACACCGGAAAGAATGAGCTTCCATTCCCCAAGAAACCTTACGCTACCTGATTCAATGTATACCTGCGAGAGTGAAAGCTTTCATCAGGGTTAAGGGTGGGCCAACACTACACTCAATTCCAGCATTACCGATGGACGGCGCCACGAACTTACGTCATTTTCAGCCGGGTGTCCAGATACTTTCGATCACGTAGTGTACATCACATTCTCTCAGCAGTAGCCATCAGAAGAATAAGACCCGCGACCTGCTGCGTAAAGAACCGCCACTTTTAATAGTCAATAAACAGTTGTAAATTTTTTATGATGGTATTTAATTTCGGTACGTTAGTTCAATAGTATGCACTTCTCCTGTATTCAATCATCTGAAGCTCAGAGTTACGAAATCATACCAGGCAGCGCACTATTTTTAGCCCATCAGAAGTAAGTTACAAAGTTCTCTAAAATTCTACAAACTTCAAGAAATGGTTTTTTCCCCAGATCTCAATCACTTTACGAAATACCGTGCTTCTTAAAGCAAATTATACCACCATTTCATAAAATCATATATCTGTTCTGTTGGTCTTCAGTTCTAGAGCTGGTATGAGAAAATCTCTCTCTCCACCGTGAAAGTGAAAACTTTCTCTATTCGGAGAGACAGGAATATAATGTAGTATCTATGCAGCCGTACATAGTTTCCGAGAAAATCCAATTTTTTCTCTCTTTGCCCAATCCAGAGTTCGTAATTTACTTTAATCTCCCCCGAAACCCAGATTTTTTTGTGTCATCCGTGTTCTGACTAGTTTGATGCCGCCCGCCACGAATTCCTCTCTTGTGCCGAGCTCTTCATTTCAGAGTAGCACTTGCAACATACATCCTCAATTATTTGTATTCGAATCACTGTCTTCCTCCATAGTTATTGCCCTCTACAATTCCCTCCAGTACCATGGAAGTCATTCCCTCATGTCTAAAGAGATGTCCTATCATCTTGTTCATTCTCCTTGTCAGTCTTCACCACATATTTCTTCCCTTTTCGATTCTGCGCAGAGCCTCCTCATTCCTTACCTTATCAGTCCATCTGATTTTCAACATTCGTCTGTAGAACCACATTTCAAATCATTGGATTCTGTTCTGTTCCGGTTTTCCCACAGTCCATGTTTCACTACCACACGACGCTGTGCTGCAGACGTACGTTCACAGAAATTTATTTCTCAAATTAAGGCCTATGTGTGATACTAATAGACTTCTCTCCGCAAGGAATGCCCTTATTGCCAGAGCTAGTCTGCTGTTAATGTTCTACTTGCTCCGTCCGTCATTAGTTATTTTTCTGTCTAGCTAGCAGAATCCCTTAACTTCATCTACTTCGTGGCTATCACTCCTGATGCTCAGTTTCTCTCTGTTGTCATTCCCTCTACTTCTCATTACTGTCATCTTTTTTTCGATTTACTCTTAATCCATATTCTGTACTCATTAGACTGTTCATTCCATTCAGCATATTATGTAATTCTGCCTTTCACTGAAAATAGCAATGTCGTCAGCGAATTGTATCACTGATATCCTTTAACCTTTAAATTTAATACCACACCTGAACTTTTCTTTTATTTCCAGTCATTGCTTCTTCGATGAACAGATTCAACAGTAGGCCACATCCCTGTCTTACTGCCTTTTTAATCCTGAGCACTTCGTTCTTGTTTGTCCACTCTTTTTATCCCCTCTTGCCTCTTATACATATTGTATATTACGCTCCCTATAGCTTACCCATATTCTTCTCAGAATTTCGAACATCTTGCACAATTTTACACTGTCGAAAGCTTTTTCCAGGTGACAAGATTTACGAACGCGTCTTGATTTTTTTTAGTCTTCATTCCATTATCAACTACAGCGTTATTATTGCCTCTCTGGTACCTTCACCTTCCCTAAAGCCAAACTGATCTTCCTCTAGCACCGCCTCAATTTTCTTTTCCTTTTTTCTGTATATCATACTTGTCAGCAACTTGGATGCATGAGCTGTTAAGCTGGTTGTGCGACAATTCTCAAACTTGTCAGCTCCTGGATGATATTTTTCCGATGGTATGTCGCCAGACTCGTATATTCTTCACACCAATGTGAACAGTCATTTTGTGGCCACTTCCCCAATTATTTTAGAAACTCTGATGGAACCTTATCCATCCATTCTGCCTTATTTGCTGTTAAGTGCTCCAAAGCTCTCTTGAATTCTGTTTCTATAATACTGGATCCCCTATCTCTTCTAAATCGACTTCTGTTTCTTTTTCTATCACACCAGACAAATCTTCCTCCTCATAAAGTCCGTCAATGTACTCTCTCCATCTATCCGTTCTCTCCTCTGCATTTAACTGCGGGATTCCCGTAGCACGACTAATATTACCAACCTTGCTTTTCATGCCACAGAAGGTTACTTTGACTTTCCTATGTTTTGAGTCAGTCCTTCCGACAATCAATCCTTTTCCAATTTCTTCACGTTTATCAAGCAGCCATTTCATCTTAGCTTCCCTACACTTCCTATTTATTTCATTCGTCAGCGACTTGTATTTCTGTATTCTTGAATTTCCGTCAACATTTTTGTACTTCCTCCTTTCATCGATCAACTGAATTATTTCTTCTGTTACCCATGGTTTCTCCTAAGTTACCTTTTTTGTACATTTGTTTCTCTTTCCAAATTATGTGATTGCCCTTTTTAGAGACGTCTATTCCTCTTCAGCTGCACTGCCTACTCATCAATTACTCATTTCTGTATCTACAGCCTTAGAGAACTTCAACCGTGTCTCATCATCCATTAGTAATCCTGTATCCCACTTCTTTGGGTATTGGTTCTTACTGACTAATCTGTTTGAACATCAGACTAATCTTCATCAGTCCAACATCTACATCTACATCTACATGACTACTCTGCAATTCACATTTAAGTGCTTGGCAGAGGGTTCATCGAACCACAATCATACTATCTCTCTACTATTCCACTCCCGAACAGCGAGCGGGAAAAACGAACACCTAAACCTTTCTGTTCGAGCTCTGATTTGTCTTATTTTAGTTTGATGATCATTCCTACCTATGTAGGTTGGGCTCAACAAAATATTTTCGCATTCGGAAGAGAAATTTGGTGACTGAAATTTCGTAAAAAGGTCTCGCCGCGACGAAAAACGTCTATGCTGTAATGACTTCCATCCCAACTCGTGTATCATATCTGCCACACTCTCTCCCCTATAACGCGATAATACAAAACGATCTGTGTCTGTATCTGGTATGTGTACCCCTTACAATCCCGTATCTGATTTCGGAATCTCACAATGATGTAATCTAACGGAAATCTTCTCCTATCACCCAGTCTTTTCCAAGAATACCTCTCCCTCTTCGGATTCTTGAACAGAGTATTCGCTATTACTAGGTCTTTCTCCTCTCGCATTCCTTGTTCCAAGCCCATATTCTCCTGTAACTTTTTCTTCTACTCCTTGTCGTACAACTACATTCGCCGGCCGCGGTGGTCTAGCGGTTAAGGCGCTCAGTCCGGAACTGTGCGACTGCTACGGTCGCAGGTTCGAATCCTGCCTCGGGCATGGATGTGTGTGATGCTCTTAGGTTAGTTAGGTTTAAGTAGTTCTAACTTCTAGGGGACTGATGACCACAGCAGTTAAGTCCCATAGTGCTCAGAGCCATTTGAACCATTTGAACTACATTCCAGTCTCCCATGATAATTAAATGTTCACATTCCATTACATACTGTATTGCCCTTTCAATATCCTCATACACTTTATCTATCTCTTCATCTTCAGCTTGCGACGTCGGCATGTGTACCTAAACTATCGTTGTCGATGTCAGTTTGCTGTCGATTCTGATAAAAACAACTCATTCACTGAACTGTTCGCAATAACATTCCCTTTGCTCTATCTTCCTATTCATAACGATTCCTACTCCAGTTATACCATTGTCTGCTGCTGTTGATTTTACCCTATAATCATGTGACCAGAAAACCTTGTTTTTTTCTTCCATTTCACTTCACTTATTCCTACTATATCTAGAACGGGCCATCTCATTTCCTTTTTTTAGATTTTCTAGTTTTCATATCACATTGAAGCAAGTGAAATTCCACGCCCCGACTCATAGAACGTTACCCTTTCGTTGATTATTCAATCTTATGGTCACTCCTCACTTGTCCGTCCCCTCCCGGAAAGCCGCAGGGGGGCCTATTGTGGTATATTTTGGCAATGGAGAGGTCATCACGACACTTTTTCAATTACACGCCGCATGACCTGTGGATACACGTTATGTGTCTTTCAATATTTACCGAGAAGCAAATAATATATAATTACTTGTCTTAAGGACAGAATTAAGGAATTTTCTTCTATCCTCAAAGTGAATTCTATATATTATGCACATTATGAAATGTATGTTACCTACAGCTCAGTTATACAATAGAATTCACAAACTTACTAATCAGTAATTGTTAACAAATTTCTTGATTCGCACGGCATACATACTCCATTCAGCCATGCATTCGTTCTTCAAGCATAGAAAAATAAATATTGCCTAAGAACTGAAAGTAGTAGATACTGTTTTAAAACAGAAATACTACGTAAATTTTGCTGTCAAAGCAAAATACTGTCCTAAACAATATTTAGTGACACAGTAATTTAAACCATAATCTGATGTACCTAGCAGGATGTTTCTAACTGAAACTCATACAAAATTTATGCATTGTTATTCTGGAAGGCTATATAAGACCTCAGCTCGATTGGTGTGCGGAATGTTACTTCATTAATTCGCAGGTTTCTGTCTAACTAAACGTGCTGCAGAGCGTCCACGGATGACTCTATCTGCAGAAAACAAGGAAGTGCCGACAGCAGCTTCACAGAGTGCGTCCGTGCTCTGTACGCCACATAAATAAAAAAAAAGAAGTGTCTTGCAGCCTCCTAATCGTTAATACATGCCGCTAATCTCGAGTGCCCTTAAATCTCGGCCGGCCGCGGTGATCTCGCGGTTAAGGCGCTCAGTCCGGAACCGCGCGACTGCTACGGTCGCAGGTTCGAATCCTGCCTCGGGCATGGATGTGTGTGATGTCCTTAGGTTAGTTAGGTTTAAGTAGTTCTAAGTTATAGGGGACTGATGACCACAGATGTTAAGTCCCATAGTGCTAAGAGCCTTTTTTGGAACCTTAAATCACTGTGGAATTGAAGTCCTCCATCTTATGTGAAGTAAACTGGAACCGTAGAGAGCCTGGGCATGGGAAATAGAAACGGTCAGTTTTAAACATGCACATACCGCAAATGAAACTTAGTAAAAATATATATAAAAACTGCGTATGAAATTGCGTTTGACCAACGTGGCACAGGTTAGCAGTCAGATGTATTTACGTAAAATAACATTTATAAATGAGTTGCGGTTAATTCCAATTTTTACCACTACGCTTCGGAACCAACTCCTCAGGGACATAAATTGCAGGCATCCATAAATATATTTACGTATATATGTATGTTAAACCAAGTTAGATGTAATTCTGGCGTTAACAGTGCAGTGAATACTCTCTAAGATAAAAAAAAGAAAAAAACACACCGGAAGGAATTATCCGAACCGGGCGGAAAACGCTAGATGAGATGTACACGTACAGGCAAAGAGATAATCACGATTTCGGAAACATTGAATGATTTACTCAATTGAAAGAGGTTTACTATTTCACCATGTCAATAGCGAGTGGGTCCACCTCTGGCCCTTAGGCTAGAGCAGTTATTCGGATTGGTATTGACTCATAAGTGTTTTGGATGTCCTTCTGAAGAATATCATGTCAAACTACGCATTAGGTCGGTTGGGGGACCCTGACTATAGCCCTCCAAACGATCTCAATTTGGGAGAGATCTTGCGGCCTTGCTGGTCAAGGTAAAGTTTGGCAATGACGAATACAAGCAGTAGAAGCGCAGCATAGCTTGCCATGAAGTGCAAGAGAATGGGGCATAGAATATCATCGGTGTACTGTTGTGCTGTAAGGCTGCTGCGGATGAGAACCAAGGAGAGTTAAGCACTGGAATTACTGGGGTAATACACTTCAGGACATTTCATGATCCTGTAACACTGGGTGACATCATCTGCGAAATTCCATCCTCGGCCCTACTAGCTGGGTGAAAGCTGCTTACAGACCTTTCTCCCCGGGCGAAGTGAGGTCGGCTACGTGCATTTCCAATTTTACCCAATAACTTTAGCCAACAGAACATTACGAAACCACAAGTCGGAAGCGGGAGAGGTGGGCAAGAACGCTAACATCATTTTGATTGAAGGAACCTTCGCGACACCCAAGGTGTCTATTTACAGTACTTCCCCAGACAGTAAATGTCCCAGGGAAGGCGTATCACGGTGAACTGAATTAATTTCTGACTGTCGTACCGTTATCCCGAATTCTCGCAAAATCTTCGCCATAGTGCAAAAACCGTGCTGATAATCCGCCAACCCCCTGAAAGACGAGTAACAAAGGATTGGTTTATATTTAGCAAAACTATTAAAAACGTGCAATGATCTTCCCTAAGTAGCACTCGTACAATTAACATCGCTCACAGGATTATCCACATTTACGTTAACTCTTTGACCTCTAGTAATCACACTTATGCGACCCCAACTCTCTCTAATTCCTTAACTCGCTGTAACTGTCCCAATTTCAGTTTGAGGATATTAATTATCTTTGGTACTACTAATATAATAAATAGATTTTAGTTCAATTCGTTCTATTTGTCTTTTAGGTGTTTCCACAGACAAAGAATCTAAACCAGAGAGCAACACCAACAGCATTCAAACGGCACTCATCTTGCCAAGGTGTTCCACAACGAACGTTACTGGCTGCTCAGATGCCTCCAGAAAAGACTCTCCTGAGCTGGAATGGCCTCATAGTGAGAGGTTTTGGGTAGCCCACACTGAGAGAAAAGGAAGTTTGAGAGTCAGTCTACTTTCCGCAGAGCTGCGGCGAGGACGTCTTGTTTACGTCCCGTCCGCGCGGTCGGGACTGCCTGTAGTTGTATACTACTTCGTCGCCTCTGGTTAAGTGTCCATCACTACTGACACAATATGGCACATTCATACAGACAAACCACCATCAAGATCAGTTTTCAACCCAATCATGTAAGACCGCGAGCTATTGAAGTGGAACATTTTGTACATGACGACGTTAAAATTGAACCGCAGGACATAATTGGTACCCATCTCTCTACCACGAGCGGTGTTGTCTACCTCAAATTAGTAAGAGATGAGGTGTGCAACAGAATCGTGCGCGTACATGCGAACGATCTTAGACTCAAACATTCTGACGGCCATATTGGTGCGGTCTCTATCGATTAACGGGCCTTGGCCTGCGTACCATACGCGTCTTCCAACTCCCTTTCGAAACACCACCGGACATAGTCACCGCGGCTTTGCCTTACGGCAGAGTGATTAGCCAAATGGCCGAAAAATGGAAAGTCGGACCACCTTTTCAACGTACCCGGTTCTTAACGGGGTACGACAGATCAAAATTCAACTGACCAAACATGTACCGTCCCATGATGTCATCGTATGATATTGGGCAATCATTATGTATAACGGTCAGCTACGCACTTGCTCCGGTTGTGGCCAACAAGGGCACGACATGTCTGATTGTCTCCGACGACGGTTTACTCAGATCCCCACAGGTGAATTTATGCCTCTTTATACGGTGACGACTCTTCCTCCCAATTATGCCGAGGTTGTGCAAGCGGCAACCCTTTCCTATGCTGATCACATTCGTCCGATAGCCGCCCCCGACAGAGAGGTCATGGTGGATTCTATAGTACCAGATTCTACAACGGCGCCCGCTCCTCAGGATGATCAACGACAGACGTTGCAAGAACGCACAGATGCCAGGATGGACACTAAGCCACGGGTTGTGCCGACAGCGGCTTGACTTCCAGACACTGGAGCAGCTGAAGAAATCCACCCACATTCGGATACTGAAACACACGTCCGTAAACAGCGTTCCCTGAGGAAACACATGAAGACGAGCTTGCAGCGATCATCTGACGTGGGCTGTGGACACTCCGAATACGGTACTGGCGTTAGCGGGGTCGCAGTAACATCCCACTCAACAGATCGCCGTGGTGGGAGCTTCAGTCCCTCCGGCCCCACAGAACAGCAGGAGCACAAGCAGACAGCTGCCGCCGATTCCCAGGCAGTAGCGCCGAAGTAGTCTGCGCCGGGTGCCGCAGCAGCCACAAACAGCCACCAACAGCCGATGGTATTCCATGGGCACTGGGCGGACGACGGTGAGAAAAACTCCTTAGTCATCATGTAGGACGACACGCGGGGGACTTCACCCCACCAGTGGTGATCCCTTTCCACCATCTGATACATCATCGAGACAGCCTTACAAGGGTTTTGATGGCCAACACCGTTGCTATGGATAGACCTCAAACTTATCGCGTTGCGACCTTAAACACCAACACTACACGGACGGGCGCTAAGTTATCCTTGATTTAGGATGTGTTGAATTCTGCTTCCATCGATATAGCCCTTTTCCAGGAAGTGTACGTCCCCGACTTCCCAGGCATGTACGGCTATGATTCATGTGTCTCTCCAGCTTCCCGCACAGGCAGCGGTGTAGCTGTACTTCTTTGTGAAAGGATGGTGACGGACGATATCCTATTTCGGCCTCGGGCAAGAGGAATGGCACTCACAGTACTAGGTGTCCTCCTTATCAATACCTACGCACCATCAGGGACGGACAAACGTCGCGAACGTTCACGATTCTTTGCGGAAGACATCGTCCCGCTCTTCCAAAGCCACCATGACCATCTGGTGCTTAGAGGTGACTACCATTGCGTACTGGCGCCCAGAGACCAACTCCCACGACATAATCTGTTCCCGGAACTCGAGACGCTAATCCAAGACCTGCTCTTGGGAACATGTTCACGGACACCGACCGGGATTCACACTCTTCACGAGTCACTCTTCCAGTCTCGTCGACCTGATTTGTGTCACGCTCTCTTGCCGCTGGGACATAGCATCCGGAACTGTGGCCCGCAACTTTCTCGGACCACTCAGCTTGCATTTGTGCCGTCATCCTTCAGTGGCAACACGTGTGGAGAAGCCAGAAATTAAACATCGCTCAACGTTCGTACCCGGATTGCCACCAAGCCGTTGCGGATACGTGGCATTCATGTGAAAATCACCTCCGCGCATATCCCACAAGGATCCGCTGGTGATTGGCCTGCGCCAAATCGGCACTGAGGCGAACGTTGACAACCTACGGTCGCGACCACGCGGCTTTTGCGTAGCCATACACTCGATTTTTACTTCAGGGTACTGCGCGACTGCGATGCTACGGCGCCGTCTCCGGAACGACAAACGGTGGTCCACCACCGTGCTAAGGCACAGATCGTCGCTAATATGCGACACCACCTAGAGGGGATGGTCATTCGCTTGAGGACGCAGGACCTGACACCGAGCGAACGCCCATAGATGTTGCACGTTATTCGTGAACGTAAACGACGCTAACGAGCGCTGATACGCTTCATCGACACGGAGGACGACCGTCGCCTCACCTCGCAACAAGACATAACCACAACGTTCTACGATCATAATTCCCAGCTCTGTTCAGCACAGACTCCTGATCCGACAGCACGGGAAGACGTCTCTCAGACGATTTACGGCACTGTCACCCCAACAATGGAAGCGGCGTCGATGGAAGAGATTACGGAGGAAGAAGTGATCGACGCCATTAGGAAAGGAGCTATCAACAAGTATCCGGGTCCTGATGGCCTCCAATTGGAATATTACCGGACTTTTCAATATCTATTAGCCACCCGATGGACGGATATCTGCCGCAAACTCCTATCCCTGGGAGTGCCGCTGCCTGCGGCACTAGTGGACTGGATGATTATTCCTATATGTAAACCGTCCGGTGGCTCACGGATGCAGGACTACTGCCCGTTTACGCCATTGAACTGCGACTTTAAGATCTTTTTCGACTGTTGGAGGTGTGGATACACCAGACCTTACGACACGTCATCTCGCCCGATCAAACGTCATTAGGAGATGAGCAGCACTCAGTAAATATCGTGACTTTATCTCACTGGCGAGAGCATGTCGTCTGCAGGGTGTGTGGGCCGCAATCGATTTCAGTTAAGCTTTCGATCGCGTGGACCACGACTATTTAGAAGCGTTCCTCCAGCATAAGTGGTACCCACTGTCATTCGTCACTGTCGTCCTCCGACTACTTCGTGGCGCGATATCCAAGGTGACCGCCAACGGCCGACCTACGCAGCCCCTCACCATTTCTACGCCAAGGCTGCCCTCTGTCCACTTTACTTAACGCTGTGGCCATGGAGACACTCTTACGCGGCCTGCGCCAACGACTAATGGATATGACGTTACGAGGTCACACTGCCCGATGTAAAGCATACGCTAACAACATGGTGATTGTCATCCGAAACGGCGACGACACTGCCAGCGCACTGAATTGGATAGCGACATACAGCATGACCACTGGTAGTCGTATCAACGTCGCAAAATCGGTGGCGATGAACATCGTGGACTGTTCAAATGGCTCTGAGCACTAAGGGACTTAACTTCTGCGGTCATCAGTCCCCTACAACTTAGAATCACTTAAACCTAAGGACATCACATACATCCATGCCCGAGGCAGAATTCGACCCTGCGACCGCAGCGGAAGCGCGGTTCCAGACTGTAGCGCCTAGAACCGCTCGGCCACTTCGGCCGGCGGCGGACTGTCTGAGGACAGCGCACCCCCTTACAGCTCAGAGATACTTTGAAATGCCTCGGCATTGATTTCACAGACGCCAACCGCTGCTCACAAGTTTCGACCGCTTTTTCGAAATATTTGGTCTGGGATAGCCAACAACTGCCTACGAGCTCTGGACATCGTCCAACGGACCCAGTATGTCAACACACTTTAGCGTCACGCATTCCGCAAATCGCCTGGATATTACCTCTGCCGGTGATGTTAGCTCGCCGTAAACTGGCGGCTTTTGGGTCCTTCGTGATTGCGGGAATGCTTTTTCAAGATCACCCTTCCCTCGGATCGGGGAGGGCTTGGCCTTGATCACATTCATGACAGGGCGGTCGCCCTATTTGTGAGCACATTAGTCAAACTACGGCACCGCAGTCCGGACAGTCTTACGATTTTGTTAATAGAAGAAATAGCACCACCCTCGCTGTTGCCACCTGTGCCCATGCACCACGTCTCCTCGTCACTCTTCTGCATCGGTGTCTCTTACCTCGAACTCAGTTACGTTCGACTTTCCTTACCAGCGACTCAACTGGTAACGGCAAAGACGGTTTATCGGGTCCTGCAACGTCAACGACCCGATAGCGTCCTGGAGTCGTGGAGAGAAAGCACCTGAACTTCAACTGGTGAGTGGTGTGGAGGACGATTTACCACGTAATACTATACCCTCCCGTCACGGCGATGCGGTATATCAATGTCAACGGAAAGCAAGTGACCAGATGAAGGCTACATGCGATCCATATGGTAGACTTACCCACGTGCACGAGTTGTGGTGTTCAAGGCACCGATGAACAGCGTCTTAGCTGTGACGGGTCTACGGCAGTGTGGCACTTAGTGAAGCAAATGTCAGCATACTTTCTTCGAGTGACGCCGAATCATATCGACTCCAAGACTGCCTTATTCCCTGATGAGAGGTATTACCCACGCACGAAAACTAATGCCATGACGTGGCTTCGTGGACATGCAGTGCATTATTTATTTCTAGACGGCTCTAAGGACACTTTAGACTTTTGGAACTATTTGCAGGAACGTCACTGCTAGATCCTACGTAACCCAAAGTATCGACAATATTGTTCCATTTATTTGTGGAGTGCGTTCCACGACCCTCCACGTAGCTGGAACATCACGGGTAAAAGAAGCTAAAATTACAAGACGACAATAAAACACTGCACAAAGTTTGATCTACCTTGGTCATTGTGAGAAGTCATACCTGGCTGATACAGCAGATGGAGAATTTCGTCGTGTCCCCTCACACTCTGTATCAGTATTTGCCCCATTTCCTCTTTTTGTCCCCGGTGCGGAAAGTTCTTCGCAGTTTTGGTTTCCCATCCGGTGCAGGACGTAGTACCGGTTAATGGTGGTACGGATTCCACCCTTAGATTTTGTTTCATGGCTTCCTTAGCCTCATGCTTTGCTCTCTTTCTTTTTGCCCTTTGCTGCAACTGTAAGCATGTTTTCAGTTATGTGCGTCCCCAATTCGACGCAACGAGTATACTTACCACTTTAGTTACTAACTGTTAAAAGAAACAAAAAAATACCAAAACAAAAATAAATAAAACAAAAAAAAACTTTCAAAACAATATTCCCATTCCAGCCTTTGTACCACATCCCCAGGATGGGAGGGAGGAAACATCGTGGCCAGGACTCGGGTTGCGATTCCTGCCCACCTTACGTTCCTCCACCCAACGACCTGATGCCTTTCTCACAAAAAAAGCGTGCTCAAATAGATGAAGCCATTAATTTACTGCTAGCGTAATGTGAAAAATATGGGTTCGAGTCCCAGTCTGCCAGAAATTTCTACTTCTTCCCATTACGTTGTATAGCTATCGTGGTACCATATTCGCAATATACAAATAAATTCCATGATTTAATACAGCTATAATTCGTCTGCAGCGTCTGTTCTTTCGCACGAGCATGCGTGTCCGAAGCAACATTGCTTTGAGATTTACAGACACTGTCAAATATAGACACTGCACTAATGTGTCTTCCAGAAACCTGTGCATCTGATCACTTAATATCACTCCGTTGACTGCCCACAGATGGCCAATTCATTTTGACTGGTTCAGTCCTGAGGTCGCCGACTGCCTGTGCCTCCCTTGATTCGATGTCATCAAATCTAACAAACTCCCGAACAGTATGACCCTTGATCACTTAATATCACTCCGTTGACTGCCCACAGATGGCAAATTCATTTTGACTGGTTCACTCCTGAGGTCGCCGACTGCCTGTGCCTCCCTTGATTCGATGTCATCAAATCTAACAAACACCCGAACAGTATGACTCCTGGAACAATACTAATTGCTGTCCAGCGCTAATTACAACCACGCTCTGCAGATATTGAAATGATAGGGAGCCTTGGTGTGAAGAGTGAGACATGCTGGTTTTAAATGCGAAGATATAAGAAATCTAGGTTATTACGAAAAATAATCAGAAAATAACAATTCCCTTCAAGAACTAAATTATAGTATAGCGAAGTGCCCAGGCTAAATAACCAGATGTATTTAGGCAACGTTAGTGACAACACAAATCAGCCTTCGTCTTTAAAAACACAAAAAGGCAGATACAAATGACTAGCAATTAATTCCAGTGTTTACTAAGTAACCATCAAAATTAATTCCTCAGGGAATTAAATTACAAGCACACATCAATACCTTTCCACATGTGTGTATATTCAAAGATAATTGATGTAATACTGGCTCCACCAGCACTCTAAATGTTTAAAATCAATAAGTGATTGTGATGGTATGTCGTCGTCAACAGTACACTGAATACTTAAAAATAGTTGAAATAAATAATGATTGTAGTAAAATATCACACACTCCTAACAGTACCTAAGGTGTATACACAAACAAAGCAAGAAACCAATACAAATGAAAACTAAGCGTAATAATAATTCACATATAAAAGGGGACAATGATGGGTCTTTATATCTGGTAAAACCAGAAAACCTCTCGTCTTATACCAAACACTAATACTCTAAACTTTACAGTCGTAGGAAGGAAGGCTGGTAGATTAGAGTTCCTGGTGACTGAACTCACGGCAGTCATAAAATAGAATGGTCGAACGCGGATTTGAACCATTTTCCTCCCCAGTCCGAATGGTTCAAATAGCTCTGAGGACTATGGGACTTAACATCTGAGGTCACCAGTACACTAGAACTTAGAATTACTTAAACCGAACTAACCTAAGGACATCACACACGTCCATGGCCGAGGCAGGATTCGAACCTGCGGTCGCGCGGTCTCGCGGTGGCGCGGTTCCAGACTGAATCGCCTGGAACCGCTCGGTCAAAACTGCAGGCTCCCCAATCCGAATCCAGCATGTTAAACACTGCGCAACCTCGCTCGGTCCACTCAGCTGGAAAATACACTATTTTATTATGGGAAGATATCTCACACAAGACCCACGAACAACACCATCCATGTCAGTGTGAGAACTAAAGAAAACAAAGCCGTGAAGAAATCAAATGCTTGAAGAACAACACTGCCCAAACGCCAATCAGGCTTAATATCGCTTCAGTCACCCTACTACCCTCCAACAGCAGTACCAAACGTAATCAATAGTCAATACCAGTAGTAGCATTACCGTTGAAAAGTACCAACGTAAGTCCACAGCCAATCACAGCTCACAACCAAATTAGCATGTAACCATCACTTCCACTTGTAGCCATACAGGAGGTGACATGAGTAGCTATCACCAGCCCACCGTCCTCTGTAAACATGAACAAGAAAGAGAAAGAGAGAGATAGAGAGAAAACCAGCGTGGGACGCCTGTCACTATCGGACCGCACCTGCTGTTCGCCCACGGCGCTCCGAGGTCACACCGCAAACGTTCTCGCCCACCGGCTGTGTGACTGCCAACATCAAGCGCTAGCCGACGCTGCGTCCACTTCCTTGTCGATCAAAGAGAATCGTTAGCCACAAAAAACACTTGCAGGGACTCTTCTCTGGAATCGATAACTAGAGTCATTCCCCGAACGGCTCATTAACCTCTCAGTTGCAAAATGCTTGGTGAATGCGGGACACACCGCTTTCCTTAATGTTTGTCCGCTTTGTCGTATAGTTGACAGTTTTGTCCTTAACTAATAGTCTAACAAAGCTCACTGATTACCCCACACCACACGCCCGTATTTGGTGAGCAGATTTTTAAATGACCAGTGTAGCTCTTCCACAGGTATTCCCTCGTACTAACACACACCTTGAAATTCCTGAAAACAACGCAGGAGGGACACTGACGTTGACAGATCTAACGCAATACGTTTTTAGTCTGTCTTGTTCCTGTGGCATTAGTTTCCAGAAGTAAACGACTACAAAACATGTTGTTTGGTAGTCTTAATGGTAATGTCATTTTCCTGGTTTGTGAGGTGCCATACATTCCTCGCTTAGATGTATATTGGCAGCCTCTTACCGTCGAACATCAGTGTGGAAGACAAATGTAAGTGAAGATCGTCAATCTCCTTTCGTAAATGCAGGTTTTCCATATTGACTCATTCTACGCGAAACATTTTGAGATAGATCCTGAACTCAGATTCACTTTGGTAATATTTCGTTATATTTAGGTTTCATGATTTTTATGGTGGAAATAGTGCCATTGACTTTCTACGTCACGGGCGGCATCAATTCTCAGAGATAATGCACCAACATTTTCAGTTTTCAGGCTACATTTCACTGCGTGAACGTTAATTCCTATTTCCTTCCTCGCCGAGCAAGAGAGCTCGTCGTAGTATTCGACCGTTGTAGACGATGCCGTCGTGTGGATTGGCATCTTGAGAATGGCAGTTCACATCCCTGTCCGGTCAGCCAAATGTGCATTTCTCAGGATTTTCCTAAATCGCTTAGGGCCTACGGTGGTAACGCACCGGTCAAGAAATTAGTCACCCCGGCGGATACAAGGATGAATCGTTAAGCGTAAACACGCGTAAATGTTGCAGAAATGATAATTTTGGGATTAGAAGTTAAACCGCTTGGTATTGGCAGAAAAGAAACATTTCCACACCTGGAGATAGTACGGATAGATTCACAGAAAATTTATAAAGGGTAGAAAGACTGGCCGCTGATGCCACAGTAATAATAGGCTCCCTGTTTGGAATGTGAGCAACAAAAATGATCAGAGTGTAAATGTAAATGTGAGGAGATTAGAAGTTCTAAATTGTAATTGCAATTATCGTGTACGAGGTAGAGAAAGCGAACGTTGTCAGTCTCCACCATATCTAAATTCTGATGAAAACGAAAGCGTAGAGACAGTGCCGCTGAGATAGAACCGAGAGAAAAATGCATTTAGTTCTGAAATTGTGATTAATGAGACTAATGGACCAAGTGAGGGATGCTAATTCCCGTCTATGAGAATGTTAGTGATCACCAGCTGAAGACAGTGATACAGCCAGTAACTGAGAAACAGTAAAAAATAGTAAACCAACGTACAAACTAACGACAGGGATGATGTTTCTGTAGCAACTACCAGTGCTGACAATATGTTCAGCTATACTGAATATGTACTAGAATGCCTAGTAGGATAGCTCGAAAAACAAAATATTACAAGTAATAGGGAAGTCCCAACTAGTTCATTTGTATCAGGGGATAAACGTTTATATTTACGATATTGATGGCAATCTACACCTAAAATTTCTCTGGTTGTAGTCCATTGAGCACTGCAAAGTCCTGAGGGGAGGATTAAATAGATAGAACAGGTAATCAGTATAATAACTATGAGGAACATACGATCTAGTACTAGCGTGCCAAAAGTAGTAGAAGCAAGTGACAGTTTATATAGAAATGGTGAAAAGGAATGTATGGTTAAAAAAGTACAATTTTCAAGCGGTCTGATTTGAAACTGTAGGCAGGTTAGGTAAGGCAGCTGAAAGTGTGAATATTGATGACCCTCTGAATCCTAGCGTAAACTTAATTCCAACTGAAAGGAATTATTTTAGCTTGAGACAGAATGAGTTTCATAATGCACTACTGCAATGTAAAATAAGCCATCCTATTGTATATTTAAATATTTTAGTTAAATGTTTCAGACTGTCTTCTTGACAGTGGAAGAGAAAAAAGTACATTGTCCCAATCGTTCTTTGTTATATTCCTAATAGGAATAATTTAACTGTAATGAGACAACAGGGTAAAAATTATAGAGGCTACTGGAGAAATATCTAGACTAGTTAAGCAAGAAGCGTTTATACGAAATGGCATACGGGAAGTAAATATAGATTATCCTTATTTAATTGAGTTGCGTTAACTCTGGATATGTTATTGTCTCTGATTTATTATCGAGCTAGCAAGAAAGGATTGATTTTGATCAGAGACAGAGTTAAATTTGCCATGTTCTGATGTAATTACTGTGTCTTTCACTGCATGGGAGCTGGCCATTAAAGTGAAGAAAAATAATAGGTGCTTAAAGGAAGATATTTGATTCACTAGAAATATACAGGATGCTTATGTGGAAGAACTATATATCCTAGAGCATATGGAGGCTAAAAGAGAAAATCGATTGGACAGATTAATTTTGAATAATGGACCCAATTAAGAAAAGTTTTAACCAATCGTCATAATGTATTTGTGGTAATGGATTATGAGTGTCCTTTTTGTGTAAAATCTTGGCATGTATTCTTCAGAAAACTCATCAGATCTTTGTTGCTAGGAAGAAAGCCTCCATGAAAGAGACCAGAAGTATGTTAGATTGGGGTTTACTGAAAAAGCATTTAGTGTTATTGTCGGATGCCCTCTGGTTGTATGAAATTATAATATTTGAGTAGCCCACCTCCCCCTCCCGAAACAAAATTATCGATGAACGGCTGCAAAAACTCCGGGGGATTAAGTCTCTCACTCCAGATAAAAAATTCTCGCAAATGTAAGGACTTTTTACGTGAGGGAGTCTGCTACCAGTGTCTCTTTTGGATTAAATAACTCCGTTATTGCTTTTATGAGAGTAATGGATCATCCACTGGCAAAAGAAGTTTTAGAGCTAGTGACAGTTTTTCCAGATGCTATGCTGTTAGCAAATTCCATATGGGGAGAACATATTAGTCTGCCGAACTGCTGGAAAGAATAAGAAAAGGAGACATGAAGTTAAAATTAGGAAATATGAAATGTGTTAAAGAAAAATGAAATTTCATGGCCCATCAAATTTGTAGGAAAGGTATATTACCAGATCCTACCAGGCTATTTGTTATTGAGAAGTTTGAAGCACCTTGAGAACAAAAGCAGCTCAGATGTATGTTTGGCTTATTTATGGTCTACCGACGTTTTACGCTTGATCAGCCGTTTACTGCACCTTGCTGCACCCATTATTGAAAAACGTTACCGCCTGCGTTGGGACTGAACAATGCCAGTCCACTTTTGAAGAACTGAAAACTTGTTTAACAAACAATCCAATACTGTGCCACCCAGATAGGCGGCGGCGCTATATGCAGCCTTTAAAATGGCGTCTATAACGGAGTTGCGTTCCTAGCCGAGAGCTGTCATTGAGCTTCTTTCGGCAGAAAACTTGAGCACCGCAGATACTGATGGGCGCTTGCAGAATACGTAGACCTGATGGTGAATAATAGAAAGGTGAGTCGATGGGCGAGGCGTCTGTTGTCATCACAACAAGTTCTCGCAAGAGTGCCCTACCTCCCACGTACCGGTCGGCTGCACACAGCTATGATTCCTGTGTTGATGGAACGTACGGATATTCTAATTCGAGGTGATATAAGGAACACAATCAAACATCACACTGCACAACAGTGGATGATGGGGCCGCTACTGATGCAACAAGATGCGGGCTCTGACGTCGACTAGGAGATTAAGCAGGAATATAGACCGTCCCAGTAACGTGCTCTAAGGTCGTAGTATTGAAAGGATATTATGTTGAAAAACAGAGTTTTGTACATAAAAGATTGGGGAATGAAACGGTGTATTGGAATCTAGAATAAAACCAATTAGATTCCAGGAAACAATTTTTGCTTTTTAAATGAATGCTCCTAAAGGGAGAGCAATTATATCGTAGTATTTATGTTGTCCTACCTCCCCCCATGAACCATGGACCTTGCCGTTGGTGGGGAGGCTTGCGTGCCTCAGCGATACAGATGGCCGTACCGTAGGTGCAACCACAACGGAGGGGTATCTGTTGAGAGGCCAGACAAACGTGTGGTTCCTGAAGAGGGGCAGCAGCCTTTTCAGTAGTTGCAGGGGCAACAGTCTGGATGATTGACTGATCTGGCCTTGCAACATTAACCAAAACGGCCTTGCTGTGCTGGTACTGCGAACGGCTGAAAGCAAGGGGAAACTACAGCCGTAATTTTTCCCGAGGACATGCAGCTTTACTGTATGATTAAATGATGATGGCATCCTCTTGGGTAAAATATTCCGGAGGTAAAATAGTCCCCCATTCGGATCTCCGGGCGGGGACTACTCAGGAGGATGTCGTTATCAGGAGAAAGAAAACTGGCGTTCTACGGATCGGAGCGTGGAATGTCAGATCCCTTAATCGGGCAGGTAGGTTAGAAAATTTAAAAAGGGAAACGGATAGGTTAAAGTTAGATATAGTGGGAATTAGTGAAGTTCGGTGGCAGGAGGAACAAGACTTCTGGTCAGGTGACTACAGGGTTATAAACACAAAATCAAATAGGGGTAATGCAGGAGTAGGCTTAATAATGAATAGGAAAATAGGAATGCGGGTAAGCTACTACAAACAGCATAGTGAACGCATTATTGTGGCCAAGATAGATACGAAGCCCACACCTACTACAGTAGTACAAGTTTATATGCCAACTAGCTCTGCAGATGATGAAGAAATTGAAGAAATGTACGATGAAATAAAAGAAATTATTCAGATAGTGAAGGGAGACGAAAATTTAATAGTAATGGGTGACTGGAATTCGAGTGTAGGAAAAGGGAGAGAAGGAAACATAATAGGTGAATATGGATTGGGGCTAAGAAATGAAAGAGGAAGCCGCCTAGTAGAATTTTGCACAGAGCACAACTTAATCACAGCTAACACTTGGTTTAAGAATCATGAAAGAAGGTTGTATACGTGGAAGAACCCTGGAGATACTAAAAGGTATCAGATAGATTATATAATGGTAAGACAGAGATTTAGGAACCAGGTTTTAAGTTGTAAGACATTTCCAGGGGCAGATGTGGACTCTGACCACAATCTATTGGTTATGACCTGTAGATTAAAACTGAAGAAACTGCAAAAATGTGGGAAATTAAGGCGATGGGACCTGGATAAACTGAAAGAACCAGAGGTTGTACAGAGTTTCAGGGAGAGCATAAGGGAACAATTGACAGGAATAGGGGAAAGAAATACAGTAGAAGAAGAATGGGTAGCTCTGAGGGATGTAGTAGTGTAGGCAGCAGAGGATAAAGTAGGTACAAAGACGAGGGCTGCTAGAAATCCTTGGGTAACAGAAGAAATATTGAATTTAATTGATGAAAGGAGAAAATATAAAAATGCAGTAAATGAAGCAGGCAAAAAGGAATACAAACGTCTCAAAAATGAGATCGACAGGAAGTGCAAAATGGCTAAACAGGGATGGCTAGAGGACAAATGTAAGGATGTAGAAGCTTATCTCACTAGGGGTAAGATAGATACAGCCTACAGGAAAATTAAAGAGACCTTTGGAGAGAAGAGAACCATGTGTATGAATATCAAGAGCTCAGATGGCAGCCCAGTTCTAAGCAAAGAAGGGAAGGCAGAAAGGTGGAAGGAGTATATAGAAGGTTTATACAAGGGCGATGTACTTGAGGACAATATTATGGAAATAGAAGAGGATGTAGATGAAGACGAAATGGGAGATACGATACTGCGTGAAGAGTTTGACAGAGCACTGAAAGACCTGAGTCGAAACAAGGCCCCCGGAGTAGACAACATTCCAATAGAACTACTGACGGCCTTGGGACAACCAGTCCTGACAAAACTCTACCAGCTGGTGAGCAAGATGTATGAGACAGGCGAAATACCCTCAGACTTCAGGAAGAATATAATAATTCCAATCCCAAAGAAAGCAGGTGCTGACAGATGTGAAAATTACCGAACTATCAGTTTAATAAGCCACGGCTGCAAACTACTAACGCGAATTCTTTGCAGACGAATGGAAAAACTGGTAGATGTAGACCTCGGGGAGGATCAGTTTGGATTCCGTCGAAATGTTGGAACACGTGAGGCAATACTGACCTTACGACTTATCTTAGAAGAAAGATTAAGAAAAGGCAAACCTACGTTTCTAGCATTTGTAGACTTAGAGAAAGCTTTTGACAATGTTGACTGGAATGCTCTTTTTCAAATTCTAAAGGTGGCAGGGGTAAAATACAGGGAGCGAAAGGCTATTTATAATTTGTACAGAAACCAGATGGCAGTCATAAGAGTTGAGGGGCATGAAAGGGAAGCAGTGGTTGGGAAAGGAGTGAGACAGGGTTGTAGCCTCTCCCAGATGTTATTCAATCTGTATATTGAGCAAGCAGTAAAGGAAACAAAAGAAAAATTTGGAGTAGGTATTAAAATTCATGGAGACGAAGTAAAAACTTTGAGGTTCGCCGATGACATTGTAATTCTGTCAGAGACGGCAAAGGACTTGGAAGAGCAGTTGAACGGAATGGACAGTGTCTTGAAAGGAGGATATAAGATGAACATTAACAAAAGCAAAACGAGGATAATGGAATGTAGTCAAATTAAATCGGGTGATGCTGAGGGAATTAGATTAGGAAATGAGACACTTAAAGTAGTAAAGGAGTTTTGCTATTTAGGAAGTAAAATAACTGATGATAGTCGAAGTAGAGAGGATATAAAATGTAGACTGGCAATGGCAAGGAAAGCGTTTCTGAAGAAGAAAAATTTGTTAACATCGAATATAGATTTATGTATCAGGAAGTCGTTTCTGAAAGTATTTGTTTGGAGTGTAGCCATGTATGGAAGTGAAACATGGACGATAACTAGTTTGGACAAGAAGAGAATAGAAGCTTTCGAAATGTGGTGCTACAGAAGAATACTGAAGATAAGGTGGATAGATCACGTAACTAATGAGGAGGTATTGAATAGGATTGGGGAGAAGAGAACTTTGTGGCACAACTTGACTAGAAGAAGGGATCGGTTGGTAGGACATGTTTTGAGACATCAAGGGATCACAAATTTAGCATTGGAGAGCAGCGTGGATGGTAAAAACCGTAGAGGGAGACCGAGAGATGAGTACACTAAGCAGATTCAGAAGGATGTAGGTTGCAGTAGGTACTGGGAGATGAAGCAGCTTGCACAGGATAGAGTAGCATGGAGAGCTGCATCAAACCAGTCTCAGGACTGAAGACAACAACAACAACATGTTGTCCTAATTTAGTAAATTAAGATAATAGGAGTTGAAATCCTATTATGTGTTCCTTATGAACTCGGAGGCATCGTGTAATCTTCATCGTGTGGGATGCGTGGAGAGGGCGGCGTGAAGGACAAAAATCGAAGTCACTCCTCCACTTCCCTTGTAATGAAACAGAGTGGCGAGAAGAAAGCTCCCCGTATTGACTTCCCACCCACTACCTGAAACAAGAAGTTGATGAGTGGTCAAAAAATGGTTCAAATGGCTCTGAGCACTATGGGACTTAACATCTTAGGTCACCAGTCCTCTAGAACTTAGAACTACTTAAACCTAACTAACATAAGGACATCACAAAACACCCAGCCATCACGAGGCAGAGAAAATCCCTGACCCCGCCAGGAATCGAACCCGGGAACCCGGGCGTGGGAATCGGGAACGCTACCGCACGACCACGAGATGCGGGCGATGCGTGGTCGATAGTACACTCGCCATAGTGCGTACGAGTTGTAAAATAATACGTGAGTACGAAAGTTGTATGTATGCTGTGTTCGTGTTCCTTTCGGGTTAATGGATTGAAATAAAAAAGAAAAACATTTTTAACAAGAAATCCAATAGTCTGAATATAAAGAATGTCTAATTGGAAAAAATCAAATATTTTCTGTGATATTTGTGTGCCCATGTAATAACATGTTATGAAATCTCCTCTCGTTATCAGCAGAGTGGCGTTGTCACCATGATGTTACGTTTCAGTGGATGCCGTATCCATCATTTTCAGGTGAAGCGTCGGAACGCCGCTGTTGACCGGATAATAGCTTCCTTACACAAGGATGTTTTAGAGAGAAGGGTTTTGTCTTTCGACTTTTCCTTCAGAAGTATGGGGCGTTTTTATTTTGTTAGCATACTTGGTATTGCTCCTAACTATTGTATGGTGCGCGAACATTAAGCGGTTTTAGGGTTCGTGACTCTGCAGTTATTGCAAGATAGTCTTGGGTCTCTTGTAGGATTCGTGTACCTAGGGGTAATTCCCTACATATCTTATCAGTGGTTCGTCCGGGTTGCTTCCGATCTCGTAAAATGCGATCGTAAGTTCTCAGAATCTTTCTTTCAGATTTGATTTTCGTTGCATCGTGGGTGTTGCTCTTTAAGAAGCGAGTGGGGACGTGTGGCGCCCGTTTTAGTGCTCAGCTTTGGACTCAGCAGTCCCACCCTGTGTGATTTGCCTGCTAATCCCTAAACAAGGCAGACGTACTGGCCTCACCAGAATGCAGTAAAGTTGCATACGTGTTGTTGTTGCTAGGCTGCTGTTCATCTTTAGGAGGTGGTAAAGGGTTTTTGGTCTGGCGCTTGCTTTTATCCGGAGATCCTCGATGTGGTGCCTCTCGGTGAGGTATTTGTCAAGAGTAGCTCTGAGATACTTAGCGGTGTCTTCCCAAGGGATGGTGTTTCTTGACGCCTTCGATGTGGAAGGGAGCCCTTACCTCTTTTCTGTGTTAGTATTATTGCTTGTATTTTTTCTGTGTTGATCGTTTTGAACTATTTCTTGGGGCAGATTTCCGTCTTATCGAGCAGGTTCTGTAATCTACGTGTAACTAATCTCTCGTTGCTAATGCTCAAGAACAACACTGTGTCGTCAGCAAGCTGTGTGCAGTTTGTGTCTGTGGTGCAGTAGGTGTGTCAGCAGTGTACAAGGTGTACAACACTGGGTGTAGTACGACCCATGTACGACATCGCCAAGTATGCTGCGCTTAGATGACTTAGCATTGTCTAGTTTGACGCTGAATGTAGTCTTAGATAAGTAGCTATTCAGTAAAATGACAATTTGAACTTGGAACCCTAGTGTGCACAATTTTTACACTAAACTATTCTTTCACACATTGTCGAACTTCTTGGCTTCGTCTAGAAGCGTTAGGCCACAGTAGCCTTTCCGGTGAAGGCTTCTGTGGCGGCGTCGACTACTCTCATTAGTTATTGCGTTGCTGAGTGTTTATTTCGGAATCCGTATTGGAATTGATAGAGTCTTCTACATATGTGTTGGTCAATGTGAACCAATAGGAGGCGCTCGTATAGCTAACTAAGCGTGGGATGTTATTAGTAACTCATATCCAGGGGTTGACTGAGCACATCAGAGCTCATGATGGAGGAAGCTGCCTTTCTCAGAAGAACTCTACAACTACCATACAGGATGACTAAGAATCAGTTTATCCTCTAGCAGTGTAGAACAGTGTGCAAAGATTATGCAGATTCTGCCCATATACAATAACTGTGTTGATATTATCAGTAACTCATATCCATGGGTTGACTAAGTTTGTTGGATGACTGGGGTGGGACGGTGGTTCTGAAAGATGACGGGGTCATTGCCTGGTTTTGGCGATAGAGACTACTTCGGCATGTTTCCAGTGTTTCAAGACTTTTTGCGATCGTGTGATCTCATTTAAGGTTTTTGTTGGTTTTTCTATCGCTGGCTGGGGCATGTTTTTAAGGGGAGCCGGAGGTGCCTATGCTGCCCATGTTAAGTTTAAGGAACATTTATGAATAAACTAAGAAATTAGGAAAATTTCAATTTTTTTACATATAGTGGTTTAGTATTGCAGTTATGGCAAAGGGATTTTGGAGTATCTTTCCTAGTTTCCTTGCAATTACTTTATTATTAATGAGCCAATTTTTTGTTGCAATTAACTGCTTTATAATTAAATTGAAATGAAACTACTGAACATATTGCCAAATGGCTGTGTTACAATGTAAGTTTGACTACTAGGAGCGCTGTATATAAATTTCATCTCTCTAGCTTGAGTGGAATTTGAGAAAATGTCCCTTATATCCGAAAAATTCTAATTTACGGGAAATGACTATGAAAGTTTCTCAATACATTCCTGCACTATAGGATGGATTATCAGGGTCTTCTTCTTCATCCTCCAAAAGCTTCCTCTTCTGTCTTCTTTTCTGGCCTGTTGTAGCATTATACTTCATATGTCTTTCTCTTCTTTCTGCTCCTCTTATCCTTTCTCTGTCAATATTTCTTAGTGCTCGTACAGTGTTCACCCCAGCTGTAAATCTTAATGCCTTCAGATTTTCACACTTCACACTGTTCCCTTGATTGTAGGTTGCTATTGCATCATAAATGCCAAAGTGCAGTGTTTTTATGCTTACAAACACCCTTTTAGGAATCACTTTCCAAATAAAATTGTTTACACTCTCATTAGGATTTTGCAGCTTTCCGTGTAGACATTTGTGTAACAATTCTGGCTGTGCTAAGTCATGAAAAATTTTCTTTATTGCATTTATCACAGCTGCTGGCAAACCATGCTAGTGATCATAGTCCTTATTTGCATTATTTTTGCACCAGGAATCTTTTGGGCACAGGCTGTGTTGAGGGCATTCATTGGAAGAGGCAGTATGAAGGAACAATGCCCACACTGCTTTTCGCATGTCACTAACATTACTAGCATTTTACCTTATAGCATACCCATAGTATCACTGTAGACGTTCAATCACCTCATCAGTAAGCCTGCCTCCCCCTCCTATTGTCTTTCCATAACTGAGCTTACTTGAACCCAAAGTTTGTTTGACCCTTCTAAGCCGTGCAACAACACGCTTTTGCACATCCCCAATGCATTCCAACTTTTCTACTACAAATCCATTTCCATATGGTTTCAGTTCCTCTATAGTCTTGAAACCTTTGGAGTCACCATCCCCAAGGTAGTATTTGTACCTAACGCTGTATCTTGGAACTGAACGTTAAAAAATTTGTTTCACTCCATCCACTTCCATGGCTCCACTTGATCCACTAAAATTTACCTCACAGGTCCCACTGTGCTCTCCTTTGATTTTATTTTCGCACCTACAATGTTTTGATAATATTGCAACATCTATCACTTTTGCACTATCACAACAAGTAGCAGTTACAACCCCATTCAGGGATTTATGACCCCTCTTTTGCCAGGAACCATCTATTGCTACTACCAAATCTTTAGAACCACCGTTCATTTCTACAGATGCCTCCACTGCTTCCTTCATGGTTTTCTAAGCTACATCTTCAACAGAGGATCCTACGAGTTCACAGTAGTACCCAAATTTTCTTGGAGGCGATGGCAAGTAAATAATACCACAAAACAGTTTACCAGCAGCAGACCCTTATCCAATGGATCGAAGACCATACACAATTCTAACATTCACATCAAACACTCTAGATCCTCAATTTTCACCAAAGAGACTGGCATGTGAATTGTAGAAAGTCACTTGATACTTGCAACATTCACAGACTGTCTTCATCTCACAACCTAAACCAAAGTGCTTTGCTATTTCTAGTCTCACTCCTACACTTGAACACATTTTGCACAGAACACTTTCTTTCAGCACAGAAGATAATAATCCAGTATTCAGTACTTAGTTAATATCATCACTATCACTAACATATTCACGAAATCTGTCATTTCCACCAGTCAGCGTCTTGCTAGAAGGTCTTACAGGGCTATCGCCGGCCATGTGATGCTTAGCAGAAGAACGCACTGTTTCAGTAATTGTAGTATCGCCACTTGGTGTTAGTGTTAATTTTATTTTCCCTACGTTCTTCCTCTTCTTATATATGCTGTTACTAAAACGTGGCATCGTAACCAGAACGACGCTTTACACAAGAAGTATAATACTACCAACAACAGGCCCAACACTGAACTGATTCGAAACGGTAAACAGCAAAGAGACGATGTTCCGTGCTCTAAGCGCTTCATTTGTCACAGAAAACAATGTAGCCAACCCTTGCACACTCGCTGTATGCGTAACATAAGGCGCTGTATTCGTAACAGGCCGAGAAGATCCCAAGCAGTTCGCCAGGAAGTCACGAGAGGGTGTTAGATGCGTTCAGAGGCAGCCGATTTCCTCTGCAGGCGTGGGGGAAAATGGTAATAACTCCACTTCTAGGGGGAGTAGAACAATAATTCAAAGTTTACATTAAAGAGGAATGTTCCAATTAATTTTCGGTAGCAAAAAAAAAATCGTGATTTTTTGGATTTGACCACCTCCGGCTCCCCTTAAGCAGTTCATTGGTGAGGAGATCGTGGCTTGGGGCTTTGTCAGTTGGCAAATAACTTAACGGCTTTGGCTACGGCGTCATCTTCTGCTGCGAGAAACGCTACTAATTGTTGTCTGACCATTCTTTCATGTTCTCGGTCCTGTGCCTCTCCTGGAGTGAATTGCGTTGGCTTTGTGTTGGGCTCTCAGCACTGGTCCTTTCTTGCCGTGCAGAGGTGGCATTCTTATGCGTCTTTTAGTGAACTGCTTGTAGACCTTCCAGAGGCTGTTATGCCCGTCTTTTAGAGTCGTGAAGTGGTTTCGCCGTTTCTGGTTTCTGTGTTGAGTTTGTGACAGAATTAACTCTCTTTGTCGTCTATGGAGCAACGTCCTTGTGTTCGGATTTCGTGTTAGTTTCCGTTCCTTCGCGATCGTGTATTTTAGTGTCATGTGGTCAAGCAGCTGGGGTGGCACTCGCTGGATGAGGGAGTGGGCCTCTGGTGGGTCTGGGTGTCGCGCCGAGTACTGCGTGTAAGATCGCGTCGGTGAAACTTCTTAGCGTTTGATCTACATCTGCTATTGGAGGCTAGTTTATGCGTTTGTGTAAGGTGGAATGTTGGGTGGGGGGGGGTTTGGGGGGGCCTGGGGGGGCGGCAGGGCGTAAGCTGTAACCACCCACCCACTCACGTCAGTCTGAAAGATTACAGGATTGCGGTCGGACGACATTCTTTTCAGTGAACTCACGGCCACAAATCCTGCGAGACCTTTTGTAAGAGCCATGTCGAGGAAGTTCATTCTGTTGCCGTTCAGGAGGAAGAGTGAGGGTGGCAGTTACGAGCTTGCCTTTAATTTGCCCCAGTTTGCCCTAATTTGTTTAAGCCGCCTTCTGCGGGTGGTGGGTCGGTATCCAATAACCACAGTTACCGGAACTGTTTTTCTTACTACCTACATTGCTACCGTTACCAACTGCGTCATATATGGTGATGTGCAGTCCTGCTTTCGATGTAAATTGCTGCCCTGTTCCCCGTAATTGGTCGGTCTCGTCGGTACCTGAGGCAGATTGGTACCTTTGTTCTAATTCCCTGTTTAAGGTGAGTCTCTAACACCATGCACAAATTTACGTTTTTGTCGACTAAGAACTCTTTGAATTTGAGTGCCTGATGGACGAGGCAGCTGGCGTTGAAAATGCACATTTTTAGCCTCTGAATCGTTAGTCTGTCGATCGCGTTTTGTGATGGCCTGGTTGTCGTAGTTGTCTACGTGGGCCTAACTGCCGATCGTATTTCGCCTGTGAGTTTTTTGAAGTTCATAGTTTGCATGAGGACGTTAACGGGACTGATGATTTGGGTGAGGACTGTTGGAAAGAGTTGTATGTGTGTGTCTGTATTGTCACTGAGGGTGTTTTGCGGTGCCTTGGTCAAATTTTGTGCTGTTCTGTTTGTAGCTTCGTCTTTTGGTAATGGTGCGATATGGACACTGCTCCTGCTTTTGTGAGAGGGATGCTTTGTCTTCATTAGAGTGTGTGTTCCTGTGTTGTGGTCGTGTTGGCCATGACATTCACCCCTCCTTGTTGACGCGCAAGCACTGGGTTTTGTGCAGTGCAGCACAGACAGCTAGCAGTGTGTCCACCGCCACAATTTACGCATTTAAGGGCTCACCTTGTTCCCAGTTTCATTCTCTGGACGGTTGGTTCCCCAGGCGTCGGACGCCTTTCGATGGCATGTCACAGCTCCAACTGACATTCTCTATTATTAGATAGCTGAATCACTGTGTTGCTCTCGAGTTATACTTGAATGGTTCAGGACCATCATTCTCTGCCTTGGAATATTTTCCGTTTTTGGGGAGTGTCTGTTAGCGCGGCAACACAGAGCCATTTGTTTTCGCTTAAGCCATTTCTCCTTACTGAGTATGCGTCGTAACCTGGAGTGATTACGACGGACCTGACGTCGGCGGTAACTGTTCCTTTGGGGACCACTGCTTTTACTGGTTTTGGTACTCCGGTGTGGAAGGTATAGTGGGGGATCTGTTTTTCTTCGAGCGGGGCTTTAATGGTGTTATAGTCCTCTAACGTCCGCGCCGTTAGTTTTTCTTGTCCCATCCCGCTCGCCTTCTTTGTTTTACGTAATCATTATGTTTCTTGGACATCTTGATTACGAAAAACACAAGAGGCGCTGTGCGACATTCAGTGTACAGGAATAAGACACATACGGATCTTTGCCTCAACGCCAGGAGTTGTCACCATCCAGGGCAACGCATCTCGGTACTAAACAGCTTAGCACACGGGGTCAGGTCCATCTTAACAAGAAAAGATTGTAGGACGAGTTACAACATCTAAAGGAAACCTTCCGAAAAATGGCTATAGCGATACATAAATTGGATGAGCCTTGAGAAACGATAGCAGGCGGAGAGGAGAGAAACCAGAAGAGGACGAAACCAAAAGTTATGCGTTAATGGCGTATGCAGGGCCACCAAAGCCCAAGATCGCAAGAATCATGAAGAAATACCAAGTGAAGACCAACCTTAACGCAACAAAGAAAATCAAGGATATTTTTGGATAGACCAAAGATCCTCTAGGACTTTGTTACCGTGGGTCTACAGAACGGAGTGTAAAAGTGGAATGCAACACATAGGGTAGACACAAGGCTGTATTTCACAGCGCCGCACGAAACTTGCGTCTTGGGCAGGTAGACAAGTTCGTGGTGGCAGAACACAGGGTCAGCGAAGAACACTCCGAATTTGAGGAAACAAAGAAGTTTTGTCACGCTACCGGATTTTGGGATTCGGCGGCCAAGGGGGAAGTAGACCTTTGCTTACACGACAAATTAATTAATTGGGACAATGGTTATTATTGCAGTTCAGCATGGGATCCGGCAGTCAGGAAAATCCGGCAGGAGCGCTCCGCTCTGAAGAGGACCGCGGCCGAGGCTAGAATGAGCGGACATGGGGTGCCGACATTCGCACAGGAGCCGCAACAAGCATCCACCCCACCAGCGGCCGCGCCGAGGGCGCCGTGCAATTCCGCTGGCGCGTGATTGGCCGGCAGGCAGAGTCTGCCAGAGGTCCAGTGGCTATAGAGAAACGCGGCAGGCAGCATCCCGACTATCATTATGCAGCTCGTTAGCGATGCGGATCACATTGGGGTAGCTCCTAGAGGATAATCGCTCTGCGAGAGACGTGAGTAAGCGGTGATTCGCATAGGGCTGCGAAGCGAAGGATGTAACACCTGGACGCGCTACCTGACCTTTCAGGACCAGACGATGCAGCGAGTGCTTTTTGCTTTTTCCGCCTAAACTGCCCGGAGTCTAGGCACCCATCTCATTTTCTCTTTTACAGGAAGAAGATACGGACCTGGCTACCAATTTTGCGTGTATACAGTGCAGGGAAATTAGCGACTCCGAATGGCTAGATCGACGTGGGCGTCTCGTCCCCTTTCACAAAAGAGCAGAAGTGTAGTGCTTTCGCGGAACGCAAAGTGTCGTTTTCCATGGACCACTCAAATCCATTGCCGAGAAGCCAGAAGGAGAAAGTCGCTTTTGCGACATGAAGGGTGTGGGTGACCGGCACTTAACGGAAACTTTTCTGCTGGCGTCGTCGCCGCCCTCTCAGCCTTCGAATCCGAGCCGAATTGGCGAGGATCGTTCTGAGCAGTCGGCTGAGACATCCATGGCTGCCAATGCCGAACGTTGCGAAGTTACCATGCACGGTCTCAACACTAGAGGTAATCTGTTCCGCTTCATGGGAATCAGCAGAAATGGCCTTCACGGCGAAGGCCATGTTGACAGCAGACAGTGTCATCTGCACGTTGGCCGCCACCCAGGTCCAAATTGATGCCTGTGGAGTGATCGGCAACAAGACAGACGCACCTGCCGCAGCCGTTTCGCGCCAGACGTGGATGCGACAGTCGCATCGGCCGTAACAGTGACCAATGTGGCAGAAGCAGACACACCACAGGGAGGTGGGACAAACCCGCCCGGTCGGAGTGAGGAGAAGAAGGTGTCGCAAACCTTAATGAAGCGAACTGACGCATCTGTAGAGGAATCCATCACCAACCAGTTCAGTAGGCGGAAGTAGCAGAAGAATAGGGCGAAGAGGAGAGGCGGCACGTCAACCTGATTGAGGACGGTTTCATCGCTCCCGATTGGAAGCAAAGTGCCTGAGCTTTTGAGTTCCAGAAAGTGTGACCGGCTGGTGTGGAGACTGCAGAGTCATATGGAGACATCCCTGGAGCAGCCAAAGAGGACAGGACGGTGTTGCCACAGCTAAGTAAACCGCGTCACCCTCCAGCGACCACCATGTGGTGGTCAGGAGGCTACGAGACATTGCACGAGAAGATACACTGCATCGACAAGACGCTCCGCATTCACAAGGGAGGCTTCGGCCTGTACAGGCTCCAACTAGAGAGTATCTATGATTATTGGATGCTTATGAAACTTGCGAAAGAAGAAAAATGGATTGTTCCACCCGCAACGCCGCGCCGCAGAAGCAGCTGAAGGTGGTCTTCCGTCACCTTCCACTCAAGGCGGAGCTGTTCGTGAAGGAGCAGCTCCCTGCTCAGGCCATCCCAGTCCGCTCCGCCGACCTGATGAAGTCACTTAGGACACACAGGAACATTCCTCTCTTCCTGGTTGTCCTGGTCGACAACATCGAAACCCGAAAAATTTTCGAGACTGGAAATGTCGAGGACTTTTCGGTGAAGGCTGAGCCACTTCATGCAAAAGGCAAGAGAGCCCTGTGATACTCCTGCCATTGCATGGACCATGTGGCGCACTACTGTCACATGCTAGCCCACTGTGCTAAATGCGATGGACCGCTCCAAATCAGGGAGTGTAGAAACAAGAGGGGAGGCCCGCCTACTCGCTGCATATGTGGCAAGTAACAGAGGCTGTTGTGCCTTCAGTCACAAGACAGCCAAAACACGTGTCCAGCCGGGATGTAGCTGTGCGGACGCCTTCTCGGGAATGTGCCACCCACGAACATCACGCCAGCAGCAGAGGCCGAGGGCGAGGACGCGAGCAACGTGCCCCCTCGCAACGTGCAGAGCACATGCAGCAGCCAGCGTGACAGCATCCCAGCGACGAAGAATGACGCAGTCGCAGCCCCTGGAACGGACGCCAACGAACTCGTTACTCGATATATTCCTGTGGGCTCTGAGCCAGCTTATGCCCCATATTCCGGCAGTCTTCGAATCAGGAATGGCTGCCCTCCAGGCCAACACAGACAAAACCCAAGAACATCAATGATAATGCCCATATCCATGGCCTGTCGACATGCACCTTCAATTACAACGGCTGTGTCCCCATCAGGGCGAATTTCCCAAGTTACTATGGGACGAGCATGTCGACGTCTGCCTGGTGCAGGACCCGGGCTGAGGGTGCCAGCAATGAACTACTGCTGATACCAAGACGACAGAGCCATCCATAAGGCCAGTACTGCTATATACGTCAAGAGGTAGCTGCGACATCATCGAGTTCACCTAATGGAGCTCACCATTTTGGAGGTCACTGGTGTGGCCGTCAACACCAGATAAGGTAGGTTTCAGTTCTCTGTTGTCGTCACTGGAGGGACGACTTTACATTGCTGGAGATTTCAGTGCAAAAAGCTTGAATGAAACTCTCGCCTCACAAACACCACTGAGCGACGACTCTCATTTGTTGTTCACTGAAACGGTGCAGTAAGCCAGGGGCCGTTTGACCCGATGCATTTCCCTCCCGAAGCCGACAGGACGTGATTTACTTCCCACTCCTGAGGAGCATGAGACAATTCACGTATGCCAAAATTCGGAACGTCCTATCATCCAACCAGGTCCCAGTCATCTACGAGATGGACGTGATCGGCCGGCCGCAGTGGTCTAGCGGTTCTAGTGCTTCAGTCTGGAATCGCGCGACCGCTACGGTCGCAGGTTCGAATCCTGACTCGGGCATGGATGTGTGTGATGTCCTTAGGTTAGTTAGGTTTAAGTAGTTCTAAGTTCTAGGAGACTGATGGCCACAGATGTTAAGTCCCATAGTACTCAGAGCCATTTGAACCATTATTTACGTGATCGGTGCCTCCCTTCCAGACTAGCGTCCGAGTTACAGAAAGTTTGACTGCGAGCATTTCCACAAGGAAATATTAAAGTCTCTCGAAGACGCGGCTATCACCGAGTAGACGGCATGGCTTGGCCCTAGTATTCCTCTACCGAAGGATACTATGAGTAGCAAATGCAGACTTCCCCAGAGGGCCACAGTGAGCACGATGCTTCTCGCGTCAGTTAAGAGCACACATTCTGGCGGCTGGCACCGAGAAGAACCGACTGTTCCGTGAATGGCCGTTCACTCGCCAATGCGACACTAGAAGCCTAGTCAATCGCATGTGATTGGAGATAAAAACAGCAGCTTAAGAGCATAGGAAAGAGAATGGGCACGCCTGGAAAATTGTGAAGAACTTCTTGAGGCACTGACAGCGTGTACCACCACTACAATGAGGTAACGAATACTTCAGTAGGCCAGATGCAAAAGCCAGCGTGCTGGTCGACGCATTCGCCGCAAACTTCACGCTAGCGGTTCAACTGGCTCTGAGCACTATGGGACTTAACTTTTGAGGCCATCAGTCCCCTAGAACTTAGAACTAATTAAAGCTAACTAACCTAAGGACAACACACACATCCCTGCCCAAGGCAGGACTCGAACCTGCGACCGTAGCGGTCGCGCGGTTCCAGACTGCAGCGCCTATAACCGCTCGGCCATTCCGGCCGGCTGACGTCGGCTCGACGAGCTATTCCAGATCTTCGTACCATCTAGAAACGAAGAAGAAGTAATAGAGTCGGTTACGGAGAAAGAAGTAGCGGTGCAGGTTCGTTCCCTTGACAACAGGAAAGCAGGAGGCAGTGACGGAATAAACAACCAACTGCTGAAGAACCTCCCACTAGGAGCACGCCAGCATATAGCTCACATATTCAACGAGATACTCCGCACAGGCAGT
This sequence comes from Schistocerca gregaria, assembly GCF_023897955.1. Taxonomy (NCBI): domain Eukaryota; kingdom Metazoa; phylum Arthropoda; class Insecta; order Orthoptera; family Acrididae; genus Schistocerca; species Schistocerca gregaria. The sequence goes on from NC_064923.1 coordinate 623,740,084, forward strand.
TATCCTGCAACGTGGAAACACGCTGAAACTAGGGTCATCCTAAGACCGGCAAAGATCCACACCGTATCACTAGCTGCTGACTCATCAACCTGCTCACCCCACCCACCCCCCATCCCCACCGACTATCTCGTAAGATTTTGAGAGGCTGTGTGCAAAAAGGCACACGTCACCCAGGATGAACAGACGAGCGCTTTGGTTGTTGTAGAGGTCATTCAACCTCTGACCAGCTGCTGAGACTGGTAGGGCCGGCGACGATATCATTTAACTCTAGAGAATATCTTGGAGCAGTTTTCCTTCGTATGTCCAGAGCCACCGCTTGCGTCAGTCACAAATGTCTCGTATACAAACTCCTTGTATTCGGGATACGGATGTCGCACACTGTCTTCCTAAGCGAAGGGAACGCTCCACATCATGGAAGACCGTGGTAGATTATGACGGAACGACTGTATACTTGAGATGCTGGTATAGATTTGTAAAAAAATTTTGGCAGTATTACTTTGTGGGAAATATCGGTAGCAGCGAGCCACACTGGGTATGTCTTCACTACTTTCGATTCTAGTATAGAAGTTTGAATATTCCACACCAACCAACCAACTGCCAGGCCCGGAAAACTGTGAAAGGACTAAATATACGTCGACCGATGAGACGACCAACCGAACAATGAACCAACGGTCGACCTGCTCCAATCTCTTTCCGTCGGACAGTTCGTGTGTGCCGCCAGCGGTCGGCAAACAGATCATATTTTGTAATGTAAAAGAGTAATTTACGTTATTATTGAATAAAATGATCTATGAATTAATCCAAGCTTTTACAAATTAGAACAACAAGAATCAAAACTGTAGAGAAACTGAAGGTGTGTTCTGATTGCATGAGAGGGATGAAGTGCATTGGGGATGCATGCAACCCTAGCAGAAAGGTAGAGGCAGCTTGACTTTTGAGGTGGGAAGACCTGTTGCTCATGGCTGCGGAGGTGAACCTTAATATTGTGCAATAAGTGCTGTAATTCACTTGAAGGTGTGTGGTGTCTTTTATGTGCACTGAGGAAAGTCATCTCGTAAAGTATGAGGTCGTGAACGGAAGAATTTTCCGGCTAAATGGCTGTTTTTGGTTACGGTTGCAATGGATGCCGAAACGACAATGGTGGAAAATGTGACGTATTTTGGAAGCACGACATAGACATGCTGGGTGACGTGAAGAGGCGGTGCTACACTGAATTTATCCACACTGAACACTGGGCTCCACAACAAAAGGCAAGACTTTGTATTTAATTTTGTGTAAAGTCATTTGAAATGGAGTAGCCCATCAGTATGTTTTTCTGTGAACTTTTAAAGTAGTGAATTTAAACTAACGAATAAATTGTTTACCTACACCATGAACAGTACCTTATTTCAGAGTTCTACAAAATAACAACAAAGCATAAATCTAATCCTGAAAACAGAAGTTAAGGGAAACGTTGGAGTGTTAGCAAATACTATGTTGTAATAACATAATGTAAATAGATAATGAGCCGTGCACGGCTCGCATTTGTCCCATTTATTGTTTGTCATCTTCTGTTACGTTACTGCCGCCTCGTTTTCTTATTCCGTTTACTGGCGTCACTAACTTCCTGCCTTACTTGCTCGTGAGCGGCAGCAGCAGCGCGTATCGTTAAGTGCACCGTCGTACCATATCGGGAGCGACCGATAGTATTTTCGGGTCGTCGTGGCCTGGCAGTCAGTTCGGGACGAACCAGGAGTGCAGTGGGGAAGCAGCAGAAGTGAAGGGGACGGAGCGCCGGTGAGGCGCCGACAGCCAGAGCCTGCCGACCGCTGGCGAACCACTTGAACTGTCCGAAATAGGGAGATTGGAGCAGGACGACCTTTGGTTGGTCGTTCGGTTGGTCGTCTCATCGGCAGACATGTGTTTGGTCCTTTCACCGTTTCCTGGCTTGGCAGTTGGTCGGTTGGCGTGGAGCAGAGAGGATATCTCCGCGGCCGGAGTGTGTGGTGCTGTTCCCATTGCTATGAGGTCCGTAGCTCACCGACCCTGGACACGAACGTTGAGTTTTGATTTAACATACCAGCAAGCCACGACTGTTCACATTGTGTCGTTGGGGTTTTGTTTTCGGCTGTTGGGACATTCCCGCGAGCAACAACGTGTGTTTTCAAGTTGGCATATCTTATCCCCCCTACGGTGGAGTTTAACTGCACTTGGTTATTTTGAACTGAAGTGCAACAGCGGAATCTTCTGCCTTGTGGCCGTCAACGTTCCGGTTACCTGCTCTGGCCGTTGACGTAAATTCAGGCAGTGTATTTTCCTCATCGTGTTGTCGCTGTCCAGCATGGTGTGTAGTTTCACAGCTCAATGTTTAATTGGTTGTGGGCGCCAATACCTTCTACGTTGTTCCATTGACCTCAGTGTTGTGTGTTGCTAGGGTGGAGCGGAAGTTATCTTGCAGGTGCGTCCGTTGACTATCTGTCGGTTGGGTTGTCGTCGGATCGAGAATTATTGGGCTGACTGCCGCTCTCACCTAAGGGAGCATTAGTGCTTTAATTCCAGGCCGACCCTCGGAAACTTCTGCTGCCATTTCGTTGACCAGAAGCAATTTGAAATTAAGTCTGGCCATAATACAGAAGCAATCCTACAAGAACTGCTTAGACAGCGAGTGTCGAAGGCATAAGCAGAAGACCTCTCAGACGGAGAAAGAGAGATGACAGCACAGTATTTACTATACGTAATATGTAAAAACTAAGCTACACCAATTTTCAAGATTATTATAGTGTAATCAAAGTACAGAAATTATAAAAAAGAAACCTTAGAGGTCAGCATCTATCCCCCGGTTCTTTTGAAAAATTGTAGAACTCGAAGTTTTAAAATCATCGTACTGAGATTTTTATTATATATAAACAGAGTATAGTGTTACTCAGAGAAAGATTAGGAACGTTGTTAATCAACAGCTAACAACGACATGAGTAATTTCGTAATCAAATAGGACGCTTGATGGACACCGCTGCAGATACTGAAAGCCGTATATCAGTTATTTTTCCATTTACTGTCCGCAACGAGAGACAGACGGGTCTTCCCTTGAGAGCTGCAGAATGTGCTATGATTCTGTCCACCACTGCATCTGCTTAACTTCGGATGGTATTAATGACGACAGACATTTTCAGTCGACTTAGATGACGTGCTAATATAGTGCAAATGTGTAAATCTCAACTCTAAGGGGAGCATCAATGCCCTATCCTGACGTTCTTAAATTTAACATTTTTGTGTACCGTTTTTGTCAGGAACTATCTAAGGCAATAAATCAAAACTATGTCAATATAAAGACTCATATCTTCAGATTCAGTGGTCGACTATCAAGTTTCTAACTTTTTAGGAATCAATATATGAATTAGTTAAAAAAAGGTCATATCCAATTTATGTAAATTTTTAAAACAAATCTTTGGATTAAACTACACTCCTGGAAATGGAAAAAAGAACACATTGACACCGGTGTGTCAGACCCACCATACTTGCTCCGGACACTGCGAGAGGGCTGTACAAGCAATGATCACACGCACGGCACAGCGGACACACCAGGAACCGCGGTGTTGGCTGTCGAATGGCGCTATTTGCGCAGCATTTGTGCACCGCCGCCGTCAGTGTCAGCCAGTTTGCCGTGGCATACGGAGCTCCATCGCAGTCTTTAAAACTGGTAGCATGCCGCGACAGCGTGGACGTGAACCGTATGTGCAGTTGACGGACTTTGAGCGAGGGCGTATAGTGGGCATGCGGGAGGCCGGGTGGACGTACCGCCGAATTGCTCAACACGTGGGGCGTGAGGTCTCCACAGTACATCGATGTTGTCGCCAGTGGTCGGCGGAAGGTGCACGTGCCCGTCGACCTGGCACCGGACCGCAGCGACGCACGGATGCACGACAAGACCGTAGGATCTTACGCAGTGCCGTAGGGGACTGCACCGCCACTTCCCAGCAAATTAGGGACACTGTTGCTCCTGGGGTATCGGCAAGGACCATTCGCAACCGTCTCCATGAAGCTGGGCTACGGTCCCACACACCGTTAGGCCGTCTTCCGCTCACGCCCCAACATCGTGCAGCCCGCCTCCAGTGGTGTCGCGACAGGCGTGAATGGAGGGACGAATGGCGACGTGTCGTCTTCAGCGATGAGAGTCGCTTCTGCCTTGGTGCCAATGATGGTCGTATGCGTGTTTGGCGCCGTGCAGGTGAGCGCCATAATCAGGACTGCATACGACCGAGGCACACAGGGCCAACACCCGGCATCACGGTGTGGGGAGCGATCTCCTACGCTGGCCGTACACCTCTGGTGATCGTCGAGGGGACACTGAATAGTGCACGGTACATCCAAACCGTCATCGAACCCATCGTTCTACCATTCCTAGACCGGCAAGGGAACTTGCTGTTCCAACAGGACAATGCACGTCCGCATGTATCACGTGCCACCCAACGTGATCTAGAAGGTGTAAGTCAACTACCCTGGCCAGCAAGATCTCCGGAGCTGTCCCCCATTGAGCATGTTTGGAACTAGATGAAGCGTCATCTCACGCGGTCTGCACGTCCAGCACGAACGCTGGTCCAACTGAGGCGCCAGGTGGAAATGGCATGACAAGCCGTTCCACAGGACTACATCCAGCATCTCTACGATCGTCTCCATGGGAGAATATCAGCCTGCATTGCTGCGAAAGGTGGATATACACTGTACTAGTGCCGACATTGTGCATGCTCTGTTGCCTGTGACTCTGTGCCTGCGGTTCTGTCAGTGTGATCATGTGATGTATCTGACCCCAGGAATGTGTCAATAAAGTTTCCCCTTCCTGGGACAATGAATTCACGGTGTTCTTATTTCAATTTCGAGGAGTGTATGAGTACGATATCTACAATTTTAGTTAGGCATAAACATAATACTAGTATCAATTAGGGGTAAAAATTTTAAAACTGTAGGCGAAGTAGTTTCAGACATAATGGGAAGTAGCTTCTCAGAAGTTACCCTTGCAAATTCAACTGAACGAAATGTATCTATTGAATAAAGAGAAAGCCTAAAACACTCCAGTTTTGTATTCTTTAACTTCTTGAGGATCAACCAGATGCAGCCTCTTTCTCCATCTGGGAGCTCTTCGTGCTTCTGTTGTAGTTCCGACCAAAATTTATGGCTTCGAGATTGTCAAGTTCTTGTAGAACTGCTTCTGTATTATGGGGAGACCTAATTGCAAGTTGCTTCAGAAACACTTACTCGCCCTGCATTTCTATCATTGAAGGAGATCACAGCATCATTGATGGCAAAATTCAGTGTTTTTAAGCCCACAAGTATCTTTTAGGCCATCCTGGTCCATAAAACATTGTTGAAAGACTCACATTTTGAATTTTTCCTGTGAGACCTTTAAATATTTCCATCCACGGCCAAAACAGTTGTAGTGCGACTTGAACGGGACCAAACCGCGAGGTCATCGGTCCCTAGACTTACACTCTACTTAAACTAACTGAAACTAACTTATACTAATAACAACACACACACATCCATGCCCGAGGAAGGACTCGAACCTCCGACAGGAGGGGCTGCACAGTGCATGACATGGAGCCTCAAACCACGCGGCCAATCTGCGCGGCTGCGACTTGGAATATTATAATGCAGACATATGCTTTTTCTATAGCTTTTTAATGCTGAGAAAGTCATGGCAGGATGATCAAGGAGGCGTGTGTTTGTGAAGGAATTCACCAAGAGTTGAGTCGAAAAAGAATGGTTCAAATGGCTCTGAGCACTATGGGACTTACCTTCTTTGGTCATCAGTCCCCTAGAACTTAGAACTACTTAAACCTAACTAACCTAAGGACATCACACACATCCATGCCCGAGGCAGGATTCGAACCTGCGACCGCAGCAGTCGCGCGGTTCCTGACTGAGCGCCTTAACCGCGAGACCACCGCGGCCGGCAGTTGAGTGGAACTTTGTAAATGAAAATCTCTGCATCACCGCACGTGGTGCATGGGTCGGAAAGCATAAACAGCTGTAGAGAAGAGAACCGCGGTCCAGACTAAATGTGGAAAAGAACAGTGTGGAACAGTAATCAAAAATGTGGATAAAACAATGTGTGACAAAGTGAAACAGCAGAACACTGCTATTGAAGTTGTAATCCTACTGTGGGAACACTAACGACATCGTAGGTAAGACAGAAGAAGGGGCGCGGAGTTAGCAGATGTAACGACGAATGCAGCGGCGTCCGATATTTCACTAACTGTGTTGACGGGATTGGCAGTAGATGGGAGCCCACGAAATGAACTAGCTGGAGGCGGACAGCGGACCCTCACTTTCAGCGCACCGAGAGTACTGTCGACAAATGGAGACAAGTTTAGTTCATCCATTGTTTTACTGTATCAAAAGACATTTTAAAATGCAAAGGAATGATAATTCTGTAGTTGTGAAGGAAGAAGGTACGATTCATTTTGATGGGAGTGCCAGCTAGACAAGCACTACAGGGTAGGTAAATGTGGGTGAATTAGAGGTTAATGATGTCTCAGTTGCTCATTTGCAACCCTTATCTCCAATGGTGGGAGAAAAACAGAGACATGTTTTAACAAATGTAACTAGCGGAGAGAGTACCAGCTTTTTATAACAGGTCGAGTGATATTAGTGATGCAGATTTATTTGACATGACCCAGGGTGAGACAAGAGAGTCAGATGAGAAACTTGATATGTTGCAATCAAAGAAAACGGAACAAATACGTGTAAAGGAGATGTTAGTAGCATTAATGCTTACTATCAAGGAAGGAAACAGAAATTTACTAGTGAGCGTAAGTAGCAGTCTGGTACTATGCTTAACCTCAGTGAATCAAATAAAAACTTAGGTAGTGAGTTAAGCAGCATGGTGGTTCTATGCTTAGAATAGAAGAAGAAAATAAAAATTTTGTGTGTGAGCTTAAGCAATAGTACCAGACTACTGCTTAAGCTCACACACAAAATTTAATGTGTAGCTGGTAAGCTTAAACATCTCAAAGTTGAAATTGATACTAAGTTAAATAAACCAGGCTGCTGAGCTAAGTGAAATGTTGCTAAAAGAATTAAACGTTTTTGATGAAAACATCGAAGTTAAAGTTTCTCGATTTGAGGAAATTTGTAAGAAATTCACAGACAGTGTAAGAGGGGAAATTAACGGATACTGCACAGAAGGGATTTAATGGAGGCAATCAAAGACTGTCTCAGACCTAAGAAAATGTTGAGAAGGTAGAGTATAAAATAGCTACAGTATATGTGAAAGTAAGCACACAATTTTGAATCGTAAAATAAATGAAGAACGTGAAAAGTTTGTTTAATCTGTAAAGGTTGTGTCTGACCGTGTGGAAGAAGTAGAAACTAACCTGCATCATTTAACTAGTCAGGTGGGGGTGGTAGGAAATAATCTGCACCATCATAACAAAAGACTAAATTAAGTAGAACTTAATCTACAAGTTGGTCCTAACAGTGTAGACGTTAGTCTGATAAGCGAGTTACATTACAGTAAGGAGGAAGTAAAATGTTGATGACGTATGTGATAACACAAGTTCCAATTAACAAGGACATGTGTGAGTTGTAACAGAGGAGGAAGCTTTCCACGAAGGCGAGAGCACAGATAGTAAAGAATTGCAGAATTTAGACGAGCGAAATATTGTGGGTGTGGTTAATGAGAACTTGTCTGCATTAAGTGTTGAGCTGCACACTGAGAATGACTACAGTGGGGTCAGTTAAGTAATGGATTGGAGGAGTTTCAGGAAGAATGATATGAGGTGTCAAGGTATTTTCGATTTGTCGTTAATGGAGAGATTAACTGCTAATAAGAGCATAAATAGTGAAAGTAATCCTACAAACATCTGTGTAATCTCTAGGCATGGGGAAAGTGTTGGAGTAATGGAAGTTGGACACAATTTGCTCGATAAATCTGAAATCAATAATAGTGGGGGGAAGACTGGCCAGCCTAAAGTTAGTTGTACAAATTGAGGAAAAGCCGTGTTTAAAAAATGGTTCAAATGGCTCTGAGCACTACGGGACTCAACTGCTGTGGTCATTAGTCCCCTAGAACTTAGAACTACTTAAACCTAACTAACCTAAGGATATCACACACATCCATGCCTGAGGCAGGATTCGAACCTGCGACCGTAGAGCCGTGTTTAGCTGTTAGTCAAAGTTGTTTAGATGCTTTGCTACACAAGGAGCAATTAGTAACAATGCCAGTTATGGGGAGAAATATATCATTTTCCAGGGAAAAGATTCTAACTGCAGAGGAGAATGACAGTTGTCCCACTAAATATTGCAGAAAGAGCTACTGTATGTAAGGGTGTAACGCATATGGCACCGAGGAAATGGGACATCATCCAGAAGAGTTACTGGTTGTAAGAGATTTTATACTAAAAGCAGAAATAAAATGAGGTAGCAGATCTACTGACTTTGGTAGACACACCACCTGGCGAGCGGTGCCCTTCCAAGCTATGTGTCGGCACCTATTTTCTGGTGCACTTTAGCATAACTCTTTCCTATCCTGGTTCTATTCCCACTGTGCTCTACAATTTTTTTGTTCTACTCTTTTCTGTCCAGGGTCTATGCTATTTAATGTGACCACAATATCTGTGGATTAGGTGATCTGACAGTTCTACCCTTGAAACATCTGCCATGTCGTACATAAAAAATTTGTGTGAAGTATGGCCAGAAATAATTTTTGTTGCAGCCAGTTTGATATGCTGAGTTTTCAATGTTACATATAACTGTTAAATTGGGAAGTAATAAGCTTCTCTTATACATTCTGAGCGATAAATCAAAGTCAGCTCTAGAGTTTGGTAAAATGAATGTGTACTGGTGTATAAGGACTTTAATGATGGGCAACAGTAACAGTACTGAAGGTAATAAGGTGGAATCGGCTTCAGTGAAAGTCAGTGGTTGTTGAATATAGGCAGTAGGGCCTGAAGCTGATGTTTTTACAGATAGTAATACACAAAAAGGGGTTCTTACTCCAGTTAAGAGGAGGAAGTTTTGAATGAACAGGCAGTGGTTCCTGTGCCCTATGTTGTGGCTGAAATGGTAATGCACTGAAAGCATGCTTACATTAGGGAAGTAAGAGAGGTTTATGTGAAGCAAAACTGTGTTATTGTTGTTGTGACAACTGAAACTGTACTTGATTAAATGGAACTAAAAAAGATAAGTTGTGTTGTGTGTGGTATGATTGTAACGGCTGAACAGGTACATTTATTTTATTAAACCATGTGAATGTAAGATGAAGAGAGCATTGGATTCTAGTAACAGGATTGTTAGAGTAAAATCGATTCAGAAATAGTCTCATGAAATTTGTAAGTATCGTAATGCTGAAGGTATGAGGCAGATAAAAATGTTAGGATAAATACCTCAAACGGCATTTCAGACTTAAAGCTAGGTACTCTAGTAATTGGCAGTGCTACTTCAATTTCTTTTCAAATTGTCAGTCTTCCTTTTCTGTCATCGTACACTAGTACGAAAGTGAAACAAGTTCAGTACAGGAACAGAAGCATACTCCAACAACCTCAGCAACCAGACAGTAAAGCCTGTTTTCTTACGTCTTCGAATACATGTGCAAATGAAACTGTTTCTCCAGGAAAAACGTAACAAAGCTACGGTAAATGTTTCGTAGTAAGAAATGACCGGGAAACTTAACGTCGAAATTCGTTTGCAAATAACTTCTATTCATACTGGTTGACAACTGGAAAGGAACAGATATGTTGTTGAACAGGAATAATCACAAGCAATGATGGACAACATGAAACACACTACATACGTAACGGAGGTAGAGTGGTATATTTATAACGGGACAGGGTACATATTTCATCACATGGGAAATGAGGATAAGAGACATAAATAATGTTCATCAAACTTTCTGGCAGATTAAAACTGTGTGCCGGTCAGATGTACGATTTCGCGACCGTTGTCTTTCACAGTCCAGTTCTCTACCGACTGAAATACTCTAGCTTTACTGCCATCAGTACCTCGTCTCCTGCCTTCCAAACTTCACAGAAGTTAATATTTGACCTAGAAGGTAATGTTTGACACAGATACGATTCCTAACATAAAGGTCAACATCTGGTTCTAAGTAAGGAATATGTCCTTCACGGGCACTAATGCACATTTTGGATCCGTTATTCATGCTGGCTGCCAAACTGTTGAGGAACTCACTCTGCTTTAAAGGCAGTTTTCACTTCTTGTCCAGTTCGGGGAGGGATGCCAAGAGCATTTCAGGTACGCCGTACAGGGTTTATATCTGAGGAGTACGCAGGCCATTGCACACGTCACTATCTTCACCTTCTTGTGTGGGCGGGCACTTTTCACCAGAAAGTCGTTACCTACCCCACCAGTAACAGACGGAAACGGTACAGAATAATCTCCCTGCAATTCCGCTGTGCTGTGACGGTTCCTCGCGGTGTTAGGCCACTGCTTATTTTGACTGCCAAGCCATAACATCCAGCCATACCGATGACGATCAGTCTTTGGCTAATAACGTATTCCACTATCTATCCACTCTTAAGTGGCGGCCAGAATCGCTTACCACCGACTCATAGGAGAACATAACCCATGACTACTGTTGCTGAACCCAAATAATACGCGCCTTACACAAACGAACTCCTGTTCTACAATGCCATGGATGGGTTAGGATGCTTTTAAGAAGCTTCCGTGCATACAAACCAGAATGACGTAACTGCCGCGAAATGGTTCTGGCAGAGACACGTCAACTGGTAGTGGATGAAAGTTCTGCAGGTGTGAGACTTTTTCCACTAGAGCTACGTATGGATCCTTTCGCGGCATGTTGGTCCGTATACGACCACCGCCATGCTTTCACATAGCATTTACACCTTCAAAAGCCTTTTTTAATCGCGAGATGACATGTTCTGGACACACACATTACTGTGATTCTAGCAATGACGATTTGACCAGCTTCGAATCGTCCAACTGCTCGTTCACGACTATAAGAGCTCAAATGGTGTCTTGCAGACATGTTGCCGTATCACACAGAATGTCCCACTAATCGATTCCACAACTGTAGTCAAACATTGTACTGCATAAACTGTGGAACGGATGCAAAACGTTCCTGCATAGGCTTCTATGCAGTTAACACGTCGCTCACTCTACGTTTCCTTGTACTATCATTGGCCCGTTGGTCTATAGTAAATGTCAATTATTCCTTAGCAGTGTGTTTCATTCTAGGCGCAGTAGCCCATCATTTGATATTTTGCTACGTTGCTTAATCGCTGAAGCTGTCTGCTTGGTGCGTTTAGCTTTCCTAAATAGCCGACATAATCGTTCTTGCCTTCAAACGTTAGCTTAATAATATAAGAGGTGGGATTCCTGCTTCCCTTCTTCCTTGGAGAAAAGACTTCTCGAACGGATTATCAGTAAAATAAAATAAGAAAAGGCTGAGACTAAGGTTAGCAATTACTTTCTGTGTATATTTGAAGCACGTTGATTAATTGCAACAGTTTCCTGATAATCTGGAAAATTTATTCACAGAATTTTTAATTGAGGGCTGAAAGAACTTTCTCTTCTTTCACGCCCTTTAAGCTTCGGGACAATATCAGGAGATTAATTTTAAGTAGAGGCAAGGCACGTGCGCGTAAAAATTTGTAGCGTAGCTTCTGTAACCCTGCTGTCACAAGTATAGCGTCGGCTTTACTCGCTACTGACTTGGCGCTAGCTGCAATATCCTATTCTGTGTCCTCACACAAGACATACTTAAATTAAAATTTTCTGAAACTGAATTGATAGCGAAGTATCTTTCGGTCACTAGTTCATATAAATATTTTAGTATTAGAGATCAATGAAGTTACATATAGCTTTACGTAACGAGGCCGTTAACTTTATCTAAATGTGTCACTTCATGTAAACGTTCATCAGGGTCACTAACATGACAATGAGGGAAGAAATTACAGTTAAGTTATTAAACTTATCAGTGAAATTTGGCTATGAAACACACTGTTTTGATTTGTGGCCATGTAAATCAACGTATCAAAATAATAATATCGAAATTAAGTAGCGAAGACAGATGTTTATCACATATCATGAAACAGAATTAAGACACTTGCTAATCGAAGTACAGTTTGTAATGCCAGCATTATTCTACTGTGTTTCTGTAAAATAGTTAACATATTTCTGTGACAACATTCAGATTTGATTTCATTAATGTAGAGATACTTCGATACATCGATATGTATATATTGCAACGATATTATTCTTATGTGCATTCTTTCTTTTGTTACGAGGATCATTGACGTACAGCTAACTCTGATTTTTGGACGCATGAGCGGTTATTAGAGAGTCAAGCTTTGGTCGTCATGTTTATGAAATGTGAACTTTAACAGTGAGGAAGATATTTTCAAGTATGCTTCATATTGTGAAGCGATGTTTTGGAACGAGTTACGTGATATTGCAACAAAAGTAATAAAAAAGAAGTGTAACTTAAATTCGGAGTGCTGATTACTTTTTTTACATCACCATTTTCCTAACTTGCAAAAGTTTAATCTTCAAGAATGGTTTATGAAAGACATCTACAAAACCTTTTAATATCGCAGAATAATACCAAAGCCTCTTTGCATCTTAGCTTGGAACCATCACTACATAGATTTTCCACGACTGAGCCATGAGTTCACAATGAGACCAGCGTGGAAACACGGAAAGCTGAGTGCCTAGTTTATCCATTATTTCAAGAAATAGCTTTATTAACTGTGCTCTAATGACACCTGCCACATAATATAACTTTGGTGTTGCCCGAAAATGCCATATTCAGCAGAGTGAGCAACACTACAATCATAATTAATTTTTGACCTTTGTTGTGGTAGGATTGTTAAAAGTTCTAGTGTGCTTCCAGTGTAGCACTCGTGGCTGCCACTTGGCGGTCGCGAAGAGGGGCCGAGGCAGTGCCAGATACGTTTTACAGTGTGACCATAATTTATGGGTTTGTAGTTTGAGCTTGACGATGTCTAATGTGGACAAACAGTAGATACTGTTATTCTGAAAAAGGTTGGGTTATCCGTACTGAAACCTAGGTAAATTATAGGTAAACGGTGCAACTGAGGCTGTTCATTATTACATTAAAATTTAAATAAAAATTTTTGGGAGGGCCTTCTTGTTTTGATTTTATGTTTTATTCTTCTACGTAATGCTAATGTGCAATTGCAGGTGTGGTGTTTTAGTTGATTTATGTTTCACTTGTATGGAGCGCAGTGTATTTCGTCCGGTACGGTGGGATGGGGCACCGGGGCTTGATGACTTGGCCGTTGTGAGCAGAACCCACACCGACTGAAAGGAAGTCCTCGGCGCTTGTTCGTGACGTCACTTCATCTAGGCACGGCGAACACCAGGTCTGTTGCAGGCATACTCATAATGGTCGTGTCTCCCTGTCTGACACAGGAAAATGTGAACCATTGTTCTGAGACCTTTCTGCAATCAATTAATTGTGCAAATTCATCACACTACTTAACACAGTGTATTCCTGAACGTAAATTTCCACCTGTTTTAAGGATTGACATACAAAAACAACTTCATGGTCCAGCAACAACAGAATTCGTTCTTCTTTACCTTATTTGTAAATCTGAGGTAGTTACGTTTGTACTGGTTTGCTTTTACAAGAATCTGTGAACATATTTGTGCCCTTCTTTAGTTATCTTGTTTGACTATGAGGTGAGGAGCATTGATTGTTAATGAAATATCTTGCAATTGTACACGTTGGGGGAGGGGGTGGGGGACAGAAGAAGAGGCAATAGAGAGATACTTGTTTTTTTTCAAATAAAACATTTTTATCTTATACAGTTTCTCCTCTCAGTTGCAAGAGGGAAATTTTTATCTTTCCTGATGTGCATGTTAAAAAAAGTTTAAGCTCAGCAGTATTTTCGATGTATGAAGCTATTTTGTTTCCTGTTTATAATTCCTTTCGTTGAAAGCGACTGTAATCTAATGACCGGCAACAGCTGGACATTTACACGTGTAAATTAGTTCACATTTCCAGTGAGGATGTCAAACGAAAATAAATAAATAAATAAAAGAAACAAGTTCATTGTAAGGGGGTTATGGTAATTTTCGATAGCAAAATGGATCAAGTAAATATAGTTACTTGAATGTAAAATTTCGGAAGCTTATAATGGGGCAAAGCATCTTTTCATATTGATCTACGTTTTTTCGACAGGATTCAGTAATACAGAATTATGATCTTCAGTTTTAGCTTTACGATAGTAAGAAAATCTTTCATCTAAATAAAACTGCAGAATCCAAACCAATACCATACATTTTGTCCAAAAATAAGAGATTTATAGTGATAAGCACGCCCAGGCGTTTCTGCGTGCAACAGACCTGGCGTTCGCCGTGCCTAGCTGACGAGACGTCACCAGCAAGCGCCGAGGCCTTCCTTTGAGTCGGTGTTGGCAGAACTGTGTTTCGTTAGACCGGGCTCCAGGTTCGTGACCTTCTGTCTGGACCTCGTCCTTAAGTTACGCATTGTTCTCTTTGTTTCTGCCTCAGTCAGGTCCTTGAGTTTTGTAGCTCGTTCCTTCGCCGTCTTGGCGGACGCACGTTTCGCTCGAAATATGATTGTAAACCTGTAAAACTGGTTCACTTTTTAATTAGTACCTCATTAGATTGCTGGAGGCTCCGCCTTAGTAATTCTGTATTATCGTATTTGTACCTTGTATACTGATTGTGAAGTTTAGTTCTTATAAAGGAGGGTTTCGTGTGCATATGTTCTTAGGGTATCTTTAGATGCCGAGGCGCTGTTTTTTAATAGTTTGTTATTTAACTATTGCCTACTTGTACTGGCATCAACTGCATTATTTCTTAGAAGTTCGTGTCCCCGGCGTCTTCATTGCCGAGCGTTGAAGTTTTAGAAATTGCTTGATTGTTATTTGAGTGCCTTATATTTAAGCCTTAATGTTACACGTTGGTATGAATTTATATTCTAAAGAGAAATCTTTGTTCAAGATAGTCTTGCGGATTCAGAGTTTGGCAAGTTTTGATTGTATTAAGTAGTCACACCAACAGAAATTTTCTTAATGTTTTCTGCATGTGTTATGCGGATTTCGACAGGAGTTTAAGAAAAATGTTTATTGTGCTCCTGTGACGTTGTAAAACTTGTTTTATTGTATTTAAATTGCACAAGCTAATAAACATTGTTTATCACAGTCTGTGTATGTTCGGCCCTGCTGCTTCCTGTCGTATTATTGTCAGCAAATACGACGTTCCTGTTCCATTGACGCAGTTGATATGGCACACGACACCTTCTTCATCAAGACTTATATGTAGACTGAAACAACGCTTTCTCTACTGATGATTACCCAACTTCATTCCACGCTCGATTAAAAACTGAGAGTAGGTACCGTATGAATAAGAGAAAAATGAAAATTCAGGATTTAGCAACCTGTCGATTACTAGGTCGTTTCAGACGCAGTACAGCCTCGGACTGGAGAATTTTCTGGAAGAAAATTAGTAGTGCTTTTTCAAAGGAATCATTTTGAGGTCCGCTTTAGCTGGTTCGAGGAAACCACTGACAATATAAATCTGGATTTCCGGAAAGGCATTAGGAATACCTCCCTCCCGGATCGGTGCTCACGAACAAGCAGCTGAATGTGTGATGTTTTATTTACGTCACCAGTATTCGAGGATCTGAATTCTAGCCCAGTCGGAATAATGCACACGGTGGCCGCAAGTGCCGGGAGGTCGCTTCGCGGAATAGAGGACGAGGACTGCACTCACAGCGGCGGAACAATATTTTCTGCGAACAGACCAACTTGGCTACATCGCTCGAGCTAGGACAACGGTGCTGGCTTTGCGTCCGGTTCCGAAGGCTAGTGGGCCCATGTATTGAGCTCACAAGGCATTTGTTACTGAGA
The DNA here is from genome assembly GCF_023897955.1 of Schistocerca gregaria. Classification (NCBI taxonomy): domain Eukaryota; kingdom Metazoa; phylum Arthropoda; class Insecta; order Orthoptera; family Acrididae; genus Schistocerca; species Schistocerca gregaria. The sequence goes on from NC_064923.1 coordinate 623,755,938, forward strand.
AGTAACCACCTGTATAGCTTTTATCGAGGGGAAATTGTTGTTGCATGGCTTGGAAGCAGTTTCATTGTAACATTCTAGCTTACAGATATAGTGTTAAATAAGAAGGTATCCTATTGCGTTCCATGTTTTGTGATTTATGAGAAAGTGAAGTTAGAAAATTTTGTATTACCACAGGAGTTACTGGTGTCAGTGGCCGATACTCATTGAAGTATCTAAGAAAGCTTTACCTATTCTTTTAAGCATGTTTTGACGTTTTCAGACATTATCACTTGTTGAAACTTCTTGGCAGTTTAAAACTGTGTGCTCGGCCGAGACTCGAACTCGGGATCTTTCCCTTTCGCGGGCAAGTGCTCTACCATTTGAGCTACCGAAGCACGACTCACGCCCGGTACTCAAAGCTTTACTTCTGCCAGTATCCGTCTCCTACCTTCCAAACGTTACAGAAGCTCTCCTGCAAACCTTCTGAAAGAAAGGATATTGCGGAGACATGGCATAGCCACAGCCTGGGGGATGTTTCCAGAGTGAGATTTTCACTCTGCAGCGGAGTGTGCGCTGATATGAAACTTGAAGTAAAGCCGTGAGTACCGAGCGTGAGTCGTGCTTCGGTAGCTCATATGGTAGAGCACTTGCCCGCGAAAGGCAAAGGTCATGAGCGAGTCTCGGTCGGGCACTCAGTTTTAATTTGCCAGGAAGTTTCATATCAGCGCACACTCCGCTGCAGAGTGAAAATCTCATTCTGGATTATCACTTTTTACTGCATATTGACTCCAGAGTTCAATTCTTGTTCGGCTGTAGTAAATCAGTATTCTACAGATCCAGGCCTCACTAAAGTTTATTAACTTCTAATAACATTTATTAATTTAAAACTATTTCGTTTATTATTAGAAATGTCTTTACTTATCTGTGCCAGGGTTGGAAATCGTTTAAGAGCGTTCATTTTAATGCGAATGGCTTTTTGGTTTCTCAGTTACTACGAGGGTTATCCCAAAAGTAAGGTCTCCTATTTCCTATAAGTACATAGATCTGCCGCCCGGTGTGGCCGAGCGGTTATAGGCGCTTCAGTCTGAAACGGCTGGACCGCTACGGTCGCAGGTTCGAATCCTGTCTCGGCCAGGGATGTGTGTGATGTCCTTAGGTTCGTTAGACTTAAGTAGTTCTAAGTTCTAGGGGACTGATGACCTCAGATGTTAAGTCCCACAGTGCTCAGAGCCATTTGAACCATTTTCAACATAGACCTGTTTGTTTCTGCAATGGTTTACATAACTTTACAGCTGGAACATTTGGCTATTTTTCGACATAATCGACATTTCTGTCGATGCATTTTTGTAGATGCTGTGGTGGTTTTTATACGCACACGTTGTACCAGCTCGCCGCCATGCTTTTCAGAAAGTTATGAACCTCTTCTTTCACCTCGTCGTCGAATCTGAATCGCTTTCCGGCAAATGTAACAGGGCGCAAAGTCAGGAATATAGGGTGGGTGGGTGTTTATGTTCCACTGAAACTATTGCAAGAGATCAACGGTTTGCTGAGCGATATGTGGGCGTGCGTTGACATGGAGATTGTGTACGCACTTGCTCTACATTCCTCTTCTACGGTTCTGAATTGCCCGTTTGAGGTTTTTCATAGTCTCACAGTATTTGTCAGCGTTAATTGTGGTCCCAGCGAATCATCTCCGACGACGAAGTAAAAGAAGAGGTTCAAAACTTTCTGAAAAGCATGGCGGCGAGCTGGTATAACGTGGGCGTATTAAAACCACCACAGCGTCTACAAAAATGCATCGACAGAAATCTTGATTATGTCGAAAAATAGCTAAATGTTCAAGCTGTAAACTGATGTAAACCATTTTAGAAATAAACAGGTTTATGTACTTATAAAAATAATAGGAGAATTAACTTTTGGTATTACCGCCGTAATAAAGTCCAAGGTTAATCTTGAGATCTTTTCTCTCAGTAGAGAACTTGAGTTTGGTTGTTATAATGAAATAAAGAAATAATCAAACTGTTATGTTCACCTCTCGATCCCATTACCAACAGTCCTAGAATCGTTACATAAAGAGTGAGGGACTGAAATGCTGAACATTCACTAGGACTTTTACATTTCATTTTCATTCTAGCCGACACGATGCCATTCTAACGTTCTGCGAAGTGTCTCTTGTTCTATGTCGTGTCTCCCTAACACTTTCACCCAACGACGCTCTGAGCGTGTTTTTTAGGGAATTGACTAGTTTGAACCTGGTACCGGTTGCTGGGTAGGAGACGCCAGACTACACATGACATGTAGAGACCAGAAGAGTTCAGTGAGACTAGCGATGATATAATCAAATACTTAAAGATTTCAGCGTCAGCTCCACTGCACTCCCTGTAAAAAAATCTTAATACTAACTAAATTTAGTGGAAGGGGTTCAAGGCTTTCCTACTTTTAGTTAGCTGGTAAAATAACGTCAAAAAAGCAATTAAGTTTACCATAGGAAATTTTATTCTACTCACTAAACATTGTTTATAAATTGCACTGTTGATAAAAGGAAATGTTTCAATACAGGATGTTAAAAACCAACTGCGTTCAACAAAAATGTGAACGAATATTCCTTGAATGGAATTCCAAGTTCTACAATGGATTGAAGGATGACCTATGCCATATCCCATCTATAATCTAGGTTTAAATTAAGTTTCACAAAAGAGAAAACTATCAAAATGGTCTACAGTGACCCTCAACTACCTTTAATTACTTATCTAGCTTGTCGTAAATTAGAGTGGCTGATGTGGCTTCTCAATAATTATATAATAGAAAAAATCATCGCATTTCAGATTTTAACTTACGTAGCAAATGTGAATACCATGAGCTTCATCGACGATCGGCACTAGTATTACGTAAAAAGTGGATGTAACAGATCACACTTCTCCTGTTCTGAGTGAAACCTTATGTGCTCAAAAATGCGGCATCACGTGCGTTCATTACCTTGTCGGTGTTCGTCAGGGAGCGGCGGCCAACGCAGCTCCGTACAGCTCGCCGTCTCGGAAGCAACTCTCTCCTAACCTCTCCTTACTACAATTTACATAAGTTGGTTTAAAAAAAAACTATCTGGCTGTGTTTTCATCTGACCAAACAGGGTCCCAATGTTAACATTAAGCTCCGCCTACAAAAATTCTTTCTCACCAATGAGAAACTATATACTTTTCGTGGTGGGTCAATGTTTTTAACGTTTGCAACGTAACAGACGCGAAAAAGTCTGACGCTAAAACTTGGCGGCTGGTGTAGCCCTTTTAGTGTTATCGTATGATCTATACTGTTCTTCTGGAGGGCTCTATCATTTAACATGGGCTGGGGGGTGGTCCTGGTGGTTAGTTGAAAACGTGGGTGTCTGTCTCATGGTAGGAAGGTATGACATGCATGCAATTTATTCAGAGCTATGTGACATCCTACTTGATTTGCTTATAATGTCAGGGTTTTCATAGAAGGCATTGGATTTGCCTGACACCTTACATATCACCACCCTTCGAACTTAATTTTTGCATTGAAGTTAGGCAATGATTGAATCATGATTGAGTCAAAAATTATTCATTTATCTAAACTTTGTTGCGTACTGTTCAGCCACATTATTCTGGTTATATGCAAGTTAGTATTACTAATTTACATTTTTATATTCTTCCAGATTATTCTCAAAAATATGTTTATATTGACAAGAGAAGAGTATTTTATGCTATTATTAATTTTTAATCTGTTTCCTTCTTTACGTAAGTGTGAAGTTTGTATTTTTAGCAGTTTGTTGTCGAAAGTGAGGAGTCTTCACATCGATTTTCTTAGACATTTTATTTATAAATGTAGTAATTAAGTAAAATCTATTCCTAACTCATTTTCTAAATATCATGTACAAGTAAAATGTTCTTGTTTCTAGACACTCATTTGAACATTGTTACACTAACAAATAAGAATTATTTCCAAGAATTGCTTTGACAAAGAAATATAGAAATATACATACACAAGTATTGAGATATTATCTTAACAAATGGTACAAATGTTAAAAAAAGGGAAAACATCCAACAAGATAATTTTTTATTCTTTGTTTTTATTAGGAGAGAATAAGTGGCATATAGTTTATGTTTATTATGCCTTACTTTTGTTCTTTATATACTCTCCATTTCAGAACTAATGACTTATCTTTATCGACAGTCTATTTTTTACTTAAGTCCATAGTCAATGACTGTTATTTTGTAGTTAATGAGCTGTCTGGTGTGCTTAACTTATTTAGCTTTTCACACGTTTCTTTTGCACAATTCCTACATCACATAATATGATTTCACACATTCTTACAATCCTATGAATGTTTGAGCATGAGGTTGGCGAATGTTTTTGCATGAAGGTGATGGACTTGAGCAAGATGGATGTGGGCAAGTATTTGATGTACAGCTTCGTTCGTCGTTCCTTGTTGGCTTTGCAAGTGTGTGTTGCCGTTGTGGAGGTCCCATAATGGAATGGAGCTCTGAGTGCAGAATCTTGTGGTTTACTGGCTTTGTATGCGTGAAAGTCATCGTTATGTGTCGCTGAAAGCGGTCTTTTTTCGTTGTAATACTTCACAGACGACTAGTTCAGAATAGGATAGGGATTTTGGAAGGTATGTCGTCTATTCTTCACCCGTCTTCTTTCTTGGCCTCAATCTTGCGAATCTTCAACTTCGGTTCTTTCTGCTTTTTCTCTGCTTCTTACTTGCTTCTTGGTTCTTCTCTGGGCAGGATATGGAAATATTTATTGGTAACTAGTCGCTTTGAAGTTCTCCTCTTAGTAACAGTTTGATAAATTGTTTGGGCGTCTCATTTTTACTTTGTGGAAGTTTTCTTCAGTTTCGCGTGTCAGCATTGTGTATAATAGCAGTAGTGTGACTTTTACACATATTTTTTTTGCCAATGGTGGCTTGCCCAAGCGGTCTTCTCGTCGGACCGTTTTTTGTTCGCTCCACTGAGTCGGGGCGTTCCAAGACCCTCTTGGCCTTCCGTGTTCTGTCCCAGCAGGGTTCCGCCAATCCGTGGTTCCGTGTTCTGTCCCAGCATGGTTCCGCCACTCTGTGGTTCTGCTTGGCAGTAGATTTACTGCCCACTTCGGCTACAAGAGCCCTGTGTTGGTCTTGCTGTTGTTTCCCTTCTCTCGATGGTAGTGCCTTGTAGGAATCGTATCTTGCTAATTACGTCCTTTTCTTTATTGATACTTCTCGCGTTGCAAATTATGGGTCACTGCATCTGGTCTTTTCTGGAGTTTTTACAAAGGTTCTTACAAAAAGTCTTACTTATAATTATCTAGCATATGGCTAGTATCTACATTGTTTTACGCCTTCTTAATAAGCTTTACAAATTTCGGCGCCCTTTTCATGTTACAATTCTAAGATATTTTCAGTCTTAACTTCTACAAGAATCCTAAAATTCGTTTTTTATTTTTGTATAATGTTATGGTGTATAGCATTTTAGTATTTCATGCTCTTAGACTGTCTATGCCTTATCCCTTCACCTTAATCTATGGTACTATTGGTGTTATTTTTGTTTTTGTTTTTATTGTAACTTTCTTTTTCCCACCTTCCTCTCTCTTCATTCTTCTTTCTCCTGACGATCTTATCTGAAACATAATCTTAAAATATTGTGCTGATTATTTACCAGTAATAGAATTAGTCTTCAAACTGTTTGATATGGCTCAAATGGTGAATTCCTAAGGTTTTGCCTGTTTTTGGGTTCATTAGTTCCACAGCATTATCATGAGCAATTCAGCTAGTTATAACAGGTCCTTTGTATGCAATGTAAAACTTATGTATTTTGTGTTTCTGTTTGCTGGAGAGATGGTGTGTTTTTAGAAATACTTTCTAGCCTACTGAGAATGTTATTTTAATTACTGTTCTATCTCTTCTTTCTTTGCTTTTAATTGCTGCCTTTTTGATGTTGGAGAGTGCTGTTGCTATGACTTGTTTGTGCTGTCTACGTGGTACAATAGGAAATGTAACATTTTCTCTGGTTATGTTTGGTGGTTCAATATTTTTAGGTACAGTAACTGGAGGTAGTAGTGTAGTGCTATGCAGCATTTGATTTATTACTTCTTGAAAATCTTTAAGGTATATATCCCAAGTGTTGTCTTTTGCCTGCATATAATCGGCATAAAGTGCCCATGTCCTTCATAGATCGTTCTGCTGGATTTACGCTAGGTTTGTACTTAGATATGTAGATGGGTTTTATTTTGTTTTGTTTTAACGTGTTCTGCAGTTGCACTGAATTATATTGTGGGCCATTATCCGAAATTGTTCGTTCCACTCGATCTACTTGTCTGAGAAAATATTGTCTAAATGCTTTACTTATAGTAAGACCTGTTGCCCGTTTTAATGGCGTCAAGGTAACACATTTAGAAGTAAGTTCCAAAACGCAAATATGAAAATATATCCATTTTTTGTGCGTGGGAGGGGGCCCCATCAAATCTGTTGCCGCTATTTGTTTTAATCTCTTTGGGAGTATTGGAAACATAGGTGGTTTAGAAAGTGACGTGTTTAGTCCTTAAACATTTTTTTTTTTGCATTTCACTAATACTGTTCTAATTCGTCTTTCGATATTAGGAAAATGGCTGGTTTGTTTTCTTTTCAAAAAAACATTTCCTTGATCCAAAGTGGCCATTACTTAAATGTGTATACCATATGTACTTACTAATTAGTTCATCTGGGATATAAATTAACCATTAATTCGTTGCAACATTTCGTCTAAAAAATAAAACATAGTGCTGTCGAATGTCTCGAAAATCCTTACTTCTCCACTTGTGTTTGATTCCTAGTATTTCGTGATCCTTGTCCTGTGCTTTGCCTATGTTTTTCAATGCTATCGTAATGTAGTTTTCGAAAGGTGCTTGTTTCATATAGTACTTTGTAAACTGGTCTTCTGCTGCTTCCAAACCTATGTTATTGGATGTACCCGGTGGACATCGTGATGAAGCATCTGCTAATACATTCGCTGGTCCTGGTATGTGCGTAATAGTGAAGTCAAATTCTTGTAGTATTAACATCCATCTGGGTAAACTCCCATGAGTTACTTTGGCGGATAACAGATATTCTAATGCTTTGTGGTCAGTGTATACTTCTGTTTTTCTTCCGAGTAGGAAGTATCGAAAACGTTGGAAGCCCCATACAATGGCCAATGCTTCCAGCTCCGTGACAGACTACTTTTTCTCGCATTTTGTGAGTACCCGACTGGTAAATGCAATTGTTCTATATGATCCTAGCCTTTCCTGTTCGTATTCTTGTAATAAAACAACTCCTAAGCCTGTTTTCGAGCTATCAGTGGCCATACAAAAATTTTGTATTGTGCCAAAATCGGTGCTGTTGTTAGTGCGTTTTTCACTTTTAAAAAGTCTTCAGTGGCTTGGTGATCCCATACCCATGGCGTGTTTTTCTAGTCAATGCACATAGGAGTGGTGTTGCGAGAAAGTCGATCCAAATAAAATTTTTATATAATCTGGTAAGACCTAGAAATTCTCTGAGAGTTTTCTTATTATATGGAGTACAGGTTTCTTTATTTCCGTTAGTTTTTCTGGTTCAGGCATTACCCCTTTCTCGGAAATTGTGTGTCCTAGAAATTTGGCCTCTCGCCTTCCCAATTTGGATTTTGTTATATTTACTGTGACCCCATACTCATTCATGATCTGTAAAAACTGATTTAATGTGTCGTTGTGATTTTCCCAAGAGAATTCTGCTATAATCACATCATCAACATAACAAGTAATTTTTTATAAAATTTCTGACTGTGTATGGTTTTAAATCCCCTAATAAACGCTGCTGATGATATGTTTAAACCAAATGGAAATCGTTTAAACTGGTAACATCTACCGAATACGACAAATGCTACAAAATTCCTACATTCTGGGGCCAATTCTATTTGCCATAAACTACTCCGTAAATCAGTTGATGAAGATATCTTAGCACTGTGGAAGTTTTGTATCAATTCCTGTAATTTTTCTAGGCGATCTGTCTCAGTGATTATGATTGTGTTGATCTGTCTATAATCAAGCACTAACCTGATGCTCCCATTTCGTTTTTGTACAATATGGAGCGGGCTGTTATATGTGGAGGTAGCTGGTTCAATAATATCATCATCTAACATTTTAGATATCTCCTGGAATACTTTATTTCTGTAGATTAATGCGGTTGTATAGTGTAACACTCTAAATGGTTTGTGCTGTTTTACTTCAAATTTGTACTGAAAGTGTTTAATACTGCTGGTCTTAGGTAAAAATACCTCTGCTTTATCTCGTAAAATACCCGCTAATTCTCTTTTACTGTGTTCCGAGATACCTTGAACTTATTGCAATTTTTCGTCGATTTCTTTATGGACTTCTAACATGAGTTGAGGCGATTCCCCCTTTTGTGCATACCATTCTAATTCTTCATCCTCTTTATCTCGCGTCATTCTTAATTGTTTGTTTATAACTGGTATTTCATCTAATTTTAGCTTTTGCTCAAAGAGAAGTGTAACATTCCCGAATGCTACGCTACCTTTCCCCATATCTATTATCGCTCGTCTCTCATTTAAAAAATCTGCACCTATAATCAAATCTACAGTTAGTTTAGGTATAATCACGAAGTTGGGTTCGATCTTTTGACCTTGACACGAAAGAGTTAACCTTGTTTGTCTCATAACTTCCGCAGCATTGTTTCTAATAGGACCACCTACTTTAATCTCAAGTGTTTTGAGAACTGACAATTCCTCATTGGCATTACACTGCATGAATAAATTTTGAGATCGCAGTCAGTTCACTTCCGCTATCAATTACAATATTGACTGGGATATGCTTTACCATGGCTTTCACAATTGATTGAATTAGAAAGGGGTAGTTCTGTTCCTCTTCTTGCATCAACGAATCTTCCACGGAATCGTACATGAGTCTTTTTAGGAATTTCCCTTGTGAATTCGAACTTTCTGTAGGATAAACTTCGACTGCTACTTCTCTCTTTTATTTCCTCCTCTCTATTTCTTCCTTCATTTACGCTTTCTTCAACATCCTCTGCCTTTTCCTCATCCTCGTCTATCTTCTCCTTCTTCGTCGCTACTTCCACATAATCGCATCCAAATGCTCTAATTATCGCTTCATAACTTCCTTCATTATATACGTTGGGTTGTGTGCCCACTCGTAACTTATTTTCAACTTCTGTCGACTGCGCATTATCCTCATTGAATTCGCTTTCCCTGGTTTCCATCTCAAATAGCTCTGCAATACTCATTACTTTGTCGTTTCCTCCTACATTCGTTGTGCATGCCTATGGTAACTCATCTTCCTCGTCAGTATTCTCCCAATTAATGTCGTCCCAACACGATATTGTTATTTTCCTGTCTTCGTTTTCATCTGGTCCCTGCGGTTTTGTTTCTTCCTTCTTCTCTTCTCGTGATAAGGTATTTACTTCTCTGTTCAAGGTGCTGTAGTTGTCCTGGGTCGGTGCGTCATTCTCTTTGGCATGGGCGCTTAGCTGTCAATTCGAACGTTTATCGGGGTTTGGTGGTCTTACCTTCACCTCTTCTATCTGTATTCTCTTTTCTTGCTCCGCTTGTTGATATTGGTTTCTTTGTTGATAATTTGTCTGTCTATTGGCGCTCCATTGCCCGTTCCGGTTTTCGATATTCCCTCTGTAATAGCTGTTGCCGTTCCTGGGTGAATTATAGTTATTACCATATTCTCTCCTAAACCCATAACCGGTTCTTTGTTGAAATCTATTGTCGTTTCTTGGTGCGAAGTTATCACATGGTTCGTAATTATTGTTTCTTCGTACTGTGTCTTGTGGATTCGCTTGCTTTTTGATTTCGTTTTCACGTGCGCTTCGTAATTTTTTTGAGACATCTTCCGAAAATATGAACTCTAGTTCCCTTAGAATACCTTTAAATGCTTCGATGTCATTGCCTACGCAACCTACTAATGATTGCTGGTATTTCAATGGTAACTCCATCGCGCATAATTTAATCAACTCTCCGTCACTGTATGGTACATCTAAGCATTGATTTTTCTTTGTCATTAATTCGAAAAGTTTCACGGGACTCTTCTTTCCTGAATTTTCAAAATATGGGTTCTGTAATAATTCGTACTTCACTCTGTTCTGTGCTTAAGTGGACCAATATCGCGAGAGAAACTTCTCTCTGAAATCTTCGTACGATCGGCATGTCGCTGCAACATTCTGCATGGTTTCTGCGACTGTTCCTGACATGAGTGCACATATAAAGTCTAATTAGTGTGCTAGCGTCCAGTGTTCTGGTAATCCTAATCGGAATTGATCAATAAAAGTTCGTAAATGTAAAGAGTTTCCTTCTATAAAGTGGTGAAATTTTCTGACTGTGAGGAAATGATCGTTTTCGCACTTCGTCATAGTTCCATATTAAATTTGCGATTCTTCGCCACTTTTGTTCCTGATCATTTCTCCCGTTGTTCTTTTCGGTTGTGGTAGATCCATTGGATATTGTCAACTGTAACTTCCGCGTACCCTTGCGTAGTATCGTTGGAGTGGTACGCAATAATTTTCTTCCATCGGTTGTGAACGTGTAGCTGAATGCATTGCACTGTACTCTTCGCAACCTGGCTTTCCATTGTCAGGTATTGGTTCGGTATCTTGTCTGGCTAACCTTCCTGCTTCATTGCACGATCCAAACTGTCTTGAAAGATACATTTGTGGTTCCGCATGTGTTTGTAGTGCCGTTTGTTCATCAAGAATTTCGAAACGTGTTTGTTGATGTTCAGGCTGTCTGATTTCACGTATGTTACTTTCCGCCTGTGATTGGAATCGCAAATGCGTAATATCTTCAATTGCTTGTTTTTCCGGTGCTGTTAGATACGGATGTGGTTGCAGACTCAGTGCTTGTTCGATCCTGTACAGTTCGTTGTTCAATAGTTTGCAACAACTCTGTTCGCAATTTCTGAAACTGTTGCTTCGATTGCGATTCTATTTTGACTATGCGGTTATCAAATCTTTATCAGCGCTGCTTTTGTGATACTTTTGCGTAAAACACTGTTTTCAACAATTTCACGGGCTGTACCTGCTGCTTGTCTAGTAATTACGTTTATCTATTTCTCTAGTGTCTTCACTTCTCCCTGGATGTTGTTGCCTAATGTTTCGATCTCGTTCTGGGTGTCATTACGTAATGTTTGTACGTCCGCTTGTCCTTGTCAATGTCTGTTCTCAGTTGATTGTGACCTGTTACTAAGTTTCCTATCATTTCTCGAGATTCTTTTGACTTGTCTTCAATATGACTTAGGTGTAACTGATTTTTTTTATTTTGTTTTTTAATCTCACCCATTTGTCTCGTGGTTTCTGCAATTTGTTTCGTTGTTTCTGAATTCTGAATTTTAATTTGGTTCGCAATTTCTTCATTGTGTTTTGTGATGGTTTCCATCAATAATTGTTATAATTCTGCCAGATTGGTGGGTCCTATTGAATTTTCTTCCGACGTCCTACGCTCTGTGTTTTCACCCAAGTGTTGGTTTGCAACCGTTTGCATTGAACTGTGTGGTGACACGTTTCTGCACGAATTCCTTGTACTGTGTGGTGAGGGAGCTCTGATTACTTGTACTATGGGTTCTACGTATTCAAGACGCAAGTTAGAATCCTCATCGACTGTCTCTCTTTTTTCCTGTTCCTCTGTCGTATGCTGACCTAGGTTTGCTGTGACTTAGCGTACATTATCCACGTTATGCTGCGTTATTTGCCCTATTTCTCGCGATGCTGCATCGTCTGTTCTACTGTCCTCTATTCTCTGTCTATGTTCATGTTGGGTCTCTACCTTAATTCGGTCAAGGTCTCGATCTGCCATTGCTAATCTTTCTGAACCCCTTATTTTCTGTTTTAAAGGCAACTCACGCTCCCTACTTCGCGTCAACATGCGGCTCACACGATCTCACGCGTTTCATAAACGTTTTGCTCACACGACTTGACAATCCATTCACTTACTTGTTGGGTCAGAAAACGATGTATCCACCACCTGTGAGCTAGCATTGGAGAGAGAACTTAATTCTAACAATACTAAAATTCACAACTTAATTATGCTATTGTCTCTGCTAGAATGTCTCACGTTCTATTGAAGGCTTTCTTGCTATGTGTCGCTGCAGCTACTATTTTCAGCTATTTATAACTTTAGGAAAAATAATTTTGTTACAAAAAATTTTCAGCAGGTACTTTTCTGGCCTAGTTAGGCATGTGGTCGACCTACAATCATGGTGTTTTACCATCCTGGCAGGGTCGCCATTCTCTAACATTCTGCATGCTGTCTGTTGTTCTATGTCGTGTCTCCCTACCACTTCTGTGCAATGACGCTCTGAGCGTTATTTAAGGAATTGACTAGTTTGAACCTGGGACCTGTTTCTGGGAAGGAGACGCCAGACCACACATGATATGTAGAGATCAGAAGAGTTCAGTGAGACTAGCGATGATATAATCAAATACATAATGATTTCAGCGTCAGCTCCACTGCACTCCCTGTAAAAGAAATTTAATACTAACTAAATTTAGTGGAAGGGGTTCAAGGCTTTCCTACTTTTAGTTAGCTGGTAAAATAACGTCGAAAAAGCAGTTAAGTTTACCATAGGAAATTTTATTCTACTCACAAAACATTGTTTATAAATTGCACTATTGATAAAAGGAAATGTTTCAATACAGGATGGTAAAAACCAACTGCGTTCAACAAAAATGTGAACGAATATTCCCTGAATGGCTTTCCAAGTTCTACAATGGATCTAAGGATGACCTATGCCATATCACATCTATAATCAAGGTTTAAATTAAGTTTCACAAAAGAGAAAACTATCAAAATGGTCTACAGCGTCCCTCAATTATCTTTAATAACTTATCTAACTTGTCATAAATTACAGTGGCTGATGTGGCTTCTCAATAATTATATAACAGAGAAATCATCGCGTTTCACATTTTTACTTCAACACCATGAGCTTTAATTTACGATCGACACTAGTATTACGCAAAAAGGGGGTGTAACAGATGAGACTTCTGCAGTTCTGAGTGAAGCTTTATGCGCTGTTATGCGGCATCGCGTGCGTTCATTACCTTGTCGTTGGTTAGGCAGCTTCAGGGGGGCAGCGGCTGGCGCAGAAGCCATCCAGCTCGCCGTCTCGGAACTAACTAACTGCTCCTTACTACCATTTACCGATGTATGTAAAAAAAAAAAGAAACTATCTGACTGTGTTTTGATCTGACGAATCAGGGTCTCAATGTTAACCTTAAGCTACGCCTACAAAAATTCTGTCTATCTAATGAGAAACGTTATACTTTTCGTGGTGGGGCAATGTTTTTAAAGTTTGCAACATAACAGAGACGCGAAAAAGTCTCACGCTAAAATTTGCAGCTGGCGTTGTCCTAGTGGATAGCTGTCGACGTGAGTGTGTAGTCCGTCCTTTATCGTAGGGCCTTCTAGCTTAACAGGGTTCTGCTCTCGGCTTCTGTTCTCGTTTCTCTCCTCTGAACTGCGTCTGTCTCACAGTGGGAAGGTATGATATGCATTTAGGCATTCTTATGTTAGTCTGTGGTATTCCATTTTCTGACTCATTACTCGTATTACTTTGGTTAATTTAATTTCACGATTTATTCAGGGGTATGAGACATACTACTGGATTTGCTTATGATGTCAGGGTTTTCATGGAAGGTGTTGGATTTGCCTGACACCTTACAAAACATTATTTAGCTGATGGTTCGTTAAGACTAGCATTTCTACTCTTGCAACACCTACAAATAGTGGCCCAAATGAAACATGTGTAGATCAGTGGAAAGCTATAAGGTGATTGATACTGCAGAGAGAAAGATCCGCTTACCCCTAGGAGCACTCTCTCTTAAGCGATCAGAAAGGCTAGTGTTACATTGCCAGTCTATGCAAAACTTCAAACGAAGTACAACTAAGCAAAACTGAGTCAGTGATATCAGGATCTCTACTTACGGGATACCAGCAGCCCCATGAGTCTAGCACCCGAGACGCCAGAAATTTGTTCCTCTCGGCTTTGATGGGTTATACAGACATGACAAATACCCTGAGGTAGGAACTTTAGCAAATAAGTATCCACTCGGACAATCTGGAGTTCAGGGACGATCAGAACGGCGACTATTCTTGCGGCTTCCCTTGACTTGGCAGAAAGGAGATCTGTCTCAAAATTGGAGGGCCCCAAGAAAACACTGGGGACAGGAGTGACCACAATCGTCTCTTCCGGCCAGTAATAATTTCTATGTGCAGCGTCTCGGTGGACGTAGCACTGCTGGAGCCTCTGAGAAGAACTGATGTTGCCAGATTGTACCCATCACTGTCCTAGCCTGGCGGTGCGGGGCGAATCTGCGCACACAATCTGATCACAAAGCTATCTCTGAATAAAGTGACACAAGGACATGTATTGGGTGTTCGTTCGTAACCAACCACGATAACGAGGGTGTTTGACTCTTGGAGCGGTGGGTAAAATTATCGAAATATTTGGTTTGTCTATTGATTTCACAATCTGAAATGTTAAAAAGTTGTTTTGTGGTATTTTGAATATAACTGTCTTTTATGTCTGAAAACTATTTCTGGAAACAGCCAGAAAGCGATTGTGAATGTATCTTCATAACTTCAAAATCTACTAGCCCACAACGCAGCTCGTTGAAAGTGATTTTTTTTTTCAAACAGAGGTGGATACCGTCACGGCCACACCGGCATGATAGCCGACACATGCGACAGGTCATGCAAGGTTAGCTTCGTTAGTAGTGGGTATCATTCAGGTCGATACCTTTGTCGTTGTGCGGTGGCGTTAGTCGGCGGCTGCTTCTGGGTGCCGGTGGTGATGTCTAGGTCAAAGTCAGCACACCTGTAGCAGTTAGGTTCATCATGGTTTTGTGTCCGATAGGTCACATATCAGATACACGTGTAGGTAATGCTGGCGGTTTGTTTGTGCGTCAGTATACGAGCTCGTCGGTTTCATTGCCGTAGCCTGTTGGTCGGCCTTAAAAGCACCTGCATTATCCAGGCAACGTTGCTGCTATGCCGGGGCTTGCCGATGTTGTCGCTTGCGGGTGTATGTTGGCTAGCCATAGATGGTTATGCCCTAGTTAGTGGAGTATTTGGATGCTTATGCTTCCATGTATGGTTGTGTTCATAGTTTTCAGAGTAGGGATGAAAGGAGTGTTCGAGCGTCTCGAGTTCCTGTGTAGTAGTGTGCCGTGTTTTTTGAATACTTCTTTGCGGGTTTGAAGGAGGTATTCGTTGTGAAGATCCACTGTACGTGTGTACCGTGGAGCGTTGCTGATAATCTGCAGGCGCCGCAGGCGTATAGAAGCTGTGTATCCCAAGACGGGAGCTGCGTACGTCATCGGACGTCTAATCAGTGTCCTGTATGTTGACCTAGATACCTTCCCATTCAGTGTACTTTCCCTGTTGAGCATTGGGTACACTAGTCTGAGCCCCGCGTGTGCTCTGTTGGCAACGTATTCGATGTGGTCCTCCCATGTAAGTTTCCCATCCAGCCAGATACGGAGATACCTGATTTTTAAAGTGAAAATAAATGTTTTAACTCTCTAAAAATAATGCAGAGGAGCCAGGAACTACAACGTTAAATAACAAACTACTGTCCTTTAATGAAGCAGTATACACTGACCGTAAAAAGGTAATTAGTAGCCTGCAAACAGTAGCCTGCAGCTGTGGTCTAATGCATGTCTGTCTAGTGATGGAATAATGAACATGTGCATTTGCAGATTATGTTGTTGTACGATGTTTGAATACGTGGGCTCGCACTATGTAACAACGACACGAATGTATTTAACAGGATAGACAACGACATACGTGTGTGTCGTCTTAGATTACGTTGACATGGCTTAAAGCCGTAATATCAGCACTTGATAATGGACTAAGGCCGAAATTGCCATAGTGTGTAATAAAAACTTGTAACACTCACTGGCGTAAACATGATGTCGTTCAAAAAGACGTTTTTCGTTGCGATGGGATCTTCTCATGAAATTTAATCACCAGTTATCTCCTCCGATTGTGAAAACAACTGCTGGCACCCACCTACATAGGGAGAAATGAACATCACGATACAATACGAGAAATCTGGGCTCTCACAGAAAAATTTAAGTGCTCGTTTTTGTTGCGCGCCGTTCTAGAGTGGAACGGTGGAGAAACCACTTGAAGGTGATTCATTGAACCGTCTGCCAGGCACATAATTGTGAATAGCAGAGTAATTATGTAGATGTAGATTTCTTACGGTTGCGAAGGTGTAATCTGTTAACGTCTACAAATATTCGGTTTAAAATTTTTGACACAGTAATAGTAATAGTGATGATGAATTAAGTTTTCGGTGCACTCTATTTGGATCACAATGACTAAAACATTATTATATGAGGGTTGCTAAATTTTATTATTTATCGTAAATGTGACATAACTTAGTAAACCACATCCGTCACTGTAATATATCGATACGCCAACGCATAAGTTAAGTACTTCGAGCAGGTACAGGCCAAAGCCGTCTGTGACAGCGTACGCGAATCAGTGCCCATGTGGAATGCATATGATGCAGCGAGCTGCCATAGTGAATGCGCCAGGTCCACTCTTAAGCTGATTCACACCTGGCGGATAGATCAGCGTATTGAATCAAATGGCTGTCAAAGATGACGTTTACGTGGCTACATAAACAAATTATTGTACTATGTTTTACAAAAGTGAAAGGTAAACAACGTTATACAAATGCTCCTTGGTATTTCCATTACGTAAACTTTTCTGATATAAAGAGAGAGAAACTAATTTAAAGAATTCTTGGTTTATGAAATTTCACTGAAAGACTACGTAATAACATTGGAGAAATTGCTTAGAGAATTCCATTATCGTAAGTACGTAAGCTCTGTTGACGAAATTATGATCTCTCTTTGACAGTCTTCCTCGTAATCGCACTGCTCCAGAGGCAAACACACACACACACACACACACACACACACACACACACACACACACACACACAATGTAAAAGAAAGCATAGTATCAGGAGCAAAGAATTATAAAAGTGCTATTTGGATGTACGTATGTTATATGGCACTGTGTTGCATTTACCGAAAGATTTGTTCTTGTTAATGTGTGACTAACCACACACATTTCTAGTCTGATCATTAAAACGACAGAATTCCTACAATTCCTGTACAAGTTCATTTCGCGAAAGTTACTTAGTTAAAATTTTCCTTTGCTGTGTTCCGAAATCTGGTTGCTGAAATTTATAATGAATTATAATGTAATTACCTGCAAACGGCTGTTGGGTTTTTACTGTAATGCATTAACACTTTCACTGCTGCAAACTAATTAATACATTTAAAATTCTACGTCTCGTAATGACTGAATTATCCAAGTTGAAATTGTTACTGAAAAGCCGTGTCTCAATTTATTAGAGTATGAACCAATAACGTCCAGTATCTTTAGCAATCGTGGTTCCCATGCCACTGAGAAGAGGGTCTGTGGACACCAGCTTCACCGTAGACGAACAGTGACTGTCAATGTGGCGAGGTATCGATTCATAACGTAAAAAAATTGAGCTGAAATTTTCTGCAGCCGGAAATTAGGCTTTGTCACACTGCCAAGCGACCCGGGCTGCTTCACATGCTTGGGATATTTCTTTGGGTTCCAGGCGATAATTTCTGCAGAACGTACGCAGCCGTTATTTGCAACAATGGATGCCCACGCAGTTATTAATTCGAGATTATGGAGATTAAATTTATTCGATATATTAATTTTCAGAACTGACGAGTGCTATGCCCTAGCAGTACTGGTTCTCATTTATCTGGACAGTTCCGAGTTCGTTCCCTAGCATGAAAGTTAGGGTACCCGACAGTTTCTATGAATGCTTTCATTATACTTCTGTCCTCTCCATTGCATACATAATGATTAACTTCTGTACAGTATTCTCTTCCAGTATTCTGTCGATCCACCAGAGCGAAAAAAGTTCTTGCTCTTGTTCTGCCTTGCTCTCTCCTTTCTTGATGACTTTCTGTTTGATAAATGTTGGCTCTTTTTTTCTTCCTCCAATCTTGTTATGGTTTTACGTTATCGATCCACCTATTCATCGTTTGAATACTTAACTTACTAAAATTTCAGCCGCACTTACAGCAACAAGGTCATGTTCAAGTCACCTGCAACATCTTCTTTATGTTCGTTGCTAATCTTCCATAATCTGGTTCAGTTGAACCTCTCCTCTACATCGACTCTTTTTCTGCTTTCTCTAGTGACGTCATCGTCCGAAGTCTACCGGTAATTACAGAAGAACGTACTTCCGCGAACTCGTGTCCATCAAGAAAAGCGTTCCCACTTCTCCTTTAACTGCTTCTTCCTTCTATTTTCATTACAGCTGTAACGTTCATCTTACTGTACCACAACACTTCTTTACGTCAATAAGGCATGTGATTTACACTTCATTTATATATTATACCACAAAATATTTATCTCTTTATTCGTCGACTTCGTCTTAGGATTAATAAAAAAGATAAAGTAAGCACTACATTACATCAGTGATAAAAATCTTGAGTCATTAATTGAAATATTCTACTGGTATTTGTAAATGGAGAAAACTTCTGCCACAGTCGTTATTGAGTCCAGAAAAAAGTGAATTTGATTTGCGAAAGTTATCAAATCAAACTCAAAAGCTGTTTCTTGTTAACTGAGTGAATTCCGTTTCTACAATTAAGGTTCAAAGAGTAGTATTCAGGAAACCAATTAGTCGCAGTGTTCCATCCAGACGAAAGGCAGTCTTCCTGTCGGAACATAAACGCACTTCCTTCTGTGACAGAAAAATTGAAAACAAAATACAGTTATCTCTTCGTTTAATATCACTAACAAAGTGCCTGAGAGACTCCTCTTAAGGCGACAGGGAAGGGAATGTTTAACCATTACATATCCAGACGTTAGAGACAGTCACTCCTGCGGCTGCAAGGTACTCCGCGGTGTGCGTGTCTACGCTTAGCTGCGAAAATCGACACAAAGCGGTCGCCAACCGTAAAACCGGGTCGGACAGAACAACGCTACTAAATCGGCCAGGGGATTCGCAAGAAGAGCGGCGAGGAAATGGCGAGCGCTCGGCATAAATCTGCGTTTCACAGGTGCTTAACTCCCGAGCGGGAATTTTCTTTTCGCAGGTTTTTATTGTGCGCCGCTCCCCGGCTGGTAATGTACAAAATACCCGCGACGCGGCGCCATCAGCGGTAATAACTCGGCGCCAGGGCACAAAGCCCCGCTAGTGGACCGCCAACACTTTGCTTAACCCTCCCATAGAATTGCAAATTTCTATAGTGGCGCGCGCCGCCATCTGGCTGTTGAAGCAGAGATGAAAAGGCAATAAAGGACGAGTCATACAAATTCATGATTTCATTGCGAGATCTGTCTGCTAGCGTGTTTTCGCAGCCGTGGGATTGGAGCGCGCGTGCATTTTCATTGGCGCCGGCGGCGGGTCTCAAGACCCTGCAGTGGCTGCCTGCTAATGCCCTCCTTTTGTCAGTCGGCTGGGGCGCGTGAGCCGCTGACGGCTGCCGGCTGGGACGGGGGAACAAATCTGCTTCATTGCAGTGGCAGTCGTCTGGGACAAGGCGCCAGTTTGTAGTGCAGTACCTACTTTTAATGACCTCCAAGCTATGGAAATATTGACATCCTCTGTAGATAACATTCCCGTCTTACCACGAAGAAAATTGTAAACGTTTGGCACGTCATCAGCATGAGTTCAATGCTGTACTTTGGAAGTGGCCTGTTCACGGATGGAGCTCTCCAATTGTACAAGAAAACACACTCCAAAACGACGCACCACGAAGGATTAATCCGAATGGCAGAAAATCGGTAGATGTGATGTAAATGTATAGACAGCAAATCGTTACAGAAAAATTTTGTGATTTACTAAAGAGAAAGAGCTTCACAAATTGAGCACGCCAGTAGCGGGTTGGTCCACTTCTCGCTCTTATGCAAGCAGTTATTAGGCTTGACTATGATTTACAGTGTTTTTTGCTGTGCCCTATAGAGCTACCGTGGCAGATTCTGTTGAACTGTCGCATTAAATTGTCAAAATCCCGAGGTAGTTGGAAGACCCTGCTGATAATACTGCAAACGTTCATATGGCTGTACGGCTATATGGCGGGAAACAGGCAGCCTGGCATCCCGCCACCGTCTGGGACACCTTCGGCCTAGAATCTCCTCAAATGAAGTAAAATTTTTTTCAGTGATGAGTTTAGCTTCAAACATATCCCCTATGTCGAGGGGGAATATGTCTGGGTGCACCCTGGACAGTAGTGGAATACCCTCTCGAGTGCAGCCCGCCATACAGCCTGACAACCAGGAGTGATGGAGTGCCCTATCTTTTCCTAGCACGTGCTCATTCGTTGGCGATATTCTTCGGCCCGTTTTTTTTGCCATCTGCTGCACGTTTCCAGTGCAGCGCTACGTCGACATATTCTCCGCCCCGTTTTGTTGCTCTTCGTGGCAAGCCGTTCCGGGCTTAAATTTCAGCAAGATAACGTCCCCCGAACGCGGTGAGAGTTTCTACTACTCGTCTTTGCACTTGCCACGTCATACCTTAGCCAGCAAGGTCGTTGGATCTTTTTCCAGTAGAGAATACTTTCAGCATTATGGGCACAGCCATTCCATCATCCCAGATGTTTGACGAAATAACGCGCCGTTTGGACAGGATGTGGCAAGTATCTCGTAGGATGACGTTCAACAACTCTGTCAGTCAACTGCAAGCCGAATAACTAGTTGCTTATGTTCTACAGTTGGAACAATGCGTTATTGACTTGCTCATTTGGTGAAGCCTTTCGATAACCTACTCATATAAAAAAAAGTCTGGAACCGTTTGTTCGTGTGTACACGTACATCACTTATATGGATTTCCGTCCCACTCACGTAAGTCCTTCATGGTCCGCAATTTATTTCTGTCTTACAATCTATTACACTTTCTATCCCGTTACTTTTCATTTTCGTAACTGAACATGTTTCGCCTACTGGCCTTCTAAGTCTTCATTGGTCTACGACAGGAATCATTGTTTTTATTATATTATAAACGCAGTTCTTTTATTTTGTTCAAACTACATTTGTAGTACATAGTGGTACAACATTTAGTTTAACACTAATAATCTTACTCTAGTCGATCATAGCTGCTAACAATTTTTTTTTTCACTACAAGTTCCGGTAACATGGTAATCCTCCAGTAGCAGGTGTACGATGTAATATTAAATCTCCCGATCACTACATGATAAATTCTTGACGTTTATTTGTTATCATGTTTCGAAGTTGATGGCAGTATAAATGTTAACAGCTAGCTTTACTGGGCGAGACTTTCAGTTTACGATCACTAGATACATAAATACCTACACTTTGTTAAGGTAAGAGGTATACCTGACCAGTATGAAACAATTTAGCGAGTAGAAGGGCTACAGTGAATGAGTGTGACACATTGTTTGGGAACACAATGCATTTATTGCAATTCGACCATTCAACAACTTTTTAAAAATAATTATACTAACTTCCCCACTAACACTTCTTTTATTACAAGATTTCGAATGCTAAAAGCACAGTAAATATTACTTACGGATGAGGGAACACACATTTACAAAATGACTGAAATGGCTTCATGCACAATTGTATCAAAGCAGAATACAAACGGCTTTTCAGACAAATACAGCAAAACAGAATATAAATGATTTCCCAAACATTTATAACAAAACAGACATTAATCTCATGATTTCATTTAACTCAGGTGTCAGGTTATGACTTGGACATCAAACTGGAACAAACATCAGTAATCTTAGATAATGCACCCCTTTTAACCTTGAAGTATTTTGAGTGAATGGTAGACTGAAATATGCTCAAACAATGAACAACATAATCTCAGGCCTTCTCTCCTATCGACTCCAACAAGAACACAAAATAACGTTAGCGTGTGATGGCAACCGCCACTGTCACCGCAGTTGAACAGCGAGCAGCGTCCAGCTCAGAGACCGAGGTGAGTTGTTGGTACTTCCGGACCGAAGGATGAATGCGGAAGGACACTCTACCAATGTGCGCGATAAGCTGCACCACAGTCGCGCTGTTCTCAGAACCCCGCTACGGCGAAAGGCATGCCTCGGAATTCAAGCCAGCGCAACTTATAATGTCTAGCGGTCGGCACAAACAAAAAGGTTAGTTTGAAAATCTGATTGTTTACTAGGCGTGATAATGTTAGAAGTGCAATTATTTTATCTTCTTCGAACATTTAAACTGACTCCCCATCCTCATGTAAAGGGAGTAAATTTCGATTCGAAACAAAGGTTAATTTCTCAGTGAAATGATTTCCAGATGTGCAAGAATCGATAAGGGTGAGCAATGAAATTCCATAACTGACAGAGGATTAAATACTGCATTCTCATTTTTGTCGCCTGACTTTTCTAGATCAGTCAGGCATGAAGTTGTTGTTGTTGTTGTCCTCAGTCCTGAGACTGGTTTGATGCAGCTCTCGACGCTACTCTATCCTGTGCAAGCTTCTTCATCTCCCAGTACCTACTGCAACCTACATCCTTCTTAATCTGCTTAATGTACTCATCTCTCGGTCTCCCTCTACGATTTTTACCCTACACACTGCCCTCCAATGCTAAATTTGTGATCCCTTGATGCCTCAAAGCATGTCCTACCAACCGATCCCTTCTTCTAGTCAAGTTGTGCCACAAAATTCTCTTCTCCCCAATCCTATTCAATACCTCCTCATTAGTTACGTGATCTATCCACCTTATCTTCAGCATTCTTCTGTAGCACCACATTTCAAAAGCTTCTATTCTCTTCTTTATCAAACTAGTTATCGTCCATGTTTCACATCCATACATGGCTACACTCCAAACAAATACTTTCAGAAACGACTTCCTGATACATAAATCTATATTCGATGTTAACAAATTTCTCTTCTTCAGAAACGCTTTCCTTGCCATTGCCAGTCTACATTTTATGTCCTCACTACTTCGACCATCATCAGTTATTTTACTTCCTAAATAGCAAAACTCCTTTACTACTTTAAGTGTCTCATTTCCTAATCTAATTCTCTCAGCATCACCCGATTTAATTTGAATACATTCCATTATCCTCGTTTTGCTTTTGTTGATGTTCATCTTATATCCTCCTTTCAAGACACTGTCCTTTCCGTTCAACTGCTCTTCCAAGTCCTTTGCCGTTTCTGACAGAATTACAATGTCATCGGCGAACCTCAAAGTTTTTACTTCTTCTCCATGAATTTTAATACCTACTCCAAATTTTTCTTTTGTTTCCTTTACTGCTTGCTCATTATACAGATTGAATAACATCGGGGAGAGGCTACAACCTTGTCTCACTCCTTTCCCAACCACTGTTTCCCTTTCATGCCCCTCGACTCTTATGACTGCCATCTGGTTTCTGTACAAATTGTAAAGAGCTTTTCGCTCCCTGTATTTTACCCCTGCCACCTTTAGAATTTGAAAAAGAGTATTCCAGTTAACATTGTCAAAAGCCTTCTCTAAGTCTACAAATGCTAGAAACGTAGGTTTGCCTTTTCTTAATCTTTCTTCTAAGATAAGTCATAAGGTCAGTATTGCCTCACGTGTTCCAACATTTCGACGGAATCCAAACTGATCCTCCCCGAGGTCCGCATCTACCAGTTTTTCCATTCGTCTGTAAAGAATTCGTGTTAGTATTTTGCAGCTGTGACTTATTAAACTGATAGTTCGGTAATTTTCACATTATTCTTCTTGAAGTCTGAGGGTATTTAGCCTGTCTCATACATCTTGCTCACCAGCTGGTAGAGTTTTGTCATGTCTGGCTCTCCCAAGGCAGTCAGTAGTTCCAATGGAATGTTGTCTACTCCGGGGGCCTTGTTTCGACTCAGGTCTTTCAGTGCTCTGTCAAGCTCTTCACGCAGTATCGAATCTCCCATTTCGTCTTCATCTACATCCTCTTCCATTTCCATAATATTGTCCTCAAGTACATCGCTCTTGTATAAACCATCTATATACTCCTTCCACCTTTCTGCCTTCCCTTCTTTGCTTAGAACTGGGTTGCCATCTGAGCTCTTGATATTCATACACGTGGTTCTCTTCTCTCCAAAGGTCTCTTTAATTTTCCTGTAGGCAGTATCTATCTTACCCCTAGTGAGATAAGCTTCTACATCCTTACATTTGTCCTCTAGCCATCCCTGCTTAGCCATTTTGCACTTCCTGTCGATCTCATTTTTGAGACGTTAGTATTCCTTTTTGCCTGCTTCATTTACTGCATTTTTATATTTTCTCCTTTCATCAATTACATTCAATATTTTTTCTGTTAACCAAGGATTTCTAGCAGACCTCGTCTTTTTACTTACTTTATCCTCTGCTGCCTTCACTACTTCATCCCTCAGAGCTACCCATTCTTCTTCTACTGTATTTCTTTCCCATATTGCTGTCAATTGTTCCCTTATGCTCTCCCTGAAACTCTGTACAACCTCTGGTTCTTTCAGTTTATCCAGGTCCCATCTCCTTAATTTCCCACATTTTTGCAGTTTCTTCAGTTTTAATCTACAGGTCATAACCAACAGATTGTGGTCAGAGTCCACATCTGCCCCTGGAAATGTCTTACAACTTAAAACCTGGTTCCTAAATCTCTGTTTTACCATTATATAATCTATCTGTTATCTTTTAGTATCTCCAGGATTCCTCCATGTATACAACCTACTTTCATGATTCTTAAACCAAGTGTTAGCTATGATTAAGTTGTGCTCTGTGCAAAATTCTAGTAGGCGGCTTCCTCTTTCATTTCTTAACCCCAATCCATATTCACCTACTATGTTTCCTTCTCTCCCTTTTCCTACACTCGAATTCCAGTCACCCATTACTATTAAATTTTCGTCTCCCTTCACTATCTGAATAATTTCTTTTATTTCATCGTACATTTCTTCAATTTCTTCGTCATCTCGAGAGCTAGTTGGCATATAAACTTGTACTACCGTAGTAGGTGTGGGCTTCGTATCTATCTTGCCCACAATAATGCGTTCACTATGCTGTTTGTGGTAGCTTACCCGCATTCCTATTTTCCTATTCATTATTAAACCTACTCGTGCATTACCCCTATTTGATTTTGAGTTTATAACCCTGTAGTCACCTGCCCAGAAGTCTTGTTCCTCCTGCCACCGAACTTCACTAATTCCCACTATATGTAACTTTAACCTATCCATTTCCCTTTTTAAATTTTCTAACCTACCTGCCCGATTAAGGGATCTGACATTCCACGCTCCGATCCATAGAACGCCAGTTTTCTTTCTCAGGCATGAAGTATGCACCATTAATCAACAGTTTTGCCTAGTTCGTATTACGTTTTCTCCCTGATCTGTTGGTGTACACATAATATGGCTTTGCTTCATTCTGCACTTGGTTTTTGGTTAGCCGTTCACTTCGTGAACTCCGTCGTCGTCTACCTCAGGAACCATTTGTTGTTGCACCAGTCAGTGCGGTACCGACAGTGAGAGTTGTAATAACTGCGTTCTGTCTACGCAGAACAGGTTATGAAAGTGGTGACGAGGACATTCCCACTGTTGGACTCCGCCAGTGCAGTATGGAACCCGAGTTTTTAAACTGATCGCAGCAGCAGTTGCAGCTAGATTCCAGTAGTCGCAGGAACACGAGCAGCACTGGGAACTCAAACAGAAATAGCAGAAGTTGCTATTGCAACTACTGCAAAATTTACTGTGTGTGTGACTAGGGCCTCCCATTAGGTAGACGGTTCGCCAAGTGCCAGCCTTTTGATTTGACGCCACATCGGCGACTTGCGCGTCTATGGGGATGAAATGATGATGAGTAGGACAACACAACACCCAGTCCCTGAGCGGAAAAAATCTCCGACCCAGCCGGGAATCGAGCCCGGGCCCTTATGACATACTGTCGCGCTGACCACTCAGCTACCGGGGGCGGACGCAAAATCTACTATAGTCTGTAGATGCAATTTCCCCGTCCCCCCCGTCCGCCATTCGGTTGCTTCGCCGTTGACTTGTTCCTCACTGCAAGGCAAGTCAAGGGCCTGAGCTAGGGCATAACTCTCTCCTAATCATAAGCCGTAAGAACTGGTGCAAAAACCACGGCCACCGTCTGACGTCATCAGTATGGGTTTTCCTCACGTTTACGGTTTGCTGGCTGACTTTCGTGGTCACCAAACCCATTAGTTGTAGCTAGGCTCAAATTTAGCCAGTGTGTTACGCTATGTGAGCACATTTATCCTGCTTGTGATGCTGACCGGCAAGGCTTTTTACTGTGCTTCTGTGGTGCCAACTCAGTAATCCATGAAGTCATTATACGTCGTGGTCTTAACAGAGAAATTAGTGCGAAGTCTTCAGAGTCGTCTGATCTAACACTGTGCGATGTGCAGAAACTTGCCAAAGGTCACAAAGTAAATGCGTTAGCCAAGCTACATTTCACGACCCCTGTGGTTTCGACGATGTTAGTAGTATTAGTCGCCGCTTCGCCCTTCGATCAGCTGATAGTTTATCATCCGATTTACAGAGCACCATTCGTCCGTTTTTCTAGCAACTCGGAATTCATTAGCTAGAGCTGTAGTTAGCGATCCAATGCCCTCATGTGCAGTAGAGCGTAAACACTAAACCTCTTGTTCGCCGTCGGCGTGTTCCAAAGCGAACAGAGGCTCATACAACGATATCCTTCACGTCGTTCTCATATAATTCCCAAAAAGTTCGTGCAATCAAATCTTACCTACACTGCAGCTCATGGTATCAACGGCGTCACTGCCGTTTCCGTGACGCCACTTGTTACGCATGCCGAAAGACCAGTGTCTGTCTCGGCCGACATGCGACAAGAAGGTTGGCTCTCAGCGCTCGTGCACACTGTCTTGCCTGCGCTCGTAGCAGCACCAGAATGGATGCAGAGGTTCATGTAACAACTGGACGTTAATCGGGCGACAGCAGATTTCCAATTGGAAACAGCGGCAGCTGTATCTCTGATTAATGAGGACACGTACCGGCACACTGGCTGCCCGCAACTGATGTTCCCTCAGTCCAAAGTGGTGACGTGCGATTGGCAGTCAATCCCATTGTGGAACCAGATTTTATTCGGTTCTAAGAACAAAACTGTTACTTCACAACTAACGCAGCCAGTGTACAACACTTAGACGACAACTAACATCTTTAGCTTAGACACTTTTGTGCTTTTTTTGTTTTCCAGTTCAACTGCGATACCATTCACAGAGGTTGATAGTACGAGGGCTGTTCGGAAAGTAAGGTCCGATCGGGCGCGAAATTGAAACCACAGTAGAAATCAGATGAAGCTATGGATGGATGTGTTGAGCATTGCCTCTAGTACGCCCGCTGATGTGTCATGTCACTCTTTTAAGTTCTGTGCGCACAATGAGCACCTAAAGATGCCTACAGCAATAGCGTCTCCCGCCAAGCATGAAAGTCTGGTCAGAGATTTCGCCTAGTGCTCTGCAACCCTCATAACATTCATGCATTTCCTTCTTCATGACAATTCTCTGCCGCTCTCTAGCAGGGCAATGAAGACGCTCCTGCATGTCCTACTTGCTATAAAGGCAGCATTTAGGCATACACCGTGCGATGTAGACTAGCGTAGAGAATTAGTGGAAATAACAGGCGGCGGTCTTGTATGGTTAGGATATTGATAAGTTGGTACTAATCTACTACAGTCGTCTAAGACGGAGAGGTGACTGTGTAGAGAAATAGCAGGTAGGTGTAACTAACTGTCGCGAAACAAACATTTTTGATTTTGAGAGTGGGTTCCATTTTGCGACCTATGGGATATTATTTTCCGAATATCCCTCGTGTTATAATGACTGTGTGACGTCTGCTCTTTTCGACATGTGAATAAACATGCCTAGATCCTGATTTCGAATCTTGGTCCAGCAGACATTGTCACAAGTCACTGCTGATTCCGCATGAAAGTAGCGATGCTGCTGACATGAATAATTCCCTCCTTTTCTTACGTTTACTCCCCTCACCAATTTTCATTAGCTTTATATGTTATATGTGACATTTAAGCACCGGTTGAACCTACGTTGGTTGTGCAACAATATTCCAGACTTTTGTAACTTTAAAACAATAGGCAGTGGTAAAATTTTGTAGACCTTTTCCAGTTCATTTCGCTGTGCACGCGTAAGTTGAAGGAGGTCGAAATCAGATTTCAAAGAATGAGATTTATGTTCACAGTTCGTCTAGCCAGTAGGGTACGCCCATGGAGGTACTTCAGAAGCTTAGTAGATGACTACTAATTTGTGATGATTTTACGTCTGCTGTTAATGTTCAAGTAAATGTTAACGTACATCCAATTCCTAGGCTGGAGGAACTGTTGGCAAAATTGCCTAGTGGGCTGTTATTTTTCGAAGATAGATCTCGCTTCCACCTACTTTCAGCGGGATGTAGATAATCAGATGAAATCGTTTTTAGTGTTTATTATGCTATTCAGCGTAATTTCCATGCTTAACGACTTGATTGGCTAACTTCAATGCCAATTAACTAGGAATCGCAGCAACACGTCAAATTTTTTTCTTAGCAATTATTTCTCAGGGCCATCTACTCCGCAACATCTTTAAAATCTTTCTTGACTGTTTCTTACTACCCTGTATAGCTATGGTACTAACTTTCACCTGATAACTGATCAAAACCGCTTATTTCCCAGTTTAGTCCCCATTCTAAACTTCCCGATAACACCGAGCAGCAGCTGCAACGGTGGGCGTTGTTCTTGAGCAGCTGTTTCTATGAGATCCACTGTCAACCAATCACACAGCACTCAAATCCAGACGGACTTTCCCATTCGTCGTGTGGGCCAGATGCTCGGTATGAAGCGCAGTGTTTCGGCTCGGACGTCAATGAACGACACAGTGTCGACAAAATCCAGATTACGGCGCTCGAAGTGGATCCAGAAACAGGCCGTGAATAATATGGTGGGGCTGGCCGGAGCTCCTGCTGTGGCGTGCTGTGTCGTGATTGATTGCGTATTGTGAAATTTCACCAAGACTGAAATAAAACCAGTTACTTATTACTAATGTAACATGTGATTTTATTTAATCACTGCTTTTCCCGGCTAATGGTCGTTATTTCGTTGAAGAAATTTCTACCTATGAACGTGTAGCAATGTTGTTTTGTCAAGCAATGTAAATGGCACTAAGTTCATGCACAAAAGTAATTATATTTAATCAGCAAACAAGCTAAATATATGATAAGTAAACTAAACTAAGAAAGAGTAATGGTTTTTAGTAATTTTCAGTGCTGTGGCAAAATAATCGCTTTACTAGTTTCTGATCGTTTATCGAATTTAACGCTACTGTTATTCCAGGAGGGCACACTTTTCTTTAAGCAAAATGATCAGGTTTGTCACACAATACCTCACGCACACAACTTTAATGTATCGTTTCATTTTAAATATTTCATAAAAGTTGTTACGAAATAGGTGCTGTTTGTATTCATAGAAGTTCACTACATTTAGAGATTACTCACAGTGCAACTGGAATTTGTTAACTCAGTGTGGGTTCTGGGCCACCAGCACACAATTACTATCGCAGTTATCACTAACAACATTTATATCTGTATAGAAAATCAGTTTAAAACTGCCGCTGCAATATTTCACTAAGATGGTGGCCAACATAAGAAAATCACTCACCGATCCTCTTTCAGGCTCTGTTTTACTACTAACAAATAATATATACTAATCTTTTTCTACCTTCACTATACGCATTAACTTTTGAAAATATTTCACAATGTTAATCACTTATTATCTAGCATTTACCAATAAACCGCTCTGAAGATCAATAGCCCTAACGGCTGCGCTTCTTTATAGCTGATCAGAAAACTTGACATTTATACAGGACGAGAATCACAATGAAATAAAACTCCAAACAAAGAAGATTCACATCAATGACACGTAAACTCTATTTTTTCAGTTATTAAATTACCAACATAATAGTTTTTTTACACACCTCTCTGTTACGAGACATCAATAACATATTTATCAGTACAAACAATTCGAACAAGAAGAAGAATTATTCTAGAAGAATCATAGATAATAAAAGATGTAGATCTTTCTCCATGGGTATTGTCTGAGATATAGTTTACAAAATATTAAATAATTTCATTGACAATAATTATTCATTATTTTACTGACGATGAAGTCCTTTTTAGTAATATCACGAAATCGTCATTCACATTCCACACACAATGCTGCCGCGAATATTATTCTGAATAAAATACAGGCCTGGATATTGCACTGCCTAAGTACACTAACGTGAAGTAAACATTCACCATACTACTAGAAGTTTCTATGATGCCGGTCTCTGCAGAGGATGAAAAGACTGAAAGGGAGTATGATGAAATAAAAGAAATTATTCCGATACTTACGGAACACACAACTATAACTCTCGCAAGGGATTTTGTGTCGATAATAGGAGAAGAAAGAGAAGGAAAAATAGTAGAATACCGTACACTGATGGAAAGGAAAGGAATGAAAGTAGAAGCTACCTGGTAGATTTTTACACAGAGTATAATATAGTCATCGCTGATACATGATTTAAAAATCATGTAAGAACGTCGTGTACTTGGAGAAGGTCTGGAGATCAGAAAAATTTTCTGTTCATTACATAAGGGTACAGATTTCGAATCGAGATAGCAAGACATTTCTTAGGACTGATGTGAACTCTGACCATAATTTACTGGTCATGAATTGCAGATTAAAAGTGAATATATTGCATAAAGGTTACAAATTGAGATGTGACCTGTAAAAATCGGAAGAACCACATTTTCTGAAGAACTTCCGCAAACTGTTAGCAACGATTGTTTGAAACGGGAATAGGAAACTCAATCGAACACGGATGGGTAATGTTGAGACTTGGAATAGTGAACGCATCAGTGACTCAAATACGCGAAAGCAAAGGCCAGTATAAATCCCACAGAAGATATTAAATCCAACTGATGAAAAGAGAAAATTAAAAAAAGTATATACACCAAAAGAAGTAGGCAAAAGGAAATACAGATATCTCAAAAATGAAATTCACAGGTAGTGCAAAATAGCAAATCACCAGTGGCTACACGATTAATACAAGGAAGTAGAAGGATATAATAACTACGGGACATAAGGAAGTCGTATTTAGGAAAATTAAAATGAAATTTAGAACTGCATGAATTTCAAGATCACAGATGTCAAGCTGGTGCCAAGCAAAGAAGGGAATGAAGAAAGGTGGAATGAATATAAAGAATAGCCATGCAAGGACAATGAATCTGTACGACATGTTATATAAGGGGTTGAGGAAGTAGGTGAAGGTGAGTGGGAGATACATTGCGAGAAGAATTTGAAGAGCACTGAAACACCAAAGTGGAAATGAACCTTACAGAGAAGACGACGTTACCTCAGAATTATTGAGTTCCTTGTGTGAGCCAACCGCGACCAACCTGTTCCACCTGGTGGGGAAGATGTATGAACGGGCTAAACGGCCTTTTACTTCAAGAAGAATGTAGTGATTCCATTTCTAAAGAAGACAGATGCTGATGCCAGTGGTTATTATCGAAATATCAGTTTAATAAGTCAACACATACTACACAAAATATTGGCAGAAGAATGGAAAAAGTTCTAGAAGATGAACTTGGGAAAGATTCGTTTGGATCCTACATCTATATCTACATCCATAAACCGCAAGCCACCTGACGATGTGTGGCGGAGGGTACTTTGATTACCTCTTTCGGTTCTCCCTTCTATTCCAGTCTCGTATTGTTCTTGGAAAGAAGGATTGTCGGTATGCCTCTGTAGGGGCTCTAATCGCACTGATTTTATCCTCATGGTCTCTTCGGGAGATGTACGTAGGAGGGAGCAATACACTGCTTGACTTCTCGGAGAAGGTATGTTCTCGAAACTTTAACCAAAGCCTGTACCGAGCTACTGAGCGTCTCTCCTGCAGAGTCTTCCACAGGAGTTTATCTATCATCTCCGTAACGCTTCCGCGATTACTAAATGAAGCTGCTCTCCGTTGGATCTTCTCTATCTCTTCTATCAACCCTATCTGGTACGGATCGCACACCGGTGAGCCGTATTCAAGCAGTGGGCGAACAAGTGTACTGTAACCTACTGCCTTTGCGTCCAGACTGCATTTCCTTAGGATTCTTCCAATGAATTAGTCTGGCACCTGCTTTACCGACGATTAATTTTATATGGTCATTCCATTTTAAATCGCTCCTAATGCCTACTCCCAGATAATTTATGGAATTAACTGCTTCCAGTTGCTGACCTGTTATATTGTAACTAAATGATAAATTATCTTTCTTTCTATGTATTCGCAGCACATTACAGTCTACATTGAGATTCAGTTGCCATTCCCTGCACAATGCGTTAATTCGTTACAGATCCTCCAGCATTTCAGTACAATTTTCCATTGTTACAACCTCTCGATATACTACAGCAGCATCCGCAAAAAGCCTCAGTTAACTTCCGATGTTATCCACGAGGTCTTAATACATAATGTGAATAGCAACGGTCCTACGACACTCCCCTGCGGCACACCTGAAATCACTCTTACTTCGGACGACTTCTCTCCATTGAGAGTGACATGCTGCTTTCTGTTATCCAAAGAGATGTAGGCTCACCTGAAATAAATATATACTAGGACGTTTCTGAGAAGAAAGCTTGAAGAAAGACAAACTTACGTTGATGGAATTTGTAGGTTTAGAAACGCTTTTCACAATGTCGACTGGTCTCCACTCTTGGAAGATCTGAAGTTAGATGGGTTAAAGTACAGGAAACTAAGGGTTATTTGTAACTTGTACAGAAATCAGACTGACCTTGTGAGATGTGAATACATGGAAGGGAAGCAGTGGTTGAGAGTCATGGCAGATGCTGTAGTAGCCTATCTAAATTGTTACTCAGTATGTATCTTGAGGAAGCAGCAAATGAAACACAGTAAAAATTTTGGGAGGGAATTGAAGTTCAAAGAGAAGAAGTGAATACCTGGATATTTGCCACTGAGAGAGCGAAGGTCACTGATAAGCAGATAAATGGAATTGATACGGTCTTGGAAGGAGCCTATGAAATGGTCGACGAAATCAAAACAAGGACAGTGGAATGTAGTCAAATCAAATAAAGCGATGCTGAGGTAATTACGTTAAGTGGTGAAACATGTACTGGATCTGTTTTTCTATATGTGCAGCAATACAAATGGTAATGGCCGAGCCCGCATCTCGTGGTCGTGCGGTAGCGTTTTCGCTTCCCACGCCCGGGTTCCCGGGTTCGATTCCCGGAGGGATCAGGGATATTCTCTGCCTCGTGATGGCTGGGTGTTGTGTGATGTCCTTAGGTTGGTTAGGTTTAAGTAGTTCTAGGTTCTAGGGGACTGATGACCATAGATGTTAAGTTCAATAGTGCTCAGAGCCAATTTGATAACGGCCGAACTAGAGACGTTGTAAAATTCAGACAGGCAACACAAAGAAAAGAATAATTTTTGAGGTAGTGGGTCGCGATTTAATGACACTTAATATTGAGCTATTAATAACAGAGGGGAGCAAAGGTCAATATTTATCGGGGATGGTGGGAGAGCAAGCGACACTTTGTGGGCGGTGGAGTGGACTATTTCCTTTACTCAGTGGATGAGATGTGAGTGAAACATCGCTGGTTCCACTATTAGTCATTTATTGAGACATAAGGTCGTTTAAACAAACAGAGTGATACAATGTGCTTTAACTTGCTCGGTTCCTCATGGCTGCGGTGCGGCGCGGGGTCGCAATGTGCAGATTCCACTGACCGATGATATAGCGACGGCTCGTTTTCCAGCGGAGCGCCGGGCAGCGTATTCTTCCCTCAGTATGGTGACCCTGACACTATGCGGCGGCGGTTCTGCCTTATCCTTGTGAATTCGCTCTTTTCGTTATTAATAAGCGACTGCGGCGTGGCACGGAGTGCGCCGTCCCGGAATCGAACCAGACATCCTCAAGTTCGGCATCTTCTGACGGAATTCATCAGCCTCAAGGTTCACAGGTGAACCATTTGGTGGTGCTATAGCCCCTTTGTCCTCTCCAGTCACCTGGGTAAGTACCACGTGAATTTCTTTCTGATAACATCTGGGATGGCATCTTCCTTGTTGACCTATTAGCTTGGTACCGACATCTTCTTCTGTCAAGCAGTGTAGCAGCTACGTCGTTGCAGCGAAATATGACGTCTACTGACTCATTATCAGTTCGTCCGTCCAGGAGACGTTTCTTCAACTTTTCTTTCTCTCTCTGAGGACTCCTCACAGGCCTGTTTGTCGAAGATATTTATTTCGCGTTCTCGCCAATGTGTCAAAGTTTCTAAGGGAGGTACTGACGCTTCTGTCGTTGATCTATACTTCTCACGTTGGGCAGAAACATCATGAATGTTTGCACACGTGTCGGGTTGCCTTGTTTTACCTCTGTACTGGAGTGGGCAGGCATTTCTCTGTCGTCCTCTACAGCATCGCCAAATATGTCTCACATGTGAGTTCAGTAGGCTGATAGCACCTGGAGCATTGACCGCTGATGTAAGAGCTGCACTGGTCGTTGTTCACCTTGGAAGCACTCCCGTCTGCCTGATTGTTGAACAGTCGAAGTGCTGACTGCTGTTGTGCAAACTCCGCTGGGCATTGGCATTGTTGTTTGACTGCTGCCACTTCCGAGTATTGTGACTGAACGTGTAAAAGTCTCTAAACTGTTCACTTAAACTAAAATAAGTCTTTACGTATATTTCTGCCGGATCTCTGCTCTGAACAACCATACATAACATGTAATAATTATACACACTTATTATACATCTTACATTCCTCACTCATCCAGAAAAACTGGTCCCCGAATTTTCTCCTATGACCATCTACAAATGAGTAGCAAACAAGAAACGAAAACAAAGTTAAAACCTTAATCTGTGAGGAAAATTATGTAATACATTCAATCTGTTATAGTTTGAAATACATCACCATTAAGAAAATTTCTGAAAGTAATGTTAGAAGCACGGTAGAATGACGATCAGTAACAATACAATGAAGTAGCAAACAACAATTATCTCGACGTACATTTTAGCATTATATGTCAATGCTCAGGATTTTTGTAGCCCATTCAACTGGAATTTGTTGCACTGATATCTTATCGTGGGTCTTGTATTTTCATCTGATACACAGGATGTAAGTACAAAGTATAATTATCAACAAGGAGGCTCCAGAAATACCTGTTCCCAATAACATAATTCAGGTTTATATTCGTCTTTCAACTGTACTATATGCTCAATCATAGTGTTAGCATCAATCTTGACTTGTTATGCAGTGATAAGAATATCTAATGACTGCTAGGAGGAGGAAACAGAGAAGTTGTTTAGATAACCAGATTTTGAGGAGTCCATAGTTGCATAGCTGTTTCTGGTCACTAAATTAGTGCATACAATGAGGTGGCAATGGCCGAACTGGCTATGGTTGTGGGTAATTGAAATTTCACGCATGAGAGGGAACATACCATGCCATTAACTATCAGTCCACTATATTTTTAATATGGAAAGTAGTATTGCAATTATTGTACACTTTGTATGTCCGAGATACTGTTATCAATACATTCTACTGAATGACTTGTACTTATTTAAGCAAGTGGTGTCTAATCATTCGTTCGTACATCCTACTATTTAAAACCTATAATTCTCCTTTGTGTACTTTGCTAATTCTCTTTTCTGTACCTGGTTCCCTGTCAGTACATTATCGCTAGAATCTGTGTTATACAAAACTTACTTACTTTTGCCTTAGAATTCTAGATTTTATATTGCGGATGCACAATTGACTGCGGGCAGCTGAAGGTTATATGGGGCCGAGTGTGTGTTCTGTTTTGGTGGACCTTGCGGTCTTCCACTTCACAACAGAATTTTCTACCATTGGTGGCATTATATCTGTTACTCCCCTAAACTACACCCCTGGAAATGGAAAAAAGAACACATTGACACCGGTGTGTCAGACCCACCATACATGCTCCGGACACTGCGAGAGGGCTGTACAAGCAATGATCACACGCACGGCACAGCGGACACACCAGGAACCGCGGTGTTTGCCGTCGAATGGCGCTAGCTGCGCAGCATTTGTGCACCGCCGCCGTCAGTGTCAGCCAGTTTGCCGTGGAATACGGAGCTCCATCGCAGTCTTTAACACTGGTAGCATGCCGCGACAGCGTGGACGTGAACCGTATGTGCAGTTGACGGACTTTGAGCGAGGGCGTATAGTGGGCATGCGGGAGGCCGGGTGGACGTACCGCCGAATTGCTCAACACGTCGGGCGTGAGGTCTCCACAGTACATCGATGTTGTCGTCAGTGGTCGGCGGAAGGTGCATGTGCCCGTCGACCTGGGACCGGACCGCAGCGACGCACGGATGCACGCCAAGACCGTAGGATCCTACGCAGTGCCGTTGGGGACCGCACCGCCACTTCCCAGCAAATTAGGGACACTGTTGCTCCTGGGGTATCGGCGAGGACCATTCGCAACCGTCTCCATGAAGCTGGGCTACGGT
This sequence comes from Schistocerca gregaria, assembly GCF_023897955.1. Classification (NCBI taxonomy): domain Eukaryota; kingdom Metazoa; phylum Arthropoda; class Insecta; order Orthoptera; family Acrididae; genus Schistocerca; species Schistocerca gregaria. The sequence continues at coordinate 623,792,401 of NC_064923.1, forward strand.
CCCGCACACCGTTAGGCCGTCTTCCGCTCACGCCCCAACATCGTGCAGCCCGCCTCCAGTGGTGTCGCGACAGGCGTGAATGGAGGGACGAATGGAGACGTGTCATCTTCAGCGATGAGAGTCGCTTCTGCCTTGGTGCCAATGATGGTCGTATGCGTGTTTGGCGCCGTGCAGGTGAGCACCACAATCAGGACTGCATACGACCGAGGCACACAGGGCCAACACCCGGCATCATGGTATGGGAAGCGATCTCCTACACTGGCCGTACACCTCTGGTGATCCTCGAGGGGACACTGAATAGTGCACGGTACATCCAAACCGTCATCGAACCCATCGTTCTACCATTCCTAGACCGGCAAGGGAACTTGCTGTTCCAACAGGACAATGCACGTCCGCATGTATCCCGTGCCACCCAACGTGCTCTAGAAGGTGTAAGGCAACTACCCTGGCCAGCAAGATCTCCGGATCTGTCCTCCATTGAGCATGTTTGGGACTGGATGAAGCGTCGTCTCACGCGGTCTGCACGTCCAGCACGAACGCTGGTCCAACTGAGGCGCCAGGTGGAAATGGCATGGCAAGCCGTTCCACAGGACTACATCCAGCATCTCTACGATCGTCTCCATGGGAGAATATCAGCCTGCATTGCCGCGAAAGGTGGATATACACTGTACTAGTGCCGACATTGTGCATGCTCTGTTGCCTGTGTCTATGTGCCTGTGGTTCTGTCAGTGTGATCATGTGATGTATCTGACCCCAGGAATGTGTCAATAAAGTTTCCCTTTCCTGGGACAATGAATTCACGGTGTTCTTATTTCAATTTCCAGGAGTGTATTTCAACCAGCCTGCATGACCAACAGTTGTTTTTGTGGGGAACTGTAACTCGATCTTAACTGCTGATGTGATTTCGGGATCCGGGTAAGAACTCTGGTAATCTGTCACAAATTTTGACATCTTTCCTTTAGCAACATAGGGATTGGGTAGAACAACCCATTGTCCAGCACTAAAATCCGGATTTTTAGGGTGTACGTAGCCTAATATCTCCCGCCATTCTAATGCTCTGGTTATCGTTTTCTGTATTTCTTTTCACACGTACTTAACGATTCGAGCAAATTCATTATTGGCTTCACCATTCTTTCCTTCTTTTGGCCTTATAAAATCGAATGGTGACTGCATCATCCTTCCATAAATAACTTCATAAGGCAGCATACCTGTTTCTTTGTGTGTTTTGATGCTATATGCACTTACACAGTATGAATTGATGATATACCAATTGTTGTGTTGGTCATTGATGAAGTAACTAAGAATGTTGCTGATAGTGCCGTAGACCCTTTATGTCCATACATTGCCTTGTGGGTATATTAGGGTGGTACATAATTTACGTTCTTTCAGCAGACAGCATAGGTGTTCATAAGGTTCGACATGAACGTACTACCTTGGTCGGTTATAAGTGCTGCTGGTACTCTGAATTACAAAATCCAATTAATGACCCTATCTTGCACAATGGTGTTTGCTCGTTGATCAGGGAGGCTTACCATGGTTATATATCTTGAGAAATGATTTTTAATAGCTAGTATGTACCTATTCCCAGCTGCTGTTTTATTAAAGGGACCATAACTGTCCAATTCTGATATTTGAAAGGGATGTGATGCTTCTGGGTGTTTTGTAATGGTATACATTGATGGCAATATTGTCTTTGCTGGGTGCATGGTATGCAGTTGTACATGTATTGTGCCACATATTGCTTTCTTGTCCCCTTCCCCCCCAGCCCTTGAAACGTTCAGCAATGTGTCTTGCAACAGTTCTTTGTCCACCCTGACCTGAAAGAATGTGATGATGGGCCTCTTGCATGACTTCCCGTCAGAAGTGTTTGTAAACCACGATTATCAGTCCGAGTCTACTTGTTCGATACAGGACCCCATCCTATAGACAAAACAGCCTTTCTGTCGCATATCTTTTGCAGTCTGTGACTGAAGCCTGTGCTTTTTACCATTCTTCTGCATCATGACCTACAGCACCTGAAATATTTTGTACCGTAGATCACACTCAGTAACCTCTTTCCCGTTATTGAGTAATTCCTGTATACTGTATTTAACTGACTACATGTATAGCCTACTGGATGTTCTGCGCTGTTAATGTTTTGACCCAAATATCCAGATGCATCGCGGGACAGGATGAATTCTTTTCTGAAATCTGGATATGTTAATACAGGATTATGCGTTAATTTGTAGTTCAGTGTTTCAAAGGCTTTGTCGCTTGCTGTTATCCAGTGAAATATAGTACGTTTCTTCAATAACTGCATGAGAAGTCTTGCTATTTCTGCATAGTCTTCTACAAATTTTCTGTAATAATCTGAGAGGTCTAGAAATTGCTGTACTTCCTTGATAGATTGCGCGGTAGGAAAATCTTTAACTGTGGTTATTAGCCATAGATCGGATTTGATTCGGTGTTCGCTGTTAGCATTTCCTAAATATGCTACTTCCTTTAATGTGAAGTGACACTTTTCTAAACTTAATCTTAATTTAGCAGTCCTGAGATTTTGGAAAGGTCTTGTAAGAGAATCGCATGCTCCTTGACGTCTCTTCAAAATACAATTATGTCATCGAGGAATATCATTCACTGTCGCGGTTTCAACCCATATAACACACCAGCTAGGAATATTTGGAATGTTATGGGGGCATTTTTTCATCTGAAAGGCACCCTTTAGAAATGCCAAGCAGTATTACGTCTGTCCTCTAGTGCTCTTCTATTTGATGGTACGCACTCCTCAAGTCAATTGTGTACAAGTATTTACTACTGCCGAGATGGTCAATGGTATGTACAACATTCGGTAATGGATACATGTCCGAAATGGCTTTGCCATTTAAATGCCTGTAATCAGAACAAAGCAGCCCACTGAAGATATGCCACTTCTGCCTATACCACTCAACTTACACTATGTGATCAAAAGTATCCGGACACCCCCAAAACACACGTTTTTCATATTATGTGCACTGTGCTGCCATCTACTGCCAGATACTCCATATCAGAGACCTCAGCAGTCATTAGACATCGAGAGAGAGCAGAATGGGGCGCTCTGCAGAACTCACGGCCTTCAAGCGTGGCCAGGTCGCTTGTGTCATACATCTGTACTCGAAATTTCCACACTCCTAAACATCCCTAGGTTCATTGTTTCAAAAGTGACAGTGAAGTGAAAATTTGAAGGGACACGTACAGCACAGAAGCGTACAGGCAGACCTCGTTTGTTGAATGACGGAGACTGTCGAATGTTGGAGAGGGTTGTAATGTGTAATAGGCAAACATTAATCCCGACCATCACACAGAAATTCCAGACTGCATCAGGATCCACTGCAAGTACTATGACAGTTAAGCCAGAGTTGAGGAAACTTGGATTTCATGGTCGAGCTGCTGCTCATAGGCCTCACATCACGCTGGTAAATGCCAAGCGACACATCGCTTAGTGTAAGGAACGTAAACATTGAACGATTGAACAGTGGAAAAGCGTTGTGTGGAGTGACGAATCATGATACACAACGTCGACATCCGACGGCAGGTTGTGGGTGTGGTGAATGCCCGGTGAATGTCATCTGCCAGCGTGTGTAGCGCCAGCAGTGAAATTCTGAGGCGGTCGTGTTATGGTGTTGTCCTGTTTTTCATTGTGGGGGCTTGCTCCCCATGTTGGTTTGCTTGGCACTATCACAGCATAGGCCTACATTGATGCTTTAAGCACCTTCTTGCTTCCCACTGTTGAAGAGAAATTCGGTGATGGCGATTGCAGCTTTCAACGTGACCGAGCACCTGCTCATAATGCACGGCATGTGGCGGAGTGGTTACACGACAATAATATCCCCATAGTGGATTGGCCTGCACAGAGTCCTGTCCTGAAACCTGTAGAACACCTTGGGTATTTTTTGGAACGCCGACGTCATGGTAGGCCTCACCGACTGACTTCGATAACTGTCCTCAGTGCAGCACTCTGTGGAGAGTGGGCTGCCATTCCTAAAGAAACCTTCCAGCCCCTGATTGATCGTACGTCTGCGAGAGTGGAAGCTGACATCAAGGCTAAGGGTGGGACAACAACATATTGAATTCCAGCATTACGGATGGAGGGCGACAACGATCTTGTAATTCACTTTCAGCCAAGTGTCCGGATACTTTTGATGACGTAGTGTTTATCTTGGAGGGTCACAGCTCCTGACCACAATGCAGTTTGCTTATGACTGACACGTGAATCCCAATGTCGACTAACAGCCTACGTGCTTCACTGTTAATAGTGCCTGATATTCAGCACTCCGCCGTTGCACGCGCTCTAATAGCATATAATTTTAATGCAAACACCTGGCGGCAGTTCTGGGGTTCCCGTTCACGTTGAACAGACCCATGTTAGCAAAATTCCCTGTACTGCTACACCCACAATATATATCGCCCACCCTTTAACAATTTGTGGTTCTAGACACTTTTTCACGATGTGCACCTGGCGATCGCATCTGAAGCAATGAAAGCCAGTGAAAAACACATTTTTTTCTTTCCTTATACTTTGTCATGGCCTCTAATTCTTCCTATTCTGTAGCAATGTCGAAAGAATAAGTTTAATTATTCGGAAATTCTGTTCTACCATGGCACGAAGTTTCAGGTGACAGTCCTGTCAAAAAATTTTATATGTCTCTGTTTTCAGTTCCTTTTAGAATATGCTTATAGGCTTCATCACTGGATGACAATTGGTAAGTGTTCTACTCACTATTCGTGCTATATCCACAAACTTTCTATTGTTTCATTATCTCTTTGGGACATGGAGTTCAACTGCTCCATGCCGCTTGGCAACTCTTATCAGCTACAAAACAAGTCAAATTAAAAATTGGATTACAGTTCCGAAAAAAAAACAGGAACATCTAACACCATCTGTAAAGAAGTTCGCTAGCGTCAAGTTTCTTTCAAAGAATGGGAGCTTCATGTCGTTGGTTTTTTTACACAGAGAAGCCGTTACCTGAAAAGAAAAAATATCTGGGATCAGTCTGCACTGACAAATGTACTTAAATACTGCCCTTTGGCTGCAGGTTGTCATCTGCTGTCTATGGGCTGTTCATGGCCAGTCGCCGGCGATGGTGTCACAAATACCACCAATTCCCCAACATTTATCTCAAAACAGAGCCAAGGTTATCTGACACCATATGTGGCGGGTCGGGTATGGCCCAGTCGTCCTCCTCCACATCGACAGACACGTCACACACGTGAGTTCAGTAGCCGACAGTGCTGGAGCACTGACTGCTGATGTGTGATCTGCGCTCGTCGTTGCTCTCCTAGGAATCATTGCACTTCGGCACTTATCGAAGCACATGCTCTGACAATTCTCTCTCGTATATTGGGCAAATAGTAAATATTCGCCGAATATGACGTTCAAATGGCTCTTAGCACTATCGGACTTATCTTCTGAGGTCATCGATCCCCTAGAACGTAGAACTACTTAAACCTAACTAAAATCACACACATCCACGCCCGAGGCAGGATTCGAAACTGCGACCGTAGTGGCTAAAAACGTATACGCTGAAAGATGTCCTCAACGTACTCACCCTACACGTCGTACGTATTAATATGTGTATGGTAAACTGAGAATAACTGGATCTTTAACGCATCGTAATCATATCCAAATAAGGAAAGTTACTAACGAGGAAACGAACTGTGGTCCAGATCCTTGTGTTAGTTCTTGTCAGATCGTAAGGGAGTCTGGCATGAGCTAGAGTAATGTTCGTATATTGCATCGCAATAAATATCATCCTTATATCACCAAGAATTTACTGCGATGGACTGTATACGTCGAAATGAAGTCTACCGATGGGCTCACCTTCAGATTCATAGGGGTGACACCTTTATTAGTTTGATTTTATTTACTGACGAGGCTACATTCACGAACCCTGGAAATGTTAATTTGGATAACATGCATTATTGGGCAATTGAAACTCCATGTTGGTGGCTGCAAGTTGCACACCAAAAACCGTGGTCCGTGAATGTATGGTGAGGGATTCTGGAGGACAGAATTATAGGACCCTATTTCATCGAAGGAAATCTTAATGGTAAGAGGTACACCACATTCCTGCAAGAAACATTAGGTCTGTTAAACTTCCTGGCAGATTAAAACTGTGTGCCAGATCGAGACTCGAACTCGGAACCTTTGCCTTTCGCGGGCAAGTGCTCTACCATCTGAGCTAACGAAGCACGACTCACGCCCGGTACACACAGCTTTACTTCTGCCAGTATCTCGTCTCCTACCTTCCAAACTTTACAGGAGATCTCCTGCGAACCTTGCAGGACTAGCACTCTTGAAAGAAAGGATAATCCGGAGATATGGCTCAGCCACAGCCTGGGGGAGATTTCCAGAATGAGATTTTCACTCTGCAGCGGAGTGTGCGCTGATATGAAACCTCCTGGCGGATTAAAACTGTGTGCCCGACCGAGACTCGAACTCGGAACCTTTGCCTTTCGCGGGCAAGTTATTGGAAGAAATACCTTCAGGAACAAGGAATAGAATGCGGTGTCAACACGATGGGTATCCGGCACATTTTTCGCTGATGGCTAGAAATGAGTTACAGAGACAATTCCCAAGTCTTTGGATTGGACACGGGAGAGATGTGTCGTGGCCGGCTTGTTCGCCAGATGGACGCCTCTGTATTTTTTCTTGTGGGGATTCCTAATAGACATTGTTTATAAGGACGTTGCAACTACACCTGAAGATATGCGAGAGAGATCGGGCAGAGCATGTGGCCCGATAAATGCCGTTGTAAAAATGAATATCATTCAGTCCATGATAACAAGGTTGCAGCACTGCATTGATACCAATGTTCAACACTTCGAACACCTTCTGTAAATGGACGTTCATGCTAACTTTGTGACCTTCGTTGGCCTTCAAAGACCTTACTGTTACACGTCATTGCGTTCGTGTCGGTAGCCGTTATCAGAAAAGAAGTACCAAATTATAACATCCCACTTTAAAAAAATAAAGGTGAGCTATATATCTCTGAAGCGACCTCATCTAGCAACAAAAAACCTACGTCGTATTATTGCCCCCCGTTGTCCAGGCAGCATTTGTCCCACAAACGTTTCAGCTCCTATCACACTTTCGGAGTTATTCTTGGTGTCAATAGTTAGTGACTCACCCTGAAATTTTTTTTCCATTACGCCTTAGAAGTCATCCGACATAGAAACTTAGTGCTACCCAAGTGAAGCAGCGACGGGTTGTAAATCTAATACATTCTTAACTTAACTCATATCTCTAAGATTCAAATTTAGCTTTTCTAATTTAGCTTTGCGGTGCTCCCTGAGAATCATTACTTATCTTAACGTAGATGTAATTTGGAATCAAATGATATTTTGAAATTCTAATTCCTTCTTATCCCGTGAGATGTGGATGTGTTAAGGTCCGAAATGTTGACTGACAGTAATAATACATCAAATATTCTATAAGACATGAAACGAGGGAGCGATGCACCATGCAAGAATTATCTGCATCCGACGAAAACTATCAGTGGTGATGTACATGCACAGACAAACAAATAATTTCAAATTCAGAAAAATTGTTTAGTTGATTCATGAGAAAGAGCCGCACAAATTGAGCAAGTGAGTAGCGCACTGGTCTACTTCTGACCCTTATGCAAGCAGTTATATGGCTTGCCATTGATTGACGGACATGTTGGCTGCCCTCTTGAGGGATGTCGTGCCAAATTCGGTCCAATTTTCTGGCTAGATCGATCGTCAAAATCCTTAGGGGTTTTAGGGTTCTACCCATAACGCTCCAAATATTCTCAATTAGGGAGATATCCGTTGACCTTACTGGGCAAGGAAGCGTTTGGCATGCTCGAATATGAGCAATAGAGAGTCTCGTTGTGTGCGGGCGGGCATTATCTTCCTGAAATATTTGCCCAGGGTAGCATAACAAGAAAGGCAACAAAATGGGCTGTAAAATACCGTCGACGTTCCGCTGCCATGGCTGACTACCAAAGGGTTCTTGCTATGAAACGAGCTTTCACTCCAGTCCATCACTTCGCTGTATGGTGGGCGACAGTCAGCTTGATATTCCACCGCAGTCAGGGGATTCTCCCCTTCATCTTTGGCCTGGAGTCTCATTGGAGTGGTATTGTCTTCAGTGGTGAGTACCGCTCAAAACTGAGTTTGCATGACCAACGAATACCTGTAGAGAGCAGTGGGATACCAACCCGACTACCGCCTGACTTACGGCCCAACAACCAGGAGTTATTGTCTGGGGTGTCATTTATTTTCGTAGCGACACCCTTTTGGTCGTCATCTGCGGCATCCTTACAGCGCCTTCAAATGTCAAAGAGTTTCCATGCCATATATTGTTCCCTTCAGGATAAGCCTTCCCGGTCTTGTAATTCAGCAAAATGATGCCCACCCAAACGCGGCGAGAGTGTACACTGCTTGCCTTCGTGCTTGCCAGCCTTTGCCCTGGCCTGCAAAGTCACCGGTTGTCTCCCAGATTGAGAGTGTTTGAAGCGTTATGGACAGGGCCCTCTAATCATCTCGCGATTCTGACGACCTAAAGCGCCGATTGCACAGAAACTAGCACGATATCCCACAAGAGAACATCCAACAATTCTATTAGTCAATACCAAGCCGAATATGTACTCGCGTAAGGGCTACATGTTTAGTAATACGTTATTCACTCGCTCAATGTGCGAAGCTCTTTCTTTTGAACAAGTATCCAATTTTTCTGAAATTATTACCATTTCTTTGCCTGTACATGTACATCACATCTAACAATTTCGATCCCTTTCGGATAGTTTATCTGTGGTTTATTATTTTTCTTCTCTTTTTGTTTCGCAGTGTTTATTTTCAGGAATTCTTCCTCAGTTACTCTTTCATTTATATTTATGATGTAGATAAGAACAAATTGTAACATCCCCAGGGTTACAATTGGGTGGGGTGGATTTCAACTGCCGGCCGCGGTGGTCTCGCGGTTCTAGGCGCGCAGTCCGGAACCGTGCGACTGCTACGGTCGCAGGTTCGAATCCTGCCTCGGGCATGGATGTGTGTGATGTCCTTAGGATAGTTAGGTTTAAGTAGTTCTAAGTTCTAGGGGACTAATGACCACAGCAGTTGAGCCCCATAGTGCTCAGAGCCATTTCAACCATTTTTTGGATTTCAACTGTTTGTCGTTTCTGCTTGTCTTGGCTGTGCGCCCTGTCCACACCACGTACCTGATAATCCCGCTGCGGTCGTACTGTTCTGATCCACACTGCTGCTGCCTTGCCCGAAATTATCTAACGAAATATGCAAGTGGGTTTAGGGGAGCCACTCAACGTTAAGCACAACACTGTTCTACGTCCGGTATGAACATCTTTATTCTGAGACGATATGGAAATCACAGGTTGCACTGTTTACACTCTAAGCCGTAAATGTTTATCCCAATTGACAGTCTTGATGATTATCTGTCCACAATATCACTTGGACGAGCTTACGCGTACCGAACACGGCGTGGATGACTGTTAATGATGCGAAAGCCGAACAATCAAACGAAAGTTCTTACGCTCGCCGCACATACAGATATTTCTGGTATCAGTCCTCCTTGACACTTGTAATGATATTCTAACACTGTTCACAAAGTTAAATTTAAAATTCACAGTTCTCAGTTGTACGAGCGCGCGGGTAACTGTCGCGGAGAGGTTGAGCGTTGAGAATGCAGAAACGCGATGATCAAACGCACGTCCTCACGCTCGCTACGAGACACTGGCACTTAAATGCTCTCTTCTGTGGTAAATAGTATTACTGATTCAGATTAGTTCATTCTTGAAGACCGAACACGGCAGGGATGATTGATACTGTACGGTACGACACGCAACGAGAGGATACACAAATACATTATTAGCAGCACTGCTCATTTTTAAATTACTTCTTGACGCACATTCCTCTGAATCATTTGCATAGTGTATCACTTTATGGTACTAGCACTTCTAGCAACACTTCAACTTCCATACTAAAAATGCCTCTCACAAGCAGAGCTACACACTACGCAACATTACAATTCTGTGTCCGGTTCTCGACTCGACAAACAGAATGCCTGCAAAGATACTCCACAACTAAACCAGCGATATGACAGTAAACTTATAAAATGTTATCCTCTACAATGGGAAATAGCTTCTGCTACTCCTAAAAATCTAAATTAATAATGATCTATGTAAGCCAGTAAATAACGACAGTTATGCATTTCTAATGTAGTCAAGCATAAAATAACTATTGCATTAAGCAACGTACATGTTGCGTTGATTATACAAGCTCATGTTCGTATATTAGCAGAAAGCAAACTGAGTTTCTCAAGTAAACATCATAATTGAAACGACCATTACCACGGTTCCACCTGGTGGCTGGTTGTAACATTTGTGAAGTTTGCTTGAGAAACTCAGTCTTTATTCTGCTACTAAAAACATGAGCTTGTATAATCAGTGCAATATGTGTGTTGTTTAATGCAATAGTTATTTTATGATTGGCTGCTGATATAATGTTCTTATATTCATGAAATGCCGTTCTCAGATATGATACGATATAAGATGCATTTAGTTAAGATTCGAAGTAATGAACCACAGAAGGTACGTTATTTTCCATGTTGATCTATGCTTTATAGACCTGACGATTGCAACGCAGTTTGCTGAAGGCGGTCATCACAATAAATGCTGTACAATTGCGATGTTGCCTGATTTAAGTTGTACCTCTTTTTCTGCATTAATCTAGGTCGCCCCTAACTTCACCCTGTCAAGCAAATATCCAGTCCAGAACGCTCCTCAGATTAAGCATGAGGGCAACTGCCGCTAGTGATGAGTGGGTTGGCTACCACGCCGGCACATATTGGTCGGTGGATGGGTGTTCCTCTACTGTGATACTTTTAAAGTGGCCAACAAAGTTGCGTGGGTGGCAACGAGAGTAACTGAACTAGGAGGGGGGGGGGGGGTTGGTATCCTAGAGAGGCCCTTTGCATATGTAAATGTCGCACTGAAGAACACAAACCAGAGGAGGACGTGAAAAACGAGGAATGAAAAAGCACAAATATCCTTTCGCTTTCAGATGACCTTCAAACTTCGTCGAATAGTTTCGAATGATCCCTAGTATATAACCTGGTATACCACAGCATAGACACCAAGGGGAGGAGACCACGCTGAATAGGTTAGAGAAGGTTCGAATTGTCCAGGACCTACTAGATTGTGTCAACGGTTGCCAAGACCACCGTCCTATGGCGTATCCGTCTACGAAATGATGTTTCCGAGCTCTAAACATGTCAAAACGAACGTCCTAGACGAAGGAGTGGTTTTCATCACGCTCTTAATGGTAATTCCTGAGGCATTTCCCTTTCGATACTGATGTTTTGCTCGCCCGCTCATAAGGAAACTTTCTGATTTCAACGACGGGTGTCGCGATTCTGGCCTCCACTGGCTCTGAGCACTATGCGACTTAACTTCTGAGGTCATCAGTCGCCTATAACTTAGAACTAATTATATCTAACTAACCTAAGGATTCGAACCAGCGACTGAAGCGGTCGCCCGGCTCCAGACTGTAGCGCCTAGAACCGCACGGCCACTCCGGCCGGCCTGGGCTCCATTGCTGAGGCATCATGAGCAGGAGTGAAATACAAGGAAGGAGAGATCCGACGATCCTCCGAAAGTGCGACACGTCCAATGTGGTGCTCGCCAGAACTGTGGTAAAATGTGTGCCAACGTGGCATCATTAACCCACTTTACACTTGCCTTGAAATTATGAGCTTGTAAATACCTTTGGGTGAAATTTCTGATTTATTCGTCGCACTGGGAGAACAGAGGTGTAGGTACTTGTGTGTGCATGTAATAAACGTAGTAGTTTTACACGGATATTTTCTTCTAAACCTGTATTTAATAACTTATTCTCCGTAGTCTGCTTACATAACATTTTATGTTTGTATCCAAGAAAAATTCATTTTGATAATGTACGTTTGTACTACCTCTCGCACGCGCACTCACTCACTCACTCACACACACACACACACACACACACACACACACACATACACACACACACACATTCACAGACGCATGATCTTTAGGTTTGCTTGGTTGCGAGTAAATAAACACCGAACGTATTATGCAGAATATGAGGATGACACTTTCCGTTGTATGGGAAAACATTCTTATACAATTTCTTATGGATGCCAAGCTGTAAAGCAATGTGAGTAGAGTAAAACGTGATGACTTTTTCGTTTTTTATACATTTCGATGATGAATGTCTAAATTCCCGTTATTTTCACCAGCGTCACGACACTGTAGCCAACCTCATATGACCGGGAAAATGTTCCTGTAATATTTCCATGAGAGAGTTGCACGAGAACTAGGTAATGGTGCAGTAAAGCGTCTTAAAATTGAAAGCGACTTCTGGCATAGTATATCTACAGCAACCGCCGAAACCTGCTACAACTGATTACCTGTGACTGATAAAATATGTTCCGAGCCTATTACACCCTGATTACCTGTGACTTGTGGATTATATTCTGAGCTTCGTAGCAAGTGGTTAAATCAGAAAGAGTTCAGCGGCCCAGATAGTAAGGCATTTATGAAAGATTTCTTTGTTAATTTTCAGACTCCGTGGATTAAGAAATGGGAAAGAAAAATCAGTCTCCTTCTGGTACAACTGGAGGAAGCAGACGGATTCTGTGAGAGGGGAGAATGGACAGCACATAGACACCAACGGTATCAAGACTTTGCTGAATATTAATGCAGTTCAAAACATGATTTTCAACGATCCGTTAAAGGACAATCTAGGGGCGTCTCTAGGAAAACGCAGTGATGCTTCAGCATTCGTAATCAGCTGGAGCTGTTCTTAAGAAAAATTGGATGTTCGTTGTAGATCTGCACAATAAGTAGGAGATAGCAAATCAACAGAATTTTCCAAAGGAATTTGACATTCCGGCAAAGTTCATTAAAATATAGATGAAATGGTTCAAAAATGGCTCTGAGCACCATGGAACTTAACATTTATGGTCATCAGTCCCCTATAACTTAGAACTACTTAAATCTAACTAACCTAAGGACAGCACACAACACCCAGCCATCACGAGGCAGAGAAAATCCCTGACCCCGCCGGGAATCGAACCCGGGAACCAGGGCGTAGGAAGAGAGAACGCTACCGCACGACCACGAGATGCAGGCTGATGAAATATTTAATAGTGATGCAACAGGGACGCTCTGAGGACAAAGTAGATCGGGACAAGGTTTGTAATAGAGGCGTGACGGAATGATAGGTGCTCCGATTCGCACAATGATCCATAACTTGAGCTGCTGTTGTGTCTTGACGAACCTTAGAATTTGAGCGAGTGCTATTTACTTCGGACCAGTCATACATCGCTGTGGTGTAAGTTCAGAATAGCCATTGGCCATATTACCAACTCGTGTATAGGTTAAACAATATAATTGTGATGCGCGTTCGACTTGGGCAAAATTCCTGAGACTTACTAGTATACTAATGTTTTAAAAATTTATTCTCAAATATCATAGCTGCTAAGCAAGTGCACAATCCAGATGTTAGAATGGTAAAGTTTCAACAGTTTTTTTTTTTTTTTTTGTAGTTTCGTTTGAGGACTGCTATTTATGCTTTGCTTTCGATACATCTGCATAGCAAAACGGTATTTGCAGAATCAAGGTTTCTTCTTTCATTTAACAATAACATTTAGTTGTTGTAAACCACACTTAATTCCATAATAAATTACAGTACTGAAAAACTTAAGAAATATTTCTGTATTGGCTCATTGTGGTATCGACATGAAGCAGAAAATTGGTAAAGATAGGGAAAATATTTGAGATAGCCGTCGGGCGGGAAAATGGTTAGGATATTTGTACGGTTCTCTTCACGACTGATTCTGTCTTCTCTGGATTACAATACATTATTTTAATTTTAGTGAAGTGTCACTTTGAAAGACAGTGCGATATTCCATCCTAAGCAATTTTGTGGTAGCACAGATAGCAACCAACTCCTGAACAACATGAGTTCACAGTAATTTGTTTAGTAAAGAGTGAAAATAGTGGTTTAATTGCACATAGCGACATTCGACAAACGAAAAGGTAATAAAAAAAGAGAACAGAAACGCATTTTAAGCACTCGTAAATTCATTGTGTCGTTTACGTGGAAACGTGTTCGCTAATTGTTGTGTCGTAGTAAACAGCGATTATTCATAAAGGAACGATACCTGTAGAAGGCGTGACGACTCCACTGCCAGTTATCTCCGAAAGAGGGAACAGGCAATTATCGCGTTGCAATGATCGCTGCAGCGCACAATAACGCAAACAGTAAATTGCAAAGTGATAGGCGTGCTCCCCACGCGGACAAAGGATGCTTGTTGATACTTCCACACCTGTCATTTCATGCGTAACCAATCGCTCACCGTGAAAGATGCACTTTGTACATTGCCCGACTTCGGTGCAGTCACCTGTGAACGTACATAATACCGAGCCACCTCCTGACACGATGTTGTAATTACGTGGCAAGCACACGGAATTAGCGACGCTCTTGCGCTTGATTACAGAACTGGGTGCAGATGGGGTGGCTGAGTAGTGTATAAAGGGGAGGCTGGGGATGGGGGGAGGGGGAGGGGGAGGGAGGGTGGAGTGGAAGCCAGTAATCTGAGGCCGGGGCATACGCAGTGCTGCAAACTGTAGTGAGCGCATAAGCGCAAGCACTGAAATTTACAGTCGGGATAATTGTCTCGCGACCGTAGTTCTAACGTGAATTTCTCGAACATCCCTTCCGCTAGTTTCTCCGTCCTTTGGGAAACATTAGGCATAAACTATGCCTCCAGCTTTGACTCCAGGACAGGGTAAAGTACAATGAGTTGCCGCTGTCCATCGACCCTTGCACCACCATCAGCTGTAAATGAAAGAGTTGTTTACTTCCGTTCAGTTCTCACTCACTACATGAAATTTTATTTTTGTTCTTGCTCGTCGAGCAGTAGATCGACTATAATAAAAATAAACCGTGATTATAATACTAATATTATATTAAAATATGTAAGTAATAATACAATCTGCATTATATAATACCAAATAATAATATACAGTAATAATTACTGACTTCGTAAATGCTAATGTTAAACACATTATACAATCTTTTATGTTTCTATAGAGTCTACTATTGATTTTGTAAGGCTCCTACACTGTAGAAGTGATGAATCCACATTACGTAATCAGTCTGCTGCTAACTGTTAATCACATTTACTATGTACTTTCTGGGATGTGTCTTTTTTTTATTGTATCAGAAATAAGGCTCCGTTCTTCAACTACTGTATATTCATTTTTCACCTCCTTTTAATACTTTTCTCCTGCTGTAGTATTGTAGACTTGTTTTGAAGAAAGTTTTTCGTTTTTTACTTATTCCTTGTGAGACTTTATCGTCCAATCCGTCGGCTTACCTATATTTCAAGCCTATTTTAAACTTCTGAAGATGACAGAATAATCATTTCAAGCCGATACAGTGCGATTATAACTTCTGTGCAGCTGACGACTGGTTTTTAATTCGGTGAAAAGACTTCAGACTGCTGCTGCTCCTGCTGCTGCTGAGCAACAGCTATTAACAATATCACGATCATTTCAGTAGTTGGAATATGACAACAATTGAGTTTTTGCGGGAGAGGACGGTAGTGTGCAATTAACTCCGTTGGGCGGAGTTACTTTGTGACTGATGAAGAAATCATACGCCTAACGGAAAGTAAACGGCTGAAGAAACAAAACGTTAGCTATCAAATAGTTGAGTTCTGGTCGACATCTTTCATCCACTGCCATGTCATGAAGTGTCCGTAGAACGTTTTATAATAGCATACCGGTCCCTGACACATAGTCATCTCATCAAACAAATCTGAAGCTGTGAGGTACAAGTTTCGATAGACTTCGTTGATTGAGGTTGTTTTTAGAAAAAAAAGTGCAGCAAAATGCCTAGCTAACTAAGTGACATCTGAGGAATTTGTGAAAAAATAATACATTATTGGAATAACCGGACTTCTACTGTCTTTCGGCCTAAAATATATGTAGATGGACGAGCCAAAAGAGTTCAATTTGTTTACGCTGTAGAAATGGCATCACTGGTCAGATTGACGTCAGATTTCAGCTAATATTAACGGAGAATTGGTCATCCCCTGATGCCTCAGAACATGTCCTCCCAGCCGATCCCTTCTTGTGGTCAAGTTGTGCCACAAACTCCTCCCCAATTCTGTTCAATACCTCCTCATTAGTTATGTGATCTACCCATCTAATCTTCCACATTCTTCTGTACCACCACATTTCGAAAGCTTCTATTCTCTTCTTGTCTAAACTATTCATCGTCCACGTTTCACTTGCATATATAACTACAATCCGTACTTATACTTTAAGAAACGACTTCCTAACACTTAAATCAATACTCGACGTTAACAAATTTCTCTTCTTCAGAAACGCTTTCCTTTCCATTGGAAGTCTACATTTTATATCCCCTCTACTTCGACCATCATCAGTTGTTTTGCTCCCCAAATAGCAAAACTCTTACTACTTTAAGTGTCTCATTTCCTAATATAATTCCCTCAGCATCACCCGACTTAATTCGACTACATCCCATTATCCTTGTTTTGCTTTTGTTGATGTTCATCTTATAAGTCAAAGGGTCAGAGTTGCCTCACGTGTTCCAACATTTCTACGGAATCCGAGCTGATCTTCCCCGAGGTTGGCTTCTTCCAGTTTTTCCATTCGTCGGTAAAGAATTCGTGGTAGTATTTTGCAGCTGTGACATTATACGGATAGTTAGGTAATTTTCTCATCTGTCAACACCTGCTTTCTTTTGGACTGGAATTATTATATTCTTCTTGAAGTCTGAGGGAATTTCGCCAGTCTCATACATCTTGCTCTTCAGGTGGTAGAGTTCTGTCAGGACTGGCTCTCCGAAGACTGTCAGTAGTTCTAATGGAATGCTGTCTACTCCCGGGGCCTTGTTTCGACTTAGGTCTTTCAGTACTCTGTCAAACTTTTAACGCAGTATTTTATCTCCCATTTCACCTTCATCTATATCCTCTTCCATTTCCATAATATTGTCCTCAAGAACATCGCCCTTGTATAGACCCTCTATATACTCTTTCCACCTTTCTGCTTTCCCTTCTTTGGTTATAACTGGGTTTCCATCTGAGCGTTTGATATTCATACAAGTGGTTCTCTTTTCTCCAAATGTCTCTTTAATTTTCCCGCAGGCAGTATCCATCTTACCCCTCTTGAGATAAGTCTCTACATCCTTATATTTGTCCTCTAGCCATCCCTGCTTATCCATTTTTCTCTACCTGTCGATCTCATTTTTGAGACGTTTGTATTCTTTTTTGCCTGTTTCACTTACTGCATTTTTATATTTTCTCCTCACATCAATTAAATTCAGTATTTCTTCTGTTACCCAAGGATTTCTACTAGTCCTCGTCTTTTTACCTACTTGATCCTCTGCTGACTTCACTATTTCATTCGTCAAAGGTACCCTTTCTTCTTCTACTGTATTCCGTTCCCCCATTCCTGTAAATTTTTCCCATATACTCTCCCTGAAACTCTGTACAACCTCTGGTGCTTTCTGTTTATCGACGTCCCATCTCCGTAAATTCCCAACTTTTTGCTGTTTCTTTAGTTTTAATCTACAGTTTATAACCAAGAGATCGTGGTCAGAGTCCACATCTGCCTCTGGAAATGTCTTACAATTTAAAACCTGATTCCTAAATCTCTGTCTTACCATTATATAATCTGTCTGAAACCTTTTAGTATCTCCAGGGTTCTTCCATGTATACAACCTTCTTTCATGATTCTTGAACCAAGTGTTAGCTATGATTAAGGTAGATTGATGTACGGTAATGAAATTTCGGAAATACATTCAAGTGATTCGCACTGCAAGATCACAGGTTAATGTAAACTCGAGATAAGCTGCTGCAAATGTGAAATGCTGATACTCGTTCGTACATTCATAACCGGTGTAGCCGCCAGCAAGAGTACAGACATGCATTTATTGTGTTGTATAAGTGTCAAATATCGGTTTCTGGGATGCAGTTCTACGTCTGTTGCACTTGGTCGGAAATACAGGGACTGTTAATGTTGTTTGTGGATAACGGTTGTACTTGTCGTCCGATGATGTTCGATGTGTTTTCGACTGAAAAATGATCTGGTAATCGAGCAGCCCATGGCAACACGTCCGACACATTGCAGAGCATGTTATCTTACTATAGCTGTACTTGGATGGGCTATATCCTGTCGTAAGACACTCCCTTGGAATGCTGTTCATGAATGGCAGCACAAGAAGTCGAGACGAGAGCGTTCCTCCTATCATACGAAATTGCACACCAGACAAAAACTCCATGCGTTAGTCCACTGTGTCTACCACATAGACAAAATGATTGCAGGGCATTATGTGCCTCCATCTGATCAACACACGGCCAACACTGACACCGAGCAGGACCGGATTTTATCAGAAAACACAAGGGATGTCCCGTCTGTCCTCCAATGAGCTCTCGCTTGACACCACAGAAGCTGAAAAAGGCGGTGGTTTAGTGTCAGTGGAATGCACGCCACAAGATGTCTAGCTCTGAGCTTTTCTTGAAGCAACCGACTTGCAAAAGTTCGTTGTGTCTCTGGGGTCCAACTGCTCTCAAATTGCTGCTGCAGGTGCATTAAGATACATCAGATGCATATGGTGAACACGATGGTATTTTCTCTGGGTAAATTCACGAGGCAGCCCCGAGCCCAATTTTATTGCGACCATACATTCCTGTGAGCACCACTGACAAAGTCACGTACAGTGGTTACATTCATGTCAAGCTTCTCTGCATTATTGTAGAAGAAACATTCAGCTTCTCACAGCCCTTCCCACGATCTCGTTCAAACTCAGTGAGGTGCGATAAAGGAGTCTTGTCACCTTAGAGGTATTCTTGACTAGGTTCAGCTTACCATGTTCAATATCACAATCCCTAAGGGATCTAACGCTCACGACCGTTACAACTTATATTTAAACCAAACGCGATTTGAACACTCAGAAAAGCGTTACTAGCGTCCTCTTACTGAACTGGAGCTAGATTTGAAGAGCCATCAGCTTTAGAATATGTATGAAGCACGGGAAATGATTGGGTAACTCTTTATTCTATTCTTCCTCTCCCGGAATCTCTTCATATTTCCACTAAGGTTCATCCGCCTTCCATCTGTCCAGAGGATCTTGCTCTTATTACTTTGCTTTTCCTGGAACCCCTGGAATATCTCAAACTTCATTCAAAGTTAATTTGAGATCTCTTTCCGATTGATCCCGACTTCATCCAAGTTCTTTCTTATTTTCTCAACCCCTATTGCGGTCGCCTTTAGTTTGGTGATGTAATTGACGATTTTCTTTCCTATTCCACATTCGTTCATTCTAAAGTGGTGCCGATAATATTTCTCTCGCGTATAGTGTCTATGATCTTGTCCACCAGTGTATACAGACATTCATTTTTTCTCTTCGTCCACGTTATTTTTTGCTGTCTCAGAATCTTCCTTAAGAAACCGTCACGGTTCGGCACACAGTTTTAATCAACTAGGAAGTTTGAGGTCAACACACTCTCAGCTGCAGAGTGTAAATTTCATTCCGTTAACACCTCGCAGGCTGTGGCTAAGCCATGTCTCCGCAGTATCCATTCTTACAGGCTTGCAAGTTCAGCGAGAGATTTCGTGACATTTGGAAGGTGGGAGATGAGGTACTGTAGGAAGTAATGCTGGGGAAGCTGTGATTCGTGCTTGTGTAGCTCAATCGGCAGAGCCATTGCCCGCAGAAGGCAAAGGTGCCGACATTGAATATCGACCCGGCACAAGGTTTTAACTTTTCAGAAAGTTTCACATCAGCACACTCTCCGCTGCACTAGACTGTATGCTAGTTCTATCTTCCTGAGTCGTCCACTATTTGCTTCTTTATCTCTCTCATGTGGTTCGATCGATTCACCATAATACAGAGTTACAAATCTTGTGATCATATGAGTTTCTACATAATGTTCATTTTTCTTGTATTCTGTTTTGTCGGAGGAGATTCTGATTCTTGACTTTAAGCTATCTTGTTTAGATTTCAGGGCATTATTAAAACTTCTTTTTTATACTTGGCTAACGACTCTGAATCATGAGCAAACGCTAGGTACTGTACCTTCAAACACTGACTCTTTGCTCCTAAGAAGAATCCTTGTCCATCTTTCGTGACTTCCTTCCACATTCTCATTATGTCTTCCAGTGATATGTTAAGCAAAATGGAAGGTACCCATGTACGTGCTCAGTTATTGTTTAACTGTTGAAGGGCTCTGAAATTTCCTCATGAAGTTATACCTTGAATATTTATTTAGTTATTCTTCTCTTTGTAATTGCTCTAGTTCTTTCTACCTACTCCGAACTCTTCTGAACAGCGTCTGCCGGAAAACTGATTCACATGTGTTTTTTTTTTCAAGTGAATGAACAAAACTACAGAGTTTCTACATGTAACTGCTCTTATTCTTAGTATCTCCTGGTATTTGCCTGTTTGATGATCCGTTTGTTCTTCTATCATAATTAATAATTCTTAGGAAAATATTTTCCAAACATGATAATAAACAGAAATCAACAGCTGTTTTGGTCTGTATGGTATCCGTTCTTATGGAATGAGTATGTAAGGACACATTTGCAAACATTGGATATTGTTTCTATTTTCCAGATGTCAGAAGTTTCATGATGTAAATTTTGTGCTGTCTTATCCCTTCCAGATTTAAACAACTCTGCCCCAGATTTTTGAATAATTTCTTTGTTTCTTTGAGGTTCAATGGATTTACATTTAGTTGTCTCTTCAACTTTACTCTCTCCACGGGATCCTCACAGTTTAGAAGTGTCGAAGTAGTCGTCCAAAAGTTGGATATCCTTATTTAATGAAATAGTATCATTCTGCCTCTTGAAACACAGACTCGGAACCTCGTAATGTTGTAGTTATTCTTCGAAAGTTCTCTAAACTCCCTCAGTTTTAGTTTCCTTGAAGTCGTCCTTCTGATTTTCTAAACGACTTCGTCATATTTCCTCTTTTTCCCCTCTAAACTTCCTTGCAGTTCTATTCCTATGTTAATTTAAGTCATTTCATGTTTGCTCGTTTGGCTGGAGTATCATCCACCGGATGAGATAGCAAAATTGAATCATTTAGCTTCTGTAGCTGAATGTGTTATAGTCCCAGCTGGTGAGGAAACAACGAAATGAAATGCATACAAAATAAAGAAGAAAAGAAAATAACGTGCGCTAAGAAGTAGATAAGATAAGAATGGTAAAGTACCTTAAGGAAAAAATACAAGAATGTTTATTAGATAAAATAACAATAGACGAGTGAAACAGCCTACTTAAAAGCACATGACTATGAATACCTACGAGACGTCGTCACACAGATTTATTACGTCTAAAACATTTACGTAATTAATTCCTCGTTTCTTTGCAGGTACTTGTCTACAGTCCTGGTGCACAATGAAGCCCTCGGGCAACAATACCAGCCACAATGCTATGGTAGACAAAACATAATGATACAGCACACTGATATATAGAACACGTGAAATTAGATTTATATTTTTCTACTCTTGGTAAACTAGGATTTAAATAAGATTAATCACTGTTTTTTGAAAGCAGAAAAAATCTAAATGTACCAAGATAACTGATAAAATGCGGAACGTAAATTCTGTTGTAGTAAACCTTCCTCAAAAGATGCATATTCCTTACCATACAACTACAATAAAATTACGTTTGATGCAAACTGAGATGCCTATGGTATTTTGTGGTGTCGTAGATCGTACATTTTGCAACGCTACTACATTTCATATCTTAAAATTATTTGCGTGTTAGAAACATAGTAGTTTGGACCAAATCAGTTAATATATTTTATCAGGGCAGCATAACCCAATGGCCATCTCACACGCTGCTGCGAAAAACTGTTAACTTCTGCGACTGAAACCAGGTATGTAAGATATGCTTTCCTCCAGCCGAAGATGATGTAGTGACTGAAAACGTCTTCGGCCTTGAGCAGAGCTACAAATTTGTTTTGTTATTTTAATTAGCAGTCGGGTTTCTCACAAGACGGTAATATAGGAAAAGGTAATTATCAGGGGCGTTCACTAAGTAATGCAACACATTTTCCCTGAAAGCTGGTTGACGTTATTCATAATTCCAGTACACAATATTATGACCCCCTCTTCTGACTACAAACCCTATTCGTTAACATGATCTCCATTCAATGCGACGGTCTTACGCACCCCTAAGTGGTACACTTCTTCGCCCACATGGTACCTATCTACCGGTCGACGTCGGAGCCAACGTCCTCCTTTATCAATAAATCGCTCCAGCCGCGGAGTGCATCCTTTATTGAACGAAGCAGACGGATGTCGGAGGCGAGAGATCCACACCCCAACTGGTGGACGATTATGACAGCACTACCAGTACCGTAGTGAGGTATTTGATTGTGATTCGTCGATACCTCGAATGAGAGTGTCATCCCGTTCTAACATTACAGCAGTCACAGCTGCGTGCGGCCGGCCGGTACGCAGAGAGATCGCACAGGTCTGCTCGACCATGTTGCAACAATTACAGACCCCTCGCCGAACGACTCACCGTGGTTTTGTTCACTGCTTGGTCTCCATAGACACTATGAAAACGCCTATCTGTGTTGCACTCGTTTTGTACTAAGAACGCTCAGTGACAGCTTCGAACGCACCTCTGTTGCAGACGCCATTTTAGAGGGTGTGTATAGCGTCGCCACCTATGGCAACTCCTTGGAACTATATAAATTAATGGGGAATATACTGCAGTGTCCCAAAACAAATTTCGTATTTTTCCACAGAAACTGACCGAGAAAAAAAATGTCTTACAACATTTACTGAGTGCTCTTAGTAGCTGATTATCTTTACCTGCACGATACATGTATTTGCAGGAACATTGCAGGAGTTCTGCCAGAACACCGGGAGTCAAATTTTACCTCGCAGCACACGCAGAGAGCGATGAAGTGGCGTGGGTTTAAGAAAATATTTCTTTTAAGAACTGGAGGTCTGAGCTCCACTTCCCTCTAGAGTGGAGTCGGAATTACGGAATCGTGTGGAGAGCCCAGCGTGTAAACGCCGAGGGTGACTGTTGCGAGAATAATTGTGTTTCTTCTGCAGGTGGCGCGTGGAAGGGCGGAATTTCCATCATAATGCGGTCGCCTTCTTTTGATTCAGCCGCAGCGCGTGGGAGGGGCATTTAATTATCCGGGCCCCTAGCTCTCTGTTATTTCCCCCGGGAAGTGGCAGCAGGTCAGGGAAACGGCGCACGCCCGAAAATGCGGGAAATATTTGCCTCCAGCTCTCACCACCTGCCGCCGTTGTCGCCCTCCTTCGCGCAAAAAAATTTCGCATATCTTCACATTCTGAGATTTCTATGAGTAGGCTAAACGGCCATCAGGGAAATTAGTACTTTCACTCTGCGCTACTAAATTAATTTAATCCATTTCTGAATGTACATTTTGCATTAGTTTTTGTATCGAGAAAGCTACTCAAGTTTTCGTTTAACAAGACTTCTATCTCGCAGTACCCCTAAGCATATTTCACCTAACGCCAGCACTAAAATACATCGGACTAACAATCGATCTGTAGCTAACTCACTTAGAAGCCCTACCTTGTACCCATCCAAAAGAAAGCCAACAATCATGTAACACTCCTAACCGGTCGATCATAGGTATTATTCGAAGACCACCTTCTATGTCTAAGATATCCACACGGATCCTTTCCTCATCAATACAGATACTGAACAGATCACTGCTTCTACCTGGTTTCACCAATCGATTAAAATTCTATACAGTCGTATACTCCGCCTCGCTTTATATTTTAGATATCCTCCTCCATACGGATGCTGGATCACTGAACAAGTTCACACATCTTGTCAAGCAACTGGAATACTTTCACCTTCCTTGTGTCTCCCATCAGAATGAAGTCTGACAATTCATTGAATCGTTATCTTCATATTCTGCCGCATTTCCTCATGTCCCATCTTTTATGCAAGCATTTCATATTTTTCCAAAGAGATTTTGAACTATTTTCAATACGAAAGTCATTAATTAATTCTTGATATCCACCCATCAATTACAATTTACCCTGCCTCATTCATTCCAAATCACGTCTTCTCACTACCTGCCTGGTTCCTACGAAATACCATACATTGTACTTTTTCATATACTTCTTCCCTAATTCAGTCTGCATCCCTCACCATATTCAATCTATTCACCAACTTGCCAACAGGTTTCAGACCATCGTATTACTATTATTACTGTTATTACATACACTAACAACAAAACTGTAAAACTCTCTCGCCTGTCTGTTTGAAGCAGTGGATCTCATAAACCACAAGACGAATTTTCATCAGGATGCCACAGGAAATTTGAGACTAGCTTTGGGCAACATATAGACTTTATTTTACCAAAATCGTGTAACGGAAGAAAGAGTAATTTAAAGTTTTAGCTTGAAGTGTCTCTGTCTATTTATCTGTTTCAATACGCTGATCTCCAAAACTACTGGACAAATTTTCACAGGTATTAGAGCATAGCTTGAGGGAGCGTGTAGACTTTCTCTACCCAAAATCGGATCAATAAGAAAAAGATGGCGCGATTTAAAGTTTTATCTAAAACAGACGTGTCTGTCCGTTTGTTTCTTTGGACACGCTAATCTGCGAAAGTGCTAGACAAATTTTCACGGGGCTGTCTCAGGTAAGTAGAGTACAGCTTATGAGTGACGAGTCGATTTCATTTAATCAAAACCGTATCACCGAGAAAACAAATAATGATTTAAAGTTTTAATTAAAACCGCCGAGTATGTCTTTTCACCTGTTTTAAGACCCTAATCTTCAAAATTAATTAACGAATTTTCATGGGATTTTCACAGGTAGTTAGAGCGTAGATTTGGGCAACATGTAGGCTTTATTTAATCAAAATATGATAGCGAAAGACAAGATATTTTGATTTAAATTTTATCTAAAACTGTCGTGCCTGTCATTTGTTTGTTTCAAAATGCTAATCTCCAAAACTACTCGAACGATAGTCACTGGGTTTCCACAGAATACTAGGGCATAGCTTCGTACAATATACAACATTTATTTCTGCAAAATCGAAACATTACAAAAACAAAGATACTGTAATTTAAAGTTTTATCTAAAATCATCAGCTTAGCCTAGGAGTGCGTGTGAGTGATTATCAAGGCGTAGTAGAGAAAATAACCAATACATGGCGCTGTTAGTTTCTCTAACTCAGTGACAGATATGTCTGTCATGTAATTAACTGCTGCAATCTTATCTTCTACATCTACATCTACATCCGTACTCCGCAAGCCACCTGACGGTGTGTGGCGGAGGGTACCCTGAGTACCTCTATCGGTTCTCCCTTCTATTCCAGTCTCGTATTGTACGTGGAAAGAAGAGTAGAAATTAACAGCAAATTTACTTGGCTAGGATATACGGATTTACTGACTTAACTTCGTTTATTAAAGCTTCAGCGACATTGCCTTGCTTATTAGGATAGGTTTTTAATTATATTGTTTGCTAGAATACACTAATTTATCAAGGATGATATGTCATTATTTGGGTGCCTTCATATTACATTTCCATTTCCTTTCGTTTCTAAATAAATTGCCTTGAAAACTGTTCAGTCCTTCTGAATAGATCAGAATGTCTAAAAGGCTGGGGACTATGGTTCTCTACAATACAGGGAAGATTGTGAGGCAAGACTTGCTGTGACCCGAGAAAATCGTGCTTCTGTTCACTCTTTAGAAACTCCTTCGGAAAGCAAGGCCCGATGTAGCTCTGATCGAAAACGTCACGTATTATCTTGTTCCTCAGAACCTTTCATTGAACGGCACAGAAGCAGAAATTTTGATTGGCAGTTGCGCTGGCAAGGAAGTTTTTATACCCAGAACCTTGCTTCTCCCTAACAATTTACCATTTCACTTAAAACGTGTACAATTCCCGGTGTGCTTATGTTATGCCATGATCTTGAACAAAGCACAAGACGAGACGCTGTCTACAGGAAGCGTGCACCTCAGTGTCAATTGGTTTTTGCTTCTCCCTAACAATTTACCATTTCTCTTAAAACGTGTACAATTCCCGGTGAGCTTATGTTATCCCATGACCTTGAACAAAGCACAAGACGAGACGCTGCCTACAGGAAGCGTGCACCTTAGTGTCAATTGGTTTTCACATGACCAGCTCATTATAGCTCATTGCTGAGTTAGTGAAGCGAACAAACTATTCGTTCGTGCGAACGGTCATAAGACTAAAAATAATGAACCACTTGTATATAAAGAAACACGTTTTGAAAATTCTGGGACCGTATATCTTAAGAGCCCTTGAGCACTTGTTCCTCCTCGATACTGTGAAACACATCTACTGGAAGCTCACTGCATTCCATATTTTGGGAGGAAGTAGTACGTATCAAAACCAGAGCTAAATCTACAGTAAACAAGGGCTCTAAAATGCGTACCTTAAGAGCTATGAACAACTGTTCACATTCGCTACTGCGAAACATACCTCTTCTACTGTGTGTTTGCGGACCGCTGGTGGCTGAGCGATTCTAGGTGCTTCAGTCCAGAACCGCGTGACCGCTCCGGTCGCTGGTTCGAATCCTACCTAGGGCATGGGTGTGTGTGATGTCCTTAAGTTAGTTAGATTTAAGTAGTTCTTAGTTCTAGGGGACTGGTGACCTGGGATGTTATGTCCCATAGTGCTAAGAGCC
The DNA here is from genome assembly GCF_023897955.1 of Schistocerca gregaria. NCBI lineage: Eukaryota > Metazoa > Arthropoda > Insecta > Orthoptera > Acrididae > Schistocerca > Schistocerca gregaria. The sequence goes on from NC_064923.1 coordinate 623,819,146, forward strand.
ATTTCAGTTTTGAACTGTGTGTTTGAGTGTGTGTTTTGTGAACAGTATCGGTCCCGCCAACTTTGTAGCTGTACTCTTGCAATTACCTTTACATCTGTCAATTTTATTTATTTAAGCGTGACGAATTGAGTTTTGTCTGCTAGGAAATCTTAATTGTATTGACAAAAAATCTGGACCAATGTTTGGTTAAGTTTATATTGTGTTCACTGAACGACAACGTGATATTGCGTCAGATTTCTTCCTGAAGTCGATGAACACATCAATTTGGATGCCTACACCTAAAGAGCTCTGGATCTAATGAACGAACAGAGCAAGCTGAATTTCACAAGAGCCCTGTTTGCGGAGTCCATGTTCATTTTTAAAGAGGATAATTTCGTTCTCCGAAAATGTGATAGTATCTGAGCATGAAACATGTTACACATTTCTGCAAAAGACTGACAACGGTGATTCGGGACGTTAATTATGTGTATCTTTCCTACAAGTTTACTAGAAAACAGGAGTTACCGGTTTTTCTCTACTCCAGTGGTATCCAACCTTTCTTGGACCATTACCCGTGAGTGTAACTGGACATTAGCTACTACCCCGTCATTCCCCCCCCCCCCCCCCCCCAACACTACCCTGTGCCGTCTTTTGCTCCTGCCCCTCTCTCCTCCATAATATTATTACCAACCTTAGCACCTATCGAAAATGTACTCTCATTTTTAAAATTACGAAAGATGAATGATATTTAGGTTGTGTGTATGTTTTAGAATGAATGACGAAGTAATTCGTGGTGCTTCGCAAGAGCTACGCGTAACTAGTTCTCAGAAAAGAAAGCTAACTGTCCAATGTGAGGGTACACATTTGTTACAAAACATATTCTCCCCTCATTACTGCTCTACTCCGTGGCACGTATTTCACCTGCACACTGCAACCCATTCAAAATCAAACTGGTTTAGAGGTGTGCACTATACTTACGATTCATAAATAACTTCACTTCTGAACTGGCAGAATTTGGATGAAATCAGGCTGTTAATGCTTTATGCATGACCACAGCCACTAATAGTAGTAGTAATAGTAATAGTAATAATAATAATAATAATAATAACGCTAGTACTGTGTTTAGCATTATAGTAGCCTTTATGTAATTCTTGCTGTGTCGTACTGTCAATTATTTCTGTTATCTTGCTCCAGTAATGAAGCAATTTCTTGATTATACTGCAAGTACAATCTACATCTTGGAGAAGATACTTTCTTGGGATATTTCGTATTTGTGTTGTATATGTCTCACTTTTATCGTCAGCGAAGTACGGCACAAAGCACGGCATATGTTAGTAATGGGTGGACTATGTGAGGAAACAGTTATCTCCAAAGGATTAATGCTACTAATTGATAAAAATTAATTATTGATAAACTATATAATAACTATTAAGGTCTTACAAAATTGTGATAATAGTAATGATCTTTTGAAAATAATTTAGTTTTGTGACTGAAACAGAGTCGAGTACTTTTGTTTTTACGCCTCAGAAAATTTCATTTTAGGCCTCAAGGGGTAATTACCCCCAAGTAGGAACTACTGATTAAATCGCTAGATACCTTAGCAGCTCCGTCGACTTACGATCTATTATTTGTAGCAGGAGAGCACCTTCTTTTGCAAAATCTTTGCAGAATGTCATGATCATCTCATTCGGTCCAGATACCTTTCACTTGTCAAGGAATTGCTGTAATTTTCCTATTCTGGGATAAGTCCTCAACATCTGCCACCTTGGCGTTCGTGCAATGAAGGAGAAAGAACTGTATTACGATTATATTCCGATTCTATTCGGTGAACCAGTTTCGCTTTTTGGAATTCACTATTTGGGCCTTCTCTTTGTCATCTACCGTTTCGACTGAATAGGTGATTTCGATCCACTTACTGCATTTAGATAAAACCAAAATTTGTTACGATATTTATTCAGATAATTTGGAAATCATTTACTTTCAAATTCACTGAATGCTCGTTGCATTCTTCTTCTTACTCTAATTCTTACTTCGTTCAGATTTTGTTTACCAGCTATGCTCTCATTTTACTGTTATCTGTTATGGAGCTCTCTTCCTTTCGTAAGCTGTTTAGAGCACTGATATGTAATACTTTTGGTGTTTCCAATACGTCTAAGCGTTGGTCGGCACATACCGGTCAAAGGAGTACTGAACATTCGTTTTTACCCATCTGTGTCCCACATCTTTGTCTTCACAGCTGAATGTTTGATGTTGACTAAATTGTCTGTAATCTGTATCCTGTACATCTTGCTAAGCAAAAATATTTTACTTGTAATATACGTAGTGTATTATGCTATCACAGCCATCACCAAGATTCTCCTGTACTGATTCGATAAATTCATATCTTTTTGTTATTAAGAGGTCGAAGAAGTTAACTTCAAGGGGCGGTTCAATATCTGCTCCAACTAACTTTCGGACTAGACATTCAGAACAATCTCACCTAAAGTAATGTCTCTGTGACCAGTTTTGATGGTAATAATCCCTCACTCTCTTTCTGGTAAACTGAAGTCTCCTTCTGTTACTTAATCGCTATAACCTACATGTCCTCTCTGAAGCACTATAGATCCTGACACTGGTGGACTATAATACGTTTACTAAACTTCAGAGTATTTGAGATTTGGAATCGGTATTAATTTCAGTATGCGTTATCCTTTAGGGTGATAAACAAGCCTCCACCAGTGGCGTCTAGCCTATCGTTGGGATTATATTTAGGATGCCGGTGCTGTAAGCGATCGATTGCAATTAACTTCTTGAACCTAATACTGTCCGGGAATTATCACTTTTCATAAGCAATAGCATGTCTGCGACGTTCCTAATAGTGCTGGGGCAGATAATTAACTCTAGATAAACCTTTTCTATTTCCGATCTGTGAGGACGAACGTTCTCATCGCTCTGAATATTGCATTCAGTACTCTTTGAAAAGGCTTTGTTTTTGCAGCAGTGTTAGTTGTGCGATAACATTGATACATAGCGGCACGGACTGCATTACTTATCACCAACTGGTCGATAGTCAACTCGTATAAGAACTCACTGAATTCAGTGGAAGAGAGTCTGAGCGGCGCTGTAGTGAGCTTTAGTTGCAGAGGCGGTAACCACCGTGTCACAGTACTTCCTACACATGAGCAGGGAAGAAGGGAAAGGTTCATTCTGTTTATGACGGCAGTGTACAGGAGTCCGAGCTGTCAGGAATCGTAAGGGGGCATCCGGGGATGCCGTTAAATGGCGGAACAGAAAATCAGGTAAAATGAGGACAATATATTTCGGGTTACGGAATACAAAGAGCGTACCTAGGTTCGGAAATCACCAGGTTTAGGCCAGTCTAGGAGGTGGAACAACTAATTGAGATTGGCAATGAAAGGGGAGGTGGATCATGTTAATTTACGTTGGCGGCCGGTCTTGAAACGCCTCCCATGAAAGACGTCTGCTCTGTTCGAGGTCTGGATCACAAGAGAGCGACGCAGCTGTGTTCTGCACCGTAAAAGTCCTTCAGACTCACACACGCTATTGGCTAAAACCGATGTCGTAAATTCACTAGCAGTTTCACAAAAGGGCTCAAGGCGTCCCTTGTCAGCAGCTTTAACTGGACATATGTTCGTCGGTTCTGAAAGAGAGGCAACTTGTGTCACGTAGGCACAGCTGAAGCTGCTCTGGGACTGAACGTGTAAAGACTTTGCCTTTGAAACAAATTTTTTAAACCAATTCTCTAGATGTTCCTTGACTGGCTGCCAACATGTGCTTTGTATGCTTGGGTACGAGAACTCCATGTCTGGAAAACTACGCTTTACATGCCGTTTGTGACAATCCTGCCGACAGTAGTCAGTGCATTTTGCGAACTCTGCACGAAAGCCGAACATGTGGTTTGACAATATTACACGAACTACAATCGCAAGTATTTTACACGGTTGTAAAGGTACTTTTAGAAAAGCGTCAGAATAGATGGATACCAAACCAAACAGATAATAGTTATATAATTACCATGTAATGACCCACAGGAGACCACGGGTCGCTCACACAAAAATACTCAAAAAGTAGTAACAACTTCACAAGTACACTGAGGTTACAAAAGTGATGAGATGTCGGCTAAAATCATGTCGGACTTAGGTTTTTCTCATTGTGGCAAGGACACAATAAATACTCAGAAGTAACGTGCAGAAATATATAGCCACGCTACCTCTATAACCGTCCATAACGGCGGAAGTGTTGCCGGCGCTGTATTTTGTGCACTAACTGACCTCTCGATCATATCCCATGAATGTTTGACGGGGTTTACGCCGCGTGAACTGAGTGGCCAACCAATCCACTCGAAATGTCCAGAATTTTCTTCAGATCAATGCGAATAATTGTGGACCGGTGAAACGGCGCATGGCATCTATCATTGCTTGGAAGTCCGTCAATGGCTGAAAATGGTCTCCAGGTAGCCGAACATAACGATTTATTGTCAATGATCGGTTCAGTTGGACCGGAAGACCAAGCCCATTTCATGTAAAAGCAGCCCACACGATTATGGTCTCCAGGTAGCCGAACATAACGATTTATAGTCAATGATCGGTTCAGTTGGACCGGAAGACCAAGCCCATTTCATGTAAAAGCAGCCCACACGATTATGTAGACAGCACCAACTTATACAGTCACTCGGTCTCGGCCACACTCGAACCCCACCATCACCTCTTACCATCTTAAATCGAGCTCATCTGACCAGGCCATGGTTTTGCAGGTATCGACGGTGCAGGAGAGGCGCTGAGGGCGATATCCTGCAGTTAGCAAAGGTGCCGGCGTCGGTCGTCTGGTGCCATAGCGAATTAACTCCAGATTTCGCCGCATTGTCCTAACGTATTCTTTCGTCGTAGGCCCCACATTAATTTCTACGTTTATTTTAGGCAGTACTGCTTCTCTGTTAGCACTGACTACCCTATGCAAACGCTGCTCCTTTCGTTCGTTAAGTGAAGGCCGTCGGCCACTGCGTCGTCCACGATGAGACGTAATGCCTGAAATTTGTTTCTCTCAGTAGACCTTTGATACTGTGGACCATGGAATTTTGAATTCCTAACTATTTCTGAAATGGAAACCTCCCATGCTTGCTCCAACTACCGTTGCGCCTTCAGTGTTTATTAGTTCCTGTCGTGCGACCATAACCACGAGGGAAACATTTTCACACGAATCACTTTAGTTCAAAAGTCGGCTCCGGCAATGCACTGCTTTTGCGCGCCTTGTGTAAACTATACTACCGCCATCTGCATATATGAAATATCGCTATCCCATGTTATTTGTCACCTCCAGTGAATTTATGTTGGAGTTCAGGTACACCTCATACATTTGAAGCGTAAAACATTACGTACAAAACAGTTTAGAGTGTTAATAGGCTATAAGACGGAAACCCTTTTTTGTTGCAACAAGTAACAGACGCTCCGTTTTCACCCTAGGAACCCTTCAAGATTTTGACTTTAGTGATGTTCTAAGATGCTGATCAGACTTATTTTCGATGAACATTGCTCAGAAATATTTCTGAAAATGTCATCCGTTTAGATTAATGCTCAACTGACAGCTCTTATGGAGTGCCTAAACGGTTCATTACGACCCACGAAAAAGAAATCCATACGCGGTTATCAACATCCCAAAAAGAAAAATCATCACACTGCAGTTTCAACAACATCTCTGAAAATCACTAACATCACGAAATTCTTGAACCCCTCCCCCCAAAGAGGAAAAGGTGTACCTGTTACATTTTTGTTCGCTCTTATAGACATAAAAATTTTTGTATACACTGTTTTCTTTGCACCCCGTATTTTGAAAGAAAAGGATTGCTTAAAAATTCTTACGAGCTGCTTATTCGATGCTTTTTCTTGCAGTGTGTAACTTATTATAATATGCGTCCTAAATCTCGAGAGAAATAGTATCCCTTATTTGTTTTTCATGCGTCGATAATAATCAAAGTGTCCTCTTTGCCTAGTATTAGCTCTTCTGAAAGCCCCACCACATCGATATCTGATTTGTATAGCGACTGAATAAGAGCAAGTACGTTCGATTCGTGCGAGAGACGTACCGTAGTTACTGACCATTTCCGTTCCGTTCACTGTACTACATACCAACACTGACATCCGTATTCGATCCATTTGTTACTCTCTTCTACAAATCTGACACAATATTTGCTTTTAACGGATATTAAAAAATTTAGTGCTTCAAAATGAATTACAATGATGGATTTATAATTTAAGTGTATATGACTTCATGAAAATGTTTATAAATACATGTATAGGGTACAAAACTAAAGCGTTCGTAAACAACTACTGCAAAGGGCGTTCAAAAAGTTTTGCAGTGTCTTCCAGGCGTCTCTATTTATTTATTTATTTATTTTTGTAGGAGGAGAATGAATTTTTTGTGGAACGTACTTGTAAATTTTAGCTATACATTGAACCAACCCAATGTAGCCTCCGTCAGCTGTGACGCATTGGCCCAACGTTCATTCCATGATGTAAATGCACTTCAGTAAAATTCTGGGATGGAGTTTTACACCATCACTTGACACTGGAAATTTCTTTCTGACTATCAGATGTTTCACCGTTCAGGTTGGCCTTCAGACGACGAAAGAGGTATAAATCAGGCGGATCCATTTCGGGACTGTAGAGAGGATGAGGGACCATTTTGCAACCCATTTTCCTGATTTTCTCCTGAGTCATAAGGGCCGAATGGGGTTTGGCATGGCCATGTTGTAGTAAGATGGACTGACCCTGAAGCTGTGGTTTGTGGGTCTTGATGGCACGTCGCAGCTTGGCCAAAGACAACAGTAACGTTCCCGGTTAATTGTAGAGCCAGATTCCAAAAAGTCAATGAAAAAGACACCACATTGATCCCAGAAGAAGGAAGCCATCATCTACCGGCCTTCTGTTCGTGAAAATCTTGGTTTCTTCTTCCGAGGGGAATCCGGACGACGCCACTCCATGCATTGTGTTCTGCTCTCAGGTTCGGACAAAAATAACCATGTTTCATAATGGGTAATGACGCCGTCAAAACACTTTTTCCACTCTTCAGTAAAGGTCTTCATGAGACCCGTGCACAGATTCTTCCTCATCGATTTTATTTCTCTTGTCAGTTACTAGGCACCCGACGTGCACAGATTTTTGTGTACCCTAGTGACTGTACCAGTGATAACACACTACCCAATGGCAAACGAGTTATTTCAGCAAGCTGTCGTGTCATCACACATGTGTGATTTTTGATGATTTGATGAATGGTCTCTTCATTCACATCATTCATTGCCGTCGATGGTACCCCGCATCGTGGATTGTGAAGTAGAGAGAAATTAACTTATTTAAACCTCTGCAGCCACCGCTGGATACCGCTACGATCCAGTGCGTCCTACCCATAAACAGGGAGCAACTTCCTGTGAATCGATGTGGCAGAGTCATCACCGGTCTTGAAGAGGAACTCCATCACCGACCGTTGTCGCAACCTGACATCTACTTCACGATCCATTGTGGCTCACCTGTAAATAAAAGAAAATACTCTTATACACCTACTTACAGCTAAATGTTCCAAGTATGTTCAGAAAAAATTTCATTCCCCTCCTGCAAGAAAAGAATTAGAGATGACTGTGAAAAACTTCTTGAACGCCAATTGTATAAAATTTACCCCTATATAGGATGATCTATGCTTCATTACTGCAGTCTGGTCGACAAGCAGCTCTTCTCAACGACTCTCGCGGCCAACACTCACTATCAGGTAGCAGGTACAGTTTACACATCGAGTACGTGTGTGAAACATGCCCCCCACAGGCACGCCGCACACTTCACACATCCCACACAGTGGTGAACGCGTCACAGATGGGAAATACTGTATGGTGGCGAGGGAAGTGGTGAGTACGCATATCGCATTTCAGGTCCATAGGAATTTAGCACACTCTAGTGTCCGCAAATGTTTGTCATGCTGTTATGCAGAACAGCTGTCACCTGTCGGAAATGAACATAAACACGGGGAGCTGGATCTGTCGTTTCAATTGCCATCCGATGGTGTTTTCCTGAGGCTTAATTCAGAGCAAAGACCGTCCCTGCCCTCTCCCTCCCCCTCCTCCATCAACCGCCGATGCGCTGCTGTCTCTGATGGAAGGGAATAGATGGCTACGTTTCTGTAGAATATTTTTCGAAGTATGAGATAAATACGAGAGTTTTATCACTGCTCTGCACAGCAGTTACTCCTTACTTATTGCTATGTAGAGTTTTTTGAAGTTCGATTGAAGAGGGTAGCTTTGTACCTTGGTACACGTTTCAGACTTTTTCCCTGTAATGTAAGTTCAATATATTTTTTCTTTACATTTTTAACTGAAGGCATTTACTTTCTATGTGCTGCAGTCTCTCCCTGAAATTACAAAAGATACTCTTCATGCTACTCTATCATGTGTAAGCTGCTTCATCTCCCAGTACGTACTGGAGCCTACATCCTTCTGAATCTGCTTAGTGTATTCATCTCTTGGTCTCCCTGTTGCAAAGGATGACTACATTTTGAAATTAGAAGCTAATGGAAACCAAGACAAAATTTTCAAGACAGGTAAAATTCATAAGACATTAAAAAATTCTAGTACTCCTTGGGAAAGACCTTCTAGAGTTTCAACATTTTTACATATATTCTTCTAGAAATATATAGCATTTGACGAAGCCATACTGAAAAGCAATGCCTCTAGAAATTTTGGTGTGAAGACTTAAAAGCTTTTTAAGTAAAACAAACTTCATTAACTAATCCTTATTCTTGACGTCTACGTATTTATTTCTCGAAATAATTACTCTGGGGACTAATACATTTCTCCCGACGAGAGACAACTTTGTTGATACTGTGGTTGTATAGTGTTTGACTATGGTGACGCAACTGCAACCTCACCTCTGCGTAGACCACTTCATCGCTGTCAAAGTGAAGCCCTCGAAGGCATTATTTACGTTTTGGGGATGTAAGAATCGGATGGTTCCAAGTCGGGATGTATGGACGATGATAGATAACAGTGGACCTAAACCGTCGGGTTGTTGTAAATGTTGCAGCACCTTTGTGTCGTCTGGCATTCTCCTACTGAAAGAGAAGATGCCCAATGTGTGCACGAAAATATTCTGGCGTTAGAAACTCGCCATCGTAAGTTCAACTCTATTTTCAAACTGAAGGAATCATTTCACGGCATTCGGTTCAGAACTGCTACAAATTTGTCGGCCAATAGACCATGCCGCTCGAACTGTCAACACAACTGCCACTGCTAAGAGTATCCTACGACTTCCACATCGCTGACTCAATGCTGGTGACTACTTCGAAGCTCAAATAAAACTTTGAAACACGTATGTATTTTGTACAATTTGTAAATAAAAAGTTTCTACTATTAAAGTTCCAACCCTCGTGTATTCTGTATGTCCTGTAATCATTGGTATTATTATTATTAACATCATCAATACTGGTATTATAATTAGCAGCAGGAACGGTATTTGTAATATCAGCAGTATGAACTTTATTAGTTCCTAGTACTGCCAGTCACGCTGTCGTCAAATTCAATATTTTTTCTTTTTCTTTAACAGTATTTTATTTGTATTTTTTAAATTATTGGTATTTATGATGCATATATGAAGACTGAAGCGAGGAATGAAAATTGGACCACGGGCTGTGATTCGAAGCTAGGCCTCCTGCTCACTGGGCATAAGCGTTAATCACATTGTCTTTCCTTGAGTGACTATAGTGTAAAAAATTGTATGTAAAACTGCTCCGATGTTACAGAGAGGGTCAAAGCCCCAGTCTCATCGGATTAAATAAATAAAAATAATGTGTCCCAAGGAATCTCCGTTGCTTTTTAGTTGAGACTGCTCAATCCTCATCTATAATTAGGTGCCCGAATGATACTGGAGTGATGTTATCCGTTGCGGCTAGAGGGTACAGGCCATTTTTCCAGTTAGACTTCCCGGTCTAGCACTGGAGTTCGGTATTCGCGCATTGACGGTTCGTGCCCTGCAAGACAAGCACCTCCACTCGCTTATCGGACCACGCCTTTCCCGCGTGGTGAACGAGGCTGCTAGAGGGCCGTATAGCCAGGCGCCTGCTAGATATATGACCCAGCCGGCAGCTGCGCTCTGCGGGCAGATCACGCGCAGGCGATGATTCCCACGACCCCGTAAAGGAGGTAGTCGGTGAAAGCGAATAACGTGGTGCTGCAAATATTTCTGCGAAGAGACTATGGCTGCATCTGCTAAAATTTAATTTTACAACTGGATCATCAAAAGTTGTATCGCACAAGAAAAGGGACGAATGACATGTGAGCTTCAGCTGATGATTTCGGGTGGCCGAGCGGTTCTAGGCGCTACAGTCTGGAATCGCATGACCACTACGGTCGCAGGTTCGAATACTGCCTCTGGCATGTGTGATGTCCTTAGGTTAGTTAGGTTTAGGTAGTTCTAAGTTCTAGGGGACTGATGACCATAGATGTTAAGTCCCTTAGTGCTCAGAGCCATTTGTACCACACTCAAACAACAACAGTGAACTGCAAATAAAAAAAGGACAATCGATAAATAAACCCGTAGAAACGGAATACCAACTTGCAAAATAAACACGTTGTGAAACCATGCGATAAACCTAATACAGACATTGTATAACTATAAAATTAAGCACGGGAAGTCACTATTGTAGGCATTTCCTTTCTTCATTTAAGATTGCCATGTCTTCCGTGTCTATTTAAATTCATGATGGCTATATTGAAGTATAACACTACAGACCAACTGATCCATATAATGTTATGTGACTAATTCCCAGTGTAAGGACAGTAACGCTAAATACAATATTTTTCGTCATAGAATGTATAAAATCGAGTAATAGTCATTGTGTATACAAGTTTTTTCTTCTGTTCTAAACAAACGTGGACATCGCAATGCACTTGATATATGTTGTATCACGTTGTAGTATTACTGCTAGTTTGTGCCAATGTTACAATTCTATTGAACTAATTCACGCTGATATTACGACGTATGCCGTGATTTTTCTGCTTACTTTAGGTGGGAGCTACAAAACTTTCACTGACATAGCGACAGTAAACTGGCAATTTCAATATCTTTCGCAATGTTACAGAGCTGAAGGGTAACTCTCCAAATGTAGCAATTAAGTAGGCATAGACTCGATCGTCACTTATTTGTTTCCGTGGCCTATGGACAGCTACGTTTTTAAATTGTGACACAAAACACTGTCCAATGTCGGCACTGGCACTATGTTGACGACGTTCGAAGGATTTGGGATTAGTGCTGCAGGATGAGTAAATGTCAGCTATTCTAAACAGCTTAGGACTAACTTCAGGATGAACTATAACAGAAATTTTTAAAACAGTTAATCCAACACACCGCCTCATATTGAGCACTGGATACAAAACGCCAGACAACAGTGCTGACAAATGTCTCTCAATCTCTCAGCCTGGTTAATATTAGAACAGGAGACACTACGCCAATCTTGAAAGTTGGCACTGAAGGAATGTGAGCTATCAGTGTGGTAAATGTTAATACCGCCGATTTATATGATCTGAAACAGCAGTAAAAAGTGACTGAAAAGACCGGTTCTTACACGTTCAGTTGGTTTCAGTTTTGTGATCGCATTAAATGTCGCTTACTTTTAGATGCCTCATAAGCATTGTTTTCCCGAGCCGACTCCCGAAGATACAGTATCGCCTCACTACTCTTCGTCATCTAATTTCTATTGAAAGAAAGCTCGGACTGGATTGGAAAAACTGAATTGAAGAACTCAATTGAGGAATAAATTGATTATTTTTAGGTACTGTGTAGAGCTATGAACATCCTTATACAGCTACGAGCAGCTACAAAGTCCATGACTTAATAGGGGCAGTTTTAAAGTTTATGGCGGTATCCGTCCTTGATGCTGTTGGGAAAACAGCATCCATCATTCCACTCGAGTGTAAAATCTCTCATGCAATCAGTACTTCAGGCGACACTAACACTAAGTACTCGTAATTTTGGCCGGTGTTTCAGAACAGCCTGGCGAGGCTCTGACTGCAATTGGCCTCATCAGCTGGCGTGACGTAGCTGTCTTCCTGAAAGTGCAGCCTCAGCGCCGTGTGCGTCATTCCGCTCCCAGTCGATACTTTAGGACCATTCACAAAGACGTATTCCATAGCGTCAATTCCACAACTCAATTCCATTGAGAGATTCTAACGTTATTACTGCTATTATTGTATATCTCTTAACTACCTTCCTAACTGAGGAAAAATAAATTTTTTTTCTTATTTATTACGCATTTTCTACATCGAAGAAAACTTGGTGGGATGTTAACGTAACTTCATATACGTATATACTACCAATGGGAGTGTAAATGAAAAGAGCTGCAGTTCCCTCGGACAGGTATAAAGGAGATCACAATGCATTACCGTTGTTCGTATTAGGTTTTGTTACTAGGCTTGGTGCGGTATCCACATATATGGCAAAAGTCGTGAAATAGCGAATACACGTATGCACATTGCGGTAATATCACATACACAAGGTATAAAAGGACTGTGAATGGGAAAGATTGTCATCTGTATTCATTTGATTCATGTGAAAACTTTTACGACGCAATTATGGTTGCACCAAGAGATTCAACAAACTTTGAATGCGAAACGGTTGTTGCAACTAGACGCATGGGACTTTCCATTTCGGAGATCGTTAGGGAATTCAATATTACGAGATCCATAACGTCAAAAGTGTGCCGAGAGTGCACATTACAGGCATTTTTCTCACCACGGACAACACAGTGACCGAAGGACTTCACTTAACGACAGAGAGCAGCGGCCTTTGCGTATAGGTGTCAGTGCTAAATGACAAGAAAAACTGCGTGAAATAACAGCAGAAATCAATGTAGGACCTACGAACATATCTGTTAGGACAGTGACTTGGGTTACGGCAGTAGACGACCGATGCGAGTGTCTTTGCTAACAGCACATTACCTTCACCGCCTATTCTGACTATACTGGTTGGACCTTAGCGACCAGAAAACCGTGCCCTTGTCAGATGAGTCATGATCTATGATGGTAAGAGCTTATGGTAGGGTTCGAGTGTGGCGAAGATACCACGAAGTCAGGGAGCCAACTTGTCAACAAGGCACTGCGCAAGCTCGTTGTGATGTTTCCACTACGGTGTGTGCTGTGTTTACATGGAATGGACTGTGTCCTCAGGCCTGCAGGTATGGCCGAGCGGTTCTAGGCGCTTTAGTCTGGAACTGCGTGACCACTACGGTCGCAGGTTCGAATCCTGCCTCGGGCATGGCTGTGTGTGATGTCGTTAGGTTAGTTAGGTTTAAGTAGTTCTACGTTCAAGGGACTCATGACCTCAGAAGCTAAGTCCCATAGTGCTCAGAGCCATTTGAACCATTTGACTGTGTCCTCTGGTCCAACTTAACCGCTCATTGACTAGAAGTGGATAGGTTCTGCTGATTAGAAACCATTCATAGCCGTTAATGGACCTCATGTTCCCAAAATACGATGTTATGCCACAAGACCACAGTTGCTGGCGAGCATTCTGGACAATTCGTGCATCGATTTGGCCGTCCAGATCACCAGACATGAAGCCCAACGGATCTTTATGGAACATAATCGAGAGGTCAGTTCGTGCATAAAATCCTGCACCGATAATACTTTCGCAATACAGACTGTTACGAAGGTAGTATGGCTCAGTATTTCTGCAGCGGACTTCCAACTGTCTGTTGAGTCCACACCATGTCGAGTTGTTACACTATGCCAAGCAAAAGAAGTTCGGACATGGTATTGGGCGATATCGCACGACTTTAGTCACCTCAGTGAACAAGGCGCCTGAACAGCGCCAGATGATGCGTGTGGAGCAACTAAGACGACATAGACTACTAGTAGTCTGCACGTACAATCCCGTAAATAACGCAGTAACTACTATTTTTCTGTGGTTCATCCGAAATCCCTATGGTTCATTCTCATACTTGACTTGAACGTAAGGTAAACTTTCGAGACGACCATTACTGAAACAGAAGCGGACAAACCTTACACGACGTTCTAACTTCCGAAAATATATACAGACTGCCACTCTCTGCACCGACGTATAGATAACAAAGGGCAAACAGTGTTGCTGACTACACTATCCGCAGCCCAGGCATTCTGGAGGACATGTCCAACAAAAACTGCTGATAGTAAAAGAAATGATTATGTGCCAATATTATTCTCTACGACAACCAATAACCCTTCTCCAGCGTAAGTGTGGAATTGTGCCTTTCTATCCAATGATGATAGGCCACCAATAGTATCCACAAGAGTTTAGCCAATAGCATCGCTTCCTCTACATCAGCGTGGCAGTGTTAGCCTATGACGGTGGCCCACAAGAATTTTACCCAATACTCCCACTTCTCCAGCACAAACGCGGTAAAATTCATTTTTATAACAGAATGCGAGACGGTGTTCTAGCAATAGTGGACACAGAAAGACCCTGAAGCGTCCCTGCAGGTCCGGGGGTTATAACAGACTCAAGGTATTCCTGCCTGTCTTAAGAGGCGACTAAAAGGAATCTCTCACTTTTCGTATCTATATGTTCAGGTCCCAGTTAGTGGTTTGACCTCCCACTCCCCAAATTGTAGAAAAGCCATGCCATTCGGGGAAGGACGCCTTACATGGTGCACCAGTTATCCATGTGCCATTAATTCCGATCACCTGCACGTTTCTTGTCATGGCTTTGCATCTCGACCTGCAATTAAACTATTTGGGCGAGAATCCTTCCGGAGTATGTCATCTAATTCCGTTGTCTCCTGTAGTCTTTCACCCCCACACCACTATCTTACTTCTCTGCACCCAATACCCAGCACGGTAGCCAGTCTGTTGTGGTGGGGCCATGATGTACCTATTTACTGATAGCCCCCGACAACTCGGAGATCGAACTGCTGATTCCTGAGCTTTAAACTCCCCCATGTATGCCAAGGTGTAGATGCCTGTCTTCCTGGTGCATCAGGACTCCTGGCGATATTCGTTTTGCCAGGTGGCCTTAGCTGTGGCTATGTGGCGCCCGTGGTGACAGCCCCTGATCAGAATGAAGTGAATCAAGTCATCTTTTGCCGGGGACTGAATGGCCCCAGCGGTGTCTTGGAAAGAAATGGTTGATTTCAGTGCTGACAGGTATGACCGTAATTCGTTCCCCTCCCTAGCACAACTTGGGAGGAACGTAGGGCTTCAGAACGACAGGATCCATATTCGTCTCGTTACCTATTGAGCAGCAGAACTGATGGGTAATCCTTCCTAGACACGAAGCCTCTTTGTTTTTGTTGAGCACCTGGAGGATACGTTTGGGGAAGTGAAAGCGCTGTCAGAAATGCGAAATGGGTCGATTTTTATTCAGATGGCGTCCCCCACCCAGTCCCAGGTGTTAATAGCCTGTGAAAAACTGGGTGATGTTCCTGTTTCCGTCACGACCCATGAAAGCCTCACAATGGTACAGGATATTACTTCCTGCAGCATTCCAACAGCGAGCTACGTGCCAGTTTAGAAAGGCGGGTGTTCGTTTCGTCTGGTGAGCTTACACGGCACCCAAAGACAACAGATTCGCCACCAGTGCCTTCATCATGGCCTTAGAGTGTGATTCGTTACCTGAAACGGTCAAGGTGATGGTGTACTGCTATGGCATCAAACCTTATGACCCTCCCCCCTCTGCTGTGCTTTAAGTGCACGAAATTCGGACACATGTCCTCCTGGTGCAATTCTACTGCCAAATATAAAGACTGTGAACGTTCACTGCGTCCAAATACCCCACGTGCGCCTCCTCTCACGTGTGTGAACTATGGAGAGCACCACTCCCCTTGCTCACCAGACTGCCTGGTACTCCAAATGCAGCAGAAAATTATGGAGTACAAGACCCTAGACAGGCTGTCTTACTGGAAGCTAAACTCAAATACGAAATGCTAAACCCTATGCAAATGCTATCTTCCTATGCTGCTGCCAAGATGGCTTCGCCATCGATGACGCCATTATGCCCCATCATCTGAGGTTACTCCAGTGGGCCATCAGGGCTGCCCATCTTCCTCCAACCCTCCCCCCCCCCCCTCGAGCTGGCGGGGGCTAGTCCTCTTCTGTTGCTCCCAAAGCTAATACTGTCAGAGACATTGATCCCCCTCCCACCAGCCGGAGGGCTTGTCTCAAGTGTAATGGCTCCCTTGGGACTACATTCCACGCCCCCCCTTCCCGCCCTCCCCAGTGCTCAAGCAGACACTTGTCGGAGGGCTTCACGTTCTTCCTCCATCCCCAAGAACCTCTCATAGCAAGCTACTAAAGAGCGGCGAAACAGAAAACCAGAAAAGAAGTCTACTAAGAAATGGGAGTCTGTAGTATCCCCTGCACCAGCACTCCCCCACGTCTCTGTATCCAAGGACGAGGTGGAGATTTGGCATCCCCTGACGACCTAGCTCTCACAGACGCCTTTGAGGCAATGGTAGTGGTTGCAAACATCCAAAAAGTGGCGGCAGGTGATGCTAAGGTCTAATCTGCCTCCTTGGTCACTTCCTGCTTTCTCAGACGACATAAAACGTCATTCTTCTGTGGAACTGCGGTGGTTTTTTTCTCCCACCTGGCTGAGTTATGTCAACTTTTAAGTGTTACACTTGCATTTTTAATTGTCATTCAGGAACCTGGTTTCCATCTTCGTCCTTACCTCCGCCTGTAGCGAGGCTGTGCATCTTCAAGCACCTTTAGAAACTGTGGCTGTGAATGTGATGACAACGCAGGAAATTACCATCTGTAACATCTACCTCCCTCGAGATTGTGACACACTGCTCCATGTATTGGCTGCAATCATTTCGCAACACCTCGCACCTTTTCTCATTCTGGGTGATTTTTCCATCACCTTTTGGGGTGGAACCTACATTACCGGCCATGGCCAAGATGTTGAGGACCTAGTAACTCAACTCGACTTTAGCCTTCTAAATACAGGTGCCCCCACACATTTCAGAGTGGCATGTGGCACCCATCTCTCCACTGATCTCTCAGTTTGTAGTCTCGGTCTTTTCCTGTCCATCCACTGGAGAGCACATGACGTGTGGTAGTGACCACTTTCCAAATTTTCTATCCCTATGCAAGCATCCTTCTCTCGACGATTGCCCAGGTGGGCTCAAGGACGACTGGGACACTTTCAAATCCGCTATTACTGTTGATCACTGTTGCATGCCACCATCGATGAAGAAATTCACACCATCACTAACACCATTACTGCAGCAGCTGGACCAGAGATCCCTTGTTCCTCCTGTTGACCTCAGAGGAATTCAGTGCGTTAGTGGTCGCTGGAAATAGCGGCGGCCATTACAGACGGCAGGCAGGCCCTCCAACATTATAAGCGCCACCCCTCCCTGCGGAACCTTATGGCCTTTAAGTGGAAAACGAACCTCCCTCTCTCAGGTTTGGTCTAAGATCTGCCAGTTTTACAGCTGTCAGACATCTGTAGGTATGTATGGAATACCACAAATGGAGCTGTATCTGCCGATCCAGACGAAATTGCAGAGAGTCGTGCTGATCATTATGCTCGCATCTCTACATATGTGAATTACCACCCCACCTTCTGTCTCCTCAAACAGAGGGTGAAATGGCAACACCTCTCTCTTGGTCGAAGCCACGCTAGGTCATATAATGCTCCCTTCACTCAATCGGAATTTCTCAGTGCACTTGCCGACTGTCCTGACACATCCCCTGGCCCAGATCGCATCCATTCGCTTTTGCTGAAACATTTATCAGCAGATTCCCAGATTCTTGCCGTCCTCAACTACATCTGGAGCGATGCCGAATTCCTGTCACAGTGATGGGAAATTTCATCATACCCATGCTGAATCCTGATAAGAACCCACAAGATGTTGATAGCTATCGTCCTGTAAGCCTCACCAACGTTCAATGCAAGCTACTCGAACATATGGTGAGCTGGTGGCTATGTTGGCTCCTTGAGTCTCGGGGCCTTCTGGTTCCATCATTGAGTGGTTTCCCCCAAGGACGCTTCACCCTCGACAACTTGGTGCATCTCGATTCTGCCATTCGATCTGCCTTTTTTCGGTGTCAATACCTGATTTCCGTCTTTATCGACATGACGAAGGCCCATGGTACCGCTTGGCGACACCACATCCTGGCTATTCGGCATGAGTGGGATTTACGGGGCCCACTCCCGATTTTTACTGAGAACTTTTCGATACTCCACACTTTTGGAGTTCGCGTCGGTACATCCCATAGTGCGCCCCATATTCAAGAGAATGGCTCGCTCCTTAACCAATTGTCGTTGTGCGGTTAAAATTCCTAATTCCTTGATGCTGCTTATTATTGCTGTTGGCTTTTGTGCAACCAGTACTTTCTTCTTAAGGTACAAGTCACACGAGAAAATTATTCTAGAAGACTCCACTGAGTGGAAATATCCAAAATATGTCAGGAGATTAATTGGAATGTTTCCAGTTGTAAGAAGAGCATACGTTGATGAACTGACATATTTAAGATCCTGTGAATCATGATTCTTCTATTTCAAGTTTTCATCAACATGTACGCCCAAGAATTCGAATCGGTTTACTCTGACTCTTCCTCATGTTCAGCATCAATCGTTGGTATGTACAGACTTGAATTAAGTACACGGTCTCAGAATTTGGGGAGAGTCTGTTTTCAGAGAATCACTAAACAATTCTTTGAAAAACATAGCTTGTGTTGATTTCATCGGTGAGCTTTAATAGTCTAATTCCTTGTGTTTCTGCGTGTTTATTTAATATCTAATATCCACAGTTCTCGCGTATTCGTGCGCGTCTGAAAGTAAACCGATTTTGTGACATATTACAAGTTTCTAATCAGGGGCGAATTATTTAGTTTTAACTGAGTGCTTCAGTAGATAGGTTTCTAAATCTCTGCATGTTAATCTAATTTAGTAGACACAGTTCCTGCGTTTTCATCAGGGTTTACAGTAGAGCTGCGCAGGAAGTGCCGATAGTCCGTTTAATTGCACAGTTTATTTTTCCACGGTCATTAGTATGGACAGGGATTAAGATTGTTCTATGCGGATGCGACCCGCTTTGGTGACACTTCGCTCTTAGCTTCAGGTGTGATGGCTTCGGTTACACAGCTTCAGGCTGCAGTGGATGGGCGCCACTGTTGTGGGTCGGCCTTGGAGATCCAACGGATGTCCAGCACGTCCGAGTCCCCCAATCTGTCCTCAATGGTGGCCAGCCCAGTTACTGCTCGCAGTAAGGTTGACCTCACCTGTGGTCGATTGGGAGGTCGCCCCGTTGCATAGCAGTCAGCGAAAGACTTACCAGGCGGCGGCACGTGAGGCCTCTCCGGCTTGTCTGACAAACAGGTTCCAGGTGCTGTCTTTGGCTGACACTGTCGCTGAGCCGGATGCTGACATCAGTCCTGTTTCAGAAGAAAGCTCTCAGCCTGCAAATATCCGAACAATCACGGAGGGTGGGATTATTGATAGACGGGAGCTCCATCGTTTGGCACGTTATTAGGCCCCTTAGGACATGGATCCCAAGAAGGCAAAGAAATCCATTGTGCAATCTGTGTGCATACCGGGTGGAGTCATTCCAGTTGTGGAATGGGTCCTCACGGATGCCATGAAGAGCACAGGGTGCCGCCAACTGCAGGTGATTGCTCACGTCGGGACCAATGATGCGTGTCACTTTGAATCAAGCGGCTAACAGAAGGTGGTAAAGGCTTCCAGGCTTGCTTGCTAGATTAAAGCAGAGCAGAACATTTGCAGAATAGTCGACAGGACCGATTGCGGACCTCTGGTACACAGCTGAATAGAGGGTCTGAATCACAGGCTCAGATGGTTCTGTGACCTTTTAGGCTGCAGCTTCCTCGACTTTCGTGTTCCACTGAACAGATCAGGTCACCACTATACGCAGGAGGCTGCTACACGGGTAGCAGGGGCTTTGTGGCGTGGACTGGGCGGTTGTTCAGGTTAGAGGGTCTCGGGAAGATACAAGAAGGGCTTCAGCCACAAAGGGTGCAGGCCGAACTGAGGAAGAACGTATATACAGGAACCATCGCTATAACAGTCGTAAACTGTCGTAGCTATATTGGGAAATTTCCAGAGCTACAAGCGCTAATAGAAAGCACTGATGCTCAAATCATTATAGGAACTGAAAGCTGGGTCAGGCTGGAGATAAGCTCAGCTGAAATTTTTGCAAAGAACCTAACGGTGTTCCGAAAGGAGAGGCTAAACACGGTTAGTGGTGCGTGTTTGTTGCTGTTAGAAGTAGTTTAACTTGTCGGGAAATTGAAGTAGAGGGCTCCTGTGAGTTGTTGGCAACCGGAATAAATTAATAATTTGATGCTTTTACCGACCTCCCAATTCAGATGATACAGTTCCTGAAAGATTCAAAGAAAATTTGAGTTTTATTTCTAACACGTACCCGACTCATACGATGATAGTTAGTGGTGACTTCAATTTACCCTCGACATGTTGGCGAAAATACATGTTTAATTCCGGGGGTATGCATAAAAT
Source organism: Schistocerca gregaria (assembly GCF_023897955.1). NCBI lineage: Eukaryota > Metazoa > Arthropoda > Insecta > Orthoptera > Acrididae > Schistocerca > Schistocerca gregaria. Next base: position 623,839,611 of record NC_064923.1, read on the forward strand.
ATCATCCGAAATTGACCTACATACATTCTACGAAAATTATTTCGAGCATTTAGTGCATGAGCCTACGCAAATAGTAAACGGCTGTGAAAACACACTTGACTTCTTAGCAACAAATATTCCTGAGTTAATAAAGAGAATCAAAACGGATACTGGGATTAGTGAACAACTCCTCCAAGAATAAACAAAAAATATACCTACTGAAAAAAAGCACATATAAATTCACTTGCTGCCTTACTGAGGGACAATCTCCACTCCCTCCAAATTAATGATATAAGTGTAGACCAGACGTGACTTGAATTCACAGAAATAGAATCGGCAGCAATTGAGAGATTTGAACCAAATGAATTAACAAACGACGGAGCTGATTCTCCTTGATACACAAAACGATTTAGAACAATGGTACAGAAACAACGGAACAAACGTACCAAATTTAAACAGACGCAAAATCCCCAAAATGGGCGATCTCTTACAGAAGCTCTAAATGTAGCGCGGACTTCAATGCAAGATGCTTATAATAGTTTCCACAACGAAACATTGTCTTCGAACTTGGCAGAATATCCAAAGAGATTCTGGTCGTATGTGAATTATGTTAGCTGAAAGAAACAATCAATGGCTTGTCCGCGCGATAGCATTGGAGATACAATCGAACACAGAGCAGTCAAAGCAGAGATACTAAACACAGCCACCGATGTACCATCACAAAGGAAATCGCAGTAAATATTCCAGAATTCTAATCGAGAGCTATTGCCAACATGAGTAACGTAGAAGTAAATATCCTCGGAGTAGTGAAGAAACTTAAATCACTTAATAAAAGCAAGTTTTCTGTTCCTGACTGTATACCAGTTTGGTTCATTTCAGAGTACGCTGATGCGTTAGCTCCATACTTGGCAATCACATACAACCGTTCTCTCGACGGAAGATCCGTAACCAAAGATTGGAAAGTTGCACAGGTCACATCAATATTAAGGAAAGGTAGTAAGAGTAATCCACTTTATTACACGCCCATATCATTAACATCGATATGCAGCAGGATTCTGGAACAGATATTGTGTTCGAACATTATGAATGACCTCTTAGGAAACGGTCTATCGACTAACAGTCAACATGGCTTTAGAAAACATCGTTCCTGTGAAACACAACTAGCTCTTTACTCACGTGAAATGTTCAAAGCTATTGATAAGGGATTTCAGATCGATACCACACTAGCCGCTCAGGGTGAAATTAAGTGCTTATTGAATAACGCCTCAGTTATGTGACTGGATTTGTGAGTTCCTGTCAAAGAGGTCACAGACGGAAAGTCGTCGAGTAAAACAGATTTCTGCCGTTCTCCAAAGTAGCGTTATAGGCCCTTTGATGTTTTTATCGATATAAACGATTTGCGAGACAACCCGAGAAACGGTCTTAGGTTGTTTGCAGATGACGCTGGCGTTTATCGACAGTAAAGTCATCAGAAGATCAAGAAAAATTGGAAAACGGTTTAGAAAAGATATCTGAGTGGTGCGGAAATTGGCAGTTTATCCTAAATAACGAAACGTGTGAGGTCATCCACATGAGTGCTGAAAGGAATCAGTAAAACTTCGGTTTTACAATAAATCAGAGAAATATAAAGGCCGTAAATTCAACTAAATATCTAGGAGTTACAATTACGAACTACTTTAATTGGAAGAAAGACATAGGAAATGTTGTGAGGAAGGCTAATCAAAGACTGCGTTTTATTGGCGGGACGCTTAGGAAATGTAACAGGTCCAGCAAGGAGACTACCTACACTACGCTTGTCCCTTATCTGTTACAATACTGCTGCGCCGTGCGGGATCCTTAACAGATAGAATTGATGGAGTACATCGAAAAAGTTAAAGGAAGAGCAGCACGTTTTGTGTTATCGCGAAATATGGGAGACAGTGTCACTGAAATGATACAGGATTTGGGCTGGACATCATTAAAAGAAAGGCGATTTTCGTTGCAACGGAATCTTCTCATGAAATCGCAATCACCAACTTTCTCCTACGAATGTAAAAATATTTTGTTGACACCAACCTACATAGGGAGAAATCATCACCACGGTAAAGTAAGGGAAATCAGTTCTCGTTCGGAAAGATATAGGTGTTAGTTGTTCTGCGTGTTATACGAGATTTTAATAATAGAGAGTTTGGAAGGTGGTTCGATGAGTCCTCTGCGAGGTATTTAAATGTGTATCCATGTAGATGTAGATGTATCCAAAACGGCACCGTACACAAGGTGTGGAGAGAAACCAAGACAATTATGTTGCTGAAAGCCAACAAACCCAAGACTAACTAAAGTGCTTCCAGATCTCTTTCCATGTTGACGCAATTCAAAAAATTGTTACTGACAAACTCATCAAGTATGTAGAAAGAAATTGAACAAAATCCGGCTTTCTACGACATCACTCGACATGCGATTCTCCCCTGATGGCCTACGTAACTAAAGGAATTAATAGCGACCTCGGCAGGACTAGGACGGACTACTCTGATCATAACTAGAGATGTCATATCGCTGTTGGTTCAAGTGAGTATCACCACTACTCTACGTCCTGTACACCACAGACATCCCAACGACCATCAAATGGACGGAAAGTGCAACTGCATGCAGAAGACGCAGTTTACTGGTGTTCCGCTGTATTAACTACGGCTATAAATAGACAAGTAAACAACTACTTCAGCAGACTACAAAACTGGATGTAAGGCTAGAGAATTAAGGAAAATCCTAATAAAAAACAAACTGTCATTTTCGCGTATAGAAAGTTGAATCGAAAATCCTACAAGAAACGGTCAACTTCAGATTCACTTTTTGTGACATCCCTCTCATTCTGACCGACTCTGCTAAATTCTTAAGAGTACTCCTAGACAAATACCAATATTCATCTCGTACTCGACAAGAATCGACAAAGATAACACCTAACACGATTTAAACAAGATCGCTTCCGTGACTGCTCAATTGCAACAGCCATTGACGTAAGACATTCATCCTACCAAACACGTAGTGTCCTACTGCATCACTAGCCGGGCTGTCACGCTTAACCATTGAAAAACGCTTCACAAATGAATAACGACTACTCAGAAGCATTATCAAACTTGACTTTACAGTCCCCTCCAGCAATTTTATGATCTAAACTCACTTCGCTTGGCGCAGGAAAGGACATGTACAACATATCCTACCTAACAGATGAAGCCATGAGGGATATACTTGGGACAATATAGAAGGACAAACATACAACTATGCTCGAAATACATCTACCGCTCGTTAAAGAACATCAATGTAACACGAAAATAACAATTGTAAACTGAAGTGTCACTGTGCACCAAAGAACCAATAGGACTGACACTCTGAGTGGTCCGCCGAACTCTTTCAGAGTTGGAATGAAAATTAAAGAACAGAAGACACTGAGTGATCACGAGAAGAACATGGACGTGACCCGTACCCATGTGAGATAGTGTTGCCACTACCTAACAGTTTGAAACACACCTTCCTGTACCTGACAGTAGATCTCCATATGGCGAGCTGGTCGAATCGCAAAATACCTGAATTTGTGGGGAATTCAGGTGTGACAGTGGCCCGATACTGGACTGCATGGGTACGTAAAGGCTGACATACTCTTCGCCAAGGTCCTGGTCAACAAAGAGTGACTTTCACTTGAGGAGATAACCTTACCTTCACCGAGCTTATCACAAGCCTCATACACTCCTGGAAATGGAAAAAAGAACACATTGACACCGGTGTGTCAGACCCACCATACTTGCTCCGGACACTGCGAGAGGGCTGTACAAGCAATGATCACACGCACGGCACAGCGGACACACCAGGAACCGCGGTGTTGGCCGTCGAATGGCGCTAGCTGCGCAGCATTTGTGCACCGCCGCCGTCAGTGTCAGCCAGTTTGCTGTGGCATACGGAGCTCCATCGCAGTCTTTAACACTGGTAGCATGCCGCGACAGCGTGGACGTGAACCTTATGTGCAGTTGACGGACTTTGAGCGAGGGCGTATAGTGGGCATGCGGGAGGCCGGGTGGACGTACCGCCGAATTGCTCAACACGTGGGGCGTGAGGTCTCCACAGTACATCGATGTTGTCGCCAGTGGTCGGCGGAAGGTGCACGTGCCCGTCGGCCTGGCACCGGACCGCAGCGACGCACGGATGCACGCCAAGACCGTAGGATCCTACGCAGTGCCGTAGGGGACCGCACCGCCACTTCCCAGCAAATTAGGGACACTGTTGCTGCTGGGGTATCGGCGAGGACCATTCGCAACCGTCTCCATGAAGCTGGGCTACGGTCCCGCACACCGTTAGGCCGTATTCCGCTCACGCCCCAACATCGTGAAGCCCGCCTCCAGTGGTGTCGCGACAGGCGTGAATGGAGGGACGAATGGAGACGTGTCGTGTTCAGCGATGAGAGTCGCTTCTGCCTTGGTGCCAATGATGGTCGTATACGTGTTTGGCGCCGTGCAGGTGAGCGCCCCAATCAGGACTGCATACGACCGAGGCACACAGGGCCAACACCGACATCATGGTGTGGGGAGCGATCTCCTACACTGGCCGTACACCTCTGGTGATCGTCGAAGGGACACTGAATAGTGCACGGTACATCCAAACCGTCATCGAACCCATCGTTCTACCATTCCTAGACCGGCAAGGGAACTTGCTGTTCCAACAGGACAATGCACGTCCGCATGTATCCCGTGCCACCCAACGTGCTCTAGAAGGTGTAAGTCAACTACCCTGGCCAGCAAGATCTCCTGATCTGTCCCCCATCGAGCATGTTTGGGACTGGATGAAGCGTCGTCTCACGCGGTCTGCACGTCCAGCACGAACGCTGGTCCAACTGAGGCACCAGGTGGAAATGGCACGGCAAGCCGTTCCACAGGACTATATCCAGCATCTCTACGATCGTCTCCATGGGAGAATAGCAGCCTGCATTGCTGCGAAAGGTGGATATACACTTTACTAGTGCCGACATTGTGCATGCTCTGTTGCCTGTGTCTATGTGCCTGTGGTTCTGTCAGTGTGATCATGTGATGTATCTGACCCCAGGAATGTGTCAATAAAGTTTCCCCTTCCTGGGACAATGAATTCACGGTGTTCTTATTTCAATTTCCAGGAGTGTATATCTTCCCCTGCCATCCGAGAACAACTAGTGGACAACCCCCGAAATATTCCGTGCCATTCCACACCGTTGCTCAGAAACTAACAGCAGTAAGACTAGGTTATTACGGTCCAATTCACAGGCTGCCGTTAATACCTGTAGAATGCTGTCATGTCTGGAAAGCATGTACTGCTCATGAATGTCATAGCAGAGATGAATCACAGTTTTGCACTGCCCTGTACAACCGTCGTCGACGAACATGGCACTGACCTATAGAGAGGTTGCATTCTTTAAACCTTTAGGACAGTACAGTGGTGCCGCTCCTGGCATCCTGGTGTGGGGAGTTACCATTTATGACACCAGGCCACGGGTGCTACTGATTAAAGTAAATCTGACAGTAAAACCGTACGATTTGGACATACTTCGTCATCGCTTGCTGCCTTTCAATAGGTCGATACTCGTACATGTACGGCTCTCTTCTATTTGAACTGTCTGCGTGATGTTATCATCCAGGGGACAGTAAGATATCCAGGTCCATCCCTAATAGAACATCTGTGGGAGCAACTAGGACGTTAGTTCCGTCCTCGCATCATTATCTACGATACCAAAGACCAGTTACAGTAGTTGTGGATCGTCATGTCTCAGGAGAGGATAGAACACTGTGAAGGCACAATTCCCAGGCGAACCTATGCATGCATCTTGGCTAGAGCGGATGCAACGTCATCCTGGCAAATGAGCTCTTACTTCGAAGATGTTTACAAATTTTACTCAAAGCTGTAATCATTGAAACAGCATCACACACACTCTCATCGTGTGAAGTGTAATTTCCATTCTGGATGCATCTGTTTTTAGTCGAGTGTTGTTACACATTTTTATTTCGGTTCCAAAATTTAGGACAAGCTCGACCTTTTTTATATTTGTCAGGAAATGAAATCTAATGGTAGCCTCCGGGTCATCAAAAGGCTGCCCTGAAATCCTCTGCACTAAATCGGTGATCTAATAACGACTCTACTTCCAGTAGCATCGATAACCTGCAAGACTATGTACACCAAATATGCTTAGACCTTCTGCAACGCATATCCAGTGAAATTAATTGACATTCGAACCTAAATAATAACAAGAGACACTTAAAAGTTTTCTAAATAATTTCCGTGGTAGTTCCCTGGACTAGGATCCTGAACTGTAACTATTACGAGGGAACCAAGTGTCATTAGTAAATATCTGCTACTTACAGGAAAAAACGTACCAGTTTGGTTTCATTGGAAAAACCATCTAAAATGTTTATTAATAAATTCTTCCTATGTTTCTTCAATAAAGAGGGTGTGAATTCAGAACGGATTTTCAGTTTCCTGAGGCGGCAGCACTGATTTGACGTTTCCTGTGCCAGTCTAGGAAGTTTGAGTAGAGGTCCTTTTCATTTGAACGATAATGTAGTTAAAGTAATAGTAAAATATTGTGGGTGCAATAATACTGGAAAACTAAAAATTATTGTTCTTTCTTTCGCTTTCATGATTGACTTTTTCTGTTGCGTGATTGCTATTTTCGTATTTAGGTGTTGCAAGAGCGTTGAATTTGGAATATTTTTACTATGATGCAGAGTGTTCCAAATTATCTAAAACATGGAAATTCTGCAATCCTTACTTACGTTGTTGATGAGTTTCTTTAAACGTCATTGTGAATTAATACAAATCTGATTGAATGAAGAGAGCTCACTATTTCAAAAATGTATGGCGATTATTTAATTTTTCTAATGATAACATTTTATTTTGTTTAGTGTAATAAAATGTCAAGTCACCCAAATAATTTGCAGAAAGGCAACTACTTGATACACATCTGAGACCAGTTAGCTGCCAGTGGGTGCCTAGGAGTATTTTGCAGGTTTTCTCTGTAAATACACATTTTGTAAATAATAAATGTGAACAGGTCCTGCCGTGCATTTTGTCGAATTGGGAGATCTTAGAGTAACCATTTGCCGTTTTGTCATGCATGTACGACACAGGAGGGCGTGATACAGAAGCACAAGAAAGGCATATAGACCCTTTTCTGCTTGAGGTCACGTTTAAATTTTGTCGAATCGTTCGAATAGTGGTTCCAACACGTACACGGAAGCAAACACTGCAGTGGTACTGTATTCCAAACGGGTTAAAACATGTTCGATTGGGTTGGAGCCCCATGATATCGTTTGAGAAGGGTTAAATCGCCCACGAAGTGACTACAGAGCCGAGGGTCGTCATGAAGGTGTTCTACTTGTTCATTACACTGCGAACTGCTGTTTTCGTGGCGAAATGCATGGGAATCAACGTCCCAAGGAAAGAGATGGTTTCATTGACAACTTTATGTCATCCTCTAAGGACTGTGTTTAAATTCTGAGTGGAGGTGTGTTTCAAATGTTTTCCAAGGCTGCCTCCATAACAAACCACGTGATTTCAACGCTTGGTATAGCGATTGTGAGCCCCATCGCGGAGGCGTCAAAGGAAGAGGTAAAATGTGGGTAAGAGAAGCTCTGACGAGCTTCCCATTGTGTGACACGTCTAGGGTGGTATTGGGAAATTTCGTGCCAATGTGGCATTATTAAATCACTACGGATATCACATAAGCTTCTGAGCTGAGCCGTGGCCTTCTTTTTCCGCATGTCGACGGCTTGGTGTTTGGAATTCATCGAGCGCGAGGGCGTCGTCACACCATCGCAGCGGAAGGTTGATGGCACCTCTGAGCCAAATTTAAAATTTTGGCTCGGGAACTGAAGAGAGTTACTTGGTTCCGAAGAAAGTGATCCTTTAATTGCACAGTTATACCTGAGAAGATGGAGCAAGTTATTGGGAACAGTAACTTATATTACATCTTCCCTTATTATTGTGAAGTGATTGACTTAATTTTCAGTTTCGATCACGCACACACGCTTACGTCATTATCGTAGCCGATTCGAGGAGAATTAGTGCACATCGAAGGTAGATAGGTTACTTTTTGCACTCTTAATTTTTTAATTATTTATTGCTCTACACGTATCAAATTCACATACGTCATGCTGATCTTATCTACTTTTATGCACTATATTTCAAATGTTTAACACTATGGTTTTCATAATTGATTTGAAGTGCTGTATTTCATTGTAACTTTGTATTTTATCATTTAAAGTGTATAAATTGAGTCATTTCAAACAGTTTTGGTTAGGGTTGCTTAGTACATCTTTTAACAATTATCGATTACGTGTAATGATGCTTCGACAGTCTTAAGTTTTCGATGATTAATGCAGAGCATACTAGTACATAATTCATTCAAAAGTTATCAGCAAAGACCCCTCTGAATGCATTTTGGGAATTTTGATTGTTATAAGGAATTTTTTCTATTTATTGAAAACGAGACTGTACAGATAACAAAGGTCGTAATACAGGTGCTACTTCAAATATAGCGTATTAACTTTAATTAGTTAGTTTCTATGGTATCACGTATCGATACGAAGAACATCATAGCACTGAAAGTTCCTGTTGTGTCGTCTCGTCGTGTATTTTTCCCTGTGGAAAGACTTAACATTTTTCTGTAATATGTGAAAAACATTCACATTTTTTTCGAATGCAAAGGACAAAGACAAAAGCATGATTCTTTACGTACGTAGGCGGTGATTAAGAAAGAAAAATAATAATAAAAGAGAAGACATTAAACCTTTAGAAGTGCCGGCTGCGGTGGTTTAGCGGTTCTAGGCGCTCAGTCCGGAACCGCGCAACTGCTACGGTCGCAAGTTCGAATCCTGCCTCGGGCATGGATGTGTGTGATATCCTTAGGTTACGCACACGTCCTATGTTCCATATTAAGAGGTCAGTAATGCGTGTAATAATTGTTAATTTATCAAAATTGTTTTCAGGAGATATAATGTTATTTGCTTGTGTTGAAACCATCTTTTATTTATAGAAGAACTGCTTCCTATCCTCTAGTTATTAAAAGTTTTATTAGTTACGACCTCGCCCTATTATGGTCCGCCATTATATTCGGTACAACTTCTGGTTCTTCTAGGCGAGATATTATTGAGATTACTTATTCAATTTATGCAGTCATTAAAGTATGAAAGTATCACAGCCATTATTTTCTTTTGCTGATGTCAGTTTCGCCATGCTCGGTCCCATACGTCGAGTACGTTACTTTTCACGTAGGCGCCATTACAAAGACAGCTATAACCAAATATGTTTCATGCAATTTATGTTAATAAACCAGTGTGCTAGTAATGTCAACCCGTGAGACCTAAAGAGATCATGTTGAAGTGTTGCTTTTTCTTTGGTGTGACACAGCGCATCTACACGATAACGGAAGTTCAATAAAGGGAAATAATTATAATCAATTAATTAGCACACCGAATTGTATGGTGTAATAGATCTATGTTAAGGTTTTTACAGTTTAGAAGATTGTAAGTGGGCCTGTGATAAAAATAATTAACAATTATATGTTTAAAAGACATTTTCCACACAATACGTTACAATTATACCACACACACACATCATTCATTAAAATTTACACACACATACAAACACACAGACAAAGAGAATATACATATAATTACACTACACTGTCTGACGCCGATAGCGGTCATACGGGATCTGACGGACCCAGTGCTGCGTGCCCACTGAGCCACGACTGCAGTGTCTCTGGGCTGCAAGCGCCCTCTGGCGCCACAGTACAGGATGGCCGGCGGGAGGCAGTCAGCCCACTTCCATTGGGAGACCCATCGACACGACACCATTGTTCGTATTCACTACAGCAAGCCTTATTTTGGTTACAACTGTATGAGCTGGGCTCAGATAGTTGCCGCATTATTCATAATGAGTCTTCGTAGGCTTGTAGACATTCCAGATAAGTAAATTTTCTGTTTATTTCGTTGTCTTCTTCGATTATCATTTCTGCTTCTTCCCAGCCTTCCTACTACGACAGTTGCCACACCACTCTGTAGCCCACCTCTCCTTACCGATTTTTAGAAACTCGTACACAACAGTTTCTACACAACATAATAAGGCAGAAGCACTGGAAACTACCTGTATTCTGACGCGGTCTGTAAAACTAATATTGATAACTAAATGACTAAACTTCAACGGTATAAAGTTCAGGGAGTATGTAAAATGTAAACTATAATGGCCAGAAATGTCACAGTAAATGAAATATTCTGTGCTATTATGATATGGTCTAAAGGATTTCGCATTTCTACCCAAGGTTTCGTTCCCGTCTGCGGAGAACATTTTCAAGCGGGCCGTAGCTACTTTGCGAGTTCGATTCACACCCAGGCACGTTAATGACTGCGGGAAAATTCCGTTTACACGAGCTTCCACGCAGCGGCTTGACGTCACATGTTTTGAATAGCCGAGCGCAGTTGGTCGTTGTCGACTGCTCTCGTCCGCTGTTGCTGTCAGGCGATGGTCAAAAACTGGTATATATCTTCTTCAGAATTGGGATCCAAATGTCTATTCAGTTTCAAACCATCCTTCATTCCACTGAAATTCCAGGGGTGTTTTACAATCTCTGTGGCCTTTCTGTAAAGTCCTCCATGGTATCGGCTTACGGCTGCCAGTACTTTAATCCCATAAGGATAAATGTGGTGGTTTCCAGACTTCGAGGCGCGTCCCTCAAAATCTGATCTGTCAATCTCCGCCCTTTACCAATCGTTTTTGTGTTCCTTTAGTCGTTTATTGTCCGTTCTTTTTGTGGTGCCCGTGTATACTTCCCCACAAATACACGGAATCATTTAAATAGATGCTTTTTAATTGCGCTTCAAGCAGCTCTGGTTCGCAGATATTCCTTGGTCCATCCGTCAACGTTTTTATAATGCCTTGCTTTTGCTGTAGGCGATGGTACGAATCCCAGGATAGGTAAAGGTCTCTGTGCGTGGGTTTTTGTTAAATTGTGTGGCCAAAGTTATCTGTTCTTTCTTGAAAACTAGCAAATCAAGAAAATGTGATCTTCAGCCAACTTCTTCCTACATGGAAAACAGAATCCTCGAATGTATCTCATTGACATGCTTGTGAAAACGAAATAGTTTCTCTCTGCCGTGCCTCTGGAAACTTATCATCCACATACTGTTTTTGTTGGGTGTTTCCAGGGCCTACCACTCGGAATTTTCCATAATGAAATTCGCTGAAACTGGGCTTAACTCTTCTGTGCATGACCCACATCGTTAACACGTGCGTATCCCCGATCCATTGGACTTATCATGTCTAATACGAAAATTTCAATGAAAACAGGTATCTTTTAGGTATTGTCATGCAAGGATATGCTGTTTTACGGGTTATCTGTGTAGACGATTTGTAATAGTTTTCATTAAATTTAAAAGAGCATATTTTCTTTAAACCTGAATCAATTTCTTTGAATATATTACATTATGCAAACATAAGCCACCACTATTCATTGTCACAAGTGTTGAAATATATATGAGTATTGTATTTACAACGAACAAATGCTTCAAATTTCTCTGAGCACCCTGCGACTTAACTTCTGTGGTCATCAGCCGCCTAGAAATTAGAACTAATTAAACCTAACTAACCTAAGGACATCACACACCTCCATGCCCGAGGCAGGATTCGAACCTGCGACCGTAGCAGTCGCTAGGCTCCAGACTGTAGCGCAGGGAACCACACGGCCACTCCGACCGGCAAAGAGCAAATCATTAAACAAAAAAGCATCACATCAGTTTTCACAACTGTGGCACATCACACTACTATGGTCCCAGAACATGTTTTGTGCCCTTAAAGCAGACTGTGTTTTTTCTGGCCTTTGAAGCAGCACACGTGAACACCTTATGTTCTAACAACCCACTGTACTGTTGCTGTTGTATATGGAATAGTAATGAACTTTTCCATATCCGGATAACAGATTTTGGCTGAAAGGGATTAGATGTTCAGATCATGAACGCCTGGATCACCTCCAGCAGAAATTCACTTACTGAAACATCCGAGCATGTATCTTCGTGAATATGAAGCAAAATTTGCCAGAAGGGGAACATTTCCTCTGTTGTTACACCATGCCAATTTATTTTTCTTAGTACGCAAACTCTTCTTGCCTCTATCTTTTTGCGTCTCACAATTTCATCAACAGTGGTTAGAGGAATAAATCAATTCCAATCGTCTTTTTGGGTTTGATTATGCCCTTTGTTGGTCCTGGTATAAATTTCAACCATATGTGTACGGGCATTTTCTTTTTCACTGCGAAATGGGGGAGGGGGTCTTTTACTCCATAAGATAACATGTACGGCAAAAATATGTTGGCAGGTTCACTGGTTATTTGTCCTTAGGCATTATTAACAACACCATCATCACCATCATTATAACCATTACTTTGTTTTTGATGCGAAGAGTTTTAAGCCGCTGCCTGAGGAACCTCTGAATGGTTTTCATCCGAAGAAGTACATATATCTGTCAGAAAACAGTCATCTTCAGCTACCCACTGAGTAACAACTGATTCAAAATTTTGGGTTGAAACACGCAGATTGCTTTCTTTCCCGCTACTTATTTTTAGATGTAGATTCTAACATTCTACGTGAGAAAGTAGTCTTTCCTTCTATAGACTATTGTTCATTATATTGTTTAGTGTTACAAATAACCCTTAACATTCTTGCAAATGAGTATCGAGTATCAAACACAACAGTGCCTTAGAGCAAACTCTTACAATATTTTTATACTGTTTCACGCACTTGTAAACATCTACTGCAATAATTCGATCTCTTACACAACGCAGGAGCACTCTGTCTGACAGTTAGGGAGAGTTTCATGTTATAGCAACGTATTTTCTGCAAACATAACAATGTGTTTGTGTGAAAGTAACGTAGTCTGTGAATTCCAATAAAAAGTTATTGTTTATAAACCAATCAAATTTAATGGTACTATGATGCAGTATAAACCACAGGATCCATCGGACCCATGTTATGTAAATGAGTGGTATAAGGAAGAAAAAGTAAGTGACACTTAAGACTAATGACACAGTTTCCTAACACTATCTTTAATGTGTTATTATGTATTGGTAGAGAGCATAGTGACGCGTGGGGGATCAATTTTATGTCTTTCGTGCAGGTATTAAATGTCAAAACACTGTCGTAGTCTTTCGGACCCATGATATGCATAGCAGAGTTAAGGGGCGTTCCATAGCTTCGCCGTCCAGTGTCGATTCATACATGTCATCGTTCGATTTAAGACACGAGGTTATGAGGCGACACAGGGGGAAAAATCTGATTCAGCTGTTGCATCACCTCACTGAGTGGAACTATAGTAAACAGCGCCACCACATCAAAACTAATATATCCTCCATGTGGGCCACTATTCCGTTTAATTTACTGATAAAATGTGCCAAATTCTTGATATACGAATTCAATCGGTCCGTATACGGTCGTAATAATGTTGTATAGAACTTGGTATTCGTATAGGTTGGTGAACCAATTGCACTCGCTATTGGTCTTAGAGGAACATGTTCATTTTGCACTTTCGGCAACCCATAAAGTATTGGTAGTAGTGCAACTGAATGATCAGAGTTTTTGGAACCCTCAGTTCGATACCTGACTCTTATCAGCAACACAACAGTCTTAAAAAGCTATGTATGTGGGGTTCTTACTCTGATTCGTGTATGTCTGAGGATTAATCTTCCAATGATAGGTGGTTACATATAAAGTAACAGATACATTTCCCGTGTCAGCGCGGAGAATAATGGCATTGTCCCCCTGCAGCCGTTCCACGGAATTCTTCCCACCCACTTTAAATTACTTTTCGAGGTTTTGCGCGAGCCAGTAGCCTTACAACTCCTATACGCATTTATTCACCCGTAATTGTGTCAAAACTGTGAATGCCAGCTTCTAAAATGGCTATTTATTTCTCTCGTGGGCACAACTCATGGCAAAACTTCCACAGATTTCTTATCGTCAGAAAACGAATGTCTGGATAAATTTATAACCGTGAGGGAGGCGTCTAAACCACAGATCGTCTGATTAGTCTGCAAATTGTTTGTGTTTTCATTTCAATGAAAAATATTATAGTAATTTTTGCAACAAAAATAAATTTCGACGTACGACAATGTTATTTTCAGGCAGAGTCCCAACCTTATAAAGACAAGACCAGTTTCTAAACTAGTCTAGTCCTATTACGATTCTTAATGCGTTTGGGGAACAAGCAGGTGCTGATCACTTTCTCGTTTCCTGTTACTTTCATATTACCTTCCTTGATTTTAGTTTTCGAATATAGAGTTTGTTTATAGTACGTTAGTACACTGTCCAGTCACATTAATGCGACCACCTGTCAAAAGGCTAATCACCATTTGCAAAGCAGACCGCTGCGAGAGATGAAGCAAGGGAGTCAATGAAGTTCTGGAAGGTACTGACAGGGATGTGCAGATATGTCACGATCAGCTGCGGTAGGTTTCTCGCTTGAGGATCCACAGCGCGAACAGCCTGATAGAGGTGGTGTCTTCGCAGATTCTCCATTGTGTTTTAATCAGTGGAGTTTGTTCGAAAGGGAAGTACTGCAAAATTATCGTGGTGCTCTCCGAACCACGCACGTATCCTGCCAGTTCTGCGACACGTTGCATTGTCCTACTGGTAGATGCTAAATGCCATTATGTGGAGGAAAAACACACTGCATGTGTGGGATGGTCCCCAAGGAACGACGCATACTTTTGTTGATCCATTGTGCCTTCCAGAATGACGTAATCACCCAGTCGACCTTTGCAGGATGTTTGCTATCGGTATGATTAAGCATAAAACGTTCTTCAACCGAAAAGGTCGCCTATCACTACTCTGTGTAAGTCCAGCTGTGGAGGTCGAACACGGTCGGTGGTCGCTTCAGTGTGACTGGATCTTGTATATGGATCATTTACATAATATTTGATAAGTTACTGGTATCGTCAGATTATCAATGATGTGAACACGAAATGGCTCGCTCTCAGCACTATGGGACTTGACAGCTGAGGTCATCAGTCCCCCAGAACATAGAACTACTTATACCTAACCAACCTAAGGACATCACACACATCAATGCCCGAGGCAGGATTCGAACCTGCGACTGTAGCAGTCACGTGGTTCCAGACTGTAGCGCCTAGAACTGCTCGGCCACTTCGCCCGGTGAACATGAAATATCAATTGTCGAAGTAATCGGGCATTGGCGTACAGGTGCCAGTCTTCGTAGCCGTTGAACAGAAGCCCACATGGCTACATGAAGCAGGTGCCTGCTGCGAAGGCCCATACGTAATAACGTTCGCTATGCGGTCGATAAGGAGACCCTGTAGGTAACCCATTGGTCCATTCGGGCGCTCAGTTGCTCACCTTGTATTCACATTTATACATCTCCAAAGCCATCGTTCAGAACAGCGCTATTTTGAAAGTCTCTTCGGATTTGCTGGCGGATCCCTAAATCAACTCGATTCGATATTTTGGCGATACATCTGGTCTCCATCTTCAGGAGAATGCTGCTTCTGCTGATGAGTCCCACTGAGAACTGCAAATCGACATTCCATCTAAGCCACCGTACAGTACACGGCGCATACCACGGTTGTTGCCCTCCAAGACCAGGAGGTGGCGCGGCCCTTAGCAGAACACTGGCGACAAAAATATATCGCACTCAGGGCGACGGAGAAGAACGTTCGGTTTTGATGCGGGATAGTACTGGATTTCACGTCCTACTAAGAGGAAATCCATTGTCTCTGTTAATGCAACTATCCGCCAACCTAATTTCAATTGCCTCTTTATAGACACTGTTCCTAAAACCGGAAGTGTTGGCAACTATCACAATTTCGTTTTTCCGGATGTTGTAGCCTCGTATGACGGCGATGTTCCACACACCTGACATGAACTGTGTGAATCGAACGCCCTATGTAAGCCTTCCCATATTGACACGGAATTTTGTGTACACCAGGTTTCCTCAGCTACAAATCATTTTCACAGAATCGAGTAGGGCCCTAATGTTAGAAGGTGGACGGAACACACTCTTAATGTTAAAATTCCTTAAAATCCTTCCAGTCTTAAGCGATATGCCTCCAGCATAAGGAAGATAGGCCACCGATATATGTTCCTCTTCCTGCACCTCCAGCGATGGTCCAATATCCATATCCCGCAATCTGCTTCTCAGAGTTTCCATTTTCCTTAAAAACAGCCATCAAACGCACAAGTTGTTGGGTTAACCTGTCCGCCTCGCAAATGGCTTATGTTTTGCATACCAAAGTCCTAAGGACGCCACTGCGTTGGTGTAATGAATGACAACTCTTAGAATGCAGATACCGATCTGTGTGCGTCGGCTTTCGGTGATGACTATGTCCCAAAGTGTCACCTGCTTTATATAAATCATAACGTCTAAAAATGGAAGCATCCCATCTGAAATCTGGCTATCGCGGGACAGAGTGGATCACGTTATGGTTGTGGAAAGGGCCCAAGATCAGTTACTGTTAGTTGCACCGAACACACAAACATTATTTTCCCAAAGACACTTAATGGCACATGCCCTTAAAAGGATTCAAAAACAATACGGCTGAAGGCCCAAACACAATTTATTAAAATTGCTTTAAACAATACACAAAGCTGACGGCCATATCTTAAAAATATTTGACGTAAAGGCTCGGCTGAAAGTCACGTACTGAAAATTAAAACAAACTAAATTAATACACTGCTGAAGGCCTCGCACGGTATTTGAGACTAAAAGAAAATCACAATCCAAAACAACAGAACAGTGGTGCTCAGATGTGTTCCATTGGTCGGCCTGGGTAGGTAGCTGTAACAATAGATTGCGTGAGATAGGCAGCCAAAAGTAATACTAAACAATCGGAAGGTAACCCGACCCCGGGATGGCTGAAGGGCCGAACAACAACCTAATCAATCTCTTTCCGCCCGACCAACGGAAAACATCAGCGAGGAAAAAGATACCAGCAGCAGTACGTCTTCCAAATTGGCAGTATAATACAGCCAAGGCACAATAACCACTCAAAAATATAGACTAACACCAAGGCTGTCGAACTACACGCCATGACGGACTGTGTCCCAACCGACCGACTGACATCTCCTGTCCACAGGCATCATTAACATAACAGCTCAGTTGAAATCACACACGCTAGACACAGTTGCACGAAAACACTCCCACAAGAACTCGAGCAATCCTAAAAGCAATCACTGTGGTACAACAAGGAGAAACCACAAGTCGACACACACATAGTTTCCATAAGTGGTCGGCAACCAAATACACGTCCGATGAGACGACCGACCGAACGACGAGCCAAGGTCGTCTCCACTTAAGTTATGTGTGTCGCAACGGTCGGATGAGTCATGGATGTCCGGCGTTCACTGCAGCTCCATCGCGACTCCCTTGATGTCCATTCGGAACTCGGAGACAGGGCGACACGGACATACTGGCTCTGACCCAACCGTGCAGAGAGAACACTTAACCGTTGGCCACCCGACATCTCTGCACAAGGAAGGAACCGACCACGTCCGGCAAGGTGACCAACTGACGAGGCCCAGAAACGGTCAAAGGACCCAGTACAAGTGGTCCGATGAGACGACTGACCGAACGACCAACCAGCTGTCGTTCCCGCTCCAGTCTCCTTCCGTCGGACAGTACATGTCTGTCGACAGCGGTCGGCGAGTACTGGCTGTCCGTACCTCACTGGCACTCCGTCGCAACTACTGCTCCGTCCTCGACTCCTGATTCGTCCCCGACTGGATTCCCGACACGACGAAACGAAAATACTAACGGTCGTTCCAGAGATAGTACGACAGTGCACTTATCGATAAGCGCTGCTACTACCACTCACGGGTAAGCAAACCAACATCTTAGTGAGACCAAAAAAACTAAATTAGGAAGAGGCGACAGAACCATAAAAACAATATGACGAGAAATAAACGGAATGATCGTGAGCCGCGCAGGACTCACCATCACTTTCAACCTCCATGGTAAATTTCATGCAGGGATGAAAACAGTTGAAGTGGTCTTAAAATCTATTAAGAGCATTACGTCCATGTGGCCAGACGAAAAAGTATCATTCACATATCTCCAGAAGTACGTTGGTTGCAAAGCCGAAGTCTAGAGTGCCATATCCTCTAAGTCCTCCATAAATAATCTGGCTACTATGGGTGATAAAGCACTACCCATAGCCACTCCGTCATTCTGTTCAAAAATCTTTACGTTAAATACAAAATACGTGGATCTCAGCACATGACGACAAAGCTTCACCAACACTTCATCCAGTTTTTCACTAATCAAACTAATGGACTCTCCCAGAGGGACTCGTGTAAACAGAGATACCACATCAAAACTCACTAATAGATCTGATAGACACAGCCTCAAAGATTTCAATCTTCGAATAAAAACCACTGAATTGTAGATACGGTGTTCACACTTGTCAACATATGGACTGAGACTAGATGATGAATACTTCGCCAAGTTAGAAGTGGGTGCACCTAAATTACAAACAATATTGCGTAGAGGAACCCCTTCATTATACAACTTAGACATTTTGCCATCCACGGTATCCTTTAACCACGGTGGTACGCGAATTGTTTACAAACTTAGCTGTTTCGGAACTTCTTCCACCCTTGTCCCAAAGCCAATGATCATGCCCTTCTGGACAAAAGATAAATCGCTTTGTTTCCATATTACCACAGCGAAAGAACTGTTTTTCGCGTCTCCCGACACACTACACGAGTATTTGCCATCCACTGCTAGTGCTGTCACCTACCATCTGAGAGTGGTTATTGCATGTATACGTCGAACAACGGCGATGGTCACCTTAACGCGACTGGACCGTTTACCTGCCTCGTTTAAATAACATTTGCTATTTCCAGGCCATCGTTGGTGTAAACATGAAATACCAATTTTCAACATAAATTTGCTTTTCGTATAATGCTAATCACTGACATCAGTTAACAAAATCCGTAAATGAAAATTATTTGGACTGCTATAACGTAAATTACATCTTTACATAATACTGCATTACTTCCTCGATGACTGCCACTTACCGTTGGGAGGAAGTTTGTGAACTCTGCTATGACCCAGATAGCTGTACTGGACGGAGTGTAAGTTTTTGACATGGCCAGAAAGGTCTTTTGAGCAGGAATCAGACGAACAACGATATGTAGTAATTGCTGTAGATTTCTATGTGATGATATAGGATATGTAAATCTACCGTTAAAGAAATAGTGGAGCGCAGGAATAACGCACTAAAGATTACAGTCGGGATAAGTTAGGAGATTTTTTTTTTTGCCTTCAGACACTTAAGAATAATGAATAGCTTTTTCCCCATAAAGATACTCATAAATTTACATGGAGCGCTAGGAGTATTACATCTGTAATTGCCTGTTATTACAAATTAGAAAGTGATCCCATTAATAGAAGACATCAGAGGTAACTGAGGATATAATGTTAGTACTGAGAATGTTAGTACTAAAAATCTCACTGTATAGCAATAAAAACGCACACATCAAAGAAGGTATTGCATCACCTCGTTTCCGAAAGTTCAGGAACCTGTACAGAAAATTAAAATAGAGACCAACGTAAACATCATTTCGCCCTTTTTATTGTTCTACATCTACATCCATACTCCGCAAGCCACCTGACGGTGTGTGGTGGAGGGTACCCTGAGTACCTTTATCGTTTCTCCATTCTATTCCTGTCTCGTATTGTTCGTGGAAAGGATTGTCGGTATGCTTCTATGTGGGCTCTAATCTCTCTGATTTTATTCTCATGGTCTTTTCGCGAGATATACGTAGGAGGGAGCAATATACTGCTTGACTCTTCGATGAAGGTATGTTCTCGGAACTTTAACAAAAGCCCGTACCGAGCTACTGAGCGTCTCTCCTGCCGAGTCTTCCACTGGAGTTTATCTATCATCTCCGTAACGCTTTCGCGATTACTAAATGATCCTGTAACGAAGCGCGCTGCTCTTCGTTGGATCGTCTCTATCTCTTCTATCAAAACTATCTGGTACGGATCCCATACTGCTGAGCAGTATTCAAGCAGTGGACGAACAATCGTATTGTAACCAACTTCCTTTGTTTTCGGATTGCATTTCCTTAGGATTCTTCCAATGAATCTCACTCTGGCATCTCCTTTACCGACGATCAACTTTATATGATCATTCGATTTTAAATCACTCCTAATGCGTAGCACATTCGCAGCACATTATACTTGTCTACATTGAAATTCAATTGCCATTCCTTGCAACCATGCGTCAGTTCGCTGCAGATCCTCCTGCATTTCAGTAAAATTTTCCATTGTTACAACCCTACGATATACTACAGCATCATTCGCAAAAAGCCTCAGTGAACTTCCGATGTTATGCACAAAGTCATTTATGTATATTGTGAATACCAACGGTCCTATGACACTCCCCTGCGGCACACCTGAAATCACTCTTACTTCGGTAGACTTCTCTCCATTTAGAATGACATGTTGCGTTCTCTTATCTAGGAACTCTTCAATCCAATCACACAATTGGTCTGATAGTCCATATGCTCTTACTTTGTTCATTAAACGACTGTGGGGAACTTTATCAAACGCCTTGCGGAAGTCAAAAAACACGGCATCTACCTGTGAATCCGTGTCTATGGCCCTCTGAGTCTCGTGGACGAATAGCGCGATCTGGGTTTCACACGATAGTCTTTTTCTAAACCCATGCTGGTTCCTACAGAGTAAATTTCTAGTTTCCAGAAAAGTCGTTATACTCGAACATAACACGTGTTCCGAAATTCTACAACTGATCGACGGTAGAGATATAGGTCTATAGTTCTGCACATCTGCTCGACGTCCCTTCTTGAAAACGGGGATGACCTGTGCCCTTTTCCAATCCCTTGGAACGCTACGATCTTCTAGAGACCTACGGTACACCACTGGGTGGAGGGGGGCAAGTTCTTCTGTTCAAAATCGAACTGGTATCCCATCAGGTCCAACAGCATTTCCTCTTTAGAGCGATTTTAATTGTTTCTTTATCCCTCTGTCGCCTATTTCGATATATACCATGTTGCCATCTGTGCGACAATCTAGAGAAGGAACTACAGTGCAGTCTTCCTCTGTGAAGCAGCTTTGGAAAAAGACATTTAGTATTTCGGCCTTTAGTCTGTCATCCTCTGTTTCAGTACCATTTTGGTCACAATGTGTCTGGACATTTTGTTTTGATCCACCTACCGTTTTGACATAAGACCAAAATTTCTTAGGATTGTCTGCTAAGTCAGTACATATAACTTTACTTTCGAATTCATTGAACGCGTCTCGCATAGCTCTCCTCACACTACATTTCGCTTCGCGTAATTTATATTTGTCTGCAAGGCTTTGGCTATGTTTATGTTGGCTGTGAAGTTCCCTTTGCTTCCGCAGCAGATTTCTAACTCGGTTGTTGTACCACCGTGGATCTTTTCTATCTCTCACGATCTTGTTTGACAGATACTCATCTAACGCATATTGTACGATGGTTTTGAAATTTTTCCACCGATCCTCAAGACTATCTGTACTTGAGACAAAACTTTTGTGTTGAACCGTCAGGTACCCTGTAATCTGCTTGTTGTCACTTTTGCTAAACAGAAAAATCTTCCTACCTTTTTTAATATTTCTATTTACGGCTGAAATCATCGCTGCAGTAACCTCTTTATGACCGCTGATTCCCTGTTCTGCGTTAACTGCTTCCAATAGATCGGGTCTGTTTGTCGTCAGAAGGTCTAATATGTTATCGCCACGAGTCAGATTAACTGTTCAAGGTAGTTTTCAGATAAGGCACTTAAAAAAAAATTAACTGGATTCTTTGTCCCTGCCACCCGTTACGAAAGTTTGAGTCTCCCAGTCTATATCCGGCAAATTAAAATCTCCACCCAGAACTATAACATGGTGGGGAAATCTACTCGAAATATTTTCCAAATTATCCTTCCGGTGCTCAACCACAACAGCTGCTGAGCCAGGGGGCCTATAGAGACATCCAATTACCATGTCTGAGCCTGCTTTAACCATGACATTCACCCAAATCATTTCACATTTCGGATCTCCGTCAATTTCCTTCGATAATATTGCACTTCTTACCGCTATAAACACGCTTCCCCCTTTACTGTCCAGCCTGTCTCTGCGGTATACATTCCAATCTGAGTTTAGGATTTCATTGCTGTTTACATCTGGTTTGAGCCAACCTTCTGTCCCTAGTACTATATGGGCGTTGTGACCGTTTTTTAAAGAGAGCAGTTCTGGGACCTTTCTATAGACGCTCCAGCAGTTTACTATTAGCACATTAATATTGTTATTTCCTGTTGCATTTTGCCTACTCTTTCCTTGCATCGTCTCAGGAGGCGTCTTGTCGGGCCTAGGGAGGGAATTCTCTAACCTAAAAAACCCACATATGCACTCCACACGTACTCCGCTACTCTTGTAGCCGCTTCCGGCGTGTAGTGCACGCCTGACGTATTCAGGGGGACCCTACATTTCTCCACCCTATAGCGGAGGTCGAGAAATTTGCACTCCAGATCTCCGCAGAATCGTCTGAGCCTCTGGTTTGAGCCTTCCACTCGGCTCCAAACCAGAGGACCGCGATCGGTTCTGGGAACGATACTACAAATAGTTAGCTCTGATTCCACCCCTCGAGCGAGGCTTTCCGTCTTCACCAATTCCGCCAACCGCCGTTCAGCTGTTCGCGAACAGTGGCCAGCTCCTGCGTCCGTACACAGCAGTCACACATCCTATCCATCCTGAGAAATCAATTTACTGTAGAGAGTTAATCAACTTTTAACTAGACTGCTAATTCGCTAAAGGCGACTCATTGTTGACTAAACTGTGGTTGCTAGCCACTTCTTGTAGAAAACAATGAAAATAGCACTACCTGTCTCTGGACTGTATTGAAAACAAACACTAGCACTACTGGCACTATGGCTGGCTAAAGGGACTCTCTCTGACTGTATTCAAAACAAACACGAAATCTGTGGAACACTATAACTAGCACTCGAAAATTAAAGCTTCATAAAAGCAAAAACACACGGAAGAAGAAGTGACAAGTAAGAAAAATACAGTTAATACTTAAATTAAGGTAGCTCGCTGCACAGCAGACGTGAATCAGATGGCAGTTACGACGACAGTGACCGAAAACCACCACACATTGCATGTTGTACCACCATACAGCGAGACCTTCATAGCTGGTGATCCAGATTTCTGAACACACTGATACCTCCAATGCCCGATAGCACGTCCTCTGTCATTGTTGTACGGCTGTATTCGCCGTGGCATACTATCCATAAGATCATCAAGGAACTGTTCGTCCAGATTGTCCCACTTCTCAACAGCTGTTCGGCTTAGATCCCTCAGAGTGTTTGGTGGGTTACGTCGTCCATAAACAGCCCTTTTCAATCTATCCCAGGCATGTCCGATAGTGTTCATGTCTGGAGAAAATGCTGGCCACTTTAGTCGAGCGATGTCGTTATCTTTAATCACGTCATTCACAAGATGTGCACGTTAGGGGCACGAATTGTCGTCCATGAAGAAGAATGCCTCGCCAATATGCTGCTGACATGGTTGCGCTATCGGTCGCAGGATGGCATTCACGTATCGTAAAGCCATTACGACTCCTTCCATGACCACCAGCGGCATAAGTCGGCCCCACATAACGCCACCCCGAAACATTAGGGAACCTCCACCTTGTTGTACTTACTATACAGTGTGTCTAAGGCTTTCAGGCTGACCGACTTGCCTCCAAACACGTCTACGACAATTGTCTGGTTGAAGGCATATGCGACACTCTTCGGTGAAGAGAACGTGATGCCAGGTCCTGAGCGGTCCATTCGGCATGAATTTCGGCCCATCTGCACCGCGCTGCATCGTCTCGTGGTTGCAAAGATGGACCTCGCCATAGACGTCGAGAGTGAAGTTCCGCATCATGCAGCCTATTGTGCACAGTTTGAGTCGTAACACGACGTCCTGTGGCTACACGAAAAGCAATATTAAACGTCGTGGCGTTGCTGTCAGGGTTCCTCCGAGTCATAATCTGTAGGTAACGATCATTCCCTGCCATAGTAGCCCATGGCGCCCTGAGCGAGGCATGTCATCGGCAATTCCTGTCTCTCTGTATCTCTTTCATGTCCGAACAACATCGCTTTGGTTCACTTTGAGATGCCTGGACACTTCCCTAGTTGAGAGCCCTTCCTGGCACAAAGTAACAATGCGGACGCTATCGAACCGCGGTATTGACCGCCTAGGCTGGTTGAACTACAGACAACACTAATCGTGTAGCTCCTTCCTGATGAAATGATTGGAAGTGATTGGCTGTCAGACCGTCAAGTAGACGCTGCTCAAGCATGGTTGTTTACATCTTTGGGCGGATTTAGTAACATCTCTGAACAGTCAAAGAGACTGTGTCTGTGGTTCAATATCCATTGTCAACCTCTCAAAAGTCCTGGAAACCGGGGTGATGCAAAAGTTTTTTGATGTATGTACAGCTGACCGCGGTGGTCTAGCGGTTCTAGACGCTCAGTCCGGAACCGCGCGTCTGCTACGGTCGCAGGTTCGAATCCTGCCTCGGGCATGGATGTGTGTGATGTCCTTAAGTTAGGAAGAATAACTCAATGTGGAATGATTTCAATGTCGTTTGAAATCAGAACTCATAAGATTGCTGCATTTTATGAATACCTGTTGGAAACAGAGTGACATACCAGACGACTGGGATAACAGAATTGTAATTTCATTATTTGAAAACGTGGATCGCAGAATGTGTGACAATTATGGAAGTATTATGCTGGTACAAGATATATGCGAAACTAATATCATATAGACTAAATTCACGGAAACGTTTCTTAAGGAAGAACGGGCTTCGGATCGGATTAAATGGCTTAGGCATTTCCAGTCAGCCACATTATTGAAAAACACAGAGAATACAATATTCCACGTACCTAGCCTTTATTAACTATATGAAGCTTTTGACAAAATAAACGGAGTTAAAGTATGGGAAATTTTAGAAGAGAATGGTATACCCAGGCACCTAATAAATGTTATTCAAAATATGTAATGGCAGCATATCATTGTGCACCATAGTGAGCTTAGTAATAAAGATGTAAATACACTTCAATCTGCAGGTAATGAAAAAATCTTAGCATACTCAGAAGATAATTTAGATAGAGGCATATCTAGAGGGTAACCTAAGAGAATGGTATTCCATGGTAAGGAGCATTTAAGAGCAAAAATAATAATTGATTGTAAACCATTGTAACAAATAAAGACCTTTAAATATCTGGAATGTAAGAACTCATGTATTAGAAGCAATGACCAAGAATACAAAATGCAAAAGTTTCAGCAGGTGAATGGTACTATAAATCGTACATACCTCAAAAAAGTTTGAAAAGAGACAGTAGTAAAATACTTTAGTGTGACGGCATTACCAGTTCTAATGTATGGACCATAGATGTGCCAGTCAAAGGATGACGATTGAAGCAATAGGGATGAGACTCCTAAGGCCTTTAGATAGTTACAAACCGATGGATTGGATAAGAAGTACCGAAGTAAGGAATGAACTAGGTATTAAAAGAATGTTTCAGAAAATGGTAGAATACAGAAAGAGCTGGCACAAACACATTCCAAGGATATCAGAAGAACAAACACCTAAATTAATATACAAACAGACACCTCAAAGGAAAAGAGATATTAGATGTCAGAGTAGATGGAAGGACCAGCTATATTATACTTGGAAGTGGCTCAGAAAAGGCTGCCTAAACCATATCTAGATATGGTGACGGTGAGTGCTGTATTTAAAAACGCCACCAGTCTCCAGTAGAAGAGACACCTCAGACCTCAACGCACGAATTAAACGGGTCACCTACGGCCGATTTCTGAAGAGGAAACAGTGTGTGCCAACTCACAGCCCCCGGAGCCAAAACACAAACAAACATACTGTGGAGGGCGCATGCCGTTCACTACCGCATTTGTTCCCAACCTGTTCCGCTGGCGGTCGGAGGAAGTTTAATATCGAACACGGTAATCAATAGGTCCTCTCCCTTTGTGGGCGAGGACGAGAGGCAGGAAGGGAATAAAACGCCGCAGCCATCACCCCCACCCTCGCCGCCATCAGCCCTGCCCCAGCTACAGTTAGCTGGCCGCGGGGCTAAGGTCTAACAGCTAGCAGTAAGTAATAACGGCACCGTGGCGGGGAGGCTCTATGGCAGCGCGTGGTCGATGCCGTGTTGCGATATTAAAACCTGTAGCAGCCGCTTGTTGCCCGCTTCCGCTGCCGTGGCCGCGCCCCGCGCCTGCAGCTATGCAGCCCGCGCTGCGGCACAGCCGTGTGGCCTGCAGCTCCGGCGCACGCTGTGTAGCTCCTAAATGAGAAGAAACGGCTCCCTAAACGAGGTGGGTGCGTGGGCGTCGGCCTGGCGCTATATTCACACAGTTAAACTCCCAGGCGTCCCGCCGACCCGTTCATCATGCCACCAGCTGGGCGCCTGGTGTAGTCGGCAATATTGCTTAACGAGATTTAGGGCACTGGTGTGACGCGATGGGATATAAAGGCGTGCCGCATAGGCGGCAGCTCTCTAACAAAATTCGAGTGTGATTCACTCAATTTCCATGGCCCTGCACGTGATACACGCATTTGGCAGTAAAGAACTAAAATTTGTGCTCTGGAGTGCTTGATGCGTAACGTGTGAAAGCTCGCATGGAAACGGTGAGCCTCACAGAGCTAAACAAATGCGTTACGCGCATGACAGGTGCACAATAGTTGCTCATCGGTTCATTGGGCTGTGGGATGACGTCATTTTCGCTTCGTGCTAACTGTCAAAGAGCGCTCAGCTTGATGCAGTAATAATATGATTGAAGCCAACGCTCCGATTTTCGAAATTCAATGTAATGCTCTGACAGTTCAGAGCTGGTGGCCCTACGCGACTCGAAACTCTTCAGCTGGAAGTTATTATACGGAGCAGCCGTTACTAGTGTTAAGTACTTGTTAGTTTTTATGATAATAATCGTCACTAGTTTTCATTTTTCTATTCCTTCCAGTGCCCACTGATGAATCTATACTACTGATAACCAAACGATACACTCATTGATGGTTGTTAGATGTGCAGAGCAATTGACCTGACGGACAGTTTAGAAAAGAATCTTCCACTAAATACAGAAATTCAACGAAACTCGTGTGCTGGCCAAGGAGCCAGGGATGGCGAAGTGCTGGATGTGAGGGGCCCCTTAGCTATTAAAATATATTCTAATGAATCTCAGCCTAGCATCATACCTTAGTTTCAGTTTCAGTCGTTCCGTACGCAAACTCCATGACTTTTTAACGAAGTAACTGCGTTTACTGATTGTACTAAAGTCGTATAGTCATACAGTAAAGGGTATACGCACACTTTACACTTCTTTATGTTGAGGATCAATTCATATTCTCTGCACCAAGCGTAGACCCTTTGCTTGTATTCCTGGATTTCTCTACAATCTTCTCTGTACAAAACAGCATGATCTGCGGAAAGCCTCATGGAAATTCCAAGGCTATCTACTAGTCATTTATATACGTGGTGGATATTTTTGTGTGTCATCGTTTCGATGACTTTTCCTCCAAACCTAATATACCAAATTACCACGGGGTTTCTTTTATACCTTAAAACTAAAATTGGGCGCAAACAGGAAAATACGTATTGCATCATTTTCCCGATCTGCATACCCGCCAAATTTTGTGCATCTGTTCGGCGCCCACACTCGAAAATGAGAATGAACAGTTATTTTTTCCAGTCATTAGCAAGGATTTGCTCCGCAGCGCCCAGCATGAGAAAAAGAGTCCACATCTCAACGGCTAATAACTACTAATCGTACCACGCACTCTTAGAGACACTTGACAACAGAAAATCTCCACTTGATTCGCCACAGGAACCTATTACACTAGTGTTTCGCACTCCTTGGGCCACAGGAGAACGGGAACATCGTGTTTTTCTTATTTTACTTAGGACGTAATGTGAAGCGCAGTATAGCTCTCAAGACAAAATATGTCTCTGGACAACAAAAATAAAGCAATACAGGCCGAAGATCACTGTTACCATTGTTACCATTGTTTCATCATTGATTGACGATTGTCACTTAAAGTATGAGGCCGTACAACAATCAAAATACTTTCATGTCAACTGACTATGGCTGCAGCAACCTAGACATTTATATAATTCTTACTCTGGCTATTCGCATATAAATTAAAGTTCCCCACCGCGGTCCCGGTCTGTGTATTCGGATTAATCCCAGGAACTACTGTTGGGATTTTAAATCTATTTTCACAAACAGATTAATTCACGAGTAGGTTTGAGATTTTAACTCGTGTATATTTCGTGAAAAGTGGCTATACTACCATGAACTGAAGTCCTCCGCAGCTGTGCTAAAAATGCCATTGCCAACTAGTGGTGAACTGAAGAAATCCTTGCAATCATTAATGCCTTTTATAAATGTGGCAGGTGCCACATTTTTCATAGCTGCCTGTGGAGGCTAATCTCAGAAACTACTGTAAAAATGCAAGAATAAAACGGCCAATACTATGAGCAAACCGACGGTGTTGCTACGGGGAGCCCTGTCTCACCCGTGGTAGCCAACTTCTTTATGGAGAGTTTCGAAGAGGAGGCACTTCAGTCGGCCGAACGGAAACCCGTTTTTCACCGACACGTGGACGACACGTTTGTCATCTGGCCCCACGGACCTGATCATCTACAGACGTTTTAGAACATCTAAATTCCGTCCACGACAACATACGGTTCACCATGCAGATCGAGAAGGAAGGGAAATTACTCGTAGAGTGGAGATCAAAAGGCACACTGGGTCATACACATACGGACCTATATCTACATGCCTCGAGTTGCCACCATGCTACACAACTCAACGGCATACTCAACTCACTGCTTCATAGGGCAAACTCGATATCGGAAGACCAAAGTCTGCACAAAGAACTCAAACACCTAGAAAACGTGTTTCACAAGAACGGATACAGCAAACGACGGATTCAGACAACCCTCTGACGACGGAAACACTGGACATGAAAAATAGTCTAAAGATGAGGAAAGAAGCCTTGCCTTTCTACCCTACGCAGGCAACACGACATCAAAAATTGGGGGACTACTAAAACAACACAACATCGACACGGTCTTCCGACCATCATCCGAGATACGGGGCCTACTGGAGACAGTGAAAGAAGGATTTGGCCTCAAGAAAGCGGGTATATATAATGTTCCATGTAGTTGCGGCAAATCCTACATCGGTCAAACAGTCCGAACAGTCGAAGACCGCTGCAAAGAACACCAACGCCACACGCACCTAGGCCAGCTCACCAAATCGGCATGGGCAAAACACTGATTGGAAACTGGACACAACGCGAAATACGAAGAGACCAAGATTCTGACCCCTACCAGTTTCTACAGGGATAGCATCTTCAATGAGGCCATTGAAATTAGCGTAACTGACAGTCTCATAAACCGAGACATAGGTTTTCAACTAAGCAAGGCATGGAAATCATTACTTAACTCCATCAAGAAGTCACGCCACAAGCGGACACAAGACACATCTACGACGGCCGCAGAGGACACTCCACAGGATTCTGCATCTTCCATCACCGGGCGCGACCCCGGGATGGGCGCGGGTCTGGGTCGGCGCCCGCAAACGGATTGTCGGCTGCCGCAATCGAAGCGTCGGCGCACGCAAACGGAATGTCGGTGGCCGCAATCGGACCGTGAGCGCAGTAGTATAGATAGCTGACGGACATAAATCACACTGACAATGAGCAGACAGACCATTCCATCTGAACCACCTGATGATGGCGGAAAGGTTATACGCCGAAATATCGATGGACTTCAACGATCGCATCCGGCCGGACACCCGAGAGCCCTGGAAATAAGAATAAAACAGTCTCATGAAGTACTGTATGTTTGCTCCTCATAAACCACTGGTTCGGTTCCAACTAAGCCTGGTACAGCCATCACTTGTTATTCGTAAACGAGCACTGTAGGATAAAAACTATTTAACTACTGTACGGATGGTGGTGAAAATGTCTTGACATAGGAGCATCTGCAGCCTTTTCAACTAAATGCTGTATCTGATTTGGACTAGCGGATAGGACCAGCACACAGAAATCTTTAATTTAAAGAAAAATCGGACACCTTTATTTCAATTTTTAATTTAGCAAACTTCTCAAATGACAGTAAAGTACGCTAAACTTAAATATTTACGCATTTTGAACACAGCTGACCAAGGAGTCATGAATACTTAAAATCAATAAGCATAACAAGAAAGACATTAATCTGAGTTGTTGCTGTATGTTGAATTTAACAGTTACGGAAGTCTTTCATTATAGCAGTTCGGAAACCAGTTTAGTATTCGCCTCTACTCAAGGACGCAACTGTTAGAATGCTTAGATACAGTTACACAATAAAACTGGAACAGGCAAAAGCTTTCAGTGTAAAGTAGTCATAAGATACAACTTGTTAACACAACCGAATATTGTAGTGAAACAGTCCTGAAAGCAAAGTGACTGCCGAAGAAGAAAAGTGATTTCATTGCAGTGTATCCCCTCTAATCATCGTAAGCCCTTTAAAAAACAGCTTAAACCAGTAAGCCGGCAGTTGTGGCCGAGCAGTCCTAGGCGCCTCAGTCTGGAACCGCTCTACCACTACGGTCGTACGTTCGAATCCTGCCTGGGGCATTAATGTGTGTGATGTCCTTAGCTTAGTTAGGTTTAAGTAGTTCTAAGTTTAATGGGACTGATGAACTCAGATGTTAACTCTCATAATGCTCACAGCTATTTGAACCCTTTTCTTAAACCAGTAAAATATTTAAACTAGTTCTGAAGCGGAAATGTTAAATACCATTATAATGAAAGTAGCAAAACTTCAACTGATGCCTGACGCATACAGTTTAGTGTACAAATCCTTTTCAGTAGCACATCAGGGATCGCAACAGGTAGCATGGAAGGTAGTGACTGTACAATACACTGTTTATACAAAATTGTAGTTCCTTATAACCATTTTCGAGATTAATCATCATAATATGAGTGATGATTTAAAAAGAAACAACATAACTATCTAAAGGAAGTAAAGCTGAAAGTGACTGTGTGTAATAACATCTGGGTCGTCTAAAGAATTAACCTTCAGTTACATTGTTAATTCGAGGATGCATGTGCGGTGCTCGCACCACAGCCAAGTGACTTAGGTGACATGGATTAAATTAGTTGCAAAACCTATCTCATTTATCAGTGGCTGGCCTGCCGCAGACGGTAAGTGGCGTCAAATCACTGAGCATAGAGCCGCGCTGACTTATACTTGCTTCGCTCCGCTAGATCTCAGTTGCAGCACGTAAATCACCAATCGATACAAGATCCGCGAATCTACACTGTAGTCAGAACAGACTAACTCTCTCAAGGTAGTAGTCTGCACAGCTTGACCACTACATCTGACAGGCTTACAGCAAATCGAATCAGTCTCGTCACTGCCCGAGTTGCCGACATGCGCTTTAACTGCGCCAAGAACAACTGACACTCAGAATGTCAGTCTTACGTCACTGGGGCTTCGGAATCTCATTGATTACTCCCCCCCACCTCCCCACTGCTGACTGCGACAGAGATCGTCTAACCACCAGCGACACTGTGTCGGTTGCGCCACCACTAAGCCAATAGGCAGGCGCTGCCACTCATGTAGCCCGTGATAAAGTACAGAAATCATGACAATCGATCTATTCGTACTCGAGGTTGTACCAAACGGGCTCACCCACCCCCCGCTTAAACTACCACTTGTGATGGCCCATCATCTTTACATGGAGCTGGAACTACTTCTTCTTGCTTCCCAGTGCCTTAACTTATTTCATGTGAATAAAACTTTGTTTGCCCATAGCCATATTCTGAACTACTTACATAAATGGGATAAGTGTCTCAGTAATGCGAAAGATTCCGACAAACGTAATCTTGTCTGCAGCCCTTTCTACATCTTTAAAAATTTTAAGGAGGGCAGGTCACCAGTTTTAAAACAGGTAGGACACTCGGTTGGTTGTATGCTTCTGCTTCTGACAGTGCGCTATTTCCGTCTAATGGTGTCAGAAACCAACCTCTCGGAAGGAGGGGGGGGGGGAGAGGGGAGGAGAATCTTTTACTTCCCACAATTTTGAAATGGGAGTACGAGAATTAACTGCACAGACTAAAATCAAGCTTTGCTGGAGTAGTTTGTGTGCATCATTTACAGCTATACTGAATTCCGTTTAATCAACTAAGTGATTTGCAGTTCTACTATGATAAATAATTAGAGCAGCCTTAAGACTGTGACTGAGAAGAAAGGCTGCAAAGAGAGGCTGCGGATTGTAGGAAACTTGGTTAACCGTATTTTGAAAACCAAATTGTCTTCACTCCATAGAAGTAAATGCAAACGCATTTGCGGTGACCAGAATCTCTTGCGATCCAAAATATACAAATGTACACTCCAAACTATAAATCGTGATGCCTGCAGTCATATCCTTACTGGGAATAAGCCAAGAATGCGACGAAAAGCATCAACAACCACAAATAGATATTTATTGTCATTTCTGGTACGTGGTAACTGCCCCAAACAATCCAAAGATAACTTATCCATTGACTTCTAATGCCGGTAAGACAGCAACAAGCCTTGTCAGATATCAGAATACGGCGTAGCACTTTAACAGTAATGCCACCTTTGTACCAACCAGAATGATGAGAGGACAGGGTCCGGGTTAAATCCTTAACTTTCGATATCGTCTTAAAAATACCAAAATGCCCCCCCCCCCCCCCCCAGCCTTCCACCTCGCAGACGAACTAAAGAAAATATCGAATACCCTGAGTAAGCTGTTGGAAAATACTTTTACTTTTGCGATACTCAGCCTGTTTCTCAGCCAAATGCGAAACCAATTCAGTAAACTTACTAAAGGCCATGTTACACTCACCACTCATTATCATTGAACATTCCATCGGGGGCATCAGCAAGTTGATTAAAACAGAGTACTAGAATCTGAAATGCAGGAAACCCACCTCGCCATATGGCCAGTTTTTCATGGCCTAGCTAATACCCAAATAAGGCCTCGATGTTTGATCTCAAGTAACAACGGTCGATGTTCCAAACACAATCGAAATTATTCCAGAGCGTAAAGCACTGCCATGGCCTCCAACTAAGAGGCAAAACAATTATCTTATGATAAGGCTCTGGATCCACTTGCCACAGGATGGCGTTCACCAGCATCCTTCTCCAGTAACACAGCTACGACCCACAAGTTAGAGGCATCTGTTTGGACTATAAGGTCTCTGTCAAAGTTGGGGTTTGATAACATTCATGTCATACTAATGGCCATTTTAAGATATCACATGATGCTTGCTTACTATCTATCCCCTGAAAGGGGAAGCCTTTACGACGAACGATGTTCAGTGGAGCTGCTAATTGTGCAAATTCAGGAATAAACGTCTGGGAGAAATTAATCATTCTGATGACTCATATGATCCCTCTAAAATTCTTGGGCTGAGAAAAATATCTAACAGCACGATTTCTCTGTACATCTACCTTGACGTACTTGCTGAAATTAAATGCCCCAACAACGAAATCTCTGGATGTGCTAAATTCAATTTACTAGAGGTAATCGTAAGGCCAGCTTCTTTAAGCGTGCCCAAAATATGACGCAAATGTTCAAAAAGCTCTTCAAACGGCTGACTATACACAACAACATCAGCAAAATATTTATATACAGACCGAAATTTAATCTCATCTAACACAGAATCTAAAAATCTGGAGAAAGCAGCAGCACAAATGGGAGCGCTGAATGGAATTTGGTTAACCTTAAACAAATTACAGACGGGACAAAACGCTGTCAGCTGTTTAGAGTCTCTGGTAAGGGGTCTGTGGTGGTACACTTCGTATAGGCCTAACACCGTCAAAAAGTGTGCCCCAAAAAACCACATTAAGCATTCGTGCAGATCGGATAAAGACACCGATTGTGTAGCGCTCTGTAGTCGAAAACAGGCCTGTAACCTTCATCCCTAGATTTGGGAGCAACAAACAAGAGCGTCACATATGGAAACGTTCACGATCTCAAGACACCATCTGACAAAAGTCCATCAATATTCTATCTCGTCTCCTCCTTCTTAGGTGGGGTACTCTATAAGGTGGCTGACGAACATGAACGATGAATCTGATATCGAAGAGGATTGTTAATACCTAAACGCTCAGCAAGAACATTGAAAAATTCCTCCAATAACTGCAAATAGGTTTTTGGTTCTCCTCTTTCTAAACGAGAATCGTCAAAGTCAGTTTGCTAGCTTGAATATAATTAATCTTTTTGATCCATTATGGACTGTAGGACAACGGCCGACATGTATTTCTTGATGCAATAATTAACCAATTAGTCCCAAATCTAGGATTATTACAAACATAATATCTCTGGTTTCGCTCATACTTAAATCAAAATATCGAATACACAGTTTTCCTTATCAAGAAAATTACAGGTCAAAATGCCTTGCATGAAAAAAATGTTTACCGCCAAGAACTTAACGGCCCATGAAACATCAAGGATTTAAATATGAGTACTAAAACGACCAAGAACAGGAGCAGCTTCGCTACTGACTGAATGGCTCTCTTGCTGAACAGGATTTCATGCTGAAAACTTACAAATGCTTTTATATTACAAAAATACTGCCACTTCATTGACTATAATTACTGCCCAAGTCGCACAGTGTACAAACTGGCCCTCAGTTAATTAAGGTGGTCACACATGGTGTAAGGTGTCAGGCAAATCCAACGCCTTCCATGAAAACCCTGACATCATAAGCAAACCGTGACATTAAATTAACCAAAGTAATACGAGTAACGAGTGAGCAAATGGAATACCACAGACTAAAACAAGAATGTCAAAATGCATGTCATACCTTCCCACCGTGAGACAGACGCAGTTCTGAGGGGAGAAACGAGAACAGAAGCCTCGAGCAGAACCATGTTAAGCTGAAGGCCCTACGATAAGGGACGGACACCCACGTCGCTAGGTCCACCCCCCAGCAAATGTTAAAAGCTAGAGCCCTCCAGAAGAACAGTATAGATCTTACAATAACACAAAAAGGGCCACACCACCCGCAAGTTTTACTGTGAGACTTTTTCGCGTCACTGTAACGTTAGGACCACCCCAGCCCATGTTAAAAGATAGAGCTGTCCAGAAGAACAGTATAGATCTTACTATAACGCTAAAAGGACCACACCAGCTGCAAGTTTTAGCGTGAGACCCTTTCGAGTCTCTGTTACGTTGCAAACTTTAAAAACATTGCCCCACCACGAAAAGTATAACCTTTCTCATTGGATAGACAGAATTTTTGTAGGCGGAGCTTAAGGTTAACATTGAGACCCTGATTGGTCACATGAAAACACAGCCAGATATTTTTTTAAACCAACTTCGGTAAATTGTAGTAAGGAGAAGTTAGGACAGGGTTGCTTGCGAGACGGCGAGGTGAGAGGAGCTGCGCCGGTCGTCGCCCCCTGACAAACACCGACAAGGTAATTAACGCAGGCGATGCCGCATTTTTGAGCGCATAAGGCTTCACTCAGAACCGCAGAAGTCTCATCTGTTACACCCCCTTTTTACGTAATACTAGTGTCGATCGTCAATTAAATCTCATAGTGTTCACATTTGCCACTTGAAGTAAAAATCTGAAACGTGATTATTTTTCGGTTATATAGTTATTGAGAAGCCACGTCAGCCACTGTAATTTACAAGTTAGATAAGTAGTTACATATAATTGAGGGTCACTGTAGACCATTTTAATAGTTTTTCTATCTTGTGAAACTTAATTTAAACCTAGATTGTAGATGTGATATGGCATAAGTCATCCTTCGATCCATTGTAGAACTTGGAAACCCATTCAGGAAATATTCGGTCACATTTTTGTTGAACGCAGTTGTTTTTTACCATCCTATATTAAAACATTTCCTTTTACCAATAGTGCAATTTATAAACGAAGATTTTGAGTAGAATAAAATTTCTAATGGTAAACGTAACTGCTTTTTCGACGTTATTTTACCAGCTAACTAAAAACAGGTGAGCCTTGAACCCCTTCCACTAAATTTAGTTAGTATTAAGATTCTCTTACAGGGAGTGCAGTGGAGCTGACGCTGAAATCATTAAGTATTTGGTTACATCATCTCTAGTCTCACTGAACTCTTCTGCATTCTACATATCATGTGTGGTCTGGCGTCTCCTTACCAGCAACAGTTCCCAGGTTCAAACTAGTCAATTCCCTAAATAACACGCTCAGAGCATTTTTGTGCGAAATTGGTAGGGAGACACGATTTAGAACAAACAGACACTACGCAGAATGTTATAAAAGGGCGATCCTGCTAGGATGGTAAAATACGATGATTGAAGGTCGACCACAAGTCTAACTAGGTCAGAAAAATATCCTGCTGAAAACTTTTCGTAGCAAAAAATTCTTTCTTAAAGTTATACATAGTCGAAAACAGTAGCTGCAGCGATAGATGGTAAGAAAGTATTCAATAAAAGTGAGTCTGGCCGAGACAATAGCATTATTAAGTTATGAATTTTAATATTGTTAGAATTAAGGTTTCTCTCCAATGCAAGCGTACGGGTGGCGGATACATCGTTGACAAGTTGGTTCTGACCTAACAAGTAAGTGAATGGATTGTCAAGTCGTGTGTGCAAAACGTTTATGAAACGCGTGAGATCGTATGAGCACATGTTGACGCGAAGTAGGGCGCGTGAATTGTTCTTAAAACAGAAAATGAGGCATTCGGAAAGATTAGCAATGGCAGTTCGAGACCTTGACGGAATTGAGGTAGAGACCCAGCATGAAAATGGACCGAGAATAGAGGACAGTACAACAGTCGATGCAGTATCGCGAGAAATAGGACAAATAACGCACCATAACGAGGATAATGTACGTCAAGGCATAGAAAACATGGGTCAGCATACGACAGAGGAGCAGGAAAGTAGACAGACAGTCGATGAGGATTATAACTTGCGTCTTGAATATGTAGAGCCCATAGTACAAGTAATCAGAGCTTCCTCACCACAGAGTACAAGGAATGCGAGCAGAAACGTGTCACAGCACAGTTCAATGCATCGGTTGCGAACCAACACTTGGGCGAAAACACAGAGCGTAGGACGTCGGAGGAAAACGAAATAGGACCCACAAATCTGGCAGAATTATTACAGTTAATGACGGAAACATTGACAAGACAAAATAAAGAAATTGCGAACCAAATTAAGATTCAGAATGCAGAAATGACGAAACAAAATGCAGAAACCACGAGACAAATGCGTGCGATTAAAGAACAAAACAAAAAAAATCAGTTACACCTAATTCAAATTGAAGATGAGGCAAAAGAATCACGAGAAGTGATAGGAAACTTAATAACAGGTTACAATCAATTGAGAACAGACACTGACAAGGTACAAGTGGACGTACAAACATTGCGTAATGACACTCAGGACGAGATCAAAACATTACGTAACAACACCCAGGGAGAATTCAAGAAACTAGAGAAACAGATAAACGAAATTACTAGACAAGCAGCAGGTACAGCGAGTGAAATTATTGAAAACAGTGTGTTACACAAACGTGTCACAAAAGCAGCGTTGAAAAGATATGATAATCGCACAGTCAAAATAGAAGCGCAAACGAAGCAACAATTTCAGAAATTGCTAGCAGAGTTGTTGGAAGCCATTGAAGAGCGAAGTGAACAAGATCGAACAAGCACTGAGTCCGCAGACACGTCCGTATCTGTAACAGCACCAGAAAAACAAGCAATTAACGAAGATATTACGCTTTTCCGATTCCAGTCACAGGCGGAAAATAACATACGTGACATCAGACAGCCTGCACAGCAACAAACACGTTTCCAAATTCTTGATGAACAAACGTCATCACAAACACAAATGTATGTTTCAAGACAGTTTGGGTCGTGCAATGAAGCAGCAAGGTTAGCCAGACAAGATGCCCAACCAATACGTGACAATGGAAAGCCAGGTCGCGAAGAGTACAGCGCAGCGCATTCAGCTACACGTTCACAACTGATGGAAGAAAATTATTGCGTACCACTCCAACGATACTACGCAAGGATAGGCGAAAGTTACAGTGGACAATATCCAATGGATCTACCACAACCGTAAAGAACGACGGGAGAAATGATCAGAAACAAAAGTGGAGAAGGATCGCGAATTTAATATGGAACTATGACGAAGTACGACAACGATCATTTCCTCACAGTCAGAAAATTTCAGCACTTTCGAGAAGGAAACTCAACACATCCACGAAATTTTATTGATGAAGTACGATTACCAGAACACTGGACGCTAGCACACTAATTAGACTTTATATGTGCACACATGTCAGGAACAGTCGCAGAAACCATGCAGAATGTTGCAGCAACATGCCGATCGTACGAAGATTTCAGAGAGAAGTTTCTCTCACGATATTGGTCTAGCGAAGCACAGAACAGAGTGAAGTACGAATTATTGCAGAATCCATATTTTGAAAATTCACGACAGAAGAGTCCCGTGAAATTTTTCGAATTAATGGCAAAGAAAAATCAATGCTTAGATGTACCATACAGTGACGGAGAGCTGATTAAATTATGCGCGGTGAAGCTACCATTGAAATACCAGCAATCATTAGTAGGTCGCGGAGGCAATGACGTCGAAGCATTTACAGGTATTCTAAGGGAACTAGAGTTCATATTTTCGGAAGATGACTCAAGAAAAAGACGAAGCGCACGTGAAAACGAAAGCAAAAAGCAGTGGAATCCACAAGACACAGTACGAACCACGTGATAACTTCGTACCAAGAAACGACAATAGATTTCAACAAAGAACCGGTTATGGATTAAGAAGAGAATATGGCAATAACTATAATTCACCCAGGAACGGCAACAACTATTACAGAGGGAATATTGAAAACCGGAACGGGTATTAGATCGCCAATAGACAGACAAATTATCAACAACGAAACCAATATCAACAAGCGGAGCAAGAAAAGAGAATACAGATAGAAGAGGTGAAGGTAAGACCACCAAACCCCGATAAACGGGGAATTGACAGCTAAGCGCCCATGCCAAAGAGAATGACACACCGACCCAGGACAATTGCAGCACCTTGAACAGAGAAGTAAATACCTCATCACGAGAAGAGAAGAAGGAAGAAACAAAACCGCAGGGCCCAGATGAAACCGAAGACAGGAAAATAACAATATCGTGTTGGGACGAAATTAATTGGGAGAATACTGACGAGGAAGATGAATTACCAGAGGCATGCACAACGACTGTAGGAAGAATGAAGAAGAAATAGGTATTGCAGATCTATTTGAGATGGAAACCAGGGAAAGCGAATTCAATGAGGATAATGCGCAGTCGGCAGAAGCTGAAAATAAATTACGAGTGGGCACACAACCCAACGTATATAATGAAGGAAGTTATGAAGCGATAATTAGAACGCACATGATGCCCTATTTTTGAGCGCACAACGCTTCACTCATAACTGCAGAAGGCTCATCTGATTGAGCCCCTTTTTACGTAATACTAGTGTCGATCGTCAATTAAATCTCATGGTGTTCACATTTGCCACTTGAAGTAAAAATCTGAAACGCGATTATTTTTCGGTTATATAGTTATTGAGAAGCCACATCAGCCACTGTAATTTACGACAAGTAAGATAAGTAATTAAAAATAATTCAGGGTCAATGTAGACAATTTTGATAGTTTTTCTATCTTGTGAAACTTAATTGATACCTAGATTACAGATGTGATATGGCATAGGTCATCCTTCGATCCATTGTAGAACTTGGAAACCCATTCAGGGAATATTCATTCACATTTTTGTTGAACGCAGTTGTTTTTAACCATCCTGTATTAAAACATTTCCTTTTATCAATAGTGCAATTTATAAACGATGTTTTTGTGAGTAGAATAAAATTTCCAATGGTGAACTTAACTGCTTTTTCGACGTTATTTTACCAGCTAACTAAAAATAGGAAAGCCTTGAACCCCTCCCACTAAATTTAGTCAGCATTAAGATTCTTTTACAGGGAGTGCAGTGGAGCTGACGCTGAAATCATTAAGTATTTGGTTATATCATCGGTAGTCTCACTGAACTCTTTTGAATTCTACATGTTATGTATGGTCCCAGGTTCAAACTAGTCAATTCCCTGACAAACACGCTCAGAGCGTCGTTGTGCGAAAGTGCTAGGGAGGCACGACATAGAACAAACAGACGCCACGCAGAATGTTAGAATGGCGATGAACCTGGAAGCATAGCACTAATGTTATTACACGTTGATGGCACATGGTGCATGCATGACGTTTATGTGATATATGTTTCCCAGAGAAAGAGACCGCTGAACGCGCTCCTCCGCATGTATGCCCTAGAACATATTTTTAACATCATGTTCATTATGGAATTGAAAGCGTTAAGGAACTTAAGCTATTCCTGCTGTGCCGCCCACTTCAGACATCGTAGTGTCTACTGCATCGGCATCCCGCTTCATGTCCAACCAACACAGGATGCCTGCATCACTAAGCGTACATTCATCACGACCTACGTCGTCTGTGTTGTCAACAGAAATATTTACTGGTGGCCACAACACAACACAATACTAGGTCTCCACCAACGCCCGCCAGGGACTCCTACCCGTTCGCGGAGCCTACAGAACAGCTGCGACAGAGGTCGGAGTTACCCCAGAAACTACTTTGATTGGCCAGCAAATACGTCTGGCAGATACATTCGCCAAATGGGCGATGGGCATTTCGACACACCGATTGGAAGTATACACAGTTGCACCCTGGAAGCCACGGTCAGACGACTCTTCTAGCTGGCCAATCTCTCGCAGATAGCTTTGGTATAGTCGACGAACATCTTAACACTGTATAATTCTTTGACTGTGACCTCTCCCCTGAAGAGTCGAGTCTTTTCTATTACTGTTAGATATTGTATATTTGTGACGATCCGTAGTTGGGATCGACTCTGTTGCTCTTTTTGAGATTGCATTATTGTGTCGTGTCAATGAACCCAAGAAACTGTTTTCGGACTTTTGTTTTCCCCATTTACATTCCGCTAGCACAGATACTTCAATTCCAATACTCCAACATAGTTGACAAAGGTCATCATCAGCGACTAAGCATGAAAATAATATTCGTTAGTCAGCCCACTTCTAATTTGCTCATAAAGTACCTCTTCAATAATTTTGTCAAACTATTATTGCAATGGTCCAGTTCTTGAATAACACCGCTAATCATTCGAACTAGCCACTCTTGATGCAATGGACAAATCATTTGTAAAGTAACAACATGAGCAATCTGAAAAACATTAACATGAATCATTAATACATGAAGCAACTGCAAAGTTTTTATAGTATTCACCCTAGTCGCAATAAGGTGACCAAAACCCTGTAAAATAGATAATATCTGATTCGACATTTCACTAAACGATTTCCTCAAAATAGTTTACTATTCAATAACATGTCACCCTGGCTCCCACAGTCTGA
Source organism: Schistocerca gregaria (assembly GCF_023897955.1). Lineage (NCBI taxonomy): Eukaryota > Metazoa > Arthropoda > Insecta > Orthoptera > Acrididae > Schistocerca > Schistocerca gregaria. The sequence goes on from NC_064923.1 coordinate 623,881,120, forward strand.
CAATCATGCTACCTCGCCTGTTCCATCTTCACACTGAAACACATATCCTTTCTGTTGAAAGGAAATAATTTTTTTCTGATAACTGTCAGTTACAATTTTTTTTATCAGGACTAATATTAACAAATCGCATGTCTCTAACGCCATTACAGAGAGGATTAAGATGATTCTGAGTATGGTACAATTGAGAATGTGAGAGGACACAACATTGAAGCAATTTCAATGTTTCTCCTAGTATACACGTGGAGCGTGTCATTTATCTCAGTTTTTAATGCAGTAAATTTCACAATCAACAGCAGAAATAGTGAAACATTAATCGTTTACACATGCTGAACCAGCTTCAGCACGCTCTCTTGAAAACTTGAAATCACTGAGTACAAGAAAAGCGTTAATTTGAGTTATTTCACAATGTCAAATTTAACAGTTGTAAACGACTTCATCATAGCAGTTCGGAAGCCAGTTCGCTTGTGGAAGGGTTGGAAGTGTATGAAGCATGCGGTGACTCTACTCACGACTCCAGAGAGTACCGCACCACAATCGATAAGCTGTGCTCGAAACACTGGATTAGCAGTACGAAATATACCGAGGTCCGTCAGGGGCCGCAACTGCCAATCCATGGGCATCGCGTGTCTGGATAGCGATTGGTCGATGCCTTGTTAATTACCGGAGCACGGAGCTACGGCGGACACTTCTCTTCAGTAATCCAAGTAGAGTGCAGTGTCCAGCTACGGCCCAAACGCAGTAATCGTCATTTCCGAGACTTAGGCTCCGTAGGCATCAAAGTCTCTACGTAGGCATCATAATCTCTACGTAGGCATCATTCAGAGGGACAGTGACAGGAGGTTAATATTTTAGAAGACTTGGAATAATTTCGTACGTATAAGAGTGCTCGACATTTCATAAGAAGACTCATCATTTAAGTTGAATAATTCTTCATGTCTAGTAAACATAATTTTAATACTGATTGTTGGGAATCGTTTTTACTGAAGATAATCCACGACGTCCTCCTGCATTTCCAGCAGAGTATGTGTGAGGTTTTCCTTGCAAATCTTCGGCAGCGTACTCGATATAATCTTGGCAACATGAAGGCCACATCGTTTTCATTTTATTGCCCTTATAAATCTTTATCTTGGAATTATAGGTTGGAATATAACTTTTTTGTGAATCATCAGTCTTCCGATTGGTCTAATGCAGTCCGTCCAGACTTCGTCTCCTGCGCTAACCTCTTCATCTCAGAGTAGCACTTGCTCCATTTGTCGCCCTTTATTTGTAGGGTATATTCGAATCTCTGCCTTCACATTCAGTTTTACCCTCTAGAAACACAGAGGTTATTCCCTGATTCTGTCGTTCCATTCCTTCTTCTTTTCAGTGCATTCCATGCTTTCTGTCCATCGCCGATTCCGTACCTTGTCACTCTGCCTGACTTTAAAAATTCTTCTCTAGCACCAAAACTGAAACTCTTCGATTTTCTGCTTTTCCGGATTTCACAAAATCAAAAAAAAAAAAAAGAAATGATCGTGTGGCATTGTTGGCCTGTAGGCACTATCTTGTTAAGTTTGGCCGCCGAGTTGCAAGGTGACACCACAAAGGGCGATTTGCGTGTCGGTGATGATGTATTATGCTGAAGACAACCACGACATCCTGTCCACGAGCGGAGAAAATGTCCAACCCGGGAATCGAACCCGGGCCGACCGCCTGGTAGAAAAACACGTTGCCACTCTGCAAAGGAGACAGACTCCAAATATCTATGATTCAATACCCACATTACTGTGGTCGAAACGTACATTCTCTACAACATCATCCTCAAGCTAAGGCCATTGTTTGGTACATGCATAGTCACGTTAGAAATGCCCTCTATGCCTGAGGTAGTCACCTCTGTATGTCCTCTTTGCTTTGTCCGACATGTTTCCAAAGTATCAGGATAATTTATCTACATCTGTGATGTAATTTGATATTTTCGGCTACATCTCATTACCTCTGTCTTTTTTTCTGTTGTACTCTCAATTCATATTGTGTACTCATTACACTTTTCATTCCATCGAACCGATCCTGTATTTCTTTTCCACGTCCACTAAGGATGCGAGTGTCACTCTTGAAAGTTTATTCTCTTTCCCTCATTGATTCCTCGATGAATAGACTGAACAGTAGGCGTGAAAGACAGAATTCTTACACCCTTCTTCACTCGAGCAAATCGTTCTTGGTCGTCCAGTCTTATTGCTCGCTCTTGGTTCCTATACATATTATACATACCGGCGTTCCCTATAGTTTACTCCTATTTTTATCAGAATTTTGAACTTTTTGCACCATTTTATACTGTCGAATGCTTTTTCCAAATCTATGAATGCTACATGCTATGAGTGTGTCTTGGTTTATTTTCATTCCAGCTTCCGTTGTCAAGTGCTACATGGAAACTGCCTCACTGGTGCCTTTACCTCTCCTAAAGCCTAAATGATCGTTGTCTGTCATATCCACAGTTTTCTTTTACACCTGTCTGTATATCATTCTTGACAACAACTTCAATGCATGAGCTATCAAGCTGATTGTGCGATGCTTTTCGCACTTGTCTACCGTTGCTGTCTTTTGAAGTATGTGGGTGATATTTTTCAGACAGTCTGATGGTTCGCCGCCAGTTTCGATTTTAAACACCAACATCAGTAGTCGTCTGGTTGTCACTCCCCACAACGGCTTTAGAAATTCCAGTGGACTGTCATCTATCCCCTCTGTCTTATTCGATCTCAAGTCTTCCAGCGCTCTTCTAAATTATGACTCTATTACTGGATCTGCTGTCTTCCCTAATGACTACGCTTTCTTCCTCTAACACGCTATCAGACAAGTCTTTCCACGCTCTCCTTGCGTTTAACAGCAGAAATTCTATTGCACTCTTAATGTTACCACTCTCCCTCTTCATTTGAGATAACGTTGATTTGACAGTAAGTGCCGGCCGTGTGGCCGAGCTGATCTAGGCGCTACAGCTTGGAACTGCAGGTTCAAATCCATCCTCGGGCATGCATGTGCATGATGTCCTTAGGTTAGTTAGGTTTAATTAGTAGTAAATTCTAGGGGACTAATGACCACAGCAGTTAAGTCCCAAAGTACTCAGAGTCATTTGAATTTGACAGTTAGTCAGTCTATCTGAGGATCATTTTTTATTCGATGTCTTCTCATCTCCCCTGCAGCCATTTCGCCTAGGTTTCCGGGTATTTTTTCATTTACTTCATTTCTAAATGAGTTATAATGATACATTCCTGTCTTCCCCTGAACGTTTTTATAGTTCCTTCTTTCGTCATCAACTGAAGAATTTCACCTGTTGATAAAGTGTTCTTCACATTTACTTACTTCTTACCTATGATAGTCTGGTCAACACCTATGACTGCGCCTTTAGAGATGCACACTCCTCTTGGAATAAGCTGCCTGCTTTTCCCATGGTGTCCATATTGTTAACGATCTTCAAGGAAGTCTACTCATTCCTCATTACACCACTCTCCCACTTCCTTCCCCGAAAATTCTTTCGATGGATTCACTTAACCTTCAGTCTACTCTTCGTAATTTTTAAATTGTTTTTGAGTGTGAAATATTATGGGACATAACTGCTAAGGTCATCAGTCCCTAAGCGTACACACTACTTAACCTAAATCATCGTAAGGTGAAACACACAGACCCATCCCCGAGGGAGGACTCGAGCCTCCTCCAGGACCACACGCACAGTCTATGACTGCAGCGCCCTAGACCGCTCATCTAATGCCGGGCGGCTAAATTGTTATTTGAGTTTATATCTGCCCCTGAATACAACTTACAATTGTTGTAGTTGTTGTTGTCTTCAGTCCTGAGACTGGTTTGATGCAGCTTTCCATGCTACTCTATCCTGCGGAAGCTTCTTCATCTCCCGGTACTTACTGCAACCTACATCTTTCTGAATCTGCTTAGTGTATTCATCTCTTGGTCTCCCTTTACGATTTTACCTCGACGCTGCCCTCCAATGCCAAATTTGTGATCCCTTGATTCCTCAGAACAGGTCCTACCAACCTGTCGCTTCTTCTTATCAAGTTGTGCCACATACTCCTCTTCTCCCAAATTCTATTAAACCTCCTCATCAGTTATGTGATCCACCCATCTAATCTTCAGCATTCTTCTGTAGCACCACATTTATAAAGCTTCTGTTCCCTTCTAGTCCAAACTATTTATCGTCCTTGTTTCACTTCTATACATGGCTACACTCCATACAAATACTTTCAGAAACAACTTCCTGACACTTAAATCTGTACTCGATGTTAACAAATTTCTTTTCTTCAGAAACGCTTTCCTTGCCATTGACAGTCTACATTTTATATCGTCTCTACTTCAACTATCATCAGTTACTTTGCTCCCCAAATAGCAAAACTCCTTTACTACTTTAAGTGTCTCATTTCCTAATCTAATTCCCTCAGCATCACCCAACTTAATTAGACTACATTCCATTATCTTCGTTTTGCTGTTGTTGATGTTCATCTTATATCCTCCTTTCAAGACACTGTCCATTCCGTTCGACTGCTCTTCCAAGTCCTTTGCTGTCTCTGACAGAATTACAATGTCATCGGCCAACCTCAACGTTTTTATTTCTTCTCCATGGACTTTAATACCTTCTCCGAATTTTTCTTTTGTTTCCTTCACTGCTTGCTCAATATACACTCCCTTCCCAAACACCTTTCAATCGACTATCAAATTTCGGATGCTCTGTTTGACCATGATGTAATGCAGCTGGAATCTTCCCGTGGCTCTGTTTATTTTCGAAATACACTTCCTCCTTTTGTGATTCTTGTACAGATTATTCCCTATTCCCACACGTAATTTGTTACAAAACTCAGTACTTTTCCTCTCTCATTCCTGTTTCCAAGCCGATAACCTCCCATGATCGTTTTTACTATTCCTTCCCCTATAACCGCGCTTACATACCCCATCATTAAATCACTTAAGAATGAAATAAATAGGAATATCAGGGCAACCCAGGCTAAATGGCTGCAGGAAAGATGTAAGGAAATCGCAGATGAAAATATCGCTGGAAGGACTGTCTCAGCATATAGAAAAGTCAAGACATCCTTTGGTGAAGTTAAAAGCAAGATTGATCTTAAGAATCCACTATTAAACGCAGAAGAAAAGGCGACTAGGTGGGAAGAGTAGGCTGAAGACCTGTATGAGGGGGAGAAGTTATCTGATGACGTGATAAATGGGCTTGCTCTAAGCTTTGAAAAAACACGTACATCCAATTTTCTGCTGCAAAAAGTACAGTTCCTTCAATAACTATAACACATCAACAGAAATCAGTAAACAGGGTAGAGCATACTAAGTTTTTGGGTAAGTTGATAAGTAGCACATGGGGGATTCAGCATTAGATTAAAAATTTACAAGAGCTCTAGAATACTTCGATCGAATAACGCGGCCGGGCACTGTAACCGAGCAGTTCTGGCCCTTCAGCCCGGAATCGGGCAGCTGCTGCTGTCGCAGGTTCGAATGCTGCCTCGGGCATAGATGTGTGTGATGTCCTTAGGTTAGGTTTAAGTAGTTTTAAGCCTAGGGGACTGATGACCTCAGATGTTAAGTCGCATAGTGCTCAGAGCCATCTGAACCATTTGAACCATGCAGTAAGGCTGAAGGGACAGAGATCATTACATCCGAATTTCTAAAATCGTTAGGTGAAGTGGGTACCAAATGTCTATTCAGGCTGGCGTGTAAAATCTATCGAGTAAAACTGAAGTGATACCAGGTGTTCCCCAGGGAAGCGTCCTGTGACCTCTACTGTTCCTGATCTATATAAGTGACCTGGGTGACAATCTGAGCAGTTCTCTTAGACTATTCGCAGATGATGCTGTAATTTACCGTCTAGTAAGGTCATCCGAAGACCAGTATCAGTTGCAAAGCGATTTAGAAAAGATTGCTGTATGGTGTGTCAAGTGGCAGTTGACGCTAAATAACGAAAAGTGTGAGGTGATCCACATGAGTTCCAAAAGAAATCCGTTGGAATTCGATTACTCGATAAATAGTACAATTCTCAAGGCTGTCAATTCAACTGAGTACCTGGGTGTTAAAATTACGAACAACTTCAGTTGGAAGGACCACATAGATAATATTGTCGGGAAGGCGAGCGAAAGGTTGCGTTTCATTGGCAGGAAACTTACAAGATGCAACAAGTCCACTAAAGAGACAGCTTACAATACACTCGTTCGTCCTCTGTTAGAATATTGCTGCGCGGTGTGGGATCCTTACCAGGTGGGATTGACGGAAGACATCGAAAAGGTGCAAAAAATGCAGCTCGTTTTGTATTATCACGTTATAGGGGAGAGAGTGTGGCAGATATGATACACGAGTTGGGGTGGAAGTCATTAAAGCATAGACGTTTATCGTCGCGGCGAGACCTTTTTACGAAATTTCAGTCACTAACGTTCTCTTCCGAATGCGAAAATATTTTGTTGAGCCCAACCTACATAGGTAGGAATGATCATCAAAATAAAATAAGAGAAATCAGAGCTCGAACAGAAAGGTTTAGGTGTTCGTTTTTCCCGCTCGCTGTTCGGGAGTGGAATAGTAGAGAGATAGTATGATTGTGGTTCGATGAACCCTCTGCCAAGCACTTAAATGTGAATTGCAGAGTAGGCATGTAGATGTAGATGTAGATGAAACTGGTGGCACACCTACTTAATTTCTGTAAGGCGGAAACCTCGCAATTTAGAAGAAGGAAGGGCAAGTAAGTGTGCATCCGTGCAACTGAAGAGTGTAATATACAGAAGAATGGAAAAAAAATTAAATCTATTAGATGACCATCAGTTTGGCTTTAGCAAAAGTTTAGGCGTCAGAAAGACAGTTCCGACGCCGTACTTATTACTAGAAGCATAACTGAAGAAAAATCAGGACATGGCAATAAGAGTTCTCGACCTAGGAAAAGTGCTCGACAATGTAAAATGGTGCAAAACGTTCGAAATTATGAGACAAATAAGAGTAAGCTACAGGGAAGCACGGGTGGTATACAATACATATAAGAACCTAGAAGGAATAATAACACTGGAATAGCAAAAACGAAGTACTCGAATTAAAAATGTAAGACCGGAATGCAGTCTTTCGTCCACATTGTTCAACATATGCATCGATGAAGGAATGGTGCACGTACAAGAAAGGTTCAAGCGTCGGATAAAGATTGAGGGTGAAAGCATATCAATGATTACATTCGCTTTTGACGTAGTTACTGTCAGGGGAGGTCAGTACGAATTGCAGGATATGTTGAATGTAATGAACAGTCTAAGGAATATAGCATATGGATTGAGAGTGATCGGAAAAAGGCAAAAGTAATGAAAATTAGCAGAAATGAGAATAGCGAGAAACTTAATATTAGAATTACTGACCACGAAGTAGACACAATTAAGAATATCTGATACCTTGGAAGCATATTAACCCGTGCCGGATGCCACTAGGACGACGTAAGAAGGAAGAAGAGGGTTTCCTGACCGAAAGAAATCTACTGATACCAAACATTAGCCTCAGGCTGAGGAAGAAGTATCTCTTGTGTGGTAGTGGCGGACACTGGGAAAATCGTAGCAGAACTGAATCGAGGCCTTTTAGATGTTGAACTAGAGGGACAAAGGAAGAAGGACTGATAAGAAATCACAACGTTCTCCGCAGAATCGGCATAGAAAGGAACAGGTGGCAAAGAATGACACGGTACTAGAGAGAGCTGCAGAAGTGAAAACTGCAGAAGAAGACAGATTCTGAAATGCATCCAACAAATAACTGAGCAGCTTGTGAACAAGTGCTACTCTGGGATGAAGAGGTTGGCATCTGCGTCTACATCTATATGGAAACTCCGCACATCACATTTAAGTGCCTGGCAGAGGGCTCATCGAACCACCTTCACAATTCTCTATTATTCAAATCTCGTATAGCGCGCAGAAAGAACGAACCCCTATATCTTTCCATAAGAGCTCCAGTTTCCCTCATTTTATCACTGGGATTGTCTCTCCCTAGGTAGGTCGGCGTCAACAAAATATTTTCCCATTCAGGGGAGAAAGTTGGTGACTGGAATTTCGTGAGCAGATTCAACCGCAACGAAAAACGCATTAATTTTAATAATGTCCACCCCAGATCTTGTATCATTTCAGTGGCACTCTCTCCCCTGCTTCGCGACAATACAAAACGTGCTGCGCCTCTTTGAACTGATCCCACACTGGACAGCAGTACTCCAAAACAGGAAGAACAAGCGTATTGTAGGCAGTCTCCTTAGTACATCTATTACATATACTAAGTGTCCTGCCAATAAAACGCAGACTTTGGCTAGCCATGGCTCACAATGTCTTCTGTGTGTTTCTTCCAATTTAAGTTGTTCGTAATTGTAATTCCTAGGTATTTAGTTCAATTTGACTCTATTTAGTTCGATTTGACTGATCTATCGTATAACCAAAGTTTAGCTGATTCCTTTTAGCACTCATGTGGATGACCCAACAATTTCCTTATTTAGGGTCAATTGCCCATTTTCTCACCATACAGATGTCTTTTCTAAATCGTTTTACGATTTGTTTTGGTCTCCTGATGACTAGTCAATAAACGACAGTATCATCTGCAAATAACCAAAGACAGCTGTTCACATTGACCCTCAAATCGTTCATATAGATAAGGAACAGTGAAATACTTATTGGGGAACGCCAGAAATCACTTCAGTTTGCTCGATGACTTTCCGTCAGTCACTACGAACCGTGACCTCTCTGACAGGAAATCACAAAATCCAGTCACGTAACATACGATATTCCATAAGCACGCAATTTCACTACAAGCAGCTTCAGTTGTACAGTGTCAAAAGCCTTCCGTAAATCGAGAAATAAGGAATCGATATGAAATCCGTTTTCAATAGCGCTCAACACTTCATGGGAATAAAGAGCCAATTGTGTTTCGCAAGAACGATGTTTTCTAAAGTCATGTTGACTGTGTGTCTATGGACCATTTTCTTACAGGTAATTCACAATGTTCGAACACAATATCTATTCCAGAATCCTGCTGCATATCGACGTTAACGATATTGGCCTGCAAATAAGTTCATTACTCCTACTACCTTTATTGAATATTGGTGTGACCTGTGCATCTTTCCTGCCTTTGGGTATGGATCTTTCGTCGAGCGAACGGTTGTATATGATTGTTGAGTATGGAGCTAATGAATCAGCATACTCTGAAAGGAACCTAATTAGTATACAGTCTGCACCAGAAGACTTACTTTTATTAAGTGATTTAAGTTGCTTCACTACTCCAATGATATCTACTTCTACGTTACTCATGTTGGCAGCTGTTCATGATTAGAATTCTGGAATATTTACTTCATCTTCTTTTGTGAACGCGTTTCGGAAGGCTGTGTTCAGTAACTTGGCTTTGGCAGTGAAGGCACTGATTGTGTCTTACCGCTAACATACTTGGTGCATGGAGGTAGAGGAATGGAATTCGAGGCCGACCGCATCAAACCATTCAAAACACTTATGATTAAAAAGAGGGGTGATATTCCAACCAGCAGTTCCAAGATATGTATTTACAAGGCAAAGTCAAATGAAAACGATGTGCCCACATGTTGCCCACATTGTTTCGAGTGCGCTCCAGACGTTTCGTTGGAAAGAGCTTACACATGGTTTACACATTTCTGATCTCTTCAGAAGCGATTTCTACATATTGGGAGCTCAGAAGAAAGACCTTCGTTGTCGTCCATTTGCTTCGCTCGAAGAGGTGCACGTCTGGGTACAATCATGGTCCCGTAGGAAACTGCACACATTTTTCTCTGAAGGCACTCAGCGTATTGTCGAAGGAAGCGATAAAAATATTTGCTGTTATGGCGGCGTAATAAATAGCTTTTACATTTTACTACCTCTTACAGAAGCAGCTACAAACGTCTACTGTGCATCTTATTCTGATACCTTGAAAAGCTAATCTTTAAACTTGAGGAGTGATGAAGTATATGGATTCATAACAGCACGAAATGAAATAAAGTAATAAGTGATACAAAAACCAACATCCACTCAGTTCGTATAATAGCAACCGTACGCCAATTACTTCGTGGAAGCAAGCAAAGTAATACATGTGAACATTCCCAAACAAACTTCCCCATGCTAAACTAACCTTCGTCAGGTGAGTTTGACTCACCTGATTCCTTTTATTTGTAGTGTCCACTCAATGTCACAAAGCGCCTCCTCGAATTTCTCATCCCAAGGTCGAACAACAAGTAACCAACAATAATGACATGTTACTCTCAAACGAGAAGGACCAAACGCCCAATAAATGTTAACTAATACTATTGGTCACGAGTAAACCTTCTCACCCCAAGGGCTTAAGTTTGGCACAATGATCAAGCAAGCAGGTTGCTGACGAGCTTGTGCCGATAGGCTAAATACGATTTTATCAAGTTCTCTCAGAGTATACTAAATGCAAGTATTGTGATCCACGTAGCAGCCAAATATATGGTGAGGAAATAAAAGTGCTCAGGGAACAGGTACCTCTCAAGCTATTCGTAGCAGAAGTGAGATACCATACAGGAGAGATCAGAGATAACATAGGGATCAGAAACAGAGAAAATGGGAGTCTGATTTCGAGGGCTGTATACTTTAGGAATCAAGACGCTACTCTTACGTCAGTGACTTAATGGCCACTTTCCTTCCCTCCATAATTCCAAGAATACGACGAGTGAGATAACGCTGGCGTCGCTTCCTACTCGTCGACTCGTACCCGTACTAAAGCGTGCAGTTGTGTGTCGTCAGTGGCGCATTTTCAGTAACAATTACACCTGTCTCGTTTCCATGGTGAAGTTTGCGGCTTTTTCTCAGCTCAGCAGAGTTTACAGAGATTTGTCTCACAAACATGGTAATACGGTCATAATTTCGAGGGAATCCTGAAACAATGTTTTACTGAACGAAAGACAGAATATATGACAGGTTAGTAGCTGATAAGAAAGCTTGTTCTCAGTATCAAAGTAAACGTATAATTTCTTCACTTGTGCTGTTGCAAACTCGCTCGGATTTCCATGTTGTTATATTACGTGGTTATTTCTCGTCATTAGAAAACGCTAAACGCAGAAGGATGTGAAAATATTTTACATTCTGAGACGATGACTGTATCAGCATGGCAAAGCAACTTATCATAAAGTAACATTCGTGAAGTAATGGTTTGTGGAAAACAATATTCCTCAAATGGACTGGCGTGCTCTGATTCCCTACCCTAATTCAATGGAACGCCCAGACCGCAACGTGTAATATCAGTATCTTCTCTAGTTTTGGCTCTTGAGGTAGAATGGGCTATCACCCCTCCACAATGAGACGTCTCACTGAAAGTGTCCCCAGAAGAGGCCAAGCCATCCTAAAGGCCAAGGATATAAACACCACACCTTAATGTCTACAAATAAGATACAGATAATGTTGATCATTTGGTGTAGATCCAAACTGAGAGACATAGTTTTTGTTCTCCTCTTGTACTGATAATCAAAATTCATCAATGAGCATGATTTTGAAGCACTATATATGTTTCCTCATCCACCTTGCGCGATAGACGACATGTACAGCAGGGTAACATATTCCATGACACGGTTCTTCACCAGGACAGATAGCAATTACTTCCAAAAAATGGCGAGGTCCGACTAGGACACGCGCACTCAAGTTTCCTTACAAAATTAATTATGTATATAGATAATTCATCTATTCGAGAAATCGAGAATCTACCACAGTATTTGCCTGTTATCAACACTGATACTGGCAAGATATTGTTTCAAGGACTACAAAATTTCCGAAAAAGTTTAAATATCTATAATATAATGCGACATAATGTCTTGAAGGTGGCAGGTAGCCATTATTTTACATTCATTAATTCCCCACTAGAACGAGAAATTCAGTATGTAAAGGGAGATGAAAATCTAACAGTCTTGGCGGACTCGAATGCAGTTGTAGAGGATGAAGTAGAAGGAAAGGTTAGAGGAGAACATGGGTTTGGGGCAGGGAATGACAGAGGAGAGACAGTAATTGAGTTCTGTAATAACTTCAGCTACTAATAGCGAAGACTCTGTTCAAGAATCAGAAGAATGGGAGGTATACTTGTTAAAAGCCGCGTGATACGAAAAGATTTCTGTTAGATTTTATCATGGTCAGACAGAGAAGAAGTACCCAGGAGCAGATGTAGACTCAGATCACAATGTAGTACTGATGAAGAGTAGACGGAAGTTTAAGAGTTAGTCAGGAGGAATCAATACGCAACGAAATGGGATACAGAATTGCTAAGGAATGACAAGATAGACTTGAAGTTCTCTAAGGCTACAGATAAAGCAATAAAGAATAGCTCATTAGACAGTACAGATCAAGAGGAATGCACATCTCTAAGAAGAGCAATCACATAAGTTTGATAGAAACAGGAGTCGATTTAGAGAAGATAGGGGATCACGTGTTAGAAAAAGAGTTTGAGATTTGGAGGACGTAACAACAAGTAAAGCAGAAGGGATAGATAACATTCCATCAGAATTTCTAATGTTATTGAGGGAGCTGAAGTTAAAACGACTACTCACGTTGGTGTGCAGAATGTGTCAGTCTGGTAACATATCATCTGATTTCTCGAAAAATACTATCCACAAAATTCCGAAGACTGCAAGAACTGACAGGTGCGAGAATTACTGCACAATATGATTAACACCTTATGCATTCAGGTTGCTGACAAGAGTAATACACAGAAGAATGGAAAAGACAATTGAGGATCTGTTAGATGACGATCAGTTTGGCTTTAGGAAGAATAAAGGCATGAGAGAGGCAATTCTGACCAAGGAAAAATCAAGACACTTTCAGAGGATTTGTCGACCTCGAAACGGCATTCGACAATGTAAAATGAAGCAAGATGTTTGTAATTCTGAGAAAAATAGGAGTAAGCTATAGGAAAAGACGGGTAATGTACAATATGTACAAGGGCCAAGAGGGAATAATAAGAGTGGAAGACAAAGAACGAAGTGCTCGGATTAAGGCGTAAGACAAGTTATTAGTCTTTCGCCCCTAATGTTCAATCGGTACATCGAAGAAGCATTGATGGAAATAAAAGAATAGCTTATGAGTGGAAGCAAAATTCAGCGTGAAGGGATATCAATGACACGATTCGCTGATGGCATTTGCTATCCTGAATGAAATTCAAGAAGAAGAATTTCATGATCAACTGAATGGAATGAACAGTGTAATGAGCACAGACTATGGATTGAGAGTAAATCGAAGAAAGACGAAAGTGACGAAAGGTAGCATAAATGAGAACAGAACTTAACAACAGAGTTGATGGTCACGAAAGAGATGAAGTTACAGAATTCTTCTACGTCGGCAGCAAAATAACGAATGGCGGACGGAGCAAGGAGGCATCAGAAGCAGATTAGCACTGGCATTAAGGGCATTCCTGGCCACGAGAGGTCTACTAGTATCAAACCTAGGCGTTAATTTGAGGAAGAAATTTCTGAGAATATAGGTCTGGAGCACATCATTGTATCTTACTGAAACATGGACTGTAGGAAATCCGGAACACAAGAGAATCTAAGAGTTTGAGATTTGGTGCTACAGACAAATGTTGAAAATCAGGTGGACTGAGAGGATAAGGAATGATGAGGTCCTGCGCGAGATCGGAGAGGAAATGAATATGTGGAAAGTACTAACAAGGGAATGGACAGAATGATAGGATATCTATACAGACATGAGGGAGAGGTTTCCACTGCACTAGAAGGAGCTGTAGAGAGTAAAAACTGTACAGGAAGACAGAGATTTGGAAACATCCAGCAAATAGTTGAGGACGTAGGTTCCAATTGCTATTCTGAGGCTGGCACAAGATAGAATTTCGTGGGGTGTGCATCAAACCTCTTCATTCCGGCTGATTGGATGGCAATGATAAAAGTAAAAAATCAGGCGCGCTTCTGAATTTATCCATCACCAGACATCCAGTAGCGACTACCGCACGTTGATGTGACGTTTCAAGTTATAAGTGAAACAAACGTTTCAAATTTGACATCGGGTAACAAATGACAAAAGGAACATTTTTTACGCATGACGGAATTACAAATTAAGGATCTTAGAATATTTTGCCTTTAATTGTACTGTGAAGCCTTATGTCTTGCAAAATTTCATCATTATAGATCGGCGAGAATTACCTTTTAGCTTTTTCATGAGTGAGTTTGCGAGTAACAAAACAAGGGACCTAAATGGCCGTATCATTGACTGAATTGACTTACAAGCTTCAGTTTTATACACCACCAAGGGACTTGAGCTAGATATGTCACACAAATTTTGAACTTGATACGTCTACCCATTCCCGAGGACAAGGATTTTATAAGTAGGGCAGACAGAAGGACGAACAACAGGCGACCCTATTAAGGTTCCGTTTCTACCGATTGAGGCACAGAACGTAAACATAAATACTTTCTAGGCTTGCGTCTGTTTCGAAAAAGATACCTTGTTCCTTCACGCCAATGATATTTATACTATTTTCCAATATATATTTGTAGTTGCCGACTTGGTAGATAGAAAGCTTCTATTTTGAAATGTTTCTCATCTCCTAAGTCAGAACTGGTACTTTTATCAATAAATCATCAATTCATACAAAGGCAGTAGGGCCTTCGATACGCTGTTACCTATACATCCAAAAACGTAAAAGAAAGCCCTTAAAGATGTTTTGACAGATGGTAGCTGCTTACATCCAAGTACTTACTGTATGCGAGTAACACCCGAAGAAAGACTACAGTCTCTCCTAAAGGAACTGAACGTTAGTGGTACCTGATGCGCTGCTATCTTCCATTCAAAGTGAACTATTGATGTGTTCCATATTAGGTAATATGTAACCGAACAGATCGGCTCGCTCTGTTTCCCCTTACCGGTCTTCCAGTCAGTGGCTCGTGACGTCAACTGAGTAGTATTATTTAAGAAGTAAGAGCCCAGTGCTCCAAGGAACATGAAGTAAACAGCATAAATACATTACGTTATTAAGTGTGCAGAAGTAAATGCACGAAATCGATTTTTATAGAATATACGATTTTGGTACACCCAAGGTCACCTCTTCTCCTTGTCAGGCAACTCATTTTTCTGTGTAAAGAACCAAATTGAGGGGTAGACCAAGAACAATTATCAGTTAAACGAAAAAGTGAAAGACAAGTTTCGCCCTACTGCTTCAATACTAAAATTAGTCTTAAATAAGTGGCATAATAAGTGTTCAATAAAAACAGTTACTCGCAAATAAACATACCAGAGTGTCCTGACCATTTCCAGGCTTGCGTATACAGCATACTGTTTGTCACGTACCCAAAAGACGCTTCTGTTGTCCTCTGCCCTGACGCATGAGACATTGCTTCAATCTTTGTAAGTAATGCAAGACTTGTTGGAAAATTATGTGCAGGTAGGTGAAGAAGACTGTTTTGCAGAACAAAAAAACCTTTATCTGCAGTAAGTATTTCAAAAGTCCCGAGACCATATAGGTGCTGTACAGATCTAGTTCTGGACCATTCATCATATAGAGTTGACACAAAATCGCGAATTTACGGTCGAAACCGTACTGTGGGCAGTTATGTTGCCTTTCGCTGCCTCTTCTTATACAAATAGTAACGATGAAAATGGAAGGAAGAATAAAGTTGGAACGTCCCACCGACTGAGAGGTCATTAGATACGTACTACAAGCTCGAATCACGAAAGGATAGGGAAGGAAATCGGCAGTCCCCTTTTTTCAAAGGAACAGTCCCGACATTGGATGCAGCAATTTAGGGAAATCACGGAAAACCTAATTCTGGATGGCCGGACGGGTCTTATTTGTCTTCCTCCCGAATGAAAGTCAACTATGCTAACCACTCCGCCATCTTGGTAACAGTGCAGAGATCAGACACAATGATAATACCTAGCAGGCCACCAGTTAGATACACGGAGATTACTTCATTTCATTGTATTACATCGAACAGTTCTGTCAGCTGAACCTCGTAAACATTTTTAGAAACCCTTACATTAAATAAATGGGTTAAAAGAAACCACGACGCCGCATGTAGGAGTTACACGAATTGGTAATAAATTGATATTCGTAGAGGTATCGAGGAAAATACAAAACTGTAAACTTTGGCGGCTGAGGAATAAATGTGTGACGCTGCAGCGCGATTTCACCGCACAGCTTTCAAGGATAGTAAATAGAGGAAAACGTCGGTAGCAGATCATACGCTTTTGCGAATTTCACTCCATGTACTCAGCTGGACAGTAACTATGCCTCCGAGCGTCAACCATTTACGCTGAGCTTAGCATTTGAGAGAGAGAGAGCGTTTGGTTGTGCCCAAAGACGCCGGTTTGAATAATCGACGAATCGGTCAACATTCGAACAAAAACGTTGTCGTTATCCTACAATTTTGGTAGGAATGTGTGATCTATGACTGAAAACAGCGTCGAGAAGGAAGCGGTGGACTTACAGAGACAAAAGAACATGAAGACCTAGCAATCGTCAGAGAGGTATTCAGAGCTTCATATTATCGTTATCACGGACCCGGTGACTAACTGGTGACTAAGCTAATTAGCAGCTCTTAATAAGGGGACTGAGCTCACGGCGCCACTTACGCCCTCTGTACACCAACAAGACCGTTCGCAGTGTTGTCGGGGACGTTGGGCCTGGAATCTCAGTGACTGGAGCTGGAGCGTTATGGGCGGGGCCATCTCACAAGGTCGGTAGTTTGACGAGCTAACGCGCAAGTCGCGCGGAATTTGGCACGATATCCCTCAGGAGGACATCTTATTACTCTGTCAATCAATTCCAAACGGAATAACTGCTTGCATGTGGGCCAAGATGGACTAACGTCTTACACACTTACTCAATTTCTGACGCTCTTCCTCTTTAAAAAATCATCCAATTTTTTCGGAAATTGTGATCTTTTTTGTCTGTACGTGCTCAACACATCCACCGATTTTAGTCCTATTAATACACTCCTGGAAATTGAAATAAGAACACCGTGAATTCATTGTCCCAGGAAGGGGAAACTTTATTGACACATTCCTGGGGTCAGATACATCACATGATCACACTGACAGAACCACAGGCACATAGACACAGGCAACAGAGCATGCACAATGTCGGCACTAGTACACTGTCTATCCACATTTCGCAGCAATGCAGGCTGCTATTCTCCCATGGAGACGATCGTAGAGATGCTGGATGTAGTCCTGTGGAACGGCTTGCCATGCCATTTCCACCTGGCGCCTCAGTTGGACCAGCGTTTGTGCTGGATGTGCAGACCGCGTGAGACGACGCTTCATCCAGTCCCAAACATGCTCAATGGGGGACAGATCCGGAGATCTTGCTGGCCAGGATAATTGACTTACACCTTCTAGAGCACGTTGGGTGGCACCGGATACATGCGGATGTGCATTGTCCTGTTGGAACAGCAAGTTCCCTTGCCGGTCTAGGCATGGTAGAACGATGGGTTCAATGACGGTTTGGATGTACCGTGCACTATTCAGTGTCCCCTCGACGATCACCAGAGGTGTACGGCCAGTGTAGGAGATCGCTCCCCACACCATGATGCCGGGTGTTGGCCCTGTGTGCCTCGGTCGTATGCAGTCCTGATTGTGGCGCTCACCTGCACGGCGCCAAACACGCATACGACCATCATTGGCACCAAGGCAGAAGCGACTCTCATCGCTGAAGACGACACGTCTCCATTCGTCCCTCCATTCACGCCTGTCGCGACACCACTGGAGGCGGGCTGCACGATATTGGGGCGTGAGCGGAAGACGGCCTAACGGTGTGCAGGACCGTAGCCCAGCTTCATGGAGACGGTTGCGAATGGTCCTCGCCGATACCCCAGGAGCAACAGTGTCACTAAATAGCTGGGAAGTGGCGGTGCGGTCCCCTACTGCACTGCGTAGGATCCTACAGTCTTGGCGTGCATCCGTGCGTCGCTGCGGTCCGGTCCCAGGTCGACGGGCACGTGCACCTTCCGCCGACCACTGGCAACAACATCGATGTACTGTGGAGACCTCACGCCCCACGTGTTGAGCAATTCGGCGGTACGTCCATCCGGCCTCCCGCATGCCCACTATACGCCCTCGCTCAAAGTCCGTCAACTGCACATACGGTTCACGTCCACACTGTCGCGGCATGCTACCAGTACTAAAGACTGCGATGGAGCTCCGTATGCCACGGCAAACTGGCTGACACTGACGGCGGCGGTGCACAAATGCTGCGCAGCTAGCGCCATTCGACGGCCAACACCGCGGTTCCTGGTGTGTCCGGTGTGCCGTGCGTGTGATCATTGCTTGTACAGCCCTCTCGCAGTGTCCGGAACAAGTATGGAGGGTCTGACTCACCGGTGTCAATGTGTTCTTTTATCCATTTCCAGGAGTGTATAATTCCTTCGTGGTCAGTCGCTTTTGAGTCTCATAGTGCTTTATGTTGGAATCTTATATTGAGAAATTAGATGGAACGATCTACTTTACTTTGTATAAGGCTTTCTATAGCTAAGATCGGATAAATTTTTCTTAATTTTCGACAATCTGTCATCTGCTGGCCTGTATCACAATGCATACACATGGAATATATCTCCTATCACGATTTGTGACGTTATATTTGGGAAAAATGTACGAAGACAGTAAAATTTTGTAATACTTGCGATGTTTCCCGACCATTCAAAAAACTGTCATTTTTAAATCTAAAAAGAGAATAATTCACGCTCTAATTTTATGGTACTTGTGAAAGAGCCATCAGGGGCTTTACGCGCTGTACACATTTTATCTGTGACACACTGCCATCTAGCTGCGCCATATACCTCGATCAAGGTAGATCATCAATGGATAGAACATGTTATCAAAAAGTAAACTGATGTGTAAATGTGCATTTACCGCATACTGTGATTCTGGAGACTTCAAAATCATCTGTGAGCGCTGCATATACAGACGTGGCCATGTGCTTAACGTTCGTTTTGATTGTATATGTTTTATTTTTGAAAAACCTTTGTACACCGTTGCACATTTTATCCACCATAATGATAACGTAGCATGAGGTTCAAACTCACAATGATCACGTCCCGTAGCAAAAACTTACTGAAACTGTGTAAATGTACATATTCCATTCCCTTTTTTTGTAACGTCAAACAAAAAAAAAAAAAAACCTTTCGCTCAAATATTAACCCGTACAATATCAAGGGGGAGGGAAGGAGTGGTAGGGTAGAGGTTCGTACTTTGTGCCCAACTTTCCTAACTATTGTAATCTCCTTAGAGTCTTTACATTTTAAAATTTTGAGAAGATATTTTTTGTTTTTATGAACTGGTCTCCTAGATTCCAAGTATGTTTCAAACTTGTTAGTTAAAATTAATCCATAAATTTGATTCACAGTATTCTTGTTAGTGAAAATTAATCCATAAACTTGATTCACAGGATTCCCAGGATCACGGCCTTACTTACGCAACGGTATATCTTTAAAAAGTATATTGAGGATAAAAGACAACAACAATTTGCAGTTTTTTTATAATTTTTTTGTGTTGGTCAGAAAGTCGGTGGTAGATGTGATTGAAAACGAATTGATATTGCTAATAGTGTATTAAAAGCTGTTGTCCGCTTCTAGATCCTGATTACACGTCAGCACTTCTTTAAAAAGTAAGCTGTTAAAATAACTCAACAACAATTGCCGAATTTTATATCCTTTAGTTTCTTTTAGGGTGGGAACAAAAGGGCCCCCGGCCACTTTGTTAATGCGCGTTTGGGAATATGCCTTGGGATTCCTAGGGGTAAGTCACAAATCATGATAGGAGATATTATCTATGTATATCCATTACGTCATAAGCGAGAAGATAACAGCTGCATCTGTTGAAAGCGGTTGTAAGAATGAAAATAATTTATGCGAGCTTAGCTATAGAAAGTTTTAACAAGTATGTTACGTATAGATTCAAATTAGTAAATCTGAAATGTCTCTATTACCGAAGCTAGAATCATGTGTAGATGTTTCGATTTTACTGACACCAAAGAGATGGCACTTTATAAAATTTGCCTTGTGCCTGCACCAACATGACAAACACAAAATTTCGTTGATATGAACGTCATGTATGCGCCTGCTCAAGGCTTCCTTTCTCCACTCGTATTTTGTCACCTTTGAGCCTGCTCAAGGGTTTCCTTCTCAACTCGTATTTATGAAAGTACACGTCTTCCCTTGACGCATACATTTTGCGGCAAGAATGCTTTCTTCCGTACGGCACACGATAGCCTACGGCTGTTCGCGTCTGCTCCAGCTCCTGACGCGGCAGGCTGCCTCCTAAGAGGCTTTGCGTTGCGCCTAGTTCGCGCTCTGCCAAACGCGAGACGTATTGCCACGCCTAAGACGGCGCGCCGCCCAGTAACGACGTTTATACCGCGCCGGCAGGCGGCGCGGCGGGCTGGCAAGCGCCGGCCTTGTTATCGGCGGGGGGCGGAGCGGGGGCGGCAGCGGTGGGGGCGGCGGCGGCTCAGGGATTCCCTTTGTCCGGTGCGTCGCCGCCCCCACTGCCAGTAATGAGGAGCCGCCAGCGCCCGGCTGCGCCTCGTTACTCGTACAGCCGCGACGCCGACGCCGCCTCCGACGCCGCCGCCGACGCCGCTGTCGCCCGTGGGGCTCCTCTCTCCGGTAGCGGCGGCGGCGCTGGCGAGCCAGAAAACTGAGCGCTAATAGCGCGGACCGTGCCTGATTGATGAGGGTCCCAGTGGCCGCCGGGAAGAGGCCGCGCTGCCTCGCCCTGTCTGCGCACCGACACACGTAAAGGCGGCCGGGTCTGCGGACACTGTTCTCTCTGACAGATTAGTTGCTCTGACGGGCCTTGCTATTCAAACGCTGCAAGCACTGTCCGCTTACTACACAATGAGACAGCCACGTCAAGCGGAGGCTCAGGACCTGTCAGAGACCAAAATAGTCCGTTTTCAGTTGAGAAGCTTGTAACCTGGGTGGGAAAGTGTACAACCGATCTTTCTGATAGAAAATTCTACTAAAACTAAAAAAGTAATTACACCGAACAGGGCTACAATTTGGAAAAATTCAGTCACTCATGAAGAACACTGGACAGAAAAGGGGTACCACTGATCATGAATCCAAAAGGTACACTAACGAGCGGAATGGAAATAATTACAGTCGCCAGCCCGTTTGGCGATTTACATCCTAATTCCAGTACAATATGATGAGAAAGAAAAAAATTATTATTAAACACTGACGTGGCAACTGAATGTTGTCACGTTCTTTGACACCTATTTTAAGAGAGTATGTAACGATAAAAAAACTGAGAAGTCACTTTTACGTTAAGGATGTCATTAAATTTTGAAAAGGCAATCGAGTAATGATGGGAATATATCCACTTAAACTGTATGTTAGTACTGAATTTCGTTACGTGAACAATGACTTTCAGAGACCTCAACATAACGTCATCAAAGAAATTTAGAGAAAGTCAAGCACTTTTTACTTTGCAGTTACATAATTTTCAAATTTTATTTCATATTATTTTCTGAACAACTGAGTCTTTTTTGGTGACTTGAACAGAATTAATTATATAATACGTACCAAACCAAACAGCCATGTGCTCCAAGTTATATATAAAATAAATAAAACATCCGCACACTTCATTTGTGCATTTTCTTTACATTTGAATTTTTTCCAGTGATAGATTCTCAAACTTCGGTTAGCATATAAGGAAAAAAGGGAACAAGGACCCTGCTTGGGCACAATGCCTGGGGCCAATGAGGACACAATCGCCCTGAATTTAACTGATTATTATTTAAATAAAGTCCATTAGTCAAATCACATTCATTTGTGGTGGTGGGTTAGCCGTTAATACTTTCTGTCAATGAACAGTCTTACTTCATTGCTGTGCGTGCGACGAATCTCGGAGCCAACGACGAATCTGTGTTGCTGGAACTGCTGCTGTTTTTTAAGACGGTACCATCTAATGGGGCCACGGCTATTTACAGGGGTGGGCAATCGTAACTAATACAGTCTATTCCGCCCGTCCTCTGTCCTCCCTCCCGCTTGTAGTCATCTGGCCGGCGCGCGTACATGATGCCGCCGAAATGGTACTCTCTACTGCGAGAGTGTTAACACCACACTTCTGCACAATACAAGCGCTGGAACCCGTCCCATGCTCTCTCCGCGCGCTCTGCGTAACAACCCCCTACCCAAAGATTTCACAACGCACAAGAACTGCTATTATCGTCGCTAGTCGATGCAAATAACAATTCATTTGGCTTTTTCCCAGATCTTATAAGTTTCGCAGTAAAACACAGATAAATACAATGAAACGTCAACAGACATCTACCTAAATGTACACATACGGTGAAGCAGTGTCCTTACTTATGGTTCAAATGGCTCTGAGCACTATGGGACTTAACATCTGTGGTCATCAGTCCCCTAGAACTTAGAACTACTTAAACCTAACTAACCTAAGGACATCACACACATCCATGCCCGAGGCAGGATTCGAACCTGCGACCGTAGGAGTCGCGCGGCTCCGGGCTGAGCGCCTAGAACCGCGAGACCACCGCGGCCGGCTGTCCTTACTTATTGAAAGAAAGCATTTAAATTACAAATATTTACATACAATTAAATAAAAATTATATATCGGTAGCAGGTGCCATGCATCATGCATTTTCGGTGTTACAAACTGTAGAACCAAATGTCTCCGAATGTCACACAATCAACCGCTTGTGGAAAAATACCATCGTCCCAGGCAAGGTGGCACAGATCATTATTGGAAACAGTTGGTTAATCACAGTCTCGGCCCATGAAGAAACCGCTCCTATCGCTATCGCGTTCTCTGATTACATCACTCCATTCTTATTATTGCTCCGCCACACCCAAACCTAAGTTGTCGGATTACTGAGTGGATGATTGAATCCGCAACAGTGCTCCACTCACATCTCACTACCAGTCCACACAGCTTCACCTCCGCCAGTACCATACTTCACGGATATTCTCCTACATAGTGGCCTTGTGTCTGCTCCCCTCTATGGAGCGCTCTTGCGTATTCGGTTAACATGAAAGAAATAAAAGCCACCCAGACATTTTCAGTTCAAAACTGGTAACATCAATGGAGGAGGAAAGTGCCTACAGCTACTCCCAACAGGATGTAGCAACTACCCATAGTATCGGCTTAATTATGGAAACTGGACGGCACAGTCTTCACGCCTGAAGAGTTGTTAGCAGATGTCCGCCTGGTTGCGGCCCTAGTTGGCTACAGTTCCACCTGGTTTGTCAATGTGCGATTACTTTATGTGGGGAGCCCTCAGTCTACGGTGTATCGAAATTCCCCTCACAATCTTTAAGACTGCAGCAGAACATGTCGAATGAGATTACAGCAACTCCAGCAGTCCAGCTTCGATCCACCTTCAGCAACTTGCCGACAAGCACCCAAAAGTGCCAAGGGAAGAATGGTGGCCACTTTCCACATCTACTGTAGATAGGTTAGTACTGTTTTTCTTTTCCTCTGCTGTATTGTTTTTGGTAACCTGAACTTTGTTCTCTGGGGCGCTTTTATTTGCCTGACCTTGTACCTGCGACCCAGAATAAGTCGACCTCAGTATTATTGCACCCGAGACTGAGTGCACCTCGTTCGGCTTGTCTGAGATTTTAGCTTGATATTCCACGACGTCACATTGAACTACCTGATAGTATATGGCCAAAGTATCCTGAGAGCATTCACAGTGTGATGCAGTTTTCTTAATCACCACTGTACTTGTGCGGTTCGGAGGGTCGAGTGCAATAATATAGTGATCGAATAGTAGGGTCCCGAACTCAACTTGGAGGTTGTTTGTCAACAGAAGAGTCACTGAGTTGCAGCCACCATAGTGTCTGGGAGTGCAAGCTACTCTACTATGGGGCATGTAGTGCAGCAGTCGTAGGCACCTGCTAGCGTCCACGCAGTCACTTACAGGTACTCTTCAGTGTTCGCTTTGCAGCACGTCTCCATAACTGCTGTAAGGTGAGTGCACATGTTCTGACGGTGTAGCGCAAACAGCCTGGTGCACCGCGGCGACTCGGTGGGCGCTGTCTGCTTTTGTCAGTTGCAGCACAACTTCTCCAAGGGGCCTTAAAAGGGAGCTGCGCTCAATACAGGCAGATGGGTCGTGTTGCGCGCTGTAGTCGGACGCCATAGCACCATTGATAGGTTATGAATGCAAAATTGGTAAAATGTCCTTTACTGCAGGTTGGCGTCGCCGAGCGGTTCTAGGCGCTAAAGTCTGGAGCCGCGCGACCGCTACTGTCGTAGTTTCGAATCCTGCCTCGGGCATGGATGTGTGTGATGTCCTTAAGTTAGTTAGGTTTAAGTAGTTCTAACTTCTAGAGGACTGATGACATCAGAAGTTATGTCCCATAGTGCTCAGAGTCATTTGACCATTTTTTGTCCTGTACTGAAAGATGTAACCGGCAGTACTGAGATACTCAATAACAACTATCAATTAAAATAGACAAACCACGCACAACTTCTGAAAACGAATATCCACATATCTTGATAACAGAAATATGTGTTCTACAGTGCCTATCAGCTGCAGTTGCATACACACTGAAGTGGTGTGCATCACGAAGGATTAGTAACGCCACAGATCTATAAGGCTGGGAGCTCTTACGCTGTCCATTGATAAAAAGTAGGCTCCCACTACACCATCGTCACACGAGACAATACACTTCTGGGCTGTCACATGCGTATCCTGTAGTGCAGTGCCCTTGTAACTACCTGACGTAAGTGCAGAGTCACACAGAGGCCGTCGCGAGTGGAGGATTACAACTTGGCTGGCAGCAGCAGCAGCAGCACGCATCAAACATGTGTCAAAGATTCATGTGGCTGTCGTCTGGTCAAAGCCCAGAGTGTAACTGGCGGGGGCGGGTCGGAAATATACCAGTGTGGAAGAGGGTACGCGCTGTCTCTCGTGGACACATGACTGCTGTACTGCGACCTGTGAACCCCATAGTTGCGTTGATTGTGCCCGCAGACGTAGTGTCGGCTACAGGAGGCTTGATGGTAAAGAACCCACCAAGGTAAGGCAGGGACCTTACCTGGCACGCAGAACACACCCATTAGCATGGTGCCCAAATATGATTGAGTGCAGCCCTGCATGCACCCATATTCCACTTAAAAGAGATGATGAAAGCATCTGAGAGAAGAGCAGCACCCAAGAGAGCAGCTACAACACAGATTCCAACGGAGTCTCAACAGTACATTAAGTCAACGTAACCAACAACTTGCTGAATACTGTAACACAACTTTGTATCCCCAAGCACTGAACACAACCAATACTTACCTAATACACTGAAGCACCAAAGAAACTGAGAAAGGCAAGCATATTAAAATACAGAGATATATAAATTGGGAGAATACTGTGCTGCCGCCGGCAACGCCTAAATAAGACGGCGAGTGTGTGGCGCAGTTGTTAGATCGGTTACTCCTGCTACAATGGCAGATTATCAAGTTTTAAGTCAGTTTGAATGTGGTGCTATAGTCAAAGCGATGAAACAGAGCATCTCCTAGGTAGCGATGAAATGGGGATTTACCAGCACGGCCATTTCACGAGTTTACCTTGAGTATCATGAATCGGGTTAAACATCAAATCTCCGACATCGCTACGGCGGGAGGAAGATCCTGCAAGAACGGAACCAACGACGACTGAAGAGAATCATTCAGCATGACAGAAGTGCAAACCACCCCCAGATTGCTGCAGATTTCAATGCCGAACCATCAACAATTGTCGACATTGGAACCATTCGACGAAACATCATCGATATAGATTTTTAAGGCCGAAGGCCCACTCGTGTACCCTTGACGACTGCACGACACAAAGTTTTTCGCGTCTCCTGGGCCCGTCAACACCGACAGTGGGCTTTTGATGACTGGAAACGTGTTGCCTCGTCGGACGAGTCTCGTCTCAAATTGTATTGCGTGGACGGACGTGTACGGTTATGGAGACAACCTCATGAATCCGTGGAAACTGCATGTCTGCAGGGGACTGTTCAAGTTCGTGGAGGCTCTGTGGGGCTTGTGCAGTTGGAGTGATAAGGGACTCCTGATACGTCTAGATACTACTCTGACAGGTGACACCTAAGTAATCATCCCGTCTGACCACCTGCAACCGTTCATACCCATTGTGCATTCCGATGGACTTGGGCAAATCCAGAAGGACAACGCGACACACCACACGTCCAGAATTGCTATAGAGTGGCTCTTCTGAATTTAAACACTTCCGCTGACCGCTAAACTCCCCAGTTATGAACATTATTGAGCATATGTAGCATGCCTTGCAACCAACTCGTACTCTTATGGATTTATGAAAGACCTAGAGGATTCAAGGTGTCAGTTCCCAACAGAAATACTTCGGACATTAGTCGAGTCCATGCCACGTCCTGTTGCTGCACTTCTGCGTACTCGCGGGGGCCATACACACTATTAGGTAGGTGTACCAGTTTCTTTGGCTCATCAGTGTAAGAAGCCCAAAATCGACATGAACATCTGACAAAAATGTGAAATAGAGGTAACAAGAAAATGATATCAACAATGGAAATACACAGTGTCCATATAGAGCAGCAGCAACTGGCTATCGCACGCGATAGCAAGGAGACCATGTGTAAGTAGGACTTGCTGGGAAATTTCCATGAAAGCGCAACCCAAGGCCCAGATGAACTCACGAACCAGTCTTCAGCGCAAGTGAGAAAGGTGACCAGTAGCAGGGTCAGCAGCGTTCACTTGTGTAGCCATAGTGGCACCATCTGGACGGCCTGGCTGTCCCGAGGGGCACTCATGGACGTAGTAGTGACGGAGACGGAGGCTACGAGGGCTCCAGATGTGATAAGGCCAGCGATGAATGCACTGAAATAAGAGTTGTCATCAGTGTGAAAATGGCTGGGAACAGCTGGAGGACTGACTATGAAAAGGCCAGAGAAGACTCTACTGGACTGATGAGAGGTCTGCCATAGTCGTCGATAGAGCAGGCTTTGACAGGAGGGCAGGCTGTAACAGGGCTGGGAATGACTGGAGCGATGAAAGGGCTAACGTTGTCGTCAATAGTGCTGACGGTGACAGGAGGGCTCGCCGTGTCGGGACCAGTGACGACCGCAATGACGAAGGAGCTGAGAGAAGGCTAATAATGAAATAAAAGTAGTCTCGATCACGTTACTAGATTTTTATTCGTTAGCAACTGGTTTCGGCCCTTTTCCTCGGACCATCTTCAGTCTTTTCCCTGCCACTATGGTTCCTGGTAATGGTAGAACGCGAAATCCTGAAGATGGGCTAAAATTTACAGACGCGCGAAATTTGGCACGTACTTCGATGCGAGATGCCTTCAATAGGTTCCACAACGAAACATTGTCTCGAAATTTGGTAGAAAATCCGAAGAAATTCTGGTCGTATGTAAAGTACACAAGTGGCAAGACGCAGTCAATACCGTCGCTGCGCAGTGCCGATGGTACTGTTATCGACGACCGTGCCGCTAAAGCGGAGTTATTGAACGCAGTTTTCCGAAATTCCTTCACCAGGGAAGACGAATGGAATATTCCAGAATTTGAAACACGAACATCTGCTAGCATGAGTTTCTTAGAAGTAGATACCTTAGGGGTTGCGAAGCAACTCAAATCGCTTGATACGGACAAGTCTTCAGGTCCAGATTGTATACCGATTAGGCTCCTTTCAGATTACGCTGATACTATAGCTCCCTACTTAGCACTCATATACAACCGCTCGCTCACCGATAGATCTGTACCTACAGATTGGAAAATTGCGCAGGTCGCACCAGTGTTCAAGAAGGGTAGTAGGAGTAATCCATTTAACTACAGACCTATATCATTGACGTCGGTTTGCAGTAGGGTTTTGGAGCATATACTGTATTCAAACATTATGAATCACCTCGAAGGGAACGATCTATTGACACGTAATCAGCATGGCTTCAGAAAACATCGCTCTTGTGCAACGCAGCTAGCTCATTATTCGCACGAAGTAATGGCCGCTATCGACAGGGGATCTCAAGTTGATTCCGTATTTCTAGATTTCCGGAAAACTTTTGACACCGTTCCTCACAAGCGACTTCTAATCAAGCTGCGGAGCTATGGGGTATCGTCTCAGTTGTGCGACTGGATTCGTGATTTCCTGTCAGGAAGGTCGCAGTTCGTAGTAATAGACGGCAAATCATCGAGTAAAACTGAAGTGATATCAGGTGTTCCCCAGGGAAGCGTCCTGGGACTTCTACTATTCCTGATCTATATAAATGACCTGGGTGACAATCTGAGCAGTTCTCTTAGGTTGTTCGCAGATGATGCTGTAATTTACCGTCTAGTAAGGTCATCCGAAGACCAGTATCAGCTGCAAAGCGATTTAGAAAAGATTGCTGTATGGTGTGTCAGGTGGCAGTTGACGCTAAATAACGAAAAGTGTGAGATGATCCACATGACTTCGAAAAGAAATCCGTTGGAATTCGATTACTCGATAAATAGTACAATTCTCAAGGCTGTCAATTCAACTAAGTACCTCGGTGTTAAAATTACGAACAACTTCAGTTGGAAGGACCACATAGATAATATTGTCGGGAAGGCGAGCCAAAGGTTGCGTTTCATTGGCAGGACACTTAGAAGATGCAACAAGTCCACTAAAGAGACAGCTTACACTACACTCGTTCGTTCTCTGTTAGAATATTGCTGCGCGGTGTGGGATCCTTACCAGGTGGGATTGACGGAGGACATCGAGAGGGTGCAAAGAAGGGCAGCTCGTTTTGTATTATCGCGTTATAGGGGAGAGAGTGTGGCAGATATGATACACGAGTTGGGATGGAAATCATTACAGCATAGACGTTTTTCGTCGCGGCGAGACCTTTTTACGAAATTTCAGTCACCAACTTTCTCTTCCGAATGCGAAAATATTTTGTTGAGCCCAACCTACATAGGTAGGAATGATCATCAAAATAAAATAAGAGAAATCAGAGCTCGAACAGAAAGGTTTAGGTGTTCGTTTTTCCCGCTCGCTGTTCGGGAGTGGAATAGTAGAGAGATAGTATGATTGTGGTTCGATGAACCCTCTGCCAAGCACTTAAATGTGAATTGCAGAGTAGTCATGTAGATGTAGATGTAGATGGAGCGAGATTCATAAAAGTAAGGATGTGGCTCCTTCTTCGGATCGCGAACCGTCTGCTGCCACCAGCATCCATAATCTACATCTACATCTACATGACTACTCTGCAATTCACATTTAAGTGCTTGGCAGAGGGTTCATCGAACCACAATCATACTATCTCTCTACTATTCCACTCCCGAACAGCGAGCGGGAAAAACGAACACCTAAACCTTTCTGTTCGAGCTCTGATTTCTCTTATTTTATTTTGATGATCATCCCTACCTATGTACGTAGGGCTCAACAAAATATTTTCGCATTCGGAAGAGATAGTTGGTGACTGAAATTTCGTAAAAAGGTCTCGCCGCGACGAAAAACGTCATTGCTGTAATGACTTCCATCCCAACTCGTGTATCATATCTGCCACACTCTCTCGCCTACAACGTGATAATACAAAACGAGCTGCCATTTTTTGCACCCTTTCGATGTCCTCCGTCAATCCCACCTGGTAAGGATCCCACACCGCGCAGCAATATTCTAACAGAGGACGAGTGTAGTGTAAGCTGTCTCTTTAGTGGACTTGTTGCATCTTCTAAGTGTCCTGCCAATGAAACGCAACCTTTGGCTCGCCTTCCCGACAATATTATCTATGTGGTCCTTCCAACTGAAGTGGTTCCTAATTTTAACACCGAGGTACTTAGTTGAATTGACAGCCTTGAGAATTGTACTATTTATCGAGTAATCGAATTCCAACGGATTTCTTTTCGAAGTCATGTGGATCATCTCACACTTTTCGTTATTTAGCGTCAACTGCCACCTGACACACCATACAGCAATCTCTTCTAAATCGCTTTGCAACTGATACTGGTCTTCGGATGACCTTACTAGACGGTAAATTACAGCATCATCTGCGAACAATCTAAGACAACTGCTCAGATTGTCACCCAGGTCATTTATATAGATCAGGAACAGCAGAGGTCCCAGGACGCTTCCCTGGGGAACACCTGATATCACTTCAGTTTTACTCGATGATTTGCCGTCTATTACTACGAACTGCGCCCTTCCTGACAGGAAATCACGAATCCAGTCGCACAACTGAGACGATACCCCGTAGGCCCGCAGCTTGATTAGAAGTCGTTTGTGAGGAACGGTGTCAAATGCTTTCCGGAAATCTAGAAATACGGAATCAACTTGAGATCCCCTGTCGAATAAAGAGCTAGCTGCGTTGCACAAGAGCGATGTTTTCTGAAACCATGCTGATTACGTGTCAATAGATCGTTCCCTTCGAGGTGATTCATAATGTTCGAATACAGTATATGCTCCAAAACCCTACTGCAAACCGACGTCAATGATATAGGTCTGTAGTTAAATGGATTACTCCTACTACCCTTCTTGAACACTAGTGCGACCTGCGCAATTTTCCAATCTGTAGGTACAGATCTATCGGTGAGCGAGCGGTTGTATATGAGTGCTAAGTAGGGAGCTATAGTATCAGCGTAATCTGAAAGGAACCTAATCGATATACAGTCTGGACCTGAAGACTTGTCCGTATCAAGTGATTTGAGTTGCTTCGCAACCCCTACGTTATCTACTTCTAAGAAACTCATGCTAGCAGATGTTCGTGTTTCAAATTCTGAAATATTCCATTCGTCTTCCCTGGTGAAGGAATTTCGGAAAACTGCGTTCAATAACTCTGCGTTAGCGGCACAGTCGTCGGTAACAGTACCATCGGCACTGCGCAGCGAAGGTATTGACTGCGTCTTGCCGCTTGTGTACTTTACATATGACCAGAATTTCTTCCTATTTTCTACCAAATTTCGAGACAATGTTTCGTTGTGGAACCTATTAAAGGCATCTCGCATCGAAGTACGTGCCAAATTTCGCGCGTCTGTAAATTTTAGCCCATCTTCGGGATTTCGCGTTCTTCTGAACTTCGCATGCTTTTTCCGTTGCCTCTGCAACAGCGTTCGGACCTTTTTTGTGTACCACGGAGGATCCGTTCCATCTCTTACCAATCTATGAGGTATGAATCTTTCAATTGCTGTTGCTACTATATCTTTGAATTTGAGCCACATCTCGTCTACATTCGCATGGTCAGTTCCGAAGGAATGGAAATTGTCTTTTAGGAAGGCTTCTAGTGACAGTTTATCCGCTTTTTTAAATAAAATTATTTTGCGTTTGTATCTGATGGATTTGGAAGAAACTGTATTGAACCTAGCTACAACGACCTTTTGATCACTAATCCCTGTATCAGTCATGTTGCTCTATATCAGCTCTGGATTGTTTGTGTCTAGGAGGTCAAGTGTGTTTTCGCAACCATTTACAATTCGCGTGGGTTCGTAGACTAACTGCTCGAAATAATTTTCGGAGAAAGCATTTAGGACAATCTCGGAAGACGTTTTCTGCCTACCACCGGTTTTGAACAAGTATTTTTGCCAACATACCGAGGGTAGGTTGAAGTCCCCACCAACTATAACCGTATGAGTGGGGTATTTATTTGTTACGAGACTCAAACTTTCTCTGAACTGTTCCGCAACTGTATCATCGGAGTCTGGGGGTCGGTAGAAGGAGCAAATTATTAACTTAATTCGGCTGTTAAGTATAACCTCCACCCATACCAATTCGCACGGAGTATCTACTTCGACTTCACTACAAGATAAACCACTACTGACAGACACAAACACTCCACCACCAATTCTGCCTAATCTATCTTTCCTGAACACCGTAAGAGACTTCGTAAAAATTTCTGCAGAACTTATTTCAGGCTTTAGCGGGGAAAAGTGAGTAGATGGTCTGAGGAAATGGCCGAAACCGGTTGCGAACGAATAAACATCTGAAAACGCGATCGAGACTGTTTTTATTAGATCCTTAGGATTCCATACCCATAGAGGAGGGCTGGCAGTAACAGGGTTGGCGACCAATGTGGTGACCAGAGGGCTCATATCGTGGTCGGCGGTGTTGGCGACGACGGGAGGGCAGGCCGTATCAGGGCCTGCGATAACATGAGTGACGCCGACAAGGTCTGCGTCTGAAGGCGTCGCATGCAAGGGTGATGCAGGGATCGAAGGGGTGGCTGCCGCAAAGCTCTGTGGAAACGAAACTAAGTGCTGCTTTGCAACCAGACTGAAAGTGAACCAGTTTGTGACGCATACAATTCGTGGATACCCGGTTTGGACGCTGTATATAAACACGCTCGCCTCAACACTGTAGGAAGTCTGTCCATAACTGAACGCTGGTAGCGGTAGTCTAGCGGTTCTAGGCGCTCACTCCAGAACCGCACAGCTGCTCCGGTCGCAGGTTCGAATCCTGCCTCGTGCATGGATGTGTGTGATATCCTTAGGTTAGTTCGGTTTAAGTAGTTCTAAGTTCTAGGGGACTGATGACCACAGATGTTAAGTCCCATAGTGCTCAGAGCCATTTGAACCATAACTGATCAAAATAAGGTAACCGTTTTAACGTGGCCGGAAACAACTGTCATTACGAAAACGTGTATCTAATCGTTTCACCAATAAGTTAAAGCATGCGTCCTGGGGACGAGAGTCTTGAGAAAACTGACAACGCAAACAAAAATGTGTACTTGCACCTGCAATAAAAAGAGCACTGCAGTGCAAATCTTGTAAACCGTTTGCTATAAAGCGCGTTTCCTACTCTCTCCGGTACGTACCTCAGTCCTCTTTCTGGCCGTCGAACACCCAAAATAATTGGCATAAATGCGGGAGCGCCGTGCTGGGATGTGGCCTTAATAGCTAAAACTGTGTGAGCTGAGTTGCGGTCTGTAACGTTTGAGAATATGTTGACCCTGCAACTGACAGGCTTGAGTCAAAGAGTGCTCTGACGATTGGGCAAACGTGATGATTCAAAAAAGCACTCGAATATTATGCGAAAATACTCTTCCAATGTGTGTGGAACCGCAACTGTTGCAGAAGTAAGATAAATTTATCAACTCTCTTTAGTAAACAATGCAGATCAAAAGAATCAAACAAGAGAATCCACACTTATGCAACACTTGAATGGGCTTCCTGAACTACACAGAAAGTAGAGATATGTCAAGAAAATGGATTCATTAAATTTCATATTCTGAGAAATCCGAACATCATCAGGAGGAACTACAGACGAGCGCGTACCTAAATCAAGAGAACGTACCATAGAACATAGACTGTGACAATACAATAAGCGTGATGCAAGCTCAGGTTTCTACTGACTATACAAAAATATCAACGATTGAGAAACCTTCCTCCAAGGAAAAGAAAGTTAAACGAAGAGAGAAAGGTGAAAACACGTGAGAATCTTTCTCCTCGTCATTTGAACTGTCCTTTACTGGCAGTACTGACAGAGACACTTTGCAGTAACAGTTGTTTATTAACATAGTTAAACTAGGCACATTTTCTGAGAACGAATGCCCATTCCATTCGACAGCATAAAAATCAGCTCTAGACTGTGCCTATCAGGTACGACGAGATGTATAAATGTTGAAGTGGCAGTATTAGCATCACAGTCCCATGAGGCTGGGAGCACGCAGGCAGTCTGCTCATGTGTATCGAGGTGGCATTCTGACACGACCCAATCACCTGATGAGCTCGTGGGTAGTCACATCCAGAACCTGTGGAGTGGTGCCCTGGGGAGCGGTTGACGTCAGAGCAGCGTCATACGGAGCTCACAACGAGGACGAGGCATCCGCTTGGCGGCCAGCGGCAACAGCAGCTGTTGGACCCGTATCGGACACTCGTAGTGGCCGTTGGTTGATAGGAGCCCGGAGCGTATTTGACCTTTGAGGTGCAGTGTGCCTACCTAAGTGGCCAATACGAGGTCCACCTGAAGAAATCAGGTGGTGGGTCCTTACAAATAAGGAGAAGAATGTCCAAATCACTGGGCTAGTTACAGATCGAGACTAGCGCTAAGAAACAGTTTCGTAGATGAATAAGTGATTGTGCATTAATACCAATGTTTATTATTGTCTGGAGAACGGTTCTTAATTTGTGGCTGTTTCTCTTAATGTTATCATATTCTCATTAATGTTTACTTAAGCTCTGAGGATTATGTTTCTTCTTACATGCTCTCTGTGTAATCTACAGTATTCCGTTCATTTGATTTTAGTATGTGCATTTCTATTCATTTCCCTGCTTAATTAAAAAGGAGCTATCTTGAAAGGGCAGTTACTGAGTACAATTATCAAGTTGGTAAATTCTTGAAGTATAGCTTGGCATGAGAGTGTCTCCCTGTTTTTAACATTCATGGCAATAAACCTGTTTAGTTTCCACTTTTTAAGTTCAATACTGCCTTTGAACATAAAAAAGAGTTGTTTCTTTATCATTAATATTGTCTTGGTCTGGTACTTCCACTCCAAGCCCTTCGCCCTCAATGTTTCACATACCTTCGGAACTAATACTAATGAGTAAAAATATACTGTGGAGAAACTGCGAAGCTTCAGAACGGATATTACGCTTTGCAGTGGAGTTTACATTGCTTTTAAACATCCTCGCAGATTAAACCCATGTACCGGAATGGGACTCAACCGGGTATCTAGCCTTTCTCCGACAATGATCTCAGCGACTCTTATTAGATATACGAAGGTAAAATGGTTCCAGTATGGTAGGTGCACTTAAAATGCGACAAAAAAATTCTAAGATGAAGAAGATAACGGGGCTGCACGATTAAAAATTGAACATTACGGAAATATTCCACTTTGTCTTGTGTGAAGACGCTATTTAAAATTACGTCAGTATGGCGAGGCATGTAACCTCTTCTGCTGAAACTAGGGCTGATGTAATTGAACGCTAGGGACTGGGGAATTACATAGAACCAAAGATTGTAGTGCAGCTCTTGTTAAACTGAAACTGCTATTGCTAGGCTGTACTATAGTTTTTATCTTTGACATGGCGTTGTTCAAAATGGCTCTGAGCATTATGGGACTCAACTTCTGAGGTCATCAGTCCCCCAGAACTTAGAACTACTTAAACCTAACTAACCTAAGGGCATCACAAACATCCATACCCGAGGCAGCATTGGAATCTGCGACCGTAGGAATCGCACGGTTTCAGGCTGTAGCGCCTAGAACCGCTCGGCCACTCCGGCCGGCCATGCCGTTTTCGTTGACTGTATACTTCAATGTTTTGCCTCATAACAGTGTGTGCCCTTGCCTCTTAACGAAACTATAATTGTAAAAAGTTTTTACTGCTATGGTGGGCACAAAAGAGAAAATTACTCTTATATGGTATAACATTCCATCCGTTCATACCAGTTTGTGATACATTATTTAAGTAATATTTAGGGAAACTGTGTACTCTTTGTTGATTTGATTTATTCGTTTCAGGCTTAGGCTTCATAATGACTGTTTCACCGAAACCAGTAGCAAAGTGAATTGTGCAAAATAAAGGACAGATGAAGGTTCAAAAATGTTCAAACGCGTGTGACATCTTGTGGGACTTAACTCCTAAGGTCATCAGTCCCTAAGCTTACACACTAGTTAAATTATCCTAAGGACAAACACACACACACCCATGCCCGAGGGTGGACTCGAACCTCCTCCAGGACCAGCCGCACAGTCCATGACTGCAGCGCCTTAGAGATGAAGGTTCACCATGAGTTTTAACGATTGGGGAATTCCCCTTTCCTCAGAACCTTAAGGAAGTGGCAACGGTCATTGGAACTTTTTCAGAAAATTCGATTCCAGTTTTACGCTGAAAGCCGCCTTCCTTGACCAGTTGAGGATGGAAGGACATAGCGGGCTGGAGTGGCCGAGCGGTTCTAGGCGCTGCAGTCTGGAACCGCGCTACCGCAACGGTCATAGATTCGAATCCTGCCCCGGGCATGGATGTGTGTGATGTCTTTAAGTTAGTTATGTTTAAATAGTTCTAAGTTCTAGGGGACTGATGACCTCAGAGGTCAAGTCCCATAGTGCTCAGAGCCATTTGAAAGTACGTAACTTCGAGTGGGGTGAGTCTCACAAAGCTGTTTTCGAATGTCTTACACACTGTTGTGTCCCCCAGTGTTGATAATTTAGCTTTTATTGTCTAGACTATTGCTTTCCTGGTGCAGTGTTATACTGCAAGAAGACTAAGGTGCCTTTATCATATGGAGCTCGTGGGTTGTCACTGCTTGAGGAAACGTATCGTGTACATGAACTAGAGGCTTTGGCTGTGTTATTTTCGAGCGACAAATTCTATTTTTGTTTGGAGTATGTACCATTTTATCTCGACACCAATAATAAGGCCTTGAGGTTTGACACATTCGAGATGGCTGGCCGGTGTGTCCGTGCGGTTCTAGGCGCTTCAGTCTGGAACCGCGAGACCGCAATGGTCGCAAGTTCGAATCCTGCCTCGGGCATGGATGTGTGTGATGTCCTTAGGTTAGTCAGATTTAAGTAGTTCTACGTCCTAGGGGACTGATGACCACAGATGTTAAGTCCCATAGTGCTCAGAGCCATTTGAACC
Organism: Schistocerca gregaria; assembly: GCF_023897955.1. Taxonomy (NCBI): domain Eukaryota; kingdom Metazoa; phylum Arthropoda; class Insecta; order Orthoptera; family Acrididae; genus Schistocerca; species Schistocerca gregaria. The sequence goes on from NC_064923.1 coordinate 623,917,577, forward strand.
ATTTTGAACCACTCAAGATGCCCGGGTTAGCAACATGGGATACTAGAACATCTACTTTCTAATTTGAAGCCGAGCGTGTAAGAGGCTTAGACAGTGTTATTGCCGATGTAGTAAATACTGCTTGTGAGGGGGAGGGAAGTCAAGAAATTTGTGAGCTGCTGTCGAATTCTGAAACCGACAATTCAATTTTGGGGGTGTTTCTAGCTCTGTTAAAGGCATCAGCAGATTTCAGGAGGAACATGGGACTTTGAAACAGATAAGGGCGAAGTTGGCGTTTGAGGAAGAGGTTAAGGCGTATTTACTGAAGTGGGATTTTGTATTGTAAGGACAGGAGTGACCATTGCCCTAAGATAGTGGATGCGTTTTGCATGCTATCATCAGTTCCCGGTGGTTGAACGTTTTGGTGTGTTCAAAGCACATACCAAGATCAGTGACGAATTTATTTGGAAGCACATGAAGTCTGCCATGAGGACCACGGCGCAGGCTCGCACATTGTTTGGTACCTTTGGTCCACATCAGCCTCAGCATCAAATTATGCTACAGCGTTCACTTCTACACTTTTCAACCGGTTTTGGTTTGGGTAACAGGTGAGGTATTACACCACAACTCTGTACTATCCGTATCTATCATTTGATGAGAGGGTGAATTGTATTCCTTTCATAGTGTTAAATTTGTGCCGCCTCTTCAGGCGTCTCCAATAGGGTGAAACGTCTTAATATATGCTATTAATACTGCGAATCATGAGTCATATACGTCAGTTAGCACAGTGGACTCGCATTCGGGAGTATGACGGTTCAAACCCGCATCCGGCCATCCTGATTTGGGTTTACCGTGATTTCTCTAAATCTTTCCAGGCAAATGGCGCGATGGTTAATTTGAAGGGCCACGGCCGACTTCCTTCCCTATCCTTCCTTAACGCGATGAGACTGATGACCTCCATGATTGGTCCCCTCCCCTAAACATAACCAACTAACCATGAGACATGTAAAATTCTCCATCTGGAATTAAGTTCGCCTTTCGACCAATTCAGCCCTGTCTAACTTACGGTAGATCGATGACTTACTCTCTAACAGAATATTTGCTGTAGTGGTTAAAGAGAAGTGGCACAACTCCAAGAAAAACGTTTATGCAATCCATAAAGCTAAATTTAGTAACAAGGGGAGACGATCTAATAGGATGACAGGAGCGGACCAGGTTTACCAGTAAATGTTGTCAGAGTGCGTATCAGGAGAAGCTGACTGGGAAGCTATTGCCACGATTCTTGGGACCTTGCAAAATTATTAAATTTGTTACACCTCTGAGTGTTGTTATAAAGCAGATTGCGATAGCAGTGGATGTCGTACTCTTTCGCAGCTTAAGCCATCTTACGGCGTTTGTGACGTGTAAAATGTACGTTCCTGAATTTCAGTGAGATGTTCCGCTCCGAAAGAATAAAAAACGGGAGGGAGGGGGGGGGGGGGGGTGATAGCAACCAATTTCGGTCGGGCAGGCAGTACTGTGATTTCGCGGTGCAGATCCAAGCTCCACCAGGTTTAGCAGAGAGTGCCAAAGGGTAACTCACGCTGCTGATGGGAAGTTGTTATTGTTGTTGTGCAAATGCCTGCCTGCCTTGAGCTAACCATAAGACAGGATGGCTCCTTAAGTGGTCCTGGCTCTCAGGCCATAGCGCTTCACAGCATTCTTATGGAGGCTTTCGCACTCAGACTTTATTCCAACTCCAAAGAGGTATGACCGCCCTCTCTTCAGTAGACAGATATCCCATCCATGGACCTTGGTAGATACCTCCCTGTGTCCGAGTGCGAGTGTTCTATTTGTCCCATGGAGTAGGCTGAGATTCTCGTTTGGCACATATGCTACTGCTCTCACAAAATTTCATGCGTTATAGTAGCCATGCTCTGCTGAGTAGTGTAATAACATTAGAGTGTTGAGAGACATGTCAGTACCACGTAAACACAGTATGACCTCGTTATATAACAGAGCGAGCTTGAAAATGTTGAGTGGTTGACTGCAGCCAGGTCACCAACTACGTTGAGCGTTCCCCGAAACACGGAAAGAATATACAGTACACTGTAGGTAAAGCTTCCAGGTTGAGAGACTAGTTAGTTAGTCACTTGTTCCATAGGTCATTTGAACGATTCCTTTATCGAGATGATATGAGACATGTCAGATTGCCGGATATGTATACGAAACATGTTCAGATGTTTGTGAAATCTTATGGGACTTAACTGCTAAGGTCATCACTCCCTAAGCTTACACACTACTTAACCTAAATTATCCTAAGGACAAAAACACACACCCATGCCTAAGGAAGGACTCGAACCTCCGTCAGGACCAGCATCACAGTCCATGACTGCAGCACCTTAGACCGCTCGACTAATCCGGTGCGCGATATGTATACATATTTAGTATCAAAATTAGGGAATACGTATTTTTTGGCCTCATGCAAATACACTTAAAAACTAGTTTCTACAACCTACTAGCATTTGAATAGAAAAATCTCCCACGGAATAGAAGGGATACTACAGCATAAATGATTTTATGCTAGATTTACAACTTGCTTTGCTACCTGTCAGACATTTTCTGTTATTGCGCAAATGATTCAAAATTTTTGCACTTGCGCATCGAAACCCTTTCTTAGCTACTGGCAAGTTTAACAGAGTGTAAAAATAGTCGTTTCCTCATCGTTAATGTGAACATCACTATTCTTTTCAAATTGTGATGGATTATTTATGACGAATTTTGGTAGGCCCTTGACGTTTCGTTTCCGACTGCTAGTGACATCCTCGGAGACAGTCAACCGCAGCCTCTTAGCCCGAAAGTTAAACTGAAGTAAACACCGTCTGTGAAAGCCAACACTGTATGAATATACCACAGTTTCGATCGAACCTCTGTAAAGTTCTAAACAATATGCTACACTGCTCCACAGCGAAGACTTGGATTGAAATAACTAAGTACGATCTGTTGTACTGGTATACACAGAATACAGAAGTTACGTTGGCTATATACGTAATAGATATTTGTGAGTGGCTGACATCATTGAGCACGTTAGCACGTCAATGTACGTAGTGACACATTAGAACATAAAATATTCATTTCAGTATCTATAATTAATTCATACCGTGTTAGTGCCCCATCGCTGATATTCACGAGATTTAAAACTCCTTACTTTCCTTCAGTTTTGTCTTCATTCAGTTTCTGAATCATGTAGAAAATATGCATACGGCTCTGTCGAGGACTGTTGACAGTTTGAGTGTACTTCATTCTGGATATTAGGCTGTAATTTTATTTGCTATTGGAATGGATACTGCAAACAAACAGTACCAACTGTATTAGTTCTTCTGTCACCTGCTGCCGACACATTGTTTCCGCACCGCCATGTTTAAACGGTTATCGATCGAGTGGGCACAGTGGACAGCACACTAGAGTCTCATTCGTAGCTGCGCGGGATGGCCGAGAGGTCTTAGGCGCTTTGTCACGGTCAGCGCGGCTTCCTCCGTCGGAGGTTCGAGTCCTTACTCGGGCATGGGTGTGTGTGTTGTCCTTAGCGTAAGTTACTTTAAGTTAGATTAAGTAGAGAATGCTGAAGATTAGATGAGTAGATCACATAACTAATGAGGAGGTATTGAATAGAATTGGGGAGAAGAGGAGTTTGTGGCACAACTTGACAAAAAGAAGGGACCGGTTGGTACGACATGTTTTGAGGCATCAAGGGATCACAAATTTTGCATTGGAGGGCAGCGTGGAAGGTAAAAATCGTAGAGGGAGACCAAGAGTGAATACACTAAACAGATTCAGAAGGATGTAGGTTGCAGTAAGTACTGGGAGATGAAGAAGCTTGCACAGGATAGAGTAGCATGGAGAGCTGCATCAATCCAGTCTGAGGACTGAAGACCACAACAACAACAAGTAGCGCTTAAGCTTAGGGACCGATGACCTCAACAGTTGGGTCCCATAAGACCTTACGACAAATTTCCAAATTTCTCATTCGTAGAACGACGGTTCAAGTCCACATCCAACCATCCAGATTTAGATTTTCCATGATTTTCTTAAATCGTTCCAGGAAAATGGGTGGGTCAAATTGTTCAATTGGTTCAAATGGTTCTGAGCACAATGGAACTTAACTTCTGAGGTCATCAGTCCCCTACAACATAGAACTACATAAATCTAACTAACCTAAGGACATCACACACATCGATGCCCGAGGCAGGATTCGAATCTGCGACCGTAGAGATCACGCTGTTTCAAACTGTAGCGTCTAGAAACGGTCGGCCACCCTGGCTGGCTAATGGGTGGTTCGTTTGCAAGGTCACGGACAGTTTCCATCAGTGTCCTTGAAATCTCCAGAAAATGTGTTGCGTCTCTACTGACTTTGATGTCGACAGGTCATGAAACTCTAATCTTCCTACATTTTTTCTTCAAAGGGAATATACAGGTATCGGAGTTAGTGTTACTTTCTTTTTAGATGCATTATGGCGAATGTTGTAAGTAATATTCCTAATTATAACGTTTGGTCGTACGCAGTATGGTGGAAAGTCAATGACGCAGCTGTTTGTAAAAGAAAATATTTGTTACAGAACCTACTGTACATTTCAATAAGAAATAGGAAAAGAGAGTATGTAAATTAAGGGTTTGTATCTAAATTGAAACTATATTTGTAAACTGAAGTCTGTTAGTACTTTTATGAAAATTACTCGTTGTAATCCCCTAGCGTAGCGCAAGTAGAATCGACCGCTGACTTACGTGTATTGTGAAGCGTGCAGGGCGCTAGCTTGGGAGATAGAAATGTGAGCCAAACCACTATCGAGCACCTCCAGTGGATCGACGACCGTGGCTGGTGCACCAGCCTGGCTGTGTGTTCCCCACGCTCGTTTAGTTTCAGAAAGCAGAATATACAAACAGTTAGAGTACTATAACACACAAAACAAAGTTCACACAAATGTTGGCACGCAAGACTACTCTCCCTCAGGAATGGCAAGCATCGACCAAGATGAAATACGAGGGCTTTTCGGAAAGTAAGGAACGACAGATCACGAAATGGAAACCACAATGAAAACCAAAACTGTTTTATTTGCAACGGTTACCTACACCTTCCATCTACTTCTCGACACAGGTGCCGCTCAGACTTAGACATCTGTCGTAGCGTTGTACCAACGTTTCAGTTCCCTCGTTATAGAAGACAGCCGCCAGTGCTTTGCGACAATTTTCTACTCTGTACTGCAACTCGTTACCTGTGTCAAAATATTGTCTTCATAGCCAGCGGTTCATTTGATCAGAGATGAACCGCAGGGGTAGTCAACTACGGGCTGTTTTGTGGGTGATCAACCACTTCCCACCGAAGACGGTGCAGGAGAATCTTCATTGTCCCTGCAGAGTGTAGCCGAGTATTCGAGTATTGTTTAGAACGAACTGCATGACATATATTATGTGGATTGCATAGCTTAAGGCGAAATCTGTCGCCAGGCCCTCACACTTGGAGGGAGACGCTAATTTTTAGCTATCTTTACGTTCTCACTATGAGCTGAGAACTGAAAAGGGCGACGACATCGACGGGCGTACTAGACACAGTGCCCAACGCATCTGTGCAAAGCTTCATAAGATTTTCAACATATTTTCAATTCCGTGACAGATCGTTCCTTACTTTCTGAATAACCCTCGTAACATGAAATTTCTAATATCTGAGTAAAGTGGACCCCATCCTAAACCAGGGTTAACAGTGAAACGTCCCCTTTGAAAATTTATACATGACTGTGCTTAAACTGACACACAATAATTTTTTAGCGCAACGCAATCTGACTTTCAAAAATCCCTACAAAAGAAAGGCCATGACTAACTTTAACCTATACCTTTCACAAATCACTTACCTCACAAAAATCTTCGTTACTCAAGCTACTGCAATATAGTGAGCGGCACTACTGCCAGCTAAATAAAAGATTCAAACTAATGAAGGCAAAAAAAAAAAAAAAGAAAAATGGTTCAAATGGCTCTGAGCACTATGGGACTTAACATCTATGGTCATCAGTCCTCTAGAACTTAAAACTACTTAAACTTAACTGACCTAAGGACATCACATAAAACTCATCCATCACGAAACAGAGAAAATCCCTGACCCCGCCGGGAATCGAACCCGGGAACCCGGGCGTGGGAAGCGAGAAAGCTACCGCAGGACCACGACATGCGGGCCTACTGAAGGCGCTAAATACTGATAGCCATAGTTAGCAAATGAAAGATTTTTTTATAGAAGACAGACAATGTATTTACCTCAATGGTGTTCAAAAGTAATAATATATGTAGCAGTTCATGATATTCAGTCTTACAAATTTCAATATCCCGCCATTTCTCTCCTCACATCCACCACTGCTGGCGGCTCACCTCCAACTGCGCAACGCTACGAGCTGTTAACGTCCAGCTGCCCAACAGTATAATGGCAGACAACAATGCAAACTAGCCACAGACTGCACACAGCACAGCCAGTGATTTTCATACAAAGCGCTACGTGGCGTTACCAATAAAAAAAACAACTTAAGCAGCCTACTTACATAGCCCCCATTCTCCCCACAAAAAATTTTACAAATTGTTTTGGTTCCCATATTGTCTGTTTCTCGGATTGTCTCTGTGATAGTCATTACCGCGGAGAGGTGATCTTTCCCTGTAATTATTACTACTCTGCCAACGGTTGTCATACGGGTGGTGTCTGTTTTGGTCACGATTTGTGTCGTGAGAATAGCCTTGTCGGGTCCAGTTATTATTTCTTTCATCGCGGAATTGCGACGGATGTGACGCGTAATTGTCGTGTTCCTGTTTTCGCGTTCCGAGATTGTCAGTGTCAATTTCTAATTCTTGTAAGAGTCACTGAAAAGCTTCAATGTCGTCTTTGCAACATCCTGGCAAAATAATATGCCGTAAATGTTCCGGTAATTTGATTAAGCAAATACGGATGAGTTATGAGTTGCTGTATGGGTTTGACAGGTACTGATTCTTGTGCAACATGTCTTCAAAATATTTCACAAGAATGGAAAATTCAGATTGTTTGAAATATTTCATCATTATGATGCAATGTGTTACTCTGTCTCGTGTGGCTTGAGACCAATATGCTGAGAGGAAGGCATGGTAAAATTCTCCTTCACTGCGGCAATCGCGAATGACCGATCGCATTCTTACAGCTGGTTCATTCTCTAAGTAGCCACACATAAATTCTAATCTGTGTTCTAATGACCAGTTGGCAGGAAAACAATGAGAGAATTGCTGAAGCCATGCTTGTGGATGAATGTCGTTGCCAGAATTCTTTAATGTTTTGAATTTACGTGTAGTAATGCACAACTTATAGTAAAAATCATCACGTCTGCGAGTCGCATGTCGGTCATTGTTACGTCGTTTCGGCGGTCTCATCTAAAAATTCGGTGTATCTTGCAAATTTCTTTCACAATTTCCGAAGCGCCCTGTGTTATTATTTTCTGGCTGTTCCGTATTTCTATGTCCCTCTTCCCGTATTGGAGCGCGAGTATCCTCTGAAATACATAATTCTTGTATTACCTGTGTCAGCTGATCTTGTACTTCCCGGATTTCTCTTTGATTCTGATTTTTTTTGAATTACCTAATTTTTTCGAACTCTTCTGTTTCATTAAAGACTACCGGTTTTGTGTCATTCAGATTATAATCTACCTTCGTAGATAAATTATTTAATTGAGCCGAAAGTTTAACTACTTTCTCTGATAATGAACTGATTTCCTCCATGTGTCTTTGTGAACCAATTTTCAGAGTATCTACTGTGTCCTTCAAGTTTTCGTGAGTTTTTGCAAGTTGCGTAAACGAATCGGTAGATGCAACTGAGTCAATTTTAGCTTGAAGGTCTCACGATTTTCATGAACAATAGTTTGCAATTCTTTTATGGCTGCTTCGTGATTCTGTAATGCACTTTCATGCGGCGAAAAAATTGAATGGAAATGCTCACAAATTTATGTTTTTACATCATTACAGACTTTTTAGATTTTGATTCGATTTTATGTAATTCAGTAGTTAAATCTTCACGTGTTTGTTCAAGTGTGGTGTCTTGCTTTTGAAGCTTTTGCTGTGTTTGTCTCTGATTTTGTTCCATTGCGTCTAACTGTTGCTGTGATTGTCTCTGGTGCTGTTCCATTGTGTCTAACTGTTGCTGTGATTGTCTCTGGTTTTGTGTCTAACTTTTGAAGCTTTTTCTGTGTTTGTCTCCGATTTTGTTCCATTTGTTGCACTAATTGCAATAATAATGTATTAGTGTCTGGAATCCGTCTGTCTAAGCTTTTTGACAGTGCATTTTCATCGACAACATTCACATTTTGACAAGCAGAAAATGTGTCTTGACTCATCTGAGAAAACGGTGAGGACCCAAAACCTGAATCTACAGTGTTTGCAATAATGTGTTCTGTCATTTCGGATTCCTCAGGCGAGCTATTGCCGACCGATCGATCGATAATGCTTCCCTGTTCACTATTTGTTTCACTGGCTACACCATTATTTGCAGCACGCTCCATTTCGCTATGCACAATTACCAAATTACTACTTTGAACGTTGGTTAATTCATCACTCGGCGGCGCTAACACACTGCTTTCGTCTTCACTGTCATTTCTCAGTTTACTTTGAAGCCTAGTATTACGTTTTTCACACGCCATTATTGTCACAATATTTCACATGACAACACAGAAAAGCACAATTTGAGGAGCAAAATAACAAAACACATTAACATAGCATTGAAAATAATATATAGTTAATTGCAAGCGCAGCTACGAAATACTTGTTGCAAATCTACATCCATGTCACAACTGTTTTACTGTACAGCAATGAAAAACTACAACTACAATGGAAATTCTCTATATAATTACACGCTAGCAATAAACAAAAGCTACACTAATTACACAAACTACAAGAAATAATCAGAAGATTCCAGTGAGGTATCCTCGGCTAAGGGTTGATATATAAAACGTCCGCTTTGAAAAATTATACATGACTGTGCTTAAACTGACACAAAATATTTTTTAGCGCAACGCAATCTGACTTTCAAAAATCCCTACAAAAGAATGGCCCTGACTAACATTAAGCTATACCTTTCACAAATCACTTACCTCACAAAAATCTTCGTTACTCAAGCTACTGCAATACAGTGAGCGCCACTACTGCCAGCTAAATAAAAGATTCAAGCTACTGTAGGCACTAACTACTGATATGTATAGTTAGCAAATGAAAGATTTTGATAGAGAACAAACGATGTATTTACCTCAATAGTGTTCAAAAGTAATAATATATATAGCAGTTCATGACTTCCAGTCTTACAAATTTCAATACTCTGCCATTTCTCTCCCCACATCCACCACTGCTGGCGGCTCACCTCCAACTGCGCAACGCTACGCGCTGTTAATATCCAGCTGCCCAACACTACAATGACAGACAACAATGCAAACTAGCCACAGACTGCACACAGCACAGCCAGTGATTTTCATACAAAGCGCTACGTGGCGTTACCAATAAGAAAACCTAAACAGCCTACTTACAACAGCAAGCAAAAGAAGTAGAAGCTACCACTAACCAACCTCGCTTTGTAAACCGAATGAAGTCTGATTAACTGCTGCCTTCATCTGGCCGGAAAAACATAGGCTTTGACAGCCTAATCATAGTCGTACCGGTAATGGTTGCAGATAAATGATAGTTACACCCTGCTAAGTTTTGCCATTGATGAAGCCGCCACCGTTCTGTAGTTCCATTATTTCTATGCTCTAGATTTTTCATCCTCCTAACAGTAGTTTTTTACTGCCTTAGTGAATAGACAGAGTAAATTTTCTGAAAACATTTTTTACGTTCCAACTATTCTCCGTTACACTATGGGACAGCAAGCTAAAAAATGATTCAATTGGCTCTGAGTACTATAGGACTTAACAGATGAGGTCATCAATCCCCTAGGACTTAGAGAACTACGTAAACCTAATTAACCTAAGGAGATCACACACATCCATGCCCGAGGCAGGATTCGACCCTGCGGCCGTAGCGGCCGCGCGTATCCTGACTGAAGCGCCTAGAACCGCTCGGCCACAACGTCCTGCACACCACACTCACCTCTGAACAGCTGTACTCTGCATGAACCTGTATCTGTTCGTACTATCCTAGTTAGACAAATAGTAACACTCCCTGTTTTACATTTCAGAAAATCCTTTATTGTCACATGCGTCGTCTCGTTCCGTAATTTTTAATACTTTCTTGGCCCGTAGCTGCACTCATTTACTCATGGCTTACTACTTCATCGGATACGGATGAAAGATGGAGCATTGATAGCGAGCGTTTCGATTTACTGCCAGAAATCAGATCGATGTAATTTAGACTGATCTATTAAAACCTTGAAGACGGCTCTGCTGTAAAATGTCGCTGAATTGCTTTGCGTCAACTCGACTACATTCTACAGTTCTGTCGGAAAATCTCTTTGTGTTTTACGTAATCCTTCCAGAAGTGGCTGACGGTGGCATCAGTGCCGAAGTTAATTTCCCATTGCTTCTTGCATTCCTGCAACATGAAATTTAGCGTCTTTAAAACCTTGTTAGTACCCCTAACATTCTAGCAGTGTCATCTTCTCATCTGGGGTACTCAGTCGTTTCAGAATGACTGACAAATCAATTTTGGCTGTTGCCACTTTATTGCGCACACATTCTCTGCGTTCTTTAGCTACGTCTCGAATCACTGTAGTATTGTTCAGTACATTACTTTCCCGGTTCGTTAGTTGAGTTGTAGCCCGCATCTCGTGGTCGTGCGGTAGCGTTCTCGCTTCCCACGCCCGGGTTCCCGGGTTCGATTCCCGGCAGGGTCAGGAATTTTCTCTGCCTCGTGATGGCTGGGTGTTGTGTGATGTCCTTAGGTTAGTTACGTTTAAGTAGTTCTAACTTCTAGGGGTCTGATAACCTAAGATGTTAAGTCACATAGTGCTAAGAGCCATTTGAACCAAGTTGAGTTGTGTGCCGCTATATCGTGGTTTGCACACCTTCCACGATGTCTCTCACCTGACTTATCCTCGTATTAAGCTCTTGCACACCTCTCAAATAACGTTTTCAATATGACCCCACTCTTTTTCTACGGTGTACCTGCCTGCAGCACTATATCCCCTACTTGCATAATATGTCATACGAAAGTTACAGCTACTCTTATTTGTCGTTTTATATCTGAGACAATGGCTTCTTTCTGTGTCTCCTTGCGTAGCTTCCTGAATATCTCTTTTAGCCTGGGAATCTCTTTTGTAACTTCCCCTACCTCGAAAGCTAGTTCCACTGTGCAGTGATGACTACTCAGTAATACATCTGGCCGTTTGGGAAACAGCCCTCTGGAGTTCATTGGTGGTTGAGAAATGCATTTTCTACTTATCTTATGTCTAGTAGCAGTGTCACATATGCAGTTATTCTTTGGGGTGTCCCTGCTTTTACGCCACCTAGTGGGAAGGCATGCCTGTCAATTGCCTTACCTTCTCCAAAAGAATGTCCACATAACAAAAAGAACTAATGTCTCGCACTAATATCGTGTTAACCCCTAAAGTACTGTGCAGGTATAATATAGCGAACCAAAGAAGAAAAAACGTGGTAAAATGCACCGTAAACTAGATTCTTGAATAAGGTGGTGGTAGTGGTTAGTGTTTAACGTCCCGTCGACAACGAGGTCATTAGAGACGGAGCGGAAGCTCGGGTTAGGTAAGGATTGGAAAGGAAATCGGCTGTGCCCTTTCAAAGAACCATCCCGGCATTTGCCTGAAACGATTTAGGGTAATCACGGAAAACCCAAATCAGGATGACCGGAGACGGGATTGAACCGTCCTCCTCCCGAATCTCGACATAAGGGTCGTACAGTGTCATGTTTATAGCAGTAGTGTGTGGTAGCACATTATCGTTAACCTTCCGCTGTATTTTGCTTCGCTAAGACATTGTTGCTGGAATTTTTGGTAAAGCATCTACTGCACCACTGAATGGCTTCACTCCACTACTGTGTACGATGGAAGTTGGTAGCTAATTCGATCTTCACATTAACTGGAGATGTCATCTCTATAACTTGATATGGACAGACAAATTTCATTAAAAATTTGTTGGTTTCACTTTTTGGCATGTATTGAATGGTAAACAATACGGATTGGCCAAGTCTGAAACGTAGAAGCTAACTTGTGAGTGTTTCAGTCTTATGCCCAAAGGTGACAGTAAAACGGTGGTATCTGTAATAGCATTTTGTTGCTATTGTCTTCTCCAGTGAGCAGTAAAGCGCCGAGCTTTACACTAAGGCATCGCGAAGGAATGCTAGACACAGCACTCTGGTGGCGCACGTAGCTTCTGTCACGTCAGGCACACAGCCCAAAAGTGATGCGATAATGAGGCGGCCTCTGAGGACATGATGGCTTCAACACTCTCAAAGACAGATGCGCGTTTAGACTTGTGCCCAGCCCATCTTCCGGATGGCATCAGTCGGGAAGGTGGATGTCACGTGTTATTACTCCATATTCTAGAGTTTGCAGAATGACGTCCTGGTTACCGACTTATTGTTTCGTTTTTGCTCCTTCATAAACTGCTACTCGCTGTGTACCAATAACCTATGACCGTGAGAAGTTGCAGGACACTCTCACTTCTGATTCGGTGTTATGCCACTTCATGCTCATAGGGGATATTATCTTTTTTACTATTTGACTTCATACATCATGATGAAATGGTGCGCAGTTGTTAAAGCTCTTGCTTGCGTGCTCTAGGGAAGGAATAACGGTAAGTTTTACTTACATTCAAAGGAATACGGTGAAGATTTAAATGACTGCAGTAAAAGAGCATGGCGACGGTGGGCCGAGGAAAGCGCGTTTTTTCTGTGGAATCTGGGTGGAAACAGTTCCGGATGGCCAAGTTCCGCAGTCTCATTGTGCAGGCACTGGTCAGGTGGCAGCCGCGTCCAGGTGGACTGACTAGCGCCGAGAGGTCGCCACTACAATGGCCAGCGCATTGTAGACTGGCAATAAAGCAGAGGATAGACCCTTGTTAGGCAGGAAGCCGACAGAACAACTGTGAGCGTTTTGCGAATTTCCGGGACAGGTCACTGGCATCCAGACGTCCACACTCTGTTACGAAACAAATTTGTGAAAGCACGAGGCATTTAGTGAGTTTATGGCCGTTCTTTGGAAACTTTGAAATGGACGCAACAGAGGAGATAACAAGCTTTTTATGGAGGGATGTGGTTCCATCCTGGTCATGTTGTTAGTAAAAGACATGGCGTAAACGTGTGGGAAAGAGGCCTCAAAGCTGAATTATTTTTCCTTTTCTCCCAATTAACTTAAAGTCTGTGATTGGTAAAATGGGTGCATGCAGAGCAAGGGGCGGTCTCCGAGCTTCGAATTTCATGCTCCAGCTCGTGATTGGCTTGTGCTAAAGTGGGCGAAGTCTAAGATGTAAATAGGCTTTTGGCTACCGAACTGAGGAGGAAAGCTCACAGAACGACATCACTCTTGTACTGACGCTTCGCTAGTAAAAAACTGCAGGTCTCTACCTAAACGGTGAGACTTGTGGCCTAGTGTGCCACTTAGAGCCTCTGCCCGTCACCTTCAGAACCGTCAGGCGTACTGCTTCTAGCATCACTGACACAGCGAGTGACGCGTGGGTGTACTTATTTGTCTTGAATCTGCCTGCGAAGCATTTGACATATTCCGTCATGCATAGTCGTGACACGAAGTCAGATTGGTTTGGCAGACCAGCAAATGGGTCCACTTGCACACTGGAATCCACCGGGGTTTCAGAGGCATATAGGAAAGTACCTGCATTCCGAATTAACCGAACACGAGACCGCGTACTAGCAATTTTCAGATGCGCACTGATAATAATTGATTGATGCCGTCCATGACTTCATCCGCCGAACGCATCGTGGTGTGCCGCCTTGACCAGCAGGAGGGTAGAGTATTCGCTGCTACGGCGTATGGCTCCAATATGTGATTCTCAGCACCCTGTTCTTTCGAAAGACATTTTTTTTAGACTGAAATGGATCTCTTCCGCAAACTGCTGCCGATTTCAATGCTAGCCCTTCAACAAATGTCAGTGTGCGAACCACTCAATGAGACATAATCGATATGGGATTTCTGAGACGAGGTCCAGGTCGTGTGCCCTTGGAGACGGCATAACGCCAAGCTTTAAGGCTCGCCTGAGCCCAATAACACCGACACTGGACTGTTGATGACGGGAAAATATTTCCTGGTCGAATGAGCCTCGTTTCATATTGCATCGAGAGGATGGACCTGTACAGGTATGGAGACAACCTCATGAATCCATGGAACCTGAATGTCAATAGGGGGCTGTTCAGACTGATGGAGGCTCTGTAGTGGTGTGCGGCGTATGCATTTGGAGTGATATGGGACCCCTAATACGGCTAGACATGACTCTGGCAGGACGTAAGCATCCTGTCTGGTCACCTGCATCCATTCATGTCCATTCCGACGGACTCAGTCAATTCCAGCAGGACAATGTGCTACCAGACACTTCCGGAATTACAACAGAGTTGCTCTAGGAACATTCTTCTGAATTCAAACATTTTCGCTGGCTACCAAACTCCCTCAGACAGGAACATTATTGTGCACATCTGGGATGCCTTGCAATGTGCTGCTCAGGAGAGATCTCCACCCCTCGTACTCTTACGGATCTATGGACAGCCCTGCAGGATTCATGGTGTCAGTTTCCTCTAGCACTTCTTCTGACATTTGTCTAGTCCATGCGACGTAGTGTTACGGCACTTCTGCGTGGTCGCAGGGGCTGTACACGAGGCATACCAGTTTCTTTGCCACTTCAGTGTATTATTGCGATTTGGTGAAACTGTTTTGACAATTTTGAAGTATTCCCATTTATTAGAGTCTGTGCTTCCGTGCTTCAGAATACAACTTGAAGACTATTGCAGTCTTGGTCAATCTTAAATTATCGTCTGTTAGAGCATTAATTTGGCCTTCTTACTTCGGGAGTGCCGTTGTCTAGTTGGTTATCAAGTCCTCCAGTTCTTTCAGGTTGGTGGTGAATAGGTTCTTGCAAGGCACTAGCGTCCAACTACCTCGCTATGGTCGAGAGTTGGTGAAGCTCAGTGTGGTGACGTATGGAAGGATGCGTTCGCTTCCACTGTCTCCTAGATGCTCGAAGGATCCACGAATTCCCGCCTGTACCTGCTGCTGATGGACCCCTGTTCTTTCCTAGCACTGGTACCCAACGTACAAAACTGCATGGAACAGGGCTCTCTTTGTCTCGACATAACATGATTTAGTCGAAGTTCCAGAGCCACGCGGAGTGGCCACGCGGTTTGAGGCGCCACGTCACGCATTGCTTGACGCCTCCCGCTGGAAGTTCGAGTCCACCCTCGGTCATGTGCGTGGGTATTGTTCTTACCGTAAAGTAGTTCAAGTAGTGTGTAACTCTACGGACCTATGACCTCAGCAGTTTGGTTCCTTAGGAATTCACTCACATTTGAACACTTCAAGTTACAGATTTACGAGCAACTGTTGACAGTGCATGTAGCGTTTTGAACACTTGGGTTTGCTAGAACGCCAACGGTAGTTCACCATATGGCAGGAGTCACGTTTCGGCAACCACGAAATTCTCACGTTTTCGATATTTTGAACATCTGAGACCAAAGGTTTCCGTATATAGAACTGGATTCCTTGTAAGAGTGTAGATACTGTGATAATGATTACCGCAGCAGAAAGTTAAGTTGAAGAAGAATGGGCATATCTAAAAACTATAATCACAGAAGTTAAGCATAGGAAAATATGTACAAGGATGAAATACACGAAGGAACTTTGGGCAACGGAAGAAATACTTCAATTAGTCGTCGAGAGAAGAAGTTAGAAAAGTGTTCAAAGCAAGACTGGAGTATCTTAGCAATGAAATAAATAGTAGATGCAGGGAAACTCCCAGAATTGCAGATACTCATCACAAGGAAGCATACATATTCTGCCTGAAGGATCTCTCCACTCACAAACAAAAGGTATTTGGTCTGCGTTGTTCGGCATACACATTATTGGTCCTCTGTCTTTAGCTACACCTTAGACAGTGCCAGATATTTGGAGATCTTTCACTGTTTCTATTCACAGTGAACAGACAGACACAGAGAATATGTATGCAGTATTTCAACAAAATAGAGCAACCACTCACACATCCAACTAAATTATGATTCTTATCACCAACGTGTTTTCTGAAGACACGTCTCTCGCCCCCTAATGTTCCTGGACATAACTTCATGTTATTTGTGTTTATGGAGCACACTAAAAAGCAAAATGTATGCCGAGTATCCTCCCACAATAAACAGTCATAAACAGAAAATTACTTACAAGTTATCAACATCACGCCTGCAGAAGTACAGCGTCTTTCCGGTAACGTCATCAAACTAAGTCAGCGATTCCAGAATTCCCTTGACCACCACTTCCAGCAGCTCTTGTACACAGGTAACTACATGATTTTAACGTAACTATTATCTTTTCTTTTTTATTAAGTTCATAATTAGTTAATCTCGAGCGTAAGGCGCACCAGTTTTATGTGGGACACCCTATACGTGGACAATATGAATAGGTACAATGAGAAAATTTTTCTGTTCAAAATAATAATATAAACTTACACACGAATAAATCATCACATATTTATACATATATGTAAGACCATGAACAGATAAAAATAGATTTGAAAAAAAGAAAATAATGAAAATACACGTAGTTTTCGTAATATTTCCAATGGCAGGAAACCTATAGAGAGAGAGATGTTCGCAAAAAGAGGACAGAGAGAGAGGTGAGAAGCCGCCACAGAGAGTGAAACGGGGGGGGGGGGGGGGGAGTAGCAGATTGACAGAGAGGGAGGCGAGAAGAAAATTGAGATAGACAGAGAGAGCGGGAGAAGGAGATGGACAGAGAGCGGGGAGAAAGAGATGGCCAGAGAGAGAGGTGGATAGGGGATAGGGGATATGGATAGGAAAAGGATGCAGAAGGAGATATCACATTCACTTACAATGGCGAAGTCAGAGGTATAAAGCTCGTATTGAAATAAAAATCTTATGAAAATCATATAAAATTAATCTTGCTTGATTCTCAATTTCATTTTTAGTAAAATAGCAAACACTAAACATTAAACATGTCATTAGTATTAAATAGGTATAATACTATTCTACTTCAGGTATTAACAAATGGAAAGACACTGAATCAAAATATATCCAACACATGTTTCTCTTATCATCTCATCAACTTGTTTAAATTGTTTAGTATTAAAAACGGTGTTGATCACGATTTATTTATTAAGGTGACTGGCTGGAGAATTTCCAGCAGAAAGAGGTTCCTACTGAATGGTATGAAGATGAGCACAGCAGTGGTCGAAACCGGCCACCTTAATAAATAAATCGTGATCAAGACTGTCTTTCTGCTGGAGAATCTCCAGCAGAAATAGGTTTCTACTCAATGGTCTGAAGATGACCACTGTGGTCGAAACCGGTCATTAATAAATAAACAGTGATCAAGATTGTTTTCAATAGTAAATATTTGTAACACATTGATCACTGTGATTCCCATAATGTATTCAAAAGAAATTGTTTAAATTGATTTGAAAAATATGACGCAAACGATACTAAAAAGCAGGAAATAATTACTTAAATAAAAATAAGTTTTTAATATACCGCGCTTTTTAATAGAACCAGAAAGTATAAGATCACTTCTCCTCGCTCGTACAGATTCCTTACCCTGTACAGGAAGTCCTGAGAACCTGTGGTTGTGAATTCTTAATAGCTATGAAATCATTTGTAAAATTTAAAACTAAAAGTGTTGGTCGCATGCAGTATGTAACAGCAATGAGGCTAGCTCTTCATGCAACACGCCTCCGTTATGTTCACATTCGTCATCCGGCTAATCCACTACACAGTATGTACAGCTAGGTGGTGATTCTGACATTCGTTGTAACAGACATGCAACGGAGTATTAGAAAATTATAAATAAAAGGAATTCTTTCCACCTGTAACTCCTTTTTGCCACCACACAGAAGATATTTAAGGTACATTAACTGCCTTTATGAATATTAATAAAATACCGCAGGGAAAATTCCAAATTCTTCCATTCCGAAACATGTGCCGACAACTAGAACATGGTCAAATCTTGAAAACAGGAGCGGTCTTAGCATCCGTTTCGAGAACTGTGTCACTGAGTTTCCAACCATTTCCTGAGCGATCGTCGTCAGATCGGCAAGGTTCCCCCGCAGCTGGCGGCAGACGTGGCGCCGCCACGAGACAGAGTGCCGGCAGTCACGTCACGTGATGCGGGCGCGCGATAACGCGCAGCTGTTTTGCGCCGGCCACCGCCGCCGGCGCCGGCTTCGTTAATATTCCAGCTGTTTACGTGCTTTCATGACCTCCCGCCGATATTAATGACCTTTCGCCTCCGGCCGACATGGACCGCCCGCCGACCGCCGCCGGGACAGCACGACACGCCTGGCAGATAACTTCGCCTTTGGCAAGAGCCCGCGCGCCACGGAATAACAAACAGGCCCGACTTATCGTCATCTGCCGAGCGTCGAGACACAAGAAGCTGGACGTTTCATAGTATCACAATTACATAGGACTTCTGGCGACAGTATTGCTACTGCAGTACAGATCAACACTGTAGGACACTGAAGAGCCAAAGAAACTGGTACAGCCTGCCGGAGTGGCCGACCGGTTCCAGGAGGTACATTCTGAAAGCGAGCGACCACTACGGTCGCAGGTTCGAATCCGGCCTCGGGCATGGATGTGTGGGATGTCCTTAGGTTAGTTAGGTGTAAATAGTTCTAAGTTCTAGGGGACTGATGCCCTCAGACGTTAAGTCCCTTAGGGCTCAGAGCCATTTGAACTATTTTTTTGAAACTGGCACATCTACCTAATATCGAGAAGGGACCACGCGAGCACGTAGAAGTGCCTCAAGATGTCGTGACATGCGCTGGACTAATGTGTGAAATAGTTCTGGAGGAACTGACACCATGAATCCTGCAGGGCTGTCTATAAATCAGTAAGAGTACGAGTGGATGAAGACCTCTCTGAACAGCACGTCGCAAGGCATCCCGGAAATGTTCAATAATGGTCATGTCTAGGGAGTATGGTGGGCAGCGTAAGTGTTTAAACTCAGAAGCTGGTTCGCGGAGCCAATCTGTAGCAATTCTGGACGTATGGGGTTTCACATTGTCTTGCTGGAATTGCTCAAAAAATGGCTCAAATAGCTCCGAGCACTATGGGACTAAACATCTGAGAACCTCAGTCCCCTAGAACGTAGAACTACTTAAACCTAACCAACCTAAGGACATCATGCACACTCATGTCCGAGGCGGGATTGGAACCTGCGACCGTAGCTGTCGCGTGGTTCCAGAAGAGCTCGGCCACATCGGCCAACTAGAGTTGCTCAAGTCCGTCGGAATTCATAATGGACATGAATGGATGCAGGTGATCAGACAGAATGTTTACGTACGTGTCACCTGGCAGAGCCGTATCTACAGGTATCAGGGGTCCCATAACACTCGGCACTGACGGGCCCAGAACAGGCGTAAAGCTTTATGTCGTGCAGTCCTCAAGACTGCACATTGGGCCTTCGGCTCTGAAAGCCCATATCGATGATGTATCGTTGAATGGTTCGCACGCTGACACTTGTTGATGGCCCAGCATTGAAATACGCAGCAATTTACGGAAGGCTTGCTCTTCCGTCACGTCGAACAATTCTCTTCAGTCATCGTTGGGCCCGTTCTTGCAATATCTCTTTGCGGCCGCAGCGATGTCGGAGATTTGATGAGGTACGTGATTCCTGATATTCACGGTACACTCGTGAAATGCTTGTACTGGAAAACCCCCCTTCATCGCTGCCTCGAAGATGCTGTGCCCCATCACTCGTGCGCCGACTGTAACACCAAGTTCTAACTGACTTAAATCTTGTTAACCTGCCAATGTAGCAACAGTAACCGCTCTAACAACTGCACCATATACTTGCTGTCTTATATAGGATTTGTCGACCGCAGCTCCGTATTTGGCCTGTTTACATGTCTCTTTATTTGAATACGCATTCCAATACCAGTTTCAGTGTATTTGTGTTCAAAGCGACAAATAGGTAGGTGAATCGTAATAGGCATTAAATTACAAGAGAATGAAATTCATATATAGGACGTTTCCTGTTTACAGCGTGTGCTAGAACGGTGACCGATTGTGAGTACAGGTGCAATTAGAACTTGACAGTTAGGTCACTGCTTTTGCCAGTTGCTTTGTGTAAAGAGATTTTCGGGGGTCGAACAAAAATATCGAAACCGAGACTGGTTGTCAGGGGAGATGCGACGGTTCAGCCTGGTGCTCACAAAACCAGAAGTGGACGAGGCGAAGGGGGAGGGGGGGGGGGGGGGGTTGGCTATCGTATTGGAATGCAGCATCACCATTGGGAAGCAAACATTGTACCATGGTACGACTCTGATCAGCCAATATGCTAACATAATACTTGGAAATAATGCGACAGTGCAAGGTAACCCTGAGAATCATGGAGTACCACAACACGATTGCCAAAACCTTCACTGAACACTCGCCGTGTTTTACTCTTTGCATAGTGTAGTAACCTTGAGGTAAACGGAGTACCACAATATTGCTGCCCAAATCATCTTTGAACACCCACCATGTTCTACTCACCCGATCTGGTTGGAAACATTTTGAAACAAGAGTCCTCCGTCCTCCGACCAAATTAATTCCTTCCTTTGATCCATAGTTTAGGTTTTTTTTCGTTTTGAAAATTACATTTTTCTATCTTGTGACGATGTCAATCGATGCCTATTTTGTTAGTTTCAAGCGGACGTATCAATCTGGAGAGATGCTCAGTATGATTGAAACCAGTCATCGAATTGACCAAGTACTTGCGACAAGAAGCAGTTTTGTTTTTTACGTATTGTCAAACTTCGGATCGCTGTTATCTTCAAGGTTAACATGTCAACCCTCATTCAGTAATTTTCATATGATCTCACAAATTATGATCACACCCATTGATGTTCCATTTTACGTACTATGACTATCATTCATTAGTTGTACGATTACTGTGGCAGTTAGTCACCTAACTTCCATTGCTTTATCAAAGTCAGAAAGCATTTCAAAACTGGTTATTGGATCATGAATGTATTTATAATAAGACACGGTTTCACTAAATCAGGGCTTGGAGATTCCACTTGTTTTAATGGTCACATCACGAAATGAATAACCACTTTCCTACACTTTAATAATTGCTCGTACGGGTCATCTAATCCTACTAACTATAGGGAAAAGCGCTTTTTAAATTGGAAACTTAGACCATTTTCGTCAGAGACATGCAGTAAATGTCCGATGACATTAAACTCTGATTCAACGAACAGAAATCAAAACCTATTCTCATCACCTGGTGATATGGGCCTACAAATCTACATCTACATCTACATCTACATCTACATGACTACTCTGCAATTCACATTTAAGTGCTTGGCAGAGGGTTCATCGAACCACAATCATACTATCTCTCTACTATTCCACTCCCGAACGGCGAGCGGGAAAAACGAACACCTAAACCTTTCTGTTCGAGCTCTGATTTCTCTTATTTTATTTTGATGATCATTCCTACCTATGTAGGTTGGGCTCAACAAAATATTTTCGCATTCGGAAGAGAAAGTTGGTGACTGAAATTTCGTAAAAAGCTCTCGCCGCGACGAAAAACGTCTATGCTGTAATGACTTCCATCCCAACTCGTGTATCATATCTGCCACACTCTCTCCTCTATAACGCGATAATACAAAACGAGCTGCCCTTCTTTGCACCCTCTCGATGTCCTCCGTCAATCCCACACCGCGCAGCAATATTCTAACAGAGGACGAACGAGTGTAGTGTAAGCTGTCTCTTTAGTGGACTTGTTGCATCTTCTAAGTGTCCTGCCAATGAAACGCAACCTTTGGCTCGCCTTCCCGACAATATTATCTATGTGGTCCTTCCAACTGAAGTTGTTCGTAATTTTAACACCCAGGTACTTAGTTGAATTGACAGCCTTGAGAATTGTACTATTTATCGAGTAATCGAATTCCAACGGATTTCTTTTGGAACTCATGTGGATCATCTCACACTTTTCGTTATTTAGCGTCAACTGCCACCTGACACACCATACAGCAATCTTTTCTAAATCGCTTTGCAGCTGATACTGGTCTTCGGATGACTTTACTAGACGGTAAATTACAGCATCATCTGCGAACAACCTAAGAGAACTGCTCAGATTGTCACCCAGGTCATTTATATAGATCAGGAACAGGAGAGGTCCCAGGACGCTTCCCTGGGGAACACCTGATATCACTTCAGTTTTACTCGATGATTTGCCGTCTATTACTACGAACTGCGACCTTCCTGACAGGAAATCACGAATCCAGTCGCACAACTGAGACGATACCCCATAGCTCCGCAGCTTGATTAGAAGTCGCTTGTGAGGAACGGTGTCAAAAGCTTTCCGGAAATCTAGAAATTTGGAATCAACTTGAGATCCCCTGTCGATAGCGGCCATTACTTCGTGCGAATAAAGAGCTAGCTGCGTTGCACAAGAGCGATGTTTTCTGAAGCCATGCTGATTACGTGTCAGTAGATCGTTCCCTTCGAGGTGATTCATAATGTTTGAATACAGTATATGCTCCAAAACCCTACTGCAAACCGACGTCAATGATATAGGTCTGTAGTTAAATGGATTACTCCTACTACCATTCTTGAACACTGGTGCGACCTGCGCAATTTTCCAATCTGTAGGTACAGATCTATCGGTGAGCGAGCGGTTGTATATGAGTGCTAAGTAGGGAGCTATAGTATCAGCGTAATCTGAAAGGAACCTAATCGGTATACACTCTGGACCTGAAGACTTGCCCGTATCAAGCGATTTGAGTTGCTTCGCAACCCCTAAGGTATCTACTTCTAAGAAACTCATGCTAGCAGATGTTCGTGTTTCAAATTCTGGAATATTCCATTCGTCTTCCCTGGTGAAGGAATTTCGGAAAACTGCGTTCAATAACTCCGCTTTAGCGGCACAGTCGTCGACAACAGTACCATCGGCACTGCGCAGCGAAGGTATTGACTGCGTCTTGCCGCTTGTGTACTTTACATACGACCATAATTTCTTCGGATTTTCTACCAAATTTAGAGACAATGTTTCGTTGTGGAACCTATTAAAGGCATCTCGCATCGAAGTACGTGCCAAATTTCGCGCGTCTGTAAATTTTAGCCCATCTTCAGGATTTCGCGTTCTTCTGAACTTCGCATGCTTTTTCCGTTGCCTCTGCAACAGCGTTCGGACCTTTTTTGTGTACCACGGGGGATCCGTTCCATCTCTTACCAATTTATGAGGTATGAATATCTCAATTGCTGTTGCTACTATATCTTTGAATTTGAGCCACATCTCGTCTACATTCGCATAGTCAGTTCGGAAGGAATGGAAATTGTCTTTTAGGAAGGCTTCTAGTGGCACTTTATCCGCTTTTTTAAATAAAATTATTTTGCGTTTGTTTCTGATGGATTTGGAAGAAATGGTATTGAGCCTAGCTACAATGACCTTGTGGTCACTAATCCCTGTATCAGTCATGATGCTCTCTATCAGCTCTGGATTGTTTGTGGCCAAGAGGTCAAGTGTGTTTTCGCAACCATTTACAATTCGCGTGGGTTCGTGGACTAGCTGCTCTAAATAATTTTCGGACAATGCATTTAGGACAATCTCGGAAGACGTTTTCTGCCTACCACCGGTTTTGAACAAGTATTTTTGCCAACATACCGAGGGTAGGTTGAAGTCCCCACCAACTATAACCGTATGAGTGGGGTATTTATTTGTTACGAGACTCAAACTTTCACTGAACTGTTCCGCAACTGTATCATCGGAGTCTGGGGGTCGGTAGAAGGAGCCAATTATTAACTTAATTCGGCTGTTAAGTGTAACCTCCACCCACATCAATTCGCACGGAGTATCTACCTCGACTTCACTACAAGATAAACCACTACTGACAGACACCAACACTCCACCACCAATTCTGCCTAATCTATCTTTCCTGAACACCGCCTGAGACTTCGTAAAAATTTCTGCAGAACTTATTTCAGCTTTAGCCAGCTTTCTGTACCTATAACGATATCAGCTTCTGTGCTTTCTATTAGCGCTTGAAGCTCAGGGACTTTTCCAGCGCAACTACAACAGTTTACAACTATAATTCCGACTGTTCCTTGATCCAAGCACGTCCTGTAATTGCCAAGCACCCTTTGACATTGCAGCCCATCCCGCACTTTCCCGAGGCCTTCTAACCTAAAAAACCGCCCAGTCCATGCCACACAGCCTCCGCTACCCGTGTAGCCGCCAGCTGAGTGTAGTGAACTCCTGACCTATTCAGCGGAACCCGAAACCCCACCACCCTATGGCGCAAGTCAAGGAATCTGCAGCCAATACGGTCGCAAAACCGTCTGAGCCTCTGATTCAGACCCTCCACCCGGCTCTGCACCAAAGGTCCGCAGTCGGTTCTGTCAACGATGCTGCAGATGGTGAGCTCTGCCTTCATCTCGTAAGCAAGACCGGCAGCCTTCACCAAATCAGATAGCCGCTGGAATCCAGAGAGAATTTCCTCAGATCCAAAGCGACACACGTCATTAGTGCCGACATGTGCCACCACCTGCAGCTGGCTGCACCCTGTGCTCTTCATGGCATCCGGAAGGACCCTTTCCACATCAGGAATGACTCCTCCCGGAATGCACACGGAGTGCACACTGGATTTCTTCCCCTCCTTAGCCGCCATATCCCTAAGGGGCCCCATTACGCGCCTAACATTGGAGTTCCCAACTACCAATAAGCCCACCCTCTGCAATTGCCCGGACCTTGAAGGCTGAGAATGATCCTCTGAAACAGGGCAGGCGGCTGCATCTGGCTCAGCCAGAGAGAGTGCCTGAAACCGGTTTGTCAGACGCACCGGGGAGGCTTTCTGATCAGCCTCCGGGGACGCCTTTCGCTGCCTGCCACGCCTTGGAACGACCTCCCACTCAACCACAGGCGAGGGCTCAGCCCCACTGCGGGCAGCAACCGGGGCAACCACAGCGGCAGACCGATCTGGGGACAGACGGGATGAGATTGACATCCCCGTGATACCCGAGTCCGGCTCCCCACAGTGGTGCCCATTGGCAACAGCCTCAAGCTGCGCGACCGAAGTCAGCGCCGATTGCAGCTGTGAGCGAAGGGATGCCAAGTCAGCCCTCATCCGAACACAGCAATCGCAGTCCCTGTCCATTCTAATTGATGTTTAACAACAGTTACTGAAACACGAGTCCGTGCCTAGATAACGCAAGCGGAACACACAAAGAATGTATCAACTAACCTGTACAAATGCCTAACGACTGCGCTACAATCTGCTGAATTTACGATTACAGTAACTAAAACTCGAAATTGCACCTCCTATACGAAACTCACACGCAATTTAAATAAGAATTTACGAAGTAAACACTAAAGCGCGATGCTACAACTGTCAAATACTATAATACGCCCGAAATATATGAATTAAACAATGCAAGTACCCAAAAACACGCAAAGAAATTAATTAAACTATCTAACAAATAAGTAAGCTAGGGTTATACGACTTGCTGCAGCAGCTGCTTATCCAACGGCGGCATCTAGATTAAAATCAAATAACATGGATAATGAATCATTTAAAACAGGCTTGTTGATGCATAATCGATAGTATATTTACATTCAAGAAGTATATTAAAAAGATACCGATTGATGTATAGCCTTAATTAAGAAAACAAGGGCACCAAATTTAATAGAACAACGATTAAGCAATTTAAAGATAGTGGTAACTTACAGGAAGATATCCAATGAAGCGCTTAACAGGCCTCACGCATGCAAATATTCGGATTCGAGAATGACGTAGTCATCTCTAAAGATGCCGGATAGAATATGGCGTCGCCTTAGAGTACAGATTCTGGCCGCACCCTGCATATATATTCCGTTCCACTGAAATTGAAGAAAAGAAGTTCTACTCTGATGAAGAGTACACGAAAGGATGTAACGTAGGTGATGGAGTGGACTCAGAAATAGCTGTATCTATTAACCTGAAGCTTACTGAACAATTACAGCTCAAACAGACGGGTATAATAATTTCCCATTCTAATTACGCTTGAGTCTAACTACTATTGACAGAGTTGTAGCAATCCACACCGAAGGCAAGATAACATTAAATGCAATACGAATTCGGTAGAATCAACTTCTTGGTTATAGGAATGCTATCCAAAATCACAAGATTACAGAAACACAACTGACAGGTAGATTGCGGTTGTGTTTACTCGCATGCGGGTCTATCGGTCGGTCAATAAACTAGCATATAACGTAGCTATGGGAGTAGCCGATCAACAGTAATAGGAAACTACAGAGAAGGGCAGTTAAAAAGAGGGATATTGACTGGCAACGAACTAAAAATGGCGGAAACATGAAATAGTATTTTACTACAATCTGCCAAAGCTTAACGATTAAGCTACCACTATCAACCAGGTTTATAGCCTAAGTTATGGGACCTTGGAAACCGGAAGCCTGTTATCAACGGTTGAAAATAACTGAAGCCGCACAGTGCATCTGTAATGGTGGACACGACACTATTAGCCACCTGCTTTTCCAGCTGCAGCATTTTAACAACAGAGAGTTGACAATCTGAAAATGCAAATAACTGAAAAAAGGACGGCGACTGTACATCAGTAAATCGGACTTAGATCAGAAATTCAAAACTGATTTTTGTAACTTTTCGATACGATTCTGCCTTGTATGACTTCATAAGAGTCCTGAAACACATGGATGTATACTAGAGGCCAACTGATCTATACTCCTAATTCGTCCAGTCCTTGACACACTTATTAGGTTGTTTCACAACGGAAGGGGCATATATCCATACTTCAATGTTCATTTAATTTGTACATGTGATAGGCTAATTCGTAATTCAAATTTTGTATTTCGAATAAGCGTGATGTAACGATATGAATTCATGAACACTGTTGATCTCAAATTCTGTGGATAACATTTTATGTTAACTTTCAAGCGTATACTGTTACACAGTAATAGGACACTTTTAATGACTAAGTAAATAATAATTACAATAATAAAAATTGAAATCTTGCTGTTCACATTCTACACCTTCATTCTTCATGTCTACATACTTATTTTTCAACCTAGTCTCCCTGGCGATGAGCATATTCCTCTCAGTGAGAGACCACAATGTTGATACCGTCACTGTAGAGTGTCTGGCTTTGTTGACAGAGCGACAACCACACTATTGCTTGCACTGCTTAATCACTGTCAGAGTGGAGTCCTCGAAAATGTTCTTTAACTTTTGGAGACAGATGAAAATCGGATGATGCCAAGTCGGGACAGTATGGAGGATTATCGATGACAGTGTACCCAAAACGTC
This sequence comes from Schistocerca gregaria, assembly GCF_023897955.1. Taxonomy (NCBI): domain Eukaryota; kingdom Metazoa; phylum Arthropoda; class Insecta; order Orthoptera; family Acrididae; genus Schistocerca; species Schistocerca gregaria. The sequence continues at coordinate 623,944,996 of NC_064923.1, forward strand.
GGAGTACTGCAGATGTCGCAGCATTCATGTGTGGTCAGGCAACATCATGCGGAATGAGAGGGTTCTCAACGTGTGGATGAATTCTTGGACTTCGAATATTATTACAGTACGAAGTTTCTCAGGCACTGACACAGTTACGTTACACATCGCCATGTTACACGCTACAATTCAGAGCCCTCCTGCGGCAGAGCACTGGAAGTATGTACACATGAAGAATATAAACATGTAATTTTAATAAAAGTAAGCGTGAATTAAAATGCTGTTGCAGACCTCGTAAACGATTAGGAATTTGTTCTGTTGCAATGTGTGGTTGCCTCGTAATATTTCGAGAATAATATGCCTTACTAGATTTTACATTATTCATCCCACTTGGCTGCTAGTGACCTTCGTCTTACCTCTGAAAACAGTGCGAGCTTAACGTGTATTGGACCAGATCTAAGACTCGATACAAGGCTTCGACAGAGGTAGAAGAAATTTCCGGAGTACCCCAAGGAGGTGTGACATTGCAAGCGGTCACTTGCTGTAACCATGAATATATGTCCAATTGATGCTAAACTTTATTATCTTTACATAAAAGAAAAATATTAACTCCTTCACAATCATCAAATCGAAGTTAAACCCTTCATTTTTGTATACGATATTAGTGAATTTACTCATGATTCTTTTGTTGCCTCTGTCTGCTGTCGCTTTCAGAACTCCAATTAATACACAAATTTACCAATTAAATACGACTGAATTTATAATAGTTTGTGTATCCATGTATCAAAACAATAAAATAAAGCGTTGGATGGTTGCAGGTGTACGTATGAGGACAGTGGCGTATTTCAGTTTACGAAAGTAATGACAAGATTTATAACTACAATCGACCTGATAAATCCTACAAAAAAGAAGAAAAACATAAATCAGAAAACGTATGGTGTTTGATTGGCAAAGTATTTGTTCGGCGGTGTAAACTAAACAGATTTTACCGTAAATTAATCCGTGTTACAAAGCAATCTGACTTTGCTTACATGTATCCCACTGTGATGTCCAATTGTGTTCAGATGGAATCAGCTACGACCATGCGCACCAAAACCTATTGTTCACGGAGATCTGAGAGGTGTGAATACAATTTAACAACCCTACATCAATGCAGCACACTTCATGCTTTCACCTCGATTTAGAGGGCAGCAGATAACGGCATGCTGCGGGCGATGAGCGGTGCGCTGTGGCAGCTGCATTATTCTGACGTCACAACAAAAAGTTGCAAATTACGCGGCCTGGTATTGTGATTATTAGAAGGTGGGAAACTTCCTTATCATAGCCCTGAAATCCCGGCAGATTTCATAGTGATGAGCACCCGTTAGCTGGTCTGGCCAACCAATTAGACTCACAGGCGCGAATGTGCATGCTGGAAATGTCATACGGCCGACTCAGGACGAAAAAGTTCACCCTCATGACACATGGTATGTCAGACATGACATGCAGTTCCACTGTTGCACAGTTGGTAACTGCCATTAGCTCTTAGTCTACCACTAGTCGCACATCACAAGTCTTACCCACTAGGGATAGACCTGAAGCTCTCCACTTGCGGAAGCCGAAGCCGAAGAAGACAAGAAATCAAAATTACTTTCCACCAAGCCTCGGTACAAGAGCTGAATTAGCAGAAAAAACCTGCATCCATGTTGTACAAACCAGTTCAACTGTCCTCAGCTCATTGAATCTCCGCTCTTCACTGTTCTGCTGGCCTATTAACCAATCCAGACACAGCACCGGCGTTCTCACGCTGCGGTAGCAGGCCTATGCTTTGCATATTCTGAGAGGTGTCAATCAGTGACACATATTACATCTGAGAAAAGATGATTTTAGACCAGGGAGGAGTCATTCTCACTGTAAGTTTGGCCATGTATCAGCAAAAATTCTCTACCCAAATAGTCTCTCATTCAAGGAGAGAGATGATCTTTCCAGGTCGACCATTTGAATGTTTGAAAGGCTGTTAAGCCTCTAAGACAGAAATTCCGAAAAAATGGGACTTTACATCTGTGGTCATCAGTCCCCTAGAACGTAGAATTACTTAAACCTAACTAACCTAAGGACATCACATACATCCATGCACGAGGCAGCATTCGAACCTGCGACCTAGCAGTCGCTTGGCTCCGGACTGAGAGCCTAGAGCCGCAAGACCACCGCGACCGGCTAGAATTTCCGAGGAATATAAGTTTTTGCTGCTTGCTAAAAGAACCTCGTTACTTCTCCCAATATTTGAACAGAAGCTGAGGTTACAGCAGTCCATCTTAAATTGCTTCTTCCACCCATCTGCCACCAACTGGCCATCTTCACGACAGTCTGTCGCTTGGCCCAGATGAAATGTTTTGTGAGATAGTGCCCTCCTACTTTGGCCCACAGTGGGAAGAGTGGAATTCCACTGCCCCAAGTACCTCTACAGATACAGTTCACAGAAGCTGAACTTCCCCAAATCACTCGCACAGCCAGGTCACTGGCGCGCAGTCCATCTTTCTCCCTGTTCTACATCACTTCCACTATGGTTCCTTGGCTATAAGTTTTCTACACAACACGTAGGCAGTTATATGAACATTCTTCCCACAGTTTCCTCGTGTAATAAATGTCATAAACCACATATATCAGATGACGTGCTGGGGAACATGACTTAAAATATGAATATTAATCTGACCGACAGTGTAGTTAATGTAAGAGAATTGCACGCCATATCCCCACAAAACCGTTCCTGTTTACAATGTATGTCTAGTGTTTGAAGCTCTTTGAGACCGTTCACAGACAATACGGTTTTCTACAAGAAAGAGAAATCACCAAATGTCACTATCAATGTGCCAAATGACCTATGGAGCATTGAAAAATGGTGCGAGCTCTGGTAGGTGGCATTCAATATAAATAAATATAACATATGCACATATATAGGAAAGGAGATCGTCTATTTTAAACAATACTATTGACGACAAATTGCTGGAAACAGTACCTACCATAAGCTATCTCTGAGTAAACATCCACATCGACCTAGGTTGGAGGACCACATAAAATAAAAGTGGGAAGAGAGGATGAGATTCACAGCACAAATAAGGAATGTAGCTCATCCAAGAAGGAAGTGGCCTACAAGGCTTTTATTTGACTGATTCACAAATGTGGGCTTTGTAGAGGTCTTTCGGTGCAATGATCAGCCCTGGGTGAACACTGCTGTAAGGCACACAGTATTGTTTCAGTTGATGCCACTTGTAGGTGGGGATACACTACACATGGCCTACACCTCAATAGGGTGGGGAAAATAAGTTAGCTTCTCTATTAGCAGATACTGTAAGGGGGAGGGGGGGGGGGGGACAGCCACACAAGGGATGATCCTTGTGGTTAATGGGACCAAGCAGACAGGTTTTGTAGGTTAAAGCCATAGTCGAGACAGACAACAATCAAGAAAAATAGAATAAAAGAAGCTTCATGTGTAGTAAATGGGGATAAAGTTATGGGGCATATCAGTTCACTTCATCAAAATATGAGAGGAATAAAAAATAAAGTAGATGAGCTCTTAGTGTGTTAAGATGATCTCAAAAATAAGATTGAGTTTGATATACTTTGTCTGAACACTGTGTAAGTGTGGGGATGGAAAGCACCAGTATAAATGATACAATTTAGCATCTTACACTTCTAGATGTAGCACGGATAAAGTAGGAGGTCCGATTTACACAAAACAAGGTTATAAGTACAAAACCACAGAAGTAAGCAAATTTTGTGTCAATCAGTACTTTATGTTTTTCATGTGAACTTACTTTAAATAATGCAGTTTTGATATTAGCAACAGTGTACAGGTCCCTATTAGCAGATTCTGATTTATTCATTCAAAGTTTGACTTCCTATTATGCTGTCTGTTCCACAAAAAGAAAGAGTTATTGATTTGTGGTGAATTCAATGCAAGCTTTGAAAGGAATTCTGATAGGATAAGCGAATTAGAAATGTTATTAGTGCCATATAACTTAGAATCAGTGATCAGTTTCCCTAGACATTTAGCTCAAGAGTGTAGCACTCTAATAGATTTTGTACAACTACAAGATCTAAAACTAACACATGCTTTCCCTGTGATGAATAGATAAAGAGATCACGAGGCACAACTGATTAACTTACAAAATTTAGCAGGATGTAAAGTTCAGAAACCATTAGTTAAAACTGTAAGGCTGCTCAACCAGGTATCTAGTTCTGAGACAGTTTAAGAAATGTTTATTGGGGAGATGTATATAATGAGTCGAATGCCACTGATGAAGGCAGCAAAATGTAACAGTATTGAAAGGAATCTTGGATCACTGCCAGTACTGAAATGTCTTCATAAAGAGAACGAAAATTATAAGAGGGAGCAACAACTTGTAAAGTCTCAGAAGTAATCTTATACTATAAAAATTACTGTAACATACTGAGAAGAGTTGTCAGAAAATCAAAACGTATGTATGATGGAGGTGAAATTAACAACTCAAGCAATAAGGTCAAATCATTATGGAATATTGTTACAGGAGACACGAGAAATTACCCCTGGGGAAGGTAATATTACTATTAAAGAAAATGAGACTATCTTAATCAACAGTATACAAGTAGCTAACGTATTTAACAACCATTTCTTAAGTACAGGTGAAAAAACTGGTGAGAATAGTTCAAAAGAAAAAGCAAGGTAGTACATGGAAGAGTCAGTTTTGAGAAAGCCTTTTGTTGTTGTGGTCTTCAGACCAGAGACCTGTTTGATACAGCTCTCCATGCTACCCTATCCTGTGCAAGCTTCTACGACTCCCAGTACTTACTACAACCCACATCCGTCTGAATCTGCTTAGTGTATTCATCTCTTGGTCTTACTCTACGATTTTTACTCTCCACACTGCCCTCCAATACTAAATTGGTGATCCCTTGATGCCTCAGAACATGTCCTACCAACCGATCCCTTCTTGTAGTCAAGTTGTGCCACAAACTTCTCTTCTCCCCAATCCCATTCAATACTTCCTCATTAGGTATGTGATCTACCCATCTAATCTTCAGCATTCTTCTGTAGCACCACATTTCGGAAGCTTCTATTCTCTTCTTGTCCAAACCATTTATCGACCATGTTTCACTTCCATACATGGCTACACTCCATACAAATACTTTCAGAAAAGACTTCCTGACACTTAAATCTATACTCGATGTTAACAAGCAAAGCGTTCTAAAGGTTATTATAACATATCAACAATGTTAATAAAAGAGTGTTCATGTGAGCTTTGTAATACTTTACGTTATTTGTGTAATCAATCACTTGTCACAGGAAAATTCCCAGACTGTCTTCAATATGATTAAGTTGTACCGCTCCACAAGAAAGGGGCAAGGAATGATGTCAAATTACCGACCCATCTCACTTTTGCCATCTTTTTCTAAAATCTTTGCAAAGGTTCTGTTCAAGCATCTACTTCAGCACCTCAGTGAAAATAACATACTGTCAAAGTGACAGTTTGGGTTATTTAAGGGTTCTGATATTGAGAAAGCCATTTACACTTACAGCGAAAATGTACTTAATTCATTGGACAACAAATTAGAGGCACCTGGCATATTCTGTGCCCTTCCAAAGGCGTTTGACTGTGTGAATCACAGCATTCTTTTAAGTAAATTAAAATATTAATCTTAGTAATAGAAACGAAAGTGTGTCATTACGTAACACTTCAGCAGTAGGCATTCAGACATCATCTGACTAGGATGAAATGACACGTGATATTCCCCAAGGTTCCATACTAGGTCCACTATATTTTCTTGTGTATATTAATGACCTGTCATCTGTTATGTTACCAGATGCCACGTTTGTCTTATTAGAAGACGATACAAACATTGCAATAAACAGTAAATCAAATATAAATTTAGAAAGGGCAGCTAATCAAATTTTTACTGACATTAATAAGTGGTTCATAGCCAATTCACTGTTATTAAACTTTGAAAAGACCCACTATATGCAGTAGAACTTAAGAGATTTACTTCTGGTATGTGTATAAAACATGATGACATGGAATTAGGAGAAGTTCAGAGTGTAAAATTCTTGGGATTACAACTTGATAATAAATTCAGTTGGGAGCAACATACTAATGAACTGCTAAAGCGCCTAAAAACGTCTGTGTTTGCAATGTGAATCATGTCAGACATAGCAGATATAAATATACAAAAACTGGCATATTTTGCTTATTTTCACTCCATAATGTCATATGGTTTCTTGTTTTGGGGTAACTCCAGAAACAGAGAAAAAACTGTTAGAGTACAGAAGCGTATAATAAGAGTAATGAGTAGTGTAAATCCAAGAACATCGTGTCGAAACCTACTCAAAGAACTGGGCAAATTGACCACAGCTTATCAGTGTAGTTATTCCTTAATGAAGTTTGATGTAAATAATTCATCTCTTTTTCCAACTTACTGCTTAGTACACAGTATCAATACTAGGAATACATAAAGACTTAAAATCACTTACTCTTGCCCAGAAAGGAGTCCAGTATTCAGCAACACATATTTTCAATAAGTTACCTGCAACGATTACGAGTTTGGTTTCATACAAGGCACAATTTAAAGATAACTTAAAAGAGTTTTTGGTGGCCAACTCCTTCTATTCCATCCATGAGTTTCTCAATAAGTGCTGCAGACCATTTTAATGAAAATGTATTATACTTTAATTCTTGCCAATACTTGGTTGTAACAGCCAAGTAACATCCTACTTTGTGAATGATGGATGTACGGAAAGCACATGTAAGTCATAAGTCTGTAAATAGTGGAAGTTTAATTTGAAATCTTGTACATAGTCTGAGTGTTCTTAACTGAGGATCACTAAATGAATAATTTACTTCAAGTTTTGACATTACTTGGTTGTAATAGCCAAGAAACTAGCAAATGTCTGAATGACGGATTTAATGAAAGCAGATGTAAGTATTAAACTTGTAAATATTTGAAGTTTATATTTATTTCTTGTATGTAATTTTACTGTTTATTGACTGAGGATCATTAAAATTAATGAATTACACTTTTGTTTTGTGTTTATCTGACATTTTCCACACCCAGGAGGATTTCCTCTTTTATGGGTCTATATAATGAATAATTAATACAATATAATCAGTTATATCACTTCTTCAGAAACGTCTTCTTTGCCATCGCAAGCCTACATTTTATAACCTCTCTACATCATCAGTTATTTCGCTTCACGATTAGCAACACTCACCTACTGCTTCAAGTGTCTCATCACCTGTTTTAATTCGACTATATTCCTTTATTCTCCATTTGCTTTTGCTGACGTTCATCTTATATCCCCCATTGCGTACAACTGCTCCTCCAGGTCCTTTGCTGTCTCTGTCAGAATTAGAATGTCATCAGCAAACCACAAAGTTTTTATTTCTTCTCCGTGGATTTTAATTCCTAATCCTAATTTTTCCATTGTTTCCTTTACTGGTTGCTCAATATACAGACTGTATAACATTGGGGATATATCACAAACCTGTCCCTTCTCAACATCTGCTTCCCTTTCATGCCTCTCGACTCTTATAATTGTAGTCTGTTTTCTGTACAAATTGTAAAAGGCCTTTTGCTCCCTGTATTTTACCCGTGCCAACTTCAGAATTTGAAAGAGAGTATTCCAATCAATATTGTCAAAAGCTTTCTCTAAGTGTACAACAGACTTCTAAGATAAGACGTAGTGTCAGTATTGCCTCACGTGTTCCAACATTTCTAAGGCATCCAAAATGATCTTCCCCGATGTCAGATTCTACCAGTTTTTCCATTCGTCTGTAAAGAATTCGTGTCAGTATTCTGCATCCATGACTTATTAAACTGATAGATCGATAATTTTCACACCTACAAATGCCTGCTTTCTTTGGGATTGGAATTATTATATTCTTTTTGAAGTCTGAGCGTATATCGCCTGTCTCATACAATTTGCTCAACAGATGATAGAGTTTTGTCGTGGCTGGCTCTCCTGAGGCTATCAGTACTTCAAATGAAATGTTGTCTACTCCCGGGGCCTTTTTTTTTCCGTAGGTCTTTCAGTGCTCTGTCATATTCTTCACGCAGTATGATCTCTCCCATTTCATTTTCTTCTACGTCCTTTTCTATTTTCGTAATATTACCCTCAAGTACATCGCCTTTTTATAGACCTCCTATATACTCCTTACACTTTTCTGCTTTCCCTTCTTTTCTTAGGACTAGTCTTCCATCTGAACTCTTGATATTCATACAGATGGTTTTCTTATGTGTTAAGGTATTTTTAATTTTCCTGTAGGCAATGTCTTTCTTACCCCTAGTGATATATGCCTCTACATCATTACATTTGTCCTCTAGCCATCTCTGCTTAGCAATTTTGCACTTCCTGTCGATATCATTTTTGAGAAGTGCGTACTCTTCCTCGCCTGCTTCATTTACTGCATTTTTTTTCTCCTTTCATCAGTTAAATTCAATATCTCTTCTGTTAGCCAAGGGTTTCTACTGTCCCTCGTCTTTTTACTTACTTGATCCTCTGATGTCTTCACTATTTCATCTCTCAAGGCTACCCATTCCTCTTCAACTGTATTTTTTCCCGTATATTTGTCAATCGTTCCCTAATGCTCTCTCTGAAACTCTCTACAACCTCTGGTTCTTTTACTTTATCCATGTCCCATCTCCTTAAATTCCTACCTTCTAGCAGTTTCTTCAGTTTTATTCTACAGTTCACAACCAATGAAATGGAGGCCGGAGGCCGCATCTGCCCCTGGAAATGTCTTACAATTTAAAACCTGGTTCCTAGATCTCTGTCTTACCATTATATTATTTATCATCTCTTTGTTACTGTTATATAATATATGTGAAGTCTTCCAGTGTCTCTACGCCTCATCCACGTATACAGACCCTCTTTCACGATTCATAAACCTTGTGTTTGCTATGATTTAGTTATGCTCGGGGCAGAATTCTGTCAAGCGGCTTCCTCTTTCATTACTTATCCCCATTCCATATTCACCTACTACTTTTCCTTCTCTTTCTTTACCCACTGTCGAATTCCAGTCCCCCATGACTATGACATTTTCGCATCCCTTCACGATCTGAATAATTTCTTTTATGGCATCAAAGATTTCTTGAATCTCTTCATCGTCTATGGAGCTAGCTGTTATATAAACTGGTACGACTGTGGAAGGCGTGGGTTTCGTGTCTGTTGGTAGTAGCATACCCGCGCTCCTATTTTGTTATTCATTATTAAACCTACTTCTGCATTACCCCTGTTTGATTTTGTGTTTATAACTCTGCATTCACCTGAATAATTCCGTTGGAGTGGATGACATCTCTGTCAAGATATTAAAACAATGTGGAACAGTTACATCGATATTCTGTGTCTCATCAGTGATGCATCACTAACTCGAGGTATTTCCACATACCGGTTAAAATATGCCGTTGTCAAGACTCTCTACATAAAAGGGGACACGACGGATGTCAATAATTACTGGCAAGCATCCTGGCTATAGCATTTTCAAAAATTGGCGAGAAATTAATGTACTCAAGAGTGGTTAGCCATCTCAACAGTAATAAAATATTAGAAAATCACACTTTGGATTTAAAAAAAATCTGCTCCATTGCGAAAGCAATACACTGTTTCACTATCAACATAATAGAGCCTTTAAATAGTAAAATGTCACCAATAGGAATTTTTTGTGACTTATCCAAAGCATCTGATTGTGTGAACTATGACATTATGTTACAGAAATTACAATTGTATGCTGTAAATGGAACAGCATATGAGCTGTCTACGTCATATCTACAGAACAGAAAGCAAAAGGTTTCTTTGTATGGTTTAAGTGGCTTAAGGAAGTTTCCCACTTCTTCTAACTGGGGTGAAATTAGATAAGGTGTTACACAGGGTTCGATCATGGATCCTCTTTCATGGGTCCCCTTCTGTTCTTGATGTATGTGAATGACCTCTCTTCTTATCTGAAACAAGTATCTAAACTGAAACTATTTACTGATGATCATGCATTATTATTACTCCAGTAAAAGAAACTCCTATAGAAAATGATAAAAATGTATTAGGAAAAGTTATCGATTGTTTCCAAGCTTTTGGGTGTACATATAGATGAGAATCTTAATTGGAAAATTCATATTTTGGATCTCCTAAAGCGACTAGATTCAGCAGCTTTTGCAGCTAGAGTAATGCTAATTTATAGGATGTAGAAATTTGCAAGCTAACGTACTTTGCATACTTTCAATCTATGATGACATAAGGAATAATATTTTGGGGTAAGTCACCTCTTAGGCAAAAAGTATTCACTGCTCAAAAGAAAGTGGTTAGTATAACGTGTGTGGCTCATAGTCGCACATCTTGTAGGTGTATGTTTAAAAGATTAGGAATTTTTACACCAGCCTCACTGTACATTTATTATGTAATGAAATTTGTTCTCAACAACATGGACCAGTTTAAAACAAATGGAATACCAGAAGAAAGAAAGACTTACACCATACTCTGCTTAACCGCCTTTAGCACAGAAAACGATAAAATCTGTTAACTTTTCGATAAATTACCAGAAGAAATAAAGTGTGTTACACACAGCAGTACTAGTTTTAAAAGATGAATTATTGAATAGGAACCAATAAATTTATAGTTATAATGTATGCGCCATTTAAGGGAATGAGAAACGTAATAAATATTTTAAGCTTTTATAAAAATGAATGTGGTTACCATGAGATTGATCAACGGAACACGTAGCTAACTAGTTGACAAATAAAGAGCGGAGCATTACCGCACAAGATGGTTTAGTCTACACGAGAGCATTTGACAGTCAAGTATCACCAGTTGCAGACGGTACAATAGAGGTGTTGTGCGTACATCACAGTTTTATTACTAAAATTTCGGGAGAGCACTTTCACGGAAGAGTGGGACAACTTTTTACTTCCTCCCACTTGCATATCGTGGAATGAGCAAGACGAGAAAACGATAGAAGTTAGAGACAACACAGAGCCTTACCGATAATCATTCTTCCCGCAAGCCATTCGCGAGTGAAACAGGGAACGAAAAAATCTGTTATTGGTACCAGAAATAACCTCAATCACAAACCATTAGGTGAATTTTGCAGTGTGATGTAGACGTAGATTTTTATTAATGAAGCCTTGACCAGTGTACTTGCGGTTTCTACGAAAATACACGCTATCTCGCATTATTGGGTCTTTCTAATGATTTTACGTTATGTTTTGGAGAGCCAATGATTTACAGCATGTAAAAACTGTGGAAAACTCATGGTTGCACACAGCTATATTAACCAGTTTATTACAGAACCTGTTTCAATCATTAACACATCTTCACGTATATTGTGAAATCTTAATCGAATGTGTGATAACTCGTAAGCACTGTCAACCATAGTGACACGACTAGGCACAACTAGAGTTGTGATCTACCAAAACAATGTTTCGATAGTTTTCGTACACTACAGAAATGACGTAGTAATTGGTTGATTTATCGGCAGTATTGGTACCATTGGTAGGGAAAGAAACATAGTTGGATGTGTAAGATAGAAACTGGGACCCAATGATCTCTTTATTTTTTTGTTTATTTATTTTTTGTGCATATTTAGAACCGAACTTCATTCAGTGTAATGATTGTTATTTTTTGCTCAATAGAACGTTCCACCTTGTGATCAGAGACAAGGGTTTCCTTTTATTATTGATGACCAAGAAATTTGATTATTTAAGTTCAACGAAGTATTGGAGCGATGTTCGACAAATTTTTGTTTTGCGGTTTTCTTATTCTACCTCTTTGTTGGAGAAATTGCGTTTTCTAGCTCTATATCATAAATCTATATTGATTTCTTTGTTTGTGCTACAATATATCCTTCTGTTTGACGTCATAAATCAATACGTTTCAAGTAAAACCTGAATCAACAATTGTCAGTTTAAATTTTGCTACAAATGCTGTTTATTTTTAAGTAACAGAGTGGAGGATGTTTATGTAGAACAAAAATGTTCTGTATGTTACACGGCCCTTTACATACACTCACTCTCTTTCTAGATGGTTCTGCTTCCGGTTCTTATGGGAATCTAGCAAGACACTGAATGCCAATGTAATGAAAGTGACGTTGTAACTCCCGTCAGGTACGCAACCCATATAGCGTACAAGTGACACTGGTATGGCATCTGAACAAATCTACTATGAAAACTACCGCAATTTACGCATATGTATAACAGCTGCAGTAGTTTTCCAGTTCTAGGCACACCCCAACATCACCATATAACTATACTTCAGGAGCAGATCAACCATCCATCAGTTCTGTGGTAAAGCAACTGATAATGCTGAATACTATATAAAAAATAAGAAACTCATATAAATTTTCTGCAATGGACATATATCTATACTGTCTGCAAATATATGAAAAGTATGTTCTTAGATTTAATTAGAGAGGCAATTATAGTTTTCCTGGAAATAGGATAAATTCTTGCGTCCAAATTGGTTTCGTACCTGAAGACCAACGGGCGTAAAGCTTTGCGCAATGGAAACGGCAACAGAGTGGAAGCCCACTGTGCCAACCTCCTTTTCTTGCACTGGTGGCAGGAAGAGTCCATCTGAGCCGTGGTAAAAATTGTTCTTTTGAAGAGCGCGCCGCAGCGCTTAGTGTTAAGCAGTTGCCCTCCGTTTCTGGCGGTGGCGCCGCTGTGGTAATCGCTGCTTTGGTGTCTCCCTCTCGTGGGAGAGGGGAAAGGTTGCTTGTTCACGTGCATTTAATGGGCGCTATGTGCTCGCCAGTTGGTCAGTCTGGGTGAGTCTGGAGTCAGTCTGGCGTCAGTCTCTCGTCCCCACCTTGCTGGTCTGCCTCTCGTCGGAATTTGTTAGGCAGTTAGTGTCTTCCTGTCGTCCAGAGTGTCAGTATGTGTGTCGTGCGAATGAACCTTTAAAGCCGGTTGGATCGATCGGTTGGTCGGTTGCGCACTGAGACACAACATGACAAGTCCGTCGTGAACGTCGGCGCATGTGAGGTCGCCACGTGTGTCCAGTAGGCCGCTCATTAAGCGAGGGATAGTGGCTTCGCGGCCGACACGAGAGCAACAGGAGTCAACCCACGACATCAGTCTGGCCGATGCGAGCTGCGACGCTGACGTGTAACTGGTTCGTCGGGCGCTTCTGGGCCCCTTCAGTTACCATCTTGTGGAGCTTGGCTCGGTACTTGCCTGGTGCAGGGATGTCGTTTTGACAGTGGGCGCGTTTCCTCTGCGTGGTTCGGTCTGAGCCAGTACTTCTGCCGTCGTGTGTCTCGAAGTGAGTGGGAGACGCACCAGCAGTGCAGTCGCGACGGAGCAGCAGTCGCGGACGGATCAGCGGGCAGTCGGTCAGTTGGTGCGGACCAGGAAAGACGGGAGATCGGCGCGCCTTCCTGCTTCCGTTGATACGGCTGGCAGCGGACGGTTAGGGAGAGCGATTTGGGGGTGCTGCCCCAGGTCTTCTCGAGAAATCGCAGTTGATTAGAAGTTAAGTGATTGGTGATATGTTGTGCGATTTGCTCTTCTTAAACTCTACTTGTTTTCTTAGTCAGTCTCTCGTCCCCAGCTTGCTCGCCTGTCTCTCGTACGCATTTGTTAGGCAGTTAGAGTTTGTCTGTCGTTCGGAGCTGCCTCTGTCATGTTTGTCGAATTTGGCACGTTAACGAATTTATTGCTTGGAGTGTAAAGGCCCAATACCTGAAATATGTTTTGATCTTGCCTATGATCTTGAGAGGCGGTATCTGTGTACTGTAGACTATCTTAGAATTTTATATAACATTGCATTTTGTGGGCTTTCATTTATATGATCATTTTAATATATAAAGTTACCACCCTTTCACCGTAACACTTTTCTTAGAAGTTAAAATCAAGATACACGTTCGGTGGCAAAGTTAAGTTTTTAATTTTAGTGTTTTGTACCATTTCCCTCCCTCCGACGGGGTGCATAGTTGTGTGCTTGTGTGAATTGTTAAAATTTTAGTTTAAGGTAATCTGGTGTGCTGCAGATTTGCACCTGTGTAGTCTTTCAGAGCTGTTGTGAGCGGTCGTAACTACGGCCGTGTCGAAAGGGAGCGGCAAGGTTCTCAGCCCGAAAGCTCATGCGCTCAAAACTTTGTTTCTTTCTGTCTCTGAATAAATTGTAACTTGATATTTAGAGGGTGCTTTCTGCTTATAATTTTAAATGTTTCTTTTAAAAAATGCTTTAGGCACCATTAAAGTGAAAAATTACCCTTTTGGAATTTGCTTATGATTTCATCTGTTACTACCTGGCAACTACTTCCACTAATGTGATTAAATGTGTTAATGTTCTTGATGAATCTGTAGTAAATAAAGTAAATTCTTAAGAAAAAGTTTCGAAAGTAAATTCACGGTTCATCATTTCACTACCTGTCAAGCGCATACTACCTTAAATCGGACTATTGAATGAACAGAGTCAAGACAGAACGCACGAAGAAAAAAACTGATGGTTTAAAATTAACCCGCTATGGGGAGAAGTTGCGACAAACGACCAGAGAGTAGGACAAGGCCGCGTCAGCGACGCCGGCTAACGCTAGCTGTAAAGACCTTCCGACAGCTGACAACAATCGGTCCGTAATTGCCCGTGGCGGCGCTGCGCACGGGAGGCGCACCGCGCATGCGCCGCCGGCGGCGCGTGGTGGCAGGGCGGCCCGCGCCTCGCGACCAGAGGGTCAGTATGGGCGCGATCCCCGTCCGGGACATGTCGAGCGGCAGCGGGGTGCGCGCCGCCTGCTGCCTGCTGGCGCTGCTCTCGCCGGCTCTCGTGGGTGAGTAGCGAGCGCGCCGGGGACACGCGCCGAGCGCTGCGGCGGCGCGGGAGCCGCAGCCAGCAACAGACGTAGTAAAACTCAGCGAGGCTGCAGGACGTTTTCCTGCCTGTTAGCACGAAACATCGCGTCTGTATTATGTGCGCTGTCGAAGTTTTTTGCGAGGATGATTGACATCATTTTTCTTTCTCCCGACGACGCAAACTCACAGAAACAAGAATAACGTTACATTGTCTCTTGTTGTTTTGCAAATTCTTTATCAGGATGCACAGTCAGTGGACTGTGTAACAATATTGGTTTGGTTTGTTATTAATTGAAAACAGGAGGCAGAAGTAATACTGTAATATAAGTCTGAAACTTTTCCACAATTGTCAAATCCTTATATCACCCACGTGTGTACTCCCAGATACAGGTACACTGCTTCGCCACATGCAACAGTCACCGCAGAGCACGTATCACGTGTCTGTAATATTTAGCTGTAAAACTTACGATAAGCAGCTGTCGTAATCAGTCTCTATTTGTAGCTTCGTATACCAATCGTTTAAGTACGACGAAATCTGAGACGGCCGTTTCGGTTAAGAAAACAGCGAGGAAGTGAGGCATGAAAACAGATTTGGATACTTCTGACTGAGCTGTAAAGGGCTCACAAATGATTCCCTGAAATTAAACTAAGATTCGTTGGTAAGAATAAAATGTCACTAAAGTTCCAGAAGAGGCCGTAATCAAGATAAGGAATTAGTTTGACAACAAACATATTGTTGACATAAGACTGTGCTGATACACACACACACACACACACACGTTATCTTCTTCGACGCAATCGTTTTAATACTCCAATCACTGTCTCGTTTTTGTCCTGTGCACAATCGTTATTTCCTTACACACAAATAAGCGATTATATGTTATATCCTTCCACTTTCGAAGCACTGGTACATCAACAGGAACTTAACAGTGCAGACACAGTATGGGCTACACTTATGTATAACAAATTCCAATATCTGTTGGGGAATAAACTGCCGCTAAACTTAACTGTGCAAATGAAATTATTATTAACTGATTCCATGAATGGCTGTTATGCAGTTTATTACAGTACCCATCATTCTTGTTTCCTACGTATCTATTGAAACTGTTTTCTAGGAGCGAACTGTGACCTGCAACCCTTTGTATAGAATTGAACGAAACGTGACGAAATATTATTATTAGGCAATAATTTGAAGGAAACATAACGAAACACTCATTTATAGCTTAAGCACATTTGTTTGTATAGACGCCTAAACACTACGTGTTTACCCCATAACAAAAAATAACCTAGCATAGGGTATGTACACAACAGCTGTGATGCATTGCAACAATGGCTCCATGTGGCGACCACCAACGTGGTTTCATTATGTTTCATTTCAATTGTTACCTAATATTTGCACTGCGTTTCGTGTAACTCAATTCCTCAGGCAGAAGTGAATGAGTTAAACAACTGAATTGAAACCACAGTAGGGCGCGAACGGCATGCTTACGGGCGTGGGTTCCTATCCATAATATTATGTAATCACTCCACTCTACAAGTCCTAGAAGTTTGTAACGGGAATTTTCTAACACATTGTTAGATAATCGGTCTACATTCGCTTCAATTTACCCTCCATATGTTGTTCGCTTATAACACATTTCGAGTTATGTTGTCCACTTGTTGTCTCACTTATTATAAGACTAGAGATTTACATGTATTGATGATCACGCAGGAATTACCGTGATGATGATGGGAAGAATACGACTGGTGCTGTTATCTGATAAACGTGTAGCTATTTGATACTGATGGCAGTTATGCCGTAGCCCGTATGGATTCTCTTGAAAATGCCCTATTTCGTCACCATCTGCGGAGAACATTGTCAGACTCTTTAGATTGGATGTATGGCCTTTGCATTTCATTGCCCACTACTGAAAAAAAAAATTTAAGACATTCTGCCTTGAAATAGTGGCAGTTTACTGGACGGACTTTGATTAAACAAACTGATGAAAGCTGTTACTAATATGCTCGATTAAAAAGTCCTCTGCAGGTATCAAGTAATCACAAAATATGAATATTTCTTGTTTGCTATGCATGTGAAAACATAGTTCATAGAAGGATCTGGCAGTCTACACTGACAACAGGCATGGGGTAGGCATGATATACAAAAGAAATGAAATTCACATTCGTAGCGTACTAGGTGACATCATGGTCGTGCTGCACGGTTACTTTACCATTTAAACTACTACTTAAGAACGCATTACCCTTTTTAGTTTCATCCTTTTTTATGGGGCCTCCTGTTGTCACGTCCTTAATTCTGGAGATTGATGTAGTGGATCCAAAGCCTCTCCAGGGGGCGGCGGCGGCGGCGGCGCTTCTAAGGTTGTGTGTGACAGGAGTCCAGCTGCGCGACCTTGGTGCGCAACGAGCCAATCAGGCACTTACTGTTGGCCGCTGGCAGCACCCGCCCGCTCACTGGTCACGGGAGACGCCGCTCGCCAGAGAATTCCTCAGGGTCGCGACGTGTTACCAACAGCTTCTCGCCTGCTGTCAGGCTTCACACACGTGTACACGTTTCATAGACGATTCTTGTTCTGACCTTCACATGATAGTTATATGTTATTACTAATTCTAAAGCCTAACGAGACTACCAGCAAATATTAAAAACCGAATTTTAAGAAATAACTGGTTTACTCACTGTGCGCAAAAATGTTTGCCAATAGATAACTGTATTACTAAGTTTACTGCTGAGAGTATCTCCTTTATTGCTGTACTGAGTTATCAGTGCCTGCGTTCAGGCTCTAATCAAATGCTCCAAGCTACTGAGCTACTGAAACACTTCGTGTTAGTCTCGTTAAATACACACGATGAATAGCATATTTACCATTTTGAGTGCCAAGCCCGTAATACTGGTTTATCTTGAGTATTGGGAACCATGCTCTGCTAGCGACATTAATAAGCATTTCAAAGTAAGAGAAACAGTTTCATGTCGTTTCTTGAGTTTCTATCTGAGTGTCAAATAATAATGAGAATGGCCGGCGCTGGATTAAGGGCACTGGACTAAGAAGATGTAGATAAGTGACTGACATTAAAAAGTGTTAATTCTATGTGTGAGTGGTTCTTCCATCGTCGGTTTCTGCACAGATACAGTTCCCTCTCCACCGACACCTTCCCACCCCCTACCATATTTCTGATTCTACTAAATGACGTTGCATCACATGTGGACACATAGGGGTGGTTCCATGGCCTGCACATACCTGAGCTAAGGAGGTTTGTACGAAATTCCAGCATGCTGGAATAAATTTGGTCAGCAACTTCTGTTAATCAATAGAATGACAACCAGTGTAAGTTGCAAATTTTTGCTTTTTATTCGTTCGATGACTAGTTTAATGCCAAGAACCATTTTCAGATCATCGTAACAGAGTCGAAAATGGCATTTTAGAAGATGTCAGAAAAGTGCAATGAGTTACTTGCATGCACTGTAAATGTTTACTGGGCATTTCCGACATCTTCAAAAATGTCACTTTCGACTTTGTTGTGATTATTTGAAAATTGGTCTAGGCCCGAAACTTGTCATCGAATGAATAAAAAGTAATATATGCAGCTTGGACTGATTCTTCATTCTATTGAAGGAGTTTTTTTGTTTATCTACACATTTAAAGACAGAAGCGTACATTGCGTACAGTTCACGAGCTGCTTCAGGAACACATCGAAGAGGAATTTCAACGGTTGCTACAAAAATTTCTTTCACCTGTTCAAGGGTGGACTGAAGCAGACGGATGAAGTCTGGAAAATTGTAGTGATTCATTACGACACCTGAAAAGGTCTGGTACAGGACGGTCTGTGTTTTATATGTCAAGTGTGCAATCGGTAGTATTTCTATTTCGGTAGGCCTAACTGAAAAACGAGTTATTATCGAATGTAAGTTCATATAAAATTTCTTCATGTAGTGAGCCAGTCGTCATATTTCGTACTTCAGTAGTACACAAGTACATAGTTTCACATATGGCTTGCACTGGTGATCTGCACTACCTACCTCCCGAGACGTCACTGGTAGTAGCAGACACACAAAAATAACTACATAATACTAGTTGCTTTCGTCTCTGTCCCCGTAGCTGAGTGGTCAGTGCGGCTGACTGCCAATCGACGGACTGAGGTTCGATATATTTCTTCCCTCAGAAGGGCTGCGACTGGGCGCACGTAGCCCAGCTACAGCAACTGAGGAGCCACTGGACCTATTAGTAGTGGTTACAAGGTCAAGAAAGGCGACAAAGACCGGGAGATTGCTGTGCTGACCGCAGTAAACTCGCCTTCTGGGGCCTATGGTTATACGTTCATATTCGCACTGTGATTTGTGTTAAGTAAATTAACATTATGGGAAGAAAATGAAGCTGCGGTATATATGTACAGCTTAGGCTTTATTCATGTTCAATAACGAAACTCGTTACAAACGCCGTTTGCTTACTTCTTGTCGGACATTGCTTTATTTACAGCAGTTGATACCAATGTTTTTCCTTCATCTTTTCCACAGAGTGTAATCTGTGGACCGCACGTAAACTGTGATGTGTATTAGTGTGCAAATTAAAGATAAATTTATGAGGAAAACTATTTAGTTAATACGTGAGGAAATGAAGTGGAGTATTTTGGAATGATTTTTAACGCTTAATAGATTCGGCTACTTCCCTTCTACGTAACTATTCTGTTTTTGCTTGCGATAATTGGAATTTGTCAGAAGTATGGCAGGCTGCGGTACATTGTAAGGTGTCAGGAAAATCCAACACCTTCCATTAAAACCTTGACATGATAAGCAAATCCAATAGTATGTCACATAGCTCCGAATAAATCGTGACATTAAATTAACCAAAGTATTACGAGTAACGAGTGAGCAAATGGAGTACCACAGACTAACACAAGAATGCCTAAATGCATGTCGTACTTTCCCACCGTGAGACCGACGCAGTTCCAAGGGGAGAAACGAGAACAGAAGCCGAGAGCAGAACCGTGTTAAGCTAGAAGGCCCTACGATAAGGGACGGACTGAACACCCACGTCGGCAGCCTACTGCTTAGACAACCAACCCCACGTTTTAGCATGAGACTTTTACGCGTCTCTATTACGTAAAGGACCATCCCCCAGCCCATGTTACATGCTAGAGCCCTCCAGAAAAACAGTATAGATCTTACTATAACACAAAAAGGGCCACGCCCTCCAGAAGAACAGTATAGATCTTACGATAACGCTAAAAGGACCACACCAGCTGCACGTTTTAGCGTGAGACTTTTTAGCGTCTCTGTTACGTTGCAAACTTCAAAAACATTGCCCCACCACGAAAATTTTTGTAGGCGGAGCTTAAGGTTAACATTGAGACCCTGATTGGTTAGATGAAAACACAGCCAGATAGTTTTTTAAACCAACTTCGGTAAATTGTAGTAAGGAGAAGTTAGGACAGGAGTTGCTTCCGAGATGGCCAGGTGAGCGGAGCTGTACGCTGGCCGCTGCCCCCCTGAAGCTGCCAAAACACCGACAAGTTAATGAACGCACGCGATGCCGCATTTTTGAGCGCATGAGGCTTCACCCACAACTGCAGAAGTCTCATCTGTTACACCTCCTTTTTTGCGTAATACTTGTGTCGATCGTAAATTAAAGTTCATGGTGTTCACATTTGCCACTTGAAGTAAAAATCTGAAACGCGATGATTTCTCTGTTATATAATTATTGAGAAGCCACATCAGCCACTGTAAATTACGACAAGTTAGATAAGTAATTAAAGATAATTGAGGGTCAGTGTAGACCATTTTGATAGTTTTCTCTTTTGTGAAACTTAATTTAAACGTTGATTATAGATGTATATGGCATAGGTCATCCTTCGATCCATTGTAGAACTTGGAAACCCGTTTAGGGAATATTCGTTCACATTTTTGTTGAACGCAGTTAGTTTTTACCATCCTTTATTACAACTTCTCCTTTTATCAATAGTGCAATTTATAAACAATGTTTTGTGAGTAGAATAAAATTTCCAATGGTAAACTTAACTGATTTTTCGACGTTATTTTACCAGCTAACTAAAAATAGGAAAGCCTTGAACCCCTTCCACTAAATTTAGTTAGTATTAAGATTCTTTTACAGGGAGTGCAGTGGAGCTGACGCTGAGATCATTTATACCATCGCTAGTCTCACTGAATTCTTCTGAATTCTACATGTCATGTGTGGTCTGGAATCTCCTTACCAGCAACAGGTCCGAGGTTCAAACTAGTCAATTCCCTAAAAAAACACGCTCAGAGCGTCGTTGTGCGAAAGTGGTAGGGAGACACGATATAGAACAATCAGACACCACCATGAATGTTTTAACATCTTCAGGTTTTAATTATGCAGCTTTCATCTATTGCTGTATTGCTTATATGGCCTCGTGTCGCTTTGGAAAGTCATAAATGTAAGAAAAATTTTTTCTGGTTGTGGGAGCACGTCTTGCTATGAAAAATATGTATGATTCGGCTGTTAATACTGGCTGGTTTCATCAGGATATATACTTTTGGTATGTGCTTGCTGCTTTGTGTGTACTATTAGCTCCCTATCCTTGCAGCTGAAGTGACTTCGCGTCCTGCCATGGCATGTGATGATATATGAAAGTAATTTCCACCAGATTACCTTTCGTTAGGAAAGTGGATGCACTCAGTGAGATTTATATCTATAAAATTTGGCGTCGCTGTCACGGAGAGACGCGCTGAACCCCGTAGAGTGAGAACTCACCAGGAAACATGAGTTCATCATGTGAAGAACTGATGGTAAATTTCCGACATGTATTCCGCAGGATTTCCACTTACATGTTAGGATGACTTATTCGCCAGGTCAATTGTTTTTTTCTCATGGTGTATCCATTAGCCGAACGGCACCTGCGGTAAATATGGGCCCGGCAACGAACTTGTGACGTCACACTAGTTGTCTTTCACGACACACGTCTCGAATGCTCGGCTACGTCCGGAGCCAGGCTAGAAAGCAGTAGGTCAATGAAAAGGTACTCAATAAAGTAATTAACTTTGTCTCAAGTTATTGACAGTATGAGTCCATTTATATGCTCAGGTATGTAGTGTTAAACGGTCTCAAATAATAACTCCCTCTTTGCTGGAGACGGCTGCTGCAACTTCTAAGGCCGGCCAGAGTGACCGAGTTGTTCTAGCCGCTTCATTCCGGAACCGCGCGACCGCTACGGTCGCCGGTTCGAATCCTGCCTCGGGCATGGATGTGTGTGATGTCAGTAGGTTAGTTTGGATTAAGCAGTTCTGAGTTCTAGGGGACTGATGACCTCAGCAGTTACGTCCCATAGCGCTCAGAGCCATTTTGCAACTCGTAAGACCTATAATCTCTAGTGCTGTGACGTACGCCACAGCGTCCGAATACCTAGTTGGCACCGTGAGTTGAATTAGTAATGTGTACAGCTTACACTCGTTTTAGGTCGCAAAAACAGATATTTTGCTGGAGAAGAACGATCAGATTTAAAAAAAAAATAGTGGCTCTGAGAACTATGGAACTTAACTTCTAAGGTCTTCAGTCCCCTATAACTTAGAACTAGTTAAATCTAACTAACCTACACACACCACACACATCCATGCACGAGGCAGGATTCGAATCTGCGACCGTAGCGGTCAAGCGTGATTTTTAGATCCCGTTCCGAACGGCAATATAAATTCACGTTTAGAGAGAGTTTGGAGTTTCTGGTCGTCTGGCACGGCCGCATAAGCAGGGTTTTGTAATCGAAGGTAAGTACCAATCATAAAATAGACTACTTCATTTCCGAATTTCATTAGAACATTTTCTTGATGGACGTATAACAGAAATACCGACACACACAATCTTGTGAACGACTTTTTTGACCGGTAAACTAACAATATACCGATTCCTTCATCGCAAATCTCTCACTTACCATCATTCCTCCATTTTTGTATAGGATGTGGCCGGTAACACCTTAGAATAATATGTTTGTACTTCTTATGACTACGTCTCACATTAAGAAGAAACGCATCCGGCACTGCTGGATGTTTGCTGACATCTGTGAAAGTCGAGATTTGTTACTGACCGCTACACCACAGCTAAATGTGGTCTACATGTTGTTAGCCCATATCACTACTGTATACGAGACAAGTGTTGGAGACAACTGTCAGGTGTACTCCGCAGTTTTATACAACATACAAGTTGTGGACGCCACAGAATTGTGTTAATTACAGTCAGTTGTACCCTTGCCGCGTCTTGCTTCTAGAGTCAATCTATCGTGCGACATAGTTTCGTAGGAGGCCTACGACTATGACGTAAACTTGAGGAGACATACCTGCGATGAATAGGTCGCCAGAATAACTGTGACACGTTGTTCACATATTTTTATTACTCGAAACGCGTCAATTTCTGGTCAGCGAGCACCAGATATCCCAGAAATATGTTGAGCATTGGCATACATCTCATTAAACTTGTATGGTCAGTTTTGAAAGTTTATATCTTCTGTTAAAAGATTCTCGGAAATCCAAGTGCTCTATGAGGTTAACAACTTGTTATTGCAGATACCTTTAAGAGTAATTTTTAAAGTTATTCTGAGCGCTACATTAACGAATCATTCGTCTAATGGATGGTTTATTATTTTAGCACACACTGATGTGTAGCGCTAGAACAGGACTACCAGTGAACGAATTACCTAAAGATTCCTTTATTGGAAGGTGCAATTCTTGTGTCTGTAGGTTAACAGGTTAACCAGCTTCTAAGTCACTGTAGCAGGGGATTGGAATACATCTCGCCCGAGGGTCGCGAGAAATCTGCCAATTTTTCGAGGGTATCGTAAGGCATCCGGAGGAGTACTGAGCTTCTCTCTCTTGACCAGGAGTGGAAATTAACTTACCTTTTCGTACAAGTGCTACTCCTTACGAGTACGGCTCGTATTATCGACTAGCTGCGGCTGTCGCTGTCTGTGTTGTTACGCGAACGAAACGAACAGTCAAGCGTGGCGCGGCTGGTCTCATCGGTATGTTTCATTGAAGGGCTGCAGTTTAGGTTGACTTGCCGGAACATCTGCTTTAAGGTGATATTAAAGAAACTAACATGCCTAACTTCGGGTTGGAGTTTTTCCATAACAAGCGTATTCAGTGGAATACTCATGAAGTTGTATTTGGTCTTCCACTACATTAATTTAAGATTTTTTGTGTTTCTTTTTAATTTTATTTTGAAAACTGTGCATGCTTCATGGGGAAACACCGTAACGAGAAACAGAAAACTTTATCCTCGAAGCAAAAAATACGAGGCGTATCCGGAAAGTAAGATCCGATTAGACGCGAAATGGAAACCACTGTGAAAATCCGGTGGAGCTTAGCACACATGTGTTTGGTATTGGTTACAGTGTGCCTGTGTATCACTTCACGTCGCTCTGTCCAGTTCAAAGCACAAAGGGATTATGTAGAATTGCCTAAAACAACAGTGTCTCCCGCCTCGTATGTGGATCTGATGACAGATTTCTCCTGAAGCAATGCAGCCTACATAACCTAAATGTCATGCATTCCTTTCTTCAAATTCAAATGGCTCTAAGCACTATGCGACTTAACTTCTGAGGTCATCAGTCGCCTAGAACTTAGAAGTAATTAAACCTAACTAACTTAAGAACATCACACACATCCATGCCCGAGGCAGGATTCGAATTTGCGACCGTAGTGGTCGCGCAGTTCGAAACTGTAGCGCCTAGAACCGCACGGCCACTCCGGCCAGCGTTTCTTTCTTCAAGAGAAATTTCAGTCTCGTTCTGCAGCCGCAATGAAGACCTTCCTGCAGCGTTCTCCATGGGAAGTGTTTGATCACCCACGAAATAGTCCTTAATTGTCTCCCTCCATTGTTCATCTCTGCTCACATGAACCGTTGTCCACGAAGACATCATTTTGGCACAAACAACGGAAGGCAGACTAGCGCACAGAATTGGCTGAAAGCACAAGCGGCTACATTCTGTGACGAGGGTACGGGAAAGTTTATACAGTGCCATCAAAAATGTCTACGTCGGCCCAGTGACTATTTAGAGAGGTAGCTGGAAAGTGTGGCTAACTTGAACGAAGTACTGCAGTATGAAGATCAGTTCAGTGATAATATACTAATAACATGAATAGTAAATGTACTCCATTCTAAGGGGAGAGTTTCTTTACCATTTGTCATGAACTCCAGTTCAACTTTATTTTCCTCTTTATCAGTTTCCTGCTGTTGAAAACGGTTCATGGAATTTTTCAGAAAGCATTTGCCGCTTTTAACCTTACGAAGGTGTGCTTCATCGGCCAGTGTACTCGTATGTAAATTTCCTGTTTAATGAAAATACGAAATTCTTTTTCATAATTTTGAGGCTACTCGAAACAGACCAAGCAAACCTGTGAAACATTATGGGGTTTATTACCGTTATCTATTGACAAGACTATATATCAAAAAACCATCCATTCATCGGATTGTTACAGCGGTCACTGACAGCTACACTGACTGAGTGGCTAAAGTTATTACAGTCATCGCTTTCACCTACACTGTGATACATAGCCTTTCTCATCCAACGTCAGGTTACGGTGCAAACATATGTAGTCGTTTACGCTGTTGGTATGTGATTCTTGTGGAGAAATAAGGACGTTTTAAGGTCTTGTTGAAACGAAGTGAGGTCCATATAATCAAGGGTGTTGGAGATCGTATCATTCTGTCATGGAAGGTGCCAAATTTAGAATGGTGAATTAGTAAAGAACTGTATACAGAACTACGCCTATTTGTAGAATGACGAGTAACAATCACCACTTCTCGACATTGACTGCAGTGTGTGCCTCTGTCATGGCACATATGCATATTAAGCTTACACTGAATAGAACTATGTTCTGAGCTATTGATAGCTACGATATGTTTTCACCGTTTCTGGAAGAGGCAGTAATTCTGTATCAAATTATTGTACATGTAATCTTAAATATTGTGGACATAATTCAGTGTCTGAGTAGCATCAAACCATGGTTCGATATCCCATGGGCGTTGGTTTACCAATTCAGTGCACAGAGAAATTTCGGTGTCTTGGAAGGAAAGTAACTGTCAAAGTGTCACTATGGCCTAATTCAAGTCCTCGTGGAGAACGTACTCGTCTTTCATAGAACAACGAAATTCAACAAAACGAAATGAAGTTTTTGGATATGAAGGAGATATTGGCTCAGATAGGAGTAAACCCGATGGTTTCATCTCGACCGTAGCCATCTTCATGAGAAAAGATTGTATGAAGTCAGTGTACTAGTCTACGTGACTATTTACTTTTTTAAAATTTCGTTACTTTATGTTCTATATCAGCTCCTTTACTATATCTTCCTTTGCTCGATTCCATCTGTACTCTGAAAATCATAGCTTTCGAAATTTTTTGAAATGAGTCATATAGTGGTATGGTTATTGAAATATACAGCCCGGAAGAGGACTGACTATGTAATACGCCTTTTAGCACCAAGTAATTGGTCTCCTTTCTGTCCATCTCTTTCAAATCATTCTAACCACTTCTCTACTGCTTCTAGCCACTCATTTGTCAAATAGAGCAGCAATAAATGGTAAAATTTCTCGATGTTAATCAACGCGATGTCTTTAAGAAGCGACGTTTGTTGCATATGCCAAGGTTCAAACGGCTCTGAGCACTATGGAACTTAACATCTGAGGTCATCAGTCCCCTAGAACTGAGAACTACTTAAACCTAACTAACCTAAGGACATCACACACATCCATGCCCGAGGCAGGATTTGGACCTGCATCTGTAGCGGTCGCGCGGTTCCAAACTGAAGCGCCTAGAACCGCTCGGCCACAACGGCCGGAAGAAGACATCTATCCAGACTATCATACAGGAATTCAAAACTGCGTGTTACAAAATCAAGTGCTGAGTCATTAAAATATTTTAGTGAGTCAGTACTTCATACCACAACATGCAACATTTTACAGTCTGTAACGAAAGTTTACGGTTTGAAGATTTATTTTGTTTTACTTTGTGTGTCATGTTCCGTAGGACCAAATTAAGGAATACTTTTCTAAGGTCATGGAACGGGTCAGAACATTAAATTATAAGAGAAGAGTAATAACAGATTAAATGAAACGTATGTGAATTCTTTTCAAGCCGTAAGTTTAAATTAACATTATCAAATACTTTGTACAGGAATTTCCTTTTGTCTTAAATTTTCTAGGAGGAACGAGCAATGTGCAAACTTTTCAATTTAGACTTGAAAGTGACTCGATTGCTGCTAAAATATTTTAATTCTTTTGACAGTTTGTTGGAAGTGGTTGCAGCAGAATACTGCACGTCTTCCTGAACAATAGTCAAGGAGATGCTTTCCAAATGCTCACTGAATTTATGCCTGTTGTTAACTGATTGGAAGCTGCTAACTCTTGGGGACAAGCTGATATTGTTAACAACAAACCCCACTAAAGGAAATCTGTATTGAGAGGCCAGTGTCAGAATTCCCAGAGTAGTGAACAGGAGTCTACAAAAGTTGTTACCTTAGACCACACATTGCTCGAACCGCTCGTTCGTAGGCCAAAAAGCTCATTATGATTCAGAAGAGTTACCCCAAAAAATAATACCATAAGCCACAAGAGAATGAAAATAGACTAATTTTCATGGTGAATGTAACTTTTTTCAGATACTCTCCCAATGGTAAAGGAAACAGAGTTTTGCTTTTGAACCAGAGCCTCAACATGGTCTTCCCACGACAGCTTACTATATCTGAACGCCTAGGAATCTGAACTCTTCACTCTCATTTATCATATGCCCATTCTGTGTAATCTAAATGTCACTTTTTGTTGAACTGTGAGTTAGGCACTGTAAAGGCTGTATCTTACGGTGATCTGGCATTTTCTCGTGATCCGGACAAGTAAAGGTCACGTTTAACTCAAACCTACTTTCGAAAGTATCATATTGCCATGCGCTAAGAAATAACGTAATTATTTATGCTAAAATGTATGTAAATTTATTTACCGTGACCCTAGGCAGATATGGTCTTGAAACGATGATTAAATTCCATGTGGATGCCTACAGGACCCTGAGACTAGAAAAAATAACGAGCACCATTTCGCAGCACAAGCCTATCGTAGAATAAAATTTTGTTCTGGTCCGTGCATGCTTCTTTAACGTGTCTTTAAAGATTTAATGGCGGCTTTAAAAGACGAAAGCGTGTTTTAATTAATGGCCGACTCAGTCGCTTAATACATGGAAGGCGGTCCTACTTTTCATACACAGCTTGTCAGAGCGGAGTTTTCAACACTGCAGTCCGTATTTACTTAAGAAGAATCTTTCTCCCCCACGCTCCTCACCTCCAGCCCTCCCTCGCGCACTCCAGCTCCTTCTCTCTTTCCCTCTCTTTTCCTCCCTCCTTGGCGATTTTTATTCGCGAATGGTTCAGATTCACGTTCGCACAGGTAACGGTAAGGGCCTTTTCAGTGGTACATTCGTGCACAGGCGAAGCCAAATTGTCGCGTTTTATGTCGTTTGCGAGATACGTAATTTGCTTAATTGCCGCAATAACTGCGCTTAATGAAGTCTTTAATTATTTAAATTGTAACTCTAAAGTATGTGTTTATTTGCCGGATAAGATTCAGTCCATCCCACTCTCTCTGTGAACGAAGCATTAAAAATTCAACTCGGGAAGTTTGCTGGTTGATCTCTCTTGTTTTTCTAATAACATACCTCACGTCTTATCGTATTCCTCATGTCTTATTGTATTCACTGGGCAGCACATGTTGCAAGGGACATATAAGTTTTTAGATAGACTCTTCGTGTATGACATAGTATCACATTCAAATGCAAATGTGAAGCGGTTTAGTAGCCTACATTTGTCGTATCTGTCTAGTAAGCGTCATTCATATCTCTGCCTGCTGCTCACATCCCTCACATCCATCTACAACGGCCAATGGAATTGTTCAAAGTATGATTTACTCCTATAGGGTTTCGACGTTCTCGTTACCGGACGGTTTAACTGGTAGTGCTTCATGGTCAGCAAATTCATTTTCAAATAGTCGCTGCCGTGCTGAAGGATATTACATCACGTTTTCGGATACGTGCAGTCCATCTGGAATATGTATGTGAATAGTAACGTAAGCCGGTCGCTGTGGCTGAGCGGTTCTAGGAGCTTCAGTCTAGAATCGCGCTGCTGCTTCAGTCGCAGGTTCGAATCCTGCCTCGGGCATGGATGTGTGTGATGTCCTAAGGTTAGTTAGGTTTAAGTAGTTCAACGTCTAGGGGACTGAAGGTCTCTGATAGTCCCAAAGTGCTTAGAACAATTTGAACCAACTGAATAGTCACGTAAATATTATCACTATTTGAATGTCTGCAATGTGTCATGCAGGTTATCGGAAGACGTGAACACGTACGCAGTTCATGAGTTCGTATGAAATATCAATGTGAGATAAAATGCACGCCAAATGACGATATTTCATGACTCAGTGAACATGCACGTTCTTCTTGTATAGTGTCGCGATTATTGCGCACGCCCTTGTGAGCAGGAATTGAATGCTACACACATATTCTGATATGCATGAGGACTGAACATACATACTGCAAAACTATATAGATCAGGCAAAGATAAAATTGTCTTTAGAACACGCCAACAGTTACAGTTAACATATGTGTGGTTATGAACTGTGAACAGTGTGGCCCATATTTACGTTATTTTTTCTGTTCTCAGCAGACGAAATATTCTACCAGATATTCGCATGAGTGATTCCAGAACGTCTTCTGACCTATCCTAGCCATTAGTAAACCACAGGAATTCATGGTGCTGGCAGGAAAGGAGCACATGGCTGAGCGTGTCCTGGCAGAACAGTTGCAGCATTCGTTATAATGCGTTTACTGATATAATGACCTGCCAGTTCGCTTACAAATCGTTCAAATGGCTCTAGGCAATATGGGACTTAACAACTGAGGTCATCAGTTCCCTAGAACTTAGAACTGCTTAAACCTAACTAACCTAAGGACATCACACACATCCATGTCCGAGGCAGAATTCGAAACTTAGACAATAGCAGTCGCACGGTTCCGGACTGAAGCGCCTAAAACCACTCCGCCACCATGGCCGGCAGTTCGCTTACAGTCTACAATTTCCTTCGCAGTGAGTTCCGGAGACATCTTAGTTCTAAAGCGCATCTCTCCTTATGCAGTGTGACTAAGAAGTAACTACCCGAATGCTACAGTGCTACAGGCTTACGTACTCAAGTCTTGTGCCATTGGCAAGATTTTGTACAACCTTCAACTGATTTTGTGGAAATTTTTACTGTGTATTACTGGGACAGTTTGAATTTTGCTCCGATTGAATCAGTTTTTCGAAGTCATTCGCAGCCTCGTATCCTACAGTAAGTTGACTGCCTGTGCCAGAGTATGGGTTTTACTAGAGAAACACAAAAGACAAGGCTGTTTCACTGTTGTCCGATAGCAAAACTGTGTTTACTCCAAAAACACAGTACGGAAGTGCTAAACTTTATGGAAACGTATGCCGTGACACGTATCTGGACATTTTGAACGTTCTACAAATTTCTTGCTATAACTTCTAGACGCCTCTCATTTTATTTGTAAAACACAATTGTATTGTCAAAGTCTCAGATGGCGTCACTCTGTTTACATTCATTTATATTCTGCACTAACACCACTGATAAAAATAGTCGATGGTCAAGAGGTTGCTCGTTGAAGAATTTAAAAAAAAAATGTATTTTCTCAGTAATCCTTACAGTCATAATATTATTCGTCCTGCAGAAGGATGGATCGCGAAGTTAATTACTTTCATTTTATTTCAGCTACGTGTTAAGAAATAATGACTAGCGGTGGCAGGTATGTTACGAAGAAAGCTTCCGCGAATAGAACCGTGTCCATATGAAAATAAACGATTATATTGCAAAATCATCTCTGTTACTAAGTTCAAATATAGCGGCATAGAACTTATATCCTGATAACATAGTGACGTCGATAATCAATGGCATGAATAGAAATTTCGGTACCTACAACTCCAGACGGGATACAAGTACTTCTTCGGCGTCGGAAAGAGTGACTTACGATGTGACAAAAAAAAAAAAAAAAAAAAAAAAAAAAAAAAAAAAAAAAAAACTTGTCAAAGACGTAAAATACCTCACTGTAACCAGACAAAGAGATAATTGGAAATGATATTGCACCGTACTCGAGTATTTTTATTTCGTTAATCTGGACTGTTCAAGCTGGTGGAGGCTCTGTAATCGCGTCGGGTGTGTGCAGCTGGAGTGATATTTGACGCCTGATACATGTAGATACGACTCAGCAGGTGACACGCACGTAAGTATTCTGACTGATCACCTGCATACAATTTACGCCCGTTGTGCATTACGACGGACATGAACAATTCGAGCAGGACAATGTCATACACCACACGTCCCGAATTGATACACAGTGGCTCCAGGAACACTCCCCCGAGTTTAAACACCACCAGAATCCCCTCACATGAAAATTACTGAGCATATCTGGGATACCTTGCAACGTGCGGTTCAGAAGAAATCTCCAACCCCTCGTACTCTTACGGATCTGTAGACAAGCGTGCAGGATTCATGGCGTCAATTCCTCACACAAAGTCGAGTCCGTGGCACGTCGTGTTGCGGCATCCCTACGCGATATTAGGCATGTGTGCCATTCTCTTGGGCTCTTCAGTGCACAAAATGAAAATACATAAACATAACAGCACTAATTGTATATCTTTCAAAATACTAAGATACTATGACTAACTGTGATTCAGTTTCAAAGTTTGCCTCTTACACCTAAAGCAGTTACCACTGTAGCATGGTAGCCCCGGAAGATTCAACATCACGTTGGTGAATCCACATATTTCCAGTGCTTCCTTTCCTGCTTTGAAAAATGGTTTAAATGGCTCTGAGTACTATGGGAATTAACTTCTGAGGTCATCAGTCCCATAGAACTTAGAACTACTTAAACCTAACTTAAGGACCTCACACACATCCATGACCGAGGCAGGATTCGAACCTGCGACCGTAGCGGTCGCGTGGTTCCAGACTGTAGCGCCTAGACCGCTCGGCTACTCCGGCTGGCCCTGCTTTGCACAGAAACCGTAGTGGTACATGTGGACCTTGTCCTTGGTGGTTAGGCGGCCAAAGACGTCCTCTGTGTTCACTTCTCCCAGCTGGAACTGTGTCGCTGCTACCGCGTTTCCGTTGGATTTTTGATTGGATGTAAGCAGTCGCGGAATCCAGCGGACGACGACATTTGTCGTCTAGAAGACGTGGTGCAAGATGTTGAAATGTGTTCCATGACAAATTTTCCACAGTTTACTTGACTGTGATACTCAGGTCTCAGAGCATCAGAGCACCAGCGTCTCGACCTCTCGTGCGATTTCCTGCTCTTCTCTGAGAAGACTTGTTCGATCTCTCAGGCGTCTACATCACCTAACCCCTGCATAATATAAGAATGCAGTGCTGCCGCACTCTTCCACCCACTCATCGTATACTGTATCAACCAGCTTGTTCCGTTCAGAGGAAGAATCTTACTTTCTTTTTAAGTTTCATCTTACTATCGGAGAACTATCCTAACTTCCCCTACTTAAGTTATTATTAATGTTTTTAATAACAGTAATGTTCCCAATATATATTTCACTGTTGAATTCAGTGTTCACTCTGTTCCAAAATAAAAATAAAGGGAACTGCCTGTAGAGTCTGTGACTCCGGCTATGTCCATTGTCAAATAAGTAGCATTCTGAGAGGGACAACATTAACAGACTTTCAGAATTTTATCGGCATCCATACTCTTCTTTGTACATTGTTTTTTCCTTTGACTGAAGTCGATGATGGCTCGTATGAACATAAAACAAGAAAATCATACATCGTCTTGCCTAGCTGCCCACAGTAGAGCATTGCTCTTGTCAGTGAGCAGCCGACAGTTATCTGTGGCATAGAAAATAGAGCAAACTCTTGCTAGACGCATCTGTCTCTTAGCCGATGTTATCATAAATAATGTAGTATGGTCTTTCAGTTGTTGGTACACTTTCTACTTTGTACATTACGATAAATGCTAAATATAACTGTACTGTTCATCTTCTGAATCTTTAATGCTTGTATCTTGTAGTAGAAATTCTTTTTTCCTTTTTTTAACCTAACGAAGGAATTCCTTCAGATACTTATTAAATGGATTATGACAACAAAAAATCTTCTGCAGAATAACTATTATTTTCATGTTTCACTGCGGAGAAATCTGATTCAAAGAAATCAGATCATTCTTGCTGTTAAAGAATGGCTGTCCTTTATTGCCTTTATTGCCTTCATGAAAATCCGGTCTGAATTTCAGCTATTTTTGTCTTTATCGATGTTAAGATCTCCACAATCGCCTTAACTCGCTCCCTGTAATTTCTTTTTCTTTACACTATAATAACGTATCACACACTAGAAGAGCTAAGCTAATGGTGTTGTTCATGCAGCCAAGTCCATTTTGTACATGACAAACAGAGCCGTTTCTGCATCTGTAGCAGTTATATCCAGCATCTACTGTGAGGAGTAGCTATTTTTTCTTTAACTGCAGTAATTCACTTTTATTCGAGAATGTTAAGGGGAAACGACACTATGACAGATGTACTCCAAGACGTAACACATTGTAGAGTATCGTGGGCTTACGCCTACTCGGTATGTAACCCATATTACTTACCCATCATGCTGGCAGCATCCATCTTTACATATAATATTCGAGAGCTGGCAGGACACAGCCTGCACCACCAGACGTCGCCGACGCCACGGGCCTCTTCCTTACGCCAGTCACGTGACAGGATGCTAGAACCAATGGTATCCAGGCGCCGAGCGCTGTACTTAGGCCGGAGAGACGAGTTCACTGCTAGCGTGCTTCCTGGGCTAGACGCTGAATGGTTACGCATTTTCTCAATCAGGAGCTCATTCCGGGGTCGCCGCTCCGCTATCACCGCCGTCCGAATCAGCCTTCTCGTCCACGATCCTGAAGAGGACGGGTCCTTTACATGGTGACCAATTGGATTTGCAATAATTCTGTGATTACCATTAATTCGGCCTTGCGGGACAGAAATTTTTCCTGTGGAAACTGCTCTCTCCCAGGCCCTGTGTCTACACGTATCAAGAACATCAATCAAACTTCGTTCTACCTTACAAGTGTCACGAACCGTTAATTGAGCGTGAAAGCCTGCGCCAAGGTTATCCACACCGTGGAGCTCCGACGGGTTACTGAATGCGCCTCAGCACCAGAAGGAAACGTAGCGGACACTCATCCCATCATTACAGCGAGCCCGAAATCTTGTGTTGCACCTGAAGCAACAACTGTCAGGGAACATCCTCACAGCGAAAATGCAGCTGCAACCAGGGGGCAGCGTTGTGGGGAGCCTGGGCGATCTTTCATGTCTAATTGCGGCAGTCCTTAGGCTACGACATTCGGGCATTTGGTCGTAAATTCCACCAACATGTCAACACTTGATCGCCCTACCTTCTGACACTTGATCAGTATTTCAGGGAAGAAGATGCAAAAGGAATCAGAAAATAAAATTATTAATAGGGCACTGTACAATGTGTCTGGGACGTTGTGTTAAGTCTTGGTTTATTAATGCTGCCAACGCTGCTTCCTAAAGAAGGACACTGTGCTCTGAAGGTAGTTATCAAAGTAATACTGGTCAGCAAATATAAGTAAAAAGAAACTTGGTTTGCTGCAAGTTATGTTTTTCACAAAATAGGTGATAACGACATGTAAGGGAGTTAAATACAAAACATCGAAAGGAAATACGTACATCTGCATATATACAACTGGAGTTATTTATGGAAATGATGTTAAGATTAATACTAAAGTTCCACAGGAGAAAACAAGGGTAAGTAGCGTACATTTAACTATCATCGAAAAAATTAAGGTTACTTAACTATTTTTTGTTTTGTTTTGTTTTCCAGTCGTATATGCAATCCTACTTGATTCTGAAATCCTCACGCCACAGTGCAGTGGTATGTCTGCATGTACATACAGTCTCTGAAAGCCACTGCTAGTAATTTCCTTTCCTGTTCCACGCACAAATAGAGTGAGTGATAAACGGTTCCCTGTATTCTCCATACGAGCCCAAATTTCTCTCATGTTATCTTCGTTGTCCTAACGCGAAATATATATTGTCGACAGTGGAACCGTTCTGCAGTCTGTTTCAAATGCCGGCTCTCTGAATGTTCTTAATAATGTTCTCAAAGTAGTGTCGCCTTCCCGTTTGAGTTACCAAAGTGTCTCCGTAATACGTGCGTGTTGTTTGAACCCGCCGATAGCAAAACGGCTCTGCGCACCATGCGACTTAACTTCTGAGGTCATCAGTCGCCTACAACTAATTAAACCTAACTAACCTAAGGACATCACACACACATCCATGTCCGAGGCAGGATTCGAACCTGCGACCGTAGCGGTCTCTCGGCTCCAGACTGTTGACTGTAGCGCCGATAGCAAATCCAACAGTCCACCTCTGAATTGCTTCAATGTCTTCCTTTAATCCAACCTGGTGCCGATAGCGAACGTTCTAGCAGTACTCAAGAATAGGTCACATCAGCGTCCAATATGAGGTCGCCTTCCCTACCACAGTTCTCACAAGCTCGTTCCATCTCATATCGCGTTACAACTCGATATCTAATCGAAGTGGTTGTGTCAAGGAGCACTCTACTAGTATTAAATTCGAACATAGAGGAGCCAAAACAAAACTGACAGGACATTTGCGTTATTAGTGCGTGTGCCACGTACATAGGTGGAGGATTGTGGGGGAAGGGGGAGGGCGGAATATTTATTTGCACCAGGATAGGAATGTACTTGCTACCAGACAAACATTCTGACATTGCTTCGTACTGTGTGGAATATACCGATTTGTTAGGTATTGGTAGCTTTTACTGTTTAATGACAGTGCTCTACTAAGACTATTGTACTCAAAACAAATGGCATGCTCGGAACTAGTGTACCATAAGGCTGTTTGGCCAATAGTCCTGTAATCTCTGAAATACTCCATGTCTTCCATGTCAGAATATTAGCATCTGGAAAAGCTTCAAGGCCACCATAATCTGCTTGATTGCCCCACACTACAGCAAGTGTGAGCCAAGTACTACCTCCAAACACTGCCTGTACATCACAGGTAAAGTTCAGATGCAGTCCACGAAAAACATTGTGGCCTCCAATTAACTGCTGCTTATTAAATTGACCAGCAAGGTCTATATCAATAGCCTTCAAGCTGCGATACACAGGTACACTGCACCGCCAGCGACGACGCCATGCACGTCGCAGAGGCATTGCTGTGGCACTTTAACACAAGTGGCCTTGAAGCTTTTCCAGATGCTAATATTCTGACATGGAAGACATGGAGTATTTCAGAGACTACAGGACTATTGGCCAAACAGCCTTATGGTACACTAGTTCCGAGCATGCCATTTGTTTTGAGTACAAGAAAGAAGAAAAAACTAAACGCTGTTGAGTACTTGTTTATATGGGCCAAAGTTGGCCATGGTAATTGTAAAATAAAGATTAATGGTGATTGTATGATATGCCTCTGCGACGTGCATGGCGTCGTCGCTGGCGGCGCAGTGTACCTGTGTATCGCAGCTTGAAGGCTATTGATATAGACCTTGCTGGTCAATTTAATAAGCAGCAGTTAATTGGAGGCCCCAATGTTTTTCGTGGACTGCATCTGAATTTTACCTGTGATGTACAGGCAGTGTTTTGAGGTAGTACTTGGCTCACACTTGCTGTAGTGTGGGGCAATCAAGCAGATTATGGTGATTTAAACCCACAAACTGAAACATGAACAGGGCACATATTAACAAGTTTTTCTGCAAGGCATTATCAAGGCTCAGACAGTGCAATTCAGTTATAAACATTTTCCTGTTTGCAGCTCAGTTATGGCGTAGTTTTGAGGCAACGCTTCGACAAGTTTCTGTACTCGTTATCTTCAGTCGAAGAAGCCTGAAGATGACGAGTAGCAAACTACATATGCGGTTAGGTACCTAGCGACGCATGCCGGAGAGTCGGAGTAACAAATGAAATAAGTAACACGTCTGAATTGTATAACCTGTACAACGACGCATACAGGTAGGGTACAAGGCTCCGGATGTGGAAAGCCAGTGGTCCGGTCTCTTCATACAATATAAACAGTTTTGTTTGTTCACAACCGTTTCACGTAGATCTTAAGTTGGCACTTTTAGTACAGAACCAAATAGTGTCATCTGTCATTTTATACATAAAATATTCAAGACATCAACGGAAACGCCCTTTAAAATTTTACCACCAATAGAAACCCATCTGTAAAAGCAACAGCCTTTACACATTCAGAGAGTTGTAAAACAAAGGGTTTTGAACAACAACCAAAGATTAATAAAATCTTATTTACCTAAAAGAAAACGCAACTTGAACAAAGTTTGCGTCCATAAATGTTTACAGGGAAGGGTAAATAATTTAATTAAACTACTTGAATAAAGAAGAAGGCCCATCAGAATTTGCAGAAAACAAGTTACAAAAGCAAAGGCAAGTTATTTACAAGACATGCCCCTAAACATTGGCGCCTGACGGATACGACATATTCAGTATCAGCAGTTAGTACAAAATCCACTGGTTTGTACAGCTCCCTTTCCAGCTAAAATTAATACACACAAACATCGATGCAGAATTCTGCAACAAAAAAAAAGAAGTATAAATACTCACGCCGTCGCATGGAAAAGCAATAACGCATATTTCAATAAGTGTCTCCCTGTGACAATTTACTGCACATGAACTTGCGAGTACTCATTAATGAACTGCACACAGCTGACTGCGAAATAATAAATACTTAAAAAACAAAGCAGCAGTTTTGGCCTGCTCACATTAAAGGCAAGACAGGACGAATCTGTTGAGTTCATTATTCACAATAGCTTAATTTAAACCCACAAACTGAAACATGAGCAGGGCACATATTAACAAGTCTTTCTGCAAGGCATTATCAAGGCTCAGACAGTGCAATTCAGTTATAAACTTTTTCCTGTTTGCAGCTCAGTTATGGCGTAGTTGTGAGGCAACGCTTCGACAAGTTTCTGTACTCGTTATCTTCAGTCGAAGAAGCCTGAAGATGACGAGTAGCAAACTTGTCGGAACGTTGCCGCGAAACGACGCTTTGACTAAGCTGATAATCTGAGAAGATTTCATCGTAGGAGAGAAAGCCTGCGCTCTCAAATGGTACTTTTCAGTATGTTGAGATAAAGCTTTCCACGAACAGTCGCTACTAATGATGCACGATCAATATCTTAACGTGAAATAGACCATTTATCCAAACGTACTGAGAGGATGAAGGCAGCACGATGCGGTACTTGCACCACGACTTTCAGCGAAAGCACACCGCGTCCTCCCGTTTAACTTGTGATCGCCTATCGCCGGTTCCAGACTGTTATCCTCGCTGTCTGTCCATACCCGTCAACGTCAACAGGGTCGTGGCAGCCTTCTGGTGCCCTCGGCTGCTCTCCCGACCTCATGCATAAGCCAACTGCCTCTTTTTCGCGCAAGCACTGTCTTGAAAATGTGTGTGGCCCTGGTGTGCACCGTCCCGCCTCGTCAGCAGGAAGCTCAACTGCTGCGCCAGGCACGTACAGGTGAAACAACAGATCGTTTAAAGGCAATACCATCATTTTTCTGTATTTTGTTTATTTTCGGTTAAATAATCCATTTCCAAAGTAAGGTGTAAATTTTATTCGTAAAA
Source organism: Schistocerca gregaria (assembly GCF_023897955.1). Taxonomy (NCBI): domain Eukaryota; kingdom Metazoa; phylum Arthropoda; class Insecta; order Orthoptera; family Acrididae; genus Schistocerca; species Schistocerca gregaria. Next base: position 623,983,427 of record NC_064923.1, read on the forward strand.
TTTTCGTTGATTTGAAATATTACGTTCTACAAAATGGGAAAAGAGGTCAGTGCAATTTTAATAAGAATGACGACAGAAACGAGCAATAAACACAAGGAAAAAGAATTGGCGCTGAATTGCTGAGACAATAATGTCGCTGTTGTGTGTCGTGGCCTAAGGTACGCCTGTACGTGAAGTGGACAAGACTTACCGGACCGGCCGGCCGGTGTGGCCGACAGGTTCTAGGGGCTTCAGTCTGGAACCGCGCGACCTCTACGGTCGCAGGTTCTAATCCTGCCTCGGGCATGGATGTGTGTGATGTCCTTAGGTTAGTTAGGTTTACGTAGTTCTAAGTTCTAGGGGACTGATGACCTCAGATGTTAAGTCCCATGGCGTTCAGAGCCATTTGAACCATTTCAACTTACCGGACCAGGTCCGTACAGTAGTTTCTCACTGTCGTCGTCAGACATCCGTTGTATTCCAAAAGGGTGGCAACTCCAATCTGGAAATATTTTTGCTAATTAACGATGCAGAGAAGCATAATGGTTTGCTTTAAAAGTTAAAGATTTGTCTCCAGTTTCTATGATATAGTAAAAGACTAGTTACGGTAGCAGTAATACATTATAAGCTTAACAACAGTTCATTCATACTGTAGCAGAATACTGGCCATTTTTTTTGGTAGTATTCAATCATCTAAAATTTTTCGTAAAAAGCAGCAAATTTACATAATTCAATATCTTTGTTCTTTGTATGCTTCAATGTTTTTTGGAGTTTTAAGTTTATTACAATATGGTTGAAATGGCTCTGAGCACTATGGGACTTAACGTCTGAGCTCATGAATCCCATAGAACTTAGAACTGCTGAAACCTAACTAACCTAAGGTGGCTTGAGGAGTATGGATGTAGATGTAGATGTAGACATCACACACATCCATGCCCAAGGCAGGATTCGAACCTGCGACCGTAGCGGTCGCGCGGTTCCAGACTGTAGCGCCTAGAACCGCCCGGCCATTCCAGCCGGCAAGTTTATTACAGGAAATAATAACAATAAAAAACCGAAAATAGGTTATTCCAGAAACAGATTATTTTGAGCTGTTTTAACAGTCATATTAAACTGGCGCGAAAAAAAAACCAATATAACCTAAATACGACGGTTTCAGCGATAACCGCCTTTTTTTGTGACGCTGTATCAATACGAACGCACCAGTGTCTCACGAAACTGTAATGATGAATTGCAGACATCGGAAACGTGTTTTCGTCTGCATGAGACCGATTACCGGCTGATGTAGCGCGAAGCCCTTGAGGTGACGGGGCTCGCTCACGCCAGGTAGCCCGCGTTTCCGCGTCCCTGACGGCCGCTCGCGGGACACGCGGCCAGTGCTCGCGGCGTGTCGTGCTGCGCGCCTCGGCGACCCCGCATCGATTCCTCGCGCGGGTCTGCGCGGCCGGCGGCGATGGCAGATTGCGCCAAGGACGGCCGTAATTGCCGGCCAAATGCGCCTCTGTTTTCGCATTAGCGCCGCCGCCGCCGCCGCAGCCGCCGCCACCGACGGCTCCGCGCGGCCATTTGCTCCCGGCGCTGGCTCGCTAATTAGGAAACGCGCGGCCGTGTCGTCGAACACGGGCGTCCGGGGTGCGGCCGGCGTGTACTGTGTGTACTTCGTCGCATTAGCCGTGTGTACTGAAGAACGATGGCTACCTGCTGAGGCACTCCACCCTGCTGCTCGACGTGGATCTGGAAGGCTCCGATTCAGACAAAGCCTTACTATTACAGAGAACAGTGAAAATGCTCGGTAAACCACAGACGACATAGTGACCTGTGTTCCAAGACACAGGTAGATTTCAATTAGATGACATCATGAATTCTGACGAACGTGGACTCAGCTGCCTCGCCGCAGGCCGCACAGCAAGCGGCATCAGTGAGAAGTTACAAAAAGACGTTTCAAACACTATTATGGCAGAGATTCCGAAATCAGATATTGGATTGTAAGGCGTACCCGGTGAAAGGTATATAAGCAGATCACAATATATTAGCCATGAATGGCAGGCTGAAGTTTAAGACAATACTTACGAAAAAATCAATCCTCAAAGAAGTGGGATATGGAGGTACTCAGGAATGAGGAGATGCTTTTGAAGTTCTCTGAGGCTATAGATATAGCTACAAGATTAGGTTAGTAGGCAGTTAAGTTGAAGAGGATTGCTTATCTGTAAAAAGGGTAGTGACAGATGTTGCAAAGGAAACCGTCGGTACAAAGAAGATAGTTTTGCAACGGAACCATGGGTAACAGAAGAAATCAGCTGGCGATGACAGGTGGAAGTACAAGAATGTTCTAGGAAATACAGGAAAACAGACATACTAATTACTTATGACTTAAATAAATACAGAATGCAGGAAAGCTAAAGCGGAATGGCTGCATGAAAAATGTGAAGATATCGAAAACGAAATGATTGTTGGAAGAATTGACTCAGCATGTACAATCAAAATAACCATTGTCTGAAACTAAAATCAAGGGAGGCAACATTTAACAGTGCAATGCCAATTACACTGTTAAATGCAGAGGAGGGAGTGGATATATGGAAACAGTACATTGAAAGGCTCTATAAGTGGAGGACTTGTCTAATGGTTGGTTGGTTGTTTCGGGGAAGGAGACCAGACAGCGTGGTCATCGGTCTCATCGGATTAGGGAAGGATGGGGAAGGAAGTCGGCCGTCCCCTTTCAGAGACTTGTCGAATGATGTGATAGAAGAAGAAACCGGGCTCCAAATGAAAAGAGAGTGGTTCAAATGGCTCTGAGCACTATGGGACTTAATATCTCAGGTCATCAGTCCCCTAGATCTTAAAACTACTTAAACCTAAGGACATCACAAACATCCGTGCCCGAGGCAGGATTCCAACCTGCGACGTAGCGGTCGCGCGGTTCCAGACTGAAGCGCCTAGAACCGCTCGGCTACCACGGCCGGAGAAAAGAGAGTGGACTAAGTATTAAAACAGGTCTGCAAGAGTTAAAATCAAATAAGGCAGAAATAACATTCCACCGGAATTGCTAAAATCCTTGGAGGAGAGCGCTAACAAAACGACTTATCACGTTGGCGTGTAGAATGTGGTGATATACATCTGTCTTCAGTAAAAACATCGTCCACACCGTTCCGAAGATTGTAATAGCCGAAAATCATCGCACAATCAGCTACACAGTTCATGCACACGTGTTTCTGAAAACAGTGATATTCAAAAGAAGAGCAAAGAAAATTGAGGGAGAGTTAGGTGACAATTACTTTTGCTTTAGGAATACTAAAGACACCAGAGAGGAAATTGTAGTTGATAACGGAGGAAAGACTGAAGAAAAATGAAGACATGTTCATAGGATTTATCAGCCTGGAAAAAGCGTTCCACAGTTGGAAATAGTGCAAGGTGTTCAAGATTCTGAGAATAATAGGGGTGAGCTATAGGGAAAGACGAGTAGTTTACGATACGTAGAAGAACCAAGAGGCTCAGTAATAAGAGTGGAAGACCAGATGCGAAGTGCTCCAATTAGAAAGGATGTGAGACGGGCATGCAGTCTTTCACCCCTACTGTTCAATCCATAAATCGAAGAAGCAAGGAAGCAAATAAGAGAAAAATTTAAGAATCTTATTAAAATTCAAGATGATTCGCTGATGACATTTCTGTCCATAGCAAAGGTGAAGAAGATTTACAGGACCTGCCGAACGATACGAACAGTCTAATGAGTGCGAAATATAGACTGAGATTAAACTGAAGAAAGACGAAAGCAATGCGAAGTAGCAGAAATCAGAACAGTGAGAAACTAAACACCAGGACTGGTGATCACAAAGTAGGTAAAGTTAAGGAATTCTGTTCATAGGCAGTAAAAAACACATGAAGGACAGAGCAAGACTAGCACTGGCAAAAAGAGCATTCCTGGCCTATAGAAGCCTGCTAGCATCAAACATAGGTCTTAATTTAGGAAGAACTTCTGAGAATGTACATCTGGTGCACGTTATTGTATGGCAGTGAAGCATGGCCTGTGGGAAAACCAGAACAGAACAGAATTGAAGCATTTGAGATGTGATGCTACAGAACAACGTTGGAAATCAGGTGGACTGATAAGGGATGAGAAGTTTCTCCTCACAACCCGTGAGGAATGGAACATATGGGAAACACTGACAAGAAGAAGGGAGAAGGCCATGGACGTCAGTTAAGACATCAGAGAATAACTTCCATGGTCATACAGGGCTCTGTAAATGGTAAAAATTGTAGAGGAAGTCAGAGATTGGAATATATGCAGCAAATAATTGAGGACGGAGCTTGCAAGTGTAACTCCGAGATGAACCGGTCGGAAGAGCAGAGGAATTAATGATGGACTGTACCAAACGAGTCAGAAGCCAGATCATAATCATCATCATCATCATCATTTAAGACTGATTATGCCTTTCAGTGTTCAGTCTGGAGCATAGTTCCCATTATAAAATTCCTCCATGATCCCCTATTCCGTGATAACATTGGTTCCTCTTCTGATGTTATGCCTATTACTTCAAAATCATTCTTAACGGAATCCAGGTACCTTCTCGTTGGTCTGCCCCGACTCTCCCTACCCTCTACTGCTGAACTCATGAGTCTCTTGTGTAACCTTGCTTCTCCCATGCGTGTAACATGACCCCACCATCTAAGCCTGTTCGCCCTGAGTGCTACATCTATAGAGTTCATTCCCAGTTTTTCTTTGATTTCCTCATTGTGGACACCCTCCTGCCATTTTTCCCATCTACTAGTATCTGCAATCATCGTAGATACTTTCATATCCGTAACCTCAACCTTATTGATAAGGTACCCTGAATCCACCCAGCTTTCGCTCCCATACAACAAAGTTGGTCGAAAGGTTGAACGGTGCACAGATAGTCTTGGTACTGACTTCCTTCTTGCAGAAGAGAGTAGTTCGTAGCTGAGCATTCACTGCATTAGCTTTGCTACACCTCGCTTCCAGTTCTTTCACTATGTTGCCATCCTGTGAGAATATGCATCCTAAGTACTTGAAACTGTCCACCTGTTCTAACTTTGTTCCTCCTATTTGGCACTCAATCCGTTTATATTTCTTTCCCACTGACATTACTTTCGTTTTGGAGATGCTAACCCTCATACCATAGTTCTTACATTTCTGATCTAGCTTGGAAATATTACTTTGCAAACTTTCAATCGAATCTGCCATCACAACTAAGCCATCCGCATATGCAAGACTGCTTATTTTGTATTCACACATCTTAATCTCACCCAACCAGTCTATTGTTTTCAACATATGATCCATATATAATATGAACAACAGTGGAGACAGGTTGCAGCATTGTCTTACCCCTGAAACTACTCTAAACCATGAACTCAATTTACCATCAACTCTAACTGCTGCCTGACTATCCATGTAAAGGCCTTTAATTGCTTGCAAAAGTTTGCCTCCTATCCCATATTCTCGTAGAACAGACAATAACTTCCTCCTAGGAACCCGGTCATATGCCTGTTCAAGATCTATAAAGCATAGATACAATTCCCTGTTCCATTCATAACACTTCTCCATTATTTGCCGTAAGCTAAAGATCTGGTCGTGACAACCTCTAAGAGGCCTAAACCCACATTGATTTTCATCCAATTGGTCCCCAACTAATACTCGCACTTTCCTTTCGTTAATACCTGAGAAGATTTTACCCACAACGCTGATTAAAGAGACACCTCTGTAGTTGCTACAATCTTTTCTGTTTCCATGTTTAAAGATTGGTGTGATTACTGCTTTTGTCCAGTCTGATGGAACCGGTCCCGACTCCCACGCCATTTCAATTATCCTGTGTAGCCATTTAAGACCTGACATTCCACTGTATTTGATGAATTCCGACTTAATTTCATCCACCACAGCTGCTTTATTGCACTGCAATCTATTGACCATTTTCACCACTTCCTCAAATGTGATCCTATTTCCATCCTCATTCCTATCCCATTGTACATCGAAATCTGAAACATTACTGGTCGTATTTTCACCAACATTGAGCAACTCTTCAAAATATTCCCCCCATCTGCCACAGGAATCCACAGGATTCACAAGCAGTTATCCTGGCCTGTCCAAAATACTTGTCATTTCCTTCTTACCTCCCTTTCGAAGACTGCTAATTACACTACAGAATGGTTTTCCAGCACCTTGACCCAATGTCTCCAACTTGTTACCAAAGTCTTCCCAAGATTTCTTCTTGGATGCAGCAATTATCTGTTTGGCTTTGTTTCTTTCTTCAACATAACTTTCTCTGTCTACCTGAGCTCTAGTATGTAGCCATTTTTGATACGCCTTCTTTTTCCTTTTACAGGCCTTGACTGTATCTTTCCACCTTGCTGTTTGCTTCATCCTACCTTTACACACTACTTTTCAAGACATTCTTTAGCCACTTCTAGTACTGTGTCCCTGTACCTTGTCCATTCCTTTTCCAATGACTGTAACTGACTACATTCAACTAACTGGTACCTCTCTGAGATCATTGTTATGTACTTGTGCCTGATTTCCTTATCCTGAAGTTTCTCCACTCTTATCCTCCTACATATGGACCTGACCTCCTGCACTTTCGGCCTTACAATACCAATTTCGCTGCGGATTAAATAATGATCAGTGTCATCAAAGAATCCCCTGAATACACGTGTGTCCCTCACAGCCTTCCTGAATTTCTGATCTGTTATTATATAGTCAATGACAGATCTGGTTCCCCTGCCTTCCCAAGTGTACCGGTGAACTTTCTTATGTTTAAAAAAGGAGTTTGTGATTACTAAGCCAATACTGGCAGAGTTTGTCTCCATATCCTCTCCTATTTTACCCATAACCTTTTAATACCCTTCTGTCCGATTTCCAATCCTGGCATTAAAATCACCCATGAGCACAACACTGTCCTTGTCCTTTAATCTAACAACTACATCACTGAGTGCATCATAAAAACTATCCATCCTATCTTGATCTGTCCCTTCACAATGCGAATATACTGACACAATCCTCATTTTCGTGCTAGACACTGTCAAATCTATCAACATCAGTCGTTCGTTTGCATACCTTATTGCAACTAGGCTGGGTTCCATTTCTTTCCTGATGTAAAGCCCTACACCCCATTGTGCTATTCCTGCTTTGACCCCTAACAGGTACACCTTGCATTCTCCCACTTCCTCTTCTTTCTCACCCTTTACCCGAATGTCACTAACAGCTAAAACAGCCAGCTCCATCTTACTTGCAGCCTCTGCCAGCTCTACTTTCTTCTCAGAGTAGCCCCCATTGATATAAATAGCTTCCCATCTCATTACCATTTGTTTGCCGAGTCGTATCTTGAGAGTCCCTGGTTTGTCAGTTAGAGGTGGGACTCCGTCACCTCCAAAGGTACGGGGCATTTTGCTCTGATTGTTGCCTGCATCATATTTAAAGTACCAGGGAAGCAGGTTGCTAGCCTTACTTCCCTCGAGTCCCATTGAGTTTTACCCCTAACGGTTGAGGGACTAACCGGTGGATGTTGTAGTCTTTGCCGTATGAACACAAAGGTGACCACAATTCAGAATATGTCCGAAATGCCCAGCCTTATTCCAAAGTAACTGGTATCCCGACTGTCGGGACCACTTACTTAGCCACTCATACGTTGCCCGTGCTTCATGAACTAGGATGTGACTACAGGAACCCACACCATGAACCACTCAGAAGCCATGAACACTCAGAAGCCAGATGGCTCAAAATAAATAAATAAATAAAGTTCTAAACCTTCCTTTTCGGTTACACTGATATGAAACCAGCTTAAAACGTGGTTCTGAGGAAGTGCAAGGCCTTGGATTCAAATAGGGAAAACAGCACATATTTCAATAAGATGCCAAATTCCGGGTAACTGAATAAATCCCGTGTTTGGTGCTGCACTGCCTAGCTTTCTCCGACAGCCAGTAGCGAAGGTATTTATGATTCACTTCTGAGATTTTCAGTATAGGGCGATTTGTAGTATTGTGAACACTGAACAAATTTGCAACTGCCAAGATCGCTAAAATCATATGTTCACATCGGTGACCGGTTTAGGCAGTTCGTAGATTTTAAGGTACGCACTTTCTAGCCCGTGGTTACTATATGTTCTTTCTTGCTTTAGCCCACAGTACCACCTTCCAAAATATGGAAAGCAATGAACTAGCAGCACAAAATATTTGTTTCACGTTATCTGAAATGAAGTCCTCATAATTCTTAAGGTATGCTTTTTAGAGCCCATGTTTACTAGATCTTTTTGTTCCGAGTGATCGGTCCTGTTATATTCTCCAATATTCACTACTCCTTCCGGGACACCCTGTGTACGTATTAATGAAGTGCAAAATGTAGGTGATAAATAAATTGCTTGGAACATATTAATGTGTAGAAGGGACATATTAGTGGGACGTTTCATATTCTGCTTCATGCAGCAACTGTTAATTTGCAGCAACTATTAATTCGACGCTGGAATGATCAGCAAGTGGAGAAAACAGTATAGGCAAAGAAAAACCAGAAACAAATATTACAAATGACGGCGAGTGTAGCAGTTAAGTGCAGATAAAATGATTAGCGCAAGCAGGAAACATTGTACGACTGCGTGAAAGACCCTAATAGACTTACAGCTTAAAAATGCACCAATAGTTACAGTATCCGAAGCCCTACCTGTCCCATTAAGTAGCCATATCGAAATGTATTCCTTCTCAAGAGAACACGAATGGGACGTATCAGCACGTAAAGAGAGTACAACTGACACCAAAACGTACATTGGTATCTAGCACTATAAGTGACCTTCAAAGTGACGTCTGTAACTAACGTTCATTCCAGTCAGAGAGCTGTCCTTGGGTTTCTTTTGACGGAAAGCATCGCAGACACTCATAGGCACTTGCAGAATGTCCACGGAGATCTGGCAGAGAACAGCGAACTTCATTCGACAGTTTTTCCCCATCCATCCTAAAGCCCAGATTTCGTATCTTCTGACTCCCAATTGTTTGGCGCAGAGCACTTCGCGGGAAGCAGTACATGGATGAAGGGCAGATTATTGATGCATCAAGATGTTGGCTCCCACGTAGATCAGTAGGGTGCCAACATGCGGACATACAGGTCCCTGTGAGGTGGTGGTAAGGCCCCCGCATTGAACAGAAATGATGTTGAATGGTAGAAATTCGTAGCGGAAAACGTGGGGAATAATATTATGCACTGGAATCCTGAATGAAACTGTTCCGCTTTCAAAAAAAAAAAGCTGTTGCATTACTTATTGAAGGCCCTTCGTATGTAATAAATTTGCGAGTTTGCTTGAAAAACGACCTAGTAATTTTCATTACTATAATTTACTCCATATTGACTCTCTTTAGTATGTTACGTAGACACATGGCACCCTAGCTGCTCAGGGCTTCGGAGTAAAGCGCAGGCAGAGCACAGTAGTGTATCGCTACTAAATGTCGGTCCTCATGAGTGATTGTTTCCCCTCCACTCCGAAAGCAATTGGCCCTGCATGGCTGCCCCGTTGTCCAGAGCTGCAGTGTTTGGTGCATAAAGCGCAAACGAAATAATCTGATCGAACGGCACTCGCTTTACTTCGTTAATTGACTTTGTGTAATGAACTGCGCACGCTACGGATCATTAGTGAAGAGTGATGGCCCAAGCCAGGCCGTCCGACTGTGACTACAACGGCGGATACGTTGTATTTAACGCGACGGCGCGGAGTCTGTTCAGCAGGGCCACAGCGTTTGTATTTGAAAAACAATAAACTGGTAGCCAAGATCGAAGGAATTCTTCTTATTCCATGATTACACGTTTCGGCCAAACTAAAGTCACCAGTAAAAGACAATATCAAGACAAACAATGGTGGTATTAAAATTCCTGGCAGATTAAAACTGTGTGCCAGACCGAGACTCGAACTCGGGACCTTTGCCTTTCACGTGCATGTGCTCTACCAAGCACAACTCACGCCCCGTCCTCACAGCTTTACTTTCACCAGTACCTCGTCTCCTACCTTCCAAACTTTACAGAAGCTGTGAGGACGGGTCGTGAGTCATGCTTGAGTAGCTCAGTTGGTAGAGCCCATGTCCGTGAAAGGCAAAGGACCCGAGTTCGAGTCTCGGTCCGGCACACAGTTTTAATGAGCCAGGAAGTTTCATATCAGCACACTCCGCTCCAGAGTGAAAATCTCATTCTGGAAATGGTGGTAATACTAGTTGCCATAATACGCAGGCTTTAAAATAATTGTTGTAAGTAGCAAATAAGCGTCCAAGAGAGATGACATTATAAATGTTAAGTGTATCCATCATATACAAGCGCAAACTCGGTACTCTGAGTGTCCTAAGAACCGATGATGGCGGTTTTAGTTTCGCTGAAACCGGTAATCATGGGATAAAAAGAATTCCTGCGATCTTGGCTACCAGTTCATAGTTTTAGAAGCATCTATATCGCTCCCACATGAGCACAATGTGCTCCCTACAAAACATTTGTATTTGAGCCGATGGTTCCTGCATCAAAAGCTTGCCGGTTGTGACGACCTTCTACGTTCCAACTGACTCTGTAAGTACTTGGCAGCTCGGGCTGCAGATGTGTGTGTCATTAGTTTATGCCGATCTAACACAGCCTGCTACACATGATCCAGGGCTGACGTTGTGAGAAACATCTTCAGTTGCTGAACTTTAAACAATATCGGTTTTAGTCTACAGACCAGGGCCAATCGTTTCTGCGTGTCATAGTGTATCGTTGTGGCAGGCTGGTTACAAAGAACTAGTAATCTTCTCTACACTTCAAACTATTGTACTGAGTGGATACATAATCTTATTTCAATTACTTCAATCGTAACACAGTCTCTCTCTCTCTCTCTCTCTCTCTCTCTCTCTCTCTCTCTCTCTCTCTCTCTCTCTCTCTCTCCATCCGAACAGACCTCGGAAGGCCCAACGGTACCGACCGACGACCGTGCCATCCTCAGCCAATAGGGGTAAATGGATGCTTATATGGAGAATGTGGCAGATTCTTTTATGCGTTTGTCTATTTTTGTTTGTCTGTTAACTATGTATTAGCTCTCGGTAAAAGGTCGTAACAACGTAATAAAATTGTCTCTGATAGTGCTGTTAAAAGAATTACTGTTTGTTACGCGTATGAAGAGTCTTGGGAGAGATGGCTGGCTATTTGTAGCCAGCAGGCTCGAGTGCTGTTGTCCACGTCTCTTCCCGTACACGTCGCATTCAATCTGAAGCAATTCTGCTATTTCAATACTTCCAAAAATACTAATAATGGTCGTGAAGCTCACCTTTTTTCTCATGAAATAAAAACGGTTTATTGTGTCTCTTGTACAATTCTCCATGTAACATAAAAATAAGTGAACAGAAAACTCTAGTTATCCTTAGTTACGAGTAAACCACAGAGAGAGTAATATTCCGAGTGAACGAAATAATTATCATAGAGTATCTCAGATAACGTCTTTGCCACTTAGATTTCTCACAGTCGATTCAGTACAGTACATATTTATTACAGTACAAGAGGCAAGTGGCTTTTATAGGGCTCTTCCGACCGATGTCAGCTTTCGGACTGGAAATGCCGTTCAACAGTAAGTAGCACTCTCTATTGGGCGCAAGGGCTGTTTGCAACACACTCGGCTGATCCATTCAAGTGCTAGTCAAGCCGTCCTTGATTTGACGGGAAGACGTGTTACCACTGCGGTAAGACTATTGGCTAATCATAATTCTTTTTAAATACGTACACGTGGTGTTACATATGTTTCAACTATCATACCATAGTTCATGGGCTTTGGTATCGCTTCTGGACATTGTAGTTGCGTAGAGGCACGTAAGACACCACATTCAAAAATTGCTACCTAATTTTAAAATTTTGCGTTGAGGAAGGAGAGGTACTCAGCAAGCAGTTCCAATATCATTAGTTTTTATTATTCTTGTAAATTTTACAAAAACTGACATAATGTCTGATAGGACAGCCGCATGTGAAAGTTTCTGTATTTGGATGGGTAATCGAAATATCAGATCTGAAGATGGTTCTAGAGGAACCGAAACCGGTCATATGAATAAACATTTTGCAATCAAGACGCATTATAAGTAACATTATTGTAAATCTAGATATCGGCTGTAAACAGCCATCTTCAGTGCATTTGAGCTACAGTTGAACAGACACGCAGCAGAACATGTCACCCTATGTTCTCACAGGTGTGTAGGCGAAAGTAAACCTTATAGTCGAATAATTAAAAATTATTGCGATTGCTACTGATTGCTGTGAGCCTCTCCTTCCTTATAGCGCATGATCGCTGTGCATAATGGTTTGTTAGGGAATTAAAATTGGTTATTTTATGTTGTTTTATGCTAATTAACGAAGACAGTTGAGTTCTTTCGGACACTCGAGAAATATTTCTTGCTTACAAACTGTGCTAATGTTATGTCTGCAAATCTGTCTTCTTCTCAGACTTTGCTGTCTTCATTCCTTTCTACTTTCCAACAACATAAAATACTACCTGTTCTCGTTTGTTGCAGGATTAGCGCCTCTGGAATGACGAATAGTAAATATTATTGTTTTATATTGAGAGTTACGTAAATAACTAAAAAATGGTTCAAAATGCTCTAAGAACTATGAGACTTAACATCTAAGGTGATCAATCCCCTAGACTTAGAACTACGTAAGCCTAACTAACCTAAGGACATCACACACAACCAAGACCGAGGCAAGTTTCGAACCTGCGACCGTAGCAGCAGCGCGATTCCGGACTAAATTGCCTACAACCGCTCGGCCACCGCGGCCGGTGTAAATAACTCGTGCAGACTATATAGATCTACCAGTAGCCGATGTTGAGAACGATTCTGTGCTAAAAACCACATTAGAATCATATTTGGATGATTTCCCTTGTAGAACAGTGTAGGAGTGTATTTGATTATCCCATACACTAATTAAACTGAAAATGGATACATAAATGAATAGACGTAGTGAACGGCACTGTTCTTTTTATAAAGCTGAGAGGGGGAGACAGGTAGAGACAGAGAGGTGCTAACATTTATAGCTGAAGATCTGGCTAAACTACAGAGTACTTCAACTGAATCGTAGAATATTTAGTATCCATCCGATTAACTCCACCGCACCAACAACGTGCACACAGATATTCCCGTTGGTATTAGTGGTTTTGATAGCTGTGTTTACAGAGCTCCCTTGTCATTCGAATCATCCACAGCCGAGAAGGGTATAAAAACACAGGGCCGCGTTTGATGAGCGACAGAGTCGCGGATGTTTTAAATACAAATACTAAATGAGGAAACGAATAGATCAAACAAACAGAAACGGTTTAATACAATCACAAAGCAAATATGGGTTGTTATATAAAACCGCAGTGCACATCTCTCCAACAAACGTAACGCTGTGCGCTATCTGACCTCAAAGTTCCGCCTGACAAGTTAACGGGAAACCCTGAAACCAGCCTCTTTGTATACATTGCTCTGGTAGGTCAAATGACCTTCCGATTCATCAACCGCCTTTAACATCCGTTTTTCTTCCTCTTTTGTCAGCACGAGCTGCAATGAAGTTTATAACAACGACGCAATAATTAAAATTGTTCGTACAGTATTTGTTTGTAGAGCTTTACGTGTGAGTCGATGAAGGTGGCTCGCTACGCAAATACGGCATTCATAGACGAAAGTACGTCGCTGTGTTGTTACAATTACGAAAATTAAGATGATGCTGTTCACACCCTGTTTCATAGGTGGCGTTGATCAGTCCCAGAAAGGATTAATTCGACTGTATGCAAACAAGCAAGAAGTACAGCGGTGTGCAAGACTTACAGACGGAAGTTACTTTCGCATGTTGTGTCGCTGCCAAGTAACGAATCTTGAAACATACGTAGAAAGAACTGCTACTTAATTGTACAGTACAATGCAATGCACTAGAAAAGGTAACTGAAAGAAATACGCAGTGTGAAACGCCCACCAAACCCACTGGGCAGAACAAGTAATAGGATTGTGTAAAGGGCCAAGTGTTGAAGTCAGTTTCTGCTTCTAATTGCCATTTACTGTATTTTAGCAACTCTTTCACGGCTGAATGCCTCCAACAAGAAATCTTAACAGGATAAAAATCCATTTAAGGTAGCAATAAAGTAATCCAAAAAAACAACATACGCAAAGCGCAGTCCAAATCGCTGAGGGAGACAATTAATTTCTAGAATTTTAGAATATATTACCATTGACCTTAAAAAATCAAAAATTCAAATAAGATAGCAATAAAATAATTCAAAACCCAAAAGACAACATATACAAGGTGCAACACAAATGGCTGGGGGCCAAAATCAAATTTCAAAACTTCAGAATATATTACCATAATCTTTAAATGCGGAAGGCCTCAGTGTTTAAGGTTGAAAGATAAATTTAAAAGTAAATTTTGCAAAATTTTTAGAAAACAAACAAATTACCATAAGTCTAAAATTTACACTAGCTGACAACAGATAATGAAACACCGGTGGCACTCATAAAGTCTCCAGGGAGGTCGGTCTGCCCTCCTTCACTTAGGCGAGACAGGTGGTGAGCCCAACTATAATTGATCCCTCGGAACCCATCCATTTGACAGCTCGACCGACACAACGACTTGCTTCCCGTCAATCAGTACATAAGAACTCAAACCGGCAATGTTACAAGCGTGATAATCCACAAAGGAGTGTGTATTAGCTATCAAATTACACAACTTCGACGTCCTGGGTGGGTGAACCACTAAGCTCGTAGCGATCGGACAGCTCCACACACGCTGCGACACTGCGCAGGGCCGGCAGCCGACACAGTCGAATGCACCGCACGGAGATGTCTTCATTGGTCCGCATCAACCGACCGACTGCCTGCTGATCCGTCCGCAACTGCTGCTCCATCATAACTGCACTTCTGGTGCGTCTCCCACTCACTTCCAGACACACGACGTCGGAAATACTGGCTCTGATCAAACCGTGCAGGGGAAACACGCACACTGGCAAAACGACATCACTGCACCAGCATCCAAGTTCCACAAGATAGTAACTGAAGGAGCCGGCCATGTGGCCGAGCGGTTCTAGGCGCGTCAGTCCGGAACCACGCTGCTGCTACGGTCGCAGGTTCGAATCCTGCCTCTGGTATGGATGTGTGTGATGTCCTTAGGTTAGTTAGGTTTAAGTAGCTATAAGTCTAGGGGACTGATGACCTCAGATGTTAAGTCCCGTAGTGTTCAGAGCCATTTTTTAGCAATTGAAGGGCCCCGGAAGCGTTCGTAGAACCAGAACACGTCGCGCGATGAGACGAGCGACCTCTCAGAGGCAGTATGCCGACAACATTTAAAATCACCAGTCAAAGGAAATAACGCGACCTATACACGCAACCTGACCAACACCTGCACGAAAACCTGAACGATGTGCCACAGTAACTAAACTCACACGAGACAAATCGGGCGTCGATACACAGGTGATGCGTGGCGGCAATGTCCGGGCGAACCATTTCGACGCAGGCCTCGCTGCTACTCCAACCCGACTGCACCAGCGCCGCAGTGCTCATAGCCGACTCATTAACAATCGGCGAGCCAAAACGCGTCGCCCGGTAGGGCGACCGACCGACGATCCACCAAGGCCGTGGCCCGGCGTGGCGGCAATGGTCGGGTGAGCCATGTCAATGCAGACCTCACTGCTTCTCCAACACGACTGCCCTAGTGCCACATTGCTACTGCCTGACTGGCAGGTTCGGACTGACCTGCAGAGGCGTTCCAACTGACTGACAGACCCGAACTTGCAATCCGAACTCTCAGCTCGAACTGCCAATCCGAACCACGACCAACTCAATTACAACAGATCACGAGCCGGAAGTAATAGCAGTCCAGCAAAGATACTACGAGAGGGGATATATCGATAAGCGCTGCTAGCGCCGGTCACGATCAAGCAAAGAAGCAAGTCAGTATTGGAAATTAGTGAGATGGAAGTACGTTAAAAACTGGGTGTAAAATACAGGGTTTTTGAAAAATGACAGGTATATTTGAAACGGCAATAAAAACTAAACGAGCAGCGATAGAAATACACCGTTTGTTGCAATATGCTTGGGACAACAGTACATTTTCAGGCGGACAAACTTTCGAAATTACAGTAGATACGATTTTCAACAACAGATGGCAGGTGATCCAACAGCCGCCTCGGGTTTCCGTTCGCCGTGTTGCACCTGCGGTCCAAATGACGCCAACGTCCACGTATCGTCTCATGCGCCAGAGTTTACACCTCTATCCATACAAAATTCAAACGCGGCAACCCCTCAGCGCCGCTACCATTGTTGCACGAGAGACATTCGCTAACGATATAGCGCACAGGATTGATGACGGCGATATGCATGTGGGCAGCATTTGGTTTACTGACGAAGCTTATTCTTACCTGGACAGCTTCGTCAGTAAACAGAACTGGCGCATATGGGGAACCGAAAAGCCCCATGTTGCAGTCCCATCGTCCCTGCATCCTCAAAAAGTACTGGTCTGGGCCGCCATTTCTTCCAGAGGAATCATTGGCCCATTTTTCAGATCCGAAACGGTTACTGCATCACGCTATCTGGACATTCTTCGTGAATTTGTGGCGGTACAAACTGCCTTAGACGACACTGCGAACACCTCGTGGTTTATGCAAGATGGTGCCCGGCCACATCGCACGGCCGACGTCTTTAATTTCCTGAAAGAATATTTCGATGATCGTGTGATTGCTTTGGGCTATCCGAAACATACAGGAGGCGGCGTGGATTGGCCTCCCTATTCGCCAGACATGAAACCCTGTGACTTCTTTCCGTGGGGACACTTGAAAGACAAGGTGTACCGCCAGAATCCAGAAAAAATTGAACAGCTGAAGCAGTACATCTCATATGCATGTGAAGCCATTCCGCCAGACACGTTGTCAAAGGTTTCGGGTAATTTCATTCAGAGACTACGCCATATTATTGATACGCATGGTGGATATGTGGAAAATATCGTAGTATACAGTTTCCCAGACCGCAGCGCCATCTGTTGTTGAAAATTGTAACTACTGTAATTTCGAAAATTTGTCTGCCGGAAAATGTACTGTTGTCCCAAGCATATTGCAACAAACGGTGTATTTCTATCGCTGCTCGTTTAGTTTGTATTGCCGTTTCAAATATACCGGTCATTTTTGAAACACCCTGTACATGACGTCGGGAACACTAGCCACGCACGGCCCACAGTGTGCCGAATTGACGCTCTTATTCAAAGATAATAACTACACTGAAATCACCGCTATTCGTGATGGTCCTTTGACCATTACAAAAGGCGGAACGTGGTTCTTAATGGGATGTGCGACCACTAGGGATGATACTGCATACTCTGAAGCGTGCTTCCAAACTTGCCAAACGTTTGATAAAATGTTCTTGAGTTAGGGCGTTCTATTCCTCGACCAGCGAGGCTGACAACTGCTGAAGGGTCGTTATTGCACGAGGAAGTGTCGCAATACGTCTCAAATACATCCCACGTGTGCTCGACGGGTTTTAGGTCCGCGGAACAGGTAGGCGAGTCCATTCGCCTACAATCCTCTGGTTCCAATAGCTATCGACATGCGCTGTTCGATGCGCTCAAGCGTCGTCATCGACAAGTATGAATTCATGGCCGAATGCACCCCGCAAAAGCCACTGATGGGGGAGGGGTACACCGTTGACCGGTGCGACTATCGTGTTCAGATATTTAGACATTAGTAGGCTACATTGTACGACCCCACACCATAAGACAGACGACTAAAACGGTCACGTTCGACAAGTGCTGGACGTATGCCCTTACGACGAGAGGTGGTATCACGAACTGCATCAGGGAACATGATCTTTTTATGGTGCAAGCGGTTATGATTTGGGGAGGCATAAAGTTGCATGGGCATACTAATCCAAATCTTTGAACACGGAACACTCACCGTTCAACATTCTTGTGACGCTGGATCCTTGCGTATATGCGTCTTTTCAGGGGTGTATTCGGCTCTGACGTTTAATGGACGTCAATGCCCGACTGCGTAAGCAGCACAGGTGGAGGAGCTCCTGGGACGAAATAATATTCACAGAGTGGACTGTTCTGCCCGTCCTCTCGACTTATATCCCATGAAGCACTTGTGGGATGGGTTAGACAGACGTATAATAGTATATCTATAGGCACCAATCACCATCTAGCACTCGTGAATAGCGCTGGTGGATGAATGTAACCCCTTCCCAACCTTGCGGCCTGCATGGGACGCGCTGCCGAACATGCATAGCCGTCCGATTTGATCACAAACCTTATTAACACGAATTCCTACCTTTTGCGGTTATATGAGACTATCATATATCGCAGTGAGTTCAGTGTAGCTATTGTCAATGACCAAAGACATTTCTGTTCGGCATGCTGCAGATTTCTTTCAGTTATCCCCTGTACTGTATTGTATTAGTCCTATTTATGTAAGTTCTAAGTTTCGTTGAGGTATATTACGTGGCAGTGACATATAATGCCAAACTTACGTTCAGTGTTAAGTTTTGTACACTAGTTTGTATATATCCGACCTAGTTTGGCCAGGTTTCGTCTATAATCTATGAAACTGCACTTACCTCCCTGTTTTACACAGAACATTCACTTAAATACTTGCTTTGTTATGAGTTATCTACGACTGCTACACTCTAAATGCTTCAATATGATCGGTATGGCTGGTAGAAGCTATGAATACTAGCACAGAAAATAATTCATATAATGTATCCAGCGCTGAAATTAGTTATACACTTGATATTCAAAATCCCGAGGGGCAACTACACTATACAGATAGACCACCGTCCTAAACTCAGTACTTTAGGATAAAGGCCTGATGTTCGGAAATGCCTGTCTAATCAATATATATTATAAAAGTTAGTGTAAAATGTGCTGCGGCTAAAACTCAGAAACCAGTCCCGATACGGCCAGAGCAGTTATATGGCATAGTAGCTCTCTACCCCCATCCATGAACAAGATGCCCGTTTTCACCTGAAGGGCGTGTTTTTGAATTTAAGAGTGCTGGGAAATCTCGCTCTCTAGAAATTTCTAGAACATTGCAGAAGGTTCGAGAGTATTCTAAAACATTCTAGAACATTCGACGGCATTCCACAATATCCCATAATGTTCTGGAATGTTCGGGAGTAATCTCGAACATTCAAGAAGATTCCAGAATGATCGAGAACGTCCAGAATATTGCAGATCATTGTGGAGCATTCCAGGACACTCTTGAATCTTCTGTAGCGTTCTGGAACATTGTGACCCATTCGAAGCCTTTTTGATGTGTTCTGGATTTCACCACTGAAGGGATTCATATTATGAAGATGCCTCTGAGCGCTATGGGACTTAACATCTGAGGTCATCAGTCGCCTAGAGATTAGAACTACTCAAGCCTAACTAACCTAAGGACATCACACACATCCATTTCCGAGGCAGGATGCGAACCTGCGACCGTAGCGGTTGCGCGGTTACAGAATGAAGCACCTAGAACCGCTTGACCACCACGGCCGGCAACAGAAGCGGAACGGATGCCTTACATACGACTGAATTAGAAGAAACTACTCAACGAAGAATACATCCACCTTCGAGATGCAATCATAAATAACGGAAACAATGATGACATCGGAACAATGTCATACAATCGTCGTTCATAGGAAGTCCGAGACACATATATGAATACACTTAAGTCGCAATGACCTACATAAGAAAATATGAACGATGTGACCTCTTCATGACATTCAAATGCAACTCGTCGTGGCCAGAAATCACAGAGCAACTAAGATACGGACAAGCTTCTGTGCATCGACACGACATAATAGCACGAGTTTTCCGACAAAAACAAATGGGTATTTCGAAGTCATCTTAAAATACCACATCTTTGGAACCATTACATGCAGGATGTACACAATCGAATGGCAAAAACGAGGACTGCCTCTCTCACACAACCTCATATTGCTAAACGACAGACTTCATCTCATGGATATCAACAGAATCATCCAAGCTGAATTGCCTGGTCTAGGAGAAGATCCGGAACTGTAGGACATAGCACTGGAAAACATAATTCACGGGACATGCAGGCCGTTACTCCCAAATTCGCAATGTATGAGTGATGGAAAAAGTAGAAAAAAGTACCCAACGCCATAGTTAGGCGGCACACAAACCCGAGTTGATAGCTATCCCAAATACAGAAGATGATCACCCAAAAACGGTGGCTTCACAGCAAAAATACCAATTCTAGGCAGCGAAGAACTGGAAATAGATAATCAATGAGTAGTACCACATAACACTATGTTACAAAATATTCTAACCACACATAAACGTAGAATACTGCAATTCAGTGAAATCCATCAGATATGTCCGTAAGGGTGTGAACAAAGTCAGTATTTCAAATAGTCAAAGACAGTGAACAACAAAACAGAAACGACGAGATCTTCACGTACCAAATGGGAAGTAACGCCAACAGTAACGAGGCATCGTGGGAGATGTTCGGGTTTCCCATACACGAACGCAAACCAACTGTGAACATATAGCAGTACGTTTGGAGAATGGATAGAGAGTTTACTTCGCAAAAGACGCCGCCAGAAAAACTGCTAGCAAACTACCTCAGAACACAACATTAACAGCTTTTTACCAGCTGTGCTAAAAGGATCCATTCGCGAAAACCTTGCTATACATCGACGTCCCTACCAATTATATGTGGAACACAAAAAGAAAAAAACCTTTCAGCAAGAAAAACGAGGAATTTCAGTAGCAGATCAGCAATCATGAAAAAATGCCCACTAGAACTCAGTACATCCGAAATACGCCGCATGTTTCTATTTCCGGATGTTGCTACACGAAACACAGAAAACAACACGTTTCACAGATCTCGAAGACTAATGGCGGTTACCTATGCCAGTCGTACAGAGAACTACGCCAACGCTTAGGACTACTGCAAGACGATAACAACTGGGAATTAACACTACAGGAAACCTCACTCACAGCCTCAGCTGAACAAATGAGAGACTTATTCACCGTTGTTCTAACAACATGTAAGCCATCAAATCCAAAAGAGCTATGTGACTCTTTCAAAAAGCGTATGGCTCATGACATACGGTACCAAACTCCACAAGCTCATCCTGAAATGACCATCGAATTCAACTACATCTTCAATGCAACATTCATACGTCACGAAGATAGGGCGTGTTTGAGCAGTGCATCGTCACTCACTCAAAAGGCACTCTGCGAAAGGGCCGGTGGAACTTTCTGAAGAAGCCTGCACTAAGCTGGTTGTGACGTGGTGGGGTAGAGGAAGTGGGGTTACGCCTTCTGGCTCTCCAGTTCAAGGCAGACTATACGATCCTGTTCTTGTTGTGGTCTTCAGTCCTGAGACTGGTTTGATGCAGCTCTCCATGCTACTCTATCCTGTGCAAGCTTCTTCATCTCCCAGTACCTACTGCTACCTACATACTTCTGAATCTGCTTAGTGTATTCATCTCTTGCTCTCCCTCTACGATTTTTACCCTCCACGCTGGCCTCCAGTACTAAATTGGTGGTCCCTTGATGCCTCAGAACATGTCCTACCAACCGATCCCTTCTTCCAGTCAAGTTGTGCCACAAACGTCTCTTCTCCCCAACTCTATTCAACACTTCCTCATTAGTTATGTGATCTACCCATCTAATCTTCAGCATTCTTCTGTAGCACCACATTTCGAAAGCTTCTATTCTCTTCTTGTCCAAACTACTTATCGTCCATGTTTCACTTCCATACATGGCTACACTCCATACAAATACTTACAGAAATGACTTCCTGACACTTAAATCTATACTCTATGTTAACAAATTTCACTTCTTCAGAAACGCTTTCTTTGCCATTGCCAGTCTACATTTTATATCCTCTCTACTTCAACCATCATCAGTTATTTTGCTCCCCAAATAGCAAAACTCATTTACTACTTTAAGTGTCTCATTTCCTAATCTAATTCCCTCACCATCGCCAGACTTAATTCGACTACATTCCATCATCCTCGTTTTGCTTTTGTTGATGTTCATCATATATCCTCCTTTAAAGACGCTATCCGTTCCGTTCAACTGCCCTTCCAAGTCCTTTGCTGTCTCTGACTGAATTACAATGTCATCGGCGAACCTCAAAGCTTTTATTTCTTCTCCATGGATTTTAATACCAACTCCGAATTTTTCTTTTGTTTCCTTCAGTGCTTGCTCAATATACAGATTGAATAACATCGGGGAGAGACTACAACCCTGTCTCACACCCTTCCCTACCACTGCTTCCCTTTCATGTCCCTCGACTCTTATCACTGCCATCTGGTTTCTGTACAAATTGTAAATAGTCTTTCGCTCCCTGTATTTTACATCTGCCACCTTCAGAATTTGAAAGAGAGTATTCCAGTCAACATTGTCGAAAGCTTTCTCTAAGTCTAGAAATGCTGGAAACTTAGGTTTGCCCTTCTTTAATCTAGCTTCTAAGATAAGTCGTACGGTCAGTATTGCCTCACGCGTTCCAATATTTCTACGGAAACCAAACTGATCTTCCCCGAGGTCGGCTTCTACTAGTTTTTCCATTCGTCTGTAAAGAATTCGGTTAGTATTTTGCAGCTGTGACTTATTAAACTGATAGTTCGATAATTTTCCCATCTGCCAACAACTGCTTTCTTTGGGATTATTATATTCTTCTAGAAGTCTGAGTGTATTTTGCCTGTTTCGTACATCTGGCTAACCAGATGGTAGAGTTTTGTCAGGACTGGCTCTTCCAAGGCCGTCAGTAGTTCCAATGGAATGTTGTCTACCCCGGGGGCCTTGTTTCGACTCAGGTCTTTCAGTGCTCTGTCAAACTCTTCACGCAGTATCTTATCTCCCATTTCATCTTCATAGACATCCTCTTCCATTTCCATAATATTGTCCTTAAGAACATGGCCCTTGTATAGACCCTCTATACCCTTCTTTGCTTCGAACTGGGTTTCCATCTGATCTCTTGATGTTCATACAAGTCGTTCTCTTTTCTCCAAAGTTCTCTTTAATTTTCCTATACGCAGTATCTATCTTACCCCTAGTAAGATAAGCCTCTACATCCTTACATTTGTCCTCTAGCCATCTCTGCTTAGCCACTTTGCACTTCCTGTCGATCTCATTTTTGAGACGTTTGTATTCCTTTTTGCCTGCTTCATTTACTGCATTTTTATATTTTCTCCTTTCATCAATTAAATTCAATATTTCTTCAGTTACCCAAGGATTTCTACTAGCCCTCGTCTTTTTACCTAATTGATCCTCTGCTGCCTTCACTATTTTATTCCTAAAGGCTACCCATTCTTCTTCTACTGTATTTCTTTCCCCAATTCCTGTCAATTGGTTCCTTACGTTCTCCCTGAAACTCTGTAGAACCTCTGGTTCTTTCAGTTTATCCAGGTCCCAT
The DNA here is from genome assembly GCF_023897955.1 of Schistocerca gregaria. NCBI lineage: Eukaryota > Metazoa > Arthropoda > Insecta > Orthoptera > Acrididae > Schistocerca > Schistocerca gregaria. The sequence continues at coordinate 624,006,775 of NC_064923.1, forward strand.
CTCCTTATATTCCTACCTTTTTGCAGTTTCTTCAGTTTTAATCTATAGGTCATAACCATTAGATTGTGGTCAGAGTCCACATCTGCCCCTGGAAATGTTTACAATTTAAAACCTGGTTCCTAAATCTCTGTCTTACATTGTATAATCTATCTGAAACCTGTCAGTATCTCCAGGTTTCTTCCATGTATACAGCCTTCTTTTATGATTCTTGAACCAAGTGTTAGCTATGATTAAGTTGTGCTCTGTGCAAAATTCTGCCATGCGGCTTCCTCTTTTATTTCTTAGCCGCAATTCATATTCACCTACTATGTTTCCTTCTACCCCTTTTCCTACTACCGAATTCCTGTCACCCATGACTATTAATTTTTCGTCACCCTTCACTATCTGAAAAATATCTTTTATTTCATCATACATTTTTTCAATTTCTTCGTCATCTGCAGACCTAGTTGGCATATAAACTTGTACTACTGTAGTAGGTGTGGGCTTCGTATCTATCTTGGCCACAAAAATGCGTTCACTATGCTGTTTGTAGTAGCTTACACGCATTCCTATTTTTCTATTCATTATTAAACTTACTCCTGCATTACCCCTATTTGATTTTGTGTTTGTAATCCTGTAGTCACCTGACCAGAAGTCTTGTTCCTCCTGCCACCGAACTTCACTAATATCCACTATATCTAACTTTAACCTATCGATTTCCCTTTTTAAATTTTCTAACCTACTTGCCCGATTAAATGATCTGACATTCCACGCTCCGATCCGTAGAACGCCAGTTTTCTTTCTCCTGATAACAACGTCCTCTTGAGTAGTCCCCGCCCGGAGATCCGAATGGGGGACTATTTTACCTCCGGAATATTTTACCCAGGAGGACGCCATCACCATTTAACCATACAGTAAAGCTGCAAGCCTTCGGGAAAAATTACGGTCGTAGTTTACCCTTGCTTTCAGCCGTTCGCAGTATCTGCACAGCCAGGCCGTTTTGGTTATTGTTACAAGGCCATATCAGACAATCATCCAGACTGTTGCCCTTGCAACTACTGAAAAGGCTGCTGCCTCTCTTCAGGAACCACGCGTTTGTCTGGCCTCTCAACAGATACCCCTCCGTTGAGGTTGCACCTACGGTACGGCTACCTGTATCGCTGAAACACGCAAGCCTCCCCACCAACGGCAGGGTCGATGGTTCATGGGGGGGGGGGGGGGGTATACGATCCTATCACACATCTTTTCTTTTACTGAAGTTTCATATATCGACGTCGTGTAATCTTACAAGAAAAACACTGGTAGCAGTGAGATCCGGCAGTTGCACTGGCCATAGAAATGTAACTCACCAACAAATGCGGGTATCAGATTTCAAGATGTATACAGACATTAGAATTGAGCCGAGGAGATGCATCATCGTGCTGAAACTCCTCTTAGAACTTTCACGGAGAACAACAGGTACATTCTCCAACGATTGTGCCAGTAAATCTGGAATGGTCATGAGATAACGTACTCCAGTGAAGTGGGATCGCATCATAAACGTTTGGGTATGATGAATTTGTACAATTTCAGTTCACAAGTCAGCAAAGAATAATTGTAGATATCGGTAAAGAATAATTGCGGAACATGTGAAATAATTGCGGAACATGTGAAACGTGTGTGACGTACAGTCAGTTCCAAAAGAAAGTGTTCGCCAATTTTTAAATGTAACGTCTGCAGCGAATCTCTGGTAATGGTCTCGATTCGGTACTCGTTGTGCTTTGGCACAGTGTGTAGATATACGTTGTGAGAGTTGAATGTTTCGTTTAGTCGGTTGCAGTTTACAATGAGTGCAAAACATCTGGCCGTCTCGAGGCAGTGCAAAAATGAGCAATATTTATCAAAAATGCCTTCTGAGGTCCGTTAAGATGGTATTTCGTTCGTACGAGGCAAACTGGATGCTTCAAGAGGATAACGATCCGAAAAATCGCCTCCGTCTCTATACAGCGTGGGAAAGGACAATGGGATATCCACGATGGATAGGCCTGCAGTGTCTCCGGATGTAAATCCGAACGGAACTTTTGCTCGTACAGTAAGATGGAGGTTAAAGGAAGGCCAATACATACTTTGAAGCTCAAATAAGATCAGGACGATATGGAGATCACTACGGAGAGAATATGGAGAAAATCCCGTGAGAAGCATTCCAAAAAGGTGCCAAGCTATAATTGATAATGGCGGCGATTGAATTAACTATTCGGTAATTGTGCAGTTACTAATAACATCTAGTTTCATGTACTTATATATTTATAATAGTGTCTTCTGTTTCACATAGAAAACACCGTACACTTTCTTGTGGAACTCACTGTCATGTTTTGACCACTCTAGGCGCTTTTGCTTATTGATAAACTTTCTGGCGAAAGTATCGCATACTACATAAGAAATCCTTTTTAATGTCAGATAGCGAAGAAACAAAACACTTGTTCGTTTACACAATATCTCATAGACTTACGGCAATTTCAACACATAAAAGTGATTAAGAAATGATTACTTGCATTGTACACATTCAAACAGCTGCGCACCTCTATCGAATATTTATTAAATGTCGGAATCAGTTATGCCATCAACATAGAAGGATTCTCTTCGTCTACAGTTCCACTGCAGCAGGCAAATAAGGACTCCCCACTTAAAACAGTTCGTGGTTTAAGCGAATTACTACCGAATGAAAATAGTATGGGACTGTGCCATCTTCTGCGCAATTTCTGTTCATTTCTATTCTCTCGCTTGTGCCGTTTCCTTTGGCGGACCAGAACGAATCAACAGCACATAGAGACGCGTCCGCCAGCGACCTGTAGTCGCAGCATTCTCCGTATTATGGGCGTCTCCGAAATGCACCAGCCAATAAAATCAGTCGTAAATGCGGATCCAGGGACGAGGACGATAACTGCCTCTTTCAGAGCTGGCGTCGGAGGAAATATTAACCTCAGTCTACTTCGTACTACAGAGTGCTTTCAGAAACCAGGAAAAAGTTTGCCTTTCACTCAGGTGGGTGTTCTGTTCCTCCAGAATTTTACACATCTGAGACAGTTTCACATATTTTATACTGGCCGAAAGAACTTCTGAGAAAGATTGTGGTAGACAAAAGTTTTGTAAAAAAACGAACCTAGTCCACTCTAAATAACTGCCAAATGAATTCAAATTCATATTCCTTTTTATGAAAACAGGAGAAGCAAGACACCCTTTCTTAAAGCCAGTTACACAATTTTCATCATCAGAATGAAAATGTGTACATTATATAATTGTAAAAAGTGTTGGTCACACTCTTCAAAGACAAGGAGAGGTGTCAAATATAGCTATAATTACAGTAATGGAAAACATTATGATTTAACATCCAGTTGTATGAGAAGAATAAATTAGAATCAACTAAAGATAGCTCTGAGTTATATACAGGAATTATCCTCGAATTTTCTAGAATAGATTTACGGAAACGTTGTGAAACCAGAAACCTTTTGGCCTGACGGGAACGTACATGCCTCTCCTTCAGAATTCAAGTCCAGTGCAGAAGATAGAGAGTCAATTCTCTCCATTCAATCACAGTTAATATACATTTATACTTGCAGAAACCCCTCGACCTACAGATATAGTTGATATCAAATGGTGGACGAAGGTCCAAAATCCAACCGCAAATAGGGGCCAACAGTCTTGAAATAAGAAGCTAAATTCAAGAAATAAACCGATACTTCGTAAGTTGTCAACGAACCATGCTGGATTTAAGGACCTTCTACTTGACACACTTTCGGCGATATGCCTGCAAATAAATGTAGATGCTTGTTATGACTGTTAATGGTGATAAATATAGAAGAAAAGAGATAGTGAAACTCGATGCTGGGACGTCTCCGCTCCCTTTGTAATGGTTAAAATTAGGTCGTTATCGTTAACGTGGACGGTACGCTGCCAACTGCGTGACACATCCTCACTTTATGAGACACTACGTAAAGAGCGAGAAATAGATCCTCCACAGTTGTGAAAAGCCCTGTGATGGGACAGCCTACGTCAGGACCTCTCCTACCGTTGACGAGAAATTATAAATGATAGTTCCCTACTATAAATTTCTTCCACAAGCCGAGAGTAAATGCACCAGAAACGGTAGTAAGTACATGAACCTCGGTGCTCACGACTGATGTTGGCCAACATCATGAAGTATAATAGAGGTTTCTAAATAACATTTCATAAACAACGCGTCTAAAACCAAAGAACTAATGATTCGACGTGAATGGAAGAGTATGATGAACCTCGGTGCTCACGACTGATGTTGGTCAACATCATGAAGAATAATAGGGGTTTCTAAATAATATTTCATAAACAACGCGTCTAAAACCAAAGAACTAATGATTCGACGTGAATGGAAGAGTATGATGAACCTCGGTGCTCACGACTGATGTTGGCCAACATCATGAAGTATAATAGAGGTTTCTAAATAACATTTCATAAACAACGCGTCTAAAACCAAAGAACTAATGATTCGACGTGAATGGAAGAGTATGATGAACCTCGGTGCTCACGACTGATGTTGGCCAACATCATGAAGTATAATAGGGGTTTCTAAATAACATTTCATAAACAACGCGTCTAAAACCAAAGAACTAATGATCCGACGTGAATGGAAGAGTATGATGAATCTCGGTGCTCACGACTGATGTTGGCCAACATCATGAAGTATAATAGAGGTTTCTAAATAACATTTCATAAACAACGCGTCTAAAACCAAAGAACTAATGATTCGACGTGAATGGAAGAGTATGATGAACCTCGGTGCTCACGACTGATGTTGGCCAACATCATGAAGTATAATAGAGGTTTCTAAATAACATTTCATAAACAACGTGTCTAAAACCAAAGAACTAATGATCCGACGTGAATGGAAGAGTATGATGAATCTCGGTGCTCACGACTGATGTTGGCCAACATCATGAAGTATAATAGGGGTTTCTAAATAACATTTCATAAACAACGCGTCTAAAACCAAAGAACTAATGTTTCGGTGTGAATGGAAGAGTATGTTTTGTGTTTTTCGGGTAATACCGATTTGATTGATTATGTATGTATCCACCAGCTCGAGTGGCTCCATTTCTGAAAGAACTATCGGCCAAGTCCTATGGAGGCTCCGGATCGATAGCGTGAAGTTACTTGGCAGCTTCATTGTCCGTGAGTCTTCACACCGTCTTTGCGGATGTGTCTTTTCTACTTGGTATCTGCGGTCGTTGTTCTCTGTAAGACATGAATCCAATATCCACTCATCTCATGGTCGATGATTATAATTAAACAAGCGGTGTTTCGAGTGCTGCAGTGTGGGCTCTATAATTTACAAGACGCTGAATCATTTTGATGTGTTCATTAATAGATTCTCTCGTGGAGTACATTGGAAAAATAATAATTCCACATTCTACGATCAGGTGGACAATGTGACAGTGTGAAATGTTTCCTGTTTTGACGCCAGTGTGCTATTCGTCACTTTACGATGGGTGTTGATTTCTTTTGTGAATGCTGGTGCAAAGGGTTACGATGGTTGAAGTTTTCTGTACTCAATGCTGCCGTTCTTCTGCATTCAAACAGTAATCTGACGGCTTACAGATCCCTATTTTCACCTGGTGGCAAACTATTATTTTTTTTTTTCTGCATACTCCTCGAACGCAGGGATCACTGTACATGCGTACAATGTTTCAACTTCCTACAGTGTATACAGCCCACACTGCAGCAATCATTTAATGACAACCAGTCGATCGTTTCACACTCTTGCTGAAGTTCTTATACCGGTAGTGCTTGTAGACCTCGATGGCTTCTCGGAAGAAATGGATACGGTAATTATTTTACGTCGATAGAACTTGAATGTCGATGTATTTTATAGTTTTCAGCATCTCTGCTGGCTGACTCGCTTTATCCGTCGGTCACAACGTGTTATTTGGTTCGTTTTCCATTATGCTGGTGTTAATGGAGCATCCTGTTCTTTTGATATTCACTTAGCCCCAAAGACTAGTTATTTGGTAATATCCTGTGGCTGTGCGCATATACTATTTGCCTTTGCTCGACCTGAGGCAATACTTGATTTCGTTGGTACGAAGTCTTATGCCGTGTTTTAGGAATACACGGGCGATTTTCACTATGGGCATTGTTTGTGCGGAATGGACATCGTCCACAGCATTTCTACATTAAAGGAGTCGACTCACAAACGCATTAACCTTGTGAGACTTTGACGCTGTTCCCCAGAACACATTCCATGTCACATTAAGGACTTAGCATGACGCTACCGTTGTCAATTAAATGTACCTACTCTCGAACGACCTACAGCGTTGTTTATTTGTGGGATGTTGATTACAAAATGTGTAACGCCAGCAGTAAAATGTAATTAATTTATTTTGAAATTTCCCATTGTGTACTATTTCTCCTGCTCCACCATCGTTTGGAATCCACAATAAACTGCAGTTTTCATTGTCATTGACTGGGAAAATTAGTTCAAAGCGCTAAAAAGGGAAGAGTATAGCACCTCCCATAAAACCGTGGCAGCCTATGGATAGAAGATTTTAGACCTACCTTACGGAGAAACGTTACCGCAACAAGCCGAAGGAATCATTTTCACTCTGTTTATCTACTGGTGCAACAAGCAGCTCCTCTTGAGACTTGATAAAAACCACCCATAACTTCCATACCCACGACTGTCGACTTTTACGATATGTCCTACACATTTTTTGTTTTCTTTTTTGGATCTTCTGTCTTCTGACTGGTTTAATGCGGCCAGCCACGAAATTTTCTGCTGTGTCAACCTCTTGCAACCTACTTCCTCAATTATTTTCTGGATGTATTCCAATCTCTGGCTTCCTCTACGGTCTTTCCCTCTACAGTTCCATCTAGTACCGTGGAAGTCATTCCCTCATGTCTTAACAGAGGTCCTACCATCCTATCCCTCCTTCTTATTAGCGATTTTCACATATTCCTTTCCGCTCCGATTCTGCCCATAACCTCCTCATTCCTTACCTTATCAATCCACCCAATTTTAAACCTTCGTCTGTAGGGCCAAATCTCAGATGCTTTGATTCTATCCTTTTCCGGCTTTCGAACAGTCCATGTTTCACGGCCATACAATGCTGTACTTCAGACGCAAAGTGTCAGAAATTTCTTCCTCAAATTAAGGCCTATGTTTGATACTAGTAGAATTCTCTGGTCAGGAATGCCCTTTCTGCCATTGCTAGTCTGCTTTTGATGCCTCCTTTCTCCGTCCGTAATTGGTTATTTTACTGCCTAAGGAGGAGAATTCCTTAACTTCATCTACGTTTTTGTGACCATCAATCATGATTTAAAATTTCTCGCTGTTCTTATTTTCACTACTTCTCATTACATTCGTCTGTCCTCGATTTACTCTCAGTCAATATTCTTTACTCCTTAGGTTGCTAGTTACATTCAGTAGATGACGTAACACCTCTTCAGTTTCACTCAGGATAGCAATGTTATGAGCGCAAGTCCTTGATATCCTTTCACCTTGAATTTTGGTTCCACTCCTGAGCCTTTCTTTATTTCCATCATTAATTTTTCGATGTACAGATTGAATTAGTAGGGGTGAAAGACTACCGCCCTGTGTTACATCCTTTTCAAACCGAGCGCTTCGTTCTAGGTCGTCCACTCTTATTATTCCCTCTTGGCTCTTGTACATTGTCGAACGCTTTTTCCAGGTCAACAAATCCCATGAACGTGTCTTGATTCTTCCTTAGTCTCTCTTTCATTATCAACCGCTACGTCAGAATTGCCTCTCTGGTGCCTTTACCTTTTCTAAACCTAAACTGATCGTCGTCTAACACACCCTCCATTTTCTTTTCCATTCTTCGGTATTAAGATACTTCTCAGCAACTTGGATGCATGAGCTGTTAAGCTGACTGTGTGATAATTCTCGCACCTGTCAGCACTTGCAGTCTACTGAATTTTTCCGAAAGTCAGACAGTTTTTTTCAAGACTCCTTCAAATAGTTCTAATCGCTATGAACACTATGGGACTCAACATGTGAGGTCATCAGTCCCCAACAACTTAGAACTATTTGAACCTCACTAACCTAAGGACGTCACACACATCTATGCCCGAGGCATGATTCGAACCAGCGACCGTAGTAGTCGCGTGTTTCCGGACTGAAACACTGTTTATAGTACAATTGAAACTGTTGGACTTTTATCAAGTTTTATTCGAAAATTGTTGATTTGTAACGTCGATAATAGGAATGTTGTACAACACAAATATGACGTATAGCGATAGAAATCGAAATTTACTAAAAAAGGGTGAAAATATAAAAAGAACACAAAAGAAAAGCGTATAAAACATCACTTCAATACTTCGGCGAGTATATGTAAAGCATTAATAAATATTTTCCGGGCTTCCAGCCGCGTCCGGTGCTATCTTAACCACCTGACGCGGCTGGAAGCCCGGGGAAATTTTCTTAGTTAATATCGCCGCGAAAGCATTGATTCATACATATGCAAAGCATTTTTATGTTATTCAAAACTACTTTCTTTGTTATCAAAAAGAAACGGGAAACTGTTATCATGATGTGCAAACTACATGGTGAGTACAAAATAACAATAATAATTATTTAGATTCGCTCATGTTCGTGCACTCGCATCAAAAGTAATTCCTCTGCTTACGTAAAAGCCCAGGTTGTTCGCGATCCACTAATTTTTAGCGCTTCTAAAACGTTATTCGTATAATGTATGGACATAAAATGTGCCAACGTCCTTGCGGCACTGGTAACAGCGGTTTCCGTCAGATCTACATCTACATCTACATCTACATGACTACTCTGCAATTCACATTTAAGTGCTTGGCAGAGGGTTCATCGAACCACAATCATACTATCTCTCTACTATTCCACTCCCGAACAGCGAGCGGGAAAAACGAACACCTAAACCTTTCTGTTCGAGCTCTGATTTCTCTTATTTTATTTTGATGATCATTCCTACCTATGTAGGTTGGGCTCAACAAAGTATTTTCGCATTCGGAAGAGAAAGTTGGTGACTGAAATTTCGTAAAAAGGTCTCGCCGCGACGAAAAACGTCTATGCTGTAATGACTTCCATCCCAACTCGTGTATCATATCTGCCACACTCTCTCCCCTATAACGCGGTAATACAAAACGAGCTGCCCTTTTTTGCACCCTTTCGATGTCCTCCGTCAATCCCACCTGGTAAGGATCCCACACCGCGCAGCAATATTCTAACAGAGGACGAACGAGTGTAGTGTAAGCTGTCTCTTTAGTGGACTTGTTGCATCTTCTAAGTGTCCTGCCAATGAAACGCAACCTTTGGCTCGCCTTCCCGACAATATTATCTATGTGATCCTTCCAACTGAAGTTGTTCGTAATTTTAACACCCAGGTACTTAGTTGAATTGACAGCCTTGAGAATTGTACTATTTATCGAGTAATCGAATTCCAACGTATTTCTTTTGGAGCTCAGATCAGCAAAGTAAAGCGCTGTCGGGCTGGGCTAGCACTTGGGTAGGTGACCATCCAGTCTGCCGAGCGCTGTTGGCAAGCGGGGTGCACTCAGCCCAACTAGCTCCTCAGGCCAACTGAGGAGCTAGTTGACAGAGAAGGAGCGCCTCCGATCTCGTAAATTGACATACGGCTGGGAGAGCTGTGTGCTGACCTCATGCCGCTCAATTCGCATCAAGTGACGCTGTGGTCTGAGGATGACACGGCGACCGGTCGATACCGTTGGGCCGTCCTAGGCCTCTTTGGGGTACTGACATAAAATAGACAACGGACAAACACTGAACGTTGTGATTTTCTAATTATTCGCAAAACAAACAAAATACAATTAGAATTTGTCGGCTAACGCTTTCTGTGTCGCGCAATTATTTGTATCTCTTTCGCTACCAATACTACAAGTACTACCGGTAGTCCTACTGACGTACTGTACAAAAAGTAAAGAACACTAGTTTACATGGAATGCAATTATACACTACTGGGCATTAAAATTGCTACACCAAGAAGAAATGCAGATGATAAACGGGTATTCATTGGACAAATATATTATGCTAGAACTGACATGTGATTACATTTTCACGCAATTAGGGTGCACAGATCCCGAGAAATCAGTACCCTGAACAATCACCTCTGGCCGTAATAACGGCCTTGATACGCCTTGGCATTGGGTCAAACAGAGCTTGGATGGCGTGTACTGGTACAGCTGCCAATGCAAATGCAACACGATACCACAGTTCATCAAGAGCGGTGACTGGCGTATTGTGACGAGCCAGTTGCTCGGCCACCATTGACCAGACGTTTCCAATTAGTGAGAGATCTGGAGAATGAGCTGGCCTGGGCAGCAGTCGAACAATTTCTGTATCCAGAAAGGCCTGTACAGGACCTGCAACATGCGGTCGTGCATTATCCTGCTGAAATGTAGTGATTCGCAGGGATCGAATGAAAGGTAGTGCCACGGGTCGTAACACATCTAAAATGTATTATCCACTGTTCAAAGTGCCGTCAGTGCGAAAAAGAGGTGGCCAAACCGTGTAACCAATGGCACTCCATACCATCACGCCGGTTGATGCGTCAGTATGGCCATGACGAATACACGCTTCCAATGTGCGTTCACCGCGATGTCGCCAAACACGGATGCGAATATCATGATGCTGTATACAGAACCTTAATTAACCCGAAAAAAATGACGTTTTGGCATTCGTGCGCCAAGGTTCGTCGTTGAGTACACCATCGCAAGGGCTCCTGTCTCTGATGCAGCGTCAAGGGTAACCGCAGCCATGGTCTCCGAGCTGATAGTCCATGCTGCTGCAAACGTTGTCGAACTGTTGGTGCAGATGATTGTTGTCTTGCAAACATCGCCATCTGTTGACTCAGGGATCGAGACGTGGCTGCACGATCCGTTACAGCCATGCGGATAAGATGCCTGTCATCTCGAATGCTAGTGATACGAGGCCGTTGGGATCCAGCGCGGCGTTCCGTATAAAACTCCTGAATCCGCCGATTCCATATTCTGCTAACAGTCATTGGATCTCGATCAACGCGAGCACCAATGTTGCGATGTGATAAACCGCAATCGCGATAGGCTACAATCCGACCTTTATCAAAGTCGGAAACGTGATGGTAAGCATTTCTCCTCCTTACACGAGTCATCCCAACAATGTTTCACCAGGAAACGCTGGTCGACTGCTTTTTGTGTATGAGAAATCGCTTGGAAACTTTCCTCGTGTCAGCACGCTGTAGGTGTCGCCACCGGCTCCAACCTTGTGTGAATGCTCTGAGAAGCTACTCATTTCCATGTCACACCATCTTATTACTGTCGGTTAAATTTCGCATCTGTAGCACGTCATCTTCGTGGTGTACCAATTTTAATGGCCAATAGTGTATGTATAGGTGACGTGATCTTAGTTGAATGTAGACGGTAACAGACGAGTTAGATACGACCTGGCTTTGCGCATATATGCTGTGTTTAATGTCCGTATTTGCATTTGCCGGCACATCTTGGTGCTGGTTGGCTGTACGCCTCGCCATCTCGGCGGTACATTTCTGCGCGAGGCCGCACGTTGTGCGCACTGCCTGGGGACGTCATACGGCGGACTAATCCGCTGAATGTCAGCCCACCGGCCGCGCCGGCGTTAGCGGCCACTGAAACAGCGCCCCTGGGCACCTCGCGGACACGCCGGCATTTGTGCATTAATTACGACGCGGATTGCCAGAGGACCGGCGCAGGCGGCGCCGAACGACACCGTCGCTGACACCGGCATCGACCGGGCGAAGCTGGCGCGCGGCGCGCAGTTCTGCGCTGTGCGGAGCTCCGGCGGCGACGGCGTGCCTGCCATTCATAATTCACTCACTTGTTGGGACCGCTGGGCCGGGCCGCCGTAATGAAGCGCTTTCATTTGTTTGCTTCATTTGGGACGTCGGGGGAGCCCGAATTCCCGCGCGCAAGTGGCTGTCTACGCCCGTGGCAGACGGAACCAGCTACCGCCGCCGCCGCCGTCCGCTTCACAGTACAGGCACATGAATTCCGTCTCGAGCTCCGGAGGGCTACTAAGCGATGCCAAGGCGAGTAGATGAGCTGCGGCGCTTGCCTGGAGATGCATGTACAGCAGCATACGGAATGTTAATTTCTGTGCTCGGTTTCCTTTCGAATTGTGCTGTCTTCTTCTTCCAGTGGATTCTAGTAATGTATTCAATGCAGAATTGTAGTAGCTAGAAGCTAGGGAAGACACGGCATTAACCTTATTCCGCTTAAAGGGGTGGACCAGGATGACGCTCGATTTTGTAATTTATAATACAGTGTGATTATAATTAAAGCTAAACTTTCAAAACGCTATAGAAGTAACACCACTGGCCAGAATAGGGGGGAAAACGTATGACGGAAGAAAAAAAATTGTGAAAATTGATCAGTCGATGGCGCTGTATGTGCCAGAATACGTAAATGAAAACACCTGTCATGCCCACGAACCAATGAAGTTGGTGCAAACACACGGATTTTCCTCCTTTCGCGTCTGCAGCTTTCGTCAAGACTGTCTCAATACAGGATCGCGCTCTGCTTGTAAAGCTGTATTACAAGAATGCACACGTCGCTCTGCAGATGTTCCGGAAACTGAAGGGTTTGAACAAAAGGCATATAACAGCCGACTGTCTGAGGAAATGATTCAGAAATTCGATAAGACGGGTTGTTTTGGTGTGAAACCTGGTGGAAGGATGAAATCTTATGTATTTTTGTCATTTGTGGGCGACCACTATTAAACTATGTTTCGTACAGCACCATCTATTGCAACATTTTGTAACTATTTACTTTTCTTCTCCCAAACATTTTTCCCCTTCTCCGATAATATTTCGTTGCAATTTCAAGTCATTCTGACCAGTGGTGTTATTTCTACAATCATGATTAATAAAATTCTTTTCCGGGCTATTATGCCGTGGTCTGATGGATTTCGCATTGTAAACCAACGTTTCGTCCCCATCTGCGGAGGACATCTTCAAGGGGGTTCGTGGCTTCTGTTAACTTCCGAAACACACACTGTCTCACTACACACACAGTAGTGAGACAGTGTGTGTTTCGGAAGTTAACAGAAGCCACGAACCCCCTTGAAGATGTCCTCCGCAGATGGGGACGAAACGTTGGTTTACAATGCGAAATCCATCAGACCACGGCATAATAGCCCCGAAAAGAATTTTATTAATCATGACAGTTCCGGCCGTGAAAGTTTACATTTTACTATTTCTACAATGGTTTGAAATTTTAACATTAATTATAATCACACTGTACAGCGCAAAAATTCCGCGTACCACATTCGAAAAGAAACACCGACTCGCCTGTTAAAAGAAGGTATAATTCAATTAAGATATTAAGAAATTCAGTCGTTGGTAATGAAACATGGACTGTAGGAGACGAGAACAGGAGACAATCGAAGCATTTGAGATGTGGTGCTACGGACGAATGCAGAAAATTAGGTGGACTGATAAGGTAAGGAATGAAGTGGTTCTGTGCCGAATCGGAGAGAAAAAAAAAATACACTCCTGGAAATTGAAATAAGAACACCGTGAATTCATTGTCCCAGGAAGGGGAAACTTTATTGACACATTCCTGGGGTCAGATACATCACATGATCACACTAACAAAACCACAGGTACATAGACACAGGCAACAGAGCATGCACAATGTCGGCACTAGTACAGTGTATATCCACCTTTCGCAGCAATGCAGGCTGCTATTCTCCCATGGAGAGGATCGTAGAGACGCTAGATGTAGTCCTGTGGAACGGCTTGCCATGCCATTTCCACCTGGCGCCTCAGTTGGACCAGCGTTCGTGCTGGACGTGCAGACAGCGTGAGACGACGCTTCATCCAGTCCCAAACATGCTCAATGGGGGACAGATTCGGAGATCTTGCTGGCCAGGGTAGTTGACTTACACCTTCTAGAGCACGTTGGGTGGCAAGGGATACATGCGGACGTGCATTGTCCTGTTGGAACAGCAAGTTCCCTTGCCGGTCTAGGAATGATAGAACGATGGGTTCGATGACGGTTTGGATGTACCGTGCGCTATTCAGTGTCCCCTAGACGATCACCAGAGGTGTACGGGCAGTGTAGGAGATCGCTCCCCACACCATGATGCCGGGTGTTGGCCCTGTGTGCCTCGGTCGTATGCAGTCCTGATTATGACGCTCACCTGCACGGCGCCAAACACGCATACGACCATCGTTGGCACGATGGCAGAAGCGACTCTCATCGCTGAAGACGACACGTCTCCATGCGTCCCTCCATTCACGCCTGTCGCGACACCACTGGAGGCGGGCTGCACGATGTTGGGGCGTGAGCGGAAGACGGCCTAACGGTGTGCGGGACCGTAGCCCAGCTTCATGGAGACGGTTGCGAATGGTCCTCGCCGATACCCCAGGAGCAACAGTGTCCCTAATTTGCTGGGAAGTGGCGGTGCGGTCCCCTACGGCACTGCGTAGGATCGTACGGTCTTGGCGTGCATCCGTGCGTCGCTGCGGTCCGGTCCCAGGTCGACGGGCACGTGGACCTTCCGCCGACCACTGGCGACAACATCGATGTACTGTGGAGACCTCACGCCCCACGTGTTGAGCAATTCGGCGGTACGTCCACCCGGCCTCCCGCATGCCCACTATACGCCCTCGCTCGAAGTCCGTCAGCTGCACATACGGTTCACGTCCACGCTGTCGCGGCATGCTACCAGTGTTAAAGACTGCGATGGAGCTCCGTATGCCACGGCAAACTGGCTGACACTGACGGCGGCGGTGCACAAATGCTGCGCAGCTAGCGCCATTCGACGGCCAACACCGCGGTTCCTGGTGTGTCCGCTGTGCCGTGCGTGTGATCATTGCTTGTACAGCCCTGTCGCAGTGTCCGGAGCAAGTATGGTGGGTCTGACACACCAGTGTCAATGTGTTCTTTTTTCCATTTCCAGGAGTGTATGTGGAAAACACTGACCATCCGGGCAGAGTAGTCATCATAACCTCACGGACTATGCATCTCTACGATCGTCTCCATGGGAGAATAGCAGCCTGCATTGCTGCGAAAGGTGGATATACACTGTACTAGTGCCGACATTGTGCATGCTCTGTTGCCTGTGTCTAAGTGCCTGTGGTTCTGTCAGTGTGATCATGTGATGTATCTGACCCCAGGAATGTGTCAATAAAGTTTCGCCTTCCTGGGACAATGAATTCACGGTGTTCTTATTTCAATTTCCAGGAGTGTATATGCAGCACTCGAGTTTCCCTGGTAATCGTCTGCGTTGACGTCCTTTGTATAATTAAAAACTTCCAATCAACAACTGTGGTGAGGTAGAGCGTCGTCAGGTTAAAAAGTAGTTATACATGTAAAGTACTAGACTAAGCAGCATGCTTCACATAGAACGAGACATGTATAAAAATTTACCAATGCCTTTTTGATGTCCAAGTAACAAACGTAAAACGTAGGTACATGATCATGCCTTCAGGTTCTAATTCTCCCAAAAGTGTGAAAATAAACAAAAAATTACACGTTTTGAC
This sequence comes from Schistocerca gregaria, assembly GCF_023897955.1. Classification (NCBI taxonomy): domain Eukaryota; kingdom Metazoa; phylum Arthropoda; class Insecta; order Orthoptera; family Acrididae; genus Schistocerca; species Schistocerca gregaria. Next base: position 624,022,269 of record NC_064923.1, read on the forward strand.
GGGATGACGTCAGATATGTTACCTATCTGTGCCGGGAGAGAGAGGTTTAGCAAAATATGTTTAGGAGAAAATCAGGTCTTTATAGGTTCACAGTTACCATGGAGACTTAAAGTGTAATTAAATGCACAATAAATTTACTAATGCACTTGTTCGCGCAGTGCGGTGCCAATGTTACTGAAATTAAGTTTTTACAGTTGAGAGTAGATAACAAACAAGGACAGAAGATAAACTTACAAATTCTTAAAGTAGGTGAATACAGTCTCTTTTTACGGCTACGGTGCCTATATACGGAAGTCCGGAGGCGAGGGCATACGACCTCCACTAGGATCATGCCTAGTGAAGCAGTGGGATGTTCAAACTAACCTTCATTTGGAGGATATTGTTACCATTGTCATCAGTGGGTGTAAAGAGACGTAAAATTATTCCGTGCATCTCAAATCTCATAATAGTCCCATGTAAGACAACAAGTGTCTGGCACAGTGGTTAGATCGCTTACTGCTGCTACAATGGCAGATTATCAAGACTTACGTGAGTTTGAACGTGGTGTTACAGACGGTGCACGAGCGATGGGACACAGCATCACGGAGGTAATGATGAAGCGGAGATTTTCCCGTACGACTGTTCCACGAGTGTACCGTGAATATCAGGAATCCGTTAAAACATCAAATGTCAGATATCGCTGCGACCGCATAAATATCCTGCAGGAACGGAACCAATGACGATTGAACATAATCGTTCAACGTGACAAAGCGCAATCCTTATACAAATTGCTACAGATTTCAATGCTGGGCCCTCAACAAGTGTTAGCGTGCGAACCATTCAACGAAACATCATCGATATGGGCTTTCGGACTCGAAGGCGCACTCGTGTACCATTGATGACAGCATGACACAAAGATTTACGCGTCGACTGGGCCGGTCAACACCGACACTGGTCTGTTCATGACTGGAAACATGTTGCCTGGTCGGACGAGTCTCGTTTCAAATTGTACCGAGCTGATGGATGTGAAAGGGTATGGAGACGAACTCATGAATCCACGGACCGTGTATGTCAGGAGAGGAGTCCTCAAGCTGGTGGAGACTCTGTAATGATATGGGCGTGTGCAGATGGTGTGATGTGGGACCCCTGATGTGACTGGATCAGACTCTTACAGGTGACACGTACGTAAGCATCCTGTCTGTTTACCTGCATCCATTCATGTCCTTAGTGCATTCCGGCAAACGTGGGCACTTCCAGCAAGACAATGCGACACCTCACATGTCCTGAATTGTTACAGAGCGGTTTCAGGAACACTGTTGTGAGTTTGAACACCTCTGCTGGCCACCAAACTCTCGATATATGAACATTATGGAGCACATCTGGGATGCTTAGCAACGTGTTGTTCAGAAGAGATGTCCAGTCCTTTGTACTCTTACAGATTAATGAACAGCCCTCCAGGATTCATGAGGTCAATTCACTCTAGCACTACTTCATACATTAGTCTAGTCCATGCCACGTCGGGGGTGGCACTTCTGCGTGTTCGCGGGGGCCCTGCACGATAAGAGGTAGGTTTACCAGTTTATTTGGCTCTTCAGTGTATGTCTCATAGTCTATTTTTATTTGTGTGCTAATCAGCTTCCGTGATATTGTGCACATAAAAAATACTTGATAGTGGAACGAGTCAGCATATCTGTCACAGACTTCTGATTGTAGTATTATTGTACAAAAGAAACTGGAGAATGAATAAAACACGAAAAAAGGTGTGAGAGAATATACGAATAAATAACAGATTACAAAGAAAATCCCTCAGGTACTTCGAGGAGCTTCACAGAATAATACTGTACCATATGGTATTTCTTTGATCTGAGTACTTGCAGCTCATCAATCAGTTTTTTGTCAGTTTTGCAGTAAGGTTCTTCAGAATGAAACATAGTAAATTGTGCACAAACGTGAACACTTTAGTGTCCGTATACGGGGTGCCCGTGAGGAAGGGGAAGCGGACAGTGCCTGTGTTAGCGTGTTAAGGGGTGACCAGAGTAGAATTTTTTTTAATGCCTTAAGCGTTCCTCAGAGAATCTGTGTTTAAGATTCTTTCATATAATGTGTGCCGTAAATATTGAAATATGTTAAAAATGCGATATACTAACTGGCTCTGTGATGCATTGGAATGCTCGAATGCAGCCGTGTTATACTATAAGCGTCCCAGACAAAACAAGGGCCTGTTATTTTCCAATAGTATCACAGAGGTAATGTATAAGCTGAAACACTATTCTCAACAAAATTTCTCCTCGTAACGTGATTATTTTATGATAAGCAGTCTGAAAGGACATGTCTCGCCTCTACGTGTGATTTCGCAAGCTTTTTATACGAAGTAGAAAGTGAATGCTTGAAAATGAAAAACGTATCTGTATGTTTAGAAAGGGTTCGAAAAATAATACCATTCGCGTGAAAAACGCTTGTATTGGTAATCAGAAGCGACTTAATCGATGTAATTTTGTCAAAGAAGACCAACTGTATGATGCTAATATAGCCCGGTTTAATGTTTTTTCTCAGTTTCATTACTAAAAAACTTAAATTGAAATTTTAAACTTTTTTTTCTCCAAAGGGCATGTTTATAATTGGCAAAAGCTATAACTCACGAAATGTACCTGCAGTTACATTATACATGTGGTGACTGCCGACCAAAGATTCCTTCAGTGCAGATGCACACCAAGCGTATTAATGTTTTCAGGTGGGGATATTCAGCCGCCGAATAATTATGAAAATTCATTGTGAACCTCCAGTTGTCCTTTATTTTGTAGAACGCGCATCGCTGCTAGTTTCTGTCAAATTACAATTATTAAACAGAAGCTGGCATGAACGACAAGCTATACCACAATAAGAGTAATTTTCTCTTTTGGGCCACAATACTAGTACATTTTTTACAATAATTACTGTGCACAATAAATTTCATAAACCAGTAAAGTTCACAACGACAGCTAGTCACACACCCAGCAGTTCATGCCAGCTTATGCTTGATAACAGTCATTTGATCGAATCTACTAGTGAAGCGCATTGTGCAAAATAAAGGACAGTTTTACCAAACTCGAACTCTTACGGGAATAAGCGAGATTCCGCGAGTAATGAGGATGACGAGGGCGGGGGGGAACAGCGTGAGTAGCGTGAGGTATGGGCATTTGCGTCTGGAGGGAGGAATCCTAGAGATGCACGGAATAATTTTACGTCTCTTTACACCCACTGATGACAATGGTAACAATATCCTCCAAATGAAGGTTAGTTTGAACATCCCACTGCTTCACTAGGCATGATCGTAGTGGAGGTCGTATGCCCTCGCCTCCGGACTTCCGTATATAGGCACCGTAGCCGTAAAAAGAGACTGTATTCACCTACTTTAAGAATTTGTAAGTTTATCTTCTGTCCTTGTTTGTTATCTACTCTCAACTGTAAAAACTTAATTTCAGTAACATTGGCACCGCACTGCGCGAACAAGTGCATTAGTAAATTTATTGTGCATTTAATTACACTTTAAGTCTCCATGGTAACTGTGAACCTATAAAGACCTGATTTTCTCCTAAACATATTTTGCTAAACCTCTCTCTCCCGGCACAGATATGTAACATATCTGACGTCATCCCATCAAAACGTGTAATTTTTTGTTTATTTTCACACTTTTGGGAGAATTAGAACCTGAAGGCATGATCATGTACCTACGTTTTACGTTTGTTACTTGGACATCAAAAAGGCATTGGTAAATTTTTATACATGTCTCGTTCTATGTGAAGCATGCTGCTTAGTCTAGTACTTTACATGTATAACTACTTTTTAACCTGACGACGCTCTACCTCACCACAGTTGTTGATTGGAAGTTTTTAATTATACAAAGGACGTCAACGCAGACGATTACCAGGGAAACTCGAGTGCTGCATATACACTCCTGGAAATTGAAATAAGAACACCGTGAATTCATTGTCCCAGGAAGGCGAAACTTTATTGACACATTCCTGGGGTCAGATACATCACATGATCACACTGACAGAACCACAGGCACTTAGACACAGGCAACAGAGCATGCACAATGTCGGCACTAGTACAGTGTATATCCACCTTTCGCAGCAATGCAGGCTGCTATTCTCCCATGGAGACGATCGTAGAGATGCTGAATTTAGTCCTTCGGAACGGCTTGCCATGCCATTTCCACCTGGCGCCTCAGTTGGACCAGCGTTCGTGCTGGACGTGCAGACCGCGTGAGACGACGCTTCATCCAGTCCCAAACATGCTCAATGGGGGACAGATCCGGAGATCTTGGTGGCCAGGGTAGTTGACTTACACCTTCTAGAGCACGTTGGGTGGCACGGGATACATGCGGACGTGCATTGTCCTGTTGGAACAGCAAGTTCCCTTGCCGGTCTAGGAATGGTAGAACGATGGGTTCGATGACGGTTTGCATGTACCGTGCACTATTCAGTGTCCCCTCGACGATCACCGGAGGTGTACGGCCAGTGTAGGAGATCGCTCCCCACACCATGATGCCGGGTGTTGGCCCTGTGTGCCTCGGTCGTATGCAGTCCTGATTGTGACGCTCACCTGCACGGCGCCAAACACGCATACGACCATCATTGGCACCAAGGCAGAAGCGACTCTCATCGCTGAAGACGACACGTCTCCATTCGTCCCTCCATTCACGCCTGTCGCGACACCACTGGAGGCGGGCTGCACGATGTTGGGACGTGAGCGGAAGACGGCCTAACGGTGTGCGGGACCGTAGCCCAGCTTCATGGAGACGGTTGCGAATGGTCCTCGCCGATACCCCAGCAGCAACAGTGTCCCTAATTTGCTGGGAAGTGGCGGTGCGGTCCCCTACGGCACTGCGTAGGATCCTATGGTCTTGGCGTGCATCCTTGCGTCGCTGCGGTCCGGTCCCAGGTCGACGGGCACGTGCACCTTCCGCCGACCACTGGCGACAACATCGATGTACTGTGGAGACCTCACGCCCCATGTGTTGAGCAATTCGGCGGTACGTCCACCCGGCCTCCCGCATGCCCACTATACGCCCTCGCTCAAAGTCCATCAACTGCACATACGGTTCACGTCCACGCTGTCGCGGCATGCTACCAGTGTTAAAGGCTGCGATGGAGCTCCGTATGCCACGGCAAACTGGCTGACACTGACGGCGGCGGTGCACAAATGCTGCGCAGCTAGCGCCATTCGACGGCCAACACCGCGGTTCCTGGTGTGTCCGCTGTGCCGTGCGTGTGATCATTGCTTGTACAGCCCTCTCGCAGTGTCCGGAGCAAGTATGGTGGGTCTGACACACTGGTGTCAATGTGTTCTTTTTTCCATTTCCAGGAGTGTAGAACACGTAAAACAAACCAGTACGGCACAACCAGCTCTCACAGATTTATGTAGACCAAACAATCGCTGAATATATGTAGCTACTCGAAAATCACCAAAATCGTAAATTGTAAAAATTTTTGAGAATAAACTTCAAACTAATACTAGCAGGTGGCATAGAGTCATTTAAAAAAATAATGGCAACTGTGGATCCAGTGCTCAGAAAATGACCGAATACGTAGAAATTATGTTCGAGCCATCCGCATACTCTCAAAATTTAGAGAAACGAAGCTGAAGCCAGTATCCAGTTTGACCGAAGGCCAAAGTGTTACAGAAATGACCAGTAGAGACAAACGGAACACTGAAAGAGCAATAGATGCACTGAGCTCTCCCAGAGGAATTGATTACGAATTTTTATACCTTTTTGAGATGTGGCCTTACGTATTAATAAGATTGGTCTGTACTAACAAATTACTGTATCGAGAGAGCATTGAGTTTACTACGTACTTTGGCAAAATATTATAATAGTTACGTGAAGAAGAATACAGCAAATGCCAAATAATATTTGTGATCCCATATCTTAGAAAATATTTCTGCTGTTGATATTTTGAGGAAGGTGAATAGGAGCTACAGAATAGCTGTATGTGAGGCACGCTAGTTCTGCGCTGAGAAAATGAAATAGTTCCTCGAAGTATTTTATGGTCTTGTAAGTAAAACTGAAGCAAGTTTCACAAAGAGATGTCCCAGGAGGAGTTGTTAGTTTTCAGGGATGAGACAGGGACATTCTAAACTGGAATTCTAGCAAACATGAGTATACTTTAAAACTTATGAGCACTTATTCATCTTCGGTACTGTCAAGAAACTCTCTTCTACTGCAAGTTCTTTGTGTTATTTTGGGAGGAAGTAATATGGACAAATACGAGAAAAAATTAATTACTAAACATGAGCTTGAAAATGCATAGCTTATGAAGTATGAGCACTACTTCAGTAGATGAGTTACGTTCCACATAGCTCTCAAGGTAGCCATTTTAGTGTCCATACTTGCTGAATATTTCTTTCTTGTTATGCTCCGTAAACCGCTTCTCAAAATATCTAAAGCAAAGAGCTAGCAGTAGAAGAGATTTGTTTCACAGTGTCGTAGAGGAAGAACTTTTCATACCTCTTAAAGTACATTGATCAGCCAGAACATTGTAACCACCGACCTACTATCGATATAAACCCGTCCAGGCTATATCAGCGTTACCTGACTGTTAGTCAAACACACGTAGTTTGCATGTAGTATCAGTGACCGTGCTGTCCGTGTGTAGAATGGAGAAGCCATGCGGTCTTTGTGAGTTTGAAGGGGCTAGATTGCGATGGCCCGGAAGCTGGGCACGAGCATTTCGGGAACATCGGGACTTGTACGGTGTTCGAGGGGTGCTGTGGTGAGTGTCTTCAACACGTAGTGAAACCAAGATGAATACACATCCAGGCGTTGTGGGGTCTAGCTCTCGCCCCTCTCACCAGATGTCGGACTCGTAGGCTGAGCAGACTGATAGAACAGGACAGCTGTCGAACTGTTGCTGAACTGACAGATTTTAATGGTGGGCACAGTACAAGTGTGTCTGAACACGCAGTGCATCCAACACTCCTTACGATGGGCCTCCGCAGCCGACGACCCTTGCATGTGCCAATGTTAACACTACGACATCGGCAACTGCTACTGAATTGGGAACCTGGCCTTCCACACCGGACGTTGGTGCAGTGGCAGAGCGTCGCAAGACCAGATATCGTACCGTCTTTATCATGCCGATGGGACAGCGCGAATCTATGGTCTTCCAGGGGAACAGCTCCTTGACACATGCATTGGAGGACGAAGACAAGCTGACGGCGTCTACGTTATGTTCTGGGGAACATTCATGTAAGCATCCATGATTGCAGTTGAGCTGGTTCGAGGTATGAGGACGGCCAAGGAGTATCGTACACTCCTTTATCACGATCATGTTTCCCTACAGCAGTGGTATTTTTCAATAAGACAATGCACCATATCTAAGACCAGGAGTGTGATGAAGTATCTCAAGGAACGCAGTGGCGAGTTCCAGCTAATAAGTTGGCTTCCACAACTCGACATATCTGAACACGATCAAAACATCTGGGATATGATTGAACGTGAGGTCTGAGCTCATCGCTCTCCTCTCCGGAATTTACGGAAAGTAGGTGACTTGTGTGTGCAAATGAGGTGCCTGTTCCCCCCAGCGCCCTAATAACGCCTCATAGCTTCCGTGCCAGGATGCGTAACCGTTGTTATCAGTGCCAAAGGTGGACATACCAGTTATTAAGTAGATGGTCATTATTTTGGGGTTGATCAGGGTATACATCTCATGTTTGCTAGACTTATTTGTTTCGAGTGACCATCCTGTCAAGGGCAGCTCGTCTTCTACTATCGCGAAATAGGGAGAGAGTGTCATGGATAGGGTACGCATGTTGGGATGGCATCATCGTTGCGACGAGACCTTTCCATGAAATTTTAATCGCCAGCCTTCTCATCTGAATGTGAAAATACTTTACATTTTCAGGAGTTAGTGCCCCACACTATTGTCTTGAGCTGCCGCTAAAATACTTTATTTATATACCATCAGCTTCTGTCGTTTGACCATCATCAGGTTCATAAAAGCATTCACAGCGTAATGTTAGGCGATATATAAAATCTTTATGATCATCTTATAAAACCATCAGTAACACATTTTCATCATATCGTAATATGAGTTACGTCATCAGTATATAAAAACCGCTCCAACCTACTCATAGGGAAATGATCATCTAATAAAATAAGAGAAATCAGAGCTCAAACAGAAAGAGTTTAGTGGTTCCTTAAACTTTCCCGCATCCTAATTTGCGATATTTCTGTCGGGTCTCCTGCCAAAACATACCGTCATCTCGATACCATATTTCGGCTGTCAGGCTGGACGCCGTCTTCAGGCGAGTAATACGTCGCACTAACTCGCCGGAACTGAAATCAAACACGCCGCGGCACCAACTTTAACATCGATCTTAGTTCCACCGCGCAAACATAACTGCCCTCTAGCGCAAGGCACAACAGCGCACCGGTGGTCAAAGGTCGTGGAACCGGTAAATCGATATCAAACACTACTGGCAGCATTTTATGACCCAAGCAGACACCGTTTTTTCTTAATGTCGAAACAAAACAGGTCTCTAACTCTTTATTAAAGGATACCCCTTATCTCTGTTTGCAATATTGTCAGATGATTGGATTTCAATGGATTTCTTTCACTACACAGTCCCTATACCGGCACATATTGTCGGCGTATCTCCAGAAACAATTTGGTTTTACTTGTCTCTGGAGATGCATCGACGTTATATGGGAGGCCTCATGGGAGGGATGCTCTGGATCGTTTCCTAGATTATTTTAATTGCCTGCATCCCAATATTAATTTCACGATGGAAGTTGAAAACGATGTAAAACTTTCGTTTTTAGGTATGTTGGTCTACAGGATGCATGATGGATCATTAGAACATAGAACTTACCGTAAGCCCACGCATACTGACCGACATCTTCATTCATCAAGCTGTCATGCCTGTATGAACGCAATGGCGCCCTACTTAACAATAGTAAAAAGAGCTTACGCCATGTCAGATGCAGATACTTTAACACAAGAACTGAGTCATCTGAAATCTGTGTTCATTTAGATTGTTTATACTGACAATCAGATCAGTTGTGCTCTACAGATTGGAGCTTCGCGGGAACCAATACGTAAAAGATGGAAGCAAATCAGTGGAATTCCTACCTTTTGTGGGAAGCATATCTTCAATAGTACGAAGAATTTTAAAGAAATTTGTTATTAAAAGTCCGTTCCATCTGCCAGCTAAAAACAGAGCCCTGCTGGGCTCAGTGAAGGATGATTTGCGTTTGAGAAAGCCCGGGGTCCACAAGACTCCCTACCTTTGCGGGAAAGCCTATGTTGGACAAATAATTTGTACATTCCAGGATCAATGCGTGGGGCATTTTCGGCACACGCGTTTATGCACACGCGTTTATTTCAGCCAGGAGAATCTGCAGTGGCGGAACATTGTCTTACTGAAGGACATAAAAAGTTGTACAATGAGACACGTCACTTTATTGGGACTGTTTATTGAAAGAAGCCATTTGAATCCGCCTATCTGACAATATTATAAACAGAGAAATCGGATACACTCTAAGTAAGAGTTAGAGCCCTCTTTTGTTTTGACATTAAGAAACAACTGTCTCTGTTTCGGTTATCAAAAGCATTTAGTAGTCACCAACTGCGACATAATCGCTTGTATTGCGTGCATTTAGTACTGTTCGATATCCATGTATCGTTTCCGCGAGCTTCCGCCATCGGATCGTGCTAGTACGATGGTCCTAGGGTGGTGTATAAAGGATCCGCCGCTGCGTGTTTGATTTCGCTTCCGGCGAGGTGGTGCGACGGATTACTCACCCGAAGATGACGGCCAGATGGACCTCTTAGATACTGTGTCCAGACATTAATATCAGAAAGATTTAAGTTTTCATTTTCCTCTTGAGCCTTTATAGAGTGAAAAGGTGGAGAAGTAGCCTCCCCCTTCTGATTCTGGTGTTAGAATATGCCCGCGGAAATTCCTGCCTGTCCTAAGAGGCGGCTAAAAAGTTTCTCAAGAGTTTCCGCCTATATGTAATGGTCCCCTCTCGGGTTTGACCTCCACATTTCCAAATGAGCGAGCCAATTGGGGAATGGCGCATTGTGTCCATTGTGCATTGTGACCTTTAGCCAGCTTTCACGTCGTCGCATTGCCGTCCCGCTGGTTCTCCATCTCTTGAGCGAGGATACATTGCTGGGTGCCATTTCTACCATGCACTGTGCAGTGTTGGTTTTTGAGGAGACGACGACCATGGAGTTCCTTGCACCTAAAATCCAGCATGGTAGCCATCCGGTGGTGGTGGGGTCGCCATATACTCTGTTGGTTGTAGCCCCCTGAAAACACAGGGATCGCTCTGCTGATGCCTGCGCCGTTAACTCCCAACGTATGCCGAGGGATAGATGTCTATCTCCCTGGAATATCGGGACTCCCGACAAAGTTGGTTAGAAGACCCTCCGTCAGGCACTTACACGTGATTGAGCAGTCATATAGATGCAGATGTGGCTCTCTGAATATGGTCCATTCCTGCTGGGACATACTGTATGCCACACCATTTCAAGTAACTTTACTGTCAGAAAAAATCTTAAATGCAAGCTCCCAATCATATCTTTAAAAATGCATAGCTGAATATGCTGCCAAATATAGCAGAGATATTGGTAGAGACGTGATAGTCAAGGAAACAGCTGTTTTTAAATTTTAGGTGAAAAACGTCTAACAGAGTGACCTCCACAAATCTGGGGGGGGGGGGGGGAGGCGTGGGAAGATATATCACGAAAAGAATGTTCTCTAGCACTTAACATTGAGCACCGCTATTCGTTGCCCCTGTTTTAGCTGAAATCTACACTGCTGGCCATTAAAATTGTTAGACCACGAAGATGACGTGCTACTGACGCGAAATTTAACCGACAGGAAGAGGATGCTGTGATATGCAAATGATTAGCTTTCCAGAGCATTCACGCAAGTTCGGCGCCAGTGGCGCCACCTACAACGTACTGACATGGGGAAAGTTTCCAACCGATTTCTCATACACAAACAGCAGTTGATCGGCGTTGCCTGGTGAAACATAGTTGTGATGCCTCCTGTAAGGAGAAGAAATGCGTACTATCACTTTTTCCAACTTTTATAAAGGTCGGATTGTAGCCTATCGCGATTGCTGTTTATCCTATCGCGACACCGCTGTTCGCGTTGGTCGCTATCCAGTGACTGTCAGCAGAATATGGAATCTGTGGGCTCAGGAGGGTAGTACGGAAAGCCGTGATGGATCCCAACGGTCTCTTATCATTAGCAGACGAGATGACAGGCATCTTATCCACATGGCTGTAACGGATCGTGCAGCCACGTCTGGATCCCTGAGTCAACAAATGGGAACGTTTGCAAGACAACAATCATCTGCACGAACAGCTCCAGGACGTTTGCAGCTGCATGTACTATCAGCTCCGAGGCCATGGCTGCGAATACCCTTGACGCAGCAACAAAGACAGGAGCGCCTGCGATGGTGTACTCAACGACGAACCTAGCTGCACGAATGGCAAAACGCCATTTTTTCGGATGCATCCAGGTTCTGTGTACAGCATTATTATGATCGCATCCGTGTGTGGCGACTTTGCGGTGAAAGCACATTGGAAGTGTGTATTCGTCATCGCCATACTGGCGTATCACCCGGCGTGATGGTACGGGGAGCCATTGGTTACACGTCTCGGTCACCTCTTGTTGGCATTGACGGCACTTTGGAGAGTGGACGTTACTTTTCAGATGTGTTACGACCCGTGGCTCTACCTTTCATTCGATCCCTGCGAAACCCTACATTCCAGCAGGATAATGTGCGACCGCATGTTGCAGGTCTTGTACGGCCCTTTCTGGATACAGAAAATGTTGGACTGCTGCCCTGGCCAGCACGTTCTCCAGATCTCTCTCCAACTGAAAACGTCTTGATGAACTTTGGTATCGTGTTGAAGCTGCATTGACAGCTGTACCTGTACATTCCATCCAAGCTCTATCTGACTCAATGCCGAGGCGTATCAAGGCCGGTATTACGACCAGAGGTGGTTTTTCTGATTTCTCAGGATCTATGCACCCAAATCGCGTGAAAATGTTATCACATTCCAGTTCTAGTATAGTATATTCGTCCAATGAATACCCGTTTACTATCTGCATTTCTTCTTGGCGTAGCAATTTTAATGGTCAGTAGTGTACTAACGCCGTCCCAAAATGTGCTGATGCGTGTTATAATATTCGCTACTACTTCAGTGAAGCTGTAATGTTGTAGGATGAAGTGTTGGACGCAGTTTTGTTGACATTATTTTAAGACGAAGGTAATAAATATGTTACCAACACCGAAACGCACGACGACGGCTGGGTAACGTGAGAGCTCGGAAATTTGATGGTGAAACTAACGCGGAAAGTGACTTGAGCAGCCAGGGTTCTTTTGTAATGTATTCCACCGTTCATAATACGACAAGCCCCCGGTGCCCAGACGATGCACCAGCCGGCCTCCACATTCCTCAGCTTTCTGAGGCAGACGGGAGACGCCTCCGGCTCGGTGAGTGCTCTACGCCGCTTCGACGTTTTACGGCCACGATGTGCGGGCACAGTGGTGCGTGAAGCGCCGGCGGCGGCTCAGTGGGGCGGCGTCTGCTGCGAGCAGCCGTATCGGGTTGCTACCGGCCGCGGAGATAACGGCGGGCGGGGCGCGTGTCGTGTCTGTCCAAGGCCGCAGCACGGCTCACCCCGTCACGTCGGCACCTGTCACCAGGCTCTTGCGTCGCATTTACACAGCTGAGCGCTCTTTGTTGATTGAGCTAGAGCGCTTTTTTATTATTTACTAGCTGAGGAACAGGCATTGGCTGGGTATGCACATTGCCAATTTTCTAATAGAAAGGAAAATAAAAAATGAATTCTGTTTGTAGTGAAGTATCGAAAAAACAGTATTTCCACAAGTTCGTGAAAGTACCTTTGAAATTATGGCACAGCAACACAAGGCAATATGAGGGAGAAAGAAGAAGAACATAAAAAAGCATTATCAGGAACAGTTTCTGTGCGAAAGGCTCAGGTGCTTCCCGCGTCTATAACGTGAATTCGTAAACGTCTAGCTCAGTAAACAACTATGGTTTCCGCCTACAGCCTTTTGCACTTTGCAGTTGAAAGCTGTGAAAGTCACTGCCACATATCAAGGACTTCCTTAAGTTTCTTCCACTGTAGGAGTGTATTATTAATAAACAATAAATCTACTAAAAATTCGTGCATGTTATGTCCGATTTCTTCACGCATGTCATTTAATTCTCTGTGACACCATATCGTGTCATCTATATGTTCCACAATAATACACTAACGGCCATTAAAATTGCTACACCAAGAGGAAATGCAGATGATAAACGGGTATTCATTGGATAGATATTTTATACTAAAACTGACATATGATTACATTTCCACGCAATTTTGGTGCATAGGTTATAAGAAATCGGTACCCAGAACAACCGCCTCAGGCCGTAATAACGGCCCTGAAACGCCTCGCCACTGAGTCAAACAGAGCTTCGATGGCGTGTACAGGTACAGTTGCCTGTGCAGCTTCAATACGATTCCACAATTCATCAGGCGTAGTAACTGGCGTATTGTGACGAGGCAGTTGCTCGGCCACCATTGGATCTGAGCACTATGGGACTTAATCTGTGTTCATCAGTCCCCTAGAACTTAGAAATACTTAAACCTAACTAACTTAAGGACATCACACACACCCATGCCTGTGGCAGGATTCCAACCTGCGACCGTAGCGGTCACGCGATTCCAGACTGAAGCGCCTAGAACGGCACGGCCACAGCGGCCGGCTCTGCCACCATTGACCAGACGTTTTCAGTTGGTATGAGATCTGGAGAATGTGCTGGCCAGGGCAGCAGTCGAACATATCAGGCGCTCCTGTCTGTGATACCAACGTCGTTGAACTGTTCGTGCAGATGGTTGTTTCTTGCAAACGTCCCCATCTGTTGACTCAGGGATCGAGACGTGGCCGCACGTTCCGTTACAGCCATGCGCTAAAGATTCCTGAACCCACTCTCCTGAACCCACCGATTCCATATTCTGCTAACAGTAATTGGATCTCGACCAACGCGAGCAGCATTGCCGCGATACGATGAAACGCAATCGCGATAGGCTACAATTTGACCTTATCAAAGTCGGAAACGAGATGGAACGCATTTCTCCTCCTTACACGAGGCATCTCAACAACGTTTCACCAGGCAACGCCAGTCAACTGCTGTTTGTGTATGAGAAATCGGTTGGAAACTTTCCTCAAGTCAGCACGTTGTAGGTGTCGCCACCGGAGCCAGACTTGTGTGAATGCTCTGAAAGGCTAATGATTTGCATGTCACAGGGTCTTCTTCCTGTAGGTTAAATTTCGCGTCTGTAGCACGTCATCATCGTGGTGTAGCAATTTTAATGGCAAGTAGTGTATAATTTTATATGTATGTCCTGTGGCATATGTCGACGCTGTCCACAAAATGTACTGCGGTTATAGTTATTAGAAAAGAAGTAGTAAACATAAATGTCATGCACAATTTGCCAGTTTCTCACGCATGTCAAGGCATCTCACGCAGCGCGGAGGCCCAGTGATAGCACACAGGAATCACTTTCGCTACGACGACTGTTCAAACCCGCGTCCGGCCTGTCTGATTTAGGTTTTCAATGACTTCCCTAAACAGCTCCAGTCAAATGCCGGGATGTTTCCTTTGAAAGGGGACTGCCGACTTCCTTGCCCATCCTTTCCTAATCCGATGGGAACCCCCTTCCTCCCCCCCCCCCCCCACCCACAAAATCAACCAACCAACCAACATATCTCCTGAAATACGACCGTTAGCCAATTCTAACCCCACAACGATTGCTGCCTGTATGTGTACCTAATTTAGTTGAAGTCAGTCCATTTGTTCAGGAGCAGATGGGGAAAATACACATACTTTTGTCCATATTTATAATATGTATGGTTTTCTGTCTTTTCCGGGAACTAGTTTTTCAACTTCTTTACTCTGTCCTATATCATATCATTGTTTTCCTTTAATCTGTTACTAGCGTACCGTACTTCAGTCGGTAAAAGCGGAACCCTTATAGGACCACTTTCGTGTCCGTTTGGTAAGACCACTTTTTCTCAGGAACGGGTAAATCTATGAAGTTGAAGTTCGTGTTAAATGGCGAGGTCTACGGTCCCTTGGTGGTGTAAAAAATTTAAGATTGTAAGTCAGTGCAATCAAAAGCTACGGCCAGTGCGTCCACACAGACGAATCGTTCAGTGCACCTACGTGAGCATAAGGAAGTGGCGATTAGTAAGACATTTATGATTCAAGAGAACTTTGTACACAAGTGTAAGGACATGAAGAGCGGCAAAAAGAGTCAAGTGTGGCTGGCCGTGTCCATGGACGTAAGGCGTGTGAAGTTTTTGAATTTGTTGATGTTTCGCGGCGGATTGTTTAACGTGCCTACAAGCGGTGTAACAGACGTAGCCACCAAACACCACATTGGACCAGAGGTCGGAAAAAAGATGCTGACTCGGAGGAACCGGAGATTCGTTTCATGGCTTGTGAATCAAAATCGCTTCCAAACCCGACAGGAATTGTTTCAGGCAGTTAATGAAGGTCCATCCGAACCTGTTAGCAAGAGAACATTGCGACGGGAATAGAATAGAATGAAATGTTTGAAGTCGATCACCTTACAAGACGTCATTGCCCACAAAGGAACATAAAGATGACATCAACAAAGTTCATTGTTGGAAAGAACATGCTACTGGTTTTCTGAATACTCCCCCTCTCCATTACATCTCGAGTGGCCTACAACTCATCTGACTCGAACCCCACGGGAAATCTGCGGGACATGTTGGAACAGCGGGTAAAGCGCCGGCGTCAGCATCCCTGCAAATTAGTGGAACTGCGAGATCAAATCCTGAGCGATTGGCTTAATCTGGATGCGACGTACCTGCACAATCATGTAGAATCACTTCCTAATCGAATCCACGTGGTTTTCAAGCCCAGCGGTATTAAATGATGCTTGTAATGATTTCTCATGAGATGACAAATTTCTTCCGGTAACCTTATTGGGATCTACGGTTTCTTATCTTCTTAGTGAATGCAATCAAAAGATATGGCTATGTATATTTTCAAAACTCGCAAACTCACTCGTCAAAACCTGTAGATGAACACTCTTTAGACGTTTCTTTTACCAGTAATCTGACTATTTCACTATGGCCTGCCTCGATTTGCTCTGCCGTTCCATCTCAAAGTAGCTCTTGTAGATAACATCCTCAGTCATTAGCTGTATACGAGTATATTCCAGTCACTGCTACCCCTACAACATTCCTCCTCTATTACTTTATCTAAGAATTTGGAAATTGGTTAATATTTGCAATGATTATAGGAAGAGAGTATCAACAAGCACATTATACTATGAATAAATTTTATTTCAGTCAAATGCGCGCGTACGTTCTTCAATAAGAATGGACGCTGAAAGGAGGTATCTGACAAAACATCGCCAGACAACGAAGCAGTCTTTCTCCTGTAGGGTTCCAACCCGCTCATCACAGAAGCAATTCTGGAAATAAAAGAAAGGATCTGGAGAGAAATAATAAATTCAGAGTGAAGTATATCAACTACAACGTTCACTAATGGCACTGGCATCGTCAGTGGAAGAGAGGGAGCTGTACGTGATCTGTTGTGTGGTTGTAGCGACGTAGTGGGCGAAGAATGTGGACTGAGAGTGAACCAAACAAAGGACGACGATAGTACTGAGGAGCAGCGCGCAGTGCACAGTATATTATCTTCTCACGAATGCTGTAATACGCGATATTGTCCTTTACGATCATTCACGTCTGTTTACCGATGCCATAATTTCAATAACGTATGTACAGTGACCTATCTGTTATTTTCGAATAACATTAAAAGGACGTGCACACAGCACCATACTATCGAAATAGTGCTACGCTGATTTTCTTGATTTTGGCTTCGTTGTCTCATCGCAGGGGTA
The DNA here is from genome assembly GCF_023897955.1 of Schistocerca gregaria. Lineage (NCBI taxonomy): Eukaryota > Metazoa > Arthropoda > Insecta > Orthoptera > Acrididae > Schistocerca > Schistocerca gregaria. Next base: position 624,039,210 of record NC_064923.1, read on the forward strand.
TGAAAATGTCTGAAGGACTTGCTTGTACGAAGAAGCTGTTGTGTTGCAGGATTGTTAGATACTAAATCACTAACTACTAAATAGAACCAATTTCTTCATTATATTTTCCGTATTCACAATGATTCAGATGATTGACCACAGTAACAGTAAGACTTCCACAGTAATGTAACTTTCAAATGATTAAGTGAGCTACAAACTCCCAGAGCCCGACTACTGGTACTGCCCGTTTCAGACCCTCTTTCACGACTGCCATTCCAGCCAAGTGAGACAGAGGACAACATATATATTTAAAGGCAAGGAACTTAATTACATACGTCTCTGGTAAAGATCCTGTTTAAATCAATTGATTAAAATCTAACAAAACTTTGTGGAACGGCATCTGCATATTTTCGTTTCAAAACTGCAAACTAATCGTAATCATACCAAACACAAACAGGCATGCTTGAAATAATGAACTTCAGTAAGCGTAGATCTGTATGAACTGCTACGCTTAGAAATGAAAATATCGATACTCATCAGTATTATACAGTTCCTAATGTTTCTTATGCTTCATTACATCAGGCTATGTCAAAGTAGTATTGACGCTATTTGAAGTGAGCCAGTTGTAGGTCTTTTGACCTATCATTTAGGCTGCGTCTAGCATGATCGAGTTTAGGATTTGATTCGTGTGTCTGTGTTACTATGAATTTCAGCTTTCTAACAGGAACAGAACAAACGACCTGTGGCACTCCACATTTACCAAACCCCCTTTCTTCATCTACACCTACACATACATCAATCATTCCACAAGCCACTTTTTTGTGTGTGGCGGAGCTTACTTTGTGTATCTCTGTCACTGCCCCCTTTCCCACTCCAGTCGCAAATAATTCGCAAGGAGAACAATTGCCAGTAGGCGTTTCAATTACGATTCATCAATGTAAGTTTATTCCTCGTAGTGGCCGTTATTTGGGTTTCTATTGTGAGGGTACGACATATCTTCTGACACAATTTTTATTTTCGCAGGTAGGAATTCTGTTAGGGCAATATTTTACTGATCTGAAGCGAGGAAGTTTGGCAAGCAATGTTCCGCGGACGTAAAATTTGGTATGACTGGGAAAGGAAAATTTTCATAAAGGAAACATCCCAGGATTTGACTTAATCGATTTAGGGAAAAATCAAAAAATCTAATTTGAGAACGCCGAAAGCATGTCTGAGACGCCGCCCTCACCTTTACGAATACAGTGGGTTACCACAGCGTCACCCTGCTCGGGCGTTATACACTACTGGCCATTAAAATTGCTACACCAAGAAGAAATGCAGATGATAAACGGTTATTCATTGGACAAATATATTATACTAGAATTGACATGTGATTACATTTTCACATTATTTGGGTGCGTACATCCTGAGAAATCACTACCCAGAACAGCCACCTCTGGCGTAATAACGGCCTTGATACGCCTGGGCATTGAGTCAAACAGAGTGTGGATGGCGTGTACATGTGCAGCTGCCCATGCAGCTTTAACATCATACCACAGTTCATCAAGAGTGGTGACTGGCGTATTGTGACGATCCAGTTGCTCGGCCACCATTCACCAGACGTTTTCAATTGGTCAGAGATCTGGAGAATGTCCTGGCCAGGGCAGCAGTCGAACATTTTCTGTATCCAGAAAAGACCGTACAGGACCTGCAACATGCGGTAGCGCATTATGCTGCTGAAATATAGGGTTTCGCGGACATCGAATGAAGGGTAGCGCCACGGGTCGTAACACATCTGAAATATAACGTCTACTGTTCAAAGTGTCGTCAATGCGAACCAAAGGTGACCGAGACGTGTAATCAATGGCACCACATACCATCACGCCAGGTGATACGAAAGCAAGGCGATGACGAATACATGCTTCCAATGTGCGTTCACCGCGATGTCGCCAAACACGGATGCGACCATCATGACGCTGTAAACAGAATCTCGATTCATCCGAAAAAATAAGAGTTTTGCCATTTGTGGACCCAGGTTCATCGTTGAGTACACCATCGCAGACGCACCTGGCTGTGATGCAGCATCAAGGGTAACCGCAGCCATGGTCTCCGAGCTGATAGTCCATGCTGCTGCAAACGTCATCGAACTGTCCGTGCAGATGGTTGTTGTTTTGCAAACGTCCCCATCTGTTTACTCACGGACCGAGACGTTCCGTTACAGCCATGCGGATAACATGCCTGCCATCTCGACTGCTAGTGATACGAGGCCGTTGGAATCCAGTACGGCGTTCCGTTTTATCCTCCTGAACCCACCGATTCCATATTCTGCTCACAGTCATTGGATCTCGACCAGTTCGAACAGCTATGTCGCGATACGATAAACCACTATCGCCATATGCTACAATCCGACCTTTATTGAAGTCGGAAACTTGATGGTATCATTTGTCCTCCTTACACGGGGCATCACAACAACGTTTCACCAGGCAACGCCAGTCAACTGCTGTTTGTGTATGAGAAGTCGGTTGGAAGCTTTCCTCATGTCACCACATTGTAGGGGTTACCACCGGCGCCAACGTTGTGTGAATGCCCTGAAAAGCTAATCACTTACATATCACAGCATCTTCTTCGTGTCGGTTAAGTTTCGTGTCAGTAGCACATCATCTTCGTGGTGTAGCAATTTTAATGGCCAGTAATGTATCTATGTTCCACCCTAGTGTTACTCCAGGCGCACTCAGTCTAACGCCAGAACTCAGTTCCGCTTCTCTAGTCGTACTGCAACAAGAGATATATATTTTTATAATCGACGTGATGTACGTAATACAGATAGTGTGGGGAATGATGGAAAATGGAACTTGTTTCTCTATGAACAAAATACAAGTTCTCACGAGTCCAGCCTTTGTGTTACTGCATATACGCGTACGATTTGAAGTGGCTGCTGGGAAAGGAAGGCGGGCCTCTTTGTGTACTAGAGGACGCTGGGGAGTGTGACCCGCTCCCTCGAGCAATAAAGCGGAAGTACTTGCTGTCAACCGGAAGGAGGGTGCATTATACTGCCGCGAACACAGAGGTGCATGCGTAGAGCGAAGATGCCCCTGAACCGTAAAGAAAGCTTGGTAATTGGTGATGTAGATTTCTAAGAGCACTAGGAATAAAAATTTGAAACGATCAAGGGAACGTCATTACCTCGTACAATCGGGGACAAACACTCACCAGCAGTATCATAGGCTCTCACAGATATCCGACCTTACAGCTACTTTCCCTGCTCTAGGCCGCCAACGAGCTGGACAGGAAATACATGAAGTTACTCTGAAGCCGCCGCCATGCTGTAGCCACGTATAATAGCACGTTCGGCCACTGTCACTGAATGGTTTGTACATAGTCGTTACCAGTGTTTTAATCGAAACTGAGTATGAGTTATTTAAAATAATTTTAGATATTAAGGACTGTTTCCATGTTATGCAATTCACTTTAGATACTGCTGAATACAGCACTGGTGCACGAATTGCCGATCTGCTTCGAAATTCAAAACAAAAGTTCGCTTCGGTAAGCTAGTGCACACGTCAAAATCCATTGGTTTATTTACACCATGGAATTTGGATAAGATTGCATACGTCGGTCATCTCAGACATTAAAATCATGTATTGCTTCACATCATTATGTTGCTTAGTTTGAATGTTCTCATTTGTCCTCTCGCCCTAAGCTAACAGAACATGAGGCTGTAGAACGTTGTACATATTTTGTCGCTCCAAAAATAATGCTCACATGGGAGGAAAGACAATTATTATCCTGTCTCTCAACGTTAGTGCCCGCAACCGTGCCAAAACGGTCCGGCATACATACTGGAACAGTGAAAAATCACATGGCACTCAAAGTCTGTTGACTGTACTTTCGACATATATTTGCAAATAATCACAAAAAACTGTGCAACGTGAATACGGCATACACTCTTAAAATTTTCATATAAAATGTTCAGACGTATAATAAATTTCCATTGTTATTGCAACTAGTCATCAGCTGTAAAGTAAAATTTAGACCCCAAATGATCCAAATACGAGAAAAGTAGAAATTAATTAAGGAAACTATCAAAATTTTACAGAAATTACCTCCTTACACATTTAGCTTCTCAGTTAGCGTGGGAGATCAGAATCAAGCCGTCCGGGGTAGCCGTGTGGTTCGAGGCTCCTTGACTCGGTTCGTGCAGCTGCCTCCCGTCGGAGGTTCGAGTCCTTCCTCTGGCATGGAAGTGTGTGTGTTGTCCTTAGCGTCAGTTAGTTGAAGTTAGATTAAGTAGTGTGTGGTGCGCCTAAGGACTGATGACTTCAGCAGTTTGGTCACATAGGAATTTACCACAAATTTCCATTTTCCGTCTGAATCAAATTCTCTGCTGATGTACGAAAAAAAGTCTTTACAGCCTGATCGGTAACTTTGAATGTCCTACGGACCTAAATAGAAAAAGCCAGTTCTTGCTTTATTTGATACGGTGCTCGGCTGTCCAACAATTTTCCTAATCGAGTGCCTCTTGTTTCATTGGGGGGGGGGGGGGGGGGGGCGTACAGTATTGGAAATCAGTATAAAGGAAAATTTGTAGAAAAATTAGGACTGTAGCCTGGAACAGTTGTGCACAATGTGTATGCAGTAGAATGAAACCCAGTCTACAAACCAATTCAGTAAAATTGTACGCCATTTGACGTCAGTAGTGCAGTATACAACAACGATTTAGGTGGCGGAGGATGGAATTCAGCATAAAGACAGTCGGCTCTGTACGGGAATGGTGTGTGCGTACTTGCCTTTACTGAAAACAGAAAACAGACACCATTAGTAACAGTGCGTGTTGTGTACATAAACTGCGATTACTACAGTGCCGCACTGAAAACTCTTACCATCCGACGAAACAACAAAAATGGGTACGTACAACGAAATGGGACACTCAGATCATCGAATTGCCAACAATATGAATTGTTAAAGTGGTGTGATTGATGACTTCATTATATTGGGCACTCGATATCGACTGAGCGGAAAATATGGGCAAAGTAGAAAATTATCTGCGGCATGGAAAAGGTTAGTTTTGCGCAGAACATTATTCTTCTCAAATTGTTGCTCATTTACAGTTGTCAGTAACTGCCACAAGTGTATGACATATTTTGTCACGTGACAAACACCGTGTATTGAAGAAGTGACTGCAGAAACCTATTCTAACACTCAAACATAAACAGGGTACACTGGAGTTTGCTGAAAAATGTATGTCACGGACTTCAGAATTGGGTACACTAATCTTCAGTAATCAGAAGAAGCTCTACTTCGATGGGCACGATGGATTTCAGTATTATTGGCATGATTTAAGAACAGAGCAGGAGGTAAGACTGAGTACAAATTTTGATGGCAGATGATTTGGGTGGCTTTCTGCGGTAAAAGTAACGTGATGCTTGGCTGAACACTGCAATGAACTATAACATGTGCACTGAGATTCCATAGACAGAAGTAATAGAGTGTAAACCTGATGTTTAAACAGGATAATGCATATGTATATAATATATAAGAAACTATCAGCCTCGATTGCGGTAATGAAACCAACTTTTACCTAGGTTTCAGCGCAGATAATTGAGCCTTCTTCCGAAGATATACCTGAATCTATAATTTGTCTAAGAGGGCATGGTCTAGAAATAAAACTTAAAGAGCTGGAAAAAAGCACAGTCACATTTTTAAAATTACCGCAATCGAAGCTGATAGTTTATTCTATATTAGATTATCAAGATTTCTGACCGGGCTGCAATGTTGAAAGTACAAAAAAGCATATTTATATGTTCCTGTTACAACCAAACGTGGTTTGAAGACAAAAATATCTATTTCTTGTCCTGGCCTGATGGTAGTCTCGATTTGAACCCAGTGGAAATCTTTAATGGTTCAAATGGCTCTGAGCACTATGGGACTCAACATCTGTGGCCATAAGTCCCCTAGAACTTAGAACTACTTAAACCTAACTAACCGAAGGACATCACACACATCCATGCCCGAGGCAGGATTCGAACCTGCGACCGCAGCAGTCGCGCGGTTCGTGACTGAGCGCCTAGAACCGCTAGACCACCGTGGCCGGCGGAAACCTTTGAGTAATTCTTGCAAGACGTATTTATCACAATGGAAGGCCATTTGAGGCCGTTTGTCAGCTGAAAAGAGCGGCACAAGAAGATTTGGTGACAATTTCACAACAACAGCTACGAATCACAACAAAATCAACGGTAAAAATAATTTTTGAGGTAATTAACACGAACGAACGAACTACTAACATTGCACTAACACAACAGGGTATTTAGTGCCTTTCTACGAGTTTCCATCCAGGAAATACAAAAGTTTTTTTGTTTGTTACTTTTGTTGTGAAAGAAACTACAGTGAATACCCATAGAAACTGGTACCGCGCGAGCCCGCAAAATTTCCGCAACACGACGTAGCATGGACTCGAATACTTTCTGAAGTATTGCTGGAGGGAACTCACTCCATGATCCTGTCCATAAATCCGTAAGAATACGTGAGGGTGGATATCTCTTCTGACCAGTACGTAGAAAAGCATTCCAGGTATGCTCAACAATGTTCGTGTCTGTGACTTAGCGGGCAGAGCACGTGTTTAAATTCAGAAGAGTGTTCCATGAGCCACTTTGTAACAATTTCGGACGTGTGGGGCGTCGCTTTGTCCTGCTAGAGTTTCCCAAGTCCGTCGGAATGACAGTGGACATGAATGAATGCTGGTGATCAGAGAGCATGTTTACGTTCGTGTCACCTATCAGAGTGGTATCTAGACGTATCCCCGTGGCCTCATACGGCCCACACCATTAGAGAACCACCATCAGCTTGAAGAGCCCCTGCTGACATGCAGGTTTCATGGATTCATGAGATTGTCTCCACACCCGTACACGTCCATCCGCTCGATACAATTTTAATCGAGACTTGTCCGACTAGGCAACATGTTTCCAGTCATAAACAGTCCAATGTCGGTGTGGACGGGCCCAGGCGAGGCGTAAATCTTTGTGTCGTGCTGTCATCAATGGTACACGAATGGGCCTTCAGCTCAGAAAGCCCACATCGAAGATTTTTCGTTGAACCGTTGGCACGCTGTCACTGGTCGATGGCCCAGCATTTAAATCTGTAGCAATTTACCGATGGGTTGCACTTCTGTTACGTTGAACGATTCTCTTTCCTCGTTGATCGTCCCGTTTCTGCAGTATCTCTTCCTGGCCGCAGCGATGTCGGAGATTTAATGTTTTACCGGATTCCTGATATTCATGGTAGACTCGTGAAATGGTCGTTCGTGAAAATCGCCATTTCATCGCTACCTCGTAGGTGCAGTGTCCTACGTTTCGTACTCAGGTTATAATACCACGTTCAAACTCCCTTAAATCTTGATAATCTTCCATTGTATCAGCAGTAACCGATCTAACAACTGCATCAGACACTTGTTGTCTTATATAGGTGTTGCCTACTTCAGCGCCATATTCTGGCTGTATCTCTGTATTTGATTAAGCATTTGAATACTGTTGGGTATTTAGAGTGAAATTTGCTTCTTCCAAAGTATTACGCCCTTTTTCCTTTTCAAAAGGTACAATTGTACGGGTTATGAACCGAAATAAGCACCCAATACCGATTTTTGGCTGTTTTATGTACAACAACATAAAATGCAAATTACAAAACGGGCACTTAACAGTAAAAAATGTACAGTTTTGTACTCAAATTTAAAGTATCGCTCTTTTCAATTACAAGAAGGAAGAAAAAGTTATATCCATTGAAGTTTGACCGCTAAGCGTGGGATGTGCGTGTTAACGTTATGAGATTGTCCAGCAGAGTGTAACGACACGGTGCGCTTTTATTGCCACTGTGCATCTGCTAATAATCAGGCGTCTCATCGCATATATATGAGTTGTGGAGTCCCACACACATGTCCAATTACGCCTTTTTTTATTTGTACCGAAAACAGAACTAATATAAATTTTTTCAGACCTGGTTGACGATGGAGCTCGGTGTGCCTTGCACTAACTACAAATATCGTTGCGGTGTGGAAATTGCTTCATCCGCAACGGCATAACAGTGAACTGTTTAAATGCGGCCGAATTAAAAACAACGGGAATTACAAGGCTCTCGCGCGTCGTGGAAACTGCACCGGGCGCCACTTTCGCTCATCGCACGTAATAAACGTCAGCGCGAGAGGTCCATTGCAGTCGGACAAGACGCGTCGGACAGCGACGCCAGTAGATTAATGAACGCCCAAAGTAATTTAGCACCGAGCACCAGGGGACAAGTTGGCACGCGCGTGTTTTTGGCCGCCGCCGGCGTTTCGCCACGTTTTTGCTCGCGTGACGTCTGTGTGCGGGCAGAGGTAGAGAGAGCCTTTGTTTGACCATGGGGTGCAGCAGGGCAGCGCGCGGCGGGCGCCATCCAGGCGCCACGGCGGACCCAGCGCCGCCTCGCGAGCGATAAAACTCGGCGGGGCGCGTATTTACATCGGCAGCGCCTAATGGACGGCGGGCTTTGTCGCACCTGCGCGCCATTGTGCCGTGCCGCCAGCCGTCCGTCTCCGTGCCTGCTTTAGATGCTAAACACGACGCCAGCGCCAGCGCCCGCTTCCACGCTTTCTCCGGCACCGCCGCGCTACCTTGCGATCGCCGGGAGAGCTTATCGGCGTGGTAAACAATTGCTCTCGTAGAGTAGAAAGAACTCCATTAGGTATCATCAAGTGTTCAGGTTTTTCTTAACGCGGCAGCGGTGTGGCCAGGAATTCTTACGCTAGTGGTTTGTGGCGTGCTGGATACCTCACGCAGTGTTTCATGCACTTATTCTGCGTACTTTAACATTGACATTAGTGAATTATCACTGTGCATTATCACTGTGGTCTAATGTTATTGAGTATTATTACCGCACAGTTACAACAATAAAATGGAAATTTGTTTAGCTGGCCGTTGTGGCCGACCGGTTCTGGGCGTTTCAATCCGGAACTGCGCTGCTGCTATTGTCATAAGTTCGAATCCTGTCTCGCCGATGGATGTGTCTGATGTCCTTAGGTTAATTAGGTGTAAGTAGTTCTAGTTCTAGGTAACTGATGACCTCAGATGTTAAGTTCCATAGTGCTTATAACCATATGAACCATTTGAAATTTATTTCCTAATTATTAGCCACATACCAATTATGAATAATGAGTTGTAGAGTAGTGAAATTAATGATTTGTGCCCACAGCTGTTGTACTGAAATAACTGAGGTAGTTGTTGTTGTTGTGGTCTTCAGTCCAGAGACAGGTTTGAGGCAGCTCTCCATCCTAATCTGTCGTGTGCAAGCTTCTTCATCTCCCAGTACCTACTCCAACCTACATCCTTCTGAATCTGCGTAGTGTATTCGTCTCTTGGTCTCCCTCTACGATATTTACCCTCCAAGCCGCCCTCCACTGCTAAACTGGTGATCCCTTGAAGCCTCAGAACACGTCGTACCAACCGATGCCTTCTTCTAGTCATTTGTGCCACAAACTCCTCTTCTCCCCAATTCTGTTCCATACCTCCTGATTAGTTATGTAATCTGCCCGTCTAATCTTCAGCATAATTCTATAGCACCTCATTTCGAAAGTTTCTATTGTCTTCTTGTCCAAACTATTTCCTGCCCACGTTTCACTTCACTCCATACAAATTCTTTCAGAAACGACTTCCTGATACGTAAATCTATACTCGATGTTAACAAATTTCTCTTCTTCAGAAACGCTTTCCTTGCCATTGCCAGTCTACATTTTATATCCTCTCTACTTCGACCATCAACAGTTATTTTGCTCCCAAAATAGCAAAACTCATTTACTACTTTAGGTGTCTCATTTACTAATGTAATTCCCTCAACATCACGCGATTTAATTCCACAACATTCCATTATCCTCGTGTTTGTTTTGTCTTACATTCACATTTCAAAATATTGTCCATTCCGTTCAACTGCTCTTCCATGTCCTTTGCTGTCTTCGGCAGAATTACAATATCATCGGCCAACCTCCAAGTTTTCATTTCTTCTCCGTGGATTTCAGTTCCTGCTCCGAATTTTTCTTTTGTTTCCTTTACTGCCTGCTCAATATTGAGACAGATTAAATAACATCGGGGATAGACTACAATTTTGTCTCACTCCCTTCCTACCCACTGCTTCCCTTTCATGCCCCTCTACTCTTATAACTGCCATCTGGTGTCTGTACACATTGTAAATAGCCATTTGCTCCCTGTATTTTAGCCCTACCACCTTAAGAATTTGAAGATATTATGCTAGTCAACATTATCAGAAGAACTGAGGTTACAATCTAAAATATATTTTATGTGCAGACAGAACCACAACACACTCATTATTGCAAAAAATATTGTCGCGATTCATCATTTAATTTTCCTTACTGACACAATTTGCTCCTCCATGTAGTCGTCCCATCTTTATCCAGATAATATCACTGACTACATTTTCTTAATTTTTATCGCTTTCCTGCTCAGGTGCGTCATGTTCACATCTTCTTCATCTCCACTATTAGAATCGATTCGAACCTCATCACGTACGGCTTCACTCTGTACTCGCACTTGGTCACCTTCAGGCCTGAAAGGGTCCAATTGTAACAGTATTTGCTCCTAATTATGCAATCAAAAACCATATATTACTTAAAATGCACACAAAACTGCAGTGAAACAGCTATCTGCACTTTTTCGTCTTGAGAAACGAGAGTGTGGCGTTGGGATTTCAGAAACACCAGCAGCAAATAACGAACGTTGGAAGTGATATACCGCTCCCCACATACCACAACCGTGTTAACTAGCACACCGTTACCTGGTAAATGAAATCATTTCATGGCCATGTGAAAATTTTACCTTCCTCGTAGGTTAAGAATTTGTTTCTTATTATTTTGTCTCCTTTCGCATCAATGCATTTACAGTCGATAAGGTGAAAGAAGAGCCTTGACATATGGAGTGGTCAAGGTTCGGTTGCTTCGCGATTCTACTACATCAGTCACCCGTATTTGTATGAGTCATTTTAAGAACGCCTCGACGTTATCGAGGATTCATAGGCGACTATTATTTTCGCCAACAGCTGTTTGCATATCGACACAACAACACAGCCAGCTGTCAGCGCTCTGTTTCGGCGTACGAAGCCTTACATTTTTTACTACTGACTGCATTTCGTTTGTTCCATGAAATTACGGAATGCTGCCAGATGATGTCTATTTCTTGCCGGGATATTTCTGCTGACAACGTTTCAGCCATCTTCAGATGAGTGTTTTACACTGGAGATTGTTAGTTCACATCGAAAACTTCATACCTAAATGAGGTACGGAGACGCATGCACCAAAACAGCCACTACATGTGTGATCTCTGTCAACTTTCCCGCTGTCTTCAGATACTGCTCCATCTGTGGCACGCAGATTCATGCGTAATCATGATACTGCATCCGCGATCTCTGTCGGAATGCGGGTCGTAGTGAAATTTAAGATGTAAAATTAATAAAATCAACTGTCCCTATACATGTCATTGGTTGTAACATGCTTTCTTCCTGAAGACAGTAAGGAAATCACCTGATTCCACGTCCTATCCAGCTGAAATCCACCATCATTATTAATAAGATCTTTTAATAAACGTACTTTCACCGGTACCTTAGTGACCGAATCCGAGAAGGCTCTCGCCGAAGCCAAGATCAAGATTTCCGTGACAAGATAATCCATGGAATGCCCTTTGGGGAAGCAGTACTCGGCTATGACTTATTAGGGTGCGACAGGCGAGCGTGTCGATTATGTTCAACGCTCCTTTCACTCACTGTGCGCGTCGTGTGACCAAGTAGGCTTTGGCGCAGTAGCAAGGTGTTCTGCAGATTCCCGCCCTCCTCAACACCATATCGTTCTCCTCCGAATACAGAAGAGCACAGTCTTCGTAAGTGGGGGGCAGATTATTTTGACATAAATGTTTCCTTAAGATTCTGTCTAATTTAGACTAAATATTGCCGAGATATCGAACTTAAGCTGCTCCTTTTTCTCTTCATCTTGTGGATGACTATCTTTCTCCTTCCTTAAAGTTTAGTTTAAGTTAGATTAAGTAGTGTGTAAGGCTAGGGACCGCTGACCTGAGCAGTTTGGTCACATAGAAACTCACCACAAATGTCCACATTTCTCTATCATTACTGATGACGATGAATGGTGTCTTTATGCTCACATAAAGATAATAAAAAAAGGTTGATCCCAAATAAAGCATTAACTCCCCATACGGAGACCAGCATACACCAACAAAGGATAACGTTATGCATCTGGTGGAACGTGGTGTACTAAGAATTGCCGACGTATAACGATTACTGCTGACATTTATTGTCAACAACTTGGAAGTATTGCACTTGTAGTCCAGGAACAACGCCAGAAACACTGCGTGAAATAATGTTGCTCCACCATAACGCCCGCCCGCTGTATGCTCAACTGACCAAATATACTATACAGGAGTTGTAAGTTAGTCCTCACCCACCTTGCTCACCTGATTTTTGACCCTCAGATTTTCATCTTCTCTGCTCTCTATCGAGCAACCTTTAAGGAACACCCACTCCAGAAGAAATTGCACTCCGATTACGGCTCGACGAGTACTTCTCTTCATAAGCACGTGGTTTCTACAGTCGCTGAATCGAAAAGTTACCTACAGTGATTAAATCGAAATGTTACCTCAGCGTTGGTAGGCTGTTGTAAATAGTTACTGTGATATATCATTGATGACTAAAATCTCTGTTATGTGCGTCTGTCGTGTTCATTAAACGTATGGAACGAGTCTAGGAACATATGCACCGACCCAGTCTAGCTGTCGTCTCCTTCTCATATGTGCTTATCTTTTAATTTTTTATGTCCCTATTTCGAAGTAAGACGCAGACCTGTTATTTTCTCAGGTTTGGAGTTCAGGTGGTTCGTAGCACAATACACAGTGAAAAACTTTAGTTCTGTTGCAAAAATGTCTTCTTTTACTTGGATGCCTAAAGCAATATTGTCTGCTTATATGAATCTTTTTCACGTGTTAGATAGGTCATTGGTGTACATACTGAAGAGTGTGGAGCACACAACAGTTCATTGGGACAAGCCACTCTTTTGATTCTCCAACTCCACAAGAAGAAGTCTTCGCTTGTGCAATAAAGTGCTTAGTATTTCTCTGAAGCCATAATCATATGTCAGTCTTTAATACATACTTTAATACATAAATAAAGATAATGAGCGGTTCTTTGCCATTCATAGGTTCAAATCTATATATATTGGGCAATGATGTGATCAGCCCTAGCTTTAGGTACGGAACTGACACAATACTTCCACTTTTGCAATGTTCGCTCTATGTACACCAGACATACATGCTTACTTTCCTGTTATCTGATAATCACTTTATTTCATTCAGGGTAAAGCAAGAGACAGTACTCAAGTGTAACTCAAATTATCTCTACTGTGCACACATGTGCACATGTTCCTATCATGAAGACATAAATTCAAACCTATAATGATCACGTTTTACATATTCATTTATTCATACACAGCCTAGACAAATACTTGTGTGGACAAAAAATTTCTGCCTAGGTCCCGGTTTTGAACTGATATGGTTAAAAATATCTACACATTTCTACATTACCCTAAACAACGACAACCAACTCCTTACACAATCATCCATTCGAGAAAGCTTGGAAATAAGATTTACAAATCATTTAGAGACAGAAAATTGACAGCTTGCTCGCTGAAATGATATGAGTATTATATAACGTACAAGTCTCCTAGCGAACCAAACAAAGTGACAGAAGATTGTAGACGTTCATCCTCGTCAAGGCTCTTCAACGAAAATTTAAGTCCGCTGATAGCCTTCTCATGTCCAAATGTTTATGCGAAATATTATGCACACGTTCATTCGAGATGTCCACAGCATTAGCAATCTCAAGCACCTTTTCTGTCATCTATCCCCATTTCAAGGGTTTTATCAATGGTTTCCGGAGTCGTAACCTCCACAGGACGTACAGAAAGTTTAGCATCACTTGTGCCCATGTGGTCACTCCGAAAGTTTTGAAACCACATATAAACTATTCTAATCGAAGGCGCAGAGGCACCGTAATGGTTATCAAGCTTCTCTTTGCTCTCCTGAGGTGTTTCGCCTTTCATAAAGTAATGTGTAATCACCACACGAAATTCTTTTCGGTCAATTTTTTGACATTCACTCGACTCCCTTGATTCGTACGACTGCTAACACAAATAATTAGACCAATATGGCTGAAACATGGTGTGCGTTCTTTCCAAAGATGCTACTAACTAACCATGATCTCGATAGGGGCCGGTGGTGCCATCTCTTGGACTTTGCACGGTCTTTTCAAACGTCCCTAATAAACAAGTACACCCCCTACAATGATCTGGGCTACAAATATCATAACACAAACCTTGATCTAAACTAGAAAACACAGTGAAAACCATTTATAATCCATACGAGTATACGATTAATCAGATAGGTACTTGAAAGAGAGAGATTTATATCACAAAAAAACTTCAAACCTCGGTTTCCCCGAAAATTTTAAGATAAATCATTTTGTTTTAAAACTACATCATATTCTAATCTCAGCAACAGCCTTTCGATCTTCTAGGGACATCATACCGTTGAAACCTCAGGATGGTCCCCCTTACAGACGCAATAACACTTATATTCATATTTCAGTTATCCTTACTCACCTTTTCCTCCAACAGTGCCTCTTGCATATCATCAACACCTAATGAATTCGTATCAGTTGTTCCTCGGCATTCCATGCGCTCATCCAGCTCCTTTACACCCATGTTGTTCTCCCATCGTTGAGGTAGTGGATTATCAGAGTTTTAATCCTGCTACAGGTTAGGAGATCTAATCCCACTGATCTCAACTCACGATATGAAATCTTTGGGACTGCTAGCTTCTTGTCCAAAGCTATACTCGCTAATGCCCTCAATATCATTCTACACTCCTGGAAATTGAAATATGAACACCGTGAATTCATTGTTCCAGGAAGGGGAAACATTATTGACACATTCCTGGGGTCAGATACATCACATGATCACACTGACAGAACCACAGGCACATAGACAAGGCAACAGAGCATGCACAATGTCGGCACTAGTACAGTGTATATCAACCTTTCGCAGCAATGCTGGCTGCTATTCTCCCATGGAGACGATCGTAGAGATGCTGCATGTAGTCCTGTGGAACGGCTTGCCATGCCATTTCCACCTGGCGCCTCAGTTGGACCAGCGTTCGTGCAGGACGTGCAGACCGCGTGAGACGACGCTTCATCCAGTCCCAAACATGCTCAATGGAGGACAGATCCGGAGATCTTGCTGGCCAGGGTAGTTGCCTTACACCTTCTAGAGCACGTTGGGTGGCACGGGATACATGCGGACGTGCATTGTCCTGTTGGAACAGCAAGTTCCCTTGCCGGTCTAGGAATGGTAGAACGATGGGTTCGATGACGGTTTGGATGTACCGTGCACTATTCAGTGTCCCCTCGACGATCACCAGAGGTGTACGGCCAGTGTAGGAGATCGCTCCCCACACCATGATGCCGGGTGTTGGTCCTGTGTGCCTCGGTCGTATGCAGTCCTGATTGAGACGCTCACCTGCACGGCGCCAAACACGCATACGACCATCATTGGCACGATGGCAGAAGCGACTCTCATCGCTGAAGACGACACGTCTCCATTCGTCCCTCCATTGACGCCTGTCGCGACACCACTGGAGGCGGGCTGCACGATGTTGGGGCGTGAGCGGAAGACGGCCTAACGGTGTGCGGGACCGTAGCCCAGCTTCATGGAGACGGTTGCGAATGGTCCTCGCCGATACCCCAGGAGCAACAGTGTCCCTAATTTGCTGGGAAGTGGCGGTGCGGTCCCCTACGGCACTGCGTAGGATCCTACGGTCTTGGCGTGCATCCGTGCGTCGCTGCGGTCCGGTCCCAGGTCGACGGGCACGTGCACCTTCCGCCGACCACTGGCGACAACATCGATGTACTGTGGAGACCTCACGCCCCATGTGTTGAGCAATTCGGCGGTACGTCCACCCGGCCTCCCGCATGCCCACTATACGCCCTCATTCAAAGTCCGTCAACTGCACATACGGTTCACGTCCATGCTGTCGCGGCATGCTACCAGTGTTAAAGACTGCGATGGAGCTCCGTATGCCACGGCAAACTGGCTGACACTGACGGCGGCGGTGCACAAATGCTGCGCAGCTAGCGCCATTCGACGGCCAACACCGTGGTTCCTGGTGTGTCCGCTGTGGCGTGCGTGTGATCATTGCTTGTACAGCCCTCTCGCAGTGTCCGGAGCAAGTATGGTGGGTCTGACACACCGGTGTCAATGTGTTCTTTTTTCCATTTCCAGGAGTGTATTTATTTTGCGTTCGATATGCCAGATGCCTTACAGCACTATTCACATTCAGCATGGGAAACTTAATTAAAATGAAAATGTAACAAAACGCTATTCATTATAAATTTAGTTATACATATTACAGTACTTATAAACTTATAGTGTATACATGCTGTAATCTGTCAAAATAATTAACAATTAAACAGGAGCATTTAAATTACAAAGCCAAGAAATGGCTTTGAATGAATTTCACACTCGATTATGTGCTGCACCGTCTGCATTTCGCCGCAGTCACAGTGACAGCCGTCCACGTAGCCCCACTTGGCCATTATCTCGTGAGACTGTTCAACGCCAGTTCTCATTCTGTTTAGTGCCACCCAGTTTCTTCTTGTTGTGCACAGTAGTTGAAACGAACAGTCGAATTACAGGACTGTACGGTGAGGATGTTTCCATAAGTATCTAGATGTGAAAAAGCCCTGACATCTGAGATGTCTCCACTAGAAAAATACCTGATGTCAGATATGGTGACGATGAAAGAGCAAGAAAATCTAAGTAATGGTCTAAAGACGAAATAACTGATCTATGACTTGAAGGAGAAAGACGGCTCAACGCCCGAACCAAATGTGATGTCTGCTGCGTATATGAGTGCTTGAAAATGGGCAATAAAGTCAATTATTATAACTGCTGCAGCATTTAAAATTTATCTTCGTCAGAAAATAACAATTCAGTCGCAAAGAATTCTTTAGGGGATTCCAGTACACGGTACCTACTGCCAAGTATGTTGCTCTTGGAGGATTCCGTATTGTATGAGTCAACCAGCTGCTACTCACTCAGAATTCTCAGTTACCCCACGATCAAGCTGGAAATTTAGGAAAGAAAGTTTGATATTAAACTCCTTCCGATCACTATATTGTGTTTGTTGACGGCCTGATACATATTCTATATTGTTACACACATATCGCAGTTAATTCACAGTAATATTAATAAGCCTTTCAGAATTCCTTGCGTGTTTCTGCAATCTCTATATTGTGCTCGCTTGAATAAATCGATACTCACTCAGCTTAAGTTGCAGTGTGTTATTAACTTTTTTCTCCATTTTAATTAATGACTGCGTTCTCTGTTAATTATACTTTTGCTAGACTGGCAAAATGTTTCAAGCGTCACGAACGCCAGGTCAAGTATGTAACCGGAACGTAATAGCCGATAATGCTATTTGCAAACTGCAGAAACATTCAAATTACTTCCATAAGTAGTAATTTGCAATTCAATGTATTCTGCTCGGAGCTTCAACGTGCTACTCTTTCGGGAAAAATTAGTTTAAATTTATCGTTTCTTCCAACTGTCGAGTGGCCAAGTTCGTTCAGTGCCGAAATTTTTCTTCGCGTTTTTGTGGTAACTGCTATCAGTATGTATAGCTACAGTAATTTCATTAACTGCTGCGCAAGATACACATTCACATTAGTGATGTACCGTGAAACGAATCTACATACACCAAGGACAAATGAAAGATGGCGTCAGTAAAATATAAAAACTCTTAGATTCCACAAGGGCACACTTCGATAGGGTGAAATTCGTTTAAAGGCTGCTATTTTGTACTCCAGTAATTCCTAGTTGAAAGTAATACCGTCGGAAAATAAAGAGTTTAACTACATTATCCACTAAATGCATTTTAAACTGCAGCTAGTGTTAAGAAGATCCAAATGAATGCATAACATTTAAAGCGCGGGGTAAATTTTTAATAACTTTGTCCTACCTTCCTAAGTCACCGAAATGAACCAGGCGTAGATATCACCATGCCCCTGAACATATTCCATAAGGACGGAATGTTCATCGCTTCAGATGTTCCTGTGATTCTTTACATTAATCATACAGAAGTTTTTTCTTCTCTTACAAATGGCGACTTAGAAAGGCGTGTAAAAGTGTATCGTGACAAACTGAATATATATAGATCAAAGACTGTATTTTTGTATGATAAACCGTAGTTTTCAAATAGGATTTTCGCAGTTGTCATACATAACGCAACTTCAAACGTGTAGAAATGATACATGGACTTCCTCAAAATATATTGACCGGCTTGTTGCTGTTGTTGTGGTCTTTAGTCCAGAGACTGATTTGATGCAGCTCTCCATGCTACTCTATCCTGTGCAAGCTTTTTCATCTCTGGAACCTACATCCCTCTTAATCTGCTTAGTGTATTCACCCCTTGGTCTCCCTCTACGATTTTTACCCTCCATGCTTCCATTCAATACCAAATTGGTGATCCCTTGATGCCCCAGAAAGCTTACTTCCAACAGATCCCATCTTCTAAGCAAGTTTTGCCACAAATTCCTCTTCTCCTCAGTTCGAATTAGTTACGTGATCGACCCATCTAATCTTCAGCATTCTTCTGTAACAATACATTTCGAAAGCATCTATTATCTTCATGTCTAAATTATTTGTCTTATAGCTATACTCCATACAGATGCTTTCAGAAAAGACTTCCTAACACTTAGATCTATACTCGATGTTAACAAATTTCTCTCCTTCAGAAACGCTTTCCTTGCCATTGTCAGTCTACGTTTTATATCCTCTCTACTTCGACCATCATTTTGCTTCCCAAATGGCAAAACTCATTTACTACTTTAAGTGTCTCATTTTCTAATGTAACTCGACTACTTTCCATTATCTTCGTTTTGATTTTGTTGATGTTCATCTTAGATCTTCCTTTCAAGACACTGTCCTTTCCGTTCAGCTGCTCTTCTAGGTCCTTTGCTGTCTCCAACAGAAATACAAGGTCATCGGCAAACCTCAAACCTTTTATTTCTACTCCATGGATTTTAATTCCTACTCCAAATTTTTCTTTTGTTTCCTTTACTGCTTGCTCAACATACAGACAGATTAAATAACATTGGGGATAGGTTACAACTCTGTCTCACTCCCTTCTCAACCACTGCTTCCCTTTCATGCCCCTGGACTCGTATTAACCGGCTAATAGAAACATAAATTTGTAATGAGAGTCAGAGATTGACTCACATACTTACTGGATACAAGATACTAAATATTTGTATAATTTATAAGACTGTAATACTTTACGTTGGAGACATTACATAAACTCCTGTTTTCCAGGAAATATGAACAACATACTTGTGTACCACGATGATACAGACCAAGAACATTTGCAGTAAAATAATATTTCGTTTCGTATTAGGCCCTCCGATAGTACTAATTTCAGTCTAAAGCTTCGTATTAGGTCCTCTGATAGTATTAATTTCAATCTAAGATTTTCTGCAGACACTAATGCAAGCTGACCCATAGAGTAATAAACAGGTACAATAACGTTATATGTAAACATACAAGGTACAAAGAGTCGAAATTGATTCTGGTCACCTCTTATTGGAAAAGGAAACTATCAGCAATCAATTTCTGTTGTTTCTGAAATCTGAAGAACAGAGATGCGAACACATATTCAGTAAGGTGTCATGTTTCCCATGTGATCACTGAACATAACTTTAAATATAGATTGCGACATAATCAAGTGTCGAAAAGTTGTTGGTAATAGACAACGGTCATTTCTTGAATTTCATACTGTACACTTGAATTCGGTTGTTGAATTTTTTAATCAGAAGACTTGATAGTGCTGTTTCCAGTAAGCCGGTAGTTATCTTCTGAGTAATGTATTTTAACACTGCTGGTAACATTCGACAACTAAGTAAAAGGAGACGGTATCCACCGTGAGTCACGAAGTCGTTGGTAATATTCACGGTGCATCGAGGCACATCTTCAGGAAGCACACTAGGTTATATGCGGATATAGGTCGAAATAGCCACCTGAATGTGAAATTTATATGTACGTGTTTTAATTTCTTTCAATCATAGGAGTAGAATATTCCGAAATATCAGTTTAATTCCGATTGGTTTCTAATTTTTACCTACTTCAGATGCTGAACTTGTGGCGTTCGTTTCTCCACTTACGGTTCTAAATTAAATGCAGTGCATCACTATTCCCTGGTATGTGAGACACGTTAACATATAACTCACGGGACCGCTATGCTGCTGCTTATTCTACCATCACCATTACATTTCGCACTGTTGGCGGCGAAATATGCAGAATTCTAGTTCTAGTTGATACAAAAATAATTTCGTTTGTCTTTCGTTACAGTGATAAAAAACGAAAGGAATCTGAAGGTACAAGAAATTCAGAATTTATCTACCTTGCTCTGAGTCTTATCTCTGTAAATCGAAACAAGATTTGGTATTAAGATTAAGCTTATCCATTATGGATATCTTAGAGTTCGTGACTGTTAACTGAATGTAAATACATAAAACTGCAACTAGTCATTTTTTGAACAGTTACTTGTTTTCCATGAACCGGTTTTCGAATCTTTTCATGTTTATCTTCAGATGTTTTTCTGGAAGTTACATCACTATTTCTAGCATAATGCTGGATGCTGGATGCTGGTACGGGCAGCTTTTTTCTGTTAGTGTCCATCTGTCTGCTCCCATTTTGAGGGCTAGTTGGCATATCACTTCTCACACTTTTACACAATGTGTATGCAAGATGGGGAAACTTTGTCAGCATCCAGCATGCTGCCTCTACCGTTGCAAGTCAGCATCCAGTATTATGCTAGAAATAGTGATGTACCTTCGAGAAAAAACATGTCTAACTGAACCTGAAAAGGTTCGAATACTGGTTCATGGACTAATAAAATGGTAATAAACAACTATTCAAAAAAGTGACTGATTGTGGTTTTGGTATCATCTGCCTCTAGCAGAGTTTACAGTCAGCGACTCCTAGATTTCGCGAAAATCACTGATATTTTCTTACACTGACAAAGAGTCCACACGCTAGACTTTCGGAAAATAGTGGAGGAGATAGTTTATACGATATGGCTTCTTTCTCGTTTTCATTATTATTTTTAGTATTCCCTTTACCTTTACAAACGTTATTTCAGAACGGAAGTTAGGAAGAAGTGTAGAAAATTACTTACTATCAAGTGAGCCGTGACAGGTTCCAGGAAGAGATCATAAGGCGCGTTTTTTGTCGCACGATGGAAGTGAATTTTAAATGATGGATCATCCCAGGGAGGCAGAAAGTTCCCGATAAGGCCTGCCGGAGCATTTGACATGACGGACCAAGTTTTCCTTCGGAGAAGCGGCGCCGGCAGAATGGATGGGATCATAACGAGGTTACCGCCTGTAACGCAGTTTAAAATAATTCTGATGACGTTCTGGCGGTTAAGCGAGGCTTCCCGGCCGGCCCGGCGCGGATATTGCTTCCGCGATAAGAAACAGCCAACTCCCCGGCTCCATTCAGCCCCGAGGGGCCATCTCCATGAAAGCCAGTAGTGCCTTCCGCGCTGCACTCTTTGATGTTCCTACACTGTACTCAGCATCCCGTGGGCGTCACAATAATGATCAGAACGGTGCTCAGGAAACATTTTTTCAGCAACTGAGTTACTCACTAATCACTTCCTGAGGGCAGAATGTGGATTGATGGACAGTTTTATCATTCAGTTTCGTGTGATTCGCAACGCGTGTCAATTTTTATGGCATTGGGTGACTAATTGAAAAGTTAAGTAACTGTATTACCCATGCAACAAAACAACCCATGAAGAACGATGCAAGGAGGACATACGCGACAGACTAGCACAGATACGTAGGGCGTCCCTGGCCAGAGATGTCTATTAGTATCAAATGTGTGCCTGCTCTGATGAAGAAATTCTTGTGAATACATGTTTAGAGCACAGACTGTTTTGGTAATGAAACATGGACTGGAGGAAAATTGGAATGGAAGAGAGTCTAGGCATTTGAGATGTGATCCTAGAGAAGAATGTTGAAAATGAGGTGGACTGATAGGCTAAGGAATAAGGGAGTTCCCCACGGAATCGGCGAGAAAAGGAATATGTGGAAAACACTGACAAGAAGAAGGGTGAGACTGATAAGGCATCTGTCAAGATAGCAGGGGATAACTTCTATGTAACTAGAGAGAGTTCCAGTGCGTAAAGACTGTAAAGGAAGACAGACTGGAATACATCCAGCAGGTAATTAAAGGCGTAGGCTGCAATTATTACTGTGAGGTGAAAAGGTTGGCACAGGTTAGGAATTCGTGGCAAGGGGCATCAAACCAGTTACACAGATGACTGAAAAAATACTATCCTACGTCATACACCGCCTTACTTTTAACCTCAATTAATGTGCCGTACGAAATAGCAGTCAGATCTGTTCGTACTGGAGGTCTTGATAGTGAATTTAGTCGGTAATAGGTAATGTAGGACGAGAATAAGAAATGCGACAATGTATCTGTGTAATCACAGGGCTGACGTAATAAAATTCTATTACAAGTGACTTTATGTATTGTGTTAATAAATTTGTTCCAAGTCAGTCTAATGACGAGGTAAAATTATTTCCCAAATTGGGCCTTTCCAGTAACGTTATGTAAATCAATATACTCTTTTGAACTGGATTAAAAATGAAAAACAAATTGCTGATAAAGAGAGTCAATGACCTATATATTGCCTTTATGTCTTCAATTGATTCATCACACGCTAAATGAAACAAAAAATATTCATTGTAGTTTTAAATGCAGTGGACTGCACCAAGGATCAGGGATATGTTCCCAAATTGGGCTGCTGTACCTTATATCACACCATTTGGATTATGATAAGGGAATCTGATACCTTAATGATGCCATAAATTAATATCCACAGTGGGTAAAACAATACAAGGCAGTTCATTACACCTCAAGGTGGCATATCAGTTATGAGCAAGAACTTGGCAGTAAGTTTCGTTTCTCTGACAACACATTTTTTTAAACTACATTTATATAACGTATACATAGACGTATCGATGATTAAGGAAGCTTGAAAAGGAAGTTAATGATTTAACAGTGACATTAAAAATCTCTAATGTCGTTAGATTCAAATATTTTACATCATGCCTTTAATTGTTTCTGCAGTAAATATGAACATTACGATAATCAGTGACAGAATAGTTCTTTCAGTCGTAGACGAGCTAGTAACGAGAATACGAACATTATGGATGCTGTTACTTGGTGATAAAGGTTCGCAGAAGAGCTTCTGTAAAGTTTGGAAGGTAGGAGACGAGATACTGGCAGAAGTAAAGCTGTGAGTACCGGGCTTGAGTCGTGCTTCGGTAGCTCAGTTGGTAGAGCACTTGCCCGCAAAGGGTTAAGGTCCCGAGTTCGAGTCTCGGTCGGGCACACAGTTTTAATCTGCCAGGAAGTTTCATATCAGCGCACACTCCGCTGCAGAGTGAAAATCTGACTCTGGAAACTCTCTTGACATGTTACCCGCCTGCATTGAGTAGTCTTAGGAAGGATTTGACTCTCCTGCATGAAAGGTAATACTGTCCCTATCGCCTGCAACGTGTGCAGATGTTGGTATACGGAGGTCTGTTTATCGATATGTATTAGCAGGGTGAGTAGTACTCGAGGAATAACTTCAGAAGCGATAGCAAAGCCAAGGCCAGCGCTGACTGCTATCGCCAAGCACCCGGCTCTACTTGAGTCGCTGCTGGATTGCTCTATACTATTCGTACTTTACTGTTCCTGTTAATACGTATCAATAGAACATACATCGGAACAAACTCATCTGGGAGCGCTCTATTGAGTGGGGATGTAAAATTCCAATTTAGAATTTTTATATTTGTAAAGGGAAACAAACCAACGGTTTCTGTTGACACTGGGCGTCGCATGGAAGATATGACGAGCAGAGGGATCACTCCAGCTACGCAATGCAAATATGAACTTGCACATATCTGCCGTAACACCAGAAAAAATACACCTGAGGTCTCTTTGGAGAGACACCCGTTATTCAGATGTTGTACGATATTACTTGTTTGGTGGTTGCTTTATACGCCCTTGGGGAAGCCTCCTTCTATAAACTATGTATGTTATCAACGAAGTCAACTGAATGCTTATACAATGCCAAATAAGTCATGTATAAAGAAACAAAGGTCGTTTTGCTTCCTGCTTTGTAGTTTCTCCTTGCTGACAGTATTTTTCTGTCCTATCTCACCTGTAACAACTTTAGGACAAACCTAGAACCCCATTTCTAGATTCATAGGACTTATTTTCGATGACTGATAATCTATAGAGCTGTATTACAATCTAATACATGGAGTCGAAACACTCTGTGGTGTGGGAGGTCTTACCATTTTTCAGATGGAGTGATACTAGCGTTCCAAGCGATCAGAAAGCAGTCATTCACATGTATCATAGGGATAATGTATGTTTTAATTACCTTTCTACTGAACTAAGTATATAATAGTAATTGATTTCCTTTCCTTCAATTATTAAATTATCAAGAGACATGTATTATAGCGAAATGAATTAAGAAACAGCCGAATATCACTGATGTAACGACATAAGCTAAAACTTATTCATGAAGTAAGTACTTTCGAATATGTGTTTAACTCCAGCTGACACCGCTGAGAGCCAGAGAGTATACCAGTAAATACACATTTCACGCGTAAGAGTCATATATTTATGTTCTTGTATGTTCTTGTTAAGATAGTCACTCTCACTGGCAAGCAAAAAAAAAGAAAATTTCTGGAGTCTAATGATTCGCCCATTCTTACAGTTCGCTCGACTTTCTGATACAAGAATATTGTTGTAAATGTATTTACTTTTACTTCCAAAGCGAGTGTCTTGAAGATTATTACCGTTTGTGGCTCAGATGAATGGAAAATAGTGAAACATGTTTCATCTCTGTTCGGTACAGTTTCGATGATTTGGACATTTTACATTGAACAGCAAGAACATTATGACTACCTACCTAATAGCCGGTATGTCTACATTTGGCGTGGATAACAGTGGCGACTCGTTATGGCATGAAAGCAATGAGTCCTTGGTAGGTTGCCGGAGGGAACGTGCACCACATTTGCGTGAGCTCGGACTCCACAATCAGTCACTTCCCAGATGTGTTTGATCTGGTTCAGATCTGGCGAGTTGGGGGGGGGGGGGAGGGGGGGGTTGGGGGAGCACATGACTTGCAACGCGGGGGGCAATGCACAAATGGTTTAATTCATACTTAACTGGAAGAATGCAGAAAGTTTAAATAAGTGGTTCATGTAATGTTAATACAACAGCTGATTCCTCAAACTGGGGGGCTATCAAGCACGGGGTCCGACAGGGTTCGGTCTTAGGTCTTTTACTGTTCTTGATATACATTAATGACTTACCATTCCTTATTGATGAAGATGCAAAGTTAGTTCTTTTTGCTGATGATACAAGTATAGTAATAACATCGAAAAACCAAGAACTAAGAGATGTAATTGTAAATGTTGTTTTTCACAAAATTATTAAGTGGTTCTCAGCAAACGAACTCTCTTTAAATTTTGATAAAACACCGTATATACAGTTCTGTACAGTAAATGGCACAAGTCCAGTAATAAATATAGACTTTGAACAGAAGTCTGTAGCTAAGGTAGGATTTTCAAAATTTTTAGATGTGTCCATTGATGAGAGGTTAACATGAAAGCAACACATTGATGGTCTGCTGAAACGTCTGAGTTCGGCTACGTATGCTATTAGGGTTATTGAAAATTTTGGTGATAAGAATCTCAGTAAATTAGCTTACTATGCCTACTTTCATTCACTGCTTTCGTATGGTATCATATTCTGGGGTAATTCATCGTTGAGTAGAAAAGTATTCATAGCTCTAAAACGTGTAATCAGAATAATTGCTGGAGCCCACCCACGGTCATCTTGCAGACATCTATTTAAGGATCTAGGGATCCTCACAGTAACCTCACAGTATATATATTCACTTATGAAATTCGTTGTTAATAATCCAGCCCAGTTCAAAAGTAATAGCAGTGTGCATAGCTATAACACCAGGAGAAAGGATGATCTTCACTGTCCAGGGTTAAATCTGACTTTGGCACAGAAGGGGGTAAATTATGCTGCCACAAAAGTCTTTGGTCACCTACCAAACAGCATCAAAAGCCTGACAGATAGTCAACCAACATTTAAAAATAAATTAAAAGAATTTCTAGATGACAACTCCTTCTACTCATTGGCTGAATTTTTAGATATAAATTAAGGGAGGGAAAAAAACTAACTTAAGCATTAGTGTCATGCAATATTTTTTGTAATGTAATATCTTGTAGAGACATCTTTCATTAACCTGACACGTTCCACATCATTACGAAGTGTCGTATTCATGATCTATGGAACAAGTATTAATCTAATCTAATCTAATCTACTATGTTCCTCGGATCACTCTATCATATTCCTGGTTTTCTGACATAGTGCATTTTTGCATTATCTTGTTGGAAACTGCCACTGCCGTCGCAAAACGCGATCACCATGAAGGAGTGTACGTGATCTGAAGCCACACACCTTCGGTGGCTTGCGGAGTATGGATGTAGATGTAGATACTCCTTGGCTGTGATGGTGCCTTGCAAGAGCTCCGATGTAACTTGGAAGCCCACGTGATTGTTCGCCAGAGCATAATGGAGTCGCCGCCAGCTTGTCTTCGTTCAGCAGTACAAGTGACAAAGAGCTGTTACCCTGGAAAATGACTGTATGATAAAGAAGGTATAGGGATTCATCAGGCCCTGCAACGCTCAGCCACTGCGCAAGGCTCCAGTTCCTATGGCCATGTGCCATCTTCAGTCGTAGTTGCAGATATAGTGGTGTTAACACTGTCACTAGCATGGGTCGTTGGCTGTGAAGGTCCGTCTTTAGGAGTATTCGGTGCACTGCATGTGCAGACACACTCGTACTCTGCCCATTACTAGAGTACTGTCTTGTTTTACAAGTCTTCTAGCTTACGACGTCTGGACGTGGGTTCAACCTGGTTTCGTCATGTATAAAGACACGTACCACAGCACTTCTGGGACACCCGACAAGTAGTAAAGTTTCCTAAATGCTCGAAATCAGCATCCGGGCCATCACAATGTGTCCTCGGTGAAACTCAGATAGGTCGCGCGACTTCCCCCATCCTAAATACGGACAGCACGCTGTCTGATACTGCATGCACCATGCATGTGAGCTGCTAGCAGTCACTCCTCGCCAGGTGACTCTGCTGTCGCCTGGACGGTTTTATACCAATAGAACGTCGGTGGTCATGATGTTCTGGCTCATCAGTTTATTGTGACGTCTGTATGGTTTTCTCTTCAGCTACGGTTGTGGTGGCTTGTTTGGTACGTTAAATAATTTAGATAATGCATTCCATACAGATTTCTTAGTCCCAAATTCAGTGATTTGACTGGAACGGAATCGAATAAAACTTAGCATTGTCTGGTACATTTTGTGCAAAAGATCAGGTCTTCAGGTTTTTATCAGCAATTTCTTTGTTATTAAAGGAAACTGACATTTTTCAGTAAATATCTGTGCCTTACAAGAGAATCGTATATAAATTGTCCTGCACTGTACCGTTTCGCATCTCTCAGAGTCCTTATAAAACTAATGAATGACAAAATTAGTGTCATTTTATATTTATTTTCAATTTTTACAGCAGTACATACGCTTCCTCTTGCGGATACTATGTTACAAATCAATATAAACGACAGACTTGCGCTCATACAATGTCGTACTCAGATGTGTCACTTTCTAGCCGCTTGGCTTGCTGCTATCTTAGTAACAGAAATCAAACGGAGTGTCGCGACTGTTACGTTACACTGTGGTAATAACATGTATGATTTGCAGGTAGTATGCCACTAGTTTCACCTTGCTAGTAATACTAAAATTAAAGATTGTAGTGTTGTTTCCTTAGTTGGTTTGTTGATTCGATGGAGAGGACTAAACAGCAAGGTCAACGGGCCCATCGGATTAGGGACGGATGGGAATGGAAGTCGGCCGTGTCCTTTCGCAGGAAGCATTCTGGCGTTTATCTGAAGCTATTTAAGGAAACCATGGAAAACCTAAGTCAAAAATGTTCCAAAGGTGTGTCAAATCTTATGGGACTTAACTGCTATGGTCATCAGTCCTTAAGCATACTCACTACTTAACCTAAATTATCCTAAGGACAAACACACACACCCATGCCCGAGGGAGGACTCGAACCTCCTCCGGGATCGGCGTGAGTTCATGACCGCAGCGCCCTAGACCACTTGGCTAATCCCACGCGGCAAACCTAAGTCAGGGTAGCCGAACGCATGCTTAAAACTTCGTCCTCCCGAATGCAAGTCCAGTGTGCTAACCACTGCGCCTCGTCGCCCGGTGTTGTTTCCTTCTTACAATTTATATATATGCCAGCACTTAGAGCAATGGCGCATGGTGTACTTTAAGCTTTGTGATTGTGATTCATACCGATGTGTGATGAATAGAACGTGGTAGGTGCAGTTCTCCTTTCGAGCTGAATGGCGAAAGTAAGAGTTAGTGTAAATAACGAAATCTTACTTATCTTACTTATACACTACATTAAGAAGAATACAAGGCTAAATTTGTACTGTATTTGGTGGTATGTAGGATGCGAAAATTGTGCAGAAAAGTGCCTCTTGGAGCGATAAAGGCTATAGCCCATCTAGAAATCGAGTCGAAATGAGCTTGGATGCCAAATACAGGTAAGGCATTAGTTTCTGCTTCAGCCCCGTGACAGAATTTATCAGTCGTGGTAGCTAGCCGATGCGCCACTCTCCCTCCAATTATGCCCACTTTGTTTCAATCGGTGAGGAATCTGAAGAAGGCACTGCCGCGGAAAGAGTCAGTCATATAGGTCGGGGCAAGAGGGGCAAGACGTACAAGATAGGGCTGACCTATCAGCCGTAACGCCTCAGGAATGTAACGATTGCAGACCAAATTACCGACTGTGCGAGATACTGGGTGTTGGGTTGTGTACCTAATGACATCCTACACCACAAAGTCAACTTCAACCCTCGTATCACAATGACAAATGCAAGGTGGCAATGTTAATTCGTGTCATAGCCTCCAGGCACGGATGCGTCTGTTGCAGAGCTCTACGCAAAACCAGGAATCACAAGAGAAGACAATACCCTGTGTCCAGTGTTGTCGCTGGACTTTTAACACTGCTGGCGCACCTCTCTTTGTTGCCTCGTCTACGAAAGTCGCTGTTATGAGACTCTGTGACGACGTCTGTTGAATTGCACATTCTCGGTGTTGCAATGTTCACGCAGTGTATGAAATTGTAGCGTACGAACCCGAGTTGCTAAAACTGCTATTGAGATAAAAATGAAACAGTAGAAGGTAAACGTCCCCTTAGAACAATTTATACACGACTGTGCTTAAGCTGACACACAGTATTTTTAGCGCAACGCAATCTGAATTTCAAAAATCCCGACGAAAGAATGGCCCTGACTAACATTAACCTATACGTTTCACAAATCACTTACCTCACAAAAATCTTCGTTACTCAAGCTACTGCAATACAGCGAGCGCCACTACTGCCAGCTAAATAAAAGATTCAAACTACTGAAGGCACTGACTACTGATAGGCATAGTTAGCAAATGAAAGATTTTAATAGAGAACAAACAATGTATTTACCTCAATAGTCATAATATATATAGCAGTTCATGACACCAATTCTTACAAATTTCAAAACTCTGCCATCTCTCTCCCCACGTCCACCACTGCTGGCGGCTCACCTCCAACTGCGCAACGCTACGCGCTGTTAGCATCCAGCTGCCGCTGCCCGACACTACAATGGCAGACAACAATGCAAACTAAGCACAGACTGCGCACAGCACAGCCAGTGATTTTTCAAACAGAGCGCTATGTGGCGTTACCAATAAGAAAACCTAAACAGCCTACTTACAAAGGGAGTCCTACACTGAGGGGACGAAACTCATCGGATATTTCCTAATATTGTGTCGAACCTCAGTTTACCCGATGAAGTGCTGCAACTCGACATAGCATTGACACCACAAATCGTTGGAAGTCCGCTGCAGAAATATTGAGCCAAGCTGCCTCTATAGCCGTCCACAACTGCGGACCTGTTATCTTTGCGGCATCTTGTGCATTACCTGACCTCCAGATAATCCCCCATGAATGTCGACGGGCTCCACGTCGGGCGATCTGAGTGGCCTAATAGTTCGCTCGATTAATCCAAAATATTTCGACATCTCGCATTGTCATCAACCAAAATTCCATTGTTGGTCGGAACCATGAAGTCAATGAATGACTGCAGATTGTCTCAAGCAGCCGAACATAACCATTTCTAGTAAATGATCGGTTCAGTTGGACCCAGTGTATTCCATGTAGACACAGCTCACACCATGACGACGTCACCACCAGCTTGCACAGTGTCTTGTTGACAACTTCGAGCAATGGCTTCGTTGGGTCTGCGCCAAACTGAAAACCTATACCTGAAATCAGGACTTGTCTCACCAGGACTCGATTTTCCAGTCGTCTAGGGTCCAACAGATATAGTCACGCCTCCTGGAGAGGCGCTGCAGGCAATATCGTGCTGTTAGCAAAGGCGTCGGTCGTTTGTTGTAGCGTATTAACGACAAATTTCGTGGCATTCTCCCAACGGAGACGCTCGTCGTACGTCCCACTTTGATTTCTGCGGTTATTTGACGCAGTGCTGCTCCTCTTTTATCGCTAAGAAGGCTACGCTAACGCCGATGGTCTCGGTCGTAACGGAATTCGGCCACTGCGTTACCCCCTGTGAAAAGTAACGCTTGGCATTTGGTAGCGTAGACACACTCTTGACATTTTGGGTCTCGGAATACTGAATTCCGTAACGATTTCCAAAATGGCATGTCCCATGTGTCTAGCTCCAAATACGACTCCGCGTTCAAAGTCTGATAATACCCCACTTGCCGGTCGGAGTGGTTCAAAATGGTTCAAATGGCTCTGAGCACTATGGGACTTTACTTCTCAGGTCATCAATCCCCTAGAACTTAGAACTACTTAAACCTAACCAACCTAAGGACATCACACACATCCATACCCGAGGCAGGATTCGAAGCAGCGACCGTAGCGGTCACGCGGTTCCAGAGTGAAGCGCCTAGAACCGCACGGCCACACCGGCCGGCGAACCACGTTACAACGAAGGAATTTAAGAGTTAAAACTTCCAATCCTACAGATTTTCATGATTCCTCCAGGACTATTAACACTTTCGCTTTACGACCATCTGCCCCTCATAAAGTGTATGTTATCTAAATATAGACACTGTTCTAATGAAACACTACTAACTAAGAGCAGTTTATACAGTCAGTAGAACGCCGGCCGGATTGGCCGAGCGGTTCTAGGTGCTTCAGTCTGGAACCACGCGACCACTACGGTCGCAGGTTCGAATCCTGCCTCGGGCATAGATGTTTGTGATGTCCTTAGGTTAGTTACGTTTAGGTAGTTCTCAGTTCTAGAGGACTGATGACCTCAGAAGTTAAGTCCCGTAGTGCTCAGAGCCAGTTCCCCACTTGCTGCCATAACCACGTCGTGAATATTTTCACGTGGATCACCTGAGTACAAATGACAGCTCCGCCATTGCACTGCCCTTTTGTAACTTAAGTGCGCGATACTACCGCTATGTGTAGATGTGCATATAGCTGCTTATCACTTAAGTATATCGGGAAGGAATATGGTAGGAGATGAAGTAATGTACAAAGATCGGACTGATCTGAGGACCCCTCTGAACCAAGAAGACGGCTTCGGGCTGCACGTCACCCAGTGTTGGCGCCGCGTGACTGCCTGCAGTTAGCGCGCGGCGACTACAAACGTGTCGTTTTGAGGAGTGGCCCTGCCAAATAGGAAGCGGGCAGAGCGCTTGGCGACACCCGGCTGGGTGGGGCGTACCCGCGCGCTGCCCAACCTCAGGCCGACACACACTCACACACACACAGCGCTGCCTTCTACACGCCAGGCGCCGCTTAGCGGCAACTGCCGGCAGGCACGCTCGCCTCCCGCCTTTCAGCGCGATACTTAGCGGCCGCGAGAC
Source organism: Schistocerca gregaria (assembly GCF_023897955.1). Taxonomy (NCBI): domain Eukaryota; kingdom Metazoa; phylum Arthropoda; class Insecta; order Orthoptera; family Acrididae; genus Schistocerca; species Schistocerca gregaria. The sequence goes on from NC_064923.1 coordinate 624,071,362, forward strand.
CGCGCCTCCAGCCGTCACGCACCGCCACCGGCACTGCGATCCAGGTCACCTCGGCCGAGGGGCCGCCTTCAAGCTCGTGTCGCTCTCCTTGGAGGAGCGCGCCTTTAGTGAGCTCGCCAATTGTTTTTAATTTTTTTAAAAGTGTCTGCTCTGACGTTGTCCTGTTCCTGTTCTTACTAGTTCTATACTTTCCATATCTACCAGGCACGTTCAGAAAATTCTAGATTCTTATATTTTTTAGAAAACGTTTACTCGGCAAAAGACAGTATGTATGTGTGTGAAATGTGTTAAATCTTATGGGACTTAACTGGTTCAAAATGGTTCAAATGGCTCTGAGCACCATGGGACTTAACTTATGAGGTCATCAGTCCTCTAGAACTACTTAAATCTAACTAACCTAAGGACATCACACACATCCATGCCCGAGGCAGGCACACATCCATGCCCGAGGAAGGATTCGAACCTGCGTCCGTAGAGGTCGCGCGGTTCCAGTCTGTAGCGCCTAGAACCACTCGGCCACTCCGGCCGGCGGGGACTTATCTGCTAAGGTCATCAGTCCCTAAGCTTACACACTACTTAACCTAAATAATCCTAAGGGCGAACATACACACCAATGCCCGAGGGAGGACTCGAACCTCCGTCGGGACCACACAGTATATCTTACCGGAATCGTCACCTTAGTGTGCGCGAGTAATGAGTGTATGGGCAGATATCTATTAGGTACGTTACGTATGTAGATTGTGGACAGCTGGGAATGTGGGTCTCACGGGAAACGTGCAAGGGAGAAGTCCCTGCAATCACGTTATTCATCTGTGTCCTCGTTGGCTCAGATGGACAGAGCGTCTGCCATGTAAGCAGAAGATCTCGTGTTCGAGTTCCGGTCGGGGCACACGTTTTCAGTTGTAATCATCGAAGTATATCAACAACACCCGTCGGCAGCTATGGGTTTCAATTCAGTATCATTTATTCTAGAGAAGCTGCAAGGTCACCAATGGTATCTGTTCTTTCCAAAACAGTTACTATCTTCAATAAATGGCTCTAAGCACTATTGGACTTAACATCTGAGGTCATCAGTCCCCTAGAGTTTGAACTACTTAAACCTAAGGACATCACACACATCCATGCCCGAGGCATGATCCTAAACTGCTACCGTAGCAGCAGCTCGGTTCTGGACTGAGGCGCCTAGAACCGCTCGGTCACAGCGGCCGGCCAGTTACTATCTTCATATATAAAACAGTATGATTTTGATACAGTTGTTGACTATTTTTGCACATAATAGATATTACATTCAGAGCATGTGGTGAGCCGAGGCACAAGCTTTCTTATGCCCTCCTTCAAGAGCTCTTCCACCAGGTCCTTCCACCACCGAAACTCTTTCTGCACCTGTTCATCGGTTGAAAATTTAATTCCACTCGTGTGTGTCTTCATGGAGCTGTAAAGATGACAACCTGAAGACTGCAAACGGGGGAACACGGGGTATGGGACAAAACATCCAGACCAAGAGCGACTGGGTGTGAGGGCGGGCATTATGTTCCATCAAGCACACCTCTCTCATCAGCACTCCACTCCTTGTGTCCTGAAAACTCCTTCTGAGCTCTTTGAGGGTCTCTCAGTATCTCTGTGCATTGATGATCTTCACCCGAGGCAGAAATTCAACCAAAATTAAGCCTTTCCGGTCACAAAGCACAGAGAGCAATAATTTTATTGTCCTAAATTGTGCTTTTTATTTTTAGGAGATGGGGAATTGGTGTGACGCCTCTGTGATGACTATCTTTTTGTTTCAGGGGTTCATCTCCATTCACAATAGTTCTTGTAAAGACTCTCAACTTCTAATTCAAGGTGCTCAAGGAACTTGCGGACGCTATTGATCATATTTTTCTTGTGCTGCTCTGTCAGCTGTTTTCGGTACCAACTAGCCCATTCTTTCCAGTGTCCCAGCGTTTCTTTGAGTGTCTTGTATTTTCTGGAGAGGTAGCAATACCATAGAGCATAGAGCTGAATGAGAAACGCTTTGTAGGTAGTACGCATTCACTTGGTGGTAGATTAGATCAAAAGAAGAGAAACCAATATCAAAAGAGACGACACTGTATGGCTTCCTGTAATCAATGCCCGGAGTGTATCAGTGTATGTAAGTGAAATATTTATAGTGACCTGGTGGGATTGGGACTGCTATGATGTAGAAGTGGGAGGGGGGGGGGGGGGGGGGGAACAGGGGGCTTAGATGCGGTGATGCTGGCCGGCGTTGGCTCTGTAGCCTCCACGAAGAGTTTCCTTTTCCTCGAGTTTCTGTACCAACACATCAGTCATAATGGAAGGTCTTCCACTCCTCTGCCAGTCATTAACGTTTCTTCCAACTTTACTAAACTCATTACTCCACTTAAATACACTCGTTCTGTTCGTAACGCCTCCGCCTAAATCGTTTGGATTCGCGGACGAATTTCGATAGTTGTTATTTCTTCCACGAAAACGTGGCTCCCACTTTGCGGGACTTCTTACCGACATGTTTCACGCAACTTGACACTGTAGCGTGTGTTTATGGGGTACTACGATATACCTGCGAAGGTCATGCTGCTCAGGGCACCCCTCTCTGTCATTCAGTGTTGACAAACCTAAAAAAACAACAAACCACAGCCCGTTATGGTCACACTACACCTATTTTCTAAACATGTCTCCTGCGTACCCACCCCACACAACATAATTACGTATAAAGTTTTACTGGTGCTTCCTACTTAGTGCACCCAGCTGAGTTCACTCATTGATCATTACATTCCATGGAGCAGGAGTACACAGACAACGTCATGCTGACCACATGCCGTCTATCATTGATATAATGTCAGCCCACCTCTCACCGTGCGTTCTTGTAAATTTTCGGTCTTTCTCATCCTTCATTAGCTTCCGGACATGAGAGGGCGGTTCCATGTAGAAACTAGTTCTCGTAAGATTACATTGTTGTAACTATATTGGTTGAAGCGAATAGTTGTCAAGCAAAAGATGTGAAGTAATTAGCAAATGATGTGAAGTAATTCTTCCCCAAGTACTCACAGACACACTCTTTGAGACTGGGCAGTTTAGCGAGCCAGTTGAGAGACGGGGTGTTTGAATTTTCGTCAGGCCAGGAACTTACGCATGCAGCCTTGTAAACATGGAAGTTTCTGTGATCTTGGAAGAGCTAGCTTCCACAGAATGCTCTCCAGGAAAACGTAGCAGAAAGGGTAACACTTTGTCACAAAGATAGTTGTGTTAAACATTTCAGTTGATGTTCAAGAATGAATGAGTCCAAGTCATTGTAAGATATACACTCCCACATGGTCACCAAACAACCTTTGACATTAACTACACGATCCAAGCATTGTGAAAACTGGTAGCAGTTGAAAAGACATAAAATTCACGACTCGTCAGACTACATTACATGCCTCCTGTCAGATACTGTCTATGTGTTGATTAGACAATTGAGAAAGTGAAGTTTCGTGTTTGCGTGATGTCCGACTCCAAATGTCCGTTTCATGCGGATCTCTTCGCAGTGTTACCTCGGAAACTTGTTAAAATGAACCTATGTTCACTGACAAGAACAGTCCCCATTGAGCTTCAGATAGTCACACATAAGGCATGACGACTCAAACCTCTGTCGGTTACGGTGTTTTAATAACCACTATCGTTAATCGTATCACACGAGTGAAGTGGCACGCACTTCCCTGTAGATATTAGGGCAGTCTGCTTTGACACACCAAAGAATCGAGGAAATTCATTCACGGTTTGTTCATGAGCACAGCAAAACACGACACCCCTTACCAGGAATTCTCTCACGTCTCCATTGCCATCCATAATACTGTGTTATTCCATACAATGGTCTGGCACATACACACACCACTCCACTGCCATAACGTACCTAAGCGATGAAGGGTTCCATGAGCACCCGATACCAGTTCTACAACATCTTCAGCCATCCGAAACGGTCAGTGTGTGCGGTGCATTTACTCTCCCCTCCGCCAAATCATTGCGTCATCTTCTCTATACCTCGTTCATACAGCTAAATCCACAAGTACCTTCGAAATGCGGGGAATAAATAAGTCTAAGAAACAGCCATAGAGCAGGAATGGACAGTTTCCTCTGTTTTCCATGATGTATGTGTAAAGCCGTCGCTACGTTTGGGTGTTACTGGATGGCAGCAACTACATTGCAGTCATAAGTGAAGCAAGCAGAAAGGCACGGAGGTGCTGATGGGCTATTTCACAAGCGAGGCCGTTTGTACAACCCAAGGCTATCACAACAAGCTAGTGACCTTTCAGAATGCCATTCAATTACGAACTGGCCTGCGTAATGCTTCCGCACTATTGAAAAACAAAGGTATTAACCTGTTCGTGGCCATACAGAGGCTAAGACAAAATAAAAGTTGTTATATCTTGAGGCAGAGTTTTCCAAGCCAACGCCGGCCAGCATCACCGCATCTAAGCCACCTGACCCCCCCCCTCCCACTTCTACATCATAGCAGTCCCAATCCCACCAGGTCACTATAAATATTTCACTTACATACACTGGTACACTCCGGGCATTGATTACAGGAAGCCATACAGTGTCGCTTCTTTTGATATTGGTGTCTCCTTCTTTGGTCTAATCTACCACCAAGTGAATGCGTACTACCTACAAAGCGTTTCTCATTCAGCTCTATGCTCTATGGTAGTATCGCTACCCAGTTTTACTGCTCTGTGAGATTCTGACACGAAATGTTGTAGTAGAAACAATGGGCCGGTAAGTGCAGTGCGGTGACATGTGGATCAGAGTACCATATATGCAAAAGGATTGTGACATGGGCCAGGAATGCTGGACGAAATATTCACCATGTGGCAACAGTAGCCGAAGTAGGCAAGATGATGTCACCATACCTTGCGACATCCAGGCTGTGAGCTATGTGAACGTGTGCTGGGTAATAGCGCAACAAATGCGGCCCAGATCCTTATAAAAACGTGCGAATTTTGAGGCAAATTTATTTTGAGTCCAGCAGCATCACCACCAGGCCAGGGCATTGACAGACGAGGAGACGACTGGTCATTGCCAGCTTCGGACGCTGGTTCAAGACTGGGTTGGGCCAGCTGCCACCTGCACTGATTCTCCTTACAAGAGAGCCGAGGCGTCGGTGACCTACCATTCGCGCCTGTTCCCACCACCGCTTGCCAGGGGACAGCCGGCCATGTCCCATGTACGGCAGTCACCACTTGCCTCCACGGAGGATGCGAGCCGTACCTAAGTTACTGAGTGCAGCTGCATCCCCGAAGGCGCAACTGAAGCAGGAGAACGTCACTGACGTGAGAACGCCACCGCCCTCAAGGCTATGACCTAATGTCAGACCGTCGGCCTTTGCTCGCTCTGGCGCCCACGCATGTATCTTCTCACCTGTGTGGAAGCAGCCACCTTCTAGGCGATATTGGCCAGCGTCGGAGCAGAGGGGCGTGTCTGCCTCACATCACTTGCGATGTTCAAAGTGAATAAAAGATTTCTCACGACAACAGTGTGTCACTGGGCTCGCCAGCACGTAGTTCCACCACTAACGTTACTGACTGCTGTCTGCAGTCTACAGAGCAATATCGGCAGGGAATCTTTGAGCCCGTCAACACGCCATTCTGTGACAGCAAAAAAGGCCTACAACCTCTATTTGCCGTTGAAGAGGGTGACTCGACTAATGGAGGAATGCAGTTTGGTTGAAAGATAGTGCGAGTAATTCAGTCATTATCTTCATTTTTCATCATGGCAATTCAGCGGGTTTTCGCAGAGGCTGAGTTGTCTTTATCAGTTCAGTATTAGACAGGTGAAGGCAAACGGTATTTTTGTGACGGTTTAAATCTCTTAGTTTATCACCTGGTTGATACAAGCAATATGGATGTCAAGAATAAACGGTGTCGTCTTAGTAGTATATACGCTGTTTACAATTTAGAGGGTTAGGCTAGGTTTAGTTACTTTTTCCGTGTGTAGGAATAATTATGAGTAGCCACTCGAGTAAGAGTAACTACATTACAGTGAGAAGTATTATGATAGTGTAACCGTTAAGTTTTATCGTAATTGGATTTTATTTTGTGGAGAGCAATCATTGTGGTTCGGTATTTGAGCATTTAAAGTTAGTATAGTGGTGAGTTTAAGAGTTTTATTCGTATATGTTTGCGTAATTGATGTTATCATAGCGTTGAACTTCCACCGGGAGCACGGTTTTCCACACTGCAAAGGCTTACCGCAGAGGAGGTATTGAGAATTATAAGAAATGAAATACATAAGTTGCAAGCGGAAAATGCAAAGCTGTGTAAGGGACTAGAAGCACGTGATGCTGAGGAGATGTAAATAGTTATCTAAAACCTCTGGAGTGTTGGGAGAAGTTGCGGAGACACCATAATGACTGGTTGATCGGAAAAGATCATCGGGATGTGAGGAATATATTGATTATGTGGAGGATGTTAACGTAGTTCAATCTGTCGATACTCTGAAGAGCACAGAAAATAACCATTGATGGTTGACCGCTCTTTTGAGTTATAAGATTAAACTAATCGTACATGCGGTGATGACTAGCTCCTGAGGAGCTAAGCAAAGTACAGAATAAAGTAGTAGAAGTTAATGAGAGTAACGTAGGAGTAACAGCTCCCATATCCTGCGGAACTGTAGAGTCTGAGGAAGCAAGAATGAGTGTGAGCTGTACGAAAGTGGTTGAGCGCAGGAATAGTAACATTGGTAATTTAAGAGAGTAATATCCACCCCATTGGATGATTATGGTTGTTACATTGACCCAGAGAGCCTGGGTCAGAAGCTGACGGAAGTGCACGAACCAATTATTTTTCCGTTGCGCAGAGTGGTACTGCAGATGATGATGATGTCGTAGGTACTACAGGGAATTCACAAGATGTTGTTGATATTGTGGCAGTCATTTATGTTGCCTCAGAAGCAGGGTGAACGGAGGAAAAGAAAGATGACACGCGTTCGTGGAGGGGATTATCAAGTCGATAGGGGTTGAATCTGTTGCAGAGAGTACTCCACGGGTTCAGGACGTAGCGCGAGCGCAAGTACAGTGTCACTGTCTTACAGACAGTCAGCTGACTTGCGTAGCGAGCTATTTACAGCTCAGCCGAGGTCTGATATACACGATGAGTACGAAGTGGGTGAAGGTCACAAAGCGAGTCTGGAAAACTTTCTGATTGAGCGTCGTGCCAAAATTAACCCTCGTCGTCAAAAGCCGTTGCCGGTGTAGAGCTGTTATGAGGTGAGTCGCTGCACAAGACAAATCATTTCAGCCATGTACAAATACACTACTGGGTTATTCGCATGATATAGTGCCATCAGGCACATGAAGTGGTTTTGGGTGATGGGAAGTAACCGAAAGCCAAGTATTTCGAGGGAAATTCAGTCGGTATTAAGCGCTACATTGGGAGGAATAAGTGAAACTACTCGGAGTATTGTGAATGGTAGTCGGGTACGTGTTTTCCTCGTGAATATAGTTCTGCGAGTATGTTTGCTGGGAAAACGTAAGGGGAACTGTTTCCGCAACTCCATTGTTCCGAAAATTTGTTCCAAAGTACAAGGTAAGAAAACCATTGGAAAGACAGACTCTCGTCAGCTAAAAATTATTAGAGTCAGACCATGTTTTATTAATGTCTGTATATTGAGGATAATATTCTTTCGAAGAGGGGCATCTTGATCCATGTAATGTAATGAGATCTTATAACAATCTAAGAAACGTTTACTTTTTAATTGAGACTTGACACCAAATAATCTTTCAGTGCAAAACTCTATCTGTATTTATTGTCTGATTTCACTATCTTCTATATTACTGTATTTCATTAAGGAGAATTCGTTCAATGTTTTTCCGTATTTCAGCAGAATTTTGACTTTTTTTATCAGCTTTCCGTCCTCATAGTTGCCTTTATATATTTCCCTTCTGTTTACACATAATATGTATAGCACATTAAAGAATCAGTCCACACAAACTGGCCTTGTACTAAGCATATACTAACCTACTGCATTGCGTGTTTGCTCTCACATTTGTGAGATTTCATTTCGCATCTTTTATGGAGTCCTCAGCCTCGATTTAGCCTCTTGGGCATTTCCTCTGGATTTCACACCTGTGCGTAGTCGATGTAGAATGATCCAAAGAGTATTACATTCCACAACATAACAGCGCGCTGTGCGCCATAATATCAATTCTAACTGTAACACACATTGCACATTATCTGAGTCCAAAGCTAAACTACCCTTGCCACTGGCAGAGATTGACGGAAACTACATCAGTCAGAGAAACCTCTGACTTGCCTGAGTAGATGTGATGCCCGTCGTACAGGTACCGCCCACTGAAATGTGCTGCCAGTACACAAAACGAAAAAGTTTTACCTTGGAGGTACAATAAGATGTCATCGCTACTAACGATACCAATATTTCGAAACAGTTGTGTAGGGAATGTCACGGCAGTAAAACATTTTATCAACGTTCCATGTACTGTAGTACGCTGTGCGTATAACGTATTAGGGACCTCATGTGTATGAGTTCGAAAAATATTGCTGCATTTTTTGGTTGCGTTGATCTCATTAATACATCATTCTCATCCTCATAACTTTAGCATACTTAAGGTCTTATAGGGATGAAGTCACGAAATGGAATCTCGAAAACCGACGTTCTGACCCCATGACTTTCATGTTGCACAGTTTCTCGTCCCTGAGGCGCAGTGTCTTCTTAATGACCGCTCTTCACAAGCAAGCGACGGTAGGTCTGCATCAAAATGGACTCTGTTTTACAGACTTCTTCACTGTACCTATTGCAATGGTTGTCCGTAGCGGTGTGGAGGAACACAGCCATCACATACATATATCTTTACTTAGACGACTGTAACTAAAGTTCACCTGTCTGTGCTACTGCCACTTCGTTGACGTCCTTTACGTGAGACTCCTGTTTATATAATAAAGTCAAAAGGAATGTGGCAGGGGTTGTCCTGCCGTGTTTTGCGTTAAAATATCTATGACATCATTTTCCAAAAAGTGTTTATTTTACTGTTTATAATTAATTTATTGACAACTCTGTCTGTAAAATATACTTGGCAACAGAATGAAGAAGATATCACATTCTACAATAGCATCTGAGTATCCTTGTCGATGCGGCTAAAGTAAATTCTAAGAATATCCGCACAGTGATCCGGATATTCTTGCTGCATCTGGGTAGCTGTCAGCGAACTGTTGGTGAGATGTATTACACAGCAATGACACTACTCCGGATAAAAACCGAAGGCCGGTTGCTATTAGAGCTTGAATGGTCTCCTCTTTTTATTTTGCAGGATCAAGTTTTCTTATTTGCTCTCTCTTGCTTTCTAATTGACGTGCCCGCTTTCGTATCCGAGCGGTCAGTGGGATTGCAATGCGAAGGCCCCGAGTTCGATTTCCTGACCGAGGTTGTTCCTTGGTGAGAGAAGTGAAACAGGGTGCACTGAGTCTCATGATGGCGATTGATTTGCTATCTGACAGATAACGGGTAAAGGTCACGAAAATTGGGAACGGCCGGCAGAGTGGTTTGATGAGCGACGCCCCTCCATACTGCATCTAGTGATGACACCAGTCTGCAGCTTGTGGTCTCTGCCCGGGCACTGGGTGTTCCTGTTGTCTTCATCATTTCATCATCATCGTTCGTGACAGTAGCTACATTGGACTGTGTAAAAAAATTGAATTGTGTAAAAATTGGGACTTTGTATAGGCGCTGATTACCGAGCTCCACTCCACAAACCAAACATCATCATCATCAATGAATACACAGACAGAGGATCTCACGATGTTCGGTCAGTACCGATTGGATAGTCATGGGCTGTGGATGGAGTTTACGTTTCAATTCTTGATGTATCTCTGCCGCTGACAGAAACAATGCAACACTTGTAAACATATTTCTTGTAATGTTTCTAAATGGCACGCACTGTATTCAACATCTCCATCTACGTGATTACTCTGCTGTTCATATTAAAGTGCCTGGCAGACGGTTCAATGAACCAAGTTCAAGCTGTGTCGCTACCGTTCTACTCCAGAACAGCGCGCGGGAAAAACGAGCACTTAAATTTTTCTGTACGAGCCCTTATTTCTCTTATTTTATCGAGTTGGTGGTGCCAACAGAATATTTTCGCAATCGGTGGAGAAAACTGGTAATTGAAATTACATGATAAGATCCCCTAACAATGAAAAACGTCTTTCTTTTTATGATTGTCACTTCAGTTCACTGATCATGTCTCCCCTATTTCACTATAGTGCGAAACGAGCTGCCCTTCTTTGAACTTTTTTGGATGTCATCCGTCAGTTCGTAACATGATGCGAATCCCACGCTGCACAGCAATACTCTGTGGTATGGCAGAAAAGCGTCGCGTAAGCAGTCTCTTTAGTAGACCTGTTGCACTATCTAAGGACCAATGAATCGCAGTCTTTGATTTGCTATACCCACAATATTATCAATGTAAGTGTTCCAAATTAGGTTACTTGTGATAGTAATTTCTATGTATTTAGTTGAGTTTACAGCCTTCAGATATGTCTGACTTAGCGCGTAATCGAAATTTTGCGTACTTCTTTCAGTAATCATGTGAATAGCTTCAAACGTTTCTTTATTCGGGACCAATTTCCACTTTTCGCATAATAAAGATACCGTATCTAAATCATTTTGCAATTCGTTTTGGTCATCTGATGACGGCAAATGACCGCTTCATCTTCAAACAATCGAAGAGGGCTATTCAGATTGTCTCCTATGCCTTTAATATAGATCAGGAACAACAGAGGGCCCATAACATTTCTTTGGGGAACGCCGGTTATTACTTCTGTTTTACTCGATGATTTTCCGTCTATTACTACGAACAGTGACCTTTCTGACAGGACATCACGAATCTAGACACATAACTGAGACGATTTTCCATAAGCACGCATATGGTTAGAAGAAGCTTCTGAGGAACGGTGTCGAAAGTCTTCTCGAAATCTAAAAATATGGAATCAATTTGACTTCCCCTGTTGACTGCACTAATTACTTCATGACTGTAGAGAGCTAGTTGTGTTTCACATGAACGATATTTTCTGAATCCGTGCTGACTATGTGTCAATAAATCGTTATTTTCGAGGTAATTCATAATGTTCGAACACAGTGTATGTTCCAAAACCCTACTGTAAATGGACGTTAGTTATATGGGCCTGTAATTAAGTGGATTATTCCTATTTCCCTTTTTGGGTATTGGTATGAAATGAGCAAATTTCCAGTCTCTAGGTACGGATATTTCTAAGAGCGAACGGTTGTATATAATTGTTAAATATGGAGTGATTTAAGCTGCTTTGCTGCACCAAGGATATCTACTTCTATGTTTTCTCATCTTGGCAATTGTTCTATGGTAGCGAACCACTTGGCTGGGCTGCTTTTGGTTTATCTCATTTTTCTACTCAATGGCTATGTCTCAGGGGAAGAAATGTAGCGTCACATTTCTATAGCACATACGACTAACACGATAAAATTCCTCTCTTTGGCGTGAAATCTTAGCATGGAGTGAAAGTCTTCATTTTCATCATCATTCCTTACAAACAAGCGGTTTGTGAACATGGGTACTTATTAATATATCTACGATTTTTGGAAACATGCTTATCAACACAAGTGGACAACATCACTCTGCTCTTAAAGCGTTATAGAACAATCCTTATGAAGTCAGTTGAAACTTTTAAATCATTTGAATTCTCCTATCGCTGATGTGTATTACTCCTGAGCTGTAATGTACACTCATCAACAGTACAGATGCCCAACATTGCACATTCTCCATGTACATTGCTGGAAGTCATCGACTATGGCTAATAAAATATTTTTCATATTAAGTGGGTATACCTGACGTCGCCGACTTTAGCCTTACTTTCATCGCGAATAATAATTAAATCTCAAGTGTGAGTAATTCAGCTAGCAACTTGTAAGTATGCATTCATTGCTAGTCGAAAATTAACACATGTTCGAAAAACTAGCTTACCTCATGGGTGCTGCAGTAAGTGTTCTTACTGATTGCTTAATGAATCAGGGGAGTTATGATTCGTACTTCGTGAACTTTTCCGTAACTGTCTTGAGAACGAATACTCAGGGAAAATTAATTCACTAGTTATAAGCTCTTAGTGAACATTTACAGACCTGGTAGCATTTTTGACAACAAACCACCGAAACGTTTCCTGTATGGAGGATGTCTGACTCTGTGAGATTACTTGCAGGAGAAAAAAAAAAAGCAAATGCATGACTTTGTTTGCTGAAATGTCCCGACAGGCAGGTTCGGTACAAAGAGCCCCCTCGCTTGGTCACTTTTTATGATGAAACCAGCCCGTAACGAATCGCTCAGCTGCAATTTCAATCTTCTCTATCTCTTCTCCTAAATTATTGTTGATAGGGGCCCATACAATAGAAAAAGACTAATCTTTCGAAAGAGTGGACTACGAAATAGCTTCTCAGATAATAGATTAAACATCATTAGTAACCTCGCAATGAGTCCCACGTTGGCTTCAGCCTTCCTCTTAAAATGAACATTCATGAAAATGACCTAAATGTCTATTCATTCAGTTTATTTATGAGTAGAAATCATGGAAAACAATATCTCAGAATTTCTATGATGAAATCGGATGCGAAGCATCCAACTTTTTGAAGTAACATTTCGATACTAGCTCAGCGAACAACGATTCAGTGAATTCCTTTCAAGTCAAATTGCACGGGATGCATCAAGAAGGCTATGATATACACTTTTTGGTTTTATAGACCATATGTGACTGCTCTGTATATTAGAAATAGTAAAAAACAAGCTGCTTTATTTACGAAGAAGCAAGCCTTGTTTGTCTTGTGCTATTGACTGGTTTCATTCAGAACTGCAACTATGATTCAGTTATATGTAATGGTGGGCACGTGGGGAGGATGAAGGTATTAAAGGGGATGGGCTTTAAGATAAGAAATTTAATTCCAGACATCTTCAGACATTTAGATTTACAATAGCTGTCTGCATTCCGCAGCTCGTGGTCGTGCGGTAGCGTTCTCGCTTCCCACGCCCGGGTTCCCGGGTTCGATTCCTGGCGGGGTCAGAGATTTTCTCTGCCTCGTGATGACTGGGTGTTGTGTGATGCCCTTAGGTTAGTTAGGTTCAAGTAGTTCTAAGTTCTAGGGGACTCATGACCATAGATGTTAAGTCCCATAGTGCTCAGAGCCATTTTGAGCCTGTCTGCAACTAAAACGTTTGTTGAACTGACAAATGATTCAACCTGGTAAATGAAAGAAGGCAGAAAGCAAGCAATCAGAAAGAAACCTTCAAGGTAAAAGGATCCCGAGTACAAATCTGAGTTCATCTAAAGAGTCGACAAAAAAAAAATAAAAAAACACGTTAGCTTGGACTTTAAATTACATTTCCTGAAAATTGTGTCTTTTAAAGGTTATATATGTTATTCTCAGGATCTATGAAAGTTAGAATTATGTAATTTTGTACACTTGTCTCCATAAACTCAGTATTTGTTGTCTAAAGAGTAACAAATTTTGAAATTCTGAGTGTAAGCTGAGATAAAGGATACAGTGCTTGGAATCCTGAATTAATTTTATATTATGCTTACATAATTATAATCAACAAATTGTTGAAATTCTCCTGTTCGATATATTTAAAAATCTTGAGAGAAGCTTAATACATGCGAAGAGATTAAACACAGATAACTTTGTAGAAATCACTTGAATAGTTTCTGAGAAAAGATACAAATATTATTCTTTGAAAATAAAATTCTCAAATCCCATAAAAACATTAAATACGCAGGGTGTTTCATAGTTCATGTTACATGTCCAGAAGTTGTAGAGGGGATTTGGTAGATCAAGTTTTTACGTTGGAAGCCCTCTCCGGAAGCGTCATCCAATGGCACAACAGAGCGTCAAAGCTACAGGCGCCGGTATCTGTAAATGTATGTAAACACAGGGAGATTCCGTGATGATTTTACGGATACATCTACCAGAAAATAAGGAGTCAAGATTTACAAGTGAAAGCTGTTCTTTACATCTGACAATGAAATACATGTAGTAGTACTGTTGTTGCTGAGATTGTAGGGTAGGCAACTTTCAGAGGTGGTAGAATCGACCAAAAGAAGAAAAAATGTCTAGTAGACATGGGTTCTAAAATGCACACCGTAACAGCTATGGGTATTTTGTCAATAGAGGCTACGCGTTCCACAGTAGGGAAGATATTTAATCCAAGGAATTCAACAGTAAATATGTTACTTTCATGTAAAGTATGGTACAAAATTTCATTGCTGTACCTTCAAAATTGTGGATTTGGTGCATCTTTTAGGTTCTATGGGCTGCACTCCCTCTAAAAAGCGCTGAGCCGTAGTTTCTGAAGGTCAGCGTATTTTGTTGATTAAAAAGCGCTTCCCAGTATTTCCGCACTTCTGACTATCGATGTACGATGCCTGTATTGTTATTTATTAGTTGCGCAGACAAATGGTGTGGATGTGCGTCGTGCTTTCGCGGTATTTCTTCCGCTGTGAATCATTGTTTTCGCCGGCGAGTAGAGTACACTATTGCTATTCTATGTATGAAAAATGCGCGCAGTGATTTATCTGATGAAGAAATTGCCGATTTGCTAATTTTGGAGACATTTTCGGTGCTATAGGTAGTGAAGATGATTTGGATGAGCAGATGCCTTTGAATACGACTGTATACACTGTGTTCAAGCACAGAACTTTCAAATTGTGCAGGAAACCGTTTTTTTTCTATTCATTTTCGCTTACTAGGCGTATCAAATGCATTGTCGTTACACAATTCATTTCAGGCAAAGAAAATAACAATACCTGGTTTCACTACCAGTCTTGCGAGCAGTTCCAAATATCCAGGACGGCTCTGTAGGCTGACTGACAGGCATTTCGTGCAGCATTTACCACCTACAAGCAAAAAATAAGCCTACCGTGTATTTCATGTTTCTTCTTCAAAATCAAAGGAAGAAAATATTGCGCAAGGAGACACGCTACAACTGCGAACAACGCTGAGTGTCATTATATATTGAATCCTTTTTTAAAGTATTTTATTCAAAAATGCAGTATGAATACATGTAGAAAGTGCTGTTGTACTTAAATACGACATTCAGCCCTGATCATTATGTATGATGAACTTATTTACTCTGTCTATGTGAATGTATGACGTTTTTAATTTTACGAGGACAGTGTCATATATAATAACATACTCTGCCGAAGGCACACCAGACAGGACATAGTTGCATATTAAAGAAGACGAAGTGGGCTTAAAATAGTGCTAATTTTGTATTTCTATGAAACTTCCTGCCAGATTAAAACTGTGTGCCCGACCGAGACTCGAACTCGGGACCTTTGCCTTTCGCGGGCAAGTGCTCTACCATCTTTTTTTTTTATTTGTTTGTTGATCTCGTTTTGTTCTATTTTGTTCGTTGTACATGATCGGGGCGGACGTCTCATGACACCCATGCAGGTTGTTCGTTGAACCGTTCACTCAGTTTTTTTATTAGAGAGGGTAGCTAAACCCTCTGACCGAACACGCTGAGCTACCGTGCCGGCATCATCTGAGCTACCGAAGCACGACTCACGCCCGGTTCTCACAGCTTTACTTCTGCCAGGTCCCGAGGCAAAGGTCCCGAGTTCGAGTCTCGGTCGGGCACACAGTTTTAATCTGCCAGGAAGTTTCATATCAGCGCACACTCCGCTGCAGAGTAAAAATCTCATTTTGTATTTCGATGTTCGACATTTTTCAAGATATGAATTTCTGAACACAGCTAAAATTGCCTGGATTCTAAGGACATGGACAAATATTGGGCCGGTGCTGAGAGTGCTAAAGAGTCAGTTATTTTCATGAAGTTTCCTCTTAAGTGGATTTATGTGGTCGTTTTACGTTTAAAACGGAGTGAGTTTCAGGTTACTTTTCAGGCTGAAGCTCTAGAGGAATGTGAAATATGTCACTGCAGTTGCTTGCATGCTCTCTCCAGGAAACGGAGACCACGCCTCGGCCAGTGGATGAAGTCATTACGCGTAGGCCGCCAGGTGGAACGAAATGACTGCAGATTGCCTCCCAGCCCAGCAGGGGGCACGCGACTGCCAGCGCCACGCGGCGCCAGCGGCGACTTGTTAAATTACCGCTCGCGTGATCCTCTGGCCCGCCCGCTTTATTGAAACGCGCCGTCCTACGTCCTCCTATCTGATCCGCGACCTCCTCCTTCCCCCCCCCCCCCCCCCCCCCCCCCCGAGAGGATAAGCTTGCGTCTTATTTTTTTGGCACGCCTCCCTCTCGTGTTGGCTTTGTGTCGGTTTGGGGGAGTGGGGCATGTTTATGCAACCCACGCGCCCCATGTCCGTATCTACAAGAAGACATTTTCCCCGACATTTCGCAATCTCGATATCACATCAGTGTCGCTATTGCAATAACAGTGGCAGACTTCCCTTTTGTACTTTTGAATACGATATATCTTTAGCCATTTGGAGGAGATGTGACGTAACGCAGGGCAAAACGCCAGTCCGTTGCGTACAAACACTGCAGATGAGTGCTATCTTTCAAACTATGCTCAACATAGGAAATAGCTCTTAAATTGATGCTTATCAAGAATCTGTGGAAAGCCACGCCATTAAACACGTATCAAATTAAATTTTCTTTAACTTTTAGAGTATCCGCCACAGCAGCATGAAATGATATGGTGCCAGAATCCAACAGTCTACGGGTCCGCTGGAATCCTCGCATATGGTTCCTACGATCTCATTAACTGCGATACTGCAATGCCTTTGTTGATGCAATTGTTCCCTTTAACATTCAAGCATCGTACATCTGAACAAAACAGGCACTGCAGTATTGTATTTGTTCGCCGACACTGGGCAAGCGACTTTCAATTACAATATCTCCCACGTGCGGGAATACACTTAAAGAATGTACGAGTGCTGGTTGTAGACGGGTGGTTGACGACATATGGAAGTTTGGTCTGACTGTGAGTCGCACTAGCATAGCCTAATGGTAAGCCGACCACTTCTGGTAACCGGGAAATCTGACCAGTCTGGCACAAATTATCATTGTCGCCATTCCGTTACAGAAGAAGGAATGAAGGATATCTGAGTTTAGTGACCTGTTGACATAAAGGTTACTGGAGACGGAACACAAGGCTGGTCCGTGTAAAGGATGGGGATGGAAATCAGCAGCACCCTTTCGAAGGAACGGCCCCGGGCATTTGCCTGGAGCGATATAGGAAATCCACGGAAAACCTTAGTCTGGATGTCCCGACGTCGGTTTCAACTGTCGTCCTCCCGAGTGTGAGTCATGGTGCTAACCACTGTCCCACCTCGGTCGGTGGCATTCCATTATACAGCTGATGATTGTCTATATTCGCAGTTACAAATACATTTCATGTATCTAACTGTCTTCCACTGTTTATAATACACTACTGGCCATTAATATTGCTAAACCAAGAAGAAACACAGATGATAGACGGGAATTCATTGGACAAATGTATTATACTAGAAGTGACACGTGATTACATTTTCACGCTGTTTGGGTGCATAGATCCGGAGAAATCAGTACCCACAACAACCACCTCTGGCCGTAATAAAGGCCTTGATACGCCTGGGCATTGAGTCAAACAGAGCTTGGATGGCGTGTAAAGGTGTAGCTGCCTATGCAGCTTCAACACGATACCACAGTTCATCAAGACTAGTGACTGGCATATTGTGATGAGCCAGTTGCTAGGCCATCATTGACCAGACGTTTTCAGTTGGTGAGAGATCTGGAGAATGTGCTGGCCAGAGGAGCAGTCGAACATTTTCTATATCCAGAAAGGCCCGCAGAGGACCTGAAACATACGGCCATGCATTATCCTGCTGAAATGTAGGGTTTCACAGGGATCGAATGAAGGGTAGAGCTACGGGTCGTGACACATCTGAAATGTAACGTCCATTGTTCAAAGTACCGTCAGTGCGAGCAAGAGGTGACCAAGACGTGTAACCAATGGCACCCCATACCATCACGCCGGGTGATACGCCAGTGTGGCGATGACGAATACATGCTTCCAATGTGCGTTCACCGCGATGTCGTCAAACACAGATGTGACCATCGTGGTGCTGTAAACGGAACCTGGATTCATCCAGAAAATGACGTTTTGACATTCGTGCACACATGTTCGTCGTTGAGTACAACATCGCAGGCGCTCCTGTCTGTGATGCAGCGTCGAGCATAACCGCAGCCATGGTCTCCGAGCTGATAGTCCATGCTGCTGCAAAAGGCTTCGAACTGTTCGTGCAGACGGTTCTTGTTTTGCAAACGTCCCCGTCTGTTGACTGAGAGATCGAGACGCGGCTGCAGGATTCGTTACAGCCATTCGGATAAGATGCCTGTCATCTCGACTGCTAGTGATACGAGGCCGTTGGGATCCAGCACAGCGTTCCGTATTACCCTCCTGAACCCATCGATTCCATATTCTGTTAAGAGTTATTGGATCTCGACCAAAGCGAGCAGAAATGTCGCGATACGTTAAACCGCACTCGCGATAGGCTACAATCCGACGTTTATCAAAGTCGGAAACGTGATGGTACGCATTTCTCCTCCTTACAAGAGGCATCACAAAACGTTTGACCAGGAAACGCCGCTCAGCTGCTGTTTGTGTATGAGAAATCGGTTGGAAACTTTCCTCATGTCAGCCCGTTGTAGGTGTCGTCACCGGCGCCAACTTTGTGTGAATGCTGTGAAAAGCTAATCATTTGCGTATCAAAGCGTCTTCTTCATGACGGTTAAATTTCGCGTCTGTAGCACGTCATCTTAGAGGTGTAGCAATTTTAACGGCCCGTAGTGTACAATTCCGGGTCTACAGTTACAGGCGTGTGGGAACAGCTACCGAACGAGGCATATGGACATTATTTTAGTGTTTTGTAATGACGTTGCCTAATACTCAAAATTATTTTGTTCCAAAAGAGACAGAAAGACGTGTTTTTATACGTTAATAATTTTTTGAGAACTTAAAATTTCTTCTAAGCAGCTAGCAGTGGGAACATAGGAGGAAGTGCTCGAATTCACGAGGGCACTGTACAATGAAGACGCTGAAGTCCGCGTCCAGCGGTTTAAATGACACCTCATTCTTGAACTAATTAAGGACAATTCACAGCTCATCCGAAACACGCACTCCTCACAGCCTCTTCCGTTCATGCATTGGCTCAGAACCTTGCTTTGCATACTCCACGCCAATGACACCCGTTCCAACCACCAACAATATTCCACTGTTTTACTTTAGGCAAGGCTTAGAATTTGTAGTCACATTGAAGGATGATCGTACTCTCCAGCTGACGTCAGGTATAGAGGGTGATACTTATTAACGTTTAAAAACCTCTGAAACGACGTATATCACACTGAGACAAGTACTTTAAGACAATTGTGGTCGCAAATGTCGGGAAATAAGTCAGAGATGTATGACAAACATTGAACCTGTGACGTCACCAGATGTAGGTTGCCGCACTTGTAACAGCTGACCCTGACGGTCTGTCACACCCGATCATTCCAATCCAACGAAAGCATTCACGTCGGTGTGGCCAAGGTGCGCTTCTTTACCACTTGGGGCTCAGGGTTCGAGACTTGTGTCTGACAGGCAATTTTTTTTCCTATTCTTTCAGATAGTTACGTTTTTTCATTAAGGGTAGATTTATGATTTTATATACCGGTCCCATGGTTGTGCCCAGTACATCACAAAACTATTGTTTTGCGACACACGAAACTGAATATAAACTTCTTGGCATTTTTGTTGCCAGTAAATTACCTTCAAGTTTTGTTTACTTAACAGCGCCTATAAAATAAAAGAGAAGAAACAGAAAGTATGATCGTCTTTTGCTTAGGTACACACAGGACAGTAACTTTGCATATTCTACGTTTACAACAGATCAAATTTCCAAAATGGGTACGAAATTATGACCGCTGTGCAATGATGTGTAGCACTACCCCCTGCTGTTCCTTACCGGCTAGTGTAGCATCGACAAGCCCAATCGCAGCACGTGCGACGAGGTGCATCATGTGATGACATGTTCAGTAATTGTCATCCACTTTTGGAATATTTCCCGGCATTTGCGACCCAGTGTGTACTGCACACTGAAGACATCGAAAAAGATGTGATTGTCGGAAGGACAGACTCAGCATACAGGATAGTTAAAACAACTTTTGGTGACATTAAAAGCAACGGTGGTAACATTAAGAGTGCAACGGGAATTCCACTGTTAAATGCAGAGGAGAAAGCAGATAGATGGAAAGAATACATTGAAAGCCTCTATGAGGGTGAAGATTTGTCTGATGTGATAGAAGAAGAAACAGGAGTCGATTTAGAAGAGATAGGGGATCCAGTATTAGAATCGGAATTTAAAAGAGCTTTGGAGGACTTACGGTTAAATAAGGCAGAAGGGATAGATAACATTCCATCAGAATTTCTAAAATCATTAAGGGAAGTGGCAACAAAACGACTATACACGTTGGTGTGTAGAATATATGAGTCTGGCGACATACCATCTGACTTTCGGAAAAGCATCATCCACACAATTCCGAAGACGGCAAGAGCTGACAAGTGCGAGAATTATCGCACAATCAGCTTAACAGCTCATGCATCGAAGATGTTTACAAGATTAATATACAGAAGAACCGAAAAGAAAATTGAGAATGCGCTAGTTGACGATCAGTTTGGCTTTAGGAAAAGTAAAGGCACGAGAGAGGCAGTTCTGACGTTACGGCTAATAATGGAAGCAAGGCTAGAGAAAAATCAAGACACGTTCATAGGATTTGTCGACCTGGAAAAAGCGTTCGACAATATAAAATGGTGCAAGCTGTTCAAGATTCTGAAAAAATTAGGGGTAAGCTATAGGGAGAGACGGGTCATATACAATGTGTAAAACAACCAAGAGGAAATAATAAGAGTGGACGATCAAGAACGAAGTGCTCGTATTAAGATGGGGGTAAGAAAAGGCTGTAGCCTTTCGCCCCTACTCTTCAATCTGTACATCGAGGAAGCAATGATGGAAATAAAAGAAAGTTTCAGGAGTGGAATTAAAATACAAGGTGAAAGGATATCAATGATACGATTCGCTGATAACATTGCTATCCTGAGTGAAAGTGAAGAAGAATTAAATGATCTGCTGAACGGAATGAACAGTCTAATGAGTACACAGTATTGCTTGAGAGTAAATCGGAGAAAGACGAAGGGAATGAGAAGTAGTAGAAATGAGAACAGCGAGAAACTTAACATCAGGATTGATGGTCACGAAGTGAATGAAGTTAAGGAATTGTGCTACCTAGGCAGTAAAATAACCAATGACGGACGGAGCAAGGAGGACATCAAAAGCAGACTCGCTATAGCAAAAAAAGGCATTTCTGGCCGAGAGAAGTCTACTAATATCAAATATCGGCCTTAATTTGAGGAAGAAATTTCTGAGGATGTATGTCTGGAGTACAGCATTGTATGGTAGTGAAACATGGACTGTGGGAAAACCGGAACAGCTGGACATAAGTTAAGGAATGAGGATGTTCTACGCAGAATCGGAGAGGAAAGGAATATGTGGAAAACACTGATAAGGGGAAGGGACAGGGTGATAGGACATCTGCTAAGACATGAGAGAATGACTTCCATGGTACTAGAGGGAGCTGTAGAGTGCAAAAACTGTAGAGGAAGACAGAGATTGGAATACGTCAAGCAAATAATAGAGGACGTAGGTTGCAAGTGCTACTCTGAGATGAAGAGGTTAGCACAGGAAAGGAATTCCTGGCGGGCCGCATCAAACTAGTCAGTAGACTGATGACCAAAAAAAAAAGTGTACTTCGTGTACTTCATTGAATTACTTGTCGCAGTAACGTCTCAATCGCCTCGGGTATTCTCAAACTTTAACAACAATCACTCAGTAGACCCCGGCGGTTACTTAACAAGAGCTACCCATTGTAGTTCCTACGTTTACTATTTACGGTTCCTATAAAGGATCCACACACGTACCTGAAAAGATCACGAAGAAGAGAACACATCAATTAATTTCTACCTACTGGAATAAAAAAATAATAATAATAAAAAACTGAACTCCTCGCTAACAGACCATGAAGGCCCAAGGGTACCGACCGGAAGCCATGCCATCCTCAGCCCATAGGCGTCACTGGATGCGGGTATGGAGGGGTATATGGTCAGCACAGCGCTCTCCCGTATGTCAGTTTCTAAGATCGGAGCCGCTACTTCTCAATCAAGTAGCTTCTCAGTTTGCCTCACAAGGGCTGAGTGCACCCCGCTTGCCAACAGCGCCCGGCACCTATCGAAGTGCTAACCTAGCCCGACAGCGCTTAACTTCGGTCATCTGGTGGGAACCGGTGTTAGCACTGCGGCAAGACCATTGGCACCTACTGGATTATTTGCCTCTTAATTCTCTTTAATGAGAAATGAGTTGCATAAATTGAATGAGTATAGTTTCTGCGGTGATGGAAGCGACCGTTCGGAGCTTTCTGTGAGCTTATGACCGTTAGTACGAACGGATACTAAAACAGGAAGAAATTCTGGCGATTGAAAAAAAGCAGTGACGGGAACGTTTAGCATTACATTTGTCATTGAACAAAGGGGTTTCGTGTCACATATTCAGGTTACAAAACAGTGCTCAGTTGGCTTCTGTAACGTTCCTTGTGAATCTGAGCTTAGTCACAGGGTACAAGGACAAGAACTGGCAGCAGTCTGAACTGCAGCTTACAAGGGAAACTCCCCTCGAACTCCCCTCAGATTCAGTGGTCAGAAGACGCACTGGGCAGCCCTTGAAAAATTGAACACAGACCAAGCACGAAAACAGGAAGAAGGTGTGCGGGACTGTGAGAAAAAAGCAAAATAAAAACAGCGAACAGTCTAAAAACTAGAAGAGCATGTTAGGGCAACCGCCTAATCAGATGGCATTGTGTTTAATTGTTTAGGGCGTTCGACCGCCACGCAGGCGAATCATGTTTGGAACCTCCCTCGTGCCTTTTTTTTCCCCGCTGTTCACTTTATTTAAATTTGTCTCTGTGTCATGGCGTAACATGCGTTTGCAACAGCGAGATGTAAGGTAGCGACTCATAATAACAGCTGATTCTGCACAATTAATCTATTAGCAGCCGAAAGGAGTGGCTTTTGAATCGGAACCGCAAACATTTGATGACAAGGCGGCAAGCCCACCGAATCCTCCACCGGAAAACCCGTCATGTGTCATACAAGGCGTTAGTGACAGTGGGTGTTTCATATGATGGGATTCTCTTACCGACGCACCTAACTTTTACAACTGGTAGCGAGTGAGACATGCCTCCTTGCGCGACACAGGTGTTTGTATGAAATTGAATGTGATCACTCCCAAGGGAATTATGAAAACGTAATTGTTCGTCACAAAAGCTGCAACAAATGAAGTTTGGAAGTTTTGACTCTTGAATTCCTTTGTTGTAACATAGTTCGAACCCGTTTATTTGTTGTTTTCATTTCTGTGAGACGTCTAAGTAGTACCTCGCTTGCTCCCACTGTTCATCACATTTACTTGTGACGATAACGTGTTCTTACCACATGACTCATATTTCATAACCACTGTATAGTACGCCAGCTGCTAAGACTACAGAAAGAGAACAATCATTTCAACGACCGGGCGGACAGTTGATAATGTTGTGAGAAGAAAAGGCACTTGAGAGTGTCGAACGCATTTCTCGCGGTTTGTAGTCCAACACATGACCACTTTCCACAACGCCGTTGCTATTTCAGGTTGCTCGTCCATGCACTTCTCGATTTTTAACAGTTCACTGTTTGTATTTGCTTTTGTTTTCACAGAACAGTACACTTTCTATCTGTTTTCCCGCTTGATCTGTGTTCAACTTTTGAGGGGCTAACCACTGTGCCATCTTACCACTCAATCTGAGAGAGTTGCGATGGGAAGTTTCCCTTGTTAGAAGAGAGACAATGCTAATAGAAGTAAATTGCAGTAGAAAGCATCGTAGTGAAAATTAACCGGATCGGTAACTGATTCATTGTAATCCTCTTCAGATTGATTTAATAAGATAACATTGACATATATATTCCTCAGCTCAAGAGTTCGGTATTTCATAATTATTTTCGCATTTCTAATCAATCTCGTACGTATACTTATTTTTCGATATTAAAAGTTCTTTCGCCTGTTACGTAAAGACACCTAAATCATTGAATGTATAAAATTACTTCTGAATGTCCGTGAAAGATATTGATAAATTTGTTAAAAACATTTAAAACTACACTTTCGTTTTACTATTGCTGCACATTTACAGTTTGCACCCACTCTGACCACAGCAAAATTCTCTCGCGTAATTAAGAATTACCTCGCTAACAGAAACACGGAACTTGCGCTGTAAATACGTATGTAATCATGTATAAAGTGCTATCCAAATACCTTAATTCAGATATTTTATAGTAGCAGTCAATGAAACGTCACAGTGTGGAAATAAAACTACAGCTCAACTGAAGTTATCAACTCACTGTAATCCGTCAGGATTCTATTTTAGATTATGCAGCAGCAGCGTTGGTTCTCCAAAATGAGTTTAAAAGTTAGCATGTCAATACACAGATGCGTTATGGAAGTAAATGTTCGGAACTCACAGAAAGAAATAACAAGAGACTTAGAGCTGTAGATATGGACCACCTGAGAAGAGCATGTACAATTTCCCGACTTGATGGCATAAGAAATGAGGAAATAAGAGAAAGGACGAAAACACATTATAATATTACGGACAGAACAGAAGCAAGCCAGCTAAGATGGTTAGGACACATCGAAAGACTAGATGAAGACTGGTGGCCAAATAGAGCACTATCACGTTAACCTGCTGGAAGGAGAAGAATTGGAAGACCAGGATAAACGTGGATATGGAGTGTCCAAGAAGGATAGAAAGAAGAGGAACAGAAGAGAATGAGGAAAAATGGTGAGATTTAGGCGTTTGGCGAGAGATGTGGTATGCGGTGACATCTGTAGGACCGCCGAGGAAAGAGACACAAAGAAGAGCTAAGGAAAAAATATAGCTCAAGACGACTTTTGTTAAAGACAGAATTGTTCATTTGTTCCAGACCGTTACGGAAACAGCATAGAATCAAGTGTAATTGAACTCTTCTTTAAGTTTCACTAGGGTCCTATTTGAGGTTACAGTAATGCTGCGACCAAACGCTTGTGTTTAACGTGATGTATATCACATAAATTTTTTGTATGCAAGAACGGATAAAAACGTGAAACAACAGCGATATTCACGTAAAAACCTCCGTGGCGGACGTGTGAAGAGCTGCAAAATGCCCGTCAGAATACTAATATCAAGTTTCAGCATACGTGGAAACGACGGAAGACGTGGTACTTCATCCTCGTGCTCATCAAAGCAAATTTCTGAAGAAGAAAGGTTTACAACCAGAGCAACCATTGTCTAATGTTGAATGAAACCACCTTATGCCGCAACTGGTTGGCTGGCTTTTTACATCTAATAGTTATTGAAGTGCAGCCATGTTAAGATTATTGAAGAATAGATATTTTCCTTCCTGTCCATGAAGGCGTTACGGTCTTTGAAGACATCACCCACAAATGATAACAATTTGTGCGCTGTTATATGAATATCGTCACTTAAGCTAGGTCCATACATTTTGCTAGCCATTGATTTTCCATGTACCAGACGCAGCTGCTGGAAACTGTTATGATAGTAATCACACCTTTATACCGCTACTTCATAATCGGACCAAGAACTGCAAATTTGGGGTCAGTTCCTATGGGACCAAACTGCTGAAGTCATCGTTTCCTAGGCTTACACACTACTTAATCTAACTTAAAGTAACTTACGCTAATGACAACACACACACCCATGCCCGAGGGAGGACTCGAACCTCCGGCGGGGGGTGCAGCGCGAACCGTGGCAAGGCGCCTCAGATCGCACGTAATCGATCGAATATAGTGTCAGTTTACCCTCATTTAGTAGTTTCCCGCGCCTAACTGATTTTTGGGATACGAAATTTTGCAGAATTAGTCGTACGACTACTTCAGTGATATTGTAGTGCCAGTTCTGTTCTGCATGCGCGACTGAAGCCTCACATTTGCCTTATTATCCTGGCAGGTACTTATGATACGATCTAAAGCAGGGGGGTCAAGATTGTATCACGCAGGCAGCGTCCGTGGCATAAGTGCCAAAGCCCTGAGTCTCACTTCAAACTGCTGAAGCGCCGGATTTAAATGGCAGCGCAGTCGCCCTGCATACATACTATTTAGTTTTACATTTCGTATTTCTCAACAACGTAGGTCACAAACAAAACAAATATTCAGTATTATTAATTAATTTTGTCGTACTGAGGACATAATTTTTATCTCACACAAACTGCCCGCATACGGATAGCCATTGGCTATTTTATAAAGTTTTGTACATATGTTACCAGGTAATACTGAGCTTTTTAGATTCACAATCCAAAAATGATCTTTCAAACATACTCGATCAAAGTATTGTTGCACTTTTACAAGCTTATTATGGAATTTTGTAACCCTACCTGAGGAAAGCACTGTAGACATCCTGAACAGTCTTAACGTAAAAAGATTTGTCATTAAAACAGCAGTAACCTCGCAGGTCAAACAGCAACATCGACGTATGCACAGAGCGCATCCAACTGAAAAGACAGAGGGTATCACCATTTTAGAGTATTGCGACGATAGATCGCTAGACTGCCTCTTTTCTTGCAGACAGTCATTGGAGCTCCAAACGCCCTTTGTACCACAAACAAAAAAGCGAACGTTAGACAACGCTGACAGCACGTTTCTGTCGAACTCTGAGAGTTAATGCCGAGCAGAAAATGCCACACCGCAATACCAAAAGAAATAATAGATTTCAGCTACCTGTCGTCCTTTTCAAATTTTTATTGGCAGATCTAGATTTCAGCTAGAAACTAGCTATTCTCGATGCACTATCATTTTTTATCAAGTCAATATAACAGTCGGTGCGTGCAACAGCCTTCTGAATGGAAGGTAATCTGACTAAAAGGAATGTCGCGCTGTTCCGTGTACTTCAGAGAAGTACCGACCAAAGCGGAATGGCAGGCCAGGCCGTGGCCCGCCCGCAGCCCGCACGTGCTGCACGCTTCGAGTTTTCTGGTCATGACTGGGTCTAATGTAAAGAGTATATTAAATTACAGAGTGAGAGTTTCACTCTGCAGCGGAGTGTGCGTTGGTATGAAGTATTCTGGCAAATTAAAACTGTGTACCAGACCGAAACTCGAGCTCGGGACCTTTGCCTTTTGCGGGCAAGTGCTCTACCAACTCAACTACCCATGCACGACTCACGCCCCGTCTTCACAGCTTTAATTCCGCCAGTACCTCGTCTCCTACCTTCCGAACTTCACAGAAGTTCTCCTGCGAACCTTGGTGAACTCCTGGAAGAAAGGATATTGCGGACACATGGCTTAGCCACAGCATGGGGGAAGTTTCCAGAATGAGATTTTCACTCGCTGGTGAACTTTTGTGAAGTTTGGAAGGTAGGAGACGAGGTACTGGCGGAATTAAAGCTGTGAAGACGGGGCGTGAGTCGTGCTTGGTTAGCTATGTTGGTAGAGCACTTGCCCGCAAAAGGCAAAGCTCCCGAGTCTGTGTTTCGGTTTGGCACACAGTTTTAATCTGCCAGTAAGTTTCAGTACAATAAATTGTTCAAGTTTACGAAAATGCGTCTAAAAGTAGCAACACTCAGGAATGATGTCCTAAGCGTGAACAAACTCGGAAGACACGACTGTCAGATTTCTACCAGTAAGTCATTAAGACAACAGAAAAATGGTGTACATAGAACAACAATTTTGTGTGAACAGGAAGGCCAGTCATGCCACACTCGGTTCATGAACACGAAGTAAAACGCGATAGCAACTGGCAGTACGTATCGTCAGAAACAAGGGCCACAATGCCAGGCAGTTCCGTGAGGGATCTTATTATCGTCTGGGAAGTAGGAGCGGAGGAGAGATTTGCCTATGATTTGGCTGTGGCATTTCAGCTTCTAGAAAGAATATTGCTATGATGATGATATGTATGTGTCTTTAGGAAAGAAATGCTATTTACAGAGTGATGGGCGAATGCTAAGCAACACTCTGTGACCATAATGTGGGGTGACCATCTTTTCTTTATGTTTGTTCAGCTCGCGTCACTGTTGGCTCAATGTTGGAGAACATCAACACCTCAAATGTCTTTTACCATACACAAAGCACAATAGTTTGCAGTGTTAACGTGAATGGCGAATGTGCTGAACTAGGTGGAGAAATATGCTGTCTTCGCACTAATTCAGCTTTGACAAGTAATACACTGAAGGCATCGTGTGTGTTACATGCAGCTTTGCGACTGCAATTGCGCTATGACATCTAAACTCGTTGCCACAGTACATAGATGAGACGAGCTTCCCTTGCTAGCGGGTTGTAAGAATGCTAGTGGGCCGTCCAGATCTCATGATAGTATCCTACCCAGTATCGGTTTGTGGCAATTCATGGAGTACAACACTACTTGCAGGGAGCCACTGCATTGAGTGGATAATAGAGAAAGGTGGTAGAAATCGCAACATTACATAGTTAAAGATTTAGATAATAAAACGAAGTGATATATTGTCTAATAATTTCAGAATAAATTACTCTTAACGTAGGACAGACTCCACTGATTTAAAGACATTACTGGAACGACCTACAGAAAGAGCATTCACCTGAAACTGAACTTGCTTAACTATAGTTCATTTGGGACAGAGCATTCTGAACCTTAGGAACTAGGTTTGGGCAACAGTAAGAGGGATGGCAGACTTCATTAAACCTTACCGCATGGCTGGCTGGTGCCTCGCGATCGACAGACGACCGAAAGGACATTCTAATCCGAGAGTCATTATTGGATCGTGTCCGAAGCTAAGAACGTTTAAATTTTACCGCAGCATGACGTGGGGTGTGTCTGTAGACAAGACGCCAGTCTTCTTCCAAGAAGGCGTTCCAGAATGCCACGCAGCTGCGATGCTCAGGGGTTTCCGTTAGCTGCTCAGCGTCTTGCACTGGTGTTCCTACGGCCGAAAACAATAGTTCTGATACTAGCTTGTTCGCTGGCCAAATGACTAGCTGTCGCCTACTTGACCATAGATCCGGATGCTTCCTTTTTGCTCCAGAGATTTCGTAACAGCTTCGGCCATCGGAATACTCGGCGTTTCTGTATTCGTGTGCGCCTCGAGGTCAAGAAAGCGTTCCTTGTGAACTGGAAACATTTGAACTCCCGCTGTCATGATCAACAAATAATTAATTTCTCTCGAAATGATGGCAGGTTTCGTTTCCTCTGTGTGCTGGGAATTATTATTAAATTTCTTTCCTTTCTTTATTCGCGGTCGTTTCTTTAGATACCCCGAACTTAAACTGATAGGCAAATTGCGGATAAAGCAGCAGTTATCTCCTCACTGAAAGCACTAGAATCTTTCAGCTCATTTAATATTCATTTAGTATATTATTACTAGAGTTTTAAAGTAACACACTGCCATTTGACTGTTTCATTATTTATTTAAATAAAACTCAGGTTTCGGATTTTTACGCCAATTTCAAGTATTCGATTTTATGTCTTCAACGTATACTGCTTGACACTTAACACATTGTCATATTCAAAATTAAGAAAATTTGGCTCCCCACGAAATGCCAGATGTAACCTCACCATCTTGTAACAGATCAGAAACTAATCGTGAGAGCTCGTCATATTTGGTAAAAACAGATTTTCGTTGGAAATAAAAGATGAGTACATGTCCTTAAAACGTATGATAGTATAATGAAACAGTATGAGTAATATAACAACTTTGATTTTACAATTAATTTGTGTTAAGGATATGTGCTCATCTTTTATTTACCAGCTTAAGCCTGTTCTCACCATATATGACTGTTCCCACGATTACGTGCTGATCGGTTGGAAGCTGGTGATTTTACGCCTGGCATTTCGTCAGGAGCCAATATTTTTCTTAATTTGTGGTCAACTTTGAGCATGACAACATAATAAGTGTCCTGCCATGTATGTTGAAATCATAATATCGAATACTCGAAAATGGCATTGGAGGCCGAAACCTGGGTTGTACTGAAATAAACAATAAAACAGTCAAATTGCGGTGTGTTCCTTTAAAAAAATTAATATTCTTCAACTGTCTCTCAACTGATCCTTCGTTTCATGCCTTGTACGGCCGTTTACGCCGTTTATACAATCTTAAAGTCTGTATTGTTGAGCTACAGAGCGGTGAATCACAGAGCGTAATTGGAGAGCTTCTTTGTTGCACCATGTGGTCTCCAGATATTTGTCATGAGGATAATTTCAAAACCGGTCGCTTCTTCACATGAATTTCCTCCAGGCAACTTTATTTGTCGTACTTCAGCATGATTCTGTTCTGCCAATAAGTAACTTTCCTGGTAGACTGACAGACATCAATGTTTCTCGATCCTCAGGGCGCCAATCGCTCATTTATTGTTTAAAAATGTGTTTTGTTGTCTTCTGCTGTGTTGTTAACTTCGTTTTCCTGCTCGACATTTGACGACGGACCTTGTAGTTTTCTCCAGGTACTCCAAACAGCGTTCTTGAGCTAACGCGTTGTTGATGCTTCATGCATTCGCATGCAATTCACATAGAGGGCAATTTGACGGGAACATACGAGACTTTCTTCGATTTCATATGTTGGGAGCGCTGATTGCGCCTCGTGTTGCTTTCACGCGGAATTCAATTATCGACGTTAAAATTA
This sequence comes from Schistocerca gregaria, assembly GCF_023897955.1. Classification (NCBI taxonomy): domain Eukaryota; kingdom Metazoa; phylum Arthropoda; class Insecta; order Orthoptera; family Acrididae; genus Schistocerca; species Schistocerca gregaria. The sequence continues at coordinate 624,102,058 of NC_064923.1, forward strand.
AGTTGTGTGTCCATAAGTAAGAACACCAGAAAAGATGCACCTCTGAGTGTAGATGGATTCCATTTCAATACTGTTGACTACTTCAAGTACCTAGGAAGTCTTTTTAGTAATAACAACAGATCACATATAGAAATAGAGGTCCGTTGATGAACAGGAAACAAGACAAAAAAATGGTTCTAAGCACTATGGGACTTAACATCTCAGGTCATCAGTAACCTAGACTTAGAACTGTTCAAATCTGTGTTAAATCTTATGAGACTTAACTGCTAAGGTCATCAGTCCCTAAGCTTACACACTACTTAACCTAAATTACCCTAAGGACAAACACAAACACATGCAAGAGGGAGGACTCGGGACTCGAACCTCCACCAGACTTAGAACTACTGAAACCTAACTTAACCTAAGGAAATCACACACATCCATGCCCGAGGCAGGATTCGAACCTGAGACCGTAGCAGCAGCACGGTTCCGGACTGAAGCGCCTAGAGCCGCTCGACCACAGCGGCTGGCACAAACAAGACACTTTTTAGTTTGATTAAAATTCTAAGAAATAGATCACTTAGAAGTAACTTCAAAATCCGCTTATATTAATCGACCATTATACCTGTGATGTTATATGGATGTGAAACATTAATATTTAGAAATAAAGATGAAGAAAAACAGTTAATATTCGAAACAAAAAGAGGAAGGAAAATTTTGGACTAGTATACGACGAAAATATCATGGAATGGAGAATAAGAAGAAATCAAGAATTAAGAGGTCTGTACAAACACCATAACATCGTCGAAGTCCTCAAGAGGAGAAGGTTGAACTGGGCAGGCCATATAGCAAGAATGACAGTGTACACTACCTAGAATGGCCTTCACCAAAACAATAGATGGAACGAAAGGAAGAGGGAGACCCAGAATCAGATGGCGGGATAGCATTCGGGAGGACACAACTAGGATGAACAGCAACAGCAACTGGACAAACAGCTCATTGGACAGGCAGAAGTGGAAGAGGCTCATAGAAGAGGTGTATGGTCGATAAGGCCCTTGCCACATGTAAAGAAGAAGATGAAGAAGAACCTCCTAATTTCGGTTTTTATGCAACACTTTTTTCAGTTTTGGCAGTATTTTTTCATCTGAAAAATGTCGAGTTGCGTATATGTGAAACTGTATGTTTAATAACTGTTTAGCTATGTCTGCTCAAATGCTGGAGGAAGGCAATTTCTTACCTCCTCCAGTAAGGTCATAGACAGTGATGTGAGGTTGAAACCAAACTTCTGATTGATGACAACTTTCCACAATGAGATTTTTCACTCTGCAGCGGAATGTGTGCTGATATGAAACTTCCAGGCAGATTAAAACTGTGTGCTAGGTCGAGACTCGAAAACGGGACCTTTGCCTTTCGCCGGCATGTGCTCTTCCAGCATTTAAGGTTTTGTTCTCTGGACTGAATTCCATTTCAGTTACATATATCCTTCCGATAATGTAATATGGCAAATTACCAAGAAAGAAAAAAAAAAGACATTGGGAATCACACAGTATTCCTATTCCTGTTTCTACCTTACACGGGAACAGTACCTGTGCCTTCCCGGCACTGCACTTGGAGGGTGGCTAGGGAGGGGGTGACCAGTGGCGGTTCGACAGCGCGCGCATGCGCAGTGGGAGGTGGCGGCGCGTGCCGCGAGCTGCTGGTGGCAGAGACTCGCCCTCGCAGGCGGCAGTCGTTGCGCGACATGGGAGCGCGATGGTCGCAGGCACGCAGCGGCCGCCCCTGACAGCCGCCTCCGACTCTGCCTCCGCCCCCGACGCTTCCGCCGCCGGTCGCATGCACCGCCGCCTCCAGCGCAGTCCGCGGCTGCTGCTGGCGCCGCTGCTCGCCGCCGCGTGCCTCATACACGCCGGTGAGTCTGCAGGAACGCCACGGAGGGTGTAAATCGCCGGCTTTCGGCATTTCCCGCCGCTCAGACGATAACACTGAACGCCACCCATCACATTCCGTAAATGCGTGATCTGCTAGTCGCTGGCAACTGATACACCTTCTGTCTTCGGAGTTACCAGTTGAGATCATATCTATACGATCGTACTACGGGTAAACCAGTGTTGACCAACAGATGCTGTCTTTCACCTACTTACTTATGGCACAGTCAAATAATTTGGGAAGAAGAAGAAAGGAATGTAAATACTACGGAGTAGTTATATGCAGTATCAGCTCACTTAACCACTTTCCTACTTACTCCGAAACGTTGCTTAATTTGTATTGCTGGAGACACCATTAACCACACTTCAATTACACACATATCTAATTATACCCACTCCATTGTGTGTGGTGAAGGGTATGCAAACCATAAGGATGATTGTCCTCTCTTCCTAGGGTATTAGCGGAGGGCGACCTTCTGCATATGTTAAATTTTCAAATTTTACTGACAACGCAGAAAAAAATTGTAGGAAGTAATCTGTTTACTGCTTCCTACTGAAAATCATCTTTCTTTCAGCGTCACTCACCTGAATTGACTGAGGATTTCGTGAGAATCTCGTTCATACTAAATAAAGTTTCACCAACAAAAACTTTTGTGGATGCGAATAAAGTCATTTATGTTCTTCTACGAGAAAGGTAATTGGTGTCATTATGACGCTCCTACTCATAAAACACTGTACCCTTGTTAATAAACCAAAATACAATAAACAGATTCGCTCTCCTGAGTAAATTCGCTATGTCCACCTCATTTTGAATACGTAACGGCCTTATAAAGAAACTTTAATCGTTTTTAATAACAGCGTATTGTCGTAATGCTCCTCCACCAATCTTTCACTTTGAAATATTTGGAAAAAGAAAGATAGATATTTTGGTGAATTAACGGAGAGAACTACAGCATCACTAGGGGGGGGGGGGGGGGGGCAAAATGCATATACCCTTCAGGATCTTGAAAACTGTGTAAATTGATTTTACTCTCCTCCCTGATGATAATAGCAGAGCCACGTAATCTTACGTACCTGAAGTTTTCATAGTTGTCCAAAGCCAAACAAAAGTACTTTGTGCAGGTCCACACGAGAGCGAAAGTCACGAAATAGTTTCTGTATGATCGACCTTCCTTTCGTGAGGGACGATGCAACTTCTGCAGAAGTTTAAGGACATTACTAAACTTCAGCGTACTGGGTACCGTGACGACGAACGTAATATACGTTTCATGAAATATGTATCTAGAAAGTTTCCTGTAGTTTTTTGCTCCGTGGGGTAACTAGGAAGGAGCATTGCACCGATACCGCGACCACACTGCATTACAACGTCGCTGGATTGTGAGTGTGCCAGAGGACAGTCGTAAGTTTTGAGATGCACATACACGCACTAGTGAGGAATTATTTATAAATGTACCATACGTAGTCCTCAGTAGGTCTTGCCATGTTACTACTGTCAATATTACATAGTTAACGGTTTTCTTATCATGAATAAGTAGTGTTTTCTATAATCAAAGGCATATTCTAGCGAACGCTAACATTTTTATGTTGGTGAAACTGTTTGAGCCTATTTTCCACCAATAGAAGGTTAGCCCAAACGCCTTGACAAGCGAAGAGAGAGGTTTATTTTGTGGCAATAAAATAGAGAGGTTTATTTTGTGGTTTGATTGTTGAAAACCTGTTTCGAGAAAAACAAATTCAAGTGAAACAATACAGAATTGATCTAACAGTCACCAAAACAAATGACATGCAGCGCGCTGTAGGCAAAAATTACAATGCCATAAAAGAGAGCTTTTGCTAAGGTTAATTTGCACTGAGTGATGGATTTTAAGGAGAAACGAGAGCGATAGTCCGTTGATTGTTAACAGAATCTAAGGAATAAAACATTCAAGTTCCTTTCTACTGGAGGATACTTTCATTTACACAAGGTACAATACATTAAGTACTCCGCTGCCTTAATTACTCTTTCCGCTTCGTGTTTGCTGCTATGTTAAATGGAACTCTTGATGATGTATCTTACATGAGCTGGCCATGTGGCGGTTGTGACGTGTTAGGCAAGCTTCGATGAACTTTTTTTTAACTGTCATTTTGTTTTGAACCTTGTGGAAAACCACAACGTCTGAGAGCATTATAACCAATTTATGAATGAACACGGCGTGTTTAATACACTGTTCACGGATTTTACCAAATTTTGTGTATCGTTTCTTGCGAAGATCTATAATAATGATTTAAAGTGGCCCTCCTGGCCAAATATCGCAAAGTAACTTAGGAAAATTGCTTTCTTTCGCTAAACTTCTGATATAAATAGAATGTTGATGCATCAATATTTTCTCAGTGGCAGAAGGATTTCGTAAGTGAGTGGATGTGACCTTGATGAAATAGGCAGGAATTTATGTCACCATTGTCAAGAAAGACATCAGAATTAATGTTTTTCTAAACATTTTTGCTAGTCTCTCCATCGAGACTCGTACGAATACTTATATGCTCAGCGCAAGTGGAACATCCAGGAAAGATATGGTAGCAGAATTAGTGACATTTTGATGTTCTGACTTGCACTCAGATTTGACACAAACTTTTGTGGATGCGAATGGAAGTCGATTATATTCTTCTCTAAGGTTGGTAATTGATCAAATTATGACGCACGTACCCATAAGATACTGTACCCTAGTTAATAAACCAAAATACAATAAATAGATTCACTCTCCTGAGTAAATTTTGATTTTCGACGTTAACAGAAACTGATTTAAATCCCAAATTCTTAGTTAAGCAATAACTTTGTTGTACACTACAGCATCTAATATATTATTAACTTAGTGTATAAGATTTTTCTCGACAATGCCGACAAAAAGGAAATTTACTGAGAGATGATAGTAAACTTTTAGGTCTCAGGACATAGCGATTATTGTGATATCCTTCAGTCGCCAAGTTGAATACATGAGAACCTCAAATAGCCCTGAAGAAGGTAAATTGTCAATTTGGTCAGTAAGAGTATCTCTTAAGAATTTCTATTGACTTTGACGGTACATTTTGAGAAAAGAAATCTGTAAAACGACATAACAATTCTCCCTGTATTTCATAATGCCGTGGAACAATCCGAGACATTGGAAATGGAGTGATAAAGAAACGCGAATAGCAAGCGGAAAGAAGAAGTCACTTTGGTCCTCTAACTATCGAAATTTTTTGGTTCACGTGTATTATCATATTTTGTCCATCGTAGTTTTATTACTGGCGGAGCCTGAACTTTTATTTCAGTGTATACTTTAGTAGCCTGTGGCTAGTTTCATATTTAACTGTACAGCGATAACGTCGTGTCACCATATTCAAAAATAAAGAAGTGCGAAACACGAATTGGGTTCACGCGTTCACGGGCGCCCTACATATGAATATGGATACGCAGCGCCTCGAAATTGCCTAATAATGTAGAATAAATGTAGACCTTGCAATAAATTAAACAGTCTATGGCAAATATAACCGTTATGATGTTGAGAAAATTCTGCAGTTGGTCGCGAAGAGTAGCCACATTCATTGGCACCAGGCCAAGATCTCAAACTGTGACGGAGCAGCAGCACCACGCTATTGCCGCACCCTCAAGATATGAACATCTTCCAGTAGGATTAAATGTGGGGTGGGCATTCAGTTCCGCAAAACACAATTTTTAACGTCGACGTATATCGCACCCAGCGTCACGTGAATATGGTACGGTGTAATGTTTGCTCATATTCGTTCTGGGGATTTTGCATGTCAGTCCACTGCTAGCACATATATCTGGCTCAGACGTCTTACAGATTGAGTACACGTAATTTATAGGCATCTTAACAAACTCCATTTGATATTAGCGATTTTCTTGGCACACGAGAAGCTTTTAAAAGATAACTGCAACAGCCTTTTCCTTCTTTGCGAGACGTTCAACGGCTCAGATGTCGTACATTATTATTATTATTTTTTATTTGTTTTTACACCTTATCGTGTATGGACCCTGTCATAATAAATTATACTGCGGCTATCTCTCGAAATAACTTCCTAGCACGCCGAACTGAAAGTCTGCCGACGAACATCGAACTAGGAGCTATGACATGCAGAAAATCAGCGATTCACCACACTCTGTAATATTTTTATGGGGCGATATTCTTCTGTTTTTACTTTCTGGAACCACCTTTTTCCTTTTTGTTTATCCTTACGAAAAACTAGACATTTGTCGTACATTTTCATTCTCCACGATCTCTTTGTGTCTACTCTTAAATACGCTTAATGGCTTGCAGATGTGTACAATCAGGACGAAATGACTGATATAAATCTTACCTGCAGGTCATTGCTTGAAATTTTTATATATTCAACGTGGTGATTGGTAGCATACTTTCTCAAATGACTCTGAGCACTATGGGACTTAACATCTGAGGTCATCGGTGCCCTAGAACTTAGAACTACTTAAGCCTAACTAATCAAAAGACATCACACACATCCATGCCCGAGGCAAGATTCGAACCTGCTACCTTAGCGGTCGCGCGGTTCCAGTCTGAACATGCTTTCACACTACGAATGCGCCTTGCACAGTGTACTCACGCAACTTGACCGAATGTGTTAACTCTCTTTTACACTCTGATTAGATATTTTTCAGCACCTAAAGTATCTCGTACTATTCTGATAACCCTAACTGCTACCTATAGTATTTTAATCGAGACCCATAGCAGCAACAGCTATTCACATGTCTGTTATTACTGAATAATTTTATCAAAATAGCGACAACAGGTTTAGTATTTAAGATTCGTTCTTTGCACAAACAATCAATACTACACAAATGCCACGTAACAATCCCTGTTCGAGATGGGCAGACACATTGCAGATTCGATAGATCCTCCTACTCTGTGTCGAAGCAAGCAATGGTCCGAATCGTCTATGGTCGACAATCTGCGGCCATGTTTTGTTACAATGTGCTTCTAGTGGCTAACAGCCGAATCCAGAAGGGCCTATTAGCGCTAGGAGCTTCTTATGAGTACAGTTTTCTTAACCAGTAACAAATACAAATACTTACAGAGATAATAATATTTTAAAATGTGCTTCATTTTAGTTGAAGTTGGTCAACTTGCCCGTGAGCTTATTAAAGATTCTGAATGTGAGAGGAGAAGTGTTTCATTGTTTGTCTTCCAATACTGACATCTGAAATGGGTGCGCGATTTGTACCGATCATCAGCTATATTATAAATTTCAAACGGATCTTGGGTTCGTGTATGCGAATTATACAGGTACTCAAACGCGATGTATTTATAGCAAGTAACATAAACTACAGGTGTTGTAATACATCGCAATAAGTAGAAGAAAAGTGACGATGAAAACATTTGCGGCCGGCCGGTGTGGCCGAGCGGTTCTCGGCGCTTCAGTCTGGAACCGCGCGACCGCTACGGTCGCAGGTTCGAATCCTGCCACGGGCATGAATGTGTGTGATGTCCTTAGCTTAGTTAGGTTTCAGTAGGTCTAAGTTCTAGGGGACTGATGATCTCAGATGTTAAGTCCCATAGTGCTCAGAGCCATTTGAATTTTTGAACCATAACATTTGCCGGCCGCTGTGGCCGAGCGGTTGTAGGCGCTTCAGTCCGATACCGCGCTGATGCTGCAGTCGAAGGTTCGAATCCTGCCTCAGGCATGGATGAGTGTGGTGTCCTTAGGTTAGTTAGGGTTAAGTAGTTCTAAGTTCTAGAGGACTGATGATCTCAGATGTTCAGTCCCATAGTGCTCAGAGCCATTTGAACCATCGTCAGTCTGGATGGAGCCAACTTTGAACAATCAGTACTTGGGGGCCGGTGGCCACCTTATCGTGCCTTAATATATCTAATCTTCTAGGGGTTTATAACACTAATTTATGTAGGTTACTAATACTGAGATCTGAAAAATTTCATATTATCACCTTGAGCCTCTTGCAAAATTTTTTGTTTACAAAGGCAGTTTCGGCTGACTGGGCATCATGAGGTTAATAAAAATATTCACAGCTTTACGTGAGGCGAAATACCGTTTCAGGCAAGATATTCAGGGGCGTCGTCTCCTTAAAATGTAGTAATAAGATCGTACATATGTGGCACAAGGTGCCGCACTACAAAGTCTTATTTGTCTCTTGACAGAAATGTTTGATTACCTTTGGATTTTACTGACAACGCTGTCCATTGCAGTAACCTTCCGGCGTTTGTAATTTAATAAAGGAAAGCGTCGGAGGCAGAAGCAGTGTGACAGGTAGGGATGCAAATAACTGCTACATGCTCCTGTGGCGAAGTAAATAAGGTTCCAGTTGACGTCTGTGTGTTTCGCCAGAGACGGTGTTTGAAGTAAGAGAGCCTCTTCTGAGAGCGAGACGTGTTTGCGAGCGGCAGCGCCTGTTGACACACCGCGCTGTTGCTGAGGCCTCGCGCTCGGCCCGGAGACGCGGCTGAGCCGGCTTCGCGGCGCCTGCACTCGGCTGCTCGGCTGCTGTTTGCGTGCCGCGGGCCCCCCTGCCGGCCGGCGCTCTTGTAATATCCTGATGCGGGCTGCCTTCCGGTATCTGATACGACGCACGCAAGCGCCGCGCGCACAGCGCACAGAGCGTTGCGTGGCGATGTTCGCCGCCAGCGCCTCTCCCCTGGAGGACGGCGTTTCAAACGCACTCGCACCCTGTGTAATGCGATAGTCCGTCCCCGACGGGGCTTGAAACTATTCCGCAAAAAAAGCTAGCATGCCTATTCAGACTCCGTTAAGGTGGTATGAACTCTATTCTGTAACTTTCGAACTTTAAAATAATTAAAACAAGGAAATGAAAGTTGATATACTCTTCATCTGCATCATAGCAAAACACCTGTGAAGAGCACGGAGGCGATACAAAGGGTATCCTAGTTCCCTCATTCAAAGCTGGTGGTTGAACTTTTGTAAGTAGACTTACGAACGATGGATGCCTTCTTTCGAGTCTCTGCCAATTCTGGTTTTGCAGTAAATGAAACAAACCTGTGACCGGCGTGCCACCTTCATTCCCACCTCATGGAGGGGATGGCACAGCAACTAGTGATATACAATGAAGAAACCAACAGTCTTGGTCATTTTTTCCTAATCTGGAGCCACAGTCAATATATATCTTTTTAAGTCAGTACCACCATTAGACTGTTTCTTGTAGGTAGTGTTACATTTACACGACCATGAGTTCGGCTTTACAATGCCATTATCAAGTGTCTTAATGTTATGCAGTCCCTAAGATGGCATACTGTCGTATTTAAAATACATTGTTAGACATCTTGTCTAAGGGTCAGTATTTTTGGTAAAAGCCTACTGCTTTGTTATATCACTGAGTCGTGATGGTATACTCTCTGACAAAACAAAGCAGTAGGCTTTTAACAGAAATATTCACCCTTAGACAACGTCTCTAATAGTGAATTTTAAATACCACAATATGCCATCTTAGGCACTGTATAACATTAAAACACTTGACAATGGCACTGTAAAGCCGAAATCATGATCATGTAAATGTAAGACTGCTAATAAAAAACAGTCTAATGCCGGTACTGGCTTTAAGAAAAACAGTCTTGGTTTTCTGTATTTTAATTGTTATTTGTTTACAAATGACATGTTTCGCTTGATACATGCATCTTGATATTGGCCGAATGTTGGATGGTGTTAGGCACACGGGACAACAAGAGTATAAAACGTTCTAGCAAATAATTTCATTTACATGGCGAAGATTTATGTATGGCTGGTCCTATTTCTATGTATTGGACTACGTTGTATGCCTCACCAAACACCATACGCCATGTTACTGAACAGTTGACGAGGGCAGTTATTTGCTGCTTTTTGTTTTGTATGCTCTGTACCCGACGTGCCTAACACCGTCTATCATCCAGTGTGAAGATGCCTGAAAGAGGTGAAACGTGTCATTTGTAAATAAATAACAATTACTAATCTGAAACCAAGACTGTTTGTTTCTTCACCTATTAGTTGTGTCTGACATGTGTCTCGCACACTTCAGCAGTTTTCTAGCATTACACGTGCATCTGATTAATCTCGTGCGTGGAGTTATGGGGTTTATTCAGTATCCAGCGAGTGAAACGCTGGCTACCACCTGCACCAAGTACGACTGAATTTACGTGATAGTTCCATTTCCTTATTTCTTCTCCCTTGCCTTTGTCCCTTGCAGTGCGGAGACTGCTTTGTTTCGTGTACCATATGGCTGTGAATCGTGTAAACTTCGTTCTTTGTGTTACACTGTTTTCACTGTTTGTGTTTCTGAGGTGGAATTTGGGTAGCAGACCCGTATTTGCATAAAGGAGCATGGGATACCATTCTTAGGCTAGACGAAGTACCAGAACACTGACGTTAATCCGTCGCGTGGATTAGATCCTGGCTTGTCTCAACTCCCTCTCTAGCAATCTAACGCACTGCGCACTACTTTATAGGAGCAGGTTTATCATTCCATTAGATACCACCTCCCCCCGATTTTTACAGCAACCTATTCAAGTGGAATGAATTTCAATTATGACCCATTCATATTTGAGACATGGGATACTACTGTCTAACATTTGCTGAAGTGCATATGTTTAATTCTTTATACATAAAGTAAGCTCCCATTCATTATATAACTTTAAGTCCTATCAAGACCTGCTTGCTTATTTGTCCAGCATTCTTTCACACAGTCACTTCATCATAGAAAATTGCATTACCTGCAATAAATTTGACGGTCCAATCTGCATTCCTTGCTAGGTCATTAAAACAAAACGCAACACCAAAATCAAGGGTCCTAGTACAATCCTCTGGAGCAGGTCTTAAGAAACTTCTGTCCGAAATCCTGCGTGCATCTGGCAAGAAATCCTAAATCGTCACAAACTTCGTTTGACAAGTCATATGATCGTACGATTCATAATAAATTTGTTGCTGAGTCAAATTTTTGCTGGAAGTACTGCATCTGCCATATTACCTTCATCGAAGCTACTCCTATTGTTCTGTGGTAAACGCGAGAACCGAACTTCGTGTTTCAATGTTTTCAGAATCAGACTCAAAATAATTTCTTTCAGAATATATGTAACGAACGGTGTTTACAGTATGTGGCTGGTAGATGGACTGTATAATGAGCCTATCTGTATCCCCCATCAACGACTGCCAACCTCTGTGTGATTGTTCTACTGATCGTATAAACTGTCCTTATTTAGTAATGTTTCATTAAAACATTGTCTATATTCAGATCACATACAGTTTATGAATGGCAGATGGTCGTATAGCGAAAGTGCTAAAGTTTCTGGAGGAATCATCCAAATCTGTTGGAGCATATTTAGGTACACAAGATTGATCTGTTTCAGTGGAGGAGCTTACTAAGTTTTGTAATACAGAAATTAAGAGAACTTCTGCAATCCTAGTCATTGGTCTATTATTATGTACCTAATCCATTCCATTCCAACAGTAAACGTTTTTGTTAACTAGAAGCTGAGAGGTCCTTTTACAGATTACAAGTCTCCATTACATACTGCGTGCAGAAGAAAGCAATGTTATATCTAAGTAATTAATTGTTCACGTCTTTGTCTTTATGTTCTTGCACGCCCGTTCGACACCTTATACGTCTTAACTTTCTGACTCCATAGCGATACCGGATATGTTGTGGATCTGACTGAATACTGTAACTCTCCACAATGGCCAAGTACCACCGTCAAAGTTCTCTCCATAGCAGAGGGGTCCGAGTTCGATTCCCGGTTTGGTCGGAGATCTTCTCCGCTCGTGGACTGGATGTTGTCCTGTTTTCGTCACACGAAACTCGCCGATGTGGCGTCAAATAAAAAGACTTGCACCAGGCGACAGGTCTGCACGACGGGCGGTCCTCGCCACAGGACGTTTCATTTCACTGTCAAACCGCCCATTTATGAGCACCACATGTGGTAACCGAGGATTTTAGTGAGCATTTCTGTGTTTGAAACGGGCTGAACGGTTAATGCTCTGTACCGCAACGGTGCTCGCTTCCGGACCCATATTATTTGCGGGATTTATTCTTACGAGCCTATCATTACAGCTTAAATTTTGCTAGTACAACTCTGATAGAGAAAAGTTGAGAGTAGATACATATCATTGCACGTTTTCACAATATCATCCACGTAATCCAGAAGATACTAAAGACCGATAAATGAACAGATAGTACATCGCTTTCATGGAATTTGTACACTTGGGGGGGGGGGGGGGGGGAAGCCGAGATGGTAAACACTTAAAAAGGACCTAATTACACAGAAAAACGTGTATGAACTATGAAGGTAATCGGCAACGCGCAGTAGCAAATGAATGGAATAGCAAGACATTAAATGGATTAAAACGTAGATAAAAATGCCGTTTTTGTACCCTACTCTTCAACTTCTACGCTGATGAAACATTGACGTAAATAAAAGGGAGATTCAAAAATGGTTAAAATGGCTCTGAGCACTATGGGACTTAACATCTGAGGTCATCAATCCTCTAGAGCCTAGAAGTACTTTAACCTAACTAACCTAAGGACATCACACACATCCATGCCCGAGGCAGGATTCGAACCTGCGACCATAGCGGTCGCGCGGTTCCAGACTGAAGCACCTAGAACTGCTCGGCCACATTGGCCGCTAAAGATTCATTAGTTTAATTAAATGAAGGGTGAGATGATATAAACGCTACATGTGCTGATTACATCGTGTTCTCAGATAAGGTGAGGAGGGAGTACAGGACCTGCCGAATGGAACGATCGTCTACTGAGCACAGAATACGTATTCAGAATATACCGAAGAAAGACTGGCGTAATGAGAGTAGTAGTAATGACATTAGCGATATAGCAGACGAAGTAAAGGAATTGTGCTATCTTGTAAGCAAAAGAACAAGCGATGAATGGGCCAAAGAGAACGTAAGGAGCAGACTAACCCAACAATGTGGGAATTCCTGCTAAGATAAGTATACTAGTGTCTTAGACCTTAATCTGAGAAATAAATTTCTGAGGAAGTACGTTTGGAGTGCACATTGTCTGGAAGGGAATCAAGTGAATCGTGGTCAGTAGGAAAACCAGAAAAATGTATGTCAGGAACATACAAGATGACTGTAAAATTACGTGACTATGTCTAAACACTTGAAAATAGCAAAAGTAGAAGTCAGCTAATAGTGTGAAATATTTGTCTGTTGTTTAAACATATCCTAGGTAAAAAATCAAACTGTCTTTCAGTAAATTTGAAGTTGTGCCACGAGATACGAAAAAACACTCAGAAAAAAAATAGAATCTGTGCTTCCGAAATGTGGTTACAGAACAGTGGTTATAATTATGTCGACAGGAAAGATAAAAAATGAGCAGGTAACTAGCAGAAAAACGGCGGACTAAGGGATAAGTGTAAAACAAAATTGTTGGACGTGTATTACGACATCACGTAGTGTAGGGAGGGAAAAGGTGTGGGGGTGGCATACACTGAAATACATCCAACATATAATTGGAGACGTTATGTGTAACTTCTCTCGCAAGGCCAACCGATTCGGCTTGTATTCAGCAGGTCACTTTTACAGCACCAAAAATGAAATGATCTTACCTATTTTGGTTCATCACACCCACCCCCTTCCCTACCCATTGGTTTTGAGAAAACAACCCCTGAAGTTCGTGACACGTAATCGACTAATACCTGACAGGATCGGAAGGCAATTGAAAATGGAGAATCTTTCATCATCATAAATGTGGTCTTCAAACGCTAATTTTCGGAGAAATCAAGGAAACAAACTATCATAATGTAAATGCTCTTTCACGAAAGCGTCTCTGATGTAGCGACCAAGGCATCTCTCTGGGGAGAAGAAAACATGTAATGAAGATCTGACATAAAATCACGAAGGCTAGCGAACCTGCTGGTAAATATGCGTAGATCTGTAGTTAAGATTGGTAGATCGCATAGAAAGTCATACAGCAGATGAAAAATGACTTTATTGGGCGCAAAGTATGCATGATGCATTTTTGAATTATTTCCATCTTGAGAAGTCCAAGTGCAAAGGTGACAGAAGAACAAGTGCTTTACCAGTTGTGTACGTAACACGATTGACATACTAGTTAACTACAGATTAGTTAACTATAGATCTATGTATATTTATGTACGAAAATGTGTGTTTGTTTCCCAAATGCATTCTGCACATTTTTATTTGCATTTGTTTCTGAATCGGAATGGCTACGAATAGGAGAATTAACAGGGTAACAAATCAGGAATTGTAGCAAGGAAGGGAAATAAAGACCTCCAACAACTTGGATTTGTAAAGAATGAAATTTTTAAACCTGATTAGCTTACAGTGGCTCTCTTGCTCACATCGTTACTTGTCCTCTTGTCCTCACTTTTTTCGAACATCTTCGTTGACGGTGCTTATCGTATAAACATTCGAAGAATATATACTCGCTGCACCAATGACATGTAATGTATGCAATCTTCACGCAGCTACATGTTTACTTCGGAAGATTCGGCGGAAAATTCACTTTGTTTATGTTTAAAACTACATCTGTATTCGGAAGTTAATTTTAATGCATACCGCTCATGTGATGATGTTGTTTGAAAAATCTGTGCTAAAAACTGATGAGGTGTTATGCTTCGAATCGTTGCTGCATCCTTGCAGTTGCACAATTCCCACGGGATTTCCAGAACACACTCTTTTGGAACCTCAAAAACGTTCAAATGCGTGTGAAATCTTATGGGACATAACTGCTAAGGTCGTCAGTCCTTAAGCTTACACACTACTTAACCTAAATTATCCTAAGGACAAATACACATACCCATGCCCTAGGGAGGACTCGAACCTCCGCTGGGACCAACCGCACAGTACATGACTGCAGCGGAACAGACCGCTCGGTTATTCCCGCGCGGCTTTTGGAACCTCCTTAATAAAATTCTGTACCGCTACTCGGTGTGAACGAGCACCGAGCGATCGCCTCTTTGGATCCCTCGTGACAAATTCGCAACAGTATTACTCGGAACTCTTTTCAAACGACGAGGCTTAAAACTTTAAGTCTTCACTAATCCTAGTCTTTAGAGAAGTCAACTTGCCTACATTATCAGCATTCTTTATTGATTACATTACTAATCGTCATATCACTACCAGTTACGCTACACCCACAAATAAAGAAATAAAAATATATAAAATAAAAGGAAAAAACTGCAGAATGAATTTTAAAATCGATCAGAGATTGTCCGCTCCCGAGCCACATATCGTGGTAGCTATGCCAGCGTCACTTGGACAGCGTTTCCCTTATGGCTCTAAAAGATGCACTCGTAACAGTGTCTTTCCTCGATTTCTAGGAAATGATGGCGAAAAATGCTCATTTTTCTGTTATCTATAGAACTGTCTGTATTGTGTTAACCGCGCCTCATTAAATGTATGGGTGGTTTTCTCAAAACAAGAGGGAAGCTAAACCAAAACTATCTTAGCCTTTCATTTTGGTTGTACGTATGTAATATGCCAAATGTAAGCCGAATCTGTTCGCCATGTCTGAATCGTACCGTTTGTCAGATTTAGAAGTTGGCGGCAAGCACAAAGCGTCAGACATAAAAAAATTAATAAATGAATAAATAAAAAGTTACTGTCCTGTAGCCTGATGCATTGGTTGTAGAAGCATCTTGAGTGCGTATTAGACAAAAAGTTTTAAGTAAGCGTGTGTCGCAGCAGCGCCTAGTCTGCTGCTGTGTGAAATATTAAGTCTGTATTCGAAGTGGTAGTCGGTCTTTGTGACCACACGTACCGTAAATTCGAGCATGACGAAACTGTCTAAGTAGTAAATAAGCTCGTAACGCTGCAAAGCTTACGCAGTCGACGCTTGCGCCGTGCGAGCATCTAGCGGCGGCCGCGGGCACCCCCGCCGATCCTAGTGAGTACCGTTCTAACCACACGCCGGCCGCAGGCTCTGCCGTGTGCAAGGGTAGGTTTGGCTAGGCCAGACTGTGCTGAGGGTGGTTACAGCCGTGGTGGTCCTGGGCCGCCACACAGTTGATTTCTGCTTGATCGATATCCCGCCACTAAGACCGGCCGCCCGCTGCGCTGTGGCTGCCGTTTACACGGCCTGTGGACGGCTGCCACAAGCATGCGCGCAACTACCTGTTAAGCTGAGACTGCCTGCCCTTTCGACACGGTAAACAGGCTGTCAGGTGAACCACCGGCCGGCTGCCGGTGAAGTACTGCATGTAACACACAATAGTACACTGACTCTTTCACTTACATCTTATACGCTACAGTTTCGAGTAATTGGCGTCGTTAGCAGGATACTTCTGGACAGGGGTCGATCGTTGTGTCGATATTACTGGCCGAGTTTTAGCAAGATGATTAAATTGTTAATCTCTCTCTTCCTTACTAATTCTCTGAGCTCCTTTCTTGATAATTTCCTTTCCTGATATTTTAGAAGCAAGTATCTCTTCCGATGATTAATTGCTTTACGTGTAGTTTATATTAAATTCCTGATTAAGGCAACATATAGCTTTAGCCGAAAAAATCACATTTTTAACAACCACGAACTGCTGATAAAATAATTCTTCATTTACAGCCGGCCGCAGTGGCCATGCGGTTCTAGGCGCTTCAGTCTGGAACCGGGGGACCGCTACGGTCGCAGGCTCGAATCCTGCCTCGGGCATGGATGTGTGTGATGTTCTTAGGTTAGTTACGTTTAATTAGTTCTGAGTTGTAGGGGACCGATAACCTCAGTTATTAAGTCCCATAGTGCTCAGAGCCATCTGAACCATCTTCATTTACAGTCGTTACCGGTAATCTCATCATCTTATGGTACCGCAAAATTATTTTCAACTGCAAAAATTTTGCTGCGACTTCAGATGGTCATATAATGAGCCTTATGTGTCGTTGTGTTCAATAGTATACCTTATACAGACAGTAGTCAAATTTAGTGTTATTCAATTATTATTTGTGTACTGCTTTCATCTTCGGAATGAAAAGTGTATGGATGAGCTATTTTGAAGCCCAATACATCATACTCTCGTTTCCCATTCTCCTATTAAACGAGGTACGTATGCCACTAATTTCGGTTATTATGAACTCTACAAGCGGTGTAAGAGTGTAGTAGAAGACTAATAGTTCACTCTTTCTTGTATACCCGAAGTTAATTCGTGAAAGTAACGTCTTTCTTCCAAGGATCACCATTTAAGTTACTCTGTTACTCTGTCATGTGAGCTGTACCGACGTGCTATGATCCCATCAGCGTTTCTCTAAATTTGTTCGAGGTCTGTTATCATACCTGCTTGGCTTGGAGTGCTCACGATGTTCTCCACTAACCTTATAGTCGGTTACCACCGTGTTCTATCTTTTGCACTAACGTAGTTCTGCTGCTATCATGTTCTAACTTCCTTAGTCATAAAAAGAGTAGTGTTTACACCAGTGTTTCGTCAAAAAATTGGAAAGTTGACAGATTGTGGCTGAAAGTGCTGCACATGAGGAGGTCGTCGGATACGGATCGCACTGAACAAAATCGCTTATATACCGTTCTGATATGCAAGTTAATCGATGCAGGACAGCCTTGTAAAAAGTGAATGTGGGCGGCCGGAAGACGTTCCTCTTTATGAGATTTGAGTGTCTTAACCACTACTTCACATTTTTGGACAAAAATACGGCGTTCAGTAGTCAAAGCACAGATGGGCTGACCTGGAATGTCACCAGCACCGGACGTCGAGCATAATGTTGTGTTGTATTGCCACGTGGCGTGTAGTGAATCAAATATCGATGTCAATTTTCAGGTGACTAGTCGTATGTCTTTGATTTTCTACTATTACACGTCCCAATCACGTTAAAGTGACCAGCACCTATGTTTGACGTGAACGTGAAATGACCACTCACAGAAGACAGGTGGCAGCAGTAGCAGTGGAGGGTACATAAAGCCTGTTGAGGGATACGGAAAACAGCATCGACATTATCGTAATGGGGAAACTGTGCGATTTATGTGACGTCCAAAAGTACATGATCTTGGCTTTTGGGAAAAGGCTGGAAGCATTTCCGAAACGGCTGAGTTTGTAAACTGTCCTCCTCGTGGCATGGTTAGAGTATATCGTAGATGGCAAAATGGTGGTATCCAACACTGAACCATAGGCAACTGCTATGCACCACGGGCCACAGATGGTTTACAGACAGTACCAAAACTGGATGACCTCTGAATGGTGACAGGTGGCCTTTTCAGACGAAATACATTTTATGCTCCTTTGGACGGATGGCAGTTGGCGTGTACGGTGTGATACGTCTGAAAGCAGACAGCTTGCAACAATCGATGGAAGCGTCCAGGCCGGAGGGTTTCAATGGTACGAGTCGTCATTCTGGAAGGCACAAGGAACTAATATAAGTATGCGTATATCCTCTGGCACCGTGGTCAGTTGCTTTTCTTCTACATGATGGTATCTACCAGCAGGACAATGTAACGTTACACAGATCGTAGTGTACCTGAGTAGTTCGAAGTGCATCTGAATGAGGTTTTCCTACTCTCTTCGCACCATACTCCATGGAGATCAACCCGGTCTATATTCTATCGGATCACCATGATCTGGCTGTTCACGCCATGGATCCTAAACCTAAAAACCAAGGCACTCGGGTCAGCATGGCGCCACATCCCTGTCGGTACCTTCAAGAACTTCATTGGCTCTGCGTCTGTACGTCTCACGGGGCTCTGCGCTTCAAAAAGGTAGTCATTCGGGCATTTTTGAGAGATGTTCACATTAATATGAATGGACAGGGTGTATTCAAGAGGACATCACATTTATGTGCCACCGAAGAGCGTGCATCTCAAAAACATTTAACACTCTCAATACAAAGTGACGGAGCTGCAACACCAGATATATTCAGAACAGGTAAATTTGTCGTATCAGGTTTTTGATAAATACAGGCGGACAATATGGCTTACATATGGAAATGCAGGACAGACGTTCGCGGGGATATTCTCCTGATGACGACACAGTAGTACCTGGGCCACTATATTGTTATACTGAGACTGTTCCACGCGTGTTTCCTAGCTGAAGGCCTCTTTGAAGGCTCTTTCTAATACTACGGGTAAGTATGTAAATAACAATACTGCATCTGTCAACGTTAAAAATTTCTGGCCCACATAAGAAAATTTCATCTACATCTACATCCATACTCCGCAATCCACCTGACGGTATGTGGCGGAGGCTACCCTGAGGACCTCCATCGGTTCTCCCTTCTATTCCAGTCTCGTATTGTTCGTGGGAAGGAGGATTGTCGGTATGCCTCTGTGTGGGCTCTAATCTCTCTGATTTTATCCTCATGGTCTCTTCGCGAGATGTACGTAGGAGGGAGCAATATACTGCTCGACTCCTCGGTGAAGGTATGTTCTCGAAACTTCAACAAAAGCCGGTACCGAGCTACTGAGCATCTCTCCTGCAGAGTCTTCCACTGGAGTTTATCTATCATCTCTGTAACGCTTTCGGGATAACTACATGATCCTGTAACGAAGCGAGCTGCTCTCCGTTGGATCTTCTCTATCTCTTCTATCAACAGTATCTGGTACGGATCCCACACTGCTGAGCAGTATTCGAGCAGTGGGCGAACAAGCGTACTGTAACCTACTCCCTTTGTTTTCGGATTGCATTTCCTTAGGATTCTTCCAATGAATCTCGGTCTGGCATCTGCTTTACCGACGATCAACTTTATATGATCATTCCATTTTAAATCACTCCTAACGCGTACTCCCAGATAATTTATGGAATTAACAGCTCCCATTTGCTGACCTGCTATATTGTAGCTAAATGATAAGGGATCTTTCTTTCTATGTATTCGCAGAACATTACACTTGTCTACATTGAGGTTCAATTGCCATTCCCTGCACCATGCACCAATTCACTGCAGATCCTCCTGCATGTCAGTACAATTTTTTATTGTTACAACCTCTCGATATACCACACCATCATCCGCAAAAAGCCTCAGTGAACTTCCGGTATCATCCACAAGGTCATTTACATATGTAGTGAATAGCAACGGTCCTACGACACTCCCCTGTGCCACACCTGAACACACTCTTACTTCGGAAGACTTGTCTCCATTGATAATGACATGGTGCGTTCTGTTATCTACGAACTCTTCAATCCAATCACACAATTGGTCTGATAGTCCATACGCTCTTACTTGGTTCATTAAACTACTGTGGGGAACTACATCGAACGCCTTGCGGAAGTCAGCTTTAATTGGGAGAATACTCCACCGCGATACATACATAAACTATGTCTGGGTTTGTTTTGAGAAATTTATCTTAGCTACCTCAGCTTGTGATGTGAATTTCATCCTCTGAACACAATGAGGCCAGCGACCACTTAAACTTCGGCTACAGTACGTTACGACGTACACCAGTCCGTGGCTCTCGAATGTATTCCTCTTTTAAGCGACACACAACAGACATGAGAGAAATTCAGCGTATAGTACACAACAAAAATAGTTCAGTGAGCTACCTGCTACTGTCTTAAATCACATTTTCTCGTCAACTCATATTACACAACTATGACTTTTCATAATATATATTAAGTGAATTATAACGTAGACATGCATTATCATTTATCAGTGACTGTTGATTGTTGCCATGTTCCTTGCATTTCTTATTTAAATTGTTAAATATGGAAGGAAATATAACGCACCACCCATGTAGAAGTCGTCACAGACAGACAAATTAAAATCTGAGAATATTCATGTACTGTCGTCAGTCTACAAGACATTGAGCAACTTTTTCACAGTGAAACGTAATTTCAGAACAAGTACAAGTTATCATACGTTCTTGGACAACGTTTTACTCAAGAAAAACATTGAACAGGCTGTTGAAATAAGGCAAACCTTTAATTTTCGTAGTTAGCGATATAGGTCAACAATGGATCCTGGAAATAGAAAAACAGTGATTTATACTTCCTTTCTACAGTTTTAAAAACAACTGTTGTGACGAACATCAGATACAGAGCAGTTATTCATTTGAGTTAACATTGGCGATATAATCATCAGTTTTTCGTTTGAAGATTTCTCCCTCCATCTGGATAATTCAAAATTGGCATTTCCGGTAGTGAATCGATGTCTGACGCCAGTGCGTATTAATCCTGTTGTTTAATCACTGGGCCAGTCATCTCCATGGCTCGTAACGATGTTTTCTGCGACCTTCATAATAAGAGTCATTGCTAGGACGATTCCCAAGCTATGTTAAACGTAGTTTAGCACTGTCTGAAGCCGTACATTGAATCGAAACGAGCGACATGTATTATTTGTCCAGATTCTCCAATGTTCCAGTATGGCAGTCATTGTACTTTTCTTGATAACAGCCGAACAGCACTGACAGAAAGTCTGACCATGACTTGTGCATATGCAACACGCCGTACCATTGGCATAAGAGGCTCTGAAGATCATAAATGGTGACCACACTCTGCTGTCAAAACTGTGAGTGAAAATGTTAATACTTACGGAAAATTGAATTGGCGTGCATCGTATACCTGCCACATATTGGTTCATGTTCAGATCCGCTCAGCGTCGGCACTATCTACCCCTGAACGTCGCAGATAATGTTGATATCTACCGCCGAATGGTTCACTGAACCCTTCCGTGGGAATCTGTGTACTCTAAATGTTAATTTATATCTAACTATGCCCGGTATTGCGAATATTAATAATTATTTTCTCTGTAAATATACTGCTTGCATTACTAATATGTGACTTACCACTGGGAACTATATGCCCCCAAATATTCCTGCAATAACGGCTCTTTGCTCGTGATCTGTTTTTACAGCTGCTTAAGACCCTGGTATAGTTGCTCGACCCATATGTATGTACATGGCATCGTTGTTTAGAACATTTATATTTTGATATACATTTATTGGAAAGCTTTCTTGTGAACAAATTTTGTGAAATAAATGAGACTTATCACAGTCAAAGATTACATTGCCCAGTAGCTATGAATAATAAAATGGCTACAGTGCGTTTTTCGGTACACTACTGCACTTTTGATAAGGGCTTTACACGTATTACTGTGGTATTATTTCATTGTATATATGGTTGACTGTCAAAAGATAATCCACTTCTTCAAAATTATTATTAACGTCCATATTAACAGAAAAACGTAAAAATCAGGAAAGTAAGCTGAAAGAATTTACCGATTTATTGAGGCTATTGTGGTACAACCATATCTGGCACAATTATTAATTAAAATTTTCGGTCGGAAAAAAGTGATTGTATTCCTGTAAACGTTTCCGAATGCACTGCGGATCAGCGATCGGGTAGTTTGGAGAACACAGTCGTTCGCTAATGATAATTGCATTTATAATTCAAATTAACAATCGCGACCGATATGTTTTGCACTCGTGACTAATTAGTTATCTGTGTGTGACAATTAATCTGGCGTTAATTACTCAAAGGCAGCACTCGTTAACGCTCTTGTTTTACAAGGGATTAGTCCGGGAGCAGCGCCGCCACCCGCATAGCAAGCAGCGCGGGTTGCGTGCCGCGCCTGCGGCCGCCACAAGGGCGCCACTGCGCAAGCGCACCCGGATCAAGGGCACATAGACGATTCAGCCTACGGCCAGGTCTGAACAACGGTATGTGTGAAGTAACCGTCTCACCACTTTGCGTTTTTGTTTGATGTAGTAATGGCTGTTGAGTTGAAATATTCTGCCAGTGATTTAAATTGCAAGAGCAGGAAACTAACTTGTACATTCTGAGCGTATACAGTAAAGCAGGAAGAACACGTTATTAAGTTTGTACATGAAAGATGAGAGATTTTGTACACAGTTGTGGCTGGCTTGGAATGAAATGGCAGCCTCGCCGGCATGTGACCAGATATTTAAAATGGGAGACAGATCCAGAAAACATACTGAGCAGGGTAACAGTCGAACATCCCTTGCATCGAGTACAACCTAGAAAATAGGGCACAGACACCAGAATTTGCGATTTTCAAAAACATTGCTAGAGAAAGTCAGTGATTAAAATATAATATTTGAAATTAATTACAAAACAGTTTAGATGGCAAAGGTATGTTTATTTCAAGGCAAACCTTTTCGATCATCCCATGATCATCTTCAGACCTTCAAAACCATTTGATATGGACGATGGCTGTACACGAAGTAGGAATCGCTGAATGACGATACTCAACTGCTCTTATTATCGATTCTCTGTTCTGCTCAATTCGCCTCCTGTGCGAGATGAAAAGTGATACTCTGCGTGCTCTGTAAGCGACCTATACTGTCAAATTCTCGTTCTCACTGCCTGAGATATACTATGGTGGGAGCAGAATGGCCACAATCTCATTAGCGAATACAGATTCTCTAAATTCACCCTAGAGGGCTTTGCGAAAATAAGTCGTCTTTCTTAACATTTAATACACAACAGAATTTCCGTTCCAATTCTATATGGACCATGCTGACCTATTACAACAGTAGCAGTGCGTGCCTGAAATCGTTCTGTGTGTGTTGTCATGCACCTTTGGTGATGGGTGCAAACAAACAGGATATTCCAGAACTGTCGCATAAAACTTTTGCATACGTTTCCCGTTGCCGCTGCACTGTAATTTCCCAGAAGCCTTCCGTCAAATATTCCAGCAGGTATTCATAGCTCGAAGTGGAAATTTATTAATAGCCTGTGTGCAAGTACGTTAAAAGAAGTAGAGGTTGGTAAATGGGTACCACGTCAGCATGTTTTGCAAATACAGAAACGCTCGAAAACGTTTCGTTTGTGCGCTACCGTTAATGGAATGTGTAAGAGGACACTGACAGCTTGAATCGCACACGTCTAGCTGGGACTGATCCCTCTCACAATGTTGAATCTTGACTGGAGTTAAGCAAACCAACAAGACAAGTATGAGAGGGCATAATGTATATCCTGTGACGTGGGAGTGTTTACCTGTGATACGGCTTCGTTTGTTACAAGACATACACAGCGCTCCACAGTGTTGTGTAGACAACGGTAGAGTACAGTACTGTCTTCCTTTCCGTTGTTTGATACTGTGTGTAGTTTACAGTCAATTGTGTGGCTATCGTTAAACTGGAATGAACGATGGGGGTCGTGTACTCAGCGGGAGAGTATGCTTCTTGTATAAGGAGAAACAAAACGGAGTGCCAGAGAGGTTTCCGGCTCTATGAAGGACATTATCTCAACGGGCATCACCCATCCCACAACATGTCTGCAAGACTAGATAGGCGTTTATGTGAAACGGGCAGCTTACGATCTGTCGATCAGCACAATGGACGTACGCAAACACCCCGTATACATTAGTCTGAAGAAGCTATACGTCAGTATTTTCCAGAGAAGCCTTCTACGAATAACCGAGCTAGAGTATTCACAACAGCTGTGAACCACGTGACACCGTGATACGCTCTGCACGATGAACGCTCTCATCGCCACTAATCCCACAGCACTCACGAGTCACGGTGACTTTCCTCGTCTTGGCTTCTCGAATAAAGTGGGCAACATCCTCATTTCGTACGATAAACCACGTTTTGCGATGAGTGCACCTTTACTAGGGACGGCACGTTCAACACGATGAGCAGCAATGTTTGCATAGAAAAGAATATCACGCGCTTTATTCCCAAGGCCACAACAAAAACGTGATTGCACGCCGCATTGATGACCATATTATAGGGCGGAAACGTCATAAGGGCTCTTGTTGATGATCCCAGTGGCCTTATATTTCTGTGGGAGGTCTTACCCCAGTTACAGAGTAGGTGCTTTTGGACTTTCATTACGTCATGTAGTTTTACCAGGATGGTGCTGTAGCACATGTCGCCCTAGCAGTACGTGGCCTGATGACGGACCCTTTGGCAACAGTGGATTTGACGTCGAGGACCAATACGCTGTCTCCCTCGCTCATGAGACCTAATAGCACCGGATTCTCATTCTTGGTCTAACATGAAAACCTCTGTGTATGAGATACTCGTAGCTTCAGCAGCAGGTTTTGTGGCACTAACACAAGTGGTAATTTGAATCATCCTTGATATGCCGGAAATCTTCCCAAGACTTCGGAAAATCGTTAATAAGCCATACACAAAATGTATCGAAGTTTGCGGCGGTCATATTGAACTTCTTTTATAAGTGACTTAAAGTAGTGTTCACCGAAAATTATGTACTTTGTCTCCTTTATTTATTGACTATCTTGTGTGATACAAACTACCCAAGTCCTCCTTCACGTCTCAGAGACGCCAGCACGCAAACGAAGCGTTTTCGAAACTTGTTAGTATAAGTGCTCGCGTGGTATTCATCCAACAACATGGCCTGGACTGTGCCTTTTGAAATAGCCTGTATATTGACGAAAGTACTGCGTTTGATTGTATCAACCGAGCTATGTTCTTCTCTCGAGTTCCAGCACCCGTTAACTGCGTACTGCCCTCGTCTTTACGCTGGTAACGTTGTAGACATTTCTGTCATGGCCGCCTGCCTTCACTACTCGAAACACCACGGTATGACACGCCTATTTCCCAAAGTCAGACATAATGCCTCGTTACAACTTGCTCACATGCTGCGTTTGGGTGTGTTGATTTCTATAAGGCGCAGCGGCACATACATCAAGGCTTCACAACGTTTGTTGGCTCATCGTGTTCTGAGATTATCGAAGTTGTGAACTCCATGGTATACAGAGAGATTCCTGCAGTAGGGCTTAAGTAAACACCATGTTATCGCCGTCTTAAATAACTACTTTAAGTTTCTTGTTCTACAAACAGATTTCTTTAGGTGTGTTTTATATGATATGCACAATTTCCATCAGTATTGGTTATATTTCTGGATAACAAAAAGGACCAGTTCTTAAATTCCAATTCGTAAATTTTGTGACATACACACTTTTACTGAGCTAACTGTGTGGCAAAGATTACCTTCGTTGCTATCTAATATTTTGTGACAAAAAGTTTGCTGTAGTGAACGTAACGGGAGCAAAGATTCAGTCACAGACGCAAAGGCTGTCTAGACTGGAAACTATTTACTAAAATGGCAAAACAAACACAAGTTTCACTTTCTCATACTTATACACTTCCCTTTGGGCGATTTGGCAGTTAAGTTTTAATTGCTTCTTACTGCAGGAAATCACGTCTATTTCCATTATTTGTCTTCTATATTAGTAATGTTCTGATAAGCAAGGGTTTTAAAAGAAGATTCAAGTGCTTCGAACGTCAGATAATTCGAAACAGATATGTGCAGGAAGTCTTTACATTGCCCTAGTTAATTTCTACGAAAGACGAAATTTTTAAAGAAGTATACGGAAGCAACACCTCATTGAGAAACTGTTTTGAGCATGAAAGGACACATTAAGTCAGTATAGTGTAGGAATTCAAATGAATACTTCACTGTAGCACCACGTTGTAGAATAAATGAAATTTGGAAAGTTGTGTAATACGTTAGTTATGACATCATCAACTTAAAAGAAGCAAGACGTAACATAATATAAGTACTGACCACATCTTTTGCTCAACACTGTGGGCTTTATAATATCCTCTTGTGAATCTCTGTGGACTTAAAGACTTAGAAGAAGTCTAAGTGAATTAAAGGTAGGTTTTTCTTTCTTTCGTGGACCTTTATACCTACAATCTTGGTCGTTGTGCTGTACACAAATGGGTAACGGGTTTCTATCGTTACTTGTGGAGATGATCGGTAAGACACTAAAAGTCCCTATAGGTTATGTGTACAGAATATAGTTGGAATAAGAACTGGAAATGCGTAAAAGATTTTGAGAAAATTAGAATACATAGTAACATACAATATTATTTAGTAAACACTTAATGCTATCACTCAACGTTAAGAAATGATTGCGGGTCTTACAACGAAAAGAACGTCGTCTTCACTTTTGTAATTGGTCACAATCTGCCATACAATGGTGCCAAACCATTTTATTGAGCCGCTCGGATCACCGGTTACGTCATGGATCTGTGCAACAAGTCCACAGACAGCAGGATGTCAGGATGGTTCGTGAGAAAGGTCACGCCGGATTTCCATATCCATCTTTCCCCAATCCGATCATGTAAATCATCTCTAATAACCTCATCCTCAACTGGATGTTGTACCCTACCCCCCCTTTTTTCTTTACGTACTGAATGCTGCCAATTGTTAAGAGCTGATAACCAACCAGCCAAGGAAATAATACCACGAATAAAATATTACTTTAACTTGAACAATATTTCCCTATAATTAAATTAATGGGTTCGATATCTTTCCTTAAGCAGCGATCGCGAGTATCTTCAGTTCCAGTTGTGTGTTACCTTGTTTGTGTCCAACAGATTTTACAGTTTCAGCTCCATTCTGATGAACTACACTGTAGGTATTTTTGAGCGTTATTTTGCTTCTGAGTTTATCACTTTATTTGAGCCGTGAGATGTTCCTTTTCTTCAGCCGTGACACCTTCCACGTACTGTTTCATAAAGTAGTTAAATGAACTAAGTAAGAACACAGATTTCAAACTGCAGAAATGGCTATAAGAACACTACCCAAAAATTGTAACAGAGCTCGAGATCTGATCAAAACTCTGGTGTATTTTAACTGCATCATGTCAGTATTTACCAATCAGTAATACACATAAAAAAGAGGCTAATTACTAACAAACAGCTCTTCCTGGAGTGAACTTACATTTACCTAGAAGAATGAACATAAAACCCTACAAAACATTTTATTCTAAAGAGTAAGGTTATAAAAACATTGTCCAGGAGATTAAACTGGTTACTAAAATGAACTTATTTAAAAAGGCCTTTAAAATGTAACTGTTAAACAATACACTTCAAGCAATGAATTAATACATAGACATCAGGGGTTTGTAAGAAATGTATCACAAGCAATAAAACTGATAATAATAATAGTATTATACTATTAAAATTTCAAATAACAGTTACAAACGATGTTTATGAGCTGAACATCTCCCTCATTATAGAGGGATGACGCGTCAGTTTTTTAGGCTGGCAGATGAGAAGTTGAGGTACACAAACTGGAAACCCAACTTCGCCGTTATGGTCAGTGATTACTAGCCAAAAATGGTAGAACTGTGTAGCATTACCTTTTTCTTACATTTTGAAATAGGCCTGACATCTTCGCAAAGTAGAATTGTACCCTAGGCACACACGGAGATAAATTGCGCTGTTTTCTACTAATCTTTTATACGAAAGGATGGAGACTCCGAACTCCATCTGACCATCCTGAGTCAGGTTATCTTTCATTTTGCACTATGAGGGTCATTCGTAATTAAAGAGATAAATTGGTCTTGAGAAAAAAGCGTTTATTTGTACAAAACCTTACTTTTTCTGCTTTTCAACATAATCCCCACGAACCTTTACGCACTTGTTCCAACGTGCTACAATCTTTTTTTTTATTCCGGCTGCAAAGAAGACTTTAGGTTCGAAACAATTTCCCACAATCTTTTTCACGTCTTCGTTGTCCTGGAACCTCTTCCCACGTAGTGCGTCCTTCAGTTCACCAAACAAATGGAAATCATTAGCTGAGGAATCAGGACTGTAAGGGCGATGGGTCATGACTTCCCAGGCCATTTTGTCCGTGGTTTCAATGTTAGTTGAGCAATATGAGGACGTGCGTTGTCTTGCTGGAGATTCACACCTCTCCTCTGAGATCCACCACGTCTCTCTCTCATGGCTGGCTCCACATTTCTTAAAAGCAAATCAGAGTGGTATCGGCTGTTCATCGTACGCTGCTCTTCTAGGTAATCACAAAAAACTGGACCTTCAGCATCCCAAAACACCGTCAGCATGGCTTTTCCTGCTGATGCTTGGGTGTTGAATTTATTCTTGTCAGTTCCATTGGTGTGCTTCCACTCCGTACTTTGTCTTTTTTGTGCTAGCTCATAATAGTGAACCGAAGTTTCATCACAAGTTACAGTTTTGTTGAGGCAGTGCTTACCTTCTCTTTCATAACGTTTCTTTAGCTCCATGCTCACTCACAACCTTGTTTCCTTATGTAGCCACGTTAACTCCTTTGGGACCCATCTTGCACATGTTTTGCGATACTTCAGCTTGTTACAGATAATGTTATGAACTGTACCAGCACTAACTTGGATCTTATCAAGTATCATTTCCACAGTCACACGGCAGTCGGCACTAATAATTTCATCAATCCGACTTTCAAGTGAGGAAGTTGAAACTGCAACTGGTAGGTCAGAACAGTGTTCGTCAGACACTGTGTCGCGAACATTTTAGAACTGCTCTACCTACTTGTAAAAATTTGCACGGTTCATACAACATTCACCATAAACGTTAGACATTATAAAGTACATATTCACTGGTTTCTCACCTTCAGCAAGTAAAAAAACGAATAATAGAACGTTGTTCAACTAAAGTGGACGCTTCAAGAACACACGCCATCTTGCAATATGTTTTTCAGGTTATAAACAAAACAATGTTGATACATCAGCTGATCAGGGCTCGTCCCAGTGATGCCAATTTAAACCATGAAAGTACCAATCTTGCCCTATAAACAGTTTTTACCGCAGACAATTTGTCTCTCTAATTATTGAATGACCCTCGTACAAGATCACGGTCCACTACCTATCCCATTCTTGTGAGACTCTAAGTTAATGTTTGTGTATACGACGTCCCATTTAACTTCACACCGCAAACAACCCTTTGCCCCGAATAAAAAAGAAAACGTATCAAGAAAATATAGTTTAGCTGCCCGGGGGAGAGGTGTACAAAACCTACCGTTAAGAAGTCCAACAGTAAGGGAATACACGTGTCCATATCGCAAATAGAAAAACGTTATTGCTGTTACTATAATTCTAGCTTTAATTCTCCATAGGTAAGTAGCAGTTGCAATTTATCTCCATTGGCATAAACTGAACTAACATAAACTTCAAGTGAAGACGATTGGGGTGTATTTTTCTTGTCTTTATATAAGCTTACTGCCAACTCCAGCAGGTGAAACAGTTACGATCAAACAGGTACCTGCACTCTGTGAAAACCAAGTCCACTTTCTTCAAGTGACATCTTGAAAGCCACTGAAAAAGTGCTTCAGAAGATGCGGTCATTTTTAGTCTTTGTGTCAGTACCAAACTCACGCTTATTATAAAACGTGCGGTTGTTTGCGGTCTCAGGAGCAACTTGTCACAGGACTGAGGATTTCTTAGTAGGGATGGTACAGCGTGTTATCTTGGACGGAAACTCATCGATATGTACCGGATGGTTAAAAGTAAATTGAAGCTACTCATAGGGTTCCAATGTGAGCTGTAATTACCGTGTGGTACAGAAACTTAGTCGATATTCCAATACTTTAATATGGAAGCAATTTACGTTGGAAGAAAATTAGTTGTAATTTTGCCCAGCAGGTGCGAATGTGACACTGTGAATACAAGAAAACGTATCGAGATGTCTCCACTTATATTGGATTAGCAGCGGGACCTGGGCATACAAGGTCATACAAGTAAGAAAGGCATAGTTTTCACGTTATTATTAACCGCCGTTTCCACAGTCTGTTCAGTTTGAGAACCGGAGGCGTCTACGAGAAGCTGTACAGCGCCCGATTTGCATACAGTGGCCAAACCTCGTAGTAATTTTTTTCAGTATAAATCGGTTCCTTATTAACTCATTAATATATCCAACAAGTGTCGCTGCCACAAGAACATTAAAGCCCACGCTGGACATCCAAGAGTAGCTGTACTTTATTGACGGCCACCCAGTACAAGTGACTTTGGGTGTGCACCAGGAAGTGTGCTGGGACCCAGACTGTTCATGTTACATATTAATGACCTTGCAGACAATATTAATAATAACCTCCAGTTTTCCGTTGCTGATGCATTTATCACTAATGAAGTACTATCTGAAAAAAAACTGCACAATTATTGAGTCGGATACTCATACTATTTCAGGGTGGTTAAAAGATTGGAAACTTGCTTTAAATGTTCGAAAACGTGCAATTAGGAAATTCTCAAAGCCGGAAACTGCATTACCGTATGACTATACGACCAACAAGTCACAGCTGGAATCGGTCAATTCGTACAATCACGTCGATGTAACACTATGTAGGTTTGTGAAATAGAACGACCATAAATGATCAGTCGTATGGAAAACAGGTATCAGACTTTTATTTATTGGTGGAATACAAGGGAAATGCCGACAGTCTACAAAGGAGATCGCTTAAAAATCACTCGCGTGACCCATCTTAGAATACTGCTCAACAGTATGGGACGCACACCAAATAGGGCTACAGGAGATATCAAACATACACAGAGAGAGACTGCACGAATGGTCACAGGTGTTTTGCCTGGTGCCAGAGTTTCACAGAGGTGCGAAAGAAACTCAAATGGCTCTGAGCACTATGAGACAACATCTGAGGTCATCTGACCCCTATAATTGAGAACAACTTAAACCTAACTAACCTATGGATACTCCACACGTCCATTCCCAGGTAGGATTCTAACGTGTGATCGTAGTGGTCGCGCGGTACCAGACTAAAGCGCCTCGAACAACTCGGCCACACCTCGAAAGAAAATGAACTGACAGACTTTTGAACATAGATGTAATCTACCCTGATAAATTCTACATACAAAGTTTTAACAACAGATTTTCAATAATATATCTAGGAATCTAGCAATATACTGGAAAACCTTACGAATCAGTGCCGTTCGGATCGTGAGGATAAAGTTAGATTAATTACAGGACGAGTCATGTAAACATTCTACCCGCGCTTCATAAGAGAGTGCAAATGGAAGAAACTCTTTTAACTGGTACGATGTAAAGTACCCCTAAGATGTACTTCATAGTGGCTTACAGAGTATGGAAGTACGAGGGTCGTTCAATAAGTAACGCAACATACTTCGTTTTGTGAAAGCTGGTTTGTTTTATTCAGGAGTCCAGTACAACATACCGTTCCCAAATACTTTGGCTACAAAACTTGGTGTTTTTGACATAATCTCCGTTCAATGCGGCGACCCTGCGCCACGTTATTGGGAAGGCTGTATGTCCCCAATGTACCATTGTACTGGTGGGAGCCAACGTCTTGCTACATCAGTAGTCCCCCGTCGCAATTATCCAATAATGCTTCCCGCGAAGTGCATACTTCATTTGACCAGACACATGGAATTCGGAAGGTGCTAGATTCGGGCTGTGGGATGGTGGAGGAAGAACAGTCCAATGAATTTTTGTGATCTCTCGGATGTGCAGACTTCTGTGAGGCTTTGCATTGTCATGGAGATGACGTTTGTTCAATTTCCCGAGGATAGCACAGTACACATCAGAGTTAATCGTTGCACCATGAGGGAGAGCATCGAACAGAGAAACCCCTTCAGAGCTCAGAAGACCGTCACCATGACTATACCTGCTGAGAGTGCGGCTCCGAACTTTTTATTTGTAGGAGAAGTGGTGTGTCGCAACTCGATGTATTGCCGGTTTGTTTCCGGCTTGAAGTGATGAACCCATGTTTCGTAGCTTGTGACGATGTGGGACAAAACATTGGCACCATTAGCCTCGTATTGTGCAACCAGATCCGCACAGATGGTCTTTCCGTTGCTCTTTATATTCTTCTACACTCCTGGAAATTGAAATAAGAACACCGTGAATTCATTGTCCCAGAAAGGGGAAACTTTATTGACCCATTCCTGGGGTCAGATACATCACATGATCACACTGACAGAACCGCAGGCACATAGACACAGCCAACAGAGCATGCACAATATCGGCACTAGTACAGTGTATATCCACCTCTCGCAGCAATGCAGGCTGCTATTCTCCCATGGAGACGATCGTAGTGATGCTGGATGTAGTCCTGTGGAACGGCTTGCCATGCGATTTCCACCTGGCGCCTCAGTTGGACCAGCGTTCGTGCTGGACGTGCAGACCGCGTGAGACGACGCTTCATCCAGTCCCAAACATGCTCAATGGGGGACAGATCCGAAGATCTTGCTGGCCAGGGTAGTTGACTTACACCTTCTAGAGCACGTTGGGTGGCACGGGATACATGCGGACGTGCATTGTCCTGTTGGAACAGCAAGTTCCCTTGCCGGTCTAGGAATGGTAGAACGATCGGTTCGTTGACGGTTTGGATGTACCGTGCACTCTTCAGTGTCCTCTCGACGATCACCAGAGGTGTACGGCCAGTGTAGGAGATCTCTCCCCACACCATGACGCCGGGTGTTGACCCTGTGTGCCTCGGTCGTATGCAGTCCTGATTGTGGCGCTCACCTGCACGGCGCCAAACACGCATACGACCATCATTGGCACCAAGGCAGAAGCGACTCTCATCGCTGAAGACGACACGTCTCCATTCGTCCCTCCATTCACGCCTGTCGCAACACCACTGGAGGCGGGCTGCACGATGTTGGGGCGTGAGCGGACGACGGCCTAACGGTGTGCGGGACCGTAGGTCAGCTTCATGGAGACGGTTGCGTATGGTCCTCGCCGATACCCCAGGAGCAACAGTGTCCCTAATTTGCTGGGAAGTGGCGGTGCGGTCCCCTACGGCATTGCGTAGGATCCTACGGTCTTGGCGTGCATCAGTGCGTCGCTGCGGTCCGGTCCCAGGTCGACAGGCACGTGCATCTTCCGCCGACCACTGGCGACAACATCGATGTACTGTGGAGACCTCACGCCCCACGTGTTGACCAATTCGGCGGTACGTCCACCCGGCCTCCCGCATGCCCACTATAAGCCCTCGCTCAAAGTCCGTCAACTGCACATACGGTTCACGTCCACGCTGTCGCGGCATGCTACCAGTGTTAAAGACTGCGATGGAGCTCCGTATGCCACGGCAAACTGGCTGACACTGCCGGCGGCGGTGCACAAATGCTGCGCAGCTAGCGCCATTCGACGGCCAATACCGCGGTTCCTGGTGTGTCCGCTGTGCCGTGCGTGTGATCATTGCTTGTACAGCCCTCTCGCAGTGTCCGGAGCAAGTATGGTGGGTCTGACACACCGGTGTCAATGTGTTCTTTTTTCCATTTCCAGGAGTGTATAATTTCAGCCATTCCACGTTTTATAGTTATATAAAATCATCCTCGGACATTTTGCATACACACGCATTAACCTAATTAACGTTAAGGAAATGAGGATGTTAGAAAACTTAAGGTATTTGCAATAACAGAAAAAAAGTCGACACATATAGTAAGAGATTAAAGCTACATGCCGATGCTACAGCAAGGGAGCTATCCTTATGCAATACATTCCCTAATTGGTACGGGATACGATGGAGCTAAGACCCGGAAGTAGCGGGCAGGTTCCTCAAACCGCAACCATGAATGTAGGTAATGATGTTGATTATGTTGATGGTGATGAGGACCACAATTTTTCCATTTCCAGGAGTGTACTTTGCGGATGGTGTTGCCCCCGACTCGGAGTCATTGCAGACTGTCCGTGTGGCGAGTCAGATGAAAGTGGACGGACGAGCTGCGGCACGTCTCTTGCGAGAGGCGTCCGGTAGGCGGGAAAGCGGAACGGCCGCTCTTATCTAAATGCATGGCGGGCGGGTGCCGCTTGTGTAACAAGGCGACTCGCCGGGCGCTGCCCGCCGCTGCAACAGCCGCGTCGCACGCGGCGTTCCGCAGGTCGCGCACGGAAATTGGTCCGAGGCAGCTGCGCGCCAGCCGGAGGCCACGACTGCTGCCCCAGTGCCGTTCGTTTCATGTGGCGCCCCCGCTCAAGCTGGGGATGTGGCACTTCACGCGGAACAAACCGCCAAAGCACACACCGGGCTGAAAAGAGCCAACATTACTCTTCTGCTCTTCACAAGTATACTTGGAATCATAATAACACCACGAGATACACTTTTATTTTCAATCACCAGCCCGGGTTTCTGTATTTACAAGGGTTTTTAGAAAAGTCCGTGCAAAGTCCGAGAGATGGCGCCGCCGGTGCATATCGAGCTCATCTTTAGTTAGTATCATCTTTGACAAGAACGCAAACTACGTTTCTGCCATATTGGTCTATTTCTCTGTGTTTGGCATTCGTGTGAATCAAAGAAGTCGAGTGATTGTGAAAAAATGGACGAACAAGAATTTGGTGTGCTTATTAAACATTACTGTCTGAAAAGCAAAACGCCTCAGGAGACTAAAGATAAGCTTGATAAACATTACGGTGACTCTTCTTCTTCGATTAGAACAGTTTATAAGTTGTTTCATAATTTTCGGCGTGACCATATGGGCACTAGTGATGCTGAACGTTTTCAAAGCCCTGTGGAGGTTACGACTCCAGAAATCATTGATAAAATCCATGATATGGGGATGGACGACAGAAAAGGTTCGTGAGATTTGCTAATACTGTGGACATCTCGAATGAACGGGTACACAATATTTGGCATAAACATTTTACACGAGAAAGCTATCCGCAAGATGGGTTCCGCGATTGCTCACTCTTGATCAAAAACGGAATCGTGTGAAGTGTTGCAAGGATGGTTTGCAGCTCTTCAGGAAGAATCCGCAGAACTTTAAGCGTCGGTTCCTCACTTTGGATGAAACATGGATACTTTACTATAATCCTGAGACCAAACAACAATCTAAACAATGGCTTACCAAGGGTGGATCTGCACCAAAAAAGGCGAAGACCATTCCTTCAGCAGGAAAAGCTACGACGACTGTCTTTTGGGAGGCGCAAGAGATAATCCTTATCAACAATCTGGAAAAGAGAAAAACTGTTACAAGTGCATAATATTCGTCGTTATTGGACCTATTGAAAACCGATCTTCAAGAAAAACGCCGGCGATTTTACCGCAAAAATGTCCTTTTCCATCACGACAATGCACCAGCACACACCTCAGTATTTGTAGTCGCAAAATTATTTGAAATAGGATTCCAATTCGTTTCACGTCCCCCCTATTCTCCAGACTTGGCTCCCTCGGCCTAATATGTATGTTCCAATTTGAAGAAATGGCTGGCGGGACAAAGATTTTATTCAAACGAGGAGATGATTGCAGCAACTAATACCTATTTTGCAGACTTGGACAATTCCTATGATTCGGAAGGGAACAACAAATTAGAACAGCGTTGGACGAAGTGTATAAGTCTAAAAGGAGACTATGTCTAAAAATAAAAAAGGTTTACCCCAAACACATAAGTAGTTTTTATTTTTGCACGGACGTTTCAACTCTTACATTTTGTTTGCCTGGTATTGGACTGCACCTGGTCAATGACTTGAAGAAAATAAATAGTGACAGCCATAATTTTATGAATTACTTTGTATGACTACCAGTTTTGGTGCCTCATTGGCACCATCTTTAGGTGCCTATAAACGTAAAGTGATGTAAAAGTCAACGCTTTTATAGGGATGACAATTTCAACTCACTACAGTAGATTTCTGAAACATCTCTGTGGGCGTAGACCTGCGGCACCTCTAAGGACAACTCGTTAGCGATGTGGAGAGTGCACGGCTGCAGAGAAGTTTAAAAAATCTACGGTAGCCACTCCCGCCGGAAGTTAGAGTCCTCCTTCGGGCATGGCTGTGTATAGGGGCCTGAAGATGGTTTAATGAGGCCTTAAAACTGGCAGTCACATTAAGTAATTCATAAAACTACGTCTGGTCATATGTATTTTCTGCAACATAGGTTTCGGCCACCAAGGACATTTTTCAACAGTTTTCTGGAGATCATTCAAAATTGGGGTACAATCGAATAAGAATAGAAAAAAATAATAAATACCGTCAGAAAAGCATATTAAAAATAATGGTGTATAACAATTCCTCCACAAACATCAAGCCGCGTGGTTTAGGGAGCCTTGTCACGGATTGCGCGGCCCCTCCCGCCAGATGTTAGTCCTCCCTCCGGCATGAGTGTGTGCGTTGTTCTGAGCATAAGTTCGTTTAAGTAGTGTGTAAGTCTAGGGACCGATGACCTCAGCAGTTTGGTCTCTTAGAAATTCACACACACACACACACACGCGCGCGCGAACATCGTCACATCATCCTAGTAAAGTAAATGTTTCTTAGCATCTCGTCCATATTTTAAGAAGATAATATATGCTGGGTATTCTGAAACTATTGTTTCAAATTAACACAGGAGGCAGAGAAATAAAACACAAATGTTAAGGAACATACGATTTCTGAAATCAACTAGAAAATTAGGGAACATTTAGTTAGTGGTTCTCAAGTTAGCGGTTTTGCACTATAAATGTGCATTCAAAACTGCTCTGTGTACGAGTGGTTCGCTTTACTGGTTGGGTGTATCTCTGAATGTAACACAAATTGTGTTCTTCCTGCACGACGGAGTGTCAGTGCATTTCAGCACTAGTGTGAAAAGTCGTCTGAGAGCCATCTTCGGGAATCGATGGCTTGGCAGAGGAGGGCCCGGGGCCTGGCTGCCCTGGTAACATGATCTCTCGTTTCTGGATGTCTTCCTCTGGGAGGGTATGAAGCAGCTGGTGAAGTAGCTTGTGGAAACGGAGAACACCTCACTGCTAGAACTGACGTTGTTACCAGTAGCGTTGCGCACATGCCAGGAATCTTCTAACAGGCACATGAATCAGTGGTTCTATGATTTACTGCGTGTATAGAGCCAAATGGTAGCGCATTCGAGCAGTTTATGTGAATACCACTGCTGTAATTACAGCACCAATTTACCTTCTGTTCAAAACGTTCCTGGCATCATAAACATCTGTCGTGGACCTTATTACCTTAACAACATACAGTGTGTTATCCTAAGTATCCGGACACCAAGAAAAACATACGTTTTTCATATGAGGTGCATCGTGCTGGCGCCTACTGAAAGGTACTTCGTATCAGCGACCTCAGTAGACATTAGACATCGCGAGAGAGCAGAATTGAGCGATCCGCGGAACTCATGGACTTCGAACATGGTGAGGTGATTGGGTGTTACTTGGCTCATACATCTGTATGCGAGATCTCCACACTCCTAAACATGTCTAGGTCCACTGTTTTCGATGTGATAGTGAAGTGGAAACGTGACGGGACACGTACAACACAAAAGCGTACAGGCCGATCTCGTCTGTTGAATGACAGGGACAACCGACAGTTGAAGAGCTTCGTAATGTGTAATAGGCAGATAACTTCAAAATGTTCCAAATGACTCTGAACACCTTGGGACTTAACATCTGAGGTCATCAGTCCCCTAGAACGTAGAACTACTTAAACCTAACTAACCTAAGAACATCACACACATCCATGCCGGAGGTAAGATTTGAACCTGCGACCGTAGCGGTCGCGCGATTCCAGACTGAAGCGCCCAGAATCGCTCGGCCACACTGGCCGGCTACAGTGATTCACTTTCTAATCTCGTTCCCTTAGCGTCGCCTGCTTCAAATAGTCTATATTCCAATACCCTTCTTTCCTTTTTGTTAAGTTTCTTCCTGTATATTCCTTTCAAGATATTGGCCATTCGGTTCAGCTGTACTTCGGAGTCCTTTGCTCTCACACATAGAATTACAATATAATCAGCAGACCTCAGAGTTTTATTTCTTCTCCCTGAACTTATTTCTTTCTCCAAATTTTCTTTCTCTTCCTTTCATGCTTTCGCAGTGTAAAGGTTTAATAACTTTGAGGATAGGCAGCAACCCTCCCTCCCTCGCTTCTCAACTGCTTCCCTTTCATAACATTCCAGTTTTGTAACTACCGTCTGGATTCTATACATGTTGTAAATAACGTTTCGCTCCCTGTATTTTATCGCTGATGACTTAAGAAATGTAAAGGGTATTTGGCATTCAACATTGTCAAAAGCTTTCTTCAGGTCTACAAATGCTGTAAACATAGGTTTTCTATCTCTTAGTCTATCTCCTAAGATGTATAGTAGGATCTGTATTGCCTCTCATATTGCTTCATTTCTCCAGAAACCAAGTTGGTCTTCCCCGATGTTGGCGTCTACCAGTTTTTTCACTCTTCTGAAAATAATTCGTGTCAGTGCTTTGCAACCATGACTTATTAAATTGATAATGCGGTAAAATTCACACATGTCAGCACTTGGTTACTTTTGAATAGGAATTATTCCATTCTTCTTGAATTCTCAGAGTGTTTCCCATGTTTACCCTGTGTTCGAGGTAAACTGTCGAAATGATGTTACAGCATTGGGAAGAACGGCGTAAGTCAATAAAAATCCAGTAGCACTTCGAAATTGCAACAAAAAAAACCGCTTACTAAATGACATTATCAACAGGTTCGTTAGGACTCTGTACTTTTAAACGCTAAACGAGAAAACCGTCAGAGAATATGCGACGTGGAGGAGCACTTTCGGTCAACGCCTCCAGACACTGAAGTAGGGAAGTTTCGGGCAGAAACCGCCTTACCTTATGCGCCAGCCGTCCATTGAGGTCACGCAAGCGCAGGAAAGGACGCTTGTTTAAAGACGATAGGTTACACTGAAGCAGGGCGTCGATGAAGCCACGTGTTCCAACGGATTGTCCAGTTAACGACGGTACAAACCCTGTTTACGGTAGCATTAAAAATTTAAGCTCGGACCAAAGGATTCTCCTTTCGAAACGAAACTAAACGTATTTCCAAGCAGCCTTTAATTGACGAATAACAATGATATAACTTATTATTTAATACCGACGTCGCCGAAAAAAGCCCCTATCGGGTTAATTAACGGTACAGCTCGCAGCGCTTTTAATTATTCGCAGCTGTACGTATCGTGGATAATCCGAATTAATTCAGCAGGAGTAGTGTACATAGCAGACGGGCTAGCTGCCGGATTAGTTTCGCGTGATGTTTTTTTGACAAAGCCTGAATAATAATTCTATCCATGAGATGAAGCAATTATTCAGTTTGTTAGTATTCTTGTGTATGTGAAACTAGAAGTCTAAAATTTTCCTGTGTACACTGCAATAATCTCAATAATTCTATTGTAATTGTCAGCGTTCCGTCACAGCCCGTCGAGTACATGAGGGGAGCTAGTGGTTTCATTATGCTTCAGGGTTTGCAGCTGACGAAAGTGCAGTTTCGTTACAGAGTGAGGTGTGACGTGCGCACTTTAGCCGATGTCGGTTGTTATTATCAACACAGTCCCCGTGTGGGAGGCCGATGCGATTCCCTTCCAATGGCGGTGATAACCTGTTACGATGCTCCAAGTCATCCTCCTTCGGATATAACTGTGAAGGGTTAGTCACTATAGAATCTCTTTGCCACCCATCTCATTCCTCGCTGGTAGTTGTCAGGACCTCACTGTTATGAAAGAGAACGTGAAATTTCCCAGGTTGCAAAGCGCGTCCCACTGTTGCTGATTTATCCGTATCCCCATTCGCACAAACTACACTTATGCACCGTCCACTGTTTGAATTGTCGTGCTCACACAAA
Organism: Schistocerca gregaria; assembly: GCF_023897955.1. Classification (NCBI taxonomy): domain Eukaryota; kingdom Metazoa; phylum Arthropoda; class Insecta; order Orthoptera; family Acrididae; genus Schistocerca; species Schistocerca gregaria. The sequence goes on from NC_064923.1 coordinate 624,142,099, forward strand.
CCTTCTGCAAGTGACATGACTATCGCATAAATTTTTGCTTTTCTAGTCTTTAGCGAGCTTTGTTGGTCACCCTTAAATATTCATGTTCTTTCGTCGCACATTTGTAAATTACAGTGACATTCTGTTTTTCTACAATTTTTCCTACACGGACTGTAACATCTCTAATAAATGGTTAACAGACGGTGAGACCACGGACTGTGCAACAAGATGTATGTCACCTCTGCAGTTCTGTGATGAAAACATTTTTTTTTTTTCAGAGGACGAATACGTGAAGTCCACAATAACGTTTAGGTACCTACAGCGATCTCAGGAAGGTGTGCACTCGTAGTACGAGGAAAGATTGCCTACCATTGAAGATGATATCGAATTATTGGGCTTTGTGACTCATAGATCGCCATGTTACCGTTCACAATGAGTGTGATTCAGAAATTAATATCCTTATCGGAGGATATAACAATTGAAAACTGAAATAGGCACCCATATAAACGCATAAAACTACAAGAATGTACATTTCAGACATGAAATTGTAAAGACAAGAAATAAATAAAGACAGAGGCAGTCTGTGAATGTATCTTTTATCTGGAATAATAGCAGCTACAGGAATCTTCACGGCCATAGAGTTGTGATAAGAGAAAAATGTATTTGGAAATAGTGCTCGTAAAAATATGCAAGATCAGTTTAGGAAGTGATAAAATTCTCTCGGGCGTCTAGTCACACCAAGTAGTTTAAAATCAACGAGTTTTCGACCGTGTGCTCCTAGGTCACTGTCAAGTAGTGACTGTTGAATGACCGCTGAAGCCGACCTTATACAGGGTGTAAATTTTAAGTGGACAAACCAGAATAACTCGATAAAGAGCTCCACAACGAAAAATTGTATAGAATCCAATTATTTTCGAGGGGGACATCTGCTGGTGCTAAAATTAGCCCACCACCCCAGCCCCGGGGGGTGAGGCAGGAGGCAACTTTAAAATTTGAATGGGAACCCCGATTTTTTATTTCAGAATCAGATTCTACATAAAAACTACGTCATTTTGTCTTAAACAGTTGTTCTGATTCTTGGTTGTTGGCGGTGTAATTCAAGAAAATACATGTTATCATTTTTGCGTGGAAATTGTTACGGTTAAATAAAAAATACTTATTTACTTGGTAAATTTTGATTCGCTAAAACGAAAACTCTTCCTCTCTCCCCATAGGGTGGGGTTTCAGAGAGAGGAATTAGAGTTTCATAAGTGTTGATACACATATTAATTTTTTTCCGCAGGTTAGGTTGAAATGGCTCTGAGCACTATGGGACTTAACATCTATGGTCATCAGCCCCCTAGAACTTAGAACTACTTACACCTAACTAAACTAAGGACACCACGCAACATCCAGCCATCAGGAGGCAGAGAAAATACCTGACCCCGCCGGGAATCGAACCCGGGAACCCGGGCGTGGGAAGGCAGAACGCTATCGCACGACCACGAGATGCGGGCCCGCAGATTAGAACAAGTTTTCTTTCTTTCATTCTCATGAGGCCACACAACTTTTAATTATCAAACAAATCGTCTGGCTAGGTAACTAACTAACCAAACATCCTACTTACTAACGAGTGAACTCATTAACTAACAGAGTAAACAAAGTAAAAGGTTAATTGAGGAAAACGTTAACCGACTCGCTAACTAAACTTCATCTACATCTACATCTACATCTACATGACTACTCTGCAATTCACATTTAAGTGCTTGGCAGAGGGTTCATCGAACCACAATCATACCATCTCTCTACTATTCCGCTCCCGAACAGCGAGCGGGAAAAACGAACACCTAAACCTTTCGTTTCGAGCTCTGATTTCTCTTATTTTATTTTGATGATCATTCCTACCTATGTAGGTTGGGCTCAACAAAATATTTTCGCATTCGGAATAGAAACTTGGTGACTGAAATTTCGTAAGAAGGTCTCGCCGCGACGAAAAACGTCTTTGCTGTAATGACTTCCATCCCAACTCGTGTATCATATCTGCCACACTCTCTCCCCTATAACGTGATAATACAAAACGAGCTGCCCTTTTTTGCACCCTTTCGATGTCCTCCGTCAATCCCACCTGGTAAGGATCCCACACCGCGCAGCAATATTCTAACAGAGGACGAACGAGTGTAGTGTAAGCTGTCTCTTTAATGGACTTGTTGCATCTTCTAAGTGTCCTGCCAATGAAACGCAACCTTTCGCTCGCCTTTCCGACAATATTATCTATGTGATCCTTCCAACTGACGTTGTTCGTAATTTTAACAGGCAGGTACTTAGTTGAATTGAGAGCCTTGAGAATTGTACTATTTATCGAGTAATCGAATTCCAACGAATTTGTTTTGGAACTCATGTGGATCATCTCACACTTTTAGTTATTTAGCGTCAACTGCCACCTGACACACCATACAGCAATCTTTTCTAAATCGCTTTGCAACTGATACTGTTCTTCGGATGACCTTACTAGACGGTAAATTACAGCATCATCTGCGAACAATCTAAGAGAACTGCTCAGATTGTCACCCAGGTCATTTATATAGATCAGGAACAGCAGAGGTCCCAGGACGCTTCCCTGCGGAACACCTGATATCACTTCAGCTTTACTCGATGATTTGCCGTCTATGAACTGCGACCTTCCTGACAGGAAATCACGAATCCAGTCGCACAACAGAGACGATACCCCATAGGTCCGCAGCTTGATTAGAAGTCGCTTGTGAGGAACGGTGTCAAAAGCTTTCCGGAAATCTAGAAATACGGAATCAACTTGAGATCCCCTGTCGATAGCGGCCATTACTTCGTGCGAATAAAGAGCTAGCTGCGTTGCTTAAGAGCGATGTTTTCTGAAGCCATGCTGATTATGTGTCAATAGATTGTTCCCTTCGAGGTGATTCATAATGTTTGAATACAGTATATGCTCCAAAACCCTACTGCAAACCGACGTCAATGATATAGGTCTGTAGTTAAATGGATTACTCCTAGTACCCTTCTTGAAAACTGGTGCGACCTGCGCAATTTTCCAATCTGTAGGTACAGATCTATCGGTGAGCGAGCGGTTGTATATGAGTGCTAGCTAAGTAGGGAGCTATAGTATCAGCGTAATCTGAAAGGAACCTAATCGGTATACAATCTGGACCTGAAGACTTGCCCATATCAAGCGATTTGAGTTGCTTCGCAACCCTTAAGGTATCTACTTCTAAGAAACTCATGCTAGCAGATGTTCGTGTTTCAAATTATGGAATATTCCATTCGTCTTCCCTGGTGAAGGAATTTCGGAAAACTGCGTTCAATAACTCCGCTTTAGCGGCACAGTCGTCGGTAACAGTATCATCGGCACTGCGCAGCGAAGGTATTGACTGCATCTTGCCGCTTGTGTACTTTACATACGACCAGAATTTCGTCGGATTTTCTACCAAATTTCGAGACAATGTTTCTTTGTGGAACCTATTAAAGGCATCTCGTATCGAAGTACGTGCCAAATTTCGCGCGTCTGTAAATTTTAGCCCATCTTCGGGATTTCGCGTTCTTCTGAACTTCGCATGCTTTTTCCGTTGCCTCTGCAACAGCGTTCGGACCTTTGTCGTGTACCACGGGGGATCCGTTCCATCTCTTACCAATCTATGAGGTATGAATCTCGCAATTGCTGTTGCTACTACATCTTTGAATTTGAGCCACATCTCGTCTACATTCGCATTGTCAGTTCGGAAGGAATGGAAATTGTCTTTTTGGAAGGCTTCTAGTGACACTTTATCCGCTTTTTTAAATAAAATTATTTTGCGTTTGTTTCTGATGTATTTGGAAGAAACTGTATTGAACCTAGCTACAACGACCTTTTGATCACTAATCCCTGTATCAGTCATGATGCTCTCTATCAGCTCTGGATTGTTTGTGGCTAAGAGGTCAAGTGTGTTTTCGCAACCATTTACAATTCGCGTGGTTTCGTGGACTAACTGCCGAAATAATTTTCGGAGAAAGCATTTAGGACAATCTCGGAAGACGTTTTCTGCCTACCAACGGTTTTGAACAAGTATTTTTGCCAACATACCGAGGGTAGGTTGAAGTCCGCACCAACTGCAACCGTATGAGTGGGGTATTTATTTGTTACGACACTCAAACTTTCTCTGAACTGTTCCGCAACTGTATCATCGGAGTCTGGGGGTCGGTAGAAGGAGCCAATTATTAACTTAATTCGGCTGTTAAGTATAACCTCCACCCATACCAATTCGCACGGAGTATCTACTTCGACTTCACTACAAGATAAACCACTACTGACAGACACAAACACTCCACCACCAATTCTGCCTAATCTATCTTTCCTGAACACCGTCTGAGACTTCGTAAAAATTTCTGCAGAACTTATTTCAGGCTTTAGGCAGCTTTCTGTACCTATAACGATATCAGCTTCTGTGCTTTCTATGAGCGCTTGAAGCTCAGGGACTTTTCCAGCGCAACCACAACAATTTACAACAATAATTGCGACTGTTCCTTGATCCAAGCACGTCCTGTAATTGCCATGCACCCTTTGACATTGCAGCCCACCCCGTACTTTCCCGAGGCCTTCTAACCTAAAAAACCGCCCAGTCCAAGCCACACTTCCGTTTGTTTCGTGGTCATGATGCCACACAACTTTTAATTATCAAACAAATCATCTAGCTAACAAAATAACCAAACATCCTACATACTAACGAGTGTAACTCGTTAACTAAAAAACTAACTGACTCGCGAACCTAATTTTTATTAGATTCGGAGTAATCAGTCTTGTTTGTCGATAAATCGCACAACTGGGGTGCTTGCTTAATTTGAGTGTTTTAGTTTCTGGTGGGAAAACGTAGAAAACGACATTCATAAATTTATTGACTTAAATCACATTGTTCACACCTTTTTTATTCCGGAATGTCGCGGCTTTTACGTCGTTTACATTTTTAGAATTATGTGCGATAATCGATGTCCCACTCAGCCCTGGTCGATAATGGATGCTCTTATCCAACACTTGCTGATGAGCGGCGTTATGTTTCGGAGTGCCGCCGATAGGTAGCACAGGGACGAGAAATTCGCCATTTCTCGTAATAAGACTGGACTTTAGAACTTATAAATATTAATCTAATAAACGCACTGTATCATTTACCCGTTTGAGCATTCAGACAGCAAATCATCTTTTATAACGATTGTATTTTGGGCTACTTATGTTTTATTACCTTGTGTGACTTCGTTCGCGGCTTTTCCTCGCTACCAGTTGCGTTTGATGCGGAGTTAGTATTGCTAGGCGGAATTATGCCGAGCGGGCCGTTTCTCGCTCATAGAAATTCTAAACCTGCCTTTCACGACTCCCCATATCTTTCCTCTCTTGAAATTAATAGGTGGCATACGTCATTATGAATTATCTTTCTGTGGAAGAAAAACCTGAGATGGTGTACATTTATGGAGAAAGTGGGAGAAATTTTGACGATGCAGTCGCGCTTTACGCGCAGCGCTTTCCTGGCCAAGTACAATCGCGGTCCTCTTTTGTTCAAGTTATTAAACAATTTACTGCCGAAGGTAGTGTGAGGCCAAAAAAAAAAAATAGTACTTGCAGCTACTGTTTGTGGAGAAATCAATCAAGTGGCAGTCCTAGCTGCTGTGGCGCAAAATCCAAATGAGAGCACAAGGTCCGGAACCGTGCGACTGCTACGGTCGCAGGTTCGAATCCTGCCTCGGGCATGGATGTGTGTGATGTCCTTAGGTTAGTTAGGTTTAAGTAGTTCTAAGTTCTAGGGGACTAATGACCACAGCAGTTGAGTCCCATAGTGCTCAGAGCCATTTGAACCATTTTTTTTTTTTTTTTTTTTTTTTTTTTTTTTTTTTTTGAGAGCACAAGAGATATATCAAGGCAATCAGGAATTTCACACATGAGCGTTCGGAAAATTCTGAAGCTCCACAAATTTCATCCATACCTTGTATCTATGCATCAGGAACTACACGGCGAAAACTTCCAAAACCGTATAACATTTTGTCACTGGGCACTTCAGCGGATGCAAACAAACGAAAACTTTTTTGCTAGAGTACTTTTCTCCGATGAAGAAACATTCAAAACCCACGGCGATGTTAATCGCCATAACATGCACTACTGGAGTGAACAGAACTCACACTGGATTCGAGAAGTCAACCATCAGCGACCTTGGTCAGTTAATGTTTGCAGTGGTATAACTGGCGATATACTGATCGGTCCATATTTTATCAACGGTAATTTGAATGGCATCGTATATCGAAACCTACTTGAAAATGATCTGCCAGATCTACTTGAAGTCATGACCATAGAACTTTGACAAAACAAGTGGTATCAACCTGATGGTTGTCCAGCGCATTATACATAAGTAGCGCGCGATGTACTAGATCGACTTTACCATGATTGATGGATCTGCAGGGCAGGTCCTGTGAGTTGGACAGCCAGAACGCCTGACCTAACCTCGCCAGACCTTTTCTTATGCAGTTACCTAAAAGTAATCGTTTATCAGGAGACGCCTATCACTCGCGAATACATGACGTAAAGAATAATACATGCTTGCGCTGCAATTATCAAGACGTGTGCTGCGATTTACAGCACAAGTTAATAAAAGCATCGAAGTTGGAGGTCATCACTTTCAACATCTGATTTCATAAAACGGTGAGATGCAAAGGATTTACGGACTACAAGCAGGCCGAAAGTGAGAGGCGAGAGGAGTCACTAGAAACAAGCACAATGAAATTAATTTACTTTTAAGTATTTGCAAATAATCAACAATAAAATGAAACCAATCGTTCCTTTCCAGGACCACCAAAATTTAAACGGGAATACATTTATCTTTAGTTAGCGAGTCATTTAATCTTTTCCTCCGTTAATCTTTTACTTTGATTACTCTGTTAGTAGTTAATGAGTTCACTCGTTAGTAAGTAGGATATTTGGTTAGTTAGTTAACTAGTCAGATGATTTGTTTGATAATTAAAAGTTATGTGGCCTCATGACGACGAAAGAAACAAAACTTGTCCGAATCTGCGGAAAAAATTAATATGTGTATCAACACTTATGAAACTCTAATTCCTCTGTCTGAAACCCCACCCTATGGGGAGAGAGGGAGAGTTTTAGTTTCAGCAAATCAAAATTTACGAAGTAAATAAGCATTTTTAACTGTTTTCCACGCAAAAATTATAACATGTATTTTCTTGAATTACAACGCCAACTACCAGGAATCAAATGTTTAAGACAAAATGTACGTTGTTTCGTATGTAGAACCTGATTCTGCAATAAAAATGGGGGTTCCCATTTGAAATTTTAAAGTTCCCTCCCGCCCCACCCCCAGGGCTGGGGTGGCGGGCTCATTTTAGCACCAGCAGATGTCTCCCTCGAAAATAATCTGCTTTTGATTCTACACTTTTTTCGTGTGAAGTTTATTTTTTGAGTTACTCTGGTTTTTAAATTCAAATTTACACCCTCTATAACCGCGTTGCCTCTATTGGCGTCTCCAGCGTTCGCTCCAGCACCTTATGTGGTGATGTTACCGTTGCGCGTTTGCCGCGTCCGCTTCTACCTTCCGATGGCTTCGTTGCATGCTGTACTTAGCTGCAGTCTTTATTGGGGCTGTCGTCAGATATTTTCATCTCGATCGCTTCTTTTATGAAGCTGTCCCAGGAACTATTAGACCGTTTAACAATTGATGTCTCGAAGAATTCAGTAAGGTTTCCGTTTAGTAAAGCACGTTCTGCTACCGCTGATATCTCGGAATACTACAGGCAAAAAACTCTCTCGTGTTCTAGACGGCGCTATCCTATAGTACGCTCAATTTCTCTGATATGAAACATTCCACAACAACATGGTATTTTAAATACTCCAGGAATTCTGAGACCTACGTCGTCTTTCAGAGGCCTCATTAGTTGTGGAAATTTTGCTTAAGCCCTGGAGATCTATTTTATGGCTCCTTAGCAGCAACTATTGTATCCTGTTATTAAGCTACAGAACGGCACAAACGCATGCTTCTTCGTGTCCTCCTCGGGGGCCATCTGCTTAGGTTGCTTCGGCAAGATGGCTTGCGAAAACTGGCGGTGGTTGTAGTCTTTTTCCTTGAATACTTTTCGGAAGTGTGTCAGTTCCTTCGGAAGGTTTTCAGCGCCTGAAATGGCTTCCGCTTGATGCAACAAGGTTCTCAGAACAGAATGTTTCTGTGAAGAGCTGGTAGAATGCAGATATCGCTTCGTGTGGATGGGTTTCCGATAACAGTGTGACTGAGACACACATTTCTTCACGGTGGACGATGACTTAAAGAAAAGGGAAGACCCTGCCTGTCTCTACCTCCATGATGTCATGGATGCTGTTGATGTGGTCCAAGAATTATCACAGATTTTAACTTACATGAGACCATACTGCGAACGTATCGTCGACATAACGAAAGGAGCAACTAGGCTTTGTAGGACTCGATTTCCTCAGAGTGGTCCATAAACAGGTTGGCTATAACTAGAAGTAATGAGTTTCCCATCGCGACGCCGCCCGTATGGTTAAAATAGTCTCCATCATAAAAAAAATTAATGGCGTTAGGTATGCTAAAAGAAATCCACAAATCTGTCATCATGTAAATGGGAGAGCAGGTCAATAGTATCTTTGACGGGATCATGCGTGAATAATGACACAACATCAAAGCTAAGGGTGTCTGATTCTCCAAGACCGAAGCATGTAATTCGACAGATGAAGTCGATCCTATTCTCGAGGTGGTGCACACAATGACCAATGTACAGAATAAGGAGGCTGGCCAGGTGTTTTTCTAGTCTGTAAGTTGGTGATTCAATGGTGGTCACAATAGGACGTACGGGGTTCACTCCTCTTATGAATGTTTGGAAAGCTGTAAGATGTGGGTAGCCGAGTTGTCTGAGTTAGGAGCTTTTTCAAGACGTTCTCTTTCAGCGAGGACCGCTTTAGAACCTTCGCCGTCTTCCTCATTTTTCTAGATGTTGGGTCCCTTCTGCAGCATCAAACGGATCGTCTTGTCGTTGTCCGTTTGTTCCGTAATGATGGTTTCATTGTCCTTGCCTGCTAGCAGAATTACTTGTCATGTTCAAGGCAGGCGGCTTGTATTTTGAAAGAAGTGTACGATGCAGGTAGAGACAGATGGTGCCTTGCCTGTCCTTGACGTCATGGTCCAGCGTAAGGAAAATGGGTGTCATAGCTAATGTGATTACCGGAGACCCGCCCACAAGAACCGACATCTGCATGCTACCAGCTGTCACCACCCTTCGCAGAAGCGTTCTGTTCTGAGGACCTAGGTGGATCGAGCGGAACCATTTGAGACGGTGAAAACTTCGGAAGGAAGTGAGCCACTTAGGAAAAGTATTAATGGAAAATGGTTACAACAACCATGAGATTTTTTAAGCCATCTTGCCGAATAAATGTAAGCAGAAGGGCCCCGAGGATCGTACGAAGAAGCTTGTGTTTCTGCCGTTCTGTGGCTTAATAGGGAGAAATATTAGCCGCTGCTAAGAAGGCATAAAATCAATTCGTTCTTGATGGCCTCACCAAAATTTTGACAATGAGACCTCAGGAAGACTATGTAGGCTCAAAACTCCAGGAATATTGAAAATACTATGCGGGTGTTGACAGACAGACTGTGCCTACTGTAGAACAGTGCCGTCTAGATCGCGAGAGGTGTTTCCACCTTCGATATAAGAAGATACCAGCGGTAGCAGAACATGTGCTGCAAAACGGCAATCAAACTGAATTTGTCCAGACATCTGTTACTGCACGGACTAATAGTTTCTGGGACAGCGTCATAAAAGAAATAATCGAGATAAAAATTTCTGGTGATACCCTTAATAATGACTGCGGCCTGCTGATAACAAGAGAACCTCCCCATTGCAGCCCCCCTCAGATTTAGTTATAAGCGGTCGCAGTGGATAGGCCTTGAAAAACTGAACTCAGATCAATCGAGAAAAGACGAGGAAGTAGTGTGGAACTATGAAAAAAATAAGCAAAATATACAAACTGGGTAGTCCATGCGCTACATAGGCAACATCATTGATGATGTAAGCTCAGGAGCGCTGAGGTCCCGTGGTTAGCGAGAGCAGCTGCGGAACGTGAGGTCCTTGTTTCAAGTCTTTCCTCGAGTGAATTTAATCTTTTATTTTTAGACAATTATCAAAGTGAAGGCCCTCACACATAATCAACTTCGCTCTCCAAAATTCCAGGACGTGTTCAGATTTGCTTAGACAAGGAAAAATTTGAAAACGGTTAAAAACAAAACTTTTGACAGAGCACAGGGAAAACTGTGCGACTGTGAAACTGTTGCATTCATTTGTTGCAGTTTATATGACAAACTCTTATGTTTCCATCACTTTTTTCGGTATGATTATCATATCCACAAGAAAACCTAAATCGGGCAAGGTAGAAGAATCTTTTTACCCATTCACCAAGTGTACAAGTTAGGTGGGTCGACAACATATTCCTGTCATGTGACGCACATGCCGTCACCAGTGTCGTATAGAATATATCAGACGTGTTTTCTTGTGGAGGAATTGGTTGACCTATGACCTTGCGATCAAATGTTTTCGGTTCCCATTGGAGAGCCACGTCCTTTCGTCTACTAAACGCAAGGTTTTGCGGTGCGGTCGCAAAACACAGACTCTAAACTTATTACAGTGAACAGAGACGCCAATGAACGAACGGACAGATCAACTTTACAAATGTAAAGAAAGTAAACTTTCCCCTCGAGGGAAGACTTAAACCAAGAACCTTTCGTGCCGCACCTGCTCACGCTAACCACGAGACCACGGCGCTCCTGGGCACATATTATCCTTGTTGTTGCGTATCTTGCACATGGACTACTCAGTTTGTAAATTTTCCTTATTTTTTTATACTTCGACACAACTTCTTCCTGTTTTCTCGATTGATCTGTGTTCATTTTTTCAAGGCGTATCCACTGTGCCAACTTATAACTAAATCTGAGGGGTGTGCGATGTGGAGATTTCCTTGTAACCACAGCTTGGAATCCGGCCATCGGAAGGTGGAAGCGGGCACAGCAAGTGCGCAACGGTATGTTTACCATATATGGCGCTAGTGCGAGCACGAGACCTACGAGAAAGACTGGCCCTGACGCGTATGTCACACTAAGTCAGGCCGAGCTCGCTCGCTCAACTCAGCAGACGAACTATGAATGAGTCAAATGTTTCCTTAGACATCGTATAGTAGGGCAGATATTTACAGAACCTCTAATCCTGAGGACAGTATAGTAGTTTGTGGCGCTTTTTTCGAGTTCCATACTTGTTATGTCACTAAAGTTCACTTAGATGCTTCTTTCAAATGCAACAGGAATATGTATATAGTTCCATTAGGGAAAAAAAAACGAAGTCGGTGTAGTAATTCAGTGACTAAACGGTAATAACGGAGAACGTGTGGCAATCCACCATTTTGTGCACTATAATTTGGCGAACAATAATTAAGCTGACAAATCACGGGAACGAATTCCTGACTGGAAATGGAGGAAGAAAAGTCCTATGAACATCTGTCCGGAAATGCGAGTTTTCCACGGTAGATGGTACTGACGAATGACAGTTCCTCTGGTCGCGTGGCGTATTTCCTTTGGGTGTTACATGCTGTGAGATTGACGCAACGTACTGTTAGCAACGAAATTGCGCGGTATTCACGTCGGGAAGAAGCCGAGATGGTGTCTGTGTACGGCCAAGCAGATGAAAACAGTGAGAAGAAGCACGGCTATACCAAAACAAGCGTCCTCACAGGTACCAAGCACATTACACAACATTTAAATTCCTTTCTTGGCGTTTGCTCGATGCTGGATCCTTGCAGATATACGAAGTGCAGGGAGACGGCCGAATGTGCATACGCCAGATTTGGAGGACCAGGTTCTACATGCTATTGAGATGGTCCTAGTTCTAGTTCCTGGCAATTGGCCTGCCATCGTGAGGTAACCCAAACTACGATTATGCTTACCCGACACTGAGTGAGGGGGTGCAGTGGTTAGCACACTGAACTCGCATTCGGGAGGACGACGATTCAATCCCGTCTCCGGCCATCCTGATTTAGGTTTTCCGTGATTTCCCTAAATCGCTTCAGGCAAATGCCGGTATGGTTCTTTTGAAAGGGCACGGCCGATTTCCTTCCCCATCCTTCCTTCACTCGAGCTTGCGCTCCGACTCTAATGACCTCGTTGTCAACGGGACGTTAAACACTAATCTGCTCCTTATCCGACATGACAACCGCTACTATCCGTATCAACTACAACCCCATAGAGGCCACTTTGAATATTTGTTGTGACGTGGATGCGATGCCGTTCTGCACTGTCTTCCAAGACGATTTGTTGTCGCTGTACGCACACCGCCCATTTCCGGACACATGTTTATAGGATTTTTTTCCTTGATTTCCGACCGGGAATCCGTCCCTGCGATTTTATTCAAGTTCGCCCTGTCTGTAGCTGCTCCTACCGATGTCGTTTCATGCAGTCGTCCGTAGCAAACACGCTGGAAATTTTCGTATTATCTCGCTCAATACGTGAGAACTAGTGAACTGTTAGTTGTATTAAAATAGGACCTTTTTGTATGAAATTTAATGTAGTTAAGTTTTGCAACGTGATACGTTTTCGCTTGAGACCGTAGTTCTCGAGTTATTCAAGAAAAACGTACAAATGTGTTCTTGAAATACACCCCTACTCCCATACTCGGCACCCATCAGTCAGAATTTCTGGTACCTTTCTTCATGGTACTCCCTCCTACCAAAGAACAAAAATTTGGGAATCCACGAAATGTTTTCTACATTTGACGCTTTTGTAGTCTTAATTGACTGAAGTTATTACGACAACGGCCTGGTTGAGAACTTCATAATTGTAAATTTGATGTTTATGTAAGTTCTGCCTGACAGTTTTGTGAATTTTAACGGCATAAAGTAAACAAATATATCCTTATATTCGTCAGACCTTCTGATTACAAAACTACTGTGCTTGTAAGATTCAAGTTTCGTTTGCAAGTTTTCAACGCCAATAATTTTACAGGAACATTTGCAAAAGTATTTCGTTCATTACCTTCGCGAGCACGCTTAAATTATTATGTTAACGAAATAGCTGACTATGCTCGTGGCGTAATAGTTAAATCAATGGACACAAAACAAAGGTGGAATATCAGGAATAGTTCGCGTGTCGTAAATTTTTGTACAATGTTAGGAGGGAATGCCGCGAACAACGGGATGAGTGTGGGGTTGGAGATTGCGCTTGAAGGTCACTTTTTAAGTTGTTCTTGAAATATTCGAAAACCGCTACCTCCACACACACGAAATGTGTGTGTGTGTGTGTGTGTGTGTGTGTGTGTGTGGGTGTGTGTGTGTGTGTGTGTGTGTGTTTGTGTGTGTGTATGTGTGCGTGTGTGTGTGTGTAATATCATTCTATTGTAGTTAGATTGTTCCGAACAGCCGAAACGTTTCCACTGATCGACGATTGAATCGCGACGGTCCTGTGCACACTGCAATCGTAATTGACGATATAGCTGGGTCAAAAAGAGAGCACGGAGGGGATGTCTACTTCAGACCTCCATGTTCAACAATGGACAAGATAAATGGTATGCTCCTTACCATTCCGCGCGCACCAGCATAGCAAGAATTTCGGCAGAGCTGAGAGAGATAACCATCTATACTACTTTACAGAGCAAACAAGCTTCCGAGGCCCTCGCTCTGAGTGGACTACTGGACGCACAACCATTTGGAGCTAGTGGTGCCTTCGTGCCGTCCTACTTCTTTCTATAAATGCTCACGAAATAGCCTGTGAACATTCGATCAGCTTCATCGTTTTTGAAATACTCGTTCACAGGCTCTGGGTAATAACAATCGACCGTTCGTCAAAGTCGGTTACCTCAAAGGATTTCCCCATTTGTAGCCCACATCTACACCAGGGTGATCCCCTCTCCGTGTGTGCGCCGCTTACACACTTCTGTCACCGCGTCACGTCAACACCGACTCAACGGAAGGCCTCGGCGCTTGTTCGTGACGTCACGTTAGCTAGGCACGGCGAACGCCAGGTCTGTTGCAGGCATACTCATAATGTCAAACTATTGGCGGTAGTTGACCACAACACATTGTTCTGAGAGATTTCTGCAATCAATTAATTGTGCAATTCATTACACTTCTTAACAAAAAGTGTACTCCTGAACTTAAATTTCCACCTGTTTAAGGATTGACATACAAAAACAACTTCATGGGCCAGCAGCAACAGAATTCGTGCTTCTTTACCTGATTTACAAATGTGAGGAAGTTAGGTTTGTACTGGGTGCTTTTACAAGAAACTGTGAACATATTGACTACGGGGTTGACTACGGGGTGAGGAGCACTGAATGTTAATGAAATATCTTGCGATTGTACACGCTGGGGGAGGTGGTCGGGGACAGAAGAAGAGGCAAAAGAGAGATACTTGTTCTTTCGAATTAATTTTTTTTATCTTATAAAGTTTCTCCTTTCAGTTGCAAGAGGGGAATATTTATCTTTTTTAATGTGTATGTTTGAAAACGTTTAAGCTCAGCTGTATTTTCGCTGTATTAAGCTATTTTGTTTCCTGTTTAGAATTCCTTTCGTTGAAAACGACTGTAATCTAATGACTGGCAGCAGTTGGACATTTACACATGTAAATTGGTTCACATTTCCAATGACGATGTCTAACGAAAATAAATAAATAAATAAATAAAACAAACTAGTTCATTATAAGGGGGTTGGGGTAAGTTTCGATAGAAAAATGGATTAAGTAAATATAGTTACTTCAATGTAAAATTTCCGAAGCTTGCAATGGGGCAAAGCATCTTCTCAATTTGATCTACGTTTGTTTCGACAGGTTTCAGTAATCCAGAAGTATGATCTTCATTTGTAGCTTTACGACAGTAAGTAAATCTTTCATCTAAATAAAACTGCGGAATCCAAAACAATACCGAACATTTTGTCCAAAAATAAGAGATTTATAGTGATACGCACGCCCAGGCGTTTCTGCCTGCAACAGACCTGGCGTTCGCCGTGCCTATCTGACGTGACGTCACGAACAAGCGCCGGGGCCTTCTTTTGAGTCGGTGTTGGTCACTTGCCCGCAACGACACCAGACGGCATCCAACACGCTGTGGACAGTGGTCGTAATTTTTTGGTTTATCACTACTATTTTATTGTAGCAATCACCATCATGCACAGACGCAATGTATAAATAATCTCATATTTTGCAGAACTTACTAGAGACGACAGCAAAATAAGGCATGACGCCAGCAAGCCACCAGCGCGGCTTTTTAAATGTGTCGGTCGGGGGTAGGGCGTGTATTTCGCGCGTTGTCACGAGGTGGCTGAGTGTGTTTCTGAGAATGAGCAGCAAACGAGTCAAAAAAAAAGCAACAACAAAAACGTGGTGAAAAATAAAAGCAGCTGTTGAGGACGCGACATTTCCGCGGTTGGCCGGCAGGTGTCACCAGCCGGGTCGCATCTGATAGGTGTAATTAAAGCGTCAGCGCGGCAGCGGTGCGAGCCGCTTTAAAACTGCTGCTGCCTGGCGCGGAAAACACGCCGCCAGTGGCGGCCGGGCGCCAGGATAATGTGTGTGTGTGTGTGTGTGTGTGTGTGTGTGCGTGCGTGCACGCGCGTGCTTGTGTGTGTGAGTGCGCGGACGCTGCACACGCCCCACACATTAACACACCCCACCCGCGCGCCGTGTGCACTTCCGCGGAAATGCACGCGGAAGGTACTCAATGAGGTTCACGCTACTTGGTTTTGTCCCTCCCTATGGGAGGGCGTAATTAATGAATTACCCCGCTTGTAGCAGCTGTCGTCCAGCTTCACGTCCTATAGCAATATCAACCGCCAACTTCGTGTCTACGGACTCATATGCCACAACAAATAGATCGGCAATCAGTAAATATGTCGAATTGTGGTTTTCGCTAAGTTATGCAGGTTCTGACGCAAACAAGTAGTTTCTCACTTGTATACCTGCACTATTGTGGCACAACTTTTTTTAGAGCAACTAGCAGTGGTTTTCATATATTTTTAACTATCGCTAGGAAAATCTGAAGTTACAAAAATAACTTTTTATTTATTTGGAGGTACGTTTTGGACCAAATATCTACACTTACATTCACAAGATTATCCTGAAATTCACACTTAAGTGCCTGGCAGAGGTTTCATAGATCCTCCTCCAAGCAAGCTTAAAAAATCACTCGGGAAAAACGAACACTTAAATATTTTTGTTATGGTAGTCATTTCTCCCTATGTAGGTAGACACCAACAAAAATTTTTACACTCTCAGGAGAATGTTGGTGATTGAAATCCTGCTACAATGAAAAAGCCCCAGATCACTTACCATATCCTTGGCGCTGTCTCCCCTATTTCACAATAGTACAAAACGAGCTGTCTTTCTTTGAACTTTTGGATGACCTGTCTTCGGCGGATCGCACACCGCACTGCAATACTCCTGACGAAAATTTACAAACAGTATCTTTAGTAGACCTTTCGCTTTTTGTCAGTATTTCCGGCAATAAATCGCTGTCTTTGGTTAGCTTCAGTCACAACATTATCTTTGTGATCTTTCCTACTTCAGTTATACGTAACTGTAATAGCAAAGTATTTAACTGAGATTAAAGCCTTTAGATCTGTGAGATTTATCGCGTAACCTAAATTCAGCAGATTAGTTTGGGTTCAAAACGGTTCAAATGGCTCTGAGTACTATGGGACTTAACATCTATGGTCATCAGTCCCCTAGAACTTAGAACTACTTAAACCTAACTAACCTAAGGACAGCACACAACACCCAGTCATCACGAGGCAGAGAAAATCCCTGACTCCCGACGGGAATCGAAATTCCTTAGTTTTGGTGCCAGTTTGGATGACATCACGCTTTTCATTACTTTGGGTCTACTGACACTTTTCGTACCACATAGATATTTTGTCTAAATCGTTTTTCAATTCGATTTGATCATCTTATGACCTTAAAAGACGGTATATGACAGCATCATCTGCAAGTAGTCTAAAAGTGATACTGAAATTGTCACCTAAATCGTTTATGTGGGTCAGGAAGATCAGGAAGCCTATAACACTTTCTTGGGAACACTAGATATTACTTCTGTTTTGTTCGATGAATTTTCATCAGTTACTATCAACTGTGACCTTTCTGACAGGAAGCTGACCCAAAAAATTATGTATACTACTTAAGCCAGGCAACCCGGCTTATTTTTTCTGCTCCTGAGGCGAATGACGTAATTAATATTGCCTATCTAAAGGTACGTGACAGAAAACTGTAGATACTTTTGTTGGTGATTTAGGACATTATACTGAATAACGCTACATCGGAATTTATTTTATTCGCTGACCAATAATTATAGCTATTAGGAGTAGTATATTTTTAGGTTGCTTGTTACCTCCAAGTACATGTGGCAAAAGACAGCTATTAATGCATATTTTCCCTTGGGTAGCACGTCTGGAGTTGAAATGTGGACGCGTGGATGAAAACTGTCAGTCTATACTGCAGTAGGAGTCTACTTGGTGCAGTTACTACCGTGCAGAAAACGTATAGTAGCAAATTATGTGACGTGTTTGTGGTAAGACCGTTGGACACAGAGATGTGTGTGTATATGTATGTATATATGAAGGTAAAACGTATGAAATATCTACGGTCCGCAGCTCGTGGTCATGCGGTAGCGTTCTCGCTTCCCGCGCCCGGGTTCCCGGATTTGATCCCCGGCGGGGTCAGGGATTTTTTCTGCCTAGTGATGACTGGGTGTTGTGTGATGTCCTTAGATCTAGGGGACAGGTGTTAAGTCCCATAGTGCTCAGAACCATTTGGACCATTTTTGAAAATATCTACGCTGATACCCGTCCCACCCCGCGATTTCCGGCCAGATTTATTTCGCCCAACTTGCACGTGTCTGTAACGTTAATTGGTTTTCGGTAGAAATACTGTAGCTGTGTAAGGCTTGTTCAGATGACTTCATTAGCCATCTCGATTGGCCTGAAGATAGAACGTAGTTTGCCGACAAAGTTGTCTGATCTTTCCTTTCAATTCTGATTATACGTAGTGAAAGAAGTATTTGATTCTGCGTGGTTCTATAAATGATCAACGTTACAAGATTTCTCTGCTAATAAACACATATATGTTCTGACTGGTCTTGCAATTTAAGACATGTCTAGGTAATACAAGAAACATGGATTGGAAGAAGGGAACAAAAGCTAAACTCCTGTTCCGTGATCTATATAATAGGTATCTGATTACGTCCACACAGGGGAGGCGATGTAGAAGCTATTCAGATTTGACCCTGACAAAATTACTCTCTACATACAACGGATAATTTGATCTTACTACAATAACATAACAGAAAAATCAGAATACCACATATATCTTAGCCACGAAAATCAGTCTTATTACTTTATTAATGCACTAACTGTTACCCGCAGTTGCTCTAGCCATCAGTAGTGTTTCTACGACGAATGGTGGTAGGGGCATCGCAGGATTGCGCATGTGTGCAATGACCTGTTGAAGTACATATACATTATAATATGTTTTCGTTGTGTGACAAATTTAATATTTTATTTAAAAGCAGTTTATGATGACTGAAGTAAAAGATGTTCCATTTCCTATTTCACCCTCCTAGCTGTCAACTTTTTCTTTTAACTTTTAAGGTAGCGTACGTTATTCCTCAGGTATCAATGTATATCTATACCAAATTTCCTCGAGATCGATTTGGTAGTTTAGTCGTGAAAAGGCAAGACACAACCTTTTTTCCGCATTTACAATATTAATATGGAACTTTGGATTAAACACGTAGAGGAATCTACAATCATTGTACTCATTTCTTTGAATCGTGCAATGTAGAACATATTGTACCACACACATTATAAAGTAAATTACGTTCTTCCTCAGCATTTAAGTTATCTCCAGACCAGATTCCATCAAAACCGTTTCAGCCGTTTAGTTCTGGCGCTCTTATAATATTACAATGGATTATGATTTGGGTTGAGATACGCAATATATAAGATGTGGTTCTCTTTTAAATATTCCTTTCAACTGTTTCACCGTCAAATTACGGCTGGTGTAGCTGAATCATGTACAAATAAGTATGGTTGATCTTAGCGAATCGTATACAAATAAATTACATTCTGAAACATAATCTCCATGCATTGTCCTCAATAAAAACAAAGTTTACCGTTGTGTCACTCATAGCAGCTCACTTCCTATGGGAAAAGTGTCGTGTCGATGGGGAAGGCATGGATATTTACACAAAAGGTTTATATGGTTCTGGTGGAAAATAAAGCAGTCGCAGGTCCGTTATTTTGTCAAAGAAACAACAATGAAACTGATTCTTCACTATTAATAACCGCTACCCATTGTACTGTGAACCCAACAGAGAAGCTGTAACTCGATGCTGCACACTGCGAAAATACATTAAATTACAATTTACAATAATCAACGAAAATAATCCCTATGCATAGGTATTCGCTCTATTCCGCAAGGTGAGATCTATTCAGTGGATAACAAATACTGAATTTCGATGGACTCTGAGTAACAGGTGGCGGAACGATCAAGATGTGCACACAACAAGCCGCCTTTACCACGAAAAGCCAACTTAAATTAACAAAAATTTTGCACTTAGTACATAAGTGCTAAGACTACAGATATTTACTAAAGATTAATGAAAAAAGGAAAAACAAAAACTTTGTAGCTACGAGCTACCCTTACGAAAACGGCGCTCATCTCAATTACGCATACTGGACAAAGTTAGGGGGAAAGGATATAGGAGATGCACGGGTACTAAAATATCAGCGTAAAAACTGAGTTTAAAGAGTGACTCACTTTCTTCCTAAGGGTTTACTACGTTCGCGTACATGTAACGTTTGTCAACACAACACACGAATGACGTAAAATAGAATCGGAATACCTGTATATGCGATGGAGCTGACGGGTCCGTCTCAATGTTTGTAAATCTAAATAATTATTAAATGCCATTTAATACCAACAATTTCAGAGAGCACAGAAATAAAACTTTCTTACACGACAGAACTACAGACATTGTCTTACACGTTCATTTTATTCTGTTCAACGACAATATCGTTATCCATCTGAATATAACGATAGTAGTTCATACTGTTTCTTCTCTGTTAGCCTTTCAAGTTACTGTGATAGAATGGGAATCGGCATCTACATCAGTGTCGCACACTGATGCGACCTGTGTCGTCTTCTTCTAACACAAACCGCAGAATTTTATCAGTGTAAATTACTTAGCAGCTACATAGCTGAATCTATAGGCTGATGTTTAGTTTTGGCCACTACTATTACTGTCCATTGTTTTATTTCCTGTAACATTTTCCGATTTTCGTATGATAATACTGGCAACAGCCTCGAAACAAAACGCTGTGTGAACGAACACGTAGCACCCTTGTTATGAGAGGTAGCATGTGGCTTATGTCCAAGGGCTTGAACAATGTGTGAGCGCAGGTTCTCATCACATTTATTGTCATTATCATTAACATTATTATTAGCACTTACGTGTGACAGCCTGCGGAGAGTTTCTGTACAAAGAGAGCATAATTATCTCCAGTCAGCACCCAAATAGGCAACTCTCTTTCCTACCCAGCTCGCTCACAACATTTGTGTGCTACTCTAGAAGACATATTCCTCTACACCTTAACTAACTTTTGGCAGTCTTTCCTTAACAATGTAACTGCGAAAATTTGTTTGTTTTTATACGAGTTTCGTTCTAGCTACCTGCCATTTCTATTGGAGCGATTTAAGCAGACCCATGGACGAAATACCTGCAACGTGACTCTCCGATCTACCATTTGACTCAGACGCAACAAACGAGCCACCAGTTTTCGAAGGGGCAATAAGTGCTTTCTCATTATTGCCCCAAATCAGAAACTAGAATGGAGCGCGCTAATGTAAGTCTGTGTTGTATATTTTAAATGTTGCGATTACCTTGTACGCGAAAAGCTTTCAGCTGATGAAAATAGATGTGGACGTACAGAAGAGCAATCCAATCACCCATTCGACTGAGTATGAATCTGTGAATAAGAATTCGTTGCTTATTTTAACCGTAGCGTAAATTATTGAATCTCTGAGAATCTGTAGTATCACATATGGATTTACTTTCACAGAGCCAAATTACCTCCATTGATTAGTCGTTTCGATGCTGCCTCTGAATTACACTCATTCAGTTGTTCGTCAAATGTTGCAAAAAGGCTACGACGCGCAGCTGAGTCGCGAGTCAATTAGAAGTAAGGGACGTAGCGGTGTAATTAAATAGGATTCAGAGAACTGATTCCGAAATATTTGTCAAAAAAGGGACGAACGACTACTGCGTGCATTCCCCTTAGTGTTGACTTTTTTATACAGATTGAAAATCCCGGGCGATTGTGTACTGTTTTCAGAGACGTACTTTTCGCTGATTACTACCTATCTGAAAGGGCCAGTTCATTACTTCATGTCAGCGAATGTTTTATTACATCGTACTAGCGCACAGCAGGGTACGCAATTCATCGCTATCAGAAACAATTGCTCTCCGGATGTGAGTTACATATACATGTACGAAACGTAATTATCAGAAAGCCCAGAGAGCGGGACAGCAGGTATTTAAAAAAAAAAGGGGGGCTGTACAGTGCTGTAGGGCACCAATATCGAGAAGCACCAGATACTCATTACGACAGGAGCTCAGTTTTTGCGGTCCTACATGGAGTTTGAAGGAAACGTAATTGTTTGGACACCGACGTAAGTCTCGCGAGGACAACCCTGCATATTATACAGAAGTTTGCTTTAGGGACATTATATATTAACAAAGATGTACCATAATGTTCTAAACATTCGTCAGCGAAAGAGAATCTGTTTACCTTAGGCATAGATGATAAGAGCGATGTCCCTTCCACTACTTTATGTTTTTGCAAACATTCGACAGTTCTTTGAAATCTGTTATGGGAAAGACAAATATTTATTTAGAGACGAAGCCTCATTTTATCACAGAATTTACCGGCCGTCGTAGCCGAGCGGTTCTAGGCGCTTCAGTTTGGAACCGCGCGACCGCTACGGTCGTAAGTTTGAATCCTGCCTCAGGCAGTGATGTGCGTGATGTTATGTTAGTTGCGTTTAAGTAGTTCTAAGTTCTAGGTAACTGATGACCTCAGATATTAAGTCCCATAGTGCTCAGAGCCATTTGAACCAATTTTTTTATCACAGAATTTGCCGGTTCTGCAGACAAATGGAAATATACGTTCTTTACGCTATTCACTGTTAAAATGAAACGCAAAGAAATGCAAATTTAATGTCGCTGCTTCCGCACACAAATATAGCTGCGCAAATGACAAGCACTAAGGGCTGCTTATGGTTTCTGGTTCTGTGAAATCAGTAAGTTATGAAGCTCTCACCCGATGCACTCAAAACGTCTAAACTGGAATGGCGAACCTTTGTACGTCTACGTGCTATTTTTCAAAAGAAATGTTTCATGCGACCATGCCATGCCATGAGACTAATCGAAGAACAAAGATTTGGATGCCGATATTACTCTTTTTTCCTTGCTTACTTTGTGCATATTTAGACATTTTTGGGCTCACCTTAGTAATGAAAAGAAAAACCAATTGCTTCCATTTGAAAGCTCTATGTTTGCAACCAGAAATAGACGTTTTATGCAGCAATCATAAAACAAACTTCTTTAGACAACTATATGTGTTTGAAATTGAATTTAAAGTCTGCATTTTTACTCATATTGTCTGATAGTCTTCATACTTCTTTCACCTCCAGTTCGTTCCTTGTCTCGATAAATTTTTGAGTTCATAAATCAATCAGCTGCATTTCAATTTCGTCAATTTTCGACCAATTTAATTTAGACAGGTTCAGTTTATCCAGTAAAGACGTATCGAGATAGATACTTGATTTTAATGGTCCCGGCAACTATTTGAACTGAGAAAATTCCAATGTAAATTCTTCGATTGAAGAAAATTGCTCACCGACTTTTCCGGCAACTATTTGAACTGAGAAAATTCCAATGTAAATTCTTCGATTGAAGAAAATTTCTCACCGACTTTTTCTTGGTCTGGCGTGTAAGTCAAAATCGCTGGAAATTATTTGTCTCAAATTTGGAAAAATAATTGTAGTTTCAGAAGGTAATATCGTTATTAAGAGTTTTCAGTTTAGTGTCAAAAGTGCGAGCCCTCTCATGACCATAAATGTATGTTTGTGCCTTGAAGCCTTAGGTTAGATCCATTGAAATAGTGGCATACATCCAAAGAAAACAAATTTTCTGATGTAATTTACGTTCATTAACTGTGAATATTGCACAATTTTTCCAGCATTTTGTAAAAAGTAGCCTTATTTCTTCCAAACAATCCACAAATCTTTGAAGTGCTTTCCCGCTGCTCAACCAGCCTACATTGTTAAACACGATAACGCACAAAGCATCTAGTTGACTTCAACCAACAACACTTCGAATTTCCTTTCATTAAAAGCTTGAGACGGTATAAGGTTCATTGTTTCATGTTACTAGAGTCATTATATTATCAAAGGAAGCGAAATCACCCTTTGCTCACAAGGATGTTGATGTATGATGCAGTGGAAGCCAAGAATAAAATGTCAAATGTGTCCTTCGAATAAATTGATACAACCAATTGTTGTCCACCGTATTGCGAGCATCATCAGTTGTTGAAGACACTATTTTGCCGAAACCTATTTCTGTTTCAGGAAGCGGATTTTAATATCTGTACGGCTGGAATCCATATTACAGCACTCAATTATATTTTGACGTCATTTACGATATAATAGCTAGCGAACACAGCCCAACAGATAGATCTATACTTTTGTCAAGATCGAGTGAAATAAAAGGACTTGTAACCTTTTGTAGTTCTTTTAGATTTTCAACCGATTCTGTCTTTTATTGTGTTTCGGGGTAAAGGAGTCTCTTCGATGCGCTCAATTATCGTGTCTTGATTTTCAAAATCTTCAGAAGGTAATGGGGCACGTTCTAACCATCCTTTCTTAAAAATTTCCTCGTCGCCAAAACGATTACCATGGCAGGCAGTGACATTGCCCAGAAACACACTTTATCACAGATACTGACTGTCGGTTCCTAACTTTAATAGCACGTTCAGTGCATGCCTTTTTCACTGCATCACTCTTTTGACAAAGAGATGTGTGATTTTTTCCATAGTGCCTTTTTAGAGCCGATGTTCTACATACCACCGTAGATAAAACACACTACGTTTTTATGCCATCATTAATCATGCCTCGATTCTCAGGCTACCATGTTTGAAATTCTCTGTTACACCTATTGTGGCCCGCTTGTTTCTTTCTCAGATAGCCATGTTGAACATTACTCTCAAGTTTAAAGATGTTACCATCAGTGTGTAATTGCAACACACGACGTAAGCATGCAACAAACGAAAACAAACAGGTGCACACTGTTTCGAGTGACGATTTGGCAGTACTATACTTGTCCGACTATACAAGAAGTCGTAGTTGTTGGAACAGCAACCAACGTATGCTATCTAATAGTGGATGACGGTCTATTACTACTGTTGCATTTGAGTATACTATGCCTCACATGAGTGAGCAAAGCGAAGGTCTGTCATCTACAACTTCAATGACGGCTCGGCACCGATAGCCCTATCACGACGAATGTCGGCCCTATGACTTGAAATGGAGACGAACAAATGGATACATTCAATTAGAAAGCCCTAGCTAAATTTCTCATTAAATGCCGTATTCAAGCTCTACACGATGTTGTAAGAAATTTCCATGTGGATTTTTCCTTCGACTTGTCTGCACGCTAGTCCACGGAGCGCTAATAGTGGTTTCTGCTGAGTATGTTTTTCATGAAGCAGTCCAGTCTTATTTTCTAGCGTGTCGCATTCCAAACCTAACCCTGAACGTATCGCAGTCCATACAAATCCCTCCTTTTAAGACGGAAGACATGATACGCAAAAGTGCAGGCTTGACGTTCTTCGCCATGTGAGGCCGGTCAGTATCCCTTTCAAATATAGAGTTACGTGAAGGAAGGAATTCCTCAAGCTCTAAGGCCTCGATGCTGTGTCCTTTTTGTTTGTCCAGTGCCGGCTCATTCGTGTGTAATGTAGACCCGATGACGATCTTACGACTTTGTAAAAATGTACGGCAAAGAGCTTGCGTTCGAAGGCGAATCCACAACGCCTCCTCTAGTTGCTTTAAGATAAAACAAATTAGTTTTGTTTCGGAGGAAGAGGGCAGAGGTAGGACAGTGTGAGAGACAGGGATGGAAGGAAGGCGGTAAAATATCTACCTGAGTGTTTTAGTAATATCAAACGGCCTGTGCCTTTAGATTTGCCTGACGACTTATTACGTAGATAGGAGTCCAGGCTGTCTTTCACTGGAAGTATTATGAGAAACCGCACGAAGCACTACGTAACCTAGCCAGTGTACCACACAAGCGGTGGTCTTTGTGGCTGTGCCCTCTTGTATAGTTTATGGTTCCTGGACGGACGAGGAGAGGGTGGTATGATAGATGGGTGTCCGGTTTCCTCTCACTACAATACAAAATGCACGAGTGGTTAAAATACACTTTATTACAGCAACCAGTTGAGAACTTATCTTCAATGTTGTGCAGTCTGAAGCTCTGCCGTTAACAGTAATCAAATAACATGTACTATTTCTTGAATCTTGTCCGTGTCCGTAACACAACTATATATATGAACTTAACGCTCCCTCGCAACCAGCTAAATGTGAGGCAACGACTATCACTGTGGAAGACTAGAGTGCAGTGCGACGTACTGAGTCCTGATTAGCCGTACTGAGGTTCTCAGATTAAGAGATTGAGACAACTCTGCCGGTGGCGGCGGCCTATATGCGAATTGCCCAGGGCGCGTTACCATCGCGTAGCCAGGGGGCGTGTCTTATCACATTGGCCAAAAGACATTCTGTAATTTTGCAAGGCTATTTCTTGTGCTCTGAGGATGCACTGTCTTAACAGGAATTCTTGTGCGTAGAAGAAAATCACGATACATAGTAACCCGTGGGAATTCATTGATTCATAAGTGCGGTTTCGTTGTATACTTGTATTTAGTGTATAATTAATGACTGCCCTCCTGGGAAATGACTGTACGGAGGAAACACACTATTGAATCTTTTGGTCATATTGTGTGAGCTACTAAATACCCAGTTTGTTTTCAGTGTTGAGATAAAAGTATTCGACACTGCTAGGATTAAAGAATTCTGAAGAATGACGTAGGCTCGTAAGACAACAAGCACATGACATGATTCGGTCTAACAAGCCACTACATATCGATCAAGCACGCTTTGTTTCTGCACTCTTTGGCACTGTATTGTTTGTGAGATATTTTTGAAAGATGGAAGCTTGTATTAAAAATTATCGTTCCAATGCGATGGGTGTCTTTCCATCTCCATGCTTCAACGTCCTCTTTTGTTCTCCTGAAGCTGAACGATTTGTGAACATCAGTTTGCTTGTCGTATTTGTGGATAGGTAAATCAAATTAGATTACTTTATTGCTGTAGTTTTACGAACTGAGACGGAATTACAGCGCTCTGAAATGATTTTATATGATTAGATATGCCTTAACTACAGCCGTTTCTCACTAAGCAGAAGTTGGTGAATACGTAAATGAATCACTGAGGGCATGTCATACCATTATCGATAATGATCATGACTCAGCTGAAATCTTGCGTTTCATTTTTTATGTAATGCCTTCAAGTTTAGTTCGCAATGTTCTATTTCATGTGTTGGTTTCATATACATTCTGTGATAAGTTCTGCCATGCACACTAAAAAGGATTATAGATATGTCAGAAATGGCACATTCACTAACAGATTTTTTTTAGAAAAAAGTGTTATCATCCGTTTCTAAGCTCAGCCGTGTCTTTCGATTGAATCTGCCAGTCACCTCACACGGTGGAAATTCTAATATAGTAGTTATGAGAGTAATAATAGTTATGAGAGCAACCTAGTTTGTAATTCCATGCCTATCGTGCTCTCAAAGTCGACATCTGGAGAAAGCTTTACACATGCAGACGATATGAGATGGTTGTAGTTACTGCTGCTCAAACGAATTTCTGGCTTGTACCCTGTCGTCGCTTAATTCACCGCGCGATATTTTGACCGCGCCCCTTGCCAGTCGTCTTCTGGTGAGCCATCTAGAACTGTCTAAGACTTGCTCCACTTTTGGTGGTGAGTTCTTATTGGACCAAAATGCTAAGGTCACAGGTCTCTACTCTTACACACTACTTAATCTAAATTAAACCGTGCAGCTACCATGCTCCGTTCCGCATTATAGAGCTTGCTGCGAGTGTTCAACAGGAGACAGACCGACCACACTTCCTGGTGGCAGCGATATCAGTGGTCGAATCGCAAAGCTCAGCTATCCCCTTCCGTACCACTCGCGGAGGCCATTGAAGCACTCTGTTGTATTCGATTAGGACAAATATTGGAGACGATAAATGATGAGGTTCCATGCACTATCCAACTGGTAGCGACTATCACGGTACGTCAGCTTTTCCGCGAGGCGTATAATGTCCAAAAAAATGTTGCAGTCGTCAGGATCATATTTCTTTTATACTGTTTTAATTGTCCAGTGCCAATACAGGGTTCAGCAATAGCTGACTTGCTTGGTTGGAAAAGGCGAGTTTAAAATTCATGTTCAGCGCTCCGTTTTCCGACCGTGCGTGTGGTCTGTCCTATGTGAGCCATACAAAACTGACAAGGCATTTTGTAAATTCCGCCCTTTCGGAGCAACTAATCGTCCTTCTCTGATACTGGAAGGTCTGCAGTCTTAGATGTGCGGCAGCGCGTTGCGTTGGCATAGTAGCGCCTCCAAGAGGATTCAAATCAGATTTATTTAAATATGCTCTGTAACGGTTGTGAGCGTTAGTTACCTTGAGATTGGGCGTGGTATGTTCATTTTAGTCAAGAATGCCTTTAAAGAAAAGAAGACATAATTTACAAGAACTTACTGGGTTTGAACGAGGCTGTGTGATACGGCTACGAGAAGCTGGACGTTCCTACTGTGTTACTGCGAAAAGACGTGAAAGCAATGTAGCCACTACATGATTGCTGATAGTGATGGTACGGATTCAAGGACACCGGCTTCCGGATGGCCATATGGCACTAGCGAGAGAGATGACCATAGCGTTCAGCGTATGAGTCTAGCGCATCGTACTGCCTCTGCAGTAACAATCTACACAATGATGCAACGAACTGTACAGACTGGCTACTTCAAGGACGGCTCCGAGCATCATTCTCTGTAGCGTGCATTTCACTGACCCCAGACGACTGCCGTGTGCGACTCCAGTGGTGTCAAGCGAGAGCTCATTGGACGGCAGCACATTTATTTTAGGAGGAGGCAAGCGATACGGTGACTGACCAGAATCTGATCAGGCAACAAAATGCGATATTCAGTATCATTCGTAGCACCCAATCTGTCGTTCGACAGCTCGGGAAAACCTACGCAATGCTTCTACCAAGACCTGGCTTGACTGGGAGGCAAGAGCGCTACGTCAAAGTCAATACTACAAATGCGATTATTACACGGACTTACCACCTTAGAATGTTGGCACAGACGGAAATTAGGGGTGAAATCCAAAATAAAATTGACAGCACGTATAATCTAACGCGAGCCCAGTTCGATTAAAAAAAGTCGCATCCCAGTAAAAAGTCTTTACTGCGATCCTCCACCGACTTAACTCCCATAGTCCAAGAAAGTTCCACAATCCGACAAGAACTCCACCTTTAAAGGTGCTATAAGATGCACAGCCGGGTTTCAAACTGGGGTGGGGTGGGGTGGGGGGGGGGGGGGTGAGCTTACAGATCTTCTGGTCTCTGGAATACCGTCCACGTCCCATTGGCACACAAGGGATCATCAGTAATATAGATCAAAGGAAAGGGAGAGAGCTTGGTCACCACCTTAAGTTTATTGCACTGCCTGAGCAACCGGTGCCGCATCGCGCCATCTTCTGGCGTCAGCTGTTGGACGTTCCTTGCCGCCGGACTCGCACTGACGGGCAAAATTACCCTGCCGACGACAACGATAGGAACGACCTTCAACGGCCGGCAACTTAATAGCGGTACCTTCTCCTGGGATTGGTGAAAGCTTGAGACGACGCTCTCTCGCAGACTGTCCTTTGGTTTGTTTGCTTAATCCTTTCCACAATAGTAATCAGTTGCGATAGGGCATGGGTCTCTCAGCAAACAGAACTCTGGAACCGTCCTCGAGCTCAATAACCTTTCAAAATAGTGGTAACAAACTCAGACAGCCGTTGGTCGAAAGCTACGGCTACCATATGTGGTTCATGAATATATTCAACTAAATCCTGATCCCTCTTCTGAACCCGAAAGAAATAATAAACTTCCCGCAGAACCTGTGCACGCAATTCCTTTAAGTAAACCACGACTATTTTAGCCGAGGAACCCTGACACAAAGGATTGATCAACTAAACTGATTCCAATCGTGTCTTGGAAACCTTGATTTGCTCCATTAGTTTAACGGAAAACCACAAAAATAGCTCCTACAGCCTGTCAACAGCGAAGCGTCCTATGCCACGCAACTCACTCAGAAAAGAATTGGACAGTTAATCAAATCCGACAGGAGGTTTTGCTATACCGCTAGTTCTGCGTGATGTTCGGTAAGTTTGGTTTCCCTGGAATCACTAATCCCCTGATCGCTGTCTCACTCCAAGGTGCTCAAACCTTGCTATAAAGCCGATCGGTCTCAGGTTTGAGTTGAAGGTCAGTAACCTCTGTCGCTTAATCTTCGAGCCCCCTTAACGAGTGTGCAGTCTGCGCCTGAATTCGAAACGCTAGGGCACGGAATGGAACGCTGGCTATAGGGCACTGTGGGGGTTTGTTGATGCTCAGAAGGGGAAGTGGTCCAGTATTCAAGGTCAACACTCACTTGTCCTCTCCCCTCTGCCGTCACCTGGACCAGTTCCCGCACAGCCGCGCTAATTCGCACCGATAATTCGGCAATGACTCCATCATTGGTTAATTCACGGACGCGAAACTCCTACTTTAGCTGTTCCTTCCTCAAACAACTCCCTCTGACCATGACTCTAGGCTCCATGTCGAATGGAGCGTACGTGGCACCCCAATTTCAAGAACTACAGAAATTGTGTCCTAGCAGGAAATATACAAAATAGAGAACTGTACGGTAACTAAATGTATTAACAGGAATGATGCTCAACAGATTTCAGTTCTTCACTCCAAAGATCACCACGCTCTGCCACCATGATGGTAAGCAATGCCCGTGTCAGGCATTTTCCGGTAGAAAGGACGGGGTAGAAGACAGATATAACATCATTCAAGTCGTGAATCTCCTCTTTATTTTAACGGAACATGTAATGTTAGATTTATTAAACACCTATTTGACAAACACCTCAAGTGTACTGGCTATTCAGAAGCAGAGTAATTCAAAATCATAAAACTGTATCAGATTGATTGGCAGTAGACAGTTTAAAAACAAGAATAAAAAGCGTAACAATACAATAAAAGAGTTAAAAAAATATCTCGAAAGAAATTTTAAGCTATACATCCTAAAACAGAAGTACAGTCCTAAAACAAGCACCATCAAGGAAACTTGCTATACCGCTGAATACTGGAGATGCACAAGACACGCAAGATAAATAAACTGGCAAAACTGAAGTTAGATACTGCGTCGTGAATGGTACAACTGTCAGTGCGAATCGTCCTGAAATTAATAGATATTAAATCTGCTAGTCTTTGGCCAGTTGAAAAACCAACAGTGCCTACAAGAAATAATGGAAATAAAAATTCAGTTGGCCGAGGAACACTTTCATAAACACATTTAACTGAATAAATCTAGTAATTACTCAGCCGGCAAATTGGCTGGTCCACACTCTAGATATAAAAGAGGTTGACAGGAGGGCTGCAGAGGTGCGCAATGGTTAAGACACGAATAGCCGGCCGGGGTGGCAGAGCGGTTCTAGGCGCTACAGTCTGGAACCGCGAGACCGCTACAGTGGCAAGTCTCCATGAAGCTGGGCTACGGTCCCGCACACCGTTAGGCCGTCTTCCGCTCACGCCCCAACATCGTGCAGCCCGCCTCCAGTGGTGTCGCGACAGGCGTGAATGGAGGGACGAATGGAGACGTGTCGTCTTCAGCGATGAGAGTCGCTTCTGCCTTGGTGCCAATGATGGTCGTATGCGTGTTTGGCGCCGTACAGTTGAGCGCCACAATCAGGACTGCATACGACCGAGGCACACAGGGCCAACACCCGGCATCATGGTGTGGGGAGCGATGTACTACACTGGCCATACACCTCTGGTGATCGTCGAGGGGACACTGAACAGTGCACGGTACATCCAAACCGTCATCGAACCCATCGTTCTACCATTCCTAGACCGGCAAGGGAACTTGCTGTTCCAACAGGACAATGCACGTCCGCATGTATCCCGTGCCACCCAAAGTGCTCTAGAAGGTGTAAGTAAACTACCTTGGCCAGCAAGATCTCCGGATCTGTCCCCCATTGAGCATGTTTGGGATTGGATGAAGCGTCGTCTCACGCGGTCTGCACGTCCAGCACGAACGCTGGTCCAACTGAGGCGCCAGGTGGAAATCGCATGGCAAGCCGTTCCACAGTACTACATCCAGCATCTCTACTATCGTCTCCATGGTAGAATAGCAGCCTGCATTGCTGCGAAAGGTGGATATACACTGTACTAGTGCGCGCATTGTACATGCTCTGTTGCCTGTGTCTATGTGCCTGTGGTTGTGTCAGTGTTATCCTGTGATGTATCTGACCCCAGGAATGTGTCAATAAAGTTTCCCCTTCCTGGGACAATGAATTCACGGTGTTCTTATTTCAATTTCCAGGAGTGTATTAATGTCACTAGTAGACACCTGGATTCCTTTGACCAGTTAGTGTAACATATCACATTTGTGAAAATGTGAGAAATTGATCCTGTAAGAGTGAGGCGTAAGACAAAAGTGTGAGGAGGGCTATGCGAGAGGCATTCAATGAATTCGAAAGTAAAGTTCTGAGTACTGACTTGGCAGAAAATTCTAAGAAATTTTGGTCTTATGTCGAAGCGGTAGGTGGATCAAAACAAAATGTCCATACACTCTGCGACCAAAATGGTACTGAAAGATAGGATGACAGACTAAAGGCCGAAATACTAAATGTCTTCTTCCAAAGCTCTTTCACAGAGGAAGACTTCACTGTAGTTCCTTCTCTAGATGGTCGCACAGATGACAAAATGGTAGATATCGAAATAGACGACAGAGGGATAGAGAAACAATTACAATCGCTCAAGGGAGGAAACGCCGCTGGACCTTATGGGATACCAGTTCGATTTTACACAGAGTACGCGAAGAAACTTTCCCCCCTTCTTGCAGCGGTGTACCGTAGGTCTCTAGAAGAGCGAAGGAAATGCAATCCGAAAACAAAGGAAGTAAGTTACAGTACGCTTGTTCGCCCATTGCTTCAATACTGCTCAGCAGTGTGGGATCCGTACCAGATAGGGTTGATAGAGAAGATCCAACGGAGAGCAGCGCGCTTCGTTACAGGATCATTTAGTAATCGCGAAAGCGTTACGGAGATGATAGATAAACTCCAGTGGAAGACTCTGCAGGAGAGACGCTCAGTAGCTCGGTACGGGCTTTTGTTGAAATTTCGAGAACCTACCTTCACCGAAGAGTCAAGCAGTATATTGCTCCCTCCTACGTACATCTCGCGAAGAGACCATGAGGATAAAGTCAGAGAGATTAGAGCCCACACAGAATCATACCGACAATCCTTCTTTTCATGAACAATACGAGACTGGAATAGACTATTACATGAAAGAACGAGTACAGCTGGCACAATAGTACACTACTGGCCATTAAAATTGCTACACCACGAAGATGACGTGCTACAGAAGCGAAATGTAACCTACAAGAAGAAGATGCTGTGATATGCAAATGATTAGCATTTCAGAGAATTCACGCAAGGTTGGCGACGGTGGCGGCACCTACAACGTTCTGACATGAGGAAAGCTTCCAACCGATTTCTCACACACAAACAGCTGTTGACCAGCGTTGCATGGTGAAACGATGTTGTGATATCCCGTGTAAGGAGGAGAAATGCGTACCATCACGTTTCGGGCCTTGATAAAGGTGGGATTGTAGCCTATCGCGATTGCGGTTTATCGCATCGCGACATTGCTGCTCGCGTTGGTCTAGATGTAATGACTGTTAGCAGAACATAGAATCGGTGGGTTCAGTAGGGTAATACAGAACGCCGTGCTCGATTTCAACGGTCTCCTATGACTAGCAGTCGAGATGACAGGCATCTTTTCCGCATGGCTGTAACGGATCGTGCAGCAACGTCTCGATCCCTGCGTCAACAGGTGGGGACGTTTGCAAGACAACAACCATCTACACCAACAGTTCTACGAAATTAGCAGCAGCATGGACTATCAGCTCGGAGACCATGGCTGCGGTTACCCTTGACGCTGCATCACACACTTGAGCGCCTGCGATGTTGTACACAACGACGAACGTGGGGCACGAATGGCAAAACGTCCTTTTTCCGGATGATTACAGGTTCTGCTTACAGCATCATGATGGTCGCATCCGTGGTTGGACATATCGTGGTGAACTCACGTTGGAAGCGTGTATTAGTCATCTCTATAATGGCGTATCACCCCGCGTGATGGTATGGGGTGCCATTGGTCTGCACGTCTCGGTCACCTCTTGTTTGCATTGACGGCACTTTGGACAATGGACGTTACATTTCCGATGCGTTACGACTTACGACCCGTGGCCCTATCCTTCATTTGATCCCTGCGAAACCCTATATTTCAGCAGGATAATGCACAACATTATGTTTCAGGTCCTGTACGGCCCTTTCTGGATACAGAAAATGTTCGACTGCGGTCCTGGCCAGCACATTGTCCTGATCTTTCACCAATTGAAAACGTCTGGTCAATGGTGGCCGAACAACTGGCTTGTCGCAATACGCCAGTCACTACTCTTGATGAAGTGTGGTATCGTGTTGAAGCCGAATGGGCAGCTGTATCTGTACACGCAATCCAAGTTCTGTTGACTCAATACCCAAGCGTATAAAGGCCGTTATTACGGCCAGAGGTGGTTGTTCTGTGTACTGATTTCTCAGGATCTATGTACTCAAATAGCATGAAAATGTAATCACATGTGAGTTCTAGTACAGTATATTTGTTCAATGAACACCCATTTATCATCTGCATTTATTATTGGTGTAGCAATTTTAATGGCCAGTAGTGTATCAGTTAGTCCGTTGTGGTGTTGTAGGTCTCAAAGGATTACTCTTATTTGTTTGTAGTAAAACAATCACGAAACTTTATTTCTGTTCATGAAAACTTATTGGTGGGGAAATAGCAGTGAAAACCATTGTTCTGATTATTCGCTGGATAATATGCAGCGCCTTAAATTTTCTTTCACCACACAACGAAATTTAGGTTCGGAGGCCAGTAATGGGTGAAGTCACGACACGCAATGAGCGAGTTGCATGTCGTGGCGTTTTAATGAGGTTTTTAACATTCTCTTGCGGAAATGACAATCACTTTGTTTTATACTGAGTCTGTAATCCTGGGAAAGTGGTGAAAGCGCTAGGTGGATCAGACGATGCGTAAACACACTCCACGAACTTCAGCCATGGAGCACTTTTGCGTACAGACCTCACTGCTCTCACTGACATTTTGTTGTTAAAATTATTTTTATGAGGTCCCATCACTTATCTCCTTGCAATTTATGTTTCGCTTAACCTCTCATTTATACAAAAGCTCTTAAAAATACACTCCTGGAAATTGAAATAAGAACACCGTGAATTCATTGTCCCAGGAAGGGGAAACTTTATTGACACATTCCTGGGGTCAGATACATCACATGATCACCCTGACACAACCACAGGCACATAGACACAGGCAACAGAGCATGTACAATGCGCGCACTAGTACAGTGTATATCCACCTTTCGCAGCAATGCAGGCTGCTATTCTACCATGGAGACGATCGTAGAGATGCTGGATGTAGTCCTGTGGAACGGCTTGCCATGCCATTTCCACCTGGCGCCTCAGTTGGACCAGCGTTCGTGCTGGACGTGCAGACCGCGTGAGACGACGCTTCATCCAGTCCCAAACATGCTCAATGGGGGACAGATCCGGAGATCTTGCTGGCCAGGGTAGTTTACTTACACCTTCTAGAGCACTTTGGGTGGCACGGGATACATGCGGACGTGCATTGTCCTGTTGGAACAGCAAGTTCCCTTGCCGGTCTAGAAATGGTAGAACGATGGGTTCGATGACGGTTTGGATGTACCGTGCACTATTCAGTGTCCCCTCGACGATCACCAGAGGTGTACGGCCAGTATAGGAGATCGCTCCCCACACCATGATGCCAGGTGTTGGCCCCGTGTGCCTCGGTCGTATGCAGTCCTGATTTTGGCGCTCACCTGCACGGCGCCAAACACGCATACGACCATCATTGGCACCAAGGCAGAAGCGACTCTCATCGCTGAAGACGACACGTCTCCATTCGTCCCTCCATTCACGCCTGTCGCGACACCACTGGAGGCGAGCTGCACGATGTTGGGGCGTGAGCGGAAGACGGCCTAACGGTGTGCGGGACCGTAACCCAGATTCATGGAGACGGTTGCGAATGGTCCTCGCCGATACTCAGGAGCAACAGTGTCCCTAATTTGCTGGGAAGTGGCGGTGCGGTCCCCTACGGCACTTCGTAGGATCCTACGGTCTTGGCGTGCATCCGTGCGTCGCTGCGGTCCGGTCCCAGGTCGACGGGCACGTGCACCTTCCGCCCACCACTGGCGACAACATCGATGTACTGTGGAGACCTCACGCCCCACGTGTTGAGCAATTCGGCGGTACGTCCACCCAGCCTCCCGCATGCCCACTATACGCCCTCGCTCAAAGTCCGTCAACTGCACATACGGTTCACGTCCACGCTGTCGCGGCATGCTACCAGTGTTAAAGACAGCGATGGAGCTCCCTATGCCACGGCAAACTGGCTGACACTGACGGCGGCGGTGCACAAATGCTGCGCAGCTAGCGCCTTTCGATGGCCAACACCGCGGTTCCTGGTGTGTCTGCTGTGCCGTGCGTGTGATCATTGCTTGTACAGCCCTCTCGCAGTGTCCGGAGCAAGTGTGGTGGGTCTGACACACCGGTGTCAATGTGTTCTTTTTTCCATTTCCAGGACTGTATTAAATGGTTTTAGAGGAACAATGTAGTCTGCGCTGATAGCCGCTTAGTGTAGCCAGTTTTACAACAGGACTGATCTTGGAAAAGAGGATTCGATCCGTCTGCATACACGCAATTTATTGGAAATTTAATATTTTCAAACATTTATACGGGAAAAATGTTTTAAAATCATCGGAAGTGTGTGAAGAAGAACGGCATCTAAAATTCTACCAATTCCTGTGTTCAGACGTTAAATTGTGAATTTTCTTATTTTCGTAACGCTTTTGTTAGATATGAACCACAAATAACAAGGTTAAATGAATTCGTGTCCAGAAAACCAACAGACTTTCAAGATTTATTGAAATTACTGCTGACTATCGCCATTTGATTTCTTCTTCAATCTTCATCATCTCATTACCTCTTTCGTACCACCTAGCAATTCATCATCAGATAGTATATGTTTATTGACTGTATAGAGCTGTTTGGGAATCGTGTAGCTTTGGCAAGATGTATAAACAACTCGTGTAATCACTGTGTGTAGCAGGAATTATTCACTTTATGAGATTCATTTTTCTGCATTACTTATAATTATTAGTATCCGCTGGTTGCTTGTTGGTGCCCACAGTATTCTGGAAAACGTAATGGATGTTTTCTAGTGACGTTAATCATACTGTACTTCACACTTTTAGCCACAGGTAACACGATCCACAGGTTTTATAAAACGTAAATAAATCAAGGAGTGTAGCCAAAGTTGTGTCAAAGAGCTTTTGCCTGGGTTGACTTTGAACAAACTTTCAGTTTTTTGCTTTAACTAAGGCACTTCTAACCGGACTCCATGATCTGTTTTCTCTCATTGTTTATGAAAAAGCAATTGTAGTTAATACACAGTTTTAATGCTTAACAATTGAAAAATTTATGACGCATATTAAAATTCCTGTAAAATTACAAATTGTGTTTTTTTAGCTACAGAACCCACAGTTCCTTTCCTTATAATAGGGTTAGCAATAGGACTACTTTATAAAGTTTCAGGTACGTTCCTTTCCTTGTTTATGAATTAAAGGTCTGTTAATTACTTCACAGGTACTTCCAAATCTGTTCAGCTTCACTGTTTATTTTCTTTGTATTCATAAGACATTTTACATAGAAGATAAGTACAATATTTTATCTGCTGTATTGTTTTACATCAGCTACTAACCTAGTTCTCACTGAGTAACATTCACAAAACGCCACTGACTTACAGATACTATAATATATTTTCATGTTATATGTGCATACATTTTATTTACTTCATTAACCGCTTTTGTAAATCGTCTGCTCTTCAGGAAACAAGTTTTACATAGGGGTAATTTCACCTTCGTCTGCGTACAGGATTGATTTTAGTTTTATCAAATTGTTTAGCTTTATTCCAACGTTTGTCATGGAACTCCATGTGCTAACTGCATCGGTAATGTAAGGAAGAGCAGCATATTGAAATCCGTGGTGTAGGTGTAGTATCTTTGACTGGTAATAAAAACGACCTAGGTCCTGGGTTTAAACCACGACATTGCTTAAATGTTCAATAAAAATCGTCAGCAACGGCGGCCGAAGACTTCGGGCGTAAGACGACAACCTTCATTCTGCAAGCTGCGCTATCGTAGAGAGCGGAGAGCGGATAGAAATACATGTAGGTTGTAATTGAGAATGTGTCGTGGTGATCTTCCCGTTGCCAAAAACTTTGTCGGAGCAAGAATGTCACAAGTGTGAATCTAGTACGAAAGCTAGAAAATATAAAAAGGGAAACGCAGAAGCTGAATTTAGATACAGTGGAGGCCAGTGAACTGAAATGGAAATACGGACATCTGGTCTGACGTATATAGAGTAAGATCTATAGTAGCAGAAAACAGTATAATGGCAGTAGCATTTGATATCAACAGGAAAGTAGGGCAGACGGTGAGTTACTGTGAACAGTTTAGTGATAGGTTTGGTCTCATCACGTTCGACAGCAAACCAACCTTGACAGCAATAGCTTAGGTACACACACCGATTTCGCTAGCAAAAGATGGAGCGAAAAAGATAGTATTCGAAGATATTCACCAGGCGGTTCGTGTATCTAAAGCGACACGAGAATCTAATAATGAGGGAGGATAGGAACGTAGTTGTAGCGAAAGGATTAGAGGAAAGAGTTGCGGCAGAACATGGTCTAGAACTAGGAATGTGAGAGGAAAAAGACGGTGTTCTTCAATACAGTTCGTATAGTAACCGATACGACTTTCTTCAAGAACCACAAGAGAAGGAAATATACTTGGAAAAGACCGACAGACTCCTGAAGATTACAGCTGTATTACAGAGATTTAGAAATAAGATATTGGATTGTAAGGCCGTCCTAGGAGCAGATACAGAGTCATTTCACAACTTAATAATGACGAAGAGGGTGAAGTTTAAGACAGTCGGCTGGAAGATTAAGTGTAGAAGAAAGTGGACTACGGAAGTACTGAGGAATCATGAGACGCGTTTGAAGCTCGCTAAGGATGTGAAACTCCGATAATGAATATCACTGTAGGCACCTTAGTTGAAGAGGAATAGACATATTTGAAAAGGGCATTCATTGATGGAGGAAATACAAACATAGGTTCAAGGAAGGTAGCTCCGAAGTAGCCTTAGCGAACAGTAGGAGCAATTAAATTGTTCGGCGAAAGTATCAAGTGCTAAAATGTTACGTGAAAGACAGGAATACATCAATATAAATCACTTATAAATAAAATAAATAGGAATTACAGGCCAGCCAGGGCTAAATATCTGCAGGAAAAAATGAGAAGGAATTGAAAAGTACATGGCCGTTGGAAGGACTCACTAAGCTTAGAAACATGTCGAAACAATCTTGGATAAAATCAAAATCAAGGATAGTAACATTAACAGTGCATTCGGAAAGAGGTGACAGCTGGAAAGAATACACCGAGAGTCTCTAGGAGACGGATGGATTTGACTTATCACGTGGCAGAGGAAGAAACTAGAGTCGAAATTGAAAAGTTACAGGATCCGTTATTGGAGTCATTTAGAAGAGCTCTGGAAGACTTGAGGTAAGATAAGTCAGATAAACAGATAACATTCCTCCGGAATTTCTGGGAAACCATTGGGGGAAGTCGTAACTAAACGACTATTCAATTTGGTGTATAGAATTTATGAAATAGGCGACAAACCATCAGGCTATCGGAAAAATATCATCCACACAGTTCCTTAGAGAGCATGAGCAGTTAAGTGGGAAAACTATCCAAGCTGATTACAAGAATAATGTACCCAAGGAAAACTAACGATCTGTTACAAGATCATTTTGGCTTTAGGAAAGGTAAAGTCACTAAAGAGATAGCCCTGAAGTTGCCCTTGATATTGGAAGGAAGACTGAATAAGAGTCAAGAGACGCTCATATAATGTATCGATCTAGAAAAAGGGTTCGACAATGTGAAAGGGTGCAACATGTTCGAAATTCTTTGAAAAATTACAGTAAACTACAGGGGAATATCGGTGATATCGGTATGTACAAGGACCAACAGGGAAAAACAAGACTGGAAGAACAAGAAGAGAAGTGGTCTGGAAGGCAGGTATTCAGTCTCTCACCCCTACTGTTCAGTCTGTACATCGAAGAAGCAATGACGAAAATAAAATAAAGGTTCAAAAGTGGGATTAACAGTCATTGTGAAAGGCTATCTGTTGCAGGATTCGCTGACGACATTACTACTCCCAGTGAAAGTGAAGAAGAATTAAATGGCCTGTTGAATAGAATGAAGTGGCCCATGAGCCGTGAATATGGAATGAGAGTAAACCGAAGGAACGCAAACTTAGTGAATATTAGTAGAAATGAAAGTATTGAGAAATTTAATGTCACAATTGGTGATAACGAACAGACGAAGTTTAGGAGTTCTGCTGCCTTGGAAGCAAAGTGACCCATGACAGATGGAGCAAGGAGGACATGGAAACGAGAGTAGCACAGAAAATGAGGTCATTCGTTAGCGAGTGAAATCTCCTGCAATCAGACATACGCTTTAATCTGAGGAAGAAATTTCTGCTTATATATCTCTGGAAAACAGTATTGTGAGGTAGTAAATCATGGACAGTGGGAAAACTGGGACAGAAGAGAATCGAAGTGTCTGAGATGTAGTGCTACAGAAGAGCGTCGAAAACCAGATCTACTAATAAGCGTCTCCTCGGAATCGAAAGATTGGAACATCCGGAAAACACTGACAAGTGGAAGGAACACTATGATACGGTCTGTGTTTAGTATGAGGGGATCACTTCCGTGGTACTAGAGGGAACTGAGGAGGTAAGAACTGTAGACGAAGCCAAAGATTGGAATACATCCAACAGATAAATGAGGACGTAGGTTGCAAGTGCTACTCGGAAATGAAGAGGTTGTCGCAGGAAAGTCCTTACGATGAGCCACGTCAAACTAGTCAGTAGACTGGTCACTCAAAAAATAAAAATTAAAAAGCTCAGCCTTGCCTCACAATAATTTCTATTGGCTTTATGCACATGCGTTCAATCTCTAAGATTACTGATGTTCCTTTATATAGGTTTTTACAGACGCTTGGTAGCTCATAGAGCCTACAACACACCTGTAAAGAGTAACCTCTCTGCTCCATTATTCTCCATAACTTTTCTCTAACGAAACCATGAAACACTTTCTCAAAATTTATAAAAGAAAATTGAACGAAGAGTCCATTTAAGAGTGATGAATGGAGATTTTTTTTGGTTAGCATAGTATATATTATCAAGGTATGCAAAAAGGTTTCGTACTGTATGAAATAGCAGTATAATGAAGCTTACATAGTTTGACTAGCAGAATGTAAGCCTAGTAAACAGTATTAATACTGCCAATCATGTAATTAGAGGACGCTTAAATCCATGAGATTATATAAAACCTGCAATGTAAAATGATAACTTTTTGAGTACGCGCGGTTAACCGTTCCTAAGCTAAATCAGTCGCTAAATCAATCCCTCGCACTTGCTTTCAAACGTAAATACATCTTCATTACTGAGGCGAAAAGAATACAAAGGAAACGAGAAGGAAAAGAGATAGAAAGGAAGTAATTACTTCCAGCCTCACGTGGTGTTGTGGCAATGCAACAGCGTGAGTTGAAAATCTGCGTTGAACCTGGCTACACAGCTTGATGCTCCGCTTCTATACAACGGGTTCCTTTTACGGGCAGGTTTTTTTTTTTTCTTTTTTGTCGCGGCGAGCGTCGTGTGACCCCTGTTCTAGTTGATCTTTGAACATTTCAGTAAGTTTTCTTTATTAGAGGGAGCAACCAGCCCTCTGACCGAATGGCCTTGGGTATCCTCAAACGCTTCTCGTCACTTCCAAATTCGAGACATCACGCTCGCCCTACTGCAACGACACCCGCCCATCCGCAAATTAACCGCCAACTCGCAGATTTCTGATTATCGTAGTTCAGACGTAGCTTGTACATCCAAACTAAAACTTTTCATCGAACCGCCGTCGCACACATAGATTTCTAGTTATGAGGGGTGTCTATTCTGTGGGATATATTCGACAGAACACGCACCACTCATATCTACAGCAACATGCGCTTGCAGCTGGGTTGTTTGTTGTTTGTGACGACTCGCGGTGCGAAGGTGGGTGGGGGGAGGGTGCGGAGGATGGGGGCAGCGTCAAGAATAGTGGGTTTCCAGCAGGATAACGCAAAATCTCACAGTGTTCTTCATTCTGGTAACATCTTTAGGAATGTACAAATCATTAGCTGGTGTGCCTGGTCCCTGTTTCGGCATCCATAGAACATCTCTTCGGTGTAGTGGAATGACATATTTTCATACCAGCCTAGATTCACGTATCTTCATGAAACGAGGCAGCATGTATTTCAGCCACGGCACGGATTTCCTTAAGACGACATATGGAGGCTGTTTACTTCCACACCACAACGAATAAAATTGTGTACCATTACAGCCAGCAAGGGATTTATTTGATTATACAGCAAAGCACATGGAAGAGCAGTTGAACGGAATGGGCAGTCTGTTGAAAGGAGGGTATAAGATGATCATCAACAAAAGCAAAAAGAGGATAATGGAATGTAGTCGAATTAAGTCGGGTGATGCTGAGGGAATTAGATTAGGAAATGAGACACTTAAAGTAGTTTAGGAGTTTTGCTATTTTGGGATCAAAATAACTGATGACGGTCGAAGCAGAGAGGATATAAAATGTAGACTGGCAATGGCAAGGAAAGCGTTTCTGAAGAAGAGAAATTTGTTAACATCGAGTTTAGATGTAAATGTCAGGAAGTTGTTCCGGACAGTATTTGTATGGAGTGTAGCCATGTATGGAAATGAAACATGGCCAATAAATAGTTTGGACAAGAAGAGAATAGAAGCTTTCGAAATGTGGTGCTACAGAAGAACGCTGAAGATTAGATGGGTAGATCACGTAACTAATGAGAAGGTATTGAATAGGATTGGGGAGAAGAGACGTTTGTGGCACAACTTGACTAGAAGAAGGGTTCGATCGGTAGGACATGTCCTGAGGCATCAAGGGATCACAAATTTAGCTTTGGATGGCAGTGTGGAAGGTAAAAATCCTAGAGGGAGACCAAGAGATGAATACACTAAGCAGATTCAGAAGGATGTAGGCTGCAGTAGGTACTGGGAGATGAAGGAGCTTGCACAGGATAGATTAGCATGGAGAGCTGCATCAAACCAGTCTCAGGTCTGAAGACCACAACAACAACGTTAAAAACGGGTTCTGATGCAATCATAATTGTAGGCAGCCTTGTAGGTTGGGCAAACACAGGCATGATTAATCACTTTGGGTATTGATAAACCGCTTCTGCTGTATTTAGTCCTTTATTTTTAGATCACTACCGGTCTCATGCCACCAAAAGCCACGTCTTCCAGTGAACATCTACATAACAATGAATCAAGAATGAATTAAAACAGTGAGACGTTCACTGATATGATATTTGGAAAAATTGTTTTTAGATTTTTAATTAAAGAAACTATAAGAACTTTTGTACTAGAATGTTAAAATCTTTGTTCTCACATACTGGACACAAAATTCCAAGTCTCTTAGCTCTAATGTTTTAGTTATCTGAGTACAAATATTTTAATTATCTTACGTAAAAAATTTTATATCTTTGTATACTTACTTACTTACTCACTGATCATACCGAACTCGAGAGTGCATCACCGCAGCAACGTATTTTCCCCATCTGTCCCTGTCTTGGGCTATTCCTTCCATTCACCTTCCATACCTAGGCTCCTCAAATCAGCCTTCACATTTTCCTCCGATCTACGCCTCGGTGTCCCCACAGGACATTTTCCTTCTAGGTGCCCTACCTGTATTCTGCGCGCTGCCCTACCCTCATCCATTCGAGCCACGTGACCCGCCCACCGCAGCCTAAGTGATTTAATAATACTGATTATGTCAGGGCTCGAATAGAGTTCGTGAACCTCTGCGTTTAGCAGTTTCCGCCACTCTCCGCTAATGTCGTCCCTTTTTGCTCCAACAACTTTCCTCAAAATTTTGTTTTCAAATACTCGAAACGGCTTTTCATTTTGCACAGTGAGAGACCAAGTCTCACAGACACGCAGCATAGCTTTGTTTAGAAAAATTAAAAACCTAGAAACAATTTTAGGGAATCATCACATCAGTGGATGTCTCATGGTTGTTATTGCTTCTTAATTTATCTTATGCATTTGTTCATTTGAATATGCGGCTTTTAGTACCTTTAAAACAATAGTGATCTAAAAATGAAGGTCTAAGATACAAATGAAGTGGTTTATTAATACCAAAAGTAGTAATAAAAGTTTTGGGCTTTTCTTAGGCGGTGGCCTCGCGCAGAAGCACATCTACGCCGCCCGACGTGTGGCGCATCTGGC
Organism: Schistocerca gregaria; assembly: GCF_023897955.1. Classification (NCBI taxonomy): domain Eukaryota; kingdom Metazoa; phylum Arthropoda; class Insecta; order Orthoptera; family Acrididae; genus Schistocerca; species Schistocerca gregaria. The sequence goes on from NC_064923.1 coordinate 624,186,089, forward strand.
TAGGATCCTTTTGCTACTGTGCGACACGTTTCATCAGTGTATTTCTGCACCAGAATGGTAACAATGGGACTGTACTGAGGCTGTCGTGGGCCGCGGTGGCGACAAGCCTCGTCTGCAATTCCGGCTGAGACCTCGCCAAGCCGTCGCGGGCCGGGCAATCCCACCTGCACGAGACGTGTGGGGCGCTGTGCCCGCGTGGGCGCATTCCTGGCCTGGCACACCAGTATTTCAGGGGCACCAGCGCGGGCCCGCCACTCCGGAGTGTAGTGTGGCCTGTAATCGTGTCACCCGCCAGCCGGCAGCGGCCGGGGCTATCTGCTACCCCGGCCCGGAATGCAGGCCGCGCGGAATTCCGCAGAATTAACAGCGCCGCGGCAAAATTCGCGCCGATTTGCGACCTGGCCGCTTGCGACACGTCGGCCGCCCCGTGGGACGGCGCATGCAAATTCCAGCGCTGATGTGGCCGCGTGCGTGGGTATCTGCCGACGTCCGGAGCAGCCCCACGCTGTTTATTCACACGCACGATTCTCACAGTTCACTGTTACAGTGCCGAATAACGAAGGTGTAACGGTGGTCGGTTCGTGATTCGCGCGCTGTCACTAACTCCGACTATCTGCTTTCTTTTTCATTCACGGGGTCGGCATATTAATGTATGGGCTTTGCAGTGGTAAAGGGTCACCATCACCAGGGCAGAAGAACCACAAGCGCTAAGATGCGAGCTGGTGCCAGAGCCATAGACACTCACCACTTGTGCGAGTTCCACGGGCGGCGCTGAGGATGAAGATATCGACTTCACCTCGCCCAGTTGGCAGCTGAGTAAAATCCGCCAGTGCGCTGACAACGAACAGCCACTCGGAAGATAGAAGAGTAGCTCTCGCCCACTTGATTATTGATCATAATCTTGGGATGACACAGACAGGGAACGTCGTATAGTGAATTCTTAGAAGTAAACATGTCGTTGTTGTAATTATATTTGCTGTGTACTGTGAAGTTCGCCTACGATTATTTGCAAAAATGGTTCAAATGGCTCTGAGCACTATGGGACTCAACTGCTGTGGTCATCAGTCCCCTACAACTTAGTACTACTTAAACCTAACCAACCTAAGGACATCACACACATCCATGCCCGAGGCAGGATTCGAACCTGCGACCGTAGCAGTCGCATGGTTTCCGGACTGCGCGCCTAGAACCGCGAGACCACCACGGCCGGCGATTATTTGCACTTAGCTATTGAGAGCCTTTTATGTCATAGTACAAGAAGTGTTGCAGACTGTATTATTCAACTAGTAACAATGATAAGTGAACCTTACTAATTTGTTGGTGTGTTGTAAAAATGGTTCAAATGGCTCTGAGCACTGTGGGACGTAACATCTGAGGTCATCAGTCCCCTAAAACTTAGAACTACTAGAACTAATCTAAGGACATCAAACACATCCATGCCCGAGGCAGGACTCGAATCTGCGACCGTAGAGGTCGCGCAGTTCAGGACTGTAGCGCCTAGAACCGATAGGCCACTCCGGCCGGCGGTATGTTGTAGATCGATCGTTCTTCTATTATGTTACCTGCCCTTGGGGCATAGCTGTGTAATAGTGGCGGCGAGAAATTGTCTTAGCGGTATGCTGCACCTGAAGCCGTTACACGAGCTCACAAACTGGGCCTACTGTAACAACAGTGGCATCTCGGCCTCCACAGCAGCAGCGACGAGGCCTCTACGAAACTGGCTACGTGGGTTTACAAAATTAAGAGCTTAAGGCTTGTCTAGCGCTTGGGTAGCCTTTCGAGACTAACGAGCGCTTTCGGCAAGCGGGACGGATTCAGCATTTATGAGGCCAGTCATGGAGCTACTTGACTGAAAATTAACGGGTTCGGCAACGAAGCCAGACAGAGACTGGGAGAGCAGTGTGCTGACCACATGCTCCTCCGTATCCGCCCGTATGACACGGCGTTCGGTGAGTATCGTTGGGACTTCCGAAGCCTGTTCTGACGGATTTAATGGTAGAGGGATACTCGATGCCTTGCGTCCCCTCCCCCCCCCTTCCCCCCCCCCCCCCAAAAAAAAAAAATCTTGACGGAATTTATTTACCCAATCTTTCTGGGCTTAGTGTTGTCCCATGCGAAAGTGTGTTAATGATTACTAAACGTTTACGAATCGCTTAACTGAAACGGTACGTGTGTATCAGTCCAGTATTAACGTAGATGTGAAAAACCAGCTAAAAACGATTTCCAGGTTGGGCAGCAGACGGGCAGACGGCTCCTCGCTGTTAGTTCGCCGGGCTGATACGATACCGGAGGGGGCGTACTGAGGCGCTTGGTTTCCTGGGCGGGCCACAGGGTGCGAGCCGCGTCGTGGGATTGAGGACTGCTGCTGGGGCCGCAGCAGTATGCAGCATACATCTTACTTTTGACTCACCCAGACCCCAAACAATGCGACAGCTGTAACCTTCTTAAGAGGAACACTAGGTACCTGCAGCCGGTAAAGGAACAAAATTCCTTTTTTGGGACTGGTTCCTGATTATTTCAAGACGCAGAAATACACTAGCTTTTGACGGATAAAATATTCAGATTATATACATTGAGGTTTTTTTTAACATAATAAATGACTAGAAAACAAGCAGTAACTTCGTTACGCCATCCGACATTTTTGGCGAAAGCATCTTATCAGCAACTGTATTCTTTTTTTACTGCAGTACCAGTTACAACAAAATTTCTGCATTACCGGTTTCAGCACTAAGGCTATTATCAGGTGTTTACAACTGTATACTGGCCGGCCGGTGTGGCCGAGCGCTTCTAGGCGCTTCAGTCTGGAACCCTGTGACCGCTACGGTCGCAGGTTCGAATCCTGCCTCGGGCATGGATGTGTGTGATGTCCTTAGGTTCGTTAGATTTAAATAGTTCCAAGTTCTAGGGGACTGATGACCGCAGAGATTGAGTCCCATAGTGCTCAGAGCCAATTGAACCATTTGTTTTGTCTGCACTATCCATCTCATTATTGAAAGTGTAAGCTCTTCCTTAAGGATACAATGTGGATATCCGGAACTGTTTTATGTAAAAGGATTTGTCCTTAAAACAGGAATTACGTTACAAATCAATCAGTCTCATCTGCATATGAACAGGGGCGCTTTTAAGCTAAAACGGTAAACAGTCTCGAAAACTGATCTAAGATTGACAGTGTCCTCGTAACGTTTATAAAGCTAGCCATATAACTCTTTCAAGTACAAAACGAGTTTTTCAGACCTCGCGTTTTCTTTACAGCCATTGACCTTAGGGAATTGGACGTTTTTGTCAGAATCTATCCCATCTATAATGCGTTTTTGTTTTTAATGGTCTCCATCAAATCAGAAATAAGTTGTTTTTCACTTCTCAATGTTTTACTGTTGGTAGTGTGCAGACACGGCCTTTTAAAATACGATATCTAAAATCATTTTTCGATGTCCTAATTTTCGTTCCTGCACTCCGTTTTCTTTTATAAATTCAACAATAGCCGGTTGTAAATGGAAAAATCATTCCTGGAATGCTCTTTGACTTAAGCAGAGTACTTTTCAGTAAAATATAAATTCATCATGCTATTCATTAACTTCCGTCGTAAACTAACTCAACGAACAATGGAACAACGTGTGCGACATCAGAAAATTTACTACTCGTACTACTCGTTTTTTCATGTGCTCTGTTCCTGAAAATTTAACACAAAGTGCTTCTTGATGTACATAGCAATGGCTTCCGCGTCACTCGTTTCAATTTTTTGCTTTTTCAGCGTCAACTCAGCCTTTAAATACTTTCTGTATAGTGTTGTATTGTCGTCTCCTAACAAGACTGCGGTACCCATCGGTTATGGTACTGCATAATAGATGTCGAGAATTATGCAACTCAGTCTTCTTTCATTTTTAAAGGCTACTGACAACAGATCGCTAGACTGATTATTCCCTGGCGTCGGCCATTCTTTGGGGCCTTTGATAATGATCTACGGATAAACCGTTCATCAGTTTGGTAGCAGTTAAGGCAGTGTACTGGGCAGTAGCATAGGCTCAACATGTCGTCCGACCCCTTGCCTTGCCTTCCTTACAACAACAATACAAGACGGGCTCTTTCTGTGGACGATAAACTTGCAAACACAATCCCTTCCCCGAGATGTTCGTCTACTGCCCTGAACAGTGCCATCAGCATTAGTGAAGTCTACGGCGACAGCCTCAAATTTCATCTTTATTTTCAATAGTCGCTGTAATAGTTCTAAATAATGTGCAACGATATCTATAACATCTAGCATCAATACGCTGTTACAGTACTAGGTAGTTACTAGGTATTACGCATGGTACATAAAACGGTCCAATGTTAACAGTTCATCGGTTCATCCCATTATCTTCTACTGGGAACATACAGCGTACAGTCTATAGAAGGTTGGTTCAAGTAATACAGGGGCAAAAGGAATAACCTACAACATATACAAAACTCAGGCTTGTAGTAATAAAACTGGAAATTCAGGATAGAGAGTGTTGACAAGTTTCCTTAACCAAGGTCTGAGCTTATCACCCCTGCCGTTCAGCTTCTAAGACGAAGAGGCAGTGAATTAAATGGAAGACAATTTTCGAAAGAGAAAAAAGGAAACTCAAGAGGAGAGATGTGAAAGTTCATGTTCGTATACGACCTGGCCAGGTGTAAGGGAAGCTTAGACAGGTTGAAAGAAATGGACACTATGCTTAATACATGCTATAATTTATAAATAAAAAAAGCAAAGACTAAGGCGAGAATGGAGCAAACAATAAAGGGAACGATTGCAGTACAGCACAGTAAGGAAGTGATATCTGGAGAAAGTGAAAAATTGTAAACACTTGAATATTATGTTATGGAAGAATACTGACAATTAAGTTCATAATTAAACTGCAAAATAAAGGAATACAATAAATACAACGATTGGGGAACCAGTCTACGGAAGAGACTCACGAGAAGAACGAACAGGTTAATGAGGGTTACATAATCCATAAATACCTTGGAGCTGGAAGAAATAGTGGAAGGTAACACGAAAAACATATTACAGAGGCTGTCGGATATAGTAGTTAAGTAGGAACGAAACGTTAGCACGCAACATACAAGCAGGAGGCGGTGCACAACAGGTCGATGGCTGGATGACATAAAGGAAATCTGTATGATAGTGAATGGGCTTTCATTTATGAGCTCCCATTCAGTGTTTTCACCGAAGCATTCCAGATTAAATACATTTAGTAGTACCGTGTGCATACTATTTTTCTGCATTGTAGTAACAAACAGTCGACTCAGAACTATAATATAAAATACATCAGCAGAATTTGGTGTATTCGAACATGCATGTATCCAAAAGCGGTTTCGTGTGAAAAACATTATTCAAAAATCGCTTATTTCAATCTCTACGGAGCGTAACCTGTGGTCTTATATGCTCTTTTCTGATGCTGTAATTACTTGTCCTGGAAGTAATCCTTTCATTCTATATGCGGCATTGTACTACCGATTACATTTTGTCTTGTTTTCTTTGCTGAAAGTCAAATAACACTCGGGGCATAAAGGTGCAGAGTTTAACCTGATGACCGCGTAGTCCAGCATTTAAAGGGGATTGACGATGTTTTGTTTGCGGAATAATGGGACTTGTTAGCCTTGACAGAGACTGGATATCAAAAGGATAGTTTCACCGTATATTAGATTCATATTCAACGAATCAGTCGTTACGTAGTTAAAGCACGGCCAGACTGATGGGAATTTATCGGTTCCCATGTGTCCTGGCGGGAACGACTCAAGGGTTTAAGTAAAATGGAACCTACAGCATAGTTTCCTTTCCAAATGATGTTTCACAGAGATCGTTGGTTCTCGTAGCTTCGCAAGAAAATCTGGTTTCCTTTAATTTATCATTTCCTTTTGCTTTCTCAGAGGTCGCTGTGATTTGAACGGTTTTTGCATTATAAGATGCTCAGTATGTCTAGAACTCAGGAATTATATCTGTAGCTTTTGCCAATAGTTAATTTGCGAATCTACTGCCACATTTAGTCCACACCATCCCTTTAACCTTTAGCTTGAGACCTTTTCTCCGTCGAACATGATGGATTGCGACTTTTCTTCTGCCACGTAGTAATATCTCGTCCTCCATAAAATCAGTGACTGGGTAAAAATGACTTCGATGGTGAAGCTTGTAATATGAGTACAATGGTACGTAGGAAATCGAATATACAGGGTGAGTCACCAACTATTGCCACCTAGAATAACTCCAAAAGAATGATAATAGTTGAAAATCTTGTGGAACAAATGTTGCATGGGACAACGGGGGCCATAATATGACATTAGGTTTTTGTTGCTAGGTTAGGTCGCGTCATTAATATGAAAGTCAACTTTGTATCTTTAAATGGGATGCTATAGTTTGGTACTTATTTTCTGATAGATGCTATCGAGATGAATTCAGTGATGTGTAACAGTAAGGTCTTTGAAGGTCAACGAAGGTCACAAAGGTGGTATGAACGTCCATTTACTGAAGGTGTTTGAAATGGTGACCACTGGTATCAATACTGGGCTTCAGTCTTCTTATAATGGATAGAGTGCTATTCCTTACCACTTCGGCACTTAACGCAGAACTTGCTCTGCCAATTTTCTCTCGTATATCGTGCAAATAGTAAATACTCGTCGAATATGGCGTATCCATATAACATTACATTGACATGTAATCACCATTCGACTGTTTCCCAATACAACACAAATAGGAACATTAAGACCAGTATCGGCGAATGAAGCGAATGTGAATGCTGTATTCCTTCGATGAACAAGTCGATTTGCTTCTCTTTTACGGAGAATGCAAACTGATTCAGTGGGAGCTAGAGACTTATATGTTGGAAGATAATCTCAGCATACTCATCCCACACACCGTACTTTTCAATATGAGTATGATGAGTTGAGAACAACTGGACCTTTAACCCATAGGAAACATATCTGGCAAAGCAAATTTACTAACAAAGAAACGGAAATTGGTACTCTTGCCACTGTGTTTCGAGATCCTTGTATTAGTTCACGCTAAATCACAAGGGAATCTGGCATGAACCAGAGTAATGTTGTTAGTGTTCTGCATCGCCATAAGTATCATCCTTACCATAGAATAACAGGTACCGATTTTATGCGTCTCATTGAATTCTGCTGGGGGGCTCAACTTCAAAAATGGTTCAAATGGCTCTGAGCACTATGGGACTTAACAGCTATGGTCATCAGTCCCCTAGAACTTAGAACTACTTAAACCTAGCTAACCATCACACAAACCCAGTCATGTCGAGGCAGGGAAAATCCCTGACCCCGCCGGGAATCGAACCCCGGCTCAACTTCAGTTTCAGAGGGATGACACATTTGTCAATTTGATTTTATTTACTGACGAGGCTACGTTCAAGAACCATGGAATTGTCAATTTGCATACCATGCATTATTGTGTAAGTGAAAATCCATGTTGGCTGCGGCAAGTTGCACATCAAAAACCGTGGTCTGTGAAGGAATTCTTTATGGTAGGAAGTACACCACATTACCGCAAGAAACATTAAGTCTGTTATTGAAACAAATACCCTTAGGAACAAGGAACTGGATGTGGTATAAACGCGATGGGTGTCCGTCACATTTTTTGCTGATTGCTAGAAATGAGTTGCAGAGAGAATTCCCAAATCGTTGGATTGTATGCTGAGGAGATGTGTCGTGGCCGGCTCGTTAGCCAGACTTGACGGTTATGGAATGGGGATTCGTAAATGACGTTGTTCATAAAGACGTTCTAACTTCGTCTGAAGATATGAGAAAGAGAACTGTGACAGCATGTGCTTCGGTAAGTGTAGATCTGATGGGTAATACCACTCAATCCATGATAAGAAGATTGCAGCACTGCACTGATACCAATGGTCATCACTTCGATCACTTCCTATAAATGGACGTTCGTGCCACCTTTGCGACTTTCGTTGACCTTCAAAGAAAATAAGTACCAAACATTCCATTTAAAAAACGAAGTTGACCTTCGTATTTCTGAAACGACCCTACCTAGCAACGTCATATTATGGGCCCTGTTGTCCCATGCAACTTTTGTCTTACAAACTTTTTAGAGCGTATCATACTTTCGGAGTTTCTTCCCCCTATAGCATTCGGGAGGACGACGGTTCAATCGCGTCTCCGGCCATCCTGATTTAGGTTTTCCATGATTTCCCTAAATCGTTTCAGGCAAATGCCGGGATGGTTCCTTTGAAAGGGCACGGCCGATTTCCTTCCCAATCCTTCCCTAAACCCGAGCTTGAGCTCCGTCTCTAATGACCTCGTTGTCGACGGGACGTTAAACACTAACCACCACCACCACATTCCCCCTGTATATATATATATATATATATATATATATATATAAAGGCACCATTAAAACACAATTTATATATATATATATATATATATATACGAATTGTGTTTTAATAAAACTTCATGTCAGAGTAAAACTATAAGCCCATCTCTGACTCCAACACGAGACTTATATACTCCGCGGGCAATTGCTCTGTTGGCTGAGCTATCAATCATCATTCTCGAGCTCCGTACTCGAATGAAAGGAGAAAAAAACCAAATGACTGACACTATGCCTTGCAGAGTTTGGATGCGGGTGTAGAGGCGATAGCGGCGGTACTTTTAAAAAGATCATAACCAACATGTGACCCAGCAGTGTGACACGCTTTGTAAATGACAATCGGTATTAATATCGACAGGAGTTCCTAGAGTCAGAGAATGCTGCTCCTATTCAACAAGTTTCCGGGAGACTCTGCTAAGGAAACTGTATGCGACGGATGTCAGGAGCCGAGAACCTCGCAGTAGGCAACTGCTTATAGCGTGACAAAGTCTTACGGTTTTAACGACCCAAAATACAGTGTAGGCGTTTAGTGTGGTGCGACGAGTTGCCGATTTTACCTCTTGTAAAATGATGCAAGGCCTCGAGTGTGCCATTAAATCCGCAATGTATGGAGGTGAGGCCAGAGGCTGTTCTCTGATTCTTTTAGGGGTACTTTAATATGTATGACTTTGACTCATGCAAGCCACCGTGTACATGAACCCGGACTGGAGAGAAAATTCCGCCATATGCAAAACACCTTTATAGTTTTGTTTTCACCCAGATATGTTTCAGCACTTTTTGTCCTAATCTTCAGTGGATTTATTGGCGTATTTTTCTTCTCACATGGAACTAGTGGACGTTAATGCTCTCAGCTCTAGGTCTATTATGCAATCTACAGCTTGTAATAGTTTTGATGTTGTGGTGCTTTTACTTTGTGTCGAGCTAACACGCTTATTTCTTGAGCTTTTGTCGGTGTACATGCATTTCTCACAATTTCGTGAGGCACAGAGTTTACGTCGCCATTGGTAACTAAAACTATTGGAGGCTGTAGTCTGTGTAATAGATCGAGAGCTGCTAGCACAGGCATCCATTAGCTTCATGTGAGAAGAACAAATAAATGCACTGAAGATACCACAAAAACTTCTGAAACATGTCTGGGTGAAAACTAAACAACAAAGGACTCTTGCATAAGACGGAAATCCTCTTCCATTTTCTTAGCAAGTACGGAAATGAGAAGGGCTGCAACATTCACAAGACCAGTGTAGATCACGATGTTTATTTTACAATTTTTGGGGTGCCTGGGCTGGCCTTCCTTCTATATCTAAGTGATTTGTTATGGATACTCCAGTCGTTCACGGTGACAAGTGCTGTGTTCCCACGTCTGTAAGCGTGGTCCATTCAAAAGTTCTTCGCACTGTAAGATGTAACTGAAGAAAATAATTTTACAAAATACCTTTACAACCCTTCAGTCCTATCTCCATTCTTAATAATGACAGTGTGCGACCGTTTTGGCAACTCATACATTCCGGATAGGACACTTTCATTGTTGAGATATCTGTCTCTCAACGGAATATTCTTCAGTTGTGTCAAACCGTTCACCACGGAGTTATTTTTTCAGTTTGGGAAATAAGTCAAAGATTGTTTCGCTTGTATCAGGACTGTACGCTGAGTGAGGAAGTATTTTCCTTCCTCATTCGTCCAGCGTTTCTCTCACTAATGCAGCAATATGCGGTCTTGAAATGTAGTGCAAAATGAGGACAGCGTGTCAGTCCTTCTTTGGCGAATTTTGGGGCGCGAAACTTTTTTCAGAACAGCTTGTAGTTCGCACCCTTTACAGCATCCCGTGCGGCACTATTTGTAGCTATGTTTTAATTCATGTCACATGCAAAGATAATCATCAGTTTCACCTTTGATTATTGAGGGCGGAGTTTTTCAGGTCGCGGTGAGTCGGAGAATTCCATTTTCCTTTGAGACTTCAGTTGGAGCTTTTCAGTTGTGACGACTGAGATTTCATTTCTTGCTCAAAGTCTCATCAGGTGCAAGAAGCGTTTTCAGAAATATTTCTCCTTCTGATCGATAACGTTTAAGAAATCTTTTACGATTATTTTTGTGACCTCTACCCTTTATTCATATCAGATGAAACTCATCTGGCAGCATATTTCCTCATGTTTTACTTTTCGTTATGATTCTGTAAACTGAATCTACAGACATTCTGGTCTCGAAAGCAATTTCCTCACATGTGATCACCACTAAGAATGTCATTAACTTTTGAGGCGTATTCTGTTGCAGTTGATGGGTTTACGTACCTTGGATTGTCCTCAGTGCTTACCCGACCTCCTCGGAAACAGGCAGACCACCATGATACAGTGCTATGGTCCACTTCATTGATCCCACATACCTCTCTCAAACAGTTTTAAATATCATTTGGGTTTTTCCTATGTATGGATTGGATTTGGATGCAGAAACGCTGGTCACTACGCATTATCCGACCTAACTCAATTTCAGGTTCAATTTTATAACAGAATTACTGACGACACAGCCACGCGAAAAAGCAAACACGTAACATACGACAGTCACGCCTAAGCTCTCGCTCATAACTGACACGAATTTCAATTTGATCACGCGACTGTGAGCTCTACTTTTGAAATGACACTAGTATGCTCTTGTTTGACCAGCACTTACGGAAGTCTAACGAACCTCAACTGTCCCACTAAATCTCTCCATCTTAATGCACACAAAATTTGGTATCACGACAAAATATAACAGTAAATCAGTGCTTTCAGCTGTATCTGATATACCTGAAGACACTCCTTGAACTCTCTTCCTCGCAGAATTAGGCCGTTAGCAACGCATAGACCGCCTCACACAGTATCATCCCGATCCAGAATGAGATTTTCACTCTGCAGCGGAGTGTGCGCTGATATGAAACTTCCTGGCAGATTAAAACTGTGTGCTGGACCGAGACTCGAACTCGGGACCTTTGCCTTTCGCGGGCAAGTGCTCTACACAGGCACGACTCACGCCCCGTCCTCTCAGCTTTACTTCTGCCAGTATCTCGTCTCCTATCTAACATCAACAAAGATCGTCCTGATCTCTTGTGCTTATGTCATTGCTGACAGTTACTGGCCTCACGTTGAATTTTGCCAGAGCTTCTTTTGTAAGTTATTACTTACAATACGGCAGCGACTTCTTCCATCACTGTTATATCCGTGCAAGCGCTTAACCTTAGCGCTATATATGAGTGTTTCCACAGAATCTGATTTAATGTAATCCGTTATTTTGGACCGCTGTTGTCTAATTTCGGTGACGAAAAAACACAAACTGACCCATTTCGCCTGTGCGTAGCGGATAGTTAACGCCGCTTGCTCCCATCGTATCCACGTTTACGCGGAAATTCATCTTGATTAATGGACGCACGCCAGAGACACTAATCGATTAGGGAAAACTCGGCGGCCCTCGCTCTGGTAGTTATCATTCGCACCGAAATAAAAGGTTTTTATCGACACCATTTGTTAGTTGAAAGCACGCAGTCCTGGAACGGAGATAGATGTGACATTTTGTTGTGTTTTGCCAAGCCAGGAAGATATGTCTGGCGTTTATTACCGTTTAACGAGGGCTTAAATGATTTTTATGTTCTGCTACTTTTCAAAACGTAACTCCCAGTTCGTGAATGTGTCCCGCTTAAATATTTTATCACTTTGCGCAATGCTACTGCACCAACAGAGACATTGATGTAGCTTTAGGGCCCTTCTCTCCGGTCTGTTTCTCCTTTTTTTAACGGGAAGATTGTGAAGAGCCTGAAACACTGCGGCCTGTACTATCATCAGCCACTATCTTAAGATAGTACAGGTTTATAACCTCAAATGCGCTGTTAAAGAAGCAACGGCCTAGAGCAAAATAAACAAATATCTTTTGCGGACGTCTCGAGAAAGACGTCTTTCCTACAAAAGTTGATAATAGCCCGCTAAATAGAAGTCCCACCTAAATTCCATCAGTAAAACTGCAGCTGCAATTCTCGTGTCCCAGTGTCTCTAACAAAGGCTCTAGCAGAAACTGATTTAACTGCCTGCACTAGTATGACACTCGGGATCATTTATGATGTCTGGCGAGGAATGCTTGTATGAAAGTTTCGTAATATTTGTCCCGTTTTTAACTGTCCCAAGGTACACTACTGGGATAGCATTAATCGAAAAGTTTTTTTTATGACTTTTCGCTGCTGCCGCATTCAGAAGTTTTTATAGTATGCGTTAGCAGGAGTAATTCAGGACATACAAGCAGTACTCACTCATTTTATAGCTGCTGCACCTTGCTCGTTTCACGCGCAAGAGCGCAACTATAAATACAGAAAGCGGCAGAATCATTGCATTTTATTGATTAATGTCGAGTATTTTATGTGACTTTCAAACGAATATTATCTGCTTTAGAAAGATACCTTTTCAGCGAAACGCAGTATTATGTGGACATATTATTTTATGTTGATCATGCGTTAGGTAAGAATGAGAAATTTTCTACTTCATCCCAGATCGGAACCGCTAGCGACTGACTAGCGTAAATGAAAAGCTGTGAATACGTCAATCGGCTGGCGTACGTCGTTGTGGTGTCATGCAGACAAGAACAGTTTAGACAACTTCCTGTAACTTGTGTCGATATTTGCAACGGAGGCATGTTGGCAGTACCATCTATCCCCCTTGAATCTAAGCTGCTCTTGATATTTCTCAGCAGCCTCTCAGAATCATGCGTCCGTTTTTAAGCTCTACCAAAGGTACCACCCTCCTGATTTAAGTTGTTGTACTGTCATCTCTCGTAACAGAATAATTATCAGGGTGTCCATGATCGGAAAACACTTTCCGTTTTATCAGACATAACGCTATGGTTATTAGTGACGTTGTGCTCAGTAACAGTTGATTAGTGAAAGTCTCGTTACGCGCACATCTTACTGGCATTGAACGTATCGATTAACAAATACAACAACTGTCGCACCAACGTGAAATGTTGTACGTCTTAATAACCCTGATTATAACAATCATTTATTGACTGTAGCTTCTCGTTTTTATCGTTTTGGGTGGTCTGGAAATAGCCTGAATGTCCTAGACTAGCAGATTTATTTTAGATACACGACAATTTACGGCTTGTATGGTTGTTGAAAGATCATGATTGTATAAATGTGTATTGCCCTAAAATTATTGGAAACGGTTTCAGTCATTTTATGGTGAATTTTTAGATCGTTAACAGATGTGACAGAAGACTATAATGACTTGTCTAACATCTAATTACGATGTAGACATACATCAGAATATGGCCTGTGAACGAATGAAACCAGTTGTGCAGTACGATTTTGAGTAATAAGGCTGTGGAATCGTGACTTCTCAACTAGCAATTTTGCTAGATTGGAATGGTTTAAGATATCTACGTTTTCAGTTCCTTCAGAACGCTACCTTGGTGTTTCGTTCACCAAAGGCATGAGGCCCGGGAACTTTCTGAAAAATTTTGATGACGGAGTAAACTTGAGTGCCCTCAGCGCCTTATGACGCTAAGCTGTAACGAGTTTCAAACTACTGTGCACGTACGACGAACGCATCCGTTAGGAGAGTGAGGTGAAATTTGGCCTTAATGGGCTATAACAGCAGATAAATGTTGTGAGTGCCTTTGCCAGCGGTTCATCACCTGCAACACCTCTCCCGGGATCGCGACCATTTCGCTCCGACCCTAGACGACTGAAAAACCGTGGTCTGGTCAGGTAAGTCCCGATTTCAGTTGATAAGAGTTGGTGACATGGTTCGGCCGTGGCGGAGACACAAGTAAGCCTTGATCTCCAGTTTTTACGAAAGCACTGTGCAAGCTTGTTGTGCTCCTTAACGGTGTAGTCCGTGTTTAATGGAATGGAACGGGTCCTTTGGTCCAACTGAACCGATCGTTGAAATGTCTGTTCGGCTGCTTTAAGATCATTTATAGCCATTCATTTACTTAATGTTCTCAAGCAACTATGGAATATATATGGACGACAATGCACCGTGTCACTAGGACACAGTTGTTCTTGGTTGGTTTGAAGAACGTTCTGGACAATTCGAGCTAATGATTGGGCCAACCAGATCGCCCGACATGACTCCCATCGAACACTCATGGGAGATAATAGAGAGATAAGTTCGTGCACGAAATCCTACTCAAGCAACAGTCTCGCAATAATGGACAGCTATAGACATAACATGGCTCAGTACTTTGTGAGCGACTTCCAATGAACTGTTGAGTGTATACGACGTCGAGTTGCTGGACTACGCGGGAGAAATGAGGTTCGACTCGATATTGGGAGGTTCAAATGGTTCAAATGGCTCTGAACACTATGCGACTTAACTTCTGAGGTCTTCAGCCGCATATAACTTAGAACTAATTAAACATAACTAACCTAAGGACAGCACACACATCCATGCCCGAGGCAGGATTCGAACCAGCGACCGTAGCGGTCGCTCGGTTCCAGACTGTAGCGCCTAGTACCGGTTATCGGGAAGTGTCAAATAACTTTTGTAACCTCGGTGTAGCGTGAGACAGCTAAGATGAGCCTCTCAAAATTTGTCAAAAGCGAGTAAATAAACGAAGGTGTGATTTTTCCTAAGCGATAGCGCAATGTTTCCATTCTCAGCCTTTCCACATTGCACTCCTTTAACAGTTGATGATAATGGCTGTAAAAACAGGATGCAACAGTCCAGCTGCTAAGTGATGCGTCTTTCTCTATGAAAAGTTCTGCTTACAAAAAATGGTTAAATTAGTCGTTACAGTATGTTTTGCTCGTCAGCCAAAAAAAGCAAAATGTTGAAAACTCACATGAATGGCCAATATTTTGTAAATGAAACTCTACATGGCCCTAAGGATACGCACTTCCTAAGTGATATCCAGCATTCGATAATCTTAGGATATCTATGTCCGTAAGGAGTACAGGAAAAAAATTTCAAGCTGTGGTCAAAAAATAATAATTTTGTTAGTATTAGTTAAAAATCTAGCGTTTGATTATCAGAGACAGAGCTTTATTTTTTTTTTTAATTTTCTGAGCAGATCTTCGTAGAATAATCTTAAAGTGCGTAAGGGTATCAATATGTCTATACAGAAAGTACAAATGCGGCGTTCGAAGACACGTTGCATGTTTTATGATCACTTTAATCTCGTGATGTCTATGACATAACCTCAAATGTCATTCATTTCGTCAAGCAAATGGAGCATATACTATACGACATTCAAGGAAACGCCTGAAAAAAGCTAATCAACCTTTCGTATTGTATTATATGAGGATTGTAGCTTAAGTAGGGGCAACTATTTATTCACAACCTATACAAAAGAGTTACATGTTTTCACCTGTTACTTTCCTTCAAAGTAGTCACCAGCGCTGTGTAGAGCCCGTTGTCAGCGATGTGGAATGCATAGTATACCGTTAGTAGGCCTGTTCTGTTGATGGCTCTGCTATATACCACGCCTTCAACATTGCTGGCAATGGGTTCTCCAAACCGATGGTGACTACTTTGAAGGACAGTAACAGGTTCAAACATGTAACTCTATTGTATCGGTTGTGAAGAAATAGTTGCCACTATTTAAGCTCCAACCCTCGTATAAAACTTAGATTCGTATATTATCTGAATATTAATGAAAGTTTATATTTGACAGTTAACTAAAGCTGGAGGTTAATAAATTACATACTAGGCCCGTTACAGACAAAGTGACACATGTTTTATAGTGGGACATTTGGACGAAATCTCAATATGAAATGGAGCTTGGTGCCGTTCTACATGCCTGTTATCATCTGTGTTGAAGAGCGCACTACTATACACTATTTATTAGGAACGCAATTTCTCCAAATTGAGACAATATTCGTACCTTTCCCGTTCGGTGTGGAAGACATGCTAGATAACTGCTTCACATCCTAAGACATTCTCTGGAATCAATCGTAATCGCAAATGACAAATGACTGGTTTCTACAAAAGGGGAAATAAAAAGTAGGTGAATAATCAATGAATAGATGGGGTGCGAAACCAGATTTGGCCAAGCAAAGTTGAGACGCTCAGGGCGAATATGTCAGAGTGCTAGAGAAGGGAAGATATTTCAGTTTTGCGCTACTGTGGGGAACTTCACACTTAGCAAGAGACGGTTCTATTGCACGGTGGCTAGAACACTTGTTGTTGACTAGATTGATGATAGCAATTGGTCATTGGCCTAAAACATAAAATCTTCTGCGACCCAGCCAAAGTCAAAAATCGCACGCAGATGCTGTTGTCTCATATGGACATCCTGGAAGCGAAGTCGTTCGATGTCAGACCACCAGCAATATACCACCTGCAAATTATATGTACGCAAGCACTACAGAAAAGTCCACCTACCAGTGCTAAGCTTGTCAAAAAAGTTATAAACAAATAAAATCCAGGAAGTCTGTCCTGGGCTTATAAGTAATCAAAAGGGCATACTTTACTTTTAAATTTAGTTTACGATAGACAGCTGTGGTGGTTATGTCTTTTATGCTTCATACTAGGGTGATAATTACTTCTGTAAATAGTAACTATTATCAATTTACTGTGAAACGGAAGGCGCTAAATCAAATGGTAAGAAATCAGTTACAATGTACATTAACCACCTTCCTACAGCTGGTGGGTGCCATTCTTCAACTTTATTAGTTAACATAATTTGACTCTCCAACATGAATAGCATAACCATATAAATGGCTTGCGTAAGTTGCATGTATCAGTTACTGGTGTGCAAAACAAAAGGAAAAATTTAATTTTCATATGATGTGTCACTCCCAAATAAAACATCTCGATCAACTCGAAAAATATATAGGACGAACTTCTGTATACAGGGTGGCCCATTGATCGCGACCTGGCCAAATATCTCACGAAATAAGCGTCAAACGAAAAAACTACAAAGAACTCGTCTAGCTTCAAGGGGGAAACCAGATGGCGCTATGGTTGGCCGCTATATGGCGCCGCCATAGGTCAAACGGATATCAACTGCGTTCTTTAAGGTAGGGACCCCCATTTTTTATTACATATTCGTGTAGTACGTAAGGAAGTATGAATGTTTTAGTACGACCCCTTTTTTCGCTTTGATATAGATGGCGCTATATTAGTCACAAATATATATGTACGTGGTATCACGTGACATTCCGCCAGTACAGACGGTATTTGCTTCGTGATACATTACCCGTGTTAAAATGGACCGTTTACCAATTGCGGAACAAGGTCGATATCGTGTTCATGTATGGCTATTGTGATCAAAATGCCCAAAGGGTGTGTGCTATGTATGCAGCTCGGTATCCCGGACGACATCATCCAAGTGTCCGGACCGTTCGCCGGATAATTACTTTATTTATGGAAACAGGAAGTTTTCAGCCACATGTGAAACGTCAACCACGTCCTACAACAAATGATGATGCCAAAGTAGATGTTTTAACTGCTGTCTCGGCTAATCCGCATATCAGTGGCAGACAAATTGGACGAGAATCGGGAATTTCAAAAACGTCGGTGTTGAGAATGCTACATCAACATCGATTGCACCCGTACCATATTTCTATGCGCCAGGAATTGCATGGTGAAGACTTTGAACGTCGTCTACAGTTCTGCCACTGGTCACAAGAGAAATTACGGGACCATGACAGATTTTTTTCACGCGTTCTATTTAGCGACGAAGCGTCATTCACCAACAGCGGTAACGTAAACCGGCATAATATGCTCTACTGGGCAACGGAAAAGCAACGATGGCTACGACAAGTGGAACACCAGCAACCTTGACGGGTTATTGTATGGTGCGGCATTATGGGAGGAAGGATAAATGGTTCAAATGGCTCTGAGCACTATGCGACTTAACTTCTGAGGTCAGCAGTCGCCTAGATCTTAGAACTAATTAAACCT
The DNA here is from genome assembly GCF_023897955.1 of Schistocerca gregaria. Lineage (NCBI taxonomy): Eukaryota > Metazoa > Arthropoda > Insecta > Orthoptera > Acrididae > Schistocerca > Schistocerca gregaria. Next base: position 624,204,302 of record NC_064923.1, read on the forward strand.
AAGTAACCTGAGGACATCACACACATCCATGCCAGAGGCAGGATTTGAACCTGCGATCGTAGCGGTCGCTCCGGTCCAGAAGGAAGGATAATTGGCCTTCATTTTATCGATGGCAGTCTAAATGGTGCAGTTATGCTGATTTCCTACGTAATGTTCTACCGATGTTACTACAAGATGTTACACAGCATGACAGAATGGCGATGTACTTCCAATATGATGGATGTCCGCCACATAGCTCGCGTGCGGTTGAAGCGGTATTGAATAGCATATTTCATGACAGGACGAATATTTCATGACATGGTCGTCGGAGCACCATACCATGGCCCGCAAGTTCACCGGATCTGACGTCCCCGGATTGCTTTCTGTGAGGAATGTTGAAGGGTATTTGCTGTCGTGATCCACCGACAACGCCTGACAACATGCTTGCATGCAATGCATGTGCGAACATTGCGGAAGGCGAACTACAAGCTCTTGAGAAGAATGTCGTATTTACAGGTAATCACGCCGTAACAGCATGCGTTCTCAGGAATGACAAGTTCACAAAGGTACATGTATCACATTGGAAAGACCGACATAAAATGTTCAAACGTACCTACGTTCTGTATTTTGATTTATAAAACCCTACCTGTTACCAACTGTTCGTCTAAAAGTGTGAGCCATATGTTTGTGACTATTACAATTCCATCAGTCACAAAGCGAAAAAAAGTGCACCAACTAAAACATTCATATTACTTTAAGTACTAGACGAATATGTAATAAAAATGTGGGTTTCTATTTTTAAAGAAACGCAGTTAATATATGTTAGACCTATGGCATCGCCATCTAGCGGGCCAACCATAGCGCCATCTGGTTCAAATGGTTCCAATGGCTCTGAGCACTATGGGACTCAACTAGCTATGAGTGAAGCCCCGTATTTTAGATGCCATTACAAATGATTTGTACAATTTGAATCTATGTAAGCAAATGTCTGAAGGCATCGTGCCCGGTTACTTAATTAATCTAAACTCTCTGTTCTTGCAGTCTTCTTGGCCTATAAAGAAACGTTTCTGTTACGTCATGTACTAAAGCGTCAGTCAGCAGCACAGTAAGAATGGTTCGAATGGCTCTGAGCACTATGGGACTTAACTTCTGAGGTCATCAGTCCCCTAGAACTTAGAACTACTTAAACCTAACTAACCTAAGGACATCACACACATCTATGCCCAAGGCAAGATTCGAACCTGCCACCGTAGCGTTGCGCTGTTCCAGACTCAAGCGCCTAGAACCGCTCGGCCATTCCGGCCGGCGCGCCATCTGGTTTACCCTTTCAAGCTAGACAAGTTTCGTTCTTTCTAGTTTTTTCTTTTGACACGTATTTGGTGAAATATTTTGCCCGGTCACGATCAATGGACCACACTGTATACAAAGGGCAACTGAAAGAAATGGGCACCGAGACGAACAGAAATGACTTTTACTGAAAGACAGTAATTACATTGTGCTCTTCTTGGTTAATGATGGTATGCTGTATATTATAAATGGAGGGAGTTGCGGTGTATGACCACCACGGATCGCAACCCATGCTCTACAGTGAGATCTAATGGTGGCGGCAATGTTGGGAAGGAGTTCGTGTTGGAGAGCGCTCCATTAGTCCACCCGCGAAGTTATAAATTGCTGGATGGTCGATGAGCATGTGGATGTGCTACAGTATTTCTCCCCGACAGATCGCACTAGTGCTAGGTGGGATTTAAGTCGGGTGAAAGGGCAGGTCAGTCCATTCGCCCGATATTCTCTAATTCCAAGAGCTCCTCACCTGCGCAAATCGATCATTTGTAAAAAAGAAGTCAGGGTCCAATGCACCGATGAAATGATGCAGCTGTGAGTTGGAGGTCACTGTCAAAGTACGTATGACCGGTGAGTGTACTGCAGTCAGAGATTTGGAGGTACGTACGCCCATGAAACATTACGCCTGGCCACATCATTACACTTGTACCACGGAAAAGGTCACGTTCGACAATGTTGCTCGTTTCGTAAGTTAGTTTAAGTTAGACTAAGTAGTGCACAAGCTTAGGGACCGATGGTCTCATCTGTTTAGTACCATAAGACATCACAAATTTCTAATTTTTTCCATTTTTGAGGATGATAGTGCCTGACCGCTCGAACTGCGCAGTTAGAGGGGTTCTTAGAAATGAATTATTTTCGTCGAGTGGACTGGTCTGCCTGTTCCCCCCTCACTTCCCCCCCCCCCCTCAGGCCTCATTTAAATCGCATGGAAAGCCTGTATGCTGGCCGCTGTAGACCAGTGCTGCTACGGTCGCAGGTTCGAATCCTGCTTCGGGCACGGATGTGTGTGATGTACTCAGGTTAGTCAGGTTTAAGTCTAGGTGACTGATCACCTCAGATGCTAGGTCCCATAGTGCATAGAGCCATTTGAACCATTTACAGCGCCTGTGCAATGCAGTGGGGAGACGCTTTGCAGCATGTCCGCATGCACCAACTTCCATCTCACAGTTTTCATTGTAGTGGTGGAGGTATGGAACGCCCTACCAATCGAACTCCTTGCCAATATTGTGGTTAGCATGGGAACACGCTGCAGAGCATGGACAGCAGTCCGTGGTGATGGTTCAAATGACTCTGAGCACTATGGGACTTAGCATCTGATGTCATCAGTCCCCTAGACATTGTTGTTGTTGTGGTCTTCAGTCCTGAGACTGGTTTGATGCTGCTCTCCATGCTAGCCTATCGTGTGCAAGCTTCTTCGTCTCCCAGTATTTAATACAACCCACATCCTTCTGAATCTGCTTAGTGTATTCATCTCTTGGTCTCCCTCTACGATTTTTACCCTCCACGCTGCCCTCCAATGCTACACTCCTGGAAATGGAAAAAAGAATACATTGACACCGGTGTGTCAGACCCACCATACTTGCTCCGGACACTGCGAGAGGGCTGTACAAGCAATGATCACAAGCACGGCACAGCGGACACACCAGGAACCGCGGTGTTGGCCGTCGAATGGCGCTAGCTGCGCAGCATTTGTGCACCGCCGCCGTCAGTGTGAGCCATTTTGCCGTGGCATACGGAGCTCCATCGCAGTCTTTAACACTGGTAGCATGCCGCGACAGCGTGGACGTGAACCGTATGTGCAGTTGACGGACTTTGAGCGAGGGCGTATAGTGGGCATGCGGGAGGCCGGGTGGACGTACCCCCGAATTGCTCAACACGTGGGGCGTGAGGTCTCCACAGTACATCGATGTTGTTGCCAGTGGTCAGCGGAAGGTGCACGTGCCCGTCGACCTGGGACCAGACCGCATTGACGCACGGATGCACGCCAAGACCGTAGGATCCTACGCAGTGCCGTAGGAGACCGCACCGCCACTTCCCAGCAAATTAGGGACACTGTTGCTCCTGGGGTATCGGCGAGGACCATTCGCAACCGTCTCCATGAAGCTGGGCTACGGTCCCGCACACCGCTAGGCTGTCTTCCGCTCACGCCACAACATCGTGCAGCCCGCCTCCAGTGGTGTCGCGACAGGCGTGAATGGAGGGACGAATGGAGACGTGTCGTCTTCAGCGATGAGAGTCGCTTCTGCCTTGGTGCCAATGATGGTCGTATGCGTGTTTGACGCCGTGCAGGTGAGCGCCACAATCAGGACTGCATACGACCGAGTCACACAGGGCCAACACCCGGCATCATGGTGTGGGGAGCGATCTCCTACACTGGCCGTACACCTCTGGTGATCGTCGAGGGGACACTGAATAGTGCACGGTAAATCCAAACCGTCATCTAACCCATCGTTCTACCATTCCTAGACCGGCAAGGGAACTTGCTCTTCCAACAGGACAATGCATGTCCGCATGTATCCCGTGCCACCCAACGTGCTCTAGAAGGTGTAAGTCAACTACCCTGGCCAGCAAGATCTCCGGATCTGTCCCCCGTTGAGCATGTTTGGGACTGGATGAAGCGTCGTCTCGCGTGGTCTGCACGTCCAGCACGAACGCTGGTCCAACTGAGGCGCCAGGTGGAAATGGCATGGCAAGCCGTTCCATAGTACTACATCCAGCATCTCTACTATCGTCTCCATGGGAGAATAGCAGCCTGCATTGCTGCGAAAGGTGGATATACACTGTACTAGTGCCGACATTGTGCATGCTCTGTTGCCTGTGTCTATGTGCCTGTGGTTGTGTCAGTGTGATCATGTGATGTATCTGACCCCAGGAATGTGTGAATAAAGTTTCCCCTTTCTGGGACAATGAATTCACGGTGTTCTTATTTCAATTTCGAGGAGTGTAAATTTGTGATCCCTTGATGCCTCAGAACATGTCCTACTAACCGGTCCCTTCTTTTTGTCAAGTTGTGCCACATACTCCTCCCCAATTCTATTCAATACTTCATCATTAGTTATGTGATCTACCCATCTAATTTTCAGCATTCTTCTGTAGCACCACATTTCGGAAGCTTCTATTCTCTTTTTGTCCAAACTATTTATCGTCGACGTTTCACTTCCATGTAGACATAGAACTACTTGAACCTAACTAATCTAAGGACATCATACACATCCATGCCCGAGGGAGGATTCGAACCTGCAACCGTAGGATCAGGGCGACTCCTGACTGAAGCGCCTAGAACCGCTCACATCCATGGTGATTACACACCCTGTTAAGAACCATGTCCCTCCAATTGTAATGTGCAGTGTACCGTTATAAACAGCGGAGCAAGACAAAAGTGGCATTTAAGTTCGTCTCATTGCGCCTTTCTTCCAGTTACTTTCTGTACTACACTGTAGCAGTTTTTTCTGTGTGTGGTCCTAGCTTTGTCGAGTTATGCTACTTGGCCCGATGCACCATGCGAATGTTGCTTCGTCCTTAAGTTTTGCACCCCAGTGTAGTATACTGCAAGCGCCCTCTTCAACATGATGATCTTGTTACTTATGAAAGCTGAAGACGTCTGGAAGAGATTTGAATAAGAAGTGAGACGTGGTGCAACAGCCACTTTTATGTTACCTGTCTTGAAAAAATCCTTTGATCATTTTCGAACATTGGAATAATATGTATTACAATTGAGGGTAAAATACTTAAACTGCTTATCGCGTTTCTCTTATCCACCGCTTTGCTGGTTTTTACGAAATTAGCTACGTTGCACAAAGAGAGACACTAGCACTGCATACATGATCACTTCACCACAAATATCAAGAGGGTCAAAGCTTGTAATGTTGCTGAAAGATTGGAGTCTCTGGGTTCGTTCACTGCTGCTGCATGCATTTCAGTGGTGCATGGGAGCAAATAGCACGGAAAGCACGGTAAGGGCTGACGAGAGTGCGTGTCGGCGAAGCGACGTCAGCGACAGACGGGCCCGTCTGTAGCACTCTGCTGGGGGCGGCGTGGGCGGCGGTGGAGGTGGAGGCGGCAGGGGCGAGTGTTTGCCGACAGGAGAGTCGCGCTCGCTCGCACTCCCAGTCAGGATGCAAGTAGCTTCCTGAACGCAAGCCGGAGCGCTGAAGGTCGTCTAAAAAGATACCGATTCCTCTACATCGAACCCTGATTTATCAAAAACCGATCTGTAACTTCATACCATAAGAAAGATAAAGTACATTTTGCACTGCGGTTTATTGAAAAAACATCAAATTACCGAGTATTGGATCAGGGGTATCACTTTCTAACAGATATAACTCTAGATGTAGTTCTTAACAGGACGAAACTACCACATGTAAACTTAATTTCATGAGTATCTCATGGAGTATTGTTTACTGTTTACATAGCATAATCAGAATGAAAAATCACCTATGTCCCGGGATATAAAAGAAGGGAACTAGCTTCTCCCGACAGATGGCAGCTTCAAGGACATTTAAATCAAAAAGTCTTGAAAAACCTACGCTTTTCTAAGAGTAAAACCCTACTTCCCAGGCGCTGCTAGTTCTCTTATCTGCAAGGTGCTGGCACAACTGCATCTTGCAAGTTACTGGGCATACCAAAATCCAGGAGCTTCATTATCCATAGAGCCCGCATCTCGTTGTCGTGCGGTGGCGTTCTCGCTTCCCACGCCCGGGTTCCCGGGAGCGATTCCCGGCGGGGTCAGGGATTTTCTCTGCCTCGTGATGGCTGGGTGTTGTGTGCTGTCCTTAAGTTAGTTAGGTTTAAGTAGTTCTAAGTTCTAGGGGACTTAACACCATAGATGTTCAATCCCATATTGCTCAGAGGACCAGTATCCATAGCAAACATGACATAATGACATGTGTCGTCTTATACGACGTGGCATCGTGTGTCATGTTACTGATTTGACACTTTGCATTGACCTGGTTACTAATACTGACAACTAAAATAGCGTGACTATATCAAGATGTCTTTATTTAAATGTCTCTGAAGCTGGAAGGTAAGATGAAAACCTAGTTCCCTTCTTTTACATCGGTAACTCTGCACAGCACATAATCACCATTTTTGTGCTATGATACGAGCATTTTTCAATCTGGTTCCCGACTTCTACTCTACGATAAATTTGACATTGGCAACCTATGTAGAGTTTAGGTGACTCGGGTGGCGACTCATCCGGTATAGGTTTTTTTATTGTCTTCCGAACAATCTAGCTTATGCCGTGGCAACGGATAAACCTTTCACAAAACAATACGACGACCATTTACTGCATGTGTTCGTGTACTTTCTTACAAAATTTGAACTAATTCGCCCAAGTATGAAGCCGGACAGAGTGGAGGAGCGGTTCTAGGCGGTACAGTCTGGAACTGCGCGACCGCTACGGTCGCAGGTTCGAATCCTGCCTCTGGCATGGATGTGTGTGATGTCCTTAGGTTAGTTAGGTTTAAGTAGTTCTACGTTATAGGGGACTGATGACCAATGCAGTTAAGTCCCAGAGTGCTCAGAGCCATTTGAACCATTTTGAACAAGTCTGAAAACACCTCACAAAGATCTCCGTTTTTGCACTTAAAATTCGAATGCTTACGGTGTACTGTGTGCACAATTATTACTTCTGTATTTCCACGTTCCAGTCAAGGATGGTTCGCGGTAAGATTGACTGGTAGTAAGCCTCCGTGTGAACTCGAATCTGCTCGGGTTTTAGCGAAATATATGTAGGAGGACGCAATATATGCGTTGACCTTTCCAGGAATATACGCTCGCAGAAACTAACACTAAACCATACCATGATGCAGAGCGCCTGCACGATTTAAGCGCGCACGTCATACTTCCTCCGAAGTTGGGAAGTTGGGAGCGAGGTAAAGGCGGGAGTGAAGCTCGGAACGTGCATTGTCGGCCGTACCAGGGAAGCTTACTTTGCAAGAGCAATGTACACGAAAGGGCAGGTTCCCAGTACGAACGTCAGTCCTACACACAGTGTTAATCATCCAGGATGCTTCAAAATAGCGCGTGCCCCACAATAGTGGAAAAACTATTTCTGGATACATTAATCTAGTCGTAGTATAGGCTGATAAAAGGTTTCTGTTTACAGTTCTGAGAACTGTAAACCATTCACGAAGAAAATCTCTTACGTAACGCTTGTTCGACAAATTCTTGAGTGTAGTTCGTCCTTCTGGGAGTCGTACCTCGCTGCAGTTATGAAAGATATAACGATGGTTAATACAAGGTTTGTGCTTCGCCAATGAACTACACTATGTGATAAAAAGTATCCTGACACCTGGCTGAAAGTGACTTACAATTTCGTGGCGCCCTCTATCGGTGATGCTGGAATTCAGTATGATGCTGGCCCAGCCTTAGTCTTGATGACAGCTTCCACTCTCGTAGGCATACGTTCGATCAGCTGCTGGAAAGCCTCTTGGGGAATGGCAGCCCATTCTTTACAGAGTGCAGCACTGAGGCCGGTGAGGCCTAGCACGAAGTCGGAGTTCCAAAACTTTCCCGAGGTGTTCTGTAGGATTCAGGTAAAGACTCTGTGGAAGCCAGTCCGTTACAGAAGTGTTATTATCGTTTAACCACTCCGCCAAAGGCCTTACATTATTAACAGGTGCTCGATTGTGTTGAAACGCGCAATCGCTATCGCCGAATTGCCCTTCAACAGTGGTAACGAAGAGGGAACTTAAAACATCAATCTAAACCTGTGCTGTGATAGTGCACGCAAAACAACAAAGGGGTGCAAGCCCCCGCCATGATAAACACGACCACATCAAAACACCACCGCCTCCGAATTTTAGTGTTGGTAGTACACACGCTGGCGGATGACTTTCACCGGGCATTCGCCGTATGCCGGCCGTGGTGGTCTCGTGGTTCTAGGCGCGCAGCCCGGAACCGTGCGACTGCTACGGTAGCAGGTTCGAATGCTGCCTCGGGCATGGATGTGTGTGATGTCCTTAGGTTAGTTAGGTTTAAGTAGTTCTAAGTTCTAGGGGACTGACGACCACAGCAGTTGAGTCCCATAGTGCTCAGAGCCATTTGAACCATTCGCCGTACCCACACCCTGCTATCGGATAGCCATATTGTCTACCGCGATTCGTCACTCCACACAACGTTTTTCACCGTTCAGTCGTTCAATGTTTACACCCCTTACATCAAGTGAGGAGTCGTTTGCCACTTAACGGCGTGATGCGTGGCTTATGAGAAGTTGCTAGATCTGAAATCCAAGTTTTCTGACCTCCCGCCTAGCTGCCATAGTACGTGCAATGCCTCCTAATGCAGTTTGGAATTCCTGTGTGATGGTCTGGATAGATATCTGCCTATTACACATTACGACCCTCTTCAAACCGTCGGCGGTCTCTGTCAGTCAACGGATGAGGTCGGCCTTGTACGCTTTTGTCTTGTACGTGTCCCGTCACGTTTCCATCGGAAACAGTGGACCTTTTTAGGAGTGTGAAAATCTTGTGTACAGACGTATGACACAAGTGACACCCAATCACCTGAACACGTTCGAAGTCCGTGAGTTCCTCGGGGCGCCCCTTTCTGCTCTCTCATGATGTCTAATGACTACTGAGGTCGCTGATATGGAGTACCTGGATGCAGGTGTCAGCACAATGCACCTAATATGAGAAACGTATGTTTTTCTGCATGTCCGGATACTTTTGATAACACAGTGTATATGCTAAGTGCGAGACCATTTCCTAAAAGATCTACCAACTCCAACGAGTGGAGAAAATGGCTTTAAAATAGCTGTCTGGACGCAGGGTAATTGTCACAGGATATTTCTGCACCCATTTATTATTTAGTATACTTTTCACCTGATGATGTCCTGGTGCGCTTCCTGCCTTCAATTCTCTACTGGTATGGCCTGTAGAACCTATTGCAAGACTGCTCCTCATTTTATAAACACGTGTATTTGTTTATACCCTAATGCTATTTCTTCGGAAATCTACTTGTATATTAGATTTCTTTGGAGCATCGACTATTTTTTCGGAGCGTGAGCCGACTTAAGAAAGAGAAATGTGAGCGACTACAAATTTAATACTTGCTGTTTGCTTTTCCACCTTTTTGAAATTCCTGATTTCTCTTTCCGATAAAGCCAATTTTGTAGCGCAGCCTGAACTATTGGATGAATTTCGCTCTCAGCCTAGTCACTTTTTAAACGAAGTTCTACTATCCGCTAAAACGTTGAACTAAAGTAAGCTGATTTATGTGCGACCAGATGATAACTACCTGCCATAATGGTTAAATTCTATGCAGTGGGTTTAGGGAAAATATCAGTATTTACTTTTGTACCCGCTCCCGTCGTTTGCAAATCCCATAACCTGAGGGAACCATCTGTATTAATTCTGTAATGAACTACATTTTTTCATGCCTAGTGTGAAGAACCAGGAGCATTTCGTGAATTTCATCGTAACTGCCCGGCAAATGACACAACAAGCAAAGTATTGTGCATTGCGATCTTATTCTAGAGCTCCTATCCAAATCAAGGAACACACTGCCGCTTGCATCTTAGTTGTCACCTCTAGGTCAAAATTACTGAATTTCAGGCTTATGCACAGCATACTGAGCGTGTGTGGCAGGACGGGATGAGATGGGGAGACGGAAAGGAGCCACTCCAGTAGCCGTCTCCGTACAAAGTACAGATGTTTGCGGAGTATGTTCACTAGCGTCCAAAATTATAGCAATAAACCACTGTTTCCTCGTCCTTTGTCTAATTCACGATATAATCATCCAGACTCAACATATGTCCATATGATCGTAGTATGCACGGAAGATGGCATTCCGGTCAACGGACAGCCACGCCAACGATCACATCAGAGCTCCTACCATACGGGATGTTTGCTGGATAGTTCCACATCCACTATCGCTGTCCGCACAGTCATAGATAGTGCAGTACGACGCAGTGAAGACGTCTACCAGGCTCACTGCGATGGAGGACCACAGGAAGAATGGAAGCAGGACAGTTGCAAACTAAAGTGGCCCGATGGCCGATGTGAATCGTTCTGTTGTTTGTCGGATGTGGCGACGGTTTCTAAAGACTAATACTGTATCCCGAAGAACACTGACAGCCGACCACAGGTGATATCAGAGAGAGAGAGGACCGTTATTTGGCTGTAAGAGCACGACGTCATGGCTCCAGTACAGCATGGCAACTGACCCCGTCGCATCCACTGCACGTGTTGTATCGAGGCAAATGGTGTACAGAAGGCGTCAGCAGAGTGGCCTTTATTGTCGAAGACGTGCTGTGTGTGTGTACCTCTGACGCGTCTTCACCGAAGGGAACGTCTCTAGTGGAGCCGTCAAAATGCCACGTGGACGGTACAACAGCGTGCCGATGTTCTTTTCACAGATGAGTCCTGGTTTGGTCTGCACAGTGGTTTTCGATGGATTCGCATCTGGAGGGACCGTGGAACACGATTTCGGGACCCAAACATTGCGGGAAAAGATCGATATCGAAGAGGATGCCTAATGGTGTGGGCAACTCGAACAGCTCTTCGTGAAATTGATACGATGAATCGACAAGGGTTCACTGGTTGTCATGTATCGTGACAAGATCTTGGGACCTCATGTACAGTTGTTACGAGACAATGTGGGTCCAGACTTCGTAGTGATAAAGCATATGCTAAACCTCGTAGAGAACGGGTTGTCGAAGTTTTCCTGGAAACGAAGATACTGCGTGCTCACTCTCCCAATATTCGAATCGCATAGAGCACGTCTGGGATGCACTAGGAAGACGGGTTGCATAACGTAAGCATACTCGCCAAGACTTGTGTGCAGCTCTGCAGGAAGAATGGGCGTCATTGCCTCAACATGAGACTGACGACATCATTCACAGCATGCTCCGACGTTCTCAGGCCTTCATTGCTGCCAGCGGTGGTCACACTCGACGGTGAGCACATTAATCAGTTGTTGGAAAAAGCGAGCAAATCAGAAAGAAAGAACGAAGAGCATTTTTGTCTACCGTTATGCATGTTGCAGTCGTATGCATTCTGTATTCTTTACATTGTTTCTATTACACTATCATCTGTTTATACAGTTTTGTGGCAAAATAAACGCAACCTTGCAAAATTTCCATTTGTTGCTTTAATTTTGGACTCCAGTGTATATATATACAAACATATAAAGCTAAATCAGCCATTTGCAGAAAGGGAAATCTATCTATCCTGTAATAAGGCTATTTATGTCAAGTTAAATGACAATAACTGCTACATTACACTGATTTGCAGTAAGGGTGATAAATGAATCATGGGGGACTGATGGCCTCAGAAGTTACGTCCCATGGTGCTCAGAGCAAAATAAATCATGGAAGCCACACAATAGCGCTGCATAGTAGACGCTTCATGGGAAAGTCAAGTTGGAAATAAAAGCCCTTAAATAAATGCGGATGACATTGGAACAGTGTTTTCTTTTTTAATTTACGTCAGTGGTTGAGGAATCCTGCTACGAAGTGTTTCTGGCAGTTTCAGCGAAATAATACTGCGGATGAACCAGCTACACGAGTCACACGCATCTGTGCGCTTCCGCAGATGTTTGTGACGGCTGTCAGGCACCAGCTATCGGAATGGTGTACACAGTTTTCGTTCTTTAAAACTTTATTTCAATGGGAAGTTGGAAATCAAAAGGTTAAAAAAGAGCAGCGTATCATACGTCACCAGCATGTTCGTGCTGCATTGTTCTGACAAGCCTACCAGAGGATATTCAATAATTGTGAAAATCTCCCGCACTGTTGGAACTCTATTACTGGAGTGTAAACTTATTTAACTCAACAGCGTTAAGCATTATGTGGTCTTTAAGAACGACATTGTGAGACGTCAATCATATCAGACATGTGAATAACATATGAACTTGGGATTTGAGAAGTAGTTTTCTACCACTTTGTTTTTAAGTGACTAGTTCTCGTTTAATCCTAATCTATATCCTGCACAAACGTAACAGGACTGCTAAGACAGATGCCTGTGTATAGAGACGCAAACTTCATTCCTATGTTTGAGTATAACATCTTACATCGATTTCTCTCATGACTTCTATTATAGTCTTGCCGATTTTCTTCCGTTCTCTAGTGCCGTTACTCGTATATATTTCTTTTACATCCGCTTACCTAGAGTCAGAACAGTTAGTTTACGTTACCAAAGGAATACCATCGTGAAATAGAGATCGGATATCAAAACAGCATTAAGTAATTCGGGTTTCGTTTTGAAAAACCTGTAGAATAGTTCTAAATAGACGTTATCTTCTACATGGAATAGCTATGAATTAAAGTGATTGTTTGCTTCTCGGAACTCGAAATCCTTAAGGGGAATTGCAACACCCTATCCGGACAATGTTAGATGTAGTGACTCGACTTCCGTGTATTTCAGAAACCACTGTAACTATTAACATGAATCTTTTACAGGACATTAAACTGTATGTTCTGAGTGTAATTACCCACAATTAATGCATTTCTGCCACTGCTTTCGGTAATACAAATTATTAATTACACGATTAAAGTTTTGTGTACCTTTAATTACGTTATCCTAAATAATTTTAATTGTATGTAACATTATGTTCTTTTAGTTCAGTAGACTGAGGATATGTATGTTATTACTCCCTGAAAATTTGAATACTCTACTCGAAATGGTTTCTCAGATTTAGGGAAAAATGCAACAGAAAATGTAAATTTTCAGGAACGGTTTCAAAAGGCTGTAACTCACTTAATATGTGCTTAATTTTTTTTATTTTCAGTCAATCTGAAGCACCCTGAACCATACTGTATATCGTCCTCTTGATCGTATTCCAAGTCTTTTCTTCTTTTATTATTCCTGAACTCCTTAGTGGCCAACTGTGCTGCATACTCTGCTTCATCAATGTGAACCTTGTCCATCCATTCACGTTCTCTGATGCAGTGTGCTCCAGGATTAATTTCCATATGCTGTAGAACTTTCACCCTACCAATGTTGCCATGACTAAAAGCAATAACAGCATCACTGAGCCATCACTTTTGTGTGTTCATCCAACAAAAACATTTTTAATAAGCGAGTCCCTATAAGATTATTGAACGGATCATTGGGATTTTGAGTCTGTCCATGCAGACACTTCTTCAGTAATTTAGTATTTGCCAGGTCTCTGTAAATAGGTTTTATGATATTCATGACTGCTGCTGGTATGGAATGTTTGTGGCTGTATGACCTGTTTAAGTACTGGGCATTGCGGAAATTGCACCATGGATCAGTTCCAGAAGGGTGAAGGTGGTGTATTGGTTTTTCGCTAGTTGACAGTCTGTCGAAGAAGGTAGCCCATACCACCGGCTTCATTTTCAACAAATCCTCAGTATTATTTCTAATTGCCACCCCATAATACTGCTCTAGTTCATCAATCATTTTGTCTGTCAGCCTGCCTCTTATGGTTTCACCACCAGAAAGTTGCTTGTCTCTCAAACTTGAAACAAACTTCCTCAGCCTGGTGCCCATCCTCTTCCGGACATGACAAACACATTCCAGTCTTGTGATAATCTTGTCACCATAGGGCTGAGTCGCCATTACACCTTTATATGCTTTTGAGTCTCCATCATCAAATAACTTAGTGTAACACACCCACCTTTCGTTCACAGATCGACTAAAAATTTCAGTGGCTGCAGAGGCCTCCATACCACCACTTGTTATTTCATAATTTATGTCGTAAATATGCACTTCTTCATTCTCTGATGTACACTTATAACAATGTTTTGTTAAAATCTGGAAATCTATTGCCTTTCCGGTATCCACACTGGTCACTGTAGCAACAGAATGTTTCCCTTTATTCGAAAATCTATGACCATGAATCCCACGTTTCTTAAAAACACTTCGTTTTGGTATCATACTTTACTTTTTGAGAGATTTACCAATCTATTCGTCACTTTTCTTCGGAAAAACATTAACACTTCGACATACAACGCGTGTTGTACTACGAAATGATACGGTATTGTTTCTGACAGTGCTACGAATACAAACACGTAACTGAACCTTTATAACACAGATCCACAGCCTTATGTATAAAGAATTACCGATTTTAATAGATCTTGAAATAATGCACTTAGAAATGTTAACATTCTCAACTGGTGTAGATTATAGTTTAAAAAATAAAATACTTCCAATGTAAGTTTACAAGTGATATACGTTTCATTTTATTCGGAAAATTGCAAAATCCGAATATGTGGAAAAAAAATCCCGTTCTAACTCCCCTTAAGTGAGTATACAGGAGCAGTATTTAAACTGTGGCAAACACAACTAATTTTTGACGTAACTTCAGTAATAATATTAAATAAAGTATTTACAAGTTTAAGTACAACGTATTTAGCACATGCACGTAATAAAAAGTCCTTGGACAGTGTTATAGCGTTTTCTAGACGTTCTCAAACATTAATTCTGTTCAATATTTACTTAACGAGCACCCAAAATAGACTTACGTAAGAGGCTTATGTGGGTACATGTCCGTTGTCAGAAACGTCGAGATCAAATGTAAAACACAGGTTCTATTTTACAATAGCGTATTATACTAATGCTCTGAAATCAACTTGACTAAAAGGCAAGAACAGAGATTTAGATCCACAGCCTAATGGCTTGTGGAATTAGGCCCTTATTAAGCATGGCGGCGATCACCTGAACCATACTTATCTCGACGAACTTTCACTATCTTGGTTTGTTCCTCCGTTGACATTATGTTACTTCTTTTTTCCTTTTTAATATAATCTGTTACGATCTTGTAGAAACAAGTGGAAGGAAAATATTTTGTGCGTTCTTGCACAGATGAGATTAAGTTAGTAATGTTTTATTGATATTCCTGAAGCCTATACCTGCAGTGAGGCGTCTTATCTACCCACTTTTTCCAAAAAGTAACGCGTGTTCAATCAAAAGAAATACAGAACGAACAAAATATCTCGCAATGATTGCCAAGAAGCGAAACCGTATTGTTAGATTTTGTTGATAACCACCATCCCATTAACGATGATATAATTCCCAATGCATTCCATTATATATGGTACTGCATCGAAATTGCTGTGTTTCAATTTATCGCAATCTATTACGTTGCGGCCAAGAGGTGTATATTTAAATTTTTCTAGTTTTTCTGTTTTTTATTGTTTGAAACAGGAATGGTTCTGACGAGCGTTCCAGTGTCCACCTACTTTAAGGAGATGCTAGTCGGAAACACCTTATTATACCCTACAACACACCACAGATAGTCAGATAAGACTTAATGTAGGATGTTAATTTGAAATTATTACATTTCGCTCATCTTTACACTGTGGTTGTACAAGAGCTGGACAAGAATGAGGAAAACGAAAAACACAACACATTACAATGATTGACATGCTGTAGGGAAACAGTAGGCATTCACAACAGCTTCTAGGAGTCTTGTTATTGATAATTACAGGTCCAGTACGCTTTTCAGGGGAATCTTGTACAATTCTGTCTGCAAGTTCAGAAAACGATGATGCTGGTGAATGCTCCTCAGCTTCCCACAGTAGACCACAAGCCCTTAATAATTCTGAGATCTGGTAACCGTGGTGGCAAGAGGAAATGTGCAATTCACTATCGTGCACACAAAACCAATCCTGGACGATGCGAGCTGTGTGAATAGAGGCCCTGACGTCTTGGAACAGAGCATCACCAACGCAGGACAAACACTGTACCGTGGGACGTACCTGATTAGCAAAATCGATCACATAATCTGTGGGAGTACTGCGACCTGCAGAGTAACCATCGGATCAACGATATAGTACGATACGGCTAGTCCAAATCATCACCGAACCTTCGCCATGTACGTCTCCTGGGACTTCAAATGGTTCAAATGGCTCTAAGCACCATGCGACTTAACTTCTGAGGTCATCAGTCCCCTAGGACTTAGAACTACTTAAACCTAACTAACCTAAGGAAATCACATACATCCACGCCAGAGGCAGGATTCGAACCTGCAACCATAGAACCAGCCCGGTTCCGGACTGAAGCGCCTGGAAACGCTCGGCCACACTGGGTGGCTCCTGGGATTTCAACTCGGCCATAAGTTAGAAGGTGTAAAACATGACACCTCTAACCAAATGACTTTCTTCCATTGCTCAATAATATACGTTTTCTTGGCTTCGCCACCACATTTTTCGTGTTACAGGAATTTTCGTCACTTATCAGTGGTCTTGGGATTCCAGCTCGCCCTGGAGCTCCCTTCGTGTTCTTTGATGCTGACAGGGATCGCTGGTGCGACATTCAGTTCTGCAGTGAACTTTGCAGTTATCGTCCTCTTTATTTTTCGTGACAGTCCTCTTCACTGAGCATTTATCACCATCAGACACTTCCGTTCACGTTGTGGCTTAGCCGATGATGTTTTACCGCTTCCCTGTATGCGGTAAAAATCTTCGATAAGGTGCATCTTGAAACACGAGACACTTTACCCTCCTTTCGTTACGGGACAGTCTGATTTTCAGTCGCCTAATTTGCCCCACATTGGCTATACACGCTGTTTACGTATTTATACCCCAATCCAACGTCACGTGGGTTGAGACTAGAATAACGAAAATCACCACATTTCTAAAATATTGCAGAATAACATGACGGTATTATTTCTCTGACTGGCAGTGCTACATTTCATCAAATTATTGATTTCTAATGACGCTTTGTAATCCAAGAATTCTACTAAAACACTGTTGTGACAATCCTATGGAAAGGAGCTTATACGATAAGAATACCCGACAGAACTTATGGTGTCGTGCATCACTTAGCTACCGAAGCTGTAGGAATTTCATCCTCTCTATACTACACAGCCCTATAGATTGAACTGACCTACAATCGACCTGACACTTAGAGCGATACACGCAGCCAACTCAAATACCATAATGAGCTACATCATTATAACGTATCCATGTTATTAATTATGGAGGCATGGATATGCAGAAAATAAATACCTATTTAAGGGCCGAAATAAAGATCACTTAACCTGTAGTTAGTGCGATGACTTCAAACATGATTTCAGGTACTAGCTCTGGAGGTATCACTGGGATCATTTCGAGTCTTGATGCGCTATAGCTATAGCCATGACAGTCTTGAGTACTGTCGGCTTCTCGTGCCACTATCTTCGTCTTTATGAAACATTCTTAATTTTCATTATCACCTCATTCATTTTCTTGAAAATTATCTCTTTAGAATCGTTATTTAAATTCACCTCTGTTAATACCTGACTGGATCCTAGACTATAGTAAATATTTTTAACGTTATATCAAATCCCTTACAAATGATAAAAAGCTAACTTTACGACTATTATTGAGATTCTACGACCTGGAACTACATTAGTCGACCACAATATTGTTGCACCTGGTACTAAGGCCGCTTCGGTCACGTCATCGTGTGCTTTTATCGTGATATTTCGCGAGGACACGCTGATGTTATACTTCATAGTAAATGCAAAACTGTCTTGAAAACTTTCATAGTGTTATGCGCTTTTCCTTATGCAGCAATGTACTTCATCTACATCTACATCTACATCTACATACATACTCCGCTATCCACCATACGGTGCGTGACGGAGGGTACCTCGTACCACAAGTAGCATCTTCTCTCCATGTTCCACTCCCAAACAGAACGAGGGAAAAATGACTGCCTATATGCCTCTGTATGAGCCCGAATCTCTCTTATCTTTTCTTTGTGGTCTTTCCGCGGAAATAAGTTGCCGGCAGTAAAACTAAACTGCAGTCAGCCTCAAATGCTCGTGCTCTACATTTCCTCATTAGCGATTCACGAAAAGAACGCCTCTTTTCCTCTAGAGACCCCACACGAGTTCCTGAAGCATTTCCCTAACACTCGCGTGATGTTCAAACCTACCAGTAACAAATCTAGTAGCCCGTCTCTGAATTGATTCTATGTCCTCCCTCAATCCGACCTGATAGGGATACCAAACGCTCGAGCAGTACTCAAGAATAGGTCGTATTAGTGTTTTATAAGAGGTCTCCTTTACAGATGAACCACATCTTCCCAAAACTCTACGACTTAGCCGAAAACGACTAGCCGCCTTCCCCACAACTGCTATTACATGCTTGTCCCACTTCATATCGCTCTGCAATGTTACGCCCAAATATTTAATTGATGTGACTGTGTCAAGCGCTACACTGCTAATGGAGTACTCAAACATTACGGGATTCTTTATCCTATTCATCTGTATCAGTTTACATTTATCTTTATTAAGAGTTAGCTGCTTTTCTTTACATCAATCACAAATCCTGTCCAAGTCATCTGGTATCCTCCTACTGTCACTCAACGACGACACCTTCCCGTACACCACAGCATCATCAGCAAACAGCCACACATTGCTATCCACCCTATCTAAAAGATCATTTATGTAGATAGGAAACAACATCGGACCTACCACACTTCCCTGGGGCACTCCAGAAGATACGCTCCCCTCCGATGAACACTCGCCATCGAGGACAACGTACTGGGTTCTATTACTTAAGAAGTCTTCGAGCGACTCACATATTTGGGAACCAATCCCATATGCTCGTACCTTAGTTAGGAGTCTGCAGTGGGGCACCAAGTCAGACGCTTTACGAAAGTCAAGGAATATGGCATCCGTCTGATACCCTTCATCCGTGGTTCACAAGATATCATGTGAAAAAAAGACGAGTTGCGTTTCGCAGGACCGTTGCTTCTTTAGTGTTTACATCATTCGGAATTTCCGATGACGAACTCGCGAGGCCACGACCTGTAATATTATGGTTGGGTAATACGTGAACAACCTCTGAGTCAGTCTCGTCTTTCACTACAGCCAGTTCTGCGTGGCTGACTGTTTTTGTCTACGCTTTAATTTCTTAAACGACAATATTGTAATAACCAGGGACGATACAATTACCTAGCAGCTTTTTTTTTTGACGTCATCACTCTTCTGACTGGGTTGATGCGGCCCCCCACGAATTCCAATCCTGTGCCAACCTCCTCATCTCAGAGTAGTATTTGCAACCTACCACGTCAATTATTTTCTGGACGTATTCCCATCTCTGTATTCCTCTATAGTTTTTGCCCTCTGCAGTTCCCTCTAGTAGCATGGAAGTTATACTCTGATGATCCTACCATCCTGTCCCTTCTCCTTAACAGTGTTTCCCACATATTCCTTTCCTCTTCGATTCTGGGCAGAAACTCCTAATTGTTTACCCTATCAGTCCACCTAACTTTCAACATTCGTCTCTAGCACCACATATGAAACCCTTCTATTCACTTCTGTCCCGGTTTTCCCACACTCCACGTTTCGTGCCATACAATGCTACGCTCCAGATGTACATTCTCAAAAATTTCTTCCTCAAATAAGGCCTACGTTTGATACTAGTAGAATTCTCTTGGCTAGGTACGGCCTTTTTGCCAGTGCTAGTCTGCGTTTGATGTCGTCCTTGCTCCATTCGTCGTTGGCTGTTTTGGTGCCTAGGTAACAGCATTACTTAACTTCATCCGCTTCGTGACTGTTAATCCTGTTATTAAGTTTCTCGCTCTTCTCATTTCTGCTCCTTCTCATTACTTTCGTCTTTCGTAGATTTATCTCGGTCCATATTCTGTGCTCATTAGATTCTTCATTCCATTCAGAATACCATGCAACTCTTCTTCACTTTCACTCAATGTCGTTAGCGAACTGTATCATTGATATCCTTTCACCCTGAATTTTAATTCCATTCCTGAAGCTTTCTCTTATTTCCATCATTGCTTCTTCGATGTACAGATTGAACAGTAGGAGGTAAAGACTACATCCCTGTCTTACACCCTCTTTAATCCGAGCGCTCCTCCCTTGGTCGTCCACTCTTCTTATTACCCGTCTCTCCCTATAGCTTACCCCTATTTTTCTTAGAATTTCCAATATCTTGCCTCATTTTACGTTGTCGAAAGCTATTTCCGGGTAAACAAATCCTACGAACCTCTCTTGATTTTTCTTTAGTCTTGCTTCCATTATCAACCGCAACGTGAAAATTGCCTCTTGGATGCATTTACCTTTTTTTCACGTCAGACTGGTCGTCATTTACCACATCTTCGATTTTCTTTTACGTTCTTCTGTGTAATGTCCTTGTTAGAAAATTTTATGCATCAGCTGTTAAGCTGACTGTGCGATAATTTTCGCTCTTGACAGCACTGGAGTCTTTGGAATTGTGCGGGTGATATTTTTCCGAAAGTCAGCTGGTAAATCGCCTGACTCATACAGTCTACACACCAACGTCAATAGTCTTTTTTGTCCCACTCGCTCACAGTGCATTTAGCAGTAGAATTGCCATTGAGTTCTTAACGTTACCAGCCTTGCTTTTAATTTCACCGAAGGCGGATTTGACTTTCCTGTATGCTGAGTCACTTCTTTCGACAGTAATTTCTTTTTTGATTTCTTCACATCAGCCATTTCGTCTTTGCTTCCCTGCTCTTCCTGTTTATTTCTTTCCTCAGCGACTTATACAGGGTGTTACAAAAATGTACGGCCAAACTTTCACGAAACATTCCTCACACACAAAGACAGAAACTATGTTATGTGGACATGGGTCCGGAAACGCTTACCTTCCATGTTAGAGCTCATTTTATTACTTCTCTTCAAATCACATTAATCATGGAATGGAAACACACAGCAACAGAACGTACCAGCGTGACTTCAAACACTTTGTTACAGGAAATGTTCTTCAAAATGTCCTCCGTTAGCCGAGGGTACATGCATCCACCCTCCGTCGCATGGAATCCCTGATGCGCTGATTCAGCCCTGGAGAATGGCGTATTGTATCACAGCCGTCCACAATATGAGCACGAAGAGTCTCTAAATTTGTTACCGGGTTGCGTAGGCAAGAGCTTTCAAATGCCCCCATAAATGCAAATCAAGAGGGTTGAGGTCAGGAGAGCGTGGAGGCCATGGAATTGGTCCGCCTCTACCAATCCATCGGTCACCGAATCTGTTGTTGAGAAGCGTACGAATACTTCGACTGAAATTTGCAGGAGCTCCATCGTGCATGACACACATGTTGTGTCGTACTTGTAAAGGCACATGCTCTAGCAGCACAGGTAGAGTATCCCGTATGAAATCATGATAACGTGCTCCATTGCGCGTGGGTGGAAGAACATGGGGCCATATCAAGACATCACCAGCAATGCCTGCCCAAACGTTCACAGAAAATCTGTGTTGATGACGTGATTGCACAATTGCGTACGGATTCTCGTCAGCCCACACATGTTGATTGTCAAAATTTACAATTTGATCACGTTGGAATGAAGCTTCATCCATAAAGACAACATTTGCACTGAAATGAGGATTGACACATTGTTGGATGAACCATTCGCAGAAGTGTACCCGTGGAGGCCAATCAGCTGCTGATAGTGCCTGCACAGGCTGTACATGGTACGGAAACAACTGTTTCTCCCGTAGCACTCTCCATAAAGTGACGTGGTCAGCGTTACCTTGTACAGCAGCAACTTCTCTGACGCTGACATTAGGGTTATCGTCAACTTCACGAAGAATTGCCTCGTCCATTGCAGGTGTCCTCGTCGTTCTAGGTCTTCTCCAGTCGCGAGTCATAGGCTGGAATGTTCCGTGCTCCCTAAGACGCCGATCAATTGCTTCGAACGTCTTCCTGTCGGGACACCTTCGTTCTGGAAGTCTGTCTCGATACAAACGTACCACGCCACGGCTATTGCCCCGTGCTAATCCATACATCAAATGGGTATCTACCAACTCCGCATTTGTAAGCATTGCACTGACTGCAAAACAACGTTCGCGATGCTACGTACTGATGTGCTTGATGCTAGTACTGTAGAGCAATGAGTCGTATGTCAACACAAGCACCGAAGTCAACATTACCTTCCTTCAATTGGGCCAACTGGCGGTGAATCGAGGAAGTACAGTACATACTGACGAAACTGAAATGAGATGTAACATGGAAATTAAGCGTTTCCGGATACATGTCCACATAACATCTTTTCTTTTTTGTGTGTGCGGAATGTTTCCTGAAACTTTGGCCGTACCTTTTTGTAACACCCTGTACTTCTCTATTTCTGAATTTCCTGGCACTTTATTATAAACAGACAAACATCGAATCAAGAGAGGGGGGAATCAGTTGCACCGAAATGCTTAGGTTACTGAATGAAGCGCTTGGAGATATGTAAATCGTCTTATCTTTCCAGCGAACACTTGTGTGTGTGTGTGTGTGTGTGTGTGTGTGTGTGTGTGTGTGTGCTATGCTAACTTATGACGCCATTTCGATCTCATGGTTATAATTGTTACAAAACAGGTAATAAAACATTAAACTTTGTTGTAATTGACAAACAAGCAATTGACATACGACTGATAACTTAATTTTTTAGTGGCAAGATTCCACCCTCGGCAATTTGTTTGAACGCGAAAATGAATCACTGTTCTGCCACTTTGTTTGATGACTATACTGCCAAAACACGACAAAACTTGATATTTTACCCACCATTCCCCAGTACTCAGAACCATCAAGAAATCAGTGTTATAAATACCGTTCTACTGTGTTTTAAATTAACAGAAGTATTTAAATTTTTCGGGCGTATGACGTTCACTAGCTCTTGCGTCGAAGAAGCCCTCTGATCACCAAATCCTCGCTGTTCCGCCGTTATGGTCGACGAAGGTGGGGCTCTACCCTTGAATTGGCTGACCGCGGCCTTAACATCACGTAATGGGGCCATTCGCTGCTTTCTTGCCATAAAACTGCTGCACACTTTGCTTACGCGAACAAAGGATCCGCGCCATAAGCGAAATGCTTTGAAGAAGCATTTCTCGGCTGGAAGGGGCTGCAGGGAAAGATCTCTTTGAAGTCCTCGTTATGTACTCAGTCGTGACTAAGCCTCTTCTCATTGTGTTTTTATCACGCCAGATGCAAAACTCTGCACTAGCCTAGATGATTAGCTAGTGAGCTGCTACCAAGGATAGAGACAAAGCACATACTTCTGGCCGTCAAAGGATTGAAAACTAGATAAAAACATCCTTCCGCGTAATCCAGAAAAGCTTCTATTTTCTTCTTATCTTCTTATCCCACTGTACAGGCTTCACTACCATACAATGTTGTGCTCCGAAGGTACATAGTGATTTCTATTTTTTAGACCAGTTGATATCTTCTGACCAGGAATGGCCCCTTTGCTTGTGTTAGTCTGCTTTTTACGCCATCCTTGCTTCATCTTTCTTCGGTGATTTTGCTTGGAAGATAGCAGATTTCCAGAGTTCCTCGTTGTCTTCATTTCTGCTACTTCTTACTTTCTTCTTCCTTCCATTTAATCTTAACTTGAATTCTGTACTCATTAGATATCATTCCATTCAACTGATTCTTTAATTCTTTCTCTCCCTTACGAAGGCTGCAATATCATCAACGAATCTTATCATTGCTATTCTTTGACCTTGAATTTTAATCACACTCCTGAACCGTTATTTCATTTCCGTCAGTACTTAAACGATGTATAGATTAAGCGCACCCCTTAGAACCATCTTAATGTGAGTACTTCGTTCTATCTCTTCCAGAGTTATTATTTTCTCTTGGTTCATGTACACACTGCACACGAGCCGTCTTTCCTTATAAGTTACATTTTTTCTCAGAATTTCGGACATGTTGAAGTTTTTTACATTATCGAACGCTTTTTCCATGTCATCAAGTCCTGTGAAAATGTCATGATTTTTCTTCAGTCTTGCCTCCATTATTATACGCAACGGCAGGACTGACTTTACGGTGCCCCTACGTTTCCTAGAGCCAAACCGAATGCCATCTGACAGTTACTCAGTTCCATTTCCGTTTCTTCTGAATATTATTCTTTTTGACGGCTTGGATGCGTACACTTTCATACTGATAGCTCTCCCAGTTCTATGCTCTTGTTACCTTATGAATTCAGTGGACGGTATTTTTCGGAAGTCTGTTCGTCTGTCACTAGTCACCAAAATTCTGCACACCAGCTTGAATAGCCGTTGGGTTATCCTTTCACCTATAACTTCAAAAATTCCTATGGAATGTTATCTGTCCCTTCTGTTTCATTTGATCTCATGTATTCCAGAGCTGCTTTCACTTCTGGTTGTAGTAAATAAATCCCTTCCATTTCGACGACAACGTTGCATTCGAATACGTGCTTATATTTACATATTTACTGGAACGCCATATGGTGTACAGTGACGGAAAATAAAATCGCATCACCAAGAAAAAGGCCGGCCTGGGTGGCCGAGTGGTTGTAGACGCTACAGTCTGGAACCGCGCAACGGCTACGGTTGCAGGTTCGAATCCTGCCTCGGTCATGGATGTGTGTAATGTCCTTAAGTTAGTTAGATTTCAGTAGTTCTAAGTGCTAGGGGGCTGATGACCTCAGATGTTAAGTCCCATAGTGCTCAGAGCCATTTGAATCATTTTTTGAACCAAGAAGAAGTTATGCGTCAAAAACTAAAGTTCATAGGTGTGTTTCTACACCTGAAAGATGACGTTTATGCCAATTACTCGCCGGTCGCGCGAGGGCAGCACTATGATGCGTATGAGGTTTGCGTTAAGTAAACGCTGTAAAGGTCGTTGACGTTTGTTACATTTGAGATCGGAAGTGGGGAGTTGATGTTAATCACGAAATTCTTTCGGGTGACTAAGACGCCATTATCAACACTTCATTCAGTTTGAAAGAGGTCATGTAATACGGCTACGGGAAGCTGGATGTTCCTTCTGCGATACTTCAGGGAGACTTGAAACGAGTGTAGCCACTGTACATGACTGCTGGCGGCGGTGCTCTCGAGAGTATACAGTAGCGATAAGACAGGCCTCGGTGTGGCCACGTAGCAATACCGAGAGGGAAGACCGTTATCATCAGCGTATGGTTCTGACACATCGCACTGAATCTGCAGGAGCAGTTTTAGTAGCAGTTGGCATCAGAGATACACAGTGAACTGTTACAAATCGGTTACTTCAGGGACGATTCCGAGCCAGACCCCCTGTAGCATGTATTCCACGGACACCAAACCACTGCCATTTGAGACTTCAGTGATGTCAAGAGAGAGCTCATTGGAGGGCAGGCTGGAGATCTGTTGTATTTTCTGATGAAAGATAGTTTTGCCTCAGTGCCAGTGATGGCCGAGTGTTGGTAGGAAGGTGGCCAATTGAGGGCCTGTAAACAACTGGTCAGTGTACTAGACACACTGGACGTACATCCGAAGTGATGGTCTGGGGTGCGATTTCGCAGGGTAGCAGGGACACTATCGTGGTTATCCCAAGCACCCTGACTGCAAATTTGTACGCCAGTTTGGTGATTCGGCCTGTTGTGCTACCATTCCGCAACAGAATTTTAGGCCGCGTTTTTCAACACTATGACGCTCGACCTCATACCGCTATTGAAACACAGCATTGTGCATTGAACGTTCTGGCAGTTACAGCTGTTGTCAAAGTACCAGCATTTCACATTATCAATGGCTTTCCCAGCGCTTGCAGTGTTAATCACTTAAATACGTGACCTAGACTAATGTATTCTGGAAAGCTGTGAGCTTGCAGTGTTAATCAGTTAAATACGTAACCTAGACTAATGAATTCCGGAAAGCTTTTTACTGCACAGTTATTGCCTTTTGATGTTGCGGTTTTGTGCCCATCTGTTTTCCAAAGAAATCTGTGAATAGCTTTCGGAGATTTAAGATTTTGTAGAAACGAACATTTACATTTATGTATAAATGTTCTTTGAAATTATTACACAACATTGATTAGAATACGTGTTTAGACATACGTACCTTTGAGATGTATGAATAAATGTGTGATATGTAAAGGATATATAAAGGGAAAAAGGGAACAAAAACCTCGGAATGTTCTTGACCGATTTATTTCAAATTTTTTCTCGTTAATAAACCTTTGGATAAATAGGGCTTACAAATACATGTAAAAATACATAGTAGTGAAAGGTTGCTAGTAATAATCTCGAAAAATGTGATCTTATTTATCTAAAATTTTACCGCATACTATACCAAATGCTCACACTAACAAATGCAGTACAGTTTAAAATATGATGCACATGCTTTCTTTTAAAACAGATTGCGAGTAACAAAATGCTCTGCTGTAAAAATGTTTGGTTTTGTTTTGATTCTCACAATCTGTTTTAACTATGATAGAAGGGTATTTAAATCTCCGTTTTACATTCTTTCTCATTACATACACTCCTGGAAATTGAAATACGAACACCGTGAATTCATTGTCCCAGGAAGGGGAAACTTTATTGACACATTCCTGGGGTCTGATACACACTGATCACACTGACAGAACCACAGGCACATAGACACAGGCAACAGAGCATGCACAATGTAGGCACTAGTACAGTGTATATCCACCTTTCGCAGCAATGCAGGCTGCTATTCTCCCATGGAGACGATCGTAGAGATGCTGGATGTAGTGCTGTGGAACGCCTTGCCATGCCATTTCCACCTGGCGCCTCAGTTGGACCAGCGTTCGTGCTGGACGTGCAGACCGCGTGAGACGACGCTTCATCCAGTCCCAAACATGCTCAATGGGGGACAGATCCGGAGATCTTGCTTGCCAGGGTAGTTGACTTACACCTTCTAGAGCACGTTGGGTGGCACGGGATACATGCGGACGTGCATTGTCCTGTTGGAACAGCAAGTTCCCTTGCCGGTCTAGGAATGGTAGAACGATGGGTTAGATGACGGTTTGGATGTACCGTGCACTATTCAGTGTCCCCTCGACGATCACCAGAGGTGTACGGCCAGTGTAGGAGATCGCTCCCCACATCATGATGCCGGGTGTTGGCCCTGTGTGCCTCGGTCGTATGCAGTCGTGATTGTGGCGCTCACCTGCACGGCGCCAAACACGCATACGACCATCATTGGCACCAAGGCAGAAGCGACTCTCATCGCTGAAGACGACACGTCTCCATTCGTCCCTCTATTCACGCCTGTCGCGACACCACTGGAGGCGGGCTGCACGATGTTGGGGCGTGAGCGGAAGACGGCCTAACGGTGTGCGGGACCGTAGCCCAGCTTCATGGAGACGGTTGCGAATGGTCTTCGCCGATACCCCAGGAGCAACAGTGTCCCTAATTTGCTGGGAAGTGGCGGTGCGGTTCCCTACGGCACTGCGTAGGATCCTACGGTCTTGGGGTGCATCCGTGCGTCGCTGCGGTCTGGTCCCAGGTCGACGGGCATGTGCACCTTCCGCCGACCACTGGCGACAACATCGATTTACTGTGGAGGCCTCACGCCCCACGTGTTGAGCAATTCGGCGGTACGTCCACCCGGCCTCCCGCATGCCCACTATACGCCCTCGCTCAAAGTCCGTCAACTGCACATACGGTTCACGTCCACGCTGTCGCGGCATGCTACCAGTGTTAAAGACTGCGATGGAGCTCCGTATGCCACGGCAAACTGGCTGACACTGACGGCGGCGGTGCACAAATGCTGCGCAGCTAGCGCCATTCGACGGCCAACACCGCGGTTCCTGGTGTGTCCGCTGTGCCGTGCGTGTGATCATTGCTTGTACAGCCCTCTCGCAGTGTCCGGAGCAAGTGTGGTGGGTCTGACACACCGGTGTCAATGTGTTCTTTTTTCCATTTCCAGGAGTGTATATTTTACCTACAAATTCTATATAAAGCAATGTGATGTTTTATTTTCTTACACTCCGACGGTTCTCTTTTGGACTTCTGAGTAGAATACCACAACAGAATATGAATTTGCAGTAACATAAGCAGGCTCAAGGTCAGACAGAAAAGTGGTGGGAGATGGTCAGAGGGACGAGAGGAATGGACATGAAGAGTGTGAAAGGGGAGATAGAAACGTAGATGAGCAGAAGGAAATGGGGACAGGGGGAGGTGAATATGAACAGGCAGGAGGGAGAGGTAGTGATGGACAGAGATCGAGGGAACTATAAGGAATGTAAAAGAGAGGAGAAGGAGGAGACGAATACAGAGTGCGAGAAGAAGGTTAGGATGCATACCAATACACATCTACTGGTATATTAGAAACAAGTGCTATCTCTTTTCTTTCTGACCAAACTGCGCCACAGCAATGGGTACAGCTAGCTTAAGTTAAATTTAATGTAATGGTTTATTATTGTTATAATGATAATTGTATCACATGCTTGAGTTCAAAGATTTGCAGACTGTTACACGTTTGCACGTTGAAATTTGTTCTGACATTATCTACGGAAGGCTTTGAAAAAAAAATTGAAATATATTTATTACTTGTTTTCATACACAGAAAATTCTTTTTAACTATATATTGTAGGTAACTGATGCCTGATTGTGGATCCCGAACTCCAAAGTAGTTTACTACTACTACTAGTTTAAATTACTAAATCTGTCTAAATCTTTCAGTAAATACATAAAAATCCCAGGTATTCCGTGATCATCATTCGAAGACGTATTTTATAACTGAAAACAGGACATACAAAAAAATTACGTAGAACCGTTAATGGCCATTACTAAATGGACTCTTCAGTGAACTGCACTGCACTTAAAATATACACATATCAGCCACTGACAGGAAGAGTTAGAAGTAGCGACCTCTCAACTAGTTGTTTTATTTTTGCCATCGGACGTATGCGTATGGCCTCTATTGGTCATTGGGCCATTACTCTGAGCATTTTGCTCAAAATAACACACAATGCTTCTAGCGAATGTAGCCTGTTACTTTAATATCACCTGTTCTACGTATTGGCGAATGGAGTATGACCAAAAGCTAACATAAGGTAGCCGACTTAAGCCATAATTACTCTACACGTTTCTGCTTTAGTAAATCTGAGTCACGCATTTATCATCCAATAAACTACGGCAAACCGTGTTTAGGGGTGATGGAATCGTTACAAAGTCGATGACACCAGTATCTTTAATGAAGACAAAATTTTCCCAAACCGTAGAACTACGAAATTATTCTGAATACCAGCACCAAAGAACAGTAGAAAATGAATGTGTGTGTTTGTGTGTGTGTGTGTGTGTGTGTGTGAGTGTGAGTGTGAGTGTGAGTGTGAGTGTATGTCTACACATTTACAGAGAGGAGGAATCTTATTGTCCACAGTGCATTGCCTTAAATACACAGCTTAATGACACGGTGCATGCTGATACAATCAGTGTCTCCGAACTATGCCTGTACTGTACGTAGAGAAAAAGACAGAGAGAGAGAGAGAGAGAGAGAGAGAGAGAGAGAGATAAGATTAAGGGAGAATACTAGTTTATAGACAAACTGTAGTAATTATGGACATGTATAAAATTGTGGAAAAGTGTCGGCATATTGATGTAAGCATACAGTACTTAAACAATAAACATTATTTATTCTGAAGTTAAAATGTTCTAGGTAGTTAGGCGGCGCCATATTTCCTCAAACAATCGACGTTTTGACGCCGGCTGGAGTGGCCATGCGGTTCTAGGCGCTACAGTCTGGAACCGCGTGACCGCTACGGTCGCAGGTTCGAATCCTGCCCCGGGCATGGATGTGTGTGATGTCCTTAGGTTAGCTAGATTTAAGTAGTTCTGAGTTCTAGGGGAGTGATAACCACAGCAGTTAAGTCCAATAGTCCTCAGAGCCATTTGAACCATTTTTTTGACGTTTTGACGCCTCTGCTGAGATCACCTTCAATAACTTCTTGTGCCCAGTCTACAGTGGACATCATAAGATGCTGAAGAAGATCAGAGCAGAGGGGTCGAAACGTTAATTGTTTGACGAAATATGACGCATTCTGGAAATATGACGCAGTTTGACAACCCACAACGTTTTTACTTCAGGAACAATGGCCACGAAAGCTTGCTGACTTACATCAATTCCATTAAACTCAATTAAGTAGGCAGTATGTTCTTAAACACATTAAATAAAAGTTAGGTCCACGATTTCTACTAATAAATGTAAATTTATTGCAACAAAACCACCACTGACAGAGTGAGAATGAGTGACGTATTTTGATAAACATAAATGTTTACGTATGCCAGCTGAACGTAATTGTATCTCTTGCTGCTCTTACTGAAGCGGTAGATATTATTATAAAAATACTGTGAAACAATTTTATTGACACTGGCACAAAACATGAAGTGGGTCCAACAAAAGAGGCAAACATTACAGAATAATTTCCGTACAGGTAATTTCTGACAATAACAATCGCAAAAAGGTAATCGTGACGCATCCATAGGACACTCATTCATCCAGATGTATTAAGAATATGTTACAACACGTAATCACATTACGCTAATCCAATATCTTTGACAGCATACGGTTTGCTTGTGGATAATAACTTGGAGCTGTGAATGGCATTTCTATAAACACGAGAAATATAAGAATAGTTGTTCCTGCTTTGTCAAAATGAGCTCGAGCTCCATTTATAGCGGTAAATTTTTGAGTTAGAAACCCGTGGAATCTACAGATACGATCAGATTATTGACGATAACGGGAGCAGTGATGTCTATTAGCACAGAGTCAAACAGCTCGTTTTTCAGTTGTGGTAGAGATCCTAAATACTGACTGGTGGTTTAATTTTCGATGAGTCACTCCAGTGTTTGCCTTGAGCGAGTTACATTAAATGATCATGGTCTTGATTACATTAAGATTTCACAGCCGTTCGATATCGTATTAAGTAACACCATCTTGGACAGTACTATTTCTTCTTGGGAGATTAGAATTCAAATGGCAGGGTGGAACTGTTATTTACGTCTATGAGCATTTCATAAATACGTTTATAGCTTTAGTATAAGGCTATGATTGGCAGCTTTTAAGATTAATTTGATAGTATGGGTTGCCTAATGTTAGTCAACTCCGCTACCTGATCAAAAGTATCAGGACACCTGTTAATGGACATTAATGTGGGGTGTCTCGACCCTTCCCTTTTCTTCATGTCTGTGCTGGAATGACTGCTCATTCTTCCTCTAACAGGCGGAGCCAAAGAAAGCAGTGCTGTACAACGCTCGAGTCTGGAGCGACATCGATGCCATAAACGAATCCATAGACGTGTAACTGGAGTCATGTCGTGACTTACGTCACTCCTTTTCAGGAATGTTATTGTCCACAATGCATTGCCTTAAATATACTGCTTAATGACACGGCACATGCTGATAAAATCAGTGTCTCCGAACTATGCCTGTACTGCACGCAGTACACTGTGCTACAGAATGTTTCCATTTCCCCCCGCGTTCAGAGTTTTCTTAAGCGTACTAAGGGGGTCACACCATAACCAAAAAACGAGCTGCCCTTCTTTGTACTTTTTCTATGTCATCCGTCAGTTCCACCTGCTGCGGATCCCACACTGCACAGCAAAACTTCAGAATAGAGCGGACAAGCGTGGTGTAAGCAGTCTCTTCAGTAGACCTGTTGCACCTTCTAATCGTTCTACCAATGAATCGCAGTCTTTGGTTTGCTCTACCCACAATATTATCTATATGATCGTTCCAATTTAGATTGTTTTTATTTGTAATCCCTAAGTACTGACTTGAATTTACAGTCTTCAGATTTGTCTGACTGCGCGAGTAATCGAAATTTAGCTGATTTCTTTTAGTACTCCTGTGAATAACTTCACACTTTTCGTTATTCAGGGTTAATTGCCACTTTTCGCACCATACAGATATCTTGTCTAAACCATTTTGCAAGTCATTTTGATCATCTGATGACTTTACAAAACGGTAAATGTCAGCATCATCTGCAAACAATCTAAGACGGCTACTCAGGTTGTCTCCTATGTCGTTAATATAGATTAGAAACCACAGAGGGCCTGTAACACTTCTTGGGGGAACGCCCGATATTACTTCTGTTTTAATCGATGACTTTCCGTCAATTACTACGAACTGTGACCATTATGACAGGAAATCACAAATCCAGTCGCACAACTGAGGCGATATTCCGTAGACACGCAGTTTCGTTAGAAGACGCTTGTGAGGAACAGTATCGAAAGCCTTCTGGAAATCTAAAAATATGAAATCAATTTGACATCCCCTGTCGATAGCACTTATTACTTCATGAGTGTAAAGAGCTAGTTGTGTTTCACAAGAACGACTTTTTCTGAAACCGTGCTGACTATGTGTCAATAAATCGTTTTCTTCGAGGTAAATCATAATGTTCGAATACAGTATATGTTCAAAAACCCTAATGCAAATCGACGTTAGTAAAAGACGCCCGTAATTCAGCGGATTACTCCTACTGCCCTTTTTGGGTATTGGTGTGACTTGACCAATTTTGCAGTCTTTAGGTACGGATCTTTCTGTAAGCGAGTGGTTGTATATAACTGCTAAATGTGGATCTATTTTATCAGCATACTCTGAGAGGAACCTGACTGGTATAGTATCTGGACCGGAGGCCTTACCTTTATTAACTGATTTAATTGCTTCGTTACTCCGGGGATATCTACTTCTGTGTTTTCTCATCTTGGCAGTTGTTCTTGATTGGAATTCAGAAATATTTACTTCGTCTTCTTAGGTGAAGGAGTTTCGGAAAACCGTGTTTATTAACTCTGCTTTAGTGGCACTGTCATCAGTGACTTCACAGTTGTTATCGCGAAATGAAGGTATTGCTTACGTCTTTCCACTGGTGTGCTTTATGTATGACCAGAATCTCTGAGTTTTCTGCCAGATTTCGAGATAGAATTTCGTTGTAGAAATTATTAAAAGCATCTCACATTGAAGTACGCGCCATATTTCGAACTTCCGTAAAACTTTGCAAATCTTGGAGATTTAGCGTTGTTTTAAATTTAGCAAGCTTTTTCGTTGCTTTTGCAGCAACGATCTGACCCGTTTTGTCTACAATGGGGGATGAGTACCATCACTTATTAATTTATGTGGTATATATCTCTCAATTGCTGTCGATAGTGTCTCTCTGAAAACATTCCACGACTTTTCTGCACTTACATGATCAGAACGGAAGAAGTGAAGACTGTCTCTTAAAAAGGCGTTGAGAGCATTTTTATCACCTTTTTTAAATAGATATACTTTGAGTTTCTTTTTTGATGGTTGTAACAGTTACGGTATTCAGCCTAGCAGCAACTGCCTTGCGGTCGCTAATCCCTGTATTCGTCACAATACTCTCTATTTGTCCGGGATTATTTGTTGCTGAAAGGTCAAGTATGCTTTCGCAAACATTTACGCTTCGAGTGGGCTAATGAACTAATAATTTTCTGAGAAACCATTCAGTACAACTTTGGATGACGTTTTATGGGTGCCGCCGGCTTTAAACACATAATTATTCCATGATATCGAGGGTATACTAAAGTCACCACTGACTACAATTGTATGAGCAGGGTACTTATTTACATCTACATCTACATCTACATCCGTACTCCGCAAGCCACCTGACGGTGTGTGGCGGAGGGTACCCTGAGTACCTCTATCGGTTCTCCCTTCTATTCCAGTCTCGTATTGTACGTGGAAAGAAGGATTGTCGGTATGCTTCTGTGTGGGCTCTAATCTCTCTGATTTTATCCTCATGGTCTCTTCGCGAGATATACGTAGGAGGGAGCAATATACTGCTTGACTCTTCGGTGAAGGTATGTTCTCGAAACTTTAACAAAAGCCCGTACCGAGCTACCGAGCGTCTCTCCTGCAGAGTCTTCCACTGGAGTTTATCTATCATCTCCGTAACGCTTTCGCAATTACTAAATGATCCTGTAACGAAGCGCGCTGCTCTCCGTTGGATCTTCTCTATCTCTTCTATCAACCCTACCTGGTGCGGATCCCACACTGCTGAGCAGTATTCAAGCATTGGGCGAACAAGCGTACTGTAACCTACTTCCTTTGTTGTCGGATTGCATTTCCTTAGGATTCTTCCAATGAATCTCAGTCTGGCATCTGCTTTACCGACGAGCAACTTTATATGATCATTCCATTTTAAATCACTCCTAATGCGTACTCCCAGATAATTTATGGAATTAACTGCTTCCATTTGCTGACCTGCTATTTTGTAGCTAAATGATAAGGGACCTATCTTTCTATGTATTCGCATCAGATTACACTTCGCTACATTGAGATTCAATTGCCATTCCGTGCACCATGCGTCAATTCGCTGCAGATCCTCCTGCATTTCAGTACAATTTTCCATTGTTGCAACCTCTCGATAGACCACAGCATCATCTGCAAAAAGCCTCAGTGAACTTCCGATGTCATCCACCAGGTCATTTATGTATATTGTGAATAGCAACGGTCCTATGACACTCCCCTGCGGCACACCTGAAATCACTCTTACTTGGGAAGACTTCTCTCCATTGAGAATGAGACTAGAGTTTTCTTTGAACTGTTGAGCAACTATATCTTTTGAGTCGGGGGATCGGGAAAACGACCGAATTAATAGTTTAGTCCGATTTTCAGGTATAACCTCCACCCATACTATTTTACACGAACTATCTACTTCAATTTCGCTACAAGGCAAACTACCCCTGACAGCAATAAATACTCTACCACCAACTGTATTTAATCTATCCTTTATGAACATTGTTAGAGCGTTTGAAAAAATTTCGGCTGCACTTATTTCCGGCTTTATCCAGCTCTCTGTACCTACAACTATTTGAGCTTCAATGCTTTCATTAGATGACATCCGATGACTTGAGAACTTTTAACATTGCAGCGCGTCATCAATCGTGAATAATTTAATGATTATAAAGAATGCGCCTATACTGCAAATAGAAACTGGATGTTGATCTAGGTTTCGGTGAAGGTAACCACACCTTCTTCGGAACACACTAAAACTACAAACTGCATAAAGAGGCATGGTCCAGCGTTAATACAGAACGCTGAAAACGGCAAAAGACTCGCATAAAATGTAAAAGAAACGGTACGTGTGTACCACGTCAATAGCTGTACTTAGCTCAAACGTCAGAAGCGTGCTTCCTCACCCCAGACAATGTTCAGTGGTCCGCAGGCTCTCAGATAAACTGAGGTGGTGCCGGCAGCAAGGCTGTGAGAACATCAGAAAGGAATGCGCATGCGAAAATTGAGAAATCTTCTTCTTCCATGCGATTGGCATAAAATGTGTTACGATAGTGATCCGATGACCGGGTCAAAGGCGCTATCCCACATATATAATTTCAGCCTTTCCACGTTTTATAGTTATATAAAATCATCCTCGGACATTTTGCATACACACGCATTAACCTAATTAACGTTAAGGAAATGAGGATGTTAGAAAACTTAAGGTATTTGCAATAACAGAAAAAAGTCGGCACATATAATAAGAGATTAAAGCAACATGCAGATACTACAGAAAGGGAGCTATCCTTATGCAATACATTCCCTAATTGGTACGGGATACGATGGAGCTAAGACCCGGAAGTAGCGGGCAGGTTCCTCAAACCGCAACCATGAATAAAGGTAATGATAATGATTATGTTGATGGTGATGAGGACCACAATGTGAGGTTCTCATTTTGTTGAATTGAGTGTGATGTAAGTGAGATTCCTTTGGATATTATAAAAAGTGTCATCGGTGCTGTGTCATGTATCACCAGACGTAGCTATCAGGACAGATCCTTGGGCAGACGTGCCTCATACTACTGAAACTAATTTCACCCCTGTCTAGAGTAACAGACAAACTACTTCCTGGAAAAAACTGAGGCCAAGACATTACGCAGGTAAGTGAGACAGTGATATTGGCGCAGAAAAGGAAGAGACTGTCGTGACCAGTTCGATGAAGATAATTTTCCATATAGAGCTGTACCCTCACTACTTACTTTCCCTAACGGCGTGTCAAGTGTCTACGAATTCAGGTGACTTTGTACTATGGCATATCCTACATCTATCTTCTCTGGTGTGATTATATACGATGTAAGGGGTACAATTGTAGATATCTTCATTAGTTACCGAGGACGGCGTACTGAACAACATTACATCAGAATTTACGTAATTTGCACACTACGTTTTTTTGTTGTTGGTTACTACCTTCAAGTAGATGTGGCAAGCGCAAGCCGTTAATGCTTTCCCGTGGGAAGAAGGTCTCATGTTGAAGCGTGGGCGTGTGAACGCAAAATAGTAGATGTATACTGACAATTATAGTCCACTTAGTGGTGCAGTCATGACCATACAGAAAAGACAGGTAGTAAATCAAGTGAGTGTTTTCTGGAAAACTGTTAGACGCAGAGGAAAAACAACCAAGACAATGATGTGTGTACATACTAAGACACCACATGTAAAAATATCTACACTTGTACCCATTACAACCCTTCAAGGTATTATAGAATTTTACCTCGGAAGATGAAAAGAGATATTAAAAAAAATTGAGAAAATATAATATCTTTGCTAGACAGAGTACAAGTAATAAATATGGCCATTTTCCGGGCTGGTAGATCAATAGGTGTGACGGAAGCAAGAGTCGTAGCTAGCAGTAAGAAATTCAGAGTGTAGGAGGAAATTGTTCAAATTAGAGTGAATTCACTCTTGCTGGAGTAACTTCAGATCACCGACACATTGGCTATTGTATAAATTTTTTTATGGCAAGTACAGTTTTAAAGAAATTCTGACCGTTTTACACCCCTATTTAATAACACATTACTGTGTAGACAGTAAAATGGAAATAGCGTTGTGATCCTTTACTCCTTCCGTTGTAAACGGCTCTATTATCCCTCCATTCCCTTGAACAAATCCTCTTTCCTGTCGTTCCCTTGCTCCATACTCTCTCTCTTTCTCTCTCTCCCTCCCTCTCTCTCTCTCTGAGATAATAAAATTCAACTGCATCGAAAGTAGCTACTGTGCGGTTTCTTAACAAAAAATTTGAAAGTGGTATATTTTATGTTTAGATTGGTAAATTCTTCTATTATTCACTTTCCTTCCAATTAGGCTATACCAAAAATGGTTCAAATGGCTCTGAGCACTATGGGACGTGACTCATGAGGTCATCAGTCCCAGAACTTAGAACTGCTAATACTAACTAACCTAAGGACATCACACAAATCCATGCCCGAGACAGGTTTTGAACCTGCGACCGTAGCGGTCGCGCGGATCCAGTCTTTAGTGCCTAGAACCGCTGGGCCACTCCGTCCAGCTAGGCCGTACCATAGTGTTTCATCAATGCTCTAAAATTTACTTCGCGTGATGGACTGTTTATTGCCCCCTTTCCGAGTTGGAAATATGAAGCTGCTGACGTGAGTTGTATCATTTGTGTTGTTTATTGTTTTTCTTAATTCTGCTTGGTTAAATTTAAAGGATTTGCGTTGGTTCGTGTAATTTCCCACGAGCAGTGCTTTTCATTGTGATGGCATACCACATGACGTATACCACGGTCAGAAACGGGACACATTCATTGTATCAACGAACTGCGAGAGTGTCGTTTTGTTTACGGGGAAGTCACGCATTTTGAAAGCTCCTCTCATGTCTTTGTGAGTGGGCTGGCTTCGGCAGTGATCTACGTGGACTGTCACAGGTGTAACATTCGGACATCAGTCGGAGGAGACGAGAACGTGGAGACAGATGAACCGAGACGAACCCTAAAACGCAAATTTACGATCTGCGCGTCCCCTGCCCCTCCCCGGCACACTCACGTGCGCATTTGGCTGATCAGCGTTAATTCAGGGCTCGCTCTCAATCACTGCGCGAGTGGACCGCCGCGTCACTCGACGGATACCGCTGGGTGGCCGAGGACTGCAAAGAGCGCACCCGCCCCACTGCGCGCGAATTAGCACCTATTTTCATTGGCCCGAATGGCGAAAACATCATTAAGAGTCGCGGCCAGGGGTGGGCGTTGGGGGTGTTTTAGGGGCGGCAATCAGCGGGAGTGTTTCCGTCATTGTGCGCCGGTAAACAGGACCATAGCTCTTGATTAGAGCCGCGGGATATAGTGGAGAGGTTGCGCGGCGGAATTACCCGCGCGGCGCTGCCTGGGGCCGCGCATACTAATCAGCGACCCGGGGCGCACCCACGCTGCTGTACTTTGCGCAGTGCTGCCACTCTTTCCCTCTGCTTTATGGTCTGCTACTGTGCAGTCACCACGGTTACACCTGCTGCTTTCTGCCACTTTGAATCTCTGACTTTCCTGCTACGTCATGACAAGCATTTACGTAGTGTTTCAGTTCCTCCGCTTTTGTTTTACAAACATCGAATAGGACACTTTCAGATCTGTGACGTCGTACCTTTAATACTACTTCTACGATGTAGAGTTTTCCTATATTTTTCTGTGTTGTAAATATTTCACCTTCGCTGTACTGGGACAAAGATGCGTGGGCGCTCTGCCCGAATAGTGGAGAAGATCCTCGACTCTGTGTTTTACGTAATCTGTGGTGTGCCTGGTGGCCACTCAGTGACGCAGCGTTAGAACATTTTTATTAGAGGACAGTAACGAGAAGTTAAGTTTTACAGGAGAGCTCATATTTGTGGATATGGGAGAAATTGTCCTGATTACTTTATTAAGGGGACGAAAACTAGATTGTAAACATATTTACTTGACTGTGTAGACGGAGAAGATTTATGGAGAAATTTTTAAAGGTAATCAGTGTACTCACAAGAATGAAATGTTTGTTTGTCTGAAATATTAATGGAAACAAATCTGCCGGCCGCTCGTGGCCGAGCGGTTCTAGGCGCTTCAGTCTGGAACCGCACGACCGCTACGGTCGCA
Organism: Schistocerca gregaria; assembly: GCF_023897955.1. Taxonomy (NCBI): domain Eukaryota; kingdom Metazoa; phylum Arthropoda; class Insecta; order Orthoptera; family Acrididae; genus Schistocerca; species Schistocerca gregaria. The sequence continues at coordinate 624,243,094 of NC_064923.1, forward strand.
GGTTCGAATCCTGGATTTGACATGGATGTGTGTGATGTCCTTATGTTAGTTAGGTTCAAGTAGTTCCAAGTTCTAGGGGACTGATGACATCAGATGTCAAGTCCCTTAGTGCTCAGAGCCATTTAAACTATTTAAAACAAATCTTGGTCCGTTAGATAACTAATAACATTCATGATTAATGTTAACTGATCTCTTTGTTTTCATTATGTAACAAATCACGCACTTAGTTTAAGTGTCTGTAATTTTTATAATGAGTAGACTCTTGTTACGATATACCGTCATTTTTTACACTAATCAGAGTTTTATTTTTCAAGAACCCCTTACTTGAAACCAAAATCCTCCTCCATTCTACTTACTAAATTTTTAAATATTTGGCTGTGTCAACATTGAATCTTACGCCACATACAGCCGCAGAATGTCCGTTACAAGCAAAAAAGAGTTTTGTAGTTAGTACATTATATTTCTTTAACTGTTGCATTTGCTGATTTCAACTTCATTTTGAGAACGTCACTACATCACACACAAAATAGCATGCTGAGCTAGAGGTAAGTTTCTTTCAGGGCAGATCTCAGTTCGCATTCTTGTGAGCAAACAGTACGTAGTCCGAATTTCCAGGTGTAGGTGGTAAGCAAGCGTATTAATTTATAGTGAATAGTGACAGTGACCTTAAACAGCTATTTTCTCCTGTGTTGGATTTGTGGATATTTCAGGTCAGATATTGTACTTCATCTTCCACAACTTTCGTAAGGTACTTCAGTGTTGAGTCACAGTTAAATAGTTTTCGCTGAGTACGTTGTTAGTTTCTTTTGTGATTAGTTTACCATTTCACTTAGACTACTGTTTTGCTTCACGACGCTGTTCGCAAGGGCAATACAAGGCCAGACAACAGTCATTATTGCTCAGCAGTTGAATAAGAGGTCTTAATGACAGGTTGCACGAGGAGAAAATTTTTAGAAAGAATTTCCAGGTTTTCATAATTAGATAAATTATATAGAAAGCTTACAACGAAACATGGCGAAGATTGTGTTACGTCTGCCTCAACGCGGAAATTGCGGCTAGGAGTTGCAGGCTTTCCTGTGGGTTCCTAAATAATTTAACACTAACGCAGATAATCAGCAGTTAATATGTGTGTGCGTGAACTCCTAAGGGACCAAACCGATGAGGTCATCGGCTCCTAGAGGTACACATTACTTAAACTGATTTATGCGAAGAATATCACACACACTCTTGCTCGAGGGAGGAGTCGAACCTCCGGCTGTAGGATCCACGCAATCCGTGACATGGCGCCTCAAACCGCGTGGACACTCCGCGCGGCCAGCAGTTAATAATGCTGTACTCATAGTATACTGTCATGAAAAGATATAAGATGAACTTCAGCAAAGGAATTATATTAGGCAAAGTGACACTAAAGGTATTGGTTGTGTTTTGTTAATTGGGCACAAATTGTTCATGGCAGTAATATAGTTGATGTAAAACGCAGCCTGTCTATACCATCAAAGGCGCTTCAACTTCATTTGGTGTCTAATGACCATAAGCCTAGTTTTGATCTTTGTCTGTCTAGAGGCCTCAGTGACTCCACAAAGTCAAGCTTCTAGTTAGCTTGTTTCATCTGTCGCAGAACTCATATACTCTTTTCGCTCAATATAACTGCGTGGATAAAAGATCTTTTATCCACGCAGTTATACGCAGAATTACGTTATTAACAACGTTACTTAGTACTGTTACGTATCGCTGATGTGAGCAATACTGTGTTGATGTGGATAGAAGGAAATGTTAGTGCAACCGGAGTGTACAGCAATTCATTGTTTTGAAAATAATTCATTTTCCGACACTAGTTTAAAACGAGATAACGGCTTTCTAAAGACATCAACCATCCTCAGATATAAAAGATAAATAAATATGCTTCGATACTAAAAGAGCTAATGTTCAGATTACTTCAAAATTAAGATACAGTAAACTAAGGTGATGCTATATAGTTGACATGCATCTCTAGCAAGTAGGTAGAATACGTAAAATAGTGTGATAGTACTGTTATAAATTTGCACCATTTAAATTTGAAATTTTTTGATCGTTACTTAAAATTTCATGCTGAACAAGATTTATCCTAGACATAAACATTACTCTTAAAATTAAACATTGAGCATATTCAGGGACTTCTGCGGTGCGGTTAATTTTACATCTGATCAGCAGGCTGCATCGAAGTCTTCTTTTCCTCCCGTGTGTTCATGTCCTTGTTGACATCGCTGTAGGTCACACCGCACGAGCAGGTGATCTCGACCCATCCTGTAGTCGCAGTTTTTATGTGCTTACCCAAACTGTAGGGTTTAAAATCGTAAAAAAATTTAAAATAGAGGTATTTTGTGAACTCATTGTTGTCGTTTAACAAGAGATCCGTGTCTTTTCGTCCAGCAACACGAATTTCTATTTCATGAATGGAGTCAAAATGTGTTCCACTAGTAGTTATTTACAGGATTAAAAAAATGTTAAAAATTTGAATGATGTAAGTTTGTAAGGGTTCTGTTATACCATTTTACCTAGTGCATTTACATGTTACAGTTGCATCACATCTCTGTCATAAAACACGGAAATTGCAGATTTTATAATGCAAGTTTACACGTTTTACTGACAAATGTATTTATATATCCTCTTTTAAAGTTTTTGTTAGAAATTTTGTAAATGAAATACGTTAGTAGCAAATAAGTAGGTAATAGCCGACCAGGGATTAACTTTCATGTACAGCAGCTACAGAGCGCGTAATCATTGAGAACTGTTTTTCTGCAGTAGAGGGTTCAACCACAACATATATTTTACGGTGTAACATTCTTTTACTGAAGTTTTAATTATGTGGTAATCTGCATAGCTAAGCTTTTAATTTTTACACTTCACTGTCTTTTAGATTTGAATAAGACCGATACTAGCAGAAACCGATCATTTCGCTTGAAACTAGCCTTATTGTGCCCAACAAGAAATTATTTTCTCTATATTGTTTCGCTTGTTTCCGTTAATGCAAAACGTTAGTTTCGGAAAATAATAACTTACACTTTTTCTCCACTCTGGATTACTAAGAGCTCATCCGTCGCTGATCAAAATTCGGTTGCCGTTGGGCATCAAGTTCCCTCTCAGTGGTAGCTCGGAAATTCTCTGATTACCATCATCGTGTACGTTTCCCACGTGTTCGTTCTTCTCTTATAGTGGCTCACGGTTACCTATCATAATTCTGTTCCCTATTGACCACAAATCCCTTCAAACAAATGGTAGCCTGGGATTTTTAGTTGGGAGAAACTCGTCTAGGCTTGTTCAGCTATCAGGTGCAAGGCTTTCAGTTCGAGTAACAATTTAGTGAGGATATTCGATTCAAGGGTCAGAAATTTGAAGAACTGCATGTTTGTCAGCAGCTGTTTAGGTAGCAGTGATCTTCAGAGGAAAGAAGAAAAGCAAATTACATTAGATAGATATGCAATTCAATCAATTAACTGCACGTCGTGTATTGTACTGCTTCTCCGTTTTTCTTCTTGTGGAAATGGTCACTACGACCGAAACCGGCAGAAAATAAATAAGGAATTTGTACAGATGATGGAAAACGTTCAATACTTCAAACTGCTTTTGGACATCACTTGTGAGACATGAGCACTGATTTGGATGAGATGAAATGTGGAGGACAACACGAACACCAAATTACCGAGCGAAGAATCTGTCCAATGCGGCCGGCCATCAGATCCAGGAAACTGGGATCTTGAGCAAGCGAACTAAATGAAAAATACCTACCACTTCAGGAGTTTATTGAACTGCACTCAGAACGCCGGGGACTGTGAGCGCGTTATTGCTTTCGTAAACTGCAACCGATGAGCATTCGTAATCGCTCTTGTCGTCTCTGTGCTAAAAGTGCACTTAATTTGCAATATTTGTATTAATTTACAGTTGACATCTTACTATGTCGTGTTCTCCGACGATCCAATGCGTCATCTGCAACGATATCATACTTAGGGCTCTTATCCTTCCTTTTTTGCCATTATCGTGTTAGAGGGTGGCCGAAAGCCTTTCCTGTAGCCCCTCTTTTAGCATCCCCCCCCCTCCCATAACATAGAATTATGTATCGCAGCCGTGTTCAGTGCCGCCAATTTGATCGTGGGCGAAAGTTTTCTAAATGTTTGCGAATCATGTAACTGATGCGGGACTTGGGTTTTAGCCCGGTATTTACTTTGGTGGATGTGGGAAACCGCCGAAAAACCACATCCAGGCTTGCCAGTCCACCGACTCGCGTCGGTAACCCGAGGGGGGGGGGGGGGGCGGATTCTATCCGGGGCCGGGCACAAGCACGAATCGCGAAAACGGAATGTTAACATGATGGGACTGTCCGGGAGTGGGGTGTAGTTTGGGGCGGCGTGGGAAGATATCGTAGCGTATTTGGCATTAAGTCCCATTAAATCGCTACTTGATTTTGTCTTAGAAATCAGTCGTATAAACTCGCTTGACAACGCGGCTATGCCTCTACGCATACAACCTTTTTGATTTCCTGTGGAAGTCGTATGCATTCCAAGTCTTTATTTCTCGAATACCGTAGGAACACTGTGCAGCTCCAAAGCTTAAATCACAAGGACGATCAGCTACCATTCGTCACGGTGGCGGTTTTTATTGTGATATGTTTGCCAACTTATTAGGTAACTGACGGATAGATTTTACGAAGCGAACAGGAGGAAAGTTGCTTTGGAAGTAAAGCAAAAATAAAAAGAAAGGGACACAGTCTATAAAAGGGAGTACGATATTGCTTCCAATTCGGGAGTTCTCAGCAAATATCGGAAGACGAACGCATGAGTTCGCGAGTTTATGCGACTCAGTAACAAAGAGTTCACTGAGCGCAGCGTTTAAGGGTGGGCCTAAGGGAGTAAAAACTGGCGTGATGTGCAGGACGGCGCGGGGTGGCTCCCAAGTTTCCGGCATTCCGACGCCGACCGCCTGCGTTTTACAAGTTGCGCTACGGCGAGGAATTTTACGTATTTCCTTAAAGGAAATAAAACTAGAACGGCTGAGGGTCCCGGCCGAACGGCAGTTTGAAGACCGTTTGCGTGCCCGGCAGACAAACCAGCGGAAGTCAATATCGGCGGGCGGCAGCAGTAGTGTGCCTTCCCCCCACCTCGCCCTTTCCTTCTACCACCCTCATCCCCCCTCCCATTCTCCCCACCAACCGCCTCCTTTCTCTAGATCGGACACGCGTGCGTGCGCCGGGCCTTACGGCTAACGGGCTGGCTCTCACGAGACGAGGAGCGTTTTATAGGCTTGTTTTCGAGGTAGATGTTCCTTTCTGGCGCCGACTTCTTTTCTCGGGTTGCAGTTCTCCTCCGCCTCGTTTCCCCCAAAAGGACAGTTGTGGTCCTGTCATTCGACGGTTACGGACTTTTCACTTTTGCGTTTTCTGTTTTCCAGTGCCGTCGCCAGAAGAAGTGGCCGTTCGTTACGCCGGTTCTGAACTGCTGCATAAAGATGCTTCCGTTTTTGGGGTTAATATACTCACTGCCGGCGGTAACCAAAATCAGTGACGGACGTACATGCTGGGTCTGAGTGCCCTAACCAGCTAATTACGCGAAATAAATAACTGTGCTCATAATGCAGCCAAGATGTAAAATAGTTATATTGTAATTTGTGGATGTCCAACGTAAACAAAATTATAAAAATATATTGAATTATGGTACGGTCTAAGAGCAGTAACAGCAGCTTGCTTTCAGTGGGGTGACTGTGAAAGTAGTCGTAGTAACAGATCTGTAACATATCTATTAAGCTTTTTACCCGGGTATGGCTTCGTCAGATAATATTAAAATTAATTCCAAGGGCATTCGTCACGTTGAAATTGGGGTAATATGATTCATTCAGTTCTGATGTTGCTTTCGATGTGACGTACGCTGATCGCATCAATTTTAACTTTGTTTATCAAATGGTTCAAATGGCTCTGAGCACTATGGGACTTAACGTCGAAGGTCATCAGTCCCCTAGACCTTAGAACTACTTAAACCTAACTAATCTAAGGACATCACACACATACATGCTCGAGGCAGGATTCAAACCTGAGATAACTAGGTTTATCCCCCTACCATTTATTTGACTACTGTCTGATGAAGCCCTACCCGGGCGAAACAATAAATGAATCACAAATCTGCAATCTCCGACCACAGTACTAGTATTTCCGGATATAGACATACCAGTAATTTTCGATGGAAGTGAGTTTCCTGTCCCTTATTTTTTCTAATTGCGTGTCACTTGTATAACTTTACAATAGGATCTTCAAATCTGTGGAATACGTCGAGTTGTGCCAACTTCGACTCCAAATTTTAAGTCTAACATAGGCTCCATAGGAAGAACCTATGCCATTCTAAACGTCGAATCGCATTCCTCAATTTTTCAGTAATCAAAATAGTTTGGCATGGCAGGTGATTGTCTATCATGTCACTAGGAAATTTTTATGATACTTGTCCCAACCATTTCAATCTAGACTTGTGTGCAAATGTTTGTACAAATGATGTCCGGCTAAAGGGATCCACGGTTTGATAAAACTAGCCCCAAAATTACTGCAAAATTGCTCCACGTCTGCGTGGTTGTCGCCAGCAATTACAAGGTCGTAGAAGGACAAGCAGAGGTGATCGTGAACACAGGAAACAATCCATCCCCAGAGAATCACATGAAGCTGAAAAGGTTCTAACAGTTTACTGAGCCGCAATGGGAAAAGGGTGGGGTGGTTTGAGTAAGGACTACATTAATAGTTTTAAGATCAGTCTAAACAGCACTTCGATCACTAACGACCATAAAAAATAATTATCCGGCTAAGAGCAGTCTTTATTCGTTTTATGTACTTTCTTTATTTGAAAAGAAACTTATTCAGCACTTCGAAATGAAATTTATTTCTTTATAAAAACTATTTAAGACTGTATCCCAACATATCTGTAATGATAATAAGATTCACGGTTTGAAATCTAAAAATCGACCCTTTATGCCAGTTTTTAGATATTAATCTCGCTTATGAAATTTCAATTGCATTTACCTTAGTTAAACTAATAATTAAATGCCTTCCTCGTCAGTGACACGCAAGGCACAGTTAACAAAACTAAAAATCTTAAACACTAAAAAGAGTTCCAAAAGTAACAAGTTCTAGTGATTAGACAGTTAACATGTTTTACAATTTGTAGAGGAAATAACGTCTAGTAGCTGATATTAACGCTCACAGAATCTAAATTTGTATATAACTATAAATGGGACATAGCTTCCCTTGTCGAGACCCAGCTGCTGCTTCGTCATATAACGTTTCTGTCGGTGTCCTGCGTCCGGCCACCTCAGTTCGAAGTTCCAAGAAATATAGCACAATGCTAGCTCTTCTACGTGAAACATCTGAGTATTAGAGACCATAACCAACAAAAACTTCTAGACACCAGTTAGCTCAGGCAAAATTCAATTTCTTTCACTTACTACTACCCCGACGGCAAGTAGCCTTATACTAGCCTTATTGACGAAAACCTGACACAAGTGAGCATCAACCAGTTCCGTAAATAATAACAATGCACGCTTCACAATTCCCTTTTGCAAAACACGTACTTGAGCAGCCACGTAGTCTTTGAGTAAAGAACTACACAGTCAACAGAGTAAAAGACTTAACCAAAAGGTTCAGAATTGTGATATCGAACCACCACAGAGTGATGTTCCACCAAAATGGTGCATATATAATATTGTCGAGTGTTAGTTCCTTTGGAAAACCTTTCGATAAACACAACTTCTGCATTTGCACTTCACTTATCTGGCCTCCTGTAACAGGTTGTACAGGGTGTAACGGAAATGTACGGCAAAAATTGCAGCACACATTCCTCACACACAGACAGAAATTATGTTAAATGAGCGAGGGTAAGGCAACGCTTTGTGTCTGTGTTACAGCTCATTTTCTCCAACGAGTTACACATTGTAAATAATCACAACCAGTACGTTTGGGAAGACGTCAATCCTCACGCAGCTGTTGAAGAAAGTCATCCACAAAGATTTCCTGTCGGCGTTTGGGCAGGTACTGTTGGTGACTGGCTGATAGGGCCTCACTTTTTCCCACCCAATATCAACGGACAGTTGATGTTACTTCATAGAGAATGTTCTACTTGATCTGCTAGCAGGTGTACCTTAGTTGTACGACAAAATATGTACTTCATACACGACGGAGCACCTCCTCATTTTAGAGTTAATATACGTCGGCTTCCAAATAACAGATTCGGTGACAGATGGATTAGTAGATGTGAAGCAATTGGCTGGCATCCACGCTCTGTGGACGTAAGCCAGTTGGAATTTCATTTGTTGGGGGCATTAGAAAGCTTTTATGTATCAAACCGCAGTACAAGATGTTCAGTCTCCGAGCCCGTGTTATGGAAGGCTGTGAATCCAAACGGAGTACTCCAGAAGTACATCGGCGCTTCCAAGATTCACTACGACGGCGGGTTGATGAATGTTTCAATTGGCACCGAGGGCATACTGAACTTCTCCTGTGAGAACGAGCTGCATGTGGTACAATGGGGCGTTCTGTTTGTGTATGTTTCCGCTAATTAATGAGTTGGAGAAAATGGAATGTAAAATGGACACAAAGCGTTTCCAGACACATGTTCGTATAAAGTAATGTCTTCGCCTACGTATGAGGAATCTGTCCTGCAATTTATACTGTTTATTTTTGTCACATCCTGTATGCACCGCCTTCTATTTCGAGTCATCGTGCCTCTTACGTTCTCCGTCCGAAAAGCCAGTCGCTCTCCCCAGCGTAACCTCGACAGGGTAAACAGCAGCGCTTTAGCGTGGGGCCATGCTTTCCGCAAGTAACTTATGGTTCCTCCTGTACCCGCCGTCGGCAGTATCTGTCACATACTGCCACCGACTTCCTTCTTTCTGAAAAGCATGCCCGTCTCCCAGACCAACCACTTCCCCCTATCAGTAGTTTCACATACCATGGATAAGGAAGTACAGCGAGCCTAGGTCGACTAATGCCAACCTAGGCCAACGTGCCTTCCGTACACGGGACCAGGTTTAATCTGTCTCGTATTGTCAAGAGATGGTACACCATCCATTGCGGAAAGCAAGATTCCAATTGGGTAAAGAAGTTCTAAATGCCCAAACTGTGTTCTCAAACCCTTTCAAGGCTGAAACCGACATTGCACTAGCTACAGTCCGAGAAACGTACCGTACGATATAAGGCCAGCGAAGGCTTGCATGGCTCTGACATTTGCGCTGGCGCAACCATCGACACAGTATCTACGTCATTAGTAAAAGCCTCTGTTCAAAAAAATGGCTCTGAGCACTATGGTACTTAACATCTTAGGTCATCAGTCCCATAGAACTTGGAACTACTTAAACCTAACTAACCTGAGGACATCACACACACCCATGCCCGAGGCTGGATTCGAATCTGCGACCATAGCAGTTCCGCGGTTCCGGACTGAAGCGCCTAGAACCTCATGACCACACCTCCGGCAAAAGCATCTGTTATTTGCTCCCTCATTTTAAACAATTTCTGTTCAATAGATATTTCGAAGCAATGTGCACTGAATGATACAGACCCTCCCGGATAGCCACGTTTTTAAAGTGAGGCTTCCGGGACTGGGAGGTGCGACAGCCCCGGATCGAATCCGTTCGGTAGCTTAAAGACGGGAGTCGGTGTGCCGGCGAGCCTGGATGTGGTTCCTGGGTGGTTTTGTGCGCCTAACTAGGTACCGAAGTCACGTCTCACTTATACGATTCTCTAACATTTGGAAATCTTTCACTCACTTTCACATGAATAACATGTGAAGTAGACAGCTGGGGAAACGCATATCCTGTCCCGAGGGGTAACGGGATGGCGACAGAAAGGACGTCCGCCCACCACTTAAGACTAACCATGCCAAATCCATTAATGACCATGCCGAACCTGCGCTGTTGCAGGACAAGAGCACAAGCAAAGAAAAAGATTCGTAGACGGTATATCTGTAGTTGTGAAACTTTCAACTAAGAAAATATGAAATATGATGAAAATCAAAAATGTAACGATGTACATTGTGCTTGTATTTATCAACGGCTCGAATTCTTCTTGTGGCCGAGCGTTTCTAGGCGCTACAGTCTGTATCCGCGCGACCGCTATGGTCACAGTTTAGAATCCTGCCTCGGGCATGGATGTCTGTGATGTCCTTAGGTTTAAATAGCTCTACGTTCTAGGGACTGTTGACCTCAGAAGTTAAGTCCCATGCTGCTCAGAGCCATTTGAACCACTTTCTTCCTGTAGATTAGCGAATACACCAAGAACTGTAAACTCCAGATAACTGTAGAAGACTCACAACAGTCAATACACCCTTACGCCGTTTGTGTTTTTGGGTGAAGAGGCTTTGTCTCATGCAGGAAACCTTTTGCACCCATACTTCGTCAATAACTCAACCACTGCTAAGCATGCTCTAAAATTCGTCTGATGGACTTCCTGTATAATATATGCGAGGGTATGCTGAAAAATAATCCTCCGAATGTTTTATGTGAAAAAGTTAACTCTTTTTAAATAAAACAAACCTTATCAATATCACGTATCTTTATTCTTCATGTGTATACAGGGTGGTCCATTGATCGTGACCGGGCCCAATATCTCACGAAATAAGCGTCAAACGAAAAAAAATAAAGAAAGAAACTTGTCTATCTTGAAGGGGGAAACCAGATGGCGCTATGGTTGGCGAGCTAGATGGCGCTGCCGTAGGTCAAACGGATATGAACTGCGTCTTTTAAAATAACAACCCCCATTTTTATTCCATATTTGTGTAGCACGTAAAGAAATATTTATGTTTTAGTTGGACCACTTTTTTCGCTTTGTCATAGGTGGCGCTGTAATAGTGACAAACGTATAAGTACGTGGTATCACATGAAATTCCCCCAGTGTGGACGGTATCTGCTTCGTGATATATTACCCGTGTTAAAACGCACCGTTTACCAATTGCGGAAAAGGTCGATATCGTGTTGATGTATGGCTGTGATCAAAATTAGCAACGGGCATGTGCTATGTTTGCTGCTCGGTATCCTGGACGACTTCATGCAAGTGTCCGGACCGTTCGCCGGATAGTTACGTTATTTAAGGAAACAGGAAGTGTTTAGCCACGTGTGAAACTTCAACCACGTCCTGCAAAAAATGGTTCAAATGGCTCTAAGTACTATGGGACTTAACATTTCAGGTCATCAGTCCCATATTCCTTTACGTACTACAAGAATATGTAATAAAAACAGGGGGTTCCTATTTAAAAATACGCAGTTGATATCCGTTTTACCTATGGCAGCACCATCTAGCGGGCCAACCATAGCGCCATCTGGTTTCCCTCTTCAGGTTAGACAGGTTTCGTTCTCTGTAGTTTTTTCATTTGATGCTTATTTCGTGAGATATTTGGCCCGGTCACTATCAATGGACCACCCTGTATATTTATTTCTCAACACAGCCGCAGTGGCAACGAATACTCGTCTCCCCACGAGAGACCAGGTTTTTTGATACCATCACTGTTTAACATTTACATTTCTGACGTAGATACAACCTGACCTCTACTTGCACCACTTCTTCACTATCAAAGTGCAGTCCTTGGAGGCGTCCCTTGCGTCTTGGAAAAAAATGGAAATCGGCTGGGGCTAAGCTGGGACTGTATAGAGGATGATCGATGGCAGAGAATTCAAGACGTCGGATTATTGCGGGTGTGGCAGAGCTCGTATGTGGTCTGGCATTGTCAGGTTGAAGCAGAGGGTGCTCCATCTGTGGACCATCTCTTCGAATGGGATACTTGATTACAGCACGCTCTTTCTCACATGAGTTACACTGCACGCAACCATGTTACAGATTTCAATTGGGACCCGTCTAGCGCCAGGGTTTATATGCATGTAGATATGAAGAATGAAATTGCAGAAAGTTAATAACATGTGTCTCACTTAAAAAGTTTAAGAGTTTCACTTGAAAAGTTTGGACGCATTACTTTTGAGTATGCCTTCTTACTATGTGACTGGGTCTGCATCGTCCACTAGGTCAACTGAAAGACGTCATTATAAGCAATCTTATTCCAACGTTACACAAACGCAACACGAAATAATACTAGAAATGTGAGACGTCCACCTGATTTTCACACTCCCTTCCTCGCTATTTTCCTGAGTGAGGACACGTTCAGTGGCAAAACGAGTGCATGTAACCACGTTAATGCAAAATTCAGTGTACGTGAACATCTAAAACATCATAACTGATTTTTCGTATATGGCGCTTCCTTTTATTGTGTATTTTACAATTCACTTCCAGATTTCTCCAACCCGTTATCATGTGCATATTCAGGTTAGATATATTTCCTGTTACGAAATCAGCCAGTTTGAAGTTGTTCGTACCATGATTTTCGTAGTCGTCCTATCCATCTTTTACCTTTTGGTCTGTAATCATCGATTTTCATTGGTATTCAGCTTATATCCTTAGGTAGATCATACCACTCTTTTCGGTACTATTGGAGATTTTCTGATATTTATTGAAAGTGATGTTCTTCTCTCGCCTCACCTGGACCGAATATTGCAACACATTAGGACTCCACTCCACGGGGGTTGCGATTCCGAGCTACATAGTGGTGACACGCTGCCCAAGAGATTGGAGGCAGAGCCGGGGGAACCGCCGCCATCACTACCCTGGAGGCGAGGCAGAGCAGCTCATAGATGTGGAGGGAGGACGATGGAGAGTTTCGGTTACAGCAGTATAGTGCAGAGCGTAAAGTGATTCGTGCTTTTGTGTGTGCCTCAACTGCAGCTGTCGGTATTAGTAGTGGCGACAGTTTTGACCGACCAAACCGTAGCTCAGCTTTGTGTGCCGGGATTAGTGAAGTCGGTCTGGTATGTTACCTCGTTGTGAAAACACGGCGAGGCCGCGAGGAATTTAATTGTAACATAGCTATATTTAAGTGTATATGGACAGCAGATTCGTGGTGCTGTCTGAGGGTGTTGTTTTGAAATGAAAACCCGGCGAGGCCATTGTGAGATCATTGTTAAATAGTGATAAGCCATTGTGACTTTTACTTGTTTTCGCATTATCCTTTTAGATTCTTCTGTAAGCTCTATATCCGTACTAATTATGTTGTCCTATCTGCCGTCTATCTGGAATGTAGTAAACGTGTTTGTTGGAGTGGTCTTTGGATTATTCTAGTGAGCCATTCCGTTTGTTGCTACTTTATGTCAGTGCCATTTTGTGATGTCATCTGTGGTAAAAAGCAATATTGTTTTGTTAATATAAGTTAAGCATCTTAGGGTAATTTAGTACTGTACATTATCTTTGCTCACACTTCTGATCAGATTATTTTGTTAATGTGAGGCGAATAGCTGTTTTATTTTTATATCTCATTTCTTATCCGAAGTTAATTACTGTAAGAAGGTGAGCAAATATTGTTTTTCCTTTTTTTTTTTTAACTCGCTTTCGGTACATGCCCATACAGCCATTTCAATAGTGTGATGTCACTTATGACGTTATGAACGGAAGGACAACACAACACTGAGTCCCTGAACGGACAGAAGCTCCGACCCGGTAGCACAGAAGTTGCTGTACTCGTATGCCCTGTAGTATCATAAATTGTTATTTAATAAAATATAGATGGATCCTGTGCTGCAGATCTTTTAATCTGCACCTTGCCCAAAGTCCTAGCATTCACATTTCTGCAGCTTCCGTGCTCTGTAACTATTTGGTCGTTAAAGTCCATACTTCAACTCCATAGAGCAGTAAGGATACAGCCACAATATTATAGAACATAAGAACCGTCTAATTCCTGTTTCTGGAGACGACGTATCTTAATCGCACCTAACGTGTGTTTCCTTTCATGATAATTAACATAAGCGTAAGAGATATTACAGCCCCGTTATTTAAATGAGAAAAGTGGCCATAGAGTAATGAGAGCATTGCTGCAAAACACTTATTTGAAAAACATAGATATTTAGCTACTGTCACCCTGAATATACTCTTCTTCTCTGTCCCTGCAAAGCTCCATAAGAATTTTCCATTGACGGAAAGAGTGCTGAAAGCCAGCTCCTTTATGACGTGCCTCTTTTTCTTTCTGTGCTTTATCAGACAAAGTCTCGTTCATGAATAAGGTGCGTGGTCAAACACTGGGATGCAGTACATGACTAGAAACATGTTAACAGACAATGAGGTATGAGCCGGTGCGTTGTCTCTGTGCAGAACCCATGAATTTTTCTTGGATAAGTCGTGTCATTTTGATTTTCTCACGAAGTTATGCAAGAACTTCAAGGTAGTAATGTACATACATCAATAGTTTAAACTTCATAGACCCAGTGAACATACACAATTCCAAAAACAATCGTCACCACTTTGAATCTCATTCGAGTTCTTACACTTTCGCTCAAGTTACGGCCTTCCAGTGCCTGGATTGGAGCTAGTACCTGGATAATAAGTAAAAATTCAAGGTTCTTAACATGTTATCACTCTTTCCAAGAAATGAAAGTGATATTCAAAGTTCCACTACAAACATTTTCATGAGCATCTTTTCGTTGGATCGTGAGAACTTTTGGCACTTGTGTGTGCTCACATTTCTCACGTTAAATTGCTTATGCAAAATTTGACTAATGCATTCTTTGCTAACTCCTATGTTTTCAGCTATCGATTGAATACTGAACCGAGGGCCAGATCGGATCAGATTACCTACTTTTTCGACATTTTCAATTTTTTTTATGAGGTAGGGCACCTAGGACATGAATCCTATTCAGCGTCTTCTCCACTAGCTTGTAAACTGTTGAACCACCCAAAAAGTGATAAACAGTCTTCACCACACACTTCTTCTAGTGAAAAACAGGTTTCAGTATCAATTTTCCAGGTTTCGTGTAAAGTTTCACGACAGTTCGTTGCTCTGTTACTACACGTTTCATTTCTCCGGCAAAACAAAATGAACAACTCTTACGTAAACGAAGTCCTCGGCTACATTCATTGTCTGCAGTCACCAGAAGTGCCGAATTCGACTGAGAAGGATTCGCGCTTCACAGCTATTGGTCGTTCATCTTTGGCACATGTGCGTTCTTAGTTTGTGAGAGCATCAGTCCCGTTATGTTACGAGTATGGCCATTCTTCGTATACGGATGTTTTCCAATATGTTATGATTATATCTCGAAGACTTTCTTTTCCCAAAAGGTAACAGTTTTTGTTAATGCAAAACTTTTTATTTGTTTTGTCACAATATTGTACCGTAGTGTATTTCGTCAGTGCTGGTCCTTGTTCCACTTTTATTGTAAAGAAATTTCAATTGCTGGAATTTTCTGACAGTACTATCACGAAGTCAGTTCTCTGTTGTTTAGTTTTGCATCTGTATGGCCGCATACGTCTATACATGTGAACCTCTGTGTACTGCATGTGTAAGGGAACTTCCCTCTCTACCACATATTAGTTATTGTTCCCGTTCCATTTCGCGTTCACTGCAGGAGCGTTAGTGGGTTGTTTTGGCACATTAGTAGATTCGTCACTTACATTGTTTCTTGATACTTAGCAACCAGGCATTCTCAGGGTAGCTGATGTTTTTCTTCAAGCGTATGGCAGTTCTGGTTTTCAGTACCTCCGAGGCGCTCTCCTATACGTTTAAGAAACGTGTCACCTTCGTTGCTACACTTCCTTGTGTAGTTTCATTATTCCCCCTTTGTCTTATTTGGTAAGGGTTACGCACGCTTGAGCAACATTTTACTATGGGTCGCATTAGTATTTTGTAGGGTGTCAGTTTCGTAAACTGTCAGCATTTCTCCAATATCCCACAAATGAAACGAATTCTGACGCAGGCATAAGTACGACTGAGCCCCCCATCAAATTTCACATCAGCGAGTAGATTGTAGCGTGAACGTGGCACTAGCCACCAGTCCATCACGCTCGGTTGCAGTTCTGAAGCAGGGCTCCTTCACGACACAGCAGTGTAGCCGCAATTCTCCGCGCTCTAACGCTACCTTCGTTGAGCTCATGGCGGTTTATGCCGTGCCGTTCGTTAGCACTATGCTATGATCTGAAAAGTCCGCAAAAACTACACCGGCCGATATTCAGTGTACCGAATGAGACGCTCTTTGCACGTGTGTTGTCGCATATGAGGCTGCCAGGCTTCTGCAGATTTGTTCTTACAGTTTACTTCCCAAACTGAACGGCAGGTGTCGTTGTGCATACTTAATGTGCTACATAAGCATACAGAACAAAAAATTAGTCGCCCTTAGGGAAATCATTACAAACATCATATTATACCGTGTAATTGCGCCGCCGAACTTGATAACTGCCTGGATTCAGTTGAGAAGTAAGCCACTCGCTGGGGATTTGATCGCGCAGTCCATCCTAATTACGGGGATTCTAACGTCGTTGTTTCAGCCACTGTCCTAATACGTCCCACATATGTTCTGGGGCGTCCAAGTGAGGTGATTGTGTACTCAGTCGAGATATAGTAGAGTGTGCAAAAATCCAGTCACTCATTCTTCTAGCCCGATAGACTTTGCTGTTGTCGTCCCATGAGTGCGTCAGCAAAGATCTCTTGCAAGATGACCGATTCCAAATGTTCATTTCGTGCAGTTCCTGTTGAAATGTTCCCTCTCGCTGGCAGATGGTGGTGGACCCCCAGTCACTGCCTTCAGCAATTTCTGTCGGATTTGGAAGCGATTTAAATTCACAAACCATGAAACGCTTCTCTGGTCCTTCTCAGGATCTTTTTCCGACCATGTGTGTGTTACACCACTGCTTGCTTGAACACACGCTGAATATTCCGCCATGAAACATCAATAAATCCAGCCACTCCACGCACACCGGATAGCCACGGACACGGACAAGCGTGATTGCCGCTATTTGCTACTGTGTTACATTCTTATATTTACCCATGTTTAATTTTCCAAATCATGAAAATAGTCGAACCACTTCGATGTTATGATCACTAGGAGAGGAAGATTTTCGTCATGTGGATATTCAGTGACATAACATTTGTAAACATTATCAGCAGGCTTTTGTTGCTTTATGGACACTGTATAGATTAGCCTAAGGTGTGTTTCTTTCATAATTTCTTCTTGTGACTCATTGTGTTATGTTTGACTTGTTATGTGTGGTTGCCACGTTGTGTTGACAATGAAGTACGTTCGGAACATGTTTAGGGTAAGTAAATAGTACAGGGCCAAGTTATGACAACATGAGTTTAAAAAAATGAAGAACGCCTGAAGTTAGCGAAATTTTGTACGAGTAGTTGTATATGCGTTGTCATGGAACATCTTGACGTAATGAAACTGTTTCTCGTGCCTGCATAAAGGCAGAGGTTGTTAAGTTTACTGTGCGGCATTCCTGGATACGTTTATCGGGTACAGCAAAACTGAAAAAACGGAAGCATGTGGGTGTCGAGTGCCGATCGGGCACAGAGATTGAATTGGTAAAGCTACTTCAGCAGATTACATATACTTTTACATGTACTTGTTTACTCTACAGTTCACACTTAAATCCCTAGCACAGGGCTCGTCGAACCATTTTCGTACTACTTCCCTACAATTCCACTCTCGAATGGCATGTGGGAAAAAGGAACACCTTAATTTTTCCGTTCGAGCTCTGATTTCTCTTATTTGATTATGATGAGCATATCTCCCTACGTAGGTGGGTGTCAATAAAATATTTTCGCATTTGGAAGAAATAGTTGGCGATTGAAATTTCTTAAATAGATTTCGCGTCAAAGAAAACCGCCTTTGTTTCATTGACTGCAACCCAACTCGAGTATCACATCAGTGGCACTCTCACTCCTACAGCGCCGGCCGCTGGTGGCCGAGCGGTTCTAGGCGCTTCAGTCTGGAACTTCGCGACCGCTACGGTCGCAGGTTCGAACCCTGCCTCGGGCATGGATGTGTGTGATGTCCGTAGGTTAGTTAGGTTTAAGTAGTTCTAAGTTCTAGGGGACTGATGACCTCAGCAGTTAAGTCCCATAGTGCTCAGAGCCATTTGAGCCATTTGAACTCTTACTGCGCGATAACACGAAACGAGCTTAACTTCTTTGCACTTTTTAGATGTCCTCCGTCAATCCTACGAGGTAAGGATCCCATAACGCGCAGCAGTATTCCAGCAGAGGACGGACAAGTGTAATGTAGGCTGTTTCTTTAGTGGTTTTGTCCCATCTTCTAAGTGTTCTGCCAACAAAGCTCAGTCTCTGTTTCACCTTTCCCACAATATTATCTATATGGTCTTTCCAATTTAAGTTGCTCGCAATTGTAATTCCTAGGTATTTGGTCGAATTGACAGCCCTTAGACTTGTGTGATTTGTCGTATACCAAAAATTTATCGGATTTCTTTTAGTATCCATATGGATGACCTCGTACTTTTCATTGTTTAGTACCAATTGCCACTTTTCCCACCATACAGAAATTGTCTTAGATCATTTTGTAATTGGAATTGATCGTCTGATGATTTTACTAGATGGTAAATTACAGCATCATCTGCAAACAATCTAAGAGGGCTCCTCAGATTATTACCTAAATAATTTATGTAAATCAGGAACAGCAAGGGGCCTTTGACACTGCCTTGCAGAACGCCAGATATCACTTCTGCTCTACTCGACGATTTACCGTCTATGACTAAGAACTGTGACCTCTCTTAGAGGAAATCACGAATCTAGTCACACATCTGAGACGATACTCCATATGCACGCAATTTGATTAATACTCGATAGTGAGGAACGGTATCAAAAAGCCTTCTGGAAATCTAGGCGTATGAAATCGATGTGAGATCCCTTGTCAACAGCAATCATTACTTCATGGGAATAAAGAGGTAGCTGTATTGCACAAGAACGATATTTTCTGAATGCGTGTTGGTTATGTATCAATAAGTCATTTTCTTCAAGGTGATTCATAATGTTCGAGTACAGTATATGCTGCAAAATCCTACTGCAAGTTAAGGTCAGTGATATGGGTCTGTAATTCAATGGGTTACATTCATTTCCTTCCTTGAATATTGATGTGACCTGTGCTAGTTTCCAGTCTTTAGGAACAGACCTTTAATCAAATGAACGGTAGCATATGATTGCTAAGAAAGGCGATATTGTGTCTTCTAACAACCCTACCACAACAAAGGTCAAAATTTAATAATTATTGTGGTGTTGCTCACGCTGCTAAATACTGCATTTTCCGGTAACAACAAAGTTATTATGTGGCAGGTGTCATTAGAGCACAGTTAATAAAGTCATTTCATGTAATAATGAATAAACTAGGCACTTATCTTTTCGAGTTTTTCACACTGGTCTCGTTGTAAAATCAATCGTCGAAAATCTAGGTGGTGATCATTCCCAACTCGGATGCAGAGAGGCCTAGGTTTTATTCTGCGATATACAAATGTTTTATAGATGTGTTTCACAAACCATTCTTGAAGATAAAAACTTTGAAAGTTAGCACAATGGTGATGTAAAAAATAATCAGCACTCCAAATTTAAGTTACATTTCCTTTTTATTGCTTTTGTTGCAATATCGCGTAACACACAAAACATCACTTCACAATGCAAAACATCCTTGAAAAAATTTTCCTCACTGTTAAAGCTCACATCTTATAAGCTGACTGCAGTATGCGTCTTTCCAACATGACGTCCAAGACTTGACTTTTTCAAGGCCCGACTCTCTAACTAATAACTAATAATGGCTTACGGTATCAAAAATCAGAGTTACAAGTACGTCAAAGATAATAGTGACAAGAGAAAAATACACGTAACAATAATATCATTGCAACATAAACATTTCGATGAATCAAAGTACTTCCACATTAATAAAATCAAATCTGAATGTTGTCTCAGAAATATGTCAACTTCTTTACAGAAACACAGTTGAATATTACTGGTATCGAGAGGTTCAGGTGAGGTGCCCTAATGGTTACGTAATTCAAGTACTATTACAGTCTGAATACTTGCAGTAAGAAAATCGCAAAGACGAATTGTCTCATTGAAACGAGCTGTTCTCGTGGATACTTCCATTTCGTCTACAGTCCATTTGAACTCCGTACTTCGCAGTGTTGCACTCCCTGTGGCGGACACACGATGCGCGGCGTCAGATCTCTCCAAACACCTCGGCAGCCGGTACAGTGCCAAGGCGCGATCGATTTGTTAAGAGCAGCCACTCAAGACGGGAGAGCTAATTCGTGAGGTGGGAGGCTTGTTTGTTTGCGCAGCCGGATAGAGCTGCGAGCTGTGAGTTGTAATCGGGGTGTCGGCTGCCGACAGCTGCGAAGTATCTCGCCGCACGCGGCAAAAAAGCGCCAGCGGAGAATGGAACACACACACACACACACACACACACAGTGGCCGCCCTCGCGCTGCGCAGGTCATGTCAGGCGGGAGGGGGGAGCCGCTTGCGTCGCGTCGCGCCGCGGACAGGAAGTCCCAATCAGGACCTCTTGAGCGCGCGCAGCTGGTCCGACCCGCGAAACAAGCGGGGCTGGCTGGCCCTCCGGCCGACAGCTGCTGGGCTCCCCTACGAACTCTCTCTGCTGGCTCAGGAGCAAGCAAAGCACGGCCAGGCGACGGAAGACCTCCGTTCGGAATCGTTCAGGTCCCATCTTCTTCGAGTCTACTTTCGCACTGGATTCCGCCGATTTAACACGAGTCCCCAAGCGCTTGATTCGACAGAGAAAAAAAGTACCGAGAACATTTTAGAGTGATGTAGACATTTCCAGAGTCCATCATCGATGATTCACAGCGTCTCAAGAGTGGAAGTCTAGAGCTCACCAGAAGAAATCCTGCAATACCTGAATGCTCCATTAGTATTGTAGCGCTTGACACAGTCACGTCGATTAAATATTTGGGCCTAAGATTACAGAGCGATATGAAGCGGAACAAGCAAGTACCGAGCGAGGTGGCACAATGGATAGCACACTGGACTCGCATTCGGGAGGACGACGGTTCAATCCCGCGTCCGGCCACCCTGATTTACGTTTTCCGTGATTTTACCTAATCGCTCCAGGCAAATGCCGGGATGGTTCCTTTGAAAGGGCACGGCCGACTTCCTTCCCTAAGCCAATGAGACCGATGACGTCGCTGTTTGGTCTCTTCCTCCAAGCAACCGAACCCAACAAGCATGGGTTGGCAGTTGTGGGGAAGGCGGATAGTCGTCATCGGTTCATTGGTAGAATTTTGGGAAGATGTGGTTCATCTGTAAAGGAGACCTCTTATAAAACATTAATACGACCTATACTTGAGTACTGCTCGAGCGTTTGGTATCCCTGTCAGGTCGGATTGAGGGAGGACATAGAAGCAATTCATAGGCGGGCTGCAAGATTTGTTACTGGTAGGTTTGATCACCACGCGAGTGTTACTGAAATGCTTCAGGAACTCGGGTGGGTGTCTCTAGAGGAAAGGAGGCATTCTTTTCGTCAATCACCTCTGAGGAAATTTAGAGAATCAGCATTTGATGTAGACTGCAGTACAGTTTTACTGCTGCCAAAATGCATTTCGCGGAAAGACCACAAAGATAAGACAAGTGAGATTAGGGCTCGTACAGAGGCATATAGACAGTCATTTTTCCCTCGTTCTGTTTGTTAGTGGAACAGGGAGACAAGATGCTATTTGTGGTACGAGGTACCCTCCACCACGCACGGTATGGTGTATTGCAGAGTATGTGTATAGATGTAGAAGTAGTTCTAGAAGAAACAACTGGGAACACAACAAGGACACTACACAATGTTGCAATTTTACTTATGCACTCAGCTGTGAAATATCATGCCCAGAATGAGAAAGCAGAGCACACTGCTAAGGCTGCGGTCACAGTAACACAGAAACCGGTTGATTCCACCACCGACTGACATCGGTCGAAGACCGTCGATCTTTTCAAATCAGTGCGCAGCCACGTACGCAGTCACAAGACTAGCCAATCTCATCACCCGGGCGAACATATTTCGGACGACAATCGGTGAAATTTAAATCAGTTTGTCTTCTTCGGTCATACCGGTCGACACAACACGAAATACTGACTGTGAGAAACTGATAAGTTTAGTCAAAAAAGAAAATTGTGGCATCCTGAGGCCAGAAAAAAATGATAATCAGGGTAAGTTCGGAATTTTTCGACTGAAATAGCCGGTGTCTTGGATACCAGAAGTACGCAATATCATTATTGGAGTTTTTAGTTGTGAATTATTCGAGTAATATCTAGAAATAAACTGTTCAAGTGAGAAGAATGACTTGTCTTATTCTTAAAGTTACTGTAGTGGATCATTTTTGGGTTGTAGTACATGATCATTAGCAGCATTCGAATTATTATATTTTTTCCTGGCATGTTTATGCCAGTAGCGTGGTAATTCTCTAACGACATGTGGCTTGTAATTTTGGTGTCTTTCAACTTTTCAGTGCTTAAGGTGTTCATGGTATATTATTTTAAACTATATGTTTGTCTTTCACACGTAAGCTGAATGACATTCATTGAAGGTTAATTGATATATGTCAGCGCAGTTTCAAATGAATTGAGTAAAACAGAATGTCGGTAATCTTATTTTTAAGGTTATCACGAATCACACCGAGTGTCTAAAGCCGAAGAGCCGAACGTGAAACACTGTCGGATAATTAATGTTAATTTCGAGCACTTGTAGAGAGTGATTTGAACTCTACTGAAAAAAATCTGATGTTCACAATGAAGGTGCAGGTTGTGGTTCAAGTAAAAATAGAGGTACACTTCGACATTTCTCGTTTGATCATCTTTCCCTTATTTAGCCCTACACAACGTTCTGGAAATTACACTTTCAAAATGTTTGCTTGATTTGTTGGATGCTGTATACGAAGCCTTAAACACTAATTTAAAGCTTTCTTTCTCAAATCCACTAGGCAAGCGTTTAAAGAGAATTGAAGTTTGCAGTACTAAAGTCTGATTGTCTCAATTTACTGCCAGTACTGCAATAATTTTCACCATTTTTAGAATAAAATGAGCTACCGTGAAACCATAAACCCCCCTTTAAATAATTAATAATACTTGCATACATACAAATTTTTTCCATGCACCACGTAATAGAAACATCATCTACTTTAAAAATTTCATTTAATCATTATGTACTCATAACCTCATTGGCAAAACATTTATACCCCGAGGTCGCAGCTCCTTCCAATTTAATGCCGTAAACCATGCTCGGAACATCGTGTTTTCGAGTGATCCTTAATTCGTTGTGTTATTGAAACTATGTCTTTTCGTGACACGTATAAATATAAAAACATTTAACATGGCATATTAAGTTTCAGAAGAGGAGGCCCCTTCTGATGCTAAACTGTGCTGGTAGAAGGAGCGTGACGTAACAAAGTTAAAGCATTTTTAACTTTTGGGGCATAGTGTTTCTCTCTTGACCTCACATATTCGTAAAACTTGTCTGATAAATCCAGTAATGGAGGACAGTGTACAATACTTGCCACGTTCTTTTCGCGACAGATGGTTCAAGTGGCTCGGGGCGCTATGGGACTTAAATATCTGAGGTCATCAGTCCCCTAGAACTTAGAACTACTTAAACCTAACTAACCTAAGGACATCACACACATACATACCCGAGGCCGGATTCGAACCAGCGACTGTAGCAGTCACACGATTCCAGACAGAAGCGCCTAGAACCGCTCGGCCACCGCGGCCGGCTCTTTTCGAGACAGGTATAGTTTATTTACATACATTAGACATCGTTTTTAATGACAAGCGTCTCATTGCAGCATTCGTCTCCACGCTTGGGGATTAAAATATAATCTACTCCATACACATTTAATCTAACCTAACCTCCTTGACTTCTGCAAAAAATCATGGAGGATGACGCACCGTGACCACGCTGTCGGTCTCTATTACTTGGCGACCTCTGGAGACAGCGCCTGACGACGGTTGCCGGTGCCACTGTGAACGCAGCCTAAGATGCAAGTCTAAATGGGGCCAAGATGACCATTACTGGCTCTGTTACATTTTATTCCAAACCTGTGATTGACTGTTCAATCCAATATTCCTCTACGCCCGAAATAAAAACAACCAAAGTGTAAATTCTTAAGAATGTTGAGTGCCATAATAGCTAAGTCACTACTAGAATTTTCCAGAATCCACTACGCAGACACCGGAATGGTCACTAGCCACAATGGGTCGATTTCCGGATAGTAGTCGTTTCCGACGTCACCGAAAATTGGAAAGAACGCTTGAGTGCACGTCTTTTCCTTAACGTCAGCCTAATTCACACTTCTAAAACGCAGGTGGCAGCGTCGGATCGATTGATGATCGAGATTCAACCATATCTCGAGGAAGTGAGATTATTGTGAAGGTGCTGCATGTCGCTGTGGCGTGAAGGAACAGCCATTAAGACACACTGGGAAGGCATTGGTCACACAGTACTGCTAGATGCGGTGTAAAAGATTTGCATGGCCATCTAGTATACGTTGTCCGTAAATTGAAGAGCGAGTGATTATTGTGATGGGGTAAGTGGCCTTCTCCACAACTCACGTATAGGAACACCAGGAATCAGGCTCCCGCCTAGCAGTGTAGTGTTTCGTAAGTCGATTTACGTAGAGTGTTTTCATTGAGTTCTTGGCTTTGCATTACTTATAATTGCTTTAATGCAAGTGTTACTAATGCACTTTGTGTCTGTCTCTGTACATGAGATATCAGAGCGGATGACTGTCATGTGAAGCGGGAAGTGGTGGGGAGGGTGGGATGGGGAGGGGTGCGTAACGTATTTGATTCGCAGCTGTGTCAGAGACTTTATCCGCTCTGGTACTGGCTGTTGTGTTATTCTCAAAATATCATCAAGCTCATGTCACCAAAGTGGCGTCGAATAAAGAGTTGTAGCAGGAAGCCAAACAAAATGTAGCCGTCCGCTGTGGCCAAGCGGTTCTACGCGCTTCATTCCACAACTGTGCTGCTGCTACGGTCGCAGCTTCGAATCTTGCCTCGGGTATGGATGTGTGTGATGTCCTTAAGTTAGATAGGCTTAAGCAGATCTGTCTAGGGGACTGATGACCTCAGATGTTAAGTCCCATTTTGCTTAGAGCCATTTGAAGCATTTGAACCGAACAAGATAGCGACTCCCTGCCACTAATGGCGTACCATTATTTCATTGCGGTGCACTTAGTGAAAGATAAACTCGTCACAACCGTGTCTGAGCACTGCGTCGTCACTGGTTTGAATGCGGCTCTTGGCGTACCATTATTTCATTGCGGTGCACATAGTGAAAGATAAACTCGTCACAACCGTGTCTGAGCACTGGGTCGTCACTGGTTTGAAAGCGGCTCTTTGATAGGGTCGGGGTAGCCTATGGACAAACAGCCTAAAGATGCACCTTCTGAAGTAGCTGTGTGGGCACATGGCTGCTCACTCTTCAGTTTGCATGTAGACCGCATCCCGATTTAGTTTTCAGATGTCAGATTTAACGTTAATAGGACCGACAGTTCGTGCAGGGATCGTCAGTGAAACGTGACGAGAAGAAGACCCACCAGTATAAAGGAAGGCGGGGAGTATGGCCGGTAGAGAAGCAGCTTATGTTGGTCAGGATAACTCAGTGACTCCGAACGTGGACTATCCGGGACATTTGAATCCATCTATAACTGCCCAAGTGATACTGATAGGGTTGCGAAATGAAAAATCGAAGGAGCACCACAGCTAAAATAATGAAAGGAGTGCAAGAAGTCGTATAAAATCAGCGTAAGGTATCGCTCTTGAGTGCCAGTGGGATTAAAATTCAAGGTGAAAGGATATCTATTGTAAGATTTGCTAATGATGCTGTTATCGTCAGTGAAAGTGGAAAACCATTACAAGATCTGTTGAAGGGAGTGAACGGTCTCATGAGTACAGATTAGTGATTGAGAGTAAATAGAAGTAACAAAAAATTAATGGATCGTAGCAGAAATGAAAACAACGACAAACTTAACATGACAATTAATGAGCACGTAGTAGATGATGTTAAGGTGTTTTGCTAGTTAGGCAGTAAAATAAGCGGGATAAGAAGGGTATAAAAAGTAGACTAGTACTACCAAAAAGGCATTCCTGGGTAAGAGAAGTCTAATAGTATCAAACTCAGGCCTTAATTTGAGGAAGTTGGTGCTGATAATATATGTTTGGACCACAGCACTGAATGGTAGATTAAAAGGGACTTTGGGAAACCTGGAACAGAAGAGAATCGAAGCGTTTGACGTGTGGTGATAAGGTAAGCAATGAGGAGGTTCTCGGTAAAATCGGCGAGAAAAGAAATGTGCGAAAAACAGTGCCAAGAAGAAGGGACAGGATGATAGGGCATCTGTTAATACATCAGGGAATAACTTCCATGGTAGTACATGGGGCCGTAGAGGATAAAACGTCAGAGGAAGACAGAGATTGGAATACATTCAACAAATAATTGAGGACTTAGGTTGCATGTGCTACTCTGAGTTGAAAAGGTTGGCATAGCAGAGGAATTCGTGAAGGGGCCCATCGAACCAGTCAGAAGACTAATGAATCAAAAGTAGAATAAGAAACTGTGGAGCAGCTTGTCATAGGCGATGCATTTCTGTAGCCTATGTCAAGCGACGCTTGAAGTGCCATAAAGAGCAATGCCACTGGACAATGGATGACTGGAAACGAGTGAATTTGAATATGAAGCACACTAACTCAGTTGCGAGTAAGTGAAAGCTTTGTATTGGGCCAATGCCTGTAGAGCGTTACCTGCCATCAGGTGTAGATCATACAGCGAAGCTCAGACAAGCCTGCGTTGCGGTATGGGGTTGTGATCCACCTATTATGCGTAAGAAAATGTTAAGGAAAGGAAGGGTATGAACGTACTTCACAAACTTGTGTGTTGCCTACAGCAGACGAAACATTTTGGAGACGCTGATTGTGTGAACATGGCAATGCTGTCTGTTGTAAAGCAGCATTTGTAAGGCGGGTATTTGTGGGCAATAACAGTCCTGAAATGGACTGGCCTGCTAAGTGTCCCGTCATGAATCCTGTGGTACACCTATGGGATGATTTAAAGAGTAAGCTTTGTTCCTGGCTCCACCATGCAACATATGTACAATATCTGGATTTGAGGAGAAATGGTCTCCCATTCCTCCACAGACATCTAGACGCAGCACTGAAAAGTTCAAGCTGTCATAAAGGGGAAGAGTGGACTGACCTTGTATTAACGTTCACTGATGGATGCTCAGATACCTTTGACCAAATAGTGAATGTTTCAGAAGAGCCCTAGAAAAAACGGTACCTAGAAAATTTATGTTCGAATACATTTTAGAAAATGAGGTGTAATGTTTCAGCATGTCTTGTCTACTACGTTTTTCTCCGTCTGATAACCAATTGTTTGACGCGCTATGTCACAGCTGGAATTGTCATGTTAAAGTGTGATGTTGTTTTTCTAATTTCATCTGTGTCGTGTAACAAACGAAGTATGTACCAATCTGTTTTAGTTGTTATTCAGCGCTATCAAGTAACTGTCGCTACACGCTCCGAGAAACAACAATAAAAAAGCGATCATTATCCGTTAATTGCTTCGAAATGAACTACTTGTGTTCTTCTCGCTACCAGAAGAAATTGTTATTTAGTTTTTGGCTCGTATGAGCGTATTCAAGTTTTGTTTTATTTTACGATGATTTATACGGATTTAATAACACCTATGTCAAATTTTTAAAGCAATTCCTCCCATAAACTGGCACAAGCCTCTTCTTGAATTTCGATCTGATTGTGCAGAATACATGAAAAGCAGAAAAATCGGTTGACGTTGCATTCGACATGCCCAGGTATGCCTCTGCCCAGTTCCATCACGTGGTAGTTCTCTTCCATAAAGTTTCGCTCCTGTGGTTGTCTTTTTGAAAGAACAATTGAATAACAAGAAATCTATTACTGATGGAAGCACGACCATGAAGAAATTTTGCAAAGCAACTGTAAACAGTTTTTTAATGTGGTTGACTAAAAATTGAACGAAAACGATTCGAAGCATTGTTGTTTAATTTGAACTTTTCCAAAATCATACATGAACGTACAAAGCAAGCCTTCAAGTGAAATTTCCATTCGATCGAGAAGAGTGTTTCTTTAAACGCTCAACGTAAACAAGTTGTTGCAAGTAATGGCGTAGGTTGATGTACTTTTGTTGACATGTGTTCGGTATCAGTCACGGAAAATGATCGGAAAATGCCAACATCTTCCCCTTGACAACCTCCTACACATCCCCCTCTCCCTTCCCTTCCTTATTTTCCTCAGTCCCCGAGCATATCAATGGTTTCCTTTGTCGAAAGCACTAACTCTAATAAAGAAATAACGTGGCAAATGCAACGAGAACACTTAATACAACTTCGTCACGGAAGTCCCCGTGGACATAGGAAAGGAGTTTTTTTAATACAAGTAATTTCCATTAAATGCGTGGCACACAATTCATTAGAAATTTCCTGCAGTGCCGTGGTCTCCTTTGATCTGGCACGCGATTATAAACCCGCACCGTTACATCACCTCTCTGTTGTTTGTCGGCACGTCGACGTCCGGACTCCGTCGAACTGCGCTTATTGGGAGGAGGATCTAGAAACCGTATTCATAACACAAACGAAAACCTATCTAAGTTACCGACTTCCGTGCGTTGAAATATAAATGCGCTTAAATAAGTAAATGAAACGGCGTGAGTGGAAGCGTTAGGCCTTCTTCCTGATAACCTATAAAGTCGTTCCAAATAATACTGTTTCTACGTTGAGCTGTAACGTTGATTACTTCTGCATAATTATAGACTTTCTCCCCAACTGCATCAACGTATGTTCGATTCACTCTTTAGTCATACTTCTGCTAATTAATCCATCAGGATCTTCGCTTTAAGAAGGTGAAATGATGAAAGTGAGGAACGCGTTGCTACTCGCTGTCCTTTTGATATCATTGGAGACGTAAGATAAACGGAACATTAAACGAGAACTGCAATGAATTGGTCCGTAACTTTGCATAAGGAAAAATTTGTGAAATTCTATTGCGTTGATTTCAAGAAACGACGGAAAGTGTAATACTCCCAATTTCCTAACATCTCGGTCAGCTAAGTAAGTTCACTTAAAGGATTCGTGATTAATCCTCGTGAGTCCTCGTGGCCTGAAACCTCAATTTACTACTTTTCAATAGTAGCCGTAACGTTTCATGGAAT
The DNA here is from genome assembly GCF_023897955.1 of Schistocerca gregaria. Classification (NCBI taxonomy): domain Eukaryota; kingdom Metazoa; phylum Arthropoda; class Insecta; order Orthoptera; family Acrididae; genus Schistocerca; species Schistocerca gregaria. The sequence goes on from NC_064923.1 coordinate 624,272,141, forward strand.
GACTCTAGATTAATTGAAGTGATTAGATCTAGCAGTATTTTGAAGCACATTTTCTTGGGTTTCTGTGGAATACTCTTTTTCAAATTCTAAAGGTGGCAGGGGTAAAATACAGGGAGCGAAAGTCTATTTATAATTTGTACAGAAACCAGATGGCAGTAATAAGAGTCGAGGTTCATGAAAGGGAAACAGTGGTTGGGAAAGGAGTGAGACAGGGTTGTAGCCTCTCCCCGATGTTATTCAATCTGTATATTGAGCAAGCAGTAAAGGAAACAAAAGAAAAATTTGGAGTAGGTATTAAAATTCATGGAGACGAAGTAAAAACTTTGAGGTTCGCCGATGACATTGTAATTCTGTCAGAGATGGCAAAGGACTTGGAAGAACAGTTGAACGGAATGGACAGTGTCTTGAAAGGAGGATATAAGATGAACATTAACAAAAGCAAAACGAGGATATTGGAATGTAGTCAAATTAAATCGCGTGATGCTGAGGGAATTAGATTAGGAAATGAGACACTTAAAGTAGTAAAGGAGTTTTGCTATTTAGGAAGTAAAATAACTGATGATGGTCGAAGTAGAGAGGATATAAAATGTAGACTGGTACTGGCAAGGAAAGCGTTTCTGAAGAAGAGAAATTTGTTAACATCGAATATAGATTTATGTATCAGGAAGTCGTTTCTGAAAGTATTTGTTTGGAGTGTAGCCATGTATGGAAGTGAAACATGGACGATAACTAGTTTGGACAAGAAGAGAATAGAAGCTTTCGAAATGTGGTGCTACAGAAGAATACTGAAGATAAGGTGGATAGATCACGTAACTAATGAGGAGGTATTGAATAGGATTGGGGAGAAGAGAAGTTTGTGGCACAACTTGACTAGAAGAAGGGATCGGTTGGTAGGACATGTTTTGAGGCATCAAGGGATCACAAATTTAGATTTGGAGGGCAGCGTGGAGGGTAAAAATCGTAGAGGGAGACCGAGAGATGAGTACATTAAGCAGATTCAGAAGGATGTAGGTTGCAGTAGGTACTGGGAGATGAAGCAGCTTGCACAGGATAGAGTAGCATGGAGAGCTGCATCAAACCAGTCTCAGGACTGAAGACAACAACAACAACTCTTTTCTTAAGTGAATGTAAACTTTATCTTTAAAAACGTAAAGAATTGTTACCTACAAGTAAGGCGATACTAGATAAACTGTAACTTAAAATTTTATGTTTCCGATTTGTTTTTAACTCAAGACCTTCATGTTTCCTGTGTGGTCTTAACGAAAAATGCTCGTGTCTTGTTGTCTTTATATTGCTGCTACCTCAAACACCTGTTTTTTTTCTTAAGTACTTGAGTAAAAGAACCATGTTTATCTACGAAAGAGAGAACAGCATACGTATCAGAAACGATTCTTTGTAATGCATCAGAACTTTTAGTTTACATCTTTCATTGCTTATTCGTGATAGCACAACGGGCTATTCAAGAACTTTATCCTTCTCAGCCCAACACACAACTACGCTGGGAAATGGCTGACGGAAACATTTGGATGCGAACTGCATCTCAGATATTTGCCTGTTAACCCGGGAAAACCTTTCAAAAACGCTTCGGAACTGGAGGATTGCTAATAATTTAATTTACATGTGGGACAATGTTCCCCACTGACACAGACCAAAATCAAAATATAGGTATTCTTATTCCCCAAATGCGTTTGTTTATATTCTAGTTTGGGATAACCATAAAGGGATTTACAGTGTCAGCATTCCCCTGGTAACTCAGAGGAAACTACTGAGAACCGAATTTCACAACCAGCTACTGAAACTGCAGCCTGCAAAGCTTGCCCTGCATACTGCCAACAATCTGTTGTAGTAGTACGTACACACAAAATTTCGATTTCATTGCTCGGCAGTATTACCATGTACCGAAACGTAGCTTCACCAGAAACCGCAACGAAATAATCGTCTCGGTGAGTGGTGAAAGGAACGTTTTATCTGAAATGTGTCTTTATAACTAACAAATTTTGTAACACTGGAATCTGCTTCAATGCAACGTATGTGCTGAAACAGCTAATACAGAATTCCGCGGAGGGTTATGAGCTCAAAATGCGTTTTGTGATAGGAATAAAATAAATTTAACATAGGTGATAGTTTGGTAATATCCAAAAACGTTAAAATCGTCGACAAGTGTTAGAATAATTTCAAAGCGCACTCAGTAAGTGTAAGAAATTTCATTAAAGATTGAAAGTGAACAAAAATATTTGTGAGTTACTGAATGCCACAAGCAACTTCCCAATACTTACGACGGAAAGCATTAACTACTCACCTGGATTTTCTTACTTTACTGTTACAAGCTGTTATCTTTTTGGCTTAACGTAGATATTGAAGCCGTGATGCCTAGATTTCCAGAAGGCTTCCGACACTGTTCCTCACAAGCGTCTTCTAGCCAAACGGCGTGCCTACAGAGTATCACCCCAGTTGTGCGACTGGATTCGTGATTTCCTGTCAGAAAGGTCACAGTTGGTAGTAATAGACGGAAAGTCATCGAGTAAAACAGAAGTAATATCCGGCGTTCCCCAAGGAAGTGTTATAGGCCATCTATTGTTCCTGATCTATATTAACGACATAGGAGACAATCAGAGTGGCCATCTTAGATTGTTTGTAGTTGATGCTGTCATTTACCATCTTGTAAAGTCATCATGTGATCAAAACTACTTGCAAAATGATTGATATAAGATATCTGTATGGTGCAAAAAGTGGCAATTGACCCTGAGGAAGGAAAAATGTGAAGTTATTCAAATCAGTACTAAAAGAAATTAGCTAAATTTCGATTACGCGCTTAGTCAGACAAATCTGAAGGCTATAAATTCAACTAAATACTTAGGGTTTACAATTACAAATAATCTAAATTGGAACGATCACATAGGTAATATTGTGGGTAGACCAAACCAAAGAGTGTGATTCATTGGCAGAACACTTTGAAGGTGCAACGGGTCTACTAAAGAGACTGCTTAAACCAAGCTTCTCCACCCTATTATGGAGTATTGCTGTGCGGTGTGGGATTGTCATCTGGTGGGACTGACAAATTACATCGAAAAAGTACAAAAAAGTGCAGCTCGTTTTGTATTGTCGCGAATATGGGGGTATAGTGTCACAGACATGATACGTGAATTGGAGTGGCAGATATTAAAACAAAGGCGTTTTTCGTTGCGACGTGATCTTCTCATGAAATTTCAATCACCAGTTTTCTCCTCCGATTGCAAAAAGATTCTGTTGGCACCCACCTACACAGGAAGAAATGATCATCACGATAAAATAAGGGAAATCAGGGCTCTTACAGAAAAATGTAAGTGCTCGTTTTCCCCTCGTGCCATTCCAAAGTGGAACGGTAGAGAGACAGCGAGAAGGTGGTTCATTGAAGCCTCTGCCACGCACTTAATAGCGAATAGCAGGGTAATCACGTAGATGTAGATGTAGTATTGTGCAGTGCAGACGGAACCTCTGAGGTCAACACACCGACACACCGAGCGAGGTGGCGCAGTGGTTAGCATACAGGACTCGCATTCGGGAGGACGACGGTTCAATCCCGCGTCCGCCCATCCTGATTTAGATTTTCCTTGATTTCCCTAGATCGCTCCAGTCAAATGCCGGGATGGTTCCTCTGAAAGGGCACGGCCGACTTCATTCCCCATCCTTCCCTAATCCGATGAGACCGATGACCTCGTAGTTGGACTCTTCCTCCAAACCATCCAACAATATCGACAGAAGCTATTCTGTATCGGTCCAGGGAAGGCAGTGTAGATGCGAACCGTAAAAAGTCCAGCTGGTAGCGGTAGGTAATGAGTGAGCGATATCAGTAAGCCTGCCGCTGTGGCCTAGCGGTTTTGGGCCCTTCAGTCCGGAACCGCGCTGCTGCTACGGTCGCAGGTTCGAATTCTGCCTCGGGCATGGATGTGTGTGAGGTCCTTACTTTAGTTAGGTTTAAGTAGTTCTAAGTCTAGGGGACTGATGACCTGAGATGTTAAGTCCCATAGTGCTTAGAGCCATTTGAACCATTTTGTGGTGGATACTTATCCTTATAATCGACTAGCCTGCACAGAGTCCTGACCTGTATCCTATAGAACAACTTTGGGATGTTTTGGAACGCTGACTCTGTACGAGGCCTCACCGACCGTCATCAATACCCCTCCTCAGTGCAGCACTCCGTGAAGAATGGGCTGCCATTCCCCAAGAAACCTTCCAGAACCTGATTTAACGAATTCCTGCGAGAGTGGAATCAGTCATCAAGACTAAGGGTGGGCTAGCATCATACTGAATTCCACATCACCGATGGAAGGCGCCACGAACTTGTAAGTCATTTTCAGCCAGGTATCGGGATACTTTTGATCATATAGTGTAGCACAGTTTCTTCGTTCATCTACTTCGTAATCCCCCATTCCTATGTTGCATTTATCGCAACTATCCTTCCTGTTACATTTCTTTACTTTCGCTTTTCATTGATTTACTCTCAGTTACGACTGTCGAGCGCCTCTCTATTGTAGCATGATCCAGCCAATAAAGTGAGAGTGCACTAAGTGCGTTAAATTAGAACTTTTAACATCAGATTCGGGTTATAAAATTAATTTTCGTTTTATATGAAAGTCGAGTTGATGAAATCGTTGTTTCAGAAGTCATCATAATTAATATTTAATTATTCGCTATCAAATTAATTTACCTCGTCGATTTGAAGTCGCTGTTGGCTTGCCTAACCAGCGAACTAAAGGCTCGTGGGGGCGGACGAATTTTCCCGGTCCTAAGTTGATTAATTCTGCAATATCGCAGGACGGTCAGTATTGACAGTGGATATCCAGCCGTTAGTTTCAAATTTACGTAATGGATTTCGCGGAACTTGCTCCCGTTTCAGCAGTCCCAAACCCGGGGTCGTCGCATCTGACCGCTGCACAAGGGAGCTAACAGTCGATGCAGCGTTTGTTATGTTGGCCATACGGGCCTTTTCTTGGCAGTGGAAGCTTACTGTGTGGAAGGTTCCTTGACCACAAAAGTGACAAGAGATGCCAAGATCGCGCAGCTGCAAGCGGTTCATAGAACTGAACTGACGTGAACAGTGCTACGGTCATAAATTCGGGACTAGGTGCCATCTTAGAGTCGGTAAGCTTGTTTTGTGCACCACTCGTGGAGATACAGATAGTTAGATTCATCTTCGTGTTTTATTGAAGATGGTATCGGGATGGTTCCAATCTTTCGTTGCCTTTGATGCTAGTGAACAAAGTTCTTCATGTTATCTCTACTCGTTCTCTCTCATATTTCAATATCTGGACCGTCTTAATTGAATGCTTTTCATGTGAATGAACGTTTTATACTCATATTCTAGCCCTAATCTTCATGAATTTACAGTTATCCCTTTGTATCAGGCTACCTCACCAATTTATTATGTATCACTAGAGAAACGGTTTATTAGGTTATACCAGAACAGCCTAATTTTCTCTTTTCTGTGGCTTCCCTCTGTTGTCCTACCCATTACGTTAATTAAACATCAACTGGCCACCTGTTAGATGAGCATTTGTTCGGTGCCAGCCACGGTCGAGGAAGCAGCCGACTGGTAGGTGAATGACAGGCCCCACCACTTGCAGCAAAACAGAGACTCGCCTGAACAAGCATCTCTCCAAAAGAACATTCAATAGTATTCACTCCGTCCTCTGCAGCAACCAACAACCGCCACACTACTTTCTTCTTGGCGCAGAGTAGCGTTCAACAGGTCCTGTACTCCACTTTCATGGTGGATAGCAATGCCATTAATAAATCTTATCATCGACAGTCCCTCTACCTGAATTTTCATCTCGCTTTCGGCAACTTCACTGGTGCATAAATAACAGTCTTTAAAACTGAGAGAGGTAGCTAAAGAATCTGGAGACTGGTGCTTACTGACAAATGACGCAAATGCGCCAGTACTATTGTTGGGCGGGAAAGCAGGTGTTTGGCGAGAGCGGAAGGAATTGTAAACTTACCCCGCCCCGGCCCGGGACGGTGACGTAATTAGCACGGAAGCCGCGCGGCGCTGCGCCGGTTGCCGCTATTCAGGAGCGGGCCGCGCCTGCTGCCGACAAGAGGCGACGCGTAATCGATAAGTCCTTAGCGGCGTTCCTCACCCCCACCCCCACGGCCACCCCCACTACCGCCGCCGCCGCCGCCGCCGCCCCCGTAATTGCCTGTCAACTTTTGTCAGCATCTGACAACGCCTCGCGGTACAAATGGAAACTCTGACGCCGTAACAGGCGCCTTGCTGAGCCCGTCGACGCTGACGCCGCTGTCCCGTCAAGATCTGACGTGGCGGATCGCGGGACGCCCTGCCAGCTAAAAGTTTCCCCAGCGCGGTGCATTTATATGGTACGTATTTCGTCGTACATGAGACCCAGCCCCACGTTACCGTTTCCATAACGTTCAGCGGCAGCACCAGAGGTGCACAAGAAACTCAACTTTTCGATGTAGAGTGGCAGCGAACATATTTCTTCATCTTGATTGTGGATGTCAACTCTGCTGTTTTGGTTTTTTATATGTTTATCTGGTTCCGTTGGACAACGTGGCCTGTATCTACTGTAACCGGTATCGAAACGAGTCAGCGCATACTATTTAGAAAGCTGATTAGAAAATTTATAAACCAAGAATTAGACAGTCATTAAAATTTAAATTGGAGGGCAGAGAAAGGAAAGCAAAAGTACTATTGATGTCAGCTGCATCGAGACTTTATGCGGAATCAGCTGCGGACATCGCAAATTAATGTAATTAAAGAATTGTAAGAAACATAAAAATAAAGAATACGAAAAAGTAACACATTACAAGGAAAGAATCTCAGCTACTGAGAGGAACTCCTTCGCACAGTAAAAGAAGCTACCGTAAGGAAACCTTCCAACTCGGATTTTAATTCTTTGGGTTAATCACACAAATACTGTAGCTCTGCAGGAAGCCTAAGGGAGAAACCTGGTGAACCGTGCACGCCTTCCTGTGATTTGAACAAGGAAGTGTTATCCAAGTGCATACAGCTTTTCCGTGTAATGTCCACTTATTGAATGTTGTAGTTCCTTCCTGGTAGCATGTCCCCCCCCAACAAGAAATTCCGTGATGGTATATTTGTACAGAAACTGCTCACTCAGAATGTCGGAACCCCTGAAGAACGACCTACCCGAAGTTCACCGCAGATCAATCTGATCGCCTCTCCTTAGGCTACGAATTACCTTGTGAGACACGGCCTTCTGGTCGAATACTATCTGTACTCATGAGTCTGTTCCACAACACCGAGAGTGTCCGTTAAGTATTGCTATCGTTTCAAAAAACCGTTAACTTAGAATCTGTTAGAGATAGAGAAGCGTGGTTCATTGCAAAACGTTTACCACCTATCAAAGTTTTATTCCTTTGTTCTTTACTTTTGACTTAGTCCGCATCAGAATTCTGAGAGACCTGGAGAAGGCTCACAATGCCATCTGGTACGCACGATCCAAATCAATTACTTTGGTACTGTAGCACGGTATGAAAGAGCATCACCAGCAGAAACAATGATATGGACATGGTTCAAAAATTTTTGAAACATAAGCCAGTGTCAAAAACCTTCCCCAGTGGGGCTGTACCCCCTCTGTGCGAAGAACGTGTTGAAATTGAAAGCTGTATTTCAATGCAACCCGTAGAAGTCAATGCGTTATGCATCACGTGAAATGCAGGAAGAACCTTGAACTGTCCATGAAGTGCTCCCTAAGATTTTACGCCTTTCTGCGTGCAAAGTGCAAATGGTCCAAGCATTGTAGCCAAATGGTTATTCTGTGCGGCATGCGCAAGCATGTTCCGTGTTGGTCACCATAGATGCTGACAATAACTGTCCGAGATTGCTGAAAGCTGAGGTGACGTTCCACATTTCGCTCTCTCCTGATGGCATGCCTTTAAACTTACTTTTGTGTGTCTACGTCAAGAACGGCGTGATCACAAGAGTCATGCCTCTAAACTTCCTTTTGTGTGTTCGCGTCAAGAATCGCGTGATCACAAAAGCAATCAGTACACTGCTATGCTTCGTGTGTAACTTTGAGTTTAAGGCTTACAAATATTTAAACTTGCAATGTTATTAGTTTTTTAAATAATAAAAAATTAAATAAGGTTAGTATATGTACAACTTAATATTATGATAACAAGACCTGTCGTAGTACAGGGACTGGACAAAAATATGGAAACACCACTAGAAATCCCTACTTTAACGTAAATTAAGATTCAAGGGAAACATTGAATCTAAAGAAATATCACCTAGCCATGAAGTGAAAGCAGCAATACCGAGGGGTGTCGAGATAAATCCTTATGTTCCTAATATCTGCCTGCGACAAATTCCTTCTGCCCGCGTCTGTGTAAACACGCTGTATCGCTGATCCATTGTCATTTCGCCCAAACTGCATTATAAGCAAACGACTACCAAGGAGCAGATATCCATCGCCAACAGGGTTCTTGTGGTAACAGTGAGATTGGTTCACACAACAGCCTCTTACACAGCTCGCTCATTTTCAACAATGGAGTTGTTGCTGATACTTGGGTATTCTATGGTACAGGGTGGTCAGTCCTTAAAATAACCGCCTGATGGACATTTTCTTGACGCGCTGGCAGCCCGCCGGTGGCGCGTTGCTGGAGAGTATATCTGCTGCGAGGCTTTTGTATGTGTAGAATATACCGCAGATTCCACTTTTTGTCAGGCGACTGAATACAGTGTGCTGAGTGAAAGTGTTTCAAGTGCAGCTGCAAATCATAAGTATTCTGTTTGCCAGAGAGTGTTCGTGAATGATTCATATCTGCGTACAGAATCGGTGCATGTTGTAAGAACAATATTTCAAGACGAATTTCCTGATGTTCTGGTTCCTATTCGGAGATTAATAAAGAAATTTCTTGAAATGGAAAGTGCTCTTGACGGGAACCATAAATAGGAACGTGCAGCTCTGACAGACAAAACTGGCGATAACTCTGGGCATGCTCTGGAAGGGTCTTCTAGAAAATAAGTTCGACGCGTTTGTCAGAAAATTGGAATTTCCTGTGAGTCTGTGCAAACGGCTACGAAGTTACTACAGCTGCAGACCTATAAAATGACTGGAATACAAAACCTTAAGCTGGCCCTGCGAAAAGGTTTCGATTTTGTCAATGGATTTCGAATATGGTGCACGAAATTGAACCTCACCTAACTTGGTTTGAGGACGAATCATAGTTTCATTGAAGTGCATACGTTAAGTTACAAAATAACCGTTACTGGAGTTCTGAAAAGTTTAACGACACACACGAAGCTCCCCTGCATGATCAAAAAATTGGAGCGTGCTGCGCTATTACCGGAGAGAGTATAATAAGCCCAACAACAGTCTCTAATTCTTTCCAGGAAAGAATTAACAGCGAAAGATATACGAAAAAAGATTTTGTAGCTTTTTGTTGCCAATTAACTGATTCATAATCTTTCAGCATGACTCTTCCTTGGCACGTACAGCCCACTTCTCATTACGGGAAATTTATGACGTGTTTGAAGACAGGCTTATCACGAACATCATATGGCCTCGTCTTTACCCTGATTTAACACTCTGTGATTTTTATTTCTGTTGCATTAAAAGAAAAAAGTGTATAAATAAAGTCAGAGGGAACTGAGAGTGTAAGGTTTTCTAAGCAAATGTGAGCAATGCTTGAACAGCGAAGAGAGTTATAGCACCCCCTTGCTTAATTAACGTAGTTTAGTAACTTTCTATCTTATGTATGTTAGGAAAAACTTTCGCATCAAATCGTGCTATATTTATTGCGGATCTCCTGTCACCCATGGCGCCAGTATAGAGGCCGGCCGCCTGTTCATCGTCCTGTAGTATTTGAAGTGCTGAAACAAATACGCTACTTGACCGAAGGCTTTCGACATTTGCCTATTTCAGCACCCTGGCGACTGGGAGAGTCATGACAGTGGAGGAAGAAGGCAAAGAATAGTTTTTTCCATACGTGAGTCTATACCCTCTGTAAATATTTTGGAGGACTGATTTGCCTGCGTAAGCTCCTGTTATTTCATGCTTCTGCCACTAGCTAATTTGACCCCCTCTGGTAGTTTCAAGCTACCTATGATGCTTTTGCTATTTGCTAATTTCGCCCCCTTGTGCATTTTGATGCTACCTCATTTCATTTAGAGACTTTGACCATGCCATGTGTAGTCGTATTTGACAGGTAAAACTAACATATTTTAATGTGGTACACGCTGGCACAGTGACAAAATCCTCGTAAGGGCAGTATTTTTCTCTTTTTGCATAAGGATTTCGTGTCTGTTAGCGTTGTGCCTGTTACCACAATGATCGTAAGAAACCTTTATTAAGGACATCATTGGATGAAGATTGCGGCACAAAAATGTGTGTAAGATATGATACAACGATTTTTTTCACTGTGACAACTAATTTCAAGAATATAAACAATATACCCAGGAAAGAAAACAAGGTGAAAGGCATCTGCAATTTTGCTGCACCAAGCTTCAGTTGGTACAACCTGCTGCGTAAATTTAATAGCGATAAACAAGAAAGCTGTCAATAATGATATTATGGGAACAATAATGCCTCGTTTTAATAAGCTTCCATAATGTTAATATATTTCTCAATGTGCTTACAAAAAGAAGAGAAAGAAAAACAAGTTAAGCTGACTGGGGCAGCGAAAGGATGCGCAGTCTTGGTGGTTCTGGTATGAGCGCAGATTCACATTTACATTCTCGGAGTGTCCTTGTCATGTTGTCCACAAGGTTCGTGGAGACATTGCAATGGAAGTGTTCCGTACTCTTCGATGGTGACCTCTCAGTGTGTGAGGAATATTCCCGTGAATATGCAATGCAAGTTTCAACTGGTATCTCAGACGGGTTCGTGTCATTAACTACTACAAAGCATTCCATTCGGTTCATTCCTGCGTCCGTGAGCAATATATCCACGAATAGTTTGTGTGTATTTGTGTGTGTGTGTGTGTGTGTGTGTGTGTGTGTGTGTGTGTGTGTGTGCGTGTGTGTGTATGTCCGCGCTCGTGCATTGTCTTCTTGGAAGGCCGGAATGATGACTATAGAGCTGCACAGTAGATTTAAAGATTCTGTTCCGAAGCTGAAATCATCTAAAATTTTCCACCGCTATTGAAACCATGGGCCTCCATGTCTGTTCGTCTCCGCTCTCTCCTACGATGACCGTTGGGCCTTAGACAATTCATGCACTCGTTTGTGAAGAGAAACCACCGCAGTTGATCCATGTTGCATTACAGGTGCGTCCGTGCCATATTCTTCGGCTACCATTATATTAGGAGGTCTGGTGCTAGTGTTCCCAATGGAATGTACAGGCCACATTGATAGTGTAAAATGCGATTAATAATTTGTGTAGACACAGCACTCCCAATTTTTTACAAGAAGAGGGCATTCAATTCCGTTGCATTCTTGCCATAAAACTACGAGCCGTAATACCTATAGAATGGTTGGAAGCTGGGGTTGTTGACCGTCGACGACCACTACAATGGTGAGCATTGATGTTTTGTGTCTGACGATAGCTGCTGAATACCCCAATGACGTCACTGTTGTGTACACAAGTTTGGTGGGTAACTTCCCGCGCTGACAAAGTTTCGTGCCTTAAAGGTATAAAACGTGCACCCGCTAACAGTGAAATTTCTAGGCATGCCGGCAGACGGAACAGGGTACGGAATTCGCATTTCACCGTCCAGGATGGGACACTTTGCGCGCTCTGTTGAACTCCTCAGAGAATACTGTTTCACTTTCACCTCCATTACTTAGTGATTAGCTATGATTAACCGAAAACTGAGAAAGAGGCTTCTGAACAAAATAACACAAAATAAGGAAGTCACAATAGTGTAACAAATAATTTTGGGTTCATGATGCGATTTAAGGTTATAACCATGAGCAACAAATTGTAATACTCCATTCTGTGTAAGACCGCACTGACTCTAAATATTCTTAAAGCCAGAACATTAAAGTAACATTCCAAAATCTGGCTTTTATTCTTTATGTTATTCACTGAGTACAGTGTTTGCAAGTTGAAGTCAGTACAACCGTACACTATGTTACATACCGAATTAGAATATTGAAAAATTACTCCCTTTCCACGTAAATCTCCTGCGATGAACAACATATAGCATTAGTGATGTAGCAAAAATAAAGTGTGCAAGTATCCTAACAAAAAAGAAGAGTAGTGTATAACATCCCATCGACCCGATATCGTTACGAACGGATCACAATCTCAGCAAAAAGAAAATGAGCCACATCCTTTCTAAAGATTCGTCTCGAATTCTTTCTTCATTAGCCTTAAGCAGTTAGGGGAAACGCTGGAAAATTGAAATTAGTCGGGCATTTGAATCATTGCTCTCCGAGATGAGAGGGCTATGTCCTAGTACCGCGGCTCTTTAATTGTTAGGAATAAATTTAGGTTAGTCTTGGGCAATTAGAATTAAACACGCTTACGTGAGATACATTGCACTGAAATAGAAATAGCACGAAAAGAGCAGTCCTCACATTACTAAGTCCAACCTGAATGACTGGTGAAATACGATACATAAGTCCCGTTATATTCATACGCGATAAGTTAAGTTTATAAACTCCGCTGACCTCCTTTTTTTCATTTCATTCGACATTAGTAAATCAGCTTTGTTTTTGTTTCACTTAGTCGCATTTGTCTCAATGTCATTCTGCAAAGTTTAATTAACTATGCCAAAATATAAAGTAAGCTGTAAAAGTAAATTACATTACTCTAAGTTGTGCGTAGATTATTGACTTCCTTTCAGAATCTCAGTTTTGGTACACAAGTGAAACAGGAAATTGTTAATGCGTGTGCCGTCCAAATCTTGACAGATATAAGCTAACTTTGTGCTATGAAGCATGTATCATTGTAGAGTGTTAAGTGTACAGTACATGAAGTTAAACTTGTGTTTGATATGAACACACATAGGACCTTCACACTCGATGCGTTGTAGCTACCGCTGTGTGCGAGCAACGAAGTCTGCTCAAACTAAGTTATAAATCCACCACTGCATATCTGCAGCCTAATGGAACACAGTGTTTAACTTTTATTGAAGGAAGCCGTCTTCTAAAGAACCAAGGAAATCATACGATTCTGTTCTTCAGTAATAAGACATTGTCCGTACCACCTGAACCGGCTAATGGTGGAAACGTAGCAGGTGCTGAGAAGGTCGTAGCGCTTTTATATTCAGTTTGTAATCTTCACGTGAGAATGCCTCAGAATGTTTAATGTTTAAAATTGTACCCGTTTCTAGAAAGAAGTCAATCAATATGGAGTCCCTTCGGAAAATACCAGCTACCGCTGCATTATTCCACAGGGTCAAGTTGATTTTCTTTAGCGTTAATTCTACCATATTGTAGCAATTCCTAGGCATTCTATACATTTCCCTAAAAGGTTACTGCTTAATCTTTAGGTACGTATATGTGGTGTTAAAATGTTGCAGTGTCATTTTTGCTTCAATCAGTACCTAGGGACGCTGATAGATAGCTGAACAGCACCTGTTAACAGCTCAACTGGTAGCTGGTTTCTAAGATTCAAATCTTCGCATACATATGATATGAATTTAACATTTACTAATTGTAACTAGTGTGCTGTGATTCCCCGATAGGTGTAATAATTTCGCTTGCGAAATATGCGTGAAGCCCGGTATTTTACATGCCATTACAAATGATTGATACAATTTGAATCTATGAAAGCAAATGTCTGATATCATCGTGTCCCGGTCACTTAATTAATCTAATGTCTTTGTTCTTGCAGTCTTCTTGGCATATAAAGAAACGTTTCTGTTACGTCATGTACTAAAGCATCAGTCAGCAGCACAGGAAGAATGGTTCGAATGGCTCCGAGCACTATGGGACTTAACTTCTGAGGTCATCAGTCCCCTAAAACTTAGAACTACTCAAACCTAACTACCCTAAGGACATCACACACATCCATGCCCGAGGCAGGATTCGAACCTGCGAACGTAGCGGTCGCGCGTTTCCAGCGCCTACAACCGTTCGGTCACACCGGCCGATCTTCATTTGTCTATCAGGAAGTTTAGAAACTTAAAGACATGCAAAATAGCTTGAAATTACTCCAAACGTGCTTGGACTTACTTAGGGTTGGAACCAGGAGCGTTCTTTTCGAAGGTACTGTGGAGCGGTGGAATTCAGTGCATAGGAACCGTGCAGACGAAGCTACTTTTAATACCCAAAGTAAGGCTCATTTGACAAAATTTCACGGTGGACGTTATTACTTTACGAGGCTATAGCCAGGACGAAGCGTTGGCTTCTTGGGGCTTGGAACAGACGTTGTAGCAGCTCTAATCTGGCTCAAGTGATGCTCTCCCTTCGTTTTTCCAAACTGTAAATATCTCTATCGTCAATGATTTCCACAGACCTCAGTATGACAATATAACCAAACTCAGCCACGATGAACTCGTTCTGTCGGTCCACGAACCTAACATGTTAACAGCTGCTGAGCATTTTCTAACGTCCTTACACTCAGTGGTTGTATATACACTACTGGCCATTAAAATTGCTACACTGATAAGAAATGCACATGATTAACGAGTATTCAATGGACAAATATATTATGCTAGAACTGACATGTGATTACATTTTCACGCAATTTGGGTGTGTACATCCTGAGAAATCAGTACCCAGAACAACCACCTCTGGCCGTAATAACGGCCTTCATACGCCTGGGCATTGAGTCAGAGCTCGGATGGTGTGTACGGATACAGGTGCCCATGCAGTTCATCAAGAGTAGTGACTGGCGTACTGTGACGAGCCAGTTGCTCGGCCACCATTGACCAGACGTTTTCAATTGGTGGAAGATTTGTAGAATGTGCTGGCCAGGGCAGCAGTCGAATATTTTCTGTATCCAATAACGCCTGTACAGGACTTGCAACATGCGATCTTGCATTATCCTGCTGAAATGAAGGGTTTCGCAAGGATCGAATTAAGGGTAGAGCCACGAGTCGTATCAAACCTGAAATGTAACGTCCACTATTAAAAGTGCCGTCAAAGTGAACAAGAGGTTACCGAGACGTGTAACCAACGGCATCCCATACCATCACTCCGGGTGATACGCCAGTAGGGCGATGACGAATACACGCTTCCAATATGCGTACATCATGATGCTTTAAACAGAACCTGGATTCATTCGAAAAAAATTGGCGTTATGCCATTCGTGCACCCAGGTTCATCGTTGAGTACAAAATCGCAGGCGCTCCTTTGCGTCAAGGGTAACCACAGCCATGGTCTCCGAGCTGATAGTTCATGCTGCTACAAACGTCGTCGAAATGTTCGTGCAGATGGTTGTTGTCTTGCAAACGTCCCCATCTGTTGAATCAGGGATCGAGACGTGGCTGTGCGATCCGCTACAACCATGCGGATAAGATGCCTGTCATCTCGACTGCTGGTGATACAAGGCCGTTAGGATCCATCACAGCGTTCCGTATTACCCTTCTGAACCCACCGATTCCATATTCTGCTAACAGTCATCGGAACTCGACCAACGCGAGCAGCAATGAAGCGATACCATAAAGCGCAATAGCGATAGGCTACAATCCGACCTTTATCAAAGTCGGATACGTGATGGAAAGCATTTATCCTCCTTACACGAGGCATCACAACAACGTTTCACTAGGTAACGCCGGTCAACTGCTGTTTGTGAATATGAAACCGGTTGGAAACTTTCCTCATATCAGCACGCTTTACGTGGCGCCACCGACACCAACCTTGTGTGAATGCTGTGAAAAGCTAATCATTTGCATATCACAGCATCTTCTTCCTTTAGGTTACATTTCGCGTCTGTACACGTAATATTCGTTCTGTAGCAATTTTAATGGCCAGTAGTGTAATTAAGCTCTTTAATGATGTTAAATTGTTGAAACTAGGACAAGTTACTTGTATGCAAGGAGATGAATAAGGTCGCATATGGACCGTAAAAATTTCAGTGAAAAAATGTAATGGGCACCAGAAGACAGGAAATTAAGTCTACTCCTAGTTACGGCCTTACTCTATCTCTCTTTCGTCGTGAAGGACGCTATCCAAATGGGGCGGAAATCGGTAAATGTGATGTGCATGTACAGACAAACAAGTGAATACAATGTCAGACAAATTGGTTGACTTATTCAAGAGAGAGAGAGAGAGCTTTACAAATTGAGCACGTCACTAACGCGTTGATCCACCTTTGGTCCGTAAGCACCCAGTTATTCGGCTTGGCATTGATTTATAGAACCCTTTGACGTCCTGAAGCGAGATAACGTACCGGGTTCTGTCCAGCTGGTGCGGTAGCGCGTCAAACTCCCGAGATGGTTGCAGGGCCTTGCCAAACGTTTTCAGTTGGAGAGAGATCCGGCGACGTCACACGCCAAGGTAGCTTTTGGCAACAACGAGGATATGCATTATATTGCTGAAACCTAAGCACGGGATGGTTTGCCATGAATGGCTGCAAAATGGGTCGTAGAATGTCGTCAACGTACCGCTGTGCTGTAAGAATGGCGCGGGTATGGGACAAAGGGGTCCTGCTATGAAAAGAAATGGCACCTCATAGCGGCACTCCTCGTTGTCGGCCCTTATAGCAGGCGATAGGTCGGTGAGCCACCACAGTCTGGGATGTCTCTAGGCACGTCATCAGGCTGGAATATCATTGACAGAAGTAGAATTGTCGTCAGTAGTCAGTACCGCGATGAACTGAATCCTGATTACCAGCGAAGATGTATCTAGGGACGTCCCAGAGAGCGGGGGGATACCAACCTGTCGCCCATCACACGCTGCCAGACGACTAGGATTGATGTTCTGCGGTGGCAGTTCTTTCCATAGCAAGACCCCATTGGTAGACATCAGTAGCATCCATACAGCACAGCAGTACGTCGACGATGTTCTACGCCTGGTTTCGTCGCCTGCCAAACCCTACTTTGGCCTGCAAGGTCGCCACATCTCCCCTAACTGATAACGTTTGGGGCATTATGGACAGAGCCCTTAAATCAACTCGGGATTTTGATTATCTTACAAGCTAATTGGACAGAATTTGGCATGACATCCCTCATTACATCAAGAAACTCTGTAAGTCAATGTCAAACCTAATGATGGCTTGCATAACGGCCAGAGATGGAACAACGCTGTATTCTCCCGCTCAGTTTGTGAGGCTCTTTCTCTTGAGCCAGTGTAACTTCGCAACAGTAAAAATATTTATTTAGCATTCACATTCAGTGAAACCTCCCAACTGTTTATTATTCCATATTCGCAATAATAACGTGACTAACCTCTCAATAAAATTGTGGCTCAATTATAGCCTTTCAATAATTGACTGTGAATTTAAACTGGTAAATTTTGGACTTCAGCAGTGCTGCGTCATGGCCCTGAAAGATCATTCTGAATAAATTGAAAATTCTTAACTCAATGAAGTCGCCGGATAACGCATATATATCTGCTCGTATAAGAAATTTTTTGGCGCAGCCCGACGCAATGCTGGCCGCTACATTTGTCATGTATAAAAGACTGATTTTTCTTTACGATAATCGGGATGACCATGGATTGCAGAAATTAATAAAGTCTTTAAATTCAATTGAATGATTGTCAAAAAGTTAATTTTATAAAAACGGTTCAAATGGCTCCGAGCACTATGGGACTTAACTTCTGAAGTCATCAGTCCCCTAGAACTTAGAACTACTTAAACCTACCTAACCTAAGAACATCACACACGGCCATGCCCGAGCCAGGATTCGTACCTGCGACTGTAGCGGTCGCGCGGTTCCTGATTTTAGCGCGTTAACCACTCGGCCATCCCGTTAATTTTATAGCAATGATTACTATTAAAGGTTTTTTTGAAGCATTTTCATGGGACTTGATACACTCCTGGAAATTGAAATAAGAACACCGTGAATTCATTGTCCCAGGAAGGGGAAACTTTATTGACACATTCCTGGGGTCAGATACATCACATGATCACACTGACAGAACCACAGGCACATAGACACAGGCAACACAGCATGCACAATGTCGGCACTAGTACAGTGTATATCTACCTTTCGCAGCAATGCAGGCTGCTATTCTCCCATGGAGATGATCGTAGAGATGCTCGATGTAGTCCTGTGGAACGCCTTGCCATGCCATTTCCACCTGGCGCCTCAGTTGGACCAGCGTTCGTGCTGGACGTGCAGACCGCGTGAGACGACGCTTCATCCAGTCCCAAACATGCTCAATGGGGGACAGATCCGGAGATCTTGCTGGCCAGGGTAGTTGACTTACACCTTCTAGAGCACGTTGGGTGGCACGGGATATATGCGGACGTGCATTGTCCTGTTGGAACAGCAAGTTCCCTTGCCGGTCAAGGAATGGGTTCGATGACGGTTTGGATGTATCGTGCACTATTCAGTGTCCCCTCGACGATCACCAGAGGTGTACGGCCAGTGTAGGAGATCGCTCCCCACACCATTATGCCGGGTGTTGGCCCTGTGTGCCTCGGTCGTATGCAGTCCTGATTGTGGCGCTCACCTGCACGGCGCCAAACACGCATACGATCATCATTGGCACCAAGGCAGAAGCGACTCTCATCGCTGAAGACGACACGTCTCCATTCGTCCCTCCATTCACGCCTGTCGCGACAGCACTGGAGGTGGGCTGCACGATGTTGGGGCGTGAGCGGAAGACGGCCTAACGGTGTGCGGGACCGTAGCCCAGCTTCATGGAGACGGTTGCGAATGGTCCTCGCCGATACCCCAGGAGCAACAGTGTCCCTAATTTGCTGGGAAGTGGCGGTGCGGTCACCTACGGCACTGCGTAGGATCCTACGGTCTTGGCGTGCATCCGTGCGTCGCTGCGGTCCGGTCCCAGGTCGACGGGCACGTGCACCTTCCGCCGACCACTGGCGACAACATCGATGTACTGTGGAGACCTCACGACCCACGTGTTGAGCAATTCGGGGGTACGTCCACCCGGCCTCCCGCATGCCCACTATACGCCCTCGCTCAAAGTCCGTCAACTGCACATACGGTTCACGTCCACGCTGTCGCGGCATGTTACCAGTGTTAAAGACTGCGATGGAGCTCCGTATGCCACGGCAAACTGGCGGCGGTGCACAAATGCTGCGCAGCTAGCGCCATTCGACGGCCAACACCGCGGTTCCTGGTGTGTCCGCTGTGCCGTTGGTGTGATCATTGCTTGTACAGCCCTCTCGCAGTGTCCGGAGCAAGTATGGTGGGTCTGAGACACCGGTGTCAATGTGTTCTTTTTTCCATTTCCAGGAGTGTATAACAATAGTACAAATTCTCTTGTAATAAACTACAAATGCGCGCGACTGCTTTTACCTTATAATACATCGCTCAGGCACCGCCATCGCTCCCCAACGACCGGCCCAGCCAACCCCATGCACATGACTGCTAGCTACTACTTACTCCTACTGACACTGCTCTTACTGCGCCCAACACTGCTCTCTGGTCTGAGATTCTCTTATAGCTTACATATCGCAGGCAGCGCGTAAGCAACCCCTTGAAATTACATCTGCTCGAGTGCGCTACCAATAAATTCCTTAGTCACGGACCTCTTACACCAGTCACGAAATTTTTATGAAATTTGTACCGTTTGTCTGTTTACGTACATCATATCTACCGATCTCCGCCCATTCGGATAATTCCTTCATGGTGTATCGTTTTCTATTTCTTTTAGTTTCTTCTCTGTTTTATTTTGCACAGCCCTTCCAGTTGCAGCATTACCAATGTGTGATGGACACGGTACAGAAGGTTCAGTGGCTGTCTCCCCTCCGTGTTGCAGGGGTGGTGGGCGTGACGATCACGGACATGCGCGTCCCCTCCGAGGTGCGGAACGGGTCGACGGCGGCGGTGGTGCTGGACTGCGAGTACTCGCTGCGGCCCGAGGAGCAGGGCGCCGACTCCGGGCTGGTGGTCAAGTGGTTCTTCAACAACAGCCCCGAGCCGGTCTACCAGTGGATTCCCGGCCAGAAGCCGCAGGACCTGGGAATCCTGCGCGGCCGCCTCAAGCTGGCGCACCGCGCCTCCACTAGCCACGCCAGCATGCACCGCGCCCTCTACATCGTCCGGCCCACCACCGAGCTCAGCGGCGAGTACCGCTGCTCCGTCTCCACCTTCAAGGACGAGGACTTCATGACCAAGAAGATGATTGTCTACGGTTAGCACCAAACGGTTTTTCCGCTAATAGACCGCAGCCTTTTCTCCGTCAGTTCCACGTACGAGGGTGGCTGAAAGAGTGAGATGGCAATTCCGTGTGCGAAGGTTTATTGGAGAAAAGAAAGGGACATATCGAGTTACTAAGCCATAGATAAATAAAGTGATGAAGTTTAATGTTGCATGTTGCTTTACAAAACCAGACAATGTCTGATGGGATAACCGCTATAACTGGTTTTTCCAATGTTATTTAAAACCCTTCTTCTTTGAAAAAAAAATGTTTATTCACATGACCGGCTTCGGTTCCGCTAGAACCATATTCAGATGTGCAATTTCGGTTACCCGTCCATACTCCTGCAACCCAAATTGCACGTCTTAATATGGTTCTAGCGGAACCGAAACCGGTCATATGAATAAACATTTTTTGCAATCAAGACGGATTATAAATAGCATGTTGCTTTGTTGTTGACGTTTTGGTTTGTGGGGCACTCAACAGCGCCGTTATCAGCGCCCATACAAAGTCCCAACCTTTGCTCAGCGCAAACTCGCCACTTTCATGAATGATAATGAAATGATGAGGACAACACAAACACCCAATGATTTCCAGGCAGGTCAAAATCCCTGACTCCGCCGGGAATCGAACCCGGGACCCCGTGCTCGGGCAGCGAGAACGCGACCATGAAACGACAAGCTGAGGACCGAGGTTTTGCTTTGTTATCAGTACTGGACATTATAAGAAACAAAACTGATTTTGCTCTGTCAGGTACATTCATACGAAAACAAAAAAAGAAACTAAATATATTTCATATTGATAAATACAAACAACAAACCAAAAGTAAAACCTTCCAATGATAGCCCAGCAAACATTAGGCTTTTGACTCACTGTAATCTTGTAGAACACATCATTTATGAAACAATGTGCCCTCCTCGTAATTGTAGCAACTTTTGAATGCTCTCACGCTTACTCCTTACCATATTGCCCAGATAGGCATTTGGGATATTGTCCCATGCCTACACATCGTCCTCTATCATGTCCTGTGGCCTTTGACGGCATGAGACCATTTTAGATGGCACGTTCTAGCATTTCCCGTGAATTCTCAAGGCAGGTAACAAAAAAAAAAGTTCAAATGTGCGTGAAATCTTATGGGACTTAACGGCTCAGGTCATCAGTCCGTAAGCTTACACACTACTTAACCTAAATTATCCTAAGGACAAACACACACACACACACCCATGCCCGAGGGAGGACTCGAAACTCTGCCGGCACCAGCCTCACAGTCCATGACTGCAGCGCCTGAGACCGCTCGGGTAATCCCACGCAGGACAGGTAACATCTGGAGAACTTGGAGGCCATTGCATCCGACTGATTCTATGCTCCACTACGAAGGTGTTTACAAGATTGTGTAGATGGGGGGATGGAGGGGGGGGGGGCGTGCACTGTCGTCCACCTGCGTCGAACACGCTCCAGTATGTTCACCAGATGGAACCAGTATGCGTACAACAATGTCGTCCTGATACTTCACACCAGTTAGCCTTTCTTGTGCAAGCACAAGGAGTATCGTGCGACTATACATGATTCCACCCCAAAATATGAATGAACTGTCGTGAGTCGTGATAAGCCTGGTGGTCTACGATACTGTTAGGATGGAAACATTGTCGTCGTTGCATCCACACACGAATATCTGTATTGCCAGGGTGAAGACTGATACGGATATAATCAAAAAAGAGCGCTTTGTCGCACTGCTGCCTGGTCCCCAATGACTGGTTTGGCGCTCATGCCGGCCGGAGTGGCCGTCCGGTTCTAGGCGCTACAGTCTGGAGCCGAGCTACCGCTCCGGTCGCAGGTTCGACTCCTACCTCAGGCATGGACGTTTGTGTTGTTAGGTTTAATTAGTTCTACGTTCTAGGTGACTAATGACCTCAGAAGTTAAGTCGCATAGTTCTCAGAGCCATTTGAACCATTTTTGGTGCTCATGCCACACGAGCCTCTCTCCGAACCCCATTCAGAGCAGGAGCGATTTTGGTCTTCTGGCACCTATTTCGTATCGTTTACGGTCACACCTTCATTCCTGCAATTCTCTGTTACTGCCGCTGTAGACGTGTAGCACTCTGATGGGGGCTACTGCTTCTCTTATACACAGATATCGGTACTGCACGCCCGCATTTTTTCTCCTGCGGCGACTGCTGGGACGATCCCCAACGAATTCTGTCACTAGAAACTTGCTCCAGATTGTAGAGACAGCGCATTGACTCACAGCAACATCCGCTGCGATGTTCACCAGTCTCATTTCCCGTTTCATTAGTGAGACTATACGGAGTGTATGGTGAAGGTATCTGTTCTCTCGCACATATTAGAAAGAAAAAAAGAACAGATATCATCTTCATATAGTTAAGGCAAACGAGCCATTGGCCTCTTTCTTCTGTGTGGATGCACACGTATTGCCCGAACTATTACGTTACTCGGCAAGATTGTCTGCCGCGAGTAATGAGTGTAATGGGCAGGGGAGCTACGAATGTGGTGTGTGGACATTAAGTTGGGAATGTGGGTCTCACGGGGAGAGAGCAAGGGATAAGTCCCTGCAGTCGTACTATCCTCTGTGCCGTCGGTGGCCCAGCTGGATAGAGCGTGTGCCACGTAAGCAGGAGATCCCGGGTTCGAGTCCCCGGGGGGGCACACATTTTCAACTGTATATCAACGCCAGTCCACAGCGTAGGGTCTTGATTTAATAATCATTCAATACGGAGTGTTGTCCTAATCATCCTGAAGCAGCACAAGTATCTTACTGACTCACAGCAAAGGAAATGCAATGTTTGCAAATGACATGGCTGCCACAGGCTGTACATATTGCTCCCTCGATAGAAACATGGCCCACAAACAAATCAGTGTATTAAAATCATTAAGTCTTTCTGGATCATAACGCTCAGTATTAAAGATTGGTTAATGTATTTTAACCACTGTATTACTTTCCCACATAGTCACCCTGGCTGTCCCACTATTCGTTCCTTAGATTCCAAAGTGTTGAACACGGCATAAAAGAAATCTGGCTGCAGCTTTGAGAGCCATTTAACAACTGTCTCCTCAACGTCGACAACGATTCCAAAGTGGTGAGCTGCCAGGCGATTTTTTACCAATGGGAAGAGACGAAAATCTCTAGGCGCGAGGTCAGTTCTACGAAAGGTATTCCATTAGACTTACAGGAAACGCTGAAACCATAGCGCGTGGCCAATGCCATATGTGTGTTACGTCATCTGGTGTGTAAGTCAAACCTTCCACCTTCAAAATATATTTCGAAGGGGAACGGCCCATGTATCTCCATCTACTGGTACCGTTCGAAAATTTTGATTGTGTCGTGTATTGAGAAATTGAATTTAATTCTCACAGTTATATTTATACGCCGATGAGAGTTTTTGTTTTCTTACTTGCTGAGCCATTCTCGTACACAGACGGGGTCGATGAAGAAAGTCATATTACCCGTAATAGTTCGTAAAAGCTACAGGGTATCAAAATAAGAATTTTCGGAAACAACACTTTAAAAAAATATGGCTCTGTAACTAATGTGAAATACCGTTTCTTTCCAATTGTGCAGAATATTATCAGATATTTACGTACAGTAATTTAACAGATGTCAGCAGATAGTGACCTACAACAATTCAACGACTTAGTTTTGTGTATTCTTAGATATCATAGGACATTCCGTCTGCGCAGTTACTCTGGCTTTCAGTATTGTATCCCCAAAGGTTCTATCCTCTTGTGAAGTATACTTCCCTGAAGGCATTACCATTCACCGTGGCAAGCGAAATGGCTGACCCTTGAATTTCGTAAAAGTGACCAAAGAAGTCTGAAAATTTATTGAGATATTAATATAGTATGTTGTATAAATATTGTTAAGCCTGGGCTCAATAACTTGTGAATCATGGAATAAACTTACGCGCAGAAAGAAATTATTTGCCACCATCAACAGATATAATAAAGTTCCAACAACCGACCCATCAGAGAAGAAGCTCAAATTCAGTCGTGTCTCTTTTTCGCGTACTTGACAATACTGTGACGTTTTACACACCAACTGTCTTGCAGAATCAATGTAAGTGTTCTGCATAATATTTTGCTATCTCAGGCTTCACTCAAATATCTTCACTTATCCCTAACTGTTCGTGAAATAGTAAGGACAGATAAATGCCTTGTTTGGCTGTCTTCATGGTTAACCGATATTGAGAAAGTAAGATCGCATTTTAACTCTGTATCGACGTTTTCACTTGAAACGGTTCAAAAGCTCTTATTTGGAAAGGACACTTAGAAAATCATCCCCGTGTCCGTTTGATGAGAATATGTCAGCCAATGCATCAGCAAAAATTTAAGGGAACTGTAGAAAAAGTAAACTGGAATATAAGGAAGGGGCTTAGGAACCTCGTCCTCCCGATTGCAGGTCCATCTCTCCAGGTGTACGGATGACCGGTAATGGGACACAATTGTTCTTAGAAGTAACTTACTCCTGCTCTTACCTATAAACATAATTATTTATTATGGCGTAATGCTACTTACTACTGTTATTAATATTAAAGTTAGATAAATCACTGAATGCTTTTGATAGTAGAGGGCCCACCCAAACTACGTCGACAAAATTTGAGATATTGGCAGTTGAGTTTTTCCGACTATTGTGGTACGAGGGACTCTTTGTGTTAGTGGATATTTGCAGATTTATTGCCTTCAATTACAGGCAACTGCTCTGCTATTCGCTTTTATCTTTGTGTTAGTATTGCATTGAAAATATCTGCACTGCAGTGCAAATGTCGACGATACGCGCTGAGTGACTGGTTTTGAAGTTAATTTGATCCATTCACTCACAGTATTCGTTACTGACAACAGTGAAGGCCAATCACCGCATCGGCGTCTAGCACACATCGGATACTGTTCGGTTCTAAACAAAGATTGTTTCGCCGGCAGTGTTTGTTGTATGTTAAATTGATACACAATAGTATGGTTAGGTTTAATTTGAAGAATTTCCCGGGATTCACCTAGTGGACTGGTTCACTGAACACGATGGAAGAGCGACACAATGACGCGATGATAAATTAGCGCCGGCAGCCACATCTGTGTGCAGGTGTCGTTTGGTGATTGTTGTCTTACTCTGTGTTTTGCGTTGTGTGTTCTGATGACTAAGTATTATACATTGTTTTCACTGTCTGGAAAATATTTTTCCAGAAAGTAAAGTAAGGGGAAGGGGGGGGGGGTCTAACAAACCGGATAACTAACAAATGAAGAGCCACCGATTGCAACGTCACTATATACTTTTGTGTGCTACAGTAAATGTCCCACTCACCTTGCGTTGAATTTTTATTCTGCAGTGGAGTTCCTGTCCGAACTGCTAGAAAATGAGTAATGTTCGAGGGCTATAGAATGCTGTAGCGGAAACGGGTCGTAATACACAATTCTACTAGTTGTATCAATTATTTTCCAGTGTCAGGTTATCAGAGCTATTGAAAAATATATAGCACTTAAGTGAAAACTTTGATATATTGTCACTTCCCTTAAACAAAACACCGACAAGTCCGTGCTACGATACAATTACAGATTTGGCATTCACACACAACTATCTCACTCATTATAGTCAAGCGGTCTAAGGCGATGCAGTCATGGACTGAGTGGCTGGTCCCGGCGGAGGCTCGAGTCCTTCATCGGGCATGTGTGTGTGTGTTTGTCCTTAAGATAATTTAAGTTACGTAGTGTGTAGGCCTAGGGACTGATGACCTTAGCAGCTAAGTCCCATAAGATTTCCTACACATTTGAACATTTAAACAATAGCCAAATTAGGATATTTAACCAAACCTATTACCAAACGGACCGTCTGTGACAAAATACTCGCTCACATATATTACACAAGTCGATCCTTTTGTACGGTCAATTCTCGATCCCGACTTGCACAAACCGCCATGCGGATTCTGGTTACTCGAAAGTCACGTGGTACTCACAAAAATCAGAATTTCGGAACTTCATATTTTTACCACATTCTTGTTCACTTTGCGACACACACGGTCAAGTTTAACTCATTATTAGGAAAAAGTATCATATGCATTAAGAGCTCCTAATGTACGCGTCCGAACATGATGCTGCTGAACTCCGAATTATCCTGAAACTTAAAGCAAGTCTTTAGCCCACAAAATACTCGCCAACGTACTGTACTCTGATTGGCTGATATACATCATAAGCAATCCGATATTAGAATGAAACCGAGCAATCCCGCATCTTTTACAGTTGACTAAACTGAATGCTATAGTTTTTATGAACAATTTATTAAAAAAATTATGAAACCCACAAATACTAATATTAATCCCTCGTTAAATAACTGAATTATAGTAAAATGTTTCTTGTTTTTCCAGTTCCGTAAAATGGCTAGTTAAACTTCGTAGAGTTCCCTCACTCACTCTGTACAAGCATAGTTACCACACTATCGTCTATGCAGCTAATGAACGTAACTGTATTCATTTATTATACTATTTTAGACTGACACTGTCAGTCACACTAATAACTAACAAATTACATTAACAATACTTAATTAATGTCGTAATACTAACAACAGATACCGTTTGTTTAAAAATACACAGTTTTCTTCGTATGATTTCAGTGTCTGACATCATTCGGTTGTGGTCGTATTTGCAGCTAGGTGCCGAATCGGATCGCACATCTGTCACGCTATATGCATTTGCTTGCTACTCACAACGTTTACTGCGACACATCGTCCAAAAGACGAAAACCAAACTTCGGAAACAGTTTTTCACTGTCTTGCTTACATGTTAAATCACGAAGGGGATTTGCTACTATTCCAGTTGCTGATTCAGTCTGCACAATCTCTATATCACTTTAGTTAAATATTGTATTAAAAACAGACAGACTGAAGCTTAATGTAATATTTCTACTTCTCATTCACTGTGCAAAAAGTCACTCAATCTATATTAGCAATATTTTTTTAAACAGGTCGTAATCTGACAGCCCAAGCACATTTCAAAAACGGTATTGGGAAATCGGTGGACTGGATGCCATACACCAAAATACTCAAAAAATATCCTGGAATAAATTACGTTATTTTACCGGCTCATTATAAAATAGTCACTAAAATGAGTATTTTCGTTACTTACACAAATGTATGAGTTTTGAGTCTTTGATTCAGAATGCGTTTGTCTGCTTTCATCATTACGCGATAAAAAGAAGGACACCCAAAAGTTTCCGATTAGGAGAAGATCGACAATGCGACGTAGCAAAGTTGTCGACTTTAGATTTTTTTCTGTTTCAATAGAAAGACAGCAGAGGAGAGTTATGAGACGGCGGTTTGTTCGGACAGAGAGGGAGTATAAATACCGCGGAGCGACTAATAAGTAATCCGGAGGACGGACGCCGCGCTGTCATAACTCAGCGCTGGCCCAGAGCGAGGGCTCGCGTGCTCTGCGACCGTTGGCCGCCCTCCAGCCGGGGAAGCGGCCGCTTGGCCGCGCCGCGCCGCTTTCCAGACTCGGGGGCCATCCCTCACTTACACCAGCCACTGCGAGCGCCGCCCACCTGACTCTGGCCGCCACAAACACGGCTTTTAGTGCCGTATCACTATCTAAATCTCCAAACTGTCGGGCACCAAGCGCAGAAGTTTCTGAATTAATCTAATAGCCCCTGGAGCACTTAGTAAAGTAATCTATTTGGATTCGAGCTGTCAGAACTAAGGAGAAAAGTCTCATGAAACTGAAACGTAGACAGTCATTCCTAGATGCGGGCATTTCCACAGCCATAGATAATAGATTCCCCGGAATAAAATTTATTGTGCTCATTACTCTTCACATATAGTAAAATAGGGGACGACATGGAAGCACATTATAAATATCCGCAGACGCAGTGATCAAATGATGAAGGCTGTTAATAGACGAAAAATTAGTAGCCTAATAGTATAGCAGTGGCAAGAGCCTTGCTGATGGGGATACACCGGCTCCCTCCAGATCACCGAAGTTAAGTGCTGTCGGCCGTGGCAGGCACTTGGATTGGTGACTACCCGCGCCGCCATGTGCTGTTGCCATTTTTCGGGTTGCACTCAGCCTCGTGATGCCAACTGAGGAGCAACTCGTCAGAATAGTAGCGGCTCCGGCCACAGAAAACCATCATAACGACCGGGAGAGCGGTGTGCTGCCCACACACCCCTCCTATCCGCATCCGCAGCTGAGGATGACATTGCGGTGGGATAGTCCCGATGGGCCACTTGTGGCCTGAAGCCGGAGTGCTTGAATAGTGTAGCAGCTGCTCCGGCGTTGATTCCTTTTTTCTTTAAGTCATCGATCTTCTGACTAACTTGATCGTGCCCTCTAAGAATTCATATCCAGAGAGTACCTTTTCATCTTAGAGTAGCTACTGCAACCTACGTCCCCAAGTATTCGCATGATGTATCCTGTCTTCCTCTGCAGATTTTACCCATCTACAGTCCCTATGGCACGATGGAAGCTACCCATTGACGACAGCTGGGCTATCATCCATTCCCTTCTTCTTGTATATGTTTTCCATATATTCCCTTCCCTGTCGTAATTTTCAAGGTTTTTCTGTAGCACAAAATCCCAATTGCCTCGATTCTCTCCTGTTCCTTGATAATGGCTTCAAATCCGCGCGGAACCTTCTTGACGTAGTCCATATCCAGCTAAAACCACTTCCACAGTGATGATTAGATCACTTAGAGCAGTGGTTACCAACCTGGGTGATAAAAAATATTTTATGGGTGGTACAAAGACAAAGGGCTTGATTACGGTTCGCTCACGAAACTAAATTTCTTCAAAAAATCTATTTCTCTACTTCTTTAGATTAATAACTGTAAGACAGACTGCTTCTTCGGAAAGTGTCAAAAATGAGCATTAACGTATGACGGTACGTGGCGGTGGCACTTTGCGCGCAGTACGCGATGTCAACTACCTGCAAGCTGGTTACTGGCCTCTACTGTTGCCGCAGTTGGTTATTCACTCCACCGTGTTACCGGCTAGCTCATTGTTCCTCTTTCGTTAGTCAGTTATTAGCTCACCAGCCAAGTCGACTGATATGGAGTGAGTGCCTCCGATTTCACTACCTCTTCAATGTATTTAGGACTGACGCGAGAAAAAGTAAACAGAAGAGTGAAGATTTTCTTATTCAAGCGCTAATTCCTATTTGATAGCACTACCTTCCTTTTACTACTGGGCATAAATAGCTGTGCCGGTAAGACATAAGTAGAATGAGATTTTCACTCTGCGACTGAGTGTGCGCAGATATGAAACGTCCTGGCAGATTAAAACTGTGTTCCGGAACTCGGGACCTTTGCCTTTCGCAGGCGAGTGCTCTACCATCTGAGCTAACCAAGCACGACTCACGCCCCGTCCTCACAGCCTTACTTCTGCCAGTTCTGCAAGGTTAGCAGGAGAGCTTCTGAAAAATTTGGAAGGTAGGAGACGTTGCACTGGCAGAAGTATAGCTGTGAGGACGGGCCGTGAGTCGTGCTTGGGTAGCTCAGATGGTAGAGCACTTTCCCGCGAAAGACAAAGGTCCCGTGTTCGAGATTCGGTTTGGCAGACCTAATCTGCCAGGAAGTTTCAAGACATAAGTAGGTTCGTAAATTTCTTTTTTATCTGTAGTTCTCTTGCCACTGAACAGTAATCCCATAAAGATCACTATAAATGGCGTAAATAGCTGTAATCTAAAAATTAAGGATAGAAATGGATTCAGCATGTGCCACAAGCTGACTTTTTCACTGCAAAATAAACATCAGAGACACAGGTGTGTGATTTCAGATGTGGGCGTAATCGTGATTACAAGCTTGTGAGTCTAGAGAATATACGGGGACAAAAACCCTTATGTAAACTTATGAAACGTGCTTATCAAACGTACTTATCAAAAACAGAGGAGCAAAATGTTCGTGCTTACATTCATAGACTTCAAGAAAGCCTATTATTCTGTAGACAGACACCAACTGTACCACATTTTAGAGGAGATGAGTTTTGATAAAAAATGCAGTGAGCCGGTTAAACAAGCCTAAGCAACCAAGTATCCAAGGTCAATTTCAGAGGGACGCAGTCGGAGGCCTTTAAGATCAAAAATGGGTTAAGACATAGAGACGGACTCTCCCTTTGCTCTTTAATTGTGTCCGCGATAACACGATCAGAGAGTGGCGACAAGGAATAAAAGGAGTGGGTACAATACAACTGCGGTGTAAGAATAAAGGAGTAGGGTTAGATTGCCTAGTATTTGCACATAACATTGTCATCTTGTCCGGATCACTGGAAGAGGTAGTTAACCAGACTACAGGACTGCAGAGACAGGCCGCTAAAGCAGGTTTACAGACCTCTTCCGAGAAATAATATATGACAAACATCACGACGGCTCCTAGATGGATAACAATAGGAGAAGGGAAAATCGAGAAGGTGGAGGGATTCAAATACCTTGGAGAATGGATAGACATTGGACTAACCTAAGGACATCACACACATCCATGCCCGAGGCAGGGTTCGAACCTGCGACCGTAGCAGTCGCGAGGTTCCGGACAGAGCGCCTGAACCGCTACACCACCGCGGCCGGCTCAACACCTACAATAAGAAGAAAATTTCAATAAATGAAAAACTGAAACGTTACCAGACAGTGATCCGCCCTGAAGCTCTATATGCAGCAGAAACTCTCAGCTTAGCAATAACCGGAGTGATGAGAGAGTGGAACGGATAGAACGAAAGTTTCTCAGGAAAATATTAGGACCTCGAAGAACAGAAGATGGTCAGTTTAGAAACCATGGCAATCAGGAATTGTATACCAAGTTAGGAAAATTTCTGACGCCATCAGGAAAAGAATGAGCATGTTCTTCGTACACATCCTAAGAATGGACCAGGGGAGGTTAACAAGGCGAATCACACTTTTTTCCGATGAACAAGAAAACCAAAGTACGATGGATCCAAGAGATACAAAGAGATCTGAAAGAAATGAGCTTACAGGAACTAAAGATATAAAACAGGGTAATTTTTAAATAAAAAATTCAGGCCTTCAAGGCTTTCGAGGACAGACCGAGACCGAGAACAAAATCATCTTAGACAGAAGAAAGAAGGAGGATGCTAAGTATTAGAACGAAAGAATATTAGGAAAGAAGATAGAACAGAAGAAACGAAGTTGGAGCGAATTAACGTGGTCATAAGATGGAAAAAACGAAAGAAGAAGAAGAAGAAGAAGAAGAAGAAACGTACTTCGTGACTATATTCCCATTAACATAAAAATCACAACGCTTGTGCTCGCCATGTTGACTTCTGTAAAAGCCTGTTCTAGGAATGTATAGAAAAGGTGACATCGCTGCTCCAGGAAAATCACTTTACGTAAAGATTCACTGTTCAAACTCATTGTCATTCTTTGTGGCAGACCTTTCCGCCTTGCCACGCAAAGAATCGTGTATGCATCTAGCTTTGATTCAAGGGAAGCATAAAACCGGAAGTAGAGTTATCTGCTATCAAAGAAAAAGAAAAAAATCTTTGTATAAAAGAACAAGAGCTACATACTCGGTGAAGAAGACCTTTCAGAAAATGATTAATTTATGCATAAAAAATTAAAAACGACAGATCTTGTATTCGCATGTTTTTTCATTATGCAGTCGTCAAATTATTGCAGGAAAACTATTCGGTAAAAATATTTGATTCTTTTTCATCTTAGTCTCATATGGCTGTCCAATGATAAAGTGGCTACGCTTCCATTATTGATCACATTTATTACGATTCTTTGAATGTAAGTAACTCACTTCCTTCTGTCTGAAGACTATGCAGGGAATTATGAGTGAAAAGTGTCTGAAAATGTCGACTTTTCCGAAATGCGTTCCCCAGTCACCTCTACAAATCTTTCGAAAGATATTGTAGTCATTTAACTTATACATTTCTGCAAACGAAAGTAGTTAACATATCGAAGTAACTGTTTATGTTCATAACAGACCAATGTCGCTCACTCGTCAGTGGAGATTCGTTTGCCAGTCTTACGAATAATTTCAAAGTATCCCAGAAATAGTGAGAGCACATTAAGCAGCGTCCACATTGAGTGCCCCGCGTTGAACACGTTCCGCACGTTGTCGGTACGTCAACAGAATATGAGGATTCACGCTCGCTAAGTTTGGGCAGACATGGGCCAAGCTTGGGCGGCGCATTCTCGCAGCTGGAGCGAGTTGCAAGTTGCGATTGCTGCACTGTCAGTGGTTAAAACCAGTGTTAAAAAGTAGGGCAATATAGAGTGGATATAATTTTTTCATTGAACTACTTGTTGGCAAGGCTTAACACTTCGAATGTTCTTTATCGAATGTCGTTCTAGGACTTAACATCCGTTGTACATGAACCATGGAAAATGAACACAGATTGCCCAACTGCAATATCAAGTCAACTTTTTGGAAAAGGCAGATTCGTTTCCGAGTTTCACTTGTCGCTTGTCTCTGACTCAAGTCAGCACTGACAATCTCCCGCAATTCTGAGTCTGAAATCCCACCCCACAGTTCTGCAAGCACCGGATTCGAGCTGCATTTCCACGAACTCAAATGAACTGACGTTCAGAAGCAGCGTTCCGACAGTGAATCACAGCTTTGCGTCTCCGAGCGTATTAAGCTTAATACTATTGCTGCTTACGCTTTTATTCTCTCCGTCTCTTTCTTAGACGTAAACATGGTGCTGCTACTATGGCCAGTTCTTCTCTTTCCTTTACCAGCTAATCTAGAGAACCCAATGGTAAACTACAAATCTAATAGTCTCTTGTTCGGTACCTGGTCAACCCTAGGATTTTTATCCCTCACTTATTACTTCTTTCCTCTCTGACAGTGTTTATTTATGTGAAAAATGTCGAGTTACTCCGTGATTCGGAATCCACGTTTGACAGTACTTCCCTGTGTAATATGCTGGGTAAGTCACTTCAAACGTCAGAGGAAGGCAAGGACATACCACCTCCAAACCGACCACGCCTAGTAAAACATCAAAGTGTTGAAAGCAGTCGTCGGATTGATGAAGCTTTACTTTAATTCCATACAGCGATGTTAATATACGTGTTAAGCTTACAATGAACACTATATTGATGATCCTGAGAATACGTGTAAATGAAACTGAATAAATGGCAGGAGAAGTACGTAAATATGTATACACTTCAGCTACTAAAAGTGCTTCATTATGTACTGAGGCCAGACGTTTACTACAAAATATAAATTAACTTAATCCAGTTGAAAATAGACGTAAACCGGGACGCATAAACATCAGTTTCATTATGTATTTTACTATTAATGCTATATGTTCGTGACTTTTTTTTCAAAAATGCGTTGTGGTGTACTTCTTTCTCTTAAGTGCCCGTACTCCGGACAACTTTCCCTTCTTCCAGGGTCCATACCACGTAGAAAAAAGGATCGTACAAAGATGCTTTTCTGCACTTGAGTTTTATCTTGATAGTTGACAAAGGTGCAGTAAAGTGCTAACAGCAGAGAGCATGAGACCCAGCAGATTAGAAGACCACTTTGAATAAGGTCGTGCAGACTTCGCAGGAAAAAGTATTCAGTTCTTCAAACGCAAGTAGCTGGACTGAAGAGTTCATGCATGGATTGATCGGGCTACTTTTTTCAGTCAATAGAAACTGGTCTTGAAGCTTCATCCCGAATCCCCCTTCGAATTGCTGAAAACAAGAAACATGATTCGATAGGAGAGAATCTCATCAAGCCTTGCCTACTAGAAACAGTGAAGTTAGTTCTAATAGTGCAAAACGTAGAAAAGATAAACAAACTATCTCTTTCTAACAACACGGTCAGAAGTCGTATTAAGGACATGAGTTGGGATAGTTAGGACAGAGTACTCAACGGAATAAGATGAAGTAATTTTTTGGCAGTGCAGTTAGATGAATCGACTGACGTTGCATCCTGTTCCCAGCTCTTTGTCTATGTACGATATGTAAAATATGATGGCCTGAAAGAAGCAGACATGTACTCGGACTAATGGGACACTACCACACGCAGCTAGGATGTATTCCCGATCAGTAAAGAATTTTATTGAAGGAAATAAGTTGCAGTGGTCGAATTTGGTGGGTGTATGTACAGATGGAGCACATTCCATGTTGGGCGTTTGCTCTGGATTCCAAATACTGGTGAAAGAATTTGCTGCGAATGCGACATTCAGTCGCTGCATTGTACATCGCTACGCTTTGGCGATGAAAACACTTCCTTCTGGTTTGCTGAATGCACTCACTTCTGTAGTGAACATAAAAGTTCTCAAAAGACTTGTGCAAATAGGTTGGAGCGAAATTCGATGTGCTTTTGTTCCACACAGAAGACCGATGGCTGTCACGTGGCAACGTGTTGCTGAGAGTACTTGAGCTCCGGCTATAAATTGCTTTCTTTCTGGAAATGGCGTCAACGTAAAAGGAGAAAGACTTACCTTCAAGAATAACACATAATTTAGTTATTTCCAAAGTGGAATACCTTACGGATTTATTTGCGGAAATCAGTACGCTTAACCTCGAATTACCACGAAATATGGTGAATATTTTGACGGCACAAGTTAAATCTGCAGTTTTCTTCGGAGGTTGTACTTTACCAACGCAGGGCTGAAGTTCAAGACATTTCGGTGTTCGCAAAACTGACAGTAATGCTCGGTGCCAACAATGGAAAATGCTCATTCACAAATGAAATGAGTCAGCAGTTATCATCAGTAATAAATTCTATCACTAACTGATTTCCTGAACTGGAGAATCGACAACTAAATGACTGGGTTTTAAGACCGTCTTCAGTGAACGAAGGAATATTTTCAAATACTGAAATTCAACCCAAAGCAGAATATTTGGACTACGGGAAGACAACACACTGAAAACAGATTTGTCTAAAACAGAACCGGTAATATTTTTGAGAAATATGTGTGGCTAATAACCATTATTAACAGTAAAACAATAACTTATAGGCGTGAACGTGGATTTGCGACTATGGTGGCAATGAAAACAAAAGCAAGGAACCGACTGAACTGTGAACAGCACTAGCAGAGACCGAACCGAATAAAAAAGCTAGCTCAAAATGAGCAGTATCAACCATCTCATTGATATTCATTATTTGTTGGTTTAATACAACACTTACAAAACCATGTGAGTTGTATTTGTTGAACGCTAATAAATTGTTCTGCATTTTCCAATATTTTAAAAATTTGAACGTTCAACCCTTTTTGCAATATATTGATGAAAGAAGGATGGGTCTGTCTTTTCGCAAGCATACAATTGTTTCGTTTTAATACCCCGACATGTTTCACCACAATTGTGGTTTTTTCTTTTATTTTTTCTTGCAATTTATTACAATGAGTTCTGTGACTGCCAGTGGAGGTCGTCTACCGGTCTAGATTAGTATATCATGTCATAATTGCTGATGATGGATTGTACTGAGTTGTGGCTGCATTGTATTTTCTACCAAACTTGTTTTTGTTGTTTTTCTATATCTGGAATGACGTTTCCTGCTGCTCATATGCTGCTGACAAGAATAATACATGGAATGGATAAAAAGTAGTAGCAACACTGTCGTAACATGAAGAATGTGCTTCACATGGTATTCTCGCTGTTCGTACTGATAGCAGACGGCCAGTTGAAAAAGTGCAGTGAGTTGCGATTGCTATGTTTGAGTTGCTGTGTGTACTGCCTGCAAGTGCGGAATTCGTGTTCGATTGCCTTAACGAGCTCCTGCGTACGTGGGAGTGTGAGACACTGGAACATCCACCGTATTCAACTGATATGAGTCCCTGCCATACAGATATGTTCACCCAAATAGAAGGACGTCATCGTGGCACGCGCTATAACAAAGGAGAAGACATCGTCTGTACCACAGGGCGATAATTTCATGACATAGACAGAGATGGATTCAGTGACGGTGTACAACGCCTTCCATGTTTGTGGGGAAGATGATCGAGATGCAAAACGATTATATTTAGGGCATAAAATTCAATGAATGTCAGTCATTAATGTATGGCATGAATTATAACAGTACTGCCTTATTTTTTAGCCAATCCACGTCTACAGAAGAATGGAAAAGAAAATTATGTGTTAAATGGCGACCAGTTTGCCTTTAGAAAAGGTAAAGTTGCCAGAATGGAAAGTTTGACGTTGCGGTTGATAAGGGAAGCAAGACCAAATTAAAATTAGGGCACATTCATAGGATTTGTCGACCTGGAAAAAGTGGTCAACATTGTCGAATAGTACAAGATGACAGAAAGTCTGAGAAAAACAGGGGTAAGCTATACGGGGAAACGGATAATATGCCACTTGTAAAAGAGCCAAGAAGGAACAGTAAGAGTGGAAAACCAGGAACGCCGAATTCGGATTAAAATGGGATATAATCTTTCGCCAATACTGTTGGATCTATACAATGAAGAAGGAATTACAGAAATAAAAGAAAGTTTCAATATTTTTATTAATACTCAAGGTGAATGAATATAAATAATACGATTCGCTGATGACATTGCTATTCTGAGTGAAAGTGAATAAGAATCACAGGTTCTGCTGAACGGAATGAACGGTGTAATTAGTACAGGTTATGGATTGACAGTAAACTATAGAAAGACTAAAGTAATGAAAAGTAGCAGAAATGAGAACAGTGAGAAACTTAACATCAGAATTGACGGTCACGAATTAGATGAAGTTAATTAATTCTGCTACCTAGACAGCAAAATAACACATGACGGTCGGAGGAAGGGGGGCATCAAAAGCAGACTAGCACTGGCCAAAAAGGCATTCCTGATGAGGTTACTAGTATTAATCATTGACCTTAATTTGAGGAAGAAATTTCAGAGAATATACGTTTGGAGCAATGCATTGTACAGAGGTGATACACGGACTGTTGGCAAAACGGAACAGAAGAGGGTCGAAGCACTTGAAATATAGTGCTGCAGACGAAAGATGAGAATTAGATGAACTCATAAGATAAGGAATGAGGAGGTTCTGGGCGAAATCTAAGGAATATATGGAAAACACGGACAACAAAAGGGGATAGAATGATACGTCACCTGGTAAGACATCAGGGAATTACATTATATATCTTCATGATAAGTACCAAATGACCACTGCCGTTTTCTGATATGACGCCTGTGATACTGAATTTGTCCTGATCATTTTGTGCTCCACAGCAGAATAATGCAAATGTTACTAGGAACCACCACAGTTGTAGTTGAGGTATGTTTCTTACGCCACTACCACGTTTGCCCCGGCAGAATGTCTTCAAGTGACACCGCAGGTTCACTAACAGTCTTCATAGCTAATTATCATATGGGAGTAGCAGATATATGCCGTTGTTTTGCTCAGAATCGGAGAGGAGAGAAATATGTGGAAAACACTGACAAGGAAAAAGGACACGATGATAGGACATCTGTAAAGGCATCAGGGAATGACTTTCATGGTACTAGAGGGAGTTGTAGTGGGCAAAACCTGTAGAGGAAGACAGAGATTGGAATACGTCCAGCAAATAATCCAAGACGTAGGTTCCAAGTGCTACTCTGAGCTGAAGAGGTTGATACAAAAGAGCAATTCTTAGCGGGCCGCACCAAATCAGTCAGAGGACTGATGACTAACATAAAAAAGGAAAAAGAAGGGGCTTGTTACATTAGTTACCTATATCATGAGAGTATTAACTCTTAGATTTCTGTGTGCTCTCCATTTAACTGGAAGTAAATAAGAGCTGATGAGTCACTGGTGAAAGAATCATTTACACTCTGTATGAAACTGTAAAATATCATCACCAAGTCTTTGGCGGGATTATTCAGAAAAGCTATTCACTGAAGTTGTACAATAGTAATAAATTAAATGGAAATTTATGAGAGAACGGTGACTTAGTTCTCGTGAAACATTTTAGGTAGATTTCAATATTCTGTATTTGAAAAAGATTGTGCGACCATTTCGCGGCAATCTTCAAACTGTATATCACACAGGATCACGAGAATGCGATAAGATTAGGATACGTAGAGACAGTAAACCTCTGCTCAGTCCGTGAATGGAATAGGACCGAAACACGAATATATTGGTACGGAATAACGTCCCCGTCCCACTATAAAGTGGCTGTATAGACATACGAAGAAATAGAGCTGTTTACAAATCTTGCTGACTTTGTATATATTTTGTAATATCGTTTAATCTCATAACAATCTTAAATCTAGTTATGAAACCGATATTCCGAATTTTATTTGTGGAGTAGCATCCTGAGTCAGAAAAATTCTAATTACAGTTGTGAATAAGGCTGTGACATTTACTTTGTTTGGCAGTGTGTTTGGGCCTCTTAGAGACTACAAAATTCTGATTTGATTTATTAATTTAAAATTGTTTCACCAGATTTTTTCATTTAAGGTATTTTTCAATTATCAACATATCTTTCTACTCTTGTAGCATCGGGTCGTATTTATCGATTAACGGAGAAGTTATATATAACCTTCTGGTACGCACGAACTGATCTCTCGATTGCGTCCCACAAATTTTCCATGGAATTCAAGTCAATATGTGGCCAAATCATTCGCTCCAATAGACCAGATTATTCTTTAAACCAATTGCGAACAGTTGTCACGCCTTAACATCGCGCACTGTCAGCGATAAAATTTCCAGCGTTTTCTGAGAATATGAATTCCATAAATGGCTCCAAATGGTTTCGAATTAACGGAGCCAGCCGTTGTGGCCGAGCGGTTCTAGGCGCTTGAGTCTGGAACCGCGCGACCGCTATGGTCGCAGGTTATAATCCCGCCTCGGGCATGGATGTGTGTGTTGTTGTCATTAGGTTAGTTAGGTTTAAATAGTTCTAAATTCTAGGGGACTGGTGACCTCAGAAGTTAAGTCCCATACTGCTAAGAGCCATTTGAACCAATTAACCGAAAATAAGCATTTCCAGTCAATGATCGGGCCAGTTCCACGTAAACACAACCCACACAATTACGGAGCCACCACCAGTTCGCACATTGCCTTGTTGACTACTTGGTTCCACGGTTCCCTGGGTTCTGTGCCACTCTCGTATCCTAACATGAGAAGTAGTGATTCATCCGACAGGGTCACGGGTTTCCAGTGGACTAGGGGCCAACCGTCATGGTCACGAGGCCAGGAAGGGTGCTGGAGACGACGTCATACGGTTAGAAAATGGACTTGAATCGGTCATGTGCAGTCATATGGCCCACTAAAGTCAAATTTCGCCGCAATGACCTAACGGATACGTTCGACGTG
Organism: Schistocerca gregaria; assembly: GCF_023897955.1. NCBI lineage: Eukaryota > Metazoa > Arthropoda > Insecta > Orthoptera > Acrididae > Schistocerca > Schistocerca gregaria. Next base: position 624,311,448 of record NC_064923.1, read on the forward strand.
CGTCCCACATTGATTTCTGAGTTTATTTAATGCATAGTTTCTCATCTGTTAGCTCTGACAACTCTACGCAAACACAGCTGCTGTCGGTCGTTAAGGGAATGCCGTCGCCATACTGTTGTCCGTAGTAAGAGGTGATGCCTGAAATTTGGTATTCTCGGTCCAGTCTTGTCAATGTGGAACTCGGAACACTGAATTCCCTAATGATTTCCGAAACTTAACATCTCAAGCATCTAGCATCAACTACCATTCCGCGTCAAAAGCCTGTTAATACCCGTTTTGCGGCCATAATCACTTAGAAATCTTTAAACATCAGTCACTTGAGAGCAAGTCACGGCTCTGCCAATGCACTGCCCCTTTATCGTTGCGTACCTGATACTACTTGCATCTCTATGTGTGCATACGCGGATGAAAGCCCAGGAAAACAATGGTTCAAATGACTCTGAGCACTATGGGACTTAACATATGAGGTCATCAGTCCCCTAGAACTTAGAACTACTTAAACCTAACTAACCTAAGGACAACACACACATCCATGCCCGAGGCAGGATTCCAACCTGCGACCGTAGAGGTCGCGCGGTTCCAGATTGAAGCGCCTAGAACCGCTTGGCCACACCGGCCGGATCAGGAAAAACGGACTGTAATGTAGTTGAAAGACATAATCGAGTGATCTACTAATGACCTCATTAATACCATACACCATTCCGCTTGTGACGTTTCCCATTGACACGGTGACAATTCATGAATCTTTGGGCTTCAACAACGAGAATTCGAAACAACTGCAAAATTTCGTTCAAAAGCTTTCCAATATAAAAATCAAGTTGACAGCAATATAGAAACACATCAAACAAAACGTATACATACACTGTCAGCAAAGCAATTGTAGAACCCATTTTGGTAGGGCAAGGAATTTACACTAATTCTTACAGAGTACAAGCAACTAATAATTAAAGTAATCAACACATGGCTAATTACCGTATTCTTTACAGAATCGTATCGGGACTACAAGGAATGATTAAGAGTTATACGTTCTGACGGTCAATCAATGAAGATGTTAAGTTCTCCCTTCACATCATACTATGATTCTGTATTTTGTCTGATGTTCAAGATAGGGCCTTAGCTGAGGAATCACGCAACTGTGACCAGTAGTTAGCAACTGGAGGAAGCAATGGTTTTGCGTCAGTTCGTGACGCAGTCTGGGTTCGATCAGATAGCAGAGCATTTACTGGAAAGGGTAAAGGTCGGTGCAAGTAAAGCTGTCCTCCGCCCGATGTTAATTTGGACACTGCTGTGCTTCAGTGGCTACAGTCCTGTAGGAGCTGACGTGCGTTACCTTCCCCCGACCTTTGAACTGATTTACCCAGCCATGATTAGGAGGACTTAGAGTGTGGCTTGCAGTAACGAACCGCGGCACAGCCAGGCTGTTTTCACATTAAGAAATCGCTCCTGAGGGGATTAAGCGATAAGCCGTTAAAGAAAGAAAATATTAGGACCATGTTGTAATCGAACATCGGAGGGATCCTCGTACCAGTTCAGTCTCTCACACAAGTTGTTGTCACGTTCCCCTTTTCTCGTCGCCCGTTATTCAGCAGTAAACATTTTCACCGAAATTGTTTCACAGAACAATTGTAAAAGATATACCATTCATCTTTCGTTCGTTATTTAGGTTTGTTTATGTCTCCTGACCTGGCTTTTCGTAATGGAAATAGGACTGATGAAAATCAAGACCGTTCATAGGATGATTTCAAATTTCTAAGAAAAATAGGGATAGATCGGTAATACACGATACTTACAATAAAGAAGAGGGTACAATAAGAGTGGGAGACGAAGAACCAAGTGCTCGCATTAAAGATGGTTCAGGCAGGAATGTAGTCTGTCGCTATATTGTTCAATCTGTACATCAAAACTGCAATTAGGGAAATAAAAGATAGGTTCAGGAGTAGAATTAAAATTCAAGGCGACAGAATATCAATGATAACATAACTGTTTTCAGTGAAAGTGAAGCAGAATGACAGGATCTGCTGACTGGAATGAACAATCTAATGATTACAGAACATGGATTGAGAGTAAACCGAAGAAAGACGAATGTAATAGAAGAGCCAGAAATGAGAACAGCGAGAAAACATCGGAAATAGTGATCACGTAATAGATGAAGACAAGGAATTCTACTACCAAGCATTAAAATAAACTGTGACGGTCGACGCAAGGAGTACATCAAAAGAAGACTAACTCTGGCAAAAGGTGCAATCCTGGCCGAGAGAAGTCTAATAGTGTCAAACATCGGAATATAGGGAAGTAATTTCTGAGAGTTTGGAGCAGTGTTTTTTTATGATAGCAAGACATGGATTACGGGACAATCAGGAAAGAAGAGAATCGAAGAATCTGAGATGTGTTTTTAGAGAAAAATGTTGAAAGTTAGTTGAACTGTTAACGTAAGAAATGCGGAGGTTCTTCGGAGAATCGGTGACGAAAGAAATATATGGAAAACACTGATTATAAGAAGGAACATCATGGTAGGACGTTGGTTAAGACATCACAGTATACTTCCATGGCACTAGAGCGACTGTAGAAGGTAAAAACGGTAAACGAAAACAGAGACTGGAATACATACTGAAAACAACTGAGGACACAGGTCGCAAGTATTATTCTGGGATGAAGAGGTTGGCACGGGAGAGGAATTCGTATCGGGCCGCCTCAAACAGTTCAGGACACCGACACAAAAAAAGAAGGAAAAACTTTTCTGGTGACACTGATTCACTATATGAATAATGGAAGAGGTATTTATATTTACAGATAATATTATTTGTTGGGATAAAATCGTTTAGTTCTTGTGTATGCATGGGACAGAGAGGAGATGAATGGGGAGGACTGAAAAACTTCCGCTAGGTCTTCCGGAGACTTGTTGAATACCGTTTATAAAAAGACTTAGTATTACAGTCGAAATTATCATCCTCTCTAAGTCAGATTTTGTATATGGGCAACTAATACGGAAGCTCACATGTCAAGTGTGACTGGGAGTTCTGTGAGACAGAGTAAACGGATCTCTCTCACCTCTGAAAGAGCTGGACGTCATTAAAATGCTATCTTTTGTGTACATATTTATCATCATCTCTTCGGGAGCCATCTTACACATAACGGCCATAGACGGAGCGTGTCTCAGTACTTCTTCAAGGAACATCCAACCAATTGTTGAGTCCATGCCACGCCAAGTGGCTGCATTACGGTGGGTAAAAGGAGGTCCGATAGGATATTAAGAGGTATCCCATGCCTTTTGTCACTCAGTGTATATAAACTTAGTGACACATACAGCAGCTGCAAAGAACCATAAAAGATATAAAAGATCTCCGTGACCAAAACTCAAATTGCGAATCACTGAGTCATTGGTGTTTCTAGGAATATCGTATTGTGCTGCGGAGGGTTCCTTCTGGTTCTCATATACTCTTAATGTACTCCGTTTCAAATAACAGTAGCTGAAAGATTGCTGTAACGGGGTACTATGTTACCGGCGTGTATCTAGCCACGTTAAACAAGGAAATAAGTGTGTTTCGATCAAAATAACTTCCTTTCGGCAAGCCGCCTGGTATGTTAAGTCCCATAGTGCTCAGAGCCATTTGAACCATTTTGTTGAGACATGTGAAACTGTGCACTTAACATAACGAAATACGTACTCCTCTTTGGCTATAATATCAACGAATCACAGTTGTAATCGGCCAAAGCATAGAAATACTTGATGTAACACTTAGCAGGGACATGAAATGAAGTGATCCCATAGGCTCAGTCATGGGTAAAGCAGATGGTAGACTCTGGTTTGTTGGTAGAATTTTGGGAAACACAGTCCATCTACAAAATAGATTCCTTACAAGTCACTAATGAGACCTATTCTAGAATATTGCTCAAGTGCGTGGGACCTATATCGAATAGACTAACAGGGGATATTGAACGTGTACAGGAAAGGGAAGAACGAATGGTTGCAGGTTTGTTTGGCCCATGAGAGAGTACCACAGAGGTACTGAAGAAACTGAAGTGACAATTTCTTGAACATATACGTAAAATATGCCGAAAAGGGACATGCATTTTAGCCAATTAACAGCATTCGTCCTGCTTGTGGGCAATACACGCTGTCGGAGCGCAATGTATCATCAGGCGAGGTAGGCGCCTTCAACCGTCACAAGAGAAATGCCAGCATGCGACGTGTGAACAGCTAACATTCGCTTGTTGCGTCACAAGTCAGGCGATGTGCAGCCGAATAAGCGGCTGAGAATCTCAGACACAAGGGGTCCTCCGTCAGGTGAGTGGAATGTAGTAGTGACGCGTAGCGAACTATCCGTTCACAGCCACGTACCACAATGAACGCAACGCCGTAGGTAGGAAAGGCGTCTGTAGTGCTCGCCTCACCGTGTCCCAGCCAACTTCGAGGTGCCGGTGTGCAACCGTATTGATGGTTTGTTGCTGTTGGTTAAGTCTTTCGTTCTGGGCATCTGTGTTAGCGGAAGGTCCGATCGTAATTAGCTGAGGCCAATCAGGACTTCCATGTTGTGGGCAAGTGTCGGTGAAATGTGTCCCACAGAAACTGGTGGTTATAGGGAGCTTGGCGCCACTTCACCTATCGGCGTGCCTGTCTGATTGGCGTGGGCAGAGGTCTACGTGCGACGCATAGTGTTGAGACAGAGCAATTGCGAACAGACAGGAACTAAACCCATACCGCCCGCCAGCTGCGGCAGTGGCAAGGCGCTGTATCGGACTTTAAAAATAAGACGGGCGCTCGCGAAATGTCCATATGCTGCTTGCAATTTTTGTGTCATTGTAACCGTTAGGGGAAGAACGTGTGCTAAATAGTTCAGTTTGGGGACAAGATAGGCGTTGACATAACGTGTTCCAAGGAGCACGTCCATTCGACGCAAATTTTTGCCTCGTATCGGAGCACGTGACTGGTGAAGTAGTCGGTGGTATGTAGCTGTCGCCGGGCGGCGAACACTGCTATAGTACAGCACTCCCAGATATTTCAGTACGGGCACCTAGTCTAAAGGCAGCGCTGTTGTTTGGAGAAGTCTCCCTCTGACATCCATGTATTGTATTCTTCATGTTGAAAATGCTCCCAGCGACCACCCCGTGCTGGGGTAGACAATCAAGCGCCATGTGCATTTCATCCCCTGATCCAGCCAGGAATATCACTTCATTGGCCAGTGCACCGCAGCGAAAGGTCACGTCACGTGTGCAAATGCGTGCTAATCACGGCCCTAGACCATGAAAAGCTGGTGCGAACGCTGCCGAAAATAATATGCCCGACAAGGGGTATCATTGTCGCACTGACCGTCCAACAACGTGACCAGATTGATGACCGTTCACCGTCGTGCAGGAACGCGTTCCATGGATCAATCGAAGGACCACCTCTAAAGACTCTGGAGAGAGGTTCATGCCTTCCAAAACTGTGCGTAGGAATCCGTGGCCGGCGCGGTCGAATGTGTGGTCGAGATCAATGGCGGCAGGAGTGCCTCATGTTTTGTAGGCCGCCGACAATGCTATTACGTCACGGTATGCTCGTAACGCCGTATGAATATTGCTGACGCCACCTCAACATGTCTGACCGGTATGGTGTGTTTTCCCGATAGCGCTGTTAAGACGCGCAAAGATCTTACAGTCGTTATTAAGAAGCGTAAGTGGGTGAAGGTCCTGCCACCTACAAGCACCATTCAGTTTCGGTAATGGGATCAGGATACCGTCGGTTAATTCCGTGGGGACAACGGAATCAGGGCGGACCAGTTCTGGAACCATCTGAAGCCGCTTGTTACCCATAAGACCATAGGAAGTGCGATAGAATTCCTCGGGTAAACCGTCTGGCCCTGGCGATATGTTCGGTGCTCCCCGTGTCAATGCCACCGGCACGGTAACTCAGCGTGTTCGGTCAGAGGGTTAAGTACCCTCTGTAATGAAACACTGAGTGAACAGATCGACGAAAAGCCTGGACGGGTGTCATGGGACGTCCGCCCCGAACAAATACAGCGAACAATGTACAACAACCTAAGTTCAACAAAGAATAAAGAAAAAGGCCATGTCAGCTCTTGAGTCCGCAGCTCGTGGTCGTGCGGTAGCGTTCTCGCTTCCCGCACCCGGGTTCCCGGACTATATTTCCGGTGGCGTCAGGGATTTTCTCTGCCTCGTGATGACTGGGTGTTGTGTGATGTTCTTAGGTTAAGTCCCATAGTGCTCAGAGCCATTTGAACCCATCAGCTCTTGAACAACAGCAGTGTACCATCATGTGACACGAGGGGCGGGAAACATATGCAGCACCTTTTCAAAATCAAGTATGTCCTGCGGATCTTCCACATACAAGTTCGCATAGTACTGGGCGAGCGTGTGCGCTACGTCCGTTTGTGTCAAGGCGCGTTCGCCCACCTCCGTGTTGATCGCCGTGATCAGCTGACGTTCTCGCGAGCAGTGTGACAGATCGATGCCATTAAGTTGGGAACGCCGTCTTGCATCATTGCTCAGATGGACCCCGTCTACCTACTCTGCTCTGATGAGCAGTGGATGGGCTTTGATGCGTTGTATGGAATCTGACGTTCAGGCGAAGGTGGTTACATCGCCAGATAACATAACACTGTAGAGTAAAATTTCGATGTCGTCCTCTTCCAGCTCGATCTGTCACAGCCACATACCATCAGGGTCTTCCGGAGTGCGGCAGGCGCCTGAGAGAAAACCGCAACTGCTTCCCGACACGCTTCCTTGAAAAGGAGGATGACGTTCAGCATCCATGGGTCTCGGCTGCGTCGGTTGAGTTGCCAGGGTACGGGGACAGAGCAGATAAACGTGAGATGAATGTGAAGACCATCTGGCCAGATTTCCGCATCACGGGTCGCTGTGCGGAGGCCACGCCACCAGTATATCCGGTCCAGGCGACTGGCAGAATGGCCACTAAAGTGTCTGTATCAACGTTGGATGTACAACAACAGGAGAAATATTTGAGCTGATCGATGAAAGAATGAAGTACAAAAATGTACAGGGAAATTTAGGAATATAGAAATATAAGTCGCTGAGGAATGAAATAATCAGGAAGTGCAGCAAAGGCGAAATGGCCCCATGAAAAATGTGAGGAAATCGAAAAATACATTATTGTCGGAAGGACTGACTCAACATACGGGAAAGTAAAATTAACCTTCAGTGACATTAAAAGAAAGGGAGATAACATTAAGAGAGCAACGGCAATTCCACTCTTAAATATAGACGAGAGAGCGGATAGAAATGACAAATCTTCCCCTTCATACAGACCTTCAGAGTACACTTTCAACCTATCCGCTCTCTTTACATGGAGATGGTATCTGTTCTTTCGAATATGACCTAAAGAACAGATACCATCTTTATACACTCCTAGAAATGGAAAAAAGAACACATTGACACGGGTGTGTCAGACCCACCATACTTGCTCCGGACACTGCGAGAGGGCTGTACAAACAATGATCACACGCACGGCACAGCGGACACACCAGGAACCGCGGTGTTGGCCGTCGAATGGCGCTAGCTGCGCAGCATTTGTGCACCGCCGCCGTCAGTGTCAGCCACTTTGCCGTGGCATACGGAGCTCCATCGCAGTCTTTAACACTGGTAGCATGCCGCGACAGCGTGGACGTGAACCGTATGTGCAGTTGACGGACTTTGAGCGAGGGCGTATAGTGGGCATGTGGGAGGCCGGGTGGACGTACCACCGAATTGCTCAACACGTGGGGCGTGAGGTCTCCACAGTACATCGATGTGGTCGCCAGTGGTCGGCGGAAGGTGCACGTGGCCGTCGACCTGGGACCGGACCGCATCGAAGCACGGATGCACGCCAAGACCTTAGGATCCTACGCAGTGCCGTAGGGGACCAACCCGCCACTTCCCAGCAAATTAGGGACACTGTTGCTCCTGGGGTATCGGCGAGGACCATTCGCAACCGTCTCCATGAAGCTGGGCTACGGTCCCGCACACCGTTAGGCCGTCTTCCGCTCACGCCCCAACATCGTGCAGCCCACCTCCAGTGGTGTCGCGACAGACGTGAATGGAGGGACGAATGGAGACGTGTCGTCTTCAGCGATGAAAGTCGCTTCTGCCTTGGTGCCAATGATGGTCGTATGCGAGTTTGGCGCCGTGCAGGTGAGCGCCACAATCAGGACTGCATACGACCGAGGCACACAGGGCCAACACCCGGCATCATGGTGTGGAAAGCGATCTCCTACACTAGCCGTACACCTCTGGTGATCGTCGAGGGGACACTGAATAGTGCATGGTACATCCAAACCGTCACCGGACCCACGGTTCTACCATTCCTAGACCCGCAGGGGAACTTGCTGTTCCAACAGGACAATGCACGTCCGCATATATCCCGTGCCACCCAACGTGCTCTAGAAGGTGTAAGTCAACTACCCTGGCGAGCAAGATCTCCGGATCTGTCCCCCATTGAGCATGTTTGGGACTGGATGAAGCGTCGTCTCACGCGGTCTGCACGTCCAGCACGAACGCTGGTCCAGCTGAGGCGCCAGGTGGAAATGGCATGGCAAGCCGTTCCACAGGACTACATCCAGCATCTATACGATCGTCTCCATGGGAGAATAGGAGCCTGCATTGCTGCGAAAGGTGGATATACACTGCACTAGTGCCGACATTGTGCATGCTCTGTTGCCTGTGTCTATGTGCCTGTGGTACTGTCAGTGTGATCATGTAATGTATCTGATCCCAGGAATGTGTCAATAGAGTTTCCCCTTCCAGGGACAATGAATTCACGGTGTTCTTATTTCAATTTCCAGGAGTGTATATATATAGGGCTAACCGGTCATGACGTTTTTCTTCAGTGCGGATGCACAAGCATTGCCCGAACTCTTACGGGACTCGGTCAGATTGTCTGCCGCGAGTAATGAATGTAGTCTGTGGACATTAAGTTGGGAGTGTGGGTTGGACGGGAATCTTAGAAGGGATAAATCCCTGCAGTCCCACTATCCTCTGTGCCCTAGGTGGGTCAGATTGATACAGCGTCTGCCATGTAAGTAGGAGATCCTGGGTTCGAGTCCCAGTCGGGACACACATTTTCAACTGTCCCCGTTGATGTATATCAACGCTTGTCGGCACCGTAGGGTCTTGATTTAATTATCACTTCTTTCTAGAGCGCTGCATGGTCAATAATGGTATCTGTTCTTTGGGACGGATACCATTTCCATATGAAGAGAGCGGATAGCTTGAAAGTGTACACTGAAGGCTTATATGAGGGGGGAAGATTTGTCTGTTGTGATAGAGGAAGGAAGAGGTGTCGATCTAGAAGAAATAAGCGATCCAATATTAGAATCAAAATTCAAGAGAGCTTTGAAGGACGTAAGATCAAATAAGTCAGAAGAAATAAATAACATTCCATCAGGTTTTCTAAAATCATTTGGGAAGTGCCAACAAAACTGCTATTCACGATGGTGTGTAGAATTTGTGAGTCTGGCAATACACCTTCTGACTTTTGGAAAAGTATCATCCACACAGTTCAGAAGACTGCAAGTGGTTAACAAGTGCGAGAATTATCACACAATTAGCTTAATAGCACATGCATCCTAATTGATGGCAAGAATAATTTACAGAAGAATGGGAAAGAGAATTGAGAATGTCTTAGACGGCGATCAGTTTGGCTTTACGTTGCGGGTAATAATGGAAGTAAGACTAAAGAAAAATCGAGACACGTTGATGCGATTTGTAGACCTGGAAAAAGCGTTCGGCAATGTAAAATGATGCAAGATGTTCGAAATTCTGAGAACAATTGGGGTAAGTATAGGGAGGGACGGATAATATACAATACGCACAAAAGCCAGATATAATGAGAGTTGGCGACCAAGAACGAAGTGCTCGAATTGAAAAGGGTGTAAGACAATGATGTAGTCTTTCGCTCCTACTGTTAAATCTGTCCGCAGCTCGTGGTCGTGTGGCAGCGTTCTCGCTTCCCACGCCCGGGTTCTTGGGTTCGATTGCCGGCGGGGTCCGGGATTTTCTCTGCCTCGTGATGGCTGGGTGTTGTGTGATGTCGTTAGGTTAGTTAGGTTTAAGTAGTTCTAGGGGACTGATGACCATAGATGTTAAGTCCCATAGTGCTCAGAGCCATTTGAACCATTTGTTAAATCTGTACATCGAGGAAGCAATGTTGGAAATACGAGAAAAATTCAGGAATCCGAGTGAAATTCAAGGCGAAAGGATATCAATGATACGATTCGCTGATGACATTGCTAACCTAAGTGAAAATGAAGAAGAAGTACATGATCTGCCGAATGGAATGAACACTAATGAGTACAGAATATGGACTGGGAGTAAACCGAAGAAAGACGATAGAAATGAGAATAGCATTTATGAGAACAGCGCGAAACTTAACATCGGGTTTGTGGGTCACGAAGTAAATGAAGTTAAGGAATTCTACGACCCAATCAGCAAAATAATTGAACCGTGACAGGATTGCTGGCGTCGCCTTTCGAATTGATGGCGCCACTAGCTCTCAACTGTCGTGTTTTGAGGCTACTGAGATCTTTGCTCGAGGTTGTTGATGGGGACGGGGCGTGTAGTGGCATGGCGATTGGGGAGTGGTAACGCAACAAGGGGGACTGTCTGAGTGGTGACTAAGGAGAGCACCTGGGCAAACGTCTTGGGCACGTAGTCCGGTGCATGGTTGCTGGGAATGTTTGTTGGCCGATTTGAATCCGTGGCTGACTTCGAGTGCCGTCTTCGTGTGTAGCCTGGTCAGCCAGCTGCGCGACGTTGCACATCGATGAGAGAGTTGAAAATCTTTATTCTCTGCTGAATTATGGGGCGCCTTTGGAACCGTCACGTTTCAACTTCAGTTAAGTCTTCGATTTCGAAGTCTTAACTGTAATTTTATTTTTGATACCTATAGGTCTGTTGCGATCATTGGGAGTTCTTAGTTGATCTATTTCGCCTCCGGTTGTTTCATTGAATTGTGGCTGTTGTTTGCTTTTCCTGAGTCGATACTGGCCATGATTGTTAACAAAATATTTTAAACTGTGTGATATATAGTTGAGGAACCTCACGTACATTTTTAAAGTCGGTTTGTGGGGGAACGAAAAGTAAGCTTAGGACATTTAGGCGGCAGTTGGCGTATGGAAACACGGCTGGACTGCAATGCATGGCTAGCAGCTCCACTTCCTCGATGTGGGATGAGCTATTGATTGGACTATAAAATGTAATTTCCCGGCCCAAGTAGCTCATTAGTGAGCTGGACTTTAAATTTCTGAGGACAAATGTTCGAGCGTAGCTTTATGAATCAAGGATACTGGGTAAAACTGAAAAGGAGAGAACGAAGTATTTAAGACGCTGTGTTATAGGAGGATGAGGAAAAGTAGGTGGTAAGTAAGTAAGTAAGTAATCATCGAAGGAAAACAGTGATATGAAGACGGAAAAGGTTGATAGGACACATGTTAAGATGTCAAGGAACAGCATCTGTGGCAACAGACGAAGCTGTTGAGGATAAAAACTGAATAGGTAGAGATTGGTATCCTCTAATGTTTCTTGTTCCTCTGTCTCACGGTAGCGCAAAATAACTGATTATTAATGAATCTGGCACGTTTGGTTTAAGGACTGACGTGATGCCCGTACTATAGGCTCCCCTTTATTCCCTGAGGAAATAATATGTGAGCTCCACGTGTTTGCATGTGATATTAGTCGTGTGAAAGCGAGAGACATATTTCTTAATGTGTGTGAATCGTGTAACTGAGGGTAAATCCGGGAACAGCCCGGTATTCATCTAATCGGATGTGGGAAACAACGTGAAAACCGCATCCTGGCTGTCCGGCACATCGATCCTCGTCGTTAGCCCGCCAGGGTATTAAATTCGGGATAGGCGCTCCTACCCACCCCTGAAGCGGCGCCGTCCCGGTGGGGGGGGGGGGGGGGGGGGGGGTATGGAGGGAGGAGTGGGGGTAGGTTTGAGACTGGAGTACATTAAAGAAATACCTGTTGACGTAAAGTGTAAGGGCTACTCTGAGGTGAGGAGGCTGGAATGAGAGTGGGATTAGAGGTGGGCCGCATTAAACCACTCAGGATACTAACGGCTCAAAAAAGTATGTAACTGTCATGTGTTGTATGAGTGGCGATAGGTCACTAATTTCTACTATAGACTATTCTACATTAACAGTTAGCGTTGAATTTATAAAAATAATGATAAGCACTGATAAAAGTTCCAGTAAGAGCTTATATGGGCTTGAAAGGAAAGAATATGTTCCACGAAATCATAAGTATTGGTCACTGAAAGTAAATTACGGCATGTCAATTACACTAAAGCACTTAGTTTCAGCCTCAGCAAACCTTCAACTGATACTTGAGTGGGTCGAAGACTTCTTAAATAATTCAACCCAATATCGTGTCGTCGACGGCGAGTGTCCATCAGAAGCGAGGGTATCGTCAGAAGTGATTGTTTGCTAATGATGCCGCTGTGTAACGGAAGGTGTCACATCTGAGTGACTTTAGGGAGATACAAGCTGACTTAGACAAAATTTCCAGTTGGTGTGATGAATGACAGCTAGCCCCAAATGTGGAAAAATATAAGTTAATGCGGATGAGCAGCAAGAACAAACCTGTAATGTTCCGATACCGTATTACTAGTGTCCTGCTTTACACAGTCAAGTCGTTTAAATATCTGGGGGTAGCGTTGCAAAGCGATATGAGATGGAACGAGGATATGAGATTTGTGATAGGGAAGAGTGGTTGACCAGTAAAGAAAACCGTAAGTAGTACACTGCTGCGACCTGTCCTTGAGTACTGCTTGAGTGTTTGGGATCCGTACCAAATCGAATTGAAGGATGACATTGAAGCAATTCAGATGCAGGCTGCTAGAGTTACTACCGGTAGGAGCGAACAACACGTAAGTATTACGGAGATGCTTCGGGAACGCAAATGGGAATCCCTAGAGGGAAGCGACGTTTTTTTCGAGAAACATTATAGAGAAAATTTAGAGAACCGGCATTTGAATCTGACTGCGGAACGATTCTACTGGCGCAATCATACATTGTGCGTAAGGACTACGAAGATAAGATACGAGAAATTATGGCTCATACAGAGTCATATAGACAGTGTTACACGCGTGTGCAGTCAGTTCGAAGACATAAATTTCTGGTGGTAGATTACACACTGTTCCATTGCAGTAAATCGTGTGGTTGTGAGGAGCGCTACCACCCTAGATACCGCATATGTACCCCAACACGATGAAGTTATGGGAATTATAGAAGATGTGGGACTTATCATCGTTATTATCAGAAATAAAATATCTTCCTTACTATCCAGTGCCGTTGGCTGCTTACTGGATGTTTACAATTCTGCAATCTAGACTACCTAAAATAGCTTATTACAACTTTGTCAACATATCTAGGAACATTAGACGGTGTCTGTAGTTTTCATTCAGAATGAGGATTTTTCCTGGAAACTTCAGTGCCCATATTTATCATATCATGCCGTTCGTCTCCCTATTTAGAGTGTTTAATATAACAACATAGCAAAAGTACTTTGTATTCGTAAATTATAATAAGGTCTTCACATCACGGAGCCTTGGAGAAAGGTAGCGAATTTTATCGTGTGCAGTACCAAATTCAGTGTTAGTGCACACAAAATCTATATCACTCTTTTAAACATACATTATGTGTGTAACAGAAATGTTTTTCTCCTATGATGTGGAAATGACACACATAGTTGACCGGGCTTTGGTGTAGCAACGCGTGAGCAATATGCTAAACACATTTAACTACAAACAGACGCACAAAGGGGCTGTCAATTAAGTGCTGAGTTAATTCTGCAGTGTTCGCAACTACACATAACGTTAGTAAATAGTTTGCTTCCTTTCTCCCCCCCCTATCCTGGAAAAAGGAAACAGTACAACTACAGTTTGATTTGAAATTAATAATGTCGGTATATGAGCAGATAGAGAGAAAGATCACATCAGTCATGTGAAGTATACAAAACAGTAGCGCGTAGGCTTGAATTTACTGAAATCTAAAAGGATTTCTAAGCAAGAAAAGCAGTTTTCTTGATGTACTCCTTACCGCTATCCCGAAACACACCAGCCAGTCAGTACTTACCCATAGTGCATGACAAGAGGCGATGTTAGTATCATCAGATTTATGAAGTACGCCAAGTTATCCACTGCTGCTTGACAGCCTACACCTGGCTCGGGGGACTGCACGTTAAACATTCGAAAGGCAAATTTAGTAACTGAAGGTAAGATTTAGGATCAGTATCAATATATGTGCAGATACAAAGACGTGTGTTCTGGATGTAGCATAATTAACCGCGAAAATTTATACGGGTGAGAATACTAACGGTAAACACACTGAAGCGACAAAAGCCATAGGATACAGCTTAATATCCTGTCGGACATTCGTTTTCCACCGTAGTGAAGCAACACGACTTAGGATGGACTTTACAAATCACAGTGCATCAGTATTAAGGCCATTTTTATTCCTCTCTTATCTGGAGTGTCTGTACACCTTCGGTATAAGAATTTTTGTAGTGTCATGTGGTGGTAACTGTCCCAGATAGCATTGTTTCATACTTACTGTTTCAATAAATTCGCCAAACATAACTTCTTCGGGTGCCCGTGCCGCGGAGGCAAGAAAGTTTACTGTTCTGACAAAAAAAGACTGCCACAAACACACACTAAAAGGAAAGCAGAAATTAAGTCCTAATTAGTTCGCTCACGTAATATGCACATCTGGAAAGATCGCAGATGCCGCTGTGACTTTATCTACACGAAACCGAATTATTAATACAAGTCAGTGCATTATAAATGTATTCCGCCCAAAGTAACAAATTTTCTCCACATATATCGGCAGAAAATCTAGTTAACTTTCTACTTTCCCTCCAGCTCTCTAAGCATAGTTTTCGAGTAACATTTCTGATTTAAGAATACGATATATATTGCTTAACATTTCAGCGTTGCCCTCCAGTGTGAAATATACATTTCATTAACAACTCTCATGTAAATTACTTTCCTTTTCGCCTTAACTGAAACTTATTGCCCAGTGGGGAAGAAAAACATCCACTGTCACATCCTATGCCGTGCGTGTGTAGTAGAGGTTACATAATTTCATATACGCTATAGTACATGTTTTTCTTGTTTTTCTTGGTAATTTTTATTATTTTATCTTCGGCGCTGCGGTCCAATACAGCCATCAGACTATTTCATCATATTTACTATACCTTTAACTACAGTAAATGCTAGGGGAAGTTTTGAATATTAAACATCCGTCGTGATCCAAGGGAAAAAGTGTTCGTCCAGCCACACTTGTTAAACAAGACTCAGCAATAAAATGCCAATATCAAACGATGAAATAGGTGTTCTTTCATATTTTGGAATATTGTTCGCTGTAATCGAGTGATTCTACAACCGCATCATTTTTTATCTCGAAGTAGTTTAATTTAACACTTGAGAAATTAATGCTAATATAGACGAAAGAAATATTAAACTATAAATCTTAAAAACATCACGGTTGAGCAGCATATGCTATGAAACCATTCCTGCAAAATATGACTACAGTCAGCTGAAGATGCGAAGATGTCATGTTTAAATGACATAGTGTGTGGATAGTAAAACATTCCCACCAGCGGTACCGGGATGTATGAAAGAATATATAAAAACCAGAAAAGTATTCGTGATTAGCACCTCTGAGAAAAAAGTCCTTCTATCACATATAATGAAAACAGCATATCAACTAACAAAAAGTGTCTAAGAAATTATATCAGTTAAAGCCGAAATACGAAATTTCAACACATTAACACAGCGGGAGACACTATATGGTACTGAATGCCTTACTCAGAACAGATAAGGTCGAATAGGGGAATTAGAAACATGATTAAGGTCATGAGGTAAGTCACAAAGCCCAATCAAAGAAAACTGTGAATACCACACAACCTTGAACTCTAGACACATGTGAAAATGATGACAGACACTATTTCCAGGAGAATGTTTATTTTTTTATGCAGGACACGGATTTTTTTATGCTCACGTTTTTAGCATCACTCTACAGCGTTATTTAGTCGGAAACTCCAGTACTTTTCCAAGAAGAATATCAAGGAGACTTGGTTCACCGCGGTAATGCAAAACCAGTAATATGTGGATAACACTTGAAAGGCGGCGGAATTTACTCTTTCGCCGATTTTCACATTATCGATTTCTGGGATGCAAATTGTATCAAGTGACAGATAGATCGAAATAACTTGATTTGAAAATAGCTTATTCCTCAAATTTTATTAAAGATTATCCGATTGTGATTGTTAGTACATGAAGTACTTGTAAGCGTTTTATTTCTTGAGAACTACATTTGCCTGGGTTGGCAGTTTCAAAGAGAGAGAGCAGATCAAAGCGGGCCGAAGGGCACCCTGAACTTAACGTAGTGTGTGAAAGGTGACGCCGACGTCTGATAGGAAAGCGTCCGCCGTAGAGTATTGCGTGCGCTGGACAGGACGAGGGGACTCTCGTCGGGTACCGACACAATGAGGACAGCTGTGATGTGGTCGGAATTGTGCACGGGATGACCGCCGCTCTCACGTTCCTAAATCGTTTTCCTTTCGTGAGGGCGTTGTAGAGGACAGTAAAGGTCCCAGAAGTTGGGCAACATTGAGCCTTGGGCGGAGAATGCACTAGACTGCCGACAGGAGAGCCACATACCTGTAGGGTCTGTGAAAGCTACAGGAATTTATGGCTCTACGCTTTCGGCAGAACACCGCAGGCGAGGTGTGTGGATTCTGTAAGTGTGACACTGCAACTTTGTCTTCCCAAAATATCTGTAGCCGTCCCATCATATATGTAAAGCAAGTATAAATCTAAGGAGTGTATGGGAAACAACATACTGTAATACAATAACGCGCCCTTTTGGCACGGCCGGCCGCGTCGGCCGAACGGTTCTAGGCACTTCAGACCGGAATCGCGTTACTGCTGCGGTCGCAGGTTCGAATCTTTCCTTTGGCATTGATGAGTGCAATGTCCTTAGGTGAGTAAGGTTTTAGTACTTTCAGGTCTATGGGACTGTTGACCTCAATTATTAAGTCCCATAGTGCTTAGACTCATTTGAACCATTTCACGAACTGACGAAGTCACAGCGTTATCACTCTCCAAGCATCCGTCGATTATACGGAAAAGCACGGTAGTCACGAACGATCGGTACCTATTCACGTTGTGGTAGTGGGCGTCAGATAATTAGAGAATCCCTCGCGCGACGTGTCGTCCTCCCACTAAGCCTCGTAGGCGACGCAGCACTCCATGTTTCAGTCTGTGTGCTTGTGTGTGAGTCGTTGCCTCGCCCCCCACTGGGTTGACTTCGAATTGTATATCGAGGCCACATGGCAGCGCGTTGTCCACCGAAATGTAGTGCGTTATTCACAGTCATGCACTATGAACACTATGAAATTATTTCCGCAATTTTTTTTAGTTGCACTTTATTCGTGACAAATTCGGCGACAATATCATGTTCTCTTTCTTCGTAGGAGTTCTTACAAATTCAAGTAATATCATTGTGTAGATCTTATGCTACGGATGTAGCGTGTCACGGGGAATAAACGAATAGTTAACGATCTAACGAAGTTATGACCGAAATATCTGTGTTGTGAAACCTGACCAAACGAGTAAATGAATCCAGTTTATAAGCTCCTGTCTCCTTGGGGATTATATGGATTAGTTAATTATTATTATGTTACATTATTGACCGTGTATACCGAGACTTCGTTCATTGTTAAATGCAATGGTGTGGTAGTAACTGATGGAGACGCATTAGGAACAGGTAAAATTTAATTTATTTCCTTTATCACACTGCACAAATATAAACACACTATTATTCAAACTGTGTGCCAGTACTATTAAACATGGAGTTAAATCCTTCGCTACGCAACCGCCTTTGGCTCACGCAGCCTATACCTTCCACAGCCTCTCAACAACTGCCTCTGCTTGCGACTCTCTCCGCCACTGACCATTGTCGCCCTCCAAAGAACAACCACTTACAGCTACTACACACCAGTGCTCTCACAAGTTTTATTCGACGATGAATGTCTTCAGACAGCGAGTGACAGAATGAAGGACGACCAAAGACTTTATGACGATAACGTACAGCCCATGGCCTCAACTATTTTAATTTGTTTTGTTCTTATAGCTAAAGAAGGAGGTAATATTTGAAAGCTGACAGTGATATACTGATTAATAACACTTGAAAGCTGTCAGTCACATACTGATTAATAACACTGACATTATTATTATATTTCCTATTCTACTATTATAATAGATTCTATTAATTATAAATTATTACCGACAAATGTGTGTTAATTTCAACCCCACCTCCCACGAACTACATACCTTGTTAAGTGGGGTGGCTTGAGGAACTCAACGATACTGGTAATTGTACCGTAGGTACAAAAGCAACGGAGTGGTGTGGGTCGTGTCCTGACTGACGGGCTGTATGACTCACGGATCTTGTTAGCATTCTCAGATTTGCAAATATTAGCTTCCTGTGCTCGTAATGCGAATGACTGAAAGGAAGGGTGAACTGGAGCAGCTATTTCTTTTCCTGAGAAAAGCAGTTCTACTCTTTGGTTCCATGACGGTGGCATCTTCTTATGTAATCTTAGGATAGGTAAGATAGTCCCTTAATCGCATTTCCGGATAAAGACTATTACTGATGTTGTCATTAAGCAAAACAAAACTGGCATTATACGGGTCGGATCTTTGAATGTTAGATTCCGTAATCGTAATGGTAGTCTACAGAATTTTAGAAGAAGAAATTGACAGGTTGAAGTTCCAGTGTGAATTAGTGGAGTGTGTTCGCAGGAAGAACACCTATTCTGGCCAATTCAGTAATGGGTTATCAACACAAATAGGGGTGAGAAGATCACCCTCCACTGGCCTGATTACATCTCCCTCCAAGAACAACAAATAGAGATCATGCGATAGTTGGCCTACTAATGAATAAGAAAATAGTAATGCGGGTATGCTACTATGAACAGCATACTGAACGAATTATTGTTGCTGTTGCGGTCTTCAATCCTGAGAGAGGTTTGATGCAGCCCTCCATGCTACTCTATCCAGTGAGAGCGTCATCATCTCCCAGTACCTACTGCAACCTACATCCTTCTGAATCTGCTTAGTGTATTCATCTCTTGGTCTGCCTCTACGATTTTTACCCTCCACGCTGCCCTCCAATGCTAAATTTGTGATCCCTTCATGCCTCAGAACATGTCTTACAAACCGGTCCCTTCTTCTTGTCAAGTTGTGCCACAAGCTCCTCTTCTCCCCATTTCTATTCATTACCTCCTAATTAGTTATGTGGTCTACCCATCTAATCTTCAGCATTATTCTGTAGAACCACATGTCGAAAGCCCCTATTTTCTTCTTGTCCAAAATATTTATCGTCCATGCTTCACTTACATAGATGGCAACACTCCATACAAATACTTTCAGAAACCACTTCCTGACACTTAAATCTATATTCGATGTTAACAAATTTCTCTTCTTCAGAAACGCTTTCCTTACCATTGCCAGCCTACATTTTATATGCTCTCTACTTCGAACATCATCAGTTATTTTGCTCCCCAAATAGCAAAACTCCTTTACTACTTTAAGTGTCTCATTTCTTAATCTAAATCCCTCAGCATCAACCGAAATTTTTTGTATTTTATTTTTCATTCTATGTCCAGTATATCACAGTTTAATTCTATAACACTTATCCATTAGTAGAGCCATTTAATTTTTAGTAAGTATTTCGCAGTGTAATTCTATAATACCTATCCACTAGTCGATCTATATAAATTTTCGTAACCCTCTAGTAAGTGAAATGGAATTCTTTTGTAATCACCTTTTACACACTGTCGAAAAAAAGTAGAGCAATGAAATTTCAGGAATATATTTGTCTAGGTAACACATTTCAGCGATTCATGTTGCAGGGTCACAGGTTAATGTAAGCACGAGATAAGCCATTGCAGATGCGAAATGCCGGTACATTGATAACAGATGTTACTGCCAGAATGTTGACTGCAAGTATGGAATCGTGCACTCATTGTGTGTTACACGGGTGCCGGATGTCAGATTATGGGTAGAGCTTCGTGCTTGTTTCACTTGCTCGTTCAATACAGGGGCAGATAATGCTACTATTGAATGACGCTGGAGTTGTCGTTCGGTGATGTTCCATACGATCTGGGCTGGAGACAGATCTGTTTATCGAGAAGGCTAAGGCAACATGCCGATACTCTGTAGAGCATGTTGGGTTGTAACAACGTTATGTGGGCGAGCGTTGTGCTGTTGGAAAACACACTCTGAATGGCAGTACAATAGGTCATCACATTGATATACACATTTACAGTCACTGAGCTTCGGATAACCACGAAGGTGCTCCTGCTGTCGTACGGAGTTCCACCCCAGACCATAACTCCAGGTGTAGGTGCAGCACGGAGACAGCTTTGTTACAGGCCCTCAATGGTCTCCTCCTAACCGAGACTCGGCCATCAGTGGCACCGAGGCAGAACCAGCTTTCATCAGAAAACACAACATATCTCCACTCTACCCTCTCAACTGCCGCCACTGAAGTCGCCATTGGCAGAGGCTTTGGGGTCATTAGAATGCACGCTGCAGGACGTCTTGCTCGGAAATGTCTTTGAAGTAACCGATTTGCAAAAGATCGTTGTGTCACTGTGGTACCAAAGGCTGCCCAAATTGCTGCTGCAGATGCAGTTCGATGCACCTGGGCCATACGCTGAACACGATGATATTGACTCGCTCTAGTGCCATGTGGCTGTCCGGAGCCCGGTCGTCTTGTGACCATACATTCTCGTCACCACCACTGACCACAACCATACAGTATATAGTGGCTACATTCCCACCAAGTCTTTCTGACATATTGCGGAAGAAACAGCCAGCTTCTCGCAGCCCTGTTCACGAACTTTTGTAATAACAGCAGCTTCTTCGTTTTGGACACAGTCTTATAAATTCAGTTTATTGTCTGTAAATGACCTTTCGACACAACCGTAGAGGTGAATCCACCTGCAGCTTCGGAAGTAAGACTGCAGTATTTTTTATAAGTGCACTTGCAATTAGAGCCTTACAGAACCTTTGTAATTCGGTCTTACAACACCAATAGTTTGTGCTATTAGAAATTATATCGAGTAAAAACGATAAATAGGGATATCAGTCAGCCAGGTAAGAACTACAGCGAGTCACATATTCTCGAAATATTACATGCCTAATTGTATGCGTGTCGAAGCAAGAGGGCATAATATAACGAGGCTGTGAAAGTAAAAATTTGGTACGTGCTTTTTGCACTTTTACTGCTCAGAAGCACTTGGGAATCCAGTAAATCCGCAAGAAACCTTCATTCAAATTAACATAGGGATGTGGGTCTCTAGCTGCCACCTCTTCAGCAATTTAAGCAATAAAATTCAGTACCAGCCAATGACAGGCTTACAATACACACGTAAAGCAAATACGGCAACTATATTATTAACATCTACACCCACAAATATACCAGATCCAACACAGACGGACTCATTTGTCACGAATGCAGTATATTATTCTTTAAGTCAACATCCCTATTTCTCTACACATCCTAATCGTACAGTGATGAATGAGGTATTGTTACAAAGGATTTTCAACCGGATTCAGACATTGCGTACCGATTCTGCCCTAAAGCTTACTACTAGCCGAAAACTTTAACATAAAAGAGACTGTTAACTTCCATAGGGGACAGTACACATACATCTACATCTACGTGATTACTCTACTAATCACAATAAAGTGCCTGGTAGAGCGTTCAATGAACCACCTTCAAGCTGTCTCTCTACCATTTCACTCTCGAAAGACGCGCGGGAGAAACGAGTTCTTAAATTTTTCTCTGCGATCCCTAATATCTCTCATTTTATCGTGAGGATCACTTCTCTCTATGTAGGTGAGTGCCAACAGAATTTTTTTCGCAACCGGAGGAGAAAACTGGTGATTGAAATTTCATGAGAAGATACCGTCGCAATGAAAATGCCTTTGTTTTCATGACTGCAACTCCAATTCACGTATCATGTCTGTGGCACCATCACCCTTATTTTGCGATAATACAAAAGGAACTTCCCTTCTCTGTATTTTTTCAGTGTCATCCGTCAGTCCCACCTGATGCGGATCCCACACCGCACAGCAGTACTCCAGTACAGGGCAGACAGCGTGGTGCAAGCAATGTCTTTAGTAGACCTATTGCACCTTCTAAGTGTTCTGCCAATGAATCGCAGTCTTTGGTTTGCTCTACCCACAATATTATCTATGTGATCGTTACAATTTAGGTTGTTTGTAATTGTAATCCCTAAGTATTTAGTTGAATTTAAAGCCTTCAGATTTGTGGGACTTATCGCGTAATCAAAATTTAGTGGAAATCCTTTTAGTACTCATGTGAATAACTTCATTTTTTTTATTTATTCAGGGCAAATTGCCACTTTTCGTACCATACAGATGTCTTATCTAAATCGTTTTGCAATTCGTTTGGTCATCTGGTGACTTTATAAGACGGTAAATGGTAGCATCATCTCCAGACATTCTAATAGGCCTACACAGATTGTCTCCTATGTCGTTAATGTAGATCAGGAACAATCGAGGGCCTATAACACACCCTTGGGGAACGCAGGATATTGCTTCTGTTTTACTCAGTGACGGATCTCAACGACGCTAACTTATCAGTCACGATTAAGAGACGCGCTTTTCATATTATTACTAACACCATTTTATTTGTTTTAAACTACTTATAATTGGATAATTTGTATACGATTTCGTCATAAATAGTAACCCTGACCACTGCGATACTCCATTATCTCTGCCCACCCTACAAGAAGACTTTCCCAAACGAATATACTTCGAACCGACGATCGACTCCTGCAATATATTACACGTATCAACAAATTCTTCGGAAAGAAATTATGATTTTCGGCGGAACCATCAGACAACTTTTGCCCGTTATTAGGCACGTAAACACAACGACCTTTCTTGATAAGAATGTACCACCACACCATTGTAGTCCACAGCTGTAAAACGAAAACTCGCCAGAAATATGTACATAGATGATCAAGATACACTCGCCTCCTACAAGTAGGTACCGGACAACGTGACATTCAACAAGAGGTTTCACTGGACACCGCCAAGGTTCCAAAACCGTCTAATGCAGACAGAAGAAATAACACAGAGACTATTTCCAACCAACACAATTAATGCTGAAAGTGTGACCGAATTTATCAGCACATCAGTATTGTGTCCAAGAATTAAAACTACACTACAGGAAATGAAGAGATTGTGGAGGGAAATGAAAAGATTTACTACAGTTGTGCGTACTTGTAGTCCGTTGAGGGGTCTGATAACCAGTTGCACCTTGTAGAATTCTTACGTTCATTAGATGCGTCATGATTACCGCCACGTGCACTTATACGGAATAAAAACGCAGTTGTTATGTTTATAAGAAGCCTGAAAGCTAAACGGGATTTAGTCAATGGAGGACGTATCTTTGTAAGAAAACTCAATGAATTTACAATTAATGCTCGGTTCTTTTACGTTGGCAGATCTGTTATAATACCACGGATAAACTTAACATCATCTGATCCAAACATTTGTTTTCGTTTGATAAGAAGGCAGCTGCACATTAAAATTGCATTTACTGTTACTGTGACCAAGTAGCATGGACAAACTCTTCAAAGAGCGGGATAATATTTACCAAACTCAGTCTTTATTCACGGACAATTAGATGCAGCTTTTTCCAGAAGTACCAAATATGCTAAAAAAATTAATCTAGTAAAGTAAATTAAAAACATCAAGTACAAGAAGATGGCACTCTTACGTCAGATACCTTATACACCGAGGTACTGTAATGCCCCGTAAGGAATCTTTTTCAGAATTATAGAAAGGTAAAACCAAGAATGTATCATAAATTCATGTTAATTTCAAGTTGCTTGATTCATTTTTGAAGATGTTTTCTTCTCATTCTCAAAACTGCCGTTATTCTAACGTTTACACTTCTTCTAAATACTGCCATTATTTATAACTAAGAAAAGCACGAATTTATCACACGCGTCTCTGGTTATTATTGAAGCTTGGAATTTGACGGTAAGGATGTCAACATGTATATGTTAAGGACAAAATGAAAAATAGTCCGAATCGGGAAGTGGCTGGTCATGTCAGGAAATGGTGATTGTTGCGTAAAATGACCAGACATTGACCGGTGTTTTATTTATTTTGAGATTCGGCAGGCCAATTCGGCAGGAAGTGTGAACCCAACGGCTGAAGTCGGAAGAAAAAAAAAAACGCTGCCTATCTGTAGAGTCTGCATAAGTTCAAACTGTATACAAGCTAGTCATTTTATCATTCTCACTTATTACAGTCATCACTTAACCTGCAATACGAATTTTCATGACATTTGGAACTGCACAACAGTCTCATACATCTACATTTGTAGCGATCTGTTGCGCATTTCCTAGCGCAGTTGCATCGAGTGTACCCTTGGCCGTCGGTCAGTGGTTGTGAAGTAGAGATGGTTGATAAAGCCTTTTCCTATGTAACCATGAGATCCAGAGTGATCAGTCTCTCATACAGAATGGAAAACTCTTTTCTGGAATACAGTTGCTATACACTATCCTGTTCCTAGCTTGCTGAAAGCACCATTGGCCTTCATGACAACTGCAGAAACGCTTCTGGGAAACCACCACCTGCGTCAACATTGTCTCCAGCTTCTGCTAGTGAGAAATTGGCATCCAAATTTTTAAGAATGTCCGCACCTTGTGTTGGCAAACTAATATGAGATATTGTCCTCTTTTTCCTGGTTCCTTATTTTTTTCGACATAGTCTGCTAGAAATCGTTTCCGCATGCCCTTTATCCACTTCGTTACTTAGTCCACAAACTGCATGAACATCTTTGCCGCAGGATACACAACAATCGGCTGTACCACACTCGGCGCACTGACATACCACACACAATATTGATACTGTCAGACAACTGCTCTGTAGATTCCAATAATTCCGTCGTCACGCGACAGCTGCATTATCAGGCTGAGTTCCTGCATTTACAGCATGTTTCATTTCTTTTTCGACGTTGGCGAGGGCTTCATCTGTTACTGTGTTATCCATAACCTTTCTGAGCAGATCTGAGGTATCAGACGCACTTTTCCTTTGCAGTCAAACATGGCCTCGTATGGCGACTGCAGAATGCCTTAATGAAAAGAACTGTGTTTTCATGAAGTGAATAAATCGGAGAGTCTCAGGCCATGTTGTTTATTTCTTCTTCTGCATGCACGTCATTGTCATATTCTCAACATCCTGGTTGGCGCATACGACGGAACGTTGACTTTGGCTATGTATAGGTTTTTCATTTAACAGTTTCAGTTAAGGCCTCATGCTCTTCAGTTCATTTATAGCTCTCTTCAAAAATTCTCTCCCTTAATGTGACTGAAGCACACCTGGAGCACCAGTTGTGGTGAAGATGTCAAGTAGTTGGTAAGTAACTTCTTTTGCTCTTTTGGTTTTCAGGCATCGCTATAATATAAACATAGTTAATTGATCGAGGTAATTGCGTATAAAATTATTGTCACTGTCAGGTTTACTTCTTAGGTCTTTTACATCTACCTGGCATCTTGAGTTAAATTCTTTTGGATCAGACACCTAGTCTGACAAGGCTAACGAAGGACAGATAAAATGTTATGACTTATTTGTTGACTTTTTGTATTTAGTTTGCAGTTCATTTTACATCTACTTCCAATCTTCAGATGAGTATCTTGTAGGATGCTGAACAGCTCTTCTATATTCACGTAGTATAAAATAACGCTTTTGTCTTTTGTTACTGGCACAATAAGGTTTTCTTTGCCGTCAAGTTCAATATGTCAGATTTTCTTAGGCGACGATATTAAAAACTCTCTTTTCTCTGCATTGCTTTGGCTTTTCTAATGTCGTATATAAGGCAATGATTATACTATTATACTATATACTCATCCCCCAATGAACCATAGACCTTGCCGTTTGTGGGGAGGCTTGCGTGCCTCAGCGATACAGATAGCCGTACCGTATGTGGCACCACAACGGAGGTGTATCTGTTGAGAGGTCAGACAAACGTATGGTTCCTGAAGAGGGGCACCAGCCATTTCAGTAGTTGCAGGGGCAACAGTCTGGATGATTGACTGATCAGGCCTTGTAACACTAACCAAAACGGCCTTGCTGTGCTGGTACTGCGAACGACTGAAAGCAAGGGGAAACTACGGCCGTAATTTTTTTTCCGAGGGCATGCAGCTTTACTGTATGGATAAATGATGATGACGTCCTCTTGGATAAAATATTCTGGAGGTAAAATAGTCCCCCATTCGGATCTCCGGGCGGGGACGACTCAGGAGGACGTCGTTATCAGGAGAAAGAAAACTGGCGTTCTACGGATCGGAGCGTGGAATGTCAGATCCCTTAATCGGGCAGGAAGGTTAGAAAATTTAAAAAGGGAAATGGATAGATTAAAGTTGGATATAGTGGGAATTAGTGAAGTTCGGTGGCAGGAGGAACAAGACTTTTGGTCAGGTGAATACAGGGTTATAAATACAATTCTGGAGTAGGTTTAATAATGAATAAAGCAATAGGAATGCGCGTAAGCTACTACAAACAGCACAGCGAACGCGTTGTTGTGGGCAAGATAGACACGAAGCCCACGCCTACGACAGTAGTACAAGTCCATATGCCTACTATCTCTGCAGATGACGAAGATATTGAAGAAATGTATGATGATGAGATAAAAGAAATTATTCAGATAGTGAAGGGAGACGAAAATTTAATAGTCATGGGTGACTGGAATTCGATAGTAGGAAAAGGAAGAGAAGGAAACGTAGTTGGTGAATATGGATTGGGGTTGAGAAATGAAAGAGGAAGCCGTCTGGTGGAATTTTGCACAGAGCACAACCTAATCGTAGCTAACACTTGCTTCAAGAATCATAATAGAAGTTTTTATACATGGAAGAACCCTGGAGATACTAAAAGGTATCAGATAGATCATATAAAGGAAAGACAGAGATTTAGGAACAAGGTTTTAAATTGTAAGACATTTCCGGGGGCAGATATGGAGTCTGACCACAATCTATTGGTTATGAACTTCAGATTAAAACTGAAGAAACTGCAAAAACGTGGGAATCTAAGGAGATGGGACCTGGATAAACTGACTAAACCAGAGGTTGTACTGAGTTTCAGGGAGAGCATAAGGGACCAATTGGCAGGAATGGGGGAAAGAAATACAGTAGAAGAAGAATGGGTAGCTTTGAGGAATGAAATAGTGAAGGCAGCAGAGGATCAAATAGGTAAAAAGACGAAGGCTAGTAGAAATCCTTGGGTGACATAAGAAATATTGAATTTAATTGACGGAAGGAGAAAATATAGAAATGCAGTAAATGAAGCAGGCATAAAGGAATATAAACGTCTCAAAAATGAGATCGACAGGAAATGCAAAATGGCTAAGCAGGCATGGCTAGAGGACAAATGTTAGGATGTAGGGGCTTATTTCACTCGGGGTAAGATAGATACTGCCTACAGGGAAATTAAAGAGATCTTTGGAGGAAAGAGAACCACTTGTATGAATATCAAGAGCTCAGATGGAAACCCAGTTTTAAGCAAAGATTGAAAAGCAGAAAGGTGGAAGGAGTATATAAAGGGTCTATACAAGGGCTATGTACTTGAGGGCAATGTTATAGGAATGGAAGAGGATGTAGATTAAGATGAAATGGGATATATCATACTGGGTGAAGAGTTTGATAGAGCACTGAAAGACCTAAGTCGAAACAAGGCCCCAGGAGTAGACAACATTCCATTAGAACTACTGAGAGTCTTGGGAGAGCAAGGCCTAACAAAAATCTATCATCTGCTGAGAAAGATGTATGAGACAGGCGAAATACCCTCATACGTCAAGAAGAATATAATAATTCCAATCCCATAGAAATCAGGTGTTGACAGATGTAAAATTACCGAACTATCAGTTTAATAAATCACAGCTGAAAAATACTAACGCCAATTCTTTACAGACGAATGAAAAAACTGGTAGAGGCCGACCTCGGGGAAGATCAGTTTGGATTCCGTAGAAATATGGGAACACGTGAGGCAATACTGACCCTACGACGTATTTTAGAAGCTAGATTAAGAAAAGGTAAACTTACGTTTCTAGCACTTGCAGATTTAGAGAAAGCTTTTGCAATGTTGGCTGGAATACTCTTTTCAAATACTGAAGGTGGCAGGTGTAAAATACAGGGAGCGAAAGGCTATTTACAATTTGTACAGAACCCAGATGGCAGTTATAAGACTCGAGGGACATGAAAGGGAAGCAGTGGTTGGGAAGGGAGTGAGACAGGGTTGTAGCCTCTTCCCGATGTTGTTCAATCTGTATTTTGAGCAAGCAGTAAAAGAAACAAAAGGAAAATTCGGAGTACGTAGTGAAAACCATGGAGAAGAAATAAAAACTTTAAGGTTCGCCGATGACATTGTAACTCTGTCAGAGACAGCAAAGGACTTGGAAGAGCAGTAGAACGGAGTGGACAGTGTCTTGAAACGAGGACATAAGATGAACATGAACAAACGCAATACGAGGATAATGGAATGTAGTCGAATTAAATCAGGTGATGCTGAGGGAATTAGATTGGGAAATGAGACAAAGTAGTAAATGAGTTTTGCTATTTGGGGAGCAAAATAACTGATGATGGTCGAAGTAGAGAGGATGTAAAATGTAGACTGGCAATGGGAAGGAAAGCGTTTTTGAAGAAGAGAAATTTGTTAACATCGAGTATAGATTTATGTGTCAGGAAGTCGTTTCTGAAAGTATTTGTATGGAGTGTAGCCACGTATGGAAGTCAAACGTAGACGATAAATAGTTTGGACAAGAAGAGAATAGAAGTTTTCGAAATGTGGTGCTACAGAAGAATGCTGAAGATGAGATGGATAGATCACATAACGAATGGTGAGGTACTGAACAGAATTGGGGAGAAGAGGAGTTTGCGGCACAACTTGACTAGAAGAAGGGATCGGTTGGTAGGACATGTTCTGAGGCATCAAGGGATCACTAGTTTAGTATTGGAGGGCAGAGTGGAGGATAGAAATCGTAGAGGGAGACCAAGAGATGAATACACTAAGGAGATTCAGAAGGATGTAGGCTGCAGTACGTATTTGTAGATGAAGAAGGTTGCACAGTATAGAGTAGCATGGGGAGCTGCATCAAACCAGTCTCAGGACTGAAGACCACAACGACAACAACATACTATTATATGCTTTTTATTGCAGCAGAGTATTCAGAGAGACCAACAGTCGGTTGTGACATGGAACATTGGTTCCATCTGCTTGTATACCAAATTCGCCCTTCTGTATGCTCCAGCGTGAAGTAGTCATGCGACAAGCCTCTGAAGAACAATGTGAAAAACTCAAATCGACGTACCGTTACAGGCGATTGGCCTACAGTCCTAATAATTATGCTCCGTTGGTGATTTACCACGTTTGAAGGAAAAGCATAGAAAAATCAGAAACAAAAGAACACATGACAGGCCCGATGATCCGACTTTCACTCATTCGGCCTTCCATTTAATCCGAACCGGTCAGCCGGAAAAAAAAGAATCTAAGAAATTGAAAAATTCATTTTTTTAGTTAAAGTTCGAATTTCTCACTTTCCTCACCACTGACCTTTCTGTTCATCCGACCAAACTATGGTTAGCTCAGATTGGATAAAGTGGGCTCTACTGCATTATGATCACTGCCCACCGCGACGTTGTATGCCCCTGGTGGCGTTGCGAGTACGTAATGTGATAACAAAAGTATGTAAGCGGAGCAGACACGGACGCTAGATCACCCTAGCAAAAATATGGGCTGTAAATGGGGAAATCCATCGAGATAAACCGCTCTGACAAAGAGTACATTATTATTATGCAGAGCCTCTGAACGAGTGTCTCGAAAACGGCGAAACTGGCGAAATATTCACGTGCTACTTTCGCGAGCATCTTTGGAAATAGGTAGAAAGACATGGAACTATCACTAAACGCTAAATGGTAGGACGTCTACGACTCTTCACAGAACGTGGTGTTCGGAGACTTGTGTGCTATGTAAGGTTGGATAGAGAAAGAGCATAAAGCTGGTGCATGCACTTGATTTTCGGAACACATCGCTCATCGTAAAGTGTTGAAAATGGAGCTCTGCAACAGACCACTCCTACGTGTTCACATGTCAACCAGGCGACATCGACAGTTACGATCGCAGTAGGCACGGGACCATTACGATTCGGCCACTGGTCAATGGAACCATGTCCTCTCTTTGGATGAATCACATTTATCTTACACTTGGTTGACGTTAATCTCCACAAAAATCGTCATCGAGGTGTGAGCGGCTCGAAATGTTCATCACGCCACGGTCGCATGTTGGTGAGAGCACTATTATGCTATGGAAGACGTTCTCCTCCACTTGTATGGGACCTATGGTAGTAATCGAAGACACACTGGCAACTGCTAAGTTCTCCTGGTGGTACCCATCTGGGTCGCTATCGGGTGCCATCACCACGTACGCAAATCAGCGACCCTTAATTTAGGTAAATTATATGACCTGTGGTGGGTAGACATCTAAAATCACATACCTACCGAGAAGCTGTCGGATCTTTGATACGCAGTATCAGTGATGTATTTCGTTCCAAACATATGCAAACAAGTTGTTAAGCAAGTGGTCATAATGTTTGAGCGTCACGTATACATTTCCTTTGTGGAACTACTGCAAACAAGGAAAAAGGAACCATGATATAAACTGCACCTCATTTGTTATTTGAAGGAGTTAAAGCCATTTGAATTAGCTTTTAAAACGTTACCTAAACGAGGAAAAACTGTTTCATTAAATTTAAACGTTTCTTTTTTTCCCTAAAACCTCAGGGATTTTTCAGAGAGTAAAAGTTTCTCATATAGCGGCTCTTTTAGGGGAGTCTCGGTGATATGTGGATGGGGCAAACGGGTTGCTATGTAAAGGATTGAATTTACGGCTTTGAGTAAGAAAGTAATCCTATGTTAGACACGTAAGGATTTGTATCGGTTATTTTATCTAACACATTTTAATAAATTTCTCTGCTTTAGGGGACAGCAGGCTCCCAAGCAGTGTAGGTGTTGGTGAATGTAATGGTGTCGGGGTGAGTAGATGGAGTTTTCAATCTCAAACTTACTGGAGAACATTACCAGATCCGTACAATCCCCGGAGATCTTCATACATCATAACCATACACTGGATCACTGTTAAGGCCATTTTTATTTGTCTCTTATCTAGAGTGTCTGTAGACTTTTGGTGTAAGAATGTTTCTAGTGTAATGTGTCGGTAACTGACCCAGATAGCAATGTTTTACACCGCCTGTTTCAGTAAATTTGCCAAATATAACTTCCCCGTGTGAGCGTGCCTCGGAGGCAACAAACTTCACTGTTCTAACAGAAACAGACTGCCACAAACTCACAGTAAAAGTAAAGCAGAAATAAAGGCCTAATTAATTCCCTCACGTAACATGCACTTCTGGAAAGATCGCAGATGTCGCTGTGAGTTTATCTACACGACACAGAATTATAAATACAAGCCAGTGTCATTATAAATGTATTCTGCCCAGCATAACAAATTTTCCCGGTACATATCGGCCGAAAATTCAGTGAACTCTCTACCCTCCCTCCAGCTCTCTATGCATAGTTTTCGAGTAACATTTCTGCTTTATGATTACGATATCTTTTGCATAACATTTCAGCGTAGCCCTTCGGTGTGAAATATACATGTAATTAACAACTCTCATGTAAATTACTTTCATTTTCTCCTTAATCAAAACTTATTGTCCAGTGGGGAAGCCTAACATACACAATCACGTCCTATGCCGTGCGTGTATAGTAGAGGTTACATAATTTCTTCTACGTAATGCGTTGTTGTTTTTTTTGTAATTTTCATTATTTTACCTTCGGCGCTGCGGTACAACACAGCCATTACACTGTTCCATCATCATTACTATACCTTTTAACTACAGTAAATGCTAGGGGAAATTTTAAATATACAACATCCGTCGCGACCCAAAGAGCAAAGTGTTCGTGCGTCCAGTCCACTTGTCAAACAAGCCTCAGCAATAAAATGCCACTATGAGACTATGAAACAGTTGTTCTTTCATAATCGGGAATGCTGTTAGCTGTAATCGAGTAATTCTACAATCCAATCATTTTTTTATCTCGAAGTAGTTTCATTTCACAGTTGAGAAATTAATGATAATACTACTACTATTGATACTACTACTACTACTACTACTACCACGTGATCAGGCTCAGTGGATTGCACGCATCAACAAGTTTCCTCCTGCACCGTGTTCTGCCCATTGCTGCTATCAGCCATACGTTCACATCTATTCACACTTGGTTTAAATCTTCATGGGAGTCCATCCCTCCAACGCATCTTGGGTCTCCCTGGCGGTATCTTTCCCGTAGGTGTGAAAACCAGGAGCTTCCGAGGCCATCTGTGTACCTCCATCAAGGGCCACACGGCCGGCCCACTGCATTCATTGTGCTTTGACAGTTAACGCTATGCTGAGCTGCTGGTATAGTTCCTCAAGCTCTTGGTTGTGTCTGATCCTCCATTCCCCTGTATCTGCATCCAGAACCGGACAGAAGATCTTCCGAAGCACTTTTCTCTCAAAAACAAGGAACTTATGGATGTCCTGTTTCCGGATACTTCATGTCTCATAGCCACACAGAACAACAGGTTGGATCAGGGTTTTGTACAGTCGAATCTTAAACTGTCTGGACCGAACCAGGTGTGCTAGGGTGTGGTTTCCACTTGTATTCCGGCATTGATCTCTGCTTAACATGACGAGTTCTCAGTGAAAAGTGCCCCTAGGTATTTTAATTCCTGCACTCTCTTGTAGGAATGGTCCCCAACCTGCAGTGATTGTACCAGTCTGACAATGACCACGCGTCATAACGAGGTACTCTGTCTTGGCTTCTTTTATGTTTAGCCCAAATTTGCTGGCAGCCTTCTTTAGTGCTTTGGTCATTTGCTGCAGCACCTCATACGACCTAGAGAGTAGACAGATGTCGTCTTCATAGGCTAAGTATGCCAGTCTCTTCCCTTCAATTTCAATCCCTTCGTTGTCTTGGAAGGTCTCACGTATGCTCGTCTCGAGGGCAAAGTTGAACAGGATGGGGAACAACCCACCAGCTTGCCTGAGTCCTGTCACAATTTCAAACTCCTCAGTTACGCGATTTCCCATCTTCACCTTCGCACTTGTTTCGTTCAGACAGATCTTTATCAGATTGATGAGTTTCTCTGCTATGCCAAACTCCCTTAAACAGTTGAGCAGGCACTTGCGATGTATGCAATCATAGGTCTTCTCAAAATCAACGAATAAAATATGCATATCTTTACCATATTCACCCAGTTTCTCAGTGAGCTGCCGGAGACTGAAGATGTGATCTACTGTTGACCGCCCTGGTCGGAAACCTCCCTGGTACTCCACAATCACCGATTCTGCCACGGGCTGAATTCTGTGTATGAGGCAGTTGGACAGGATCTTATAGCAGACGCCGGTCGTAGTGGACGTGCGGTTCTAGTCGCTACAGACTGGAACCGAGCGACCGCTACGGTCGCAGGTTCGAATCCTGCCCCAGGTATGGATGTGATGCCATTAGGTTAGTTAGGTTTAATTATTTCTAAGTTCTAGGCGACTGATGACCTCTGAAATTAAGTCGCATAGCGCTCAGAGCCACTATTGCAGACGTTAAGCAGAGCGATTCCTCTATCGTGACATTTCAGTTTGTCGCCCTTCTAATGTATTCGACAAATCAGAGCTGTTTTCCATTCTCCTGGTCCACACTGCCTGTATGAGCCGGTGTATTTTTTCTGCAAGTTTCTCTCCTCCTGCCACGATAATTTCAGCCTGTATTCCACCTTGCTAATACTGAAGAAAGAAATATTAAAAAATTAATCTTAAAAACATCAAGGTTGAGCAGCGAATGCTATAACAGCATTCCTGCAAAATAGACCTACAGTCAGCTGATGTCATGTTTAAATAACATAGTGTGTAGGCAGTAAAACATTCCCACCAGCGGTACCGGGGTGTATCAAAGAACACATATAAACCAGAAAATTAGTAGTGATTAGCACTTATGAAGAAGAAGTCCTTCCATCACAGATAATGAAAACGGCATATCAACTAACAAAAAGTGTCTAAAAAGTAACAACAGTTTAAGCCAAGATACGAAATTACTACGCATTAACCCTAGGATAAATGGTGCCGTAAACATACATAAATGCATATGTAGTGCCTCCAAGACCCGGCACTAATTAAAAATTTTCCTCTTTTCATATAATCATTCTTTGGGGTTAAATTTATTTCTGTCAAATTTATTGTCATATTGAAAGGTTCCTAAGATACAGTAACAGGATCTGGCGGGCCTGATTAACATTTTATTAATTTAAAAAAAACTATAAGAGAGATTTTTTATTAGTTACATCCATTTACATACAACGTATATAAATAATTTTATTAATTCACTTATAAGTTGCAGTTTACATTTTTAACATTTATTACAACTAATTTCTTCAATTAAAACATACTAATTGTTCACAAAATTATGTATATAGGCAATATTTTGACAAAAAGTTATTATTCATTGTTCACACAAAATTGCATTTATCTTAGTTTTCAACATGTGACAAACAAGAAGCACACAGAACGCCACTATGTTCCTTGACACTTAATGCATGTCAAAGCACTTTTCCTGTGTTTATTACATGGACAATAACTGCATCTTCTTCTTTTTCCTAAAACAGGTAGTTGGTTCGGCAATATGACATCTTTTTGAGCACCACATCTTTGCATGGCATCAACGATTTCTTTGGAAGATTAGGAATCTGAATACGAAGTTCCATTAGCGGTCTTACCATTTCCTCTGCTAAATCTCTTACGAACAAACACCTTTTTATCACTTCTTCCACTATGGTATGTCAGATGTTGCGCGGAAAATTAAATTTTACTGTTCATTGCTGCGACGTCCATCGTATTCATCCTTAATGCAACCCGGGACTCTATATGCCATATGTCTTGCTCTGAACAGAACAGGCCGAATAGAGGAATTAGAAACATGATGAAGGTCTTGAGGTGAGTCACAAACCCCAAACAAAGAAAACTGTGAATGCAGCACAACCTCGAACTCTACACACATGTAAAAATGATGACAGACATAATTAGAAGGATAAAGATTGTTTTTTATGCACACGTCTTTAGTATGACTGTACAGCGTTTTCAAGTCGGATATTCCAGTACTTTTCCATGAAGAACGTCAAGGAGGCTTGGTTCACAGCGGTAATGCAAAACCAGTTATATGTGGATAACACTCGAAAGGCGGCGGAATTGACTGTTTGGTCGATTGTGTACAGAGTGACACATAGATGGAATTAATTTGATTTGAAAGTAGCTTATTCCTCTATTTTTATTAAGGATTATCCGATAGTGATTGCCTGTACGTGAAGACCTTGCAGGCGTTTTATTTCTTGAGAATTACATTTGGCTGGTTTGGCAGTTTCAAAGACAGAGAGCAGATCAAAGCGGGCCGAAGGGCACCCTGAACTTAACGTAGTGTGTGAAAGGTGACGCCGACGCCGGATAGGAAAGCGTCCGCCGTAGACTATTGTGTGCGCTGGACAGGACGAGGGGACTCTCGTCGCAAACCGACACAATGCGGACAGCAGTGGTGTGGTAGGAATTGTGTACGAGATGACCGCCGCTCTCACGTTCCTAAAGCGTTTTCCTTTGGTTAGGGCGTTGTAAAGTACAGTAAAGGTCCCAGAAGTTGAGCAACAATGAGCCTTGGGCGTAGAATGCAGAGAAGACTGCCGACAGAAGAGCCATATACCGGTGGGCACTATGCAGCTTCTGTGGAAGCTATAGGAATTGAGGGCTCTCCGCTCTCGGCAGAACACGGCAGACGAGGTGTGAATTCTAAAAGTGTGAGACTGCAACTATTTCGTCCCAAAATACCTGTAGCTGGCCGCTCACATGTATAAAGCAGGTAGTATCTAAGGAGGGCCTGGGAAACAACATACTGTAGTACAATAAAGCGCTCTTTTGAAGCATCTAGTGGACAGAGACAAAACTAATACCATTCTTTAGCCGTGAAAGGGTCAGAAATTAAAGATGAAAGGATATCAATGATACGATTCGCTGATGGCATTGCTGTCCTGAGTGAAATTGAAGACGAATTACATGATCTGCTGAACCTAATGGCAATGTAATGAGTGAAGAATATGGATTGAGAGTATATCGAAGAAAGACGAAAGTAATGAAAAGTAGCAAAAATGAGAACTGCGAGAAACTTAAAAATCAGGGTTGATGATCAAGTAAGAAATTCTGCTACCTAGGCAGCAAAATAACCCACGACGGACGGAACATGGAGGACGTGAAAAGCAGACTAGAACTGACCAAAAAATCATTCCTCGAGCAGAGAAGTCTGTTAGTATTAATCATAGGCCTCAATTTTAGGAAGAAATTCCTCAAGTTTGGAGTAGAGCATTGTATGTTAGTGAAACGTGTACTGTGGGAAAATTGGAACAGAAGAGAATCGAAGCAATTGAGATGTGGTGCTACAGGCGAATGTTGATAATTACTTTGTTAAGGTAAGGTATGAGGAGGTTCTGCGCAGAAAAGTAGAGGGAACGAATATGTGGAAAATAGTGACAAGCAGAAAGGACAGGATGATAGGACTTCTGTTGAGACATTAGGGATTAACTTCCATGGTAGTAGAGGGAGCCGCCGAGGGCAAAAGCTCTAGGGGAAGGGTGAGACTAGGACGCATCTAGCAGGTAATAGAGTACTATGTTGCAAGTGCTTCTCTGAGGTGAAAAGGCTGGCACAGGACAGGAATTCGTGGCGGGGCGCATGAACCCAGTCAGAAGGCGTATGACCAAAAAAAAGTTGTAGTAGTTGTAGTTTTGGAAAGATGTTGAGAAGCGGGAGGACGCTCCAAGAGGACTGATACTTGTCATTGGATGACTGCTCATGAGAGTCTAGCACTAGTTCTCGAAGAAGGGATGAAGGTTGATGTGGAGCTTCCAGTGAGAGAGTCACGTCGAATTCTGCTCAGTGAATTCGGTGTGGAAGTAGTCATTTAACTTTGCAGCTCCAACTGCAACCCAAAGTAATGTTTGCCTCAGGCAGCTTTTCGGGAATCACGGGCATTGTCTGACACAGTGGCCACCGACTGCAGCACTGGCGTGCAACAGAACGACGCTGTAATACTAAGATCTGCAGTCAGCTTCAGCGTGTGTAGGTCGCAATGTACTCAGTAAACGTTAGAGTGTTGTTGATTAGGAGGGAGACGCCCTTCTGCATGCCTATTTTTATTACGAACTTAAATTTTGACTATCAATGTTGTCAGATCGCGGAAACAGGTCGGTGTACTAAAAATGTAGTTACCCGCCATTCAGTTTCTTGTTTTGAATCTCCTCCAACCTTAGTTACTTGTAAATGTTTCATGTTGTTGTGATAATTTATCAGTGAACGGGATAACAAATAATAACATTTTCTGGGCTATTCTGTCGCCATCGAATCGATTTCACTTTAAAACGCGACATTTCGTTCCCATTTTCGGAGGACATTTGCAAGGGGGATCGTTGCTACATTGAATTTCGATTCACACCCTGATACACTGCTGACAACAGCAAAATTACGCTTCCGCATGGCTTCAGCGCAGGGCCGTGACGTCATATGTTATAAAGGCGCGAGCGCCATTGGCCGTAGTCGAATACCTTCGTCTGCTAAGGCACCACCCCATGGCGGAAGACTGGTGCACATCTTCTTCAGCACGGGGATCCATATGTCTTTCCGTTTCACGCCGTGAAATTCGTGAGTGTTTTACAACCTCTATGACCTATCTGTAAGACATTTCGTGGTATCCACTTGTTGAATGCCAGCAGTTGAATCCTATCAAAAGGAATGCGGTGCTCTGCTGGTTGCAAAGCATACTCTGCAACAGCTGATATGTCAGTCTCCACTCTTCTGCAATTGCCCTTGTGTTTTTCTGATAGTTTTTCGTATATGTGTACCAGTCTTCCACCATGGGGCAGTAGCAACAGCGAACGATGGCAGCTAACAACGATCAATTGTGATCGCGCATTCTAGCCATGCCATCTCACGCCACGACACTGCTTTGAAGCACGTGGAAGCGGAATTTTGCTGTAGTCAGTAGCAAGGCAGGGTGTGAATCTGGCCTTAAGAGTACTCCGCTGATAGGAAGGAAACGTTAGGTTTTAGGGTGAAATACAGGTTTATTAGAAATTTTGCATATTTGTGGAAATATCTTAAGGGACCAAACTGCAGAGGTCATCGGTCCCTTAGCTTACTCACTACTTAATCTAACTTAAGCTAAGGACAATACACACATGCATGCCCGAGAGACGACTCGAACGTCCGACGGGGGCAGCCGCAGGAACTGTGACAGGACGCCCCTGACCGCGCGTCTATCCAGTGCGGCTAGGTTAATTACCCAAAGGCGTAGGTAGTGGGTAAGGACATTTTGTGGAGGATATCTTTAAGCGCATTCTAGTCAAGAAGAAGCTCCTACAGCAAACTTGTCTTCAAGGAAATCCAAAACTAATGAGCATCTACAAAAACAAAGAAGGATCATCTTAGGAAATCGACATGGGAATATAGGGTTAACATTAGCAAGGACAAGGAAAAACTACAGTTGAACCAGCACGATCCAGGGTCGTTCAGTACTAAAAGGAAAATCATATGTGTATACAATATTTTGACACTGTCAGTCGTACAAATTGTTTCTCAGAAGTGCCTTTTATTTTACTGTAGCTAGCATGTGTCAAAACTGGGAATACCTTTGGAGTCGTTTCTTGTTGACAACTTTGGTAAGCTATGCAACACATCAGCGACTGCTTATTTGGTTTCTAGAGGTATATGGTACCAAATGGATACGTACAGTTCACGCAATTCCTGTAAATTGTGGGCTGGTAGTTTGTGAGTGCAGAGCTGACAACTGATAGCGTCCCAGATGTGTACCATCGGGTTAACGTGAGGTGCACATGGTAGCCAAGTTATCTACGTGAGTTCACTACAATGCCTCTCAAACCACTGGAGCACGATTCTGGCCTTATGACAGGGACAGGTATATGATTTGGAAGATGTCGTCACCATCGGGTAAATCATAGACCAAGCAGATGATACACAATACACGTAGTCCGCAGCTATCATGGCAGTGCCATTGATTACTACGACCGATCCAATGGAAGCTCAGGGGAATGTCTCCCAGAGCATAATATTCATCCCCTTCCCCCCCACCCCCCGTTGCTTGCATTGTTGGCGCGATGCGCGTTTCAGTCATTGTCCTACATGACGGCGAATCTGGACACGACCATCGACCTGGTGTAACAAAAACATGATTCATCCGCCCAACCTCCACGTTTCCATAGACCGATCTCGATGATTAGATGGGACAGCTTTCATAACAGATAATGTTGATGTGTCATCATGGGTGTACGTTGTGCCCCTCGTCTGCTACCGAGCCCCATGTTAAACATTGTGAGCTTGACGGTGTGCTCCGTAAACACAGGGATCAGTGTCTGCGTGGTCCTCTATTACGCGTCCCTGTTTATTCTGCTTTACAGAGCGGCGAAGTCTCCGACCTCCCCGTTATGTGGTGTCTGGTTGTCAGACATCTTTTTGCCTACTTGTGCTTTCACAGTCCTTCAACCACTTTTCATAAATGCTCACGATAAAAGCATCATAACAGCCGACCAGTTTCACCGTATCTGACATGCTCATTCTCAGGCGCTAGGCCACAACAACCTGCTCTCTGTCGAAGTCACGTGTGTCTGGAATATCCCCATTTGAGCACATATCGTCACTAGACTGATTCCCCATCCAAAAAGTCAAATTGAAAACACCTTCAGCCACCTGTATTTCCTATTTTATTTTACTTATGTGACCATTTCCGACATTTCACTACGCTATCTTCATGCTCCCTGACCAACGTATAGGAAGAATCTAGTCTCATGTGCAATCGAAATAGGAGCCACCATTCAGTAACTTGCATCCGTAGCCTACTTTTTTTTAACAACACGATCCCTTTGTTTGTCAATTGCAGGCTCTGCAGCTGGTTCATTTACGACAATCGAATTGTTATATCCAAAACAGTAGTGACAAACTACAAAATTTAGCTTTGGTGACCTTTTGCCCAAATAAACTTTGATAAAATCCTATATGATGAAGAACTTTTTCGACACTACATTTGTACAAAAGTTGTTTTTATTCATTTTATTGTATTCTTTCAAACATACATGTCAAATCAGTTCCAGGCATTAACGTGGATCATGTGTGGCTACCTAACGAAATGCAGATCACTTCTATGCCCTGTCATTGTATATAACCAATAATAAATTACAGCAGTTCAGACTTTATTAATTCTCAAAATATACTTACAGCATACATCGTAAGTTTCAGAATGCATTATCTGTTCAGTCTCATGTTATGACATACTGAAGTGTACCCATCTACATCACTCTGTGCGTACAGACGTAACCATGTACAATACTGTATCGCTTTTCAGCCACAAACGCACAGATGACGTATTCCTGTTCACAGTTTTTAATTTTGCTGAGAAATAGCCATACAATAATTTTTAAATGAATACGCCACCATTTGACTGTATTGTTGTTTATTTAATTACGACACAGGATCGGCCTTTTATGCCATTTTATACCATTTTCATGTGACTGAGCTTATGTCAGTAACATAAATTTCAAGACATCCAGGTTAAAATTGGCTATAAATTAAGGAAAATATTTTCCTTAAAAAGCAAGATGATTTTACATCTAGCATTGCACGGGGAGCGAATATTTTAAGATGATGTTGGTACATCTGGCATTTCATTCGGAGTGAATATTTTTCTTCATTTGTAGTCAGTCACAGGCTTGATGTCCAGTACTATAAATTAACGACATAAACTCAGTGACTTGAAAATGGCATAAAAGGCCAAAACTTGGGTCATAGTTAATTAAACAACAATACAGTCAAATGATTTTGTGTTCATTTAAAAATACTCCTGTTAACATGTACCAGCAATGTGTTAGAATGTGAAATGAAGCTGAAAGGTTAAGTTACGTACTGGAAAATGACCATGGTTGACAGTGGCCGATCGCATGGATAGTAAAAGAAATGCAACCTACTTTGACCATGTGTTCATTCTCAAAACCGGCTACACAGTATCAGACTGTACATGTTCTGCGTTATATGTAACGTGCTATGAACAGTTCACTGCGCCACCGCTGCTTCTGTATATGAGCACGAATTACGCCCGACAACATGCGAAATGTAATCATTTAATTAACGCTAATTAAAGCTAGGAGAAGTGCATTTGTGGGCACTATTGACGATGAATCTAACGATGGCATACTAAGAACGTATCTGTACTGGCTATTCTATGTAAACTATGCAACGCCAAAAACTTACATTACATGGATACTCTGCAAATTACATTTAAGTGCCTGGCCGAGGGTTCACTGTGAAACGTCACCTTTGAAAAATTATACAAGACTGTGCTTAAACTGATACACAGTATTTTTTAGCGCAACGCAATCTGACTTTCAAAAATCCCTGCAAAAGAATGGCCCTAACTAACATAAACCTATACCTTTCACAAATCACTTACCTCACAAAAATCTTCGCTACTCGAACTAGTGCAATACTGCGAGCGCCACTTCTGCCAGCTAAATAAAAGATTCAAACTACGGAAGGCACTAGCTACTGATAGGCATAGTTAGCAAATGAAAGATTTTAATAGAGAACAAACAATGTATTTACCTTAATATCATCAAAAGTCATAATATATATAGCAGTTAATGACATCCATTCTTACAAATTTCAAACCTCCGCCATCTCTCTCCCCACATCCACCACTGCTGGCGGCTCACCTCCAACTGCGCAACGCTACGCGCCGCTAACAGCCAACTGCCCAACGCCACAATGGCGAGTATTACAACAATGCCAACCAGCCACAGACTGCACACAGCACAGCCAGTGATTTTCATACAGAGGTGGTGTTACAAATTAAAAATCCTAAACAGCCTACTTATAATTGAAACACCTTCACAATAATTCTCTATTACTGCAATATCGTGCAGCGTGCGGAGAAAACGAACACCTGTATCTATCCGTGCGGGCCCCTATTTCCCTTATTTCATTATGATGGTCGTTTCTCCCTCCGTAGGTCGGTGTCAACCAAATATTTTCGCATTCAGAGGAGAAAGTTGATTATTGAAATTTCGTGAGATGATTCCGGCGCAACGAAAAACACCTTTGTTTGACGCTCTCTCTCCCCTATTTCGCAATAATACAAAACGTGCTGCTCTTCTTTGGACTTTCTCGACGTACTCCGTCAGTCATATCGGGTAAGGATCGCACACCACGAAGCAGTACTTTGAACGAGAACGGACAAGCGTAGTGTAGACAGCCACAACGTTTTCTATGTGTTCCTTCCATCGTAAGTAGTTCGTAATTGTAATTCCTAGACATTTAGTTGAATTTATAGCCTTTAGATTTGACTCATTTATCGTGAAATCGAAATATAACATTCTTCTTTTAGCACTCATGACGATGACCAAATACTTTTCGTTATTTAGGGTCAATTGCCAATTTTGGCACCATAAAGATTACGTTTTCTAAATAGTTATGCAATTTTTTTCGATTTTATGATGACTTTGTCAATAAAGAACAGCATCATCTGCTGCTCAGATCGTCTCCTAAATTTTTTATACAGATAAGGAGCAGCAAAGGGCCTATAACATAACGTTGGGGAACGCCAGAAATCACTTTTTTTTTAGATTATGTCTTTCCGTCAGTTACTACGAAGTGTGATACCTGTGACAGGAAATCACGAATTCAGTCAAATAACTGAAACAAGTTTCCATACGCACGCAATGTCACTACAAGCCACTCGTGCGTAACAGTTTTGGAAGCCTTCTGAAAATCTGGAAATACGTAATCAATTTGAAATTCCTTGTCAGTAGCACACAATAGTTCGTGTGAGTAAAGAACTAGTTGTGTTCCAGAAGAACGATGTTTTCTAAATTGGTGTTGACTGAGAGTGTCACTAGACTGTTCTGTCCGAGGTAACGTAACGTTCGAGTACAATGTATGTTCCAAAATCCTGCTGCATATCTAGTTTAATGATAT
This sequence comes from Schistocerca gregaria, assembly GCF_023897955.1. Classification (NCBI taxonomy): domain Eukaryota; kingdom Metazoa; phylum Arthropoda; class Insecta; order Orthoptera; family Acrididae; genus Schistocerca; species Schistocerca gregaria. The sequence continues at coordinate 624,354,644 of NC_064923.1, forward strand.
AGGCCTGTAATTTAGTGGATTATTCATACTATCTTTCTTGAATATTATTGTGACCTGTGAAACTCTCCAGTCTCTGGGAATGGATCTTTTATCGAGCGAACAGTTCTATGCAGTTGTGTGAATAAATGAAAAGAACATTACACAAGAAGCATTTGTCGACAGTTGACCTTTATCACAACAACAAATCTGCGCAGCGTACAAGCTTTGAATATTTCAAAGTAGTTTTTCTTTTCTTCTTCAGCTTTCGAATGCAGTCTACACAGAGAGATTTACTTGCTTGGTTCTGATACGATATGGCCCAGTAGCTTAGCGAGACTCTCGACGTGAGCCGGACGTGTAGCTGACGTACCCCTCCGCCTGTGTTGCAGCGACGGAGAAGAGCCTGCGGCTGCAGCCCTACAAGCCGACCGGCGACTCGGTGAACGTGTCGTGCCGCGCCCAGGGCGTCTTCCCGGAGCCAAAAATGGTCCTCTACAAGTACAGCGACGGCGACCCCAAGTGAGTACCTGCTGCCACTGCCCAAAGGCCAGCACGCTTGTTATGGGTAGAAGATTTGTGAGGTCAATGTGATGCACGATAGCGTAAACATGGTAGAGCTCAATAATTTGCTGAATTTCAGCCGTAGATGTGTTATTTTACTTAGTAGTATTCAAAACTACACTCTTCCATGTTATACCTCGTCGAGTAAGAGTCGTAAAAAACGCTAAGTGGGGATCGGGTACTACACAGTTTCCATTTCCGGAAAGGGGAAGGCTCTTTGCCTCTCCGATTCAGACAGCTTTCCACCATTTTCTTACTTGTGACCATCTATTCATTCAACCCAAAATCATCAGTATTTCATTGTTTGCATAGGCTACATGCAAGGTGGAGGGAAGGGGGACGGCATAATGGGACACTTGTTTCTTTCCGGAATCTAGGTAGAGCTTTGTTACCCATTACATATGTATCTCGAACTTCTAGTAGTTGTTGTCTGCTACTCCATTAAACAACAGATTCACTATTGCCGATAGAGACGAGAAATACTGCATCCTTATCAATAACTATACAGGGTGTTTCTAAACTATTCGTTCAAATTAAAACAAATATGCTTAGTTTAGTTACATATGATCCGTGACGGCAATTAATGATACTAGGCACGATTTATACGAAGGTAGTCTAGCATTCCAATTACAGTAGTGGCATCCATTGGATCTGCTCGAATGTGCAACCATCAGCCTGTGTGCACGTAGTATATTCTCGGACAATTGCCATTTCCATTCGCAGGCACCGGGTCTTCTTTACTTTAAACAGCAGCTTCATATGCCCCCAGTGGAAGAAATCACACACGTGAGGTCAGGGCCCTGTTGTCGATTCCTCGATTCCCAAAGTTGGCTCTTCGACAATTCCTTACAAAAGTGCTCAAAAGGCTGGCGCCCCATTGTGCTGGAAGTACATGCTTTGTTTAACATTCAGTGGCACGTCCAACTAGAACAGCCAACCATCGGTACACAGACCAGTTTCGTATCTCAGTACATATTCGCAGTCAGCGCAACTAACGGAGTAGATTACGTCAGCTCAGAACCACTAACGTAACGATCCCTAACTTTACAACTTCAAAGACTATAACTACCTGATTAGAATGTATTTACACTAATATCCATTAAAATTGCTACACCACGAAGATGACGTTCTACAGACGCGAAATTCAACTGACAGGAAGAAGATGCTGTCATACGCAAATGATTGGCTTTTCGGAGCATTCACACAAGGTTGGCGCCGGTGGCGACACCTAACAACGCGCTGACATGAGGATAGTTTCCAACCGATATCTCATACACAAACAGCAGTTGACCGGCGTTGCCTGGTACAATGTTGTTGTGATAGCTTGTGTAAGGAGGAAAAATGAGTACCATCACGTTTCCGACTTTGATAAAGTTCGGATTGTAGCCTACCGCTATTGAGGTTTATAGTATCGCGACGTTGCTGGTCGCGTTGGTCGAGATCCAATTAATGTTAGCAGAATATGGAATCGGTGGGTTCAGGAGGGTAATATGGAACGCCGTGCTGGATCCCAACGGCCTCGTATCACTAGCAGTCGAGATGACAGGCATCTATCCGCATGGCTGTAACGGATCGTGCAGCCACGTCTCGATCCCTGAGTCAAAAGATGGGGACGTTTGCAAGACAACAACCATATGCACGAACAGTTCGGCGATGTTTGCAGCGGCATAGACTCTCAACTCGGAGATCATGGCTGCGTTTATCGTTGACGCTGCATCACAGGCAGGAGCGCCTGCGATGGTGTACTCAACGGCGAATCTGCGCGCACGAATGGCAAAACGTAATTTTTTTTCGGATGAATCCACTTTTTGTTTACAGCATCATGATGGTCGCATCCGTGTTTGGTGACTTCGCGGTGAAGGCACATTGGAAGCGTGTATTCGTCATCGCCATACGATCGTATCACCAGGCGTGATGATATGGAGTGCTACTGGTCACACGTCTCGGACATCTCTTGTTAATATTGACGGCACTTTGAACAGTGGACGTTACATTTCAGATGTGCTACGACCCGTGGCTCTACCCTCCATTCGATCCCAGCGAAACTTTTCATTTCAGCAGGATAATGCACGACCGCATGTTGCAGGTCCTGAACTGGCCTTTCTGGATACAGAAAATGTTCAACTGCTTCCCTCGCCAGCACATTCTGCGGGTCTCTCACTATTTTAAAACGTCTGGTCAATGGTGGTCGAGCAACTGGCTCATCACAATACGCCAGTCACTACTCTTGATGAACTGTGGTATCGCGTTGAACCTGAATGCGCAGTTGTACGTGTACACGCCATCCAAGCTGTGTTTGGCTCAATGCCCAGGCGTATCAATGTCGTTATTACGGCCAGAGGTGGTTGTTCTGGGTACTTATTTCCCAGGATCTATGCACCGAAGTTGCGTGAAAATGTAATCACATATCAGTTCTAGTATAATTTATTTGTCCAATGAATACCCGTTTATCATCTTCATTTCTTCCTGGTGTAGCAATTTTAATGGCCAGTAGTGTATTTTGATCTTCTCTACCTCCTACAGTAATATGAAAAGATTGTTTCGGTACGCACTGTATATCTTGGGTTTTCATACTTTTCACTCTCTTCAGGGGATACTAAACAGATTCCTCGGTGTGGCTGCTGTTTGGTCTCTGTTCGGTAGTCATGCTGAATACGAAGCTTTACAGAACTGTGATGAAATAATGTCTTTAATCTTATTCTGTTGGTTTCTCTGTCAGACATCAACGACCTGCAGAACGGGGCTGGTGCAACTGCCATTCGCACGGATTCCGTCGCCGATTCCAACAACACATAAACATGGCAACAGCGTACAAAAATGGTTCAAATGGCTCTGACCACTACGGGACTTAACTTCTGAGGTCATAAGTCTCCTAGAACTTAGAACTACTTCAACCTAACTAACCTAAGGACGTCACACACATCCATGTCCGAGGCAGGATTCGAACCTGCGACCTAGCGGTCGCGCAGTTCCAGACTGTAGCGCCTAGAACCGCTCGCCCACTCCAGCCGGCAAACAACAGCGTCTTCCGTTCCCATTTCCCACAATGACGTCATCTGCATTTGATCCACAACAGAATTACGAGAGTAATTTAACATTTGTCTATGTAAAAAAAATTACGCAGGCTTGACTATTCTGTATTTGTGATATCGCTGACATTAAATTTATAGGCAATACGCCGTTGTCCAAGGCATAATTCTCTGTCTAACGTTTCGTCTTCTACTGCAGGAGATTTCAGCAGTCTTTAACTACTCAGAAAGCTGTTACGGACTCAAAAAAGCTCAGGAAGCAGTATTCTTAATAATTATGTATCCAAGCAACCGTCCGTTCGCGATGTTACCAGATCGCTGCCTAAGATCGCCGACAAGGGAACGTTCCTAAATGTCAATAAATGATCTTGCTGAAACTTTTCGAATCCGTAGAGGCCAAAATAATGCAATATGTATATTTTGTTTATGGCCGAAGTACACTTTTAAGGGGTGTAGCACACTACCAAAGGTAATTTGGTATATAAGGTTTGAAGGAGTATCTTCAGAACAGTGACATATGGATAATTTTTCTGATATGAAAGTAGATACGTAATTAGCATTCTTGAAAACTGTCTAATCGAATTTTGTATTAATAAGAAATTTAGAAAAATACCTCGCCACCATCAATTAATTTTGAAAAATGGAAATTTTTGTTACAATTTAAATTAAAGAAGCTCACAAGTTCCATACAACCATTTGTAATAAAACTGCTTTCTGAAATACTATAATTAGAAAATAAGGTGCACACATGAGCTGTCGGAGTATTTACAACATATTTGAATAAAATATCTAAACATTCAGTATTAGTCTAGTTGTTTATTTTTCTTATAATTGTTTGAAATTAGAATTCTTAGTTTACGTTTTAAATTTACTTAGTTTTTTTATTTTGTTATTATTTTATCGTTTTACATAAGTATATTTTGTTAAATGGAAATAATAAGTAACTCGTTACTACAATACAAACTTGTTCGAAAAATCACAATATGTAAATAAATGCTTAAATCATAATGTTTTCTTGCTCCAAGAACATCAAATGAACGAGGGAACACAATGGAAAACAAAATCAGCGATATTTCAAGTTTTTACGGATGGGTCTAAATATTATGATTTGCATCAGGCATATTTCAGTACACAGGTCAGCCTTGGCGAAGATAATTGATTATGTACTGGTGACTGCAGATTCTTTATATTGTTTCTCAAGTGTTTGTTGAGATCACAGTCATTCAACAGAACTGCATTTGAAATCATCACGCGAAGTTCTTCAAACATCGAAAACCTTCTACATCTCATGTTTATATCTGTGCCGTCGAAGCTTTCGGGATCACAAGATGAACGAGTTCCTTGTCTTCGGGTACGATGGTCTGTACAGATGTTTCACACTATCCACTAGGCATTTCATAGTTTTAAAAGAAACTAATGGTATATTTGGACCGAATATCACTTTTTGTAGCCCCGACGATGTTGGAAGAAATTTTCAGATCTAATACTGCTGAATTATTTTGATGTCAGTCTCCACTTGAGAAACAATTTAATAAAGCTGCAGTCGCTGGTAAATAATCACTTCTCTTTGCCATGGCTTGCTTAATTCTGTTTTATATTATGTTCCCCGTCATGTAAATTATGCGAAGAAATTTCATTTATTTTATCTTAAGCGTATAAGAAAACGTTATGTTTTAAGCATTCAGCCGCAGGTTATCATTACTATAATGATTTTGTATCATTATAATGAGTTACCTTTTCTTCGCATTAACAAAATATACGAAGCTGAAATGGTAAACTGAGAAACAAACAAAAAACAAAAAATGCTGTAAAACGTAGAATAAATTAAAACATAAATCACATATAAGTAAAATAAATGTCTAGACTAATAATCAATGTTTATACCATTTAACTAGATATGTTGAAAATACTGTGACAGTACATTATGTGCAGATTATTTTCCAGAAATGGTATTCCAGATACCTGCTCCCTTATACATTGATGTATGTAGCTTGAAAGCTTCTTTAATTTTAATATTTCAAACTTAAATGATGTTGACGAGGTGTTTTGCAAAATTTCTAATTGTTACAAAATTCGATTACGTGGTTTTTGAACATTACTTACATGTCCACTTTTGCATGTGAAAATTTTTTAAACATTTACAAGAAATTCCTTGCAAACCTAACATGTCAAATTATCTTTTGTGGTGTATTTCACCCCTTAAAACTCAAATCGCGCATAAACAAGGAAATAGGTATTACATTATTTTGCTGTCTCTACCGAACCATCAAGATCGTTTATTGACTCTTGGAAATGTTCCCTTGTGAGTCGCGCCGACGTTTGCTACGGAACTTTTAAAGAGAAGATTTGGCGCTTTTTGTTTTATTTTACACTAGTGAACAAAAATTGTCTTATTTCAATCTTTCTAATCCTTTGAAGTTGTTTTTGTGCTTTTTAACTTCTTTGGTCTCTCTTCTCTCTGTATATCCTAGCGTAGTAGCTATTAGATCTTGCTAAAATAGGTGTCAGAGAAACGAATTCTGTGGTTTGCCTGTTCAAGTGCGTCATCTACTGCTGCTGATTTATCCATCTTCTCCAGGCGATAGCTGCTGTTGTGCTTGAGTTGTGTGTTAATGATACCTTTTGTAGTCCTTGTGCGCACTTGGTCGCAGAAACATGGGATTTTATAAACTCCTGTTATAGCAGGCGCCATGCTTACGTCTTTCTCAATGTTCAAATATCCTGACACATTTCTGAATCTGATGAAGTCTCCGAAAGTGGAAAACAAAATGCTAGGCAGAGAATTATGCCTTTGACTGCCTTCGACCACGACTTTGTGATCATAAATCAAATATCAACTCTATTGACTCTGCCTTCAGCTTCACACGACAGAGCTGTTTTAGGACAATCGGAAGAACACAGCTACGCTATGCTGCAGATGTGTTCATCTACACTGAAACCCAAATAAATCAGTTGAAAAATGAAAATATCTTCTTCTGCACTAGAATAGATCGAAAAATTAGTGAAATTTTAAGATCGAAGAAATGTGCTCTTCACGAAGCATAACTTCATATAGGCTGCGTGTGCAACCAAGCGCCAAACGCAGCCACAGAGCTACGAGCTCTGCATTCCAGTTCGCATAGCGCACAATAATGAGACAAAGTGGAGAGACAAGCTTTGTCTTGGTGCAGTGCTATGTTGGTAAAAGTTGATTCTACCGATCAATTTGAGGCCGGTTTCGGGAGATTTATCAAGTCTACCCGTCGTCTGTTAGCCTTGCACAATACTTTACCTAACCAGTCCTAAAATATATAGCTTTGTAAGCACATTTTGTGTGGTCCAGTTGTCAGTCGACACTACAAGAAATAGAAATCATCGAAGTAATGTAATAAACGCATTAACTAGAACAGCTGTGAAGTTTTATAAGTAAAAAGAAGTTTTTGCCCTGCTTCTCCACTTGGAAGGGTATTAATATGGCATGTTTGTTGATATACAGCTAGATTTTCTTAATTATTCTGTCTTTTTTTCCTACTGAGATGATTTACTCTCGGTTTTAGTCTAACATTATTGTAGTGTGGATAAGTTATTCTTTTGAATCTTCCTCAATTTTATTTCATAATTCGTTGGATGCTCTGCATTTACTTACATCAGAATGTAATTTCAAATCATGGAATCAACAAGTAGCCTTCCATACTCTTATTATTAAAGTAAAAAGATGTATTAAGCATTTACTATTGAAATATGTTTATTTCTGGTTACTATATGAACAACACGAAAAGTACCAGACAGATAAATATGAGCGTTTTGAGATACAATAAGATCTGTGTATTTTTTGTCAGACTTTGAGCACGTTTTCAAACAAAATAGCTGTATAATGACTGGCAAGTTTTTAACCTTGCACCACCTCGAAAAATTTTTGAGAACGACTTTGGTTGTAACCTTTATAATTCCTGCATTCTGTGGTCCTCTCTAGTATCCTGTTTCATCAACCCGTCCATCTCTCCACATTTCCCGTTCCTCCCGGTTCTTGAAGAGAACCACTTTATTTCTTGTTGTATGTGTCCACTTAGTTTTACCATGTGAGTTGGCAAAGTGGGAATACAGTGTATTTCGGGAGGGTGGCAGATCAAACCCCAAGTGGTCATCCAGATTGAGGTTTCACGTGATTTTGCTAAACGCTTGAGGCAAATAGCAGTACGGACGCTTTGAAATGACATGACGACTTTATTCCCCATCCTTCCCCAATTTCGAGTTTGCCCTCCATCTCTAATGACTCGCCGTCGACGGGTAGGCCAATTCTGATTTTTATTTTCATATCTTTCACTCAAAAACTTCCACTCACTTCAACAGAGTTCAGCCAGCATTAAACATATATTGTCTCCACTCAGTATTTCACTAAATGAAGTCGCAAGAGCATCTAGGTTTTCATTAACCATATCTGAAGCGCCCACATTTGATTCGTATATGCTTCAACACACATCCCTTTACAACGATTTCGTTGCAAGCAACATTTTCTTCAAATAACGAAAGTATAGATATGGCCGATCAACAGTGTCAACAGTGTATCTTCAGTATCGCCAAAACAACGTTATCACACGTTTAAATCACTTCACAGAATGGATACAAGTACGGGACTCGTACGAGAAGAGGCAAACCAGACATGATTTCTTAAACCACGTAACGGAGATGAGGGATATTTGCTTCGAAAAGAATCACCTATTTCCTTCTCTGCCCTTTTCGAATCCAAATTTGTCACCCATTGGTGTCGATAACGCTGCGTTAAATCGTCTCTTCCTCAACGACAAAATAACAGATTTAGAAGAGAAATACCAAGTTCGGTCTACCAAGAATGTTTTGTTAACATATAAAAACTAAAATAGTCTATGATCCGAAATACACTACCTGCCATTAAAATTGCTACATCAAGAAGAAATGCAGATGATAAACGGGTATTCATTGCACAAATATATTATCCTAGAACTGACATGTGATTACATTTTTATGCAATTTGGGTACATAGATCCTGAGAAATCGGTACCAAGAACAACCAACTCTGGCGTAATAATGGCTTTGATACACCCGGGCATTGAGTCAAACAGAGCTTGGATGGCGTGTACACGCATAGCTGCCCATGCAGCTACAACACGATACCACAGTTCATCAAGAGTAGTGACTGGCGTATTGTGACGAGCCAGTTGCTCGGCCACCATTGACGAGACGTGGTGCGACATCTGGAGAATGTGCTGGTCAGGACAGCAGTTGAACATTTTCTGTATCCAGAAAGGTCCGTACAGGACTTCCAACATGTGATCATGCAATATCTTGCTGAAATGTAGGGTTTTGCATGGATCGAATAAAGGGAACAGCCACGGGTCGTAACACATCTGAAATGTAACGTCCACTGTTCGAAGTGCCGTCAGTGTTAACAAGATATATCCGAGACGTGTGACCAGTGGCACCCCATACCATCACGCCTGGTGATACGCCAGTATGCCGATGACGAATACACGCTTCCAATGTGCCTTCACCGCGAAGTCGCCAAACACGGATGCGAAAATCATGATGCTGTAAACAGAACGTGGATTCATCAGAAAAAAATGGCGTTTTGCCATTCGTGCGCGCAGATTCGTCGTTGAGTACACCATCGCAGGCGCTCCTGTCTGTGATGCAGCTTCAACGGTAAACTCACCCATGGTCTCCAAGCTGATAGTCCATGTTACTGCAAACATCGTCAAACTGTTCGTGCAGATGGTTGTTGCCTTGCAAACGTCCCCCTCTGTTGACTCAGGGATTGAGACGTGGCTGCAGCCATGCGGATAAGATGCCTGTTATCTCGACTGCTAGTGCTACGAGAACGTTGGGATCCAGCACGGCGTTCCGTATTACCCTCCTGAACCCACCGATTCCATATTCTGCTAACAGTCATTGGATCTCGACCAGCCGGCCGCGGTGGCCAACCGGTTGTAGGCGCGAAGTCCGGAATTGCGTGACTGCTACGGTCGCAGGTTGAATCCTGCCTCGGGCATGGCTGTGAGTAATGTCCTTAGTTTAGTTAGGTTTAAGTAGTTCTAATTTCTAGGGGAATGATGACCGCAGATGTTAAGTCCCATAGTACTCAGAGCCATTTGAACCATTTGATCTCGACCAATGGGAGCAGTAATGTCGCGATACGATAAGCCGCAATCACGATAGGCTACGATCCGGTCTTTATCAAAGGCGGAAACGTGATGGTATGCATTTCTTCTCCTTACACAAGGCATCACAACAACGTTTCACCATGCAAATCCGGTGAACTGCTGTTTGTGTATGATAAATCGTTTGGAAACTTTCCTCATGTCAGCACGTTGTAGGTCGCCACCTGCGCCAACCTTGTGTGAATGTTCTGAAAAGATAATCGTCTGCATATCACAGCATCTTCATCCTGTCGCTTAAATGTCGCGCCTCTAGCACGTCATCTTAAGAGAATTACAATTCTCTTAAGCAGCGACCGGTTTCGATCATCGTCAAGTTGATCTGTCCCCTTGTAATTAGTAAAAAAAGGAGACACATCAGTCTGAAAATGGTTATACCGATCTAAACCACTCATTGAATAAAACCTGCGACCATATACTGTTTTGCTTTTACATGTTGTGAGGCTGTGGGTGATTGTTATCACAAAGGAACCCACGTCAGTTCTCATCAAGAATATTTTATTTACTTAGTTTTCCTCGTAATGTTCTCGTTGAGACTATGGTCTTTCGGGACCTCATTAACTGAGCAGTGGATTTCGTGGCAACGGTCTGTCTTGTCGGTACTCAATAACATCATCCCTTCTCCATCAGCATGATAGTTTTCATCAACTGTTGTATAAGGAGGGATCAAAAAGTTACTGTTCAAAAGCCGCATTAACGCTCATACGAAGGCAGGTGTCTGGATTGCGTATGTCCTGCAGCACAGTGTACACTCGGAAACTTTTTGATCGGCCCTTATAATTAGTATGAACTATGAACACTGGATTTTTCATTGTCCGTACAGATTGGTTCAATTTTAGTGGCCAAGACATTGTGACCACTTACATGATAGCCTATATGTCCACCTTAGGCCCGGATAACAGCGATGATCCGTCGAGGCATGGAAACAATGAGGTCTTGATAGGTTGCTGGAGGGAGATGTTAACACATCTGCATACGTATGTTTCCTAAATCCCATTGATTCCGAGGAGGGGGACGATGATCTCTGACACCAAGTTCAATCACATCTCAGATGTGTTCGTCCAGATTTAGAGAGGTGGAGGTCGAGCACATTGTCTGCCCAACCACACGACATCTGGAAGTGGATTCACCTTGGTTTCGCCACGTGTTGGAGACACTCACCGCGGCACTTCTCGAAGACCTGTCAACTCGTGCAGTTTCCAAAACGCTCGCGCCGAGCCTCCGGGTCATCACAATCTGCGCTCGGTCAAACTCACATAGATAGCACGTCTTCCCCATTTGACACATGGACAGCATGCTGACTGATAACTACAGGCACCATGCTCGTCTCACACTAGCAGCCAGTCTTCGCTAAGTGACGCTGCTATAGCCTGGATGGGTTTATAGCGATATAGGTCGGTCGTCATGACGTTCCGGCTAATCAGTATATTTCTTGTAACGTCTGCCACTGAATTTTATTGAGCGTCTCGGTAAAACTCTCGCGTCGACTAAATGATACCTTGACGAAACGTGCGCTCTTCGTTGGATTACTTTCATCTCCTTTATTGATCCTACTAAGTTGGGAGGCCAGACTGATAGAATATACTCAAGAACCATCCAAAAAAATGTTTTTATAAGCCTCTTCTTCGTGGATGTACTAAATTCTTGTATGGCTCTATAATTAAATCTGATCCATTATACTTTAAATCTTTTCACATAGTTACTTACAGACATTTTATAGAAGTTAGTGTTTCCAGTGGTTTATTATCAACAGTGGAATCTAAAATGACTGTATCTCTTCGCCTTTTTATGTGCAGTACGTTATTACTAAACAAAGCAAAATGGTAGTTTCGCCACGGTGGCAGCACAGTCGTGTTTATGCCCGAGAAACAAGGAAGGGGAATAATATTGGCTTACACCCCAGTATCCTTACAAGTGGCGCGCTGTCAGACGCTGCTCGTTTATCACCGCGTATACAAGCCACACAATTTGCCGAAGGCGAAAATCTAATTTCAGAACCTGAATGCGATGTTCCCTCTCGCCTGAATCTACTTTGCTAAATCTATCAAATACCGGTTTCCGAGTGTCAATTGTCAAACACGGACGGAGTATGTTGTGATTTAATCAGCTCTGAGAAGATAAAGAACGAGGAAGAGGAGGAGGAGGGCAAGGACGACGTTGTTTAAAACGAGAAATTCAAAAATCTTATCCAGGATGGACTGTATTCTCACTCCCATCAGATCACGTACATTACGGAAAGTGAAGTGCCTGAACATAACTATAATCAAACATTTTGGAAATTTAGAATGGCTAAAAGTATTCCGAATGTGTAAAGATATAGCGAGTAATTAACAAAAGGTATTTGGCATTAAAATCAATGGTATTTTCTCGAGCAGTGGCGTAGCGTAGGGTTTTAGACTTACTCGTTGTAGGTAAGAAAATGTGAATTCGTGCAGCTTCAGGTGCATTTTTTTTGTTTAAATATTTTTCAAAACGACTTTCATCATTATTTTTTAAATTAATTGTATTTCTTTTATTTCCAGTCCTCCGCCATGTCGTTTTAATCATCGTATTAACTTTTAATTTTACCACCACCTCACAGGTGGTTTCGGAAAGTCGAGTTCACCCCTCCCCTTGTGAGTTACTGAATCTCTGACAGCAGTAAATGAGTGGAGACGAGAGCAACAAGTGGGTAATATAATTTACAATCCTCCTGCTACGAAGGATAATACGGTTGTCACCATTTGGTTTTCTTTTCTTAATTTAGAAGTTATTTCAGCGTTGAATGTCTTGTTTCGTCAAAGAAAGGCTCACGCGTAGCAAGTAGATAATATTGACACCTTTTAAAGCTAAATCTCATCGACAGAAGATTTTTCTAGGAGTTTCCTTGCTACCTTAGAAGTTTGGTTCTGTGAGCCAAAACCTACGTAGTTTTTCCAATATTAGTATTCCTCTGTATTTTTCGTATTAGTGCAGAAATTGCTGCCTGGTAATACGTATATGCATATCTTTAATGGAATACCTAATGTGGGTACCTTGCTTCTCCTTATTTGGTGTAGAAACTTTGATTTTGTTCTGCTCAACATTGTATTCTTCCTTCCGTAATTTGCAGCCCACCCTCTCGCTCAACCGAAAGGTTTTCGCTGTTCTTTCCGTCACCTCGTCTGCCGGCACGATAAATCCTTTTCCTCTGTCACCGGCAGAAAATTTAATCACGTTAGCTGCACGTCGTCGCGCCTGTACCCGAAGACATACTCCTTGCTACCCTTCTGTGCTTGCACTAAGACGTGACGAGGCGTACTTTAATCGGAGTGTACCTGTACATAGTCTCTTGACCATGTTAGTTCCTTCTCCTTGCCGGTTAATTAGACTTGTAAAACTGCCATAGATGAACGTAGAAATCATTGGTAAGAGTAGATTACCGTAGTTCTCCTAATAGCTTTGGTGAGTTAAGAACGTACCGCTTTACCTGTACGTCTGATGAGTTTCATACCTATCGGAGGTTACCAAATAGCGATATCTTTCTTTTCGTATGCCATCAATGTCTTACAAGATTCCCCTAGAAGCAGGAAAAGGTGAACCGCCTAGAAACTGAGTATAAACAAAGGGCTGTGTAACTTATGGAACATTTTTAGCTATCATCCTGTATATTAATTAAAAGTAAACAGTACTTACAGCAAAACTGAAATTGTCAATGTCCATTTCAGGTTAGCTTCGAAAATTGTTTATACCGTAAAACAGAGAGATTTTGAGGCAAAAATAAATAAAGCAATACAGATTTACCAAATAGCCCTAGAAAATGCAAAGCACGTTATTTATAAACAACTTTCGCAATATAAGTAATAACAGAATATTTGTGCCTATAATCTCGTGAAGAACGTTCTATTGAGCACAAAATACCAACAATAATAGCATGCCGAATAAGATTTTCATTTTGCAGCGAAGAATGCGCTGTTATGAAACTTCCTCGCTGATTAAAACTGAGTGCCGGACCGAGACTTGAACTCGGGACCTTTACCTTTCGCGGGTAAGTGCTCTACCATCTGAGTTCTGCCAGTACCTTGTCTCCTACCTTCCAAACTTCACAGAAAATCTGCGAATTTTACTGAACTGGCACTCCTGGACGAAAGGATACTGCGGACACATGGCTCAGCCAAAGCCCGAGGGGTGTTTCCGGAATTAGATTTTGACACTGCAGCGGAGTGTGCGGTGATTTGAAACTTCCTGGCAGGTTAAAACTGTGTGCCGGACCGAGACTCCAGAAGTCTTCCAGGAGTGCTAGTTCTGCAAGGTTCGCAGAAGAGCTTCTGTGAAGTTTAAAGGTACTGGCAGAATTGAAACTGTGACGACGGGTCGTGAGTTGTGCTTGGGTAGCTCAGATGATAGAGCACTTGCCCGCGATAGGGAAATTTCGAGTTCGAGTCTTAGTCTGCCATACACAAAAAATGGTTCAAATGGCTCTGAGGACTATGGGACTTAACATCTATGGTCATCAGTCCCCTAGAACTTAGAACTACTTAAACCTAAGGACATCACACAACACCCAGTCATCACGAGGCAGAGAAAATCCCTGACCCCGCCGGGAAACGAACCCGGGAGTGGGAAGCGAGAACGACCACGAGCTGCGGACAGTCTGCCACACAGTTTCAATCTGCTAGGATGTTTAATATCAGCGAACACTCCGCTGCAGAGTCAAAACCCATTCTGGAAACATCACCCATGCTGTGGCATGTGGCAATATCCTTTCTTCCAGGAGTGCTAGATCTGTAAGGTTCGCAGATCTTCTGTGAAGTTTAAAAGGAGTCGACAAAGTACTGGCAGAATTGAAGCAGTGAGAACGTGTCGTTAGTCGTGCTTGGGTAGCTCAGATGGTAGAGCACTTTCCCGCGGAAGGCATAGGTCGCGATTGCGCGTCTCGGTCAAGAACAGTTTTAATCTACCCGGAAGTTTCAATAATAGTATGTTTATATACGACTATGTTTGCGCATGTAAGCTCTACTTACATCAAAAGTTTTTACTTTAATTACGTAAAAGCACAGAAGTGAAGCTATTAAATAAAATTTATTACCTACAAAATGCATTTATAGTCTGTAAGGATATAAAACACGATGGATTAGTACTGGATGATGAGCAGTTCTAATTATGTGCAAACTGAATAATCAAACAAAGAGAAGTCGTCTGCTCCCAGTTGGTCTCACAGATTCATTTGTGTTCATTTACCTACAAATGACCACAATACTACCAATAATCCTACCATTTATTATGTCATTTGTGCAATGCCTGGAATACCTACTCCGTTATTTTGGTGAAGTGCAACTTTACGCCTACTACATTTTAATTTCATTATCAGCCGCCAGTCACCACACTATTTATCAGTCCACTGCAGGATTGCCTATATTTCGCTTCGGTGTTCTGGTGTTTCAGCCTTCCTGTGCACATCATCATCTGCGAATAGCCCCACAAAACATACAAGTGTTCCACAATATCATCGATATGTAGTAGTAGCGCCTCTGCAACACGACCTAGTGGCACGCCTAATATTATCTTTACATGTGTCTGTTTGGTTCCGTTAAGAACGACGTGCCGAGTTGGTTCTGCAAGGAATTTGTATGTCCAGTCGCAGAAGAAGTCGTAAAAATATCGGATATTTTTCACTCAACAACAGTGCAAAACTCTTTCGAATGGCGTCTGGAAGTATGATATCAACCACGGCGTTTTGTCTACTACATTCTGTATCTTATGGACGAATATAGCTTGGCTTTCAAGCAGTCTTTTATTTCAAACATGTTGTGTATGGTTTTCGTTTAAGATTATCGTAATGTAAATCATGTAAAAAAATTGTAATGTCCTCTGTTTAAATAGAATGTCCAGAAACTTTTAGGAACATAGTTACTAGGTTTGACACAATGTAAGTAAAAGGCGCCCAGATTCTTCGAGGTGAGTAACGTTCGAAGGACGCACATTGATTTCTGCCACATTACTCGCATATAAAAAGAAATTAGGACTCCTATTTCAGGGAACGGTTCTCGGAAAAGTTATTTTGGCGTAATGCGAGGCGTAAAAGTGTGGCTTCGCTGGCAGGACGAATCGAACATCGGCTGTGACGAACAGACCGTAAAACGCCGAAGTATATGGAATTCCATCAGAGGCGTCGGGACGTAGTATCGTTTTATGGGCTGGAGTGCGTGCAGCCAGTGTTTATTACCTCGGACAGAGCGTATGCCATAAACGGATTCCGTCGATAAGGAGCTGATGGAGGGACGGGGGGGGGGGAGGGTGGGGGAGAGAGAGGAGGGTAAAAGGAAGCCAAGAGAGATAGAGCCGGAAGGGTTCCGCACTGCCATTCAGTGCGCGCCGTCTTATGAGGACCACTGGTGCGGCGAAAGAAAAATCCGAATGTCTGAGAGCGAAAGGAGGCGGGTTATCTGGGCGCTAGCCGCGTTCTTTAAGCTCGGGTAACGAGAGGGGAGAGAAGGAACAGAGGGAGAGAAAGCCAGAGCGAGGGGAAGGAGGCGGCGATTAGGCCGCGCTGATCCTCAGAGCGCCGCCACCGTCAGACCAGCGCAGCAGAGGGTGCTACAGCGGAGGGAAATCCCAGGCGCATTATGCCGGCCTGCTGGAGAACACGGATGTTGTCGATAGGGTGGCGGGGCGCCAGCGTAACTCAGTGCACATCGGCCCTTACGGCACGTTTTACAGCTCATACGCCGAGAGAAAGCCCCACCATGTTTTTGTTCTACCCGGGTGTGTTTTATCACCTCAAATCCTTCCGACGCCGATGCCACTGGGAAACATCGGTAGATGTCGAAGTGTTGTTCTCACAGGTAATATCGAGACCTGGACTCTCTTTCACCTGGAGATTAGTCGTTTACAGCACCCTGTCGTTGGTAGGCAGCGGAAAAGAATCACCATAATAGTTACGGGAAGCTTGTCTTACAAAATGTTAGTCTCTTATGGAATAATAAAGACAAAATCAAAGGATTTATCGACCTGGAAAAATATCGACACTGTGTAATGGTAAAAGATGTCAAACCTCCTGTGAAAAAATGGAGTAAGCTTTATCGAGAAAGTGGTAATATATACCTGTAAGGTGTAGAAAAATAGAGCGTGAACAATATGCACATGTACCACGTCACAGCCACATATATACGTTGATGTCTGTTTCGAAATGATGTAAATACTGATTGTGACAATTACTTAGGTTGTAACGGTGTAATACCACCATTTTTTGACTATCGTTCAATGGAAATGGCCTCGAACGAGGATACGATGTTTTTAATTATGTCGTTCATGGACGTTGTCATGTTAAGAAACATTTTCACCCTACGTGAAGCGTAACAGCAGTAACACAAGTGAAGAATTTTTTATGAATTGAAGATGGCTACATTATTTGTCCCGATTGCTAAGAAATCCCAATAAAGAAGATTTTATGTGTGACCCTGACTTCATGGGTACTCCGATACTGTATTTGTGCTTCCAAAGTCGGAATGATATATATAGGCCTTTATATGTTTGTGAGCCTAGTTCTCAACCAATTGCCGATACTTCTAGTAAGCTGACATCCATATAAGCACTTGTTACATTAAATGGAATAAGAGTTGCGTGTTCACACACGCCAAGGAAATGCTGTCCTGAGATAATGAGAGAAAACATTGAAAAAATATTCTACATGACTTAACACAGTTTTAAACAATTTCCCCAAAAGCGTGCAAATAGAAATATGGCCCCTTCATTCGGAAGATGCCTCAATTGCATAACATATTGAACGAAATAGGGAGTCTAATAAGTTCAGAATATGGACTGCAAATAATTCGAAGAAACAAGAAAGTAATGAAGAGTAACAAAATGGGATTAACGTTATATCTGACGTCAGAAATGGATAACAAGAAGCAGTCTAAATTAAGGAATGATAATACACTGGAAGCATAATTATACGTGGTGGACGAAGAGGGTATAAAACTCATACCAGTACAGACGAAGAGAGTTCTATTAGTGTCATAGAAAGGCGTTAATCTGAGGAATAAATTTCTGAGAATGTTCATTTGAAGCCCAGCATTGTATAGTAGTGAACCATGGACTGTTATAAAACAGGAGAAGGAGAAGAAGAGAATGTGAAGGTATGAGAATTGAGGCTATAGAGGGATGTTACTAATTAATTTTACATAAGCCGGCTGCTATGGTCGAGCAGTTCTAGGCGCTTCAGTCCGGAACCGCGCTGGTACTACGGTCGCAGCTTCGAATCCTGCCTCGGGCATGGTTGTGTGGGATGTCCTTAGGTTACTTAGGTTTAAGTAGTTCTGAGTTCAAGGGGACTGATGGCCTCAGTTCCATTGTGCTCAGAGCCATTTGAAACATTTTTTGAATTGGACACATAAGATAACCGGAGAGGAGAGGAACGGAAGGAAAACACGTAAAGATGGTTCAGGTAGATATGATCTATGTTAAGACATTAGGTAATTGCTTGCTGCAGAAGCAGCTAGCTCTAATTGTGGAAATATGTAACTTAGTGCAGACGAGTAGGAAAACTGGAAGAAAAGACAGGTACTTGAATACATCTACAAATAGTTGAAAACCTGAGATGCCAATGCTGCTCTGAGACAAACAGAGAAGTTCATAACTGGCCGCATCAGAGGAATTAAAAGAGTGTCGACTGGAAGAAAATATATAATGAAGACCAATTCTGACATGTGTGAGTATTACAGAAACTAAATTCTGGCTTTTACATGTTTTTCCAGCCTTTGACTGCCTGATTTGTGTGGTGCTCCTGCCAACGCAGCAGCATCTACATAGTTCTAATTATTTGCAATGTCACTGAGTGTCACAGTGAGCAATGCGCACCATTAAGTAAATGGAAATTTTCAAAATTGATGCAAAATTCCGTTTGAAAAACTACAGCCCAGGTTCACAGACGATCATCTTGAGATTCAGTACAAAGTAGGCGGCCGAGATTGTGTTTGAATGGCAGCTAGCTCTAATTGTAGAAATATGTAAGTTAGTGCAGACGAGTAGGAAAACAGACTTGTAATGCTCGGATACTGGTTTACTGGTGCCCTGCTTGACACAGTCAAATCGTTTAAATCTCTGGGCGCAACATTCATTGCACAGCGATGTGAAATGGAGCTAGCATGTGAGAACTGTGATATGTTTATTGGGACAACTATAGGAAAGACTGGTTCGACTGCACAGGGGACCGCTTATAGGACGCTGGTGCGACATGTTTTTGAATGCTGCTCGAGTGTTTGGGATCTGTACCAGGTCAAACTGAAGAAAAACATAGCACAAATTCAAAGGCGGGCTGCTAGGTTTGTTATACGTTGGTTCGAAGAACAAGTAAGTGTTGCGGAGATGCTTCGGGAACTCGAATGGGAATCACTAGAAGGCGACATTCCTTTCCGAAACAATGTTCAGAAAATTTATAGAACCAGTATGTAGAGTTGGCTGCCGGACAAACCTACTGCCGTCAACGTACATTGCGTAAGGAAGGCAAAGATAAGATACGAGAAACTAGGGCCCATACGGAGGCACAAAAAATGTTCAAATGTGTGTGAAATCTCATGGGACTTAACTGCTAAGGTCATCAGTCCCTAAGCTTACATACTACTTAACCAAAATTATCCTAAGGACAAACACACAGATCCATGCCTGAGGGAGGACTCGAACCTCCGCCGGGATCAGCCGCACGGTCCCTGACTGCAGCGGCTGAGACCGCTCGGCTAATCCCGCGCGGCCGGAGGCAGGCAGACGGTCGTCTTTCCCTCGCTGTATTTGCAAGTAGAGCACTAAATGAAATGACGAGTAGTGGTGCTGGTTGCCCTCTGCCACCCATCGCACTGTGGCCTGCGGAGTATCTATGTAGATCTAGCTGGACATTAGAATAAACAGGCAGAATTTTAACCGTGACAAGGTATACGTGGTTAGATTTCACGCTTGCAACGAGGCGGGAGCCCCTGTTTCAAACATGATGCCTGCTCGGAGCAGCATCTGGCGTTGCTGGGTCACGTGGAGAAGAGGACCTACGACATTTATTTTATTTATTTGTGTAGTTCCACGAGACCTAACGGCCATAACCTACTTTGTCATGAACTGAATTAGTTCACAGTTTACTGAACGCTGTTTAGAAAGTTTATAAGCGAAGAGCTATAGAATTATTAAATCACAAAAGCCAGGATACGATTAAATGACACATTACAGAGAAAATTTCTCAACTACACCAAGGAACTGCTGAACAGAAAGCAATGGGTGTGCTGCACGAAAACACTTAAATTCGGATTTGAATACTTTTAGTTTACCGTTTTTTTCACTTCTTCTGGAAGCTGTACGAAAAAGAAACCTGCTTTATAGTGCACATCTTTCTATGTAGGGTTTAGTGAAGGGCTGTTAAAATGTAAAGCGTTTTTTCGTCTAGTGTACACCGAGCAAATATTAGAGTTTCTGCTGAATGAGTCACCGTTGTCGACAAAATATCCCATAATGGAACATTTGTACAGAGTCAGAAATTCGAGACAGCTCAACAACAGTGTTCGCGAAGTTTGAGAAGACTCTTCTAGCAACTTACGTTCCACTACATTTACGAACTGACAACGTAGTTCCGTCGGATCTCCCTTTTCTGGGCTAAGATTACCTTTTCTCCTCACAGAGTTACTCCAGAATACAATGAGGTTACAAAAGTCAAGGGACAGCGATATGCTCATACACAGATGACGATAATATCGCGTACACACAGTATACACTCCTGGAAATGGAAAAAAGAACACATAAACACAGGTGTGTCAGACCCACCATACTTGCTCCGGACACTGCGAGAGGGCTGTACAAGCAATGATCACACGCACGGCACAGCGGACACACCAGGAACCGCGGTGTTGGCCATCGAATGGCGGTAGCTGCGCAGCATTTGTGCACCGCCGCCGTCAGTGTCAGCCAGTTTGCCGTGGCATACGGAGCTCCATCGCAGTCTTTAACACTGGTAGCATGACGCGATAGCGTGGACGTGAACCGTATGTGCAGTTGACGGACTTTGAGCGAGGGCGTATAGTGGGCATGCGGGAGGCCGGGTGGACGCACCGCCGAATTGCTCAACACGTGGGGCGTGAGGTCTCCACAGTACATCGATGTTGTCGCCAGTGGTCGACGGAAGGTGCACGTGCCCGTCGACCTGGGACCGACCGCAGCGACGCACGGATGCACGCCAAGACCGAAGGATCCTACGCAGTGCCGTAGGGGACCGCACCGCCACTTCCCAGCAAATTAGGGACACTGTTGCTCCTGGGATATCGGCGAGGACCATACGCAACCGTCTCCATGAAGCTGGGCTACGGTCCCGCATACCGTTAGTCCGTCTTCCGCTCACGCCCCAACATCGTGCAGCCCCCCTCCAGTGGTGTCGCGACAGGCGTGAATGGAGGGACGAATGGAGACGTGTCGTCTTCAGCGATGAGAGTCGCTTCTGCCTTGGTGCCAACTATGGTCGTATGCGTGTTTGGCGCCGTGCAGGTGAGCGCCACAATCAGGACTGCATACGACCGAGGCACACAGGGCCAACACCCGGCATCATGGTGTGGGGAGTGATCTCCTACACTGGCCGTACACCTCTGGTGATCGTCGAGGGGACACTGAATAGTGCACGGTACATCCAAACCGTCATCGAACCCATCGTTCTACCATTCCTAGACCGGCAAGGGAACTTGCTGTTCCAACAGGACAATGCACGTCCGCATGTATCCCGTGCCACCCAACGTGCTCTAGAAGGTGTAAGTCAACTACCCTGGCCAGCAAGATCTCCGGATCTGTCCCCCATTGAGCATGTTTGGGACTGGATGAAGCGTCGTCTCACGCGGTCTGCACGTCCAGCACGAACGCTGGTCCAACTGAGGCGCCAGGTGGAAATGGCATGGCAAGCCGTTCCACAGGACTGCATCCAGCATCTCTACGATCGTCTCCATGGGAGAATAGCAGCCTGCGTTGCTGCGAAAGGTGGATATACACTGTACTGGTGCCGACATTGTGCATGCTCTGTTGCCTGTGTCTATGTACCTGTGGTTCTGTCAGTGTGATCATGTGATGTATCTGACGCCAGGAATGTGTCAATAAAGTTTCCCTTTCCTGGGACAATGAATTCACGGTGTTCTTATTCCAATTTCCAGGAGTGTAGAAGGGCAGTGCATTGGCGGAGCTGCATTTGTACTCTGTTGATTAATCAGAAAACGTTTCCGGAGTTCTTATTGCTTCACGACGGGAGTTATCTGACTTTAAAAGCGGAATGGTTGCTGGAGCCAGACGTGTGGGACATTCCATTTCGGATATCGTTAGGGAATTCAACATTCCGCAATCCATAGTGTAATGACAGTGCTCAGAATACCACATTTCAGGCATTAACTCTCACCATGAACAATGATGTTGCTGACGGCTTCTGTTTAACGACCGAGAGCAGCTGCATTGGGTAGAGACACGCAACACTGCCTGAAATAATTGCAGAAATCAATGTGGGACGTAGGACGAACGCACCCGCTAGGTCAATGCGCGAAATTCGACGTTAGTGGGCGATGGCAGCAGGCGACCGACACGAGTGTCCCTGCTACATGCCCGACACGTGGTTGGGCCGTAGATGGCTGGAAAATATTGATCTGGTCAGATGATTCTTGATTTTAGTTGGTAATTGCTGACGGTAAAGTTCGAATGTGGTAAAGACCCCACGAAGCCATGGACCCAAGTTGTTAACAAGACACTGTGCAAAGTGGTGGTGGCTATATAATAGTGTGGACAGTGTTTACGCTGAATGTACTGCAATGTCCAGATGAACCAATCATTGACTGGAAATTGTTATGATCGACTGCTCGGAAACTATTTTCAGCCATTCATGGAATTATGTTACCAAACAGTGATGGTTTTTTTTTCTATGTGAATGGGCCATGTTAAATGTTATAATCGTTCGCGACTGGTCTGAAGAACATTCTGGACAATTCGAGCGAATGGTATGACCACCCAGATCGCCCAACATGAATCTCATTAAACATTTATGGGACATAATCATGAGGTCAACTCGTGCACAAAATCCTGCACCGGCGCAGCACTTTCGCTATAGAGACAGCATGGCTCAATATTTCTGTAGGGCACTCAGAACAACTTATTGAGTCCATGACATGTCGAGCTTCTGCACTACGCTGGGCAAAAGCAGGCCCGACACGATAATGACAGGTATTCCATGATTTCTGTCCCTTCAGTCTGGAACACCATATGATGTAATGCAGTAAAAGTAAGGAAACTTGATAGGCTTCGAGTTTCCGTTTCACAGACAGTGGAGATCACTCTCAGACTGCAGAAAACAGGATTAAGGATCTGGACGAGTTCCTGATCGTGACACCGCCAGCAAAGCCTTCCATACAGCCTAAGTCCTAACAATTTAAAATGGTCGACTTCACAGTCTGACCATCTTCGGACAATAATATATTGCTTTTGTAAGAGTTCCAAGTTACAGACAGTATTCATTGCGTTTTGTTACAGTTAAACGTTAATTTGTTCTCTGAAAGCCACTGATCACACTGCATATCCTGTCAGCTACGTTATTTATCTTAAGTTCCACGTGATTCTCAATAACACTTTAGTCATTGCAAGGAGAACAAATTTTGTGTGTTGTATGATCAACAGAATAAAATGATTTTGTTAAATTAAGGAGATACCATCGCTTCACCACTGCTAGTGCCTCAAACACCAAAGAATAAGTAGCCTTTACATGTGGATACCACCTTTCTAAAGCGTAACTGAGAGCCTGACAGCAAATTATATGTACTGAGATGCATCACTGCTATTCTACCAATTGTTTCATAGAAAATTACTGGAAACATTGGTGACAAAGTATCGACGGTACCTCTTTAACCTTTTATAGAAAATGGTTTCAGCAACGGACCTCTCAGACTACGAGAAATCTGGCAACACCTAAAAGATTGAGTTGACAGATGCCAAACTACATGAAACTGACTTCTACTAGGGAATAGGGAAACAATAGGAAGGGCCCCCTTTTGTTATCACTCGTTTTATTTAACAATCACATCAAAAACTTCGTTAAGAACAACAATATCTTCATCCTCATTACTTTAGGTAACAAGAACAGTAAGTCATAAGAATTTCGTGAATCTGTTACCAATGACTTTCTATGAAACGAAGTTTATCTCATATAAAAGAATATTTTAAAACCACTGATAATTATGCGCCTGACAGCTTAAATTAAGACACACAACATTTCTTACCCGGACACAGAGAACTGATGTTTTCAAAAACATTTACCTAAATAACAACCTGCCAAGAGATGCACTCAATAAATAGCAGGAGGAAGTTAATACAAAGGCACTTCTTTCACACTTAAGACTCAATCAATATCACTAAGGCTTACTAAGGTCTAATAACACAATGAGTCAGCGCAAGGTCTTACTAAGAGTAGCTCAGCAACAACCTTTCACAATTACATGTTACTCTTGAGACAAGGTTTATTAAATATAATAAATACCTAAGTAAATATAATAAGCGCCAGAATTAATTAACGAGGAATCCCGCCAGGTCGCTCGAAGGCAGAACGAAAACTTAACATGGAGAAGCCAAGGCGGTAGGTGGCAGTTCGTACAGGACCCACTTCTCGAGCTTCAACCCGGAGTCACCTCCCGCTACCCAGGATTTCAACTCCCCAGTACCCATAGGTGGTACGGTAGCGCTTGCTCCAAAACACCAGCCAGCCAGCTGTAACATTTAACAAGTACCCAGAACAGATCCGCAGGGACAATGTAAAAAACCACCAAAAGAAATTAAATAACAGTTTAAATTATTCACTAGTAATACGGCACACTGCCTTTGCCCCACTACGAATGAACTATACTGGCAAGGTATAACCAATAGCGCAAATCTTATCAATAACCATAAGTAGAATTGTCTGCTATTAAGATATTAAAAAAACTTAGAATTATTAGCAAGGCCAGAGGGCACCCTAATCTTAGTCACAATTAAATTACGTGAACTCTTATGCCCCACTGTTCAGTGGAAATCATAACTAGCACAATTATGAAAATTTCTTTTCAGTGGGCTCCCTGCGCTAAGGCTACCAAGTACTCGAATGCAGTGTATTTGATAAACATATTACGGCCTTGCAGCTGATTACGTGTTACAACAGTTTCCCACGAGCTGGAAGAGGCACGCTCGTGGATTATATTAACATTCAAACCGGTCTTAATCACCATGAACTCATGATAGGCACCACTCCCATGGTAACACCCATGCTCTTACGGTTACCAGAAGGGAGGTAGCAGCCCTCAACACCTTCGCACAAATGTCCTAGGTACTATCTCACTTAACTCTTCGCTGGACGTCCGATATGGCTTGCGTCGGATACAGCAGGCGACAATAAGGCAGCGGACGACCGTAGATAGCCGTGTCCGGAACTAGCAGCACGCAACCCAAGGCAGCAACAAGCCTGCCCACAGGCGACACGAAGGGCTCTCCACCAAGCTGTCCCATACACGTCGTCGGTTCCCACTCCACTGCAAGTACACTCCGGCGTCAGGTAACGTCGAACGCCAACTGCACCTGTCCTTGGCGAGAGCCTCCAGTTAACTCTTCTGGCAAGGATAAGGCAGCCAAAACTCAGTACACGCAACAAGCAAAGATATGAGGGCGAAGGCGAAGTACTTGCAAATATGCTGGAGCGCCAGCAATGCCACATAACTATACTGAAGAGCCAAAGAAACTCGTAGACCTGCCTAATATCGAGTAGAGTCACCGCGAACACGCAGAAGCGCCGCAACACGACGTAGCATGGATTCAACTAAAGTCTGAAAGAGTGCTGGAGAGAACTGATGCCATGAACCCTGCAAGGCTGTCCGTTAAAGGTTAACATTAGGAGGGGGTGGAGATTTCTTCTGACCAGCACATTGTAGGGCAACCAAGATATGCTCAATATTGTTCATGTCCGGGGAGTTTAGTGGCCAGCGGAAGTATTTATACTCAGAAGACTGTTCCAGGAGCCACTCTGTAGCAATTCGGGACATGTGGGGTGTCGCATTGTCCTGCTGGAATTGCCCAAGTCCGGCGGAATGCACAATGGACATGAATGGATGCAAGTGGTCAGACAGGATGCTTATAAACGTGACACCTGTCAGAGTCGTATCTAGACGTATCAGGGGTCCTATATCACTTAACCTGCACACGCCCAACACCACTATAGAGCCTCCATCAGCTTTAATACTCACCTGCTGACATGCAGAGTCCATGGATTCATGACGTTATCTTCATAGCCATCAACCGTCGAATGTCGGTGTTGACGGGCCCAGGCGAGGCTTAACGCTTTGTGTCGTGCAACCATCAAGGGTACGCGAGTGGGCCTTCGACTCCGAAAACACATATCGACGATGTTTACTTGAATGGTTCGCACGCTGACACTTGCTAATGGACCAGCTTTTAAATCTGCAGTAATTTTCGGAAGGGTTGAACTTGTGTCACTTCGAACGATTCTCTTCAGTCGTCGCTGGCCCCGATCTTGCGGGATATTTTTCCGGCCGCAGCGATGTTTTACCGTATTCCTGACATTCATGGTACACTCGTGAAATGGTCGTACGGGAAAATCCCCACATCATCGCTACATCGGAGATGCTGGGTCCCATCGCTCGTGGCCTATTATAACACCAGATTCAAGCACGGTTAAATCCTGATAACCAGCCATTGTAGCAGCTGTAATCGATCTAACAACTGCGCCAGACAGTTTTTGTCTTACAAAAGCGTTTCCGACCGCAGCACCGTATTCTTACTGTTCACATATCTCTGTATTTGAATACGCATGCCTATACCAGTTTCTTTTGTGTTTCATTGTAATAAGCAACAAATTTGGATTAAACGGCACTAGTATATCATTTAGGGGGAAAAGGGAGCTATATCACAATACGAAGGACAGTCAAAACCCACTAATGTTACTACACTCAAGATTACGACGTGATGAGCAATGATATCATATTCTGTATATCGAAGTTTACAGCCAGTTGTTAAGATGAGAATGTCATCCTATATTGTACCAAGTGTTAGTCATAGAGTTTAGCGACATTAATAAATGCTTATTGTTGTTCATAAGGATAAGAATTGCTCGTAAGTTAAGTATTGATTGTTGAAATAATAAGAAAGTAATTTAATATTTTAAACTTGGTTTGTTTCAACAAAAATATCTGAAGAGTCCATCCCTACACTTCATAATCCCACTTGAAATTTCATATTACCTATGGAGTCTTCATTCGTAAATGATGTAATTATTGATTATATTTTGTCTTTAGTTATTTCTTGTAGCTGCATTTGATGTAGTTGTCTTGGAACGTTAGCTTTCAGAAGTAATAGGTTATTACCTGCAGCAACAAAACTTTTATTTAACTTGCCGATCACTGAAGGGAAGTGATTGTTAAATATTTTGCACAATTCTAGTGGATCATGAACCGTTTTATTACTACACAAGAGAGGTATAGCATGTTGAGCAACCACATTCTATCCTGATATGTCTTTCAAAACTGAAGACATAATACGAAATTTGCTCTGAGAGTTTCCTACACTTTAGGTAACATATTGTTTTAGCCTCTCTAAAGCCACTGCTCAGCCCTACGTAGTTTTGTCTGTAAAAACATTCTGTTATCGGTCTCTGACTCTTCTTTATATCTTATAGCTGTTGTTTCATCCTACATGATATTCTAATGCCGTTAGTTATCAAAACCTGTTGCTTATTAGTACTGCGTGTGTGCCTACACTATTCTAATTGGAAAGCGCCGCTAAAAAGTGATATATACTTGAATAAATGTGTTATATTTGTCATTCACGTTGACTGCATTTTAGACTCTTTGTTAAGCTAAGCCCTTCTAGACTGGGTTTACATAATAGCACTGCAAATGAATTCATATCCCTAAATCCGTTACTACTTTGGTATATGACATGCATCGATTGTTTTCATTGTTACCACCATGCTCTGACAGTCCGTTACTAAAGTTTCTCCGCTGTCCTCGTCAACAAGAGCACCACCTTTGCACATATTGTCTATGAACATCCTGCTATTTCGCTGGGTTCTAGTTGAAAAGTATATGTCTGCATCAGGTTGTAAGATTCAGGTGAATCCATTTACATTCTGTTCTCTGGAGAACCAGATATAAAATTCATACTGAAATCCATACATCGCATTTGTTTCTGAAGAACCGATCCATACACAGCACCAAGGGCTGGAGATAAAAACTCTAGTCCGAACTGATTGATCTGTAGATCCTTATAATCAATAGCTTTTGTCTTGAAAATTCAAACTCTCATGCGCAACTTTCAAATATTTGACCTTCACACATTTTTGATATTTCATTTGATATGATTGAATAAAAATCAGATAATTCATCTACTTAGTCTTTAATCACCTTTATAATTATATAAGTTTACTGAACCTTCTGATTTGCATTTCCCATATATTAAATTATCTTCCAGCATCAAAGGAATCTTCGTCATCAAGGATACCTCCCACCCGATTTCATTCTAAGAAAGGTGCATAGCTCCTGCATCACACTAATTTAGCCCTGGAGCATGCGTCAGGCGCCCTGGGTGAGCTAAGGTCCAATATCACAAACAATTCATTCGCAGCCCTGTTTAGATATAGCTCCCAAAACTCCACTTCAGGAGCATGTGTCAGGCGCCCTCTGTGGAATGTTCCAGACACTCTTATCGCTCCTGCATAAGCGAACACCATTCCAGCTTCGGCATTCAGTTGTTTTTACTCCTGGCGACGATGGTGGTACCAACTATCGGAAGCTTGAGGTGCTTTATTCAAAGTGACGCTGCTCGAAATCTGAGAAGATTTCATCGGCATGCCACTGCGAAAGGGTCTGATGACAAGGCAATAGAAATTCCTGATGAATTTGGTTTATATTATGCTGTCTGTCGTGTATGTTATGCGAAGAAATGTCGTTCATTTTATGTGCATGGTGTAAGAAACTTTAATTTTTAAGTATTTGTTTGGAGATTTTCGTTATTGAAATGATGGTGGGTTACTTACTGTTTCCGACTAAGAAAATACACGTATGTGGAACGGTAAACTAAAAATCAAAAAGAAGAAACGAATAAATGAATTTTATAAATAAATAACAATTTTGAATCTAAAACAAATGTAAGCAGTGTGAATAACTAGACTAATAATGAACGTTTCGATATTTTAATTAGCTATGTTGGAAATACTCTGTCAGGCATTGTGTATAGCTTTTTGTTGTGGTCTTCAGACCAAGGACTGGTTTGACGCAGCTCTCCACGCCACTCTGTCCTCTGCAAGCCTCTCCATCTCCGAGTGGTTACTGCAACACACATCCTTCTGAATTAGTTTAGCGTATCCATCTGTAGGTCTCCCTCTACGATTTTTACCTTCCACGCTTCCCTGCAATTCTAAATTGGTGATCCCTTGATGCCTCAGAATGTGTCCTACCAACCGATACCATCTTCCAGTCAAGTTGTGCCCCAAATTCATCTTCTCCTCAATTCTATTCAGTACCTCCTCATTACTTACGTGACCGACCCACCAAATCTTCAGCATTCTTCTGTAGCACCACATTTTGAAAGCTTCTATTCTCTAGAATGAGATTTTCACTCTGCAGCGGAGTGTGCGCTGGTATGAAACTTCCTGGCAGATTAAAACTGCGTGCCCGACCGAAACTCGAACGCGGGACCTTTGCCTTTCGCGGGCAAGTGCTCCACCAACTGAGCTAACGAAGCACGACTCACACCCCATCCTCACAGCTTTACGTCTGCCGAGTTCGAGTCTCGGTCGGGCACACAGTTTTAATCTGCCAGGACGCTTCTATTCTCTTCTTCTATATACTATTTTTCGTATGGCTACACTCCATACAGATACTTTCAGGAAAGACTTCCTGACACTTAGATCTGTACTCGATGTTAACAAATTTCTCTTCTTTAGAAACGCTTTTCTTGTCATTGTCAGTCTGTATTTTATATCTTCTCTACTTCGACCATCATCAGTTATTTTGCTTCCCAAATAGCAAAACTCATTTACTACTTTAAGTGTCTCATTTCCTAATCTAATTCCCTCATCATCACCTGATTTAATTCGACTACATTCCATTATCCTCGTTTTGCTTTTGTTGATGTTCATCTGAGACCCTCCTTTCAAGACACTGTCGATTCCGTTTAACTGCTATTCCAGGTCGTTTTGCTGTCTCTGGCATAATTACAATGTCATCTGCAAATCCCAAAGTTTTTATTTTTTCGCCTTGGGGTTTAATTTCTACTCTAAATCTTTCTTTTGTTTCCTTTACTGCTTGCTCAATGTACAGATCGAATAACATCTGGTTTCTGTAAAAATTGTCAATAGCCTTTCACTACCTGTATTTGATCCCTGCCACCTACAGAATTTGAAAGATTCCAGTCAATACTGTCAAACGTTTTCTCTGAGTCTACAAATGCTAGAAACATAAGCTTGTTCTGAGATAAAAAATTCGTGTAACTAGGCCTCCCGTTGGGTAATCTGTTCGCTTTAACGCCACTTCGGTGCCTTGTTCTAAGGATATGTCGTAGGGTCAGTATTGCCTCTCGTGTTGCAACATTTCTACTAAATCCAAACTGATCTTCCCTGAAGTCAGCTTCTGCCAGTTTTTAGGTTCGTCTGTAAAGTATTCGCGTTAATATTTAGTATTTTGCAGCCGTGGTTTTTTAAACTGATAGTTCAGCAATTTTCAAACCTGTCAACATATGCTTTCTTTATGATTGGGATCAGTGTATTCTTCTTGAAGTCTGAGAGTATTTCTCCTGTCTCGTACATCTTGCTCACCAGATGGTAGAGTTTTGTCATGGCTGTCTCTCCCGAGGTTATCAGTAGTTCTAAGGGAATGTTTTCTACTTCCTGGGTCTTGTTTCGATTTAGGTCTTCCAGTGCTCTGTCTGATTCTTGACGCAGCAATATCCCCATTTCGTCTTCGTCTACGTGCTCTTCCATTTCCATAATATTGCCCTCAATTACATCGCCCCTGTATAGGTCCTCTATACACTCCTTCAACCTTTCTGCTTTCACTTATTTGCTTAGAACTGGTTTTGTATCTGAGTTCTTGATATTCATACAGGTGGTTCTCTTTTCTCCAAAGGTCTCTTTAATTTTCCCATAAACGGTATCTATCTATCTATGCATTATTTTGCCCCTGCACGTACCCTCCAAGTTTCATCTATATTGTTTACTGACACTTGGAAATGTTCCCCTGTAAGTCTAGTGCTAAAGAATATTTACTTACCGGTGATGTTAGCGCAGACCTAATTATTTATGCTCAGGTGACATGCTCTTGTTAGTTAGCAGGACCTGCAGAGCGACTGCTGTGTTTCATTTGTTTCCGAATTGACAATGTTTTTCCTTGTTCGCGGCTTCCGTTTCAAACTGCTATTGTCGAAGTGATTGAGTCTGATCAATAGCGAGCTATCCGCATATAATGCGGCCAGTGATTACAGACCACGGAGCGATCAATTCGCATTAGGAGGCTTTGTGCAAATGCCCTCGGCACGGAGTTTTGTTGGCCCATACGGAGGGTAATCCCCACGACAAACAACACGCATATCTGATCAAAAGCATCCTGATATCACCGGTAAACTATAGCCTTCGTTTTCGGATGTATGTATGTATCACCTTGCCCCGACTCAAGCTTGGATCCGCAACAGAGCAATAAACATTTTTGTTGAACTTGTACAAATGCAAGATATTGCATGATATTTTTAATACCGGTACATCCAGTGTCTGTTCAACTTGCGTTTCATACGAGCATAATGGGTTTAAAAATGTATTCTTCGGTTTAACGCTACATAACTGAACGTGGATCACATTCATATAACATTTATACATGATATTCGTTCCGCACGTTAGTTCCTGACATTTGTAGATGTGTGGTGAGTTTTTACCTCTGTATTTTCATTAGCCATCAAATATTTTAAGCTTGAAGACAATTCCATAAAACTGTTTTCGAAGACTTGCCTATTTTTTGTGCTTGTTCTCTGATAAGATGGAGCTTGTCTGGTCATCATTCTTTTTAAGTTACATATGTGTACACGATCCAGGTAGTTAAATGGTTTTTAACATTTTATTAAATTACGTATGATCGCTTACTTCTTCACTGAAAAAACGGACAATCTTCTATTGAAGTGTAATTTCTACTATACCTATAATCGATGTAGCTATTCTATGATCCATCTCGAAATTAGCTACTGAAATATTACCGCCCCCCCCACCCCCCTTCTTGAGAAACTAAGTGGAAAATAGTAGAAAAAGAAGTAATTTTTTTGGAACGTAAAAGAATTCTCGCTTGTTAAAAATGGATGTCGCGTAAGGGAGCAGAGAACAAATACCTTCAGACCAGAATCACATAATGTATTGTCATTGTTATTATCGGACACCAGTAATAAAGTTACCGCGACCCTGACCAACAGACACACAGACAGCAAATATATTTGGACATTTGTAGACTGACATGTGAACTTTTTTATCTGTCACTCCGAAGGCTGCACGGAATACAAATAACTGTTATAGTTAGAATGTTAGAGCTCAGTTTGATGCAGTACATGTTCCCTGAATAGTCTCCACTCTATTGCATTTCACTATATAGCGAAATATATTTTTATATTAAAGATATAATTCCAATTAAGGATATTTAGCGATTTAATGAGCAATTCGAGGCCAACCAGTGCGATCGAAGTGAAATAGTGTCTGCAAAATCGGGTACGCTGACGTTGCCTGGGCGATTTTCCTGTTGTATAATGGAAACTGCTCCAGCGCGTCTGACACATGTGCATCAATATTTCCGATGCGTCATAGTCCGCATCCGATCCCGGAGGAAGACAAGACAGCGTGTCTGCATTGGCATGCTTGGATGTGAGCCTGTACACTATTTCGTATTGGTAGTGCAGTTTCCGTACATTGCGGCTCGGAAAGAGCACGTCCAACTTCAGAAGTGGCTACAAAGACTTATGATTGGTGACCAAGAAGAACTTTAATCCGTACAAATACTGCTGAAATCTAGTCACTCAAGAGGTGATTGCAAAAGTCTCGTTCTCTATGTGCGAATAGTTGCTTTGTTGAGTGTTTCGGAGATGAAGGCTATTGGCGCGTCGACAGAACAAATCCTGTGCCATGGTACAGGACCAATGGCATACGAAGAGGCATTCACGACCAAGGATCAAAATGAACTACGCAACTGTCACGGAGCAAAGCTTCTTTTAGTCGTAGAAAGACAATGTTGCATTGCTGGGACCACATAAAAGGTACATCCCTGCGGCGAAGGTGGTGCAACCGTACCGAAATGAGGGCTGCATTCGGAACAAAGGGAACGTAGTACGTCAACTTCCTTAGAACTCGTTGCAATTCAGTAACGAAGTAATGACCAGAAAAATATTCATTGTTTTCGAGGCATTCCTGCGTTGAAGTGAAGTCCGGTGACGCAAGGCTATGATCTGGTTACTGGTTTGGCTACAGTTTGAATGCAGCCTGTTTTCGCCGCGTCACTGGGAGAATAAGTATGGAAGGCCTACCACCCCAGCCTCGTTTTACCCCGTAAAAGTCTCGTTATACATTTGACAACACGCTCTGTTAATGTAGGGCCCTTCTGGAAGGAGTGTGATGAGGAAAACCCCCCACCCACTCCTAATCCAGTAATAAATGTTGGACCCCCGGTGCCGGAGCCTAGTGCTACACTTGACCACCATAGGTGTTACCTGGAACCGTTTAATTTTAAGTGCTGAGACATACGTGAGGGCTTCAGAAGTATATGGTTAGTTTAATCATAACTGAGGTTTAAGTAACCCAAAAAATAGAGTCGCAATTTGTCACGTCTGCTGACCACGTTGGCCTCTACACAAACCAGTATAATTGAATGTGGTGAAGAATCTGTTATCTTAGTAAAGTCATATGTGATCTTTGTGTAAGAAAAGTTATATCATCTTGACGAAATCGCCACCTTTTGACGATAACTGTGTCGTCTTATAATACTGACATGAAAACACCAGAGTGTAATGTGACCTTTGATGACAGGCATTGTTTGTTTTCGCCTAGAAAAATATGCCTGATAAGTTAGATTAAACGGTTAATGTGTTACAGTATAAAGTGTTATGTTGCAGTTGTTATGAGTTTGCCGGCCGGTGTGACCGAGCGATTCTGGGCGCTACACTCTCGACCCGCGCGACCGCTACTGTTGCAGGTTCGAATCCTGCCTCGGGCATGGATATGTGTGATGTGCTTAGGTTAGTTAGGTTTAAGTAGTTGTATGTTCTAGGGGACTGATGACCTGAGACGTTAAGTCCCATAGTGCTCAGAGCAATTTTTGTTATGAGTTTTCGGCTGTTTATTGCACGATTTTTTTTTATTGGCTACCGACGGCATATGAAAATAGGTCTCGACACTCAAGATGAAAATGATCTCCTCCAGGAGTTGCAATATCCTCTCTGCAAAAATGTCTTCTCCATCTTTTTACAGGCCTTGCGCAGCCATTACTTTAGACATACGTTAAGCGTATTCGCAATTGCTAATTTGAGCAACCATCAGCTGTAGAATGGAATGACAATGAAAATTTGTGCCGGACAAGGACTCGAGCCGGGATTCCCCGCTTAGCACGAGTGGTCGCCTCACCAATTGGCTACCCGTGCACGACACACGGCCACACACAAACTTCCATGTGTCGTCAACAACATGTCTACGACCCCTACTCGTACATTCATTATGGTCAGACGTTGTACTTGAAAGTCGCTTGCCAGGTATCGGCAGAGACATACGATATTGCAGCGCCTGTGTTATCCTCATGACAATGAAAATTTTAATTGTCGTCATTTCATGCTACAACTGATGCTTGTCCATATACGCACCTGCGAATACACGTAATGTATTTCATAACGGCTGTAGTCGCCACAGTGCCTTTGCATCGTCATCAGAATAACACAGGCACCGCAATGTCGTATTCCTTTAGACGGACAGAAACGGAGACTGAGTAAGATTCTGAGAACTGACGTAACTGTCAACCCATGAGAAGGAACACCGAGCGAGGTGGCGCAGTGGTTAGCACACTGGACTCGCATTCGGGAGGACGACGGTTCAATCCCGTCTCCGGCCATTCCTGATTTAGGTTTTCCGTGATTTCCCTAAATCATTTCAGGCAAATGCCGGGATGGTTCCTTTGAAAGGCCACGGCTGATTTCCTTCCCCATCCTTCCCTAACCGAGCTTGTGCTCCGTCTCTAATGACCTCGTAGTCGACGGAACGTTAAACAACACTAACCTAACCTAACCCATGAGAAGGAGCGCGACGCAAAGCGTAACGACAATGGGCCGCCGTCAACCTCTTGTCGTGGCTTTTCTGTGTCTCACGATGTCCGTATATGTCTAACACTATTCCTCGCAGTTCTGCTCTCAAAACTCCCGTCCACACCGTAATGGTCTCCAGGTATGGTACGCGGCCACGACGACCACCGTTAAAATGGTTTCGAAACGTTTCTTTATTGCCATAATAGAACAACCCCTTTCAACGTAGGCTTCTTAGGCAAACGAAAAATGTTCTGCAGACCATCGCCCCATTGTTACTGAAATAATATCTTCCAATGCGCGCCTATATACCATCCCAAAAACATCGCAGCCCATGGAAAACTTAATACGTTATTATACATCACGCAACTGAGTGAGTTGCTCTGTGAATCAGTATTTCGTAGATGTGCTGTTTACTAAAGAGTCCACTCGCTCTGTAACCTTGATTCTGTAAATAACTTTCTTCTTACGTTTCTACACCTCCATTTGTAAAACAGAACCTTTCTAAGATATCTTAGTTGTCTGTCTGTCTGTCCGACTGCTAAGAACCCTTCCTCTAAAGAACGGGTTGCTGCATCAAATTGAAATTTATGCGACACATTGTCGATGTAAAAGTTTAAGCTGCTACATCAATGCAGTTAAAAGATACAGCCGTTTACGTCACATACTTCGCTATTAGCAAGTTCACTTATAAAACTCTATCCACGTAAAACTAAACTAAACTCCACCCGAAAACAAACGAAAGTAGGCTACAGTACACTTATTCGCCCACTGCTTGAATATTCCTTACTAGTGTGGGATCCGCACCAGATAGGGTTGATAGAAAAGATAGAAAAGATCAAACGGAGAGCAGCGTGCTTCGTCACAGGATCATTTAGTTATCGCGGAAGCGTTACGGAGATGATAGATAAGCTAAAGTGGAAGACTCAGCAAAAGAGACGCTCAGTAGCTGGGTACGGTTCGAGAACATGCATTCACCGAGGAATCAAGCAGTATATAGCCCCCTACCACGTATACGTCGCGAAGAGACCATGAGGACAAAATCAGAGAGATTAGATCCCACACAGATTCAAACCGACAATCTTTCTTTCCACGAACAAGACGAGACTGGAATAGAAGGAAGTACCGATAGAGGTACTCAGAGTACCCTCCGCCACAGATCATCAGGTGGCTTGTGGAGTATGGATGTAGATGTAGATGTAGAACTGGCTCTGAAGGCTGAACGGCACCGATCGGCCGCCGTGTCATCCTCAGCCCACAGACGTCACTGGCTACGGATACGGCGGGGTGTGTGGTCAGCACGCCGCTCTCCCGGCCTTATGTCAGTTTACAAGACCGGAGACGCTACTTCTCAATCAAGTAGCTCCTCAGTTTGTCTCGCAAGGGGTGAGTGCACTCCGCTTGCCAACAGCGCTCGGCAGACCGGATGGTCACCCATCCAAGTGCTAGCCCAACACGACAGAGATTAACTTCGGTGATCTAACACGAATTGGTGTTGCCACTGCGGGAAAGGAGTTGGCAATCCTGTAAATCTACAATCACAAAATTTTGCAGAAAGCAACTGTTCCACAAAACAAGCAAAGAAAAAACGCTACCTCACAAGATTTGTTTTATCCGACTGTGTATTGAGACCGCTTTCTCTGGAACGGGCAGACGTACAAACTCGAAATTCATCTAAAATGCTAAGTTCAACGGTCACTTAGTGGGGTACAATTATTTATGATTCTGCGCGAATGCGGTCAAAAGATACACTCTTCTATGACATACATTTTAATGAGATTGGATTCAGAAATTTGTTCACCACGACACCATAACAAGTACATGAAACAAGGGAAAGAAGGGAAATGGTAGTATAAATTTCTAACAGTTTTTTATTACTATTTATCGATTTCAGTCACAGGGCGATCATCTTCAGAGCTGGATTAAGTCTAATGGACTCAAGTAAACAGGCACAAAATATAACTTCAAACATAGATGTTCATAGTGAAGAACATGCCAACAACAGGTAAGGTTTGAATATTATCTGCTTTATATGAAATTATATGTGCACGATTATATGGATCCACTAGACTTAGTCTTACACTGAAGATGATCTCTCCGCGATTTAAATCAATATGCGGTAATAAAAAACAGTTTCAAATTTACACGACCAATGCTGCGGTTTGCCTTGTGTGCAGTACATATTTTAATGCTCGCAAACTCACTCATCGAAACATATGTGATACTTGCCGTCGACCTAGAAGCAATAAATTTGACAAAATCAAAGTCTGGCAGGAAACGTATATAAAAAATCTGAAAATTGTTAATTTGTTACTATATTAGACGAAAAAAGTTTTTTGTCATGTTGCGTTACTCTCTGCCAGTCCGTCTCTCAGGAGCTATTTTTGTTATGAACGGGTAGATGTATCAAGTAGAAATATATATCACATACTAAAGTGCAAGGTCCCATTGCACTGTAAAAATTTTACCTTCTACCTCAATGCAGTCAAAATGGTTCAAATGGCTCTGAGCACTATGGGACTTAACATCTGAGGTCATCAGTCCCCTATGACTAACATAAGGACATAACACACATACATGCCCCAGGCAGGAATCGAACCTGCGACCGTAGCAGAAACACGGTTCCGGACTGAAGTGCCTGGAAACGCTCGGCAATGCAGTCAAATGATGCGGCCATTTATATTGCAAATTTTGACATCTCACCTCTATCGAAATGTATAACAGGCAAAAATAATGGAAATTGTCGATTCTCTTATCAGATGAACTGTCTATATACATAATTAAGTTTGCACTGGATCCTCGTTGCGAGAATATTCTTCTAACTTACCCATCCTTTTCTTTTCAGCCACTGAAGCATCTTACCGTTGAGGTCGTGATCCCATACTCTGTTGCATACCTCACGCTTCCATCACCTTCTCTAATGGCGTTTTCACTCTCATACCAAGAGTCAAAGCAAAAATATTACTTAGTTACGAAGAATCAACTGATACCAAATAACAACTAGGAAACGAGTATTAAATTGTTTTGTACCAGTGATTATGATAATACAACAGCTATTCGGCAAGATTATGCAGAACGTAAGCCGTAAGTAGAACCTGCCTTGTCCACAAACTACACGCACTGCAGCCGAGCGTGATGACAAAGTGCTTAGCACACTGCACCCTAATTTTGGTGGAAGACGGTCAGATCCCCGTCCGACTGCCCATATTTAGGTTCTCGGGATTTCCTAGACTCTCTTAATGCTAATGGCGATATATATATATATATATATATATATATATATATATATATATATATATATATATATATATATATTCGTGGAAATTGAAATAAGAACACCGTGAAATCATTGTCCTAGGAAGGGGAAACTTTATTGACACATTCCTGGGGTCAGATACATCACATGATCACACTGACAGAACCACAGGCACATAGACACAGGCAACAGAGCATGCAGAATGTCGGCACTAGTACAGTGTATATCCACCTTTCGCTGCAATGCAGGCTACTATTCTCCCATAGAGACGATCGTAGAGATGCTGGATGTAGTCCTGTGGAACGGCTTGCCATGGCGCCTCAGTTGGACCAGCGTTCGTGCTGGACGTGCAGACCACGCGAGACGACGCTTCATCCACTCCCAAACATGCTCAATGCGGGACAGATCCGGAGATCTTGCTGGCCAGGGTAGTTGACTTACACCTTCTAGAGCACGTTGGGTGGCACGGGATACATGCGGACGAGCATTGTCCTGTTGGAACAGCAAGTTCCCTTGCCGGTCTAGGAATGTAGAACGATGGGTTCGATGACGGTTTGGATGTGCCGTGCACTATTCAGTGTCCCCTCGACGATCACCAGAGGTGTACGGCCAGTGTAGCAGATCGCTCCCCACACCATGATGCCGGTTGTTGGCTCTGTGTGCCTCGGTCGTATGCAGTCCTGATTGTGGCGCTCACCTGCACGGCGCCAAACACGCATACGACCATCATTGGCACCAAGGCAGAAGCGACTCTCATCGCTGAAGACGACACGTCTCCATTCGTCCCTCCATTCACGCCTGTCGCGACGCCACTGGAGGCGGGCTGCACGATGTTGGGGCGTGACCGGAAGACGGCCTAACGGTGTGCGGGACCGTAGCCCAGCTTCATGGAGACGGTTGCGAATGGTCCTCGCCGATACCCCAGGAGCAACAGTGTCCCTAATTTGCTGGGAAGTGGCGGTGCGGTCCCCTACGGCACTGTGTAGGATCCTACGGTCTTGGCGTGCATCCGTGCGTCGCTGCGGTCCGGTCCCATGTCGACGGGCATGTGCACCTTCCGCCGACCACTGGCGACAACATCGATGTACTGTGGAGACCTCACGCCCCACGTGTTGAGCAATTCGGCGGTACGTCCACCCGGCCTCCCGCATGCCCACTATACGCCCTCGCTCAAAGTCATTCAACTGCACATACGGTTCACGTCCACGCAGTCGCGGCATGCTACCGGTGTTAAAGACTACGATGGAGCTCCGTATGCCACGGCAAACTGGCTGACACTGACGGCGGCGGTGCACAAATGCTGCGCAGCTAGCGCCATTCGACGGCCAACACCGCGGTTCCTGGTGTGTCCGCTGTGCTGTGCGTGTGATCATTGCATGTACAGGCCTCTCGCAATGTCCGGAGGAAGTATGGTAGGTCTGACACACCGATGTCAATGTGTTCTTTTTTCCATTTCCAGGAGTGTATATATATAATCTTCCTTATTTGCTACCAACATGTACTGCTGTCGAGCGACAGAAACATTCATCAAGCAGGACTGTTGTAAGTTCTGTAACTGTCCATTCACACAGCATTCCCATTATTACCGTGGGAATAGGGACAGTTCATCAGCATTTACAGACCAGCAAAGTAAACAGACATGGTCATATGACATTTTCCAGAATTCTGTGGGTGAGCCATATTCCCTGTGTTTCTTGGCACTGTGTGCTCACTATCAACTACTGGTCAGGGATCATAGAATACTATGATTCTGAGAGCAATGACTATTACTTCGAGTCCTGGTCAGCTGTCGCCTGCTCAGGATCAACTCTGGCTGCAGGCACGCAAACGATGTAGCGACCATCTTTGCACAAACGACAGCTAGCGCCCTGATATGCTGCTTGACGATTCACACCCTGCTGTCATCTGTTCCTTTAAATCAGCGGTGCAGCGTCCACAAAAGACAAACACTAAAGCACTCGGTTCGAAAAATTATTTTATTTCAGACTTAAAACTTACTTGTAGGAAACTGACCCTTAGAGAGCTATTAAAAATACAAACAAGTTCATTGTTAAATATTTTATGTAGTTGTGATGTGAAGATATTTATTGTTTCACAGGTAGTTTGATAAGAGCTACAGAAATCAATTTCATGTTGTCTGCGGAGTTCGTTGTGTAATAAGCTTCACGCAAACAAAATTATAAAACACTAAGCGGATGTTACACAGACTATAACGAGCGTAGTACACCATTATATGATAAAGCTTCTTATGGCCTCAGATAACGATGGTAACGATAAGTAGGATGGCGAAGTGACATGCAGGGAACGTGAAGCGGAGCTAGTGAGTACTGCATAAACACACACATCAAAAAAGTATTGCATCAACTGGGTTCCGAAACCTGTAAAGAAAATTGGAATCGAAATCAACATAAACATCATTTCCTCCCTTTTTATTGCTCATAAAAACCGCACATTGGATGTTGTACCACCATACAGCGAGACCTTCAGAGATAGTGGCCCAGATTGCTGTACAGACCGGTACCTCTAATATCCAGTATCTTATTTTGAATATGACATATAGGTTGTTGAGACGTAGTTAAAACGCGGGTCACATGTAGGAGACGGTTGGTTTGTTTACAAAATTGATTTTGACAGCCTTCTCTTTTACTCAGATTTTGGGTCTGTGCATTGGGCTCTTATGGTTTTCAATGCCTCACTTGAATTGACGCGAGTATGTCGATACTCGTAATGTTTATTCGGCGGAAGGTTTTCCTACTTCTCATGTAACGGCAAGAGACCAATTTGTAGTTCTGATGGAAGTCATTTACATCGTTGGAAATAGTGATCAAGCGAAGAAAACCCAGCCAAGACAATCTTTAGGAGCGCTAGAACTATGTGCTGCATGCTTGCGTGCTCACATGTCCATTTCTGATGTCTTTGCTTTCCCCAAGTTTTCTTCAGTTCACAGTCGGAAACGGACGGCCCATAAATGGGATACCTCTCACCAATGGTTAGAAGGAAGGAGGGATGACTGGGTTAAACGTCCCATCGACATCGAGATCATTAGATTGCAGGCTCGGATTGTGTCAAGGATGGGGAAGGAAAACGGTCGTGCCCTTTCAAAGGAACCATCCCAGCATTTGTCTAGAGCTATTTAGAGAATTCACGGTGAAACTAAATCTGAATGGCTCTACGAGGGTTTGAACCGTCTTCCTCCCAAATGCGAGTCCAGTGTGTTAACCACTAAGCCACCTCGCTCGGTCACTGGTTAAGAATGCTCTCGTACAGAAACAAATGGAAAGTCTAAGGGAACAAAGAAAAGTCAGACACAATCTTCTATAACAGGAAAAAAAACTCTTTTTGCAATACGGATATTGTTCATAGCTACTAAGAAAACTAATTAAAAAAAGAAAAAAAAGAAAATACATTTTCTCAGATTGCGGGTGTGATTTTGATGATGACTGGATGCAGTGTGATAGATGTATGGAACGCTGGCATGAGGCCCGTGCCGATTACGAAGCTGTAAGTCGCTGGCACTGTGTCCACTACTGAAGAATGTCACGTGCGAATTCTCAATGCCTCTGCTAGTAGAAGTACGCAGATAAGGCTTTTGTACTGTAACTACTCTCCTGGAAATGGAAAAAAGAACACATTGACACCGGTGCGTCAGACCCACCATACTTGCTCCGGACACTGCAAGAGGGCTGTACAAGCAATGATCACAGCGGACACACCAGGAACCGCGATGTTGGCCGTCGAATGGCGCTAGCTGCGCAGCATTAGTGCACCGCCGCCGTCAGTGTCAGCCAGTTTGCCGTAGCATACGGAGCTCCATCGCAGTCTTTAACACTGGTAGCATGCCGCGACAGTGCGGACGTGAACCGTATGTGCAGGTGACGGACTTTGAGCGAGGGCGTATAGTGGGCATGCGGGAGACCGGGTGGACGTACCGCCGAATTGCTCAACACGTGGGGCGTGAGGTCTCCACAGTACATCGATGTTGTCGCCAGTGGTCGGCGGAAGGTGCACGTGCCCGGACCGCAGCGACGCACGGATGCACGCCAAGACCGTAGGATCCTACGCAGTGCCGTAGGGGATCGCACCGCCACTTCCCAGCAAATTAGGGACACTGTTGCTCCTGGGGTATCGGCGAGGACCATTCGCAACCGTCTCCATGAAGCTGGGCTACGGTCCCGCACACCGTTAGGCCGTCTTCCGCTCACGCCCCAATATCGTGCAGCCCGCCTCCAGTGGTGTCGCGACAGGCGTGAATGGAGGGACGAATGGAGACGTGTCGTCTTCAGCGGACATCTCGTAACGCGATAGCTGAAGTTCATGAAAGCTCGACGAAGATAGATCATTTACTCCTTACAAGAACTAGGAGACATGTACTTAACAGTAATGCAGAAAGATGTGGGACCAGGAATATCGAACAAATCTAAATCGAAGAGTTTCAAAACGGATATCATCGTAAGTGCATTACATTTATTAATGTGATAAGAATCTTACGAGAAACAGCGTAGTTTAAGCCACAGAGCTCCCAGCAAGCAAGGGAGATTCGGGTAAGAGTGCACAATTCAGAAAAAATGTGCAACCCACTTACTCTTACTGTAATCTTCTCATACACTGGTCTATTGTTTCAACTCCTACATGTTAATTATTGCAGAGACTAACGCATTTTGATTCTTAAGACACACACAATAATACACTCCAGGAAATTGAAATAAGAACACCGTGAATTCATTGTCCCAGGAAGGGGAAACTTTATTGACACATTCCTGGGGTCAGATACATCACATGATCACACTGACAGAACCACAGGCACATAGACACAGGCAACAGAGCATGCACGATGTCGGCACTAGTACAGTGTATATCCACCTTTCGCAGTAATGCAGGCTGCTATTCTCCCATGGAGACGATCGTAGAGATGCTGGATGTAGTCCTGTGGAACGGCTTGCCATGCCATTTCCACCTGGCGCCTCAGTTGGACCAGCGTTCGTGCTGGACGTGCAGACCTCGTGAGACGACGCTTCATCCAGTCCCAAACATGCTCAATGGGGGACAGATCCGGAGATCTTGCTGGCCAGGGTAGTTGACTTACACCTTCTAGAGCACGTTGGGTGGCACGGGATACATGCGGACGTGCATTGTCCTGTTGGAACAGCAAGTTCTCTTGCCGGTCTAGGAATGGTAGAACGATGGGTTCGATGACGGTTTGGATGTACCGTGCACTATTCAGTGTCCCCTCGACGATCACCAGAGGTTTACGGCCAGTGTAGGAGATCGCTCCCCACACCATGATGCCGGGTGTTGGCCCTGTGTGCCTCGGTCGTATGCAGTCCTGATTGTGGCGCTCACCTGCACGGCGCCAAACACGCATACGACCATCATTGGCACCAAGGCAGAAGCGACTCTCATCGCTGAAGACGACACGTCTCCATTCGTCCCTCCATTCACGCCTGTCGCGACACCACTGGAGGCGGGCTGCACGATGTTGGGGCGTGACCGGAAGACGGCCTAACGGTGTGCGGGACCGTAGCCCAGCTTCATGGAGACGGTTGCGAATGGTCCTCGCCGATACCCCAGGAGCAACAGTGTCCCTAATTTTCTGGGAAGTGGCGGTGCGATCCCCTACGGCACTGCGTAGGATCCTACGGTCTTGGCGTGCATCCGTGCGTCGCTGCGGTGCGGGCACGTGCACCTTCCGCCGACCACTGGCGACAACATCGATGTACTGTGGAGACCTCACGCCCCACGTGTTGAGCAATTCGGCGGTACGTCCACCCGGTCTCCCGCATGCCCACTATACGCCTTCGCTCAAAGTCCGTCACCTGCACATACGGTTCACGTCCGCGCTGTCGCGGCATGCTACCAGTGTTAAAGACTGCGGTGGAGCTCCGTATGCCACGGCAAACTGGCAGACACTGACGGCGGCGGTGCACAAATGCTGCGCAGCTAGCGCCATTCGACGGCCAACATCGCGGTTCCTGGTGTGTCCGCTGTGATCATTGCTTG
The DNA here is from genome assembly GCF_023897955.1 of Schistocerca gregaria. Classification (NCBI taxonomy): domain Eukaryota; kingdom Metazoa; phylum Arthropoda; class Insecta; order Orthoptera; family Acrididae; genus Schistocerca; species Schistocerca gregaria. The sequence continues at coordinate 624,398,920 of NC_064923.1, forward strand.
TACAGCCCTCTCGCAGTGTCCGGAGCAAGTATGGTGGGTCTGACGCACCGGTGTCAATGTGTTCTTTTTTCCATTTCCAGGAGAGTAGTTACAGTACAAAAGCCTTATCTGCGTACTTCTACTAGCAGAGGTGCGGTGCGTGTGCGTCTGATCATTGCTTGTACAGCCCTCTGGCAGTGTCCGGAGCAAGTATGGTGGGTCTGACACACCGGTGCCAATGTGTTCTTTTTTCCATTTCCAGGAGTGTATTTAGTTCCCACCATTGGTTTCTTAAAGACATCAGTGCATTTTTCACCCAAATATGTATGATACTCCATATGATGCTTACGTAGAACCGAAGCACATGTGCTGACAGCGTGTGTGTGCTTGCAGGCCGCAGCCGATGCAGGACGTGACGGTGTCGACGCAGCGGCGCGACGGCGGCTTCGACATCTCGGCGCACAAGCTGCTCTTCGACCGCGATCTGCCCGACTCGGCGACTTTCGCGTGTGAGCTGCGCGTGCCCAGCACGCGGTACTCGGTCCGCAAGAGCCTCGTCTACTACCCCGGTACGTGCACCAACCCACCTGCCACCTGGCGCCAGTCGCTGCGTAGCGCCGCTCACTTCGTTACGTACCACCGAGGCTGGCGAGTGTTTGAGCCGGTATCTGTTGATGGGGAGAGAAAGGGGGGCGGGGCTGTGGGAATCTCATCTGACGGGAAGACCCAGTCCCTCGCTAAGCCTAATCCCACGAAATTAAATTCACCGGCTCCGCTGCCTGTTTATTTTTTGCCACGGGCTCAATGAAGGCAAATGTTTGCATTCTTTCTTGTGGGCGTTGCTCCTCAGGAGAGATAATGTGCTCTGCTGCATCTCAGCTCCATATACACTGTGCACGAGCGCTGGTCGTGGTAGCGAATCACTCGAAAGATAACGAGGCTCCATCATTCTAACAAATCTTTTGTACACCCTCCATTTATCAGCTGATTATAGTCCAGCTTAGTTTTAGCATCTATTCGTAGTGGCAATACGCATCAAGCCAATTTACACCTAAATAAACGAATATTCGATTAATTCTCTATGATACCTGTCAGAGAATCCGTCTTCAGATTACAGATCGAAATTCGTTCCTGAAGCTCACAGTATTTCCACTAACAGGCCACAATCATCTGCGCTAAGGTCATTACAGGCATAACAATGATTAAAAGCCAGTCATCAGGTACTAACGTAATTTAATAAAATTTTAAATTTCTTGTATCTGATTTGATAGCTTTTAAGAAAGTGACATCAAAACAAAAGAGCAATAAATAATACTATGAACAGTGTAATGTAATTTAACTTAGCCACACGCGGATCGGCAATCAGCAAACTAGATGAGTACTCAGGGTGGTTATGGGACGATACATAACTAATCGTCTCTCTCCTGAATCCTCACAGATATCAGTTTGAAGTAATAAAACCCATAACTCCATATCGTGGTTTCATCTCGAATACCAATCTAAGATAACAAGCATCCTTTTGCAGATGACATATTATATTAGAACTAGAATCGTGTGACCAGACCTTCTTGCCTGTGATACTATCTCGCAACCTGGAGAAAATCTGGAAGTGAAATATACTAAATTATTCGTAGCGGCCACATAGCTTGTAGAATCTGAAAGAACGTTTAGCGTAATAACCGGAAGCACGTCTCGAAGATGAGATGAAAGAAAATTGCTAATTATTTTCTAGCATGGCGCTTAACAGTGGTCAATAATCCGTTAAGGCCACGTCTACTCAGGACGAGTAAGGATGAAGAATATACATTTTTAAGTTATGAACAACTATATTTTTTCCTCGATTTCAAATTACATAGACATAGACTTACATAGACCTTCCCCCATGAACCATGGACCTTGCCGTTGGTGGGGAGGCTTGCGTGCCTCAGCGATACAGATGGCCGTGCCGTAGGTGCAACCACAACGGAGGGGTATCTGTTGAGAGGCCAGACAAACGTGTGGCTCCTGAAGAGGTGCAGCAGCCTTTTCAGTAGTTGCAGGGGCAACAGTCTGGATGATTGATTGATCTGGCCTTGCAACATTAACCAAAACGGCCTTGTTGTGCTGGTATTGCGAACGGCTGAAAAAAAGGGGAAACTACAGCCGTAATTTTTCCCGAGGACATGCAGCTTTACTGTATGATTAAATGATGATGGCGTCCTCTTGGGTAAAATATTCCGGAGGTAAAATAGTCCCCCATTCGGATCTCCGGACGGGGACTACTCAAGAGGACGTCGTTATCAGAAGAAAGAAAACTGGCGTTCTACGGATCGGAGCGTGGAATGTCAGATCCCTTAATCGGGCAGGTAGGTTAGAAAATTTAAAAAGGAAAATGGATAGGTTAAAGTTAGATATAGTGGGAATTAGTGAAGTTCGGTGGCAGGAGGAACAAGACTTCTGGTCAGGTGACTACAGGGTTATAAACACTAAATCAAATAGGGGTAATGCAGGAGTAGGTTTAATAATGAATAGGAAAATAGGAATGCGGGTAAGCTACTACAAACAGCATAGTGAACGCATTATTGTGGCCAAGATAGATACGAAGCCCACACCTACTACAGTAGTACAATTTTATATGCCAACTAGCTCTGCGGATGACGAACAAATTGAAGAAATGTACGATGAAATAAAAGAAATTATTCAGACAGTGAAGGGAGACGAAAATTTAATGGTAATGGGTGACTGGAATTCGTGTGTAGGAAAAGGAAGAGAAGGAAACATAGTAGGTGAATATGGTTTGGGGCTAAGAAATGAAAGAGGAAGCCGCCTAGTAGAATTTTGCACAGAGCACAACTTAATCATAGCTAACACTTGGTTTAAGAATCATGAAAGAAGGTTGCATACATGGAAGAACCCTGGAGATACTAAAAGGTATCAGATAGATTATATAATGGTAAGACAGAGATTTAGGAATCAGGTTTTAAGTTGTAAGACATTTCCAGGGGCAGATGTGGACTCTGACCACAATCTATTGGTTATGACCTGTAGATTAAAACTGAAGATACTGCAAAAACGTGGGAAATTAAGGAGATGGGACCTGGATAAACTGAAAGAACCAGAGGCTGTACAGAGTTTCAGGGAGAGCATAAGGGAACATTTGACAGGAATAGGGGAAAGAAATACAGTAGAAGAAGAATGGGTAGCTCTGAGGGATGAAGTAGTGAACGGAGCAGAGGATAAAGTAGGTAAAAAGACGTGGTCTGCTAGAAATCCTTGGGTAACAGAAGAAATATTGAATTTAATTGATGAAAGAAGAAAATATAAAAATGCAGTAAAAGAAGCAGGCAAAAAGGAATACAAACGTCTCAAAAATGAGATCGACAGGAAGTGCAAAATGGCTAAGCAGGGATGGCTAGAGGACAAATGTAAGGATGTAGAAGCTTATCTCGCTAGGGGGAAGATAGATACTGCCTACAGGAAAATTAAAGAGACCTATGGAGAGAAGAGAACACGTGTATTAATATCAAGAGCTCAGATGGCAACCCAGTTCTAAGCAAAGAAGGGAAGCCAGAAATGTGGAAGGAGTTTATAGAAGGTTTATACAATGGCGATGTAGTTGAGGACAATATTATGGAAATGGAAGAGAATGTAGATGAAGAAGAAATGGGAGTTACGATACTGCGTGAAGAGTTTCACAGAGCACTGAACGATCTGAGTCAAAACAAGGCCCCCGGAGTAGACAACATTCCATTAGAACTACTGACAGCCTTGGGAGAGCCATTCATGATAAAACTCTACCAGCTGGTGAGCAAGATGTATGAGACAGGCGAAATACCCTCAGACTTCAAGAAGAATATAATAATTCCAATCCCAAACAAAGCAGGTGCTGACAGATGTGAAAATTACTGAACTATCAGTTTAATAAGTCACAGCTGAAAAATACTAACGCGAATTCCTTACAAACGGATGGAAAATCTGGTAGATGCGGACCTCGGGGAGGATCAGTTTGGATTCCGTAATGTTGGAACACGTGAGGCAATACTGACATTACGACTTATCTTAGAAGGAAGATTAAGAAAAGGGAAACCTACGTTTCTAGCATTTGTAGACTTGGAGAAGGTTTTTTCAATGTTGACTGGAATACTCTCTTTCACATTCTGGAGGTGGCAGGGGTAAAGTACAGGGAGCGAAAGGCTATTTACAATTTGTACAGAAACCAGGTGGCAGTCATAAGAGTTGATGGGCATGAAAGGGCAGCAGTGGTTGGGAAAGGAGTGAGGCAGGGTTGTAGCCTCTCCCCGATGTTATTCAATCTGTATATTGAGCAAGCAGTAAAGGAAACAAAAGAAAAATTTGTAGTAGGTATTAAAATTCATGGAGATGAAGTAAAAACTTTGAGGTTCGCCGATGACATTGTAATTCTGTCAGAGACGGCAAAGGACCTGGAAGAGCAGTTGAACGGAATGGACAGTGTCTTGAAAGGAGGATATAAGATGAACATCAACAAAAGCAAAACGAGGATAATGAAATTTAGTCAAATTAAAGTGGGTGATGCTGAGGGAATTATATTAGGAAATGAGACACTTAAAGTAGAAAAGGAGTTTTGCTATTTAGGAAGTAAAATAACTGATGATGGTCGAAGTAGAGAGGATATAAAATGTAGACTGGCAATGGCAGGGAAAGCGTTTCTGAACAAGAGAAATTTGTTAACATCTAATATAGATTTATGTATCAGGAAGTCGTTTCTGAAAGTATTTGTTTGGAGTGTAGCCATGTATGGAAGTGAAACATGGACGATAACTAGTTTGGACAAGAGGATAATAGAAGCTTTCGAAATGTGGTGCTACAGAAGAATACTGAAGATAAGGTGGATAGATCACGTAACTAATGAGGAGGTACTGAATAGGATTGGGGAGAAGAGAAGTTTGTGGCACAACTTGACTAGAAGAAGGGATCGGTTGGTAGGACATGTTTTGAGGCAACAAGGGATCACAAATTTAGCACTGGAGGGTAACGTGGAGAGTAAAAATCGTAGAGGGAGACCGAGAGATGAGTACACTAAGCAGATTCAGAAGGATGCAGGTTGCAGTAGGTACAGGGAGATGAAGAAGCTTGCACAGGACAGAGTAGCATGGAAAGCAGCATCAAACCAGTGTCAGCACTGAAGACTATTACAGCAACATAAACTTCAGACAATCATTCTTTTCTCTTCAAGTCTAATAACAGAAGAAGACGACAAAAAAAAGCGAGAATTCCGACACAGAATCTCGAATGTCCATGGAATATATTGCATCACAATGCATTTGGTTACTCTCTGTAGTACTGCGCCAGCAATTCATGCAATAACTACTTGAAAATGGAACTTATAAATTTCAAATTCATTACCACCTCAGGAAATACAGTACAAGGTGCACAAAAAAACTCTTATTCGGTTCGCCGAATAAAGGGTTTCTGGTGCAGCTGACGACTGACTTCTTATCTTTGTTGAAATGTTCTGCAGCTGCTGAACTACCACTATGAACAAAATCATTACAAGCACCAGAAACGCCCTGCTAATTTCTGCAGGTATCCCTGCAGTCATATAAACCGCTGTGTAAGATCACCGTGGCTAGGGTTAAAAATATTGGCTACGTTATTTGATTGATTATTTAACACAAACAATTTAGACAAGACTATAATTTAAGATTTCGAAAAATACTGAACATTAGACCGGTAGACCAGATAAATAACAATGAGGTACGGAGCTTACTAAGGGAAAGAAAGAGATTTATGGAGCAGCTTGCCGGAACTGGATATGTTGGTAGGACATATTTTGACTCAACAATGAATAGCTAATTTTGTAATGGAGGGAAGTGAAGACGTCAGTAGAGAGAGACAAAGGCAGATACAAATAGAATCGGTTGCAGCACTGAAGTAAAGATAAAGAGATTGTACAGGCATGCGTAGAAAGTTCCGTCCACTCACTTTTAGGACGGAAGACTACAATTGTAGCAATAGCAATAACTTTAGAAAAATAGAATTTATCCTTTAGAGATGACAAATACCGAAACATGTGAAACTCAGAACAGATCGTGATCGTGCACTTCCAGTCGATATTCCAAAGTAACTGTGCACTTACAACTGCAAGGTTATAACTACTGAAACGCTTAATGTTTCAGATTCATTGAAATATTCTTGTAAGGAGACAGTAAGTTCAGGAGTTTTGTACCAATGCGATGCATCAGCAGATCGTTGACGAAAGAGTTCAAGACAATACATATATGTGTGTTAAATGCCCTCGGTTGTGTGATTCCTGAATTCATACAAGATTCCGATCTCTCCTCCAGACGGAGCCGCAGGAACATCATAAGGAGTCCAAAGGCCCACCTGATACCCAACAGTGAATGGAAGGTATAGGACACCATTGTGTTCAGGCACCAGCAGGTAGACGCCAGGAAGCTGTTCAGTGACGTAGACGATATCTTTGTCATCTCAGCACAGCATGACCCGCAGTCGCTTGGAGCCAAAGGCCGAGAAAGGTGACACAGAACGCCTCCAGAATCTGCAGTATGTCCGAACCGACCGAAAGTGTACCCAACCCATGCTGCTAAACCTAGAGTGAAAGCATACATCTGCAAAATCGACAGCAGTCTTCCCAGGCAGAGGTGACAAAACGACATGCATCGGAATAATGCGCAACTTCCCAAACGGAAGTTTCTCCGAAAAACAGCCACAAATCTCCTTTATCATCTTTCCTAAAACATCGAATTCCAAAAGATTCCAATAAAATGAAGATTTCGAACACATTTTTGTCGTTTGATTATTACTATTATACGCACGGTAGTACTTCGTTTCGGGACTGAGAAATATCTTAAAAATATCGAGCGGATATGTACATCCAAGAATCAGATACACTTCGTATAGAACCTCTTACACCTACAGATAGCCTGCTTTACAGTAAGTATCTTCCAGTATGGCTCCTTAATTGAGGCATAACTACACGTTTTTGCAGAGCGTATTAAAACTCTGATTCGTTCCTGTCTCTTTCTCACATGGTTAGCTACCTTTACAAAGTGGCTATTGACTTTTCTGGAGACTAGAAATCTACTCTGTAGGAATCAGTATAGGTTTCGAAAAAGACAATCGTGTGAAACCCAGCTCGCTCTATTCGTCCACGAGACTCAGAGGGCCATAGCAGTGTGTTCCCAGGTAGATTCCGTGTTCCTTGACTTCCGAAAGGCGTTTGATTCAGTTCCCCACAGTCGTTTAATAAACAAAGTAAGAGCATATGGACTATCAGACCAATTGTGTGATTGTATTGAAGAGTTCCTAGATAACAAAATGCAGCATGTCATTCTCAATGGAGAGAAGTCTTCCGAAGTAAGGGTGATTCCAGGTGTTCCGCAGGGTAGTGTCGTAGGACCGTTGCTATTCACAATATACATAAATGACCTTGTGGGTAACATCGAGAGTTCACTGAGGCATTTTGTGGATGAAGCTGTGGTATATCGAGAGGTTTGAACAATGGAAAATTGTACTGAAATGCAGGAGGAGCTACAACGAATGACGCATGGTACAGGGATTGGCAATTGAATCGCAATGTAGACAAGTGTAATTTGCTGCGAATACATAGAAAGAAAGACCCTCTATCATATAGCTACAATATAGAAGGTCAGCAACTGGAAGCAGTTAATTCCATAAATTATCTACGAGTAGGCATTAGGAGTTATTTGAAGTGGAATGACCATATAAAATTAATCGTAGGTCAAGCAGATGACAGACTGAGATTCATTGGAAGAAACCTCAGGAAATGCAATCCGAAAACAAAGGAAGTAGGTTACTGTACACTTACTGCCTCCCTGCTTGAATACTGCTCAGCAGTGCGGGATCCGTAACAGATAGGGTTGATAGAAGAGATAGAGAAGATCCAAAGGGGAGCACAGCGCTTCGTTACCGGATCATTTAGTAATCGCGAAAGCGTTACGGAGATGATAGAGAAACTCCAGTGGAAGACTCTGCAGGAGAGACGCTCAGTAGCTCGGTACTGGCTTTTGTTGAAGTTTCGAGAACATACCCTCACTGAGGAGTCAAGCAGTATATTGGTCTCGCGATGAGACCATGAGGATAAAATCAGAGAGATTAGAGCCCACACAGAGGCATACCGACAATCTTTCTTTCCACGAAAAATACGTGACTGGAATAGAAGGGAGAACCGATAGAGGTACTCAAAGTACCCTCCGCCCCACAGCGTCAAGTGGCTTGCAGAGTATCGATGTAGATGTAGATGACATATTCATTAGGAAGTGAGAGTTGTTTCCCTTCTTTGTTTCAGGCTTCTTCTTTATTCTAGAAGGCGTTTCGGAAATGTATAGAGGCATTCTACACCAACGAAAAGGGTTATGACAAGCCGGAGGCACTTGTGCTAAAGGTGTAATACTGAGAAACGATACGACATCCAAGCAGAATTTCTTCATGGGTTTCATTAGGGAGAGCGACTGGTTACTGAGTCGGATACAAGAGTGGTGCCGCCTTTCTTGCAAAGCCCCGCCTTTGTACCTGGCGGCATTGTGCTCCTGAAAGTAAAATTAGTCCCAGTCGGTAACAAAAGCGGGAGGCACTTTTTTGTAGCAAGCCTCTCCGTAAAGAACGGGCAATGTTTTATAGCAGCACGAGGTGATGACGTACCAAGTCGCGCCTCACGGCTACTGTAAGCCCTCCAGAAAGACCGCATCGGAGGCGGTGTACCAGCTTTCACCTCTCTAGATGTTCTCGCATTTGGTAAATGAGCTGTTACTGCTTTGTAGAGTATTACTGCAGCAGGAACTGTCAAACGAAAGTAACCGAAAAATGAGTTTGTCTTTCAATAACTTATTATCCACAACATCACCGGATGAACGTCACGGGCAATGTATATTGGACAGGGACTCGAACTCAGAGGTCTGTCAGCCACAAAGAGTTTTCTCTCCAGCAAGGCTGTCGGAATATGCACGATGGGCCACCTTACTACTCCATCCGCGCCACGTTATCGCTATATCAGAGCCCTCGGTGTTGTGGTTTGGCGTTGTGGGGATATCACAACATCCAAATTTGTAATCGGAAAGCCAAATGTAGTCCCGTATTGGATTTTGTGAAAGAAGTGAAAAAGAAAGGCAATGAAGAATGGAAAGAAAGGAGTAAGATAAGTGTTTAAAGAGACATCAATTATGTGATCATTACCGATCGATCATTACCAGAGTGTGGAAGAATGGGAAAGCAAATTTGCCGTGATTTTTCAGCAGCATATTCCCGCATTTGCATTAAGAGATCTAAGAAAATTACGAGCAGTTTGAATGTGGACGGAAGGTCGCAAACTCCAAACGCCGTGCTTCAGAATAGAACCCCAGTGTTTTATCATTGCATCAACTTGCTCGATGAAAGTAAAACGATACAGCAATGTTGTTGATAACGTCTACGTAACGAGTATTCAATGCATTCAAACATGGCGTAAACCTGGAAGAGGTGACACATGCGGCACCCATCGTAGTTGTGGCCAACCCTGACTGAGTCTGTCCGTGTCGACAATGCAATTGCTCAGAGGACGCCAGGATGTAATGAAAGTATTTACGTTTCGCTCGACGAAGTTTTACATAAGCTTTTGGAAAATAACTGTGGTAGGTGTACAAATATCCCTTCAAAACCTTTCTCAGCGTCACGCCTAGTTCTTAGTGAATGCTAAATAGTCAGATATTGCCAAAAGTGTGAGTAGTTATATTGACATTTAAGGTCTATTAGGCGTGTTCCGATTCTAGTGCAGCCATCTTGACTACCGAGGTCATGAATTTATAATTTGCTGTGTCTCTCCCCTATAGATCGGTATACGCGCTGCTGTAAAATCCGATATATATGCCACACATTGTTTCGGTAACGATACCTCCCACACAAATCAAATAACAGTTGTAAACAAGAAAAAACATTTGTGTTTTCTTTACATTTTCTTTCAAATGACTTGGCACGCATGTTTGACATACCAATGATCTGGAAGACGATACAAAATAATCACAAAAAGTATTCCTAGATATCTGTAAGGAGTGCGGAGAACTATACCTGAAAACAGCAAAATGTTATTGATTATATTGCACAACTTGTAAGTTTTGTTTACAATAAGACTGCACATTTTTTGATATATTTTATATCGATTGCGGTCGTGAAAATAGAAATAAAACCAAAGTAACTAAGTTCGTTAATCTTACATTTGTTCTTGATTTAACATTTCACCGGAATTTATGGAACGTATTAACTGATAGTAAGTGGATTATATGTCTTAGTTTTAATATTTTAAACTATCTAAATCTGTGAACACTTAGATTTGTAAATAAGATATTAAAATACTACTGCTAACATTTCATAGTCTTTTCTTCACCCCACAACATATTTCTAACCAAAAACTACTCTGTTTTAAGTCACCCACACCACAAACACACACACACACACATACACACACACACACACACACACACACACACACACACACACACACACACACACACACACACACACTGACTTAGAAACAGTAGTTTTGCTGCTTTTAGCATACAGCCCATACCCATAGCGTAGGGGATAGACGCTGCAATGTAAAGATGTTTTCACAGTCAAATATTATGTTTAAATATTACACTGAAAAAAAAATTGTATGACATAGACAACTGTAGTGTTTAGTCGTACAAAAACAAATTTTACTAAATGTGCACAGTGGCAATTTACATGTACGATTTCGAAAATATGCACCATCTCTACCGGATTTACTCTGCAGCCGCGTCGACAGTTATCGTTGCTTAGTTCGTACAAAGACTTAATCTATTTACCATGTTTCCTTTGCCTCCCTTCGTAGGAGTATAATAAATGGCAATATTTTTACTAACTGCGGATTATTAAGAAAACCAAAAACGTGTATACCAGTATCGCCGTTTTCGTTAAGATTACTACAACGTACCAGATGTTGTTAAATGGACTTACAACGAAAACACACAATTCTACACATATTGCATTTAGCGATACAGAACCGCTTACAGAAAGAGCATCTTCTTACCCTGGGTAATCTTTCGTATTAATTTTCATTCGTGTTCCCTGAAATACTAATATCTAAAATCTTTCTCGCAAACAGACCCACAGATCCTAAATGCATAATCTTCAATTAAAAAGTATTTGTGACAGACTGAAAATAAATTCTTCATTTAATTGCCATAAGCTTTACAGTGAAATTAATTTTATATAATTTCTATTCTTTAAAATTATCCTAATCAAACAGTATTATATTTTTAAATATTCATTTATCTTCAATACATCTCAAGCTGCCAGATATTTGATCATACAGCGAAGTCTGTATTCACGTACTTGGTGATGTTCGTTTTATGAAAAAAAGGCCGTGGTTTCAGACGAGTTTCAGTGCTTAAAATTTCGTTTCTTAATGTTGGAAGTTCCTTCACAGACTGTGAGTGTACAGTGTTTACGTACAGTGCCGAGTCACATTAATGTGATTATCTGTCAAAAGCCTGAATAACCACCTCTTTCAGCGCAGACCACTGAGAGACTTGACGGAAGAGGGTCACTGGGTTCCTAGAAGGAACCGACAGGGATGTGGAGAATTGCTGACTCAAGTGTTAGGGTTCTCAGTTAACGATCCATGGCGCGAACAGCACGATCGAGCTGGTCCCACAGATTCTCGACTGGATTTAAATCCGGGGAGTTTTATGGGCAGGGAGTACGGAAAACTCATCCTGGCGTTTTTCGTACTACGCACGTACACTGCGAGCTGTGTGACACATTCCATTATTCTTCTGGTAGATGCCATATTGCCGAGGAGAAACAAACTAATTTATATGGTGGGAAGTAGTTCCCGAAGATAGTCGTATACTTGTGCTGAACCACTGTGCATTCCAGAGTGACTAGATTACCTCGGAAATTCCGCCAAAACGTTCCCTAGACCATAACTATTTCAGAGTGCTTGTTTTCAGACATTTCACTCTCTGCATGCCAGATGCCATCTGTTCGACTGAGCGCTGGAACCTATCACCACTCAGTGAAAGTTGAATTGCGGTATTGGCGTGGAAATTCCAGCCTTCGTGGCTGATGAACGGCAGACAACGTGGGTGCATCAATCAGTCGCCCACTGTGGAGGCCCATACGCAACAGTGTTCGCTGAAGCGTCGTCGAGGAGAGGCTAGCTTTTTTTTTTCTAACAATAGGTGAGGCCCCTCCACGCCCACACCGACATGATGCCCAACACAATAGGTCTACTGTCATCTCTGCATAAGGATTAGTATTCATTAAAGTGAGATGTCGCAGGATGTGGGTACTGCGATGTTTGCGTACGTCTGGTTAGGGTTAACCATTAATACGCTCTCATCTGGAGATAGATTGGGTCGAAATCGAACGAAGGGTAGCGGTTTGAAGGGCAGAGGAAAAAAAGTGCCAAGGCAAGAGCTAAGGGAAAAAAACCTCTGCGATAGTTAGGTCGGGTGGTAAGAGCAGTAGCTGTTGCCTTGCTGCCTGCGATAGGTAGTGCAAGAATGCTCTTTGTTAGTAGTAGGTATCATGCATGTCGATACATTGACGTTGTGCGGTTGTGCTGCTCGGCGGCTGGCGCTAGGTGCCGGTGCAGAGTCCTCGTTCAGCGTCTTCAACCTTCAACAGTTAGGTTTGCTATCGATCTTGTGTCAGATAGGTCATATATGGGAAGCACAGTGTGAGGGAATTGTCGGCTGATTGTTTGTGCGTCTGTGGGCGAGCTCGTCGGTGTCCCTGCTTTGGCCTGTTGGTTGGCTCTAATAGCAGCTGGTAGTTATCAGTCAGTGTTGCTGATATGCAGGGGCTTGCCGACGTTTGTCGCTTCCTTGAGGGTATGAAGGTGGTATTCATGGTGAAGATCCACGGTGAGTGTGTAGCGTGGAGCGTTGATAATCATTCGTAGCACCCTGTTCTGTATGATCTGCAGGCGGCGCAGTCGTGTAGGAGCTGCATATCCCCAGACTGGAGCTGCGTACGTCATCAGAGGTGTAGTCAGTGTCATGTATGTGGACCTCGACACCCTCCTATTCAGTGTTCCCTCCCCGTTGAGCATTGGGTTGAGCTACCAGCAGCCCCTTGGCTTATATAGGCGGTCTGCTGCTCAACAATTGCAAGTCTATTAGCCAGCCCACATTTCCGCACCTATAGTTCAGCCATGTCACCTATGGCGCGCGGTAACCTACATCTGGTTTGGCGCCAGTTTTAGATACCACCATTTGTTTTGTGTACGGAATACTTTAACCATGGCGGCACGTGTACAGTTTAAAGCTTCCGCCCTTGACTCGAAAGTAAGTGATAATGCCCTTTTGGACGTCAAATATATCGCTCTATTACCGCGTTACAACAACAACTGCAATGTTTGCCGCGTCCCCCCCACCCGACACTACGGTTTATATACCCTCCGTTGCTAGTGCTGCCAGATGCCACCTGTAAGGTTTTATTGCATGTTGACGTCGAAAACAGTTGGTGGTCTCAGTAATGTGACTGGATCGTGTATAAACAGTTCGGTTTGAATAGCTAGATTAAACTAGAAAATAAACTAACGACGGCTGTACATACCGTCAGCTACCTTTAGAGTTGGAAAATGAAACTCTAAGCACTGTGTCGTTACTTAAACCATGACCTAGCACACATCATAAATAAATCAGAAAGGATGTCACAATTTAGTTGATGGAGCATAATACGTATGTAGATTAAGGCTAACATGTAAATTACATTTCACTGAAATTTTGCTCTTTGTTTCAGGAGCCGACAACCCTCTTCCTAGTAAGTATTCACATTTAATACAAATTTTTATAATTTTACTCCAGTTTGTTACACAGGTATTCTCTTTAATGTAAAACTTTTCTTCTCTCAAGGGCGTTCAAATGAGAGAGACATGCCTCTCTATTTGTATGATGATAGAATTTAATATTACGCTCTTTTCCTCTTGCTTTCGTAATTTTCAATATCAAAACATTTCTACATCGTATTAAAGAGCTGAAGGAGCTATGGAAACAAAATGACATTTGTGTGTCGGTAGTTTGTTGATTTAAATACCGCTATTAATTTAGGTTAACGATGTACATGATCTTATTTCGCATAGGAATGCGCGTTATTAGCTTGGTGCATCGCACATCTTGTGGTGGACGAAAGCTACTAAATATTCAAAGCATTTATTGTCATTTCCTTCACACATCAACTTAAAATGCAATTATAAACTTTCTAGTTAACTGAAAGTCTGTTATAAAGACCGAATCGAGACATTTCTCGCTAAAAGAAATCTACTAGTATCAAACTCAGGACTTAGTTAGAAGATTTCTAAGAACGTTTACCTGTGGCACAGGAGTGCGTTAAGTAAATCATAGACTGTCGGAAACTGAACAATAAGAGAACTGAAATATTTGGTTAATGATGAAAGAGAAGCAGCGTGAAGATTATGGCTTTTTAAGCAATGAGTGTGTTATCAGCAGGGTAGGGGCGGAATGAAATCATTGGGTTGGGCTGATTTGATGGAAGAGACCAAACAGCGAGGTCATCGGTCTCATTGGGTTAGGCAAGGATGGGGAAGGTAGTCGGCCGTGCCCTTTCAAAGGAACCATCCCGGCATTTGCCTGAAGTGATTTAGGGAAATCATGGAAAACCTAAATCAGGATGGCCGGACGTGGGACTGAACAGACGTCTTCCCGAATGCGAGCCCAGTGTGCTAACCGCCACCCGGCGAACGGTCTATCCTACGGGGAGCCCTAGTCATACGACATTTACATTTTACCACTGCGCCACCTGGCTCGGTCAACCTTTTGGAAAACAGTGAGTAAGAGAACGGACGGGATGCAAGGTATACGTTAAGATATCAATGAATGACTTTCACGCGACTAGAGGGGCCCGTAGAGGGCAAAAAATGTACCGGCAGGAAGAGATTTTTATATATACGACACATAACCGAGGAATTTCTAAGTGCTACTCCGAACGGAAGAGTTTCGCACAGGAAATCATCGACCTGTACATCAAATAAGGCAGAAGATCTGTGAACCAAAAAGTAGTCCGGTCTTAGTAAAGATTATTCAAAGTCTTAACATGAAAATACGTTTTCTGAAACCATTTTCACTTCCACCATAATTCAGCTATGAAATTTCGCATTATGATCTGTACTAGCCATAGTATATCTCACTTGCAAACCGAAGTGGGTGATGATTTGTTACAGTGAAAGTATATAGTAGGTGATTTCAAGATAAAAAAACAATTGATGACGCTATCCTGTCGACCGTACGTAGGCATGAGTTGAATCCGCGGGTCTGCGAGAAATAGACTGTGCTATTACTTTTGCTCGAAAGTACAGTCTCAAAGGCACATACCAAGGAACAGGGTAGATATACCAGGAAAAAATGTTGCAGTTCTATATTGTCGTGTCAGTGTTGGGAAAGAACTAGAGCTCCAAGCGCCAGTAGAATGCACTGAAGGCCAGAACGCTGGCGACGGCGTGTTTTCTGCTATTAGAAGTAGTTTATCTTAAAGCGATTGAAATAGATAGTATAAGTTCTCATTGTACTTGACAACTTGAATAATGTATTAATTGGCACCTTTATCGAGCCTACCCCCCTCCCCCTGAACAGTTCAAAGAAAACTCGTTTTATCACATCACCCATACAATTGTAGTAGGTGATTTCAGTATGTCCTCAATATGTTGGCGAAAAGTGATGCTCAAAGCCGGTGGTGGGAATAAAACATCATCATAAATTTTACTAAATGCTTTGTACAACAATTGTTTTGAACGGTTAGTTCGGGAGCCCAATCGAATAGCAAATGTTTGTGGAAAAATTCTTGATCACTTAGCAAAAAATATTCCAGGGAACTCTGGAACACCGTGATAGATACAGGGGTTGGTGACAACAAGGTCGCTGTAGCGACACTGACGACCACCATATCCAAATCCAGTAAAAATTAAAGTAAAATATGTCTATTTAGAAAAAGCAGAAATGATTCAATGGGCGTCTTCCCCAGAGGCGGTCTCCACTCGATCCCAACTAACTAAACTGACTGTAAAAAGTCGCAACACAGGAAAGTAATTAATGCAGGCTAATGAAATTTCGGGAATACAACGGCCTACCTAACATTTAAGTGACTCATGTGTAGGTTAATGTAAGCGCGAGATGTACCATTGAAAGTGTGAAACGTTGGTACATTAATTACCGGTGTAGCCGCCAGAATACAGACTCGTTTGAGGTTTGCTGTACAGGTTCCGGATGTCAGTTTGTGTGATGGAGTTCCATGCCTGTTACTCTTGATCGGCCAATAAAGGGATCGTTAATGCTGGTTGTAAATGACACTGGGGGTGTTGCCCTGTGATGTCCAATATGTGCTCCACTCGAGACACATCTAGTGATCGAGCAGGCCAAGGCAGTATTTTGTCGCTGTTGCGCATGCTGGGTTGTAAGAGTGGTATGTGGGCGATCATAAGCCTCTTGGAAAACACCTCCTGGAATGCTGTTGGTGAATGGCAGTAGAAAATATCCAATCAGCAGACTCACGCACAAATTTGCAGTCAGGATACTTGAGATAACCAGGAGAGTTCTCCTGCTCTCATATACAATTGCACCCGAGAGCGTAAATTCAGTTGTGGGTCCTGTGTGATTTGCACACAGACTGTTTGGTTGCAGAACCTCAGCTGGCTTCCTTCTTACACACAGCCATCACTGGCACCGACGCAGAACCAACTTTCATACGAAAACACAACAGACCTTCACCCTGCCTGTGACGAACTCTCGCTTGACGCCACTGAAGCCGCAAATTGCAATGATTTGTGGTCAGCTAAAGGCACGTCACAGATATTCTGGCTCGGAGCCGTCCTGGAAGTACCAAATTCGTAAGACGTCGTAGTGTCACAATGGTGCCAATGCTACTCGAACTGCTGCTGCAGATGTAGTACCATGCGCCAGAGCCATAAGCCAAACATGATGATCTCATCTCGGTAGCGCCACATGGCCGTTCGGAGCTAGGACTTCTTGCGACCGTACATTCTAGTCACCACCGATGTCACCAATCATGTACAGTAGCTACGTCCCTCCCAAGTCTTTCTGCAGTATCACGGAAAGAATATCCAACGCTTTATAGCCCTATTACACGGCCATGTGCAAACTGAGTGCCTTGCTGATAATGGCGTCTTTGTCAGCCTGGAGACATTCTTGACTAACATCTACTAAGTCCAAAATGAAGGGCAACTATCGCTGACGACCCTTACAACGCGTATTTAAAACGAACTTGAGTGCATCCTGATAGTGGCGCAAGTAGTGCCACTCTTATGCGACTGACGTGAAACCACTAAAAGACATCATCTTTCAGATTTAGAAACACACATATCCATTTTCGTCTATGCGACACGACTCCTTCTTGGTGGTGCGACTTTCTTTCCGTCACAATGTGTAAGTACAGGTTGGATGTGGTTAAATTGAAAGAAATAGTATCGCGGCAATTGAGAGATTATTAAAAGATTATGCTGAACCTCTATGGTACCCAATACAAAGCATAACACCGTACCAGAAACAACGATAAAGGCATGCCAAATTTAAAAGAAGAAAAAATTCCAAGATTAGCTTTGTTTTAATAAAGCTCGAAACAGGGCACGAACATCCATGCGAGTTGGTTTTAACAACTTCCCCAACCAAACTCTGTCATTAAATAGTGAAGAAAGTCCAAACACATTCTAGCCATATGTAAAGTACACCTGCGGCACGACGCAATTAATACCTTCGACGTTCGATACCAATGGTAATATTCCCGATAACAGCGCCAATGAAGCGTAATCATTAAACACAATTTTTCAAACTCCTTCCCCAAAGAAAACGAAGTAAAATGGTAAAATGTTCTTACATTCGGATCAAGAACAGCTGCCAACAAGAGTAAGTAGACATTCTCGGTATAGCGAAGCAGCTTAAATCACGTAGTAAAGGCTAATCTTCCGGCAATCAGAGTATGCTAATTCGATACTACCATACTTAAAATCACATGCAGCCGCTCACACCACGTAAGATCCATATTAAAAGACTGGAAATTTGTAAACGTGCACCAATACTCACGAGCGTAAATAGGAGTAAAATGGTTCAAATGGCTCTGAGCACTATGGGGCTTAACATCTGAGGTCATCTGTCCCCTAGACCTTAGCACTACTTACACCTAACTAACCTAAGGACAACACACACATCCATGCCCGAGACAGGACTCGAACGTGCGACCGTAGCGGTCGTGCGGCTCCAGTCCGAAGCGCCTAGAACCGCTCGGCCACACCGACCAGCGACATAGGAGTAACCTGACGAATTACAAACCCATATTACTGAGGTCGATGTACAACAAGGTTTTGTAACATATTCTACGTTCGAGTATTATGAATTACGTCGAGAGTAACTGTC
Organism: Schistocerca gregaria; assembly: GCF_023897955.1. Classification (NCBI taxonomy): domain Eukaryota; kingdom Metazoa; phylum Arthropoda; class Insecta; order Orthoptera; family Acrididae; genus Schistocerca; species Schistocerca gregaria. The sequence goes on from NC_064923.1 coordinate 624,417,282, forward strand.
TACTGACACACAGCACGAATTCAAATTATTTCGTTTTTGTGAAACACAAATAGCTGTTTGTACGCACGAAATAGTGAATGCCATTGACAGATGATCTCAAACTGATTCCATATTTCTAGATTTCCCGAAGACTGTTGGCATCAATCCTCACAATAGACTTAAAAACAAACTGCGCGCCTATGGAGTATCGTCACAGTTGTGCGACTAAATTCGTTATACCGGGTCGAAAAGGTCACAGATCATATTAACTGTTCGATAATCACCGAGTGAAACAACGTTCCCCACGGAAGTGTTATAGTCCGTTTCTATATAAGGTATTTAGGAGACTAACTAGGCAACTCTCTCAGAACGTTTGCTGACGATTCAGTCTTTTACCGTCTAGTAAACTCATCAGAAGATCAAACCCAATTGCAAAATGAGTTAGACACGTTATATGTCTGTCGCGAAAAGTGACATTTGCCTATGAATGAGGAAATGTGTGAGTTCATCCACATGAGTATCAAAACAAATCCATTAAATTTTGATGGCGCTGTAAACCACAAAGATATGAAGGCTGTCAATTCAGTTAAATACTTAGAATTTACAAGTACGAACAGCATAAAGAGAAACTAGCACAAAAATAATGTCGTGGGGAAGGCAAACCAAAGAAAGCGTTTTATAGACAGAACACACAGAATATGCAACAGGTCTTCTAAAGAGCCGGTATGCACCATGCTTGTCCGTCCTCTGTTAGATTACTGCTGTCCACTATGGGATCCTTTCCAGACAGGACACACAGAGGACATCGAATCCAAAGAAGGACAGCTTGTTTTGTATTATCGTTAAATAGGGGACAGGCCCTCAATGATGTGATAAACTAGTTGCAAACATAAAGGCAAACGCTTTCTGGTTGCAGAGAGACATTTTCACGAAATTTCAGTCACCAACTTTTTACTTTGACTGCGATAATAGTTCATTGTCACCACAAAATACAGAGAAATGATCATCGTCATAAAATAAGGAAACGAGAGCTCGAACGGAAAGATTTAAGCGTTCATTTTTCCAACGCGCTGTTAGAAAGCAGAACGTTTGAGAAGCAGGCTGAAAGTGGCTAGAATAAACTTCTGAACGGTGATTGCAGGTAGCCTTGGAGATATAGACTTGTTTATGGAGATGTTGTTCTATATATATATATTGAACCAATGTTTCACTCGGTTCCAATTGATGAAACTATGTTAAAAGAGCGGATTTGTTACAAAATGGTTCAAATGGCTCTCAGCACTATGTGGTCATCAGCCATCTGGAACTTAGAACTAGTTAAAACTAACTAACCAAAGGACACCACACACATCCATGCCCGAGGGAGGATTCGAACCTACGACCATAGGGGTCGCGCGGGGGAATGCGTTACACGGTAATGTAACATCTCTGGTATCATAAGTCTATGAACTAATAAAGAATACGTTAACTACCCATACGGTATTTGGTGTTTGTTACCCATAGGGAAAAGCAACAAAAGAATTTCAAAAAATGTTTAATCGTGTTTTCAAGCAGCTTGTACAATTTATTGCATTAAAGATTAGATATTCATACAGACGGTGTAAACTTTTACCCTGTGAAAATCAGCCAAAGACAATGCGAGACGATTTGTTTAATAAATTGCGTCAACGTAGTTTATACCTTTTACGTAGTCAGCTCGGAAACATGAGGGCAACATCCAGCCGCACCAGTGAATTTCTATGTATGGGCCACATAATAGTTAATGGCGTTAATTGCGCTTTCTGGTCACAGCAGAAACAAAATCTGTAACTGGAACCTGACTCAAACTGTTCTGATGTGATTTGAGCAGTGCTTCTCTGAGGTTGGTTTGAACTATTGTATAACAGAGGATCATTACAGGGACTAACGCGGAACCGTTGGTATTTTCACAGAGTACGACACACACAATCTAATTTCTAGAAGTAGCATATTCCCTCGGTTGTATGGAAGGAAGGAAGGAAGGAAGGAGGGAAGGGAAGATAAGATCAGAGTTTAACGCCCTGTCGACAGTGCCGTTATCACCAACGGAGCAGTAGCTAGTATTACGAAAAGATGCTGAAGGAAATACGTCCTGTCAACTGATCACTACATTTTGACAACTTGCGCCAGAAATACATTTCTTCCCTAATTCTGTTCACTATGCAGTCAACTGACCACTACTTTTAGTCAAGCTGTACGACAAATACATTTTTCTCTAATTCTGTTTACTGTCTAAGCATTAGTTATTCGATCTACCCAAATACCTCCGGTATTCTTCTCTAGTACCACATTTGAAAACTTCTGTTCCCTTCTAGACATGTTTCTCTTGCTAATAAAGCTACGATCTAGGCAAGTAATTTCAGTAAAGACTATGTAGCCCTTAAAGTGATATTAGAAATTAATAATTATCTCTTTTCGGGAATTCCTTTTCTTGTCATTGACAGTCAGAGTTTTATATCTTGTCTACTTCGGCCATCATCAGTTATTTTGCTTCTTGGATTTCTAACTCATCTACCACTTTAAGTGTCTTATTTCCTAATATAATCCTTTCAGATTAGCCTCAGTTAATTCTGCTACATTACATTGCTGTTGTTTTCCTTGTTTTGATATTCACATTATTACCTCTTTTCATGGCTCCCTCCATTCACTTCACCTACACTTCGAAACCCGTTGCCGTATCTGACAAAATTACATTGCCTTAGGCGAAAGTTAAAGATTTTTATTTCACTCTCTGAACTTTAAGTGTCTTTCCAAACTTCTCCTCTGTTTCTATTACTGTACGTTCAACACACAGATTGAATAATAGTCTAGATGTTGTAGGCTACAACAGTGTCTCACTGTCCATTCGATTACCGCTCCCCTTTCATGTCCAACAACTTTTGTCAATGACGTCCAATTATATCCTTTTTTGGGAAGTTATTGAAAAATTTTATATCCCTGTATTTTATCCCTTCTGCTTCTATAGTTTCAAAAGGTACAATGGGGCCAACATTGACAAGAATTTTCTGCAAATCAACACATGCTATAAACGTTGATATGTCACGAAGGGAGGGGAAAATGCTACATTGCTGCTAAACCATTACAAATTTGGCCACTTCAAATGTTATTCTAAGAATGATATAATTTATACGCTATGCGTTAGTTAATTCCCGTTAGTAGATCTCCATTGGTATGTTGCATACCAAATTCAGTACATAATGTCAATCTCAATGGAGAGAAATCTTCCGAAGCAAGAGTGATTTCAGGTGTGCCGCAGGGGAGTGTCGTAGGACCGTTGCTATTCACAACAAACATAAATGACCTTGTGGATAACATCGGAAGTTCATTGAGACTTTTTGCGGACGATGCTGTGGTATATCGAGAGATTGTAACAATGAAAAATTGTACTGCAATGCAGGGGGATCTGAAGCGAATTGACGCATGGTACAGGAAATGGCAATTGAATCCCAATGCAGACAAGTGTAATGTGCTGCGAATACATAGAAAGAAAGATCCCTTATCAATTAGCTACAATATAGCAGGTCACCAACTGGAAGCAGTTAATTGCATAAATTATCTGGGAGTACGCATTAGGAACGATTTAAAATGGAATGATCATATAAAGTTGATCGTCGGTAAAGCAGATGCCTGACTGAGATTCATTGGAAGAATCCTAAGGAAATGCAATCGGAAAACAAAGAAAGTAGGATACAGTACGCTAGTTCGCCCACTGCTTGACTACTGCTCAGCAGTGCGGGATCCGTACCAGATAGGTTTGATAGAAGACATAGAGAAGATCCAACGGAGAGCAGCGCGCTTCGTTACAGCATCATTCAGTAATCGCTAAGGCGTTACGGAGGTGATAGATAAACTCCAGTTGAAGACTCTGCAGGAGAGACGATCAGTAGCTCAGTACGTGCTTTTGTTGAAGTTGAAGTTGAGAACATACCTTCACCGAGGAGTCAAGCAGTATATTGCTCCCTCCTACGTATATCTCGCGAGGAGACCGTGAGGATAAAATCAGAGAGATTAGAGCTCACACAGAGACATACCGAGAATCCTTCTTTCCACGAACAATACGAGACTGGAATAGAAGCGAGAACCGATAAAGGTACTCAAGGTACCCTCCGCCACACACCGTCAGGTGGCTTGTGGAGTGTGGATGTAGATGTAAATGTACTGTTCTATACCCTACTGTGATAAATTTTTCAAGGGTTGGTATTATAGATTAAACTACCTAAACGTTATAGAGTGTTTAAAAATAATAATGTTCCTAAATGAGCGAGCAGTGTACACAGACTTGGCATCCGTAGCACAGTGTAGCGCGCGTGGCCTGAGCGCCGGTGCCCTGTGTTGACAGTGTTGGACAACGGCGCGTGGAGGCGGCGCGCGCCGCCCCTCTGGTCGCTGCTGATTGCCTCCTCCTCCGCCCTCGCAGCCGCCGGGGCCAGCCTCTCCAGCTCCGCCGCCCGCTGCTGAGGACTCAGGTACGCACCATACGCTCTCTTGCTGCATTCGCTGGGCCCTGTATACTTAAGATCGAAGTCAGTATGTAGTTCGTAGTGATGTCTGGCACTTAAATAAACATGAAACCATTTAACTGGTTGAATGAGTGCTAAGTAGCGATTCTAATGGTATTTCAAAGTTCATCGATAAACTATTAGTCTCCTCTCAAACAGAGTGGGTGCGTTGGAACACTGCAGACAGTGTGGAACTCGTGCTGGGGATCTACCACTGCTGACGTTAATCGTGGCAATGAAGTGGTGTGGGTGTGTCAGTCTGTTAGACAAAATAAGGGCAATGAGATAGGTAGACGTTGAGATTTGACAAATTGGCAGAATCGAGCTGCTGTGTTAGAACTGATAGTGACCAAACCTTGAACAGTGGTAGTGAAAAGATCCCAAGAGACAACAGCCGTATAGGAGTGGCACGTCTTCTCCAAGACATTCAGTTTCAAACCCGACTGCTACTGCTGCTGCCAGTGAATGTAGGCTCATCACAGATTGTTTCCGAATATTGCAAAGAAAATTGCTTGAAACTGAGATTTGGAATCGGGTACATTGCAAAGGACTATTGTTCACAGAGGCAGAAAAAGCTGCTCGTCTTTAGTGAGTAATTTTTTCAGTCATCAGTTTTCTTTTTCGTGCCAACCCCTTCATTACAGAGTTACTCTTGCATGCTAAGTCCTCATTATTTATTAGATTTATTCTAATCACTGTCATCTTCTATAATTCTTACTCCCCAGAGCCCCATTATCTTCGAAGCTGTTTGATGTTGCCATAACACGTGTCCTGTCACTCTGCGACCTCTTATTTTTAGTTTCATCTGCATGTTTCTTTCTTCCTCGAGTATACGGAGAAGAGCATCGTTCCTCGTTCCACGTAATATTTCACATCCATCCATAACATATAGCACTGCAACTGATACAATTTAATTCTATTTATTTTCGGTTTCCCTACAGTCCATGATTTACTAACGTACAATTATGTGCTCCAAAAGTACATTTTCAAATGTTTCTTCCTCAAATTGTGGTTTATATTTGATACTAAAAGGCTTTTTTCATCACGAATGTTCTCTTTACTTGTCCTAGTCTGCTATTTATGTCCTCCTTGCCTCGTCCGTCATGCGTTTGGTGCATCCAATTCTTTGACTTTATCTAATTGTTGGTCACCAGTTTTGATGCTAAGTTTCTCGTTATATCTCATTTCTGCCACTCTTCATTGCTTTCGTGTATTTACTCTAAAGCCATTTACTGTACTCATTAGCCAGTTCATAAAGTTTACGAGGTCCCATAATTTCTCCAAATTTTCACATAATATACAATAATGGAATTAGGGAATCTTGTCATTGATATCTTTTCACTCTTAATTTCCATCCAACTCCCTTAAGTCTTTTGTTTCCACCATTGCTTCTTCTGTGTATGGATTGAACAGTAGGGTCGAGGTACTAGCTCCTCTGAGGACAACCTTTTTAACCGGAGAATATTTTTCTTACTCTTCTGCTGTTATACTTCCATCCTGGTACTTATACATATTATGTTTATTCGTCTTCTCCAATAGCTTATTCCTATTTCTCACAGAATTTCTGACATTTTGCTTCATATTACAATGTCGAATGTTTTTTCCTTGTCGAAATATCCCATGAAGGTGTCTCGGTTTTTCTTACGTCTTGCTGCCATTATCAAGCTCAAAGTCAGCCTTCACATTTCCTAAAGCGATATAGGCCGTACAGTACTGGAATAGCAAAGTAGCTGACTTGAGGGATGTGTTGTGGTCTGACCAGTTGCGATTTTGCCTGTTTGCAAATAACGTGAGGTCTAGAATTCCCAGTGAACTAAAGAAGCCTTTAAACATCCGTGGGTGTGAGGCGCTTCTTTGATGCTTTGGGGGCGTTTCTCGACCAAGAGTTGTAACCTTCATTCACGTCACCGTAAACATGAACCAGAGAGTTCAGTTTCACATCCAGGTGTTGTTCTTCCTTTCAATTCTTAATAATCGGTATTCCGAAACATTAGAAAGACGAAAACAGCGATGTTCACAGGGCTGTGTGCGTACGTTCTTTGTTTGACACCGCATCGCACGTCGACTGGACCACTGTACCACGCGACCTTAGTTCTATAGAAGTCATGTGGCGTTACTTGGAACAGATAGTAATATCCTGCATTTTGGTATCTTTAAGAGGAAGATACAAACGGCAAGTAAAACAAGCGGAAAGACTTATACGTTCACCAAATGAGTCAGAGAACCAGTAGTGTCATATGTCAATGATGAACTGGAGCTTTCAGCTTAGGACAGGAGCATGCAGAGAAACTATAGGTTACATTTAAGTGAATAGTTGACCAAGCACTGCACAGACACACATCTAGAAGAAGATGAGAGAGAGCATCAATAGCATAATAACAGAGATTATAGCGTGACGGTGATTTTAAAAAAAAATGGCGCTAAATGCAGTAGATAGAGAAATGCGAAACGGAACGCCCATGGGTAACTTTGTTCTGAAATGTTCCTTAAAGAATGAGAACCTAAGAGAATTGCCCAATTTCATTCTAGTAACACTGGAAAGGTGAGTGAATAGTTTTTAGTGTCAGTGACGTTTAGAAACAGCTGAAATCGTTAAAATGGACAAAACGCCAGATCCCGATGAAATCCCTATAAGATTGGATACTCAGTTTGCTGCTGAATTAGCTCTTCTGTTAACTATATCGTAGATCCAGCGAACACAATACCGTGCCCCGTAGCTGGAACAAACCACAGGTCACACGTGCCTACAAGAAGGGTTGAAGGAGTGATTCACATTACTACCGTCCACTATCCTTGACATCCATTAGTTGTAGAATCCTAGAGCGTATTCTGAACTCAGACGTAATAAGGTATCTCGAACAGAATTACTTCGTCCATCCTAACCAGCACAGATTTCGAAAACATAGATCATGTTAAACCCAACTCGCACTTCAATCACGTAAAATGCTGAAAGCAATGGATCAAGGAAATCAAGCAGATATAGTATTTCTCTGTATCCGAAAAGCATTTGACTCACTATTACAGCAATGCTTATTATCAAAAGTACATCGTGTGTGGTATCAGACGAGATTTGTGACTGGACTAAGGATTTTTTGATAGGGAGGACACAGCATGTTATCTTGGATGGACAGTCATCGGCAGGTGCAGAAAAGACTTCGGCAGTTCCCCAGGAAGTGTGTTGGGACCCTTCCTGTTCATGTTGTTGGATACAGTATTAATAGGAAACAAGTCTTTTTGCAGGTTATTATGTTATCTACAATGAGGTACAGTCTGAAGAAAACAGTACAAATATTCAATACGTCCTTGATAACATTGCAAAGTCGTGGAAAGACTGGCAAATTGCTGTGACGGGTTAGATATTTAAAGTTATGCTTTTGACAAAACAAAAATCACGCTGTCATACGACTGTAATATCAGTGAGTCACAGCTGGAATCTGTAATGTTACACAAATACGTGGGTGTAACACTTAGTAGGGATTTGAAATAGAATGGTTACATAGGCTCAGTCATGGATAAAGCAGGTACTAGACTTCGGTTTACTGATAGAAGTCTAGGGAAATGCAATCAGTCTACAAGCGAGATCGCTTACGAATCACTCGTGCAACCCATCCCAGAATGTTGCTCAAATATCAGAGACCCGTATCAAATAAGACTGACAGGGGATATTGAAGATATACAGAGAAGGGCAGCATAAATGGTCAGAGGTTTATTTGGTTCACGGTGACTCACGATGATGCAAGAACAGAACTGTCAGAATCTTGAAGATAGACGGAAACCGTCCCGAGAAAGTCCACTAATAAAATATCAAGAACCGACTTTAAATGACGAATGAAATATACTGAAACCTCCTACGTATCGCTCTTATAGGGATCGTGAAAACAAATGTATAAATTACAGCATGCACATAAGCATTTAAACAGTCATTCTTCCCGCGCTCCATGTGTGACTGATAGAGTTGTTTGAAGTATTCCTGAGCGATATAGCGCCTAATTCGGGACTTACCCATAATGATCCAAGCATTCTCAGTTAGGGATAGATCCGGAGACCTTGATGGCCAAGGCAGGGTTTGGCAAGCAAGGAGACAAGCAACAGAAACTCTCGCCCTGTGCTTTGGTTGGTATCCATAAATGGTAACAAAATGGGGCTTCGAAAATCGTCCACGCACCATGCTGTGCTGTAACGTCAAACTCTATAATGTCTGAAAGAAATGCTACCGCTGCGGTTGGAGCAGAACAGTTTGTATGCTGGTCTGATTTCACTCGGACTTCTTCGCAGACACAAATGTGCAAATGGTGGAATTAAGGTGCAAAAAAGATTTTTCATTTTTCTTACGTTCGCTTCTTTCCCCGTAATTCTTTACAGAACTCTTTCAAGTCTGAATTTTAAAAATCAATTTATTTGAAATAAATTTGTACATTAGAAAGAAAAATGTCTCTCGGTGCTAAAAATCCAAGCGTGAAACATCGACTTGTCAACTCTCCAGTCATTTCGACGTTGGGAAATCTTGAATCTTGAGACACTGTTCAGACTGTCGCCTCTGCCCACCTCAGGTAATAGAAGTTTAATATGCTCCGGTAAGTTAACCTTTTTTAATGTAAAAACATGTTATAAGGTGCAACAGTGTCATGTACCTAAGAACAACTATTCGACTAAAATGTAAATTTGTTCCTATTGAAAAGGTTTAGTTTTGAAATTTTGAAACAGCTCTTTTCTGGAAGAGTCGGATAACGTATTACTTTCTCCCACATGCAACCTGCGTAATGCCCTCGAAGAGAACATTCGAGAAATTAGAGCCTTTACTGAGGCTTATCCACTATCATTCTTCCCATGCACCATTCGCGAATGAAACAGGTCGGGGTATCATTTAGTGGTACCAGAAGTATCCTCCAATGGGTCGCTCGAGGAGTATGACGTAGATGCAGCTGTAGAAAATCTTTTCAATATTGTATTTCATCGCGTATCTGTTACATTATGCCAACAGCCCTGCCGTAGTAGTAACTACGGTTCCCGCTAGATCACCTAAGCTTAGCAGTGACGGGATTTGCTAGCACTTGGACCGTCCGGGTCTGCCGAGTCCAGCTGGGAAGCGTTCCAACTGAAGAGCTGCTTCACTAAGGAATAGTGGCACCGGCCAAGAAAGCTGACAACGGCTGGGAGAGCGGTGTGCTGACCACATGCCCCTCTGTATCAGCACCCGGTGGCGCCTAAGATCTGAGGATGACCAGCAGCCGGGCGGTTCTGTTAGACCTTCATGACCTGTTCGGACAGTGTGTTTGTTACCTGTTACGTTACTCTGACACACACCAATAAGTCGAGGTAAGCACAAGTAATATCAGATGCCAGTGTCAAGTTAAATACATTTTGAAACTGAAGCTGTTCTAAGGAGACACAGTTTTCCATTATCAACACAGGTAAAATTGTTAAGACATTAAAGAACCTCAGTTAATTTACAAAGGTCACAAGCTCTGCAGTAGAAAGTATTCTTCTGCATCAGTGTACAGGAGGATGCTCGAGCGGCTAAGTATTGAGTTACCCTTCAGGTGCTGTAAGACTTCAAAGCTATATAGACTTACTTTCCATAAAATTCTTTAAGACTGGAATTTACAGCATAATCCAAATAAAAACCTCCAACTCCGTCCGAACCGGCCTCGGAAGACCCAACGGTGCCGACCGACCACCGTGTCATTCTCAGTCGATAAACGTCACTGGATGCGGATATAGAGGGGTATGCGGTCAGCACACCACTTCCCCGGCGGTTGTCAGCTTTCGTGACCCAAACGTTCCAAATATCTTTAACATATTATATAAAATTAAAATGTGTAGACATCGAAACATTTGCGAAAGCCGCAAAATACATCTTCGTGTCTAGCAACAACCAGAACTGTAGAAAATGGCGAAAGCTGCTTCTGGTGGATTCTAGTGCCTATTCCTTCACATGATTATAAAATCAGTTACTAGTATAAACTCCTTACCAAAACACGTCCTTTGTTAATAGGTACATTATTCTCTAGATACGACGCTTTCCCATGCTTCCCATTAAAGAAGTGACGTACTAAGCGTTAGGGGATTATGAAAAGTGAATTTACAAAACTTAATTTGTATTGAAAATGACTGAAAATTAACAATATATTAACAGAGACACATAAATTTTATAAATCTTTTGAACATCAAGAAAAAAGAAAAATGGTGATATACGGAAAGAAGAACAGGATATCACATACGTTTACGTATATCGTCATAACACGGCAAACAGAAAATCCGAGGCATTCACAAAGTCCTATCAGATGTAGTTCAGTTGCGCACCACACTATGTGATCAAAAGTATCCGGACACGTGGCTGAAAATGACCTACATGTTCGTGGCGCCCTCCATCGGTAATGCGGGATCTCAGTATGGCGTTTGGCCCAGCCTTAGCCCTGATGGCAGATTCCACTCACGCAGCCATTCGTTCAATCAGGTGCCGGAAGGTTTCTTGGCCAATGGAAGCCCATTCTTCACGGAGTGCTGCACTGAGGAGAGGTATCAATGCCGGTCGGTGAGGCCCAGCACGGAGTCGGCGTTCTGGTCAGAACTCTGTGCAGGTCAGTCCAGTACAGGGATGTTATTTCGTGCAACCACTCCGCCACAGGCTGTGCATTATAAACAGGTGCTCGATCGTGTTGAAAGATGCACTCGCCATCCCCCGAATTGCTCTTCAACTATGGGAAGCAAGAAAGCCTGTGCTGTGATAGTGCCACGCAAAACAAGAAGGGGTTCAAGCCCCTCTATGAAAAACACGACCATACCATAACACCACTGCCTCCGAATTTTACTGTTGGCACTACACATGCTGTCAGATAACGTTCACCTGACATTCGCCATAACCACACCCTGCCATCGGATCGCCATATTGCGTACCGTGATGCGTCACTCCACACAACGTTTTTCCACTGTTCAATGGTCCAATGATTGCTCTCCTTATACCAAGCAAGGCATCGTTTAGCGTTTAGCAGCGTGACATGGCTTATGAGCAGCCACTCGACAGTGAAATCCAAGTTATCTCACTTCCCGCCTGACTGTCATAGTACGAGGGTCACTCCAAAAGAAATGCACACCATTTTTTAACCCATCTTTTATTCAACATGTTTTAAAGTTTTACAGTGTGTAGATACATCCTTTAGGAACAATATTTTCATTTCTCCACATAATTTCCATCGCTCTCAAATGCCTTACGCTGTCTTGGAACCAGCGCCTATATACCCGCACCCTAAGCCAAGTCAGGACTGTAAGGCGGGTGTTTCAGTGTTGTCCATCCGAGTTTTGTGACCGCTTCCATGGTTTTTTGACTGTCATGTGGCCGTCCATTGTTGAGCAACAGCAAAACATCCTGCTTTTGCCGATGTGGTCGAACACGACTCAGTGGAGCTTAAAGTATCTTCAGTGACGCCACATACGCATCAGAATATATGGTGGTTCCACTTGGCATGATGACCACAAGCAAGAGTCCTTTTGAATCGAAACACACAGTAGCCAGAACGTTTCCAGTAGAAGGTGTGGTTTCGAATTTTTTTTTCCTTGGGTGAATTTGCTTGATGCCACTCCATTGACTGCCTCTTCATGCCTGATGAAAAATGATGGTGCCATGTTTCATTACCCGTCACAATTCTTCCACGTAATTCATCTCATACTGTTCCAAAAGTTCGTTGCATACCGTTTTTCTTGTTTTTTTTTGTGATCCACGGTCAACATCCTGGAAACCCGCCTGTCACAAACCTGTTTTAACGCCAAAACTTACAGTATTCTTCGAATACTTCCTTCCCCTATCCCAAAGTAGCGTGAAAAGTCGTTCACTGTGATGCGTCTGTCAGCAGTCACCAATTCGTTAACCGTCTGCACATTGTCTGGAGTGTGTGCAGTACGAGACCTGCCGCTGCGAGGACAGTTTTCAATATTGCCGTTCCCGCTTTCATCACGAAACCTGCTCATCCACCGACTAACTGTACTGCGATCGACAGCAGCATCTCCATACACCTTTTTCAACCTCTAGTAGATGTTTCCCTCTGTCTCGTTTTCACAGCGCAGGAATTCTATGACAGCACGTTGCTTCTGACGAACGTCAAGTGAAGCAGCCATTTTGAAGACATGCTTTGACGGCGCCACTCACGGGAACAAGTTGAACTAAGTCTGAAAACAGGCGGGAAGGATGTATCTACACGCTGTAAAACTTTCACACATGCAGAATGAAAACCATATTTATACAAAAATAGTGTGCATTTCTTTTGGGTAACTCTCGTACTTGCAGTGGATCCTGATTCAGTCTAGAATTCCTGGATAATTATCTGCCTATTACATATTACGACCCTCTTCACCTGCCGGCTGTCTCTGTCCGTCAACAGACGAGGTCGGCCTGTACGCTTTTGTGCTGAACGTGTCCCTCCACGTTTCCACTTCACTATCACATAGGACACAGTGGACCCTGGTAGTTTAGGTGTGTGGAAATCTCGCGTACAGATGTATGACACAAGTGATACCCAATCACGTGACCACATTCGAAGTCCGTGAGTACCGCGGAGCGCCTCATTTTACTCTCTCACGATGTCTAATGACTACTGAGGTCGCTGATGTGGAGTACCTGGCAGTAGGTGGCAGCACAATGCACCTAATATGAAAAACGTATGTTTTTGAAGTGTCCGGATACTTTTGATCACAAAGTGTATATGGCTCAGAAGTAAGGGAAAAGTTACTACCTGCACTCTAGCAGCGCCTTCCCCACATTATAAAGTAAGTAATGGAAAAATCACATACTTTGAGAGTAGATGAACCAACAGCTGCAGCGAAGTGCAGGAAGATCTGCAGCGGAGAGGCAGTTGGTGCAGGGAGTGGCAACTGACCCTTAACATAGACAAATGTAAATGTATTGCGAATACATAGAAAATAGGATCCTTTATTGTATGATTATATGATAGTGGAACAAACACTGGTAGCAGTTACTTCTGTAAAATATCTGGGAGCATGCGTACGGAACGACTTGAAGTGGAATGATAATATAAAATTAATTATTGGTAAGGTGGGTGCCAGGTTGAGATTCATTGGGAGAGTCCTTAGAAAATTTAGTCCGTCAACAAAGGAGGTGGCTTACAAAACACTCGTTCGACCTATACTTGAGTATTGCTCAACAGTGTGGGTCTCCGTACCAGGTCGGGTTGCCAGAGGAGATAGAGAAGTTCCAAAGAATAGCGGCGCGTTTCGTCACAGGGTTATTTGGTAAGCTTGATAGCGTTACGGAAATGTTTAGCAAACTCTGCAAGACAGGCGCCTTGCGTCGCGGTGTAGCTTGCTATCCAGGTTTCGAAAGGGTGCGTTTCTGGATGAGGTATCGAATATATTGCTTCCCCCTACTCATACCTCCTGAGGAGATCACGAATGTAAAAACAGAGATATTCGACCGCGCACGGAGGCGTTCCGGCAGTCGTTCTTCCCGCGAACCATACGCGACTGTAACATAAAAGTAAGGTACTGACAGTTTCACGTAAAGTGCCCTCCTCCACACACCGTTGGGTTGCTTGCGTACTATAAATGTATATATAGATGTAGATGTACTCATGTTGAACTGAAATCAAAATGCCCACGCTGCAGGCAGTCGTTTATTGAAAATATGTGAGAACCTGATGACTGCTTTGTTTTAGTGGTCCAGTCTAAGACCTCTTTGTGTCCGTGTGTTCCACAGGTCGGCACGAGCGCAGCCCGAGATCAACTTGTTGGAGGCGACCGGTGTCGACAGCGGCTCGCAGCCCACGGCGGCGCCAGCGACGGAAGCAGCGGCAGTGACTCTGCTGGACACAGGCGAGCAGTCGACGTCGTCGACGGCGATGCTGCGCGGGCGAGTGCCGGTGGTTCGAACTGTGCCCGCCCCGTGTCGCACGGCTGGCCGGATAGAGCAGCAACACAAAAAGAGACTTCGTCAGAAATATTTTTGCTCTACTTTTTACATGGTTACCGATATGTAGTGTGTATTTTTTACCTACTGCTTTGTAATATATAATTATCTATTGTATAGAACTGCTAAATGTATCGACAGGGTAAAAAACATTAAAACTGATGCCAAAAATGTTGATAAGAATATTTGATTAAATATTTTCAAACTGTTATAAATAAATATTAATGTGTTGAAATGTAACAAAAAATCGATCATTTCATATATGCCTCTTATAATAATGTTGTTAAGTATTGATTATTTAACTAAGGTTACCATACATATGTTTCAATTCAAATTATAATACGTGATATCAGATTTAAAATATAATCCAGAACTGTGTTTTGAAATTGATATGTTTTCTCCTTTTGGCTGACACCAAGTAGTGCCATGACAAACTCTGGCTGAGGATAGATGTTTCAAAATATATCTGAGATCGACAAACCACTTTTATTACATCATCTTTTAAATTAATCAAAACATTCATGAAAAATACCACAGAACAATTGATGGTAACAGTAAGGCCACAGAACAATGAGGAAATACCGCAGTCTACGTGTGTGGTAAACGAGATTCCTAGTCAGTGAACATATACGACTATTGCAGACAGAAGCGCACTATGGGTAGAAGCCACAAACAAATCAAACTTAAATCAGCTGCTCAAAAGAGCCCACACCTGCTGATTCAAAGAGCCGCTACATTTCGGTAAAAACGGGAGCAGGAGCATCTTTACACAAAACTACTTACACCATTTCGAAGATGAACGTATAGATGCCCGAGTTGTTATGTACCCATAATGTCTGAAATTTTTTCTCTACTGGTGGGTGACACTTAGGATAAATCCCACTGCTACATTAAAATTAACAATTCACAAGACCTTAACTGGCGTCTTTGCAACATTAACAGTAGGTATGAAATGCGTGTGCAGTTATCAATTGCCAAGAGCAAAGGTACGTTTTGACCCATGTTTGGCATAAGAAATGTTATTTACAGATGAACACTTACTGTAAATAAAACGTCACGCATAAAATAACTTCTATGCTCCATATCATATTTTTACAGATGTTTACACTGTTTTTATTATCAAAATAAACCATGATATAAGTCTTCTGGGTAAACCAAAGTTTGAATAATTTTAAGAAACGATTGGTGTACTTCTTTCCAAACCAGCTCTTGCACTACTTCCGCAGAACATTCAGTTCTCTGGTAACTTTGTCCATCGAAACACCTCATTTCCTTGTTATCTTCTGCGTAAGTCACAAAACCTCACTAAATTTGAGCACGACATTATTATTGTATGTGTCTAAATGGAAATGAGGTATGAAAAATGTCATTATGTGGCATGTTGTGTTATAAATATTTTATTTGCCTTACTAGTTTCGGACACACTCCATTTGCAACTGCATCTATAGCAACCGATGTGAACACATCGTTGTCAATTCCTTAACAAATCGCGTTCCATGCATATCTTTGAATGATGACCTTTGACGACCTTGGATTGCACGAATCTGCATGAAACACTGTTTTCTATTTTCCTTTTCTTTAATGGATTCAAACGATGTGCCCTCAGCGGTTTCTGTTGATACACTTGAGAATGGGCTGCAAACAAAGTGATTTAATACACAACATCGTGGAATCATGTCATTTTTCTTGCTTCATTTTTATTTCGATGCATCATCTTACACGATTTGATGCATCCATGCACTAAAACGAAATATTCTTGACTAGAAAGTGAGGCTGCATTGATACCAATAACAAAAGAAAAAAATCTACTAGAATCCGAAAATTTTAATTTCTTGATTGCAGCACGTACTGGTTCTAAAATTGGATCTGTTTAATAAAATTACCAAATCTTACCTTCCATGAATGCAATACGTAGCAGATTTAAGGTTTCATTCATTTCATGCAATTATATTCTACTCAAACACGTCAAACCATGTGCCACTCTTTGGGAATTTGAAAGAGCTCTGATTTGTTTTGTGATCCCTGCAGCTGTAAATAACTGCTACTCTGTATACAAGTGGAAACAGCAAATAGTTTTTATGTGTTATAATGAGTTCACTCATTTGGCCACCGCAGTAAGTGCCATTTGAATTCTTAGAAATTTATCATAGATATGAAGTGATATATTGTGTCAGATTTGCGAAGCATTTTTTATACGTTTCCTGAATGAATGATGCTTCGTTAACAGTTACGATTATACTTCTAAAATTCTTCATACAGTGCGAATAGTGGAAGCACTACTTTACATCTTGTTAAAATTATGCATTAAATGTCTGTAAAAGAACTTACTGAAGAACTTGCAGCTCCATAGAATATGTAACAACGTAGAGATGGTAATTCCGATGACAGCACGTACTGTCTGAATTTTTATTGCTGATGGCTATAATTAACGAATTAAGCTACTGAAAGCTAGCGCCAGTACATAATCTACCGTAAAACTGCATTAGTGTCGAACCTGACTAAGTAATCACCATGCAGAATGTCTTACCTGTCATTCCTCAAAAGATAATACAATTGAAGATGAGTCAAATGAAAACAAAAATTTTAATACAATCAATATTCTGCTGAAAAAATCGTATAAACTTGCGACAGAACCTCCCACATGCTCAATGCAAGCTCTCCCGTGTCCTGTCGAAACCCTGAACTACAATAGGAATGATTTATTTTGTCAGCCGAGGAAAAGAGTCGTGCACGACGAGACAAACCGTCTCATCAGCATATACATACCTGGCCCAATGTTTCCATATGCTGCTCGCTCAAATTATTCTTGAGACTGAGAGCTGGTTGAAAGATGAAGTGGAAGGCTCTGAGATATTTAGCGACACGAAGAACGAGTTTCTGAAAGACAGATTAGAGGCTACAAAAGCGGGAGTGTTAATTGAAGTCGACAAAAATATTGTCTCTATTGAGGTCGAATTGGAGTGCGACAGTGTAGTTATCGCCCATCCGATTCCACTGTAACTGTTCGAGAGTCATTCAAAGAAACTCTACGTTCAGTAGCTCGTAAATACCGAGGTCATGCAATACTGTTGGAGGAGATTTTAAACTACCACGTATACACTGGAATGTCTACAGGTTCATTACAGGAGGTAGGACACACATTCGTGCGTAATATTATTGAACACGTTTCTGAAAGCTGTCTTGAACAGCTAGCTCGGCAGTCCATACTCAGTGGAAATATCGTAGACCTTTACTTAAAAACAGACCTATCTTATCGACAATGTCAGTATAGGAACATGGATTAGTGATCATGACGTTATTATAGCAACTAAAGTTACGAACGTTTATCAAGAATACTAGGTAGAGCACATAAACAGTTTATAAAATATCACATAAAGAGTGGACTGAAGGCACTTAGTTCTTGTGAAATGGACATAGAGGGATCGTGAGCAAAGTTAAAACAGATCGTAAATCGTAGTCTGGAGAATTATGCGTCTAGTAAGTGGAAAAAGGTTTGTAAAGATCCAACATGCTTTAATAAGGAAATTCGGAAGTTGCTGAGGAATCACAGGCTGTTAGACTCTCGGTTAAAAGAGAACACACAAATGACAACATTCAAAGGTTAGTAAAGATTCGTGCATCTGTGAATAGATCTATGCACGAAGCATACAACAGCTGCCTGCGTTATACCATAGCAAAAGATCTGGCAGAGAACCGAAGAAAGTTCTTGGCTCTCAAAAGGGTTTTAGCAGGGTGAAGGTAAAGGTCAGCAGAAGAGCTTGAAGTATGAAAGGAGAAGTCAAAAGGTAACACAACTGCAACGTCATACACAGTTAAAAATTTTTAATAGAAAATTTATTTAACAGTTCGTACGTTTAATTTAACATAGCAACCTTAACTAATTGCAAGTATTTATGATAATAAAATGTTAAGAAGGAGAAAAAAAATTCCTCATCTTCAACAATTTCAGATATTATTTAAAATAGTTGTCTCTTAAGGAGGGTGCAAATAATAATTTCTGTAAAAAAAGGTAAACATTATCTTAAAATTTTGTATCATAAAGAGCTTTAACAAATCCAAAGAAAATATTCAGAATAATGGTATTTAAAGTAAGATGTTTTCTTTGCATATCTATCAATTATTAAGGTAATCGACATGTTGAACTACTAGAAACTACCTAAGTTCGTGACAAGACTTAAGGCTAACAAATATTAACGTTAGGAAAAAGACTGATCAAATTAATAACAACAAGAATACCATCATAAATAAGACCGTTAGTTACTTCATTTCAGAAACAATAATTTCTCAAGAAACACAACTGGCTAAAACCGTAAAATCAACATTTAGTAAATGCCTATAATAACTGCAGAGATTACAGCGTGACTGAATGAATTTCATGCTCTCGCACAGAATGTAAGAAAATACTGTTAGGCACACGCTTAAATGTAGTTCAATTGCCTAATGGCAAGAAAATTAAGCGAAGCACTTTAACAAAAAACACAATAACAACTGTTATGTAGAAAAAATGGTTCAAATTGCTCTGAGCACTATGGGACTTAACAACTGAAGTCATCAGTCCCCTAGAATTAGAACTACTTAAATCTAACTAACCTAAGAGCATCACACACATCTATGCCCGAGGCAGGATTCGAACCCGCGTCCGTTGCAGCGGCGCGGTTCAGGACTGAAGCGCCTAGAACCTCTCGGCCACAACGGCTGGCAACTGTTATATATATAACTTGGTTCATAATAATCTAAGGCCAAGGCACCGCCCCGTTCTCCTCTGCCACAGCAATATTACAAATACGCTAACTGCATTGGGCCGTTTCCTTCCTCCATCAACTGATCGTCCAAGCAATTCCTGCCCAACAACATGGAGGGAAAGGCGACCCGAGGAGTATGGCACTAAAACAGACTCAGTTTAAAACATTACTAAGGAATTATAGTTGGCCGATCCGTAAGCTTATCTTGCTTAAAGACATATTTGGCGTATGAGCATTGACACCCGAGAATGGAGCATTTACTGTTGAGAATACTAACAGACTAGCCCATGTAATTTAACTGACCAAGCTACACCACGAAGTCACATGCAAACGCATGCTTGAAGCTACTATACTTGTGGCATCTGGAGAAGAAGAGCAAGTGAAAGATTTGAAGGAATACAAGTCACCATGTCCGGATGGAATCCGAATTCGGTTTTACAAAGAGTGCTCTACGACATTGGTCCCTTACCTAGCTAGCATTTATTGCTAACCTCACGTCCGCACATAGCCCAAGCGATTGGATAAAAGCGCAGGTGACTCCTGTATGGAAAATGGTAGAAGAACGAACCCGCAAAAGTACAGACCAAGAGCCGTAAATTGGGCTTGCTGAATGTGCCAGGAACATATTCTCAGTTCGTAAATAATAAATTAGCTTGAGACTGAGAAGATTATGTCCTCGAATCAACATTGTTTCGGAAAGCCTCGGTCATGCGAAACTTGGCTTGCCCCTTTCTCACATGAACTACTGCCAATTATGGATGAAGGGCAACAAATAGAGTCCATATTTACAGATTTCCAGAAAGGATGTGACGCAGTTCCCCATTGCAGGCTGTTAACGAAGGTACGAGTTTATGGAATAAGTTCACAGGTATGTGAGTGACTCGAAACTTCTTAAGTAATAGAATCCACTAACTTGTCCTCGCCGGCGGGTGTTCATCAGAGACAAGGTAGCATCATGAGTCCCAGGACTGTACTGTCTGATAGGACCGCCGTTGTTCTCTACAAACATAAATGATTTGGCGGACGGTGTGGGCAGCAATCTGCGGCTGTTTTCTGATGGTGCTGCGTTATATGGTAAGATGTCGAAGTTGACATGACTTAGAAAGAGTTTCAAGTTGGCGTGATGAATAGTAGGTAGCTGTAAATTTGGAAAACTTAAGTTAACGCGAAAGAGTAGGAGAAACAAATCTGAGAAGTTCTGATACAGAATTAGTAGTGTACTGTTTGACACATTCACGTCATTTAAATATCTGCGCGTAACATTGCAAAGCGATATGAAATGAAACGTGCTATATGGAGGTTGTGGTAGGGAAAATGAATGGTCGATTTCGGTATATTATGAGAGTTTTAGGAAAGTGTCGTTCATCTGTAGAGGAGACCACATATACGACGCACGTGCGATTTTTCTTTAATACAGTTCGTTTGTTTGCTATCCGTACCAGGTCGGCCTGAAGGAGGACATCGAAGCAGTTCAGAGGGTGGTTGCTAGTTTTGCTACCGGTTGGTTCGAAAAACCCGTAATTCTTACGGAGATGCTTGAGAAACTCAAATGGGAATCCTTTTCCGTGGAGCACTAGTGAGAAAATTTAGAGAATTGTCGTTTGAGCTGACTATCGAATCATTTTACTGCTTCCAACATATATTGCGCGTAACGACCTTGAAGATAAGATTCGATAAATTCGAGCTTCTACGGTGGCATATTATAGACAGTCGTTTTTCCCTCCCTCTATTTACGAGTGGAACAGGGAAGGAAACGAGTAGTTGTGTAGTTGTGATACATGGTACCCTTACCAGGTACCGTACCGTGGCTTGCAGAGTATCCCTGCACATGTAGAAGAACATTTTTTTATATGTCCTTGACCAGTAGTGGTGCCGTGAGGTAACGCGCATCGTCGTCTTTACTATTGTATATGTCTATGTTTCTTTCGACAGAACGTGTAAAGTAACTTTGCATTTGGTGCTGTAGTCGTAATTGTACTTCGCAAGGGTGCTTTTTCTATCTCAAAATAGGCTCATCGTAGCACCATCTCAATTTGATTCAGTAACTTCTCTGTTTCGGTAACAAGGGAAGGCATCAATCATTGATAGTGTTTGGCGCTGGTGAGTCCAGGTATCGTCTTCGGCGAAGATTATTCCTAGAGAGGGTTTCATTCAAAACACGTCTTAGTCATTTTTCAAACAATCAAGCAATCTATTTACAGACATTTCGAAAAATGCACAGTATAATATTGCCTAAAACTCGAAATTTGCCTGTTAAATAGCGACTTTCAAGTTTTATTTATGTTACTACGACTACTATTTTCGCGTTTCACCTATTGGTTAAGCTACGCAAAGATACAAGAACAGTCAAATGAAAACGGAACAGATGGGGATATTGTATTTTAACTGTACATTATTCCAAAAACAACGGCCACCACTATTAATACATTTCTCCAAAAATGGTACAGATGGCTATGAGAACTCCGGAACATAACATCTGAGGTCATCAGTCCCCTGGAACATAGAACTACTTAAACCTAACTAACCTAAGGATACTACACACATCCATGCCCGAGGCAGGATTCGAACCTGCGACCGTAGCGGTATCGCGGTTCCAGGCTGAAGCGCCTAGAACCGCTCGGCCACTCCGGCCGGCGTACATTTCTCCCACTGAAAGACCAGACTGTCCATACTTACGCCGAAAAATGTTGCCTGTGTTAAGATGATCGCACCAAGGCGCGCACCTCCTAGTTTGAAGAAAAGCAACGAGCACCGATATATTTCTTCAGCCCAAAAAATACGGAAATCACGTGGAGAGACATAGACTATTTATGGAGGAAGTGTAAGAGGCTCCCAGCGAAACTCCTGCAGCGTAGTTGAAAGCACAGGCATGATGACCTTTTCTTTGACTGTAAGGTCCCACTTCTCATTGATTTTTTGGAACATGGTGCCACAATTAACGCACACCGGTACGTGGACACCATGCAAATATTGAAGCGTGTAGTGAAGTCCAAACTCCCAGGAATCTTGACGAACGAGATCATTTTGTTGCAACCTAATACCGCCCGCTTGTAGGAAAGGTGTGCTCCATATCCCAGATTGCATGTTCTAATCACTACGTAATGCCGTTTTATTGCATGCGTTTTGCAGCTAGCAAGGTAGGTTTTGACACTGATTCTGGCTGGAGCGACGATGCACACATTGTGTCCCAGTTCCGTTGGGGCTATGGCTGCCAAAAAGAAAAGACATAGATTATGTCCACAAGATCGCTGTTCGTATTCCAAATAGTTTCCTCCTAAAGCCAAACACAGATAAAACAGTTTTAAAAGTGCTTTGAAACAGTCACTATACCCTTTTCTCGAGTTGCATTTAATAGTGCAATATCATTTTCTTGGATGTCTGTAATTTCATTCTAACTTTGTCCCTTCATTATCAGCTCCAATTTGGGGAACAATCCTAAATTGGCTGGGGCCATATCTAGCGAATACAGTGGGTGGTGCAGGACTGTAATGCATTTCCTAGTCAAAGATTCGTGCACAATGTTTGATTTGTGGGCTACGGTGTTGTTATTGAGGAACAACCAGGAACTCGCCTCCCTGTATTCGGGTCGGAGTCAACTACTACTGGCCCACAAACTCTGGAGGAATCATAAAATCTGATGCTCCACTGCCATTTTCCGACGAGGATCGGACACATACCGTTACCTTCACGGCCAGAATGCCTGCTGCCGCAATGTTATCCATTTGACTTTTTACACAACTGTTTCGGTAACTTCAAGGACAGTAAGGCCACAACCGGCCACAAGATAGCACTGCAGTTAGGAATTTCACACGACCATTCCCAACGGAACTGGGGCACACACTGAGCATATACTACAACGTAACTGTGTTTTTCATTGTTTCCTATTTGCGAAGAGAACTAAATTTCCAAGTAATCTTGTGTCTTAGTTTACATATATCTCATTGTACAGGAATCGAAGAAGTGAAGCGAGTAAAAAAGTCGCTGTCAAAAGCCCCATAATTTGTCAGTAAGAATGCCGTCAACGTTTCAAGGCGCTTTTAAAAAGTTTTTTATGACTTTTAGCTGTGCTCAATACGGCAAAATATAATTAAACATAGTTTGGCTCAAAATTCACCTCCACCGGACTTACAATTTCACAGGTACCAAAATTAGGATCAGTAACTATTTGCAACAAAGTAGCCGATAATTAAATTGAATTCAATATCAATACGTTACCACATTTTTTTCTCCAATTATATGACGTTGTCATTCGAGGTAGGTACATTAAATAATATCCATATGCTTCTACACCCAGATCCTCCAATCCAATGTTAAGTTAATTTCGGTGATACTCGCTATTGCATCACAAAATTGGACCGCTTCGTTTTGTATATACGTGTGTAGCTGCTTCAAGGCATCTGCGAGACATGAAACTAGTCAGTCTAATCTTGTCGTTGTAGAATCTACAGGAGCGATATGTTCTTCAGACTTCGTAACTAGCCTTTTACTCGTGCACCAGTGCACCAGTTTCGATTAATTAGAATGTTTATGACGCTCATCATAAGCAATGGTGTAAGCAGTTCTTTTTCCCAGTCGTTCGATATTTTTATTTTATTTGAGGTACAAACGATAAAGTATTCCTCACTCGGAATACTTCCAGATCACGAGTAGGTGTAATTAAACTTTGTTTATTTAAACAAGTAAACCCTGAACACAACCCGTATGTTGTTTCTCATGCATTACAGCAAAAGAAAATAAATGTTCTCCAGATATGTTACTTAGTAATAAGAGTGAGAAGTTCTCGACAAACAATTGTTCATCAAACAAATGAAAATAGATTCTTGAGTGCGTAGATTACGTTCTCTTGGCCAATGAATAGGCTTACTTCAAAACAAAGTACGTATTCGAAGTTCTTTTACACGAGCAGCACGACTTATCCTCGACGCAGGACTCCAAGTTTCGGAGCACAGGTCACGTGAGATCAGCCGTCCGGGTGGAGAAGGCGACGTCCAATCCGAGGCGGTGTCCAAACAGTGATGGCGCGGGCAGAAATACACACGAGGCGGAAGGCTACAATTCTGCTGTTGGGTATCGAAATTGAGTCGGATGCAGCACGAAGTGCATGTCTGGAGCGATTCCTATAGCTCTCTACTGCGCCCTCCGGCTGGCTACCGGGAAGCCGTCTGGTGGCTGGGCCGGATACTGCGGCAACCAGCGAGAGCGCAGGCGTTGAGCTGACGATAACGCGCTAACCATAGATGCGTTGCGGGCTAGCGGCATCGAAGGCGAACTTGAGAGACACGCCACGTGATACATTTACGTATCCAATTAACTCACCCGGAAAAACGGGTACCATCTGGCTCTGACCTACCTGCTCATACGGAGGCACAAAAAATGTTCAAATGTGTGTGAAATCTTCTGGGATTTAACTGTTGAGGTCATCAGTCCCTAAGCTTACACACTACTTAACCTGAATTATCTTAAGGACAAACACACACACCCATGCCGAAGGGAGGATTCGAACCTCCGACGGGACCAGCCGTTCAGTCCATGACTGCAGCCGGATCGGCTAATCCCGCGCGGCTGCCATACATCTATCCAGAGATTTTTTTATTTTGGTGTCGTCATTCTTTTGATTGGTTTGTTGTGGCAAAACACGAATCCCTCTCTTGCGCCAACCTCTACATATCAAAGCAGTAATTGCTCCGTATGGTCTCATTATTGGAATGACGTATTACATTCCTTGTATTTCCCTACCCTTTTTAAAATTTCCTTACAGTGGAATGGAAACATTTCCCTAATGTCTTAGAATATATTCTATCATTACATTATTTTTTGTTCAGTACTTTCCAAATGATCCTCTCCTCGAAAAACTCCTCGTACACTATCTTATAACACTGCCTAACTTCCTAAATTCTTCTGTAGCACCACAACTCAAACTCTTCGATTCTCCTCTCTTCTGGTGTAGACCTTATAGGTAGGTGACCTCTACAGTGGTTGCTGTAAATGAGATGCTAGTGATTAGGATGGTCTTCTGTTCACCATCCTTGGCCTTGTGTAGTTGCTCGGTGGGTGGACATCAGGTAGTTGTCCAAAGTCCCATCATGGGAACACCGTTTACAGATTATCTTTCATTCCACGTTAGAATACAGTCCTGTGGTCACAAGACTGCCGCCGCGTCGGTAGTGCGTTAACGTCCGCTCCAGTCCTATGACGTATTTATTGTGAAAAGCAGAATCCACTAACTTTTGTGTTCGGTTGCCGAGTGCTGTGAGTGAGTGCAGTCCGTGCTGTTGATAATGTAATAATAAAAAACGTATATTCTTCGTGATTGCGTGTGTGTGTAACAGTTGCTACTCTACGACCCGGGTCGTTTGCGTCGCTGTCCTTTGGGAATCGGTTTGGAAAACATCAGCTTTTCTTACATCAGCAGGAGTAGCAGCACCGGTACCAGCTGACACACACCGTCCACTGGGGACATCGGCTTCAGCGGCGAAGGCGGCGTGTGACGTGGTGACTGAAGGAACAGCAGACACGTCAGCACCAACGGCGTACGTATGTGAGCAGGAACAAGGAACGTAGCAAGAGAGCCGCGACACGTCGTTAAACCGACGCGTGACTTCTTTGTGCTCCGAGTTTTCTGTTCTTACGCTATAGCCAAATAGACTAAAAACTGACTATATTTTAGAAAGATAGAAGTTATTTTTGCTCCTAACACCGCAAAATGTGAAAAATTTGGGACACGCGCTTTGTACCTCTCTGATTGCTCTCTCTCCATATCCACGTGAAAGCGTGGGTACTGGACAAAACTGCTTGGTCTATGCTGGCGTCAGCCGTCGCTAGTGCTCGTAGCGAAGGCAGATCGCCAAAAATAATAGTAACCACGGTTATTTCGGAAGGAAAACAGAATGACAGCACGCCGAGCGGCAGAAAAATAGGTGCTATAAAGCCAAGTACCCTAGCTGAAATGGCATCGTCGTCTGCGAAAAAGATCGCCATAATCGGCGATATTCTTATGGAACTTCAAAACGAACTGAGGCGTTAAAGAACCTCAACAGCTTTACCAGCACAACCGAAGAATAAAATTTTGACACTCGTCATCACTCAAGCAAAATTAGAAGGGCAAAATGAGGTGTTAAGAAAAGTAAATGACCCTTACGTAACGAATTAGCTAACGCCAGTCTACCAGATGCGCTGGGACGAATTTACTGTATGGAATCAGAAGTAATCGATCTCAAAACAGAAAGTCAGAGATCAAGAAGAGAAATTAAGTAAATTCCACTGTTATTTGAGGCAGTTGCTGCCACTGGCTCAGCTGCGAAACCGAAGAGCAAATTCGAAGATCGCATACAGCAAGGCAAATCAATCGAACTTTCTCTTCTTTAAATCAGAAAACAATCAAAACACCAAGGCCATACGTGAAACAATGACTAAAACGATCAATCCCAGGCAGGACAAAGAGAAAATAAAAGCAATCAGATCCACAGCAAACACGGTCATCTTAGAAACGGAAACACAAGCAGATAAAAGGGAAATCTTAGAAAAGACAGCCCAATTAAAAGATATTAAGTGTGAAAAATCGAGATAATTCCGACCACGCCTTGCAGTGTATCAGGTCGTAACTACTCTAACGGATCAGGACTTCTTTGTGGAACTTTATGAGATTAACTCAAGCAAACATCTCTAAGGAAGAATTCTACGAGGAAGACAAAATAAAGTACAAAACAGGCACAAAACAAAAAGAAACAGTAAATAACATCCTGGAAATCGAGCGTCGTAAGAGTCTTAGGACAAGCGTGCACACTAAGAGATGAAGGTTTAAACATAGATAAAGTTTATAAGGACTTCGCCAGAGAGAATAGGCTGGTTTATTAGGACTCTAAGTAAACAACACCCGAGTGCTATGCCTTTACTGGATTCCCCCCACTCTGAAGGTCTCACAACTACACGGCAATACGAGCACTTTAGTTGGAGTGGAACTGTGTGTATTTCTATACAGAGGTACAGGCAGATATAATCTTTCTCCAAGAGCTATATTTACGAGTAGTGAGACTTCCAGGCCATCCCAAACATCTAGTAACAATTAAAGGGACCCAAAATACCAAGGATGCAATTGTAATAGCGAAAATAACACAACTTTGTTCTGAATATGTAACCACAGCTGAAATTACGCATGGATGAGATCTTGTATTTTCACATACTTGTATGCACAACATTCACATGACATGCAGCCTTTCGCTGAGCAAATAACAGGTATAACACAATTTTCTAGAGATGAAAGATTACTCGTACCTAGTGACATCAATGCACGATCGACTCTATGACAAGCAGACAGAACAGGCAACAGGAGACAAATCGTAGTTGACACAATAAATGAATGCTGCCTATTTATTTTAAATAAAACTAGACAAAAACCTATATGCTGCAACAATGCAGGAGGATCAAGCAATATTGACATATTACTAGCAAATACGAACTCCACAATATATATCAACAAATGGGAAGTACAAGAAAATGCCACACAGTGACCACAACGCCTTACTCATCCACACAAACACATACACAAATTCATACACACGAATTTCACATTAGCAAAAACAACGACTTTTCTAAACAGGGCTGACTGGCGAAAGTAAAGGGACGTGGAAGTATTTTCCCTCCTTACAATCAGTGGTAGCATAGATTATGAAACACAGTCTGACAGACCTGCTTCGAAAAGCACAACGATTATCTATAGCAAATACCGAGTGTCCACCGAAATAGAAACTCCCCTGGTCCTCTGAGTTATCAGTACTAAGGAAAGACGCAGTAGACAAAAGTAAACATTACCAAACAGCAAAAACTGCGTAAGAGAGGGCGGTAAGATTGAAACTCTACCGTGATCCAAAGTAAAAATATAAAAACAATATATACAAGACCAGACAGGATCATTGGAACAATTATGTCAAAATTTAGGTAGAAAACAATACATGGCGGGAACCAGTTAAACTTCTGGCAGATAAGGTAAAGATGCTAGCTCTACTGTCGGCTCTTAGGCGCACGGACGGCAGTACTACAAGGGGCTGGAGATGTTCAGCACAATACCTACTGAACGAACGACTCTCTGATAACGAAAGGGCGAATGACCAGCAACTTCATACAGACTTAAGATAAGGTAAAGATGCTAGCACTACTGTCGGCTCTTAGGCGCACGGACGGCAGTACTGCAAGGGGCTGGAGATGTTCAGCACAATACCTACTGAACAAACGTCTCTCTGATAACGAAAGGGCGAATGACCAGCAACTTCATACAGACTTAAGAAGACACAGACTTAAGAAGGACACCTGCATAAATGGCCTCGTTACTGTCCCATTTGCCCATTAAGCGGTAGCGTTAGAAATAAAACAGTTGTAGAATAAGAAGACTACCAATCTATACGGCATACACTTAGTAACACTAATAAATACTGTGGCACAGATCACCCCTTTTCTAACAGAGTTAATGAATGAAACACCTTGGGTAACAGATGAAACACTTCATTTTATTGGCAAAAGAAGCAAGTACAAAAACATTCAGGGAAAGACAGGTATACAGGTACATAAATCTATTATAAAGGAAGTGAATAGCAAATGTACAGCAGCCACGGTGAAGTTGCCATTATTAAATGCAAAAGAGGGAGTAGACATGTAGAAAGAGTAAATAACTTCTCTATGAAGGGGAGAGGACTTCCGTGACGCGTCAGAAGAAGAAATTCGAGTCTATAGTGATGACATACGGGATCTAGTATTAGTGTCAGAAATTACAAGCACTCTCGAAAATTTGAGATAAATTAAGGACTGGATAACATTCTATCAGATGGTCTAAAACTAACAGAGAATCTGGCGAACAAATATCTAATAAAGTTGGTATGTAGAATCTATGAGACAGGAACTGGACCATGAGGCCAACTGAATAATTTCGACCAAAACTGTGAAGGTAGCAATGGCAGGTAAGTACAAAAACTATCACAGTCAGCTTAAAAGCTTATGCATCCAAGCGGCTGACAACAATAATATACAGAAGAATAGGAAAGAAAATTGAAGATGTGTTAGGTGATGGTCAGTTTGGCCTTAGGACAGGTAAAGGTACCCATAAGACAGTTCTCATGTTGAACTTGACAATGGAAGCAAGACTGAATTAAAATCAAGACATGTTCATAGGAGTTGTCGACCTAGAATAAGAGTTCGATAGTGTAAAATGGTGCAAGATGTTCGAAATTCTGAGAAAATAGGTGTAAACTGTGCGGATAGGTGGGTAATTTACCTTATGCACATGAAACCGGTGGGGAAATATGAGATTGGAAGACGAAACACGAAGTGCTCGAATTAAAGAAATGTAACAACCTTAACATCGATTTGCTGCAGGTGCCACGAGCATATTGTCAGTTCGAATACAATACATTTTCTTGAGACCCAGAAGCTTACGTCCACGAATCATTACGGTTTCAGAAAGCATCGTGCATGGGGAACTCAGCGGGCCCTTTTCTTGTGTGATCTATTTCAAATTATAGATGAAGGGCCACAGGTAGATTCTGCATTTCTAGGTTTTCGGAAAGCTTTTGATACGGTGCTACAAAGAAGACTGTTAAGAAGGTACGAAAGTGTGAAATAGGTTCCCCGATACTGGAGTGCCTCAAACCGTTCTTAAGAAATTGAACCGAGTGTATTGTTCTCGATGGTGAATGTTCATGACACCATGATGTCACAGAAGTGTCTTAGTGAAGTGTGATAGGACCGCTTTTATTTTATACATTGTATACATTAATGATATGGCGAACAGGGCATGCAGCAACCTGAAGTTCTTTGCTGATGTTGCTGTTGTTTACGGCATGTCTTCGTTGAGCGACAATTTGAGGATACAAGACGACTTAGAGCAAATTTCCAGTTGGTGTATGAGTGGCAGCTAGCTTTAAATGTAGAAAAATCTACGTAGATGCTGCTGAGTGGGAATAACAGACACCTAATGTTAGGATACAGCATTAGTCGTGTCAAGCACGACACTTCCTGTCCCGATTGACACAGTCATGTCTCTTAAATATCTTAGCGTAACATTGCAAAGCGTCATGAAATGGAACGGGCATGTGAGAGTTGTGATGGGGAAGGCGAATGGAGTTCTCGGGGTTAATGGGAGAATTTGGGGTAGTGTGATTCATCTGTACAGGAGACCGCCTATAGGACGCTAGTGCCACCTGTTCTTGAGTACTGGTCGAGTGTTTGGGATCCATAGCAGGTCACATTAAAGCAATACATTGAAGACATTCAGAGGCCGAACAGCTAGATTTGTTATCAGTAGCTTCAAACAATACGCAGATGTCATGGAGACGGTGTGTTAACTCAAATCGAAATCCTTGGAGAGAAAGCAACGTTCTTCCCCAGAAACACTGTTGAGGATATTTAAGAACCAGCATTAGAAGCTAACTGCAGAACGATTCTGCTGCCACCAACATCAATTTCAGGTAAGGACCACGAAGATAGAATGCGATAAATTAGGGCTCATACGGAAGCTTGTAGACAGTCATTTTACACAATGACTATTCGCTAGTAAAACAGGAAAGGAAATTGCTAGTAGTGGTAGGGGGAACCCTGCGCCACACACCGTACGATGGCTTATGGTATATGTATTTAGATGTGTCGTAGATGCAGTCTTTCGATCTTAGATGTTCAGTCTACACATTGAAGAAACAACGATGCAAATGAAAGAAAGTTTACTTGCCACCTCTACGATTGAGAGAGGGGTTGCAGTGGTTAGTACACCGGACTTGCATTCGGGAGGACGACGGTTAAAACCCGTTTCCAGCCATTCTGATTTTCGTTTCCCGTGATTTGCCTAAATCGCTTCAGGCAAATGCCGGCATGTTTCAGCTGAAAGGGCACGGCCGACTTCCTGCCCAATCCTCCCCTAATTCGATTGGACTGATGACCTCACTGTTTGGTCCCCTCAACCAAAAACCAACCAACCCTCTTCTTCGAAACACAGATATTCGTATTCTGAAAATTAATTTTCAAACCGCCTTTTTGTGCACTTCCAAAAGCTTTCTAAGCATTGTTTGCTACAACGATCTGATTAAGTGTACATGCTCTAGTTCCCCACTTCAGACCCCTTACCTATGCACTTTCTACCCCACAGATCCAGAGCCGTCTGCACACAGACACCTCAAAGGGTGTAGGAGACGACAGCATCTTCGTTTCAATCCTTAACTTACTCTGAAAATCTCTCTAGAAATTTCCTTTCTAAACTTTAATGACACATTCTTCTGGCTCGTAGATGTTTATGATACTTCTTACACGAATTTTATGCAGTTCCCTGTTCACAGCATTTCGAACAAAAGATTTAGTATCACAGTGTGGCATAATTTCTCAACGTCTACGAAAATGAAATGCATGTTTAGATTTCTTTCGAATCTGTTCCCCATGATTTGTCTGAGAATACAGATGTTATCCACATATGACCTGCGTCTTCTGAAGCTACTTCGTTCTTTCATTTTATATACCAACTTCTCCATTTTACATTTTCAAATCCTCCATACAGACTGCTAATAGTATTTGTGACACTTATGCTACGATAATTGCTACATAATTTCATGCTTCCTTTTTTTACATAAGGTTCTTGGATACGCAAGGTTCCTCACCATTCCACATACCTTTATTAAATAACTTGGTTAGACGTGCATACAGAAACCTTGGGCCAAATATCTGAGAATGCAATTTTGGACCACAGCGATTTATGGCGGTTATGATGCTCACTAGAAAAAATGAGACAGAAGATAATCGTATTGTTTGAGATGTTGTGCTACAGCAGATGTTGAAAATCAAGTTGATTGATAATATAAGGAGCCAGAAGGGTCCCCACAGAATCGGCTAAGGAAGGAACACACGGAAAACATTGACAGGATGATAGGACGCGTACTAGACGGAACTGTAGAGCCCACAGACTGGGAACCATCGTATGGGAGTGTAAATGCGCTCTTTGGTCGGTGCTCTGGCATTACTTCTAACTGACAAGAACGACTTCTTTTGTGTATTGTGGAAAAGTAGTTACGCTATCCCAAGTTATCCATGGTTGCCGTAATATCCTGTATCAGATATGCATCCATAATTGTTGTACTATTCAGCGAGCGATAACTTCAACAAAGAAAGGTTCAAATGGCTCTGAGCACTATGGGACTCAACTGCTGTGGTCATCAGTCCCCTAGAACTTAGAACTACTTAAACCTAACTAACCTAAGGACATCACACACATCTATGCCCGAGGCAGGATTCGAACCCGCGACCGTAGCAGTCACACGGTTCCGGATTGCGCGCCTAGAACCGCGAGACCACCGCGGCCGGCCTAACTTCAACAGTTTGATGGGTTCTTCGGTACTTCAATGATCGGTTCTCTACAGCATCTAGCAGCAATATGTAGAACATTCAGCAGCAATCCTGTACTGTGTGACAGAGGTTGCTGGTAGCGGTCAGGAGGACTAAATAGGTCTTCGAATTCTATGAACAGGATTTCCATGGCTGTCATTTTTTCTCCTTTCAGATGCTCCACATTTGCACATTTCGCTGCTCTCCCTTTTCCTTCCAATTTCTACAATACCGCTCTCGGTGGCCAACTACCCATCACTTTGTACACTTTGATCAGCCACACTGGTTCTGAATGTGACATGTACATCCCCTTCTTCAACTTCCTATGTATGCAGAGACGATCTTGTTTTTAAAACTGTACTCCCACCACCAAGCCTATCGCTTTGACGGCTGTACTCTCGACCTTCAGAGTTCCCGCAAGCCACCTTCTTGACATATCACATGGCAGTCCCGTTAGAAAAGCACCCAACATCCTGTGTTTTCTTGGACGGAAAGGATTAACCAAACTGGCGTAAGCTGAATCTCAGGAAGGAGCATTCAAACTAGAAGATTCCCTAACTTCCCCAAAGGAGTTAGTTCTCTATGCACCTACATGTTGTCTACTTTTGAGCTCTCTGATACACGATAGAGACAAAAATTTTGTGGAAACTCCTTGTGCCTTAGATTCAAACACCGTAAAACCTTTGTCCACTCTTAAACCAAAAAATAGTAAATAATTGCTACTTCTGAAGGGGAATTATACTACACATACCACAAACATCAATGCTCTTATGATTTACTCTGTCTTTACTACTATATCAAGACAAGACTCTGTTTGGAGTTGTTACCAGAAACGTAGAAAACTTCATAAGCTATTTACTTCTAATTTTACATGATGGTTAAGTGGACAATCAGATGAATATAGGTTACATATATTTCAACATATACAAGATATAAATCTACATATTCTGTATAAAGAGGAAAAGTTTTTACTAAACACCTAAGCGAATTCTTAACCGATTTACTATACATTTTTACATGATCTTCTAATAAGCATCCAGGACAAAGGCTATACAATTTTAAACAACACTTACCAGGTAGTCTGTTAAAACTGACAGCGAGTGAAAAATTCTATATTGTGCTGTACTGTGAAATTGTGTGGTTTTGATTTCTTTCTGGTAGTTTTGATTTCTCTCTTGCAGTCATTGTTAGGTACAATAGCAGAGCGTTTAAATCATTAAGCAAATTGTTCCTCCCATATATAAGTCTAATCCCTTTCCTTATAACTAACTTTATATAAGAATTGTTTATGCAACAATGTGTTGTTTTCTTTTCTTCCTTACAGTCGGTTATAATAGACTACTGGGAAGTTGCATTCATGGCTTAGCAACTAATGATTAGAATACTAGTTAGGAATCAGAATTTCTGTCAACTCTGGAATCCTACAAGTTCATTAAAGCTACTGTCTCACAGATCCAGGAGCTGGAAAAGTCTGTCTCGCATACGTATATTAATGATCCCAACCTATTTCATCAATCATTATAAGCGACTTCGAGTACCAATCAAAGTTCGTTTGCAGAAACAGTACACAGAGCTCAGGTTCAGAGAGAAGCAGGAGGAGGAGACAGAATGAGAGGGAAGGAGAAAATGGACAAAAGGAGGGGCAGGATGATATGAATAGAGAGAAGGAAAGGACGAGATGGAGAGAGAGGGGGCAGGTTAAGTTGGTGAGAGGGGAGAGGGGGGGGCTGGAGGAGATAAAGAGTAAAGACAGAGAGAGAGAAAGGGGGGAGGGAGGAGAAGATGGGCAGAGAGGGGGAAAGGAGAAGGGAGGGGTGGACAAAGAGGAAAAGGGGCACTAGAAAGTAGACAAAAAGAGATGGGAGAAGAAGATAAGTGGGTATATCCAATTCAGGTACATATTTAGCAAATGCGAAGCCTTGCTTGGTTCGCTAGTTTATCGTATCTTGCACTGCATTAATTTCATTCAAACAAATAAACTTATTTTCAAACTAAATCCGATTAAGAGAGCAGAATGAAAACACAGAGACAACACTATAGGCCACTGTAATATACACTACTTCTAGTTTTTACACCTAATCATGAGCCATCTTCACTCTTTGCAATGTTTAGGAAAATGGTCATGGTGGCGATGTGTGTGACAATTAGAGCTAGTTCCACTTTCAGTGAACTTTGGCCTATCAGACTGTACTGTGTGTACCTCACTGGACACATGACTGTACAACTCTCAAGCGTTGCCACAGAACTGTCCTCATAAACTTCACCCTCTCAATCCTATGGTATTTCCCAACCAGTCCCCTTGCACACTAAACAGGATAGTGAGGAAACAGTGAAGCCATTCACCACATTGGGTTCTTGATGCTCCAAGATGATGCTGTGGCGTCATCATGAATCCAGCTGTCCATGGCAGCAATACTTCAACTCTTCTTATATAGGTCTACAGTAGGGGTTTTCTATGGTGGATGGTGCAGCATGGTGGCTACTAGTGAGCGCAGCCTTCGGTTCATCACACTTGGGGCGGTTACAGTGGTACAGTAATTGGATATCACGTAGTCAACTGACATCCCTTCATGAAAAACAGCGCTCACAATTAATATTTTATTGCATATTGCCGGCCGTTGTGACCGAGCGGTTCTAGGCGCTTCAGTCTGGAACCGCGCGACCGCTACGGTTGCAGGTTCGAATGCTGCCTCGGGCATGGATGTGTGTGATGTCCTTAGGTTAGTTAGGTTTAAGTAGTTCTAAGTTCTAGGGGACATGACCTCAAATGGTAAGTCCCATAGTGCTCAGAGCCATTTGAACCATTTTATTGCATATTAAAATTGAACAATCAGGTTGGAAGTCGTCGTCAGTGAACGTCTTAATGCGCAAGCTGCGTCGAGCGAAGAAGCTTGTGGGTAAGCAAATGACCTCTTGTTATGACAACATGCTTCGTCGTCGAGGGTAGTAACTCGGTGAGGCAGCGTGGTCAGCAGTCCTGTGATGACACTGACTCAGGGGCAGCAGCAATGGAGTAAGTGTCGGCCAGAGTAGGCAACTGTCTCGTCTGCTGCAAATAAACTACTCAGAGCACTGCTAGCCGGGTGTGCAGAATCAAACTGTGAACCACGGTGTGGATGGCAACTGTTCACAGTGGTGACATGTCTGAGCAGGTGACGACGGATACCAACAGTGTCTGCCTATACAATGCGACGATCGGTGACAGCATTTGGTCACACAGAAGGTGACGATCAGACCTCTAGACGGCCTGGGCTCGAGTGTAAGTGGGTAGTGTAGGCTGGAGGTCCGCCAGCAGGTGGCCTACCAGCTGGTAGGCCCCAAGTCAGAAGCATTCAAACTTAGAGCGGACAATAGGCCTGCACCTAGTGAAGACACAGCCTGCTGGCATTTCGGCTAGTAGATTGGCATAGACCTGCCCTAAAACTGAACACTTCATGCCTAAAACGAGTTGTATTTATTTGGGCTTCACTAATATCTGTTACGCCAAGGCATTGTCTCCCATCATCCGTTGGTTTCGTAGTTTAGCCAATGCCACAGTGGCTTTAGCCTTTCAGCGGGCTTTAGCTTCGGGACTGGCGTAAGTAGTAACTGCGCCATGGCCTCGGGCGACAGTACCAACAGTGTTATCACGTTATCCTTCACGTAACTGGGCCTGTACCGCATCTGCCCAACCTGCTTCCATGATGCTTCTTGGTTTTAACGATGCTTATCGTCTTTACTTTTATTTCCCCAAGCTAAATAAAACATCTATGGCACAACAAAGGATTTCTCACAGTCCATGATTCACTGTCACAGAATTCCATGCTCAAAACGTAAATTTTCAGAAATGGCTCCCTCAAATTATAGCCTGTGTTTGATAGCAGTACTATGTTTTCGTCCATGAATGCCCTCTTTGCTTGTGCTAGACTGATTCTGATGTCCTTGCATCGTCCAGTGCAGTTAAGGCAGCTCGGTGGTAGGCCTGGACTCGTAATGGTCGTCAAACGATGCAGAATGTCGTACAGATCTTAATTGTGAAATAATGTAGCATCAGGCTCTATAAGAGAATAACGAGCATAAAAATGTGTCACGTACTGGGTCTCGAACCCGGATTTCTCGCCTTACGCGAGATGTTGCTTTAATCGCTTTGGCTATCTGTTCACGCCTCATGGCCAGATCCAATCTTCCAAATGTCGCCGTTCCTGCGTTACAATTTGTACTCGTGCACACACTAAGTAATTCCTTTGTGATTCAGAGCCATTACTTGGTATCGTCGGATAAATACGATGTTGCAAGTGCCTGTTTCTTCATAGCAAAACAGGCACTGCAATATCCTGAAGGTTACAGAAGCTGCTAGGCTTAGTTGCACCTTCTCACCAATGTAACTGAACTTTTACATTGAAAACGAGGCAGTTTGGAAACCTATTCTCTAGGGAATATGGTAGAGCTAATGGTAACAAATAGGTTTCACGGCTCTGATAATATCATTGAAACCATTGTCAGTGACTTGTGTGCATGGTAAATATGTACTTAGGATAACCGTTCATGATGGGAATGATCGAGCGTGGTACACACTGTAAAGAAACTGCTAAAGGAACTAAGATTACGTCAAGGCACATGTAAAAGAAAGCACAGGTTTATAGGTAGAGTGATGATGAATAAAACGCTTATGGCTGTCACAGGTTAGTGGTATCTACAGGATTGCCCAGGGTAGTGGAATAGGACCGCCGTTGTTCTCTATGTACATAAATGATTTCGCGTACGGGGTGGACAGCAATCTGTTTCTGATTGCTGATTATACTGTGCTGTTCGGTAAGATGTCATTGTTGAGTGACAGTTGGAAGATTCAAGACGACATAGGAAAAAAATTGTAGTTTGTATGACGAATGGCAGCTAGCTCTAAATATGGAAAAATGTAATTTAATGCGGAAGAGCAGAAAGAACAAACCTGTAATAGGATACAGTATTACTAGTGTCATGCTTGACACAGTCAAGTCGCTTAAATATCTTGGCGTAACGTTGCAAAGTGATATGAGATGGAACGAGCATGTGAAAACTGTGGTACGGACGTATTCTTCAGCATTGCTCGAGTGTTTGAAAGCCGTAACAGTTTCTAACAATATGTAAATGTTACGGAGATGCTTTGGGAACTCAAATGGGAATAGCAGGAGAGATGGCGACGTTCTTTCCGAGAAACACTACAGAGAAAAATTAGAGACCCGGCATTTGAAGCTGACTGCCAAACGATTCTACTGCTACCAATTTAGAATGCGCGTAAGGACCAAGAACGTAAGATACGAGAAATGAGGGCTCATACGAAGGCATATAATCACTCGTCTTTTCGTTGCTGTATTTGCGACTGGAACAGTAAAGGAAATGACAAGTAGTGGTTCAGGGTAAACGCCGCCACGCACCGTGCTGTGGCTCACACAGTAGATGCAGATGTATATTAACAGACTTTGAATGCGAAATGGCAGAAACTGGGACATTCCATTTCGGAAATTGTTGGGAAATTCAGTATACCGAGATCCAGAACGTCAAGAATGTGCCGAGAATACCAAACTTAGATATTACCTATCACTACGAAAAACGCAATGGCCGACATTCTTCACCTAACTATGGAGAGCAGCAGCGTTTGCTTATTGTTGACTGTGCAAGAAACACTGTGTGAAATAACCGCCGATATCAATGTGGCAATACAACGAACGTGTTCGTTAGGACAGTGCTGCGAAATTTGGCGTAAATGAGCTATGGCAACAGACAACTGACGAGTTTGGCCTTTGCTGACAACACTACGTCGCCTGCACCGTCTCTCCTGGTCACGTGACCATATCGGTTGGACCCTGGACGACTGGAAAACCGTGTCCTGGTCGTGAGTCCTGATTAAGTTGGTAAGAGTTGATGGTAGTGACACTGAGCGTGCGAAGACATGGAGCAAAGTTGTCAACAAGGCACTGTGCAAACTGATGGTGGCTGCACAGTGGTGCGGGCTTTGCTTACGTGGAGAGGACTGGACTCTCAGGTCCTACTGAACCGACTATTAGTTGGAAATCGTTATGTTCAGGTAGTTGGAGAGCATTTGCAGCCATTTATGGGCTTCATGTTCTCAAACGTATCAGGTGCCACAACTGTTGGCGATTGGTTGAAGCACATCCTGGACAGTTGGAGGAATGATGTAGCCCAGCACATCGCCCGACATAAACGCCATCGGACATTCATGGGACGTAATCCAGATCATTCACAGCGTTTTGCAGAGAAAACACTTTCCTAGTTATGGATGGGTCAAATATTTATGCGTG
The DNA here is from genome assembly GCF_023897955.1 of Schistocerca gregaria. Taxonomy (NCBI): domain Eukaryota; kingdom Metazoa; phylum Arthropoda; class Insecta; order Orthoptera; family Acrididae; genus Schistocerca; species Schistocerca gregaria. The sequence continues at coordinate 624,456,061 of NC_064923.1, forward strand.
GGATTTCTAACGATTTATTGGGTCCATGCAACGTCGAATTGCTGCACTACCACGGGTAAACGGAGCTCCAGCACGATATTGGAATATATCCCACAATAATTTTCACCTTAGTGTAAGTTTTGATGTCGACAGAGAGCAGATCTGAAAGTGGACGTTACAGACGTTGTATACTGAGGTTGCAATGTATCACCGGTTTTATTCGTACAGTATGTAGAAACTGAAATGTATGAATTCAACTGATATGACTTTCTTCGTACGCTGTGTGCTTCTTTAGTGGCTTCAGGAGCGAGGAACAGATACTGTTCAGGAACTGAGAATTCAAATATTAATTTATTCTACATTTATTACCGAATAGTGAAAATAATACATGATCTTGTTGCAGAAGTTGCAACATCAGTTGCTAAGAATAGATTAGAATGTAGAAGTATAATCAGACACGAAAGATTTATAAATGCCGAGCCCAGGCCACTCTTAAAGTCTGTAAATTTTTTCTAGTGGCAAATACACAAAATGGGCTCAGTGCATGAACGTTCGTAGTCTTACACCCGCAACTGGAGCTCCAGAGAGGCGATAGTTGAACCTCACTGCCAGCCGCACAGTCGTTCGTGTCAGCGAACCCGTGCCGCGGTGGCGGCTGCAAGAAACGCGGGCGGTTGAACGGATAGCGTCCGACACCTTACACCTCACCGCCCATCTTGGAAGGTACTGGGGGAGACTCGTGCAGTGGATAGTCATGAGGCTGGTTGCTTGGGTGGGGGCGCTGCAGACCAACCCGTGTCCCGACGCTTGGTCTTGCGAGCGCCAGGGAAACTGCCCCAGACGCGTCGGACGGCACAGGTAAGAGCATGGAAGGCACTGCAGAAGGTGTCGGCGACTAGCCGGCGGTGAAGGCTTCGCGGACAGGTTGAGGCGACCTGAGGCGTTCGCGGCGACGGCGTCGCAGGTGGGCAGGCAGAGACTTACATCGGTGAGACGGCCGCTGTTATAGGCACCTGCTAACCAAACTGCGTAGGAAGCTGCGTTGATGAGGATGGACGTGGCTGCGTTACAGCGACCAGAGGTCGTACAGTGAAGAAATCTGAATCAGTTTGGCCTACGGCAGTAGAACCGTAGCTGAGTTTGGTGGCAGCGATGCTTGTTTGCGCTACCGCGAGTAGAGTTCTGCACTCTGCCATCTGATCTGAGAACAAGGCCGGATTCTCAGAAGCGTGGCTTTTTATGCACTCAATATTGAACTCTGATGCTCGGGTGAAACTTCGTGGTGATGTGTGAAGCTGGAGCAGAGCAGTAATGCCGAAAAAATGCAGCGAGGGCCGATGGCGTCTCCCAAGTAAGTTCTGCAAGTGAAATGTCAGGAGCAGGCAAAGTGCGATATGAACTCGGAAACATCATTAAGGCATCTGAACTTGAATGTGAACCTCGAAGTTTTGATATATGCGTCTTGAACGTTCGAACGAAACGTGGCGCGAATGGTGTTGTTCTTTCATGCTGTATTCCATTGTGTTTGCAAAATTGTGAAAAGTCCTAGGAAGAAAAAGGCCGTTCTTTGTCAGAAACAACCGTTTTTTGACAATCCTTCCAGACAAAATACAGAAACGAGATCTTTGGTAGTGCTGGTGGCATTCGTCGAATGCACTGGATAACAAAGGGATACTTGATGTAGGCATCAACGATAATGATCCTACGTGCTCGCCAAAAGGGCCCAGAAAAGACTATACGGAGGCGTTGCCATGGAGTATTAAAATGTGGCCAGGAGAAAAATACGTGACATGCTGCGGCCTAGTTGTCTGCGCAAGGGCGACACTGTGCCGTCAAAGGTTCTATTTTGTTTATCTACACCAGGCCACGTAGAAGTTTAGTGTGCCAGCTGCTTAGTGCAAACTAATGACTTCCATGCAGAAGAATGAACACCTACTGTTGCAACGAGGCAGTGATTAACACAACTTTCTGTTAGTTAGACGTGTGAAGAAGAATGATATCATTGAAAAGAGATAAACTGTTACGGTGCACAAAGTATATTCGCACTAAAAGATCTGGAATACATTCCTGAGAGAGCGTCCAACTTTTGCGAACATAAAGTTTTATCTATCACTGTGATTGGTCACACTCTGTGGGTTGTGCGATCCGCCATGCATCAATAGGAAAAGATTTCTGTAGCTGCGAATCAAAAGAATCAATATGTAAACAAAAAGCTCCCAATGAATCAAATGGTGCATCTGTGCCGACAGGTAAACGAGAAAATGTGTAGGTGTTTGTGTATTGCGCCGAAGAGCGAGAGAGAATTTTATACTGGTAATTTCACAACGTTGAAGTTTGTGCGCCGTGCTGTTGGGAACTTGTTTCAACGGATGAAACAGTGCAGTGAAATGCTTACGATATGTGCAAAGGAAACATTTTCTGCGACACAGGTAATGCTGAAATTTGGTGATTCGATATATTGTAGCCAGGACTTCATTCTCCAGCTGAATGTAATTAATGTGAAGTGTGTTCAAAGTTTTTGAAGCAACTGCGATGGGGCGCTCTGTTTTGACAATGTTGTGGAGTAAAACAGCCCCGATGCAATGGGACGAGGTACCGACTGCAAGCGCGAGTGATTTTAGTGGATCGTGGTGGATAAGGCAAGGGTGACGAAGCAATGCACTTTTCAATCTTTGAAAAGATTGGTCACAGTCTTTTGTCCAATGGAGAGCAACATTTGGAATTAGAAAACAGTTCAGAGGCGCTGCAGTTAGCGCCACATTAGGATTGAACTTCGTGTAGTAAGTCAATTTGCCAAGTATAGCTTGCAGTTAACATAAATTCTTAAAAGATGGCAATTGCTGTATTTCTTAAATATGTTCCATCGAAGGTCGAGCATTATTGGCGTGATGATATGTCCTAAATATTCAGTTGTTCCGTTGGAAAGCGAAAATTCCTGTGAGTTATACTTGAGGCCCAACTTAGTTAAAACTTGAAAACGACAGTCTAGAGCTTTAATATGTTGTCCTGGTGTTTGTCCAGAGACGATTATGTAATCAAGATAATTGAAGCAAGATGGCACCTTGGACGTTACCCTTTCGAGAAACTGCTAAGGCAGCAAAGGTACGGAATCACTTCCGAAAGGGAGGTGTTGATATTCACACAAGCCTGCATCAGTATTCACAACAAAAATTGGTTTTCTCTCTTCCTTAAATGGTATATGAAAACAGGCTTTTGCCAGATTTGTTTTTGAGAATAACTGTCCCCCACCAGACGATCCAAAATATCTGGGAGCGAGTAGGAATCAATAACTGTCTATGAATTTACCGTGCCCTTCAAATGCGTATAAAGACGAATCTTCCCATTCGGCATACGAATGACGAATAATACGACGCCTACTGACTTGATGAAGTAGGTTTTAATGCACCAACAGTTTCTAGTCTCTGAATTTATGGAGCCATGTTGTCGCGTAATGCATGCGGCACAGAGCGTACGCGACAATATTTGGGTTGCGCATTAGCTTTCCGCGTAATGTGAGCGTGAGAATCTTCTGCACATACCAGAACAGCGTCGAACAAATGTTGATACCTGCCAAAGAGTTGTTGAACGGCAGCATGGGGAAGTTGTGTGTCAATCGCACGCATATTGTGCTGTATGGCTAATCTGAAAGAGTCAAACGCAAGCATGCCGAAAATATTTTGGCACGTGCGTAAGCGGACTACAATGAAAGGAACTTCCATAGTCGTGGTTTTGTATTCTGCAGGTAAGCGTCACGTTCCAAGCACTGAAATTCTGTCACCGCTATAGGCGGTGAGATGTGGAATTGAGTGTGCATAGGTGTTGGCCAAGTTTTTCATGCGTATCTAATTTAAACACCGTGAAAAAAGCTCTGGTTAACTGAAAATGCACTGACTGGTTACAAATTCGCATTGTAATCCACAGTTTGCGGTGTGTTCTCTGAATACAACTGCCCATTCCGTGCTGTGAAAACTGTTGTCTGTTGCCAACTGCACACTAGAGCGCTTTTGTGAATTTCGAGAGTAGGAAAGCCTTTTTGAAGCGTGTGGTATTCACATTACATTCTTGTGCGTGCATTTTCTGCGTCTCCAAATCTCTGACTTTTGAGTGGGAGGTGGCGCAGAATCTGAACATGAAGTGATATTGATTTCCATCCGTTTTTTACTTACATTATTGCTGCATGAAAGACAGGAGGGTTTCCTAGTTTTTTGACTGAATATCGGTTTTCTACGAGGGTCGTCCACTAAGTAAGTTCCGTTCCTATTTCTATCCACGGCAGCGTTACGATTGCAGTTCCGTGCATGCTCGGCAGTTACTCTGACTGAAAGAGAAAAAAATGCTGCCGACATGTGCTTTGTAGTGCTTCTTTACAATCTGAACCTCAACTGAAAATGCCACCACTCGTGAAATCAGATCTGTGATTCGTTTTCTAAATGCAAAGAAAGTTAAACGAAACGAAATTCATCGGCAAATTTGCCAGGTTTACGGACAAAACGGTATAAGTGATTCAATGGTTAGAAGATGGGTGAGACTGTTCAATGAAGGACGTGTTCAAGAGCACGATGAAGAATGAAGTAGACGCCCGTCTTTGGTTACTGATGAACTGGTTCACACAGTTGTAGAGAAGATTAAGCACAATCATAAGTTTACACTTAGTTCCCTTTTTATGGAAGTTCCGCAAATCTCACGATCACTAATTCATGGAATTGCTACCAAAAAACCTGAAATTTCGAAAACTTTGCACACTTTGGGTACTCAAAACTCTTACTGAACAACACAAAAAACAACGGATTGGCAGTGGACTTCAGTTTTTGACACGCTACAATGAAGAAGGCGATGGGTTTGTTTCTCGGATAGTCACGGGCGATGAAACATGGGTATCGTACGACACCCCTGAAACAAAACGGCAATCAATGGAGTGGAGGAACACTTCATCGCCCAACGAAGCAAATCTTGACACCTCTAAAAGTCGTGTGCATCGTTTTTTGGGACAGAAAAGTCATTTTGCTGATTGATTTCTTACCACGAGGCCAAACAATCAATGGTTACTGCGAGACCATTAAGAAATTGCGCCACGCAGTAAAGAACAAGCGCCGAGGATTACTGTCAGAAGGTGTGTTTTTTTCCACGATAATGACCAACCTTACTCGGTGAAGATAACCAAACCAATCTTACGGGAATTGCACTGGTGAACGTTTGATCATCCTTCGTACAGCCCGGACCTCGCTCTTAGAGACTTTCCATCTCTTCTTGCAGCTAAAATCTGTCCTTGGTGGTCAACACTTCAACGATAACGGCGAGCTGAAACAACATGTGCCCATATGTTTGAATACACAGGCGGAAACCACCTATGAAATAGGCGTACAAAAACGTTTGCCAAGCTATGACAAGTGCCTAAAAAATTCGGAAGCTGTGTAGAAAAGCAGTTTAAAAGTTGCAGATTTTTGTAGAATAAATACTTTTTCTGTATTTGTACACGTTTGTTTTATATAATCAAACCGAACTTACTTTGTGGACATACTTCGTATGTCCCATGTGGTGACAAAATTTGCATTCAGTTTGTCTGATGAAGCAGTTCTTCCGATAGTGGATGACACAGCGTTTCACACATGACTTCGCTTTGTGCTGGGCCAGTGTAATTAGCGTTCTGTCTGCGCGGCAAATACTGTATGTAGCTGTCTGTCCGGCAGTGTTTACGCGGTGCTGACTTATGAGAGTTGGTGCCGGAGCTGTGGGCGGGACACAGGTCGTTTGCTTCAAATGAAGCGATAACTGGCAGACAGAAATATTACTCGGCTACATACAGAACTTCGCGTGCATCGATAACTACAAAGGTCACTCCAAAAGAAATGCACACATTTTTTTTTTTTTAAATCCATCTTTTATTCTACATGTTTGGAAGTTTTACAGTGTGTAGATACATCCATTAGGAACAATATTTTCATTTCTCCACATAATTTCCATCCCTCTCAACTTCCTTCGCCAACTTGTAACCTGAGCCTGTATACTCGCACGGTGAAATTCGCAACCAACCTGTTGGAGCAACTATTTGGCAGCGTGCACAAGGGAGTCATCATCTTCAAACCTTGTTCCACGAAGAGACTCCTTCAGTTTCCCAAAGAGATCATAGTCACATGGGGCCAGGTCAGGGCTGTAAGGCGGGTGTTTCAGTGTTGCCCATCCGAGTTTTGTGATCGCTTCCATGTCTTTTTGACTGACATGTGACCGTGCATTGTCGTGCAACAGCAAAACATCCGGGTTTTGCCGATGTGGTAGAACACGACTAAGTTGAGCTTGAAGTTTCTTCAGTGTCGTCACAGATGCATCAGAATTTATGGTGGTTCCACTTGGCATGATGTTCACAAGCAAGAGTCCTTCGGAATCGGAAAACACCGTAGCCATAACTTTTCCAGCAGGAGGTGTGGTTTTGAATTTTTTTCTTGGGTGAATTTGCATGATGCCACTCCATTGATTGCCTCTTCGTCTCTGGTGAAAAATGATGGAGCCATGTTTCATCACCTGTCACAATTCTTCCAAGAAATTCATCTCAACCATTTTCGTACTGTTCCAAAAGTTCGCTGCATTCCGTTTTTCTTGTTTCTTTGTGAGCCACTGTCAAAATCCTGGGAACCCACCTGGCACAAAGTTTCTTAACGCCAACACTTTGAGTATTCTACAAACACCTCCTTCCCCTACCCCAACGTAGCGTGACTATTCGTTCACTTTGATGCGTCAGTCAGCAGTCACCAATTCGTTAACCCGCTCCGCGTTGTCTGGGGTGTGTGCAGTACAAGTCCTGCTGCTGCAAGGACAATCTTCAATATTACCGTGCTCGCTTTCATCACATAATCTGCTTGCCCACCATTTAACTGTACTGCGACTGACAGCAGAATCTACGTACACCTTTTTCAACATCTTGTGGATGTTTCCCACTGTCTCTTTTTCACAGCACAGGAATTTTATGCCTGCACGCTGCTTCTGGTGAACATCAAATGTAGCAGCCATTCTGAAGACATGTTGTGACGGCGCCACTCACGGGGAAAGTTTGAACTAAGTTTGAGAACAATCGGGAAGGATTTTTCTACACACTGTAAAACTTTCAAACATGCAGCATGAAAACTGTATTTAAAAACAATAGTTTTCATTTCTTTTGCAGTGACCCTCGTATAAGCACTTCACTGAGGCTAAGGGTTGTAATGGTTTCAAAATTTCGTCCCTCAATCACTGATCTGGTAGATTCTCAATAAAAACATCACGAACCATTCAATCCTTATGAGTTTCGCTATAGACACAGTTTCTTGTCATTCCCTGCAATTCCACATTCTATTGTTTATAGGACTACAGAATCACGTGAAGGAAAAAATGTATAATCTTGCAATTATTACCTCGTAGTGCTGGGTTTCGGGCTCACTGAGGAGAAAACAATTTCACTAGGAGGCGGTAGAAGTGCGCTGCTATGCATGAGAAGGAAAATGCATGACATAGTTCACCTCTGATTTTGCAGGCGTTACGTATTATTTGCATGCCTCCTTCGTCTCATACAACTGCCGGAAGGGAGGAGGCGGCAGGAGAGTTCCTTCTTTAGGTTTTCGCGCTGACACATTTTGCTGCTGGTCCGCGTGCGCTTGTACGAGGCAAGGAACTGCCGACAGAAGTTGGGCCTTTTTTCTGAAACTGAACAAGAGACGTTGGAAGCTGCTTAGTCCTTAGATGCTGCTCTCTCCGCTTTTCCCATGATTCCTTAAATATCTCAACTCCAACATTTCAGCTTATGTAGAGGGAGCATTATGGAACGACTGATAAGAATAGGGAAAAGGATTGTAGTGGAATAAGACTGAGCAGCTTTGAAAGATGAAACAGAGAAGACAGTAGAGGATCAAGTAGGTAAAGAGACGAGGTGCGGCGGCGCGGTTCCTTCCTTGCCTTTGCATCGAACCTGCACCTACCTGTGAACATGGCCTCAGCAGATCATCAGTAGGGAAGCCGAGCGATACCTACTGTACTTCGACGTGAATCAGGCTGCAATTAAAGTCACTGATCTATGTTTCGGGAGGTAGTTTTCACACGCAATGAAAGGTTTAAAATTTTGTCCTCAATTAATATATTCTGGATCTTAGGTGAACAAGTACCTCTGCCAAGCCTGTGCTAGTCTTAACACAGTCAATCATAATTCTTTTCACTCACGTTAGCAAGTTTATGGAGTTGCATTTCCCGAAAACGTAATAGCTACAAAAATACTGATTGTTTTTTTATTGAGAATGCTCGCCAAATATTAAGTCTGTCGGTACCTAATGCAGTCACAGTTTTTAGCCACCGACCTGCTCAATGCGCCACGCGGAATTTATGACTTTTCTCGTCAAAAAATTCACTTAAAAATTCCGAAATTTCTACACAACCATCGGAATAATTATGCCGTCACTTTACTACATTTTTGATGTATGAAACACTGCTAGATCCGGCAACTTATCATTTCCATCGGAACTACTACTACACACGTCCGAACTGTTTCATGGCTAGGCTCCGATTCTAAGTAGCAGCAGAGAAAGGCCCGCGAAGAATATTGCTTTACCATTGGTCAGTTTACTCAACAACCAATAGTAAAACAACATTCACCCGCGTCAGTCCGCGCTTTTCATCAATAACCAATCGCAGAATATTAAACCTAACGACTGCACTTTTTACCGACCTAATTATCTAATATGCTGAAATTTTGTTTATGCATAAAGTTATTTTCTACTGTTATTTATACCTGAATTAACTTTCCCTTTACCATAAACTTGCTTTACAAATCTATTCTACAAAAATCCTCTACGTCTACATCCATACTTCTTCGAAATGTTCCCACACTAAATCCTACTACATAACTCGTTAAACAATTATCTTCATATTAACCTTAAACCACACACATATTGCTAAAACACATTCATAACATTTTACATACACAAAAACACATAATAACACTTTATGAAAATACTATAACAGTTTATGAAAAACATTCTATTAATTTAGTGCACTCTAGTTGGCACAATCGAAACTAAATCACAGTCCCCTATGCAATACCTTCCTCTATCTGCTGAACACCATCTGTCACCATCCAGCTCTGAGATACATTTCCCACTTAACCACCTCCAAGGCAGGATCGGTATACGGCGGTACGCCTCAGAGGGCTTGCAGAAATCCGTAGGTATCACAAGATACAGATTTTAATCCATAAAAGTAGAAAATATATAAATGCAATAAATTAAGCCGGTGAAAGGGAATACAATCGTCTAAAATTTGTGATGGACAGGAAGTGCAAAACGTCTAAGCAGGAATGGTTAGAGAACAAATGTAAGGATGTAGGAGAATATATCATTAAAGGTACGATAGATGTTGCCAACAGGAAAATTAGAGACCTTTGGAGAAAAGAGAATAACATGTATGAAAATCAAAAGCTCATATGGAAAACCAGTCCTAAGCAAAGAAGGGAAAACAGATAGGTGGAAGGTGTATACAGATGGTCTATAGGATATGTACTTGAAGGCAATATTATGGAAATGGAAGAGGACGTAGATGGAGATGAGAAGGGAATATGGTACTGCTCGAAGAATTTTACGGAGCACTGAAAGATCTAAGGCGAAACAAGGCAAAGGTAGTAGATAAAATCCCGTTAACGTTACTGATAGCCTTGGGAGAGCCAGGCACAACAAATCTCATCCATCAGATGATCAAGATGTATGAGATATGCAAAAGAATATAATAATTCCAGTTGCACAGAAAACAGGTGTTGACAGTGAAAATCACCGAACTATCAGTTTAATAAGTAACGCTTGCAAAACAGTAACAGGAATCCTTTACAGAAGAGCGGAAAAAATGGTAGAAGTTTACTTTGGGGAAGCTCAGTTTGGATTGAGGAGAAATGCAGGAGCACGTGAGGCAATACTGACCCTGGGACTTGTCATACAAGATAGGTTAAGGCAAGGAGGCCTAGGTTTATAGTATTTGTAGACTTACAGACAGCTTTTCACAATTTTGCGTGGAATACTCTGTTTCAACGTCTAAAGGTGGCAGGGGTAAAATACAGCGAGCGAAAGGCTAACTCTGCTTCCAGATTGTTCAGAAACCAGATGAGAGTTACAAAAGTCAAGGAGCATGAAAGGGAAGCATTGGTTAAGAAGGGAGTGAGATAGGGTTGTGCCTATCCCCGAGGAAACAAAAGAAAACTTTAGAGTAGCAATTAATGTCCAGGCAGAAAAAAACAAACACTTTGAGGTTTGCCACCGGCCGTGGTGGCCGAGCGGTTCTAGGCGCTCAGTCCGGACCATCGAGACTGCTACTGTCTCAGGTTCGAATCCTTCCTCTACCATAGACGTGTGTGATGTCTTTAGGTTAGTTAGGTTTAAGTAATTCTAAGTTCTAGACTGTACCCGTGGATTCATAATCAAAACGTCTTCGCTTCCGGGTTCGATCAGCGCCACTGACTAAATTTTGATAAATAATCAGCATTAGCGGCCGAAGACTTCCGGCATAAGAAGTCAGCCTCATTCTGCCAACGGCCTTGTCAAAGAGGGCGGAGGAGCGAATAGAGGTTCAGGGCACTCTCTTGTCCTAGGGGTGGGACATTGCCCTTAAAGGAGGAAGAATCAGCAATGATCAACGACATGAGGATTCAGAAGGCAATGGAAACCACTGCATTAAAGACACGTAACGTGTATCCACAGGACATGTGGCCTGTAGTTGAAGAAGTGTCATAATGATCTCTCCACTGGCAAAATGATTCCAGAAGAGTCCCCCATTCGGATCTCCGCGAGGGGACTGCCAGGGGGAGGTTACCATGAGAAAAAGATTGAATAATAAACGAAAGGATAATGTTCTACGAGTCGGGGCGTGGAATGTCAGAAGCTTGAACGTGGTAGGGAAACTAGAAAATCTGAAAAGAGAAATGCAAAGGCTCAATCTAGATATAGTAGGGGTCAGTGAAGTGAAGTGGAAGGAAGACAAGGATTTCTGGTCAGATGAGTATCGGGTAATATCAACAGAAGCAGAAAATGGTATAACAGGTGTAGTATTCGTTATGAATAGGAAGGTAGGGCAGAGGGTGTGTTACTGTGAACAGTTCAGTGACCGGGTTGTTCTAATCAGAATCGACAGCAGACCAATAACGACAACGATAGTTCAGGTATACATGCCGACGTCGCCAGCTGAAGATGAACAGATAGAGAAAGTGTATGAGGATATTGAAATGGTAATGCAGTATGTAAAGGGAGACGAAAATCTAATAGTCACGGGCGACTGGAATGCAGTTGAAGGGAAAGGAGTAGAAGAAAAGTTTACAGGAGCATATGGGCTTGGGACAAGGAATGAAAGAGGAGAAAGACTAATTGAGTTCTGTAACAAGTTTCAGCTAGTAATAGCGAATACCCTCTTCAAGAATCACAAGAGAAGGAGGTATACTTGGAAAAGGCCGGGAGATACGGGAAGATTTCAATTAGCTTACATCATGGTCAGGCAGAGATTCCGAAATCAGATACTGGATTGTAAGGCGTACCCAGGAGCAGATATAGACTCAGATCACAATATAGTACTGTTGAAGATTAGGCTGAAGTTCAAGACATTAATCAGGAAGAATCAATAAGCAAAGAAGTGGAATACGGAAGTTCTAAGGAATGACGAGATACGTTAGAAGTTCTCTAACGCTATAGATACAGCAATAAGAAATAGCGCAGTAGGCATTACAGTTGAAGAGGAATGGACATCTCAAAAACGGGGCATCACAGAAATTGGGAAGGAAAACATAGGTACAAAGAAGGTAGCTGCAAAGAAACCATGGGTAACAGAAGAAATACTTCAGTTGATTGATGAAAAGAGGAACTACAAACATGTTCCAGGAAAATCAGGAATACAGAAATACAAGTCGCTGAGGAATGAAATAAATTGGAAGTGCAGGGAAGCTAAGACGAAATGGCTGCAGGTAAAATGTGAAGACATCGATAAAGATATGATTGTCGGAAGGACAGACTCAGCATACAGGAAAGTCAAAACAACCTTTGGTGACATTAAAAGCAACGGTGGTAACATAAAGAGTGCAACGGGAATTCCACTGTTAAATGCAGAGGAGAGAGCAGATAGGTGGGAAGAATACATTGAAAGCCTCTATGAGGGTGAAGATTTGTCTTATGTGATAGAAGAAGAAACAGGAGTCGATTTAGAAGAGATAGGGGATCCAGTATTAGAATCGGAATGTAAAAGAGCTTTGGAGGACATACCGTGAAATAAGGCAGAAGAGATAGATAACATTCCATCAGAATTTCTAAAATCATTAGGGGAAGTGGCAACAAAACGACTATTCACGTTGGTGTGTAGAATATGTGAGTCTGGCGACATACCATCTGACTTTCGGAAAAGCATCATCCACACAATTCCGAAGACGGCAAGAGCTGACAAGTGCGAGAATTATCGCACAATCAGCTTAACAGCTCTTGCATCGAAGCTGCTTGCAAGAATAATATAGAGAAGAATGTAAAAGAAAATTGAGAATGTGCTAGGTGACGATCAGTTTGGCTTTAGGAAAGGTAAAGGCACAAGAGAGGCAATTCTGACGTTGCGGCTAATAATGGAAGCAAGGCTAAAGAAAAATCAAGACACGTTCATAGCATTTGTCGACCTGGAAAAAGCGTTCGAAAATATGAAATTGTGCAAGCTCTTCAAGATTCTGAAAAATGTAGGGGTAAGCTATAGGGAGAGACGGGTCATATACAATATCTACAACAACCAAGAGGGCATAATAAGAGTGGACGATCAAGAACGAAGTGCTCATATTAAGAAGGGAGTAAGACAAGGCTGTAGCCTTTCGCCCCTACTCTTCAATCTGTACATCGAGGAAGCAATGATGGAAATAAAAGAAAGGTTTATGAGTGGAATTAAAATACAAGGTGAAAGGGTATCAATGATACGATTCGCTGATGACATTGTTGAGTGAAAGTGAAGAAGAATTAAATGATCTGCTGAACGGAATGAACAGTCTAATGAGTACACGGTATGGTTTGAGAGTAAATCGGAGAAAGACGAAGGTAATGAGAAGTAGTAGAAATGAGAACAGCGAGAAACTTAACATCAGGTTTGATGGTCACGAAGTCAATGAAGTTAAGGAATTCTGCTACCTAGGCAGTAAAATAATCTATGACGGACAGAGCAAGGAGGACATCAAAAGCAGACTCGCTATGGCAAAAAAGGTATTTCTGGCCAAGAGAAGTCTACTAATATCAAATACCGGCCTTAATCTGAGGAAGAAATTTATGAGGATGTACGTCTGGAGTACAGCATTGTATGGTAGGGAAACATGGAATGTCGGAATCGCGGAACAGAAGAGAATCGAAGCATTTGAGATGTGGTGCTATAGACGAAAGTTGAATATTAGGTGGACTGATAAGGTAAGGAATGAGGAGGTTCTACGCAGAATTGGAGAGGAAAGGAATATGTGGAAAACACTGATAAGGAGAAGGGACAGGATGACAGGACATCTGCTAAGACATGAGGGAATGACTTCCATGGTACTAGAGGGGGCTGTAGAGGGCAAAAACTGTAGATGAAGACAGAGATTGGAATACGTCAAGTAAATAATTGGGGATGTAGGTTGCAAGTTCTACTCTGAGATGAAGAGGTTAGCACAGGAAATGAATTCGTGGCGGGCTGCATCACACCAGTCAGTAGACTGATGACTAAAAAAAAAAAGTTCTGGAACTGATGACCTCAGATGTTGTTAAGTCCCATAGTGTTCAGAGCCATTTGAACTTTTTTTTCCTTTTTTTTTTTTTTTTTTTTTTTTTTTTTTTTTTGAGGTTTGCTAATGACAGCAAAGTTCTTGGAAGAGAGCAGTTGAACGGAATGGACAGTGTCTTGAAAAGAAGGTATTAGATGAACGTAAAAAAGAACCAAAACGCGGATAACGTAATATGTTGTTGTTGTGGTCTTCAGTCCTGTGACCCGTGTGATGCAGCTCTCCATGCGTCTCTGTCCTGTGCAAGCTTCTTCAGCTCCCAGTACCTACTGCAACCTACATCCTTCTGAATCTGCTTAGTGTATTCATCTCTTCGTCTCCCTCCACGATTTTTACCCTCCAGGCTACCCTCCAATGCTAAATTTGTGATCCCTTGATGCCTCAAAACATGTCCTACCAAACGATCCCTTCTTCTAGTCAAGTTGTGCCACAAACTTCTCTTCTCCCCAATCCTATTCAATACCTCCTCATTAGTTACGTGATCTATCCACCTTATCTTCAGCATTCTTCCGTAGCACCACATTTTGAAAGCTTCTATTCTCTTCTTGTCCAAACTAGTTATCGTCCATGTTTCACTTCCATACATTCCTACACTCCATACAAATACTTTCAGAAGCAACTTCCTCATACATAAATCTATAATCGATGTTAACAAATTACTCTTCTTCAGAAACGCTTTCCTTGCCATTGCTAGTCTACATTTTATGTCCTCTTCGACCACCATCAGTTATTTTACTTCCTAAATTGCAAAACTCCTTTTACTACTTTAAGTGTCTCATTTCCTAATCTAATTCCCTCAGCATCAACCGAATTAATTTGACTACATTCCATTATCTTCGTTTTGCTTTTGTTGATGTTCATCTTTAATCCTCCTTTCAAGACACTATCCATTCCGTTCAACTGCTCTTCCAGGTCCTTTGCTGTCTCTGATAGAATTACAATGTCATCGGCGAACTTCAAAGTTTTTACTTCTTCTCCATGCATTTTAATACCTACTCCGAATTTTTCTTTTGTTTCCTTCACTGCTTGCTCAATATACAGATTGAATAACATCGGGGACAGGCTACAACACTGCCTCACTCCTTTCCCAACCACTGATTCCCTTTCATGCCCCTCGACTCTTATGACTGCCATCTGGTTTCCGTACAAATTGTAAATAGCCTTTCGCTTCCTGTACTTTACCCCTGCCACCTTCAGAATTTGAAATAGAGTATTCCAGTCAACATTGACAAAAGGTTTCTCCAAGTCTACAAATGCTAGGAACATAGGTTTCCTTTTCCTTAATCTTTCTTCTGAGATAAGTCGTAAGGTCAGTATTGCCTCACGTGTTCCAACATTTCTACGGAATCCAAACTGATCCTCCCCGAGGTCTGAATCTACCAGTTTTTCCATCCGTCTGTAAGGAATTCGCATTACTATTTTTCAGCTGTGACTTATTAAACTGATAGTTCGGTAATTTTCACATCTGTCAGTACCCGCTTTCTTTGGGATTGGAATTATTATATTCTTCTTGAAGTCTGAGGGTATTTCGCCTGTCTCATACATCTTGCTCACCAGCTGGTAGAGTTTTTTCATGACTGGCTCTCCCAATGTTCAAATGGAATGTTGTCTACTCCGGGGGCCTCGTTTCGACTCAGGTCAAACTCTTCACGCAGTATCGTATCTCCCATTTCATTTTCATCTACATCCTCTTCCCTTTCAATAATATTGTCCTCAAGTACATCGCCCTTGTATAAACCCTCTCTATACTCCTTCCACCTTTCTGGCTTCCCTTCTTTGCTTAGAACTGGGTTGCCATCTGAGCTCTTGATATTCATACAAATGGTTCTCTTCTCTCCAAAGGTCTCTCTAATTTTCCTGTAAGCAGTATCTATCTTACCCCTAGTGAGATAAGCTTCTATATCCTTACATTTGTTCTCTAGCCATCCTGCTTAGCCATTTTGCACTTCCTGTCGATCTCATTTTTGAGATGTTTGTATTCCTTTTTGCCTGCTTTAATTACTGAATTTTTATATTTTCTCCCTTCATCAATTAAATTCAATATTTCTACTAGCCCTCGTCTTTTTACCTACTTGATCCTCTGCTGTCTTCACTACTTCATCCCTCAAAGGTACCCATTCTTCTTCTGCTGTATTTCTTTCCACCATTCCTGTCAGATGGTTCCTTATGCTCTCCTTGAAACTCTGTACAACCTCTGGTGTAGTCAGTTTATCCAGATTCCATCTCCTTACATTGCCACCTTTTTGCATTTTCTTCAGTTTTAATCTTCAGTTCATAATCAATAGATTGTGGTCAGAGTCCACATCTGCCCCTGAAAATGTCCTACAATTTAAAACCTGACTCCTAAATCTCTGTCTTACCATTATATAATCTATCTGATGCTTTTTAGTATCTCCAGGAGTCTTCCATGTATACAACCTTCTTTTATGATTCTTGAACCAAGTGTTAGCTATAATTAAGTTATGCTCTATGCAAAATTCTACCAGACGGCTTCCTCTTTCATTTCTCAGCCCTAATTCATATTCACGCACTATGTTTCCTTCTCTCCCTTCCCCTACTGACGAATTCCAGTCACCCATGACTTTTAAATTTTCGTCTCCTTTCACTACCTGAATAATTTCTTTCATCTCATCATATAGCCTAACTATATCAGGTGATGCTGAGTGAATTAGATTAGGAAAAGAGAGAGTTAAAGTAGTAGATGAGTTTTACTATTTGGGAGCCAAAATAAATGATGATGGAGGAAGCAGAGAGGATATAAAATGTAGACTGAGAATGGTAAGAAAAGCGTTTCTGAAGGAGAGAAATTTGTTACCATCGAGTATAATTTAAATGTTAGGAAGTCCTTTCTAAAAGTATTAGTACGGAGTGTAGCCACCTATGGAAGTAAAACACGAACGATAAACACTTTATACAAGAAGAGAATAGAAGCTTTAGAAATGTGCTGCTACAGAAGAGTGCTCAAGACTTCTTGGGTAGATCACGTAACTAATGAGGAAACACTGAATAGAATTGTGGAGAAGAGAAATTTTGGGGCACAACATGACTAGAAGAAGGGATCAGTTGGTAAGACAGATTCTGAGGCATCAAGGGATCATAAGTTTAATACTATACCGAAGCGTGGTGGCTAAAATCGGACAGGGATACCAAGAGGTGAATAAAGTAAGCAGATTCAGGAGAATGTAGGTTGAAGTAGTTACTCGGAGATGAAGAGGCTTGCACGGTATGGAGGAGAGTGAAGTGCTACAACTTATCAACCCTCTAACTGAAGACAACAACAACATATACTCATATGAAAACAGAATTGAATAGGAAAAAAACTATACTGCTCTGGTGTCAAGAGCTCCTTGTTCCACTATCCTATCCTCGCCGCCAGTCTCTTATGACTTCCTCTGACAGCTATACGGATCTTTAGTGGACAAAGAAGCTTGTAACAGGTGCTGTTCAAGAACAGATAAATTTGTTATTAATTTATTCTACACCTAATATTATACAGGAAAAGTAATATGTAACATTATTACCGACGTTACAGTATCAGTTGCTAACATTAGATTTGATTTTAGAAATATGTAGAGATACAACAGATTCATAAATCTGTCACTTTTCAGTACAATGTCTATTCAGAAGATGTCGATCCCTGGCCACTATGAAAGTCTGTAAATGTTTTTCAACTGGAAAACACACAAAATGAGCTGAATGGACTATGTCCGAATTTAAGTACATGTATCGCTGCAGTTCGTGAGAGGAGATACTTGCATCTCAGTGGCAGGGGCCTAATGGTTTGTGGCAGTGCCCAGGCGCGGCGGTGGCGGCTTTACGAAACGCGGCGGCGTAGATGGCGGCGCACTTATTTGAAAGTGTGGCCGACCGAACAGCGGCCGATACCTCATAAACAAATGTATGTTAAGGGAACCAGATGACAGTGCTAAATTTCGAATACAATAGAGTCCTTCCGACTGCATATAAACAAAGCTTGGAAGAGCTGTTGAAAGAAACGGACAATATACTTAGCAAAGAATATTGTTGGAGCATAAACGAGCAGATACATTTATTATGGAGAGTAGTAGAAATGAGAATGACGACTCGTTTAACAGCAAAATTTGGAATGCCGTGGTAGTGGAGGAAGTAGATGGATTCTCTAGCATGGGAAGCAAGATTACAAAGGATGACAAATGGAAGAAACATATTTGCAATATTTTAACACAAGTTGGTTTAGCTCTCTTCAATAAGACAGCTCTATTGATATCACCAGTATTTTTCTGAAAATGTAAGCCTGGAAGGCAGCACTGTATGGAAAAGAGAAGTGGAGGGCAAGAATTACAATATTGTGCTCTTATTACTGTTGCTAATGGGTGTCGCAATTACATGCATATGAAGTGAATCATCTAATGTAGCATACCGCAACTAAACTAAATTATGTGACACGTGTACGTAATGTTCTGCTGTTAGTGGGAACAAGACAGTGAATCCAACAGAACATTAGTTGTTAAACCAGACCGGTATCGTACGAGGGTTCGTTACTTCGTATAACTACCAAACTGTAGAAAAATGGTAATAAAACAAAATTTCATTGTCGTAAGCCATAATTCTGAATTCGAAATTTGATTTGAATGAATTTAGATTGTAGAATAACATAGTCGCCAGCTCCAAAACAAGCCAAAGTAAAATGTGGCAAATGATTGTAATGACTCTGAAATCACAGAAATTTCGTATGGCAAAACAAAACAGCAACTTGACGAGAAGCACTCGTGCCAGCTTACACGTAACAGACACTTGACCCATGAGCACAAAACACGTTAATTTGGATTGCAGTGGTGTTAATTACCATAATGAGCCCCAAGAGTAAACAATGACTAGCAACACTTTATAGACACTTAGTTATACATAACTCACAATAATGCAGTCTGCTTGGAAATATGCTTAATCGTAAGTAAAACACTTTATTTTTATTTGATTTTATTTTCTTTTAACAGGGAAGCTAAAACAGAATAGGTCTAACGCACCACTGCCGGCACCGAAAGTGAGGTTGTGCGGTATCGCTCCCTGTATATCTAGTAAAGCCTATCAATGCCCTTAAATAGTGCAAGGAGTCCCTTTACCAGTTTTTTGCTGGACACAATTTCTTCAGGTCTAGTTGTCCCGAATATTCTGTATCTTTTGCTCTGCAATGCCATACATTCACCCTCATCACCGATCCTACATTTAGGGTTTTCTTCCGTTATACCAACTGTGTGTAGGTGTTTCTAGAAATTTACATGGTCTGTCATCAGTCCAGTCATGAGTTTGATCTCTTTCCTGTTCAATCCCAGATTTACAGAGTTTCTTTTAAAACATGGGTTGGGCACCATTACCTTACCATGTTTTTGTTTATGGACCTTGGTCCTATATTCTACGTGCAGTTTCTTAAGCCAGTTCCGTAGTTCTAGTTTGTTCGTAGCTTTGGTGGTTGCCAGCAACGGCCTTGCCGCAGTGGAAACACCGGTTCCCGTTAGATCACCGAAGTTAAGCGTTGTCGGGCGTGCCTGGCACTTGGATGGGTGACCGTCCGGGCGGCCATGTGTTGTTGCCATTTTTCGGGATGCACTCAGCCTCGTGATGCCAGCTAAGGAGCTACTCGACCGAATACAAGCGGCTCCGGTCATAGAAAACCATCGTAACGACCGGGAGAGCGGTGTGCTGACCACACACCCCTTCTAACCGCATCCTCAGCTGAGGATAAGACGGCGGTCGGATGGTCCCGATGGGCCACTTGTGGCCTGAAGACGGAGAGCTTGGTGATTGTCAGAACAGGTTCCGGTGAAATAAATAAAGTCATTGCCACCATCCTGGCCAATATGTCGGTTTGTTTATTGCCACAGAACCCTGAGTGGCAGAGAGCCACACTAGGTGTACCATGTTGCTTCCCCCTACCTCCACCAGAGACCTGTGGCATTCTGAAAGAATCTTAGATATTGTTGCAGGACCTGCCAATGATTTCAAAGCTCCCTGGCTGCCTGAATAAATGTAGATGGTATGCTCATTTTGGAACCTACGCATATTCTCCTCCACACATGCCCTGATTGCAGTAATTTCAGCTTGGAATAAAGAGGACAGTTTTTCTAGAGATATGATGCCCTCCAGTCTTGGCTGAATCCCGTACACCCCTGCCCCAACTCCTTGGTCTGATTTCGACCCATTGGTGAACAAAACGATGTCCCCCGAACAGTGTCGAACTGTTTTTTCCCATTGCTCCCTGCTTGCAATTATTATATTGTAAAGCTTATTGAAGCAGTTGGGAGTTATTATATAGTCGCTAAGCCTTTCCCCAGCCATTTCTATATTTACTTCACTCAGTATGGTAGTGTATGATTCTGGATATCCGAATGACACCCAGTTTTTGCCAGTCTTAAATCTGTATGCCCCACCTGCTGCCTCCATCTTGACCCAAAGGTGTAGTGGTGGCATGTCCAGCATGGCTTCCATTCCAGCGGTTGGTGTGTTGCTAATTCCGCGTTATGGATAAGTAGGCCAATCTCTGCACCTTAGCAAGCTCCTTAGCTGCAACCAGCTGTTCTACCTTCTTCCATCACACTACAACCCCATAGAAAGAAGGATCCTTTATTGTATGATTGTATGATAGCGGTTCAAACATTGGTAGCAGTTATTACTGTAAAATATCGGAGTATGCGTACGGAATGATTTGAAGTGGAATGATCATATAAAATTAACAGTTGGTAAGGCGGGTGCCAGGTTGAGATTCATTGGGAGAGTCCTTAGAAAATGTAGTCCATCAACAAAGGAGGTGGCTTCCAAAACAATCGTTCGACCTATACTTGACTACTGCTCGTCAGTGTGGGATCCGTACCAGGGCGGGTTGCAGAGGAGATAGAGAAGTGATATTTGGTAAGCGTGATAGCGTTACGGAGAAGTTTAGAAAACTCAAGAAGCAGACTGTGCAAGAGAGGCGCTCTGCATCGCGGTGTAGCTTGCTGTCCAGGTTTCGGAGAGGGTGCGTTTCTGGATGATGTATCGAATATATTGCTTGCCCCTACTTATATCTCCCGAGGAGATCAGGAATGTAAAATTAGAGAGATTCGAGCGTGCACGGAGGCTTTCCGGCAGGCGTTCTTCCCGTGAACCATACGCGATTGGAACAGGAAAGGGAGGTTCAAAAATGGTTAATGGCTTTGAGCGCTATGGAACTTAACTGCTGTGGTCGTCAGTCCCCTAGAACTTAGAACTAGCGCCTAGAACTGCTCGACCACTCCGGCAGGCAGGAAAGGGAGGTAATGACCGTGGCACTTAAAGTGCCCTCCGCCACACACCGTTGGGTGGCTTGCGGAGTAAAAATGTAGATGTAGATGTAGAAATCCTAGGTCTAACCAGTGTGATGTATATCCAGCGCATACTCCTGGGGCTTAGGCCCCAGTATCTGCCCTAAGTCATTGGCACTCACTAAGGTAATTTTTGCCATGGAGCAGATGCTCTTAAAACGAGGGGTCCACCTTAAATACTCATCTAGGTTCACCCCTAGATATTTCACTATCCCCTTCACAGGTAGAGTTTCATCGAATAGCTTTAGATTCCAACTTGAGTGATGAATATGCCTCTTCGTAAATGGCACCAGAACAGTCTTTTTAGTATTAAGCCTTAGATTTGGTTTGATGCACAAATTTTGAATAATGTCCAATCCTCCTTGTGCAATATTTCTAACTGTGTCAGTAAATTTGCCAAGTATTACTATGACAAGATCATCTGCGTATCCTTGGCAGAAGCACTGTCTGGAATTTAGCTCCTCAATGAGTTCGTTCACCACTAGATTCCACAATAAAGGAGACAGAACTCCTTCTTGTGGGCAGCCAGCCTGTATTGGCGTTAATTACCATCTATTCAGTCATCCTGGTAGCCTCTACCTTTCTTCCACTAAGCATCGCTCTTGTGCACCTACATATAGTGGTTCCTAGGTCATGCACCTATGCTGCCCTTACCATGGATTCGAAAGTAGTGTTACTAAGGGCCCTCAATATCCAGGAAGGTGCAGAGGTCTATTTCTGGGATGGGAAGTGCTTTCTCCACCCTCACATGATTTGCCTGTTTAATATGTATGTTAGTTTCATTGTTTTTAGTACATTTGACTTCTCGTGACTTTTTCTTTCACTTGTGACTTTCTCGGAATTTATGATGAAAGGGTAGAATCCTGCTGACGGTTAACGATTCTTGTTAACGAAGTTTCTCTCTGCAAGTGTTTTCTTCGACTAAGCCCTATATAAAGTACGAAGAAGTTGCTAAGACGCTGCGACGTCTATTACATAACTACATAATACAAGCTGGCCTCACTCTGCGATGTGCTGCCTGGGCTGTGAAGTAGTGCGTATTATTAGGTCCGTAATTAGCAAAGGGCTCTTCTAGATTAGTGATCAGCTTGAATAAATTTGGGCAACACATTGTTCTTCAGTACTTCCAAAATCTTCTTCCATTCATGTGCCGTGGCCACACAACTGCGCATCAACTTAAAATTTTCCTCGCGACGTATTAGTACATTGGCGACGTAAACGCTTTGAAATGTATGTGCCAACAGAAACGTCTGTTCCAAACAACAGATGCTGCACAGCTACATCTCTGCCTTCACCTCTATGACTGCGTGCATTTGCGCTAACGATATTATTGTTACATGAACTATATTCTCTGTGCTTTGTATAATAAAAGCTTCCCGGACATGGCCAGCTTGTTTATTTCAATGATTTGACATAAACAATTCGTTCTCACTCTATCAGTACATTTCCACATTTTCATAAACACTAATAAATGGTTCAAATGGTTCTAAGCACTAGTGGACTTAACATTAAAATCTGAGGTCATCAGTCCCCTAGACTTAGAACTAATTAAACCTAACAAACCTAAGGACACCACACATATCCATGCCCGAGGCAGGATTCGAACCTGCAACCGTAGCAGCAGCGCGGTTCCGGACTGAAGTGCCTAGAATCGCTCGGCCACAGAGACCGGCAGACACTAATAAGTGACAAAATTCACTAATTCATATATTTACAAAAAATGATTTAGCTTTGAGAAATGAAGTACCTGAAAAATACTCGATGCACTGGGTTGTAATGTTATAGTAGGAAAAGAAAGAGAACAGATTGAGACCTTTCGAGAGACCGTTGACTTTACACAAATGGAGGAACATCTGTTCCGAAAACCCCTAGTTAGCCTACAGTTACATAGTTGCTCGCAGTGTATATAAATACCACACCCTGTGGTAGCACCACTGTAATGGTTGAACTCTGAATCATTGGTTATGAAGTAGACCGTTGAGATGTGACTGCGATAGGACTTGTTAACAGCTTTATTATAAAATTAATTGTTGGTAAGGCGGGTACCAGGTTGAAATTCATTGGGAGAGTCCTTAGAAAATGTAGTCCATCAACAAAGGAGGTGGCTTACAAAACACTCGTTCGACCTATACTTGAGTATTGCTCAGCAGTGTGGGATCCGTACCAAGTCAGGTTGACACAAAAGATAGAGAAGATCCAATGAAGAGCGACGCTTTTCGTCACAGGGTTATTTTATAAGCGTAATAGCATTACCAAGATGTTTAGCAAACTCAAGTGGCAGACTCTGCTAAAAGAGGTGCTCTGCATCGTGGTGTAGCTTGCTGTCCAGGTCTCGAGAGCGTACGTTTCTGGATGATGTATCGAATATATTGCTTCCACCTACTTATACCTGCCGAGGAGATCACGAGTGTAAAGTTAGAGAGATTCGAGAGCGCACGGAGACTTTGTGGCAGTTGTTCTTCCCGCGAACATACGCTACTGGAACAGGAAAGGGAGGTAATGACAGTAGCACGTTAAGTGCCCTTCGCCACACACCGTCGGGTGGCTTGCGAAGTACAAATGTAGATGTAGATGTAGATGTAGACCTGCGTCGCACCTGGGCAGGCGGAAGGCACGCTGTGGCAGCAAATTCAAATGACAGTTGGTCACACATGTAAGTGCAAGTGCATGACCAACTAACAGCCGATCGCCAGCCCGGTGCAGGAGGCACCCGAGTGTTGCACCATACCGATGGCTCCCTGACGAGTGACACGGTGTCAGAAGCCCAGAAACAGAAGACTGTGTGATGAGGTCAGAGCAGGCGGTGGGTCAACGTAAGTCAGGTGCACGTGGTGTCTGAGCACAGCTGGCGTTGAGTCGACTGAAGTCACCTGGCAGGTGGACCCCAGCTGGATGAATCAGTTCAACTTGCCCTGGTATCAGGAATAGGCATGGCCCACAGATCTGCAGCTGTCGGAGGCAGTACCTAGCAGCAGTGAAGCGGATTTATCCATATCTAGTTGATGCCTGATTTGGATTACTTCTCACTGCTGCCACAGAAAGATGAAAAGTTTCACTTATATAGAGCAGACGGTGCTTGCCGCCGCTCGACATACACTCTCTTGTGACAGGACATCATTTTGGATCGTGTGGACCACAGAAATGGCATAGCACCAGGCTTAGACTTCGTGTAATCCACTGTTATAGTCTGGCCCTCATACCACGCTTTGACGAAAATGCTACTGATTCAGACGTACCAGCGTGACTAGTCGAGTTGCAAAGCGACGTTCAACTTCCGGTCGAGAAATGCGGTGACGGCTTCCTCCTCCCTTGGTCGCTGGTTATAAACGCAAATTAACAGACTGATTTTAAATTTGTACCTTTTCTCCAACCCTCTGGGCACTAATTATTTAGAGATACTCATGTTGTTAGTGGAACTGGTGCCCGTGGCTGAGCGCATCATGGTAGATTGGGTACGTGGACATCACAGCCACCAGTCGGCAGCACAGTGAGAGTGTCAGTAGCCATATTTGTTCTGGGGCTCTCATACACTCACCAAATTATTGTCAGCATTCGACCTGGGAGACCCTTCTCCTTAAAACAGCCCTTCCACAACTCTTGCGAGGCGGAGTGAACCCCCTTGTAGACTGTCCACCATGAACAAGTGCCTAGTGGAGCTGATGATCCAACTTGTAACATCTACGTGTCATACATGCTGAGCGCTTACCTACAGAAACTCACCAATGAATGTACGACAAGTGAAAATAAAGATAACTGTACACGGATTGTAACACTTCCATATCCATAAACAAGTCCAACGCACTAGCTTCAGCATGTTCTGTTTCAAATTGAGCGAAGACCGTCACAAGGGAAGCCACGAACTATAGCCCGTAGAGCCACGTACTATAGCCATTAGTTATAGAAGAAATACTTTTAAGTGTAGAATTGTTTTCATCAGTTCAGTAATCCGTCTTGAGCAATTATTTTCATGTATACGTATGTACGGCACATGACACCCTGATGATCTTGCACATTGTGTTAGATAGTTCGAGACCCAAGACCAGAATCGTATCTCATCGCTTTACGACCAAAACCGTGTAAAATCGATAGAGCAGATGATCCTGAACCCAACAAGGTGGGCAATAACGTTCAAATACGTCACAGCTGCACGTGGGCGCATTTGTGCTACGTCAAGAAGAAATAAATAAATAGAATGAAAATAAAAGCAGTATGGTTTTATCACAACAAATCTGATATTAAATTGTACATAGAATCTGTTACTTTATTTGAAAAATGTTTATTTTCACACATTTTCGACGTTACCTATTTCCAAAAACGAAAACAACGTTCCAGCGCTTGCTACACTCTTAAGCTGAGGACTGTTGTTTATTTCTGAGGCTCCTGTCCCTGTATCCACATCTCGCGCTCGCAATGAGTTAGATCTACAGATTAGGCAAAATAAATGCAAAATTTTAAATTTAAGAAATCTCTGGTCGAATATTTAGTTAACAATTGTCACAACACGAAATGGTTGAGATTATTGCGAACCAAACTATATATACTAATCACTACATTTTTTTTTGGATACGCTACTGTTAATTAAACGAGTAATGAAGAATTAATTTGTGAAGACAACGAACAGGCAGATAGGAAGACTGATTATCAAGTTTGTCAAATTATTTCACGAGACTGAGTACGTACTCACTATTCAGCATGGATTTTCTACTATGATGCATTGGAATA
This sequence comes from Schistocerca gregaria, assembly GCF_023897955.1. Lineage (NCBI taxonomy): Eukaryota > Metazoa > Arthropoda > Insecta > Orthoptera > Acrididae > Schistocerca > Schistocerca gregaria. Next base: position 624,481,828 of record NC_064923.1, read on the forward strand.
TGGAATTTATAAGAAGTTCGATAAAGATTTGAACCGATGTTGGTGTTGCTATTTCCCGCCATTGCAATGATGTTTTGCGTCTCTATGAAGCAATGGGATTCCCCAGCACCATCTTTACCTGCTGTTTATGCTATGACCGGTTTCGATTACTGTAATTAATTCTGTCGCAAGGGGCAAAAAGGCTACTGGTAATGTTAAAAACTTCTTCTCACTATCAAAAGTCTTTCACAGATTTAGGCAGATATACGTCTGACGACTAGAATGTGTTAAATATCTTAGAAGAACTCATGTGCACATTATAAATCGAAGAAAAAGTAACCAAGTCGAATCGGTTACATCAAACAGTTTTACACAAATGTATGAATTGAAAAGCGAACTTTCTTCTACTGCTCTAAATGCGGATTTAACTAACTCTGGGACTTGCCGTTTTGAATACAACTGAAAACCAAATATATTTATCACATATGAGCAACTCTCATACGAAAAATGTAATGGATCTAAATGCTACTGATTTCAGATGATATGATAACGAGGGACGTTACGATTTTCCGTGTCTCCGGTAATGTTACCAGAAATGAGAATTGTTATTTTAGACGAACAGTCCAGAAACGTATAGGTGACTTGAATTTCGTTATAAGGTTTCTATAAATGTGGGAGTGATTTTGACTACATTTGTTTCCAGTTGGAGACTTCCAAGAAAATAATTGTGACATAGAGAGTGATTTTCATGATGACGATAATTTTGATGACTTCTACAGTTGTTAAAAACGTTCTCATATTTTTCTTTTTAAGTAAGCCATATATTTTTAACTTTATCCGGCTTTCTTTTTGTGCAGTATATTTCAAAAACCCTCCAGTACGATGATTTCGAGAAAGCTCTTGAGTAACCACATTCAATTTGATGATGATTTTTGAATACCGCTATCGTTCTAGGCGCTACAGTCTGGAACCGCGCAATCGCTACGGTCGCAGGTTCGAATCCTGCCTCGGGCATGGATGTGTGTCCTGTCCTTAGGTTAGTTAGGTTTGAGTCGTTCTAGGGGACTGATTACCCCAGAAGTTAAGTCCAATAGTGTTCAGAGCCAGCCAGCCAATACCGCTAATCAAAAATTCTCTGGCTAGTAAGGTGTTGCACATAACTTTTTGATCTTAATTTTTTATGCGTCTGTGCAACTTATTTTATCATACACAATATTTTTCTGTCGTTATGCTTTGTAACTAGTTAGCGTATTTTATAATAATTGCATACTGGTCTCAAAATTGCAGGTGCTCATATTCTCTGCTGAAAAATGATTTTGCGTATTAATTAACAACACAAACCTCCGTGTAATACAGATTTTCTAACGGCTTCCTGTGGTTTTTTTTTCTTGTGTTTCATTTTTTATCGTCACAAATGGTTCACTACAGACGTCTGAAAAATTTTATTTTATCATCTCAAATATATGATTGAACTTCATTTAAAAAACCAGACGCATTACTACGATACAGTTCGGCAAAATTTCTTAACATGTTTGGTAATGATGCCAGATGAGAGATGAACCGAAAAATTTCTGATATCAGTATTTTTTTGGTTTACGCGACTGAATCTATCTGTTTTATAATGATCAGACCGTTTTCAAATAATTAAAAAACTTTGGTCGTGGGGTCTCGTACTACAATCCTTGATTTCCCTCATCACACACGCCACTCTTTTGCCAAATTAATTATTTTCAGGCGTTTCTGGATGTGCTTTTGGTGTAGTTGCGCTATAAAACTACATTCTACTCAGTCTCTCATTACGGAAAGGTCTTCAGCTATACTGATGGCTGTTGGTTTCTAAAGGTCATAATATATTTGCGCCACGTCTTGCCACTATCGTTAGGAGAGTATTATGCCCTTAGAATGTCACTATGTGGCAGTAAAGTCTCGGATCATTTTATCTACAAATAACAGAGCCGAGTGGTGCGGTGGATATCACACTAGAGTCGTATTCGGGAGGACGACAGTTCCAATCCGTATCCGGCCATCCTCAATTACGGTCGCAGGCTGCATGCAAATGCGGGGATGCCTCCTTTCAAAGACCGACTTCTTTCCGCATCCTTCGCTAATCCGATCGGACTGTTGACCTCGCTGATCGGTCCCCTCCAACCGCTCAACCAACTACCCACCTACAAATACGCCAAGTGAAACTGAGGAACCAATTTTACCATCAGTTAATCGACAGGAATCGAATCTGACGTAGCAATACGTATCAACTGCTCGTCTTATTAATACTCTTTACTGTCATCGTTTGACTCTCATAAAAGCTAAAAATTTACATTTCCTTAGAAGTTAATGAAATTCTCCTTTTCTTGCTCTCCTATTCTGGCTGTCAGCATTCTGCGTTTTATTCAGTCTTCACGTCAGCCATCGCCAGTTTTTGCCTAAATGGCAAAACATGTGTCCTATTTTTAACACTTCGTTTATTATTATCATTGCCACAGTACTAGTTACTTAATTCGATTACCCTTACGTTATGTTTCTTTTATAGATAATCATGATTTTCGAAGACATACGAAACACTACGAACTAAAAACACATCTTTCGCATTATGAGAACCATTACTCACTAGATACGTCATAGTCTCTAAGCGTTGCCTATAAAGCAATCAAAAACTGGCCGAAATCAAATACAGTTTATAGTTATTCGAATGAACTACTAGAGTAGAGAGAAAACTCGTAATTACTCGCTGTACTGTGTTGCCCTACTGCCTCCCTCTACATCAGTGACTGCAGATGTTTCCCGCGGCACAGCACTCGGCTGCACATATTGAAATTGCCCCACGTGCTCAGACCGCCGGGGAATCCCTAATGAAACGGCTGTCCGACCAGCTGACATAATCGATTCCAGGTGGTGGCGCGGCGCAGCGGCCCGTCTGCTACTCTAAGCCAAAGCCCGCCCGCCTGACCTGGAAACACCAGTGCTCCGACCGGATGTTGGCCACTCCGGTAATCGCCAACCGTAATTGGCTAGCGCAGTCGTCGTGTAATGTTTCCTTCCACTGACGATGTGGATTCGTTTCTGCGTTAAAGCAGCTCACGTGCTGCTAATGTGGGTTACAATGTCAGCTTTACCTCCCACGTGACCGGATTCGTAACTAACATGCCCGCCGATAAGCTCTACTTTTTCTACCTGCTCGTAGAGGTCGGAAAATACACAACGTGTTATCAATTATTGCCCAAGAATCGTCTCGTTGGAAAAATAAACAAAGTGAATGTTACATACTTTAGCGCAGAGCAAAGATATGCTTAAGGCTGTGAAGTTTTATTTACTTATTTAATTGGGCACTGTGTATGACAATATTCACAGGGTTATGTACCTGAGTTTCAGAATTTTGCACAGCTGCATGAAGCTACAGTATGCTCCTCTCACACAGAAAAGGGGGATGGCGTTGCAGGAGGCCGAAAAGAAAGATCTCGCTTCAAAAATGAGATTACTAGAGAGAGAGCAGTAGATCGGGTCGGCGAAAGAATCAGTCGTGTTCCTCTGTTTGTGATTTAGGTTAATCTCTGGATGGTCAGCCGCAGATTTGAGTTCTCGTCCTTCCAAATTCTAGTTCATTATTTAGTAGCATACCACGTTACTTCTATATATTATATTAATTGGCCAAACGATTTTACCGTTAGTGTGCAACATGATTCCATTACATTCGTCATATGGTTAGCGGTGGCTACGACTGATGATCGTTTTGATTGATGGATATGACCAACGTCTGTAGAATGTACAAGGCAGTAGAGTGGCAGTGGGAGCTCTGGCAGGAATTTCGCTAACATCAGCATTGATGGTATCAACATTAGATTCCCTGAAATCGCTGACGCCGATATCCAGCACTCATGTAATGACATTATCCCTCTCCCTCCCCCCTACTACCAATTTACCCTCGATATGTTGGCGAAAATACACGGAGGTACACATAAAACTTCATGCGAATTTCTGCTAAACGCAATGTCTGAAAATTATTTCAAGCAGTTCGTTCATGACCCCCATTTGAATAGTAAATGGTTGTGAAAACACACTCAACATCTTATCAACAAGTACCCCTGAGTTAATAACGAGAATCAAAGCGGCTACAGCGATTAGTAAACACAAGGCACGCGTAGCGAGACTGAATATTGTAACCCCCAAATCTTCCAAAAATAAACGGAAATTATATCTTTTCACAAAAGCATATAAAAATTCATTTCACGCCTTCCTGGAAGACAATCTCCACTCCTTCCAAATTAGTAATGTAATTGTAGACGAGATGTGGTTTGAATTCTAGGAAACAGTATCGAAAGCAACTGAGAGCTTTATATCAAATAAAATAACAAAGGACTGAGCTGATCCCCCTTGGCACACAAAACTGGTCAGAATACTCTTGCAGAAACAACCAAAAATGCATGCAAAATTTAAACGAACGCAAAATCTCCAAACACGGACATCAATGCGAGATGCTTATAACAGTTTCAAACCGATCGAGGTGGCGCAGTGGTTAGACACTGGACTCACATTCGGGAGGACGACGGTTCAATTCCGCGTCCGGCCATCCTGATTTAGGTTTTCCGTGATTTCCCTAATTCACTCCAGGCAAAGGCCGGGATGGTTCCTCTGAAAGGGCACGGCCGGCTTCCTTCCCCATACTTCCCTAATCCGATGAGACCGATGGCCACGCTGTCTGGTCTTCTTCCCCAAACAAACCAACTCCAATCCTGCCCAAAAGGAAACTGAATACCCCCCCCCCCCCTTCCTGACCACTAAATTTGGCACGGCACACTCAGAGCCAACAGTTTCAACGACGAAATTTTATCTCGAAACCTGGCAGAAAATCATATGGAAGTAACCTACGGACAAGACACAGTCATTACCTTACCTGCGTGATATTAATGGAAATACTATCGGTGACAGTGCTGCAAAAGCGGAGTTACTAAACACAACCTTTCGAAGTTCCTTCACTAAAGAAGACGAAGTGAATATCCTGGAATGCGAATCAAGTACAGCTTCCAACATGAATAACTTAGAATTTGATATCGTGGGAGAAGTGAAGCAACTTAAATCATTTAATAAAAGTAAGTCTTCCTGTCCACACTGTATACCAACTACGTTCCTGCTGATGCAGTAGCTCCACACTTAACAATCATATACAAAACCTCTCTCGAAGAAAGATCCGTACCCAAAAATTGGAAAGTAGCACAGGTTTCACTAATAATCCAGAAAGGTAGTAAGAGTAATCCACTAAATTGGGGTCATGTGATTAACGTTTGTATACAGTAGGGTTTTGGAACATATAGTGTGTATGAAGAGAATGATCTATTGACACACAGTCAACATGGATTTAGAAATCATTGTTCTTGTGAAACTCAACTAGCTCCTTACATGCATAGTGTTTAGTGCCACTGACAGGGATTTCAAACTGATTTCCGTATTTCTAGTCCAAAAGGCTTTTTACACTATACCACACGAGCGGCTTATAGAGAAATTGCGTGCTTATTTAATATCATTTGTTATATGACTGAATTCGTGATTTTCTGTCACAGAACACCAGTTCATAAAAACTGACGGAAAGTCATCTAGTAAAATGAATGTGTTTTCTGGTGTTCCCCAAGGTAGTGTTGTAGGCCATTTGCTGTTCCTTATCTATATCTACATTTATACTCTGCAAGCCACCTAACGATGAGTGGCGGAGGGCACTTTACGTGCCACTGTCATTACCTCTCTTTCCCGTTCCAGTCGCGTATGGTTCGCGGGAAAAACGACTGCCGGAAAGCCTCCGTGCGAGCTCGAATCTCTCTAGTTTTGCATTCGTGATCTCCTCGGGAGGTATACGTAGGGGGAAGCAATATATTCGATACCTCATCCAGAAACGCATCCTCTCGAAACCTGGACAGCAAGCTACACCACGATTCAGAGCGCCTCTGTTGCAGAGTTTGCTACTTTAGTTTGATAAACATCTCTGTAACTCTATCACTATTACCAAATAACGCTGTGACTAAATGTGCAACTCTTCTTTGGATCTTTTCTATCTCCTCTGTCAACCCGTTCTGTATATACACAAGTTAGCAGAGAATCTGAGAAGATATCTTAGATTGTTTGCAGGTGATTCTGTCGTTTATCGACTACTAAACTCATCAGAAGATTTAAAAAAATGCATAACGATTTACAAAAGATATCTGAATGGTAGTGGCATTAACTCTAAATAATGAAAACCATAATGTCGTCCACATGAATACTAAAAGGAATTCGTTAAACTTCGGTTATACAATAAATCAGTCTAATCTAAATGTCATAAAGTCAACTAAAACATATGAATAACCATTACGAACAATTACAATTGGAAGAACACATAGAGACTGTTGTGTGTGTTGAAGGCTAACCAAAGACTGCGTTTTATTGGCTGAACACTTAGAGAATGTACCTGGTCTACTAAAGAGACTTCCTACACATCGCTTGTCCGTTTCATTTTGAAGTACTGCTCCGCCGTCTGGGATCCTTACCAGATTAGATTAACGGAGTATATCGAGAAAGTTCAACGAAGAACAGTATGTTTTGTATTATCGCGATCTAGGGTAGAGAGTGTCATGGACATGATACAGGACCTGGGACAGACACCGTTAAAACAAAGGCGCTTGTCGTTACGGCGGAATCTTATCAAGAAATTTCAATCATCAGCTTTCTCCTCCGAATTCGAAAAATATTGTGTTGACGCTGACCTACATAGGGGAAATGATCGTAACAATAAAATAAGGGAAATCGGAGCTCGCACATAAAGATATAAGTGTTGGTTTTTTTCGCGCGCTGTTCGATAGGGGAATAATATAAAGTTATTGTGAAGGTGGTTCGAAGAATCCTCTACCAGGCACTTCAGTGAGATTTGCAGAGTATCCATGTATATGTAGATGTAGATACGTTGAAGAGCAAACTTGGCTCCATAGTTTGAGCAAATTTAATTTAGAATTCGACCGTGGGCACTGACATTCTTTCGTAGGCTGTATGTCCATCTATGCCGTAGGTGTTCCACTGATGAAATGCTTGCTTTGGACGAAGACAACTTTTAACAACTCTATTCATTGTAATTATATATCGGAGTAATGTGCTCGCAGCTTTCTGCATCTCTAATGGAATGGCATGATAACAGACGGCCATATGATTGCAGACAGGAATAGTAATGTTGAACAAAGAATGTAAATGCAACAGAACGGCAAGTAGATGAATTACCACTTCGGATCCACCAACACGATTTGTTGCCAATTCTGGAATTGTGTACCCTTTCTAAAATTTATATCCAACCTCCCACCTTGCAAGAAGCAGTTGTGAATTATGCAGGAAATACTTATCAGCAAGTACTTCGTCTGTCTCTAAAATCTTATTATTATGTGTGTGCTTCAGCTTAATTAGGACTTCATTAATATCATTACAGTGCTAGTAGAATTACTGTTGCTGAACCATCCTAAAAGTCGCAACAGTCCTTAGTGCAGTGACTGTCATGGAAGTGTTCACAGTAGCACCCACTATAACAAAAAAGTTTTATTTTCAAATCTACACTCCTGGAAATTGAAATAAGAACACCGTGAATTCATTGTCCCAGGAAGGGGAAACTTTATTGACACATTCCTGGGGTCAGATGCATCACATGATCACACTGACAGTACCACAGGCACATAGACACAGGCAACAGAGCATGCACAATGTCGGCACTAGTACAGTGTATATCCACCTTTCGCAGCAATGCAGGCTGCTATTCTCCCATGGAGACGATCGTAGAGATGCTGGATGTCGTCCTGTGGAACGGCTTGCCATGCCATTTCCACCTGGCGCCTCAGTTGGACCAGCGTTCGTGCTGGACGTGCAGACCACGTGAGACGACGCTTCATCCAGTCCCAAACATGCTCAATGGGGGACAGATCCGGAGATCTTGCTGGCCAGGGTAGTTGACTTACACCTTCTAGAGCACGTTGGGTGGCACGGGATACATGCGGACGTGCATTGTCCTGTTGGAACAGCAAGTTCCCTTGCCGGTCTAGGAAAGGCAGAACGATGGGTTCGATGACGGTTTGGATGTACCGTGCACTATTCAGTGTCCCCTCGACGATCACCAGAGGTGTACGGCCAGTGTAGGAGATCGCTCCCTCACAATGATGCCGGGTGTTTGCCCTGTGTGCCTCGGTCGTATGCAGTCCTGAATGTGGCGCTCACCTGCACGGCGCCAAACACGCATACGACCATCATTGGCACCAAGGCAGAAGCGACTCTCATCGCTGAAGACGACACGTGTCCATTCGTCCCTCCATTCACGCCTGTCGCGACACCACTGGAGGCGGGCTGCACGATGTTGGGGCGTGAGCGGAAGACGGCCTAACGGTGTGCGGGACCGTAGCCCAGCTTCATGGAGACGGTCGCGAATAGTCGTCGCCGATACTCCAGGAGCAACAGTGTCCTAATTTGCTGGGAAGTGGTGGTGCGGTCCCCTACGGCACTGTGTAGGATCCTACGGTCTTGGCGTGCATCCGTGCGTCGCTGCGGTCCGGTCCCAGGTCGACGGGCACGTGCACCTTCCGCCGACCACTGGCGACAACATCGATGTACTGTGGAGACCTCACGCCCCACGTGTTGAGCATTTCGGCGGTACGTCCAGCCGGCCTCCCGCATGCCCACTATACGCCCTCGCTCAAAGTCCGTCAACTGCACATACGGTTCACGTCCACGCTGTCGCGGCATGCTACCGGTGTTAAAGACTTCGATGGAGCTCCGTATGCCACGGCAAACTGGCTGACACTGACGGCGGCGGTGCACGAATGCTGCGCAGTTAGCGCCATTCGACGGCCAAAACCGCGGTTCCTGGTGCGTCCGCTGTGCCGTGCGTGTGATCATTGCTTGTACAGCCCTCTCGCAGTGTCCGGAGCAAGTATGGTGGGTCTGACACACCGGTGTCAATGTGTTCTTTTTTCCATTTCCAGGAGTGTATCAACCAATAACAACATACACAGTTGGCGTAATTGCAGAATACAGATCAGTGTAACAACACCGTCACGCTGACATAACATACCACACATGTATATACAACACAGTTAAACCATGCATTCCCCACATATACACTGTAAATACACGATACACACTCTGAACACGTAGCGCCTCGCGTTGTGTGGACTCATGGCTCCCTGCTTTGTCTCTGAAACCTACGGATTTCACTGCGAACTTCTGTGGCTATCGAGGCGTAAATTATTGTTTGGATTTTATTGATAGGAGGAGACAGTTTTGTGAAACATGTAACTTCGCACGGTTGACTTGTTTCGTGTATATTTTTCATGCTCTCGGGCTTCATAACTTACTTCTGCAGGACAAGGACGTTAGGAAACCTTTTGTGTGAGACAAAGTAGAAGCATTGATAAAGAAATTTTAATGATATGCTCAGGATGTGGAGCAATATTCATTCGACGCATTTTCACTTATACGTAATTATGTAGAAACAGATAACCATATAATATATATATATATATGTGTGTGTGTGTGTGTGTGTTGTGGTATACAACTAAGCCGGTCGGAGTCGCCGAGTGGTTCTAGGCGCTACAGTCTGGAAGCGCGCGACCGCTACAGTTGCAGGTTCGAAACCTGCCTCGGGCATGGTTGTGTGTGATGTCCTTAGGTTAGTTAGGTTTAAGTAGTTCTACGTTCTAGGCGACTGATGACCTCAGATGTTAAGTCTCGTAGAGCTCAGAGTCATTTGGACCATTACAGCTAAAGCTTAACTGACCACCTCCTGCATAACGTGAGCAAAAATTAACAGCAAAGAGAAATTACCATAATCAGTGACAACTGTTTCAAAACAGATATTATTATGAGTGAAAGTCATAGCAGAGTCACGGGAGAACAATTAGTAATATTATGAGTATCCCTTAAGGGCATCCATTATGAAGTCTTCGCTAATAAAGAAGAACCTCTCGCTCAACGACACCAGCTCCTCAGTATGTTGCCCGCTGGAAGTGCTTGTGTCAGTGAGAAGGTGGGAAATATGGTTGTTCGGATGCCAGCTGGTTACCATGGAAATAAATGCAGTTTGATATGGTCTGCCCTTAGACAAGAATATTGTGGCACCTAGTCAGGAGCGATATATAAGCTAATAAGCACTGCCTTCACTTATAGATGGAGTAATGTTCAGCTGTCTCTCTCGTATATTTAAATGTTTAGTAGCTTATTGTACAGTTAAAGAAAATTAACAATAAAATTATCACTTAAAAGCCCTCGCCATTTCTTCCAAACGCAATGTCTAAGATATCACATCCTACAATAGAATTACAGAAGGCATCACACAATTTAAGCAGGTGAGAAATAATTACATTAAGGCTGCAGATAAAGAGTTAAAATAAACATCAACATAAAACGTGCAACGAAGTTGACAACAGCACTATCACAGTGCTAGCCAACAATAGGTGTGCAATCATTACGTACTATATTCACGCTACATACATTGTGGTAGCGAGAACAGACAGCTAAAATTTATGATAGAAGACAGTCAAATAAAGAGTATTTGCGGAAAGTACCATTTTGTATCGTTAGTTTTAGAATGTGTGCGTCTTTTGAATAACTAGTAGCACAAGCAGTGAGAACAGGGGCCACGACGATAGATCATAGCACTGTTCCCAGTACTCACAGAATCAGCTGCAGCAGGAGTACAGCCAGTGGTAGTAAAATCATACAATTTATTTCAGAGATTCGAGAAAGACATATCATGGAGTAATTATGGAGGCTATCCTTCAGAATGTTTACAAACTTGCACGAAAACATTCTCACGTAGACACGTCATTAACGAGGTTTCAATGATTTATTGCAAACCGATCTCCTATACATTAGTCAATGCTCCAATTTCAATAAAGGATTGAAATACATTTTAACGATAATGGATATACTTTCAATGTTCGCCTGGACCGAGTCTCTGAAGGCGAAGACAGGGAGGGTAGTTATGCAGGTGCCTCAGAAATTGCTGTGGATGAGGACAAATCGATGTCCTATCAGTCTTCAAGCTAACCGTCGAGGTGAATTTTAGATAGACATTCGAAACATAAAACTGCGTTTCGAAAGTCTTACGTCCTGTACCGATCAATGTAGTCCCAGTTCCCAAAGTGCAATGCACAAACATAAGAACTTACGTCTTGAATGAGAGCAATGTCAAAGAAAGTAGTAGTAGTAGTAGCTTTACTCATCTGTAGCTCTCTTTTTACAAGAATATAGGACATGCCAAAGTATTTAAAAGTTTATATCAATTTAAAATAATCTAATTTATATACACATATATTTACAGACTTTTAGTTACATATAATCATTAGATTTACTCCTAGTATACAACACTTTTTTGGCAAATAATTTATTAAATAATGTAATACCACACTGTTCACTCATATCTCACTATCAGTCACTGCACACACTATACACACATTGTTTATAACGCTTCACTCACACACACACACACACACACACACACACACACACACACACACACACACCACATACGTAATCTCTGGGCCATTTTCTGTACCCCAACTTACCATTTGCTATCCTGAAAAAGTGAGTCAGTATCCCTCCATAATGACTGATATGTTGAACTCAGGAAGAGGAAGAGTTGTTAGTATTGTGCCATGCATAGTTTGTAGGTAAGTATTTCTAGAAAGGAAAAAAAGAAGGGAAAAAGCAAAGTGATGGTGTTATTTGGAATTTTGGATGTTTTATAATCATTATTATTATTATTTGTTTGTATAACCTTTTTATTGTCAAACCTGTACTCTGTTTTATCTAAGTAATCCTTCAATGTATAAAATGTGTTACGTAACAGGTACATTTTAGCCGTCCTTTTAAATAAGTGTATTTTTGCAATTTCTTTAATCGCTGTTGGTAATTTATTGTACAGTTTTATTCCTGGGTAGAAAATGCTGTTTTGAGTTTTATGTTTATTTTTTCTTGGTAAATGTAAGTTGCGTCTATCTCTTGTTGCACGGTCATGAACAGAGCTGTTTGTGCAGTAATTACCAATTTTATTTTTGATGTGTACAACTGACTGATAAATGTATTCATATGGAGCAGTTAAACTTCCCAGTGTTTTGAACAGATCTTTACAAAGTTTCGGAAGATTTTTACGAGAAGGAATTAAAGAGAAGCTCTGAACCAGAAGTGTTTCTGATGGAATGTGTTGTAAAGGTAACAAGGCTTTAGTTAGGTGGTTAGTCCTTCCATCAAAGAACAAGGGGTGGGTGAACTTTCACGATTTGGTAAGTAAACAGGAACATGAACCTCAAACCACGCAGCAACAGGACGTAAGTGCTACGAGCCACATCAGAGGTGAGGGTGCTGGTATCGATAAATTACCAGCAGAATTGAATTTCTCCGGATGGAACTACCGTGGATATGGAGCGAAACTAAAACAGAGTCTAGCTCAAGGTGATAAAGGAATTAATATACTCCACAGAACCTGCAAGAAGCACAACATTGTTTATAACACAAATAAACTTGTTACACTACAGATCGAATTTTAGCAAAAACAAGTAAGTGGAAGGAAGGACGCAGGCGCAAATTAACGTTGCTGCATTCAACTTGGCAAAGTAATTCAAGTCAGTCTAGAACTTGGTGCTGGAATAGATTTCAAACAAATTATGAACACAGTTCGCCATACACTAAACAAGAAAAACGTTTAGGGTGGTTTAAAAAAAAAGTTACATCCCTTCAACAGTGGCAATAGCTAAAATGTTTTGAAGGAGAAGGGAAGGAGATGAAGAAGACAAGTCAAAACATTAAAAGTTCTCACAACATTTAACATATCCAGTAGAATAATTCGGCTTCTAATTACAGCTGTCGCAGTGCTATCAGCCATTAGTTCTTTGGCGGGAGGAGCTGCCAGCCACATCTTTAACAGTGAAGAATGCACAAAATGCAGAGGAGTAACTTTTCTTTAGATTCGTTAGAATTCTGACTGGTTTGATGCGGCTCACCAAAAGTTCCTCTCTTGTGGCAAACTTTTCATCTGAGAGCAGCAGTTGCAACAACTATCCTGAATTATTTGATGGATATTTTCCAAACTCTTTCTTCCGTTACAGTTTTTACCCTCTGCCACCCTCTCTAGTATCATGGTAGTTGTTCCTTGATGTCTTAATAGGTGTCCTCCTGTAATGTCTCTTGCAGCGGTCTCTCCGCAATATTTTCAGAAATTATATAAATTATATAACTCAGTACATATCTCGAAATATCTCTTCTTATCTTACCGATTCCTAAACTTTAATATACGATGATTATCAATGCAAAGTAGTTTCAAACACTATTATTCCTTGGAGCGTTCATTTACTACATGGAATAGCTTATCTGATATCTATGTTTTCTCTTATGAAAAGGATAAAGGAGATCTTGCCAATTAGCCATGAAAGAAGGAGGATGTATACGTATGTATTGTTGAGCTGCTCGCCATCTTGATGAGATTGTGTATGAAAAGGAATGTAATACATGAACTAAACTAAAGTAAGTGTTTTCGCGTATTATTTAACTGATTATTATTGACAGTATCTGCTTACTACGCTGTGTTGCACGGCATCAGTGGGGAACGTCTGATTTACACTGGACGAACCTGCCGTTTTGTATGCTCAAGATACCCAGTTTATTAATTCAAACAAATAGGCTAACACGGTCTTACCGGCAGATCTCCGGTCTTCCCCATATGATCACCGAAAGTTAATAATTATTACAAATGTTTTCAGGAGGTCGACTGACAATTTTCGTCACACCGAGACTTCGAAATTGCTTCACTGCCTTATATAATTTAAGTTAAGCTCAATTTAATCAGGATATAACAGTATTGAACTGTGTGAATGTGATAAGCCTGCTTTGTGAATGAAAATTCCCTTAATACACGCATGTTTTTACTATACTGATCAGTGAAGCTAAATCACGCAGGTGTGTAAGAGGTTTTTTTAAATTTTAGATCCCACAAAAAATATTAAACTCCCTTCTTTTTCCTTCTTCTTGTCAGTGTTTTCCACATAGTCCTTAGCTCTCCGATCCTGCTGAGAATATTCGCCGTCCGCTGTGACCGAGCGGTTCTAGACGCTCCAGTCAGGAACCGAACTGCTGCTACGGTCGCTGGTTCGAATCCTGCCTCGGGCCAGGATGTCTGTGAAGTCCTTGGGTTAGTTAGGTTTAAGTAGGTCTACGTCTAGGGGATTCTTGACCCTAGATGTTAAGTCCTATGGTGCCTAGAGCCATTTGAACCATTTGAAGAGAATCTGCTGACTCCTTACCTCATCAGTCCACCTAATTTTCAACCTTCTTCTGTAGAAACACATCTCAAATGCTTTGATTCTCTTCAGGTTTTCCCTCAGTCCATGTTCACAAACATGAGCTCCAGCTATGCAGCCTAAGAAATTTAGCATCAAATAATGCCTATGTCTGATACTTATAGATTTCGCTTTGCCAGGAATTCCGTTTCTACCAGTACTAATCTGCCTTTTGTGTCCCCCTTGCTCTGTCCGTCATGAGTTATTTTCGTGCCTGCATAATTCCTTAGCTACTACTACTGTGTGATCACCAATTTTGATGTTAAGTTACACTTTTATTGTTCCCTCTTGGCTCTTGTACATATTGTGTTTTACCCTTCTTTTTCTAAAGTTTGCCCCTATTTTTCCCAGAATTTCGAGTATCTAGCACCTTTTAACACTCTGGAACGCTTTTTTGTTTTGCGTCCATTATCAACCACAACGTCAGAACTGCATCACTGGTGTCCTTACCTTACTTAAAGCCAAAGTCATCATCATGTAACATACCTTCAATCTTTTTCCGTTCTACTGTGTATTATTCCAATCATCAATTTTGGACGCATAAGCTGTTAATCTGTTTGTGTGATAATTCTCGCACACTCCGGCTCTTGCAAACTTCAGAATTCGGTGGATGAAATTTTTCCAAAGTCTAATGACATACCTCCTGCCTCGTACATTCAGCACACTGATGTGAATAGTCGTTTATTTGCCAATTAGCCCATTGATCTTAGAAATTCTTACGCAATGACGTCTATGCCTTGTGCTTAATTTGGTCCTGTCTTCCAAAGGTCTTTTCAATTTCTATTCTAATTCTAAGTCCCCTATCTATTTTCCACCGACTAGTGTTTCTTTTTGCATGATGTCATCAGACATGGCGTCCCCCTCACAAAGGTGTTCAACGTACCTTTTACACCAATCACGTCTCTCCACTTCTCTCTCCAGTGCACTCTTAATGATACCGCCTCTGCTTTTAATTTCACCGAATTTTGATTTCACTTTTATGTCTGCTCAGTCAGTCCTTCAGGCACTCATTTCTTTTTACATCTCTTCACATTTTTCGTGTAGTCTTCCCGTCTTAGCTTCCCTGCACTTCCTAAGTGACTTGTAATTCTGTATTCCTGAACACTTTTGTACCTCCTTCTTTCGTCGACCAAGTGAAGTATTTGATCTGTTACCCATGTCTTCTTCACACATACCTTCCTTGGATCTACGTTTCACTCTCCCACTTCTGTGACTGCCCTTCTAGAGACGTTTCCAAAGAGGTGTGCTTAGGATAAAGGAAGCAATGTACTGTAGCAGAGTTTATTTTAGAAGAGAGAGACGTGACTGTGATACGGTATTAGACGAGAGAGATGTCACTTCTTTGAAGTCGGCAGGTGGAGAGGAGTCTGAGGTGTTCCTTGAGAAAGAGAGGAAGCGAATATTTTTATTGCTCTCTCTATTGTAACAATTTCATTAACAGCATTGGATTTCGGGTTGATGTGAAGAACGCGAAGCGAATTACAGTGCCGGTCTATTTATCTGACAAACAGTTCATCTCACATCACCGAAATCTGAGTGTCTTTCATTAGGCCACACAGTCAACAATGAGCAGCACCTATGGCGACTGTTTCGAGACGACTATCGCAACAGAAAGAAGAGGTAAAGTTTCCAGATGAGTATAAAATATACCTACGAAAATTTACTATTCAATTTACGAATAATATTATTTCAAATATGTTTTATGTTGTCTGTTCGGCAGCCAGCAATAAAAACATTTCACTAACTTCCGTTGATTACTTCACAGTTAAAAGTCATAAAACATATAAAGTTCAATAACACTATTTCATTGTCCATTCAGTTTTAAAAAACAAAAGACAATATACTGGCAACCGAACACAGGCCCCATCCCCCAATATTCGGCTCGTAAAGAAAAAGTGATGTAATAGTAATAGTGATTGTCGAAATACTAACTGTATTCAATCTTTGTTACATATATTCGACGTTAAGAGTACAGTGAGAAAAGGAGAACGTGGCAGTAACAACGGAATAACATTATGGAAATTGAAGAAAATATTTCCGCAGATACTTAACGGAGCTTTACGGAGCGTGAACAGAGGTACGTCAATCAACGATGGGCTCAAGAATACTCCATTGATCATAAAACGCTAAAGCAATTTCGCCAAAATATCCTCATCCGTAAATAGCTCAGAATCTTTTTGCAAGTAACAATATTTATGGTGTTTTTTCATTGCAATAGCAGGAGGCTTTTATATATGTAACAGTGAAAAAATGAGAAGTTAACACGTCCCGAACATATACCACAAGTTTTTCACAACTATTGGGTTTCTGGTATATTACAGTAATTCAATTATGGCACCTTAGTTGTCAGTAAAATTGGAATCAAGTGCAAAGAGAAAGTTAATGCTAACATAGTGATCACGAAAATACTGTGTCAGAAGATGGTATATTAGATAATGAAAATGAAAATGCTTCGCACCAGAATGGCAACGTCACAGTCGAAAACAATCCAACTGAACGCTACTGTATTGAATGGGTAGAATGTTAGACGAAATGATTGCTGTCACTTGGGTAACAGTCGATGTGGTTATTCCACCATCCTCAATAGGAAATGCCCCTTTTCAAAATAATTTTGATAGAAACAACACAACAGTCTTACGAAATTTTCCGAGCTCGATACTGAGTGAAAGGAACGGCCACACACATACTCTCTCTGTAGGTGCAGTAGACAATAATCACTCGCAGATATCAATCATAAAACAATACAGAGATACGCAGGCTCGAGTACAAAAATCACGAACGTGCCCACTGGTCTCGGCAATATAGATCAAAGTCTCAGTAAGTTAGACAAGACAGTAACGGCACTTTCGAATGACTTCGAAAACTAGCATACTGAAGTGAACATACAAGACAGATGCAACTAATAAATTAGTACAGAATTTACTAATATGTAGAAGAGAACAGCTTTCTGATATGAGTAAATATCAAGGTCAACGTGCACATCAAGTTGAGAAACGTACAAAGGGCGCATTGAAGCTTAGCTCTAGTGATAATACAACTGTCTCAAATGAAGCCTACGTCCGAAAATTTATCGGGTGATGTACATACGCTAGTGTAAGAGGTAGGATTGCTGCTATCAGGACAAATTGTTTCGAGAACCACATATGAAGTTGTCAATAAGGAAGTAAAAGGTTAAATGAGAGTTCTGAGGCCGATGCCTCCGACAGCTATTCTGCCCTAGCTGAAATGGGCGTCAGGGAACAAAAAACTTATGATAGGCGGTTGAAGAGATCATGAAAACAGAGAACATAAAATTCTCCATAAAATGGATAGTGATATGAAAACAATATAATTTAAAATTCCTTCCGAATATACCAGTGAAAGATCGAACAAACGGCCAATCTAAACAGGAAAGGTGTACTATACAGTAGCAACGGAAACGTTTCCCCAAAGACAGTTATGACAAAAGTGAACGAGAACAGTGGGCAAACAGTCAACCTTATACGGAAGTGCCACCGTAAGCAGCACTTCCCCCTTCGAAAAGGCGTTGGACGGTGTCTCAGTCTGATGTCGTAATACCTGGCCTACCGTCGGTTATAATAGACGAGGGTCTAATAAAACGTAGACAATTCCCAATATTCTCACAAGAATCCCATAAAACACACACCGGTACCTTTGTAAGAGGTTTTCGAAATGTCTTAATTCAGCATTTGTCCGAAATGCAAAACATTCAGTTCGTTGTTGGTTTTGTAGGAGGTGACATGTTGTTGTGGTCAGCCAAAAGAGGCAGATAATTGTTGAACGTATGGTGAATTTCAGCTGTCCTTCGTAGAGAAATAACGGTAACAGGGATTTCGGGAAATGCGAAAGGTACTTGAAGAAGAATAGGTACTGAAGCAATCCGATAACAACATATCTATGTTTTTAGAATATTACAAAGTCGTTTGCACATTAATATTCATGAGAAACTGGTAACTGGGCCAACTTATGACATGGAAAATTTTCTCACGCTCGTGGGTACGATTGATCTCATCTATGAGAGCAGTCCAAATTCAAGTGAGTATATAACGGGAACCCGTCGGGCCCACCGAAAAATGAATGATTTATTAATCGTGGTAGCGGTAATAACAACAACAACAGCAACGGAAATAATAAGAGAAATCTGTACGACAACGCTCAGTGTGGCTGGCAGCCATACGTGGCCCCGCTGCGACATGAGGGCAATGGAGGATTCGGACATCGTCGAAGTAGCGATAATAATAGAGAAATAATAGAAACTGCTTTTAGTGGTACCGTGGCTCATCATCAAAAAATAACCGTAATAGGTAGAATAATTGGCGTGATCCCGACGATAATAGAGAACAATGGTATAGGGACGGGAATGAACATCCGCCCGTAAGTAATAGTTATGAAACAGACGGAAATCGGAGAGACATACGCCGCCCCCCTCCCCTGTTATTCGCAGAATAGAACATGATAAAACACAGATCACGTTGTAACACTTGTAGAAGTGACTCTAGGGAGCAGTAGCAGGCCGTCTCCGCACAAGGTAAATGGTGATCGGTCAGCCTAGAGTCCCCACCTCCGGCCGGAAGCAAGAGTGGAGGCATGAGACACATGAATACTTTATTAAGGTATGACGTCATTAAGTGGCAAACTTCAAAACCAATTTCACACATACAATTATGCGTAGGCGTAAGATTATGTATAAGAAGAAGCAATACACGAAAGAAACTGTTTAGCCCCCCCCCCCCCCCCTAAGAGCTCAAGAGCTATGATCACGTTTGAGGTAAAAACTATTCACAGAAATGTTAGTATTATACTAAAGTAATAAATTAGACAAACGTTAACGCATACACTATAAAGAGGAACAGGCTAATGAATATAACGACGGTACGAAAATTAAGTGTAATTTGTGTTCTACTATCTACAGCTACTTACAATAAACGAAAACTACGCTACTTGCGTAAATCTACAATCGAGTAAGCTGTGACGATTATGCAATACTTTACGCTTTTCTGTTGTTAACTACCTCTACATTATATTGAATACAAAAAACTAATGTAGCGCATGAAATTTAAAAAGTTTCTAAAAAGAAAATGAAATCAGCCGAATCGGATTAAAATGGCAAAAACTTTGCACAGCTAGCAACTACGAACGTCAAAGTAAGCTAAGGTTCATTACGGTAAAAATGCGTTATTCATACAATCACAATGCAGCAAACAAATCACTGTCAAAGAGAGCATAAGGGAGTTTCATATCAGCGCACACTCCGCTGCAGAGTGAAAATATCACTCTGGAAAAAAATCCCAGGCTGTGGCTAAGCCATGTCTCCGCAATATCTTCTCTTTCCCGAGTGCTAGTTCTGCAAGGTTCACAGGAGAGCTTCTGTAAAGTTTGGAAGGTAGGAGACCAGGTACTGGCAGAAAAAAAGCTGTGAGGACGCGGCCTGAGTCGTGCTTTGGTAGCTCAGTTGGTAGAGCACTTGCCCGCGAAAGGCAAAGGTCCCGAGTTCGAGTCTCGGTCCTGCACACAATTTTAATCTGCCAGGAAGTTTCATATAAGCGCACACTCCGCTGCAGAGTGAAAATCTCATTCCTGTATGAAGTACTGATTAACGCATATTCTGAAAGGTGCGAAACGTTATTAGCAAAAATATTAAATGTAGCCAGTTGTGCTTTATGTGTGCCTGTGTGCCACTGAACACGTTGACTGACATGCAGGAAATTAAGCATAATTAACAAGTTATGCAGTAACAAGAATTTGGTAGGGGAAGATGCAAAATTTCATGCCAAACTTGGGGAAAGGATTGAAGTGGTGGTGAAAGGCACCAAACAAAAACTGCTCCTCTCATATTAGTTCATAAGTTATGTACAATATTGATTGTGTGTGAATTTATGGATAAATACGTACATTTTCATTCAGAACTTTGAAACAGCCAAATACGAATGTGATTATTCTAGCTGAAGAGTTACAACGTGTACAGTGCACCTCACGTTAACTTTGGCTGGGTGTTAAGCGATTACGTAAACATTTGCGTGGTATGTCCAACGAATTATATACATGGTTATACAAACCAGATTTGAGGGTAAATTAACACTTATGTTAACGTTGTACAAAGAGGAATACAGAACTACCGTTGTAGAAACAACTGAGCACTTTATTCAAACACAGACATACCACTGAAACTGAACATAAAACACAATGAAAACATGTATACAGACATATCTGCTTGTAGTACGAAGAAGACCCGCCACGAATTTCTCTCCTGTGCCAATCTCTACATCTCAGAGTAGCTCTTGCAACCTAATAGTGGTTAACTGAGAGAAAAATATAGATATTAAAAGAGGATAGAAGGGCGTAGATAGGAATATAATAAACAATATTCTGTGACCAGAACATGGATTTTCAACCAGCATTTCATCCGTCCTCGTAGCATGTAGGGTAAATTGTTTGTGAAAACAAATGCTACTACAAGAAGAAGCCGGATGTTTATCTTGAAGTTGCATGCCTTTCCTTTTCTCCTGTGGTAATGAAATGGTTCATGATTGTATTGAGGATGATATCAGTTTTCAGGTTCTTAAAGGAGATGAATAGATTTTGAGAAGTACGTTCTTCATTCACTGAAAGAAAACGAGAGAATTTTCTTAGTGCTAAACGTTAAGGTGGCAGCTAAAATTAATTGCGAGGAACCATGAATTAGAACATAAATGAGATGTTCTTGTAACCATGTTTGTATCACTAATTTCTTTCATGTCATGGTAAATATGTTTATACATATTTTGTAGATCTGTGAAAAGCAATCGCACGTGACATCAGACATATTAGAAGAAGCGATTAGCTGTGGGAGAGTGCTATGTGAGTTGTGCAACGCGCCTCAAGTATGCGGATGATTCACCCTCTGCAATGCAGGAAATTTAACGAAGCTGCAGTACCACACTGAATAAGTGGAACTGGATCACATGTATGCTAATGGAAAGGTGAATACTCGCTAAAGTGTCAACAAAGAGAACCGTCGACACTCCATCTGGACGAATAATGGCGTGTGTGGTGCCGAAAACAGAAGTTGTAAGGACCTTCAGGCCATGGAGCCTGTTAATGACGACCACTCGAAGACAATAGAAAAACTAACGACATAGGAAACGAATCCTTTTGCAGGCTGAAGGAGAGATACGCAATTGTGATACATTTAAATAATAAAGGTAAATATTTAACTGAATGTAAAAAAAGGACTACATGATTTGAAACAACATTTCTAAAATTTACCTTACATGTATAATGTAATAAATTTATTTATAATTTTAGAATTTGATAAGAAAATTTTTCCTAATATACAGGGTGTTACAGAAAGGTACGGCCAAACTTTCAGGAAACATTCCTCAGACACAAATAGAGAAAAGATGTTAATGTGGACATGTATCCGGAAACGCTTAATTTCCATGTTAGAGCTCATTTTAGTTTCGTCAGTATGTACTGTACTTCCTCGATTCACCGCCACTTGGCCCAATTGAAGGAAGGTAATGTTGATTTCGGTGCTTGTATTGACATGCGAGTCATTGCTCTACAGTACTAGCATCAAACACACCATTACGTAGCATCAACAGGTTAGTGTTCATCACGAACGTGGCTTTGCAGTTAGTGCAATGTTTACAAATCCGGAGTTGGCAGATGCCCATTTGATGTATGGATTAGCACAGGGCAATAGCCGTGGCGCGGTACATTTGCATCGAGACAGATTTCCAGAATGAAGTTGTCCCGACAAGAAGACGTTCGAAACAATTGATCGGCATCTTAGGGAGCACGGAACATTCCAGCCCAAGTCTTGCGACTGGGAAAGATCTAGAACGACGAGGACACCTGCAATGGACGAGGCTATTCTTCGTGCAGTTGACGATAACCCTAATGTCAGCGTCAGAGAAGTTGCTGCTGTACAAGGTAATGTTGATCACGTCACTGTATGGAGAGTGCTACGGGAGAACTAGTTGTTTCCGTACCATGTACGGCGTGTGCAGGCACTATCAGCAGCTCATTGGCCTCCACGGGTACACTTCTGCGAATGGTTCACCCATCAATGTGTCAATCCTCATTTCAGTGGAAATGTTCTCTTTACGGATGAGGCTTCATTCCAAGGTGATCAAATTGTAAATTTTCACAATAAACATGTGTGGGCTGACAAGAATCCGCACGCAGTTGTGCAATCACGTCATCAACACAGATTTTCTGTGAACGTTTGGGTAGGCATTGTTGGTGGTGTCTTGATGGGGCCCCTTGTTCTTCCACCTACGCTCAATGGAGCACGTTATCATGATTTCATACGGGATACTCTACCTGTGCTGCTAGAACATGTGCCTTTACAAGTACGACACAACTTGTGGTTCATGCACGATGGAGCTCCTGCACATTTCAGTCGAAGTGTTCGTACGCTTCTCAACAACAGATTCGGTGACCGATGGATTGGTACAGGCGGACCAATTCCATGGCCTCTACGCTCTACTGACCTCAACCCTCTTGACTTTCAATTATGGGTGCATTTGAAAGCTCTTGTCTACGCAACACCGGTACCAAATGTAGAGACTCTTCGTGCTCGTATTGTGGACAGCTGTGACACAATACGCCATTCTCCAGGCCTGCATCAGGGATTCCATGCGACTGAGGGTGGATGCACGTATCCTCGCTAACGGAGAAAATTTTGAACATTTTCTGTAACAAAGTGTTTGAAATCACGCTGGTACATTCTCTTGCTGTGCGTTTCCATTCCGTGATTAATGTGATTTGAAGAGAAGTAATAAAATGAGCTCTAACATGGAAAGTAAGCGTTTCCGGGCACATGTCCACAAAACATATTTTGTTTCTTTGTGAGTGAGGAATGTTTCCTGAAAGATTGGACGTACCTTTTTGTAACACCCTATATATAACATATAAGGAATTTGATAAAAAGGAGATTACCATGTAGCTGTCACAATTTGGCGGATAGTACGATGGTCGTTCAATATGTAATGCCCCACATATTTTTTCTCAGAATATATTTATAGGTAACAGTCAGAATTTGGCGACAATATACATCAACATGTCCTATCCAAGTCATATTTTTCTACGTAATCTCCATCACGTTCTATGGCTGTATCCCAAGGTTGTGGTAGAGCATGTATTCCCCGCTGGTAAATGAGGATGATGACACTCCATGAACTGCCTTTTTGTTTCCGGCGCAAAATGGTACACCAAGCATTCATCTCCCGTAACGATGCGTGACTCTAAGGCCTCTCCGACGGTCTCAAAACGCTCGAACAAATCAAATGAAATGGCCTTTCTTTGAATCTTGTGGTCTGCTGTGATCATTCGTGGAATCCATCGTGAGCACCTCTTCGAATATCCGAGAGTCTCAATCACTGCAGACCCACTATCAATGCTGACCGACTACTGTAGAGCCAGTTGTCGAGTTGTGCTGCGCTGGTCGGCAAGTATAATGACATCCGCACGATTCAGCACGTCTGGAGCAGTGGCTGCAACAGGACGTCCCAAGCGTGTCTGATCACGGAGCTTTGTTTATGCATATCCTGAAGCTGTACGTTTCTCTATCCATCACCCATCTGTATTTCTGTCGACTGCAGCATCGCCATACACTACACACAAACGTTTATGGATGCTCACCACGGTTGATTTTTCTGCACACAAGAATTCAATAACAGCACACTGCTTGTCACGTGAGTCGTATGTAGACGCCATTTTGACGCTGTACTTCGGCTCTGTTATCTGCCAGAACGCTTCGAAACTACTCCAGCGCACAGATCAAACATCAGATATGAAGCACGAACTAGGACGTTTATCTATGTATATTAACGGCTTTTAAAAAAAATATGGAGCATTACTTATTGAACGACCCTAGTACATTAAAGAATAACAGACAAACGTGCCAAAAGTTGAACGGATAAAATAAAAGTTTCTGACACTTCGGTCATTGAAAGAGAAGGTTTCACCTTGCCCCTCTGGGTGAAAAACGCAAAATGTATAAATTAGTAAAAATTAATAAGAAAAAGAAATTTTTTAGTGTGTGCTATGTACATGAAGCCACATTATACAGCTGGGTGCAGGAGCATTAGCTAGAGTTTTCAAAAGATGTATACGTCACATAAAAAAGGAAGCGACGCGCTGCAGCAGAAATGCTGAGAGAGATTTGACTGTAACTCTTTTTAAGTCGGCAGGAGAAGAAGAGTCTGTAGTGTGTCTTAAGGAAGAGGGCACGCTAAAATTTTTATCGCTCTTCGTGCTGTAACAATTTTGCTAATAAGGTTGCATATCACTTTAATTTAAGGAACGTGAGGTAAATTACAGTACCGGTCTATTTATTTGACAAACCGTCTCACCGCAAAGAAACATGAGTTGCTTTAATTAGGCGACAGGGGCAACAATTAGCAACTTCTATGGCGTTTGTGTTGAAGACGACCATCGCAGCAGAAAGAAGAGGTGAAGTTCCCCACAGAGAAGAAAATGGAGCAAAGAACATTTGCTATTAAATTTCATAGAAAAAACATTTCATTAACTTCCATTGACAACTCCACAGATAAAAGTCATAAAATATTTCCAATTCAACATCTCTAACTCAGTATCCAACCAGTAGTGAAAACAAAACAGATTACAGTTGTAACTTAGCGGATAATGTTTTCCTCTTTCCCTGTATGCAGCACAAATCAGCGATACGGAGCCCCTTGAAACAGCAGACGCATCGGCTGCCTTTGCCTTAGTTACAGAAGCACCCACTATTAGAGCATCGGCAATTTACCCGCATTCGACTTAAATTAAATCGGCCTTCATTCTGCGGGCAGTGCACAGAGCTCTCCTCTAACGACAACTAACACTCGCAACGTAGTGAGTACATTGCACAAGTGTTGTTTACGGTCAAATACAACAGAGAAACCAGCAGGCTTCGCTAACATCTGCATTTATGTTCAAGCACTCATTTTTCGAGTCGTTTTCATATTTTTGTCCAAACCCTGTGCGTAGAACTCGTTGTTAGAAGAAGCTTACCGAGTGCGGTGGCGCAATAGTCAGCAAACTGGACTTGCACTCGGGAGGACGACGATTCGAACCCTCGTCCAGATATCCTGATTTAAGTTTTCCTTCATCCCCTTCAATCGCTAGCAAATGTCGGGATATTTCCTTTGAAAGGGCACGGCAGACTCCCTCCACCACCCTTCCATAATTCCACCATCCTCCCCTAATTCCATGGTAACGATGACCTAGCTGTTCGGATTAGCCGAGCAGTCTACGGCACTACAGTCATGGACTGTGCGGCTGGTCCTGGCGGAGGTTCGAGTCCTCCCTCGGGCTTGGGTGTGTGTGTTTGTCCTGAGGATAATTTATGTTAAGTAGTGTCTAAGCTTGGGGACTGATGACCTTAGCGGTTAAGTCCCATAAGATTTCACACACATTTGAACATTTTTTTGAACCTAGCTGTTCTGTGCCCTCCCCAAAATCAATCAAGTAACAAAGACGATGTTTTAGCTGAACTATGGTACCTTGTACCATTTTCTATGAGGACTGCAGCTCTCCGGTGTAGTAGCTCATCGAAGCGAAGCATTAGAGATTTGCTAAACAATAAAAAATAGATAAGCCCCTTATCACCCTAAACGGCAATATCGTTTAAACAGGCTGTCGTGCCCGAACTGCCAACTCTCTCTAACAAATGAGTAACAATGATTCTATGTTTCACATCGACAGTGATGTAGTGGGATATTTCGCATTCGATACGAAAAAGTTGAAAAATCAGATTTTCTGACGTGATGTGATGAAGTTATGATTTGCTTCCGGTGCAAAACTGTGCTGTTCCTGGCCATTAAGATGCAATATTTAAAGACCAGCGAAGGTTATGGTGGGGCATTTGAATTTGTGGCTTGACGATTTGGGGAAATGTCTTCAGCCAGGATATTGTTAAAAAGTTACACCGCACCACTCTTTTTCCTGAAAAAGTCTGTTCACAATAATAAATAGTGAGTACAATTTTAAGAGTGGTAATATTATGTTAACATCGTTGTGACTGAGTACACCTAACTTCAGTACACCATCGGTAACTTTTCTGATACACTGTTTATTCAGCGAGAGGGAAACACTCATAACAGCCTCGCCACACATCAAGCTGCTCTTCTGAAAATGGCAGAATTTGTGAATTATGTGACGAAACGAGCGGCTTGAGCGGTCTGCTTAGCGCTGTGTATGGCTGGTAAAGGTGAGAGCGAATGAGTGGACGGCGGTGCTGAGCAAGCGAAGCGACCGAGGTCTGGCACGCATGTAACACTGGGGAAAGCCCAAGGCTAACACGCCTCGTGAGAAAGGAATTCACACCAAGATCGCCTGACAACTGAAAGTGTTACACTGAAAGCTTAGTCAAAAGCGGTTACAGTTGAATTACGGCGAATTTAAGGACATCTCTGGCATCGGTGGTAGCTGTAGGACTCAATGCAATTATCACCATTTTTATACAACGCTCTGCTTGTAACTTATTAAAATTTAAAGGTTCATATTTTTACAAGAAACTAACAGCCACTTGCATACATTTAATTAGTACATACAACTCGCCCACGAAGAGGATTTCAGCTAGATCATGAGAAAGCTTGATTGTGCCATATGTATGAAGCTATATTGTTAACCAAGTTTTTATAATATCTCAGTGGTGATAAAAGTATTACGAACGCAACCTATCAGCTAGCCTCCGCGTGTTGGCATTGCTATAGGGACCACAATGTAATAATTTGTGTAAGTAGAATTTCTTATGTTTGCAGGAATTAAGATATGTGACACTATTAAGAATAGTGACACACACTCAACTAGGTTCTGTGACTTCCTCTCTGAACATAAACAAAAAAAGAAATTTTTTAAAAAAATAGGGTGAAACACTGATATTTAGGCATGGGACAAGATATTAATATATTTAGTTTCATGAGTATGTGCATTAAGTATGTATAATGTATGCAAATGAACATAAAGTTTGTTTTGATAAGGTAGCCCAGGAGACGTACCAATCTTTACTTGAATGGTTGGTCAGATGCCCAGACTCTGGAGTAAGCAAGAAAAGTAGGCCCATGGTCTTTTGTAAGTGTGATTTTGTTTGTAAGGCATGCTATGATTGAGTAGCTGCGAGCTGTGAGTGTTGAAATTGTTCAGGATAGATATTTTCCGAATGCGGTGCAGTACTAGGTGACGACATTGAGGCATTATAGTAATGTGTGAGTGAGTGTTAGAACTACAGCCGTGTCTTGCTTAGCTCGTTCTTTTAATGACTTTTAGTGGAACTTTTTCAGTCATTGCAAATTTTCGAAAATGTGGTGTATGAGCTACGAACTGTGAGATTAGTTATCGTTCTGTAACATTCGCTTGTCATTTTGCTTACTGTTCCGTAGGCCAAGTCATTCAAATACTGCTGTAAATGAAAGAGAAACGTAGAGCTACCTTTTGTACTCAATTCGCATTCTTTTGGTGGTAAGAAATTTACAACTGGAATTTATGCCACTGCAATAGACCGTAACATTATCCTTTGGGATACCGTAGGCTACACTTCGTTTCCTTAATCAATCTGATCATAAATGTGTTTGAGAACCTACGCTGAACTATATAAATTTTTCACTGAGTGTTACGATAAGCCACATCAATGCTTAATTGTTATTCTTTCCACATGGCAGCACTATAGACTGACCCTTAGAAAGCCAAAATTATTGTATGTTGGGTGCTGGCCCTGTCGATGCACACTGCTATTGACAGAACTTCAGTGGTGACTCTGGGATACAGACAGGGCAGAACTATCCGTACGAATAGCAGAGTATTTGCACATTGTATCAGGTAGTATAAGCACCGCAGTGTATCCACACATATCAAGAAGGGCCGTGAGATAGCGCTGCATTTGTTCCAGTGGAAAGTACACATCACAATGAATTTGCGATAGTATTACAGGGCCGCCACGGCCATGCAGCTACTGTCCACGCTGCAATATTAGGAGCTGCCCAACTATACACGCTGCGTCACCAAGCAGCAGACATGTCGAAGCTGCCAAATGCCGCCCACAAAGGTGCTCTTAGGGTATCTCACGCTACCACATGACAACGCCGAGTTGCCCACTCCACATGTAAACAATGTTGCTTTCTATACCATGTCCACAGGCAACCTCAGGTGAAGCCACTGCACACACCTATGTTCTTCGCCAGATCCTTTCGGTGCTAATGGTCCACACAATCATGCTCACCCATTTCTGTGCCACGCAAATGCACAGCCATGAGTGATCTGTGCCACGCAAATGCACAGCCATGAGTGATCTGTGCCATGTACATGCACAGCCATGATTAAAGCTGGTGTCCACACCTGTCGTCTGTGTAATGTCCTCATGCTGCCGAAAGTCTACTCCATTGCTCACGTCGTTTTTCATGCTGCAAACATGCACAGTAATGAGTTACGACACTTTATGTACAGTTTACTCATTATGCCATTGTATGTATTTAATGATGCTGACCTTCAAAGGGAAGGTTACCAGAATGTTTGCAGAGTGACCACATTGACAGCGTAAGAGATTTCACTGTAGGAGTCCTGTACTGAGCAGAGAATAGTGCCAGATATATGTAACCGAGGGAGAATAGAAGGCATCAGGAAAAAGGATATCGTAACAATTTTAATCGACACAATAATCACAGGTGAAGACCGGAAAGAATTGGGCATACAAGTCAGGAATTGAATGAGAAGGCCACAAGGAGATAACATGATTTTCTCAGGGAGAAAGCATATGTCTGAACAGAGAAGAATGATGGGGATGAGGTAAGAACTGAGGAATCACCTAATAAAACAGACACAGCAGACAGATGGGAAAAATATGGGTGCCTCATTTAAGGTCCACAGAGGGCTGCTAATTATGTTATGAACAGGGCAACACAAAAAGGTGATAGCATGATAAATATATGTAACACTAAAGCAAAAGTCTATATATCAAATGAATGCTTTCTTGCATAATAAAGTATCTTGGACAGAAGGTGGTAATTTCAGTAACAGACACAAAAGAAATCATATGAGTAAAAGGAATAAAGTTAATTTAACAATAAACGATGTAGTTTTTCATTTTGATGTGTTTATCGGAAATGGGAGAATGTAAGTCAGAAGACGAGGAAACATTTTGGGCCTAAGATCACACACATTTATTGGGTTATCTGATACAGATGTTGCAATTACATGAGTAGAAAAACAGTGTATATATGAAAGTCGTGAATGTAGTAAGGAGAAAGAGGTAGGTTTAAGTGCGTTAGCAAGCAATGTGAAGAATTGTGCAGGAATTGGTGGTAAATTGTTTGGCGTGCATGTGAGTGGAAGGAAATATTAATGATGACGATTGCAGTAATGATGAAGATAATGATAAGATGTTTATGGATAATGTAGATGTACCTGTGATCATAGATAATGAAAGTTATCATAATGATGATAGCTTGAGCGTTGGAGTGGAGTGGTGTAGCAGTGAAGACAATGTTATCGTTGCTGGAAGTTTCCCTGTAGGTGAAATGGAAACCTTATTTTCTAAAATGATGACCGTTAAATTCTGAATGACAATATTGATTGTAATGATTTAGGAAATGAGGAAGCTGACTATGATCTATGGGAATGGACATCCTATGTGAAGATACATAGAGCTTTATCACTTGAGGAATGGGATGAATCAAAACTTTAACTATCTCAAAAATTAGGAGAAGGAAGTGGAAAGGAGGCTTTTAGGGATGTGTTTTAAAATTGGTTTCGAAGGTATAATGGAGTAGAGGTAAGGAAAAATGTATAACGCAAGAGGAGAGCAGAAAAAAATAGAAAATGTGTTCTTAGAGGAGACAGAGCAGAAAATAGTTGATTTTATTGAGTTTCACCCTGTTCTTGATAGCAGTGTGGGAGTAACGGAAAAACAGCTTTATTAGATTCAGACTCAAGTGTGTCCGCAATTACTGAATCTTTTTGTCAACAAATTAAATGTTTGCAATTAGTGTAATTACAAGTGACTGAAGCAGAAATTAAGACAGCAACTGAGACACATTGTAAGCCTATCAAAAGAAATACATTATCAGAATTTAATATTGATGGAAATTGTTTCATCGTAAGCGTTATTTTGTGTTACCTTAACTGACAATGAATTATCTTGGGAATGGATTTCTTGTACAAATATGAATTTGCTAGTCTACTGAAGCTTGTAGTTGTGGAATTTGAAGCTTGGGGAACAGGAAAAGAATAAAATTAGGAAATGAATTAATGGGAATTGGAGCAACGGCTCAACCAGAGAAGGTGGATTAGTTGAGTGGTAAAATTTATATTGAAAAACAGATATTTAAGTAGGTTGATTAGATGCTTTATGTAAGTGAGAAACAAAGACTGGAACGTATTGATTTATTATGCAGATATAAACATGTACGGCCAGATAGATCCAGAAATGTTGTAGATTTTAATTATGTTTTAAGGTTAATGAAATAGGAGTCAACGAGGGTCTAACCTGTTCTCATTTTAATGGAAGACAAAGAAGCAGCGAAGGCGACAATACAAAACATGTAGAAATGTGGTGTGACAGAGAAAGACAAAGTGAATATTATAATTCTATTGTGGTTACTACATAGAAAGAAAGATGATTCTCTTTGGTTAGTGTTGGTTGTAAGGAATTTGAACAGGACAATAATTGAGGAAAAATAGTCAGTTGAAAATATGAATGAGTTGTTGTATAGCTTTCGTAATAAATAGATTATGTCTTATGCAGACGTTCTATTAGGATGATGGTGAGTACCTCTAACAGTGGAAAGCATAACGAACTCTGCTCTCTTATCTGGAGGAAGAAATTACAGCATTTAGTGTAGAGACTTTCGGTTCATCTATATCTGCAGATGTGTTTGTGAGAGGCATAAGACATTAGCTAGGAAACTGATTAATGGGGAGGTTGACAATGGGTGCGGGTGAAATTTTAATGTTAGTAGCACATAGATGGAACTGTATCAGCTGCAGTGGATGTGTACAACGCAATTTAGAATGGGTAATGATGCTTAAAGTAAGCAAGTGTCAAGTTGTGGATTCCAGGTGCCAAAAGATATGAAACAATTAAGAATAGTCAGTTAACAGTAAGATGCTATACTACCCAGTTATGTCTTTGCATTTCTGTTGTGGGGTAGACAGCTCAAACTACGGTGGGCTGGGGGGGGGGGGGTAGTTCTGCGTGTCTATTAATTATGTATAATGTATGCCAACCAATGTAATGTCTACTGATTTCATTTGGTGCCCCTGTAGACGTAGCAGCCTTTACTTGGTTGGTTGCTAATGTGACGAACCTCTGGTGTAGGCAAGCAGTGGGTCTCGTGGTCTTTGGTCCCTGTGATCATTGTCTGAGACCATGGTAAGACTGGGCGTTCCTGGAGCCGCATTTGTTAAATGTCCTCAGGATAGTTGTATTACGGACTTAGCGGGCTTCTGCGTGCACATGTTTGGACAGTACATTATTCGTCAGTGAACAGTGGAACGAATAGCAGTGTTTGAGTTAACTCGACATTTTAATAAGTTTTAGTGGACATTTGTGATCATTAGAAATTACTGAAACGTTGACATTTGCTATTTGCTATGAGATAAGTTGTCGTTCGGAACATTCAGCAGTCACACTACTTGCTTTCCTTTTCCCTGTCCACAGATTTGTTTAAATATTGGAGAAAATTCACTACAATTATGTAGCCACTTTTTCCTACATGTTTTTTATTATTTTAGTTATATTGAAGTCATTAGTTGACTTCAACCCAGAGAATTACGGTATGTCATCGCTCTTCGGGGTGCAGTACCTCATTTCATTTTGTTAATCAGTCTGATTTTAAATGTATTTGGAAACCTATGTTTAACCATATAAATATGTCACTAACTATTATGCTAAACCACATCATTGCTTAATTGTTATTTGGGTGAAATTACGAGAATGTACCATCTACCCTTGGATATAGTCGACCTAAAGTTATTGTAGATGGCGCGACCCCTTTGCTCTTAGTAGGACCTCAGTGTGCACCAAATTGGTTTGCTCGTCCTGTAATTAGCGCAGGAAGCTCACCGATATGAAAAGCGTATTTTCTATAACTGTAACTTAATGATTGTTTACCCTCTAACCTGCAGTTTGGTAATTCTTCCTGCTCTCAGAATACAGTTTACAGTGAACCAGTAAGTATTGAAGTGTATGTTTCTTGGTTGGTAGCGACAGAACCATCGCTGACAAGATGTTCTGGTACTAATTTGTGAAAAGAACCTGTAAGTTTTGAGACAGAACTGTTGTTTAGTGTCCTCCGATAACAGCAACATGGTATCACTTAGTCAGAACTGGATGGCAGGTCTTGTTCAAAACATCTGAAACGGGAAACCAAAATAATATCACTTTCTTAATATTATCAGCGCAAAGTATATTTTCAAATACAAGTTTGCTTAAGGCCAGTCGACAAGTGAAACGCTAATTTTGACAAGTACTTTGTTTAAACTGTGTAGCCCTCTCTGTTATTATGAGGTACTGCTAAAAGCCTTTTTCAGACGCGGTGTTCTGCTTTCTTAGCCTTTTACTTGAGGGCATCGTTGACAGCGAGCGTTATAATAAGTAGGACAGAAAGAAGGAAGTAAATTACGGCTGACAGGACATCTGTCTGATGAAAATGAGAGTAGTTCCTTGCAGTCACATAAATCAGTAACACAGTGGACTGCATGAGGCTGGTACCAAGAACAGTCTCTTCTCTGAAGAATCGCATTTTTCCAGGCTCGCTCGGATGGTATTCTTGGACAGTAACTGATAGCCACTGCAGAAAGGGTTCACTATCGACGTACATGCAAGATCTATAAGCATTAACATCACAAGGAGGAAGAACATATCAAGCGACCTACGCTCGGGTTATTGAGTGGAACACTTAATATCGCCGAAACACGAATACGTCCAGAAGCTAACTTGCTTAAAACTCCCCGGGTCTCTATTTTAATCTGTCTGTTGGATAAGAGTACTGTATTTTTCTGAAAGATGAACACTAGTGCAACCATCGTTACTTACTGAAATGCTGTATTGAAAGATAATTTAAGGCAACTCTTGTTGCAATGAATGAGTTAAAGAAACGAATGCTGAAACCTGTCACGAAACAAATACTCGTATTAATTCATGCCATGTTCGTTTTATTACTGTTTAAAATGAGTTAGTATTTTGAAAACCTAATTTGTGGCCAATTTTGAGCGTGATATACTGCAGTGTACGTTAATGACATAAACTCAATTACTTGAAAATGGCATAAAAGACCGAAACCTGGGTCACGATTAAATAAAGAACAATATAGTCAAATGGCAGTGTGTTCATTTAAAAATAAAAATTAATTTACGATTTTGCGTTGCATTTTTCTCTGTAGTTATACGTGATAAGTCTGATTTTGTTAATTTTAATGGGGTTTCTCGAGTGTACATCATCTGAGAGTGGTAATCGGAAGTAGTAGTGAAAGTCGTAGCTCACTATTTGGACACTTCTTCTGTTTACTACCGGTAGGAGGTTTCAGTGTTTTCTTCTCGGTATTTCTGCCTTAAATTGCAGGTTGAGTGATAATTTTTGTAAAAGGGAGGCTAACTCAGGAAAAATTCAATTCTGACGTAAAATGCAATACAGTTTATATTTCGTGCGACAGATTTTTTACTCTGAGCTGTGTTAGGCCTACACTCCGATCAAGGACATTAATTCAAATGTGAACACTTCCTTTATTAATAGTTATTGCGAGAGAAAAAGCTGTGTATGCGCATCTCCTGACATGCTGTAGTGGATGATCTTCAGTCGGGCGCAGTACCCACTCGCTCGACCTAAAAGTATAAAATGTTATTTTAAATTGTGGACGATCGGAGCCATATTTTCAATGAAGTCATACACTCCCGATGTAAAATAGTTCTTATTAAATGTCACGATCAGTTTCACCTCAGCTGAAGACAAAGGTTGTATACTTTTAACAGTTCACATCGAAAAGGTAACTGCCTAATGACCCAGTCCCCATTATTTAGGCCAAGTTATAAACAAACAGCGTGCAAAATGCGGTAGTCCACAGTTAAAATGAAGGGAATATAGAACCGTGCCATGAACAGGAAGGTGGTTGAGCAGCAGTAGGCCTGCGCACATTTTGTTTATATCTTGACATGAATGGAGAGTGACTCTAACGTACTTGCCTCCCCACTACGACTCGTTAAGAAAAATCTGCATCACCTTGGATGCGTTTTCAATTGACACGAAACCGGTAGTGGCCTTAAGTAAAAAGTATTTTACAGCCTGTGCGGATCAGTTCATTGAAAATACAAAAAACCTGTTGTGAATGACGCCTTGTGAAAAAATTAAGTATTTAAAATATTACACAGTGAAATTTCCACTATGCACCGAAGTGTGCGCTGGTATGAAACTTCGTGGCAAATTAAAACTGTGTGCCGGATCGAGAACTGCAAGGTCTGCAGAAGAACGTCCGTGATGTTTCGAAGGTAGGAGACAAGGAATGGCAGAATTAAAACTGTGAGTAAACGTCGTGAGTTGTGCTAGGGGCGTACAGTCGTTGGAGCACTTGCACGCAGAAGGCGAAGGTTTCGAGTTCAAGTCCCGGTCCGGCACACAGTTTCAATCGGCCACGATCTTTCGTTTAAACTATACTGTATTACATTACAAACGCATTAAATTCATGCTAATATACCCAACTGAAAAAGAACTGATAACATGGAATTTCATTTTCCTGGGGACATACGAGTCTCAACTTTATTTAAGATGATGACAACACTTGAAATAATGAGTTACAATTTGTAGCAATGCCGGAAATTGAACCCACGTGCTCTGCTAAGCCAGTTGACAAAACCAATAGAGCACCTACGCCTGACATAGTCAAGTATTAGCGGTCCCCCAGAGTGGACGTGCCATATTTCCACCTGCGGAGCGTGTGAGTTGGCCGCTGTGGCCGAGCGGTTCTAGGAGCTTCAGTCCAGAACTGCGCGGCTGCTACGGACGCGGACTCGAATCCTGTCTCGGGCATGGATGTGTGTGGTATCTTTAGGTTAATTAGGTGTAATTAGTTCTAGGGGACTGATGACCTCAGATGTTAAGTCTCTTAGTGCTCAGAGCCATTTGAGACATTTCTTTGAGCGTATGATCTCGTGTTTACATTGCGACGTAGACTGCACGCGGGTTTCGCGCATTGAGATAATGACAAATGAGTTGAGGAAAACGATTCTACGTTTCAACTTTTGCTCGGAATTTGTATGACCGAAAGCCTTAGATGTGAAATCTTTACTCCGTGAGAAGGCAAAGATCCACCATCGGAACTTTTGGGTATCCACCTCTCGATTCTAACACCACGTTAAAATAATCAAAGTTCCTGCATGTGAGTGCGTTTTCATCCCGACCAAACAGGGACGCCGTTTCCGTCATACTGACGGTAACGTCGGCGTGGTCGAAATGAAACAAGCGGGATTAGGCGTTAGAACTATTCGCTTGTTCGAACTGCCATTCGAGCTACCTGCAGAGGACGTCATAGCGGTTTTCCGGCCATACAGCGCTGTTCATGATCGTAAGGCAGAACGCCAGTCCCACTTCCGCGATTATCCTGTTCTTGACGGGGTGCGTCAGATCACAATCGATCTGCACTGCCAAGTGCCGTCCTATCTGTCATCAGATGTCGGGCCGTAATCATATACAACGAACGGCCACTTACTTGTTCTGAGTGCGGAAATGAGGGACACATCAGATGTAAATATCTGCAGCGACGGATAATGCAGCTACCAACTGGAGTACTGGTACTTCCCTCGTCCTGTAGGGTACTTTCGATCACTTCGGGAGGGCGCATAAGTGTCCGCTGACCGCCCGGCGGCTCTCTGAATGACAGGAACAGCTGATCGATAGTGTTCCGCTCCTTCCTCACACGATTGCGGATGAGGGGACTGATGATGTGACTTCAGCGATTTCCTCAGTTCCGGTAAATGCAATGGCTGCGCCAGTGGTCGATGCTGATGCCTAACGTGGCTCTTTGGTCGACTCTCTGGTTGTGCAGACGGCAGCCTTCCTGCCTGACTGGGACGACTCCTCCCGTCTTCGGAAACGGAAGGACAACTGCGTAAACAACGCTCCCCGAAGCGGCGCAAAAGCAGGCACCGGACGACGTCGGAACGGATCTCTTCGCCCTGTCCCATTGATATACCAACTGTTGAAGAAATCAACGTTTCAGAGTATGACGTCGTGGCCGACGGCGTCGTCAGTGCGTCTCTGGAACGGCAACCCTCAGTGGCTGTCGCGTTGACGGAACAGAATGTTCCTAATTCTGAAGCCCGTACTGAAGATGGAACGATATCATCCCGCTTGGCAGCGGCGGCAGGCGTTGAACATATTAATATCACGGTGACGGAGTCACCGTGGGTGTGGAACGAAGATTTTAAGGAATCAGCAGATTCCATCAGGAAACCCCACCTTCAAGGGTGGCAACAGATGATGTCAACTTTTGCGCCGCGTGAGGGGCGCCGGCAGCTCCTGCTATCGGGTGCCCCCGCACCTCTGCAGCAGTGACCTGCAGCAGCCGCTGTGGTAGGGCACAGCTCCACGCCTATCGTGTTGCGATATTGAGTGTCAATGGTGTCCCCGGGCCAGTCAGGATCCGTCTTCTGAAAGAAATGATATGGCCTTGGGAACTAGGTATCGCACTGTTACAGGAGGTGCATTTAGCAGTGCTATCCCGGATAGCAGGATACGACTTCTATGCCTCTCATGGAGATCACCTTGGCCTTAAAGCGGCGCTTTATGTATGCAAAGGCATCCTGACTGGTTACATCATGTATCTCCCAAATGCCAAGGGTAACGCCTTTACGACTCACTCCACATATTTCATTAATGTCTAAGAGCCAGTAAAGGAAGATGGCTCCACGAGTGCCATTTGATATCGAAAAGCGAAATAATTAAATAGACCAGTTAATTATCCCCTAACCATGCCCAACCTCAAAACACCCTCCACCCTTCGATAACGTCATATGTTTTCCTCAGCCTGCACTTGAGTCTCAGCCCCATACTCTTCTCTACCCCTCCCCCTCTCTCCCCGTCTCCCTCCGACACATACCCTACTTGTGGGGAAATTAGAATTTTGATTTCAAATTTTGGCAGCAATTCCGAATTTTCGATGTACAATTCAGTTTTCAGTTCAGGGGACGTGATACCAAGAGAAATTGTTAGTTCAAATTGCTTATAAAACTTGAATAGTTGATAGAAATTGGAAAAACACAATTCAGAAGACGAGAAGTCGATGAATTAGGCTCTGAGAAGGACATAATTGACTTAGTTGGACAAGGATATCCTTGTTTCAATTCCGATCAGTTTGTACACTGTGATTGCAAAGTAATTAATACACACCACATTGGGCTGCCAGATGCAAGCGAAACAGTGGTGCGCCAGGACTAATCTGTTTTGCGCCTTCTGCACCATGCCGCCTTGCTTGACCTTGGGGGTTGGGGCGTAAGGGAGAAGCCCCATTCTTTCTCCATCTGACCATTCATGATAGATTCTGTAGCTGTCTCACCACATGGGCCCCATCCGCTTCCACCTACCGCCACCTGACTTGCTATGAAGGGCTTGACGTGAAAGAGACCAGTGCCATACATGTTTGTAGCTCTCGACAGGGCTTAGAAGACACAATCCACACCACGAGTGCAGATTGGCTCAGTATCTGGCGATCTGCACGATGATCATCTACACTTGTGGGCCCTTCGCCTTCCACATTACAGGAGGGGGGGGGGGGGGGGTGCGGCATCCAGAGGTTGGAAATCGGAATATGATTGTAATGTACACTACAGTTCTCAAGGTGCACTTTGTTGGACATCTACCACGAACAATAGATTAGTTTCCCAAGGTTAGCGCCTTCCCCCACATCTGTTTCCTAACGGTAATGGCAACATATATCTCGAGGGATGCATTGGGCATGGCAAGCTACCTACCTGTCTGAGAATGAACAAAGGGTGTTTTTCTAAAGACAGCTGATGCATCTAATTTTCCAACCACTTGCCGGAATACAAAGCATGTTTTCAGAAAGGCGTCACAGAAATTTTTTGTTCCCAGCACCAAACTTGCTTGAAGGACAAAGAATCTAAACATTCATGGTGGTGTCTGTTTGTTCTACACTCCTGGAAATGGAAAAAAGAACACATTGACACCGGTGTGTCAGACCCACCATACTTGCTCCGGACACTGCGAGAGGACTGTACAAGCAATGATCACACGCACGGCACAGCAGACACACCAGGAACCGCGGTGTTAGCCGTCGAATGGCGCTAGCTGCGCAGCATTTGTGCACCGCTGCCGTCAGTGTCAGCCACATTGCCGTGGCATACGGAGCTCCATCGCAGTCTTTAACACTGGTAGCATGCCGCGACAGCCTGGACGTGAACCGTATGTGCAGTTAACGGACTTTGAGCGAGGGCGTATAGTGGGCATGCGGGAGGCCGGGTGGACGTACCGCCGAATTGCTCAACACATGGGGCGTGATGTCTCCACAGTACATCGATGTTGTCGCCAGTGGTCGGCGGAAGGTGCACGTGCCCGTCGACCTCGGACCGGACCGCAGCAACGCACGGTTGCACGCCAAGACCGTAGGATCCTACGCAGTGCCGTAGGGGACCGCACCGCCACTTCCCAGCAAATTAGGGACACTGTTGCTCCTGGGGTATCGGCGAGGACCATTCGCAACCGTCTCCATGAAGCTGGGCTACGGTCCCGCACTCCGTTAGGCCGTCTTCCGCTCACGCCCCAACATCGTGCAGCCCGCCTCGAGTGGTGTCGCGACAGGCGTGAATGGAGGGACGAATGGAGACGTGTCGTCTTCAGCGATGAGAGTCGCTTCTGCCTTGGTGCCAATGATGGTCGTATGCATGTTTGGCGCCGTGCAGGGCCAACACCCGGCATCATGGTGTGGGGAGCGATCTCCTACACTGGCCGTACACCTCTGGTGATCGTCGAGGGGACACTGAATAGTGCACGGTACATCCAAACCGTCATCGAACCCATCGTTCTACCATTCCTAGACCGGCAAGGGAACTTGCTGTTCCAACAGGACAATGCACGTCTGCATGTATCCCGTGCCACCCAGCGTGCTCTAGATGGTGTACGTCAACTATCCTGGCCAGCAAGTTCTCCGGATCTGTCCCCCATTGAGCATGTTTGGGACTGGATGAAGCGTCGTCTCACGCGGTCTGCACGTCCAGCACGAACGCTGGTCCAACTGAGGCGCCAGGTTAAAATGGCATGGCAAGCCGTTCCACAGGACTACATCCAGCATCTCTACGATCGTCTCCATGGGAGAATAGCAGCCTGCATTGCTGCGAAAGGTGGATATACACTGTACTAGTGCCGACATTGTGCATGCTCTGTTGCCTGTGTCTATGTGCCTATGGTTCTGTCAGTGTGATCATGTGATGTATCTGACCCCAGGAATGTGTCAATAAAGTTTCCCCTTCCTGGGACAATGAATTCACGGTGTTCTTATTTCAATTTCCAGGAGTGTATATCGTGTCTCCCTACCACTTTCGCGCAACGACGCTCTGAGCGTGTTTTTTAGGGAATTGACTAGTTTGAACCTGGGACCTGTTGCTGGTAAGGAGACGCCAGACCACACATGACATGTAGAATTCAGAAGAGTTCAGTGATACTAGCGATGATATAACCAAATACTAAATGATCTCAGCGTCAGCTCCACTGCATTCACTGTAAAAGAATCTTAATAGTAACTAAATTTAGTGGAAGGGGTTAAAAGCTTTCCTATTTTTAGTTAGCTGGTAAAATAACGTCGAAAAAGCTGTTAAGTTTACCATTGGAAATTTTATTCTACTCACAAAACATTGTTTATAAATAGCGCTATTGATAAAAGGAAGTGTTTTAATACAGGATGGTAGAAACCAACTGCGTTCAACAAAAATTTGACCTAATATTTCCTGAATGGGTTTCCAAGTTCTACAACGGATCGAAGGATGACCTATGCCATATCACATATATAATCTAGGTATAAATTAATTTTCACAATTGAGAAAATTATCAAAATGGTCTACAGTGACCCTCAATTATCTTTAACTACTTATCTAACTTGTCGTAAATTACAGTGGCTGATGTGGCTTCTCAATAACTATGTAACAGAGAAATCATCGCGTTTCAGATTTTTACTTCAAGTGCCAAATGTGAACACCATGAGCTTTAATTTACGATCGACACTAGTATTACGCAAAAAAGGAGGTGTAACAGATGAGACTTCTGCAGTTCTGAGTGAAGCCTTATGCGCTCTAAAATGCGGCATCGCATGCGTTCATTACCTTGTCGGTGTTTAGGCAGCGTCAGGGCGACAGCGGGCAGCACAGCTCCGCTCACCTCGCCATCTCGGAAGTAACTCTCTCCTAACTTCTCCTTACTACAATTTACCGAAGTTGGTTTAAAAAAAACTATCTGGCTGTATTTTCATCTGACCAATCAGGGTCTCAATGTTAACCTTAAGCTTCGCCTACAAAAATCCTGTCTATCCAATGAGAAACGTTTTTGTGGTGGGGCAATGTTTTTAATGTTTGCAACGTAACAGAGACGCGAAAAAGTCTCACGCTAAAATTTGCAGCTGGTGTGGTCCTTTTAGCGTTATCGTAAGACCTACACTGTTCTTCTGTAGGGCTCTATCTTTCAACATGGGCTTGGGGGTGGTCCTAATGTAACAGACACGCTAAAACGTGCGGGTGGTAGTGGCCCTTTTTGTTTCATCGTAAGATCTATACTGTTTTTCTGGAGGGCTCTAGCTTTTAACATGGGCTGGGGGGTGTGGTCCTTGACGTAACAGAGACGCGAAAAAGTCTCACGCTAAAACGTGCGGGTGGTAGTCTTAGAGGTTGGCTGGCAACGTGGGTGCCCAGTCCGTCCCTTATGGTAGGGCCTTCTAGCTTAACACGGTTCTCCTCTCGGCTTCTGTTCACGTTTCTCCCCTTGGAACTGCGTCGGTCGCACGGTGGGAAGGTACAACATGCATTTAGGCATTCTTCTGTTAGTCTGTGGTATTCCATTTGCTCACTCGTTACTTGTATTACTTTGGTTAATTTAATGTCACGATTTATTCGGAGCTATGTGACATACTACTGGATTTGCTTATCATGTTAGGGTTTTCATGGAAGGTGTTGGATTTGCCTGACACCTTACAAGAAGACAAATTATAACTTGCTGGTATGGTATTTTGAGTTCCTATTGGTTCTCTGCAGAATAGTGGGTGGAGTCTGAAAGTATATAAAGCCCAACGCCCACCACAGTCATCATCAGACTTTGAAAGTGCCTAGTTGTGTATATGTGATTCTTGCAAAATGATTATGGAACGGTCAGCTGTCAGTGGTAAGGGTGGTGGGAAACGGCCAAACTTGGGTCATTTGCAACGTAAGTGCTTAGAAAAAAAATGATGAGTCTATATTGTGACAGTTATAAAATTTCAAACGAAAGTATTCAAATTTTCGAGACAGAGACAGTTTCGGAACAAGTGTTTATGAAAGTTCCTTTTTCTAGCTATTGCAGGATTCATTTCCGAAACGTTAGCGGAACTAGAACTCCTCCTGGAAGTACAGCTGATAGCAAGCTGAAGCGTTTGTTCTACCATCATGTAAGTACATATCAAAATAGTTTTACATGATGCATGAATATCTGTTGAAGTATTCAGAACATAACAAGTACTTGTAACATTTCTACTATTATTCTGGCATTAGAGCAGTGGCAGCTGGTGGAAGCTGAAAGTCGTCAACAAGCCGGAGAGCTTGTGCTATCGCCATATAAGTACATATCCAGATTTTGTGTGATAGTTTACTCGTTCAAAAAACAGCCTGTGGCGGAGTCGTTACACGATAACAACACCTATGTAATGGACTGGCCTGCACAGGTCCTAACCTGAATCCTATAGAACACCTTTTGGATGTTTTGGAACGCTGACTTCCTGCCAAGACTCACCGACAGACATCGATACCTCTCCTCAGTGCAGCACTCTTTGAAGAATGGGCTGCCGTTCTTCAAGAAACCTTCTAGCATCTCACTGAACGTACGTCTGCGAGAGAGGCACCTATCATCAAGGCTAAGTGTGTGCCAACACCATGTTGAGTTCCAGCGCCACGAACTTGTAAGTCATTTTCAACTAGGTGTCCGGATACTTTTGATCACATAATGTACGTGTGCCTCGGCGCATACCCCTCCTCCGTGAAGGTGTCCCCTCCCCAACGCCCTTGTCCATTGGGTGGACGCCGTTATCCACTATGTTAGTATTAACAGTAATGACTCTATGGCTAGCGGTAGTGCTCTATCCTATCCTGATAGTGAATAACATCAGAATGGAGACGTATTGACCCCTCCAGAGTACTTGGTTTTTGCTAGGGCTTTTGAACGGCGTATCTCATTTACTGGAACTAAGTCTGCTGGTGGTGCTGGAGAAAGGGGGGGGGGGGGGTGTATCGAGATCCAGTCAGATGTCTAGAAACATGCCGCCTGCCACTGGAGGCAGAGCTTCTCGAAGCCCTGGATGATCCGAGATATAATGCTATTATATGAAACGTAGTACTCTGCTGGAGCTGACACACTCTCCAAAACTACAGGATGCTGGTGAGGAGAAAAGCCTGCACTGCATCTGGGGTGATAACGGCGTTATATCCCAGAGTACATCGATCGCCGAGTGGTATCATGAATCCACCTTGGATGCTACAGCTGGCCCCGTTTTCCGAGGTGGAAGTAAGAGAGTGATCTAAAGCACTCAGCCACATGCTACACATCGACATCCAACATTCATGTCTGTCATACCTTAAATGAAGGGTCCAGTTATATCAAACTTCCTGAGGATGTTAAGAACAAGCATTCTTGTATTAATGTTCAAAATTAAAAGGATAACACATGTTCTGAATGCTCATTCCTGGCTTGCAAAAAAGTTATACAAAAGATCCGCAGTGCATATCTCAATAAGGAATAGATCTTCACATTTGTGGATGTTATAATTTTGACAATACCGATTTATCTGTAATGATTGAGGAGCCGGCCGGTGTGGCTTAGCGGTTTTAGGCGTTTCAGTCTGGAACAACGCTACCGCTTCGGTCACAGCTTCGTCGAATCCTGCCTCGGGCATGGGTGTGTGTGATGTTCTTAGGTTAGTTAGGTTTAAATAGTTCTAGGGGACTGATGACCTCAGATGTTAGGTCCCATAGTACTCAGAGCCATTTGAACCATTTGAACCAGATTGAGTTCATACCAAAATTTGAGGTATAAAATCCTGGAATATCAATTTACGTTTATGGTCTGAAAAAAAAGCAGAAAAGCAAGCCAGATGAGCAGGACAAGCATACGGTAATTGGACTAATTCAGTTTCCAGAACATGCAATTAATCGTAATCTTCATGTAAACATGTTGCTCTTCAGTATGTATGGATCAAACACGTGTCCCATCCCTTTTACCGCCAACTGTCTAAGCATGAACACAAGAGACACATTTTCTTCAAGTGTCTAAATACTTTCTCAGAACAAAAGTATTTAAAAATGCATCTGGAGGACTGTGAATCCAGG
The DNA here is from genome assembly GCF_023897955.1 of Schistocerca gregaria. Classification (NCBI taxonomy): domain Eukaryota; kingdom Metazoa; phylum Arthropoda; class Insecta; order Orthoptera; family Acrididae; genus Schistocerca; species Schistocerca gregaria. The sequence continues at coordinate 624,525,666 of NC_064923.1, forward strand.
GAACCGGTACTTGTTGCTTTATGCCTACAGAACAAAACAATTTCATTAAATTCAAGAATGTTCACCAGCAAGAACGATGTCCGTTTGTTGTAAATGCAAACTACGAGTGTCTCCTTCCTCCTATAACCTGCTGTGAAGGAAATCCCTTATCTCGCTCATCACCTATACATAAAACACGTGTCATATGTGGCAGTGTACCAACTTGTATGATGATATGATTCAAGTCTCAACAGCTATGAATCTTATGCCGGGAATAATCCTTTGGCCGCACACTGCGGTTGACATCTCTCGGGGGATGTTGATCGGCTTTAAAGCACCAGCATCCTCATGACGGATCGAAGGAGGATAAAAAATTATACAATGGTGCTTCTAACTGTCATATTTGTGGGTTTCCATAAAATAGAAAAGCTGAAACTCCCCGAAAGGGCCACTGTCTTTTTACAGGGATGTTCCACGGTGCAGCTCACAACGCATTTAGTTTGAAGTATCAGTTACTACGACACATACCAGTTTTCTTCCATAATTTAAGTGAGTGTGACGCTCACTTTCTATCTGAGCAACTGTTAACTTTCGGCTGGTAGAAAAACCAGGTCAGTGTTGTGAGAGCGTTGAGAAGTATATTTCATGACGCCAAAAATTACGCTCTGCTTCCTCGACACATCACCCGATCTGCATACCTCGACGAGGAGAACTTTCTGCTTGTGTCTAGGAAAGAAATTTCTTATGATTACTATGGTAGTGAGACGAGAGTCAACGAAACCAGGCTACGCAACGTACGTGCATTTACCAGTATTCCCACAGGCGATACCATTACTTGTACAGATTATGAGCATGCCTTGAATGTTTGGCGGAAATTCAACGTTCCCATTGTGGGTGAATATGCAATACTATACATGGATACCGACGTGCTCTTGTTTGTGGATGTTTTTGAAAAGTTCCACAGTGTAAGTATGGCTATGTACTCTCTGGACCCATCCTTTAATTACACAGTATCTGCGATGTCCCGGGACGCAATGCTCAAGAAAACGAGGTGCAGCATTGGACTTTTGAGTTATGATGGTGTGCTTCTTTTTTACGAGCGCGGGATCCTTGGAGGACTTTGCCGGTGTGTCCATAGAGTCACCGAGGCAAATGTCGACGTATGGGTGCGGGGTCCAATGCATCTCTCGATACAAATTGTATTCTATATTTGGACGTGAATAACTTATACCGGCACGCCATGATGCATCCACTGACGTTTGGGGATTTCATTGGGTGCCCCAAAACGAATTATATTGATTAAGTGGAAAAACATTGGGTCTGGTGGCTGATTCAGATGCAGGGTATATGGTGGTGTCAGACCATATACATCCTGTTAGTATCAATGAAATGAAAAGCGACTCGCCGTTATGTCCAGAGCAACAAGTTCTGCAAGGAAGCACTATCCCTAAGCTGTTGGACACAAGCAAGGGTATATAATTCATTATCATAAGCCCCAGTAGTGCCTAGTCTTAAGGGTGGAGATAAGTAAAATTGTCCAGGCTATATTCTTCAATCAGTCCCACTGGCTGAAGGAGTATATTGAATTAAATATCGAAAAGAGGGCGGTCAGAAACAGTGATTTCGAAAAGATTTTTACAAATTAATGAATAATTTTATTTTAGGTAAAACCATGCAAAATATTTTGATTAGGACCGAATGGGATGGGTCGTGGGGCGTAAGAAAGTGCATCGCCAGACCAAATTTTAAATGTGTCACTATTTTCAGTGGGAATATTTTGTGGAAGATTTCAGCAGAGTTTACGAAAACAGCCTATTTGGGGACATCTCCTAATTCTACATGTACTGCTTCCACTATTTCGTGGAACCAAAGTTACTTTATGTGGATACTGAAAGCTTTACCTATTGGCTGAAGAACTGCGATCCATATGAAGTAATTACGTGTCACAGTAATCAATTCAACACGTTGCGATACGCAGCCGATAATTCTCAGTTTTGTTCCCCAGAACGAGAAGATTATTGGCTTAATGAAAGATGAAGCGGAGGAATCGCCGATTGCGGAGTCTGTGGGTCTACGATGGTAAATGTATACATATCTTACAATAGAGGGAGCCAGCCTGAGGTGGGCTAAGGGGGTGCGATTTGAGGTATAACGTGTCCTCACTGAAAAAAGACTACTTGCGGTGCCTGTCCGGTGGTTTTCGCAGTGCTTCGTCGCAATCTCCGAACAGTATTCTATCGCGAGGTCACGAGGTGTATACTGTGCAGCAGCCTAAAGTCGGATTGTCACCTCGTGAAGATAAAAGAGCCATTTGTGATGACTGAGTCGAAACCCTCCGATGGTGTGAATGAGAGAGAGAGAGAGAGGAGAGAGAGAGAGAGAGAGAGAGAGAGAGAGAGAGAGAGAGTGATTGACGAACTCAGTGGCATGACAGGCATGCGGCTAATAGTATGGCTCTTCTGTAATAATGTAAAAATTGTGTGTGTAAGATGCATGTGAGATCTTATGCTTGTCTGAGTGTATGCTTGTGAGTGCATTTGAGTGGATGTCGGTGTAAATACACTCCTGGAAACTGAAATAAGAACACTGTGAATTCATTGTCCCAGGAAGGGGAAACTTTATTGACACATTCCAGGGGTCAGATACACACATGATCACACTGACAGAACCACAGGCACATAGACACAGGCAACAGAGCATGCACAGTGTCGGCACTAGTACAGTGTATATCCACCTTTCGCAGCAATGCAGGGTGCTATTCTCCCTTGGAGACGATTGTAGAGATGCTGGATGTAGTCCTGTTGAACGGCTTGCCATGCCATTTCCACCTGGCGCCTCAGTTGGACCTGCGTTCGTGCTGGACGTGCAGACCGCGTGAGACGACGCTTCATCCAGTCCCAAAAATGCTCAATGGGGAACAGATCCGGAGATCTTGCTGGCCAGGGTAGTTGACTTACACCTTCTAGAGCACGTTGGGTGGCACGGGATACATGCGGACGTGCATTGTCCTGTTGGAACAGCAAGTTTCCTTCCCGGTCTAGGAATGGTAGAACGATGGGTTCGATGACGGTTTGGATGTACCGTGCACTATTCAGTGTCCCCTCGACGATCACCAGAGGTGTACGGCCAGTGTAGGAGATCGCTCCCCACACCATGATGCCGGGTGTTGGCCCTGTGTACCTTGGTCGTATGGAGTCCTGATTGTGGCGTTCACCTGCACGGCGCCAAACACGCATACGACCATCATTGGCACCAAGGCAGAAGCGACTCTCATCGCTGAAGACGACACGTCTCCATTCGTCCCTCCATTCACGCCTGTCGCGACACCACTGGAGGCGGGCTGCACGATGTTGGGGCGTGAGCGAAAGACGGCCTAACGGTGTGCGGGACCGTAGCCCAGCTTCATGGAGACGGTTGCGAATGGTCCTCGCCGATACCCCAAAAGCAACAGTGTCCCTAATTTGATGGCAAGTGGCGGTGCGGTCCCCTACGGCACTGCGTAGGATCCTACGGTCTTGGCGTGCATCCGTGCGTCGCTGCGGTCCGGTCCCAGGTCGACGGGCACGTGCACCTTCCGCCGATCACTGGCGACAACATCGATGTACTGTGGAGACCTCACGCCCCACGTGTTGAGCAATTCGGCGGTACGTCCACCCGGCCTCCCGCATGCCCACTATACGCCCTCGCTCAAAGTCTGTCAACTGCACATACGGTTCACGTCCACGCTGTCGCGGCATGCTACCAGTGTTAAAGACTTCGATGGAGCTCCGTATGCCACGGCAAACTGGCTCACACTGACGACGGCGGTGCACTAATGCTGCGCAGCTAGCGCCATTCGACGGCCAACACCGTGATTCCTGGTGTGTCCGCTGTGCCGTGCGTGTAATCATTGCTTGTTCAGCCCTCTCGCAGTGTCCGGAGCAAGTATGGTTTGGTCTGACACACCGGTGTCAATGTGTTCTTTTTTTCATTTCCAGTAGTGTTTGTATGCCTGTACGTAAATATATTCTGTTTATTTTTTCTGAATAAGTAGCATAATGTTTATGTATGAATACATAAGCAGCATGTCCTGGGAAAAAGTACATGAAAATTTAAAATGTGCAACACACTTTAAAAGACGAAAAACTGAACTAAAATCTACAAATGTTAAAAAATTGTAAATGAAGGAAAAAATAGTCTACCGTATTTCTCTCTTTTGCACTTCATGTGCGTTTTTCATTGTGTGATTGTATATGTAAAAACATTAGATTTTGAGTTTCACCTACCGCTACCTGTCCAAGTCATGCTTGTTTTTAGTGTGGATTCTACCCAGTTCATTTTAGTGCAGATGTTTGGGATGAACATTTTAGGGCCTTCCGCTTCATTGTATGATTAAACTATTTCTGATGCTTGCAGCGGAAAATGTTTAGAGACATCCAGTTCAATGTACAAATTATGTCCTCTGATTTGGTGGAATTATGCTAGTAATAGTATTAATGTAAGATGAACTATACCACTGCAACAGCTGTTAGCAATATTGCAATGTAAAGTAAAAGAAAATTCATCCAGTACTATTTTTTGTAAAACCAAAAACTGTGATTTAAAAAATTCTATTAGTAACAAGAAATGTGAATTTAAAAGCAATATTACTAAGTGTATTGTAAAAACAAGAAGATTTGTGGATGTAAAGCAGCATTACTACTTTCAATATTTATGTCTGAATAAAAAATTGTTATACCTAACCATACTTCTTTGTTGTTATTTTATAGGATAACCTCTGGAGAAAGAAGGAATACAAAATTAACTTATCGATATTCAAAGTAAAGAAGCGCTATAAGTGCCATTAGAATCGTATTAATTGTAATGTTGGTCTCGTGTTATAAAAGAAAAGCACATTTTTCGTTTCATTGTCTTCGGTCTTTTGTGCCTTCTTGGTTCATATGTCCTAGCTGACGGACGCAAGTGAATCACGGTCTGTAGTTAATACAATTATCTGTAGCGTTATTACGATTTTTGTTAAACATATATCCAAATAATTATGCTTATCCATTACGGATATTTTAGAACCGTGACTATATATTGAATGTAAATACGTTATGCACAACTGCAACCAGTCACTTTTTTTCAATAATAATGCTTTACTACATGAACCGGTTATCGAACCTTTTCAGGTTCATCTTCAGATGTTTCGGGAGGATCCGAGAAGTTACATCATTACTGGTAGTAGCATAATGCTGGTTGCTGGTTTGCGACAGTATAGGCGGCTGTTTTCGTATCTGTCTGCCTTCATTTTGATGTCCAGAACACTTTCACATGAACTATATTAGTTTACAATTTGACAGTGACACTTTACCAGCATCCAGCATGCGTTTTACAACTGTAAATATTTACTGTAGAGTGTGTTTTTGTTAGTAGCAAGAAAGTACCTTCCTATGCATGATATAGTTACGTAATAATTAAATGTTGCCCTGACCATTTTGTGTAAGTGCATTGTTGATGCGACGTCATTAATGACAAAATGATAAAAACCTTTTTAAAAGTCATTCTTTCTGAAAGAATTGAAGTCATTATTCTTAATAAACACAAAACGTCGTCTTGTAGTATCTTCCAATTAAATTCTTAGGCCATAGGTACAGTTTTATTAAAAATATTTTCTATTAATGTGTACCCTACCATTGCACATAAGCAGCTATACTGGAGCATCAAACCCCACAAAAAAAGAATTAATTAGCATTGGCTTATCACGAAACATTACAGAAACTTTTTTTTTTCGTTCCATCATGAGTAAGACGGATGTCTTGACGTTGGAATACGTATGATATTTCTGGCGATAGCACCCTGAGAAAAATTAGTAGTGACTATTAACAAACAGAAAAGAGATTTCTTAACAAAACATTTCATTCCAAATTTAACAAAATAATTTATTTCATTCACTTTTCAAAAAGTTATGCCATAATTTCACAAGTCCCTACCCTTAAAATGTATATAAAGGATGTGCAAGATGCATAAGATATTAATTTGAAGAACGGGGGAAGCGGCGTTTAAGATGGAGGAAAATAAAATGTATGTAGTGATTGCTTATGATTTTGCATATCATGTTTCACATATAGATTTTTGGGAACAGGAGGGGCGTGTTCGTGTCCATTTTCAAAGACATATAGTAAGCAAAGCTGAAACCATAAGTCCTGTGCATCAATAAAGTCACCGGAGCTAGGTAGGAAGAGAGAAAAACACAGAAATTGAGGTAAAAAAATCATTTTCTTTCATTGACCCAACTTAAAAGTAATTTCACATTTTCATAAGCAGGCACAACGCTATTTCCACACTTCTCCTTCTTCTTCTTGAACTGATAGATGTCAAGGCACCTGTAGAATTCCAGATCTTGAATAGATGCAAACTTGAGGATTCGCTGTATCCATGTGATCTTCTCCTTCGATGATGGTCTCAAGATGAACGAATATTGCAAGTAGTGTCATTATTTCCTTAAAAGGTATACCAGGATCGCCCAGTGGAGTCCATGAAATAAACGTGTCAGCCAGTTTGCACTCGTCCATATTTTAACACAATTCACGTTCTTGCTGAGAATGTCTCTATTATACCAGCATCTTCTGAGTGTGCTATGGGTGCAACATCTTTAAATATGAATTGTCTACGCTTATCATCACAGAAACCTTGAATGTCGGCAACGACGTTCACCCTACTTGTTGTCATTATGAAATGCTTTGAGTGTGCCACAGCACTAGGTCATTCATACGGCACGCTGCACAACACCAGCAAGTGTGCAACAGTTAATCACACGGTCATGTAGAACTAGAGCATACGCTGCCGTGTGTTCTGGTAAATTTGATGAGGATTCAAATTCGATTCGTGATTTGATTATCTCATTCGGCTTAGAACAGCCTATTACGATGATCGGTGCCAGTTCCTTGAATTTCCGATGAATGAGTAGGCATCCTTTCTTTTCAACACAGTCATTGTAAGAAACACAGAACCCTGCGTACATTTCAAATTCTAGATTGCATACATCCTGATCCCACTGTAGCAGTAAATTGCCATAGGGATGGAATTCTGAATTCAGGTAGACTCTGGCATTAGCTAAATTACTGTTATCAAATACGTTGGAATCCTTTGCTGAATTCCCCCCTCTAGTGGTACGAAATGAAAGTATGATAATCTCGGTGTTTCCAGCTGCATGGAGATTTTAATACCCCATGTTTGTCTGCTCTCTGTCGGTAGCACCTCCATGAGCGTAAAGTTAATGGCAGATACAGATATGTCCCGGTATTTAGAACTTTTAAAGGCTTCAAACGCTGCTCGTCTGCTAAAGTGATGTGTGGCGTTTTCCATATAATTTTATCGATGATGATCTGATTCTCCTTATGAGCTCCTTGAAAGTATGAGTTGCTACCCATTGCACTTTGTACCCGAACAAGCTCCTGTTTAGCATTCGTAATAATTCGCTGTATGTCCTCAAAGTATCGCATAAGCATTTTTAGAGGTACGCATGCAGTAAATCGGCGGTACTCTTCAGCTGATCTGCCCACAGGCTCGTCTATAAACCATTCAAATCCGAGGGTGATGATGAGACATATGTCTGTTGATACTATGCCAACATTACCTGTACGATCAGTATCTACCCCATTAAGGTCATATTGTATTTCCAGGAATAGGAAAGCCAAAGCATGAAGTGGAAGCTTTGATCCCAACTTTTTATTAAATGACCCGTCCAAATATATGAAGCTCTTGCATGGAAGATTTAAAGGGTCTCGGGGCTGACTGACAATCGTAATTTCATCGTTTTTGTTAAATGTTGTTGAAGTATAAAGTTCATGCGAGAAGCATTCCTGTCGTATGATTCGCTCATCATATTCCACGGGGCGAGATATATAGAACAACGACGTCATTGCGAGGTTTCAAGCCGACTCATTTGAGAAACTCGTAGTTCGCATGTTTTATCCCCTAGCGGTTCTGCTGCGAAGAGGTGTGGTGAGCGGTGTGTACGCTGGTTTTATACTTTACGCCATCTTGCCTTAGATGTAGCCGTACAATAATTTCCTCACCATGAAAGTTAACAAGTTGGTTATTCTGATCCACAATACGCATCTCTAGACAGTACAACGTCTGAACTGTTACTGGAAGGTATATAGCATTGGTAGGAGTCTAAACAATATTATATCCTGTTCTAACAGATGAGAAGAATTCGTAAATTGAATGAACTAATTTGTCGCTGAGATATGAATTCAAGAACCTTCCACATCGCAGCGTGTGTGGTTATTATATTAAAAAACTAAAAACACGCCTCGATTGTAAAAAAAAAGCACCTAGTGCAAAGTGTTAACCCAGGTTTTGGCGTAGATAACTACACCTTCTTCAGAAGTGTGTTAAGTGTTAACATAGGTTTTGGCGTAGATAACTACACCTTCTTCAGAAGAAGGTGTAGTTATCTGCGCCGAAACCTGGGTTGACACTTAACACTAGGTGCTTTTTTCGCAATCGAGGAGGCTTTTTAGTTTTTTAATAAAATATGAGTTCGTTGCAATGTTACATTCAGCGCGTGTTGTACTGACAGGGAGAACATACACGGTTTGATCAGATTTGTAAAGTTTTGTGGCACCAGTCCTCAGGACATGGCCGTTTGCGAAACCCAGTAGTGGCCCTTTTGAACCTCTCTGCTTATCTGCTTAAAGCCAGTCGATGCATTCACCGTCCTTAGTTCAGATTTAAGTGTACTGATGTTCACACAAAGCTCAATCCCTTTTCCAGACTGTTTTAAAACTTCGTTTAAATCGTCAATACCGCATGCACCAGTTTCAATTTCCACAATTTATTTTTTACCATTAATTTCCAGACACGATTTATTGTTACTCTCTGTGATATTTGGGATGATGCTGTATGTCTCCAGGACAATCAGCGCCATACTCTAATCTCCAATGCTTAAATCAACTGGTGGGTAGTACTCCGCACCTAATACAGGCGATCGTTCTTTTAAAGATGAGTGTATGACACTGCACCTAAACATCAACTGGAGAATGGATGCTTAATACCTGTATTTACGTATCATTCGTAAACATCAGGAGGAACATGATGCATAGATGACCACACAGAAATGTACTAAGTTTTGGTAGTTTCGAAAATTGTAGAACACATGTCTTCTGCCTGTGAAGTATCATTGTAATTTTTCTGGGGGTTGCAAGTCGCCGAAAGAGACGGAATAGTAAACATTATCCATATTCCTTTTTTTAGCATACGCTACCCAGTGAGTTCCAGGTCCTTCTGCAACATCTAGATTCACAGTTCCGCATTCTCCCGCATAGTTTTCAGTAATGTATTCCTCATAAACACACCTCGGAGTCTCAGAATGTTGACTTACTTCTTTACAAACTTAAGCAGATCTGTATTTGTAAGCTCCCTGTCCGCTAAGACTGCTAGCGTACTTTTGTTTGATTTATGAAGGGACCTAGTCCACCCTTCTATGGTTTCAAGTCTAGCCATTTTCCGATGGATGCTGCCTCCATCATGCGGTTATGTCTTCGTGCCTCCTACAGTTCCTGACAGTTCTGTGTATTCTTGACTGTCCTGGAAATAGCCGCAGCACCCCCATCCAATGAACCCACCACTGAGATACCCGCTAAGGCAGGAACGAGGAGGAAATGATTTCACCCGTTGAATTGAATATTTGTAGAATCCTGGGTGGTTTAATCGATATTGTTTTTCTCGTTCCTTTCTGCTTCAGGGCGCTTTTGGCTGCATACAGCGCTATCAGGATACGGCTTTTAATGCACTCTTTGGTTGTCATATTCTTCCTTAGCACCCTACATGGAGCGCTCATAAGTTGGCTGAACACCTTCACATCCAAGCCCTGCTTAATTTTTGCGACGCATGGTTTTTTTACTGGAAACGCTGCAGTGCGTTAACCTACACCAATATCTCTCCTCTTCCCTTTTGCCTGAACTTTATCACATAAAATTCGATCGGCGGTTTGACGATCTTAATTTGCTGCGTATGCGATGTCGTGTTCCACACACGCTTCACGGAGTAAATTTATGCTCATCACGGCATGCTAGTTGTTTTTTAATTTTTTCCAAGTCCACAGTAGCTATATCCAGCAATATGTAATTCGTGTGGCAGTTTGTCGATAACACCGCCTCCTCATCCAATGCATCTCCTGTCACACATGCTATGCTACTGAGGTGGATGCGGTCTGCGCACCCTATTATAAAGCAAATCGTTAGCGTCGACGCCGTATGACCCTCTCTAAGAGATACACGTCTAGTTCCGAGTTCTTTTGTAACCCTTCTGCGTAAACACATCCTGCAATTACAGTACCACTGCTGCCCTTTAAGAGGTAGGTTGTTTGATTCGTTCTCTGCACTTTGGAAAAAAAAAAATGGTTGAAATGGCTCTGAGCAGTATGGGACTCAACTGCTGTGGTCATTAGTCCCCTAGAACTTAGAACTACTTAAACCTAACTAACATAAGGACATCACACACATCCGTGCCCGAGGCAGGATTCGAACCTGCGACCGTAGCAGTCGCATGGTTCCAGACTGCGCGCCTAGAACCGCGAGACCACCGCGGCCGGCTGCACTTTGGAAACTGTGAATATCTCGGCTGACCAGTTTCGCATGCATAGCTTCTAAAACGCTGCCTTTTGTTTTGAAATACGTACAAAATAGACACATTAAATTGCTCTTCGTTCAAATGTAACATTTTAATACGCTTGTATACTGTATCTAGTAGTCTATTATCATGAATATCGATTGGTCTCACTTTTATTATGGGATGTTTGATTTGACTATACTGTGTAATTATTTTCGGGAGGATACCCGTCCATTTGTGTGAGCCATGAAGATTGAATTACATCAACAGTTGGCCTTTTACTGTTCCGTTCAGCCATTCCACGATACTCGCCTTCAGATAGGTGACCGTCAAGTAGTGATGTATTGCATACGGCTCCATCACAATCTTGAAATATCTATTTCAGAACTCACCGCCGTCGTATGTTTGATGGTCGCTTGGGCTTTACCATTCGTTCTCGTCTGGAGCAATCTCTCAAACACATGCGGATATCCTTTCCTGTTTTCACTTTCACGGGTAATGCTCAGGTTTATTTGGAATAAGCGTCAAGGACCATTATAATATACTTGAATCCGTTATTCATACGTGAATGTTCTCTCATGTCGACAACATTGAATCAAAATATATCGTCGAAGGTATGTTTTGTATACTGGTTTGTGCAGTTCCCGAACTAGTCTCCATACTTACTTATTCGATAATACCCCCCCTCCTCTCTCTCTCTCTCTCTCTCTCTCTCTCTCTCTCTCTCTCTCTAAGGTCAGAAATTACTGAAACAACTTCATTCGAAATAGCTGTATTAGCAGCGGCAGTTGATGCCATGAGCAGTCACTGCCAACCTATTAGCTCGTTGTAATACATATACACACACGTGGGAGTCGATTGCTCACTACTTTATGCTGAATGTCAATACCATCACCACTGCAACTTTTTCACCATCCAACGTAGGTTTCGTAATGGATTTGTGTTTCACATTCCTTCGGCTTTTTGAATTCTTATGCAGATCAGTCAAAATTAATATTTCAACATGGATTGCCTGACCTTTAGGCGCATACTTTACAGATTTTGTGGCTCTTAGTGAAATAAGGTTCCGTAAACTGGGTGTTCTTTGAAACTGTTTATCGCCGTGTGTGCCCAACATGTGTGCTTTTCTACCACTGACACCGAATGTTTTTTCTATCCTAGCGTCGCCGTGACGGCTAGTGAAATCGGCAATAGCGTCATCGTCGTCGTTGTGGAATTTCGCTGGGAGTTCATCGGGAAAATCAGTTACTGGTTTCAAGGTTCCTCGCTTCAAACGTTCTAACCTCAGCAACCGTAACTTCCCGCGGACAGCCTTCCGTTCCTCGATGACGTTATGCTTAGTCGACATCTCGTTGTCTACTAACCGGGTTTCTGTGCATCGTGGGGGTTTATATATCCGCTCTTCTTCTTACGCTGCTCCCACTTCTCGTAACAGTTACTTTTAATTCGCCTACTTTATTTTCAGTTGCGTTAACCCGTTTGTACAATGTCTCCTTCTCATTAACAGCTATTTCCCCTTCAGTTAAGTCGCTTACTTTCTTGTCGATTACATTAACCCCGTTATTCAGTGTATCGTTCAGTCTCTGAAGGGTATGGCAATACGTCACTTATTCCTTGCGTGCGTCTCGACCTTACATTCGAGAGTTTGAACTTTCGCGTCCATGTACAAGCGTATTTTTTGGGTGTGCACACCATTCCTATCAAACACTGCTCCCGGCATGCGTGAGAATTTATCCATGGAGATGTGTTCACTGACGTACTCACCTCTTTGCATGACTATACATATACTAACTCTTGGAAATTCCGTCTAAGTCTGCCATCATTCTGTTTTATTTTTCTATCAATAACGAGAAAACCATGCTATGAGTGATTCCAACATTCTGCTCGTATCTTTACACAATCATTGAACTACATATCGTTTCCTTCATGAACCTGGTAAATGTGTTTTAAATTCAGATTGCCCTGTTTGATTTTTATTCTTGGTCTTGCATTACCTCTCATCAGCTGTTTTGGGATTCTGGAATATGTCTGACTGAGATAAAATATAACAACAGGTATATGGCAACAAAAACGGAAATAAGGCAGAATTTGATCTAGGTTTTCCACAGCAACATCGTCAAATATGAACACTGTGTTTGGCTTTACTTTTTCAGTGCAGGAATATCACTGCTCTCACTGAATATCGTGTGTGTCACACTATATACACCCTGCAATAGTTGGTATTTGGGCTGAAACAGTGTTCTGGAAAATACACATACATGCTCAAAGCGAACTCAATAAAGATGATTCAGCAGTGACTTGAGAACATCTGTCTTGCTGCATTTGGATGGAACTTCAATTATTGCATGTGTGTTATATGGAAGGTGTATACCATTATTCTTAGGTCTCCTTGCCTACTGTCACCACTCTACTCGCTTACAGAAAACTCCTGATGCTTCCACCACCCTGCCAAGTTTACCTTCCTGGATCAGTGTTCGAGTCCTGGAACGGACACCGCCATTTCTAATTTCCCACCAGTTCATGGATGACAGGTGGGGTGGCACGTCAGACTAGCCCTGGGACAATGAAATTCCAGCCAAAATCCGAAATTCACGCCAAAATCCAAAATTTCCGCCAGTAGGGTAGCTTGGGAGAGGAAAGAGGCGGGAGGAGGGTGTGGGGCCCTTGTGTAGGCTGAGCAAAGCACATATCGTCGTCCGGGAGTGGGTGGGTGTGGGTCAGGCGTGGTTGGAGCAATGTAATTAATTTGCATATCAGTTTGATATCAAAATTGCCCTCTTGTCGTCATCTCCCTAGTACTTGCGACTTCTGGTACTGGAAATCGGCGTGATAGATCACGGTTCTATGCAGCGGAGATTGCCCCACTGTTCTTAGGTCAACACGAAAAACCTGTGTATGGAAGGGACGTTAACTTGGTACTCGGCCAGAAAGATAAGTATCCGAATTTTACACCGTGCGCGGAGCTGTGTCAAATTGTTCGTGATTTGGTCCTACGGCATGCTTGGGAAGTGCGGCTCGCACACGAGCCATTCGTATAGTCGGTTAGACCTCATTTATGTCTCCCATGGTTGGTCGATGTGGTGCTCGATGTTGAGCGCTCGCCTTTGGTTTTCTCTGACTACCGCGCGTACATGTGTACATTGCTCCTTCCTTGTCAGGATGTTTGGAGGACCACCACGGAAACCCAACGCTCAATATCTGCAGGATCCTGTTTGACGCCAGCGTATCACTGAGGCATTGACAAAATACGAACGGCGTCTCCTATCCTCTGAAACCGCCACTGGGAGGTGCAGGTGCCAAACTGATTCGGAATGAAACATAAAACGCCTACACCTAGGATTCCAACCACTTGCCTTATGTCAAACACTGAGGAAAACACAGGTAAGCATGAGACCCTGGATCAAGTCTTGGCCTTATAATAAATTTTAATTAACTACTTCAGCTTCTATAAGCTGAAAAAGCTACACAATTTGATTGTGTATGTGATGGGGTTAGCAATGGTAGTGTCAATAATATAGTGACTCTACCAAGCGATGAAGATTTTTTTCACAAACTGGTATTTGTAGCCAGAGAGCATCAATATTTAAATGACCACTTACATTTGAAAAACAGATTATCTTTATGATATTGTTTAATGGGGATCTTTCTACACTACTGGCCATTAAAATTGCTAGACCAAGACGAAATGCAGATGATAAACATGTATTCATTGGACAAATACACTCCTGGAAATGGAAAAAAGAACACATTGACACCGGTGTGTCAGACCCACCATACTTGCTCAGGACACTGCGAGAGGGCTGTACAAGCAATGATCACACGCACAGCATAGCGGAAACACCAGGAACCGCGGTGTTGGCCGTCGAATGGCGCTAGCTGCGCAGCATTTGTGCCCCGCCGCCGTCAGTGTCAGCCAGTTTGCCGTGGCATACGGAGCTCCATCGCAGTCTTTAACACTGGTAGCATGCCGCGACAGCGTGGACGTGAACCGTATGTGGAGCTTACGGACTTTGAGCGAGGGCGTATAATGGGCATGCCGGAGGCCGGGTGGACGTACCGCCGAATTGCTCGACACGTGGGGCGTGAGGTCTCCACAGTACATCGATGTTGTCGCCAGTGGTCGGCGGAAGGTTCACGTGCCCGTCGACCTGGGACCGGACCGCAGCGACGCATGGATGCACGCCAAGACCGTAGGATCCTACGCAGTGCCGTAGGGGACCGCACCGCCACTTGCCAGCAAATTAGGGACAGTGTTGCTCCTGGGGTAACGGCGAGAACCATTCGCAACCGTCTCCATGAAGCTGGGCTACGGTCCCGCACACCGTTAGGCCGTCTTCCGCTCACGCCCCAACATCGTGCAGCTCGCCTCCAGTGGTGTCGCGACAGGCGTGAATGGAGGGACGAATTGAGACGTGTCGTCTTCAGCGATGAGAGTCGCTTCTGCCTTGTTGCCAATGATGGTCGTATGCGGGTTTGGCGCCGTACAGGTGAGCGTTACAATCAGGACTGCATACGACCGAGGCACACAGGGCCAACACCCGACATCATGGAGTGGAGAGCGATCTCCTACACTGGCCGTACACCTCTGGTGATCGTCGAGGGGACACTGAATAGTGCACGGTACATCCAAACCGTCATCGAACCCATCGTTCTACCATTCCTAGACCGGCAAGGGAACTTGCTGTTCCAACAGGACCATGCACGTCCGCATGTATCCCGTGCCACCCAACGTGCTCTAGAAGGTGTAAGTCAACTACCCTGGCCAGCAAGATCTCCGGATCTGTCACCCATTGAGCATGTTTGGGACTGGATGAAGCGTCGTCTCACGCGGTCTGCACGTCCAGTACGAACGCTGGTCCAACTGAGGAGCCAGGTGGAAATGGCATGGCAAGCCGTTCCACAGGACTACATCCAGCATCTCTACGATCGTCTTCATGGGAGAATAGCAGCCTGCATTGCTGCGAAAGGTGGATATACACATTGTGCATGCTCTGTTGCCTGTGTCTATGTGCCTGTGGTTCTGTCAAGGTTATCATGTGATTTATGTGATCCCAGGAATGTGTCAATAAAGTTTCCCCTTCCTGGGACAATGAATTCACGGTGTTCTTATTTCAATTTCCAGGAGTTATATTATACTAGCACTGACAAGTGGTTGCAATTTCACGCAGTTTGGGTGCAAAGATCCTGAGAAATCAGTTCCCAGAACAACACCCTCTTGCCGTAATAACGGCCTTGATACGCCTGGGCATTGAATCACAGCTTGGATGGCGTGTACAGGTACAGCTGCCCATGCAGCTTCAACACGATACCACAGTTCATCAAAAGTAGTGACTGGCGAATTGTGACGAGCCAATTGCTCGGCCACAATTGACCAGGCAGTTAGTGAGAGATCTGGTGAATGTGCCGGCCAGGGCAGCAGTCGAACATTTTCTGTATTCAGAAAGGCCTGTACAGGAACTGCAACTTGCGGTTGTGCATTATCCTGACCGAGACGTGTAACCAATGGCACCCCATACCATCACGCCGGGTGATGCGCCAAAATGGCGATGACGAATACACGCTTCTAATGTGCGTTCACCGCGATGTCGCCAATCACGGATGCGACCATCATGATGATGTAAACAGGACCTGGATTCATCCGAAAAAATGACGTTTTGCCTTCGTGCACCCAGGTTCGTTGAGTACACAATCGCAGACGCTCCTGTCTGTGATGCAGCGTCAAGGGTAACCGCAGCCATGGTCTCCGAGCTGACAGTCCATGCTGCTGCAAACGTCATGGAACTGATCGTGCAGATGGTTGTTGCATTGCAAACGTCCCCATCTGTTGACTCAGGGATCGAGACGCGGCTGCACGATCCGTTACAGCCATGCGGATAAGATTCCTGTCACCTCGACTGCCTGTGATACGAGTCAGTTGGGATCCAGCACGGCGTTCCGTATTACCCTCCTGAACCCACCGATTCCATATTCTGCTAACATTCATTGGATCTCGACGAATGCGTGCAGAAATGTCGCGATACGATAAACCGCAATCGCGATAGGCTGCAATCCGACCTTTATCAAAGTCGGAAACGTGGTGGTAAGCATTTCTGCTCCTTACACAACAAGGTTTCACCAGGCAACGCCGGTCACTGCTGTTTGCGTATGAGAAATCGGTTGGAAACTTTCCTCACGTCAGCACGTTGTAGTTGCATTGTGTGAATGCTCTGAAAAGCTAATCATTTGCATATCACAGCATCTTCTTCCTGTCGGTTAAGTCATCTTCGTTGTGTAGCAATTTTAATGTCCCGTAGCGTGGTTTTTTCTGTCGTTATGTTCAGTTCACAGGTGTTCCTCCACCATTTAACGTTAAGCCGATCTGAACTAGACATGTAACTGTCAATACCTCGCAGTGCTTATCCGACTGAATCATATATTACAGCAGCTGGGACGCAGTGGTACCGCACTGCCACCAGAGCGAGGAGTCTGCTTGTCTGGAGCGCCCACAGCGCGGGAGCAGGTCGTGGCACTCCGCGGCGAGCTCAGGACCAGCGGTGGCGTGGCCGCCCTTTGTCACAATGGCCGTGATCCGCTCGAGTAGCGGCCAGAATTTAATTCCCTTGAGGGCAGGCCTGGTGCTAACTAACTAGCCGGCGACACTGCGGCAGCAGCCCGTGTTGCGGCTGCGCTGTTGCGGGTTCCGGGCATTAGGCGACTTTGATGTGCAGCAGAGCGTCTAATTCGCCGTTCACTTGACAGGTATGAGGCGCTACGGCGCACGTCGGTAACTGCATGAGGTAAGGAGCTTCCCGTGCCTGCTCTCGGTATAATTGACAAATGACATGACTTACTGCTATGCAGATTGCCTTGGAAACGTTACAGGCGGATACGGATAAAATCTTAGTACTGGTAAAGAAACAGGGCGTAACAAAAATGAACAACACTAATTGCGGCACACATTCCTCGCAGGTAGACGAAGAAATCATGTAACATAAACACGGATCTACAAATGCTTTGTTAGATTCTTGGGGGACAAGCACTCTAGGTGACGTCTGGTTACGTTGTTCGGCGCCAGTGTTTTGTTTTACATGTACCTGTTGCCATGCGACATACGCCATTGCTTGTTTACAGGTAACATCAACTGTTCCAGAGATTAGCACGACAGTTGCAAGCACACGGGTTACTGTTGTTGTTGTCTTCACTCCTGAGACTGGTTTGATGCAGCGCTTCACGCTACTCTGTCCTGTGCAAGCTTCTTCATCACCCAGTACCTACTGCAACCTACATCCTTCTGAATCTGCTTAGTGCATTCATCTCTTGGTCTCCCTCTACGATTTTTACCCTCCACGCTGCAGTCCAATGCTAAATTTGTGATCCCTTGATGCCTCAGGATATGTCCTACCAACGATCCCTTCTTCTAGTCAAGTTGTGCCACAAACTTCTCTTCTCCCCAGTCCTATTCAATACCTCCTCATTAGTTACGTGATCTATCCACCTTATCTTCAGCATTCTTCGGTAGCACCACATTTCGAAAGCTTTTGCAGTTTCTTCAGTTTTAATCAACAGGTCATAACCAATAGATTGTGGTCAGAGTCCACATCTGCCCCTGGAAATATCCTACAATTTAAAACCTGATTCCTAAATCTCTGTCTTACCATTATGTAATCTATCTGATACTTTTTAGTATCTCCATGATACTTCCATGTATACAACCTTCTTTTATCAGTCTTGGACCAAGTGTTAGCTATGATTAAGTTATGCTCTGTGCAAAATTCTACCAGACGGCTTCCTCTTTCATGTCTTAGAACCAATCCATATTCACCCACTATGTTTCCTTCTCTCCCTTTTGCTACTGACGAATTCCAGTCACCCATGACTATTAAATTTCCGTCTCTCTTTACTACCTGAATAACTTATTTTATCTCATCATACATTTCAGCAATTTCTTCATCATTTGCAGAGCTAGTTGGCATATAAACTTGTACTACTGTAGTAGGAATGGGCTTTGTGTCTATCTTGGCCACAATAATGCGTTCGCTATGCTGTTTGTAGTAGCTTACACGCACTCCTATTTTTTTTATTCATTATTAAACCTACTCCTGCATTACCCCTATTTGATTTTATATTTATAACCCTGTATTCACCTGACCAAAAGTCTTGTTCCTCCTGCCACCGAACTTCACTAATTCCCACGATATCTAACTTTAACCTATCCATTTCCCTTTTTAAATTTTCTAACCTACCTGCCCGATTAAGGGATCTGACATTCCACGCTCCGATCCGTAGAACGCCAGTTTCCTTACTCCTGATAATGACGTCCTCCTGAGTAGTCCCCGCCCAGAGATCCGAGTGGGGGATATTTTACCTCCGGAATGTTTTACCCAAGAGGACGCCATCATCACTTAATCATACAGTAAAGCTGCTAAAATCTAAAATCATTAGGGGAAGTGGCAACAAAATGACTATTCACGTTGGTGTGTAGAATATATGAGTCTGGCGACATACCATCTGACTTTCGGAAAAGCATCATCCACACAATTCCGAAGACGGCAAGAGCTGAAAAGTGCGAGAAATACCGCACAATCACCTTAACAGCTCATGCATCGAAGATGCTTACAAGAATAATATACAGAAGAATGGGAAAGACAATTGAGAATGCACTAGGTGACGATCAGTTTGGCTTCAGGAAAATTAAAGGCACGAGAGAGGCAATTCTGACGTTACGGCTAATAATGGAAGCAAGGCTAAAGAAAAATCAAGACACGTTCATAGGATTTGTCGACCTGGAAAAAGCGTTCGACAATATAAAATGGTGCAAGCTGTTCAAGATTCTGAAAAAAGTAGGGGTAAGCTATAGGGAGAGACGGGTCATACACAATATGCACAACAGCGGGGAATAATAAGAGTGGACGATCAAGAACGAAGTGCTCGTATTAAGAAGGGAGTAAGACAAGGCTGTAGCCTTTCTCCCGTACTCTTCAATCTGTACATCGAGGATGCAATGATGGAAATAAAAGAAAGGTGAAATGATATTAATGATACGATTTGCTGATGACATGGCTATCCTAAGTGAAAGTGAAGAAGAATTAAATGATCTGCTGAACGGAATGAACAGTCTAATGAGTACACAGTATGGTTTGAGAGTAAATCGAAGAAAGACGAAGGTAATGAGAAGTAGTAGAAATGAGAACAGCGAGAAACTTAACATCAGGATTAAGGGTCACGAAGTCACTGAAGTTAAGGAATTCTGCTACCTAGGCAGTAAAGTAACCAATGACGGACGGAGAAAGGAGGACATCAAAAGCAGACTCGTTATGGCAAAAAAGGCATTTCTTTCCAAGACAGATCTACTAGTATCAAATACCAGCCTTAATTTGAGGAAGAAATTTCTGAGGATGTACGTCTGGAGTACAGCATTGTATGGTAGTGAAACATGGACTGTGGGAAACCCGGAACAGAAGAGAATCGAAGCATTTGAGATGTGGTGCTATAGACGAATGTTGAAAATTAGGTGGACTGATAAGGTAAGGAATCAGGAGGTTCTACGCAGAATCGGAGAGGAAAGGAACATGTGGAAAACACTGACAAGGAGAAGGCACAGGATGATAGGACATCTGCTAAGACATGAGGAAATGACTTCCATGTTACTAGAGGGAGCTCTAGAGGGCAAAAACCGTAGAGGAAGACAGAGATTGGAATACGTCAAACAAATAATTGAGGACGTAGGTTGCAAGTGCTACTCTGAGATGAAGAGGTTAGCACAGGAAAGGAATTCGTGGCGGGCCGCCTCAAACCAGTCAGTAGACTGATGACCAAAAAAAAAGCTACATGTCCTCGGGAAAAATTACGGCTGTAGTTTCCCCTTGCTTTTAGCCGTTCGCAGTGCCAGCACAGCAAGGCCGTTTTGGTTAATGTTGCAAGGCCAGATCAGTCAATCATCCAGACTGTTGCCCCTGCAACTACTGAAAAGGTTGCTGCCCCTCTTCAGGAACCACATGTTTATCTGGCCTCTCAACAGAACCACTCCGTTGTGGTTGCACCTACGGTACGGCCATCTGTATCGCTGAGGCACGCAAGCCTCCCCACCAACGGCAAGGTCCATGGTTCATGGGGTTACTATGTAGAGCAAGTCACAGGACTGGCACGTGCTTTGGGAGTTTATACTAAAGCAGAGATGCGAATGCACTTTTGATGTATGGGTTAGCTGACAGCAACGGCGTTAGCGCTACATGAGAGATTCGGTAACAGATGGATAGGTAGAGATGGACCAGTTGTCTGACCTTCACGTTCTCTGGACGTTAGCCCACTGGGCTTTTATTTGCGGGAGGCATTTGAAAGCTTTTGTGTATGGAATCCCAATACAAGATGTTCTGTGTCTCCGCACCAGTATTCTGGAAGGCTGCGGAGCCTTACGTAATACTCCAGGGATAGATCAGCCCATCCTAGATTCAGTACGACGGTGGGTTGATGCATATATCAGCGCCACATGGAGGGCGTATTGAACATCTCTTATGAGAATGTGTGGACTGTACATAGCCACGATGGACAAACAATGGCGCAATGTCTAGGGCTCATTTTGGCAACATTTACCTGTCGTTCTTCTGACTGTATCCCTGTCTCCGCCGGACCCGGTCGGTAGCATGAGGCCCGCGTTTGCACACATCGTGTCCTTCATTGTGAAACTCACTTACGCCCGCACTGAACAACCACGAACGCGCCTGCCGTGGGCGAAGGATTTCTAGATCCTTTTCTGGCGTGGTGTCGCCTGTAACGTCATAGAATGCCGTTTTCTATTTTCGCAGTGGACAGTGATTTGGCGGCACATTCATCACAGCTTCTTTCCGACGGTTATCAGATCAACTTGGTATTATGCAACCTGTGTGAGTCCTGTTCGTGTGTGTTTCTCATGATTATTGAGTTAGAGGAAATGAGCTGTATGACGGGAACAAAGTACTTATAGACTTATATTCATTTGACATGATTTCTTCGTCTACCTGCAAGAAGTATGTCGTGCAAGGTGTGCCGTACATTCCTGTCTACACCTTGTGTAATGAACGAGGGTATCAAATCTTGCTTTGACGAGCGAGACATTGTCGCTTCTGTAGCTCCAGACAATGAACTGTAGTAACACAACTGCATCCAGAAAACGCTCACATCCATTTGATTGAAAACTGAGAGGCGCCAAGTCACTACACCGTCTTAAACCGATTACTAACGTCTCCTCCCTAAACCAAATATGGTAACAATCTGAATCCATGCGGGTGAAGGACACACGCAAAAATACCACACCTCTAGTTCCCACTCTAATGGAGGGAATTTATTGTCAAGGCCTGGCCAAATTCCCCTCGACGGTATCGAAAGCTACCTCCAGCTTGCTGACAATACAATCTGATATGAGACCTTTCCACGCCGAGCAAGAACGTAGCTCACAAATACCGGAAAGCTACTGAGCTGTTCAAAACTTACATGGGAGACGCACTTACGAATTATTACAGTTGTCTGTAAGAGAAGAACAACGTTTAGGATCATGGAGGATCACTCACTCGTGACTTCGTTCACGCAACACTTTTATAACCTCATGTTCGGCCCACAAGGCCAAAGTATCCCATAGTTATCTGTCAAAGGGCTGACTCACGTATCACGAGCTTCAAAACTGCTCCACGAAATCATTCAGACTGCAACTTCACTACGGCTGTGGTAACAATGAATAATATTAATCGTTGGTCAGTATAAGTTACCAGCAGAGAACAAGTGCACGGCCTTAGATTTGTATTAGGTTGGAGCATTAGTTGGTTGTTTTGTATGTGAGTTACTCCGGTTGCAACTGGTTTCCTTCTCGATTATCACTTTTATTTGCAGTTCACTGTTGCTGAATTTACATACTGTCATTTTGTTGTCTGGAAATAATACGTAGAGCTGTGGGCATTAGAAAATGGAGTGCCAAGAGGAAAAATGGGAACATTGCGATATATCGTTCAGTTTGAGTTCAGAGGCGGGGTGACAGCAGCTGAGGTAGCCAGATATATTTGCGCCGTGTATGAGGATAATGACAGAGCATGGCAAGAAATTAATTGTTTTTCGTTTTGAGGAGTATCATTTCAACTTAGTGAATCTCCAAGTCCAGGAACACATTCGGGCGGGGGGGTTGATGAAGATTGAAGATTGTCAACGCAGCAATGATCCACGTTAGTGTACTTTACAACTGGCAAATGTGATGAACTGTAGTTATTACAGCATCGTATGATTTTTTCATGCACATTCCTACCTGCTCGTCATCAATTGGTTCGTTAACAACATCGAGCATTCTTGTTCTGTATCATTACTGGTGACGAGTAATGGTACCTTTACGTACATGTAAGGAAAATAAAAGAACTGTTGAGGCCAAGCAAAGGACCAAATGCCTGTACAAAGACCTGCGTGTATCTGGCGGAACAGTGACGGTCTGGTGCACTACTACTCGCTTCCCTGAGGTGTCACCATCGTTGCTGACATTCGTTTTTAATGACCACCAGGAGGACAGCTTGAAGACATGCTGCTCCTAGATATTGCCACCCCGCTCTCTACTAGACTGGCAAAAAACCCTATACAAGAGTTGCCTAGGGCAGTTATGCCGCACTCATTTTAAACACCTGGTCTTGCGCCAACAGCTTTTTCACATTTTCCACTCCCCATCAATAACCTTCAAGGAACTACCTTTTGCGGATGAAAATACGCTCCACACAAGACGAGTTTTCGCATCAAGACGACGTGATTTCTACAGTCGTGGACTCAAACATTTACCCCAGCATTGGTAGACTGTTTTAAATAGTAGAAGAAAATATATTGCCGGCCGCTGTGGCCGAGCGGTTCTAGGCGCTTCAGTCTGGAACCGCGGGACCGCTACGCTCCCAGGTTCGAATCCTGCCTCAGGCATGGATGTGTGTGATGTCCTTACGTTAGTTCTAAGTTCTAGGGGACTGATGACCTCAGATGTTAACATTTGAAAATATATTGTTGATGGGGTCATTTCTCTGTTACATGTATCTGTAGGGCTTATTATAAACGTATGGAAAGACGCTACGAACCTATGCACGAACCAATCCTATGGATGGCTTAATCTAAAGGTACCCGTCACGTTCCGATGCTTTAAGCCTTTATTGAAGTATGAATTAATTACAAAGCACACCAATAAAGAAATTATAAATAACGAAATAACCAATAAGTCGATAATGCTAGTTAAGGATACCAATGATGGTTAAAACTTCGACTATGTGTTTATTCAAACATCGATACAAAATACATTCGAACGGTAGCCTCACAACAGTTGTTAATTCAGCACAATAGTGTTTCACGACTGCGCACAGTTACTGATTCGTAGTGCCAGCAGAGCAATCGTATTCGGCAACCACTGCGTACTTCATGCTTGGAGCCGAGCAACAAACTCACTGAAGGCTGCAACGAAAATCTGAAGTTCAGCTGTGTCAAATAAGAATGAATTTTCACTCTGCATATATTCTGTTAATACGAACTTTCCTGGCAGATTATGTGCCGGATCGGAAATCTAACCTGGGACCTTTCGCAGCCAAATGGTCTACCAACTGAGCTATCCTAGCACGACTCACGACTCGACATCAAAGGTTTACTTTCGCCAGTCCTCATCTGGAATGAAGGAGGTAAGGTACTGGTCCAAGAAAAACTGCGAGGACGGGCAGTGAGTCCTGCTCGTTAGAGCAGTTGCCAGCGCAAAACAAACATTCTGGGTTCGAGTGCCGGTCTAGCACACAGTTTCGATCTGCAAGGAAGTTGCAGCTTCACGCAAATCTGTAAACAACACCAAATATACTCCATGTGGAAAATATTTACTCTTAAGTTCAAACTCATTCAGTGTTCCAAAAATGTTCATAGCACTGGCGTAGTGGACAGCGAAATAATTCTTAGTTCAAAGTCATACACTTAAGACCAAGTTTCCCTGTAACCACACATTACCTTCGAAACAGCTTACCTATCCAAGCACAAACCGACAATAGGGTTCAAGCTCTGTCTGATTGCTTCTCAAAAGTCTTGGTCGTTATTTTAGTAAGCAATTTGTCTTTCAACCATCGCACTATTTGTAAAATTAGACATATTGTAAGGTGTCAGGCATATCCAACACCTTCCATGAAAACCCTAAGATGATAAGCAAATCCAGTAGTATGTCACATAGCTCCGAATAAATCGTGACATTAAATTAACCAAAGAAATACGAGTAACGAGTGAGCAAATGGAATACCACAGATTAACACAAGAATGCCTAAATGCATGTCATACCTTCCCACCGTGAGACAGACGCAGTTCCGAGGTTAGAAACGAGAACAGAAGCCGAGAGCAGAATCGTGTTAAGCTAGAAGGCCCTACGATATGGGACGGACACCCACGACGCCAGCTAACCAACAGGACCACCCTCCAGCCTATGTTTAAAGCTAGAGCCCTCCTGAAGTAAAGTATAGATCTTACGATAACACTAAGAGGGCCACACCCGCGTCTCCGTTACGTCGCAAACTTTAAAAACATTGCCCCACCACGAAAAGTATAACGTTTTTCATCGGGTAGACAGACTTTTTGTAGGCGGAGCTTAAGGTTAACATTGAGACCCTGATTGGTCAGATGAAAATACAGCCAGATAGTTTTTTTTAAACCAACTTCGGTAAATTGTAGTAAGGAGAAGTCAGAAAAGAGTTGCTTCCGAGACGGCGAGCTAAATGGAGCTGCGCCGGGCGCCGCCCCCTAACGAACACCGACAAGGTAATGAACGCACGGGATGCCGCATTTTTGAGCGCATAAAGCTTCACTCAGAACTGCAAAAGTCTCATCTGTTACATCCCCTTTTTACGTAATACTAGTGTCGATCGTCAATTAAAGCTCATAGTATTCACATTTGCTACGTGAGGAAAAATCTGAAACGCGATGATTTTTCTGTTATATAATTAATAAGAAGCCACATCAGCCACTGTAATTTACGACAAGTTAGATAAGTAATTATAGATAATTGAGGGTCACTGTAGACCATTTTGATAGTTTTCTCTTTTGTGAAACTTAATTTAAACCTAGATTATAGACGTGATATGGCATAGGTCATCCTTCGACCCACTGTAGAACTTGGAAACCCATTCGGGGAATATTCATTCACATTTTTGTTGAACACAGCATGTTTTTATCATCCTGTATTAAAACATTTCCTCTTCTCAATAGTGCAATTTATAAATAATGTTTTGTGAGTAGAATAAAATTTTCAATGGTAAACTTAACAGCTTTTTCGACGTTATTTTACCAGCTAACTAAAAATAGCAAAGCCTTGAACCCCTTCCACTAAATTTAGTTAGTATTAAGATTATTTTACAGGGAGTGCAGTGGAGCTGACGCCGAAATCATTAAGTATTTGGTTATACCATCGCTAGTTTCACTGAACTCTTCTGAACTCTACATGTCATGTGTGATCTGGCGTTTCCTTACCAGCAACAGGCACCAGGTTCAAACTAGTCAGTTCCCTAAAAAACACACTCAGAGCGTCGTTGCGCGAAAGTAGTAGGGAGACACGACTTAGAACAACAGACACCACGCAAAATGTTAGAATATTAAATCACTGATACAAGTTTAAATATAGACATTAAGTGTTCTTGTTTAAATTTATGGTGTTGTCATTCAATGTTCACTCTACATTTTGCAGTAATAATTCGCTTTATTTATTTCGTTCTCCGTATTTGGAGCTGCAGCTAAAGCTAGTCAACACCTTTAAACAGTTTGCAATCTTTCGATACCCAAGTGACAATATTACATATATAAATTTACTGAAATATTACTACACAGCTAAACAGGTCGATTGATAGAATTAGGCTGTGATATTGGAAATAATCAGTTGCGTGCATGTGGATTAATCTTGATTTAAGTACTTTTCTCACATTATACACTAAATAATTTATAGTTATTTGTTTATTTATTTAAAAATGATAGAGTCTTGTTCATTCCACAGTTGGCATTAAGAACTTCAAAACGGCGGCTCATATGCATACATCGTCTGTGTGCATAATCAGTTATAGATCTTGGAAGATTTTAGTTTCAAAAGTTAATAACTTCGTTAATCGTTCAAACATGGAAATAGTTTTAATGAGTGCATCTCACTATCGCTAATCAGACGCTGTCTTTGGATTTTATGGACTATGTAAGTAAGCAGTTCTGATGGTTTTACTGAATACATCGAATTTTAATTTTGCACATTCAGTCTCTTCGCCATTCTGCTCAGCGGATACGCCACTTGTGTTCCCATGCCCACAGGAATTTCAGGTCTACAATTCGCTTCCACAAGCCGCACAACACCTCGTCGGCGCCTACCCTTGCCACCACCGTCCGACTGCACTCACCAGCGTCCAATCTTATTCACATTGTTCCGCCGTAGTTCAGCAACTTTCCAGCCAAAAATTGCTCAGCCCTATTCTCTGCGGCTTGCCGCTTGTAATGTCACAAGGCTTTCAAAAGGCCTTCAATATGTTACTTCCCGCTGATTTACATTGTACCTGCTGTGACGTTATGCTTTCTGCCAGGAATTTAAAACCTTTTGTTCAGAAATGGTGTTCGGAAACATCAGCCATCCTGTGGTTATTACTAGCTCTAGAAAACTACAAGGTAGGCCGAGACCACTAGACATGTAGCCGGATACATTGAAGAGCGGCCCATTATCTCCGGCCTGCAGAATAGCTCCTACGCGTGGCTGGAGTTCACAACTGATAGGTGAAGGGCGCGGCCCAGATATGATACGCTAAAATGTGAGTTGAAATCTCAAACTGACAGTCTGAATCAGACTTTTTATAGCTTGAAATTCTGAATGTTCAAAATTCTCAGAATAACGTGTGTAAGACGTAGGGAAAGTCGAGTGGTATACAATATGTACAACTAAGAACGAATTACAAGAGAGCAAGGCCAAGAATGAGTTGTTAGGAATATAAATGGTGTAAGACAAGGATAAAGTTTTTCGTCCCTGCTTTTCAATCAATACATCGACGACGGAATGATGGAAATAAAAGAAAGGATTAACCGCCAGACTAAATTGCAAGGTAGAAGGATATCAATGATCACGTTCACTATTGACATTAGTGTCCTCATTGAAAGTGAAGAACAATTACTGGACCTGTTGAAAGGAACTAACAGCCTTATGAGTGATCAGTATGAACTAACAGTAAACAAAAGAAAGACGAAAGATGTGAGTAGTATCGTAAATGAGATTAGCGATAAATCTCACATCAAAATTGATGACAACGAAATAGACAAAATGAAGCAATTCTCCTACCTTAGAAGAAAAATAACATATATGGAGGAAACAAGGAGGATAAAAAAAAGAGCCGGCTGCTGTGACTTAGAATTTCTACGCCCTTCACTCTGGAATCGCGCTGCTTCTACGGTCGCTGGTTCGAATCCTGCCTCGGGTATGGATGTGTGTGATGTCCATGGATTAGTCAGGTGTACGTAGTTCTACTTATAGGGGACTGATGCCCATAGTGCTTAGAGCCATATGAACGATTTGATAAAAAAGGCAAACTAGCACAGACAAAGATCGCTTTGCTGGTCAAGAGAGATCTGTTGGTATCACACCGCTTTCAATTTGAGTGGGAAATTTCTGGAATGGACTTTTGGAGCACAACATTGTATGATACTGGATCATGGACTGCACAAACGCTGGAAGAGGATCAAACCGTTTGAAATGTGATTGTGTATGTGTATGTTGATAATTAGATGGCCTGATGAGGTAAAATGATGAGGTACACCACAGAATCATCGAGGAGAGGAACTTGTGGAAAACATTAATTATTAGAGGCGAAAGAGAGAGAGGACATGTGTGAACACACCGGAAAATAACTTCCACGGTACTACAGGAAGCTGTAGAGGATGAAAAGTGTACGGAAGGACGCAGATTGGGTTACTTTCAGGAGATAACTGAGACACATGTTACAAGTACCACTCTGGGATGAAAAGGTTGGTACAAAAGTGAGATTAGTGGCAAGCCCTAGCAAACCTTTCAAAAGACTGAACGTTTTAAAAAAAGCTTGAAGTATCTTTGCATTCAAAAATTTTTCACAGCAAAACGTTAGTACACACAATTTTCTAATTGGTTTCCTTAGACCGTTCTGGTACGCTAGAAGATTGCATGTAGTTCAATTTACTATAGTTATATTTCATCCATTTTGTGTGTCGTATAAAACAGAGCAAATGAATTTTATCGTAATAACTAAATTCGTGCTGCGCAGCTCGGTATGAGTGACTTATTTTTGGAATTTTCACTCCAATAGTCGATTTCGGCTGCCTTGTCTTCTGGAGACGATTGCTCGTTTATTTCTGCGAAAGTTTTTAACCCTTATGTATATATAGTCATTACTCTGTCCTCCTGTGCTCACTGTTTCATCTCAGGTTGGCAGTTGCAAACTACCTCCTCAATAACTTGCTGGATATATTTCGATCTCTGTCTCCCTCTACTACTTTTATCCCCTACAGCTTCCAGATATCCTACAATCCTGCCCCTTCTTCTTGTCAATGTTTACATATATTCGTTTTCCTCGTCAACGCTGTGTAGAACTTCCCCATTCCTTAACTTATCAGTCCACCTAATTTCCTGTATTCTTTTGTAGCATATCTCAAACGCTTAGATTTTCTTCTGTTCTGCTTTTCACACTGTCCATACTTCACTACTATGAAATACTGTGCCCGGATGTATATTCTAAGAAATTTCTTCCTCAAATTTTGGCCCCATCTACATCTACGTGATTACTCTGCTATTCACAATAAAGTTCCCGGAAAAGGGTTCAATGAACCACCTTCAAGCTGTCTCTCTGCCGTTCCACTCTCAAACGGCAAGCGGGAAAAACGAGCACTTAAATTTTATCTGTGCAACCACTGATTTCTTTTATTTTATCGAGATGATCATTTCTCCCTATGTAGCTGTGTGCCAACAGAATGTTTTCACAATCGGGGGAGAAAACTGGTGATTGAAACTTTATGAGAAGATCCTGTCGCAATGAAAAACGCCTTTGTTTTAATGATTGCCACTCCAATACACGTATCATGTCTGCGACACTATCTCTCCTATTTCGTGAAAATACAAAACGAGCTGCCCTTGTTTGTACTTTCTCAATGTCATCCGTCAGTCCCACCTAATGCGGATCCCATACCGCACGGCAATACTCCAGATAGGACGGAAAAGCGTGGTGTAAGCACTCTCTTTAGTAGACCTGTTGCATCTTCTAAGTGTTCTGTCAATGAATCGCAGTCTTTGGTTTGCTCCACCCACAATATTATCTATGAGATGGCTCCAGTTTAGATTATTTGTAATTGTTATCCCTAAGTATTTAGTTGAATTTACGGCCTTCAGATTTGTGTGACTTATCGCGTAATCGAAATTTAGCTTTTAGTACTCATGTAAACAACTTCACACTTTTCGTTAGTCAGGGTCAATTGCCACTTTTCGCACCATACAGATGTCTTATCTAAATCATTTTGCCAGTCGTTTTGATCATCTGATGACTTTACAAAACGTCAAATTACAGCATCATCTGCGAATGATCTAAGACGGCTACTCAGATTTTCTCCTATGTCGTTAATATAGATCAGGAACAATAGAGGGCCTATAACATTACCTTGGGGAACGCCGGATATTATTTCTGTTTTACTCTATGACTTTCCGTCTATTACTACGAACTGTGACCTTTCTGAGAGGAAATCACTAATCGAGTCGCACAACTAAGGCGATACTCCGTAGGCAAACAGTTTGGTTAGCAGCCTCTTGTGAGGAACGGTGTCGAAAGCCTTCTGGAAATCCAAAAATATGGAATGAATTTGACATCCCCTGTCGATAGCATTACTTCATGAGAATAAAGAGCTTGTTGTGTTTCACAAGAACGATATTTTCTGAAACCTTGCTGATTATGTGTCAATAAACGTTGCTTGAAGTGTAACGGCCGAATTCCTGAAACATGTTTTTATCCTGCCTATCATCTTGAGAGGCGGTATATGTTAAATGTAGAACATGTTTGGCCAACCTTGTATATTTTATGTAAGACTGAATTTCATGGGTTTTTATTTAAATGGTCATTTTGGTATATAAAGTTGACACCCTTCCACAATAAGAGTTTTTTCTTTTTTTAAAAATGAAGTTGCACTCTCGGTGGCAAGTTAATCTTTTAATGTTAGTGTTTTGTACCAATTCCAACCCTCCTACGGGGTGCATAGTTTAAAGTAATCTGGTTTGTTGCAGATTTGCACCAGTGTAGTCTTTCAGAGGTCAGTGGAAGCGATCGTGACTACGGCCATTTCAAAAGGGAGCGGCAAGCTTCTTATCTCGAAAATTCAGTAGTGTATATATTCTTTCTGCCTCTGAATAAATTGTAACTTGATATTTAAAGGGTGCGTTCTGATTATAATTTTAAACATGTTTCTAAAAAAATTGCTTTTAGGAATAAAATTTCCATTTGTTGAAAGAAATTTGATTTGTTCTCATCAGTTACCCACTGGCAACTACTTCCACGCACATATTGTGTTAATGTTCTTTATGAATCGCTAGTAAATAAAGTAAATTCTTTAAAAAAAGGGTTTTGAAAGTAACGGTTCATTGCATGTCCGAAGGAACTTGGGATCGCAGTTCCGAATAACTCTGGCACTGAAATATCCTATTCTATGAAACTCTTCACTACAGTTTAATCTTTTTACAAAATTAAAATTGGAGATTGAGTACGGAGAGTCATGGAAAACCCAGAAAACTACTTACAGAATTGATTTGCGGACTGTGAAAGTAGCTAATCACACTACAAGTAATGTTAATTAAAGAACGATAATGAGAATCCAGGCTACAATTTCTACTTAACTCCTTACCTATCGATCATAAAATTATGTGCATCATACTCGTATCTGTCATTTACAGGTAACACTCAAGACTGATGATTTCAGTCACATGAACAGTAGATCTATTTCTGAGTGACTATCTGTTTCTACATCTACATCTACATCCGTACTCCGCAAGCCACCTGACGGTGTGTGGCGGAGGGTACCCTGAGTACCTCTATCGGTTCTCCCTTCTATTCCAGTCTCGTATTGTACGTGGAAAGAAGGATTGTCGGTATGCTTCTGTGTGGGCTCTTCGCGAGATATACGTAGGAGGGAGCAATATACTGCTTGACTCTTCGGTGAAGGTATGTTCTCGAAACTTCAACAAAAGCCCGTACCGAGCTACTGAGCGTCTCTCCTGCAGAGTCTTCCACTGGAGTTTATCTATCATCTCCGTAACGCTTTCGCAATTACTAAATGATCCTGTAACGAAGCGCGCTGCTCTCCGTTGGATCTTCTCTATCTCTTCTATCAACCCTACCTGGTGCGGATCCCACACTGCTGAGCAGTATTCAAGCATTGGGCGAACAAGCGTACTGTAACCTACTTCCTTTGTTGTCGGATTTGTAGATACCTACTAATTACTGATTTCAAAAATGGTGGTACTTGATTTCGTGAGAGTTGTGGGCACCCTATTCACGGTAAATTGTTATTTCTGTGCATTTATTTAAAATTAATCTACAGTATTAGCTTTCCCCAGCGCGACCTTGTAATTTTTTCTACCTGTCTTCGTCTTCCATTTTCGTCTCTCTTACACCATGTCCTCTATTCAGAATTTTTTATTTCAGCACACACCCACACACAATGAGGTAGTGAGAGGGTTAGATGGGGAGAGGAAGAAAAAGAAGCAAAAGGAACGAAGAAGGGAAAGAGAGACAGAGAGAGGGGGGGGAGGGGAGAGAGAGACGGAGAGAGTGTGCGGGGAGAGGGGCGGGCAAGGAATAATCAGACAGAAATAAGGCAATGAGAGTGAACTAAAGATTTGGGCAAAGGGGAATGAGTGACAGAGAGAAAGAGGAAAACGGTAGACAAGAAACTGTAGAGACTTAGAAACGTAGAGAGATAGTAGCTGGGAGAGAGTGAGACAGTGAGAGTGAATGAGACAGAGAGGGGGGAGGTGGAGGGAAAGGGGAAAATGAGAAAGGAAGAGGACCGGATGGAGTGGGATAGAGACAAAGACTGGGCGAGAAAAGAAACTAGGCGGCCGAAAATGAGAGCACTTGCATGCACACGCTCAATGATGTATATGGAAAATTCACACGAAGCTTCAGCGAAAAGTACGAATTATCGTTCTGAGTAACGTGAGACGAGAAGGATAAATTATTCTGTAGCGTATGTCACAGACCCTTGCAATTATAGTAAAAAGCACAAAAGTGTAGAGAGAGAGAACACGGTAAATTTAATGAATCAGCGGAGGACGTGCCACATTTCCTGCGTGTTGTACCACGCACGGCAACTATAATTCTGGCCATTCTAATCTTTGTCGTTTCATGCGATGTGTGGGCCGGGTATAGCAGATCGTTAATTAGATAATCTCCGGAATTCATAAAATATTCTACTGCACGGCACATTCGTGAATGCTTGTCGGCACATCTCTCTGCTGTCTATCTCTCTCTCTCTCTCTCTCTCTCTCTCTCTCTCTGTGTGTGTGTGTGTGTGTGTGTGTGTGTGTGTGCACGCACTGACGCCTGTCAGCTTTGCATGTGCGGTTTCGCGTGAAAGCATTGTAACAGGCGACGATGCTGCAGTGAAAGCCACTATGGGGCGCGAACCAGTTTCTAACGATTTCTCCGTTGCACACTGTTTACGTTACGGTAACCTAGTACTGGGAACAGAGTTGAAAACATGCAAACTAACATGTGAAAATGATGCTCTCCAGCATTAAGTGCTGCATTTGACTATATGGCAGAAAGCAAACAGCCAGTCCACAGTGCAGCGTAGTTGATTACTGCACCGTTTGTATCAGTATGTGTACGTTTTGCTCTCACTCGGATTCTGTCAAATGCAACACGAATTTCAATGTAGTATCAGAAAAATGGCTCTGAGCACTATGAGACTTAACATCTATGGTCATCAGTCTCCTAGAACTTAGAAGTACTTAAACCTAACTAACCTAAGGACATCACACAACACCCAGCCATCACGAGGCAGAGAAAATCCCTGACCCCGCCGGGAATCGAACCCGGGAACCCGCGGGTGGGAAGCGAGAACGCTACCGCACGACCACGAGATGCGGGCAATGTAGTATCAGATATTAAGGTATTTAAAACTTCTTCCCCTCCTGCTGTACGTACTTGCTCCGGTTTAGCCTTGAAGAGTTGTTATAAGCAGCAATAGTCATCTTGTGTGGCAGTTTACCTTCAGTTTACACAGGTAACGCTTTCAGTGTGTGGTTAAAGGCAGTTGCTGGGGGCACCGAAAACCAGTTTGTGTCTGTCTTGAGATTTGTCAACCTTTCGACTGGTTTGGTGGTATCCTTCCTGTTTCCCAAGCTTGCCCTGATATTGACTCAGTTGTGGTTGGCAGGAGAGCCGACACCGTGATTCTAAAGGAGGCCGAAATGCACGCGTTTCAGCTCACGCAGGCTGGCATGAGGTCTGGAACATGACAAGGGAATTAGAATTGAGAAAAACGGACGTAGCTGATGGAATACTTAACTTTACTCCATGAATGACGAACGTCGCTTTTGACGGTACCGGATTTACAATATCAATAGAAACTGATCATGGCGCCTTGCTAGGTCGTAGCAAACGACGTAGCTGAAGGCTATGCTAACTATCGTCTTGGCAAATGAGAGCGTAGAAGTCAGTGAACCATCGCTAGCGAAGTCCGCTCTACAACTAGGGCGAGTGCTAGGAAGTCTCTCTAGACCTGCCGTGTGGCGGCGCTCGTTCTGCAGTCACTGATAGTGGCGACACGCGGGTCCGACGTATACTACCGGACCGCGGCCGATTTAAAGGCTACTACCTAGCAAGTGTGGTGTCGGGCGGTGATACCACAGACTCCGTAGGTTTAATCGGCGTAATAAGTCTTGAGGGCCTCTTCGGGTTCGCTGCCGTATACAAAATCAACTAGACTGATTATTTCGGCGATCCAGCTGTTCACCATCTTCAGGAGAAAGATGCTTCTTCTGCTGCTTCTCGTGTAGATTCTAAGAGACTTTTTGTAACAGTGGCGTTGTCATCTCTTACGTAACCAACATCCTTTACAATGTTTGGCATATTTCGTTTTTAGTCCTTTCCTGCTATGGTTCCTGTCACCTGCTCCTTCTAGCAGCATATAATTATTCCTGGTTTTCATAGCGGATGTCCTGTTAACCTATTGCATCTTCTGATGTACTTCGCAAGCGTATTTCCTCAGATACCCTTTTGTTGCTTTATGCAGTGCCCCGACATACACGTTCCACAATCTCTTCTTCATTTCCATATCAAGCTTTATTCGCCTGGTCCAGTCTATTTCTTCTTTATTTGAACGTCCTGGAAAACCTCGGTTCATACTAGGAGAATTATCCATTTATTCCAGTAGTCTGTCGTACTCAGCCCTCATGTAAAACAAATTTCTCCTTACTACAGCTCTACATCAGCTTCCTCCTTGATTTATTTTCCTTTAAACCACTAGGTGTGGAAAGCATGATGTTCATTTCTTTCCACATCTTTTGTAAGGCTACCTTACTTCCGGCCAGAGGTACTACGTTGTGTTGGAAGTACCAAGTGCTAATTATAGTTCTGTTTTGCGGTCTTTTATTTTCTACAAAGTAGACAACGACAGGATCTAACTGCACCTGTTCATCCGCAGCGTAACGTATATCCGTCATGCTCTTATCATATTAGAAGAATCCGTTACAGAGTCAGTCCACACTTAGTAGCAGAAGGGGGAATGTGTCGGTTTGGACTCAGTTTTTCTGAATAAGTTAGCTGTCGATTGACCACGTATGTCAGTGGTGATTAAAGGCGAAAAACGAGATGGACATCACTCGCATTTGACATCTTATTTAGAATTTACCTTCATCCATGCAATACGGCACATCCACCACCATCTAAATTTAAAACAACGTCCAAGTCACTGTTACTAGATATGGATTGGTTCAGACATTCAGTACATAAGAGGTAAATACGTTAGACTAATACACTGGAGAGTCAAAGAAACATTCACCGGCCTATTTTACTGCCGAGGTAGCAGCATTCCTTAACTTCATTGACTTCGTGACCATCAATCCTGATGTTAAGTTTCTCGCTGTTCTCATTTCTACTACTTCTCATTACCTTCGTCTTTCTCCGATTTACTCTCAAACAATACTGTGTACTCATTAGACTGTTCATTCCGTTCAGCAGATCATTTAATTCTTCTTCACTTTCACTCAGGATAGCAATGTCATCAGCGAATCGTATCACTGATATCATTTCACCATGTATTTTAATTCCACTTGTGAACCTTTCTTTTATTTCCATCATTGCTTCCTCGATGTACAGATTGAAGAGTAGGGGCAGCCTTGTCTTACTCCCTTCTTAATACGAGCACTTCGTTCTTGATCGTCCACTCTTATTATTCCCTCTTGGTTGTTGTACATATTGTATATGACCCGTCTCTCCCTATAGCTTACCCCAACTTTTTTCAGAATCTGGAAGAGCTAGCACCATTTTATATTGTCGGACGCTTTTTCCAGGTCGATTTTTCTTTAGCCTTGCTTCCATTATTAGCCGTAACGTCAGAATTGCCTCTCTCGTGCCTTTACTTTTCCTAAAGCGAAACTGATTGTCACCTAGTTACAGGCAAAATACTTTTACCCTCATCAGGTAGCCCTCCATGGCGTGGGTGCACTCAATGACTGTGGTTCTATTGTGTTAGAGCAGCAATCAGTCGCAGAATTAAATTGCTTTAAAATGACATTTATAGCCACAACGCAGATCATATTTCGACCTGTGTCAATCCATTATCAATGCAGTACGAAATTGTAGCAGTTCAATCATGGTTGAACTGTGTAAGCATTCACTTGAGCACGAACAACTGCTACAATTTCGCACTGCAACGGAATTTTACGTGCCCGCTCGATAAAGTGCTCCTAGAGTAGTCTTGACCATATTCGTTTATTGACGTATGTTAAGACGGACAGCGAAGCTCGAACAATAAACAACAATCCAGCAGTGACTTATTAGCGCTGCATGCTCGGCAGCAGCAGTCAGCCCTTGCCAGGGCAGCGGAGTACAGGGGAATGGCCATTATGGGTGGAGTTCTTGACCCTTTTACTCTTTTGATACGGACCATTTCGTTCCATGACAACACTGAGGTGAGGATGAGTTCAGATGACTAATTTATTTTATTTATTACACGATGATGGAACTGTAACTGTTCCGAAACCGGTCATGTACTTAATAAAAGATTGCGGATTAGGAAATTGTACTGTAATTTTCTTTATTTTTCAAAATGGGCTTGTATACTTGAGGCTGCCCCATAAGTACACCTTTTTATGCTGCGAGTTGTCAGTCTGCCGTATAAGGAGAGCACTTCCGGAAATGTCGCTTCATGAGAACGTTTGTGGGACACAAGTTGCTCACAACTAGCCAAAAATACAGGGTTGTAGGGACTGTTGAGATAGTCCATTATAAAGCTGGCATCCAGTAACGTGGAATGGGAAGGAGAAAAACTGCCTAGGAGGAAGCGTCTATTGTCCGGTACTGACATATCACCAGAAAATGAGAAGATGAGATGTCGGAAGTTCTGTGTTCTACAAGACAAGTGGGGCCTGATGTGGATCAAAGCCCTGCCGACCAATGTACTGGAAAGGTACTGTGGTATGTGGACTTAGGAGTTTATCTCTGAACCCTTCGTATCAGAGACTGTGCTCATTCGATCCTATACAAATTG
This sequence comes from Schistocerca gregaria, assembly GCF_023897955.1. NCBI lineage: Eukaryota > Metazoa > Arthropoda > Insecta > Orthoptera > Acrididae > Schistocerca > Schistocerca gregaria. The sequence goes on from NC_064923.1 coordinate 624,562,941, forward strand.
CAGTTAGTTCCACACTCTTTTTATTCCCATTCCCGTCGGTGTTGAATTGCATTAGTTTCCGATGCAGGTACTCAACAATGTCGGACTTTGTTTCCATTTCTTAAGCTAGTCTTTAGATTACGATCCCCATGTCATTTTAGCTGTCCGATTCCAGTACTGAATCGAGTTTTGGCTCTGCCGTTAACGAGCGATTCTCTTTAGCACAGTCATTCTGTTGTATCCTGATAACGTGTTCTGCAATTCCCCTACTGTCGTGACTCTTCTCCATTCCACCTTACGATAATTTCATTTCGTCTTTTGCTCAGTTTTTAGTCAGAGACGACATTCTAATTCCTAACTGAAATTCCGCCTTGACGTCAGAATATGGATTGACTTTTGGCGCTGCGGCGGTCAAAATGCATACATGAACGCGGAGCAGCCAGGTGCGACGGACAACAGTCTGAATCCGTTTTATTCCCCCAAAAGGATCGACGCGTTCAACTGCCGACTGCTTCCAACCATTCTCCACGCTCCGGTCACTCTCCCAGAAGCAACCGAGACAACATCGCATCGCTCGTGCCGTCCCACTTAGACATGCTCTTTAACCAATGTCATAAGTGGGTAAGACGAAAGCGCTTAAATAGCTCATCATAGATCCATAGTGTCCTTCTAATCAAGTCACTGAGCTCGGTTAGCTCAAGGACATCACCCTAAACCGCAACACACTTGGTGCATTTCCTATTCACTTTCAAGTTTTAATAAGTTATTTTAGACATTACTGTGCCTGTTCACCTCTTAGTTATTCAGACTAGAAGTCTTATTTCAGTGAAGAGGTGACATTTAGTTTGATTAATGACACTTGAGTGCAATTTTGATAAAAATAAATTGATTCTGTATATCTCAGAGCAGTTTCTGTCTATGGTTTTTTTTTCCATTCTTGCGTGTTGTGTGTAGCACAATAAAGTAGATATGTCATGTTACACGACAATATATTCCAATCTGAATTCAAGTGTTTTCGCTGTTCACTTCCGGTTTCAGACAAATTATTGCTGCTAGTACTACGTCAGTATTATTCTCTTTGAGCGATGACCTCACTGTTTGATATACTCCCCCGAATAAACCAACTTATTATTCCCTTTACGGAGCAAATATAATTCTGGTATTTCATCGTGGATGCTCGTGCTGCTTACTAATTCATTTCCTTTTAACGATCTACGAGACTGAACATGTTCTTCCGAGGATAACGTGATTGCCATTTCCTCGGTTACGGTACTTAGTAGAAAATTGACCTAATTGAGGTAACACTCTTCAAAAATAAAAGTGGAGAGCTAACTGGAGTAGCCACTTCCCAACCTACTTAGTGGAGATTTATAATATCTCATCAGAGCGCCACGCAATCAGTTGAGGTCTGAACGCCTGCGTCGGCAGCGGGTGCCGAGCAGTTCTAGGCGCTACAATCCGGAACCGCGCGACTGATACGGTCGCAGGTTCGAATCCTGCCTCGGGCATGGATGTGTGTGACGTCCTTAGTTTAGTTAGGTTTAAGTTGTTCTAAGTTCTAGGGGACTGATGACCTCAGATGTTAAGTCGCATAGTGCTCAGAGCCATTTGAACCATTTTGAACGCCTGCCTTAGACGTTGGATGCAAACCGAACTACCACTATCGATTACTTATACTATGGCGTAAATAGCGAGCTCTGCATACAAGGGAGGTCATCTTCGCCATTTCAGATAGATATCAAAGGGAATGTGACCTCTGAACCGTGCTGGCAAACGTCATTGAAGTCGATATAAGGTTCGATTTGCTGACAGTTGAATCCAGTGCGTTCAAAAGTCCCAAGCAGGATAATGTGCACATTGCGGACGACACATCAAGACAAACACGAGGAATGCACGCTGCCACCCTTTACTGACCTATCAGTTATTCTCTGAGGTCACATTTCCCTATCAACATTCTCACTATCTTTGCTTGTCCAATCTTGACATCAAGATGGGCTATTAGCTCAACTGACAAGGCAAGGCATCCTATGTTGGCTCACAAGTGTCACCAATATTGTTAGCACTAGGTTGAAACGCAAGGCGATAAATGATTGGTTAGGTCCCACATTCGGCCGCTGCCCATAGGTGTGATATCGCACCACTGTCCACCATTCGAGACGGGACAAAGCGATTACGTGTTGTGCTCTGGAAATTGTAGTGACATTGCGGTTTCTTGGGAATTACTGTGACAACTGGGTTCTCACAACTTCTGTCGCTAGTTCCGCGTCGTCGTTGGAGCTTTAGGGAGCAGCCTGCAGCCTGTCGACAGTTACTAACGCAGCTTCTGACTGTTTGCAGACAGCGGATAATTACCTTTGAGTCCAGATGCCACAAGCAATGCGTGTTGATAATTTGAAATTCGCAGTGCACCAACTGCCGGTAGGGCTGCTGCTCTGTAGCTAGTGTTTTCCAAGGGGAGCAGCCAGCGGTTTTTGTGCTGCAGTAGCGCCCCTCAGAGGTGAGCTGGAGGCGTGTGAGAAGGAGGAAACAAGAGATGTGGTCAACTGTGAAGGATCAACATCGCCTGAGGGCGCCGTCGTGGCCGCAAAGGAACGGTTACGAAGATGTGGAGTGTCACTAGATGTTTACGAGGAGTGCGGCCAACCTTGGGGTGACGGCTGGGGTTGCTGGTTGGAGACAGTTAGGTTTGCAGGTGTTGGACAGTAGAGCAGGAAAAAAAACGACGATAACAGCTAGAACTTCCGTTTCTGGATAAAGAGGGGCAGCGGCTGGGACTCGTATGGTGGCGCTGGCCTGATTCGTTTTCGATGGACGCGACAGGTCCAAAGCGTCACGCTGAGCGACAGTTGGAGCTGCAAGGGTGTAATGGAACAAGCGAGCAATGAGTCAGTTGCTGGTCAAGTCGAATTCATTTGGGATCTGATCTGTCATTAAGTTGGGCTGTTTGAATAACCAACGGTCGACAAGGGGCATGGCAGAGCGGTTGTGATACCACGGGCTAGGAAGTTGATCATTCTCTTTCTCCAGTGCTGAGAAAGAACGTCTATTCCAGACAAGACATGCAGACGAGTAGCTTTGATTACTACAATAGAGGTGGAGCACTAGGGGTATGCCTTAGCCACTTGCTTTGTTTCTCTGCCGTTGTAGTCAAATTCATAGTCTTATGTACCGACTATAATGTGCAGTGGAGAGAGAGAACGTTTATTGTCAGCGAGACGTTCCATTGCAGTCATACTGCACAGCGGGACAGCGAGTATAGTATAAAGTCTTTGTATGTAGTCTCTTTACACGGTACTCTGTGAAGTATTTATTTTTTATTATGCTGAGACCTTAGCCAGTATTGCATATACATTTGCATACATGAGGAAGTTATTTGTGGTTTCACTTAGTATTCTTATGGTAAAATAAACCCATGCCAGGGCAGCATACAGCCCAAACACCATTCCACCCAAAGCCTAGTCACCAACGCCAAGTATCCATTTCCTACGATGCAAATCTGTACAACATCATAAAAAGTTATTAGTTCAGCAGTAAAGGAATAACTAAGAAAACTTCAAGCAGAGCACAACAAAAGATCAAACTGTAATGTGTGCAGTTTATATGATTTATGGTTTTACTCTGTTTTTTTGGTTTCGTAGACAAATTTTCAGTAGCGCTGTCTAAATGATGAAATCTTACTAGTTGACTAGCGATACCTATGAACTTGTATTTGAGCAATTAAGTTATAATCAACGAAGTGTACTCGGCAGAAGAAGATAGTATAGACCATGCACATGGAGTCACTGAAATACGTTGACCTGCTAGGGTATGCAAAATAAAATTTGTTTGTGCTACACTGATGATGTGATCTCCAGAAAACAGACCTCAGAAGAAAATGGGTCATAAACAGAAAAGAGATGGGTGAATGTTTCCCGAAAGTGATGTCGACGGGACGTTAAACACTAACACTCGAAAGTGATGTGTAAGCAAGTGATACGAAATATTGTGTGTTTTAAGTATAATTTTGTAAATCAGTATTTCATTTCTGTCGAGTAATATCCTTGTATTTAATTTATGCTTGATCCTAAGAAGAGGTCTTAGTTTGTACACACTATTATTGAACGTAATGGTCAATTTGAACCTCACGGTCAAATTTCGGAGATTTATAGAAATATTTTCTATTTTGGCACAAGGAACCTGTGATCTCTTGCAATTCCTTAAAGAGTGGTTGCATTTCTCTTGATATCCTATCTGAGCTAACCTTTGAATCCGTGCTGAACTGAAAACATTTTTATAACAGTGCAAATGCCGACCACGTGCGCCCTGGGTCTTGTTTGGAAAGGTTTTTTTTCTACTCACTCATTGTACTTCCTTCTAGTCTCCGTAGTCGTCCCGCTAAGGCACCATTGTGAGGTGGTGCTCGAATTGTAGGTGTGTCCATCCGGATCATGGTGGTGGCGAATTTTCATCGCGGATATTAACCTGACAAGTGGGGACCAGGTGGTGGCGTAATGTCCTTGCGCCAATGTCCTGCATTAATTTCAAATGTTCTCCACGTTGTCTCATGAAGAGTGGCATGTGACACTGTTCATGACGATATGTCGATCGGATGGTGATGTACAGCTCGACGGCCCACTAAGTACTGTTCGAGTGTAGCAAGCTGTATTCCGGCAGAGCGTTCCTTACTCTCTCTTCTCTCACCATCACCATACACCTCAAACATAACGCTGCATTATTCACCCATCCTTTTCATTCACCATACGTCTATAAATACACATGCGATACATTTCTCACCTATTCGCAAGAGAACATGGCACTTTGTGCCGAAGAAATAACCCTTTCCTATAGGCGACTCAGCCCGACACGTCGTATATCTCAAGCAACAATGCCAAACACGCTTTACGCGGAACTCGATGTTCACTACAGTAATGAGTACCTCATTCTATAGCCTCAAACGACCGGCCGCTGTGGCCGAGTGATTCTAGGCGCCTCAGTTCGAATCCTGCCTCGGGCATTGATATGTGTAATGTCCTTAGGTTAGTTAGGTTTAAGTAGTTCTAAGTTCTAGGGGACTGATGACCTCAGAAGTTAAGTCCCATAGTGTTCAGAGCCGTTTGAGCAATTATAGCCTCAATCATGCATTACCGACGCTCGATTCTGTCCGGAGTTTGTTTTTCCAGCTATGTTACCAGTACATCAACAGCTATGCAAGATAGGGTGGATAGGATTTCTAAAGATCAGTTGACCAATATGCATCCGATGTACGTGGTCAGTGAGTGCAGTGGCTCAATCGCAGAAAGATTCTACGCTTAGCTGCTCCCACAGTATATTCCATTTATGACCCTTCAAAGGTCTTAATTAGTACATCATTAATAGCGGAAACCCTGTTGTCCTTGGGTGTTAGTTTGGCTCGGTCACGCATATTTCGTTTCTATGGTCAAAATATGTGGATAAAATCTGTTAGCTCCCTTATAGTTGTAGCTTCTGTGAGTAGGTTTGCAGAAATAGATACTTTTCCTCTGGACTCAGGGTAATTTCCGTTCCCTATGTACAGTAGTTCATAAAACTCTCCAGCAGAGATACCACCTCTTACGTGGCCTCTCATATTTTTCTTGAGAGGCATTTTCATGAAATAGGGCCACAGGTGTGATAATATCATGCATGCCTTAACTTCGTCAGCTCGGGTTCCTCTAGGTGCAACAGGAAGAGTCTGCCGGAGGTCCCCTACCAGATGCACAGTAACTCCCCCAATACACATCATCATCCCTGATATCTGTCAACTGCACTATGTGGGCAATAGTAGTCTCATCCATTTCGATAAATTTACACCGCCGTAGAACGTGAGCCATGTTACTCTGTTTACAGATATTGCAAATTGGTGTTTCAACTTTGATTGGATTGAGCGCAGTTTAAAGGCGGAGTGAGCTGTTTTACCACCTTACAAAAGTATAGCAGCAATGATAAACGAAGCCAAAGCTAAATCATTGCCCGATAAGTCCTTACTTTTGCCAAAAGTAAGTTTAATAAAAAAAATCTTCCCTGTGCCTCCTGGAGCATCAACGAAAAATAACTTTCCCGAACCTGTTTAACACATCACGATAAACAGAGGGCTGCCCAATTGTTAGGGAAGCTATGCTATCGGAGAGAAATTGTATCAAAGCATTTGCGTCGTATTTTATTTCCCTCAGTTAATGTTTATTCTGCAATACTTCTTCACACCGTTTTGGTTGAGGTAGGCCATTTTGTGATCAAGCTTGTCCACCGAAAGCCAACACTGTGCATTCAGTCAGTACCAGACATTTATTGCAAAGGACTTCAAAAATATTTTATGCAGCACAGTGTAAATTTTTCTCAGTTTGGTATATGATGTCTTCGGTCAAATTATTTTTAAGCTTTGCGCAGAGACCCAGCGGTTCAGAGAGCTAAAAGAATACTAACATCTACGTGAACAGCTGTAGCAGTTAAATGGGGAATCACATATTGCAGCTCCCTCCAGTAGAGAATCCCAATGTTTGTTATCCTCTAAGAAACCAAAAGCTTTGCAGGCAGCGTGTAACGTGAGATGGTGGATAATATTTGCATTCTGAAGATCATAAAAACTTATTGTACAACGCGAGTTATGCAGTAGTAACAGTAGATGATAGCACTCAATAATGTTTGGGTGAACGATGTAGACTCTTTCAAGAGCACTAACTTTCTTCACTCCTGGCCAAGCAGTCACTTCGAACACTCATTTCCTTTGCGTAAACTTGTTATTCCATACGTAGTAGGAAGGGACTTCAGAGTACAATAGAGTTTCTGCAAGTTGGTCGGTTTTGCATAATTCAAAGAAGAACAGTAGTGTTGTTTGTCGTGGATTGTTGATCGTTTCAGACACATTTTCTGATGGACGGAGAGATGGGTGACTGTAGTGTAGTTCTCATGAATAGGAAACGCTAAATTCCCCAAACTGCCTCAGAACTGTTAATGAAAGGGCAACATTAATAAAATTTTACCTCATCTTTCTGATTTTCTACATCTACATCATACTCCACAAGCCAAATACTGGTTTGTGGCGGAGGATACTTTCGGTGCCACAATCTGATCCCTCCAACCCTGTTCCACTCGCGAACAGTGCGTGGGGAGAATGATTGTCCGTAAACCACTGTATTGGCTCTAATTTGTCGAATTTTCTCCTCGTGAGCAATACGCCTGATGTATGTGGCAGAAAGTAATATATTGTCTGACTCCCACTCAAAAGTGCTGTCCCGAAATTTCAATAGAAAATATCTCCGTGATGCCCAACGCCTTTCTTGTAATGTCGGCCAGTGGAGTTTTTTTTATTATCTCCGTAACGCTCTCTCGCCAGCTAAACGATCCCGTGGCGAAAAGTGCCACTCTTCGTTGGATCTTTTCTATCAGTCCTATCTGATAGTAATCCCAATTAGGTGATCAATATTAAAGAATCGGGCCAAAAAGCACCTTATAAGCCACCTCATTCTTGGATGAGTTACGTTTCCTTAACACTCCTCCGATGAATATGTGTCTGGTGTCTGCTTTTCCCACTATCTGTTTTATATGGTCATTGTACTTAAGATCGCTCTGGATAGTTACACCTAGATATTTTACGGCACACGCTGTCTTCAGCTGTTTGTCAACAAAAGTGTAGCTGTACAGTAGTGGATTTCTTTTGCTGTGTATGCGCAGTATGTTACATTTATTTACGTTCAAGGTCAGCTACCAGATTCTAAAACAATTGTCAATTCTCTGAAGGTCATTCTGCAAATTCGTACTATCTTGTGGCTTTGCTACTTTGGTGCAAACAACTCCATCATCTGGTAATAGCCTTAAAAGCATCCGAAGCTCTGTACTAGGTCATTTATATACACTTTTGACCATTAAAATTGCTACACCAAGAAGAAATGCAGATAATAAACAGGTATTCATTGGACAAATATATTATACCATAACTCACATGCGATTACATTTTCACGCAATTTTGGTGCATAGATACTGAGAAATCAGTACCCGGAACAACCACCTCTGGCCGTCATTAGTGCACCCAGGTTCGTCGTTGAGTACACCATCGCAAGCGCTTCTGTCTGTGATGCAGCGTCAAGGGTAAACGCAGCCATGGTCTCGAGCTGGCAGTCCATGCTGCTGCAAACGTCATCGAACTGTTCGTGCAGATGGTTGTTTCTTGCAAAAGTCCCCATCTGTTGACTCAGGGATCGAGGCCTGGCGGCACGATGCGTAACAGCCAAGCGGATAAGATGCCTGTCATCTCGACTGCTAGTGATACGATGCCGTTGGGATCCAGCACGGCGTTCCGTATTACCCCCCTGAACCCACCGATTCCATATTCTGCTAACAGTAATTGGATCTCGACGAACGCGTGCAGAAATGTCGCGATACGATAAACCGCAATAGCGATAGGCTACAATCCGGCCTTTATCAAAGTCGGAAACGTGACGGTACGCATTTCTCCTCCTTACATGAGGTATCACGACAATGTTCCACCAGACAACGCTGGTCAACTAGTGTTTGTGTATTAGAAATCGGTTGGAAACTTTCCTCATGTCAGCATGTTGTAGGTGTCGCCACTGGCGCCAACCTTGTTTGAATGCTCAGAAATGCTAATCATTTGCATATCACAGAAACTTCTTCCTGTCGGTTAAATTTCGCGTCTGTAGCACGTCATCTTCCAGGTGTAGCAATTTTAGTGGCCAGTAGTGCATATTGTGAACAGCAGTGGTCCTATCACACTTCCCTGTAGTACTCCGAATTTTACCCTTACATCAGTCGATTTAGTTCCGTTAAGAGCGGCGTGCTGTGTTCTTTCGGCAAGAAAGTCTTCAATCCAATCGCAGATATGAACCGCTACTCCGTAAGCTTGTATTTTTTGCATTAAACGGCACTGCGCGAAGGATTCAAATGCCTTACTGAATTCAAGAAACACGGCATCAACCTGAGTACCGTTGTCCACTTCGCTGTGGATCTCATGGAGGAACAGAGCGAGATGAGTTTCGCAGCATCTCGGTTTGCGGAATCCATGTTGATCATTACAGCGAACATGTTCCTTTTCCAAAAAGTCATAATTCGTGAGCTTAAAATCTGTTCCATAATTATACAACAGACTGACGTCAACGATATGGTTCTATAATTGTGTGGATATGTTTTACGGGCTTCCTTAAAAACGATTATGACCTGCGATTTTTCCAGTGGTTACATACCTTTCGTTGCTCAAGCCATCTACGATAAATTACTGCTGGAAGGGGAGCACGTTCTTTCCCATAATTTGTATAGAATCTTATAAGTATCTCATCTGGTCCTGAAGCCTTTCCACTACTAAGCGATTGCAGCTGCTTTTCAGTTCCCCGATCGGTTGTCTCAGTACCTGCCATTTCGATGTTCTTACGAACATTAAAAGGAGGGACAGTGTTTGGATCTTCCGCGGTGAAACAACTTCGAAGACCGAATTCAGTATTTCGGCCTTCTCTCTGTTATCTTCCTTTTCGCTGCCGCTGTGGCCGCTGAGAGAATGAATAGATGATTTAGACCCACTTACTGATTTTACATACGACCAAAATCTCTTATGATTTTTACTCAGTTTGGTTGACAACGTCTTACTTTCAAAATCATTGAACGCTTCTCTCATTGCTCTCCTCACCCTGGTTACCGCTTCCTTCAGCGTTTGTTTGTCAGCTAGGTATTTACTTCTCTTGATTCTGAGATGAAGTGCTCTTTGTTTACGTATCACTTTTCTAACACAGATATTAAACCATGATGGATCTTTCCCATCCCTTAAAACCCTACTTGGAATACACTTGTCTAGAGCATATTGAAAGAAACCTTTGAAATTTTTACATTTGTTCTCGATATCTTCGTCCTCATCACCGAATATTTGATGCTGACTGCTTAGATATTCTGAAATTTGTATCTTGTCATCCTTTCTGAGGATATATACGAGTATCTTCCTACCTTTATTAACATTCCTTGTAGGATCCGTAGTGATATGCTGTCACAACCTTATGATCGCTGATATATTCCTCTACGTTAACTGATTTGACAAGTTGAGGTCTGTTCGTTGCCACGATATGTAGGACGTTACCCTCACGTTTTGGTTCTCTAACTGTCTGTTCAAGGTAATTTTCGGACAATACATCCAGAAAAATGCCACACGATTCCCTGTCTCTGGCACCAGTATTGACGGCATAACACTCCCAATCTATACCTGGCAAGTTGAAGTCACTTCCTATTGCAACGGCATGATCAGAAAAATTACCAATTATATTCTGCTAGTTCCGTCTAAAGAGCTGCACAACTGCAAAACCCGGCCAAGGTGTTATATAAAAGCATCTGATCACAATTAATGACCGTTCTGTGATACTCAGTTTCACCGAGATCAATTCATATGCGCAGTCCGTGATAGCATAGGTAGATCTTTCCTTGGATGCTGCTGCAGTTTACTAAAACCATATTAATGGTATCTCTGATCGGCGAGGACCAAGATTCTGTGAGGTAGCTGTGACTGATTTAATAGGCAAATCGTCTTTGCTCGCAAAGGAGGGGGTTCTCTAAACTAAAAAAGCCCTATATACAAGCTGCACGTACTCCGCTACCCTAGTAGCCGCTTTGTGCGTGTAATGCACGCCTGGCATATTTAGGGGAAACCTACAGTTCTGCAATTCGCATCCGATGCCGTCACAGAGTCTTCTTAGCTTCTGGTTTAGACCTTCCATTCTGCTCCACACCAGAGGACCGTGATCAACGCTGGTTACGATGCTAGAAATAGACAACTTAGCCTGCATCCCGCGTGCGTTGCTAGTTGCCTTCACCAAATCCGCTATCCAACAAAAGGAGCCGAGGATGGCCTCAAATCGGCAGGCGTCATTCGTGCCGAAATGTGCCACTACATGGATCTGGTTACACCCAGTCGCTCGATAGCCACCGGCAGGGCTTCCTCCACATCGCGGATCAGACCTACGGGCAAACATACCGAATGCACACTGGAATTCTTTCCCGCCTTGGCTAATATCTCCTTGGATTGGGGGGGGGGGGGGGGGCTCCATCACCCGCCTAACATTGGAGCTCCAAATAACCACCATACCCACCCTCTGTATTTGTCCCGATCCGAATTTCAACAGATTTGTTCTCGATGACGATGGAATGCAGAGCCATATGGAATTTCGGTAGCGTACTCGGTTCCGAATCTGTGGAGCGCCGCTGGAGACTTCGTTGTGACGAAAAGGTTCTGTGAAAGTGAGCGCTGTGGCGCTGATATTTCTGGGGCATTTCAGTCGACAGTCGATTTTCATAAATATATAGTTTTATTTGGCATGTAATTAAAATGCCGCAATTCATAATTTATGTTAGATGTAAGTTTCTTTAAATTTGAAGCACACTGCATCAACACCAGTACAAATAATGACATTATTGATCTGGCGCTTAGGATATTTATGTTACAGTGTTATGAATTTGTGTCTTGTAAATTTCGCTTTTACTTCATAACATAATATGTCACGCCAACATGTTATGAAGTGGAGGTGTGTGAGTTAACGAGCATTTCGCTCTCATTTAAGTATATGGCCGAAAGTGTCAGCCTTCATGTATTGTGAAACGAACCCTGTCGTCCAGGAGCGGATGCCACAAAAGGCGCAAATTCACCACAAGATAGGGACACTCACAGGCGTCTAATGTCTATTGATTCCTAAGCGCTGTAGTGTGCGAGTCAGACAGACGAGAACATACATGATAGGGAAACCCAGTAGAAGGCTTTATGGTCGAGGAGACGTAGCAGTGTTAAATGTGGTGGACCTAAAATCGGCCATAAAGGGAAACCTTTATGAAAAGTATATAATCCTGTAGTAATGCAGGGAATCAAGCTACAGTAATTTTAATCTGCCATACTCCATAAATTTTGTTGGGGATCCAAATAAAACTTGAATATTGATCATATCTATAATACACTCCTGGAAATTGAAATAAGAACACCGTAAATTCATTGTCCCAGGAAGGGGAAACTTTATTGACACATTCCTGGGGTCAGATACATCACATGATCACACTGACAGAACCACAGGCACATAGACACAGGAAACAGAACATGCACAATGTCGGCACTAGTACATTGTATATCCACCTTTCGCAGCAATGCAGGCTGCTATTCTCCCATGGAGACGATCGTAGAGATGCTGGATGTAGTCCTGTGGAACGGCTTGCCATGCCATTTCCACCTGGCGCCTCAGTTGGACCAGCGTTCGTGCTGGACGTCCAGACCGCGTGAGACGACGCTTCATCCAGTCCCAAACATGCTCAATGGGGGACAGATCCGGAGATCTTGCTGGCCAGGGTAGTTGACTTACACCTTCTAGAGCACGTTGGGTGGCACGGGATACATGCGGACGTGCATTGTCCTGTTGGAACAGCAAGTTCCCTTGCCGGTCTAGGAATGGTAGAACGATGGGTTCGATGACGGTTTGGATGTACCGTGCATTATTCAGTGTCCCCTCGACGATCACCAGAGGTGTACGGCCAGTGTAGGAGATCGCTCCCCACACCATGATGCCGGATGTTGGTCCTGTGTGCCTTGGTCGTATGCAGTCCTGATTGTGGCGCTCACCTGCACGGCGCCAAACACGCATACGACCATCATTGGCACCAAGGCAGAAGCGACTCTCATCGCTGAAGACGACACGTCTCCATTCGTCCCTCCATTCACGCCTGTCGCTACACCACTGGAGGCGGGCTGCACGATGTTGGGGCGTGAGAGGAAGACGGCCTAACGGTATGCGGGACCGTAGCCCAGCTTCATGGAGACGGTTGCGAATGGTCCTCGCCGATACCCCAGGAGCAACAGTGTCCCTAATTTGCTGGGAAGTGGCGGTGCGGTCCCCTACGGCACTGCGTAGGATCCTACGGTCTTGGCGTGCATCCGTGCTTCGCTGCGGTCCGGTCCCAGGTCGACGGGCACGTGCACCTTCCGCCGACCACTGGCGACAACATCGATGTACTGTGGAGACCTCACGCCCCACGTGTTGAGCAATTCGGCGGTACGTCCATCCGGCCTCCCGCATGCCCACTATACGCCCTCGCTCAAAGTCCGTCAACTGCACATACGGTTCACGTCCACGCTGTCGCGGCATGCTACCAGTGTTAAAGACTGCGATGGAGCTCCGTATGCCACGGCAAACTGGCTGACACTGACGGCGGCGTTGCACAAATGCTGCGCAGCTAGCGCCATTCGTCGGCCAACACCGCGGTTCCTGGTGTGTCCGCTGTGCCGTGTGTGTGATCATTGCTTGTACAGCCCTCTCGCAGTGTCCGGAGCAAGTATGGTGGGTCTGACACACCGGTATCAATGTGTTCTTATTTCCATTTCCAGGAGTGTAGTTTAGGATTTACTGTTAAAGTGAAACTAACAAGTTTTGTAACAAAGACCTAAATGCTAAAATCTGATCACTTTGGTCGATCTCAGCGATCGATACTTTGTATCGAAGCGCATCACTAAAATGACAAAAGTTGTAAATGTCAAGTCTGTAACTCTATTTGTTTAAAATATATTGTAAATTTAAATTACCAGTATTTACAGTTAAGGATCTGATTATCATTTCCTCCACACAAAACACATTGAACGATGACAACATGACACCTTATTGACTCATTAGGTCATAGAACATTTATTGTAAGTATTAGTACGTAATTGTTAATTTTGTTCTTTATTTATGTATCTGAAATCACATTGGTACAAGGCTACTAGCCGTGTCATTCAAAGCTAAGAAGGAAATGGTATTGGTTTATGGTTCAAATGGCTCTGAGCCTAGAACTTAGAACTACTTAAACCTAACTAATCTAAGGACATCACACACATCCATGCCTGAGGCAGGATTCGTAGCTGCGACTTTAGCGGTCACGCGGTTCCAGACAGAAGCGCCTAAAACCGCACGGCCACACCGGCCGGCTAGCGCATCGGTAATGTCCGTTCAATTGTGCTCACACGTGAACGTTATAAGTAAATTAAGACTGCCGTAATGGCAGATGTAGGTCAAAGCGTCCTGAGTACGATCATGCATGTAATGTGGGCCAGTAGTAAATGATTAGGGCAATGTCATCATTTGACCAAGCGGAGTAACATTGGCATCCAGTTTCCCAACAGTGTCTTTGAGATATATGTAGTTATCCACTCCCAATTGCGCCCGATTATTTCTGATATAGTTTTTTACCCTTTCAGTTTTTATTTTAGCGTATATGTCAAATAAATGTTGGCTACATAGAGATGTGTAGTACTTTAGATGGTTGCCTTCTCCTGTCCTAACCGTTATACAGCCAGAGTAGAAATTAATGGCAGAAATAATCTTTTTGAGAGGTAATGTCGTTTCACGGTCTAACTGGGGCAAATATATGGAGCACCCGTATTTTCCACGATAAAAGCTCAAAGGATACTGTAGAGTGTCCTACGATGATGGAGTACACTGATGCGCTGCAGCCTATTATCGTAGCCCTGGAGGGTGATGTCTTGGTGCTGCCATTGTTGGCCAAAAATCATGAAAGCTATCTCGTTTGCCGTAGATTCATTAAGGAGACCTGGAGGAGGATTACTGGACATTCGTGATGCAGGAATCACAACTTCAAACTCCTGACACGTTGAAGGGACTTTTTCTACAGCTGACTATAGATCCCTTATGTAAGTGCTGATATCGTGTAACACAGTTTGCTGAGATTTCACTAACGTTCGTTCCACGGCGGAAAAGCTGCTGCAGTTCAGACTTTTTTTTTCGCCCTCGCACACAAATATATCTGAAGTAACTGAGTTTCCTGAATACATTCCGGTAAAAGACTTCCTATCAAATGATACACTTGCCAATGAATCTTAAAAGCCGGCGTGAAACTGTCTTCTGTAATTTTCTTGGCGCCAAATGATCTCATCCGGAAGGAGCCAGTATACTTTCGAATACAACTTATAAAATTTATTTATTTATTTATTTATTTATTTAACCTGGCAAGATTAGGGCCATCAGGCCCTCTCTTACATCTAACCAGGCATTCTACTTATTTTACAGTCATATGTTTTAGTAGGCATGTTAAACTACATCTAATAGAAAAAGTGAGATAAACAATTAGAAAGGTACACCTCGAAGAATACATTATTGAAGAGAAAGATTTTAGATAGGAGTGCTGGCAGCAGGGAGTATGAGGGAGACTCATGGTGAAGGGAGGAGAAGAATAGAGAGACATGATGAAACATAATTAAGGAAAATATAAAGGGAAAGGAGACTGCGTGGCTAATAGAGATAGATGAAGAGGAAGGCATCTCAGGAGCAAGATAGGACACGCTAGCTTTGCTATTTGACAGATGAGAGGATTGGCCTTGCACATTAATTTTGTGGAGAATTTTATGCGGATGATAGTAGGAAATGCTTCAACTTCTTCTTAAAAGCAACAGGGGATTGAATTTTCCTCAAGTTAAGGGGCAGTTTGTTCCAGAGGCGGACAGCGGCAACTGAGAAGGAGTTTGCAAAAGTTTTTTTTGTGAGTGGGCACAGTTAGGATACCAGATAAGAGTGACCTCGTGTTTCGATTATGATGGCATGACAGGTTTTTAATCTCTGAGGCTAGGTACTGGGGTGCTTGCGCCATGAGGAGTCGGTGAAGTAGACATAGAGTGTGGTAGTCATGCAGTTTGTCCGGCCGCAGCCACCCTAGCTCGGAGTATGAAGCACTAACATTATCATATCGGCGAATGTTGCAGGTGTAACGCACACAGGCATTCATGGTTAGCTCTAGCCGTCTTTTGTTTTCACTACTCATGCCTTGTTGAATCACATCACAATAGTGGAGGTTCGGTAGAACGAGTGCTTGCACGAGCTGGCGTTTCAAGTCCTGTGGGAATATGTTCCGAAACTTTTTGAGAGCATAGAGACAAGCAGACGTCTTTCGGCACACTGCGACTGTATTCTCCGCCCAGTTGAGATGCTCGTCCAAAGTTACACCCAAGTTCTTCACTGTTTTCTGATATGGTATTGGAGTACCTTCGAGCAGAATAGGAGGTAGCCGTTCGCGGAAATCTGAACTTATTAATTTCTGATGGGCTATTAAGATTACTTGCGTCTTTTTTGCATTTAATTTAAGCCCCAGGTTTTTCGCCCAAGTCACTAATGAAGACAGATCATCATTCATCAGAGCGATTGCAGTGTTTATGTCTTCAGGTCTGACGCTTAGGTAGAGCTGGAGGTCGTCGGCATAGAAATGACGTTTACAGGAGGACAAAACCGACGAAATATCGTTGACATATAAAGATAACAAAAGTGGTCCTAAGACTGATCCTTGTGGCACTCCCGAAGAAACATGTTTCCAGCAAGATTTTTCATTTGCGCAGACAACACATTGCTGTCTGTCTTTTAAGTAGCTTTCAAATCATCTCATTGGACTATCAGAGAAATTAAGCTGTTGCATTTTTCTGAGTAATATGTCAAAGTTGACAGTGTCAAAAGCTTTGCTGAAGTCCAGTAGCGTCAATATTGTTGCCTTTCGATTGTCGATGGCATATTTCATGTCATCAGTTACTTTAATTAGAGCAGTGTTTGTGCTGTGATGTTTACGGAAACCGGATTGAAATTTGTCATATAGACTGAATTCATGCAAGTGTTCAGTGATTTGGTCATAAACAATATATTCAAGTGCTTTGGAAACAGCAGGCAGTATGCTAATTGGTCGGTAATCACTAGGCAGTTGCGGGTTTTCGATCTTAGGGATGGGTCGAATTATGCTTCTTTTCCATGCAGTGGGGTATATTCCGTTTACGAGGGAAAAATTAAATATGTCAGTTAAGACATTTACTAAGATATCAACAACATTCTTAATCATGGTTATACCGATACTGTCGTTGCCTATTGCATCAGAAGAGATTCTCATTATTGCTTTTCTTGCCGTATTTGTTGTTACATGTTTTAGATGGAAGGTATCGTTGTTAGTTATCCTGTTTGGGGATTCTTGTGGACGGTAATTATCAGCCGTGCTGGTATTCAGAAGTGCAGAGAAGAATTCATTTAATTCGTTAGCTGACACATGAAAAGTAGTTTCCGATTTTGCCTTTCCGACCCCCAAGCTACGGAGATTCTTCCATAGAGTCGTGGGTGTCAGATAGCTGCATACAAGGGAGCGAGATTGCCTGATTTTGGCATTGCGAATGCATTGTTTCACTCTGTTCCGTAGCTTTCTATATTCTTCGAAACGCTCGGGTTTCGGATCTGCCTTGAAACGCCTGTGGGCAGCATCCCTATTAGTCATCATTTGACGTAATTCAGCTGTCAGCCATGGAGCAGGAGATTTTCTTACACGGACTGTGCGCACAGGTGCATGTTTGTCATAGAGGGCAGTAAGTTTATCACCAAGTTCATTAATTTTGCCGTCGATTGTAGGTTCTCTGATTATTTGATGCCAAGAGATTTCTGAGCAATCGGCTGTTAGAGCGTCAAGGTCAATACGTTTCATGTTCCTAAAAGTTATGTAACGCCATTTGATCCTTGGGGGCTGCACAGAGTAGGCCAGGAATATTACATCATGTGCTGAGAGGCCAGGGGCCGATGACTGACCAACATCTCTTACTCTGTGAGTCTGTTTCGTTGCGATCACGTCTATAAGAGTATGACTGTGCGCCGTATGGTGTGTAGGTTGTAATGGAAGAATGTTCATGCTATTGCAACTAAACAATCTTCTTAGGTTTATTGCGGAGGGAGTGTCTCTTAGCAGGTCTATGTTCAAGTCACCCATTACGATGACATGTTCGTATTGACACTGAAGTGAATGTAATTCCGACTGGAAGGAACTCATTGAGCATATTTTTGGCGGCTTGTACACGACGCCAGTCAAGAATTTCCGACTTTGTATATTTATTTCAATGAACATGAATTCAGCCTCTTTTTCTTCAGTAGGATTTGACGTACATAAGACTTTCGCTTTGAGATCTGTTCGTATATATGCGCCGACCCCGCCATCTCGCTTTTTTGATCTGTCTGCCCTAAGAAATGTGTACCCTGGGAGATGAATAGATGCAGAGGATATGTGTGGTTTCAACCACGTTTCGGATAAGAGGATTACGTGGTAGTTTAGTTGGTTGAAGAGGAGGCTAAGTTCTTCGTAAAGCGCAGGTAAAGACTGAATGTTGCAGTGAGCTGCTAAAAGCTCGGACGCGTTCCGCTGAGCAGCCTGGAGTAGGGTGGCAGACTGATTGGTCCCTTTGTTAGGCACTACCTGCCGCGAGGGGCACTGGCCGGTGTTTCCGCCAAGTGACATAATACAGGGGTGTCCGAGATTTTGCGCGCCCTGTTTGTGACTCCGCGAGAGCCGAAAGAAAGGCGACTGCAAGAGATTTCCTGAGGTTGCGGGAGTATAGAAAATGGATTAGTGGTATTCGGTGCAGGGAGAATATGACCAAAATGGTGACAGTTGTGTGTCACTGAGTATCCTATGTCGTAAGAGGAAAAATGTAATTAGAGTATTTGAAACAGCTTAGGGTGGAAATAAGGGAAAGGGGAGTGATTTAAGAGGCCGATGCTGCCAGCAGAGAGAAGTAAGCTTAATATTTAATAGAGTATCGTAGGAAGCTAGAATTAAATTGAAATTTACTAGAGTGATACTGGTAGTGATTATCATAGGAAGCTACAATTAGATTTAAATTTGCTAAAGTGATACTGATAGTGATTTTTGTTATGAACAATTTAAACCGAAGAGATGGTTGACTAATGAACTAAAGGAAATGGACATGCTCTGTGTGTCCACTCTTAAACCGATTGTAAAGACGCTCGGGAGAAGGCTCAAAAGATGGGAGCCACACCCTTCCAACACTGCAGCACATTCTGGTAAACTCTTCCTTTCACTTAAGGGTTTTACATTACTTGAGTTCATAGTTCAGATTGCGTAAAGCCGTATTATTATTGATCTCAAAAACTATTTCTGGATTATGCAACTACGTCAGGCTGGAGTTAGCTGTGGCTTCACAGACATGATCGCGTTCCTTGTCTCTTTTTCCTAGACTGTTTAGGTCATTATCTTATAATCGCTGCTCTATGGACGTTTGGTTTAATTTCCTGGTACTTGGTGGGTGCTGCTCTATGCAGTTCTGACTTATTTTTCTGTTACTGATTTCCTGTTGTTCTATGGACTTTTGGCTTTTTCTCTGGTACTTGATTGCTGTTGCTCTATGCACTTCTCCCTTTTTTCTGCAATTTTTTTATGAACTCTACAACTGCTTCCTCCATTCAACATCAGAGCATCTAGTGGAACGTTTTCTAGAAGCAATGTGGGGAGAGTAATTGCAAGTTGACTTCCACAAATTAGGCACAGCTGAGGCACATGTTGTAGCTAGCGAATAAAGACTCTAAGTTGGGTGTGGCGAAAACATGTTGAACAAAGTGTTTTGTTGTAGAAAATCCGTTATTTTGAGGTAAAACATACGCATCGAAACGATCGACAGTAATGTTAGGAATAAGGCGTATCCTCTTAACGGGGTTAACTTCCGTTTCGAATTTCGTATAAAGCTCTCCATTTCGATAAGCCTCGAATACCAATTCAAATAAATGGCGAGTCACCACCAGCTCACAATATGGTTCAAATGGCTCTGAGCACTATGGGACTTATCTTCTGGGGTCATCAGTCCCTTAGAACCTAGAACTACTTAAACCTATCTAACCTAAGGACATCACATACATCCATGGCGGAGGCAGGATTCGAAGCTGCGATCGTAGCGGCCTCGCGGTTCCGGACTGTAGCGCCTAGAACCACTCGGCCACCCCAGCCGGCAGCTCACAATAACCTCAATACGTAACGGGTAGGGCCGTATCAGCGAAATAGGCGCCTTCGCTGTTGTAGTAATTACCGTCATGATAGTGGGACATGACTGAAATTTCTTTCCATTTCTCTACGACGTGATGTACGATTTTTATCACGAAATTATCTCCCTAATAGGCAGGCTCCATCCCCTACAATATTTACGACAGTGTACGACAGCCACTTACTTTTCCTGTTTAAAATCTCCATATCCAGTCGAAGAACACAAAAAAGTGAAATACTGAAACAAGTAAGAATCGATAACGTTTCCACTTACACAACAAACAAAACACTATACACCATCTTGCGCTAACCAAAGAGCCTACTCGCAAAGAAAGGATTAGTGGCCTTTACACAGCTGCCAGTTTTTTCATAATAGAAGTGTGCTGACGGGTATAATTTAACTGCATATAGCGAGTTAAAAGTTATATTAAATCATGTAAATGGATCTGTTGTTTTTAGCTCCAGTCTTACACCCGGTACTGAAAAGCCACATTTCAAGCGGATCTTCCTGAACGTGGTACCGCGTTTAAAAGTGGTAATTGCTTGTAACGACACTAAGCGAAGCTGGTGCACGAAATATTACTGTTCGAAAAAATAACTTTAGTCAACGTAACACCGATACAGAATACTTAAAAGGATTTCCAGCTTAGGAGAACGTTATACATCTGTGTAGAACTGTATGTCAAGAATCCATAACTATCATTATGTTCTGGCTTTACACCACGGAAGATTGCACTTAATGTCAAAAATAAATAATTAATCGTCGATACTGTACACGGTGCCTCTGGCGACAGGCGCGTAAATTCTTAGCCACGATGAAAACGAACACAAAAGACGGCAGCAATCTTAATGTATTGAAAGAACAGTGTTTTCTGTGCAATTCTGACAAAGCCCATTGTTGTGGCAACTGTTAAATAGCTCCCTTTTATTTAGTTAACAAACTGCAACAACTTTTAAATTTTCCACGCTAATTAACGCCGTAGAAGCATTGCCTTTTCTGAATGTACTCCTAATAAGAAAGCGATTCCGGTAGCTGGAGTCGGAGCCTTATGTTTATCCTTCCTTTTGAATTCTTGTGGTGTTAGTCCAATAGCAACTAAAATTCAAATGTTTTGATAATGACTTTCTTCCATAATAAGTATCATACTCTGTTTCACCCCCTTTTTGTTTGAATTTCCAAAAACACAAACATGTATTAATGTATTTGTAACCGAGAAGTCAAATATAAGTTTTCATAGATGTACCTTTAAGAATACTGTCGTAGTTCTTTAACAATGATTTATTTAAAAAAAAAATCTTTCACCTGCTATATCGCCCTATTAAGGGTTGAATTTCCAAAAATGCTAAAACAGGCGTTTCTTAATTTCTGATCGATAAACTAATACCAGTTTCCGCATGTCTAGCTTCAAAACTGCCTTAACAACGACACATTGTCAAAAATCTTTCATCCCTTATTTCACCCTCTTATGAATGCGATTTCGAAAAATCTTCTTAAACGATACCTGCAGTGTAAGATCAACAGCCTCTGCCATTTCAAGTTTCTATGCTTAGCGGTATGGACTGGGCAATGACGAGTCATATTTTACTCCGTTATGGGTTTAGTGTCCAAAAGCGCTGAAACATGTAAATGTACAAAAATATTTATCCCAGTATTTCGCCCCCTTTATTGCTGAATTTCCAAACGTGCTCAAACATTTAATTTCTAATTGCTGATCAAAGAACCCTACCCTGATTTCAGTACGTCTAGCTTCAAAACTGCCTCAACAGCGATATATTATTAAAACACTATTTATCCTCTGTTTCATCCACTTGTGAGTGGAATTGTTAGACGATGCCTACAGCATAAGGACAATAGCTTCTGCAAATTTCAAGTATCTATCCTTAGCGGTTTGGGCTGGGCAATGACAAGTCATATTTTCTACATCTAAATCTACATCTGCAAAACACATTTAGGTGCCTGGCAGAGGATTCATCAGACCAACGTCACAAATGTCAATTATTCCAATCTCGTATAGCGCGAGGAAGGAACGAACACATATATCTTTGCATACGAGCTTTGATTTCCCTTATTTTATCGTGGTGATCGTAGGTCGGTGTGAGCAAAATATTTTCCCATCCGGAGGAGAAAGTTGGTGTTCTGGAATTTGGTGAGAAAATTAAACATGACTGACTGACTTAAATAAACCGACTCAACGATCGGGAATTCCCCTGTATTTGTCTGCGGTGATGATGATGTTTGGTTTGTGGGGCCATCAACTGCGCGGTCATCAACGCCTGTACAAAGTCCGAATTTTTACCGAGTCCATTTTTTTTCACAATCCTATCCAGTCATTGTCATAAATGTCCGCTCCCGGTAGCTGTGTTGTCACCAGGACCGAATGCCAATCCTCAGGGCCCAGGTTCGATTCCCGGCTGTGTCGGAGATTTTCTCTACTCAGGGACTGGGTGTTGTCTTAATCATCATCATTTCATCCCCATCGAAGCGCAAGTCGTCCAATTGGCGTCATATCGAAAGACCTGCACCCGGCGAACAGTCTACCCGACGGGAGACCCTGGTCACACGACATTCATTCAGTCATTGTCATAAATGACGTTGATGATGATCAAATGATGAGGACAACACAAAGACACAGTCCGAGTGCAGAGAAATTCCCTAACCCGGCGGAAGTCGAACCCGGCAACCTGTGATCCAGCGGCAGCAATTCTAGCCAGTAGAACACGAACTGCAGCCCTTTACCCCTTTAGCCAAATACTAATTTTCGTTGATGTAGTTTCAAAGTGCTTCCACAATGAAATATTTTCGTAAAAAGTTTCATCCATATTGCACCATCTTAGGGGGTGAATTTCCAAGAACACTGAAACACATACATATAGTTATTGCGAAACGGGAAGTCACATACCACGTTTCGTAAATTAAGCTTCAAAAATGTTCTTCAATAACGAATTATTTTCAAGAAAACTTTCAACCACTATTTCACCCCCTTTACTGTTGAATGTCCAAGAAAGAGGAACAGTTTTTTAAAATTTTTAACAGAGACCAAGTATCAATTTTCATTTATCTAGTTTCAAAATTGCCTTAATTGCAACACATTTTTTAAAAACAATCACGTACTTTCCCACTTAGAGCCGGAATTTCGCAAAATTCCTTCTTAAACAGTGCCTAGAATATAACACCAGCACCCTCTGCTGGGTGATGGTGATTCAATCGGTAAGTAAGAACATTTTCTTTTATGTGTAGAGATTTCAGTGTCTCAGTTGCATGTGGTTGGGACATTTACAAGTCTATCTTTTATTTTAAAAAATCCGTAAGTTGTGATTGCAAAAATTTTATGACTTCTTTGCAGATCGTATGTGTACCTTAGACTTAAAGGTCATTCATAAAAGCAGTCTGTGACGGATGCAAGATGTGAAAATCTCTTACTTAGGTCTGGTCTAGGCGTATCCTTAAACATACGCACTAAATACGGGGTGTTCAAAAATGTGTCGAATATTTTGAGAGCTGATAGTACTCATCGAAACAAGAAAAATACATGCAATGAAGGTGGATCCATAAAAGAATACTTAATGCGATAAACAAGTGTTTTCACGTTGTGTTTAAAGTGGCGTCCATTCATGACATTGCACCCATCTGCCCTCCGGCATAAGAAATGACGCTCCCTTTGAAGTACACCCGGCTGTTGTACCTGCTGACAAGTACTGAAGTCGCGACTGTGTAGTTGTCGCACGTAGTTTATTAGTGTGGCGTAGAGCAATTCCTTCGTGTTCCCATAACCAAAAGTTGAGCGGACTGAGTTCAGGGGAACGAGGAAGCCAAGGTATGGGGCTCCCGAACAGTCCAGCCGTCCTGAAATGTCTGCGTCTGAATTTCGCGCATATTGTGACGCATGTGCTGATGAGCCATCATCCATGAACCACATTTGTATTCGTTGCAGTAACGGCGTAGCCCCCAGGAAGGTAGGCAAAACATTAATGCGCTCCAGTTAACCTTTGTGGTAGCCCTATTAATGTTCAAATGTATGTGAAATCTTATGGGACTTAACTACTAAGGTCATCAGTCCCCAAACGTCCGTAGCTCGTCGTCGTGCGGTAGCGTTCTCTCTTCCCGCGCCCGGGTTCGATTCCCGGCGGGGTAAGGGATTTTCTCTGCCTCGTGATGACTGGATGTTGTGTGATGTCCTTAGGTTCGTTAGGTTTAGTTCTAAGTTCTAGGGGACTGATGACCATAGATGTTAAGTCCCACAGTGCTCAGAGCCATTTGATTTGAACCAAGTCCCTAAACTTACACACTGCTTCACCTAAATTATCCTAGGGACAACACACACATCCATGCCCGAGGGAGGACTCGAACCTCCGTCGGGACCAACCGCACAGTCCATGACTGCAGCGCCCAAGACCGTTCGGCTAATCCCCCCATTAATCTATCGCCCAATACGCCTGCCCATATGTTGACTGAGAATCGGTGCTGACACCCTCTTTCCTAAATTCCTGCCGATATGTTGTTGATTATGGAATTTCACAACACCATCTCTTGTGCACTTTGTCTCACTGGTAAATAAAATCTTCGATGCGAACAGTGGCTCTGCGGCATACTTCTGCAACAGCCATTGACAGAACAGCTGTCTCTCTTGATCATCTTGTGGCCTTAGGGCCTTGACGCGCTGTAGACGATTTTGGTACAGCAGATGTTCCTGAAGTACTCCCCCCCCCCCCCCCCCCCAGATTGAGACACGACATCTGCCGCTGCTAATCGTGTTACACTGGTCCCAGGAGTTTCTTCCACCTCACGGAGCGTAATCTCTTCCGTGTTAGGAGTGTGGACTGTGCGGGGCGTTCCACTGTCAGTCTTCCAAGGTGCAAGAGTACCTGTATCCCTCAACGGCTTATCAGAGGGCACTCTGCGCTGTGGACATTTTTCAGCGCCGAGGGCACGGGCTCGCTAGCTACGTCCATTTGTTCAGCTACAACAGAATACCATATCCGCCGTTTCACTTGTCGAGTAGTAGGGTTCCGTTGCCAACCACTGGTGGAAGAGAAAAAATGTGAACGTACAACACAATGTGTAGGTACAAAGAGCGCAATAACAGAAAACAAGTAAGTGAATCAGCGTTTAGAAGAAAGTAAACTCGGTGAGACATACCCAGAGGTGAGAGTACTGTACAACATGGCACACAAACACGACGAAAACTAACGTAGCGTATAACACTACTCGAACCACAAAATTGACTGGAGGCCACCTAAAGGTAGGAAGAGTACTGTGAATAAGAGATCGTAATACGCAACGGACCATTTGACGAAGCGCCAATGCGCAATCAAGCGACGCGCAGCCGTTCCTATAAACATGTGTTTATATCGGAAAGTATGCGTCTGTTGAGCCATATTTATTGGACTTATTTTTCTTCTTTCGATGAGTACTTCCACCTCTCGAAGTACTCGGCACGTTTTTTGAGCAACCTGTGTAGTTACGGTTAACTGATTTTTTCTGTGCTAAGCCACGGTACATGAGATAACACGAACGTGAGGAAAAATAGGATCCTAAAACTACTGGAACGCAGTATTCAGCAGAAAATTTTTCCAATCCATCTCCGGTGATTTACATTGTTTTGTTGACATTTCAAGCGAGAGAAAAATGAGCTTTTAACATGAGTACCATTTTTCTCAGTGGCGATCATCCTTTCGTAGAAATACAACTACTGGTTTCTGTCGTTCAACTGATTTTGCACATTGTCTTCTGAACATTCAAAGTTGTGTTTCTATGTCTATTGTATTACAGTGATGGCGTCGGAAGCGAATACATCTGCCCAGCATGTGAAAGCGTGTGTCCGTGCGTCCAATACAGAAGCTCGGCGCTTTCGCGTCCGTGTAATCCATTTCGGACGTACGGAGGCCGCCCCAGAAAGCTATTGTGCTCAGCGGCTGCGGAATTTATTGGAAAGGCTACGCTCCCGCGATTGCTGTCTTCCTATAGGGCCGGTCGAACCTCTGCGTGGGTGGACAGCTGGAATCCATTTGAGATGTGTCAGCGTGCGTCGCGCACAGAAACGATCACATCGCATTTGTTCGGCTGAATTTAATTTTTTGTAGACGCCCTTCAGGTGTAGAATACTTGTATTTGGAATTACGCTTCAAAGGTTCAGCAATAAAAGGAAGTGTTCAGGGTTTATCCATGCATACACCTTCTTGATAACGTTTCAGCGGCACATATAATTACCACAATAGAACATATCATAAAAATTTGAGATATAGTTACTTTTCCAGCCATCTAATCTAGCTTGAATGCCACTGAACAATTTCAATTTGTGAAAGTTACTAGAGTATTGAGCGCCTCTCGTGAATTCGAAACGACTGAAGCCTTGCATTTCACAGGAAGTGCCCTCACGATCTGCCATCACAGTTCGACTTCTGGTAGAGCATCTTTCCTCTTGTCAAAGTTTCAAGAAAGTTTTTCTGCACACCCTGTGGAATTAGGACTGCTGAAAGAAAGGATATAGGGAAGAAAAGGCTTTCCTACAGTTTACAGAATTGTTTTCCGTGTTAATCGTTCATTCTGCAAAGGAGTGCCTGTGATTTTGAAATCTTTTTGTAGATAAGACCTACATGATTGATAGCGACTCGAACCCACAACTTTATCTTTGCTTGGCATTGCTCCTACCTAAAGTAGACGAAAGCTATTAGCACGAGTAAAACGGTGAGGGTGAGTGTGAGTAGGGCGAGGGTGGTGGTATCATGCATCGTATCTGGTCTAGATTGCTCAGTACGTGAAAGCGTTGCCAGCGAAAGCAAGGACCGGGTTAGAGTCCCAGTTCGGAATTCACTTTTTGTATGCTACCAAGATTCAAAGCTTGCATCTACCGCGATGAAAAGTGGAAAACAACACGATTTGTTGTAAGATCACTATGGAAACTGTCAGCCGAGATTTGAAAAAAATGGTTCAAATGGCTCTGAGCACTATGGGACTCAACTACTGAGGTCATTAGTCCCCTAGAACTTAGAACTAGTTAAACCTAACTAACCTAAGGATATCACACACATCCATGCCCGAGGCAGGATTCGAACGTGCGACCGTAGCCCGAGATTTGAAGCCTGTTTCCATAGATCAATGTGCACACATACTCGTTTCGAGTATCTAAATCAGCAGCGGAGTGCAACGTAACAGTGACATTTAAAATCCGACTAGATAAAATACTAAAATATCTAGGTAAGGATCTATGAATCAGTCGTTTAGATAACCAGGCTGCAATCTTAACCAATCATACCTATCGAAATATCTGATATTTATGCTGATGTAACCATATTTCTTATTGATACATCTGCCAACAAAACATGGAGTCGTACTTTGTGCATAAAATCAGTTATACATTCATGGGGCTTCTGGCGCGTTGTGCTCTTAACTGCAGTATTTCACACTGAGCTAGACTAAGTTCAAATACTAGTGCGGGCTACCTACTTACAGGGGCAATGACGTCAGAGTTAGAGAAGGGCAATTACGCCTTCTTAGCTATCAGGTGACAAAGCCATAAACATAAACTCCTTATCTGTGACTTTGTCATCGTCATCGTATGACCAGCCACGCCCTTCCCCTTTGTAAGTAGGCTGTTTAGGTTTTTTTATTGGTAACGCCGCCGCCATGTAGCGCTCAGTATGAAAATCACTGGCTGTGCCGTGTGCTGTCTGTGGCTGGTTTGCATTGTTGTCTGCCATTGTAGTGTTGGGCAACGGCAGCTGGATACTAACAGCGCGTAGCGTTGCGCAGTTGGAGGTGAGCCGCCAGCAGTGATAGACGTGGGGAGAGAGATGGCGGAGTTTTGAAATTTGTAAGACAGGATGTCATGAACTGCTATATATATTATGACTATTAAGGGAATTACATTGTGTGTTCTGTATTAAAATCTTTCATTTGCTAACTATGCCTATCAGTAGTTAGTGCCTTCAATAGTTTGAATCTTTTATTTAGCTGGCAGAAGTGGCGCTCGCTGTATTGCAGTAGCTTGAGTAACGAAGATTTTTGTGAGGTAAGTGATTTGTGAAAGGTATAGGTTAATGTTAGTCAGGGCCATTCTTTTTAGGGATTTTTGAAAGTCATATTGCGTTGCGCTAAAAATATTGTGTGTATCTGACTTTTGGATCGCCGGTCGTTCAAGGGTTCGTGTGTGTGTGTGTGTGTGTGTGTGTGTGTGTGTGTGTGTGTGAATGGACTGACAATTCGTCTTCGTGTGTGCTTAGTTATTGTTCAGGTGTTCATGCAAGTGTTTGTCAGGTTGTGTATGTAGTTGCCGTTGTTTCCACTGGTGACTATTTTAGATCTATTCGGCATTCTGAGCGCATCCGTTCCCCGTGCAATGCAGTCGGCTGGGTTCGCTGGCGGTCCCTGCTCAGTGTCGGAGTGTGTGTGGAGCTGTCCGATTGGTACGAGCTTCGTAGGACGTCAAAGCTGAGTGGTGTTTTAACTACCCAAGCCATGTCCATTCATTTCGTTTGGTTCGTTTCGGTGGTTCGCTGTTGGGGAGGTTGTCCTGTGAGCAACACCGAGTGTTTGTATTGATGAAGTTTAGCCGCCATTAGGTAGAATTAACTACATTGGTTGACTGAAATTCAAATGCACCAGCGGAATTTCCTCCCTTGTGGCCGTTAGTGTTCCTGTTACCTGCCCTGGCCACTAATGTAGTTTCAGGCAGTGTCCTTTCCTCACCTGTTGTCAGTGTCGAACACGGTGTGTAGTTTTGACAGCTTAATACATATACATAATTGCTTGTGGATAATTACGTGTGTAAAAT
Organism: Schistocerca gregaria; assembly: GCF_023897955.1. Classification (NCBI taxonomy): domain Eukaryota; kingdom Metazoa; phylum Arthropoda; class Insecta; order Orthoptera; family Acrididae; genus Schistocerca; species Schistocerca gregaria. Next base: position 624,591,476 of record NC_064923.1, read on the forward strand.
TTGGTGTTGGAGTTCTCACGTACCGATTGGTGGCAAGCAAGTCGTTTTGTCGGTCAGGCCGTGGCTGTCCGTTGGTTGGGTTCCGACCGATGAAGTGTTGTTGGGCTCACCACTTGTCTCACCGAAGTGAACGAGGGCAGACTGACCCCCAGGAGGTTTCTGAGTGCCGTTGTCATTACTGTCTTTCTCGCCGGTGTTTAATTGACTATTTATAATCTATCATAGCCAATGATTTAAATAATTCTGGGTTTTACTGTGTTTTATGTAATTTGAAGGCCTTCACCAGTGTGTAACTAAATTTGAATTCCAGCAAGTGAACATTTGCTGAAAGGTTATTGCCGTTGTGTTGTCTTTTCTTTTTAGTGATGTTTCAGCTACATAATACTTAAGGCTTTTAAAAAGTTTGGAAAATTAATTGTGGATCTTCAGCCGCTTGGAACATTGTTTTTAAAATGAACTTCCAAGTTTAAACATTGCTGTTGGAACCTTATTCTTAAAATTACCGTTTAAGCAAAAACATTGCGGCCTTCTGCCTTTGAAAGGTTGTGGTAATTTATTTTAAAATCTTGAAACTTTTACTGTGGGCCATCAGACGTTTGTATTGCATCTTGGTTGATTGTCTATACACTTTTGGCTTGAGGCTTTCAGCCTAGCTGTGATTTCATATATATATATATAGTTATTTTATTTGTAGCTGTAACTGCGTGTCTTCAGTCATTTGAAATTTACCTTGCAGATTTTTAAGATTTCTAGTTTGGAGGCATTCAGCCTTGAAACATTTGGAGTTTGAAAGTTGTAGTTGTAAAAGTTCTGCTATTTCCCGCTTTGGTTGTAAATATGTTATTAAATTAAAATAAAATAAAATTTTAAGGTGAAACTGACCCCATCCGTATTTGGCCCTTTCCACAATCCTAATAATCTGTTCTGTCCAGTTCGGTTTTAGCGGGCGTCTCACATACGGTGTTCCAGACGTATTTTATGTGTGGAATTATTATAAGCTACATCTATAACGCGATCTTTTGGATAAATTTTTTAACGTAATGCATTCGGATGATTTGGTTTCTTTGGAACAGAACCAAGATGCCTACTCTAGGGCTACTACTTAGTGATTTTGTTGTTGTTCTTGCTCCGTCTTTAGAGCGCTCAAGATCGCGGTCATGGGACGAGTTGGGTTAGGGCACACAACTTGAGGATAGCCTAAAACACAACGTAAGGTGATAATACGCCCCCTTGCACTCTTTGTTATATGAATACTCACGACTCCTCGGAACCGAACAACGGAACAAGAGAGTGAATTAATACCATTAAAAATATTGATACCAGATCTGAACAGCCACTAAGAGACAAGTCCAGAAAAGACGACTCGCTAATCACAAAGATAATAACTGGATTAACCAGCCATCCTCTAACATGCTAAAAGCCTCTACCTGAGAGCTTAGGTAGAAGGGAAAACAAAACACAGGACCGTAAAATAAGTGACACATTCAGCTCATTACCTCCTAAAATTGAGGGTAGGTCTGCGGTAAACCAGCTTGTAGCCACTCGTCATTATGTAAAATAAAATCGGTCAAAGTTTCGTGAACTGTAATCGTCACACAACATGCATCACAAACAGGGGAAACTTCGGGTCTGAGAAGGAAGTCATAGGTCAGGGTGCAAAGTCCTGATCGAAATCGCGTTAAGCAGACTTCACCAATTGTAACTGGCCAGAAGGAGGTGCTTCACCGCCTCATTGTCCCTTTTATTGAAGACAGCTTATTTTGGTGCCTGTAAAATGCTGTGTTATCATTGACTGTTTCATTTTAATTCCACGCTGGTATTGGCTGGAGAGGGAAGGAGTGTCGGTGGGAGAGTGGGGAGGGGAAGGAGAGGGTGGGGCTTGTCACGTGATAATAACGAAATAGATAAAGGGGTAGGCTTATCATGTGATAGTTAAGTGGCTTGTGGCTGCTGCTGACCGGTGGATTTGATTTTCCCGTGGACGACATGGACTGAAGAAGTGGGAAATACCGGAATCACCTTTGTAATTGACACTCCCTCTTACTTACAACCGCCAAACACCTACAAGTATACTACGCCATTTCCTATATGTTCTCCTGATATTTCCGCTGATGGTATTTTGTTGCTTGTATAACTTAATTCAATAACAGTGCGAATGGAGGTACTCAAATTTTTGAACTGTATTTTGTGACCATGTTACAGAAAATGTTTCGCTATGGTCGACTTTTAACATGATGTCTGGATGAATGCATTGTGAGTTGCCTATTTACGCGCAAAAGTTGTCAAAGACTGAGTTGTAATCACATCTCAGGCTTCGTATCCGAAGTAGCAGTAGCAGTAAATAATTTGTAAAATCTGTTAGGTTTCTAATATGTGCCAATATTTGCTGCTGTTAAATCTTAGAAAGTACCATTCCGTAGAAGCTGCAATTTCAAAAGGGAGAATCGTCAAAATGTGTAGAATTGTTAGATGTTAAAGCGTCTTCAATAGAACGTTTTCGACGATGGTACGAATTGTCAGTGCGCTGTAAAGGGGTGCTCCGAAATCCCTGTACCTCGCTGCTGGTGCACATCTTATCTTCCTTATTCTCTGGTGTCTTAACACACGTACTATCATCCTGATCCTTCTCTTTGTAGGTGTTTTCCACGTATTTCTTTTCTCTCCGATATTGCGCAGGTCCTCCTCATTCCTTACTCTGTCGGTCCTGATAATTTTCAATAGTCGTCTGTAGCACCGCATCTCATATACTTCTATTATCTTTTGTTCCGGTTTTCCCGCACTCCATGTTCCACTGTCACTCAGTGCTGTGCTCCAAAGGCACATTCTCAGAAATTTCTTTGTCAGATCAAGACCTATGTTTGCTACTAGTAGACTTCTCTTGGCCAGGAAGGCCTTTTTGCCACTTCTAGTCCCCTTCTGATGTCCTAATTTCTCTGTCCGTCATTGTTTATTTTGCTGCCTAGGTGGTAAAATTCCTTAATTGCGCCTACTTCCTGACCTTCAATCCTTATGTTTCTTGCTGATCTCATTTCTGCTGCATTTCACCTGGCATTTTAATCCCATTCCTGAACCAATCTTTTGTTTCTATCATTTCTTCTTCGCTGTACCGATTGAGCAGTAGAGGCGAAGGACTACATACCTGTCTTACATCCTTTTTAATCCGAGGGCTTCGCTCTTGGTGTCCACTCTTTCTATTCCCTCTTCGCTTTTAGTCCGTCTCTCCCTATAGCTTACCCCTATTTTTCTCAGAATTTCCAACATCTTTCACCATTTTATATTGTCAAACGCTTTTTCCTGATAGGCAGATTTTATGAACATATCTTGATATTCCTTTAGTTCTGCTTCCATTTTCGACCGCAATTCCTTAATTGCCTCACTGATGCCTTTACCTTTCTAAAACCTCCTCCTATAGAATACCACAATTTACATTATAAAAGACCTTTCAGGGAAGCAACCGTGGAAACTAGAAAGGTATCTAGTTAGTGAAGACAAATCTGATAAGACAGCCGTGAACCAATGATCTATCGAAGACTACAAACATTATAAAATCAGTGCCAACGAAATAGCACATCACCTTCTGATGATCGGGAATGCCGTCCACAATTCTGAAATTCCCATCCTTTATACTACAGGCAAAGAGGAGAGTAATGATGTTACAACAGCAGTCAGCAAGATTGAGTTAGCGAAGTCTATGAAATGAGAAAAGCTGGAAAAGGAACTAAATTGGAATATATGCGGCAAAAAAAATTTGACCATTTTAGCCTAACATTGAAGAAATGGATCCCCCATTTCAAGGTACTACTGTACAAGCCAGTTTATATCAAATCAGAGAGAGACGAGTATGAGCTTTCTATTTGGAAAGCAGGGAAGCCAGATAGAAATTGAAGATGGCCTGATCAGGGCTTGAGTGGGAACAACGTGAAACTCCCAAATACCTACCGGAGCTCTTACAAACATGAAGCACTGCATGAAAACCAAGGTGAAAGATTCCACCAGGGTCATTCAATCTGGAAAACTATTTGGTTCATAGTGGAGTAGTCAAGCCGAAACAATTTGAGCTTCTACACAATGTGCCTGTCCTGTTAGGTATAATGAAGGACACTCGAAATTGATCGACATAGCCCTCGATGACACATACAGTAGAGTGAGTTAGTATGGGCAGAGGTCATTGTTGGAAACTGGAATAAAATAATAATTGGATCCGTTTACCAACCACCCATTTCAGATGATACAGTTGCTAAAAGCATCAAAGAAAACTTGAGTTTGATTTCAGCCAGGTGCCTTACTCATACGATAATAGTTTTTGGTGACTTTAATTTACCTTCGATATGTTGGCGAAAATACATGTTTAATTCCGAAGGTACGCATAAAATATCGTCTGAGATAGTGCTAAACTCATTCTCGGAAAATTATTTCGAGCAGTTAGTTCATGATCCCATGCGACAGGAAACGGCTGTGAATACACACTTGAGCTGCTACAAATAAATAATCCTGACTTAATAAAGAGCATCAAAACCGATATAGGGATTAGCGAATACAGGGTTGTCGTAGCGAGACTGAATATTGTAATCCCCAAATCCTCGAAAAATGAGCGAAAAATATAACTTTTCAAAAAAGCAGATAAAAATTCACTTGGCGACTTCCTGAGAGAGAATCTCCACTCTTTCCAAATTAATAATGTAAGTGTAGACCAGATGTGGCTTTAATTCGAAGAAATAGTATCGGCAGCAATTGAGAGAATTATACCAAATAAACTAACAAACGACGGAGCTGATCATCCTTGGTACACAAAACGGGTTAGAACAGTGTTGCAGAAACAACGATACAAACATGCCAAATTAAAATAGACGCTAAATCCCCATGATTGGCGATCCTTTACAGCCGCTCGAAATTTAGCGCGGAGATCAATGTGAGACGCCTATAACAGTTTCCACAACGGAACTTTGTCACAAAACCTGGCAGAAAATCGAAAGGCAATCTGGTAGTATGTGAAGTATGTTAGCGGCAAGAAACAGTCAATGCCATCTCTGCGATATAACAGTGCAGATACTATCGAAGACAGTGCTGCCAAAGTGGATTCTCTTCACAAAAGAAGACGAAGTAAATATTCCAGAATCCAAATCGATAAAAGCTGCCAACATGAGTAACGCAGAAGCAAATATCCTCAGAGTAATGGAGCAATTCAAATCACTTAATTAAAGCAAGTCTTCTGGTCCAGACTGTATACCAGTTAGTTTCCTTTCGGAGTATTCTGATGCATTAGCTCTATAGTTACTAATCATATACAACCGTTCGCTCGACGAAAGACCCGTACCGAAAGACTGGAAAGCTGTACAGGTCACACTAATATTCAAGAAAGGTAGTAGGAGTAATCCAGTGCATTGCAGGCCCATATCGTTAACGCCGATATGCAGCAGGATTTTAGAACGTATATTGTGTTCGAACATTTTGAATTACCTTGAAGGAAACCGTCCACTGACATACAGTCAACATGGGTTTAGGAAACGTCTTGTTTCTGAAACACAACTAGCTCTTTATTCACATAAAGTGCTGAGTGCTACTGACAAGGGATTTCAGGTCGATTCCATATTTCTAGATTTCCGGAAGGTTTTCGACACTATACCACAAAAGCTACTCGTAGTGAAATTGCGTGCTTATGGGATATCGTCTCAGTTATGTGACTGGATTTCCGATTTTCTGTAAGAGAGGTCACAGTTCGTAGTAACTGACGGAAAGTCATTGAGTAAGACAGAAGTGATTTCAGGCTATTCTCAAGGTAGTGGTATAGGCCCTTTGCTGTTCCGTATCTACATAAACGATTTTAGAGACAATCTGAGCCGTCGTCTTCGGTTGTTTGCAGATGACGCTGTCGACGCAATAAATCAATAGAATCTAAGAGCAGTAAATGCAACTAAATACCTAGGTATTACAATTACGAACAACATAAATTAGAAAGAACACATAGAAAATGTTGTGGTGAAGGCTAACCAAAGGCTGGGTTTTATTGGCAGGACACTTAGAAAATGTAACAGAACTACTAAGGAGACTCCCTACACTACGCTCTCCGTCCTCTTTTAGAATACTGCTGCGCGGTGTGGGATCCTTACCACGTAGGACTGTCGGAGTACATAGAAAAAGTTCAAAGCAAGGCACCACGTCTTGCATTATCGCGAAATATTGGTGAGAGTGTCACAGAAATGATACAGGATTTGGGCTGAAAATCATCAGAAGAAAGGCGTTTTTCGTTGCGGCGGAATCTTCTCATTAAATTCCAATTACCAACTTTCCCCTCCGAATGCGAAAATATTTTGTTCACACCGAACTACTTAGAGCGGAACGATCACCACAATAAAATAAGGGAAATCAGAGGTGTTCATTCTTTCTGCTCGCTATACGAAATTAGAACAATAGAGAATTGTGAAGTTGGTTCGGTGAACCCTCTGCCAGGCCCTTAAATGTGATTTGCAAGATGTAGAAGTAGATTTAGATTTACTGACTGATTGGGTTCATATTTGAATAACAGCCTTTGTAAAACAATTAAACGTACATAACCAAAAATTAAAATTCAGGGAGTAAGAGATGGGAGAGTGGGAACATCTGTTAGGCTATGTTACCAACATGTGAGCCATTTTCGAAATTTGACTAAACTTGAAGTTTTCAGATGTAAATCGTATCTTGAGATATATTAAGCTGGAGAAAAACTGTCCCTTTCATTAGGGCATAGCTTTACTCATTCTCGGTTGATGACTGAGGTTTCTTATTTGCATGCTGCGTGGATGCTGATAGCGTTAACGCAAACCAAACGCATTGAAACCGTACTAATATCAGGAAAGAGGAGCGCTTGTGTTATCGCAGAGGGTTTCAACCAACGCTACCCAGACAGGTCAAACATTACCCACACTAAAGCAGTGAAACCTCGCTAAGTTCCTTGAAACCGAATCTGCCGCAGACTAGAGAAAACGACCACGGATTAATCTCTTGCGTCTCACAGTAAAAGCCCGTATCATAGTACTCGCTGCACATAAATAAATACAGTTTTAGCCAATCACAAACCCTACCCACACAAAAAACAAATGTAACAAAATCTCTCCATTTGCGATACTGCTCAATGGGTTCAGTCAAGAGAAGTAATGGTACCGAAGCAGGACGAACACTGTTGTTTTCTCTGTGTTGTACCGTTTTAGATGTAACAAATAACTGTATGAGTGAAGATATCAATGAAGCGAATTACAGATACTGACCAGATGTCAGTCCTCAATGGGTGGATCCATCAAAGATAGTTGACAGACAGGAAGAAAATGATTTGTGGTGAAATACTAGGTCCTCATGTTCATTCAGTGACTTTGTAAGAGGTCCATGATTAAAGAATATGTTGACAGCGCCCTCGTCCAGTGTAATTTCGATGGATTGCTCACGAGCTGCCTGCGATATGTAAGCTATAAGAGAATCTCACACCAAAGAGCAGTGTTGACTGCAGTAGGAACTGTGTAGTAGTAAGTGCTAGCGAGCAGTCGTGTGTATCGAATTGGCTGGGCCAGTAGTGGTGGAGCGATGGCGGAGCCTGAGCGTTGTAGTATAATGTAAAAGGAGCCTCGCGCATATGTAGTATTGTTATATCAAGTCCCACGTAAATGTTTAAAAAAACACTTAATAACAATCATTCTCATAAAAAGTAACTTTTGATAATCATTCATTTCAATTTGAAGAATTTACTAATTTCTCCAATTCTTGGTCATCCCGATTATTGAAAGGAAAATTCAGTTGTTTCTTTTTATACATAACAAATCTATCGGGCAACATTGCACAGAGCTGCGCCAGGAAAAATTTCTTATAGAAGCAGATGTATACGCGTTATCCGGCGGCCTAATTGAGGTAAGATTTTTCAATTCATTCAAAATGAATTTTCAGGGCCATGACGCAGTTTAAATTCACAGTCAATTGTTGAAAGGTTATCTATGAGTCACAATCCTTTATCTGGAGGTTAGTCACATTGTATTATTGGTAGGTTATGCTAAATGTCAATGTTATGGTTATATTTTTTACTGTTGGGAGGTTACACTAAATGTGAATATTATTTATATATTTTACTGTAGGGAGGTTATAACTTCTTACAGCAGCTCGTTATCTGCTGTTGTAAGGTGAAGATGTGCTGCTGCCACAGCTGAGAGGGGATAGAGCATATCCAACTTTCACACAATGGCACCTCACCTTACTTTGCTCTAGCTGTAAGCACACCTCTGCTAATCCAGTTTCCCCAGAGAGGGGTAGTTGACAGAGGTCTGGTGGAGTGGCTGTCATGTTTCCCTGATAAAAGGCTATTATTCTTTGTGAGGGCATGTGAATGAAATTGTGTGTGCAGTGAATATTAGTAAACTTGTGCACTACAAGGAAAGTATTATTGATGCTTATTGACACTTTACAGTCGATGTGTTGCTTATATCCATAACGAATGAGTGAAGTGTGTTGGCGTAAGCTGTCGACAGCACACCGGTCGGCAAAGATGAGGTGCGAAGATCGATTAGAAGGCGCTGGGTCAAGCGCGCCTCTCACGAGAGAGGCCAGAGACACACAGACAAGCAACACGCCGCCAACGTCCCCTTGACAGCATGTGTTTAGGCCCCCGCCGCTGACCGGAGGGTCCCATTTGCTCACGCACTCATTTTGTTTGGCGTCCCTCAGTTTTATCACACAGCGAGTTTAGTTCATTACATCCTACGACAGTACACAGCGACCAGATTAGTGACCATAATGGGACTATTAGTGATGAACTTGTATCGTAGACACTGACTCAATCCAGGTAACAACTTCCTGTTCACGTAAATAAAGAACCGTTTTAATCCTCGTGTGCGTTTGTGTTGTACAAAGAGGATACTGGTCACCCATAACAATATCCTGTCCCTTGGTTCCTTGCAGTATGAGGCAGTACACAAAACATGTAACAACAGTCTTACTATGAATTCGACAACAGAATATGTGATATCCTCAAAGTGTTATCGATAGCATTTGCGAGTTCTATACAAAATGCACCATATTTCGAGAGTGAATAAAATTATGCTCAAAGAAAGACATCACTATCGTCTCGGCTATTATTTGTCTGATAAGTCACATGATCCAATTGCCACTGAAAATTACTTCATGTAAGATGGAGGCTTTCAAAATGGCCTCCATGTTGCCATGTTGGTAAAGCAGCCTTACATGTTTCCCTTCACTCTAATCTCATAATCTGACTCTGAATTTCTCTTTATTCACATATTTGTGTTTTAGAAGAGTGATTGTATGCCTCTGGACTACGCTGTACTTTTGATCGTATGTGAAGGTTATTACGAAATTCTATGATGTCATAAAAATATCACAACATAGCCAGAAATTTACAGTCGTGGTAATTTGTATGTTGCAACCTTACAAAAGTATCATTTCCTGTACAGGAATAAAACTAAAGATATAATGAATGACATTTATAAATGCGGCTGTAATGCTCTAGTAATGTGAGATCATATTTGAGATTCACCACATAGAGCATGTATTGTTTTGGAATAAAGTATATACTCAAAATTATAAGTTAAGTAAATCGAAAATTACGAGTTACGTTACCGAAAAAGATATTCCCAATCCTTTCAAAGTTGTGAGTACCATTGGTAGTTTTATTTTCCACTCCTCAGATTTAGCCATATTTGATCAAGTGACTCAATTTTCTCTCATGCAATACAATACTAAAGTAGGATTCTAAGGCTGTAGGAGTTATTCGAATCCAGCATAATATCAAAGTTTTCTGGTATATCAAACCTATCCGCTATCGATACTCAAAAATTCCGAGACTGTGTTTGCTGGGAACGCTCTCCTCGACGTTCAACTGGGTGAAGTCAGGTTCGTGTGTTGTGGCTTTAAACACCTGCACGTGTGTTGGCTCACAGCTTTGTCACCTCTAGAAAATAGAGAAGCTAGCGAGCCCTGCAAGACAGAGGTAGTGCTGTTCGCATGTGTAGCTGATGCCCCGGAATTGACACAGTTTCACCCTGGATGGAAGTTAGACTGCAGCATTTATAGTAGACGCTCACAGGATCACCTGCAATTGGAGATCGCGTTCTGTTTCTAGTTTAAACTGAGCATTGACATGAATGTGGTCTGATTGCTGGCCCAGCTAATTATCCGTCGAGATTGCGAGATGTGTATGCGCTATTGAATGTGCTGTCTATTTTGTCTAAAGGTCAATTTGTGGAACAAGTGCGGCCCCGTCATTTGGTAATTATGCTGGATTTCGCTTTGATATTGGTGGATATTTAAGGTAGCCATAGATGGGACAGAGTACATGAATAAATGGTGAGCTTTACTGTTTGATACGCATACATTTGTCAACTTTGGTCTTTATGCAACTTGATTAATAGTGTCACGGTGTTTGCGAACGTTGTGTTCAAGTCTGTGGTGTGAGTGGTAAACTATGTAATCTCTTAGCCGAATAGTGTTAAGTTTTGTGCATTTATTTTGATGTCTTTTGGTGCTGAGTTTTTAGAAATTAGAAGTGAGCTGGCATCTTTAAGCTTGCTAAGGTTTTTTAATTGATTTAAAAGGAAATGTATTTTTGTAGCTCTGCTATTTCTTCAAATTAGTGATCTGCCTTATATAGAGACGTTTTGCCTAATCTGTGTTTCACGTCATACCGTGTGCTTTGGAAATCGTACTAGGCTATGATTTTTAATATTTTGATGAATGATATTTTGTTCAAGTATTGCGAAACCTTGTTAGTTAAGTCATGCTTTTGCCTACTCAGACATATGCTACTCATTTTTTTAAAATACGATATCAGATTTGAATGTTTTGAGTAACGACGTCCTCTCTCGTCCTCAGATGCATCCACTGCAGGGTGATTTATTTTCGATACAGCAAAAGGTTACATTGTCAAATAGACAATAGAACCTCTTATTATCTTAACTGGCTGGCACCAAAATCTTTCTTTGGATAATAGTGAGGTTATTGGTTGGGTTCTGTGACTAATAGTAACATTAGAAGAGCAGGCTAGCATTTTACAGGTGATGCATAACTTTATTTGACAAATTATCTTCCCATTAACTGTGGGAATCCTGAATAACTTACATTAGTGGCTGAAGCCGTTGAAAAGGCTGGTTTTTAAAAGAAATGGTATGGACCTGTATAAGAGAGTACTTGATCCTCAAACACTTCTTTAGGGTACAAGTTGTTGAAGAGCGCGTAGTAACTGCCGTCTGCGTCACGTTTGCTGTGCAGCGAGCTACATTAATTTAAGTAGTAACTGTATTTTTCTTACTTTTGACAACTTCTTCCGTGTGTTTTTGCTTTTAGGAAGCTTTAATTTTCGAGTGCTAGATATATGGTTCCATAGATTTCGTATTTGTTTTGAATACAGTCAGAGAGAGTCCCTTTAGTCAGCCATAGTGCCAGTAGTGCTAGTGTTTGTTTTGAATACAGTCCAGAGACAGGTAGTGTTATTTTCAGTATTTTTAACGAGAAGTGTCTGGTAACCACAGTTTAGTCAGCTATCAGCCGCCTTTAATGAATTAGCACTCTAGTTAAAAGTTTATTAACTCTCTACAGTAAATTGCTTTCTTAGGATGGAAAGGATGTGTGACTGCTGTGTTCGGGCGCATGAGGACATGGCCACTCTTCGCGAACAGCTGAGCGTGTTGATGGCCGCGGTCAGCCGTCTTGAGGCTTCTGCCTCGAAGTGTAGCGGCAGTGGGGAGTCTGGTGCGTAGCATAGTACGCTCCAGGTGTTACCTGCTTGTGGAGGCTGGCAGGGGGGAATTTCCCGCTCTGCCTGTGAGTGGACATGTGGCCGCTACTTCAGCAAGGTCCGAGCAGGCACACGGGGGGAGGGGTTTATTAATGAGCTCCAACGTTAGGCGGGTGATGGAGCCCCTTAGAGAAATAGCGGTAAAGACGGGGAAGAATACCAGTGTCCATTCTGACTGCTTGCCGGGGTCTCATCCAAGATGTGGAGGAAGCCCTGCCTGCGGCGATACAGAGCACTGGGTGCACCCGACTGCAAATTGTTGCTCATGTCGGCACCAACGACTCCTGCCGCCTGGGTTCAGAGGTCATCCTCAGTTCATACAGTCGGTTAGCACAATTGGTGAAGGCGGAAAGCCTCGCTCGCGGGGTGGAATGAGAGCTAACTACACTCCTGGAAATGGAAAAAAGAACACATTGACACCGGTGTGTCAGACCCACCATACTTGCTCCGGACACTGCGAGAGGGCTGTCCAAGCAGTGATCACATGCACGGCACAACGGACACACCAGGAACCGCGGTGTTGGCCGACGAATGGCGCTAGCTGCGCAGCATTTGTGCACCGCCGCCGTCAGTGTCAGCCAGTTTGCTGTGGCATACGGAGCTCCATCGCAGTATTTAACACTGGTAGCATGCCGCGACAGCGTGGACGTGAACCGTATGTGCAGTTGACGTACTTTGAGCGAGGGCGTATAGTGGGTATGTGGGAGGCCGGGTGGACGTACCGCCGAATTGCTCAACACGTGGGGCGTGAGGTCTCCACAGTACATCGATGTTGTCGCCAGTGGTCGGCGGAAGGTGCACGTGACCGTCGACCTGGGACCGGACCGCAGCGACGCTCGGATGCACGCCAAGACCGTAGGATCCTACGCAGTGAAGTAGGGGACCGCACCGCCACTTCCCAGAAAATTAGGGAAACTGTTGCTCCTGGGGTACGGCGAGGACCATTCACAACCGTCTCCATGAAGCTGGGCTACGGTCCCGCACACCGTTAGGCCGTCTTCCGCTCACGCCCCAACATCGTGCAGCCCGCCTCCAGTGGTGTCGCTACAGGCGTGAATGGAGGGACGAATGGAGACGTGTCGTCTTCAGCGATGAGAGTCGCTTCTGACTTGGTGCCAATTATGGTCGTATGCGTGTTTGGCGCCGTGCAGGTGAGCGCCACAATCACGACTGCATACGACCGAGGCATCATGGTGTTGGGAGCGATCTCCTACACTGGTCGTACACCTCTGGTGATCGTCGAGGGGACACTGAATAGTGCACGGTACATCCAAATCGTCATCGAACCCATCAATCGACCATTCCTAGACCGGCAAGGGAACTTGCTGTTCCAACCGGACAATGCACGTTCGCATGTATTCAGTGCCACCCAACGTGCTCTAGAAGGTGTAAGTCAACTACCCTGGCCAGCAAGATTTCCGGATCTGTCCCCCATTGAGCATGTTTGGGACTGGATGAAGCGTCGTCTCATGCGGTCTGCACGTCCAGCACGAACGCTGGTCCAAGTGAGGCGCCAGGTGGAAATGGCATGGCAAGCCGTTCCACAGGACTCCATCCACCAACTCTACGATCATCTCCATGGGAGAATAGCAGCCTGCATTGCTGCGAAAAGTGGATATACACTGTACTACTGCCGACATTATGCATACTCTGTTGCCTGTGTCTATGTGCCTGTGGTTCTGTCAGTGTGATCATGTGATGTATCTGACCCCAGGAATGTGTCAATAAAGTTTCCCCTTACTGGAACAATGAATTCACGGTGTTCTTATTTCAATTTCCAGGAGTGTATTTCTAGAATCGTTCCTAGAGCAGATCGGGGCCGACTGGTTTGGAGCAGAGTGGAAGGCTTAAACCAATGGCTCACAAGATTCTGCAGAGATATGGGGTGCAAATTTCTCGACCTCCGCTACCAGGTGGAGAAATGTAGGGTCCCCCTGAATAGATGTTCACTACATGCAGGAAGCGGTTACAAGGGTAGCGGAGTACGTGTGGAGTGCACATGTGAGTTTTTTAGGTTAGAGAATTCCCTCCCTAGGCCCGTCATGACGCCTCCTGAGACGCGGCAAGGTACTAGTAGGCAAAACGCAACAGGGAATAACAATACTTACGTGGTAATAGTAAACTGCAGGAGGTCCCAGAACTGCTCCCATTAATAAACGATCACAATCCCATATAGTACTAGGGCCAGGAAGTTGGCTGAAATCAGACGTCAACAGTAATGAAATTCTAAACTCCGATTGGAATGTATATCGCAGAGACAGGCTGGACAGTGCAGGGGGAGGCGTGTTTATAGCGATAAAAAGTCCAATAGTATCGAAATAAATTGACGGAGATCCGAAATGTGAAATAATTTGGGTGAAGATCACGGTTAAAGAAGGCTCAGACATGGTAATTGCATGTCTCTATAGGCCCCCTGGCTCAGCAGCTGTTGAGGCAGAGCACTTGAAGGAAAATTTGGAAAATATTTCGAGTAGATTTCCCCACCATGTTATCGTTTTGGGTGGAGATTTTAATTTGCCGGATACAGACTGGGAGACTCAAACGTTTATAACGGGTGGCAGGGACAAAGAATCGAGTGAAATTTTTTAAAGTGATTTATTTGAAAATTCCTTGAGCAGTTAAACAGAGATAACATATTAGACCTTCTGGTGACAAACAGACCCGAACTATTTGAAACAGTTAACGGGGAACAGGGAATCAGCGGTCATAAAGCGATTACTGCATCTATGATTTCAGCCGTAAACAGAAATATTAAAATGGTAGGAAAATTTTTCTGTTTAGTAAAAGTGACAAAAAGCAGATTACACAGTACCTGACGGCTCAACACAAAAGTTTTGTCTCAAATACATATAGTATTGAGGATCAGTGGACAAAGTTCTAAACCATCGTACAATATGCAATAGATGAGTAAGTGCCAAGTAAGATCGTAAGAGATGGAAAAGAGCCACCGTGGTACAACAACCGAGTTACAAAACTGCGGAGAAAACAAAGGGAACTTCACAGAAAACATAAATATAACCAAAGCCTTGCAGACAAACAAATATTACGCGAAGCGAAATATAGTGAGGAGTGCTATGCGAGAGGCGTTCAATGAATTCGAAAGTAAAGTTCTGTGTACTGACTTGGGAGACTATCCTAAGAAATTTTGGTCTCATGTGAAAGCAGTAGGTGGATCAAAACATAATTGCCAGACACTCTAAGACCAAAATGGTACTGAAACAGAGGATGACAGACTAAGACCAAAATGGTACTGAAACAGAGGATGACAGACTAAATGCCGAAATACTAATCACAGAGGAAGACTGCACTGTAGTTCCTTCTCTAGATTGTCGCACACATGACGAAACGGTAGATATCGAAATAGAGGACAGAGGGATATAGAAACAATTGAAATCGCTCAAAATAGGAAAGACCGCTGGACCTAGTGAGATACCAGCTCGATTTTACACAGAGTACGCGAAGGAACGTGCCCCCTTCTTGCAGCGGTGTACCGTAGGTCTCTAGAAGAGCATGGCGTTCCATAGGATTGGAAAAGGGCACAGGTCATCTCCGTTTTCCAGAAGGGACGTCGAACAGATGTGCAGAACTGTAGATCTATATTTCTGACGTCGATCGCCTGTAGAATTTTGGAACACGTATTATGTTCGAGTATAATGACTTTTCTGGATACTAGAAATCTAGTCTGTAGGAATCAGCATGGGTTTCGAAAAAGACGATCGTGTGAAACCCAGCTCGCGATATTCGTCCACGAGACTCAGAGGGCCATAGACATGGGTTCCCAGGTAGATCCCGTGTTTCTTGACTTCGGCGAGGCGTTTGATACAGTTCCACACAGTCATTTAATTAAGAAAGTAAGAGTATATGGACTACCAGACCAATTGTGTGATTGGATTGAAGAGTTCCTAGATAACAGAATGCAGCATCTCATTCTAAATGGAGAGAAGTCTTTCGAAGTAAGAGTGATTTCAGATGTGCCGCAGGGGTGTGTCGTAGGACCGTTGCTTTTCACAATATAAATAAATAACCTTGTGGAAGACATCGGAAGTTCACACAGGCTTTTTGCGGATGATTCTGTGGTATATCCAGAGGTTGTACCAATGGAAAATTGTACTGAAATGCAGGAGGATTTGCTGCGAATTGACGCATGGTGCAGGGAATGGCAATTGAATCTCAAGGTAGACAAGTGTAATGTTCTGCGAATACATAGAAAGAAAGATCCCTTATCATTTAGTTACAACATAGCAGGTCAGCAACTGGAAACAGTTAATTCCATAAATTTCCTGGGAGTACGCATTAGAAGTGATTTAAAATGGAATGATCACATAAAGTTGATGGTCGGTAAAGCAGATGCCAGACTGAATTTCATTGGAAGAATCCTAAAGAAATGCAATCCGACAACAAAGTAAGTAGATAATAGTGCACTTGTTCGCCCACTGCTTGAATACTGCTCACCAGTGTGGGATCCGTACCAGATAGGGTTGATAGAAGAGATATTGAACATCCAACAGAGGGCAGCGCGCTTCGTTTCAGAATCATTTAGTAATCGCGTAAGCGTTACGGAGATGATAGATAAAGTCCAGTAGAAGACTCTGCAGGAGAGACGCTCAGTAACTCGGTACGGGCTTTTGTTGAAGTTTCGAGAACATACCTTCACCGAAGAGTCAAGCTGTATAATGCTCCCTCCTACGTATATCTCGCGAGGAGAGCATGAGGATAAAATCAGAGAGATTAGAGCCCATACTGAGGCATACCTACAATCCTTCTTTCCACGAACAGTACGACACTGGAATTGAAGAGAGAAACGATAGAGGTGTTCAAGGTACCCTCCGCCACACACCGTCAGGTGGCTTGCGGGGTATGGATGTAGATGTAGAGTGTACAGACAAATATGTAGAAGGTATTCGTGTGGTTGTAATAGCATTATGTGTCAGTTTATCATAGGGAGAGTTAGTGCGTATTATTCTTGAAGGGAAGTGCCCACGAGATCGGTCGTGTATGGTATTTTGTGCTTGGCCAAAGTCTTATGCTCATTTACCTAAGGTTAATTCGACAGTAAAAAATATTAAGTCTGCCGATCATAAACGTAGCTCGCAGTTAGCAGTGGGGCAGTCTGAAATTTGTGGAAACGCAGGGCCTCCCGTTTGTGCACAATAACGGCTTGAATATATTGTGGGCTTTCGTTTCCGTAACTCCGGTCGTATTGTTAGTGACAGGTCACAGCCTCATCACCTGTTTAGAAGCAAAAGACGCCATACGGCTTACAGATAGCAGCGGGCCTGCGATTCGTTGTGAGAAAATTCTCGTCCTGCACGTTAGTTCATTTATTTTGTAAGTTCATTAATGAATTTCGAACCAGACTATCTATGCCTTGGTAGATTCTGGCAGTTCAGTTTCATTGTTAGACAGTGGGTATTGCTTTCAGTATCGAGTTTGGGACGTGAAATTTACAATTCTTCAACAGTTACCAAAAGCAGTCACAAGAAAGCGTAAACACAGGCTTGTAATTCACCAAGATTTATTACAAATATCCCCTAAATAGTTTACAATTTTTTTTACAAAGTTGTCTTTCCAGTAGCTACCAATAACAAAGATAATTAAAGCACTTATACAACCTTTACATGAGTACATAGATTGAAACAAGTTAAGTACAGATCCTTCCTTTTTCATTAATCAAATAAACGGACACCAGAGAAAAGGAATGACAATCGTAATTTCCCACAAGTAACGGAAATTTACCGGGACAAAATCCCCACACCTTCATTAAGCAACAGTACAGAAAATTTAATAACAACTTGTTAAAGAGCAATTTCAGCAATGGGAAGCTTAGTCCATCAAACAGATCAACGGAATTCCACTAATAATGTAACAAATATTCCACAGAACTCACTCGTGGAATTCCGTACAAGTATAACACAAAATATATGCAAAACATTTATTTTAACAGTCACTTTAAATTACATGCAACAGCGGGTGCACCCCGACAGATGACTCGCACATATGCAAGAGAAGCCAGTCAGGCAAAAGCTTCCGACCGCGAGAGATGCAGCAACAGATAGTTTCTTGAGTTTCTGCGTGTACATTTAAAATCTAATAACCACTGTTCTCGCGTTTTCGTATATGTCCGAAAGTAAACAGTTTTTTTTTTTGACAGATTAAAAGTTCATTATTACGGGAAAATTACTTTGTTTCACATGAGGGCTTCGGCAGTTAGGTTCTTGAATATCTGTGTATTACTAGACACAGTTTGTGGCCTTTCGTCAGGGTCTGCAGTAGAGTTGCGCAGCACTTGCCGATAGTCCGTTTATCTACATAGTTTGGTAATCCATGGTCTTTAGTATGGACAGGGACTGCGATTATTGTGTGCGGATGCCAGTCGAGTTGGTGACACTTCGCTCTCAGCCTCAGGCTGTGATGGCTTCGGTTACACAGCTCCAGGCTGCAGTGGATGAGCACCACCGTTGTGGGCCGGCCATGGGGATCCAGTGGACGTCCAGCGCATCAGAGTCCTCCGATGGGTCCTCACTGGTGGCCAACCCAATTACTGCTCGCACTGAGGCTGACCCCTCACCTCAAGTCGAGTGGGAGGTCGCCCTGACAGACAGGTTCCAGGTGGGGTCTGTGGCTGACACTGTCGCTGAGCCGAACGCTCTCGCCTGTCCTGTTTCAGAGGAAACCAATAAGACTGCAAGATCAGGGCAATCGCACAGGGTGGGATTATTGGTAGTTGGGGGCTCCAACGTTAGGCGCATTATGGAGCCCCTTAGGGACTTGGCTGACCAGAAGGGTAAGAAAGCCAATGTGCACTCCATGTGCATACCGGGTGGAGTCATTCCCTATGTGGAAAGGGTCCTCCCAGATGCCATGAAGAGCACAGGGTGCAGCCAACTGCAGTTGATTGCTCACGTCGGTACCAATGATGTGTGTCACCTTGGATGAGAAGAGATTCTCTCTGGTTTCGAGCGGCTAACAAAAGTGGTAAATGCTGCAAGTCTTGCTTGAAAGCAGAGCTGACCATCTGCAGCAACACGATTCTGCGACCGCTTAGGCTGTAGATTCCTTGACTTGCGGCAAAGGGCGTTTGCGTTTCGGGTTCCGCTGAATAGGTCAGGTGTCCCCTACACGCAGGAGGCGGCTACACGGGTAACAGAGGCTGTGTGACGTGTACTGGGCGTCACAAAGGGTATAGGCTCAACACAAGATGAACATAGACACAGGAACCTTGGTATAACAGATGGAAATTGTTGTAGCTGTGTTGGGAAAGTACCAGAGCTCCAAGAGCTAATAGAAAGCACTGATGCTAAAATCGTAATAGTCACTGAAAGCTGGCTAAAGCAGAATATGAGGTCAGCCGAAACGTTTGCGAAAAACCCAATGGTGTTCCGAAAATATAGGCTAAACAAGTTTGGCGGTGTCGTGTTTGTTGCACTCAGATCGTTTAACTTGTCGCGAAATTGAAATAGATACTCCCTGTGAGTTAGTATGGGCAGAGGTCATTGTTGGCAACCGGAATAATTTAATAATTGGATCCGTTTACCGACCTCCCAGTTCAGATGATAGAGTTGTTAACAGGTTCAAAGAAAACTTGAGTTAGATTTCAAACAGGTACCCGACTCGTACGATAATAGTTTTTGGTGACTTTAATTTACCCTCGATATGTCGGCGAAAATACATGTTTAATTCCGAAGGTACGCATAAAATATCATCCGACAATGGGCTAAACGCATTCTCTGAAAATTATTTCGAGCAGTTACTTCATGGGCCCACGCGAATAGCAAACAGTAATGAAAACACGCTTTACCACAAAGCAACAAATATTCCTGAGTTAATAGCGATATAGGGATTAGTGAACACAGGGTTGTCGTAGCGAGATTGAATATTATAATCCCCAAATCCTCGAAAAATAAACGAAAAATTAATCTATTCTAAAAAGCAGATAAAAATTCACTTGACACCTTCCTGAGAGACAATCTCCACTCATTCCAAATGAAAAATATAAGTGTATGCCTTATGTGGCTGGAATTCGAAGAAATTGTATCGACAGCAATTGAGAGGTTTATACGAAATAAACTAACAAACGACGGAGCTGATCCTCCTTGGTACACAAAACGGGTTCTAATACTTTTTATGGTGCTCGCGTATTTCCAAGTCCGTATCACTCTTAGTGCTCAGTTTTCACTCAGACGGCGCTTTGGCGTTAGGCGGTTGTTTCCGTGTGTGATCGCTGGCCAGAGCTTAGCTGGAGGCGTGTGAGGAGGTACGAGATGGCGGCCTTGGCGTGAAGACAGTTCTGTTTGGTTTTGGTTGTTTGGTCTGGACGCCGAGTGCGGCCCGATGAGAAGACCGGACCGTGATTTTACTATTTATAGTGTGGACAGCGGCGTGGTGTGCCGTTTAACTTGATTAGCTAGTTGAGCAGTTTTCACTCTGACGGCGCTTTGGCGTTAGGCGGTTGTTTCCGTGTGTGATCGCTGGCCGGAGCTTAGCTGGAGGCGTGTGAGGAGGTACGAGATGGCGGCCTTGGCGTGAAGACAGTTCTGTTTGGTTTTCGTTGTTTGGTCTGGACGCCGAGTGCGGCCCCATGGGAAGACCGGACCGTGATTTTACTGTTTATAATGTGGACAGCGGCGTGGTGTGCCGTTTGATTAGCAAGGGGAGCAGCTTTCACTCAGACGGCGCTTTGGCGTTAGGTGGTTGTTTCCGTGTGTGATCGCTGGCCGGAGCTTAGCTGGAGGCGTGTGAGGAGGTACGAGATGGCGGCCTTGGCTTGAAGACAGTTCTGTTTGGTTTTGGTTGTTTGGTCTGGACGCTGAATGCGGCCCGATGGGAAGACCGGACCGTGATTTTACTGTTTATAGTGTAGACAGTGGCGTGGTGTGCCGTTTAACTTGATTAGCAAGGGGAGCAGTTTTCACTCAGACGGCGCTTTGGCGTTAGACGGTTTTTTCCGTGTGTGATTGCTGGCCGGAGCTTAGCTGGAGGCGTGTGAGGAGGTACGAGATGGCGGCCTTGGCGTGAAGACAGTTCTGTTTGGTTTTGGTTGTTTGGTCTGGACGTCGAGTGCGGCCCGATGGGAAGACTGGACCCTGATTTTACTGTTTATAGTGTGGACAGCGTCGTGGTGTGCCGTTTAACTTGATTAGCAAGGGGAGGAAACTCTCGCCTGTTGTAGTGTGTCGAGGTTGAGTTTGAAATACCTTCTATGTGCGGCGGGATGCCATTTCGTCATCCTGTCTCTCTGTCTCTCGGATTGCTATCCTCGTTTACCGTCCCATGGATGCATAATGATGGGGTACACTACTCTCCGTACTCTACTAGACGTTTTTGATGGAAGTGTGTCGTTCAGCGGAACGTTAGTCTGGGTGCTTTATGTTTGATCTTCAAGTGCATAGTCTTCGAGCGGCACTCCTTAGAGTTTGCCATGCGCCTGTTGGCTTGGAGTTTATTTGTCTTGTGGTGCTTCCGCTTTCCGTTAACGAAGGTTAAGCATGATTCGGCACTCCGAACGAAACTTGGCACCTCAGCAGGCGGGTCGGAGCCATCTTCGCGACTAAATGGAAGCCTTTGGACTGAGAGGTCTTGTGTTTTGCATATTTTTCATAAATTGTTGTTTTGGTATTAAGTTGGCTGAGGTTTCTTATGGATTTCCCGGGATTTGGTCCGTTGTCCAACCCGGGTTAGGTCTCGTTATTTTAAAAGTCGGTCCTTGTTTTGGCTGAGTACGGTTTTGGTTTACTGCCTGGTGGTTCTGGTAGTACGCCGAGTCACTGTGCTTGTGTTGCATTCTGTATGGGGCTCAGTGAACGGAGCCGAGGAGTACCATTTGTGTGAACTGCTTCACTGGGGAGTACTGATTGGGCCATTTTTGGTCCTCTGCTGTAAGAAATGATTTTATTATTATTTTATAGTAACATTATCACTTACATGATTTAATTCTTGTTGCATTAATTGCAACTTGGGCACTGAGAAATTTAGTAGTGTAATTACGGAAGATTTAATAGTGGCACATGCCCCTCTACCTGTTCGTAATCTGTTAATTACCGAAAGACCTTAAGCTCATACTCATATAATGTGATTTTCTTAAATAATTGTATTTTTATGTCATGTTATTGTTTTTTTTATTTTCTGATCAATGGTGTACTGCTCCAAGTATTAAAACGTTTCAGGTAGCTATTCTTGAGTGGAAAGCGCGGAACGGCAATGGAGAGAGAAGTTGCGTGCCTTACGTGTCCGTTGTTGGCGCGGCCTGGTGTCCGTTGTTTGTTTTGGTGCTACTGAGTTAAGGATTGTGTTGCCTCCTTCCTTGCGGCCCCGTCGTGTTCTTCTCATAAACATTTCTTTCAAGGCATTTTAGTTAATTTTATGCTAGTATTATTTTAACTTCTTACACTGGTAAAATTGTGCGGCTTTCACTAAGCACACGGTCTGTCATAGCGGAGTTGATGAGCCATTGTAATTTCTTAAACTCCATTGTGTGTGCCTTTCGTGATACATATTGTTTGTCATAACAGATTTCATTATGGAAATTATAATGTCTCATACATCATAATGTGCGTATGTAATGGTGCAATAAATGGATGATTGTTATTTCTGTTTTTGGCGCCCTTCATGCTTCCTTTCTTGTCCCTATTGGTACGCTATCCTTGTACTTGTGTTAATAAGCCACATCAACACTGTTGCAGAAACAACGAAACAAACATGCCAAATTCAAACAGACGCAAAATGCCCAACATAGGCGATCCTTTACAGACGCTCGAAATTTAGCGCGGAGTTCAATGCGAGACGCCTATAACAGTTTCCACATGAAACTTTGTCTCGAAACCTGGCAGAAAATCCAAAGAGATTCTGGTCGTATGTGAAGTATATTAGCGGCAAGAAACAATCAATGCCTTCTCTGCGCGAAACCAATGAAGATACTATCGAGGACAGTGCTGCAAAAGCGGATTTACTAAACACAGCCTTCCGAAATGCCTTCACAAAAGAAGACGAAGTAAAGATTCGAGAATCCGAATCGAGAACAGCTGCCAACATGACTAACGTAGAAGTAAATATTCGCGGAGTAGTGTAGCAACTCAAATCACTTAATAAAAGCAAGTCTTCCGGTCCAGAGTGTATGCCAATTAGGTTCCTTTCGAAGTATACTGATGCATTAGCTCCATACTTAACGATCATATACAACCGTTCGCTCGACGAAAGACCCGGTACCCAAAGACTGGAAAGCTGTACAGGTAACACTAATGTCCAAGAAACATAAATTATAGGCCCATACCGTTAACGTCTATACGCAGCAGGATTTTAGAACGTACATTATGAATTACATCGAAGGAAACGGTCTACTCATACATAGTCAACATTGGTTTAGAAAACATCGTTCCTGTGAAACACAACTAGCTCTTTACTTACATGAGGTGCTGAATGCTATTGACAAGGGATTTCTGATCGATTCCGTATGCCTCGATTTCGGGAAGGCTTTTGATACTGTACAAGTGGCTCGTAGTGAAATTGCGTGCTCATGGAATATCGCCTCAGTTATGTGACTGGATTTGCGATTTCTTGTCAGTGAGCTCACAGTTCATAGTAATTAACGGAAAGTCATCGAGTGAAACAGAAATGATTTTAGGCGTTCCCCAAGGTAGTGTTATACTCACCTTGCTGTTCCGTATCTATATAAACGATTTGGGAGACAATCTGATCCGCCGTCTTCGGTTGTTTGCAGATGACGCTGTCGTTTATCGACTAATAAAGTAATTGAAGATCAAAACAAACTGCAAAACGATTTTAAAAAAATATCTTAATGGCGCGAAAAGTGCCAGTTGACCCTAAATAACGAAAACTGTGAGGTCATCCACATGAGTGCTAAAAGGAACTCGTTAAACTTCGGTTACACGATGAATCAGTCTAATCTAAAAGCCGTAAATTCAACTAAATACCTAGATCTTACAACTACGGACAACTTAAATTGGAAAGAATAAATAGAAATTGTGGTAGGGAAGGCTAACCAAAGGCTGCGTTTTATTGGCAGGACACTTAGAAAATGTAACAGAAGTACTAAGGAGACTGCCTACACAACGCTTGTCCGTCCTCTTTTAGAATAGTGCAGCGCAGTGTGGGGTCCTTACGATATCGAACTGACAGAGTACATCGAAAAAGTTCAAAGAAAGGCACCACGTTTTGTATTATAGGGAAATGATACAGGATTTGGGGTGGAAATCATTAAAAGATAGGCGTTTTTCGTTGCGATGGAATGTTCTCATTAAATTCCAATCACCAACTCTCTCCTCCTAATGCGAAAATATTTTGTTGACACAGACCTACGTTGGGCGGAACGATGACCACAATAAAATAAGGGAAATCAGAGCACGTACGGAAAGATATAAGTGTTCATTCTTTTCGCGCTTGTGAAGGTGGTTCGATGAACCCTCTGCCAGGCACTTAAATTTGATTTGCAGAGTTTCCATGTAGATGTAGATTCACTAGGATCAAGGGACGGACCTTGGTGCAACTCGAGCTCTCTAGCGAGAGAAACCTCCAAATAATGCGAGAGAAAAATACTCAAGTTCTGTTAACTACTGGGGAGAGCAGCGACATTGACAGAATAAAGTCTAGTAGCGTGGAGCGCCACCAAAACGTAGCTGGCCGAGCTAACGGCGTCCGAACACATTTCGCCCACGGCGCCGCCCCCTGTATCGGTCAATCCGGAGCTGGTTGTGCCCGCCGCTGGTAGTACACTGGATCATTTTTAAAACAAACCAAGTACAGACAACCAATCCAAAAAAGCCAACACAAAACTAATTTTAAGGTTATGGCCCCTTTAAATTTAACACCCTTAACAGAAAGAAACATGAAATAAATGACAGAAAATTATTCACTTCATACTGTTCATTTCATAATTCAAAATCCTTAGCCAGCCAGCCCCCCTCCTTCCCCCTCCCCCCCCCCCCCCCGGCCACCCATCGCCATTAACGAGCATAAAATCAGGAGATGATGTTAACGGACTGCCAAGAATATTAAAACTATAAAAAACACATGAAGGCCACGGTCCCTTCAGACAGAAGGAGGAGACCACAGCATAAATCAGAAGATACTTAAGTACCTTAGAATCCCACTGCCTTAATACAAAACATGGCCCTCGAACTGTGCTAGAACGATTCACGCAGGTTTCACACTACTCACGATTAGTACTCTCGTCATGGGCAGTGTTTTATACTCTGAACACCACTATTCAATCTACTGTACATCCACCGGAACCAAGAGTGAATTCCTTATTTCCGCCTCAACGAGGATAACCACAGTCAAACACTGTTTCCGGCTGTGAACACTAGTTACGATCAGATCGACCACCAATGCCACTTCAAAGAAAGTAGCTGGTGCCCACCGTTAGTAGCAGCAAGCAATGAGACCCCACATAGCGTACATAGGCATCTAGCGTCAACTCGTACTAAATACACTCTTGCTAGAACGTTGGAGGCCATCACCACCACTCCGGCGCCGACACACTTTTCAAATCATAACACGGTGCTGTGAGCAACCAACGCTCCACGTAACGGTGACTGCGAGACTCCAGAACACAAGCACGACCTCTAGCGCCCCGGAGCAGTAAACGAAGACTTACATCGCTGGAAGCAACGAACTTAAATAGTGGCCAGAAGAAGAAAACCGAAAAGAACACACGCTTGCCAGAAAAACCAGGTTTGCTGCCCTGACTAAAAAGGTCTCCCACGGTTCATAGATGTGGGATGATATGGGGCTGTTAATTAATGCTGAGAAAAGGTATTAACAACGAAAGGTAGCTTGTTAATGGCAAGTGGGCTGTGTCGGCTCAAAAAGTGGGAATATTTCATGGCCCCTACAGTTTCTGGTTGTTGAAGTACTAACTACAACAGTAAGTTTGCAAAGTGTTTTTTTTATATATATAAAGCCAGGCTGTCTGTTTAGCTATTGTGGTAGGAGTTAGATTCCCTCCTGTCAATGTAATGCTTACCAGATATTCTGTGCGATTAGTAATGAGGTTAATAAGTTTATTGTGAATAATTTAAATGAATAATAAAATAACAATCTGAACGGTTTCTTCTAACTCTAGACCAGTTTCGAGATGTTTCGAGAGAAAAATTGGGGTAACTATTGAAGTTAAGTGCCCCATTAAATAAGCAGATCACATTCGTATTAGAAAACGCCTTATGATTTGTCACCTGTCAAGATAACGGAGTTTCGGACGACAGTCGACCAGCTTCTGGAAGACACTATGATTAGACCGTTCATATATTCTTAGGTGTCTAACATTTCCATACTTCCTTAGTCACGGGAGGCAGGTTATCGCCCAGTAGTTGACCGACGTGCTTTAAATAAGTAAGTCGCTTTAGGATCAGCTCTGTTCTCAGATTTCAACAATCGTTTTTCTTGTGTTTTGGGCACTTCGTTTAATGTGATCGATTTAAATCAAGCTGATTGTAAGATTCCGTTGGCACCTACATCGTTCTGTACGGAATATAATTTCTTCGTATTTGATCACGTTTCGTTTGGATGAGCCACTGCATCCGCTGTCCCACGTACGTTATTGGGTGCAGTTTGGGCGATTTCAAATTTCGCTGTGTTTGCAAGTAACTTGATGACGTAATCATATATAGCAAAACCTTCGACAAATATTTTGAGCACATTAGTCAGGTTTCAATTTGACTTAAGAAAGCTGACTTGTCTCTCGATCCTTCCAAGGTTAGCTTGCTTCATAATCATATTTTGTATCAAATGATAAAAGTAGAACTAAATCTAAAAAATAAAATGTTTGTGGCACGGTCTATCGGAATGGCCAACCTTGCGTGAGATAGTCACAAACTTTACTCTGCTTGCTGTGCCCCTAGACCAGGTGCGCTCAAAAGGTGAAGGGTTCTTCTGGACTCATCTTTACCAGAGAGCCTTCGACTCCCTAAATAGGGCTTTAGCTATTGCTCTCATTTTGGGCACGCCCGACTATAGTCACACACAATTAATAGTGGCCTTTCTGGCCTGTTGCTCCAAGAAAAGGAAGGCAAATTCAGGCTTTTATATTATGATTCAAGATCACTGGCGGAATCTAAACAGAAGTACTCGGTCTAAGTGTTGAAGGCCCTATAATTGAAAACATTAAGTTTTACCTCAAACGTAGAACTTTAGTTTTGGAAATGTAGAACAAGGCAATGAGCTAGGTACTTGCTAGGACTAAGAAAAGCATCCCGGCCTTTAAATTCCGGGATAAGCATATGTGCTAGGCTGAAAATGAGATGGTGGATACACCGATTCGGAAGTTTCAGAAAGAGCCTCCTAGCCCTGTGTTATTGGTCTGGGTACGACAGTCAGCTGAAAATAGATTTTCCTTTTGCGTAAAAATGGAATGATTATGTGACATTTTTGGCCGGGAGGCCTCATCCGAGAAATTTGGGCCGGCTTCGGGTGACGCCACATTGGGCGAATTGTCCGTCGGTGATGATGATCAAAGGATGACGAGGACAACACCACACCCATCACACGAGCGGATATAATCTCCAACCCGGCCGGGAAGCGAAGCTTGGCCCACTGTCATACAGGTTAAGACTCAGATTTATATATATGAAATAGAGTGGTCGGCTTGAGCAGGTGAAGACAGGGTGGGCAGGGGTCGAAACCCGAGACCTGGCCAATATGCCTATCCTTTTCCGCCTCCGAACCATTCCCCTCTAGTTCATTTTTTTAAAGCGGAAAACTGTTTAAGTAAACAAAACGCTATCCTATCAGAGAAACCAACGTAAGACTTTACACTCGAACAAGAAGTGCAAAATTCTTTATTAACAAGCTGTGGAGAAAACTAATATCAATAACAATGAAAGTAAGTTAAGAGATGTGAGACAAAGAGGTGTGAGACAAGAGGGAAGAAGGTGCAGGAGTCTGATAAGACGTGCTGCTCGGCAGATGGGACTTGGAGGTAGAGTGGGCATGGGCGAACATAACAGGCATGGCCACGGTGTCTTCGGCACCACTGTCACGAAGAAGCACCCGAAAGTAGGGCCGAAGACAAGCGAGAGGGGAATGATCAGCGTGCTATACCGCTTAAGAGAAAGGGGCACGTCTTCATGCGCCTATTCCGCTGTGGGGTACGATTATGATATAACAATTTGTCGCGGGTGTCTCAGTTGTCAGCAGGAGGAGGGGGCGCGGGCGGGGGCGGGACTGCCGTCCCCGCTTGCTGTGAGGGGTCACGTAAAGATCTCGCCAAGGTAATGGGAGAAGAGGTGCTCGACTTCATTGTGGGCGGTTTGTAAGTTCTGCCGCAAGTCAAGGCGTGATTTATCGCCATCATTGTACAGTTAAGTGGTTTCCCACCCCTTGACCCATAAAATCATATGGTTTATGGTGGTGGGGAAATAAGTATTCTCAGGATGGGTAGAAATCCATGGGTCAATCGAATCTGCCGTAGCTAGGATATAGCAGGCAACGAACTGTCGACCAAGTTTCCAGATGTCACTGGTGGCAGCACAGGTCAGATTGCGGTTATCGTCATCCACGAGGTGCCAAACTGAACAAAACGGAGTGTCCAACAATGCCCTTACTTGAAGACGTTGATTTGCGGCGAATTTTCCTCATGGCCGTGGTACCATGTTTCCCAGACGTTGGAGGTAAGGACATAATGCCGAACCGTGAGCCACGGCATCCATGAATGCTTCAGTTCGGCGTTGTTACTGGATACGTAACGAAGCAGTTGTAAGTAGGCTGTTTAGGTTCTTTTATTCGTAACGCCGCCGCCACATAGCGCTCTGTATAAAAATCACTGGCTGTGCCGTGTGCAGTCTGTGGCTGGTTTGCATTGTTGTCTGCCATTGTAGTGTTGGGCAGCTGGATGCTAACAGCACGTAACGTTGCGCGGTTGGAGGTGAGCCGCCAGCAGTGGTGGACGTGGGGAGAGAGATGGCGGAGTTTTGAAATTTGTAAGAATTGGTGTCATGAACTGCTATATATATTATGACTAGTGAGGTAAATACATTGTTTGTTCTCTATTAAAATCTTTCATTTGCTAACTATGCCTATCAGTAGTTAGTGCCTTCAGTAGTTTGAATCTTTTATTTAGCTGGCAGTAGTGGCGCTCGCTGTATTGCAGTAGCTTGAGTAACGAAGATTTTTGTGAGGTAAGTGATTTGTGAAACGTATAGGTTAATGCTAGTCAGGGCCATTCTTTCGTAGGGATTTTTGGTAGTCAGATTGCGTTGCGCTAAGGATATTGTGTGTCAGTTTAAGCACAGTCGTGTATAATTGTTCAAAGAGGACGTTTCACATAGACCAGTCTTATATAATTGTTCTAAGGGGACGTTTCATATGTCGACCCTTAGCCGAGGATATACCTCACTGGAATCTTCTGATTTTTTCTTGTAGTTTGTGTAATTAATGTAGATTTTTTTTATTGCCAGCGCGTAATCATAGAGGGAATTTCCTTTGTAGTTGTAGTCTTTCATTGTTGTACAGTACAACAGTTGTGGCATGCATGTAGAGTTGCACCAAGTATTTCGCAGGTGCGCTTGCAATTAACTAGATATTATTTTCAGTGCTATGTTAATGTGTTCTCTTATTTTTGCTCTTCAAATTGTGCTTTTCTGTGTTATCTTGTGAAATATTGTGACAATAATGGCGTGTGAAAAACGTAATACTAGGCTACAAAGTAAACTGAGAAATGACAGTGAAGACGAAAGCAATGTGTTAGCGCCACCATGTAATGAATTCACAAATGTTCAAAGTAGTAATTTGGTAATAGTGCATAGGGAAATGGAGCGGGCTGCAAATAATGGTGTAGGAAGTGAAACAGTTAGTGAACAGGGAAGCATTATCGATCGACTGGTCGCAATAGCTCGCGTCAGGAATCCGATATGACAGGACACAATCTTGCAAATACTGTACATTCAGGTTTTGCGTCCTCACCGTTTTCTCAAATAAGCCGAGACACATTTTCTGCTTGTCAAACTGTGAATTTTGCCGGTGCAAATGCACTGCCGAAAAGCATAGATGATCAGATTCCAGACACTAATACATTATTATTGCAATTAATGCAACAAATGAAACAAAACCAGAGACAAACACAGCAACAGTTAGACACAATGGAACAAAATCTTCAAAAGTTAGACACAATGGAACAAAATCAGAGACAAACACAGCAACAGTTGGACACAATGGAACATAATCTTCGGAAGTTAGACACCACACTCGAACAAACACGTGAAGATTTAACTACTGAGTTACATAACATTGAATCGAAATGTCAAAAAATCTGTAACGACGTAAAAACACAAATTTGTGAGCATTTTCAACCTATTTTTTCGCGGCATGAAAACTCTTTACAGAATCGCGAAGCAGCCATAAAAGAATTGCAAACTGTTGTTCGTGAAAATCAGGACACCTTGCAAGCTAAAATGGACTCAGTTGCATCCACCGATTCGGTTACGCAACTTGCAAGAACTCAGGAAAACTTAAAGGACACAGTAGATTCGATTTCAACACAAATGGACACTCTGAAACTTGGTTCAGAAAAACACACTGAGGAAATGTGTTCACTATCGGACAAAGTAGCCGAACTTTCGGATCAGTTCACTAATTTATCTACGAAGGTAGATGATAATTTGAATGACACAAAACCGTTAGTCTTTAATGACAGAGAAGAGTGCGAACAAATTAGGAAATTCAAACAAAGTCTGAATCAAATTAGTACGCAACACCAAAGAGAAATCCGGGAAGTACAAGATCAGCTGACACAGGTAATACAACAATTACGTATTTCAGAGGACACTCGCGCTCCAATACGGGAAGAGGGACATAAAAATACGGAACAGCCACAAAATAATAACACAGGGCACTTCGGAAATTATGAAAGAAATTGGCAAGGTACACCGAATTCTGAGATGGAACCGCTGACACGACGTAACAGTGACCGATATGCTACCCGCCAAGACGATGATTTTGACTATAAGCTGTTCATTACTACACGTAAATTCAAAACATTTAAGAATTCTGGCAACGACATTCATCCACAAGCGTGGCTCCATCAATTCTCTCGTTGTTTTCCTCCCAACTGGTCACTACAGCACGGATTAGAATTTATGTGTGGCTACTTAGAGAATGAACCAGCTGTAAGAATGCGATCGGTCATTCACGATTGCCACAGTGAAGGAGAATTTTACCATGCCTTCCTCTCAGCATATTGGTCCCAAGCCACACAAGACCGAGTAAAACATGGCATCATGATGATGAAACATTTCGAACAAACTGAATTTTCCAGTCTTGTGAAATATTTTGAAGACATGTTGCACAAGAATCAGTACCTGTCAAACCCATACAGCCCGTCAGAACTCATCCGCATTTGCTTAATCAAATTGCCTGAACATTTACGGCATATTATTTTGGCAGGCCGTTGCAAAGACGACATTGAAGCTTTTCAGGGACTCTTACAAGAATTAGAAATTGACACTGACAATCGCGGAACGCGAAAACAGGAACACAACAATTACAGGTCACATCCGTCGCAATTCCGCGATGAAAGAAATAATAACTGGACACGACAAGGCTATTCTCACAATACAAATCGTGACCAAAACAGACACCACCCGTATGACAACCGTTGGCAGAGTAGTAATAATTACAGGGAAAGGTCACCTCTCCGCGGTAATGACTATCACAGAGACAATCAGAGAAACAGACAGTATGGGAACCAAAATAATTACTATCAAGGGAGACAGAATAACTTAAGACGCAACGGTCCAGCGCGCAGTTACGATTCAGAGAGAAATTCTCCACCACGGGACCGACAAGAAAGAAACTATGGAATCTACCGACATGACGACAGACGATATGATCGTAACGACAGACCTGAATTGCAGCAGAACTGGCGGGAATCAAACAGAGCAGGGCCCTCTCGACAAGGTGAATTTGTAGAAGTTAGGTCTCCAAATCCCAATAACGACGCGAGCCTACAAAGACACAATAGGCAATGACTCATACCGCCGGCAGCCTCAAAACGTACTTATGAAACTGACGACGCAGCTGCCGTAGCTAGTAATTACGTTAAAATGGAAGACATTAGAGACATATTACTCCAGGAACACGACGTAAAACATAACAACATTGCATATCCTGTGATTCACATTACTGTAAATGACGTAAAATTTACGGCAGTACTTGACTCAGGCAGTCCCATTTCAGTAATTAGTGAAACAGCTTTTAGAAAATGCAACAAATCGAACGATTGCCCCACACTTCCGTTACGCAAGATTAAATTACAAGGTGCAGTCACTGGAAAAAGTGTAGATGTACGCCAACAAACCAACTTACAATTCTTTTGTCAGAGCCACAGCTTCTCTATGAACTTTCTTATTGTTCCATTGTTGTCGACGGAAATTATACTGGGAGTAGAATTTTTGAATGAATACAAAGCAATCTTAAACTTTCACGATGCTGAAATAAGTTTAGAGAAAGAAGGTAAGTCAATAGCTTTGAAATTTGAAGATTGGCTCACAAACCATGACGAGGAAATTAATCGGCTTTACCTTCTGTTAGACAACAGTTCGGAATTTTCTACGGAACTAGACACTAACAGTCGCTCTGCAAGTACTGACAGGGATGATATCGACTGCACATTTGAAACTAATGAGTTAATTCAGAATAAAATTCAAACAACTGAGAATTGTAATGACACTGATAGGCAGGACCTTTTTCAGATTTTACAAGCACGTTCCACAGTTTTTACTCACAAAACAGGAACAATCAAGGGATTTCAATACAAATTTCGTGTTCGTGAGCATACTAAATTTTGTGTTAGACCATATGTAATTCCAGCACATTATAGGGACCGTGTTAGAACAGAAATACAATCTATGCTTGACGACGGCATTATTGAGCCTGCGGTAAGCTCATATAACAATCCATTACATGTTGTTGAGAAGAAAAATGGATCGATCAGGCTTGTCTTAGATTCGAGACAAATAAATACTATCATTATTCCTGAAACAGACAGGCCGCAAACGTTGGAAGAACTTCTTCAAAATTTTAATGGTGTAAAATTGTTGTCTTCCATTGATCTCAGATCCAGCTTTTATCAGATCTAACTTCATCCAGAATGTAGAAAATATACAGCTTTCCTTTGTTTCGGCGTTTGTTATCAGTTTCGAAAACTTCCTTTTGGTTTGAACATTTCCTCGGCAGCATTCATTCGCGGGCTAAATTCCATATTACCTGAGCTCTGAAAACATCACATCACCTTATATGTGGACGATATTCTGATAGCAGAAGCCTCATGGGAACAACATAATCGCATCCTCAACAGCGTGTTACATATTTTTGCAGAATCTGGAATTACAGTCAACTTGGAAAAGTCTGAATTCGGTAGGACAAAAGTGAAGTTTTTGGGACATATTATTTCTTCTGAAGGCATCCAGCCGGATCCTGAAAAGTTAGAAGCAATCAGAGCCATTCCAGTTCCATCCACAAAAAAACAATTCCGCAGTTTTCTAGGTCTCTTAAATTTTTACCGTCGTTTTCTGAATATGCAAATTCTAGTTAGACCAAAACTTTGTTCTCTCACTGGAAAAAATAGTATTTGGAACTGGGACGAACAAGCACAGTTGCAATTCAATTCTTTGAAAGAATCGTTACTTAACGCGGCAATACTAGCTCATCCAGATCTCTCACAAGATTTTTGCCTTAGCACGGATTCTACTAAAGTCGGTCTTGGTGCCCATTTATTTCAAGAAGCCACAGAAAATGACATTACTGTTCAGAAAACCATTGCTTTTGCTAGCCGAGTGCTAACAAAATCTGAAAAAAATTATTCCGTTACTGAATTAGAAGCTTTAGCTATCGTTTGGGCATTTAACAAATTCCGTTTCTTTTTTTATGGTAAGCACGTAAAAGTATACAGTGACCATCGTACAATACAATTTCTTATGTCTTCAACATTAAATCATGACAGGTTAAAACGTTGAGCATTGTTTCTGCAAGAATTCCACTTCACAATAGTCTACATTCCCGGCAAGGAGAACATTGTTGCGGACGCACTGTCACGCGCACCGGCTGGGCTTGAGAAAAGTAACACAGAAAGGAACCTCGAGAGAAATTTCAGTATTCTTTACATTCAGAAGTCGCCTTTGAAAACTTCATCACCACATCTTTAAAGGACATTGCTCATGAACAAGATAAAGATCCGATTTGGAAAGACATCAAAAGTAAATGGCATGAAAAGACACACACACAGATTCGGCATTATTATCTGGTTAGAAACAACATACTGTTCAAACGCTGCACTGTTGATGACAAGCTATGGGTACTTTGCATTCCAGACGATTTTGTTAATAGGCTCATTTGGTACATTCATTTCAGCTATGCACATTTTGGTCCACGAAAATGTTATCATATTCTTCGAACGACTTGTTATTTTAACAATATGGAAAAGAGAATTCGAAGAGTCTTGTCTATTTGTAAACTTTGTCAAAAGGCGAAACCATCTACTGTCACTCATCGTGCTCCATTGTTTCCTATCATTCCTTCTAAATTAAAGGAATTTGCTGCTGTTGATCTCTTTGGACCGCTTGTCGGAACATCTAATGAATTTTCGTACGTTCTAGTCGCTGTTGAACTTACTTCAAAATTTGTTTCTTTCACTCCGTTACGTAAAGCCACTGGACGGTCTGTATCCAACGCCTTTGTTAGAAATTTCTTACGTGAAGTTGGACACGTTAGTAAAGTAATTTCAGATAACGGACCGCAATTTAGATCTGCTGTTTGGTCACGCATGCTTCGTAACCATAAAATCAAATCTGTTTTTATTTCATTGTACTCACCACATTGTAACCCGTCTGAACGGATTATGAAAGAAATCAATAAGCTTTGCAGACTTTATTGTCACAGAAAGCATCAGCATTGGGACAGATATTTACACTTATTTCAAAACGTGTTGAATGAAATGCCTCATGACTCCACTGCTTTACCACCTGTTCTTGTACTGAAGAATAAAGAACCACCAAACAGAATCAGAGAGCTTGTACCTTTTCCAAATACACGTAAACTTCGACACAAAGACATAATTGATTTGGCTATTAAAAATATAAATTCTGCTGCAGACAAAAGGAAAAAATTACACGGTAAAGCAAATGCAAAGAAATTATATATTGGTCAGAAAGTTCTCAATAAAGCTCATCCATTTTCACATAAGAAGAAACACTTTAGTCACAAATTCTTTCTAGTTTACAATGGACCTTACAGAATCCGACGTATACCACATGATAATTGCGTTGAAGTTAAACTCTGCGTACTAGGAAGAGTAAAGGTTTACACCACATTTCACATGTAAAACCGTTTATTGAAAGATAATCTGCTTTTTAACTTTGTCTTTGCCATAAAACATTTCACTTCACATTTCTAGTATGCTTTGTCACACTGAGAAACTGTTAACATGCAACAATGTTTGAAGTTTACTATCCAGTCTAGAACCTACGGAACATATTTAAAAAGAAATTACGAATGCATTGTTATAGTGAACAGACGTCACAGTGTTATTGTGCGTGTACATTCTTGCTTGTTAGTTGCACGATTACGTAACGACCATAAGGCTCACATACTTAGAACATTTACCAGTATTGCTAATGGGATTTTAATGCAACATTTTGGTTTACTTGAAAATACATTCTGGATTTAAAGTACTTTCTGTGAGACACCAGATGATACAGTGGTTAGTTTATGTGACAGGTACACGATTTTATCACGACGCTACTAATTAGTGACAATTTACAATGTTGCTTCTGCAGTTTATCTGTTTTATATCTGCACAGTTTTTCTGTATTTTTCTGGAAAGTAAAACATGTTTTAGTAGTAACGTTTGTGGTATAGCTACAATCAGACAGCCTTTCTGTAGCATAACAATACGTACAGTACAGTACTTACTTCATCACGGCAATAAGCGTAATAACTAAGATATCTATACGCAAAGCATTTCAATTTCGTTTATCATGAGGTAAGTACATTGACTTCTGCAGAACTTAGCTTTCGGAGGACAACAACTACGACACTTCCACAGAGATTGTCTTACAGCAAGACGCACATTTAGCGCTATAGGACACGCATTAAACTATTTATTTTTCAACATATTTGAATTACAAAGAAAGTTTTCCGTGATACATTTCATTCCATTGCTGTAATCTGTAACACCTGAGGATATAATTACATTATCCTCAGGGGGGTACACGCTTACTTTGTGTACCATGTGTTTGGCAAGCACAAGGAGCCCTAGCTAATATGGTATTTGTTTATACAGCTTTACACATCGGTACCATATTTCTCTAACACATAAATTACACAGCTATCTGATCATTTAACTGAGAGAGACAAACATTTACTTTACTACATCAGTGACAGATGTTTACGTAATTACACCATTGGGTAACTTCACACTTACGAAGTTGTATTTTGTGAACTGTTCATATTTTTTTGGAACCATTGTGATACTATGAGAGCTTTGAATGACATATTTGGTATGGGATCACGATTTTTAAAGTACGTTTGAGGCAGATGACACTTTTGACATGAGCAGAGAATTTTTTTTTGAGGTTTTGAAATTATTGGAGGAAGCTACGGAGATTTTGAGAATTTGACTGTGGTGTTATGATGTTATTATTACGACGACGATGTGAATTATGCTGCTGAAGTATGCTTAAGTTGATACTATATGAGTTATTTGGTTATGCTACGTATCTGTTATGATGACGTATTGAAGAAGTGTCGACGAATATACATATGTGTAATAAGGTAAGGAATAATGAGTAGTGGTTAGGGACTCTGGTTTGTGAAAAAGGATGTTGGAAACCAAGAATCGTACTTTAAGAGTTATGAAATGTGTGTATGCACGTGAATGTATCACAAGGCCGCCAAAAATTTTTGGACACTGTTATATTAATAGAATTTTGTTTCTACAGATGTGTAACGCAAATTCTTGACCTGTGAAATTTTTTACATGAGACTGCCACTGTAGCGGAAACTGGTGTCGTAAATATTTCGTTAAGACAGTTAAGTGACCACCTGCACGTAATGCGTCATGGGCACCCAGCTGCGCGACAACCACCTGAGAAAAGAAAGCCATTAGTGTGTGCCTTTCAGAGGCACATATAAAAAAAAGTCCATTATCCTCTCTATTGACATTCCTTTGTAGAAAGCACCGCAAATACGACACGCTCATTACTGAGAAAGATACTTACATCTGACACCTGATTATAACAAACGTCTTTCTACGAAAGTTGAGAGAATTCTACTAACTTATAAAATGTCACATGACTATTGAATGATATTTTTATGCTTTGTCCATAGTTGTTTATTTCATTTGATATCTGTTTTCCAGCTGTGTTGCAGCTTTGGTTTTATAAAATTAAATGCATTTGCTAATGCGAACACTTTCTGTTGACAGATCTATTAAATAATTATTTTATGATCCACATTCTGCGAAAAAGGAGCTCTTGGAACGGAAAGAGCAATAAGAAGCGACTAATAACAGTAACTGTATATATAATTGTCTTTTCAAGTACTTGGTAATTTATTTCATTGAGTAAGTAGTGGTGCACCACTTTAATTACATAGACATTAAGATGTGATTATAACTTCCCCTTATCTGCATTGTTGTTTTTAGTATACTATTTTTTCTGCTTGTGGGTTTTTTCATGTTTAGATATAAGTTATTACATTTACTGCTGCTTGCTTTGCAAATCTGCATTTTTTTGGGTCATTGCTGTTTGTGTTAATTTGTTTTGTGCTGCTGCATTGCGTCGTCCCTTAGTTTAGCATCTGAGCTCAGTAGGTTTATGTTAGCTTAACAGGGGGTAGACTATATAAGAAAATAACTGTGATGAATTGGAAGAAATGCATTGAGAAGCTATAAGAAAATGGTTTGGCCAAAAAAGTAGTGTATAGTGGAGAAAAACTATTTTTGAAAGAGGATGTGAGCATAATACAGAAAGCAGGCTTCGATATGACCTTTTGGAAATAATGAAGAACGAAAGGAGATCTCCGAGAAGTAAAGAAAGTTTTGTTTGCAAAATACTGCAGTAAAACAAACCCTGCCCTTTCCTTGTGTTATCCCACTATGTGTTTGTGTACCCTTGTGTATTTATGTTCTTCCTGTCTTTATATGTTTATCTGATAAGACTTATGTTGCAGAATTTTTCTAATACTAAGCTACATTCACTATGATGAGGATTACTGTTTATCCTCAAATATAATTTGCATTAATAACATGTTATTTACTTTGTAAAGATGTTTACACATTATTTATTCTGTTTTGTTCTAATGCTAATGTGTGAAGTCGATGTTTCAAAAGTTATTCTGATCTTTTATGTATGTACTTATGTCGTAATTTTTGTAACACTGATGTATTTGCTATTTCGATTCTTTTGTAAAGCCTGTACTACTGCAAATGTTATCTGTATTGTTATGTTCTTTAAAGATGTATTTTGCACCTTTGTTATTGTATTCTTATGTTATAAAATTGTAATTGACACCAGTTCATCAAATTAAGTAACTTGTAAATTACATTTCACTGCACACGTTTCTGTTGGTCATAGTATATGGACAATATGTGAGAAGTAGGGACTGATAGTGTTTGTACGTGTGTTAATAATTCAGTAAGGGACTGGATAACAGCATTGCTGGTTCTAAGGACATTTCAAAAACAATTTTTGTGAGTGCACAAGTGGTGGTTATAGACTTGCTATATTATCCACAAGACTCTTCAATGGTGATTGTGCGCCTGCACAGTCAAACAGATAGCTGCTAGCCATCTCTACAAGGACTACAGTGGGTCTACACCTTTGATGACCCACCAATACCATTATTTCTACGAGGTCTGCAATGGGTCTGCACCTCTGGTGGCCCACCAATAGTAATCTCTACCAGGACTACAATGGGTCTGCTCTGTGATGACCTACCTACCGATAGTCTTCAATGTCGACTGACTCTGTTGTGGCCCATTACCTGTCTGCATGTCAAGAGTCAGCACTGTCTTTCCATTGGAATGACAACACTACTTCTTCAAGACTGCATGGAAATCCACTACTTCGATGTGCATTTTCTTTTACTACTCAGACTTTGAGAAAAAGACTGCAATTTTACTTTGATGAATGATCAGGACTGTCTTTATGGACTGTGAGAAAATTTTAGCTTTTGACCAAAATTGTATCGATAAGTGTGTGCATTTCATTTCTTTGTCATTGTAATTATGAAAAAAATTTTTCAAATCGTTATTGGCCACTGCCCAAAACAATTTGTAAGTTTTTTTGTGGGGAGCATGGGGGCTATGTAAGTAGGCTGTTTAGGTTCTTTTATTGGTAACGCCGCCGCCACATAGCCCTCTGTATAAAAATCACTGGCTGTGCCGTGTGCAGTCTGTGGCTGGTTTGCATTGTTGTCTGCCATTGTAGTGTTGGGCAGCTGGATGCTAACAGCACGTAGCGTTGCGCAGTTGGAGGTGAGCCGCCAACAGTGGTGGACGTGGGGAGAGAGATGGCGGAGTTTTGAAATTTGTAAGAATTGGTGTCATGAACTGCTATATATATTATGACTAGTGAGGTAAATACATTGTTTGTTCTCTATTAAAATCTTTCATTTGCTAACTATGCCTATCAGTAGTTAGTGCCTTCAGTAGTTTGAATCTTTTATTTAGCTGGCAGTAGTGGCGCTCGCTGTATTGCATTAGCTTGAGTAACGAAGATTTTTGTGAGGTAAGTGATTTGTGAAACGTATAGGTTAATGCTAGTCAGGGCCATTCTTTCGTAGGGATTTTTGGAAGTCAGATTGCGTTGCGCTAAAGATATTGTGTGTCAGTTTAAGCACAGTCGTGTATAATTGTTCAAAGAGGACGTTTCACATAGACCAGTCTTATATAATTGTTCTAAGGGGACGTTTCACAGTGGGGCGTAAGACATCTTTACTTCGAGGGCGACGCGAGCTCGGTAAGTAGTGTGAGCACAACTGAAGTCAACGATGAAATTGTTTTTCAGATGGTGCGTGATGTGGCCCACTGTTACTGGCGACGATACAGTCGCGGGCATAAGAATTTCCAACTAGCTGCGCGTAATGGAGACGCTCCATTCCTCAGCGGAAAGGGGCGGAAAGCCACGATAACGTCTTCCGCCGGGAGCTTGTTCGAAAGCCCGTATGCTGCGCATGTCCAAGCGTGCATGATCGACAATGACCGTTGCGACATTGCCGGCGGCGTGGCAAAAGCGTAGTCCATGTTTGCTGTCACGAAGAATTCTTTCTCATGCCATGTCGTTAACGACTCTGACTTACACAGTACTGCTTAAGATGGCCAAATGGATGCCCAAAATATCAGAAGCTGAGGTCATAGCTACGTCGAGTAGGAAGCGTCCCGCTTCGAATGTCTTTCATTGGGTGTGGTCATTGCAGAAGGCGAATCGTAGTGTTGAGTTTCAAAAACGGTTCCCCATTTTTCTAGTACACGTAAGCGTCACGGCCACTGAAAGTAAACAACAGCGAGCGAGCGCTCTCCGTAAACGGAAACAACGACACGTCCGCACTGCACTGCTGCGACAGCCGGAATGAAGTAGGCGGACTGTTACTGGTATTTTTCAGTTACACTTTAAGATAGAGCATCACAAGTTGAGCAAGTCGATAAAGCGATCGTTCACCTCTGGCCCTAATTGAAGATTAGAATTGATTGACAGCGTCGCTGAATGGCTTCCTGAGGGATATCATGTCAAATTTTGATCAAATCGCTCGCTAAATGGCTAAATCTCGAGGTGGTTGGAGGGGACTGCCTGTAATTCTGCACACGTTCTGACCTGGTGTGAGATCTGGCGACGTAGCTGGTCAACATATAGTTTGACAAGCACGAAGACAAGCTTTATGAACTCTCAGCGCCGGCCGCGGTGGACTCGCGGTTCTAGGCGCGCAGTCCGGAACCGTGCGACTGCTACGGTAGTTAGGTTTAAGTAGTTCTAAGTCCTAGAGGACTGATGACCACAGCAGTTGAGTCCCATAGTGCTCAGAACCATTTGAACTCTCGGCGTGCGCATTATGTTACTGAAATGTAAGTCCAGGATGGCTTGTCATGAAGGGCAACAAAACGGGGCGTAGAATTTCGTATATCGCCGACGTATCACTGTGCTGTAAGGGTGCCACGGATGACAGCCAAAGGGATTCGGGTATGAAAATAAATGGTACCCCAGACCATGACTCGTGGTTGTCGAGCCGTATGGCAGCCTGTAGTCAGGTCGGTAATCAACAGCACACCGGGGCGCCTCCAGACACTTCAGCCTGGAATCGCACTTTGGTGGAACTTTCTTCAGTGACGAGTCCCGTTTCTAAATGAGCCCTGGTGACCAGCTCCGTTACCTGGCTTTTAGATCACATTACCCGGAAACGGCTCATCCTTCTATTTAGGTGTAAATGATACAGATGCTTATTTTGTATCAAGACATGGGTTATAATTGTTTCTTACATGTGTTTTACATTACTGAAGAGTGTGACTCCCTTTGTACCACAATTAATCTGAGACTGTTCACTGCCTCTTGAGAGGTTATTTCTGAAGTAGTTGTGCGATGTACTCCACCAAGAAGATTAATGATTAAAATGTAAATTTCTTAAAGAAAAATTGTTGTTTGCAGTGGTAGCCTTTATTGCGCGTTTAAGGTTTGTAAGCTGGCCGCTTTATAATTAGAATTATTTGATAAAATAAAGTTATCGAAAAAATTATACTCGTTAATTTTCCGATACCCTTCTCTAATGAACTGAGTGTACCATCTCGCGGTAATTCAGAGGTAGGTCAGATATCTATACAGTAGAATGAGATTTTCACTCTGCAGTGGAGTGTGCGCTGATATGAAACATCCTGGCAGATTAAAACTGTGCGCCCGACCGAGACTCGAACTCGGGACCTTTGCTTTCCGTGGGCAAGTGCTCTACCATCTGAGCCACCGAAGCACGACTCACGACCGGTACTCACAGCTGTATTTCTTGCAGTATCCCTTCTCCTACATTCCAAACTTTACAGAAGTTCTTCTGCGAACCGTTTAGAAGATTTATGTCTTTGTTACTTTCAAATTATTTTTCCTTAAACATGTTACTTTGATAAAAAAGTGGTAAAATCACTGTTTACAAAATTGTGAATAACTGCAACACACCTTAAATATTCAGCCACGTAAGTCAGGGAATCCCGTTGAGAGCTTTGTCTGGATAACATTGAATAGCCTGGTGGTGGCTCTCAGCAACTGTGAGAAACAGGCGGTGGTGAGACACTGATCAGTGGGGAAGTGTTGTTGAAGGCTGAAAAATGTAAAACTGATTTGGCAATTAACTCGGAGTCTAATCACTTATGAAGTGGTGTGGCTTTTACAAGCATTCTTATAAGTCGCCTCTGATATTGTTTTGTTACAGATACAAGAATTTCCGGACTTACGATGCCAGAACTTTTGGAATACCTGGCTGCAGTTGGGACAATATTGGTGGAAAGTGCCATAGTGAACCACGTCAGTTTCCATTGCCAGAGACATAAAGACGCCGTGTATAATCTTTCGTGACCACTTTTTTCGACGACACCCTAACTACAAAGAGAGACTATTGCATTATTCGATAGATTTATTTCCTATGCCACAGTATTTTGAAGGTTAATTTAACCTCCAGTCAGATCACAATCCTAGTTCCTGTGTCATCTGTTGTAAAAATGACTTACGTTAAAATTACAGTGTCAAAAATCGTACCGTAGGTTTCTAGAAGAGCGTAGCGTTCCAATGGATTGGCAGAGGGCACAGGTCATCCCCGTTTTCGAGAAGGGACGTCGAACAGATGTACAGAACTATAGACCTATATCTCTAACGTCGATCAGTTGTAGAGTTTTGGAACACGTATTATGTTGAGTATAATGACTTTTCTGGAGACTAGAAATCTACTGTGTAGGAATCAGCATGGGTTTCGAAAAAGACAATCGTCTGAAACCCAGCTCGCGCTATT
This sequence comes from Schistocerca gregaria, assembly GCF_023897955.1. Taxonomy (NCBI): domain Eukaryota; kingdom Metazoa; phylum Arthropoda; class Insecta; order Orthoptera; family Acrididae; genus Schistocerca; species Schistocerca gregaria. Next base: position 624,634,221 of record NC_064923.1, read on the forward strand.
CGTCCACGAGTCTCAGAGGGCCATAGACACGGGTTCACAGGTAGATGCCGTGTTTCTTGACTTCCGTAAGGCGTTCGACACAGTTCCCCACAGTCGTTTAATGAACAAAGTAAGAGCATATGGACTATCAGACCAATTGTGTGATTGGATTGAAGAGTTCCGAGATAAAAGAACGCAGCATGTCTTCCGAAGTAAGAGTGGTTACAGGTGTGCCACATGGGAGTGTCATAGGACCGTTGCTATTCAAAATACGCATAAATGACCTGGTAGATGACATCGGAAGTTCACTGAGGCTTTTTGCAGATGATGCTGTGGTGTATCGAGAGGTTGTACCAATGGAAAATTGTACTGAAATGCAGGAGGATTTGCAGCGAATTGACGCATGGTACGGGGAATGTCAATTGAATCTGAATGTAGACACGTGTGATGTGCTGCGAATACATAGAAAGATAGATCACTTATCATTTAGTTACAAAATATCAGGTCAGCAACTGGAAGCAGTTAAGTCTATAAATTATCTGGGAGTCTGCATTAGGAGTGATTTAAAATGGAATGATCATATGAAGTTGATCGTCTGTAAAGCAGATGCCAGACTGAGATTCATTGGAAGAATCCTAAGGAAAAGCAATCCAAAAACAAAGGAAGTAGGTTATAGTACGCTTGTACGCCCACTTTTTGAATACTGCTCAGCAGTGTGGGATCCGTACCAGATAGGGTTGATAGAAGAGATAGAGAAGATCCAACGGAGAGCAGCGCGCTTCGCTTCAGAATCATTTAGTAATTGTGAAATTGTTACGGAGATGATAGATAAACTCCAGTGGAAGACTCTGCAGGAGAGACGCTCAGTAGCTCGGTACGGGCTTTTGTCAATGTTTCGAGAACATACCTTCACCGAAGAGTCAAGCAGTATAATGCTCCCTCCTACATATATCTCGCGAAGAAGCCATGAGGATAAAATCAGAGAGCCCACATATAAGCATACCGACAATCCTTCTTTCTAGGAACTATACGAGACTGGAATAGAAACGAGAACCGATAGAGGTACTCAGGATACCCTCCGCCACACACCCACAGGTGTTTGGCGGAGTGTGGATGTAGATGTAGATTTTCACTCTAGGAAAACTTCACAGATACGTAAGTAATACAAACTTCTGTGTGTTCATTTAAGCAGAACAGGAGACAAATTTGAAATTTCTTTATTATGATTTTACTTAAACTGCTAAATGGTTGCTCAGTATTCTTAAACTGTTGAGTGAAACTGACGTACTGTCTCTTTACTATATCTTTATCATTTCATATCTGACCTACAGAACTATTCATCACAAATACAACTCGAACTCAATCTGACTGCTCAAATAATTAATGGCTCTGAATTAGAAGAAATCCTAACAGTAACCTATATAGTTCATACGAAACTTTCCTCACAATAAAATCTTCGTTATACGAACTACAGCGATAAAGTAATCACCAATACAGCCAGCTAACTAAAACTTTCTTAATACTGTAGGCTCTAGCTATTAATAGGCATGTGGTTACCAAAGGAAACATTCTATTGCAGAGTAAATAATGTATATAGCAAATTTTACCTTAATAATGTGACATCCAGTTCAAAAAATTATGTAGTCGTCCGTGAGATCCAGTTCCAAAAATTATGTAATCATCTACAATAATAGATTTCCATGACAGACACACGTGCAGATCGTCCGCTCGCACTAACACTTCAGACCTATAATCTCCATCACTGCTAACTATAAACTTCCAACCTCCATCACTGCTGGCTATTCACCTTCAGCTTCCATCACTCCCGGCTATTCACCTCCAACTTCCATCAATGCTGACTCGCAGTTGTATTAACTTACAACTGCGAGTCCGACCAGCCATAGAGTCTCTTACAGAGGGCGCACAGTGCTGTCTATAATGTTAATGCAGACTAAAGCGCTGCCAACAAACAAACACATAAACAGGCTACTTACAAATTTAATACATTGGTGGCACTGTCTCCTTTTGGCAGCATTAATTTTGCTTCAATCAAAGTGCAGATGCTAATTAATAAGTTTCAGTAATTTCTCAAGTGAAAATTTCAAATATGATTGCGTAGCTGATGTACAGCACCCATACTGCTTGTTTCCACCTTGATTTTTAAATATAGATTACACTGATAAAACAAAGTACTGCTTCAAACTTAATTCCGGAATTGATAAAATGAATTAGATTCTTCAGTGATCGGCGACCTTAAAATGGTAATTATATTATATATTTTATTTGATTGATCATGATGTGAGTTAAAAGTTACTCTCATTTTCTTTCTGTACAGAACGACAGTTTGACAGGAGGATATAATCACGTTATCAAAAGCGACATCGGAAGTGGGCACTCATAAATGCAGTGAAGTGCAGTTATGTGTGTTTTAGGTATACGATCTGATCCTTACATCCACCAGTTACTTTGTGATTTTATTATCGGTAGCCTTTTTTCTTTAACAACACTTCAGGGCACATGCTATTCCAAATTTATAAGATTTCCTGTTACTATTGTGATTTCTAGTGTATTAAAGTTTCCTATAAATATTGAGTGGTGGAAAAAAATCTGTTTTATTTGCTAATGACTGTTCCTAGAAGATAAAGCCACCGTTTTGCCGCGTAGCGACTTAAAATACGGAATTGTCTTTTACGTGGCTCAGTACAAAGGTTTTGGTCACGCCGGGTATATCGAAACGATATAAATAGACGAAACAAATAAAACGTAATATTGCCCAGTCGTAAAGTAACAATATTTTAGGGACCGTTACAAAGTAATTAGATGCTGTTACGTGCGATTTGTGGCCAGATGCAAGAACAAATTGATAAGAAACGCGTAGTCATGAAGATTCGGTTGTAACCTATGGCAGCTAATGTTTTAATGTTTAGTTCGCATGGTTTGTGTAATATTTTATTGCATTGTATGTATACGTATGCTGTACTTTCAGCGATTATTAAATTTCACGTGAAGGTTTCCCTTTTTCAAAATTAAAAATACCTAAAGAAAATATTATGGAATCCATTCTCAGGTATGGTCACAGTCTCACGTACTTAAACTCAGTTGAATGTTGTTTAGCATCTGTTTTGCTGTTGGTGACTGAATAACACCCTCTTTAATCTCTCAGGTTTGAAACACACTAACAGCATTTAGTTCTTACCAGATCAGCAGGTTATGTACTTAGGATCGTGCATTCATCGATTAACAAATTTGTTATACTTCATTTTAGTATCTCAGGGAGGTAAACTGGTTGCTCTCCTGAAGCCCTCGAGGCAAATTTTCCTTCGACATTATGATAATAATTTCCATGTACTAAAGAATGTTTCTTATCTCAATAATTACGTGACTCAGAAGTAGCTGCTGCTGACCATCGACTGAATCAAAGGCGTGAGAATATTTATACACACTTCAACGGGTGTAGTACTTCATGGCTATCCACTACTACAATTCTGAACCATTTGTACCTCATTTAATTAGATTAATGAATAGAATGAACATGAAATAAAGATACGAGATTTCTATTAACTTTACACTTATTGTTCGATCTATAGTCTACAAAGTCTTAAACATGACAAACCGATTAAGGGTTACATGATACGTGCTGCACAATCAGACAAAGATTATCTCCATAACGCACATTTGAAAAAGCGTAAGATGAAAAACCTGTCTGGCGAGGGAAATATAGTCTTCCTAAACGTAGTCTGAAATCAAATACATCACGTAAACAGAACGTGATCAGCCGCACTTGACGCTAATGGAGAGTGCCACTCTGCTATACACGCTAATTAATACCTAAGGGATCTCGCCAATCCGAAATGACTCGGAACTTTGTTATAGTTTTAGACTGAGAATAGTTGCATGAGAAGAGATTTATAATTCTATGTAGCACTTTACTGATATAAAGCCTTTGATGCTGTTTTATATAATTCTTTCCCTCTCTCTCCCGGCCTCTGTCCCTCTCACCCTCTCTCTCTCTCTCTCTCTCTCTCTCTCTCTCTCTCTCTCTCTCTCTCTTTCCTTCCTGCACGCTTGAAAGTAGCCATTTGTAATAGCTGACTGCTACACACCCTATGTAAAATGCACCTTCGTTCTAGCACAGAAACGAACGAACGTTTTGTCCTCATTCAAAATTTGCAAAGCTTGTTCCTCATTGCATTCGTAGCAGTTACCTTGACGCAAATATGGAGGTGCACCAATGGGTTCAAAGATGAAAGTAAAGGTTGCTCGAGAGTTATCAAAACGCAATAAACCGAATACATGGAAGTTGGTGAATATAACAGATACTGCTTAAATTCTATATCCTGTAGTTTCTGCAAATCTGCTAACTATGATGAAACGAGTTTACTACTATCTTTTTCATACCTACAATACTAGTAGCTGACGACCGTTTGAACAAAACTAAGCTGATACCAGTTCTATTCCAACACGTCTTTTCTTGACACGAGCTCGGTCTGAGTTACTTGCCTTAATAATGTGCAACTTACTTTTTGATATTCCCTTGTAGACCTGTTGACATACACTAAAATATTAATCGAGAAAGCAAAAATAACTATTATCTGTCTTTTGCGAACAGAATTTTCATTACGGTTTGAACCAAATATGTATCACCAAATAGAATTAGCCAGGCATTTTCATTGGTCTAGAATAAACTTTAGTAATAAGAACGCATTTTCCATAACACACCCCAAAGAAACAGAAAAAAGGAAAAGACATAAAATCCGTTAATTGCTTTTGATGTACATTAGCAACATACTCTTTAAGGTCGTATAGATGATTTAGTAGTGTTCTCAACATGAAAATATTTTCTACCACATTCTTAGCAACATCAACGCATTTTCAAATACATGCACTACCAACGTTCAGGCGTCACTTCATGCACACTGCGAAAAAAAAATGCAGGTGTCGTTAACTGTTTTTCACATTTACTCATAACTTACTTTTTAAACACGTACTAATCTGTAAGGAAGGTCCGGAACCTGAAAATATTGAATATGTCTTTCACTGGGTATTGTGACATATACTACTTAGACTTAAATTTTTGCATTAAATTTGACTAAAAGATTTAAAATTTTGTGGAATCTAGTGGAAGAATTTATTAGAAAAAATAAATATTATTTTTAAAGTTTCAGAGTATAAATTAATCTACTGGATTATGATATCCTCGGAAGCTGGGCACAAAATAAGCCTCTCCCTCCACCCCATCCTCTCTGCTCCAGCCCCTACCCTGATATTGTGAGGTGGAACACTTCGTAAGATATAATAGCTTAATTGTATACGTCTTTTTTTGTGAAATATGTCCTTTCAGCACTTCAAGATTATCAGAATGTGCTGCCAGGAATCTATTATAACTTGCAACATAACATCTATAGTTAAGATTTTTAGTTCACAATTTCTTTGTTTATCACTGAAGATTCCTAATACTTTTAGGTGAAACATCTTTGGCACAAACCATTATAAACGTTCAGGTGGGAAGATGGATAGTATTTTCAGGGGTCGCTACCTAGTTATAAACAAAGGTTTTGGAAATTTGAAAGAAAGCCGCTTTGGAGTGTTGCGTTGGCTACTGCTGGGCAATAAGTGCACTGTGGCGACTTACAGTTTATAGTAACATGTACGGGAAATGATTGTGCGATAGCCTACCTATGCTCGGCTAAACCTGCCCCACACAGCAGTAATAACCAGAAGGGTCACCACATTAGGACAAGAACCATGCGAACCGTTTTCTAAGCTACGTGACAGTCGGCAGGGTAGTAGTACAACAAATGCATCCTAGAACCGTATCAATTTAACTGAATTTTGAGGCATATTAATTCAGAGTACGGTAGCACCACCGCGACACCTATGCTACACTACAAGATGAGTCGACTGAGCACCGCCACCTGTAGTCACGGGTTCGGGATCGGAACTGGAGAGCAACCAACTGCACAGTCACCTTCTGGGACTTGCTACAGTGCACCTGACCTGCCAGGGGACAGCAGGTTAGACCGTGCATTGCAATCTTACCTTGTCACAGCGGTGGGCAGGGTCTGGGTGTGAGTCACTGAGGCGCTGGTATTTAGCAGCGGAACTATGTCGCAGCACTAGAAGGACAGCGTCAGTGTCTCGGCTTACTGAAGGGCTGTAGCATTGCTGCCGGCTTGATGTCGGCATCATAGGATGCTGATGTATGCACCTCTATGCTGGTACGGAAGCCAGACGTTTTCTGACCATTGCCGGCTTACCGCACCAGGTGCCTATGTACCTCACATTGTCAGTGATCAGTATTGTCAGAAGCTGCGGCACAGTCGTGAATACAGACAGTGATCCAGGGACTGTCAAACGTTTTTTATCCCAGTCTTTGATCACAATAACTAAGTACTTTTGTTCAGAAACTTGAATAAAAATGTATCTGATGTGATTTGTAACTGAAGCCTAACAAAATATTTCTCTCGAAAACCAGTTGGTCACTAAGCCGCACCAGATTGTCGCTCCACCGCTCACCCTATGGAGTGGTGCCTGAAATCGGTGTAACCCTCTACAGAATAGTACAAACATATGGCGCCCCTTTTAGACTGGTATCAGGATAGGTGACATCACCACCAGGGGACAGCGAAGAATATAACACTCCTTGCAACGCCATGTTCGAACTGCAGCCTACTGTTTTTTCACTGTGGATTGAGAGTGAGATAGTGTTTTAGTGACAATCATTGGATCGAGATTATGAGTCATCATAATTGCAAAGTTAAGTTTGTGAGTCTCCAGGAAGCGGTGGATGTCTCCAAACTGGATCTACTTCTGCATTTGGCCCCTTTGACGCATCTGTTGCAGCTGTTCGTTTTGTCCTTGTGATGACGCAATGCAACAAATCTAGATACCACATAATTAACAAGAAATAGGTGTGTTACTGTTATCATCTAAGGAGTGTTCTGTTTTTTATATTGTTGGTTATGAATTCGAAACTATTATGGAAGATGGAGCAATGACCTAGTCACGTATACACGGTGTAATCAGTGAAGAAGCTAAGTAATCAATGGTCTGTCAGTTAGTGCTGCTAAGAGCAGGGAACACATTTGAGAATAATAAGATAGGAGAGAAAGATGAGGACTTGTTGTAGCAAATAGTAAGATTGTTCCTTTCGGAAGAAGCAAAGTTGTTTGTGAGATGTACAGAGGCACTGGATGAGGTGGAAAGTTTGAGCAGATTCAAGGCTAGTGCAAAGTTTTGAGAAGGAGAATAGTGATCTGTTTTCCCGTGATCGTTTAAAAGTAATTTCTAAGATGCCTAATGAAGTTGTAGAGGATTTTGTGGACAGAATTAGAAAAACTGGTGTACATACATATGAACTGATGCAGGGTGAGGGTGTAAATAAGATGTTGTTGCAGGAAGCCGAGCACAGCCCACTAGATGCTTTCCTGAGGGGTTTAGCACCGGAAATGAGGGTGCCCAACGGTAGGCCTAGGGTGTCCATGCAGGAGTTAGTGAAGTAATGGAATTTTGAAGAGCCTGATGTTTCGGACGGGGTCAGATATCTCGAAATGTGTTGACAGCGAATATAAGGTGCTTTGTGGGGTTATGGAGCATGTGTTGAGACACTGTTGCCATACATGGAGCAACCACTATGATATGAACTGTCAGCTGCTTTAGGGGATTAGCAGCAGGGGTGGTATGAAACATCAGCAGTATCATGAGGATAATAGTAGCAATGGTCTCAGCTGTAATGACCAACCGCTAAACACAAGAGGAAACATCAGAATCAACGAAGGCGTTCTCAGTAAAAGTAACTGCATACGAATACGAAAACAGAGGCGGAATGTGCCATAATGGCTGTAGTGATTGGTAAAAGGGTGGACGTTTTGTTTTTGGACACAGGGGGGGGGGGGGGGGGGGGGGGCAATTGCCGGTGGCGTCGATAGGTTTAGTGTTTATGAGGTAGAGAGACCCACCACGTAATAATTCGCGTGGGGTGTGGGATAACGGTACATAGCCACTGCGACCTCTATTGGTGAACTTTGAACTGGAGGCAACGACGGTTAATCGGTGTGCAGAAGTGTTGTCGCATGCAAGTGAGGGCTACAGCATGATCCCAAAGTTAGGCATTCGCATCGGCATCATGCCATAACGTAATTATTAAGGACAGATCTGAGGCTGAAACAGCCAGTGCGATATCTTCCTACCAAAGGGACAAGCAGAGAGTTACAGACAGTCCTGGGTCTAAGAAAAACATTATAAAAAATTAGTAAAAGGTTTTACAAACATAGCACAACGGTTTATGCATTTAGTAAGAAAAGATACCGACTTTGAGTGGTCTGAGGAGATCCAGGAAGCTTTGATAACATGAAGGAAATGTTGAAGCTGAATTCAGTATAGAATTTCAGAAAGATTGTACATTACTGTGCGATTCATTGGCCAATGCTCTCAGGTGCACTTTCAGCTAGAATTTCAGTGAAGAAGAGCACCCTATTACTCCTGCACTGAGATACGTGAATGGTGCTAAGGGGAATTATTCTACCACCTGGAGAGAGATGTTTAACCAAGTGTATGGAGTGTCATACTTCCAATGTTACCTGTGCTACAGAAAGTTTAAAGCCTTGATTGACGTTGCTACTTTGAGGTGCTAGGTTTGAAGTACCTGTCTAGTGGACTGACGAGTTTTTGTGGTGGTCTTCAGTCCAGAGACTGGTTTGATGCAGCTTTCCATGCTACTCTATCCTATGCAAGCTTCTTCACCTCCGAGTAACTACTGCAACCTACATCCTTCTTAATCTGCTTAGTATATTTATCTCTTGTCCTCTCTCTACGATATTTACCATCCACGCTTCCCTCAAAAACTGAATTCGTGATCCTTTGATGCCGCTGAACGTGTTCTACTAACCGATCCCTTCTTATAGTCAAGTTGTGCCACAAACTCCTCGTCTCTCGGTTCTATTCAATTCCAATTCATTTGTTATGTGATCTACCCATCCAATCTTCTGCATTCATCTGTAGCTCCACCTTTCTAAAGCTTCCATTCACTTCATGTCTAAACTACTTATCGTCCATGTTTCACATCCATACATGGCTGCACTCCATACAAACAATTTTACAAAAGGCTTCCTGACACTTAAATCCATATTCGACGTTAACAACTTTCTCTTCTTCAGAAACGCTTTTCTTGCCATTGGTAGTCTACATTTTATATCCTCTCTATTTCGACAATCATCAGTTTTTTGCTCCCCAAATAGCAGAACTCATCTACTACTTTAAGTGTCTCATTTCCTAACCTAATTTCCTTAGCTTCGCCTGATTTAATTTGCTTTTGTTTATGTTCATCTTTTATCCACCTTTCAAGACACTGTGCATTCCGCTCAAATGCTCTTCCAGATCCTTTGCTGTCTCTGACAGCATTACAATGTAATTGGCAAACCACAAAGTTTTTATTTATTCTCCATGGATTTCAATTCCTACTGCAAATTTTCTTTTTAATTCATCTACTGCTTGTTCAATATACATACTGAATAACGCTAGGGATAGGCTACAACCCTTTCTCACTCCATTCCCAGCCGCTGCTTCCCTTTCATACCCCTCGATTCTTACAACTACCATCTGGTTCTTGTACAAATTGTAAATAGCCTTTCGCTCTCTGTATTTGACCCCTGCCACCTTCAGAATTTGAAAGAGAGTATTCCAGTCAAACTAGTCACAAGCTTTCTCTAAGTTTACAAATGCTAGAAACGTTGGTGTGCCTTTCCTTAACCTATCTTTTAAGGTAAGTCGTAGGGTCAGTATTGCCTCATGTATTCCAAAATTTCTACGGAATCTGAACTGATCTTCCCCAAGGTCAGCTTCTACCAGTTTCTCCATTCGTCTGTAAAGAATATGTGTAAGTGTTTTTCAACTTATTAAGGTGATAGTTCGCAAATTTTCACACCAGTCAACACATGCTTTCTTTGGGACTGGAATTATTATATTCTTCTTGAATGCTGAAGGTATTTCGCCTGTTTCGTACATCTTACTCACCAGATGGTAGAGTTTTGCCATAGCTGACTCACTCAAGGCTATCAGTAGTTCTAATGGAAAGTTGTCTACACCCAGGGCCTGGTTTAGACATAGGTCTTTCAGTGCTCTGTCAAATTCTTCACGCAGTATCTTATCTCCCATTTCATCTTCACTTACGTCCTCTTCCATTTCCATAAAATTGCCCTCAAGTACATCGCCCTTGTATAGAACCTCTATATACTACCACCATCGTTCTGCGTACCTTCTTTTCTTAGAACTGGTTTCCCATCTGAGCTCTTGATAATCATACAAGTGGTTCTCTATTCTCCAAAGGTCTCTGTAATTTTCCTGTGGGCAGTATCTATCTTACCCCTAGTGATATATGCCTCTACATGCTTACATTTGTCCTATTGCCATCCGTGTTTAGCGATTTTGCACTTCCTGTCGATCTCATGTTTGTGAGGTTTCTATTCTTCCTTGCGTGCCTCATTTACTGTGTTTTTATATTTTCTCCTTTCATCAATTAAATTCAATATCTCTTTCGTAACCCAAGAATTTCTACGAGCCCTCGGCTTTTTACCTGCTTGATCCTCTGCTGTCTTCAGTATTTCATTTGTCAAAGCTACCCATTCTTCTTCTTCCACATTTCTTTAACTTGTTCCTGTCAATGGTTCCCTAATGTTCTCTCTGAAACACTCTGCAACCTTTGATTCCTCCAGTTTATCCAGGTCCCATATTCTTAAATTCCCACCCCTTTGCAGTTTTTTCAGCTTTACTCTGCAGTTCATAACCAACAGATTGTGGCCAGAGTTTACATCTGCCCCTGGAAATTTCTTACAACTTAAAACGTGATTCCTAAATCCCTGTCTAACCATTATATAATCTATCTGAAACATTCCAGTGTCTCCGGGGTTCTTCCATGTATACAAGCTTCTTTCGTGATTCTTAAACCAAGTGTAAGCTATGATTAAGTAATGCTCTGAGCAAAATTCTACCAGGCGGCTTCCTCTTTCATTCCTTATCCTCATTCCGTATTCAGCTACTACATTCAGCTACTACTTTTCGTTTTCTTCCTTTTACTTCTATCCAATTCCAGTCCCCCATGACTATTATTTTTAGTCTCCCTTCACTGTCTGAATAATTTCTTTTATCTCATCATACGTTTCTTCAATCTCTTCATCATCTGCGGAGCTAGTTGGCCTAAAAACTTGCAGTACTGTGATAGGTGTGGGCTTCGTGTTTATCTCGGCTACAATAATGAGATCACTATGCTGTTTGTAATAGTTGACCCGTGCTCCTATTTTTTATTAATTATTAAACCTAGTCCTTCATTACCCTCTTTGATTTTGTATTTATAACCCCGTATGCAACTGACCAGAAGTCTTGACCTCCTGCCACCAAAATTCACTTGTTCCCACTGTATCTAACTTCAACTTATCCATTTCCCTTTTTAAATATTCTAATCTACCTACTTGATTAAGAGATCTGACATTCCACGCTCCGATCTGTAGAACGCCAGCTTCTTTCTCCTGATAACGATATCCTCTGGAGTAGTTCCCGCTGGGAGATCCGAATAGGGGACTATTTCCCCCCGTAATATTTTACCTAAGAGGACGCCATCATCATTTAACCACACAGTAGAGCTGCATGCCCTCGGGAAAAATTACGGCTGCAGTTTCCCTTTGCTTTCAGCCGTTGGCAGTACTGGCACAGCAAGGCCGTTTTGGTTAATGTTAGAAGGCCAGGTCAGTCAATCACCCAGACTGTTGCCCCTGCAACTACTGAAAAGGCTGCTGCCCCTCTTCAGGAACTACATGTTTTTTTAGCATCTCAACAGATACCCCTCCATTGTGGTTGCATCTACGGTACGGCTATCTGTATGAATGAGGCACGTAAGCTTCCCCAGCAACCTCAAGGTTCATGGTTCATGGGGTGGCCTGAGTTTTAATTCTCATCTCGACTGACGAAATGAGAATTAAGACTCAGTGAATTTGTGTACAAGGTAATCTAAACTATAGAAGAAATGCAGAAATGCAAATGCACTAAGCAGGAACGTAACGGTGATACAAGCACTAGGCGAAGAGCTCTCTGAGAGCAAGTAATGCAGAGTGCTGATGGAGAGAGTAAACAGTGCAGCTTTGGGTACTGCCTTTGCATGAACTCTTGAAAGTCGATGTTTGAAAAACAAAACAAAGGGATTGCAGTGTAGAACGGAACTGATTAACTAATGATTGTTAGTTCTTAAATGTAGGAAGATACCAACACACATCCTTAACCAAAAAAATTGAAACGTCCTCTTAGATTTTCATACAGAGCGCTACGTGGCGTTACCAATATAAAAACCTAAACAGCCTACATACAAAATGAAATAGTAGAGCACGGTGTTGACTGTTCAGGCAATGTATAAAAAGGATTTTTGGGCTACTGAAAATTAGAATACGTTTATAGTGAATTTCTGTGTACTACCAGTCAGCTCCATTGTTCCACTAAATCCGTTTCTTTGTCTTTCAGGTAAGTTACAGGTAGCGAAATGTTGTCTGCCACTTGGAAAGACACCATACCGGACGGACATGAGTCGGAAGGCTTCACATAGATATGCGCAGTAAAAAGGAAATGAGACTGTTGAATCCGACAATATTTAGTCTGTACATCAGGCAAGCAATAAAAGAAAACAAGGAGGAATTTGGGAAAGGGTATTAAAGTGTAAGGAGACGATGTAAAAACTTTCGTGCCTGCTGTCGGAGACGGCAGTGAGCTGGGCACATTAGCCGAAAAGATGGACATGTACTGAAAATTTTTGAAACAGAAGTGAAATGAACGTAACGGAATGTGGAATGAAATCGAGCTATGTTGTGGGAAACAGATTATAGAGTGGGACACTTGTTATGGTAGCTGAGTTTCGTTATTTGCGTATCAAATTAACTGACGATATTCTAATTAAAGAGGATATAAAACGCAGGCTCCCAATGGGCAGGAAAAAGGTATGACCTCCAAGTTGTCACGCCGACTGATTTTCATCTTAAACTTCTTCTTAAACAGTCGAAGTTTCGGGTCCTCTGTTGGAATGATGCCTTGTTAGCTATTCAGCTAAACGTAAACAGTAGAAGATCCTGCATTCCAGCAGAGACTCGTCAAAAGAAGAAAGTGAAAAGACAAAGGTTCAAATGGCTCTGAGCACTATGTGACTCTACATCTGAGGTCAAGGACTTCACACACATCCATGCCCGTGGCAAGATTCGAACCTGCGATCGTAGTGGTCGCGCGGTTCCTGACTGAAGCGCCTAGAACCGCTCGGTCACATCACCCGGCAGTGAAGACAAAGATCAAGCAGCCTAAAAACTTATAAGATTACATCTTCTTTGACAAAAGCCATGAAAGACAGCAAATTTACACGAAAATGAGTTTTCAAAAAAAGAAAAAAAGGAAATTTGATAAAATCAGATATAGATTTATGTATTAGGAATTCCTTACTAAAGATACTATTTTACTAATTTAGGTCTTGAAAGATGGTGATACAGAATAAGTCCAAGATTCATGAGTATTTCGCGAAACTGGAGCAATAGAGCGTCGAACCGACGAGCAAAGACATTTGTTGCACAGTTTGAGGGAAAACCAGGGTTAATGTGATAAGACACTCCGTGAGGTGTCATAGATTCGCCAGCTTCGTAGTGGAGGAATTTCAGAAGGATAGGTAAAATAGTAGAAGAGTAAGGATTACTACAGTGAGCAGGTTAAAATGAACGTAGCTCTAAGTAGTTAAACACATGAAAGACTAGGGTGGAGAGCAGCAAAAAAAACAGTCTCCGGATTGAAGACACAGCAACAAAAACTAATACTCTTATTTAACTCACTGAATGCGTGTTCATGGGGAAAAAGTTATACGGCACTATATTAGTTTTTATTACGTCACGAGTTCGTAATTAGTGAACTACAGGAGCTAGTAGTATATCAATAGCTTCTGCAGTAGCGCAACGTTCACGAAAAAGGGATGAAGATAAAGTAGGGTAGATTTTGGAGTGGTCCTAGAATAGATTATTGCGTTGCAAGCTGAGACCAAGATTGGGAAAAATTCAACCACAGCTACATAATGGGATTCATTGTCTTTGAAAAAGATACTGCCGTCTCTCAAGTTAGCTATTCTGGAGTATTAATTTCTGGTTTTACTCTTACGTATAGCTTTTGCGAAAACTTCTGAACAGGTACCTCAGTTCGTGTTGCTTTACATGACACTTTCTTCCAGTAGTATAATAGACACTACTCTGCACGTTGCGATTATTCTGCGTTTCGATTAGCAGAATCGTTACAGGGGAAACGAGGAAGCGCTTTGCTGGAGGATCAGTTGTCTTACTGCAGTAATGTCGAGCATGTAACACAAGCTCCAGGTATTGCAGAATCGTTCTGGCATTTATGTTTATAGCAGTTCACGATCCTATAAAGATCTCGGGCTCCGCGTCATTTGCATAGAGATGCCGTCGCGGAGAACGTAAGGTAGCCCAGTTTACGACAAATGCACCCGCGAAATGTTGTTTGACGCTGGAGACAGGCGCAATTTATGACGCAGTACGCTCGAATATTACCGCTTCTAGAGAGGATGCACACTCATACTAGTAGTTTCAGTAAACGGATAACAACGGTCGAGAGCTATGACTGCTACAATGTGCTAAGCCCGACCACAGACGATCTGGCGAAAAGCAGCAGAAAGTATACGAGTAACGTTCATTCTGTGAGTCAAATCTAGTGACGCTGACAGGCAGAAGCTTGTTTAGTTTCTTCTGACGCTACATTCTGCAGAGCTCTTCCCTCATTACCGAAGTGTTAGAAAGTGGCGTTAATTTTTAAGAGGCGATGAGTCTAGCGTGGTACACCTAATACCATTAGCTAAAACCTTCATGTTAAATAAATTCGACGCGGTTCTAGGTGCTGCAGTCCGGAACCGCGTGACTGCTACGGTTGCAGGTTCGAATCCGGCATCGGGCATGGATGTGTGTGATGTCCTTAGGTTAGATTTAAGTAGTTCTGAGTTCTAGGGGACTGATGACCTCAGCCGTCCCACAGTGCTCAGAGCCTTTTTTTTTTTGTTAAATAAATTGTTACATTTCTGTCACCATGCTTAAGTAAATTGCACCCTCAAATTTAATTCCTGGATTGCTACAAAAAAGAGACGTACTCTATTCTACTCCACACATTTATAGTGTGTTTTCGTTTAAAATAAGAAACAACACAGAGTTTTGGTCATGCTAGGAATGATATAATTTTCCATGCCAGAAATTTTACAATTAAGTAGTACAGCAAAGCTCTAATCCCTCCTTCTCCACCCATTAATTCATGTTCCTTTCAGTGATGATCGTGTACAAGGGAAAAATTCTTTCAAAACTTTAACTCATCTGTTGAATAAAAGAAAAATCTGCCAAATAACGTTCAAGAAAGGGTAATAAAACTGGTAGTTCACCACTGAAACGAGTAACATATCTGGCGTGTTTAATGCTGCAAAAAATGTATAAAATTCAACAGTTTTTGGAATTTACCGTATAATAGTTTCACTGACAGCACAATAATCATTAATACTCATCAACAGTAACAATTTAAATGCAATGTTTCTGGAATACTGCAATATAAGAAGTAAATATACGTAGACAAGTTCCATTCAGTACGAAGTTATCCATTGTAATGCCTTCTCCCCTTAATTGCTCTACGAATGAAAGTGTGTTTACTATGCTGTACTCGGTATAAGCTGACTGACTTAATGGTGCCCTCTTTACAGCACCCGTGCCGTATTTTAAAACATCGAATGAAATGTTAAATGAACCACTGTATAACCTCACTAAGCAGTACGCACGAACTCTGCAAATGCCGGTTTATACGTCAAGAGATAAGACAAAATAAGCAAACAGAATATTTGTATTACTGTAGAAATCTACGAAAACGTAAAGCACGCAAGTACTGAAAGAATTTAACGTAGTCCATTACTTCTCACAACATTACTATTTTGTTCTAAGACATCACACATTTTTCTCTGTTCTATTGCAGTTCTCATAGTTCAGAGATAGATGATTCAGCTGAATTTATTATTAAGTTGAATCATTTCAAAGAAATTCACTGAGACGGACCAGCCTAAAAGTTATAAAGTTCAGCAAAAAGAGACAACCTTACATGTGAGAAATGATGGGTTGTTGTCCCGCGCTGGAGGGACACAAACATAGTCCAGTAATTTTTGATCCTTGTTAATAATGCCGCTGTAGCTTTCGTCTTGACCTTATGAAGATACGGTGAATCATGCGTACCTCCTCCTTGTTTTGAAGCTCTGATGGTCGACGATGTAGAACAAATTTAAGCGGTATTGAACGACGCAATGTTTGCTAATGTCGCTGGATGTACAAAAACTTGTAAATACTATTTGAATGATGTAAATTTGATATGTGGTGCACAGTTCGGAGAATGTGATCAATACTGAAATCAATTCTTTCAGTAATCCTGTTGTCTTACAATCACTGCTTTCATATTGCTCCATATATTTGGCGACTTCAAATTCTCTCGACGAAACTTGCACTATCACTTTGAAGTTTTTCTGGTACAGTTACGGAAACGCGTCATGCAATACTACGTGCCCTAAGGAATATATACTTTTGATCATAACTTTTCATTCACTATTTTCTGAACATACTGGAATAATAGCGAATTTTGGGAAGAGGGGAATCAGTAATTTGACATATTTTGATTATTTTCATTCAGTAATGTCATATGGAATAATGATCTAGGTTAACTCATCTTTAAGAAATAAGGTCTTCGTTGAGCAAAATCGTTTTGTAGGAATAATATGTGGTGTTCACCGGCGATCATCTTGTAGATATCTGTGTAAGGAGTTGGGCATTCTGACTACTGCTTCACAGTATATTTAATCCCTAATGAAGTTTGTTGTAAATAATCCACTGTAGTTCAAAAGGAACAATGATGTACATGATCACAATACTAGAAGAAATAATGACATTCATTACTCAACATTAAGGTTGTCTTTAACACATAAAGGGGTCAACAGCCCTTTGACCACTTACCAAATGATATACAAAGTCTAAGAGACAGAAAGGTAAAACTGGCAGATAAAAAATGGTTCAAATGGCTGTGAGCACTATCCGACTTAACTTCCGAAGACATCAGTCGCCTAGAACTTAGCACTAATTAAACCTAACTAACCTAAGGACATCACACACATCCATGCCCGAGGCAGGATTCGAACCTGCGACCGTAGCGGTAGCTCGGTTCCAGGCTGTAGCGGCTAGAACCGCACGGCCACTCCGGCCGGCAAAATTGGCAGTTAAATTGAAAAAGTTTCTCCTTGAGAACTCCTATTTCGTAGAAGAATTTCTGTACTTGTAATTTGGTGGGTAGGAACTGTTAACTCAATCTGATTATCTTCTTTTCTTTTCGGGAAAAAATTATTATATTGTAATGTTTAGAGTACAAATAGGTGTACAAATTAATTTGCAATGTGGGGAAATAACTTACTAACTAACCTTGGTGGCTGTTCCCTACTGTTTTGAGCAATAAATCACACGATTCATCATTCTTAACACTTCTGCTTTCTTTTTACTCATTTGCCCTAACATCCCACTATGCCAGCAATGATTTACGGATTTCATGTACTGTAATAATAATGCAATTTTGTCTTGTGTTGAACACATTTTCCACACAAAAACACACCTAAACTAATATAACCTCTTTTGTTCGTGTATCATGCGAGCCACTGTAGACACTGCCCACAGACGGCTCCATGATTCTAGGCAGAGCAATAAATTACCAATTTTTTTATATTCCCAAAATTACTGTGCTACATCTCAATAACATCCCTAGACGGTCAGTTTTACTGAGCATCCGGGAAATATTATCGGTATTATTGACCACCCAGAGAGCACTCTGCAGAGAATACACAAGCTGTGAATCATTGCGTTAATCACAAAGTTAGCATAGGAATTAAATATATATAAATATTTGTGTTTATTATGTTTTTTCTCAGAAGACGTCAAAAGAAAAGAGACTGACAGTGAACGTTTTTTGACACCCAATTCTTCGAAATCTTGTTGCAGGAAGAGGTAAACTGTAGAGGAACTAGGAATGTGAATTCAAAAATAAAAGAAAGCTGCTCAGTAGATGACGTAGCAGTAGCATCCAGTTACTAACGAGAGATATGCTCAACAGCTATGTACATTATATAGGAAAAAAGCTTATTTAACTTGTGTGCCAAATATTCCAAAATGTTTCCCAATATCTGATACCCCGCTATACATATGCAAATTGTCGAGCTGTTTCTGTTACCAAAACGCAGTTTTGCGAACCTTAATACGCTACCTGTATGGTCAGATTTACTGTGGGGTTTTTAATTAACCCTACAAGAAATTCCATAACACCTTTTATAGTAATGCATTCTGGTGCGTGTCGTACTATATTAGTGGAAGTGCCAAGCTCGGCAGGAACTCATTTTTTTAAATTGCTTCTGACTCTGATTGACCGGCTCCGAATCAGAATTTAATATAACAATGTAATTGCACTTGAAAATAAGATTAATTCAAGCAGTGTTGTTACAGATGCATAGATAGATACCAAATAGCTACTGGAAATTGTTAATCAGATCCTGAGAAACATTTCATACAGAATTAACGTCAACAAGTGGGAAAAGCGAACAACACAATATGTACACATAGTTTTGTGTGAAATAGAAAGTTAACATTTTACTATATATACAGCTGTAAGACATCGTCGTGTTACGTAAGTATGATACATGAAACTCTCATTTTCAACACAGATCATTAATCACAATTGGACATAAGAGATAGATTCATGATATATCTTACTGAGAACATAATATTTATATTACTTCAAGAAATCTCTTTTCGGTACTAGCACTTAGATGATAGACGCTCTGCTATAAATCTAATTATCACTTTATCAGAGACTTGAAGAAATTGTGTAAAAGTGGTTGCCACCACATTCCGGCTGCATTTTTATAATACTTGTTCTAATTAGCTCCTGCCGAGCTTGGCAGCCGTATTTTCATAGTACATCATTCTAGTTCAGTGGTACTGTCTGCAGGTGAGGTAAAAGCAGTTCTCATCGTGTTCCAAAAAGAGCTAATGTTTGTCTAATTGATGGCATCATACACTCCTGGAAATTGAAATAAGACCACCGTGAATTCATTGTCCCAGGAAGGGGAAACTTTATTGACAGATTCCTGGGGTCAGATACATCACATGATCACACTGACAGAACCACAGGCACATAGACACAGGCAACAGAGCATGCACAATGTCGGCACTAGTACAGTGTATATCCACCTTTCACAGCAATGCAGGCTGCTATTCTCCCATGCAGACGATCGTAGAGATGCTGGATGGAGTCCTGTGGAACGGCTTGCCATGCCATTTCCACCTGGCGCCTCAGTTGGACCAGCGTTCGTGTTGGACGTGCAGACCACGTGACACGACGCTTCATCCAGTCCCAAACATGCTCAATGGGGGACAGATCCGGAGATCTTGCTGGCCAGGGTAGTTGACTTACACCTTCTAGAGCACGTTGGGTGGCACGGGATACATGCGGACGTGCATTGACCTGTTGGAACAAAAAGTTCCCTTGCCGGTCTAGGAATGGTAGAACGATGGGTTCGATGACGGTTTGGATGTACGGTGCACTATTCAGTGTCCCCTCGACGACCACCAGAGGTGTACGGCCAGTGTAGGAGATGGCTCCCCACACCATGATGCCGGGTGTTGGCCCTGGGTGCCTCTGTCGTATGCAGTCCTGATTGTGGCGCTCACCTGCACGGCGCCAAACACGCATACGACCATCATTGGCACCAATGCAGAAGCGACTCTCATCGCTGAAGACGACACGTCTCCATTCGTCCCTCCATTCACGCCTGTCGCGAAACCACTGGAGGCGGGCTGCACGATGTTGGGGCGTGAGTGGAAGACGGCCTAACGGTGTGCGGGACCGTAGCCCAGCTTCATGGAGACGGTTGCGAATGGTCCTCGCCGATACCCCAGGAGCAACAGTGTCCCTAATTTGCTGGGAAGTGGCGGTGCGGTCCCCTACGGCACTGCGTAGGATCCTACGGTCTTGGCGTGCATCCGTGCGTCGCTGCGGTCCGGTCCCAGGTCGACGGGCACGTGCACCTCCCGCCGACCACTGTCGACAACATCGATGTACTGTGGAGACCTCACGGCCCACGTGTTGAGCAATTCGGCGGTACGTCCACCCGGCCTCCCGCATGCCCACTATACGCCCTCGCTCAAAGTCCGTCAACTGCACATACGGTTCACGTCCATGCTACCAGTGTTAAAGACTGCGATGGAGCTCCGTATGCCACGGCAAACTGGCTGACACTGACGGCGGCGGTGCACAAATGCTGCGCAGCTAGCGCCATTCGACGGCCAACACCGCGGTTCCTGGTGTGTCCGCTGTGCCGTGCGTGTGATCGTTGCTTGTACAGCCCTCTCGCAGTGTCCGGAGCAAGTATGGTTGGTCTGACACACCGGTGTCAATGTGTTCTTTTTTTCCATTTCCAGGAGTGTATTATCATAAACACTAACAATGGTAGGCAGTGTTAAATACAGAAAGTATATTTTTGTGCGTGTGTGTGTTTGTGTATTATGTATACCATCGAGGCCCATATCCACGATATACTTTGGGATAGGTTACGTACGATAAAAATTAATTGAATTTTTTACTTGTGACTTGCTTGTCCAGTGTAATAAGAATACCTATACTTAAATGAGTGTTGGAATAAAGCTTTATATCTGCTAACGGCTTGTTGCGAGGGTAAAATTAACAATACGTTTTGCAGTTGAGGTCGTATGCCACGGTTGCGCTCATGGCCGACCAAGCGGACGTTTTCGAGCGTAACAATGTAAGGTACACAACTCTGCATCACTAGCTTGCGATGAAAATTTAGGTTAATAATGGTATTCAAGTACGACGTTAATGGACTAGATGAAGAATAGACAATATTACACAGTCTTAGCGTACCACATTACAGTAAATAGTGCGTAAACACAGTCGGTTATATCTAATTTGCTGCTGTATGAAGAGACGGATTTATAATGAACGTATAAGCGTGAGCGTTTGTTTACACTATGATCGGTTGTTTCTGCAATACAAACGGAGTTAGCTTCTACTGGCTGCCTTGAGACAATTAATACATTAATGAAGAGAAACTCTTATCCGCACACCTTGTAAAGGGAAGGCTGGAATACTTATATACTCATCAGATTTGGCACCCGCACACTTTCCTATTTTTTCTGATAGAATTAAATATGTAACTGGGAAAAACGTTTATTCAAAGGATGAGAATGTATGAACCAAAGATATTTATGTTTCAGAGCATCCAGAAACTGCCATAGGTTCGGAATCTACTGATTACAAAACTGTCAGACAATCCACACTAATGTTGAAAAGGTGCATTATTTCACTGTTATGTTGAAAAATTCCTCACTGCATTGGGTCTTGTAATGCTATCTGATGATACTTAAGGAAGCGACTACGGTAGAAATGGAGACTGTAACAGTACAACACGCAACCTTTGCCAACGGATGCATAAGTACTGAACGGCACAATATTTGAGCATCAACCGGCAAAAAGTAACGTGTAGGTTAATCGCTTACGAGTGAAGTTGCAGTTGATAATCATTACCAGGTACATCATCAGTTTGCAGTGACGTAGTAATCCAGTGCACATATTGACTTTTAAAGCCCCCAGAGCTCTTTAGTTGTAAAAAAAATACAGGTTTGTAGTTTCACATTAATCGTTAAACTGTTTTATTCCAAACCAAAGCATAAATGAATGTTACTTTCTAATAACAATTTACAATGGATTGTAACACAGATGCAAAAACAAGTATCCAAAGTATCCTCCTTTGATGCTGTCATAGAATTTAATAGGTGCTAATGTGTTGGGGATAAAGAGTCTTGCACAGGACAGAATAGCGTGGAGAGCTGCTTCAATCGAGCCTCATGAGTGCAGACTGACTGAAGACCACAACAACAGCCAAAGAAAAAGGTAGTGTAGAGGTCTCACTTGTGACCTATATTATTGTCTTAATTTGTTCAAGTTCAACATCTCATTTATTCACAATATTTCAGTATATGGCAATCTTGTAAGTTGTTGAAGAACATCCGTGCTTTGATACAGGAAGTTAAAAGAAACGTCTTGTGGCGGCAGTGAGTAAAACTAGAAGAGTGCCTTACTGCCTTACTGCTGATGGAAGCACGAGTCCCAAATCACCCTCGAGGGAAGTTTCTTGCATTCGGGTGTTTTTCTTCAACCAGCACTTTTAACCACTTACAACACTTTTGTTTACGCTATGATTCTATCAGAAGTATCTTGTGCTGCGGCATTATGGATAGTTTACCTGTCAGCTAGTTTTTTTACTGTGGTAGGTTACTAGAACAAAATTCTGTTCATTTACACTCTGTCAAACAATGATTTATAATAAACGTCGTGACCCTTTAATTGATTTTAATATTGTCACACAAAAATTATCCGCAGCTTTGCCCATTTTCTGAAGAAAAAGTCGGAACATTGCTTCTATTACATAATTTAAGCTGTAGCACTGATCTCCCACTCCACAACGTTATGATCAGTTCCATTCCCCTTGCTTATCGGGGTGAAGAAGTGCTCGTTTGACCACGATGTCGATGACATATTTTTTGTATCTAAGTTTTCTGTAGTTGATTTTGTGAAATAACGCCGTCTGTGGTGTTGAGGTAATCGTTAAGGGAAATTACATATGTGGCCCTCTGAGTGATAATGTGATTCTGATCTGTCAAATATTAAGGAAAAATATTTTCACAGTTTTCCAGGATATCCAATGTGTGCCAGCCAGTATATCTTTTGGTAGGATCAAAGCGTTATTCAGCCGCTGCTTGTTCGTTATGAGGTATCCTGTCACTGACAATCTGTGCTTGTTTCTTACTTTTTCTCAAGGTCAGAGATCTTGCCTTGAATATGTGAAATGGTTTGTTCACACTTCTGTTCACATATATTTACCCGTTTGCTTATTTCTCAGTATCAACTACTGTCTTTCTCAAATGTGAGATACATGTCTACATTCATCAGCAACTGCGATTTTCAGACCGTAAAATTTTTCGTCCACCTTCGTAACTGCCAAAGGTTCTATCTTTTCTCGGATCTTCACGATGTCCAAATCTAAAATTTCGCTGATATCATTTATCTGCCCCTTCATAGTGGGCATATTGCAATTTAAGGTACTTATTTCAGATTTCATGTATTCGACTGCAGTACTCAAAAGTCCTACATTTTCGTCTAGTTTTAACGTCTCGTTACCGATTTTAACACTGTGTTTCATATGATAGTTGATACTAAATGCATGTGTTTTAAAATGATAGTTGATACTATAAGCCTGTGTTTACAATTGATTCACAAAGCTATTAATACCAGCTGCCCATGTTTTCCGTTGATTCTCAAGACCACCAGCTCGTGCCTTAATTTTGCTGTTAATGCTACTAATTTCTGTAATGTAAAGCTAGAATAGGTCTCTCAAACTTAACGGTTTTACGCTATACTGCTCTATCATATCCTCATGCTCTTATCCTACATCATTATTGTGTCAGTTCTTACTCTGTTTGTTCAGTATTGAACATATTAGTTGATTCATTTACGTAATCATTGGATGACCTATAAGCTGTCTCATTCGTTCCAACCTTTGATTCCTATTTCATATGTGACGACTTCATCATCAGTATCTGATCATTTACATATGTACGCTGTTTTATGTAAGCCTGTAGCCGTTCGGTGACGCTACCAGTGTATTCATTTAGATAACTGATTCCGAGCTCCATGATATTTCTCGGTACACCCTGTAGCGTCTCGTTTTAAGCACTTCCATGTAATACTGTTTTTGTGTCAATTTAATACTGATTATGAATTACTGTTTACATTGTAAACTCCGGTAATGTTGACTATTATTTGTTTTATTAAATTTACTGCAAGTTCGTGCTGCTGAAAATACAGTTTGTCTTGCGCTTGGTACATACGCCACGGTCTGTATTTTAGAATGTAATAAAATGAAGAATGTCCTGTCACAGTCACCACCTATAACAGTATCGGCTATTATTTAAATTAGCGGTACACAAGTAATGTTACTCCTGTGAAAGGACTTTAATTTGTGGGCAAGGAGGTATGGAATAGAAAGGCATTGGATTATTTTTCGTCTCGTGGAACATTTGTGTAGAAACCAAACAGTAGGAGGACAAACAGGAATCGAACCAAGGTTCTGTTACTAGTATGTAAACTTCAGTTACATCCAAAGAGAACGGTCGCCAGCCTAACTAGGTAAAGTTGTATCAAGTACTAACATGGTTTATAAAGAAAGTTAGCTACTGGGATTGACTACTTACTGAAATTCCGTTTCGTTGGTAAGATACAAGACACTAGCGCTAATTGGCAAGTAATGTACCAATGGTTTGACATGAGCTGGAGAAGAGAAGTTTTAATATGTACTGGTAAGAAATAGCACTCAATAAAGCTAACTATCTGTAAATTACAGCAGGAAGCTACTGATCAGTGTAAGTAAATGATAACTAAAGCTGGAGCATTGCTAAGTTCGACAAGGCGGTCTGTTGTCAGTTCAGTTATGAGAAACAACTATCAGTGAAACAGTTTTCAACTAATTGTATCTTTTTACTGATTTTACTTGTATAATAAACTTATTTCCATAATACGAATCTTTAAACAGAATACCTTAGGTCTTCTCTTCGTAACTGTTCCTTGATCAAACATTAACTACTCTTTCATGAAAAATACGTGGATAACTTAAAACCTTACTCCCACAGAATATTTATGTAGTTTACTACTCCACAGAGTTTATTAACTGTAGTGAAAATTTACAGAAATGATTTTTCAGTTCAATACAATTGGACTCTGGGAAATATCTTAACGCTTGGAAAAGGTACCTTGTTGGTAAACGACTGAGAATAAAATACTGGTGCTCAACACCAAGTTTATAGTACAAAAAGGTGTTACTGAGAGAGAAACCATCCTCCCTGCAGTTTTACAGTACTCAACATATACTGTAAGACGAAGGTAATGGCAATGGGGATCTGCTGTGGATATTGCAAAAACACGGCAAAAATTTCCATAGGACTTGCTATGTGACTAGCTCTGATAATTCTCTTCTTAGCGTCAGAGTTTAGTGGTGAAGAGCTACCAAAAATATATCATAAATAATAAGCAAATTACTTCCACTTCTGATGCTGCACTACATAACCTTGCAGTTCTTCTAGCCTCTTGTAGTTCACAAGAGGTGCTCACTTTGCCTGTTAGCCCGTAACTCAAGCTACAAAAGGAGCTTGACAGTTCGACCGTCAGATTCACCTTTTCTATACCCGACAAGTCAGTTTTGTTGCAGAGGGGCTTCTCTCCATGTTTTACATGATGACAAACCTACATGCCTTATTGATGAACCATTATTACAAGTAAAGTTGTCACTTTTTCATTCTTTTTCAGCACATTACTTTTGACATTACATCCATAGATTAATTATAATTAGCTAAATTGTCATAAATATTGAATAAAACATTTACATGGCTGTTACATTGAACAGCTTGGTGATACAGAAGCCATATTGAGTAAAAGTAGACAAACAAGTTCGACGAGATAAATATTGGTATTATCGCTTATAGTGTCACAAAGTGTTTAATCTGTGCCAACAAATCTGCGCCATTATGTTCGATGTTGACACTCACGGCTGCAATATATGAAGTTTCCTTCAGAGTACCATGATTACTTTTGAAGTGTCAATTCCTCAAAGATATTTCACTACTGTGTAGTTTATCCATCACACCGACAGAAAAATCACATCACTACTACAGAATTGTTTAATTGGAATTAAGTAATAAAATAATCAGACTTTTTCACATGATCCTTCAGGCAATCCAGCACTGCATCTCCTGTTGCTACGTGGATGATGATGCCCCCTAGTGGATGGTGGTACCCACTGTTGTAAATGAAACGTTCCACCTTAATGTTCTCCTTGTTACTACTGGGTGATTGGTTTCCACTTTTGTTCTCAACTTCTTGACGCTGCACCACCTTGATATGCAGGAAAAGAGTTTCGTTGTTTCTTTCTAGTGGCAGTTCGTTGTCGTTACATGGAAGTTCTTAAACTATCATATCCGTATTGATGTGTCTACGTATTCTTCAAGGTGCTTTCTGTCCGAAAAATTCAGCTACGGCCCCTCTTGTGTCATTTATGAGGTGCCAAAATGTATAGCTCTTTGTTTTACCAATAAGCAGAAACATCATGAGATGCAGATGTTGTATCTTTTTCCTTCGGTTTCTGGAAGACACTGTGCTTTTGACTCATGCTTACTATTGGGAAGTACAAGAGGGAATTATTAAGTTATGGAAGGACTATTTAATGAGTAGCCTAACGCGCCATGTAAGTACAATAGTGTAGGAGTGTTTTCATTTTAATAGGAGCAAGAAGAGTTAGGCCATGCCATGGCACGTAAGGTAACTTCATGCATTAGAAATATTGTTTATAATGAAAATTAAAATCTTTCACCAACGATGTTAAAAACAGTTTATAAATACAGATTACCTGTAAATAACCTCATTCATTAATTTTTTAGTGTCCTCTTTTCTGCAGTAGAACTTATCTGATTCGAATCCTAAGCTATCTTATGCAATCGGCTATAATAAGAGTGTCTGCATGAATAAATTGAGGGTACAAACGAGTATTATGAAATGACAACCAGAGACATTATAGAGCATCGATGTCACACGGTGGAACATCTACCGCTAAGTCACCCGTCTGACAAAACGTAAGATTTTACTCTCTACAGAAAACACAATTAAAGCCTTCGGCTGTAAATAAAACAAGGGTCAGTGGAGGAGAAATGCTGTTATTGAGCGTAAAACAAGAGAAATTATGTGGTTAATTCATATTTGTTGACAGTTCCACGAGAAAGCGAGAAATGTCAGCTACAGCTCAAATTTCCGATTCTCGCTAATGAGATCTTTGTCAGGAGATGCGCATGTAAACTGGGGTGAGTGCCCAAAACATGAATGCTAATAGTAGTAAGGCATGCGGTGTTTGTCCCAGGACAATGTTTATCAGAGACAATTGATACGATTCTGAGGATGATGTCGATATCTTCAACCAAGATAAACATACCGAATATGTTCCTGAACGCAAATGCGATTCAAACGTTGTTGCCGACCAGATCGATGTGAATAATTATATAAACAAATAAATAAACAGTAGCTGACTTGAATATATGTGTCAAGGTGTAGATAGGAACGTTAAACGCCACCCATAACTGTGTATACGTTCTATAATAAAATGATTGTTAAAATTTGTACTTTGTGCTGAATCACACAACAATCTATTAGGTTGTTGTATTTCATTATTTCATAAATTGTTAATGCAGAATTCACTATCAAACAATGAAACAAGTCCAAACTTTTAAATTTACATATTTAAATGATTCGCTGGTAAAGCTTCTTTAATGCGTTCAGTAATTAAAAAGTGGTAATGCAATGCTGATTCATGTCACGTGCGCTCATTCTGCAAGTAGACAGTGTTAAGGACACAATGAGGAATTTTGATGAATAAAATGTTGGGTATTGTTCAACAATTTAAAAATATCTCGTTACTGTTTATTAGTTAAAACCAATGAGTTAGCTGAGTAAAAAAATCACTTTGCGCCTATATGAAATATCCTATTTGCGAAATTATATTGTAACTTTAGTGCGAAATTTCTCAATACAACCAATAGTGTCAGTATAATAAACATAAATTCTAAATTTTTGAGAAACCAATAACATCAGACGTCATTTAAACAATAAATCATAGCATTCTTTACATTAGTACCCCACCGTTAAAACAGAATTCAGGTTGAACCTGGTATAAAAACTAAAGAACTAAACATTCCAAGAAAGTAGTCACAACTATGTTTTTTACCCACTCGTAGTTGACAAAGCAGATGCAAAACTTAAAACTATTAAAAGAACATCAACAAACCAGTCCTCATTAGCAGAATAAATTAAATATTATATGCCCTTTCTCGTTAACATATCAACTCGCAAAGCTGTTTATACGACAGATGTGAAAATAGGTTTCCACAAAAGAAGAAAAATAGGTAATAACGCAAGAACAGCCAACCTAACTTCTCACAAATCCAGCATGAAAATCCCACGTGTGACTTACGGAGGCCAACTATAACATCGTTAGCTGCATGCAACGATAGGGGCAGGGGCAACTGAAATACCCTGTATAAATTAAATTGTAATAGCTGCTCCTACTGCTACACCGGCGAAACAGGACGAAACTTTGTACTGCTACATACATACACAGAGAGCTTATACGCCCACACTGTTTAAAAAATCGAAATAAGTGCACTTTAACCGCCCACCTTGCGCAAAATTGTGATTCCGTTACAGACCAACATCCACGTTCTACACGCTTTAGAAAAGGGAATAAAGATGCAACTTCTGGATTAATTTCAAATTTTATCCATAACCATAAATTACCCACATTATCTCAAATAAATGAAGTAATTTAGCGAACAAACTTTTTTTTAATTTTAATGATTCCCTTACCTTGAAAAAATAGGCATTCCTCTAAAACTACTGTAAATACCAAGTACTAACACACAAACACACACACACACACACACACACACACACACACACACACACACACACACACACAGATACAGATACACAGACACACATTCACACACACACACAACACACACACAAAACCTTATCTTTGGGCACATGTTGTTTTTGGCATCATTGATTCATTGATGGATGTTACTTTTGTAGCAATGAGCGTAATTTAATTCTATGTATATTAACTGCCAACACTGTGCAACTTTCGAAAATGATAACATATCTCCGATACTACAGAGTTTCTTTGAATGTCAACATTGGTCAAGCTGTTTGTTTTGTTTGCAACCTGTAAAGCATGTAGGAATAGTTGATTATGATAAATTTTGTTAAGTGCTGTGATATAACTGGAACACAAAAATTAAGTTTTCCATACTAATGTATGCACCAGACTAAGTCGGTCTCACGATGAAGGTATTTCCTTACACCTCACGGCATTCAATGTTTACTTGTTTCGTTTTCCTGTCTTTCCACAGTTACACTACCTCTGCAATGCTACAAACAATCATTAGAATTGTGTACTGTCTGTAGATAAATAGCTAGGCGATTATTAATCGGTCACGATATAACAAACGTGCAGTCATCACAAACGGCGACGAGTTTCAGTTAATCCTGAAAAAACATTACTAAAGACGATGTTAATAAGACTGGAAGTTTTGACATGTAATGGCCGATTTCGGTTATAATTTCAGTGTATAGCTGATGTAATATGTGTGTGCAGTGAAATTTTAATTCTCGAAAGATGATTTGTTCGACGAACTGTATGAAGGCCCCAATGCTGCAACGTGGAGCAAATTCAGAAATAAATATTTTATTACATCTTCGTTTGCAGTAGTTATGCTACTTAGTTTTCTGTTCATACTATCGCTTCACATATATTTCACTTAATATTACTGGATTTCTATTGTCTTAAAGTTGTCGATTTTTTTATATAGAAAGCAGCATGAATGGCTTACAGCTCCGTTTAGCAGTTCACTTTCTAATACCTTTTTCATTTAAATAAAGCGTGCTGGGGTAGAGAATCTCTTACGTTATGAACGCCCCTTAATCCTCAGAATGTGACCGCAGTCCTTGGAAGCAGCATTTGGTGAAATACTTTCTGTTACAATGCCATCAAGATGCATATCACACAAGGAGATATTTCTGGGGTCCAGCTTCTAAGAGATCTCCGAGATATTTTGTAGGATTCGTCTGGTCGATTCAGCACAAGCCGCAAAGACCTAGCGGCCTCCGCCTCCAAATCCCCTCTCCCCGCTTTAGAGTAGAACTACAATCCAGTCGGATTGTGATTACTTCTTCCTATAGGTTCAGAACCACAATCCAGTGATATTCTGCAACAGAAACCGTGTAAGCCACAGAACAGCTCACAAACACTGTACGATGCAGTCCTATGAAATGGATTCCGAGTTGTTTGAAACAGTCTCAAGGACAGCTGCTCCCCGCACGCAACTTTCATGAATGGAATAGGGAAGATCGGAGGCGGTAATACGCAATAAGTATTCCCAGTTCACAACGAAAGGTGTCTGATGATGTACAGAAGTAGATGTAGGCTACAGTTTCGTAATTTGAACGTCTATAGTAGACCACCCTTCCCGTTCTTGGACCCATGTACCACTATTTTAGCTGATTTGTGGATGTTTCAATTGTTTAAATTAGAGATGTTAGTACTGTGAGTGGGTTGTTCATATAAATAATATTCCAAATTACATAAATGACGAGGTGTACCTTCAAAACACAAAGAAGTGTACTTACTTCGCAAAATGTATTGTGTTGTAGGAAAATCGTGTTTCTTAGACAGGTAGGTATCTGCAAATAACATCCAATTTCGCCTCGAGACACTGAAGAATTACTTTCCTCATCTTACGAAGTGAAACAAGAAGAACATAGAAAGTGGAGCCCTTACAGAATCTCAAGGACAGTAGTTCTTCGCACACAATTTTCATAAAGGAACAGGGATGATCAGAGGCGGTAATAGCGCACGAAGTACTCTCAGCCACAAAACGTAAGGTATATTGTGATGTACAGAAGTAGATCTAGCTTTCAGTTTCGTATTTGAACGTCAATCTATAATACTTCGTGGTATGATCTCTTTTCACTTAATGTGTTGCATTATTAGATTGAATAATCGGAAAATAATCATGCAGTTTGGAAAAATTAATTATAAACTGTCATAAGGAATACTATATCTCTGATTGCCAGAGAAATATTTTCCTGAATGGAGTATTAAAATTCGAAACACAACGCATCTTTTGAATTTCTGTGTTTATTGTCCAGAATACAATACTTCCGTTCCACCTCGAAACACTTCGGAAGAATGTACACGACCTATCAGTTAAACTCCTCAGTAATTGTTCGTACTGTTCTTTGAACTTTCTGAGCACTCATTCGGCACGGATTTCATACACGATGAATTGTGTTGTGTTTTTTGACCTCTCAGAGCTCTCATTTCGCACTAATTTCATGTATGATGAACTGTGCGGTGTTAGGTTTGGCAGCAGTTATTACGAGTCCAGTGAAACCAAAATCAGCTGTGTACTGTCCAAAGCTGTTAGTCTTGGAATAGACAAAAAAAGTGCTTGAACTAAAGTTGACAACACTGAAAATGTCTGATCTTGGGTTAAAATAATCAATGTATTGTTTGTGAATATTAGGAACTTCGTCTGTAGCCGTTTTATAGTAATCACTTCGAAGGTAATGGCTCTTGTTAGCTTTAAAAACAATAGAATTTTTAATACTCTACATTTTAGACAATTTCAAAGATTTTGGCAATATTAACTTCAGAAATCTGACTTAGTTCCTATTCCATATGTTGGAACAGTATTTACTGTGAAGATATCGACAGAACTGAAAATGTATGCCCAAATAAGGTTTGAATTTAGTGAGAGCTGATGATTTAACCTTTCTCTTCATCCATTTTTATTCATTTTATAGGTTTCCTTTAATAAATTTTATGAATGTCCTAAATGAAGTTTATCGTTTCTCAACAAAGCACCTCAGTCCAAATCAGTAATTGATATTTACAACCTCATTAAAGGTAGTATCACAATTGGAGCTACTTTAACATCATGAAAAAGCATAATTAAATTTAATATTTGTCTGAAACATCTAAAATCTGAGAGAATATTTAACCTCATAACAAAATGACGGTATACATTGTGTGGAGATAGTTATAATCCTTTCACACCACGATGTGAATAGTATGTCAGGGCACGACTCTAGTCTATACTCAGATTTTCACTGCACTGCCACTGGTGATGATTCTGTTATTTGTATTTTCATTCCTTTTCTCCAATTTCAGCTATAATTCCACATTGCAATTTTTGTTTATTCTCTTGTTGCAATTTTTGTTCTTTCAAATCCAAAAGAAGGGACACTGTATCGACTGCAGTGGGTGCTGTACTTGGTTAGGTTCGCCTGTTCGTAAGATAACGCTTAACCACAAAACTAGTAAATCACTGTTTCTTATGTGAAGATAATATTGAAAATTAAACAGATGTTAAATTGGAAATCAAATGTAATTCCGTGGTGTCTTTAAATATGAAAATTGTATTTGGCGAGTAAAAGGGAAATAACCTCGGCGACAGTCACACAAAGACAGTGTGTAATTAGTAAAACATGATGATGTTAGTCAGCTATATATGTATTTCATACAGAACGGCTATACATGTATGTTTGTGAGGTGAGCTGCCCAGTGACAGGTCAAAATCTCTGAAAAGAAACATTTTTTCCCTTTAAGCAACTCCTGTATAGAAGGAGCTGAATGTCTGTCGTGTGCTGTGACACAAACTGATTGACGTAGTTAAATTTGAGACATTTAAGAGTTAACGCTCTTAAGCGAAAGGTCTAACCATGCTGTAGAGCCAGAGAGAGCGTTTCTTAAACAATTTTTTTTGAGGGTGAAGTTGTTGCCAGTTCTATAAATTATAAATCTTGCTTCGGCAATGGTGAATAACATGTACAAATCTTACAAAATGCTATGCTCTCTGTAATAATACTATTTTACATTGCTGCCGGTTTCGCCTCTGAACCATGTGTGATAATTTACCTACCACTGAAGATGGTACAGAACCGAAACCGGTAGCAAAATGAAATAGGGTTTATACAGACATCACAGTGTTATATATTTTGTAAGATTTATAAATTACCTAAAAGAAAGAGATGCATGCAGTTTTTACCATAACGTAGCAGCTATGTGGCTCATTTTTGTACAACCTTACCCTCACCCAATTGGTCTGTACTTTGATCACCGTGGGTTAATCACTGTAGACTTGCGGATTATCTTGATACTTATCCGTGAAACCCAAGGTGGTAGCAAAGCGCCTTGTACTGAGAAAGTTTGCGAATCGACATATATCATGTCATTATTAACAGAGGACTCTATCATCCGAAACATTTTTAAGTTTAGAGTGACTGTACCATTTATCCAAATTTTAGCTGAATTGTGCTGTCGTTTATATGGTATTTTTTCATACTTTTACATCTGCAGTTGCTAGATACACTACGCTTATCGAATTGCTCATTTTTGCATTATGCAAAAGAAGCTCTGCCATTTTACAAGATGAAAGGATATGTAAATTAATGTAACAGATCGCCATATGTTTATTAACCCTCGGATGCACAAAAAGGGTGATTTGTGATCTGACACATATTTTCTAGATAAAATGTCACAGATTAGTTTATGTTACTTTGTGTTGTATTAAATGTTTACAATTGACTTTTTAAGGAAATACTTTACTTTCACACATATAATTTTTAACATTTGTTTATTAATTTGGTAATCTTACATGTAGAGTTCAAGACAGGGTCTTTCATACTGCTTTCAGATAGTCCATTTATCGTCGATTTAAGTGGCACATTAAAGTGGTGAGATTAGTCACAACATTTAATAGTTCGCACAGTTACATTCCTAACATGTGAGAGCTAACATAAGTATTTTTATTTTCAAAGATAAGTTAGTTTAACCACCTGCTACCTACCCCATTTATTGCAGCGTAAAGAGAGACTGGAACACACAGTAAATAATTGAGGACATAGATTGTAACTGCTTCACTGAGATGAAAAGTATGGCACAGAAGAGGAATTCGTGGAGGGCAGCAACATAGGCTGGCGACCCAAAAAATAGTAGGGCCCTCATTCTCTCCATCGTTTTCAGTGATGTCATCATCATCATTGTCATGTGACAGTACACCTCTATTCCTTGCCCTCCTCCCTCTCACCACCACTCCCACCACCTCTTCTCAGTCATCCCCCAGTATAAAATCTATTAAAATAAAAGAGTCATTCACAGTGCAGTGCAAAAGCAATCATCTCGACTGTGCTCAAAATTGTCCAAACGGTGTAATATATTTTTGGTTTTGGTTCACAAGTTGTTTCGAAATAATTATGTGAAGTGTGTCTCTGGCAGTAATTCCACATCTAAAATACATTACAGTGAACTCTGAATGTTGCAAATAACATGCTAAACAGGTAGCTAACATTAAAGTTAGGAATAAGTGAGCACAGTCATAAGACTAATGTGACTAGGTTTACAACTGCTGATAACACATGTTGGGTAAAATGATACACTAAGCTTTCGCACAAACAAATGGGCAATCAATTACTACCAGCTACGAGAAGAATGTGTTTCATTTCAGTTTTAACGTGCTCTCGGTGTAAGACATAACGCTTGTCAAGTCTTACGATCTCCAAGTCTAAAACACGATAAACGTA
Source organism: Schistocerca gregaria (assembly GCF_023897955.1). Taxonomy (NCBI): domain Eukaryota; kingdom Metazoa; phylum Arthropoda; class Insecta; order Orthoptera; family Acrididae; genus Schistocerca; species Schistocerca gregaria. Next base: position 624,668,580 of record NC_064923.1, read on the forward strand.
TTGGTATTTCTGATCACAATCTATTGGTTATGAAATGTAGTTTAAAACTGAAGAAACTGCAAAAAGGTGGGAATTTAAGGACATGGGACCTGGGTAAACTGAAAGAACCAGAGGTTCAGGGAGAGCCTAAGGCAACAATTGACAGGAATGGGGGAAAGAAATACAGTAGAATTAGAATGGGTAGTTTTGAGAGATGACGTAGTGAAGGCAGCAGAGGACGTAGTAGGTAAAAAGACGAGGGCTAGTAGAAATCCTTGGGCAACATAAGAAATATTGAATTTAATTGATGAAAGGAGAAAATATAAAAATGCAGTAAATGAAGCAGACAAAAGGAATGAAAGCGTCTAAAAAATGAGATCGACAGGAAGTGCAAAATGGCTAAACAGGAATGGCTAGAGGACAAATGTAAGGATGTAGAGGGTTATCTCACTGGGGGTAAGATGGATACTGCCTACAGGAAAATTAAACAGACCTTTGGAGAACAGAGAACCACTTTTATGAATATCAGGAGCACAGATGGAAACCCAGTTCTAAGCAAAGAGGGATAGCAGAAAGGTGGAGAGAGTATTTAGAGGGCCTTTTTTTTTTGTCATCAGTCTACTGTCTGGTTTGATGCGGCCCGCCACGAATTCCTTTCCTGTGCTAACCTCTTCATCTCAGAGTAGCACTTGCAACCTACGTCCTCAAATATTTGCTTGGCGTATTCCAATCTCTGCCTTCCTCAACAGTTTTTGCCCTCTACAGCTCCCTCTAGTACGATGAAAGTCATTCCCTCATGTCTTAGTAGATGTCCTATCATCCTGTCTCTTCTCCTTATCAGTGTTTTACACATATTTCTTTCCTCTCCGATTCTGCCTAGAACCTCCTCATTCCTTACCTTATCAGTCCACCTTATTTTCAACATTCGTCTATAGCACCACATCTCAAATCCTTCGATTCTCTTCTGTTCCGGTTTTCCCACAGTCCATGTTTCACTACCATACAATGCTGTACTCCAGACGTACATCCTCAGAACTTTCTTCCTCAAATTAAGGCCGGTATTTGATATTAGTACACTTCTCTTGGCCAGAAATGCCTTTTTGCTAAGCGAGTCACCTTTTAATGTCCTCCTTACTCCGTCCGTCATTGGTTATTTTACTGCCTAGGTAGCAGAATTCCTTAACTTCATTGACATCGTGACCATCAATGCTGATGTTTAGTTTCTCGATGTTCTCATTTCTACTACTTCTCATTACCTTCGTCTTTCTCCGGTTTACTCTCAAACCACACTGTGTACTCATTAGCCTGTTCATTCCGTTCAGCAGATCATTTAATTCTTCTTCACTTTCACTCAGGATAGCAATGTCATCAGCGAATCGTATCATTGATATCGTTTAACCTTGTAATTTAATTCCACGCCTGAACCTTTCTTTTATTTCCATCATTGCTTCCTCAATGTACAGATTGAAGAGTAGGGGCGAAAGGCTACAGCCTTGACTTACTCCCTTCTTAATACGAGCACTTCGTTCTTGATCGTCCACTCTTATTATTCCCTCTTGGTTGTTGTACATAATGTATATGACACGTCTCTCCCTATTCCTTACCCCTCATTTTTTCGCCGGCCGAAGTGGCCGTGCGGTTCTAGGCGCTGCAGTCTGGAACCGCGAGACCGCTACGGTCGCAGGTTCGAATCCTGCCTCGGGCATGGATGTGTGTGATGTCCTTAGGTTAGTTAGGTTTAACTAGTTCTAAGTTCTAGGGGACTAATGACCTTAGAAGTTGAGTCCCATAGTGCTCAGAGCCATTTTTGAACCTAATTTTTTCAGAATCTTGAACAGCTTGAACCATTTTATATTGTCGAACGCTTTTTCCAGGTCGACAAATCCTATGAACATGTCTTAATTTTTCTTTAGCCTTGCTTCCATTATTAGCCGTAACGTCAGAATTGCCTCTCTCGTGCCTTTACTTTTCCAAAAGCGAAACTGATCGTCACCTAGCTCATTCTCAATTTTCTTTTCCAGTCTTCGGTATATTATTCTTGTAAGCAGCTTCGATGCATGAGCTGTTAAACTGAATGTGCCATAATTCTCGCACTTGTCAGCTCTTGCCGTCTTCCGAATTGTGTGGATCATGCTTTTCCGAAAGTCAAATGGTATGTCGCCAGACTCATATATTCTACACACCAACGTGAATAGTCGTTTTGTTGCCACTTCCCCTACTGATTTTAGAAATTCTGATCGAATGTTATCTATCCCTTCTGCCTTATTTGACCGTAAGTCCTCCAAAGCTCTTTTAAATTCCGATTCTAATACTGTATCCACTATCTCTTCTAAATCGACTCCTGTTTCTTCTTCTATCACATAAGACAAATCTTCACCCTCATAGAGGCTTTCAATGCATTTTTTCCACCTATCTGCTCTCTCCTCTGCATTTAACAGTGGAATTCCCGTTGCACCCTTAACGTTACCACCGTTGCTTTTAATGTCACCAAAGGTTGTTTTGACTTTCTTGTATGCTGAGTCTGTCATTCCGACAATCATATCTTTTTCAAGGTCTTCACATTCTTCCTGCAGCCATTTTGTCTTAGCTTCCCTGCACTTCCAATTTATTTCTTTCCTCAGCGACTTGTATTTCTGTATTCCTGATTTTCCCGGAACATGTTTGTAGTTCCTACCTTCATCAATCAACTGAAGTATTTCTTCTGTTACCCATGGTTTCTTTGCAGCTACCTTCTTTGTACCTATGTTTTCCTTCCCAACTTCTGTGATGCCCTGTTTTTGAGATGTCCATTCCTCTTCAACTGTAATGCCTTCTGCGCTATTTCTTATTGCTGTATCTATAGCGTTAGAGAACTTAAAACGTATCTCGTCATTCCTTAGAACTTCCGTATCCCACTTCTTTGCTTATTGAATCTTCCTGACTAATGTCTTGAACTTCAGCCTAATCTTCAACACTACTATATTGTGATCTGAGTCTATATCTGCTCCTGGGTACGCCTTACAATCCAGTATCTGATTTCGGAATCTCTGCCGGACCATGATGTAATCTAATTGAAATCTTCCCGTATCTCCCGGCCTTTTCCAAGTATACCTCCTCCTCTTGTGATTCTTGAACAGGGTATCAGCTATTACTAGCTGAAACTTGTTACAGAACTCAGTTAGTCTTTCTCCTCTTTCATTCCTTGTCCCAAGCCCATATTCTCCTGTAACCTTTTCTGCTACTTCTTCCCCTACAACTGCATTCCAGTCGCCCATGACTATTAGATTTTCGTCTCCCTTTACATACGGCATTACCCTTTAAATATCCTCATACACTTTCTCTATCTGTTTATCTTCAGCTTGCGACGTCGGCATGTATACCTGAACTATCGTCGTCGGTGTTGGTCTGCTATCGATTCTGATTAGAACAACCCGGTCACTGAACTGTTCACAGTAACACACCCTCTGCCCTACCTTCCTGTTCATAACGAATCCTACACCTGTTATACCATTTTCTGCTGCTGTTGATATTACCCGATTGTCATCTGACCAGAAATCCTTGTCTTTCTTCCACTTCACTTCACTGACCCCTACTATATCTAGATTGAGCCTTTGCATTTCCATTTTCAGATTTTCTAGTTTCCCTACCACATTCAAGCTTCTGACATTCCACGCCCCGACTTGTAGAACATTACCTTTTCGTTGGTTATTCAATATTTTTCTCATGGTAACCTCCCCCTTGGCAGTCTCCTCCCAGAGATCCGAATGGGGAACTATTCCGGAATCTTCTGCCAATGGAGAGATCATCATGACACTTCTTCAACTACAGGCCACATGTCCTGTGGATACACGTTACATGTCTTTAATGCAGTGGTTTCCATTGCCTTCTGCATCCTCATGTCGTTGATCATGGCTGATTCTTCCGCCTTTAGGGGCAATTTCCCACCCCTAGGACAAGAGAGTGCCCTGAACCTCCATCCGCTCCTCCGCCCTCTTTGACAAGGCCGTTCGCAGAATGAGGCTGACTTCTTATGCCGGAAGTCTTCGGCCGACAATGCTGACTATTTATCAAAATGTAGACAGTGCCAGAGATCGAACCCGCGACCGAAAATGTTTTGATTATGAGTCAAAGTCGCTACCCCTAGACTACGGGTCTATACAAGGGCAATGTACTTGAGGACAATATTATGGAATTGGAAGAGGATGTAGATGAAGATCAAATGGGAGATGCGATACTGCGTGAAGAGTTTGACAGAGCACTGAAAGACCTGAGTCGAAATAAGGCCCAAGGAGTGAACAACATTCCATTAGAACTACTGACGGTCTTGGGAGAGCCAGTCCTGACAAAACTCTACCATCTGGTGAGCAAGATGTATGAGACAGGCGAAATACCCTCAGACTTCAAGAAGAATATAATAATTCCGATTCCAAAGAAAGCAGGTGCTGACAGATGTGAAAATTACCGAACAATCAGATTAATAAGTCACGGATGCAAAATACTAACGCGTATTGTCTACAGACGAATGGAAAAACTGGTGGAAGCTGACCTCGGGGATGATCAGTTTGGATTCCGTAGAAATGTTGGAACACTGACCCTACGACTAATCTTAGAATCTAGATGAAGGGAAGGTAAACCTACGTTTCTAGCATTTGTAGACTTAGAGAAAGCTTTTGACAATGTTGACAGGAATACTCTCTTTCAAATTCTGAAGGTGGCAGGGGTAAAATACAGTGACCGAAAGGCTGTTTACAATTTGTACAGAAACCAGATGTCAGTTGTAAGAGTCGAGGGGCACGAAAGGGAAGCAGTGGTTGGGAAGGCAGTGAGACAGGGTTGTAGCATGTCCCCGATGTTATTGAACCTGTATATTGAGGAGGCAGTAAAGGAAAGAAAAGAAAAATTCGGAGTAGGTATTAAAATCCATGGAGAAGAAATAAAAACGTTAAGGATCGCGTTTGGAAGAGCAGTTGAACGGAATGGGCAGTGTCTTGAAATGAGGGTATAAGAGGAACATCAACAAAAGCGAAACAAGTATAATGGAACATAGTCGAATTAAGTCGGGTGATACTGAGGGAATTAGATTAGGAAATGAGACACTTAAAGTAGTAAAGGAGTTTTGCTATTTGGGGAGCAAAATAAGTGATGATGGTCGAAGTAGAGAGGATATCAAATGTAGACTGGCTGGTGGTTCATGGTGTGGGTTCCTGTAGTCATGTCCTAGTTCATGAACCACAGGCAACGTATGAGTGGACAAGTAAGTGGTCGTGACAGTCGGGATACCAGTTACTTTGGAAGAAGGCTGGGCATCTCAGACATATTCTGAGTCGTGGTCACCTTTGTGCTCATACGGCAAAGACTACCAAATCCACCAGTTAGTCTCTCAACCGTTAGGGGTAAAACCCAATGGGACTCGGGGCAAGTAAGGCTAGCAACCTGCTTCCGTGGTACTTTAAATATGATGCTGGCAACAATCAGAGCAAAATGCCTCGGACCAGGGACTCCTAAGATACGACTTGGCAAACAAATGGTAATGAGATGGGGAGCTATTAATATCAATGGGGGCTACTCAGGGAAGAAGGTAGAGCTGGCAGAGGCTGCAAGTAAGATGGGACTAAACGTTTTAGCTGTTAGTGACATTTGGGTAAGGGGTGAGGAAGAAGAGGAAGTGGGAGAATCCAAGGTCTACCTGTCAGGAGTCACAGCAGGAATAGCAGAGGAAAGAAATGGAAGCCAGTGTAGTTGCAGTAAGGTATGTAAACGAACGACTGATGTGGATAGATTTGACAGTGTCTAGCAAGAAAATTAGGATTGAGTCAGTATATTCGCATTGTGAAGGGAGAGATCCAGATAAGATGGATAATTTTTATGAGGCACTCAGTGATGTAGTTGTTAGAGTAAAGGACAGTGCTCTGCTCATGGGGGATTTTAATGCCAGGATTGGATATCGAACAGAAGGGTATGAAAAGATTGTTTGTAAATTTGGAGAGAATATGGAGGCCAACAGGAACGGGAAACAACTCTTGGATTTCTGTGCCAGTATGGGCTTAGTGATCACAAACTCCTTTTTTAAACATAAGAACGTTCACCGGTATACTTGGGAAGGCAGGGGAACCAGATCTGTCACTGACTATATAATAACAGATCAGGAATTCAGGAAGGCTGTGAGGGACACACGTGTGTTCAGAGGAATCTTTGATGACACTGATCATTATTTAATCTGCAGTGAAATTGGGATTGTGAGACCGAAAGTGCAGGAGGTCAGGTCCATATGTAGGAGGGTAAGAATGGAGAAACTTCAGGATAAAGAAATCAGCACAAGTATATGACACTGATCTCAGAAAGGGACCAGTTAGTTGAATGTAGACAATTACAGTCATCGGAAAAGGAATCGACAAAGTACAGGGACATAGTACTGGAAGTGGCTAAAGAATGTCTTGGCACAGGAGTATGTAAAAGTAGGATGAAGGAAACAGCTTGGTGGAATGACACAGTCAAGGAAGCCTGTAAAAGGAAAAAGAAGGGGTATCAAAAATGGCTACATACTAGAACTCAGGTAGACAGAGAAAGTTGTGTTGAAGAAAGAAACAAAGCCAAACAGGTAATTGCAGCATCCAAGAAGAAATCTTGGGAAGACTTTCGAAACAGGTTGGAGACTATGGGTCAAGCTGCTGGAAAACCATTCTGGAGTGTAATTAGCAGTGTTCGAAAGGGAGGTAAGAAGGAAATGACAAGTATTTGGGACAGGTCAGGAAAACTGCTGGTGAATCCTGTGGATGCCTTGGGCAAATGGAGGGAATATTTTGAAGAGTTGCTCAACGTAAGTGAAAATACGATCAGTAATGTTCCAGATTTCGAGGTTGAATGGGATATGAATGATAACGGAAATAGGATCACATTTTAGGAAGTGGAGAAAATGCAATAAAGCAGCTGGGGTGGATGAAATTAAGTCGGAACTCATCAAATACAGTGGAACGTCAGGTCTTAAATAGCTTCTCAGGATAATTGAAATGGCCTGGGAGTCGGGACAGGTTCCATCAGACTGGACAAAAGCAGTAATCACACCAATCTTTAAACATGGAAACCGAAAAGGTTGTAACAACTACAGAGTTATCTCTTTAATCAGCGTTGTGAGTAAAATCTTCTCAGGTACTGTCGAAAGGAAAGTGCGAGTATTTGTTGAGGAAAAATTTGATGAAAATCAATGTGGGGTTAGGCCTCTTAGAGGTTGTCAGGACCAGATCTTTAGATTACGGCAAATAATGGGGAAGTGTTGTGAGTGGAACAGGGAATTGTATCTAGGCTTTATAGATCTAGAAAAGGCATATGACCGGGTTCCTAGGAGGAAGTTATTGTCTGTTCTACGAGATTATGTAATTGGAGGCAAACTTTTGCAAGCAATTAAAGGTCTTTACATGGATAGTCAGGCAGCAGTTAGAGTTGCTGGTAAATTGAGTTCATGGTTCAGAGTAGTTTCAGGGGTAAGACAAGGCTGCAACCTGTCTCCTCTGTTGTTCATGTTATTTATGGATCATATGTTGAAAACAATAGACTTGCAGGGTGAGATTAAGATATGTCAGAAAATAAGCAGTCTTGCATATGCAGATGACTTAGTTGTGATGGCAGATTCGATTGAAAGTTTGCAAAGTAATATTTCAGAGCTAGATCAGAAATGTAAGGACTATAGTATGAAGATTAGCATCTCCAAAACGAAAGTAATATCAGTGGGTAAGAGATATAAACGGATTGAGTGCCAAATAGGAGGAACAAAGTTAGAGGAGGTGGACGGTTTCAAGTAGTTAGGATGCATATTCTCACAGGATGGCAACATAGTGAAAGAACTGGAAGCAAGATGTAGCAAAGCCACTGCAGTGAGCGCTCAGCTACGATCTACTCTCTTCTGCAAGAAGGAAGTCAGTACAAAGACTAAGTTATCTGTGCACCGTTCGATCTTTCGACCAACTTTGTTGTATGCGAGAGAAAGATGGGTGGATTCAGGTTACCTTACCAACAAGGTTCAGGTTACGGATATGAAAGTAAATAGGATGATTGCAGGTACTAGTACATGGGAACTATGGCAGGAGGGTGTCGACAATGAGAAAATCAAAGAAAAACTGAGAATGAACTCTATATATGAAGCAGTCTGGGCTAACAGGCTTAGATGGTGCGGTCATGTTACACACATGGGAGAAGCAAGGTTACCCAAGCGACTCATGGGTTCAGCAGTAGAGGGTAGGAGGAGTCGGGGCAGACCAAGGAGAAGGTACCTGAATTCAGTTAAGAATGATTTTGAAGTAATAGGTTTAACATCAGAAGAGACGCCAATGTTAGCACTGAATAGGGGAACATGGAGGAATTTAAGGGGCTATGCTCCAGACTGAACGCTGAAAGGCATAATCAGTCTTCAACGATGATGATGATGATGACTGGCAATGGCAAGGAAAGCATTACTGTAGAAGAGAAATTTGTTAACATCGAGTATAGATTTAAGTGTCAGGAAGTCATTTCTGAAAGTATTTGTATGGAGTGTAGCCATATATGGAAGTGAAACATGGACAATAAATAGTTTGGACAAGAAGAGAGTAGAACCTTTCGAAATGTGGTGCTACAGAAGAATGCTGAAGATTTGGTGGGTATATCACATAACTAACGAGGAGGTATTGAATAGGATTGGGGAGAAGAGAAGTTTGTGGCAAACCTGACGAGAAGAAGGGATCGGCTGGTCGGCATCAATGGATCACCAATTTAGTATTGGAGGGCAGCGTGGAGGGTAAAAATCGTAGAGGGAGACCAAGAGATGAATACACTAATCAGATTCAGAAGGATGTATGTTGCAGTAGGTACTGGGAGATGAAGAGGCTTGCACAGGATAGAGTGGCATGGAGAGCTGCATCAAACCAGTCTCAGGATGAAGAAAACAACAACAAAAACATTTCTGCGAGATATTGATATTTGAAAGAAAGAAGTTCAGCCACCTAGCGTTTTTACCACATTTTACCAGATTTTCACTAATGTTTCAGCAGCGTCAGAGTTCGTGCATCACGTCCTACACTACAAAAGAAACCGACGATAGTAACACCCTAAAGTTGATTTTTCTTAGCACTCGAACTAGATATATGTCATACGATAAGAACACCGGGATCTGGGTGTGGTAGGCTGCCATGCGCAGCCACAGCAAAATATAACTTCACAATTTATTTCACACCAACAATTTTGCATAAGGCACACGCTGGTGAAATGAGTATACTTGACTATTACCAGAAACTAGATCCGACAGACTCCAAATCAAAATACTTACTCATAAAAGGATCTCTGTGTAGCAGACTCCCATAAATTCAAAACTAGTTACAGGCAAAACGTCCACACCAAGATTTAAATTACGTCCTCAATTTTATTACAATATTAAAACAGCTTATCAGTAGACGACAAAGGTAGTAAAAGACGCATGAAAACTTCGTTCAGAAGCTGTTGCAAGAATTATACACATTCCCGAAAGTTGTCAACAGGCCTTCACGTCAGGTTTAGACAGATATAGTGAAACAAGTAGTTTTTAAGTATTTAAAGCAGAAAAAAGTAAAATAATCGCACATGTCACAATATCTTAAAACAATTACATGTAATTTAAGCAATCTTATCAGAGCTACCAGAGAGGCACATTTTCCAAAGAAGAAGAAGAAAAAAAGAAATTCGGTTCACCACGCGGCCCCTTTGATCAAGTCGCGCACATTTCTACATCTACATGGCTACTCTGCAAATCACACTTTTGTGCGTTACAGACGGTTTACAGTGAGTACCAGCCACTACCAAGAGAACCACACCTGAGTGAACTAATCTTAATTGGTAACATCAAATAAATTTAATCCCAGTGAAAACCCGAATCCAAAAGAGACAATGATTAAAAAAAAGCTTTACCACAGACAACGGCCACCTCAGCCATAAAATGGTGAAGTTTGGAGCAAGATTACATTTGGCATTCGCTTTGGAATCTTAAATAAAGCAAATACATAAATTCGTGACATTTTGGATACGGCAGCGCACCGCGGGCTCCAGTTGCATCAACTTGAATTTAGCGGCGGTGGCACCGATCGCTGCTTCTGTTATACAGGGAGCACGCTACATCAACGGACTGTGAAGCAGTGAGGCATCCTCTTAGGCAGAACGCTTCTTGCAACTGAGTGAGCTGGTGAACATTGCAGTGGCGGTTGACTGTGACTGGCGGAGAGCTTTGGCTTCATCTCTGATCATCGGTGAAGATTTTACTGGGTGTAGGAGGGTCCTACTGCGCGGCAGGCAAGTCAACAGGGATCCTCAGACATGTGTCAGCAACCCATAAAGAATCTTAGGAGACTACATTTTCGTTACAGTCAGGTGCCGAAGGAAACTGCCGTCTATGTAACATACAAATATTCAGACTGTCGGAGCTAGATTTTGTATCTTCATTCCTTTGGTGGCTGGTGAGACGGCTAAGCTATATTCAACGTTTTCAGTGCTTTTGATGAAGGAGCTATTGGATCTAATTTCTGAGTTCAAATTATTGTTGTTGTTCTAGTGCCAGTTGCATGTGATCACATGAGGTTTAAACATTTGACAAACAAGTCATTGGTCCTAATCGTTAAATTTAATTTCAGGCTTTTTGGTAAAGTTGTTGTAGCACCAAATCACTGTTTGAAAAGTTAATCTTATTACCGTGCCTGCTGTGTTTCAGTAAAATTCAAATGTAAAAATGAATTTAAGAGTTCAGTTTTTGGTGAGCTGGACGTCAAGCCTGATTTTAAACAGGTTACAGTCAAATTCAATTTTAAAGTTTTTGGCCTTGTGAATTCAGTCTGACAACTATTTATTTCTTTCAACAAAACTTGGTATTATATCTAACCCACTTAATGATTCAGCCATTCCATTCACACATCTCATGTTTTGCGACAATTGCTGACACGTAATTTCTAAATATGAGGTACAGAACAAATATTTATCGACATGTAAATGATGGGGCAGCTGATATACCAACAATATAAAGATTTATCCTCGCAAGTAATATGTACAGTCGATCTGTTACAATGATGCTCTGCTAATATCTAACTCAGAGTTATTTCCGTTATGTGATGATGATGATGATTGCCTCAATGATCTCACAGCAGGAGCAATACGGTGAGCTTCTCTCATGATACGATCAGAATCTGGATAAGCCACATGGAAGTGTTCCAGAGCAGCAATTGAAATGCCATGAAAGAACTAAAGAATTCAAGTTGCTACCAACTACATAGCCAACTCTGAACTAAAGAATGCGCTACCTTCCCCAGTGGCAGTAGTCACTTTGTGTAGGTTTTGTAGACTGCTAGCTGCTGCCAGAAGACTCCGTGGTCTATGTTCTTCCAAAGCCACTTCCCTGGACGACATGTCAGCACCATTTTCAAACCGCTGCATGCGGAATTCCCGCCCTCTTGCGAGACTATGAAAAAAATTTCAGATACAAGTGAAGATGCTGACGTTACTTTAAGATATATAAATACGAATTTATCAGTATGTACAAAACGAAATTTCGAGCAGTGCGGCAATATTTACTTAACGGACCTATGGTGCCAAGGCTATCTGAACGACGAGCCAGTGAACTACTAAATAGCACTAAAATCTAATCGAAATGTGTTATTTAAGAATACATGCTCAGGATAGTCCGAAGACAAATGAACAGACTAAACATGGATTTCCGTAAGGAAGGAGGAGTTTGGACGTGATTGTTATTGTGGTATAGCAGTTAAACTGCATTTTTGTGTAACAGGCAAGCAAAAGAAAAGCAATATTTGCATTACTCAGAGCACAACCAAACTGCTGATTTAAGATTCAGCTCAAAGCGCACTTTTAGCAATAACTACTGGAGGAAACATTGTTACTCCCTGTCTAAACTGTCATGTCCTAAACTAACATCAAAGTCAACCAAACTAATTACACAGAACTATTGTATTAACTTCATCTTTCAGTTCAAAATGCTACCACTGTCACACTATGTGAACTGCAGCACACCTCGATGAAGTGTCATAGTGAGTAGCAGAACTACACATTCATACAGGTAAGAAACGAGAGTAGTTCCCAAGCAGTATGGTAACAGCATACTAGGGTATTAATTTTTCTTACAGGACAGAAGATTTGTTATCCTGTGCGCAAAAGATATAGGGCAAATGCTGTGACAAATGGCACAAAACAGTTTACACGGTGCAGGCAATGACATTCAAAGGTTACTACCATTACCCCTGACAAGCACACCTACACGTCTTAGGAGGGGCCTTTTATACATCAAGTTATGAATTCTTCCAGATAGTTCCCAGCAATTCTGACTGCTTCTGACTTTTTCCACCCACTTTTGACAAGTTCCATCATCATGTTATAGAAAATTCTGAGTGACTGCCATACACTATTTGCTGACTAGGTGACTACCATTACCCTCTTATTCTGTTGGGTTGAGATAATGATGTTCAGTTGATAAGGTGACTGCCATTGCCCAGGTAATATTGGTTGGGGCAATGATGGTCATTGAACAAGTGAATGTCGTTATGTCACGTAGGTACTGTTGTTAGGAGGTAGTGGTGATCAGAAGAGAGGGCCATCCAGCATGTCCATTTCTCTATCTCAGCAGAGTATGACATGCTTAGAGAGTGTTTCACAGCAAATATGCACATGTCAGTAAGTCTAATAGTGATGTTGACTAATCAAGTTCACGCTTTCTCTTACAGGGTGCGACTTGTTTCAACATCCAAAAGTTATCAGTCAGTAAGTTCAGAATAACCGGTTCATCACTTTCTTCTCGCAGTGCAGTCAGTGTCAACTACTGGATCTTAAATATTGTTTTTTATGTACAGTGGGTGTCAGCCTCTGGAGAGGAACCACCTGCCGCATGTGACAGCCACTAGCGAAAATTTTATTCCTTTCATTTCCTCTTTTAACATATTATAGTGATGTTGCCGCATTAAGGTATACTCTACAGAGAGACAGAGAGAGAGGAAATTTATTATGTAAACCAGACAGATGATTATGAAAAGGCAGACGTGGAAATGTGTGCACCATTTTTGATGTTATGTAAACACATAAAATGTATTAACTTGCCCCAAGTGTGTAAACACCTGCACTTTGAAACTGTGATATCGTACCCTGAAACCTTAACAATTTTCCCTCCCCTCCCAAAAACCATAAGATCTTGCCAAAAAACTGTAACAACTTTCCCCAAAATTTGCAAAAGCTTCTCTCACAACTGCAACAACATTCTGCCAACTATGACAGCGCCTCAACTGTAACAACTCGACCTTCAGCTATGACGGCTTCCTCAAAACTGTAAGTATTTATCCCCAGAATTGTAAACCCCAACTGTAACAACCTTTCTAAATTGCAACAACTTGCCCAACAACTTCAGCAACGTCACCCACAGTTCTAACACTTTACCCTACAACCAAATCAACTTGCACTCCAAACATAACAATTTGTCCTCCAACTGTAAGAACCTGAGCCACTACCGCAACAACTGGCCTCACTGGGACCAGCAACTTGCCCTCAAAACTCAACAACTTGCCCTGAAAGTGTAACCAGTTTTCCTTTTAGTGACCACGTATTTCAAGGCTTCCTGCTTATTCAGCAAGTGCCCAGGTGAAAATTCCCTGGAATATCTTATCTTGTGTCAAGCGCATGGCGAATTCCGAGGTGACTACTTACTGTTTCAGGGTAAGTTATTACAGTTACAGGGATAATTTTTCAAGCAATTACGTGGGACCAGTTGTTATAGTTGTGTTGCAAGTTGTTACAGTCGGAGGGTAGGTTTTATAGCTATGGATCAAGTTGTTCAGTTATGGGGAAGTTTACAAATGGTCGTTGGGCAACTTGTTATGGTGGAGAAACAAGTCGTTATAATCACTGAACAGGGGCAGGAGCATGTTGTTATAGATTCAAGCGGCGATAGATAAAGTTGTGGAACTAGCTGTAACACTTTCGAATCAAGTAGTTACGGTTACAAGGTGCATGCTGTTACTTTTGCAGGATAAATAGGTACACTCTACATGTGTACACAACTTCAAAACACACGTAAAGTGTTCCCATATCTGCCTCATCACCATAATCTCTCCGATTTACGTTGTTGCTGTTGTTGTGGTCTTCAGTCAAGAGACTGGTCTGATGCAGCTCTCAGATTTATAAACTAAACTAAATCGGTTTCAATGTACACAATAGTGTCAAGGTGTAGTGCAGTCATCAACAATTCTCCTGTAACATGACCCTCTGACTTTTCATAGTTGAAGTTTGTCAGATAGAGTGCCATGCACTCAGTAATATTCTCAAGCATTCACAACTTGCTGAGTAATGTGTGGGATATTATGCTAAGCTGTAAGTGTATTCATGTATTCTTATGTGGGTTAATGGTATTGAGCATGTAAATTATGTAAGGTATCGCGTCCCTTCATGTTAGACTTTCGTGATTTTTAGTGTAAATTAGAAAATAAAGTAACGAGAAAAGGACACAACACATTGTCAGCAAGAAAATAAAATCTATAGCTACAAAAATTAGAGCTAAGGCTTTGATCTTTGCATTGTTCTTGAAACACAAAACGATTGTCTATGGGATTATTTCTTGAGGGAAGCAATATTTGCTACAGGCCTAATAATCATCGTGGGAAATTAGGAAATTCCGTGACATAAGATCATGTTATTGGTAACTGTTGATACGAAGAAATAGTTCGCATGATAATAATAACTATAATAAGACTGCATTAAAAACATAGACTGCAGTTTAGACTTACAAATGTTCAACATTTTTTAATTTTAAGATATTAATTTATACGTATTTGCCTTTAGTTAGCAACTTTGCTTTTTATTTAACTTGCTGGAAGATGTAGTATAGCATTAGTAATATATGGCATGCAATGCAGATACAGTGTAAAAAGGATTAAGTATATATTTTATGAGAATGGAAATCAGGAGTTGCAGATGCTGGATTTGGGTGAAGGGTGGCCGATTCACCTAATAAAAAAGAGATAAGCTGGATCCAAGGACAAAATATAGGCCACGGTTGTCAGCTGCCTAAGGGCCCATCGTAATAGCTTAAATTTGGACAGCGAGGTCGATGACAAAAAGCACGAAGTTTTATTGCATATCGAAGGAGCATCCAGTAGCCCCTGATAATTTGGTTACATGTAATAGCTGCACAAAGGAATCGAGACTACGCAATGCTTTGCTTATTTAAGTTGTGCTTAAAAGAAGAACATTTGTCATTAAATACTCTTTCTCATCGATACGAGTAACAGAGAATAACTTACGTACATTAAAAGGATCTATTTCGCGTGAGGGACCTCTCACATGTCATTTATGCAGTGCTATGTTTTCAGTCTACAGTGATTCAAGCAATCAATTGCCGCTTTTAAGCAGGAGATGAGGTCAATACCAGTATTGTACAGGAAATGTCCACAACATGTTCCGAGAAAGTCTCTGTTCGGCAAATTTTCATGCAAATTTACCGTGCAATTTAAGTCAGTAATGGGAGCGCACACTGTACTTCACATCAACAATCAAGCTGTGCACGAAGCAGACAGGGTTGTCGGCTACTCCAAGCTAAGCATAGTGATCGTCATGCGTCCTTCACGGTTACACAGTGAGCGCCAGTGAAAACAAAACAGTCACACCAAGTACAAAGAGGGTTTTAATCTTCGACACAGCTGATCTTAACTCAGTTAAGTGCTAAATGTTTCACTTGGTCTTTTATTTTTTATCTATTGTTCAACATGTGCATTAACATCACCTCCACAGATCGTAAAATTTTGCTTAAATAGCAAATGATTTACAGGATAAACATTTATGTAATTCACTGGGAAGGATATACATAATTCATAATAAGAGAGAGTTTCTACATAATTTCATAGTTCTTTATTCTTTTTACTTTACTCTGAGCTACTAAGAGTTGATATCCTTTCGCATCTTAGTATTCAGGTAAGCAAAGACAACATTATGTATTTAATTGATTCAAAATTAGCCTTTGTACACATTGTCTGAAAATCAAATCTCTCAACGAAAATCCATCAAAACACAGAAAAGCCAGAGATCGTGCGTCAATACAATACAATATTTACTTAGTATTAGGAAAGTGTCATGGAAATATGTTATATATCAAATTCCACAAATATTTATAATACCATCGTTCATACGACTTTAAACGCTGTTAATACACATTTCTAACCTTCCTCACAACATGGCAACAAGATGTAAGACATATGTACAAACTACCAGTAATGAACACTTTTTCTTCATACAACAACTTTTCCTCAAAGGTACAAGAAAAGACAAATAAATATTACTTCTAAGTACGTAATGGTATAAGTGAAATTAATCATTGGTGAAGATAAATCTGAAGATCTTGACGGGGATATAATTTCTTCATAGTACAACGTGGACATTATCACCAAGTTTAGCTATAGTTAATAAAGAGCTACAGTAAGGTCATAGTCATGGCTACAATTAACCCTTCTAACGTCTGAGATATTTCTTTAGTAAACACCTATCGTTCTGTGGAAGGGAAGGGTTATGATATTTGGCAGTAATTTTTATGTGGAAATATTTATTTTCCATATGATATTAGTAGATGCGTATAACACCTGACATCTAATTGAAAACATGAATATACTTTAATGACAATTCATTTGGTTCAGCCTGGTGTTGAGAGTTAATATCTGAAAATTCTGTGACTTAATCATTTACGCGATCTTAGTCATTTTTCATTGTATCACAATGAGGAAGTTACCAAGTGATCGGGCGGCTTTTTTCTTAATGAACTCAACTTATAGCTTGGGAGTATTTACCATGTTCGGCTTTTTTTTATAAAACTTATAATACCCTTCATTGGCTCACGGGCGTCGTGTCGGATAATGTAGTGGAATCTGCACAATATTTCGACGAGAGAGCTGCTCGTCAACTTCAGGTTCTTGCTGAGGTGTTGCTGCAATGGCTCATCAATATTTACGTTGACTCGCAAGAAAAGCGCAGGCTCCAAAGGTTGAGACAATGACGTCATCGTAGACGAATCACAGAGCACGGCGACATCTAGTGCCCTCTGCCGTACAAACGGACTACGGACTTCTCAGTCGTGACGCGAGAAAAACGGGAGGCCTCCGCAAATAGCGGTCCAGCGAGTGCAATTTAAGTGTACGGACGTTGATTCTCCGTCTGTGTTAACTGGGATTCGTTCGTCTGCGGCCGACGATGCCTTGGTACCGCGAGTGCTGGTTCCCACGCCTTACTGAGTTGATATAACGTGTCTCTATAACTCAGATCGTTACTTATACGAATTTCGATTACTTATTTAAGGATGGAGTCCCAGTACGTGAACGCGCGGGGTAGCCGCTCGGTGTAGGCGCGCCTTGCCACAGTTCACGCAGCTGGCCCAGACGGAGGTTCGTGGTCTCCCTCGGGAACGGGATTTTTTGGTATCCTTAGCTTAAGTTAATTGAAGTTGGATAAAGTAGTGTATAAGCCTAGAGACCGATGACCTCAGCAGTTTGGTCCCAAAGGAATTTACCACAAATTTCCAATTTTCCAGTACGTGGAAGCTGCCGAAAGGATCTTTGTCTCTCCGAAGTTCATCCTGTGTCCAGTGTCAAGGCAGTGTTCAGCCACAGCAGATTTTTCTGGCTGACCCAATCTGGTATGATGTCTACGTTCAGCACATCTATCCTTATTAGTGTGACGCGTCTGGCCAATATCTGAATTCCCCCGCTGGCACAGGGTTTTATATATCCCTGCTTTCCTTGGACTCCTTAACAGAAGCCAGCATAATTTGTACTCGTGCTGGATGGTGGAACACACTTTATTTGACGTTTTTTGAGCAGCCTGACAAACTTGAAGGACACGCCACCAACACAGATAGAAAACCATCCTCGTGGAGTTCTCTGTTTCTTCTGTGTGTTTTTGAGCTTTAGTGGGTGCAGGTTTAAATGCATGACGGACCTGTTCATTAGAGTACCCGTTTTGTACAAAGACATATCGAAAAGGGCTAAGCTTTGCTGATAGGCTCCCAGCACCAGAGTGTTCTGGACCTATGAACGAGAGTTCGCAACACGCCACTGCGTTGAGATTAGCGTCTATTATTAAACGGACTAATGGCTTCTGGGACAGCGTGATAAACGAGACCATAGAGAATAGAATTTCTGACAACAACTTCAATAGAGACGGTTAATTGCAGCTGAGTACAGCGTGGGATCCGGTGTTGAGGGAGTTGAAGCGGGTCTGGCGGTCACGCGGCCAAAACATTACCATATATGGTGCGGGACCGAGAACCAGTGACGTCACGAGCGAAGTCACGAGCTACGGCGCGGCTCTATAAGCACGGTAGTGACACCCACACGACAGTCATCCACATGAAAATGGCAGAGGAGATCTCTGCCGAAAGCTCGTGGGCAGTAAACCACTTGACGCAGCTTGAAAGCCGAGAATGTTTTACTAACGGATATCGCCGCGACAGCATGCCTTCCTACATAGATTTTACATTCACAACCTGACACTGACTGCTTCAACAACTTTGCAGTTTTGTACTGGGTAATTAAGTACCCTCGTAGCTTTACAGATCATATTAAATAGATCTCCTGACATCACATTCACAATTATACCTTCGTCAGTAACATTAGAAGTCAGATTTTTCGCACAACAGCATTAATACTGGGAATAGATGTATTTTTACACTAATAGTAGAGTTTATAGTGCTCGTATCTAACTCAAGTCTAATTAATGTCTGTGTCTTCATTGTTTCTTAACAGATTCACTGAATTATGTTCTATGCACCCACTTCACACACGAACGCCATTGCACCTGGATCTAGTCTGTTGAAGAAGTCATACCTGGACCGAAGTGTTCCGTCAGCTCAGTAACATTTACTATTACATTTTGCAGTCACCAACCCGTGTCAACCGTGCTGTTTCCCACTGATCCACTTCGTTGTTCAGTTGTGTTTGTATTTAATTAACTGTGGTTTCCTGTATCTGAAGACAATTGGTTGTTATTGGTTTGATTCCATTGACCTTCTTCCTTACAGTATTATGTGAGGTTTTATCTTCTATGGGCTCATTTTTTTCGTGAGAACTCGAATCGCTGTTGGCACGCGAACATTGTGCAATAGAAGTGCCACCTACTATGTCATGAAGTTGTCTTTTGATCTGCTGTTATTGTTTAACTGTTTGCGCGGTGGCGTATTTCATCATTATTGTTGTTATTAATCACCTTAGAATTTTAATTTATTACCTTAGTAGTACCTAGTATGGACATGAAGTGCTCAAATTTCGTATCGGGAAGGTAGACTACTTTTTTCTCTTACATCCCTAGGCAATTTAACTTTTATTATTTGGAGCACACATCTGAACCACATCGATTCATACTAAAATCTACTTTTATTTAAATAATTTTCTAAATTTTTTAGAAGACTTCTTTTCTTACTGTAAAATAATTTCGGGTTCAACATTTCTTTGCAGAATCTGCCCTGTATGGAGTTTGGCCAATGATTTGACAAGAACGATTGCTCAAATTCCTAACAACTTTGGCAGTTTCATACTTAAAGTTGCCCAGATGGTAGCTTCCCCATGGATGGAACCTGTAATGAAACGTATTTTTAGTTGGTATGATTAATTTTTAAGTAAAAATTATCCAAAAGATCTTATTAACATTATAGGATTAGTTTTTCCTTATCTGGATTGAAAATCTGGGACTGTCAATGTTTCTACAAATTCTCTTCTGGCAAAATGGATGATAAAAAAGATGCCACCACCTCATCCGACATAGACCAGCTTCATCTACTTCATCTCGACCCATTCTGTAATATGGTGCGGGACTGTTATAGCCAAAGTTGCCTTAGTAATAGAGGACGACATGTCCCGTGCTACTTGTTTGACAACGGGAAACTTCTGGTGCATATTACTAACCTAAGGACTGACACCGTCGTACCATTCGCTAAATGTTTAGTTAAAGTAATTTCGATTTTATTACATTCTCTTAAAACTGATTCTTCTGAAGTGTGTGTTTGAGATTATTCTTCAGTAAAAGACTGTTGTGTACCAAATTATAATTACGAATCTAATTTTGTGTTGATCTGGATGTCTTTATCTGAAAAGGGAGCAGCTTCTTTCCCTCTGTATCATACCTGTTCCTTGAATTAATATCTAGTTCAGCAGTAAAATTATCAGTCCAGGAAAACGGTCACAAATTACTGAAATCAGTCATGTTTTGGATACAATGAATAAAAGTTTGACCTATTTGGCTTACAAACAGATTCTTTTATATGAGTTTGTTCATCAGTCGATTCTCGTCATTAATGCCCTGGTATGTAGTTTTCAGTTCCGAAATTTCTGTTGTTAAGGCATCTTTTTGTGATCAGAAATTTTTCAGTTTAGACGACATTTCATTTTATCTTGATAACATTCCATTTTAATCCCCTCTCGTATATGAATGATTGTTACTAACAATTGGTGTGCTATTTAATAACTGTGTCGTGTAGTTTTCACTGTGTGAAAGCAGAAGGGGACTTTTGAAATGCAAATGAAGTTCATGCCCAAAATTGTGGACTCATTACAATGTGTGGGTTGATTTTGCAACAGTTATAGACGTGAGGTTTGAATAATTTAGACATGGGAACATCGAATGCTTTGGTATTTATGCAGACAAGTGCTCTTTAACTTGTAAGTTAGATCAGCGGTAGTCACAGTGTGGGTTAGCCTCAAGACATCGAGCTCTTTCTTATCCATGTCTTGATTCAATATCATCTGCGGCCATATTTCATCTCTGCCTTGTTCTGCGACCATCTTCGGGTATTTTGGACGGATGTAAATATTTCAGTAGTTATTTTAGTGTCTTTCACAAATAGGCAATTTAAGTGCTACATCACGATTAAAATCCAATCTTAATGCCTACTTCTTTCCTGCCTAAATTAATTTTTAGTCACTTCATTTCTCTTTTGGCTATATTTTCTGTGTGCGTTTACATCACGTACTTTCTGTATATTTTTATACTATTTAGTAATTATTTATAGGAAATACACTCACTAAAATTTGTAAGGAGTTTTAGCATCAAAGTTGCAGTCGGTAAATATTGCAGCACTACCAGAAAATTCGTTTTGTTCATACACCAAGTTCAAACGCAAGTGAAAAGCATTGTTACCCTGTAAATGACGTCGATTACATTTTCCTGTGTAGAACACAACGCATTATCTGTGATACCCCTAAAGTGGGGTTTTCTAAGATGAAATAGTCTAGATACCAACAGTAAAAAATCTCAAAGAGAAACGCCAATACCCTTCAAAATTTTCTACGTGGAGATACCACTGTAGCAGTGGGTAAACATCATAGAACAATTTCGATTTGGTAATATTTGACTTGAGTGTATGTTGCTTAGTACAGTAACTTAGACCACTTGTGGTTTCTAGAGTTATAAGCCTATTCAGGAATTATATTGCTCATTTAGGCCTAATACGAAATATCGAATGCCCGGTTAGCATGTTATTTATTGATATTTTGGCTTGTATGTAGCACTGGGTCACTTACTTTAGAGTTTCAGTTAATTTTGTCAGCAGTTTGACAGAAACGTGTCCATGTGGTAGTGCAACTTGAAATCAACATTATAGTTTTTGTATTTCCGACGTATTTTTGCGGATTTTAGTCTTAGAAATAAAATTGGGACACTTGACAAGCTTATAGAAGTATGGAGATTTTAAAAATAATTACTATGAGGCCCTGCTGCACTTTATAACATGTGTGGTACAGAAATCGATCTTCACAAATTCGCGAGTGCTACTCGATCTGTAAGTTCAGGGCATATACGTTTGTGTTTGTATGTTAGAGAGAGAGAGAGAGAGAGAGAGAGAGAGAGAGAGAGAGAGAGAGAGAGAGAGAGACTTTCCTTCATATTCCGGATGTGGAAATACCGCAAAATACAGTCTTTAACTTGTTTTTATTTTTCCTTATAAATACTCTTGAACATGCCACATCAGAATTCAGATCATTCGGCCGCGTTTTTCACAGCCTGATGGCTGCTCTGACGCTGTATTGTGATTGGTTGTTTCTTTTTAATGAACTATAAAATTGTGGGATGTGGGTGGAGGACATGGGATGGGAGAGGGAGGGCAAGGGTATTGGTTTGGCCTGTCACGTGATGATGACGGTATCATTGATGAGGAGGGTGGGGCATGATGGTTCCGCTTGGTGATGTTTTCATTGCATTAACTGGATCATGTAATAGGTAGCTCTGCCACGTACGAGTATTTCTTTACACAAACATATTTTTCGATGCTCACTAGTTTGGTTTCACAAGTATAATAATTATGGAATACATTTTTATCTTTCACTTACACGACGAATATCGTATTCCCGGTAAGACGCAAAAGAATCTCGCCTGGCAGGGCAAGCGAATGAAATTTGATCAAACTTTCAATCGAGAGATTTGAAGCTCTTTTTCATTCTGGAGTCCGAAAGCCCGAAACGATTAAGGCAGTCGTTGTCTCGAGGATAATGAATACTCGTCTTCTAGCGTCGGAAGCGAAGAAAGACGTGAAGATCCAGGTGAGACAGATAAAAGAAATGCTGCTTTAGTTATCTGATGAGAGGGGCCTTAGCGTAGAAAAATACGGCGACCATTGCGCAGAATCCTAGCCCACAGGCTTATTAAATTTCCACCTGGTCCTTTAAGATGCATTGTAACTGCTTCTCACCGGTCCCATGCGAATTCTTTGTCTCCCAATATATGCTGGCTGAGACCGTGCATTGCTCTACTTTGGAAGATACGTGTACTCCTAGTATTACGAAAATAAAGTGGCAGAAAAGTACCTCTGAGGAAATGGGTACATTTTTTGGAATACTGAGAACTGATGTGCTGGTAAAAACTTGGATGTGTGAGAGAAAGTACTTCATGGCGACTTCCATAAATTTACATATCTCATCACATTTTAAGTTCACAAAATTGACGTTATACGAAAATCCTTGAGACTCGATCAGAAACACACGGCCGCAACATGGCATCAATTCGGTACATTCGGGAACTGCTCGCAGAAAACTGCCAACAAAGTAAATATTCCGAAGAAATATTAACTGTCGATGAACGACCTGTCCTTTCCAGAGGCCATTGCTAGCTTGTTTAGCAGTATGCCACAAACATGCCTGTGTTCTGCAGTAAATACGCTAACGAACTACTGAACAAACCTCAATAATTATTAGAATGGGTCGTTCTTTCTCAAGTGTTGCTATTGACAGAACTATTGGAGCACAAGAATACTGAAGAAAAATTGTGTACGTTCAACCAAAAATGGAATCTACCAAGTCCGGTGACTTTCTATCCTAATTCTTGAGTTTCAGATAATAATATTAAGCTTCGCTCATAAGTTGGATCACTACTTCATCTGCTCAACAGTGCGCTGGTTAAAATTGGTAACTCCATGTAGTATCGATTCAGCGAGGCACAATTTAGATAAGTAACTGGTAGGGTTCCAGTCGTGTGTGGCAATAGATGTATGCGCACATGCGACACGATTCCCTTAAGTTAAGTGCCACTGCTTTGTGCACACTGAGATGCCGTTTCAGTTGTGTACCATCAGGTTCTACCCCAGAACGTTTGGAGGCTAATATGTTAGTGTGGGTTCACTATCGCACTCCTCAGGCCACTGTCACATTATTCTGGCCTTACAATAAGATCAGTTATCCTGTTGGAAGATACCAGCCATCTGCATACACATCAAGCAAGCCGGTATGCAGCTGACCCACAGTAATTATCTTGTAACCAAATCCTTCATGATGTCTTCGATTACTTCTACAGGTCCAATGAAAGTCCAAGTGAATGTCTCACATAGTATAAGACTGTTCCCACAGGTTTGCGTCCGTGGCATGGTGAACGTTTCTAGCAGCGGTTCGCCTGGATGCCGGCGAATCGACTATTTGTAACAGAAAATTTGGTTCTCCCTATCAGACGACCCGTTTCCATTTATCTACAGTCCAGCTTCGAAGAGCCTGTACCCGCTGAATTCTCAGTTTACGTAGGTGTTCGGTGAAAAAGGGAATATTTGTGGATCGTGTTCAGCAAAGAGCACCTAATGATGCAGTAATCCACATCCACCAGCACTGTACTCTGCCACAGATCGCCATCTATCCCAATTTACAGAGCGGCGGTGAAAACAACCTGCACTTCCTATAAAAAAGCGTGACATAGGACACCGTATTGCCTGCACGTGGTGTAACGTGCAACATCACTTTCCACAGACGCGAGAACTCACGACTGTAGCACGCGAACAATCGGCCAACGTCTCCGTTTTCGAAATAGACGTTGCATGCCACCGGGCTAGAAAACCTTACCCTATGTAAAATCCCTTATGTCAGTGTATTTCCCCATCTGCGTCCCAGATCATCGACATAATTATTCCCTAGACTCCCTGCTCCAGTTATATATTTTCCAAATCGCATCGCCATCAGGCGGAATTCATTACTGCTAAATCAGGAACTGACTCATGACATATACTTGCAAAAGACAGCCATAAATTCCCTGTGTTTATTTGGGAATAACTTCCGAAGTACCAGAAAGACTGATAGGAGGAAGTGGGAGCATTACGGGTGGGAGGTAACGGCCTTCACGCATTTCTCGCCACGTAAAAGTGGCATGGAAGATATTTCCAGTGGCGCAATCGAGAGTCGAGTGTGACTGCCGTGACGAAGAAATACACTCCTGGATATAGGAAAAAGAACACATTGACACCGGTGTGTCAGGCCCACCATTCTTGCTCCGGACACTGCGAGAAGGCTGTACAAGCAATTATCACCCGCACTGCACAGCGGACACACCAGGAACCGCGGTGTTGGCCGTCGAATGGCGCTAGCTGCGCAGCGTTTGTGCATCGCCGCCGTGAGTGTCAGCCAGTTTGCCGTGGCATACGGAGCTCCATCGCAGTCTTTAACACTGGTAGCATGCCGCGACAGCGTGGACGTGAACCGTATGTGCAGTTGACGGACATGGAGCGAGGGCGTATAGGGGGCATGCAGGAGGCCGGGTGGACGTACCGCCGAATTGCTCAACACGTGGGGCGTAAGGTCTCCACAGTACATCGATGTTGTCGCCGGTGATCGGCGGAAGGTGAACGTGCCCGTCGACCTGGGACCGGACCGCAGCCACGCACGGATGCACGCCAAGACCGTAGTATCCTACGTAGTGCCGTAGGGGACCGCACCGCCACTTCCCAGCAAATTAGGGACACTGTTGCTCCTGGGGTATCGGCGACGACCATTCGCAACCGTCTCCATGAAGCTGGGCTACGGTCCCGCACACCGTTAGGCCGTCTTCCGCTCACGCCTCAACTTCGTGCAGCCCGCCTCCTGTGGTGTCGCGACAGGCGTGAATGGAGGGACGAATGGAGACGTGTCGTCTTCAGCGATGACAGTCGCTTCTGCCTTGGTGCCAATGATGGTCGTATGCGTGTTTTGCGCCGTGCAGGTGAGCGCCACAATCAGGACTGCATGCGACCGAGGCACACAGGGCCAACACCCGGCATCATGGTGTGGGGAGCGATCTCCTACACTGACCGTACACCTTTGGTGATCGTCGAGGAGACACTGAATAGTGCACGGTACATCCAAACCGTCATCGAACCCATCGTTGTACCATTCCTAGACCGGCAAGGGAACTTGCTGTTCCAACAGGACAATGCATGTCCGCATGTATCCCGTGCCACCCAACGCGCTCTAGAAGGTGTAAGTCAACTACCCTGGCCAGCAAGGTCTCCGGATCTGTCCCCCATTGAGCATGTTTGGGACTGGATGAAGCGTCGTCTCAAACGGTCTGCACCGTCCAGCACGAACGCTGGTCCAACTGAGGCGCCAGGTGGAAATGGCATGGCAAGCCGTTCCACAGGACTACATCCAGCATCTCTACGATCGTCTCCATGGGAGAATAACAACGTGCATTGCTGCGAAAGGTGGATGTACACTGTACTGGTGCTGACATTGTGCATGCTATGTTGCCTGTGTCTATGTGCCTGTGGTTCTGTCAGTGTGATCATGTGATGTATCTGAACCCAGGAATGTGTCAATAAAGTTTCCCCTTCCTGGGACAATGAATTCACGGTGTTCTTATTTCAATTTCCAGGAGTGTAGTTGTGAATTGACGCCGCGCTCTGTGTACAACGTATATTCATATTTTTCAACAATTTCAAATAAAGTATGGGGAAACTCGAATAGGTGTGTAGTATTTTAGATATAATAAAAAAAACTCAATCGAAGCAACGTTTATAAGTACTCGCCTCGTGCATCATGCGCTACTAACCTCAAACAACACCACTGTTTTGCGTTACCGTATGTGTTGTGCAGTGCCTACCCTTATTTCAATACAGTTAAAATGTTAAAACTGTCTGCCTCCCGTGGGGCAGACAGTTCTCCGGGTGCAAGTCTTTCGATTTGACGCCACTTCGGCGTCTTGCGCGTCTTTGGCTATGGAATGATGAGGACTGATACAACACAACACCGAGACCTTGAGCGGAGAAAATCTCCGATCCAGCCGGGAATCGAACCCGGGCCCTTAGGATAGACATTCTGTCACGATGACCACTCAGCTATCGGGGGCGGACATTTCAATACAGTGGAAAACGAAAGTTGTCGTACCACACGCCTGGCCTGCAGTCAGTAGATAGATACGTGTTGTTCGGCCGCTTGAGGGTTTACAGCTCCATGTGTCGTGTGAGCTTCACCCTACTCTAAATGTCCCTGGCAGGCAGCTCCCACTTCAACGTTTGCTCGGAAACAGCTTGGAGTGGATGTGGCGTCACAGACTCCCGTCGTGTTTGTGAATGATATTCGGTGACAAAGCATTGTACTCTTTCCGATCTCTTGCGGGTTAGACGCTTTTACTACCACTGTTCTTACTACGTGTTACGTGGATGCGAAGGATATTGCGATTCCGGCAGACACGTCTGAGAGACTCCTTTGATACTCGACCAATCGTCCCTCTAAGTTCATAACCTGGTCATGGGAGCATCCAAACACTACACATCGATTCCATCGTTCTGTGGCGTCTCCATGATGATTCACTTTCTGCACTCACTGTATAGCTACACGCATACAACTCACTGACACGTACGCACTCCACGCCACGTCACGGAGCTGCAGGGGGAGGATGGCGGGTTGGGCGTGCGGCGGTGTGGGGGAGTGGTATAACTGCCCTGCTACCAGTAGTACAAAATTTAGAACAGCGCTCTACAACGATCGGTGGGATAAGGTACGAATGGCGCAGTAAGTAATGCAACATTTGCTTTTTTCTGTTATTGAGGATTCAAGTATCCGTATTATTCACATCTCCTTTGGCACAAAATCAGTATTTCTCGATATAATCTCCGTTCAGTGCGACAGCCTTACGCCATCTTACCGGCATGGCCTCGATGCCTGCATGGTACTACTCTACTGGTCGATGTCGAAGCCAACGTCTTGCTACATAGGTAACCACCCATCACCCACGTGCTGCGTCCCACGGACTGCATCTTTCATTGGATCAAACAGATATAAGTTTTTGGGCGAGCAGACTTGTGTGAGGCCTTACGTCGTCATGGAGAAGAAGTTCGTTTGCAATTTTGTGATGACGAACATCCTTAACTCGTTTCTTCAGTTTCCTGGGATAGCACATGTAATATTCAGCTATCATATTAGGCTCCAGGGAGCTATTCCCAGGGCAGTGGAGATGCAAGAAGCATAGAGATGACGCAATGTGGGATGAGGTATCGGTGACAGATGTTAGATTCGGTACCATTACCGTGAGAAAGACCGCCTGCTTGATGCTGCTGCTCTGTGATTGGCGCCAAAATGTTAAACTTTAGTTGCTACTATTAATTATATCTGTCACGCATATTACTTCATTTTTTTGAAATAAATATCTCTCAACAGCCAGCTATCAGTCATTTCAAAGTTATTAAAATCAAAGTATTACCAGAACAAAAGACGATATTACTGCCAATGCACGTCGGTGGCGTTCGGGTCACGCCTTGCTGGCTTGGCGCGCGAGGTGTCTCGGGCAGCCCGGCTCTCCAGTTCTGACGGTCCCAGTAGACAGACATGTCCTTGGCAGGATGTATTTCATGTTATTTTAACCAGATATAATGACTGTGGAAAGATATGTTCAATAAGTTGTAACCAAGAACAGTTTCTCGTGTCTATATCAATAAAAACGCGAGAGCCATCCCAGAAGAGTTATAGTTTATTCGTATCAGCAGTTCCTTGCGAAGTTAATTTCAGCCTCAAGAAAAAGAATCCACGACCTGCGTGCTGTTTTCTGCGCTGAGGACATCATCATCACGAAGACAGCAGGTTAGTGAAGTGTACAAGAACTTACGTATTCCACGCAGCGCAGTGGAAATAACTAGGCATCTCGCGTGTACTGCATGCACAGTACAAATGTTCTCAGTGACACGTCATCTGCAGTAATGAAGAGGAGGTAAAGAAGGATGAAAGTATTAACTCTATCTCACTTTTATTCCTTTTTTATTGCCATACACATACACTGCAGAGCGGTTCGTTGCATTACGGGCGACATAAAACAGAATAACTCTTGCCGAGTCTCAGAAGACCAATGTCAAGACTTTACACGCTTACGCTAAGGGTGCTCCTTTGAACTTTTTCTTCGGAAAAGAGGTGGTGTGACAGCATTGCGCGGATTGACGTTTGGTTTCCGTTTGAGAGTGTTGAACCCATGTTTCACTACCTGAGACGATATTCGACAAACAATTGCCACCATCAGCCCCGCAGTGCGCAAGCAGTTCCGCACGCATGATGCTTCATTGCTCTTTGTGGTCTTCTGTGGGCGCCAAGGAACCCAGAGGGCGCACACGTTTGAGTACCATGACTGGTGAACGATTACAAACAGCGACATCAAGCTGTGCAGCAGGATATTAAAAAAAAATTCAAATGTGTGTGAAATCATATGGGACTTAACTGCTAAGGTAATCACTCCCTTAGCTTACACACTACTTAACCTAAACTATGCTAAGCACAAACACATACACGCATGCCCGAGGGAGGACTCGAAACTCCGCCGGGACCAGCCGCACAGTCCATGACTGCAGCGCCTAAGACCGATCGGCTAGGCCCGCGCCAGGATGTTTAAAAATGATCCATCAATCACACAGAATGAGAGTGTCCGTACGTTCCAAACAGCTGTGTGTGGACGACCGGGACGCCTACAGGTCAACGTGACCTTGTTGCGATGATGACGAACGCCCCGGCCAACGTTTGTTCACCGACAAGTCTCCGTAGACATTCAGCAAGCGCTTATGAATATCTGCGATGCTCCGGTTTCTCACCAAAAGAAACGAAGCGACAGCTCTCTGCTGCTTGGAAAGAGACTCTGTTGAAGATACGACTTTCAAGTCTACGTACAGTGCCGCACCTATCGGATCATCATAGTACTATCGGGCTGGAGCTGGAATATTCAAAAACGTCCCACCACGAATTCGACATTTATTCAACCGAAACTCGGAGATAAGGAAAATGTGTTGCATTACTTGTCGAACGCCACTCGTAGCTAATACTTACACCCCTAGTCATTAAAATTGCTTTTTTTTTGTCATCCGTCTACTGACTGCTTTGATGCGGCCCGCCACGAATTCCTTTCCTGTGCTAACCTCTTCATCTCAGAGTAGCACTTGCAACCTGCGTCCTCAATTATTTGCTTGACGTATTCCAATCGCTGTCTTCCTCTACAGTTTTTGCCTTCTACAGCTCCCTCTAGTACCATGGAAGTCATTCCCTCATGTCTTAGCAGATGTCCTATCATCCTGTCCCTTCTCCTTATCAGTGTTTTCCACATATTCCTTTCCTCTCCGATTCTGCGTAGAATCTCCTCATTCCTTACCTTATCAGTCCACCTAATTTTCAACATTCGTCTATAGCACCACATCTCAAGTGTTTCGATTCTCTTCTGTTCCGGTTTTCCCACAGTCCATGTTTCACTTCCATACAATGCTGTACTCCAGACGTACATCCTCAGAAATTTCTTCCTCAATTTAAGGCCGGTATTTGATATTAATAGACTTCTCTTGGGCAGAAATGCCTTTTTTGCCATAGCGAGTCTGCTTTTGATGTCCTTCTTGCTCCGTCCGTCATTGGTTATTTTACTGCCTAGGTAGCAGAATTCCTTAACTTCACTGACTTCGTGACCATCGATCCTGATGTTAAGTTTCTCGCTGTTCTCATTTCCACTACTTCTCATTACCTTCGTCTTTCTCCGATTTACTCTCAAACCATACTGTGTACTCATTAGACTGTTCATTCCGTTCAGCAGATCATTTAATTCTTCTTCACTTCCACTCAGAATAGCAATGTCATCAGCGAATCGTATCATTGATATCCTTTCACCTTGTATTTTAAATCCACTCTTGAACCTTTCTTTTATTTCCATCATTGCTTCCTCGATGTACAGATTGAAGAGTAGGGGCGAAAGGCTACAGCCTTGTCTTACTTCCTTCTTAATACGAGCACTTCATTCTTGATCGTCCACTCTTATTATTCTCTCTTGGTTGTTGTACATGTTGTATATGACCCGTCTCTCCCTATAGCTTACCCCTACTTTTTTCAGAATCTCGAACAGCTTGCACCATTTTATACTGTCGAACGCTTTTCCCAGGTCGACAAATCCTATGATTTTTCTTTAGCCTTGCTTCCATTATTAGCCGTAACGTCAGAATTGCCTCTCTCGTGCCTTTACTTTTCCTGAAACCAAACTGATCGTCACCTAGCGCATTCTCAATTTTCTTTTCCATTCTTCTGTATATTATTCCTGTAAGCAGCTTCGATATATGAGCAGTTAAGCTGATTGTGGGATAATCCTCGCACTTGTCAGCTCTTGCCGTCTTCAGAATTGTGTTAATGCAGTGGTTTCCATTGCCTTCTGCATCCTCATGTCGTTGATCATTGAAGATTCTTCGGCCTTTAGGGGCTATTTCCTACCCCTAGGACAAGAGAGTGCCCTGAACCTCTATCCGCTCCTCCGCCCTCTTTGACAAGGCCGTTGGCAGAATGAGGCTGACTTCTTATGCCGGAAGTCTTCGGCCGCCAATGCTGATTATTTATCAAAATATTGATTATGAATCAAGGATGCTACCCCTAGACCACGGCTACATCATACTTGCTACACACTAAGAAAAGCGTATTCATTGGACGAGTATAATTTACTCGAACTGACACGTGATTACATTTTCACTCCGTTTGGGTGCATAGATGCTGAGAAATCAGTACCCACAACAACCACCTCTGGATGTTATAATGGCCTTGATACGCCAGGGCATTGAGTCAAACAGAGCTTGGTTGGCGTGTACTGGTACAGCTGCACATGCAGGTTCAACACGATACGCCAGTTCATCAAGAGTAGTGACTGGCGTATTGTGACGAGTCAGTTGCTCGGCCACCATTGACCAGACGATTTCAATTGGTGAGAAATCTGGAGAATGTGTTGGCCGGGGCAGCAGTCGAACATTTTCTGTATCCAGAAAGGCCCGTACAGGAACTGCAACATGCAGTCGTGCATTATCCTGCTGAAATGTAGGGCTTCGCAGCCGTCAATGGGAACAAGAGGTGGCCGAGACTTGTAACCAATGGCACTCCATACCATCACACCCGGTGATACGCCAGTATGGCGATGACGAATACACGCTTCCACGATGTCGCCAAACACGGATGCGATCATCATGAGGCTGTAAACAGAACCCGGATTCATCCGAAAAAAATCACGTTTCCCCATTCGTGCACCCAGGTACGTTGTTGAGTACACCATCGCAGGCGCTCCTGTCTGTGATGCAGCGTCAAGGGTAACCGCAGCCATGATCTCCGAGCTGATAGACCATGCTGCTGCAAACGTCATTGAACTGTTCGTGGAGATGGTTGTTGTCTTGCAGACATCCCCATCTGTTGACTCAAGGATCGAGACGTGGTTGCAGGATCCGTTACAGCAATGCGGATAAGATGCCTCTCATCTCGATTGCTTGTGATACGAGGCCGTTGGGATCCAGCACGGCGTTCCGTATTACCCCCCTAAACCCACAGATTCCATATTCTGCTAACTGTCATTGGATCTCGACCAACGCGAGCAGCAACGTCGCGATACGATAACCAAAATCGCGATAGGCTACAATCCGACCTTTGTCAAAGTCGGAAACGTGATTTCTCCTCCTTACAGAGGCATCACAACATCGTTTCACCAAGCAACGCCGGTCAACTGCTGTTTGTGTATGAGAAATCGGTTGGAAATTTTCCTCATGTCAGCACGTTGTAGGTGTCGCCACCGGCGCCAACCTTGTGTGAATGCTCTGAAAAGCTAATCATTTGCATATCACAGCATCTTCTTACTGTCGGTTAAATTTCGCGTCTGTAGCACGTCATTTTGTTGGTGTAGCAATTTTAATGGCTAGTAGTGTACTTTGTGTGACGAGATAAAGAATGTTCACGCAAATGACTGTACTGACAACTGAAGAAAATGCCTCCGCGTGGCTGAAACAGAGGGAGTTGGGGCAGAAGGAGCAGCAGAGGCAGGAGAAATCTGTGTGCCGAGGCGGCGGCTACAGGGGCGCGGTGAGCCGGACACGGAGCTGCGGGAGGCCGGAGGCCGCGACCCGCCCCGTCCGGCTAAGTAAATTACGGCGCCCACGGCGGGGGCCGCCGCCGCTGCCGGTCTTTCCGCCTGCCAGGCTGGAGGCCGTACCCACACACACACTCCGACCGGGTCTGTGTCAGCCACCTCCTCACACAGACCAGGGAGCGACGTGCGCTGCCTGAGTGCGCCAAGGACGTGTGACACCACGAATTCATTTCGTTCGTAATTCTTAGTGACTCATAAATTGTATTTCACTTGTACAGCGTCAGATATCAAGGACTTCACAACTTTGTAATCGTACAGAAATTTATTGAGAAAACTTGCAGAAACAGTAGATGTGTCATTTTCCAGCAAACAACCTCAAGTTTAAGAACCTTCAACATCGCAGCGCGTCAGCATTCGTGGGTTAATATATTAAAAAACTAAAAACCCGCCTCGATTACTAAAAAAGCACCTTGTGTCAACCCAGGTTTCGGCCTACAGATAACTACACCTTCTTCAGAACAACAATTAACCCCACAAGTGCCTAAGAAGAGCTTTGTCAATGATAAAAAGAACACCATAGCTATTTTTAAATGTGTAGCTATGGTGTTGTTTTAATCATTGACAAAGGTCTTCTTAGGCGCTTGTGGGTTTTATTGCTGTTCTAAAGAAGGTGTAGTTATCTACGCCGAAACCTGGGTCAACACTTAACACTATGTGCTTTTTTCGCAGTCGAGGCCGGTTTTTAGTTTTTTAGTATAACCTCAAGTTCGATACACGTACTTAATCAGTACCCTATTCCTCCGCCAGAAGCACCAACGTAGGACACCTTTAGAATGGCTACTTTCGTTGGTGTAGAGAGTGTTCATTATGGTTTTGGTTTTATGAACCGAACTCTGCAGGAGCTGTTCGGTGTAAATTTCGCACCCAATATTATAAAAAATGCAGGCATACAGTTTATTCTTGGCACAAGGACTTATTGTGTTGTTCACTGGGAGGTGATAAAACAGCAGGTCGCCCGCGTGTTGGTGATTATGTCGAACAGATTAGGCAGAGCTTTGCCCGCAGTCCACAAAAGTTAACGCGACGCGTGTCACGTGAGGCTGGTATTGCGCAAAAGATCGTTTGCAGAGTGCTGCGTATACGTTTACATCTGAAATCGTATAGACTCACAATGGCAGAGCATATTAGTGGTGCAGCTAAGGCTGCTCTAGCACAAACCTGTGCTGCAATTCTGCGTCAGAAAGAGGACCACGAGACTTTCCTGAACACAATAATCTTCAGCGATGCGTTAATATTCCATATTAAAGGCATGGTGAACACCCACAACTGCAAAATATGGAGTAGAGGAAATCCACGTGCAACCCTAGAACAGGTTTGTGACAACCCAAAGGCTAATGTGTTTTGTGTCCTAAGCAAATTGCAAGTGTACGGACGTTTCCTTGTCATCAAGAAAACGGTCACTGTGTAAGCAGGCTGTTTAGCTTTTTATGTTGGTAACGCCAAGTAGCGCACTGTATGAAATTCACTGATTGTGATTGGCATAGTTGGAATTTTTGCTATTGTAGTGTTGGGCAGTTGAATGTGAACAGAGCGTATCGTTGCGCAGTTGGAGGTGAGGCGCCGGAAGTGGGGGATATGGGAAGAGATATGGAAGAGTTTTGAGAGCGGACAATCTGGACGTGTGTCCGTCAGAAAAACGAAATATGTAAGAGTGGATGTCATGAACTGATTATATATATATATATATATATACACTCCTGGAAATTGAAATAAGAACACCGTGGAGTCATTATCCCAGGAAGGGGAAACTTTATTGACACATTCCTGGGGTCAGATACATCACATGATCACACTGACAGAACCACAGGCACATAGACACAGGCAACAGAGCATGCACAATGTCGGCACTAGTACAGTGTATATCCACCTTTCGCAGCAATGCAGGCTGCTATTCTCCCATGGAGACGATCGTAGAGATGCTGGATGTAGTCCTGTGGAACAGCTTGCCATGCCATTTCCACTTGGCGCCTCAGTTGGACCAGCGTTCGTCCTGGACGTGCAGACCGCGTGAGACGACGCTTCATCCAGTCCCAAACATGCTCAATGGGGGACAGATACGGAGATCTTGCTGGCCAGGGTAGTTGACTTACACCTTCTAGAGCACGTTGGGTGGCACGGGATACATGCGGACGTGCATTGTCCTGTTGGAACAGCAAGTTCCCTTGCCGGTCTAGGAATGGTAGAACGATGGGTTCGATGACGGTTTGGATCTACCGTGCACTATTCAGTGTCCCCTCGACGATTACCAGAGGTGTACGGCCAGTGTAGGAGATCGCTCCCCACACAATGATGCCGGGTGTTGGCCCTGTGTGCCTCGGTCGTATGCAGTCCTGAATGTGGCGCTCACCTGCACGGCGCCAAACACGCATACGACCATTATTGGCACCAAGGCAGAAGCGACTCTCATCGCTGAAGACGACACGTCTTCATTCGTCCCTCCATTGACGCCTGTCGCGACACCACTCGAGGCGGGCTGCACGATGTTGGGGCGTGAGCGGAAGACGGCCTAACGGTGTGCGGGACCGTAGCCCAGCTTCATGGAGACGGTTGCGAATGGTCCTCGCCGATACCCCAGGAGCTACAGTGTCCCTAATTTTGCTGGGAAGTGGCGGTGCGGTTCCCTACGGCACTGCGTAGGATCCTACGGTCTTGGCGTGCATCCGTGCGTGGCTGCGGTCCGGTCCCAGGTCGACGGGCACGTGCACCTTCCGCCGACCACTGGCGACAACATCGATGTACTGTGGAGACGTCACGCCCCACGTGTTGAGTAATTCGGCGGTACGTCCACCCGGCCTCCCGCATGCCCACTATACGCCCTTGCTCAAAGTCCGTCAACTGCACATACGGTTCACGTCCACGCTGTCGCGGCATGCTACCGGTGTTAAAGACTGCGATGGAGCTCCGTATGCCACGGCAAACTGGCTGACACTGACGGCGGCGGTGCACAAATGCTGCGCAGCTAGCGCCATTCGACGGCCAACACCGCGGTTCCTGGTGTGTCCGCTGTGCCGTGCGTGTGATCATTGCTTGTACAGCCCTCTCGCAGTGTCCGGAGCAAGTATGGTGGGTCTGACACACCGGTGTCAATGTGTTCTTTTTTCCATTTCCAGGAGTGTATATATAATGACTTTTAAACACTATTATGGTAAATACATTGTTTGTTCTCTAACAATATCTTTCATTTGCTATCTATGCCTATCAGTAGTTAGTGCCTTCAGTAGTTAGAATCATTTATTTAACTGGCAGTATTGTACTGGCGCTCGCTGTATTGTAGTAGTTCGATTAACGAATCGTTTCAACTGGTAATTATCTGGATATACTCCAAAACTTTTTATTTTCGCAGATCGATGAAGATGACTGAGATGGAGGTTCACTATCGGCAAAATGGTTCGCACCCCATTTCCTCACGGATGTTCGTCGTTTCCTCGATAATAGCATCCCAGATCAGCAGATGGGCGGGAGTGGCCAATCTCAAGACCCCCCTCACTCCCCAGACTTGACACCACTCGATTATTTTTCTCTGGGATGTCATTAAAGACCGCATATACAGGGTGTTTCAAAAATTACCAGTATATTTGAAACGGCAATACAAACTAAGCAAGCAGCGATATAAATACACCGTTTGTTGCAATATGCTTGGGACAACAGTACATTTTCAGGCAGACAAACTTTCGAAATTACAGTAGTTACAATTGTCAACAACAGATGGCGCTGCAGTCTGGGAAACTCTATAGTACGATATTTTCCACATATGCACCATGCGTAGCAATAATATGGCGTAGTCTCTGAATGAAATTACCCGAAACCTTTGACAACGTGTCTGGCGGAACGGCTTCACATGCAGATGAGATGTACTGCTTCAGCTGTTCAATTGTTTCTGGATTCTGGCGGTTCACCTGGTCTTTCAATTGTCCCCACAGAAAGAAGACACAGGGGTTCATGTCTGGCGAATAGCGAGGCTAATCCACGCCGCCTCCTGTATGTTTCGGATAGCCCAAAGCAATCACACGATCATCGAAATATTCATTCAGGAAATTAAATACGTCGGCCGTGCGATGTGGCCGGGCACCGTCTTGCATAAACCACAAGGTGTTCGCAGTCTCGTCTAAGGCAGTTTGTACCGCCACAAATTCACGAAGAATGTCCAGATAGCGTGATGCAGTAATCGTTTCGGATCTGAAAAATGGGCCAACGATTCCTTTGGAAGAAATTGCGGCCCAGACCAGTACTTTTTGAGGATGCTAGGACGATGGGACTGCAACATGGGGCTTTTCGGTTCCCCATATGCGCCAGTTCTGTTTATTGACGAAGCCGTCCAGGTAAAAATAAGCTTCGTCAGCTTTCCAGCACGTTCATCCGTCACGTTCCCAGTCAGTTGGAATTTTTCAAACAGATCCTTTACTGTATCGCTTTTCGGTCCTTTGGTTACATTAAACCTACGTTGAAAACTTCGTCTTGTTGCAACTGAAACGTCCCCTTAGAACAATTTATACACGACTGTGCTTAAGCTGACACAGAATATTTTTTGCGCAACGCAATCTGACTTCCAAAAATCCCTACGAAAGAATGGCCCTGATTAACATTAACCTATACGTTTCACAAATCACTTACCTCACAAAAATCTTCGTTACTCAAGCTACTTCAATACAGCGAGCGCCACT
Organism: Schistocerca gregaria; assembly: GCF_023897955.1. NCBI lineage: Eukaryota > Metazoa > Arthropoda > Insecta > Orthoptera > Acrididae > Schistocerca > Schistocerca gregaria. The sequence continues at coordinate 624,705,830 of NC_064923.1, forward strand.
ACTGCCAGCTAAATAAAAGATTCAAACTACTGAAGGCACTAACTACTGATAGGCATAGTTAGCAAATGAAAGATTTTAATACAGAACAAACAATGTATTTACCTTAATAGGCATAGTATATATATCAGTTCGTGACACCAATTCTTACAAATTTCAAAACTCCGCCATCTCTCTACCCACGTCCACCACTGCTGGCGGCTCACCTCCAACTGCGCAATGCTACGCGCTGTTAGCATCCAGCTGCCGCTGACCAACACTACAATGGCAGACAACAATGCAAACCAGCCACAGACTGCACACGGCACAGCCAGTGATTTTTATACAGAGCGCTATGTGGCGGTGGCGTTACCAATAAAAAAACCTTAACAGCCTACTTACATAGCCCCTATGCTCCCCACAAAAAAATTTACAAATTGTTTTGGGCAGTGGCCAATACAGATTTGAAAATTTTTTTCATAGTGACAATAACAAAGAATGAAATGCACACACTTATCGATACAAAGTTTGTCAATAGCTAAAATTTTCTCACAGTCTATAAAGACAGTCCTGATCATTCATCAAAGTACAATTGCAGTGTTTTTCTCAAAGTCTGAGTAGTAAAAGAAAATGCACACGGAAGTAGTGGATTTCCATGCAGTCTTCAAGAAGTAGTGTTGTCCTTCCAACGGAAAGAAAGTGCTGACTCTTGACATGCAGACAGGTAATGGGCCACAACAGAGCAAACCCACAGCAGAGTCAGTCGAAGTTTTCAAGAATATTGGTAGGTAGGTCGTCACAGAGTAGACCCATTGTAGTCCTGGTAGAGATTACGGTATTGGTGGGCCACCAGAGCTGTAAACCCACTGCAGTCCTAGTAGAGATGGCTAGCAGCCATCTGTTGCGACTGTGCAGGTGCACAATCACCATCGAAGAGTCTTGCGGAGAATATAGCAAGTCCATAAACCACCACTTGTGCACTCACAAATTTTTTGAAATGTCCTTTCAACCAGCAATGCTGTTATCCAGTCCCTTACTGAATTATTAACACATGTGCAAACACTATCAGTCCCTACTTCTCACATATTGTCCATATACTATGACCAACAGAAACTTGTGCAGTGAAATGTAATTTACAAGTTACTTAATTTGATGCACTGGTGTCAATTACAATTTTATAACATAAGAATACAATAACAAAGGTACAAATATATCATTATAGAACATAACAATACAGATCACATTTGTAGTAGTACAGGCTTTACAAAAGAATCGAAATAGCAAATACATCAGTGTTACAAAAATTACGACATAAGTACATACATAAAAGATCAGAATAACTTTGGAAACATCAACTTCACACATGAGCATTAGAACAAAACAGAATAAATAATGTGTAAACATCTTTACAAAGAATATAACATAGTATTTGAAAAATTCTGCAACATAAATCTTATTAGCTAAACACATAAAGACAGGAAAAAGACAAATACACAAGGGTACATAAACACATAGAGGGATAATACTAAAGGAAAGGACAGGGTTTGTTTTACTGCAGTATTTTGCAAACAAAACTTTATTTACTTCTCTGAGATCTCCCTTCGTTCTTCATTATTTCCAAAAAGTCCTATCTATAGCTGCTTTCTGTACTTTTCTCATATAACCTCTCAGTGCATTTCTTCAAATCCATCGCAACTAATTCTCTTATATAGGCTACCCCCTCTTAAGCTATCTACTAGGCTCAGATGATTAACTAAGGGATGAGGCAATGCAGCAGCAGAAAATGATTAATACAAACAACAATGAAATAAAATGGAAGTTGTCAAAGAAGCAGCATATTAAAAATAATATAAGGCAATGGACAGCAAACAAGAAAAATAAATCCGTAGTAAAACAGGCTTAATAGAGTAATACAAAGTCAAATTCAGTAACATTATGCCTGGCAAAAATCAGCAGCAAATGCAATAATTTTTACCTAAACATGACAAAGGTGAAGCAGAAAAAATATTACAGTAAAATGTTTAATACCTACGTCACATCTTAACACTAGAGTGATGCATCACGAGAACATACGCTAGCAGACAAGTTACCAAATTCTAAAAAAAAATATTTATGCAGTTCCTGTGAAGGAAAATGCCTATTTATGCTCCCTCGTTTTCTTGGAAGTAGATCATATTTTTTTTTACTGTATCTGTAGGCGTAAAATATTTATATTAGTACACCTATTAAATTTTGTTTTAACCAATGCTGCAGTGCTGCAGTGCAGCTAGAAACTAGATATTAAACAAAATAGGCAAAGAAAGGCGTGAAACGTCATTCACTGGTCATATGGCACTTCATAATGCAGTAAACAATTTCTCAACTAGCAAGACAATAGATGTGAAATGTTTCTCATCATTTCATTTCAGTAAATTTCATAAATAAAGAGCTCCATAGTATAATCATATGTTTTCAAGTTTGAGCGTGTCGTATTTGCGACGCTTTCTACAAAGAAATGTCAATAGCGAGGATAATGGCCCTTTTTTTTCTTGTGCCTCAGAAAGGCACACACTAATGGCTTTTTTCCCAGGCGACTGTCGCACAGCTGGGTGCCCACGACGCATTACGTGCAGGTGGCCACTTACCTTTCTTACTGAAAAATTTACGACAACAGTTTCTGCTACAGTGACAGTCTCATATAAAAATTTTTTCACAGGTTGAGAATTTGCGTTAGAAATCTGTAGAAACAAAATCCTTTAAATATAATAGTGTCCAAAAAATTTGCACCAGCATAGTGATACATTCACACATATACACACATTTTATAACACTTAAAGTTCGATTCTCGGTTTCCAACATCCTTTTTCACAAACCAGAGTCCCTAACCACTACTCACTATTCATTGCTGTGTTACACATATACATATTCGTAGACACTTCTTCAATATTTCATCAAAATCCTGGCAGGGTCGCCATATTAAATGTCCCCTTTGAAAAATTATACATGACTGTGCTTAAGCTGACACACAATATTTTTTGCGCAACGCAATCTGACTTCCAAAAATCCCTACGAAGGAATGGCCCTGATTAACATTCACCTATACCTTTCACAAATCACTTACCTCACCAAAAATCTTCGTTATTCGAACTACTGCAATACAGCGAGCGCCACTACTGCCAGCTAACTAAAAGATTCAAACTACGGAAGTCAGTAACAACTGATAGGCATAGTTAGCAAATGAAAGATTTTAATACAGAACAAACAATGTATTTATCTTAATAGTCATAGTATATATATCAGTTCGTGACACAAATTCTTACAAATTTCAAAACTCCGCCATCTCTCTACCCACGTCCACCATTGCTGGTGGCTCACCTCCAACTGCGCAACGCTACGCGATGTTAGCATCCATCTGCCGCTGACCAACACTACAATGGCAGACAACAATGCAAACCAGCCACAGACTGCTCACGGCACAGCCAGTGATTTTTATACAGAGCGCTACGTGGCGGCGGCGTTACCAATAAAAAAACCTAAACAGCCTACTTACACAACAACACTGTGTTCTAGGCGGTGGAATTCCAACACCAGAAAAATCTTCTGTTCTAGGGAATAAACCATGTTGTCCACAGCACACTTGCACGTTGTGAACAGCACACGCTTACAGCAGAAAGACGACGTACAGAATGGCGCACCCACAGACTGCGTTGTCTTCTATATCTTTCACATCACTTGCATCGCCATCTGTTGTTGAAAATTGTAACTACTGTAATTTCGAAAGTTTGTCCGCCTGAAAATGTACTGTTGTCCCAAGCATATTGCAACAAACGGTGTATTTCTATCGCTGCTCGTTTAGTTTTTATTGCCGTTTAAAATATACCGGTCATTTTTGAAACACCCTGTATGTTCCTCTCCCACCAAAGAATATAGCCGACGTGAAAAATCGAATCGAGGCTGCTGTGGCAAAGTTACGTCTGATTTGCCGCAACCAGTATGGGTAGAAATTGATTACCAATTGGCAGGCCGCTGTGGCCGAGCGGTTCTAAGTGCTTCAGTCCGGAACCGCGCTGCTGCTACGGTCGCAGGTTCGAATCCTGCCTCTGGCATGCATGTGTGTGATGTCCCTAGGTTGGTTATGTTTAAGTGGTTCTAAGTCTAGGGGACTGATGACCTCAGACGTTAAGTCCCATAGTGCTTAAAGCCATTTTTCTGATTACCGATGGCCTGTTTACCGCATCAAAAATTGATAGTCACATCGAACCAAAATTACACTTGACACTTTTATTTGAAACTTTGGGTTGTTTTCTACAAAATGAAACACCGGTTCAGTAAGTTACGTCAGTGAATTTCTGTAACGTTCCAGAAATGTAAAGTCTTTCTTGATCGCCCAGCATCTTGGGAATACTTGGTTATTATTAATGATGTTCTACATTGTGTGAACAATTCGTGTGTGCATAATGAAAGCTGACAAGTATTCTACAGTTTTTGGTACATGTATGAGTCGACAATTACAACTGTAACGATAGGATAAGACATGCTGGAGAGAAATCCCTCTGCGTGGAGGTAACATCACAGCTATGGAAAAGGTGGGAGCGGGAGGAGAGTGCGCAAACAAAGTACAAGCTAACAGCCAGTAGTTAATTTCCAGACTGTGCAGATACTGGCCTCATTGTGGATCTAAGAAAATGTACAGTTCGAAGGAAGTACGCCAAGGCAGAAAGTTGGTTTCGGCTGTAAAAATACGGAAATATTTTATAGTGCTCCCTCTAAATAAGTATAGCATGAGCCATGTCTGAATTACATAGATGTTTAGGTTATGTTGATGCAATACTCGCCGACTTCCACGCAGGACTTAGCATCGTTGCCTACAGTGGAAGTACGGTTTCCTGTAGTACTGTAAGAGAGCGTTTCCAGTATTTAATGTTGGTTGTGTAATGAACGTGTAGATGAAATTTACTTTGCGTGTGTAGGTGGTTCCTCATCGGCCGAAGTTAAGTAACTTGTGGTAGAATCATTGTCCGATTCCTAAAAAGCACCATAGGACTTAATGTCTGAATAACGATATGACACGGATTTAGGGAAGTGCAAAGTGCTGAAGGTTTGCTTAATGTCAACGAAAAGTTCAGTACTGCTTCACAGTTGTAGAGCGTTCTTCATTGTTACTTTATTCTTATCAGAACAATTAATTCTCTACAGCATTTACTACAAAAGTTAATGAGCCTTGGTGGCTTATATCGATAGTGCCACTCTGGTGGTTTATCTTTCCTGCCACGGTCAGGGCGGTAAGCAGCGCCCTCTGGGGCCTACGCGAGGAGTAACGAGACGAGGTCCTGGGGATGTGTGCTCCGGGACGTGGTGAAAGACGGTTGTCGGGCTGACGCAGCGAGTGTGGAGATATACGAGTTGGCTCTGAAAGGAAGGCGCCGTAGCAAGCAGCAGGAAGTGGGCGTCCTGTAATTTGTGTGAAGGAGTAACGATTTTGCAGTGGATAGTGGTTCCCGAGAGTTGCGGTGGTTGCTTTCGGATAAGAGAATTGGTAAGAGCTTGTCTCTACGCTCTCTTCCGTGCGATGTTGCTGCCTGCCGTTATAAACGGGTGAAAATCAGGCACTTCTATTGACTATACGGGAACTGGTGTAAAATTACATTTGTGATTGAGTCTCACTTGTACTGTGACAATTTACAGGCGAAAACTGTGGTGGTTTCATTAGATCTGGTTCTTTGCTGAGCAAATAATGGAGTCAGTTATTTGGGGTAACTGAGGGAGCACCATTATGTTGGTCTAAGAGATACGTTCTCCACGTTTTTTCTTAGGCTTTGCGAATCGAAATCGTGGGGTACGTGAGTGAGTAATTTGCTATTGTACTGATGGTTGTGTTGTAGAGACTGTTCTATGGTGTGTTACATCACGCGATGATTTGTAGCCAATCTATGCAGAAGTTACCATTGCTACTTGCTTATGTGCTACAAAATGGCTCTGAGCACTATGGAACTCAACTTCTGAGGTCATTAGTCCCCTGGAACATAGAACTAGTTATACCTAACTAACCTAGGGACATCACACACATCCATGCCCGCGGCAGAATTCGAACCTGCGACCGTAGCGATCTCGCGGTTCCAGACTTCAGTGCCTAGAACAGCATGGCCATTTCGGCCGGCTTATGTGCTACTGTCTTTATGATTGGCGTTGTTGGCCTTTTGAATGTGGGTATGCTCATGTTAAAAAAAAATTACGGCTGATATTCATAAGGGTTGTCTAGTAAGGAAATTGCTTAAGCTTTTATCATATGCTGGTCTGTTTGCCTATCACATTGGCTTTCTATGCAGTAACTGAAGGAATGTGTATGGTGGTTCCAGATTGGAGGCTGACTAGTATTTGAACTGGTGTTGAGGTTAATGGCGAGATCAGCATCCCGCAATCCCACACGCTGCGCGTGGTTGTATGTTCCGCTGTTGAGGAGCCGGATCTCTGTTCTTGGATTTTGTAAGGATACGTGATGAGTGCATCGCTGAAGTTTTTCGCGTGCTAAATTGCGGGATGTCTGTGACGTCCTAGGGCTGGACTTGTGATGTATATTATTTGAAAGGGAATTAACTGCACCACACGTAAGACAGCTTTTAGTTTGTTTTAGGTCTGTACATGGAATGATGTTGATATGTTGTCGATTGCGGCAATAACTTACCGTGTGGGGAGATCCTCTGAGGGACTTGTATCATACTGTTGCAGTGCAGTCCATCTGAAACGTGCTGCTTAAAACTTGGGACTGCAGCTCTCTGATATGTACTACTGTTTAATCTTAAATGTGTTGGATCTAACATGGTTGTTGAGGATTATGTAATAAATTTTGATCACTGGTTTCTTAAAGGAAGTATTTCGTTTTAAACTATGTGCTCGGTCAGAGCCTATTTAAATATGATTTTAACTTATCATTCAAGTTTTCTACTCTTGCTTTCTTAAAAGGCTTTCAGTTAAATGATTGCTATTTGCCTGTTTCAATTTTTGAGTGACTTAAATGTTTAGAATATTATTTTGTAATATGTATTGATTGTTATTTTTGGGCAATACCTGACTTTTGTGTTCAATAAATGAGTGTCTACTCAATGGTGATCCACTGTTCTACTGCTAGCCTAACACTTGCACTCCAAAACCTATTGAGCTGCTATGTGTCGAAATTGTGTTCAGAACAGCCCTCTGACCTGATACATCAGTAAATTCTGTTTTAGATTTAATATAGACACCAGTTAATAAAAATTAAAACTGAAAAATAGAAACATCATACACTGTTAACTGCCTTACTAGGTGAGAGGTGAGGCGACACAAGCGCTGTATCATTGTAGGAAGTAAAGAGGAGACCGAGCGTGCCAACGCTTACCCCAGTTTACTTCTACAAGCGCCGAGTCATTATAACCCGCCAGTGCCTAGAATACAAAGGATTACACCGTAATCTAAGAAAGAAATGAGATATTAAGGTAACTTTTCCAAAATTTTACTGTCATTTGTATTTGTTATAGGAAGATTTGATTACAGCGCTCGATTACATTTACGAAGTAATGAAGCTGTACCAAGTTCCCAGACGTTGTTATAAATTACAGTCATTAGAAGGAACCTTAAACAAGCAACGTAGAGGTCACGTTCTACTGTTAGTTCCCTTCTAAAAATCCTACCCGGCAAAGTTAAATGCAGTCCAGCTAAAGCTGTTCAACGGGCTAAGGTACATTCTACTCTGCTTATAATAAAAAATAAGATTGTAAACTGATTAAGGAACAGAAGTGTTAATGCGTGTCCGTCCGAGATAGGGGCCATTTAGATGCTGCTACTTGTGACTAAGGCAGATGTTCAGTTTGGCGGTCCGCTGCCCCCGCCCCCCCCCCCCCCCCCGCCATATATATACGAGCAAATTAACTTCTGGTGCTTGGAAGTCAGGGCGACAGACCATTTGATCTGGAATTTTCCGTAGAGGTCGCCTCTGAAATGTTAATAGTGCTGCTACCTTCAGTGACATTAGTATCACTATTAATATTATTGTTGTCATTATTATTACTATTATTATCATTCAGAATTTTAGTATATTTTGTGTGTGTGAACTTTTCTGACTATCTCAATCAATTAAAACTTAAAAATTTTACTTAGTCAAAGTCCCTGATACGGCTGAGTACAAAGCGGTATGAACATTTTCTTTCCGTGAACACAAGAGTAACGTGGAAATGCATATCTGAAATTATGGTCGGTATGTTATCATCGCATATGTAGAGCACACATAGAAAATTGAAGGGAGTTTACATTAATGATATAATAAGTATAGACCAGTCATATAATTTACCAGCCACCCCAACAGGCTTTTATAAATCATACTGACCTTTGAATAAGCATGATCTAAACACACCCTTTTTACAATAACCAGAAAATATATGAAGCTTTTCTTTTGATTAGCAAGCGTATATACCCATTGAAAAGTCACATAAAATATACACTCGGCATTTAACCTAAACCTGATCATCAAAAGCAGTTTACATCTTAAGCACTGTCCACTAGTTTGACCGGTGTGTTTCTCAAACCATCAGGCAATGTTACTCTATTTCCCTGACTTTAGATGAACACGAGAGTAAAACTTAACGTAATTCCTCAAATTGCCAATAGCCAGCTACAGTAGGGTTAGAGTCGTACTACCTTGACAGTCAGTCACCTTGTATTGATATTAAAAAAAGTCACCTTACCGCTTTGAGCTTCCGGTGAAATACTGTATTGTACAATACGTTTCAGTCGTCTGACCATCATCAGGTTCACAGCAGTATTTACAGCAAAATGTTAGGTGAATGCTGTGATTACTTTTATCAGTCTAGTAATGGTGAGGCGACTGAAAATTGTTGAATAATAAAGTATTTTACCAGAAGCTCAAAGCGGTAAGATGGAGTTTCTCAAACATGTAAGAGCTCTGGGGCACCACTTTCCGAAAGTATAAAGATAACTTTAATACATCGTAATTGTGTTCGTGAACATCCTAACATGTCAAGAACGCCCTTCACTGGTTGTTAAATCTGCCGACTCCTGTCTTGGCACGTAATTGAACATCAGCTGCAAGTATCTCTGTCCTCGTCGATTCCCTGCCATTCGACACAAGGTGATACACTCTATTGTCGATCAGAAGCTAACGGGTACAAATTCCGTCCCCGTGTTGTGTTTTTGCACATAAAATCCGAATGACGCTACATTTTTTGAGAGTTTTCAGTTTTATTGTTAGAATGCATTTTTAATTGATTTGTTTCATTTTAAACGGTTTCCGCGCTTTCAGTTCATGCAAGAAAGAATTTACTGGCAACATTTAGCTCGCTCTGAACCACCATATTTCGACAAAGGAAATAATTACTGGATAAAAAAATGGTTTCAGCTTTAAGCATTTATCTACCTTCGCACAAAGTTATAAACGATTCGTACAAGTAAGTATAAAATTGTGTACTTCAAAAGCCGTCCAGAAAAACCTGTTTCTTGCATGTAAAATCGAATTACATACGAAAGTCGTAAAAAATCAGTTCACATAATAAATTTTATGGGCTACGTTGAGAGGTTACAGGTCTCTTGCGGCCTGTCACCTCTGTTTTCTCAGTGTTTCTGATTTGATATCATTTTATTAATGTGTCTCAGTCGGGGCAGGCTGAGATAGGCCTTTGCTGTGATATTTCAACAGATGCTGGAGCATTACTTGTTCATCTGTCCTTATGTGGGTGAGTTGGGGCTGGACAAGGGCTACCTGCCTTGCGTGTAGAAAAAAAATATGATTGGACAGTGCCGTCTTTTCTGTGCTAATGGGGGACGGGATCGTGGACAATGGCATATGGCAGCCCCACAGGGAGGCCAATCTGCTACAGCTCAAGGCCATTGTAGTGGCTTGAAGCGACGCCCAACACGACTTTCTGGAACCAGCATTGAGCGTTTAATTGCAGTTTACTTGACCGACAGCAGGTGTTAGTATCGATTCTAGCGGTATTCTAGCGGTCCTCAGTATCAGAGGTCTGAAGCCATAGGACATGTGACAAACCGTCACCTAGCGCCCGAGATATATTTTGTTCATTTTGGCTGTGGTTTTCGTGGCTACTTTCCGACATACCGTGAAATGCTGTGTTGATCGAGAAGACTCGATGTGACGTCAGAGGGTGCTATTGAAAACTGGTGGAAATGAACACGATCCTTACAGAAATGTTGCCAGCCAGGTTGATGGGATTTTTGAGAATGCATCGAACACAGATGATGGGTGAATTTTCCCATGGCCTTCTGTGACTGGAAATATTTAATCTTTGGGGGGATGTGGTTTTCGGTGTTGGTGCGCTGTACAGGAGAGGCTGTTTCACCTCTGTAACACGTAGGGGAGAAGAGTGATTGGGACAGAGCTTTAGATTCTTTCCGAAATAAGTCTCATCGGGTTTTATCCGCGGCCATCGACCATCAGAGAGCCCAGCAGTACAGAGGTCAGCGGCTGCTCCACCCAACTGCTGTTGGCTGTCAACACAATGACATCTTGGTAGAAAAGTATTTGCAGCACCAGTGTCGTGGGAGCCACAATTTTTCTCTGACGCTCTCAACAGCCTAAGCTCTCGATTTGGCTCTACAGTACCTATGATTTTGCGTGTGGATTTTTCACATTCTTTTCATTTTCTATCAGCATTCTGTTGCACAGTCTGGTTTACCGTTATCTTTGTAGATTGACTCACGATTGTATTCAGTATTCCAGAGTAGGTGCCGCTTTAAAAAGCCTGCCAACTACTTATTCTCAACACCAATATTCTGTTACCTTGTTCTATTAAAGCATTTTTCACTGAGTCGCATATTTACATGTTTATTAGATAAAATAATTTCATTGTGATACTCAATTCGTCATTTTGAAGTGAGATGATCAATTTCATTTCCTACCCATCTTTATAACTACTGAGCATAAAGTCTCATTAGTAACTTAAATAAATTTTTGTGTGTGTGCAACCACTTTTACTACTCTTCTAGCAGGGTCATTACTAATTTTCTTAGGGTTCACTTCTCCATTGTGCATAAGGCGGTAGTCAAAGGGGAGTCGGAAAGGTGGTTAAGTGTATGAGCAGTTCTCATGCAAATTCAGTTGAGTCAGTGTTACATACCCTTCTCCACCCCAGCTCCTCGCAACATTTAGCTCGACTTTAAACCATCGTATCTCGACAGCAGATAAAGATTACTGAATAAAAAATAACCTTTTGACTATCTGTTTACCTTTGGCTGAAATATGAAGAGATTCATACAGTTAAAGTATAGAAGCGATGCACTTCAAAAGTCTCCCTGAAAAATGTGTCTTTGCACGTTCTTGTACGTAAAATGGTGCCATTACATGAGCATTAGTTTCTGCCGAGTTAAAATCTATTGAAGAATGAATTAATCTACTTGCACAATTCGCCTAGACGCCTGCTGCTGTTCGTCGTCGTTCACATCTGCGTGACACATGTAAACTGAAGGTGTGTGTATGTGAAGGTGTGGAGGGGTAGGGGGTTTGGGTGGGGGGTCATGGGGGAGGAAACGGAAGAGATTGCTAACGTTAGTTGCATCCTAACGTTATACGGGATCTACAGAGACGAGCAAAAATGTGTACCAGACAGGGACTGGTACCCTCTCTCTCCTGATTACTATGCAGCTGCGTTAACGTATGCGCCACGTGGGACACAAAGTTACGACAATTGTGCGCACTGCCTCGGCACGCCTCACAACGGACCCACATCCCCTCCGAGAAAATGAGCTGCAACACATCTATGGCAGGAACGAATGGCTATACAAATCGCCGCTGGTCCAGTCTTAGCTAACTACTTTTTACCCCTTATTCCTGGCTCAAACAGGTACTGAGCACCAAGACCCTTCCAAACCGCGTTTCTCGCCGGGGGTTTCTCATATTTCGATTTTTCTAACAAAGACTGAGAGATTTGTAGAAGTAGTTGACAGGTTCGGCAAAGCTAAATAAATATCAAGTTCATTATTTCGCAATGAAATAATGATATATAAAGTTTATAAAAAGCTAATTTTCTTATCGTAACATAATTCCGACTATAATACTCAATGAATATTTAAGATAAATGCCCAAATCTTACTTATAATTTTACGGTGCTAACATTGTACACTCATTTATGTGTACTTGGGCATTAGAACAAACAAAGAAGGTGTGCTTGTGGGTTAACTTCTCAATCAACTTTAGAAGCTTTATTTAGGACTGCTTTTCCTATTAATCAATATCGTACAGTAAAAGGGAACATCACTATAACTTTCTTATTGAAATGTTATGATTTATGGACACAGTTAACTTGTTTTTTTTTAAAAAAAAGTGTATTCCATATGGACTGACGTGATATTAGTTTGCTAAAACTCATACCAACAGCTTTGTGTGACCTAACAGAAAAGTTTTATATATTCTGTACTTTTCTGTATGTTGATTTTCGTATGTTTCGGAGAGGAATGGATAATTAACTTTTGCTGGCCGTTGTGGCCGAGCGGTTCGAGGCGCATCTGTCTGCAACCGCGTGACCGCTACGGTCGCAGGTTCGAATCCTGCCTCGGGCATGGATGTCTGTGAAGTCCTTAGTTTAGTTAGCTTTACGTAGTTCTAAGTTCTAGGGGACTGATGACCTCAGATGTTAAGTCCCATGGTGCTCAGAGCCATTTGAACCATTTTAATTAGTTTTTCATAACTTCGTAACTCGTTGCCTAAACAAACCATTAGTAACACTGCCCCAGTGGAAAATTGAGAAATGTAACTTCACTTGACTTGACATATGGAAGATATTATAGACAACCACACTACGTTATCCAAACTTATAGGGTGACAATTATTTGACTATACGATATAAAATCAACACAACTTCTGAACGGGTTGCTTTATTACGTTCAAACTGCATGGTTGGCGGGGGGCTGATTGGAATTAGTAAGCGCATTATTGTTTGATTTAGAGACGAAGCCCACTTTCATTTGGAAGGGATTGTGAATAAGCAAAATTAGCGGAATTGGGGGTTTGAAAATCCGCATTTCGCGTCACGAAGTGTCTTCACCTTCAACAATGTGTGCAATGTCCAGTTACGGAATAATCGGTGCGGTATTCTTTGATGGCACAATGGCTACCGAACGGTACGTAAAGGTTTTTGAAGATTTCATCCTCATTATCCAAGGTCACCCTGACTTCATGCAAGACGGAGCTCGACCCCATCGAGGCAAGAGAGTGATTTCCTGGAGGAGCACTTTGGGGACCACATTCTGGCGCTGCAATGGTCCTCGATTGTTGTTGCGGTGTTCAGTCCTGAGACTGGATTGATGCAGCTCTCCATGCTACTCAGTCCTGTGCAAGCCTCATCTCCCAGTACCTACTGCATCCTTCTGAATCTGCTTGGTGTATTCATCTTTTGGTCTCCCTCTACGATTGTTACCCTCCACGCTGCCCTCCAATGCTAAATTTCTGATCTATTGATGCCTCAGAACATGTCCTACCAACCGATCCCTTGTTCTAGTCAAGTTGTGCCACAAACATCTCTTCTCCCCAATTCTATTCAACACCTCATTAGTTATGGGATCTAGAATCTAATATTCAGCATTCTTCTGCAGCACCACATTTCGAAAGCTTCTATTCTCTTCTTGTCCACACTATTTATGGTCCACGTTTCACTTCCAAACATGGCTACACTCCATAGAAATACTTTCAGAAACGACTTTCTGACACTTAAATCTATACTCGATGTTAACAAATTCCTCTTCAGAAACGCTTTCCTTTCCATTGCCAGTTTACATTTTATATCCTCTCTACTTCGACCATCATCAGTTATTTTTCTCCCCAAATAGCAGAACTCCTTCACTACTTTAAGTGTCTCATTTCCTAATCTAATTCCCTCAGCATCACCCGACTTAATTCGACTACATTCCATTATCTTCCTTTTGCTTTTGTTGATGTTCATCTTAAATCCTCCCTTCAAGACACCATCCATTCCGTTCAACTGCTCTTCCAAGTCTTTTGCTGTCTGACAGAATTACAATGTCATCGGCGAGCTTCAAAGTTTTTATTTCTTCTCCATGGATTTTAATACCTACTCCAAATTTTTCTTTTTTTCCTACACTGCTTGCTCAATATACAGATTGAATACCATTGGGGAGAGGGTACAACCCTGTCTCACTCCCTTCTCAACCACTGCTTCCCTCTCATGCCCCTCGACTCTTATAACTGCCATTCGGTTTCTATACAAATTGTAAATAGCCTTTCGCTCCCTATATTTTGCCCCTGCCACCTTCAGAATTTGAAAGAGAGTATTCCAGTCAACTTAGTCAAAAGCTTTCTCTAACTCTACAAATGCTAGATACGTAGGTTTACCATTCCTTAGTCTAGCTTCTAAGATGAGCCGAAGGGTCAGTATTGCCTCACGTGTTCCAATATTTCTACGGAATCCAAACTGCTCTTCCCCGAGGTCGGCTTGCACCAGTTTTTCCATTCGTGTGTAAAGAAATCGCGTTAGTATTTTGCAGCTGTGACTTATTAAACTGATAGTTCGGTAATTTTCACACCTGTCAACACCTGCTTTCTTTGGGATTGGGATTATTATATTCTTCTTGAAGTCTGAGGGTATTTCGCCTGTCAGACACATCTTGCTCACCAGATGGTAGAGTTTTGTCAGGACTGGCTCTCTCAAGACCGTCAGTAGTTCTAATGGAATGTTGTCTACTCCCGGGGCCTTGTTTCGACTGAGGTCTTACATTGCTCTGTCAAACTCTTCACGCAGTATCATATCTCCCATTTTATCTTCATCTTCCATTTCCATAATATTGTCCTCAAGTACATCGCCCTTCTATAGGTCCTCTATATACTCCTTCCAACTTTCTGCTTCCCCTTGTTTGCTTAGAACTGGGTTTCAATCTGAGCTCTTGTTCATACAAGTGGTTCTATTTTCTCCAAAGGTCTCTTTAATTTTCCTGTAAGCAGTATCTATCTTACCCCTAGTGAGATAAGCCTCTGAATCCTTACATTTATCCTGTAGCCATCTCTGCTTAGCCATTTTGCACTTCCTGTCGATCTCATGTTTGAGACGTTTGTATTCTTTTTTGCCTGCTTCATTTACTGCATTTTTAAATTTTCTTTTTCTTCTTCTGCATTTTTAATTTCCTCGGTTGGTCGCCATATTCTCCAGATCTGAACACATGCCATTTCTTTTTGTGGATCTGTATTAAAGACAATATGTATACCAATAACCACAGAACCATTGCTGAGCTGAAAACAGCCATCAGGAACTCACCGACAACATCGATGTCCCGACACTTCAGCGGGTCATCCAGAATTTCACTATTCGTCTGCGCCACATCATCGCCAATGATCGCAGCCACATCAAACATGTCATAACCTAAAGCTCAATATCTTAGTGATATTAAACGTCTTTCCCTATATGTTATCCCCATTTTCTCAGACATTCGAGAATCTGGATTCATTTGACACTCTCTAACGTTTTTTCAGGTCGACACATCCTTTGAGCCTGACGTAATTTTCCAGTGACGTTAAATAAAGTGTGTGCACACCGTAGTTTGTAACTAATTTACTTTTATCCATTAAGTTCAATATTGTCACCCTGCACATCCGACAGTCTACTTCAGAGTTCACTCACGATTAACTCACGCAATAGAAACGATCGAGAAATACGTTTTTATCGCTGATTTTAAAAGAAGATTCACGGGACATTATCTCCTTTTGTGGTATTGTAGAAAGGGGTCATATATGGGGCTGGAATACGAGCTATTTCTCCCACTCATGGAAGAACAAGAAAAGGGAAATATTAAGGCCCAGTCTAAAAATAGTGGAGGCAGTGAACATAGGGTAATATTAACAGCAGCAGAAAATGGTATAACGGGAGTAAGATTCTTCTCGAAGATAGGGCAGACAGTGAGTTACTGTGAGTTACAGTGAGTTAGTTCACTGACGGAACTGTTACCATAAGAATCAATAGCAAACCGACACCAATAACGGTAGATAAAGTACCCACGCCGACGTCCCAAGCGAAGATGAAGAGAAAAGAAAGTGTGAGGATATTGAGCGTGCAAAGGGAGATGAAACATAAGTCAAGGGGAATTGGAATAGGATTGTAAGAGGAGTAGAAGAATGTGCCGTCGGTACTAAGGAATGAGTGGAGCAACACTAAGAGAGTTCTGTAATAAATTTCAGACAGTAATAGCGAATACTCTGTTTCACAATCACAAGAGGAGGTGTACTTGGAAAAGGCTGGGAGGTATGGGAAGATTTTAGTTATGCCACATTTCGAAATGAGAATCTGATTGTAAGTCTACCCAGGAGCATATACAGATACAGTTTAGTAGTAAGAGAGACAATTTAGTAGTTAAAGAGGCAATTATGAATGAAACACAGACATTAAAGGAAGCTAAGACGAAATGGCTACATGTAAAATGTGAAGAAATGATAGCCGGAATGACTGACGCAGCGTACAGAACATGCGAAACAGCCGTCGGCGAAATTAAAAGCAAGTTCTAAATTCTGGGAAAAATTGGGATACGCCGGCCGGAGTGGCCGGGTTACAGTCTGGAACTGCGCGAGCGCTACGGTCGCAGGTTCGAATCCTGCATCACGCATCACGCATCACGCATCACGCATAGGTTAGTTAGGTTTAAGTACTTCTAAGTTCTAGGGGACTGATGACCTCAAATGTTAAGTCCCATAATGCTCAGAGCCATTTGAACCATCTGAAAATAGGAATAAGTCATAGACAAAAACTAGTTGTGGTGGTGGTGGTGGTGGTGGTGGTGGTGAGTGTTTAACGTCCCGTCGACAACGAGGTCATTAGAGACGGAACGCAAGCTCGGGTTAGGAAAGGTTGGGGAAGAAAATCGGCCGTGCCCTTTCAAAGGAACCATCCCGGCATTTGCCTGAAGCGATTTAGGGAAATCACGGAAAACCTAAATCAGGATGGCCGGAGACAGGATTGAGCCGTCGTCCTCCCGAAGCGATTCCACAAAAACTGATAATAAACAATATATACAAGAGCCATAAAGGCAATAATAAGTGTTCCGTCCATCTATCGAAGAAGCATTGACGGAAATCAAAGAAAGGTTCGAGAGTGGAATTAAAATTCAAGTTGAAAGGATATGAATAGTAAGATTCGCTGATGATATTGCTATTCTCACTAAGAGTGAAACCGATTTACTGGATCTGCTGAATGGAATGAACACTGAAATGAGTACAGATTTGGGATTGAAAGTAAATTGAAGAAAGACGAAAGAAAAGCAGCAGAAATAAGAACTGCGAGAAACTTAACATCAGGATTTATGGTCACTCCATCTAGAAGGGAAAATAACACCTGATGGACGGAGCAAGAAGAGTATCAAAAGCACGCTAGTAGAATGGGCATTTCAAGCAAATATGAATCTGGTAGTTTCGAACATAGACCTTAACTTGAAGAAGAAAATTTTGTGAATGTGTATTTGTACCATAGTACTGTATGGTAGTGAAACATGGACAGAGGGAAAACCGGAAAAGAATCCCGACATTTGAGGTTTGGTGCTAAAGGAGAATGTTGAAAATTGGGTGGACTGGTGGGTAAAGAATGAGGAGAATCGGTGAGGAAATGAATATATGAGAAACACTGAAAAAAAGGGACAGGATGATAGGAGATCCGTTGGGACAGAAGAGATTAACTTCCATTATACTACAGGGAGCTGTGGAGGCTAGAAACTATGACACACAATGTGGTTACGGTTACTACAAGCCACACCACAAGTTGGGAAATGGGGCCAAATTTCTAGTAGTTTACTGTCGAGTTAAGATTTTCACACACAAATGTTTTATTCATATCTTACAGAAACTAGCAGTACGGCAATAAACAGCCTTTTAAACACGCCGCTAACGGCAATAAAGTAATTTACAGCAATTCAAAACTTTAAAAAATTCTTTTAAAAACGGCAATTAAGTCATATATAGCAATACAATAGTTAAACTTAAAAAAAAACGCAGAAGCTAACAGTACGGCAATAAAAGCCTTTCAAAACACGCCGCTAACGGCGATCATGTCATTTATAGCAATACAACAGTTTAAAAAAATTTAAAGAACATTAGTAAACAGGCTACTAAATTAAATTCAGAACTTTGTTAATAAAGTACTGTGAGGTAGTGAAGCTACCAAGAACGCCATTAAAAAATCAAAGGTCTCAGCAAACACACGATTAATGTCAACAAAGGAATGGAGGAATTTAAAAAGGTTTTTTAACAAATGTCCTGGAATATCATTAGAACATAACAGATATGACGGACCCATGTAAGGCGGCCGCAAATCACCCACTCAGGGGTACTCAGGCTAGTCACAATACTGACCAATTTAAATACGCTCGTAAACACAATTGCCACTCTCAGGGTGGTCACTGCACCGACTTCTAGCCATCGAAAAATTCTAATAAGATGGCCTCAAGTCCTGACAGAATTAGAGCTAACCTCGTGCAAGGAAACATTGCACCACACTGTCCAGAATGAGCGACCACATGATCATCCAACAAGAAGCATGAATTTACTCATAACACACGACAGAACAGCGAAACAATTAAACTGCCAAAACTACACCTCCCATCGGACAGTAACGAGAGGAGGAAAGATCACTGTCTTCGATTAAACCGGTGCTGATCGACGGAGGCCACAAGGCAGAGGAGACACTGGTTACGCAAACTTATTACTTATTGATTAAACCTTCCACTAACTTAACGTGCAGTTACGCTCGAACTGGCATTACACGACCTCTGATGGCAAGGATACACACATCCGACCGCGCACGCCACGGTTACGCAACAACACGCTCTGTCACCGGTGTTCACGTCTTCTCTGCAACGTTGACGGGTAGTGACCGCTCCTTCATGTTAGGTGTCTCCTTTTCAAACTCCAGTGTCGAAACGGAGAACTTAAAGAAGCTTGTTAACGTCCCACCTAGGTGAAATTAACAGCAACTACTCGTGGGGCGATTCTATGTACAACGAACCCGCTGGGAGCTCTTTCGCAAACTCGCCCCGCTCGTTACACACAACCGACATACATCAAGTGGCGACTCGGTATAACCGACCACGCCTGCTCCGCGCTGGCGAGCCACACTGCCCTCACGTGTCCACCAGTCTCTGAGCGCACGCCCCTACTTTCGCTCCACCACATGAAGTTACCACCGGTCCAAGATCTCATTTCCTCCATAGCAGTTTCCCGGAAGCATAAACGCAGATATCCACAGCAGAGAGAAAAATACAACCAAGCAGCCACTTAAGGACAGACAACATACCACACAAACGTGTGAGGGGAAGAAAAGGAAAACCAATGCAATTTAAATAAAAGGTGTAGCACGAGTCGATATACGGCTGAGTAAGTAAAAACAGCGATTGGAATGCATCCAGCAAATAATTGAGGACGTAGATTGCAAGTACTACTCTGAGGTGAAGAGGTTGGCATAGCAGAGAAATTCGTGGCGGATGGCATTAAACCAAACAGAAGACTAATTACTCAAAAAAATTGTTGAATTAGTGGAGAAGTTTGCCTTTCGGGTTTTTAGGAAATCCTCTACCTCAAAGGATCACCTCATCCTCATGCTGGAAATGCGTCTTACTCGACGGTTTCATCATCATTCCCGGGTTCGATTCCCGGCGGGGTCAGGGATTTTCTCTGCCTCGTGATGACTGGATGTTGCGTGATGTCCTTAGGTTAGCTAGGTTTAAGTAGTTCAAAGTTCCAGGGGACTGATGGCCATAGATGTTAAGTCCCATAGTGCTCAGAGCCATTTGAACCATTTCTTTCATCAGTGGAAAGAGAAAGCAGTCACTCGGGGCCATATCAGTAGGTTTCGGCGATGCACAGCTTGATAGTCAAAACCAGCACCATGTGTAACTCTGTCCTGTGCAGAACAAACAGTCGGTCTTCTTGTAGTAACAACATCTATGACAGCTTCCAGCGACACTTTATCGTGGCAGCCTTGCAGTACCTTGATAGGAGATTTTGTAACGTAGTTGTGTCGAGGTTCGCCCGTTGCAGTATCTGTTAGCACCAGACCATGACAGACGGAAAATACTCTTGGCGTCACCTTGCCGGATAGTGCTTGATTGTTCGTCTTTTTCTTTGATGGTTGACCCCCGTGTTTCCCTTGCTCTCTTTGCTCCAGTATCAAGCGGCCATACCGACACTGCGCACCAAGAAGGCATCTCGTTTCGCATGACAAAGTATAACATTTCCACTACTGTGTTCTTTTGGCACGTATTTTGAATGGATATGAACAACCTCGGAACCAAATGGCATAGAAAACTGATCCACGAAAGATTTTCACATTTGCCGCTACCGCCTGCATGGTGATTCGCTAGTTTTCGCGCAACTGGGCCTCAATATTTCTAACGATTCCGTTTCTAACAGTGAGACAAACCATAGTTTCGTTCTTCGTCATACAGACTTCTCTGAAAATAATAAAAACGTCTGCACCACATAACCACTCTACGCGTCTAGAACAAAAATAGATTTCTGAAATTTAAATTGAAATCTAGTAGTTTAGAAGTATGAACACATTACAATAACTTCCCCAGGAACAGCATACTAAAATAATACAGCATACTAATACAGCATACTAAAATAATATCGATGTTGAAATACCTCTACAGCGGATTGTCAGTTTCAGTTACTTTGGTTATCTGCATTGTAGGCAAGCGGATACATTTGGTGACGGCGGACCGTGTTTGTAAGGAATATAATGCCATAAAATAATTGGCATAATGCTACATAACAAGAATCGTACCTCGTTAAAGAAAATTAGACTGAGGGATTTCACTTTTTCTATATCGTCAAAATCTGAAGGTAATGGCACACGGATAATGCGCAAATGGACACGTCACCAAACTGATCTCTTTCCAACGCAGTTGACACTGAAATACAACAGAACACCATTTGTCGTTAGTGGATGGTAGTACTATCTTTTATCATAAATAAGACTAAATGAGAATTTTCATTTATTATTTCAAACACACTACGAACAAATACTCTAAACAGTAGAAGACAGAAGATTGCAGGTGATTCATGGCACTTATTTTGCAAGCTGGACATCGAAATAACGTCAACGATGGCTGTAGAAATATAATTGTG
The DNA here is from genome assembly GCF_023897955.1 of Schistocerca gregaria. NCBI lineage: Eukaryota > Metazoa > Arthropoda > Insecta > Orthoptera > Acrididae > Schistocerca > Schistocerca gregaria. Next base: position 624,726,897 of record NC_064923.1, read on the forward strand.
GTGTTATACAATTTTATCTTTGCGGAGCGAAATAATTAACCACAACACTGTGTCGTAGAGCGATGAACTGTTACAATGAACATTCAGAATCTCAGCATGGTCTTCCTCCGTACATCTGGAATATATCTTCTCTCGAAGGTATTCTTTCAGAAAACACAGAATGCTTTCTGTGTTTTATTCCCTTTTCTGCAAAAGTGCACATTATTCGATTTATTCTTCGCCACTTCGTCGCAAACATTGTTATGCTGGAGAGCAAAAAGAGGCAGCTGATTTCTGCTTCTTTCCATATGTCCCTACGTTAATATTTTGAATTGGATACTTTATACTAAATATCGCACATTTCATTATTCACTTTTTTGCAAACCCCCACTGTGATAATGTTCATACAGCTTGTGTATGAGTGGTTGCCAATGTTGTGTCCGCAACGGAAATATCTCGCCTACAAATGAATTGAAAACAGTCCTGCCACCGACAGAGCACGCCTAGAGGAGTACATCAGACGAGATACCTACTCGTAAGGGAATGGATACAACTAGATACCGCAAAATTGTGTATTTTCGAGCAACAGAGAAGTGAAATCAGTGTATAAAATCAGTGCAGAATGTTGGATCCTAATCTTAATTTAACATTGAGACTAGGAAAACATTTGTGACTCTGCTCACAGAGAATCGACTTAACTCACTGCTAGTTACGAAATCGACACCTTGCGTATTCTACCAGTGAGACTCTTCACTGACGGTCGTGACAGCTAAGTCTCTAAGAAGCTCCCGCGCGATGTGTCGTCTTTCGACACCCGCAGGGAAGTCTTTTGTTAAGTGCCATACGCCGGTTCCCAACAAGGCTCGCGGCGTCCGGTTGTGCTCTCCCTGCAACGAATCCCTGAGCCCGTCGAAAAAGCAATGTCTCCCACTATTCCGTCCATACTCCGTATAGAACACTGTCTAGATCATTCTGAAACTCCGACTACTACTAAAGACACCGCCAATCAAATCCACTTCTCTGTTTTTTTGTGGGAAACGTCGCTTCCCGTTTCTCGTGAAAAGATCTGCGTCCGTGACTCCCAGGCATTCCTTCGTAAAGTTACCTTCTTTTGTAAAATGGCCTGTATTTGCAGCAGGGGTGCGTCTAGCCTCAATTCACTGGCTCCACTGCAGGAGACTGCCAGCTGGGCTGTAAAACCTCTGCCTAGAAATTGTTTTCTATAGAGCAGTAAAACATCACTCTCGGTCGCACATGACACATCCACTTTTGCAAACGCTCCTTAGGAATTAGTAACCATCACCACTCCCTGCTGTCAAGGCCAGCTAAAATTAATGCGCAGGTATGCAACACTAAGAAAATTGTTAGTGCCTAGTGCTATCTGGTATCAACCAAGGAAGTATTCAATTATCTGATGATGCATCATCAATTGCGGTCTTATATCGATAAAATACACTAAAGAGTTCTTGTAATATTACATGTATGGAGTCAAAATATCGGCGCCTTGCAATGTAATCCCTTAATCACTGATTCATATTATTATAACGTATCTATAGATGATGATGTCGATCCTCAATGCTGCAATGGCCACACTGTGGTTAATTGCCCGCATCTCGTGGTCGTGCGGTAGCGTTCTCGTTTCCCGCGCCCGGGTTTCCGGGTTCGATTCCCGGCGGGTTCAGGAATTTTCTCTGCCTCGTGACGGCTGCGTGTTGTGTGTTGTCTTTAGGTTAGTTAGGTTTAAGTAGTTCTAAGTTGTAGGGGACTGATAACCATAGATTTTAAGTCCCATAGTGCTCAGAGCCTTTTTTGTGGTTAATTAAAGTAAGAGGATTTTCTGCCCCGATAACATTTAAAACAATTTCTTTAAACTAAAGCAACGAAAAGAGCAGCACAGTCTAGACTTAAGGAAACAAACACTATGTTTAACCATACCTCTCCCGATGCAGCGGAAAATAACCCCTGTGGCTTGAAATAAAAGATTGGATGTAAACCTGACTTATTAACAGTAACTTTTACCTGAAGGAAATCTGAATTGTGTAACGACCAATGTTCTTAAACGCTACTGTCCCTTACCAAATGAAGACTTCATAATAAAAATAGCGCGTGGGGGTCCATCGATGACAACAAGGGAAAGAAGTTTACAAGTTTCTGCGTGATCAAACATGCTGCAACAGAAATAAATGTTACTGAGCGCAAAGAACGAGGGGAAAATGGCTGTCAGTCATTCACTGAGATTCGCAGGGCTGATAAAATTAGAAATGATTTAACCGATATTCACAGCAAAGAGCAGAGCTAGAGTAAAATTAGTATGAGTTACAGTTATTGTAACGAGAGAACGAACACGCTGGTAAGGAGTGGAAAGGATTTCATCTATTCGGACAGATTTAGATACACATAATTGTGACTACAGAGAACCTCTGGTCACGACCTAACTAGTAGTACTTCTGCATCTAGCTGCATTGCATCTCACCGGCACTGCCTCGTGGTTCATGAGTACAGCTTGTCCCCAACGGCCCACTGCATCTCCAACAAGTGCAGACTGTGGCTCGCCCCTCAACACAGACCAAAGGACGCACTTTTTTGATGCACGTTCTGGCCAATCACGGACCTAGCTTTCGGGGGCAACACAGCGATCCAGTCAGCTCGCGTCGCTTGTGCATTTTAACTGACAGATTTTCTAGAAAGGAGTCGAAACTTCTACCGCGAGCCTGCAGCAACCACTGGAAACACTTGCCCACAAATTCGGCAAGATCATCCTGCCTAATGCTCCAAGTCACATACTCAGTGAAGGCTTCAATTGGCCTCCCACCCTTGCATTCCCTCCCCTTCCCACCCTACCATTATCGTGTGCATTTGCAAACGGTTCAGCCTTCCGTTTCTAAGGCCGAAGAAAAATGAAAATTAGCCTACACCCACACTCAAACGAACAGAATTGATTTTATGCAAGATTAAATAAAACACAAGCCCCATCTATCACTTCCTACAGGCATTGAACAGAGTAGAATATAAACAATCCTGTAGGAGGAACATCCGCAACTGAGCATTGTACCAGGGGTTGAAAGCCGGCACCAGTGGCCCAGCGGTTCTAGGCGCTTCAGTTCGGAACCGCGCAACTGCTACGGTCGCCGGTTCGAATTCTGCCTTGGGCGTGGATGTGTGTGTTGTCCTTAGGTTATTAGGTTTAAGTAGTTCTAAGTTCTCTAACACCCCACCCATTGCGTGTCCGATTTTTGCGTGTGTTTGCCGCTGACAAACTACTTATAGAGAAATTAGGAGTGGAACTGTACCCAAAAATGGATAACGCTAGATTTAAATATGGCCCAGTCACCCGTAATTAATCTGCGGTGGTAGTGTTGACGATAAATCACACCTACTTTTACTTGCCAACATGAACGATCACGAACACTTAGGGTGTTCAGTGACATCAAACACATAAACAAAAATAAAATAAAGCAAAAGGGTCAATTCAGGATCAACTACTGAAAGTAAATGCTCTACTGAATCACAATAATTTTATTGTAACCTTCAGATCAATGCTGAATAAAACAAAATGAACGATTTACAAATTATCCTCCTAACTGCCATTGGCGGTAACTGTGTTAAAGTCGGTCCCAAATGCGATCTCTTATAACATGTATTACGAAGAACCACTACACTCCAAATTACCGTGAAACGTCTGTGGAAACAGCAATTGCAATTAACCCAACTATTTAACGTTACTCCTAACACAGGCCGAAGCGGGAGCGATCTCACCATAAAATTCTTGTTGTAGAGGAGGTCTCCGACGGCGAAGGCGCGGCCGTGCGGTCGGCGTGTGTCGCCTCAGAAAGTACAATGCCACAGAATTCGAATACCAGACTGCTTTCTGTAAACTTCTCTAATTGGCACAATATTTCCGTTAGCAATGAGTTGGCGCGGCTAACGTCCTCTCAGAACGAAAAACCAAGAGGGGAGACAACTTCGATAATGTCCTCTCAGTACGAGAGCCCAAATGGAAGACCTCAACAGAGAGTCCAACAAGATCGCTCTTCTCTTTTGTTTTCTCACCTCAACTTTTACCGAGTCAACCAAATCACTAGAAGCTCTCAAAATACCCAGTTTGCCAGTGCCGACAAATGTACGGCCTGGGAATAGAACTCTTTTCCACAATTCTTTTATTCCTAGAAAATTTCACAATTAAATTCCCCCCTTGCCGGCTGAGAAGAGCCACAGCTGTGGCCTATAACCCGTTTACTGGAAGTTTTCTCCCAAGAGACCACTCGAGCTGGCCGCTGTGGCCGACTGGTTCTAGGCGCTTCAGTCTGGAACCGCGCGACCGCTACGGTCGCAGGTTCAAATCCAGCTTCGTGCATGGGTGTCTGTGATGTCCTTAAGTTAGTTAGGTTCAAGTAGTTTTAAGTTCTAGGGGACTGATGACCTCAGTCCCATAGTACTCAGAGCCAGTTTTTAACCACTCGAGATTTTGCTGGAAAGATTCCCCGTAGTAGCAAACACAGATTCTTGCCTTGAAAGTTTGTTATTCGGAACTCCTGGCCTGTCCCACTCAAGTTACTCGAATGCGTAAAATTAGTGGGACATAGGCGAGAGCATGCACAGGAAAGCCCATCCAGCTATCCACTGCACTGTTTTGGTTAACACTTGAACACCTGCGGCCGCACGTCCCACAGAGGTTGCGGCCGCTGTGGCCTCTCTATACGGATTACAGAAATCCCCCAGTTCTCACCATACATACCGTCAGGCTGTGGCTTTCGGCGGCTAGGCGGGGACGTAGCCGAGCTCTGTCTCGTGTACTGCCTTTCCGCAAAATCTTATAATTACAAAATCGCGGAATTATCGCGTGCCGATGCGTTTCCACATAGATTTCCTACACCATAATGTACAGTATTACTCCAACAAAACCTAATGTCACGTTAAATGGACTCATGTAAGGTGCAAGGCCGTAGCCACCTTAAAGTTCTAGGGGACTGATGACCTCAGATGTTAAGTCCCATAGTGCTCAGAGCCATTAGAACCATTTGAACCAGGGGTTGAAAATACCTCTACACTTTTAAGATTCATTTAGAACACTACCGGTTTCGGGCTCTTATTCGTCCATCCTTAGGTACTTTTAGCTCGTGCTGTGACTCCGAGCGCCGCGGTGGATTAGTGCAGTACCCTGTGTGTTGCAAGCGAGCGCAGAGCATGGAGACCAGTCCACCGCGGCACTCGGGGTCACAGCACGAAGTTAATAACACCTGGAGATGGGTGTATAAGCACCCGAAATAGGTCGAGTTACCAATAAAAGAACCTTACAACTGTAGCGGTATTTTCTACCACTGGTAAGTAGAATATGACAAATAAGGCATGTGAAAGACCATGTCTAGTTGACAGGAAAAACACTTACGAAAGATGTCCTCAAAGAAACGTACGTCTTTGACTGTTAATAAGTATAACAATGCGCTCACTAAAAGTCACCGCTGCATATGAACGCCCGCGAGCGCCTCTGCCGCAGGGGCTGCTCAGTGGCGCTGAGGGCAGAGCTACTGCGGCGCCTCCTACACGAGGCTGCCTGCCGTCTGCACGGAGTACCACAAAACGGGTCATCTTCCAACGCCAGCTGAAATCTGGCGCCAACCATCGGCGGAGTCCTCCCACGTGGAGTCGTAGTTGGTCATGTCATGCTTTTGTGGTTCAGTATGTGCAGGGGCTGTGTCTACCCTCGGGTGATCCACTTTGCCGATGGTCGTCTTCTCAGGGTTGTGGATTCCACTGTACCTCGCGGTATGCACGGAAGTTCTGGGTGGCTCGTTTTTTATCCAGGAAGGCTCTGGTTGTGGTTCAGTAAACCGTTGGTGTAGCTGGCCAAAGACAGGTAGGCCTGTGATGGCTCCAGCCTTATCGACTACTGTATTTAAACGGAGCCCAGTTGAAGGACACGTTATTATAAATTTCATTGAATGTGTTAATGAATTTAGATGGTCGTTCATGTGGAGAAAAAGTTTTCATTTCTTTTTACTGTCTTATTGGGACTTTGTCATTCATTTGAACGCAGTATTTTTCCAGGAATGGGTAACTACGGATTTATAAATACGTTCATCGAACTTGTTTTATCATCGTGTCTTCCACAGATTATTGCAAAATGGTTCAAATGGCTCTGAGCTATGCCACTTAACTTCTGAGGTCATGAGTCCCATAGAACTTTGAACTACTTAAACCTAACTAACCTAAGGACATCACACATATCCATGCCCCTGGCAGGATTCGAACCTGCGAGCGTAGCGGTCCCGCGGTTCCAGACTGTAGCGCCTAGAACCGCATGGCCACTCTGGCCGGCCAGATTATTGCAGCTGCAGGTAATAATTGCTGAGGTAATGGACAAATGGGATCCATTTCACTATATAAAAATTGTTATTTTTAAAACATAGGAAGATTTATTACTTTCTTTAACTGGAAGTTCTGGAAATAAAGTTGTATTGTGTTTTGAAGAAAAGTAATACGCTCATCTCTTACTAGCTCTTCTACTCATTTATTCCGTAATAAACAGTATCAACAAATGACAAGTTTGGGAATGTAGCCTGAAGGCAACGAAATATCCCATGTAATGTGTAATTTGGAGACCTTCTGAATAGGCAGTATGTATCAGATCTTCACTTGTTTGATTGTTTTTTATTCATGGCTGTCAATCAGGTGCGAAGCAAGATTTATGAATATAATCAGTCATCAACTGCACACATTTTTTTTATTAAGTTAACTTCTTGACTAGTTTCGGCAAAGTAATTTGCATTCCTCAGAAGATAATACAATTAAACTTGTATCGCAAAACAGTCATCAAGAAACCTTGATTGTGTGATATTCTGACGATGGCAAATTAATTTGCCGACACTAGTCAAGAAGTTAATTAAATAAAAAATTTGTGCAACTTATTGTCTCTATTCTTAAAAAATTGTTTTTGGCTTGACATTCTGCTACTTACGAGCGTTAAGAATAAAGTGCATCGACAGGGATAGTGTTCCATAGGAGTCATTACCAATGTGCTACAATCTCTACTCCATTGATGCCAGATACAGGAACGTATCAAATGCTTCTATGATTTCTACTGCCGACGTAAGGAGGCAATTAATTATTTACCAGTGGCAGTCGTTAGCATTATACGACATAGGAACACTTAGTAGGTTACTGTTGGCCGTCAGTTGTCTTTTGTAGCATCCTTTTGATGATCCTCTTCCAGTTACTTCGTGATGTTAAAATTTTTTGCAATGAATTTTGATCTGTGTTTCTTACGTGTTGAGCTGATGTAGACCTCACGAGAAGTGCACACAATTTCTGCTACAGAGTATTAACTGGATACGTACTGAAGAGGTGGTCTCCTCTTAACTTGAAAATCTCCAGGTGCTTGTCGTCTGAGTAAATGTGATTCATTTAAGCTGAGACATCTATATACGCTTTTGTTATGGATGGCATGTGAGATTAGGGTGAATAATAGACCAGAGTTTCTTAAGATCACTTCTCTGATTTCTCCTGCTGAAACGAACAAAGCGAAGTAAAAGATTCTTCTTTGTATAGTTATATGTTTACCTCCGTGCACATGACTTCGATAGAAATTGTCCATACGTGTAACATGGCAGCTAACCAGCTAGCTACTAAATACAATAAGACGTCATTTTGGCGAAAAATCTTTAATCTAATAAAAGTCTCTGTCGTTCGGTGACTACTCCGGTCAGAATATCCGACCTTTATAAGCATTTACCAGTACTGTGCTTTTTTTGGTCTGTCTGGGGCACGTATGCGTCTGACATTTGGTGGTCTATTAATATTCGTGCCAGCAAGCATCAAAAGAGGAAAACGGTCAATCATTTCAACCACAAAGGTCACGTGCATCACAGTTCTCTGAAGACCAAATGTCAAACATTGCATTATAAATTAATACACGGAAATTATCACTTACTATGAGAGTATCAACGTTATTTATTGACTGAGATTACATCCATTCTGCAGGATGGAGTTATACGTATACTCAGAATGCTTTCATAAGTATATTTCATATTTCTGATTATGCTAAATTGCCGTAGAGACAGAGGCACCTTAAGGCATCACCTAAATTTAATGCAAAAGATTCATGCAGCACATTAAGTGATCTGATGGAACTGTATATTTATAAATACATTTATGTATTGAATTCCAACGGTAAAAATGAGCATAGGAAGTGATGTGTCGGCGTCGGACGTGAAATGATGCTTGGAGAAGGCAGTTCGCCACTAGAGGGCTGCAAAATTTTGCTAAAGCATATGGCTAGAAAGGGTTATAGTACTGGCGTGCAAAAAACTGCTTCTTCCTTGAATGTCCAAAAAGGTTCTTTGCGTATGTAGGCCATTCGTAGAATCAGATACGAGTGCGATTCCCTCTAGTAGGGAAATACCCGAAAAATGTCTGTTGAGTTTTGACATTTTGTCAGAGTTGTCGAAGTTTTACTGGCTTCTTAAAGTCTCTGTATTAATTTATGAAAGCTCATGGTGGCAGATAACTATATTAATCGCAAGGTAAAGCAAAAAGTGGAGAATGAGACTTAAGTGGTTAGATTCCAGGAGAGAGGCGATTGCTAATGGCTTGGCGTGCAGTTCGTCGAGGCTTGGTAACGAACATTCATAACGTAACGACGCACGCGTGTAATCAGGAAAAAAATGCTAGCATTGTTGCTTACGAACTATTTATACTTGTACAAGAGCTGAAGTATTTCAGACTCTACCCCAAGTGTTGTAAATATGTACCAAGTTCTAGATTCGCGCAAATGCAAATAAGATAGATGTAGATAAAGCAGTGTTTTTTGCTGAGTAGAAATGTACAGATTTTGTCTTAGAAGCTATTTAGAATGACGGTAGCTCTATGTTCTCATGTCGACATGTTGCTACGTCTTGACGGGTGATTATAGTGCTTGACTTCACATTTGCATCAGTATCGTTGTTTGCTTCCTTCTCCCTAACACTGACGCCCTACTAGTTGTGTGATATACCTTTTAACTCAGAGTCCTTGGCTACGTTCAGAAATTTAACGTAAACAAATCGTGGCCGAAACGTTGGCTTTTCTATAGCTTTTCTCTGAGTAGTTTTTACATTATGACGCGGAACCAAACCCAGAAAACTTATGTCGACTGACTCTGGCCGCGGAAGCCAACGCAATTATGTTTATTTAGCGGTTTAAATTCACATTCAGTTTTGCGAGGAAAATTTGAAGACCCACGTGGCAGCGCGTATTGTTATCACTGTATTTCTTTTAAATTCAGAGGGCTGTTGAGAGTTACTTTCAGCTGTATTTTATTTAATTCATTGTTAGTATCCGGCAAGTACTTGGCTCATGACTTACCACATTTAACCATCATTAACGGATTTCTCGCGAAGCAGCCAATGGGATGGCATGTGCCAGATGTTAATGTCTTGCAGATTTCAAGATGCCGCGTATGACTGTAGCTATCAACCACTTGCATTCTTGGGTAGCATATCAGGCGAGAACTACGTGCCACTGGATGAAATATCGTGCACATTAAAGGGCCGACTACGTTATTTTAGTCACTGGCCATCTGTGTCTGCGGCTATCTCACCATAAAACTCTGAATTGAGAAACTACAGCGTATAAAAGCGAGAGCGGAGTTGATGGGCTGCCCTCAACAGGAAAGATGACGATAAATGCTCTAATGCTGCAACGTTTAGCATTAGCTATCTTCCAGTGGCAGTGGTAATTAGGTGTAATTTTTAATTAAGATGTAACAATCCTGCTAAGTCCCACAGGTCTTAGTGTTAAATCTCATTTCCGTTTGATTTCAGTGAAGCCTCATTAGGTAAAACGTAAGAAGTATCACGGAAATGTCGACCCAAAAGTGAATAACCATATGCGTGGAAGTGTTGTTCATTTCACAACTCGTTCATTAGTCTTTTATGCACATATACTCATATGGTAGTGGCACTGAAAGTTCTATTATGAATGTTTATTCTGAGACTACAATAAATGATCTGAAGATCATGGGAACAGTCGGCAGACAAAACATAAGTCTACCTCCAAAATCTGTAACGGTTGTGGGGGCATCCCTTTCTAAAAAATACTGAGGACTGAATCCTCGGCACTATGTTGTTGCTGTTGTTGTTGTTGTTGTTGTAGTCTTCAGTCCTGAGACTGGTATGATGTACCTCTCCATGCTAATCTATCCTGTGCAAACTGCTTCATCTACCAGTACGTACTGCAACCTATATCCTTCTGAATCTTAGTGTATTCACCTCTTGGTCTCCCTCTACGATTTTTACAAAGAGCAAGTAATGGTCTTACCTTCACGCGACACTAAGCAATTGCAAAAAACACAAACTGGTAGAATATCATGGAGGTGTAATAAGGGTAGTTGTCATGACGGCACAACTTGAAGCCCACAGTTCGCATGTCGATTGCCCAAAACATTTACTTCTGGTGGTAATGTTCAGAAAAAGTCTGTTTTTGTCATTTATGGGCATAGTAACAACTCTAGTAGTCATCTAATGTGTAAAGGAATATTATTTCGTTTTTAACCGGAACTCATTTAAGGGACATTTTCATTTACGTTCGTGAATTTTGGTTACGCTCTTTCGTTTTACTGCGATGGTTCTATTTCTGTTATTTGCCTTTAGATTTCCTATCGGTCAAGCTCGACAAGATGTCTGACGAAGACTGTGAGAATAAAAGAGGGAGAACCCAGCCAAAACAGAAAAATATGTACTCATAATTTTCGGGAAGAGGATATAGACCGAATATCAGTTTCATCAATCTCTACTACAGAATGTGCTCGCTTACGGAAGCAGTCCTTTCACATCACACACTTCCCTGCTGGTTATTCAAAATGTATAATTAAACGAAAGTTACCTTAACGAGACAAAGCGCGTCGTAACTGGACTTTTATTCTAAGAAAAAAAGCGAAGTGAGTCTGCAACAGTTGTTTCACACAGAAAATGTACACTGATTTCGGTCAGGAAGACAATTTCAGATAATTTCTGTAGCTAAATCAATATTTATATTCATTTGTTGTTGTGGTCATCAGTCCTGGGACTGGTTTGATGCAGCTCTCCATGCTACTATCCTGATGAAGATTCATCTCCCAGTACCTACTGCAGCCTACATCCTTCTGAATCTACTTAGTGTATTCAACTCTTGGTGTCCCTCTACGGTTTTTACCCTCCACGCTGCCCTCCAACACCAAATTGGTGATCCCTTGCTGCCTCAGAACATGTCCTACCAACCGATCCCCTCTTCTAGTCAAGTTGTGCCACAAACTCCTCTTCTCCCCTATCCTATTCAATACCTCTTTGTTACTTATGTGATCTACCCATCTAATCTTCAGCATTCTTCTGTAGCACCACATTTCGAAAGCTTCTCTTCTTGTCCAAACTATTTATCATCCACGTTTCACTTCCGTACATGGCTACACTCCATCAAAATTTTTTGAGAAAAGACTTCCTAACACTTAAATCTATACTCGATGTTAAAAAATTTCTCTTCTTCAGAAACGCTTTCCTTGCCATTGCCAGTCTACATTTTACATCCTCTCTATTTCGACCATCATCAGTTATTTTGTACTTAGTGTCTCAATTCCTCATCTAATTCCCTCAGCACCAACCAACTTAATTCGGCTACATTCCATTATCCTCGTTTTGCTTTTGTTGATGTTCATCTTATATCCGCCTTTCAAGACACTCTCCATTTCGTTCAACTGCTCTTCCAAGTCCTTTGCTGTCAGCCAGAATCACAATGTCATCGGCGAGCCTCAAAGTTTTTATTTCTTGTACGTGGATGTAAATACCTACTCCGAATTTTTCTTTTTTAATGAATAACAAACGGGAGAGACTACAACCCTGTCTCACTCCCTTCGCAACCACTGCTTCCCTTTCATGTTCCTCGACTCTTATAAATGCCATCTGGTTTCTGTACAAATTGTAAATAGCCTTCCGCTCCCAGTATTTTACCCCTGCCACCTTTAGAATTTGAGAGTGTATTCCAGTCAAGATTGTCAAAAGCTTTCTCTAAGTCGACAAATGCTATAAACGTAGGTTTGCCTTTCCTTAATCTACCTTCTAAGTTAAGTCGTAGGGTCAGTATTCCTCGCGTGTTCCAACATTTCTACGGAATCCAAACTGATCTTCCCCGAGGTCGGCTTCCACCAGTTTTTCCATTCTTCTGTAAAGATTTGGCGTTAGTATTTTGTAGCTGTGACTTATTAAACTGATGGTTAATGTTCACATCTGTCATCATCTGTTTTCTTTGGGATTGAAATTATTATATTCTTCTTGAAGACTGAAGGTAACTCCCATGTCTCATACATCTTGCTCACCAGAAGGCAGAGTTTTGTCAGGACTGGTTCTTCCAAATTCGTCAGTAGTTTTCATGGAATGTTGTCTACGCCTGGGGCCTTGTTTCGACTTAGGTCTTACATTGCTCCGTCAAATTCTTCACGCGGTATCGTATCTCCCATTTCATCTTCATCTACATCCTCTTCTATTTCCATAATATTGTTCTTAAGTACATCGCCCTTGTATAGACCCTCTGTAAGGTGTCAGGCAAATCCAACACCTTACATGAAAACCCTGACATGATGAGCAAATCTACTAGTATGTCACATAGCTCCGAATAAATCGTGACATTAAATTAACCAAAGTAATACGAGTAACGAGTGAGCAAATGGAATACCACAGACTAACACAAGAATGCCTAAATGCCTGTCGTACCTTCCCACCGTGAGGCAGAGGCAGTTCCGAGAGGAGAAACGAGGACAGAAGCCGAGAGCAGAACGATAAGGGAGGTGCTGGACACCCACGCCGCCAGCCTACCTGTACGACTATACAGCCCGCACGTTTTAGCGTGAAGCTTTTTCGCGTCTCTGTTACGTAAAGGACCACCCCCCAGCCCATGTTAAAACCTAGAGCCCTCCAGAAAAGCAGTATGGATCTTACGATAACACAAAAAGGGCCACTACCACCAGCAAGTTTTAGCGTGAGACTTTTTCGCGTCTCAGGTACGTCAAGGACCGCCCCCCAGCCCATGTTAAAAGATAGAGCCCTCCAGAAGAACAGTATAGATCTTACGATAAAGATAAAAGGACCACACTAGCTGCAGGTTTTAGATTGAGACTTTTTAGCGTCTCTGTTACGTTGCAAACTTTAAAAACATTGCCCCACCACGAAAAGTTTAACGTTTCTCATTGGATAGACAGAATTTTTGTAGGCGGAGCTCAAGGTTAACATTGAGACCCTGGTTGGTCAGATGAAAACATAACCAGATAGTTTTTTTAAACTAACTTCGGTAAATTGTAGTAAGGAGAAGTTAGAGGAGAGTTAGTTCCGAGACGGCGAGCTGAATGGCTGCGCCGGCCGCTGCCGCCCTGATGCTGCTTAAACACCGATAAGGTAATGAACGCACGCGATGCCGCATTTTTGAGCGCATAAGGCTTCACTCAGAACTGCAGACGACTCATCTGTTACACCCCTTTTTTGCGTAATACTAGTGTCGATCACTAATTAAAACTCATGGTGTTCACATTTGCCACTTGAAGAACACATCTGAAACGCGATTTTTCTTTTATATAGTTATTGAGAAGCCACATCAGCCACTGTAATTTACTACAAGTTAGATAAGTAATTAAAGATAATTGAGGGTCACTGTAGACCATTTTGATAGTTTTCTCTTTTGTGAAACTTAAATTAAACCCAGATTATAGATGTGATATGGCATATGTCATCCTTCGATCGATTGTAGAACTTGGAAACCCAATCAGGGAATATTCGTTCACATTTTTGTTGAACGCAGTTGGTTTTTACCATCCTGTATTAAAACATTTCCTTTTATCAATAGTGCAATTTATAAACGATGTTTTGTGAATATAATAAAATTGCCAATGGTAAACTTCACTGCTTTTTCGACGTTATTTTACCAGCTAACTAAAAATAGGAAAGCCTTGAACCCTTTCCACTAAATTTAGTTAGTATTAAGATTCTTTTACAGGGAGTGCAGTGGAGCTGACGCTGAAATCATTAAGTATTTGGTTATATCATCGCTAGTCTCACTGAGCTCTTCTGAATTCTACATGTCATGTGTGGTCTGGCGTCTCCTTACCAGCAACAGGTCCCAGGTTCAAACTAGTTAATTCCCTAAAAAACACGCTCAGAGCGTCGTTGCGCGAAAGTGGTAGGCAGACACGATATAGAACAGACACCACCATGAATGTTTAGACCTCTATATACTCCATTCATCTTTCTGCAAATTGTTCAAATGTGCGTGGAATCTAATGGGACTTAACTGCTAAGGTCATCAGTCCCTAAGCTTACACGCTACTTAACCTAAATTATCCTAATGACAAACACACACATCCATGCTCGAGGGAGGACTCGAACTTCCGCCGGGACCAGCCGCACAATCCAAGACTGCAGCGCCTGAGACCACTCGGCTAATCGACCGCGGCCACATTTCTGCTTTCCCTTCTTTGCGTAGAACTGGGTTTCCATCTGAGCTCTTGATATTCATACAAGTGGTTAACTTTCCTCCACAGGTCTCTTTAATTTTTCTAAGGGAAGTATCTATCTTACCCCTAGTGAGATAAGCCTCTACAGCCTAACATTTGTCCTCTAGCCATCCCTGCGTAGCCATTTTGCACTTCCTGTCGATCTCGTTTTTGAGACGTTTGTATTCCTTTTTGCCTGCTTCATTTACTGCATTTTTATATTTTCTCTTCATCAATTAAATTCAATATTTCTTCTGTTACCTAAGGAATTCTACTGACCCTTGTCTTTTTACCTACTTGATCCTCTGCTGCCTTCATTACTTCATCCCTCAAAGCTATCCATTCTTCTTCTACTGTAGTTCTTTCCCCCATTCCTGTCAATTGTTCCATTATGCTCTCCCTTAACCTCTGTACAACGTCTGGTTTTGTCAGTTTATCCAGGTTCCATCTCCTTAATTTCCCACATTTTTGCAGTTTCTTCAGTTTTAATCTACAGGTCATAACCAATAGATTGTGGTCAGAGTCCACATCTGCCCCTGGAAATGTCTTACAACTTAAAACCTGGTTCCTAAATCTGTCTTACCAATATATAATATATCTGATACCTTCTAGAATCTCCACGTTTCTTCGATGTGTACAACCTTCTTTTATGATTCTTGAACTAAGTGTTAGCTATGATTAAGTTATGCTCTGTGCAAAATTCTACCAGACCGCTTCCTCTTTCTTATATTCCCCCCCCCCCCTCCCCATGAACCATGGACCTTGCCGTTGGTGGGGAGGCTTGCGTGCCTCAGCGATACAGATCGCCGTACCGTAGGTGCAACCACAAAGGAGGGGTATCTGTTGAGAGGCCAGACAAACGTGTGGCTCCTGAAGAGGGGCAGCAGCCTTTTCAGTAGTTGCAGGGGCAACAGTCTGGATGATTGACTGATCTGGCCTTGCAACATTAACCAAAACGGCCTTGCTGTGCTGGTACTGCGAACGGCTGAAAGCGAGGGGAAACTACAGCCGTAATTTTTCCCGAGGACATGCAGCTTTACTGTATGATTAAATGATGATGGCATCCTCTTGGGGAAAATATTCCGGAGATAAAATAGTCCCCCATTCGGATCTCCGGGCGGGGACTACTCAGGAGGATGTCGTTATCAGGAGAAAGAAAACTGGCGTTCTACGGATCGGAGCGTGGAATGTCAGATCCCTTAATCGGGCAGGTAGGTTAGAAAATTTAAAAAGGGAAATGGATAGGTTAAAGTTAGATATAGTGGGAATTAGTGAAGTTCGGTGGCAGGAGGAACAAGACTTCTGGTCAGGTGACTACAGGGTTATAAACACAAAATCAAATAGGGGTAATGCAGGTGTAGGTTTAATAATGAATAGGAAAATAGGAATGCGGGTAAGCTACTACAAACAGCATAGTGAACGCATTATTGTGGCCAAGATAGATACGAAGCCCACACCTACTACAGTAATACAAGTTTATATGCCAACTAGCTCTGCAGATCATGAAGAAATTGAAGAAATGTACGATGAAATAAAAGAAATTGTTCAGATAGTGAAGGGAGACGAAAATTTTATAGTAATGGGTGACTGGAATTCGGCAGTAGGAAAAGGGAGAGAAGGAAACATAGTAGGTGAATATGGATTGGGGCTAAGAAATGAAAGAGGAAGCCGCCTAGTAGAATTTTTCACAGAGCACAACTTAATCATAGCTAACACTTGGTTTAAGAATCATGAAAGAAGGTTGTATACGTGGAAGAACCCTGGAGATACTAAAAGGTATCAAATAGATTATATAATGGTAAGACAGAGATTTAGGAACCAGGTTTTAAGTTGTAAGACATTTCCAGGGGCAGATGTGGACTCTGACCACAATCTATTGGTTATGACCTGTAGATTAAAACTGAAGAAACTGCAAAAATGTGGGAAATTAAGGAGATGGGACCTGGATAAACTGAAAGAACCAGAGGTTGTACAGGGTTTCAGGGAGAGCATAAGGGAGCAATTGACAGGAATGGGGGAAAGAAATACCGTAGAAGACGAATGGGTAGCTCTGAGGGATGAAGTAGTGAAGGCAGCAGAGGATAAAGTAGGTAAAAAGACGAGGGCTGCTAGAAATCCTTGGGTAACAGAAGAAATATTGAATTTAATTGATGAAAGGAGAAAATATAAAAATGCAGTAAATGAAGCAGGCAAAAAGGAATACAGACGTCTCAAAAATGAGATCGACAGGAAGTGCAAAATGGCTAAACAGGGATGGCTAGAGGACAAATGTAAGGATGTAGAAGCTTATCTCACTAGGGGTAAGATAGATACTGCCTACAGGAAAATTAGAGAGACCTTTGGAGAGAAGAGAACCACGTGTATGAATATCAAGAGCTCAGATGGCAACCCAGTTCTAAGCAAAGAAGGGAAGGCAGAAAGGTGGAAGGAGTATATAGAAGGTTTATACAAGGGTGATGTACTTGAGGACAATATTATGGAAATGGAAGAGGATGTAGATGAAGACGAAATGGGAGATACGATACTGCGTGAAGAGTTTGACAGAGCACTGAAAGACCTGAGTCGAAACAAGGCCCCCGGAGTAGACAACATTCCATTAGAACTACTGACGGCCTTGGGAGAGCCAGTCATGACAAAACTCTACCAGCTGGTGAGCAAGATGTATGAGCAGGCGAAATACCCTCAGACTTCAAGAAGAATATAATAATTCCAATCCCAAAGAAAGCAGGTGCTGACAGATGTGAAAATTACCGAACTATCAGTTTAATAAGTCACAGCTGCAAAATACTAACGCGAATTCTTTACAGACGAATGGAAAAACTGGTAGATGCGGACCTCGAGGAGGATCAGTTTGGATTCCGTCGAAATGTTGGAACACGTGAGGCAACACTGACCTTACGACTTATCTTAGAAGAAAGATTAAGGAAAGGCAAAAATACGTTTCTAGCATTTGTAGACTTAGAGAAAGCTTTTGACAATGTTGACTGGAATACTCTTTTTCAAATTCTAAAGGTGGCAGGGGTAAAATACAGGGAGTGAAAGGCTATTTACAATTTGTACAGAAACCAGATGGCAGTCATAAAAGTCGTTGGGCATGAAAGGGAAGCAGTGGTTGGGAAAGGAGTGAGACGGGGTTGTAGCCTCTCCCCGATGTTATTCAATCTGTATATTGAGCAAGCAGTAAAGGAAACAAAAGAAAAATTTGGAGTAGGTATTAAAATTCATGGAGACGAAGTAGAAACTTTGAGGTTCGCCGATGACATTGTAATTCTGTCAGAGACGGCAAGGGACTTGGAAGAGCAGTTGAACGGAATGGACAGTGTCTTGAAAGGAGGATATAAGATGAACATTAACAAAAGCAAAACGAGGATAATGGAATGTAGTCAAATTAAATCGGGTGATGCTGAGGGAATTAGATTAGGAAATGAGACACTTAAAGTAGTAAAGGAGTTTTGCTATTTAGGAAGTAAAATAACTGATGGTGGTCGAAGTAGAGAGGATATAAAATGTAGACTAGCAATGGCAAGGAAAGCGTTTCTGAAGAAGAGAAATTTGTTAACATCGAATATAGATTTATGTATCAGGAAGTCGTTTCTGAAAGTATTTGTTTGGAGTGTAGCCATGTATGGAAGTGAAACATGGACAATAACTAGTTTGGACAAGAAGAGAATAGAAGCTTTCGAAACGTGGTGCTACAGAAGAATATTGAAGATAAGGTGGATAGATCACGTAACTAATGAGGAGGTATTGAATAGGATTGGGGAGAAGAGAAGTTTGTGGCACAACTTGACTAGAAGAAGGGATCGGTTGGTAGGACATGTTTTGAGGCATCAAGGGATCACAAATTTAGCGTTGGAGGGCAGCGTGGAGGGTAAAAATCGTAGAGGGAGACCGAGAGATAAGTACACTAAGCAGATTCAGAAGGATGTAGGTTGCAGTAGGTACTGGGAGATGAAGCAGCTTGCACAGGATAGAGTAGCATGGAGAGCTGCATCAAACCAGACTCAGGACTGAAGACAACAACAACAACATCCATATTCACCTACTATGTTTCCTCCTCTCACTTTTCGCCGGCCGCGGTGGTCTCGCGGTTCTAGGCACGTAGTCCGGAACCGTGCGACTGCTACGGTCGCAGGTTCGATTCCTGCCTCGGGCATGGATGTGTGTGATGTCTTTAGGTTAGTTAGGTTTAAGTAGTTCTAAGTTCTAGGGGACTGATGACCACAGTAGTTGAGTCCCATAGTGCTCAGAGCCATTTGAACCTCTCACTTTTCCTACTCTCGAATTCCAGTCACCCATGACTATTAAAATTTCCTCTCCTTTCACTACCTGAATAATTTCTTTTCTCATCATACATTTCATGAATTGCTTCATATAACTTGTACTACTGTAACAGGCATCGGCTTAATGTCTATCTTGGCCACAATAATGTGTTCAATATGCCGTTTTTAGTAGCTTACCCGTAATCCTATTTTTTTACTAATTATGAAACCTACTCCTGCATTACCTCTATTTGATTTTGTATTTATAACCATGTATTCACCCGACCAAATGTCTTGTTCCTCCTGCCACCGAACTTCACTAATTCCCACTATATTTAACTTTAACCTATTGATTTCCCTTTTAACATTTTGTAACCTACCTGCCCGATTGTTTGAGAAGCTCATTAATATGATTATTTCAGTTCAAGTTGTCATCAATGTGAACACCCAAATCTACCCTGATAACTGGGCCCTGTTCTTATGCAACATCTATTGTCAGTATGACTCTATTCGGTGTACAGAATTGGATATAGTAATTCTTTTTTAAATTAAGGGAGAGTCCATTTTCTGAAGACCACTTAATAGTTCTTTGAGAGACATCCTTAACAATATCTTGAGCTGCTTTTTCTGGAATGAGATTTATTATAATACTAGTGTCATCTGCAACAAGTTCTAGTTCTGCTTGTTGAACGTTGAGAGGTCATTACATGAATAACGAACAGCAGAGTACCCAAAATTGAACCCTGTAGGAGTCCTTCTGTGATAACTCCCCATTCACTAGAATTTACCACCCTCTCAACATTATATATGTTATTCAGCACAACGTTTTCCTTCCTGCTCATTAGTTATGATTCAAATCAGTTGTGTGTATAGTCTTCAATTCCACAAAACCTGAGTTTTTATAAGATAGTGAGATGATCCACACAGTCAAATGCCTCGGAAAGATCACAAAAAATACTACCTGGCAACAATTTTTTACTTAGGACTTCTACTATTTGATGGTTAAATGTACAGATATGATTTGCAGTCGAGTAACCTTTCCAGAATCCGAACTGTGACATGCTGAGTAAATTATTTTCACTTAAATGTGAGACTACTCTCGAATACATAACTTTTTCGAATATTTTAGAAAATGAAGTCAGCAATGAGATTGGTCTAAAATTATTTAAGTCACTATTGTCCCCTTTCTTATGAAGACGTTTGTCAATTGCGTATTTCAATCAGTCTCCAAAAATTCCCTGTGCCATCGGAGCATTATATGTATCACTAAGGACTCCACTTATTAAATTAGAACAACACTTCAAAATTTGGTTGGAGGCTACATCAACACCACAGGAGCTCTTTTTTTCAGTATATTTATAATTCCCTTAATTTCAGTTGGGGATTTTGGTGCTATTACTAGAGGCCTTAAGTTCTGGGGAATGACATTTTTAACATTTTTTTTGCTTCTTCAACTGAACCCCTGAACCCTATTTTTGACGCTACATTCAGAAAGTGATTGTTAAAGATACTTGCAACTTGTGAACTGTGACTCACAACATCATCATTCAGCTCTATTCCTATGGTATGCTGTGTACTGTCAGGCTGCCCTGTGTCCCGTTTGACAATATTCCATACAGTTAATGCTAATACTTGATCCCCTATCTCTTCTAATTAGACTCAAGTTTCTTCTTCTACCACATCAGTCTTCCCCCTCATAGAGGGTCCAATGTACTCTTTTCACCCATCCTCTCTCTCCTCTGTTATGTTCCCGTTACACTCTTAATATTACTACTCTCACTTTTAATTTCAGCAGAAGATGTTGTGACTTTCCTACACGCTGAGTCTGTCTTTCCGAAAATGATTTCTTTTTCTATCTCTTCACATTTTTCATGCAGCCAGTTCGCCTTACCTTCACATGCACTTCCTATTTATTTCATTCCTCAGCGCCTTGTGTTTCTGTATTCCTGAATTTCCTTGAACATTTTTGTACTTCCTACTTTCATAGATCAGCTGAAGTATTTTTTCTGTTACCCATGGTTTCTTCGCAGTTACTTTCTTTGTACCGATGTTTTTCTTTTCAACTTCTGTGATTCCCTTTTTCAGAGATGTTATTTCGACTTCAACTGTATGCCTACTGCCCTCTCCCTTACTCTTATATCTATACGGAGCTTCAAGCTTATGTCGTCATTCTTTAGTACTTTTGTATCAAACTTCTTCCTGTATTGAGCCCTCCTGACTAATCTCCTAAACTTCAGCCTACTCTTCATCACTACTATTCTGAGTCTCTATCTGCTCCCGATTTCGGAATCTCTGTTTGACGATGATATAATTTAACCGAAATCTTTCCGTATCCTACGGCCTTTTCCAAGTATATACGCTCCTCTTGTGTTTCTTCAACAGAATATTTTCTGTAACTAGTGTTAATTTATTATAGACCTCAATTACTCATTCTGTCTGATTTGTTGTCCCAAGAGCACATTCTCCTGTAACCATTTCTTCTCCTACTTCCCCTACAACTGCACTTCCGTCCCCCATGAGTACTATATTTTTCTCTCACTTTATGTATTGTATTATCGTTTCAATATCCTCATTTCACTATTGCACTAGTTGCACTATTTTCTGCTGCTGTTGATAATACCCTATGTTCTTCTGACCAGAAATCCTTGTCTCTTTTCCATTTCACTTCACTGACCCCTGCCATACCTAGATTGAGCCTTTGCATTTCCCGTTGATTTTCCAGCTTCTATAACACGTTCAAGTTTCGGACATTCCACGCCCCGGATCGTAGAACGTTGTCCTTTCATATGTTATTACGAGGGTCAGTCAAAAAGTAATGCCTCCTATTTTTTTTTCTACGTTTAATTGTCAGGAAATTTAAATGCAATTACATAGGTTGAAAACCACAACATTGAGGGTCTTTTGTCATTTTTCAATGTAATCTCCGCCCATCTGTACAGTTTTGGTCCATCTTTGAACAAGGGCATGTATCCCAGCACGGTAAAAATCACAGCTCTGCTTCCTAAGCCATTGACGCATGGATGTTTTGACGGCCTCCTCATCTTCAAAATGAATCCCACGATGAGCTTCTTTTAGTGGCCCGAACAGATGGAAGTCTGATGGTGCCAGGTCAGGGCTGTATGGGGGATGAGGCAAAACTTCCCATCCAATTTTGACAATCTCGTCAGAGTTGTGACGACTGGTGTGTGGTCTTGCATTGTCATGCAAAAGAAGAACATCTGCCATTGATTTTGTTGGGCGAACTCGTTGAAGACGTGCTTTAAGATTTTTGAGGGTTGTGACGTATTGAACAGAATTTATTGTGCATCCCTGCTCCAAAAAATCAACCAGAATCACACCCTCTGTATCCCAGAAAACTGTTGCCATAACTTTCCCTGCCGATCGCACAGTTTTGAATTTTTTCTTCCTCGGCGAGCTTGTGTGACGCCACTCCATTGACTGCCTCTTTGATTCGGGTTCAAAAAAATGCACCCATGTTTCGTCCCCGGTCACAATTTTTTTCAGAAACTCATCTCCCTCCAAACGGAAGCGCTGCAAGTGTTGGGAGGCTATTGTTTTCCTTGCCTCTTTATTCTGATCGGTTAACATTCTTGGAACCCACCGTGCACAAACTTTTGAGTACCCCAATTGTTTAATAATCGTGATCACACTGCCTTTACTAAGAGAAATAATGCGACACACTTCATCTGCAGTCACCTGACGGTCACCACGAATGATGTCATCAACTTGCTGAATGTTGTGTGGAGTCACTGCACTCACCGGCCTGCCGCTCCGCTTTGCGTCAGTCAACGGTGTTTGCCCTTCAGCTTCCTTACAACGACGAACCCATTGTCTAACAGTGCTGACATCCACTGTCACAACACCATACACCTTCTTCAGTCTTTCATGAATGCGTATGGGCGTTTCACCTTCTGCATTCAAGAATTCAATCACACAACGCTGTCTCAAACGAACATCGATGTCGGCCATCTTACAAACTTCTGCTGTGCTGCCACCTGTTGACACAGAAAGTTACTACTGCAGTGGATTGCAGAAGAGGGTTTGAGGAATGGCGCCAAATTCAAATTTTTCACTTAACTTAATTTTTTTAAGTAGAAAAAAAATGGGAGGCATTACTTTTTGACCGACCCTCGTAAATACTTTTTCCATGATCACCTCCCCCTTGGCAGCCAGTTCCCAGACATCCAAATGGGGGACTACTCCGGAATCTTAGCCAGTGGATAGATCGTCATGACATTTTTTTAAGTACAGAAATTAAGATCAAGTAGCAATCGTAAACAATTGTCTATAGATTTTTAGGAGACCTGATCTCGTGCCACCGGCTTCAAAGCAACGCTCAGCGTCAAATCTGGGCGCATCTCCTCTTGCTACACCCCTATGTTGGCAGTATAAAAATCTCATTTCACTTCAGTTTCATCGTGTAAAGATAACGTCTGAATAGTGGGAACAAAACAGAATCTACTTTTCCGAAACATTGCAGGTACTGCACCTCATGGTAATAAGTTCTTGATAATTATGAAACAGAAATCCAGTACGCTGCAGTATGTCTGGTGCAGCTATATGTGTAAGTACAAAAGAAATCCAACACAACGAATGACAAAATAATTCCAGTGTTTTTCTGTTTATGCAATATAACAACCGGTTTTGGATTCCATGCTAGTCCACAGCTCCGTGCTTCCTCATCTCGCCCATGACACGTATTTGTGTTTTCCGAGTACTGCATTTCCCAGAACTCAATGCTGAGTTGCGGCTCGGCAATCTCCAACGTATAGGAATCTTATCTAATAACTCAGTAACTCTGAAATGATTATCCTCCTAGCTTTATGTCTTAAATTAATATTTTAGCGGGAAATTTAAAACCATATGTAACTGGACATCTACACCATCTTTTATACAGCGTCAGTCTTCAGCATTCTGTCTCCTTTCTATGCATTTGCAAAACTACATTGTTCATAACAATTAAGGAGTTAGGAGAGATATCACACACAACGGACATATGGTAACTCACTTTATTCGCATACCGGTTACAATTGTAATTTGAGTGTGATACAGTACGATATTTTGCTGTCACAACTCTTTACTTGAGGTTTACATGGCATTTAAGTAGAACGAGGCAACATGGGGCTACCATAATAGTGAAATAGTCATTCTTCTTGCCGTCTAATATAGTGTGACGGCCAGTACAGTTGCACACCTGCGTGGCATGGACAGTATGATGTTATTAATAAGTTATTGATGGAATATTTGGCCATGAGTGCAATATCCAGTTCAAAATGAAATGGCTCTGAGCACTATGCGACTTAACTACTGACGCCATCAGTCGCCTAGAACTTAGAACTAATTAAACCTAACTAACCTAGGGACATCACACACATCGATGCCCGAGGCAGGATTCGAACCTGAGAACGTAGCGGTCGCTCGTCTACAGACTGTAGCGCCCAGAACCGCACGGCCACTCCGGCCGGCTCAATATCCAGTCCGGCAACCGTTGTGGTTGGTGCTGGTCGCAACAATGCGCCTGCCAAGTGCATCCCAGACATGGTCAATCGGGTTTGAGTCCGGTGAACAAGCTGGCCACTCCATCCACTCAATATCCTCAGCTTCAAGGATATTGTCCACCAGTGCAGCTCTGTGGGCGAGCGTCATCGTCCACCTGAAGGAACCCATCAACTATGGCACCATCGTAGGGCATAACGAAAAATCACAGGATCTCTTCTCTACACCTCTGAGAAATCAAAGCGCCATTCTGAATGGTATAGAGGACCGTACGTACGCCAATACTGACTCCTGCCTACACCAGTCTCCCACCACCATGATATGGTGATGTTTTGTGCACATAAGCAGGATTGTTCCGCGCTCCACGCTGTCTCCAGGTGAAGAAACGACGATTGTCCGACTGCACACAAAGTCGTGACTCATCTGTGAACAGCACCAGGCGCCATGCGTTACAACTCCAGTCCTGATGTTCCTCCGCCCAGTTTCTGTGGGCTAAACGGTGTCGTGGTTTTAGTGGAACACACACCATAGGCTTCCGTGCGTAGAGTCCTCATTCCCGAAGGTGATTTCGGACTGTCTGTGTAGACATTGCGCGTCCCGTTGCTGCCTAGAGGGAACGTTGCAGCTGAGTTGCTTTCAGCCTCCTGTCTCGACGGGCTCTTAATCAGAGATAATGGAAATCTCTTGCTGACGTTACCTGTGGACAACCTTGGCCTCGCCTCGTTTTAGCGATTCGTGTTGTCTGAAATCGCTTCCAGGTCCTGGAAATTACACTTTGTGACACTCCAATAGCTGCATCCACCTCCCTCTGTGTCTGTCCCGCTTCCTACCGTTCTATGGCTCTCCATTCTACAGCTTCGGATATGTCACGTCGTTGATGCATTGCTATACCTGCTCACTACACTACCTGAACCCAACTACCGAGTGAGGTGGCGCAGTGGTTAACACACTGGACTCGCACTCGGGAGGACGACGGTTCAATCCCCTGTCCGGCCATCCTGATTTAGGTTTTCCGTGATTTCCCTAAATCGCTTCAGGCATATGTGGGGATGGTTCCTTTGAAAGGGCACGGCCGACTTCTTTCCTCATCCTTCCCTAATCCGATGAGACCGATGACCTCGCAGTTTGGTCTCCCCTCCCCCCCCCCCCCCAAATCAACCAACCAACCAACCAACCCAACTGCTTGTGTATTTCGTTTCGTTGAGTAAACACAAGTCAAAACCAATCCCCTCTGCAGCAATTTTCCGATATTACCACTATCTGGGTGACCGCAACCTTAGATTAGATTAGAACTTGTTCCATAGATCATGAATACGACACTTAGTAATGATGTGGAACGTGTCAGGTTAACAAAAGTTGTCAATACAAGATGTTACATTAGACAAAATATAACATGACACACAATTTTTTCTTTTTGGAGGTTGGGGAATTACCCACTTACTATATCCAAAAATTCATCTAATGAGTAGAAGTTGCCATTAAGAAATTCTTTTAATTTCCTTTTAAATGCTATATGGCTATCTGTCAGACTTTTGATGCTATTAGGTAAGTGACCAAAAACTGTTGTGGCAGCATAATTTACCCCCTTCTGAGCCAAAGTTAGACAACCTTGAGTAGGGAAGCCATGTACACTGCTATTACTCTTGAATTCGTTCGGACTTAATATTTCTAGCTTTTTAAATAAGTTTCTGCAGGTGATGTTGGATGAGCTACAGCAGTTATTCTGGTTACATGCTTTTGTACAATGAATACTCTTTTACTCAACGATGAGTTACCCCGGAATATGATGTCATACGAAAGCACAGAATGAAAATAGGAGTTGTAAGCTAATTTACTCAGATGTATATCTCCAAAATTTGCAGTGACCCTAATAGCATAAGTAGCTGAATTCAAACGTTTCAGCAGATCGTCAGTGGGGTTTTTCCAGTTCAACTCCTCATCAATCCATACACCTAGAAAGTTTGAATATTCTACCTTAGCTACCGATTTCTGATCGAAGTCTATATTTATTAATGGGGTCATTCCATTAACTGTGTGGAACTGTATATGCTGTGTTTTGTCAAAGTTTAACGAGAGCCCATTTGCAGAGAACCACTTAATGATTTTTTGAAAAACATCGTTCGCAAATTCACCAGTTAATTCTTGTTTGTCGGGTGTGCTAGCTATACTTGTATCATCGGCCAAAAGTACCAGCTTTGCATCTTCGTGAATATACAATGGCAAGTCATTAATATATATTAATAACAGCAAAGGTCCCAAGACCGAACCTTGCGGCACCCCATTCTTGATTGTCCCCAGTTTGAGAAATCACCAGTTTCTTTGCATATTATGTGAACTGTTTATTTCAACTTTCTGCACTCTTCCAGTTAGGTATGATTTAAACCATTTGTCTCCACTCCGTAGAACTGACAGAAATACGTGAAACCAGTTTAATTAAATCTGCCGATTACAATACTTCAGAACGTAGGTATATCAACCAATCCCCTAATTGTTTTGACCACTGTATACCACTGACACGAAAGCCTGTAGACTTACACAAAGCCTCCAGTCATATATTGCTGTTGTTTTATTTCCCATTTAATTTCGACCTATACACATCTTTATTTATATTCCTCAAGCCACCGTGTAGTGCTGTTCTATTTAATATTCTGTCTAGGTACGAAACTTAATATGTAATGTATGTGCGCACGTCGTATGAGGATGTAAACAACTCTCTGATGTTTCCCAGTCTGTCGTTCGGAATGTGGCTGACGCACTGCAGTTATAAAATGTGATTCTCATTTACAGACTCTGTGACTGTAATTCAGCCTATCCTTTATTTCTGAGCAATAAATATGTTCAAGAGACTTATGTGGTGGATGTTAGTTTTAAATCTGTAATTGCCATCAGGTTTACTTGCATGAATCTTCTTGCAGAGGAAAGCGTTTTAATTAACTGGTAGTAGCGTATTACCAACGCATTGTTTGCACACAAGTAACAAATTATAATAAAAATTTTAATTATGACATGGCCCTACATTTACAATTCATGGTGAAATGGCCACACGCTGTACGTAGAGAGGGAAGCGTGTGCGCAGCACCCAGTAGATTTCTTCATCTCTCGTTTTGTTGCCCAGATATACCGACGAAACAAGCAGTGTACGTTAATATCGACTGACGTAACTGTGAGGCACACTCGCTCCGGTGAATGTTCCTTTTCACACTGTCTTTGCGTCCAGGTTCTGATACGGCCCTTAGTCCTTGTTGCAGATATCTTGGTATGTACTGGTGTCTCAAGCTGTAACGTTTTGCCTTCTCCTCTGAGCTACCTGCACTAGTTTCGTCTATTTTTAAAAAAAATAATAGTTCAAAATTTCTGTTACTCATGAACTGTCTTTTCCAATCTCCCATTCTCTTTGAAGGAAATAATGTCATCTCTTCTAACAATATTCCATTTTGATGTTATTTCATTGTCTGATCTGTCAGTTTCATACAAGACATGCGCAGTCTTGGATTTTTTAGTATCTTCTTAATACTCTGTCCAGACACAATAAGACCATCTGTGAAAAGCCTGACTGACCACCTTTCACTGTGCGGACCTCTGATAGACGTGCTGGAAGAGAGTCAGTAAGTTTCTGGGAGGTACCAACATCTATGTGGACTCTCGTCGACTTCATTGCCGTGTCGCGTTGCGCTGGATTCAATCTCGACTGGGCTTCAATGCGGGAAGTTTGGTGGCAAAGCGAGTACCATAAAGTCATCCTGAGGTTCTTAGAACCACACAGGTACACTGTCATATGTGCGACACGCTGCACTGTCCTCCCGGTAGGTGCCATCGCGTCTAGAGAAAACAAACTGCAGATGATCTCCAAGGACTGATACGTGCTCTTGTTGACCCATTGTTCCTTCCGGAATGACGAGACAATCTAGGCAATGCGACGAAAACATTCCCAGACCACAAATATAAATATGGAACACCAGAACACTCTGGGTTAAAAAGAGATCTGTTACCTGCTAACAGATTGAGGCGTAGTGTACAAGCACTTTCTCCCTGTAGACTCCACAAAACGCCACAAATCGAAGTTGTGAGAATCAACACTTTGATAAGTACGTTGTATTCAGTCGACAAAGATCCAAGTTTTAGCACAGCAGAGTGCATAAATCGTCTTGAACATTGTTTTGACTCACTTACGACAATTACGTCGACCGAAAACGTCCGAGCTGAAGTGAAGCCCTATGTTCACTATTTTCTGATATATTTTATCTGCCTCCCATGAATCTTACAGATTTTTTTGTATCGTCAATTAATCACAATTTTAAGCCTTGAAGCACATATGTCAAGCAAAAAGAGGTAATGATACCAGCTGCCATGACACGCTAATATTCGTATGACTGTGTAATAAAACTACATATATTTGTACACTAAATCTAAGTGGTGCCATGAACGTTTTAAATTTGCAATCTATTATCTCTTTTCTGTTATGATTATATGAAATTGAAGGTTTTTTGGGGACTTTACATCTGTCACTGGCATAGTAAAATTTTACATATGTACTTTTAGCACACAGTTTCATCCCTAAACCAGGTGCCTTGGAATGGAACCTGTCTCGGCCACTTCCGCCCAGGGCACGTCATTCTACTACAGGCTATGAAATCGATGACTTGCTCACCAAATGATTACTTTTTTTTTCGTATCTTACATTACTTACTGAAGAGAGTTGTCTGCACCATTGTAGAACTTGGTTCCTTACAGCAACATGCCAGTAATGTGTACCGAATTGGGAATGTTTCGCTGGGGCTTTGCAACTCTGACATTCACCTATTTGGTAAGTGTAACGTACAAGGGTAACGTCCAGGTATCCTGAGAAGAACCAGGACTATGTAACTGCATTTAAGTGTTTGTATATGCGAAAAGGTTACGGACTTCCCAAAACAGAATGTAGAACACCACTGCGTGTGTGTGTGTGTGTGTGTGTGTGTGTGTGTGTGTGTGTGTGTGTGCGTGTGTGTGTGTGTGTGTGCGCGCACGTCAAATCAAAAATATGCCGTTTAATGTGTTACAAAAAAGAGAGAAGCAGAAACAGAACAGAAGCAGCTACCATTGTAAGCAGCCACAGAGCAGTCCTAATTACACGGCATTTTTTCTGTAAATGCCTCTGTTGATGATACTCACGTTAAAAAATGATCGATTTATAAGCGCCTGTAGGTTAATGTTACCAGTTCCCCGTATACCGAATAAAAATATAAAAATTCACAGCTAATTCAGAAGAACAGTTGTCACTTCCTTCTCGATCGTTCCTTTTGCAGTTAGACTTGTTTTACTGATTAAATTTCAAAACCATAATTAATTAGGCTGAATTCTATATTTGCATTCACATACTGCAGTAGCCGTTAGTTATACTAGAAGTCACAATTAGTGGGCGAAGATAATGGATTGCGAACCTTTTCCGACTGGCGTAAATCTGGGTAGTGAAACAATTTCCGCCAGCTGAATTCGCCACACGCACCTCCACGGTACGGGCACAAGAGGACCGTCGATTGTAAATTCAGATTGAAGCTGGTGGTCGATAAATAAGGTGGCACTAACTGATTCACTTAGTAAATCTGTAACACTACCCAAATTTCCATTGATATTGGTAGCACTCATGATGGAGTGTAAACAAAAATATTCCCATTTAGGAAGAAATTCTATGGCTACCTGCCATGGAAGTTTAGCATTCCATAAATGACGTAAAATGTAAAGACAGCCAGTTCTCAGGTGCTTATTAGCGCTTCAACTTTCATTTGAAACGGGTATGAGACACAATCTGCTGAATTAAAGGACAATCTTTTCCGACTGAGATACCAAGGGACTATGCTGGAAGCAAACTAATTTTCTAATTAAATTCTGAAGTAAGACCTGTTTAAGAAATACTCAGCTTAGTGTACCCACACTGCCTATACTCGACGTCAATCATCCACAGGCGGCAGAAAGCACACTTAAAGTGGAGGGTGTTTAAAGCGTGTCACGGGGAAACGGAAGAGAGTGAAATCGTTCATATGAACATGTGGTGTCCATTCTTTCGGACATGTCCGAGAGATCAGACGTCACGTATTCATATAGAGGCCTAGCCGGGCAATGGATCGATCTGATTCAGAGTTGATGGACATATACGTCCGACCTCCTGTAGGAATCTCAGAGAGCGAATATGGAGGAAATGGGCATGGACTGCAGGTAGGTGGCGCTCGATGGGAATGTGTATCAGCCGTGAGGCTTGCCGAGATAGCCCTCACAGTTGCGACAACCCTGTGTCCCGGATGCCGCAGTGATTAACGCACCAGTCCACTAATCAGGATATCTGGGCTTCGAATCCCGGTTCGGTACAAATTTTCTCTTGTCGCCGCTGTATCCGTATAGTGTCTCGATGCAGCCGACAGCAATGATCCACTCTCTTTCCTTTCCCTTCTTCCCCTCTCCACCTTCAATTTCATGTTGTACTGTATGGTGTTGTATTGAACCGGGGACGTAGAAACGACGGAGAGGCTCCCTCCCGCCGCAGCCTGCAGTGGTCCACAACTCCACAACAGGCCACAGCAGTCCACCCACACCGCCGCTGCCCCACACCGAACACAGGATTATTGTGCGGTTCGGCAATGGACGAGACCCCCCTTCCCCCCTGTCCCTCCCGCTGGAACGTCTCATACCAGACGATTGTAACCCCAAATGTTTGCGTAGTAGAGTAATTATGGTGTACTCATATGTAGAGACAGTGATTGCGCAGCGATCGCCGACATAGTGTAAATGAGGACGGATAAAGGGAACCAGACCGCATTCGCCGAGGCAGATGGAAAACCGCCTTAAAGACCTTCCACAGTGTGGCCGGTACAACGTACCTCGACACTAATCCGCCGGGAGGATTCGTGCCCCGGACTGGCTTACCTTCCTGCTCGGGAAGCAACGTGATAGACCGCGCAGCTAATTTTCATATAGTGCAGTCTTTGTTGTAATGGGGAAATGGAGCAATTTACATGACGACCAAAAGGGCGTAATCATTGGCTTTCGGATAGTGGATGGAAGAATTTCCGAAACGACTTAGTTTGTAAACGGTTCGCGTATCGGTATGTTTAAAATGACAGGGGTGATCGGAGGCTGCGGATATGTGTATGGGCGAACAGACGCGCAACTGTTTAGGCATTAACCGCTCAAATGAACCAAGGGTCTACAACGTTTTCTCAACAAGTGTTCAGCGGAAGTTGCTGCCAATGGACTACGCAGCAGGTGCCTGGTTCATAAACCAATACTGACTGCTGTTCATTGGTTATGAAGGCTGGAATGTGGCAATACCATAACTTGACTTTCTCTGAGTGCTGGCAGGTGGCCTTATCAGATGAGGTATGGCCGTTGGCGTGTACGACGTGAAACGTCTTGAAGCAAAGAGCTGCGACAATCTTCGGAAGGATCGAGGACTGGAGAGGGAGCGTTGTGGTCTGGACAGTATTGTGGTGATGTGTGATATCGACATTCTGAAAGGCATGACGGATCAACACAGGTATTCATCTACTCTTGGGAACATATCAACCCTAGATGTTTGTGTTTCATCGGCAGAATGGCATCAAACAGCAGAACGGTATAACGTGTCACACAGTTTGTAGTGTAGGTGAGTAGTTTGAAGAGTACCAGGATGAGTTTACGATTCTCCTCTGGCCACCAAATTCCCCAGATTTGGCTCCAATCGGTGAGCTGTTGGAGTACCTCGTTCGGGCTTCTGCACCATGGATTCTCATCCGAGAAATCTACCGCAGCTGGCCACGTCACTAGAGTGGGCATGGGTTCACACCCCGCCGATACATTCGATAACCTCGTTCACACCTTTTCTGCAGCTGCCGCAGCGGCCCGCACTGCAAAAGGTGGCTACTGAGGCTTCTGACTGGTAGTCAAATTAATGTGAATGCAGAGTGCACAACCTACAAAATCCATTTTCAGCTTTCAGACGAAGAAAGTTGGAATGTTTATTAGACTAAGCTTACGACATTTACTGGGGCGTTAACTGGCCGACAGAAATTATTTGGTCATTGTGTTGCTAATAATGCAATGCTTGAATTCGAGTACAAGTGAATTTTCATTTCTGAGTTATTGGAGTGCAGCGGAGACTGTCAATATTTTAAGGAAAAGAGTTACGTCAACCATTCTTGACATGAAGTGTTTAATGCCGATCATAACTAGCATGAGAATGTGATGAGAGGAGGAATATTAATTAGTGATGCGCAAGGAAAGATTGTACGATCTGCAAACATTTCGGAAACTTTCTCACACTTGTATTTGAGATAGCGCTAGACAGAGGCAGATAAGGGTAGACCAACTGCGTACCAGAGGGAGGTTTCCTTTAAACTTTTTGTTCACAGATTACCGGTTTCAGTCTATAATAATCATCAGATCTGTTTTATAAAAACAAAGTCCTATGTACTGCAGCCATAGTGGTATCGTCAAATGTGCAATTAACATTTGATGTCACTATGCCTGCGGTACATAGGACTTTCTTCTAAAAAACAGATCTGATGATCGTCATTATAGACCGAAACCGGTAATCTGTGGACAAAAAGTTTGTGTCCATAGACGTAAATAAACAGTCCTGATGTACTGAAGCCATAGTGGCATCGTCAAATGCGCATTTAACATTTGATGATGTCACTATGCCTGCGGTACATAGGACTTACTTCTATAAAACAGATCTGATGATCGTCATTATAGACCGAAACCGGTAATCTGTGAACAAAAAGTTACTGACCATAGACGTAAATTAAAGGAAACTTATTGTATATACGGGCCACTGTTTTATTCCCGGCAATGCCACAGCTTGTGATACTAGAGTAAGTGGTGGCTTCAGGAAGGGAATCAGATGACCCACTACCACTATTAATGCCAAAATTGAGATAACATGACGCAGTGGAAACACGGGATAATTCCAAGCAGAAGATCATGAAGAAGAAGAAGAAGAAGAGAAAGAAGAGGACTAACTGGAAGGTTGTGGAAAATTGTGATTAGACAAAAAGTGTGCAGATTAAAAGTGACTCTACTGTTTAAGGTTAACAACTGCGTGTGAATTCTAAGACACATTAATTGCCAATAGGATTGAACATAATATTGTAAAAGTGGTCACGAGTGCGAGTGAGAACTATATGTGTTAGGGTGTAGGGGATTTTCTAACTAACAGTAGCTATAATTTATTTTGCCCGTATAAACTACTCGATGTAAGCCCTGCAGATTCTTTTACCTATCTGAACTAATTATAAATATTAACCACGTATTTTAGTCGAAATGGAATTGCGTGGGAGGGGGGTTAAGTATCGGGAACACCGTCATAGCTGTTAATCTCCCACTGTTTACCAGGACGTGAGTACCAAGTGCAACTCGAATGGGTGGTGTAAACAGTAGCACGTAGCTTGTGACATGAAGATTGCAGGGGCGGTAATAAGTCATTCGGCTACCCAAATATATCTTTCGCTTAGTTACCTTAAATCACTTATGGCCAACGCATGGGTAGATCCTTCGAAAACGACAGTGCCGATTTTCTCCCTCGTCCAAGCTTCGTTCTATCTCTGACGACAATGTCGTTGACGCAAAGCGAAACCGGCAAGAAACCGACGTCTGATAGCGTAAGCTTAATGGTAACTTCCCTAACCACAAACTTTCCTCGAAATGGTTCATTGTTACTTCCTCTTCCGTGCCAACCTCATCGTCTCAGAACAGCACCAGTCCTCAATTATTCCGATCTGTCGTCCCATACTGTTTCCACTCTCCTCAACTTTCTCTAGTATTGCGAATGATATTCCCTGATAACTCAACTAATACCTAGTTGTTCTGTCTTTTCTTATTATCTGCGTTTTCCATATGTTTCTAATCTTCATACTGTAGAGAACGTCCTCATTTCATATCTCACCATCCCACTCAACTTTCTGCATTCTTTTGTAGCTACAGGTCTCAAGAGTTTAGATTCTCATCTTTACCAGTACAAACGCAGCCCATCACTCACTTCCATATAATGTTCCGCTACCTGAATATATGCTAAAGATTTTCTTCCCATATACACACTGAGCAGCCAGAATATTATGATCACAAAATCACTATAGATATAAAACCGTCCAGACAATAGCAATGTTACCTGGCGACGAATGACTGCTAGTCACACACAAATGATTCATATAGTATGTGTGAGCGTCCTCACCGTGTGTAGAGGGACAAGGAGCGCAGTCTATCTGAGTTTGACCGTCGGAAGATCATGATATCCCGGAGGCTCGGCATTAGCATTTCTGAAACTATACGACTGGTCGGCTCTTCGAGGCGGGCTGTGCTGAGTGTCTTTAACAAGTGGCGAAATCATAGTGAAACCACGTCCAGACGTAGTGGGTTGGAGCGACCACCCCTCATTACAGATGCCGGACGTCGAGAGCTGGGAAGCCAGATAAACAGGACAGGCGGCGAACTGTGGCGTAACTGAAATGCTGGGCAGAGTACAAGAGTGTAAACACACTATGCACCGAAGGCTTCTGAAGATGGGCCTCCGCG
The DNA here is from genome assembly GCF_023897955.1 of Schistocerca gregaria. Taxonomy (NCBI): domain Eukaryota; kingdom Metazoa; phylum Arthropoda; class Insecta; order Orthoptera; family Acrididae; genus Schistocerca; species Schistocerca gregaria. The sequence continues at coordinate 624,761,637 of NC_064923.1, forward strand.
ATGACATCCGCCACTGCGACAGAAATGGACATGACCATCGGCACCGGACGTTGGTGCAGTGGTAGAGAGTTGCATGGTGTGCGAAATATCAATATATTCTTGATCCTCCTGATGGGAGGGGGTAAATCGTGGTCTGTACTTCAGTGCAGAGACAAGCTGGCAAGGCTTCATTATGCTCTAGGGAACAGAACATGGGCATCCATCGGTGCAGTGGAGCTCGTGCAAGGCACCATTACGACCAAGGAGTATCGTACACTGGTTGCAGACCACGTACACCCCTTCGTGAGTAGCATATTCGCGTCGTGGAATTTTTGATCAAGATAATGCCCAATTCATGAGGCCAAATGTGTGATAGAGTGATTCTAATAACTTAGTGGCGAGTATCAATTGATGTGCTGGCGCCCAGCTCTCCAGAACTGAACCCGATCGGTCACATTTGGGATGTGACTGAACATAGCATCAGAACTCACCGTTCCCTCCGGCAATTTAGAACTATTGATTGTGCGTGCAGATGTGGAGCCAGCTCTCTCCAGTGGCCTACCAAGGGCTCACTGCTTCCATGACACGACGCGTGGCCGCTAATAGCCATGCCAAAAGACTACGTCCTGCTTGTCATATTCTGCCTGATCAGTGTATCAGGAGCAGACAAATGGAAATCGAACAGCCACCACATGGGTACTATGAAATGCTTCCATCCAACGGTAATAACCAGATGCGTTAAGAAATATAGCTTACTGGGAGACGAGATGATCAGTTCCTGTTTCGTAGAACGTTGTCAGCCACTAACGACTTCACAACCGCGCCCACTGTTGCTCTTCTTCGTACTGCGCAGGTATTAAGGTCTATGAGGATGTGAGAATCACACGATGAGAGATCCCAGTTGGATAAATGTTACAACAGCTGTTGTGTTTACTTATAAATGGAACCATTGCTTGGTCCCGTTGTGGTCAGTATTCGGTTTTCATTTGACAGCTGCATCTATATATTCAACACTACCAGACCTCTTTTAGTAAGAAATGCCGTCTTGATTGTGCTAATCTGTTTATCTCCACGTGATTCTGTCCTGCATTATTTTTCTTCCTATGTTTTAAATTCCTCCACTTTGTTTAATTGGTCCTAAAATCTTCAAGTTAACTTAGGCCCTAATCCCATTTCTGGTTTATTCTCAAACGATATTCCGAGGCTGAAACATACAATTATAGAAAAATAGACATAAGGTAAAAGGCTAGGGCCCAGCTACGATCATGTGTGATTTCCTCTTAATACTTTACTGACATTAATATCTTGGTAACACGTATACCTTTGTCAATCAAACTTTCAGTTCATTACAACACAGACACGGCAATAAAATAAGGCCTTGATTAACAAGAGTTTCAGCTAACCCAATTTATGAAATAGGAAATTTGGTATGGGGAGGCCTTCAATAATAACAATTTGATTTAACAGCTTGTTTTAAGTAAACAGCTTGATTTTTCTTAACAGCTTGACTTAAGTAAAATTACAAAATAGAAAACAGGCAGGTCTTCACTAGTAAAAGCTTAAGTAAAATTACCAAAAAGAAATGAGGCTGGCCTTCAAAGATAAGACCTTCTGTTAAGCAATCAAATGTAAAACAGGTAGGCCCTCAATAACACAGCTCGAGTTAAGTAAAATTACTAAACAGCAAACTGGCTGATCTCTTTTAATAACATATTCAGTTAAACAAAATTACCGAATGCAAAACTGGCAGGCCTTCAGTAATAATACTTAAGACATCAAAACAAGAAACTCAACTGGATTTCGCCAATCGAAGCTGAAGCTTGTCGGTTGCAAACGGGTTCCAGAAATCAGACCAGCGAAACTCCTTCAACTCCATCATCAGTGTGACACGTCCCAAAGCCGGCTGGCCAGACTAGCCCCAAAGACAGCGATAGAAGTCAGCCACGATTTAGAATCGTCCAAAAAATATGCCCAATTACCGCTCGCCCGACTATATGCCCGAGATGCTTGCACAACTGCTCGCATTACTCGTCAGACGGACATCTCACACCATCCTCCTCTGTCCGTTACCACACGCCAACTCGCCACGCCACAACACGCCACTTTTATCAACAGCCTCGAGCAAAGATCTTAGCGCCTCAAACCAGGGGGATATCACATGACAGATCGAGCTAGAGGCGCCTGGAAGTCGAAAGGCGACGCCAGCAACTGCGCCATAGCTCAATTCCCTCCCGCCACCCCTTAAATCCATGGATAACGGTCCAGCCTGCAGAAGAAAAGCAATGTTAATGAATGGGCTTAAATTAAGGTGCACCCTGAGGACCTTTCCATTGGCCAGATGCCTAACAATGAAGTTAATCGGACCCAGAATTTTGACGATGGAGCATTGGCCTATGAGAACAAATAACACGACCCTCTCTGAACAGAGGAAACTCTTTCGCAGTGGCCACACGACATCTCTGAGTGCAGGGTTGCGCAGAAGGTAATTTACCCACATGTCCAAACTCAAAATACCAATTATAATTACTGTAAGTGCTCCTTTTCTAGATGCCAGATTCTGGAGCAGTCCAGGAAGCTAGCTCACAGCAGAAACGAAATAAATTAATACCATGCTAGATACACAGTATGGGACCCTTACGAACTAAGGAAATTATCCCAGGAAATGACAAATGTCCAGATAGAGGTGTAGACAATTTTACCTCCTTCCCTCCCACGAACAGAACGCAACCACACTCTATGAATACCAGCTGAAACCTTCAATTATAGATATAGGGACGTCAGAGGAAAGGTTGGGCCCATGTACCATTGTTTGTCATTTCCTGTTACTACCTTAGTGACATAAATACCTCTGAAACAAGTCGGCCTTTCCCAATCACAATTTCAGTTAATTACAGTACAGAATCAGTAAGATACCAGATCCCAATAATCGGGCAATTTAACAAGGACTGGATTAACAAGTTTCAGGTAACCTATATTATGAAACGGCTCTTCATTTAATAAAAAGGGAACAAGCTGGCGATAAACCCCTAAATTAAGTAAAATTACCAAAGAAAAACAAGCGAGTCTTTAATGGTAAGATCTTGAGTTAAGCAAAATTACCAAATGTAAAACAGGTAAGCCTTCAATAATAACAGCTTGAATTAAATAATATTACTAAATAGAAAACAGGCAGGCGTTCTTTAATAACAGTTGCAAAGAGTTCCAATGGCTTTAAGCACTATGGGACTTAACATCTGAGGTCATTAGTCCCCTAGACTTAGAACTACTTAATAATAACTAACCTAAGGATATCACACACATCCATGCCCGAGGCAGGATTCGACCCAGCGACCATAACAGGAGCGCGGTTACGAACTGAAGTGCCTAGAACAACTCGGTCACAGTTACGATTAAGTAAAATTTACCAAATGCAGACAGGCAGGCCTTCATGGCAAGAGCCTCAAATAAGCAAAATTACCAAATGCAAAACTGGCAGGACTTCAATAGTAACGGCTTTAGTGAAATAAAATTACTAAAAAGAAAATACACAGGCCTTCTTTAATAACAGCTTCAAATAAGTAAAAACCAAATAGAAAACAGGGAGGCCTTCAGTAATATCACTTAAGACCTCAAAATATGAAACTTAACTGGAGTTCACGAATTGAAGCTGAAGCTTGCCCATTCCAAACGCGTCCCAGAATTCAGACCAGCGAAACTCCATCAACTCTCTGATCAGTGTGCCACGTCTCAGAGCGGGCTGGCCCGTCTACACCCAAAGACAGCATTCGAAGCCGGAACAGATTGAAATCGGCCCACAAATATGTACACAAACCATTCGCCCGAGTCTTGCACAAGTGTTCACCTTACTCGCCAGGCGGACTTCTCACACCGTCGTCCTCTTTCCGTTACCACTCGCCAACTCACCACGCCACCACGTGCCCCGTCCCCATCAACAACCTCTAGAAAACACCTTAGTGACCTCAAACCAGAAGACATCACACGACAGACCGAGCTAGTGGCGCCAGGAATTTGAAAGGCTCAGAAGTGAGTTAACCATTCCATTCCACAGATCCCGTTATTCTCCAACCGTTCACTGAGGAAAACAATGTTCTCAGTGAATTTTATAAAAATTTATATGAATTACACTCAAAATGGCGAAATCATGCACTGTCTGCTTTGCTGTACACAACAGCAATGTGAACTTAAAGCTTCTTTTGTTTTCCTGAGATTGTTACTATACAGTTTATAGTTTAACATCATTTATTAGTGTATTCTTACAGCGATATACAGCTTGATGGATAGTTTTATTAATGGTAAATTTATGGCCCAGTCTCCTGCATGATTTCACGAATTCAGGCGAGGTGATGGTATCTTCACCAATTCCTACAGAGAAGGGATGAGTCGCCATAATTTTTTTCCAATAAAATGAACATAATTTAAGGTATGTGTTCAGCCATCATATTAACACTGATATGACTTTTAAGTAATTTCTCTAAATATTTAAAAATGCATGGAGAGAAAATGCTTGCCATTTTGTGGTTATAAGTAAAGAAATTGTAATTGGGTAGCGAAATTAAAACATCCAACATCAGCAATCGATGTCTATAAAAATTATTTAAGTCTCAATTCAACGTAATTTAAAGTGAGAGTTTACTAATATAAAAATTTCAAAAAGTTCACATTAGTGTACTCATCGAATGAATGTGATGTACAAGTGCATCCTCATACCAAATTGGGGCTCGTTTTAAACATCCGTGAATTCCTAAGACCTCCAGAACCATTGTTTGCAAGAGCATAACATTTTGACTTGGTGTGTACTATTACACTGCATACGTGAATCCTGCATAAAATTGATCGATCATTACGCAATTTTTTCAGCACTTTCTCTGCAGAGGCAGCAGGAAAGGCTAGCTAGAAGTATGTATTATCTAGTACAGCCCTGCAGATGAGGTATGGAATCAAGGTCCAGTAGTAAAGTCATTTCTGGTAGCTTGCAAAAAAGTTCTCTCTCCTTCTATCCCTATCCATCCTTCCAACTGACTTTAAGTGCATAATAAGCTATTCAGATATATATATAATTTGTGTGTGTGTGTGTGTGTGAGAGAGAGAGAGAGAGAGAGAGAGAGAAAGAGAGAGAGAGAAAGTGCACAGCGCCAATTTACGCAATTCATGTGAAGCTTACGTAATTTTTAGGAAGGCTGTAGTAGTAGTTGCAGTAAGTTTTTCAAAATGGCACCATTTTTATGCAGTTCATCGGAAGCTTACATATTTTATCTACATTTAAATACCGTAGTACTGCCAATATTTTCTCGTATATGGTGCCAGTTTGTGCAGTTCAGAAGAACTTCACGTAATTTTTTGGAAAAACAATTGTATTCTCAGATATCTTCGAACAAGACACCATTTTACGCATTTCAAGTTAATATTTCATTAAAGACATAATACTAGTCGTTCGAATAGAACATGAGAGATACGTACTGATTACTTGTTTCATCAGCAGTTTTTGAACCTCTCTTGAGAGTGACACCAAGATATTACTACATCTTAGATGAGGGGGCATGGCTTGTGAAATCCGTGGTATCTAACGATTGAACACTATATTGATGTGCAAAGTGACTGCCATGTAGCACTTGGATTGTCGTGGTATCACGAAGTTCAGTACCACTCTTCAGTACAAAGCGCGGCAGTTTTGCATAGCCATACTTCTCTCATATCAGACGGCGTGGCGACTGTGACAGAGATTTTGTAATTATGTTCGTTATTTCAAGGTAAGTAGTTAGCATATTCTGTTGCCTTCCCGGTACCTTTGGTTAGTGCTGTTACGACACATTTTTCAAGTTAGTCCAAATTATGGTGCCGACTGTATTCATGCTGTTGTCCACTGAACGAAAAAGCTGACTTTTCCTTTCTTTCTTTTCCAGTGCTCTACGCAACGTTTCAAATACGCCTGTTGACGCTTATTATGTCCTACGAGATGTTTCAAACTGATTTATTCGATTCATACATGAATATTTGAGGCTACGTTTAATTAATCGAAACAAAATGTTTACCTTGGTACCAGTTGCCGGTTCTAATGGATGCTGATAGGCGTGTCACTGATGCAGCAAGCACTCTCGCTTGTTCACATGGCTCCCACCCACAGCCGCATAAACAAGGCGAGAACTTCATTCTACAACAGGAAGGAGCATCACTGCACTGCCATGTCCGTGTAAGAGCATTTGTAACAACTTCAGATGAATTGGGACGCCATGTAGTAAATGCAGCAACTAGCATCACTGCAAAAGTACGAGAGGAGTATCACTATCATTTGACTGTATATAGTTGATCTGGTAGAGAACAAGTTGAAAATTTGTGAAAAGTGAATGAAAATGTCGATCCTAAACGTAATTCTAAAATGTACCGTAAGCTCTTCAGTGTATGCAGGTAAGTTATGAAAAGCTGCAAAATCGGATAGCTATTTCAAGATAAAGACTCTGTAGCTATATGCGTAAGTTAAAATTCACTCTAAGTTTTCATCTCTAGCCATGTAGAAGAATATTGTGAAATCTGATACATATTTTCTAACCGCTCTGTACTGTAAAAGAACCAGGAGACAGCACCATGTTGTGAAAAGTGTATTGGCTGCATTTAATTTCGTGAAGGATGCTCTTCGCATTACTGTTACAATTTTCACACAGCGGCTTCTTTTGACTGCTGCTATTGCACGGAAATAAATCACTTCCTGCTTGCAACGTACAACCCCTAGATTACCGTTCTCAGGCAGTGGAAATTTTCAGGTAAATTGTGTAGTAGGAGGATCAGTACATCAGGACATAATGAGCCCATATTAAGGTGGTTTCGGGATCGGCGATAATCACTAGCGCGTGGCTGTGGCGGTGCGTGTGTTGTTTTGTGTGTTGCCGGGGGAGGCGCACACACACCTGCGTATGTGGCCGGCGGTCATTACGCAGTGATCGACTGGGCCGGTGGCTTACTGTGTGTGGCAGACAAACGGCGCACGCAACGCGGCGATTAGGCTCTCCCCAGGGGGCTACGGGCACGTGAAGCCAATGCGCTGCAGCGTATGCAGTACGGTGTGTATGTCCGTGTCGTTCTCTGTCGTAGTGTCACTCCTGCAGCAAATGTCTTTGTTCTTCTCGAGTGTCCTTCAGTCTGGTGGCGATTCGTATGTGGCCTCATACTAGAGATCTTTTCCAGTTCTTTCTTGGTTCAAAATGTTTTCTTACCAATGTCTGAAGAAATAACATGGTCAGGTGCCAGTAGGGCTCGTTCTCCGAGTCTTCTGTAAAAACTCCGTTGTGTATAAACAGAGTTCATCGATAACGAGAATCGAGTAACTCAACGATTTTGCCTGTTGCAGGCGTTGATACTGTGAAGGTACAGAATCAGAGAATTCAAATAGTTTCGAGAATGTTTTAGGTTTAAGTTTGGTGTCGGGTCATACAAGAAAGGGGGAAAACCTTTTTGCGTGGTATTGTTAGAAATAAAAAGTTTTCAGACTTGTTCTGCACTTGTACAGTGAAATCTTGCTTCTTGCTGAATTTTATGAAGTAAAAAGAAGTTCCCTATCGGTTTATTGTGACTGACTTAACAAGTTTCAAATCATGTGGCATAAATGGCCGTATTTTGTGACTGGATTGACTTAGCAGCATAAATGTCCTGAGAAAAAGAGGTCTTCGTTGATGTAGAAGATTCAGCTTTTTACATCGCCGAAAGACCAAAATATTAGCATGTGGCATAGACTTCGACTCGATACTTCTACTCCCTCTTCAGATAAACGGTTTTTGACAGTCTGACTGAGACGGGCAGACGAAGAATGAAGTGATCCCACTAGCGTTCCGTTTCTACCAGCTGCGGTACGGAACGCTAAAAATGAATCACATGCTCAGAGGTTCTAAGTTTTTCTATGCGTAGCTGTATGTACACTCCTAACTGTTTGGGACCTGTTTATAATATGAGATGTATGTTGCCTACAACAGACTCGTATTGCAATGGGCACCTCTGTACCCCAAAGCGCTGTGGATAACACTCAACCCTTTCAGCGTTAATATTTTATGTATGGCTGTAAAATCATACAGCAAAAGGCCAATAACAAAGGGAAAAAACATCTCCACATTGAGATGCACGCTGCTAAGACCCTGCAAGAACCATAAAGACTGCAGAAACATAGACTGCTATTAAAACACACAATTGTCCTAATGATAGATTGAATGAAAAACTCAGTTTCTCTTAGCTCTTGACAGTTCCTATCGAGAGTGCTGTCGTTGTCTACTTGAACTGTATTGGCTCTAGACAGAGCGGTAAGTATGAATACTTGAAGAACTGAGGTGTTAGTGAATTTTCCAAATTATGAGATAAAACTTGTAACTTTTCATTCATGACGTCTTCGAACTATCAAGTAGAAGATGTTTTCAGGGTAGCATTTGAAATTAATACTAACGGCCAATGTAATAGCTCGTGAAGTGTTGAGGAAACACAGCGGAACTCGTTTAATGGGAATATGAGTGGCATTTATATATTTTCCTGATTTTGAAGCTGTTTAATTCCGACTGGCTCGTTTAGTTCATTCATTCACACTTAACTTTTCATTGAATTAAATAAACAAGTGTATTCAATTAACTGTCGTTAGAGATAAGGTTACAATGTTAACAGGTAACATTTATTTTCCTATAAGTGTAACAGATAGTTTAGTTTCTTAAGCCACGATACATTTACTGATTGGAACGTTTGGCGTCGCAAAAGCATTAATCTCGACATTAAAAAAGATCGAAGGAAAATTGTCTTCATTATTGCGCACTGTTGAGCCGAAAACGAAATGAAGACCCTACCCTTTGAAATCACAAAAGTAGAAATCTGCCTCTCATTAAGCATGAGATTTCTTTCTGTCAAATAACTCCATAAAGACCTCCTCGTTATAACTGTTAATGACGACAGTATTCAGTGACATCAACTCCAGCCTCTGGACAAAAGTAACGATCTCTATCACAATATGTCACGGCTTCTGTGTTCGTTGGTGTCGCAAATACCATAGTGCGTAATAAAATTAAATCAGCATCGACGATTTTACCTAAAATACGCTCTACAGTCATTTATTTGTAAAAAGCAACAGACATTCTTCATTATCTGATGCGAATTTTCGTATCAGATTAAAGTACTGTACAACATCAACAATTTAAATCAAGTGTCAGACTTTTAAAGCCAGACCCTTACAGCCTGATCTTTCGCTACGTTCTTCACAGACAGGAGAAAGGTCCTATGTACAAAGAGCAAAGACGATACAAGTGCATCGAAAACTCGTTTGTAGTCGATATACACTCCTGGTAATTGAAATAACACCGTGAATTCATTGTCCCAGGAAGGGGAAACTTTATTGACACATTCCTGGGGTCAGATACATCACATGATCACACTGACAGAACCACAGGCACATAGACACAGGCAACAGAGCATGCACAATGTCGGCACTAGTACAGTGTATATCCACCTTTCGCAGCAATGCAGGCTGCTATTCTCCCATGGAGACGATCGTAGAGATGCTGGATGTAGTCCTGTGGAACGGCTTGCCATGCCATTTCCACCTGGCGCCTCAGTTGGACCAGCGTTCGTGCTGGACGTGCAGACCGCGAGAGACGACGCTTCATCCAGTCCCAAACATGCTCAATGGGAGACAGATCCGGAGATCTTGCTGGCCAGGGTAGTTGACTCACACATTCTAGAGCACGTTGGGTGGCACGGGATACATGCGGACGTGCATTGTCCTGTTGGAACAGCAAGTTCCCTTGCTGGTCTAGGAATGGTAGAACGATGGGTTCGATGACGGTTTGGATGTACCGTGCACTACTCAGTGTCCCCAGAAGTGTACGGCCAGTGTAGGAGATCGCTCCCCACACCATGATGCCGGGTGTTGGCCCTGTGTGCCTCGGTCGCATGCAGTCCTGATTGTGGCGCTCACCTGCACGGCGCAAAACACGCATACGACCATCATTGGCACCAAGGCAGAAGCGACTGTCATCGCTGAAGACGACACGTCTCCATTCGTCCCTCCACTCACGCCTGTCGCGACACCACTGGAGGCGGGCTGCACGATGTTGGGGCGTGAGCGGAAGATGGCCTAACGGTGTGTGGGACCGTAGCCCAGCTTCATGGAGACAGTTGCGAATGGTCCTCGCCGATACCCCAGGAGCAACAGTGTCCCTAATTTGCTGGGAAGTGGCGGTGCGGTCCCCTACGGCACTGCGTAGGATCCTACGGTCTTGGCGTGCATCCGTGCGTCGCTGCGGTCCGGTCCCAGGTCGACGGGCACGTGCACCTTCCGCCGACCACTGGCGACAACATTGATGTACTGTGGAGACCACACGCCCCACGTGTTGAGCAATTCGGAGGTACGTCCACCCGGCCTCCCGCATGCCCACTATACGCCCTCGCTCAAAGTCCGTCAACTGCACATACGGTTCACGTCCACGCTGTCGCGGCATGCTACCAGTGTTAAAGACTGCGATGGAGCTCCGTATGCCACGGCAAACTGGCTGACATTGACGGCGGCGGTGCACAAATGATGCGCAGCTAGCGCCATTCGACGGCCAACACCGCGGTTCCTGGTGTGTCCGCTGTGCCGTGCGTGTGGTCATTGCTTGTACAGCCCTCTCGCAGTGTCCGGAGCAAGTATGGTGGGTCTGACACACCGGTGTCAATGTGTTCTTTTTTCCATTTCCAGGAGTGTATATAATTTCTGTGTGTGTGAAAGAAAGAGAGAGAGAGAGAGAGAAAGTGCACAGCGCCAATTTACGCAATTCATTTGAAGCTTACGTAATTTTTAGGAAGGCTGTAGTAGTAGTTGCAGTATGTTTTTCAAAATGGCACCATTTTTACGCAGTTCATCCGAAGCTTCCATATTTTATCTACATTTAAATACCGTAGTACTGCCAATATTTTCTTGTATATGGTGCCAGTTTGTGCAGTTCAGACGAACTTAACGTAATTTTTTGGAAAAACAATTGTATTCTCAGATATATTCTCGAACAAGACACCATTTTACGCATTTCAAGTTAATATTTCATTAAAGACATAATACTAGTCGTTCGAATAGAACATGAGAGATACGTACTGATTACTTGTTTCATCAGCAGTTTTTGAACCTCTCGTGAAAGTGACACCAAGATATTACTACATCTTAGATGAGGGGGCATGGCTTGTGAAATCCGTGGTATCTAACGATTGAACACTATATTGATGTGCAAAGTGACTGCCATGTAGCACTTGGATTGTCGTGGTATCACGAAGTTCAGTACCACTCTTCAGTACAAAGCGCGGCAGTTTTGCATAGCCATACTTCTCTCATAACAGACGACGTGGTGACTGTGACAGAGATTTTCTAATTATGTTCGTTATTTCAAGGTAAGTAGTTAGCATATTCTGTTGCCTTCCCGGTACCTTTGGTTAGTGCTGTTACGACACATTTTTCAAGTTAGTCCTAATTATGGTGCCGACTGTATTCATGCTGTTGTCCACTGAACGAAAAAGCTGACTTTTCCTTTTCCTTTCTCTTTCTTTTCCAGTGCTCTACGCAACGTTTCAAATTCGCCTGTTGACGCTTATTATGTCCTACGAGATGTTTCAAACTGATTTATTCGATTGATACAAATGCTGCGCAGCTAGCGCCATTCGACGGCCAACACCGCGGTTCCTGGTGTGTCCGCTGTGCCGTGCGTGTGATCATTGCTTGTACAGCCCTCTCGCAGTGTCCGGAGCGAGTATGGCGGTTCTGACACACCGGTGTCAATGTGTTCTTTTTTTCCATTTCCAGGAGTGTATTTATAGTTGATACACTATGGAGAAACCAATATTCCTGCCTAGACACATAAAAATTGGTTTCAGAAGGAAAGTTTTCTCACAGGGTAAGGAACAACCAAATAAGCACCGCTCCTCGTCGAGGCACTTGTAGGCTTCGCGAAGTTATGGCACACATCAAACGGAAGAAACTTCAGCGAAGGTTTGCGGTCGGATTCCCATTAAGTAAAGAGTGTAAATTATGGGAGGTTCTATGCTGGAGTGCTTCAATGTGTAGCCATATTGTCTTCACCACCAATGCATTAACGCATTTTCACTGGGATTGCAATTTTTAATTAAAGTTATTAAAGAAATAATCCCAGGATGTCTAAAACTTAAAATAATCGTCACACATATACTACTACTCCTAAGCGAACTCAACAACCACCATGACGCTTTTAAATTGGGAGGCCACATGACAAAAATTCTTAGAAATGATTTCTCAAGAGTCTACATTTTCTCTGGTATATGATTCCAAATTTATAGTGCACACAGAATGCAATGGCTGCTAGATGCGCAGACAACTGGGCATGCATGGGAAGAAGAGTAGTGGTAGTGGTTAAGGGCAGATTCTGTAGATGAAATGCCGAGCGCTGGAGAGAAAAATGCAGTTCCGCATGGATGCCTAAACTTACATTTTCTGTAGATATTATGTGGGGGCCATGAACGACAAAACTTACGTGGTGGCCATTCCAAAAAATATACTGTCACCGCTGCTTTGGCTAGCGTCTGAAAAGAATTTCGCTGACAATGCAGCGATTTATTTTCCCCTGGCCTGTTCATCTACATCTACATGATTACACTGCAATTCACATTTAAGTGCTTGTCAGAGGATCATCGAACCACAATCATACGATCGCTCTACCATCACACTCCCGAACAGCGAGCGGGAAAAACGAACACCTAAACCTTTCTGTTTGAGCTCTGATTTCTCTTATTTTATTTTGATGATCATTCCTACCTATGTAGGTTGGGCTCAACAAAATATTTTCGCATTCGGAAGAGAAAGTTGGTTACTGAAATTTCGTAAATAGATCTCGCCGCAACGAAAAACGTCTGTGCTTTAATGACTTCCAACTCGCTTATCATATCCCCCACACTCTCTCTCGTATTACGTGATAACACAAAACGAGCTGCCCTTTTTTGCACCCTTTCGATGTCCTCCGTCAATCCCACTTGGTAAGTATCCCGCACCGCGCAGCAATATTCTAACAGAGGACGAACGAGTGTAGTGTAAGCTGTCTCGTTAGGGGACTTGTTGCATCTTCTAAGTGTCCTGCCAATGAAACGCAACCTTTGGCTCGCCTTCCCCACAATATTATCTATGTGTTCTTTCCAACCGAAGTTGTTCGTAATTTTAACACCCAGTTACTGAGTTCAATTGGCAGCCTTGAGAATTATACTATTTATCGAGTAATCGAATTCCAACGGATTTTTTCTGAAACTCATGTGGATCAGCTAAAACTTTTTGTTATTTAGCGTCAACTGCCACCTGCCACACCATACAGCAATCTTTTCTAAATCGCTTTGCAACTGATAATGGCCTTCGGATGACCTGACTAGACTGTAAATTACAGCGTCATCTGCGAAAAACCTAACAGAACTGCTCATATTGTCACCCAGGTCATTTATATAGATCAGGAACAGTAGAGGTCCCATGACGCTTCCCTGGGGAACACCTGATATCAATTCAGCTTAACTGAAGGATTTGCCGTCTATTACTACGAACTGCCTCCTTCCTGACAGGAAATCACGAATCCAGTCGCACAACTGAGACGATAGAAATCGCTTGTGAGGAACGGTGTCAAAATCTTTCCGGAAATTTAGAAATACGGAATCAACTTGAGATCCCCTGTCGATAGCGGCCATTACTTCGTGCGAATAAAGAGCTAGCTGCGTTGCACAAGAGCGATGTTTTCTGAAACCATGCTGATTACGTATCAATAGATCGTTCCCTCCGAGGTGGTTCATAATGTTTGAATACAGTATATGCTCCAAAACCCTACTGCAAACCGACGTCAATGATATAGGTCTGTAGTTCGATGGATTACTCCTACTACCCTTCTTAAACACTGGTGCGACCTGCGCAATTTTCCAATCTGTAGGTACAGATCTATCGGAGAGCGAGCGTTTGAATATGATTGCAAACTAGGGAGCTATTGTATCAGCTTACTCTGAAAGGAACCTAATCGCTGTACAATCTGGATCTGAAGACTTGCTCGTATCAAGGGATTTGAATTGCTTCGCAACCCCTAAGGTATCTACTTCTAAGAAACTCGTGTTAGCAGCTGTCCGTGTTTCAAATTCTGGAATATTGCATTCGACTTACCTGGTGAAGGAATTTCGGAAAACAGCGTTCAATAACTCCGCTTTAGCGGCACAGTCGTCGGTAACAGTACCATCGGCACTGCGCAGCTAAGGTATTAACTGCGTCTTGCCGCTTGTGTACTTTACATACGACCAGAATTTCTACAGATTTTCTACCAAATTTCGAGACAATGTTTCGTTGTGGAACATATTAAAGGCATCTAGCATTGGAGCACTTGCCAAATTTCGTGCGTCTGTAAATTTTAGCCAATCTTCGGGATTTCGCGTTCTTCTGAAATTCGCACCTTTTTCCGTTGCCTGTGCAACAGCGTTCGGACCTGTTTTGTGTACCATGGGGATCAGTTCCATCTCGTACCAATTTATGAGGTATGAATCTCTCAATTGCTGTTGCTGCTATATCTTTGAATTTGAGACATATCTCCTCTACATTTGCATAGTCAATTCGGAAGGAATGGAGATTGTCTCTTAGGAAGGCTTCTAGTGACACTTTATCCGCTTTTTTAAATAAAATTATTTTGCGTTTGTTTCTGATGGATTTGGAAGAAACGGTATTGAGCCTAGCTACAACGACCTTGTGATGACTAATCCCTGTATCAGTCATGATGCTCTCTATCAGCTCTGGATTGTTTGTGGCTAAGAGGTCAAGTGTGTTTTCGCAACCATTTACAATTCGCGTGGGTTCGTGGACTAACTGCTCGAAATAATTTTCGGAGAAAGTATTTAGGACAATCTCGGAAGATGTTTTCTGCCTACCACCGGTTTTGAACAAGTATTTTAGCCAACATATCGAGGGAAGGTTGAAGTCCACCAACTATAACCATATGAGTGGGATATTTATTTGTTACTAGACAAAAACCGCCCAGTCCACTCCACACAGCGTCCACTACCCATGTAGCCGCCAGCTGAGAGTAGTGAACCACTGATCTATTCAGCAGAACCCG
Organism: Schistocerca gregaria; assembly: GCF_023897955.1. Lineage (NCBI taxonomy): Eukaryota > Metazoa > Arthropoda > Insecta > Orthoptera > Acrididae > Schistocerca > Schistocerca gregaria. Next base: position 624,776,690 of record NC_064923.1, read on the forward strand.
AAACCACACCACCCTATGGCGCAAGTCAAGGAATCTGCAGCCCACACGGTCGCAAAACCGTCTGAGCCTCTGATTCAGACCCTCCACCTGGCTCTGCACCAAAGGTCCGCAGTCGGTTCTGTCAATGATGCTGCAGATGGTGAGCTCTGCCTTCATCTCGTAAGCAATACCGGCAGCATTCACCAAATCAGATAGCCGCTGGAATCCAGCGAGAATTTTCTCAGATCCAAAGCGACACACGCCATTAGTGCCGACATGTGCCACCACCTGCAGCTGGCTGCTCCCTGTGTCTTCATGGCATCCGGAAGGACCCTTTTCACATCAGGAATGACTTCACCCGGAATACACACAGAGTCTACACTGGATTTCTTCCCCTCCTTAGCGGCCATATCCCTAAGGGGCCGCATTACGCGCCTAACATTGGAGCTCCCAACTACAAATAAGCCCACCCTCTGTGATTGCCCGGACCTTGAAGGCCGAGTATCATCTTCTGAAACAGGGCAGGCAGCTGCATATGCCTCAGCCAGATACAGTACCTGAAACCGGTTTGTCAGACGCACCGGGGAGGCTTTCTGATCAGCCTCCGGGGACGCCTTTCGCTGCCTGCCACGCCTTGGAACGACCTCCCAATCAACTACAGGCGAGGGCTCAGCCCCACTGCGGGCAGTAACCGGGCAACCACTGCGGCAGAGCGGCAGACGGGACGAGGTTGACATCCCCGTGATACCCAACTCCCCACAGTGGTGCACATTGGCAACAGCCTCAAGCTGTGCGACCGAAGTCAGTGCCACCTGCAACTGTGAGCGAAGGGATGCCCGATCAGCTCTCATCCGAACACAGCAATCACAGTCCCTGTCCATTCTAATCGATGTTAAACAAGTTACTGAAACAAGAGTCCGTGCCTAGATAACGCAAGGGAAACACGCAAAGAATGTATGAACTAACCTGTACAAATGCCTAACGACTGCGCTACAATCTGCCTGAATTTACGGTTAGAGTAACTAAAACTAGAAATTACACCTCCTACACGCAAGTTCAGTAAGAATCTACGAAGGAAACACAGAAAACAAGCTATATACGTATCTTTCTGCGCTTTTGATGTGCACCAACTGGGAGCTCAGGCCACACTGGTCTCTCATTTGTAACTCTCAGATACGCAACATGTGTGTCGAATTTTGAGTAAGACCTGCATATTTGTCTGGTTGCCAATTTAAAATCTGCTTGTTTTGCCGAAACACAGTGGAGTTTACACAGTCTCAGCTCACTAACACGTTTGAAAACGCAGTTGCCAAAGAATTCTGAAAAAGCGGTTCGTTGAGTTTAAGTGAGGAAATGAGGATAAGGTCACTAGCTTATGAAAGAGCACATTCTCGGTACAAAATATACGTGTAGTGTCTCCACGTACGTTGTTCCAAAACCAAAGTATTTCCCATTTTACGAGCTATCCATGGCTCTTAAAAATTGCATTGTTTCATCAAAAAGGCATGTCGTTAGTAAATAACATGATAGATAATGATGTTTTACATATTAACCATATCGAAAAATACTCTCATCCTTGAATGCAATTATTTGCTAATATCTCACGTCGATATCTCAAACATTTAAGGAAATATGAGGAATGTTGTGAACACTTCACTCTGGTTTTATCGGTGGTGCAGAGGGATCGCAAATGAACGTGGTGAGTCACACCAGTTTTCTGGAGACTTGTGACAGATAGGCCTCCAGCCACGTCTGAAGAAGGACAGCTAAATTTCATTCGGTGGAACATAGAATGTAATATGCACAGAACTCTAAATCATAACGACCTCTATTTTTCATTACAAAGTTGTTCGAATTATGCAGAGTGTCTTACGCGCACGTAAATATCTCAATAGCTGTGGCTATTAACGAAATTATGGCCACTCCATCATGAATCTGACATATAAAACTTTAAATAAGCAAAAATTTTTTTTTATCCAAAGGTTTCTGTAAAATCGTTTGAGAAAGATTACAAAATTGGCGCATCGATTTAGCCATCGAAGATTGGCCTAAAGGTTTCAGACACTATCGGCCTTCCCTTTCGAACAAACCAATGATCTCGCCCAGCGCTTTGGACGAAAATTGGACACTGCGCGTCGGTCATCATATCCGGCAGAGGCTGTAACTGCAGCACTGATCGTAATAATCACTCTTTACTCCCGTTTGTGGAAGCTAATGAGATACTTTCAAATAAATTTCGGTACTAGTTACAGCTGTAAACGTGTGAATTCATATCAGACAAATGACGTCGTCATACTCTAGGATAATATTTACAGCAGCGATATTGGCGATTCCACGACGTATATAAAAAGAACAGAAAACTTTGCTGCTTCGGTCACTAGGTGATAATATTCTCTCTCCTGTGCTACTAATGCCTGCTAATCAGTGAACTGGCCTAGTCCTGACAATGCCATAGGTATCAAGTTTCGCGAAATGTGGACACTTGTACCTTTAGATGAGGATCGTGACGTTTCTAACTGTTTATATTGTGGAAATAAAGTGTTCGTCACATATCAGTTTATAACCGGTTTCCGACCTCCAGCCATTAAGAGATCTAAAATGAGAACATAAGCGAGAAACATAAAAATTAATGAAACAGAGAAACAGAAATATATCAGCGAAAAAGTGAACAAGTTTTAGAATGACTGCATCAGTCGTTTTTTATTTCTTTCTTCTTCAATTTTTATTATTTCAATTTTCAAGGAAGATAGTAGCAGTAATCAAGTAAATTACTGGCTCATATCATTAACGTCGAAATGCTGCAGAATTTTGGAACATATATTGTGCTCAAACATTAAGAATTATCTCAAAGAGAACGGTGTATTGTCGCACAGTCAAGACGGATTTAGAATACATCGTTCTTGAGAAACACAACTAGCTCTTTAAGCTACAAATCATAGAAACTGTTGTGAGTAAGGCTAACCGAAGACTGCCTTTTGTTGGCAGGACACTTAGAAAATGTAACAGATCTACTACAGAGACTGCCTAAACTAGACTTACCCGTCTTCTTTCAGAATACTGTTGTGTGGTGTGGGAACGTAACCCTGTAGGATTGACGGAGTACGTCGAAAAAGTGCAAAGAAAGGCAGTACAGTTTGTATTACTGCGAAATATTGGAGAGAGTGTCACTGAAATTATACAGGATTTGGGCTGACATGAAAACAAAGGCGTTTTTCGTTGCGGAGGAATATTCTCACTAAATTTCAATCTCTTCTATCTCCTCTGAATGCGAAAACATTTTTTTGACGGCGACCTACATAGGGAGATACGATCACCATAATGAAACAAGGGCAATCAGAGATCGCACGGGAAGATATACAAAATTGGAATAATAGCGAATTGTGAAGGCGGTTCGGTCAACCCTCTTCCAGGCACTTAAATATGATTTGCAGTGTATCCCTGTAGGTGTAGAAGTAGTTACACGTAGGTGAATAGTCAGTACATAAAAGGACATGAGCAGGCATTTTATGTTAAAAGATACAATAAAAGATCAATATTCGGCCCTTGTAAAAGAACTGCAACATATTTTCTAAAATTCTATAACTTGAATTCTATATTTTTAAAACATATACTAAATTTAATATCTGAAAAATTCATTAACCGCTCATTACACGTGTAATTACAAAACGAAAATACAATGCAACTTAAAAGTTAAAAATATAGAAAAGTTTTTGAAGTACGCCTGAGAACTGCAGTTTCTGAGCCAAAACATAAATTCACCACATAAAAGGAGATTGGAGAGCGTAATGTTGATAATATACTGTGGAGGAATCAGATGTATAGACAAAATAACATAAGCTTCAATACATGAAATAAAAAACTGAAAGATAACTGGAATAAAATACACTTACGTGCCAAAGAAGCTGGTATAGGCATCCGTATTCAAATACAGAGATATATAAACAGGCAGAATGCAGTCAAAGATAGGACAGCTGTATATCGATATCAACGACGCAAGTACAACACCCTATAGCCAGCCGCCACGGCTGAGGTACCCTCTATGACTGCACGACACAAAGCTTTAAGCCTCACCTGTGCTCGTCAACGCCACTGAATTGTTGATGACTGGAAACATGTTGCCTGGACGGACCAGTTTCGTTTTTAAGTTGTAGCGAGCGGATGGACATGTACGGTTATAGAAACAACCCTATGAATCCATGGACCTGCCTGCCAGCAGGGGACTGTTCAAGCTGGTGCAGGCTCTGTAATGGCGTGGGGCACGTGAAGTTGGAATGATATGGGAGCCTTGATACGTCTAGATACGACTCTGACATGTGACATCCTGTCTGATCACCTGCATCCATTCAAATCCATTATGCATTCCGACGAAATTGGGCAATTCCAGTAGGGCAATGCGACACACCACACGTCTAGAATTGCTATAGAGTGGCTCCAGGAACACTCCTTTGAGCTTTAACATTTCTGTTGGTCACGGAAGACCTCAGGCATAAGAATTATTGAGCATATCTAGGATTAATTGCAATTCAGGGTCCAGAAAAGATCTCCACCCCTCCTACTCTTACGAATTTATGGACAGACTTGCACCATTCATCGTGTTATTTCCCTCCAGAATAACTTCAGACATTAGTCGCGTCCATGTGACATCGTGTTGTGGCAGTTCTGCGTGCTGGGGGGGGGGGGGGGGGGGGGGGGCGGGCTAGACAATATTAGGATAATTTACCAGTTTATTTGGCTCTTCATTGTATAAGAAGTGTATATCAGTATAAAGTTGGGGATACAATTCGAAAAATCTGAATGTAGTAATAGGCTTTCATTACCTTTCTGGTACGAGTTATTAATTACAGGTTTTTGCTTAACATAAATAAGTAAAGTTACAGTCAGCGCAATGGGCAGATGAGAAACTTAGAGCACTACTGGAATGAGTGACTCACATGAAATAAGGTAGGGATGTTTTCAGTTTCATACACAATACCTATGTTTGAGAAATGTAGTGAACTCAGTGGGAAGGAAGGTGTGCATATGTGTTTAGTCGTGAACGTGGAGCAAAGCTGACAGTCATCGGAGATAACGAATGACATGAAATGAAGGAAGACGCTGTATAACGAGGCGAGCGAGAGACACATAGAACGGATGTAGAAATTTAGCGTTACCTTAACAGCAGGGATGACCTCGGGGCTCAGAGATGTCATGCTTTTGAGCTATCATCGATAAAGTAGCTGACTTGGTTATCGGCAACAGATAGATAATTAGATCACGATTATTCACTGAAAAACGATAGCCATCCTGAGCGTCAGTGCTCAAACGAATGCCTACTGTCATCTTACCTAAGCCGTCCGAAGAGTGTCTACGCCGATTATGGAAGAATGTGTTCTCCTTCGAAGACAAATTTGAAAGTACACTCATGCTCATAAATTAAGGATATATGCATAATGTGGTGCCACACAACCTGGCAATACACAAAACTGGTGCTAATTGCATAGATACATAGGGAACACACGGGACACAGATATGTAAGTCCACGGTATTGGTGATAAGTTGAGAAAACCGACCCGAATCACATGTGCTACAAAACGCCACTGTTTCGTGCGCATGTACCCCGACATCAATATCGGGTATGACCATCATGCACACGTACACATTCCCACAACGGGTTGGCATTCTCTGGATCAGGTGGTCGAGCAGCTGCTGGGGTATAGCATCCCATTCTTGCACCAGTGCCTGTCGGAGCTCATGAAGTGTCGTAGGGGTTTGAAGACGTGCAGCGATACGTCGACCGAGAGCATACCAGACGTGCTCGATGGGGTTGAAGTCTGGAGAACAGGCAGGTCACTCCATTAGCCTGATACCTTCTGTTTCAAGCTACTTCTCCACGATAGCAGTTCGGTGGTGCCGTACTGCACCCCTAAATAGGTGGACATACTGGCGCAAAATTACGTCCCGATACATCTGACCTGTTACAGTTACTCTGTCAAAGCCATGCAGGGGTGTACATGCGCCAGTTATAATCCCACCCACGCCATCAAACCACGACCTCCATACAGGTCCCTCTCAGTGACATTAAGAGGTTGGTATCTGGTTCCTGATTCACGTCACATGAAAAGCCGGCGAGAATCACTGTTCCGACTATACCTGCACTCGTCTGTGAACATAAACTGGGACCACTGTTCCAATGACCATGTACTGTTTTCTTGACACCAGGCTCTACGGGCTCACCTTTGAACAACGGTGGAATGCACCTTGCAGGTTTCCGGGCGAATAAACCATGTCTGTTCAGTGTTGTAGACTGTGTGTCTGGAGACAACTGTTCCAGTGGCTGCGCTAAGGTCCCGAGCAAGGCTACCTGCAGTACTCGTTGGCCGTCTGCGGGCACTGATGGTGAGATATCGGTCGTCTTGTGGTGTTGGTACAGTGTGGACGTTCCGTACTGTAGCGCCTGGACAGGTTCCCTGTCTGCTGGAATCATTGCCATAATCTTGGTATCACATGGTGGCCCCGTGGTATGACATGCTGTCTTTGATCAGCCTCCAGTCGCCCTAGTATTCTACCCCTCATAACGTCACCAATATGTTTTCTTTGAGCCATTTTCAACGCACAGTCATCATTAGCACGTCTGAAAACGTCTCGCACTTACATGCTGCACCGTACTCTGACATGCACCAACACACCTCTGTGCATGTGGACTGCTGCCAGCGCCACCGTGCGACGACCGCAGGCCATATGCACCGCATGGTCATACCCCGAGGTGATTTAAACCCGCAAACCGCCCACCAGAGCGTTGTTTCACCATGTATCAGCATTATCCTTCATTTACTAGCCTGAGTGTACAGTAACTGATCTTGTCTGGTCCCCCTTTAAAACCTATTTGTCCGAGAAAAACTGTCTACTGCACGAACTACTGCTCCTCATGCTGACCAAACGGACTAGGCCTTTGTTGCAAATTCTGAGTAGATCAATCAGATACTAGGTTACCGAGCTCTGGCGACTTTCATTGCCAACCTAATAATGTAGGTGTGTTACCACATATAAAGATAGGATTTTGTTCGCCCAAAATTGTATTTTAACCTAACTGCACATCTTGGCGAGATTTTTAATTTAATAGTACAACTATGTACCGATACAAAATAAAAAACGTACCTGTTAGGTCGCTACATTAGACCGACTTACTGGAGTTTTAATAAATAAGCGATGATGTTAAGCCGGTCACCTCTCCAAGGGCGTCCAAGAGTCATTCGCCGCAGCAAGGATAAAAACAGTAGTTCTTAAGACTTTCAATAGTTCGGCTGTTCTAAGCTCGAGCGCCATGATGCTAAATGGCAGATTGGTATATTTTGAATGAGAACATTATGTCAATTCACCTGCCCACAATGTATCGCTGATGTTTAAGTGCGGTAAAGACATTACGTCCTTCGTCTTTCCTACCACAAAGCAACAACACTCAGTGAACGTTTCTCATTTTTAATTATCTTTTGCTCAGTTTTTAAACGGTAACGCTTGCGACAAACGACGTCTCAAAACTCACTCTTCTATTTCTGGAAGTCTTATTAGTTTTTAATGGCTCTGTTGGCTGCATACCTTACAATATGCGCAAAACATTCTTCAATTCGCCTCACGTACTCGCCTGACCCACACGGTTGTACTTGTATTCACACTTTGGATCCAGTTATTAAAACTGTTTAATCGGACAGCCTTCCATTGATCTCGGTTCGGTACCGAGTTGCAAATGAAATTCCCTCTGCACTGGACTTACTGACTTACTTCTTCCGCTCTCAAGAACGCAGAAAACATTATTCTGCTTAGCAGCTATCTTAAAACTAATGATAAGTTCCTATCTGTTGATCAGAACACTCAAAGTTGAGCATACACAGGGACAAAGGCCGCGCGTGCTTGATAGCGCCGGTTTTTTGTGACGCACGCTCCATAGTGGGACAGACAGGGATACCACCTTCCAAGAAACCTTGAGTTGGACAACTTCTCAATCAAACGGAATAAAGAAAACGGTAATAATTCATTACAAATGTCATAAGTAAAATAAGGAATTTATTATACCTATATTTTCTGAACACATCAAAATTTAGGATCAGTATTCTATACACACAAAAATAAAGAATAAAGTGTTTTTATTTCAGTTCTTATTCGTAATGTATTGGTTTGCTATTCAAAATTGAAATGAATTATTAAATTAACATTAATAGGCAATATAATAAGTTCAAATCAAAGTTCAGATAAAAATGAGAAAAATCGTAAAGAAAATTTTCAACAGTAACATGATCACTGTTTCGTATTTTTGAATGCATAATTTTGTTGCTCGTTGTTGCTTTCAGCTGTTCTTCACTGTTCCCCACTATTTCAGAAAATTTAAGAATTCGCAACAAGCTTCACAAAAATTAACTTTTCAGTAAAGCTACTGACATTAGATTAATTTTTTCTGTCTTCACCATAATGACGATTCTTTCAACAAATGAGTTAGTGGTATTAATTGATAACATGAATAAACCTAAGCAATTTGTAAGGAGAGATTATAGTTGTGCCATGGCGCATTAAAAAAATGTACCAAAACCTGATCATCTTTACCTTTATCAAATCCAGTATCCGCAATGACTGAATTAATTGTGTAACAGATCTTTATGCAGGTTGACATTCAATTTGTTGTTAACCTTTGCAACATACTGCCACTGCAAACGAATACCTTCTTGCCTTTTGAAGGACGAACTTGCAAGAAAACTTGTAAGCAGGTTGAATATATTGTTCTCGGGAAGGTCATAGTTTCGTGCAAATAATCAGTGCAACGTGAGAAGAAAGGCTGTGCATCACTTTCAAAACTTGATCCGTGTTTTCTATATTTCTTTCATGACCTCATGAACTTCTTTTCCTAAGAAGTTTTCTTGCTTTTTGCCCTCTAGCTTTCTCTGAAAATTCCTAATTACTCTGTCCAGCTCAACAGAAGTAACTGAATGGTTTCTCAATTTTCTAACAGCAGTTTGAAACACGAGAAAACTTTGCTCCAAAAAATGGAGATTAGATTTCAGGAAGTGAATGGTTAGTTTCTTCATCATCATTCTAAATATCTGATGTTACGAAGCCACAAATCAATCTTCAACAATCTTCCTCGCCCTTTCAAATAAAACATGACCTGATGACAGGTAAGTAGTGTACGTTTCTCTCATTTGCAGGAAGTATTGAGGTCCATATAGAATTGACGTGTCGTAGTATTTTCTTAAACTTTAACTCCATGAACCCTGAAAATTCTCTTAGTAACTGGATATATGATGCGGAGGAAACAAACTGACGGTAGATTTTGAGAGTTAATGTCCCTATCATTAAGAAAAGGCAAACGTACGTTTCTAGCATTTTTAGACTTAGAGAAAGCTTTTGACAATGTTGACTGGAATACTCTCTTTCAAATTATGAAGGTGGCAGGGGTAAAATACAGGGAGTGAAAGCCTATTTTCAAATTGTACAGAAACCAGGTGGCAGTTATAAGAGTCGAGGGACATTAAAGAGAAGCAGTGGTTGGGAAGGGAGTGAGAGCGGGGTTCAACCTCTCCCCGATGTTATTCAATCGTATATTGAGGAGGTAATAAAGAAAACAGATGGTTGGCGATGGTCGAAGTAGAGAGGATCTAAAATCTAGACTGGCAATGGCAAGGAAAGCGTTTCTGAAAAAGAGAAATTGGTTAACATCGAGTACAGATTTAAGTGTCAGAAAGTCGTATTGTCATGGAGTATAGCCATGTATGGAATTGAAACATAGACGATAAATAGTTTGGACGAGAAGAGAATGGAAACTTTTGACATGTGGTGCTACAGAGGAATGTTGAAGATTAGATGGGTAGATCACATAACCAATGAGGAGGTATTGAATAGAATTGGGGAGAAGAGGCATTTGTGGCACAACTTGACTAGAAGAAGGGATCGGTTGGTAGGACATGTTCTGCGGCATCAAGGATCACCAATTTAGTACTGGAGGGCAGCGTGGAGGGTAAAAATCGTAGAGGGAGACCAAGAGATGAATACACTAAGCAGATTCAGAAGGATGTAGGCTGCAGGACGTAGTGGCAGATGAAGCAGCTTCCTGTCCTGTCTCAGGACTGAAGACCACAACAACAACAACATTGTCCCTATATCATAATGAAATATTTTAAGACAGATTTGCACAGTACTATTTATGAAATGACAATTGCAGCTAGCTCTCAGAGCAAATGGATTTTTCTTTTTCACTAAGACGAAAACCGAACTATTTTTATCATTTTTCAATGGATTTTTGTCAGCACTGTATGCACTTAATTACATCAGATGAAAGCCAGTACATTCTGTGATGTTCTTTATTAAATGTAAAACATCTTTGTTGGTTTTTTTGTAGTCTTCATAAAAATTTCTGTTGTAGCCGTGGTTAACATCGAAGTACTGACCAACATAAGGAAAAGTTCTTACATTTCCTCGATGTGATTCATCTCACCACACAGGAAAATAAAAGGTTTTATGAAGTTTGCCTATGACCACATCTTGATTTTAGGGGTCAAAAACACTTTCCGATATAGCCGTTGCTTTAGTTCTTCCATTCGAACTTTTCGATGCTGTATTGCTATATGGAAATAAAGATGATGCAGATTCATTTGGCAGTCCAAAAACTGGTAGCTATGGGCATGTTATACACCGCGATAAAGAAATGCAACTTCAGCACGTATTACGGCATCTTCTTCAGACGTATGCTCTTCGCAAAGAAAGTTAAAATTGTTTTATTTTTAGGAAAAGAATGTTTTATTTTTAGGACAGTGCGGTTGTGGCACAATGTGCCTCCGAAGATGATCAACAACTTTTCTACTTTCAAGTTTCATCGAAAACGTGGAGGGGCAAATCATACACTTTGCTGTGAGATCATTTTCTTTCATCAACTAATTGGAAAACTCTTTGTTTTCTAACTAGTTTTTCTTGAAAAACGTATATACACTTTATTCTTCGGAAAAGGCGAAAATAACGAAGTGTCTTCATTATTAGAGGAAGTACGAAACACCTTTTCCGGAGGCCGAACCTTCTTAACTCAAATTGTATGAGAAAAGCGTTAACGATTTAACCACCCACTAATCTCTAATTTAACACGCATATGTGTATTTTGAATCACGTGTAGTGATTAGGATGAGGAATTTCACACATCATTCTTTCTCTTCGTTCATATTATTTACAAATTAGTCACAAGGCGGGATGAAAGTGTGTCCAGAGTCCCTTTACCGGTGATCGTAGACAGTACTTCAAATTCTGGGGCAATCCCGGCAAAAACTGGCCGGTTGGCAACCTTAGTGGCAGAGAGAGAGTACGCGCTTCAGTGGCCGACTACCTGGGTTTCGTTCTACAGGTAACTACCACGTAATCGGAAGACGTTATAGAACTGGTACGTAAAGAAACTTGCCTAAGAAGTGAGTTCACATGAAGGATACATGCAAATGCTCAATGTGAGAAAGGATATTTGACGAAGTATAGTACTCTGATCGTAAGTAAACTGAAAATAATCGATATAATTATTCTTCGTTTCTTAAATACTTGCAAAAGGCCCTTATAAATATAATGAATATGGTGTAAGTAACAAAAAGAGAAATTCACATAAAATTAAATTAGTAATCGGCCTAGTAATTTAGGGGAGAGCTCTCAAAATCGTTTGAAATAAAGTCAGGTGTTCGACAGGGAGATGGTCTGTCACCTCTGCTTTTCAATTGTGTCTTGGAGAAGGTAGTTCGAGAATGGAGGAAGGCCATCAATACTAAAGGAATTCAACTAGGGAGAAATCCAAACAAGATCACTGTCGACTGTTTAGCCTTCGCAGATGACATGGCATTGATTACAGATTCACTAGACAATGCCCAAGAACAAATAAGAGAACTACAAAAACAAGCAGCCAAAGTAGGACTACAAATATCCTATGAAAAAACAAAGTTTATGACGAACATCTGTTATGCTCCTCAAAATATTGCAGTTGACAACAACACAATACACAAAACAGATTCCTTTAAATACCTAGGAGAGTGGATTACATACAATGCCAAAGAAAAGATAGCTAAAGAAACTAGAGTGCACAAAATGGAAAGAGTGTTTCATATGATCAAAAGCGTTTATAACAAAAATATCCTTGTCCTGGAACACGAAATTAAGATACTACCGAACAGTGGCCAGACCTGAAGCTCTCTATGCAGCAGAAACACTTCAACTAACAAGAAATGGAGATCTTGAGAAAGTAGAGAAGGTCGAAAGAAGAATTTTAAGGAAAATACTGGGAGCTAAAAGAAACGATAATGCTGAATACAGGTTAAGACCAAACAGAGAGCTATATCTGAAAACGGAGAAACTAACTGATGTAATGAGGAAGAGGAGACTACAGTTTTTTGCAGATATATTCAGAATGGGTAACAACAGACTAACCAAGCGGATATTCACATTACTCAATAGCTACAAATCCAAGCCAGCATGGTTCATAGAGACTGAAAAGGACATTGAAAATGCAGGAGTTACAATAGACACAATTGAAAACAGGACACATTTCAGAAAGGCAGTTCAAAAGGCAGAATTTCAGGAGACAAAGACAATAACTAGACGAAAGTGGACTCAAGAAGAAAGGGAACAACACTAACAGGATGGAGGAAATTTGGAAACTGAGGAAATCTAATACAATGAAGATTAGCCAAAATTGATTCATCGTACCCTCCAAATGGGTTATTCGAAAGAAGAAGAAGAAGAAGAAGAAGAAGAAGAAGAAGAAGAAGAAGAAGTCGGCCTAGCAAGTTAATTCAGTATTGGTCCTGTGCTGGTACTAGGTGCTTATAATGAAAGGTTAGTTACACGTAGAGGTTCAGTGTGAGCGGTCATTATTGTATGGCGGAAAAACTTGGTAAATATCATAGCGCTTTGATGTATGTTGCATTAACATTATCTAACAAATTTCGCTGCCATACAGTAATTAAAACGCATACTGGCCCTCTGTAAGCAGTTGCACTTCAATTATAACCACCCCGACCTTGTAGTCTACCACGTGGCCGTTTAAAGCAATTTTTGAAGCTGTTTCTTACTGTGGAGCAATGATCCTTATCCCTGCTATTATTTATAGCAAAATTACTTTCTAGATGTTTCTTGCAGCTCTTAACTGTTACGTTCGTCTTATGGCAACTGCTAATGCCTGATACTCCACTAAAATAAAGTGATCCATTTCCCCATAATTGTTGGCTTCGTCTGATTCCGTAAACTCACCTTTTCCGTCCCTTATGTTTGGAGCTACAAACTATTTGCTTATATATTTACTGTAACTCTACCGTGTTCTATATTCACTTTGTGGTACCTGGAAGATTGTGCTTTGTGCATATCTAGCACTCTCCCCTTTTCCAGATGCGAATGCTCCACAGGATTTTTCATACTATTCAACCACTTATAACTTTTCGAGGAGAGCAGCGAAAGATGGACCGACTAAGTTTTCTCTTATTTGCTTATTTTATTAGATTTTTTTCTATTTATCGGTATCCAGAAATCATGAATGGTATCTATTAAAATTCCGCGAGCAATAAATGATTTTAATTAATCACATGGAGGATAAGGCTAATCAAACGGTGGTGTGCATTCTGTTCTCAGTCAGGGAATCAGTCTTTTCGTAGGCAATTTACTTTACAAAAACTGAAATTTAATTTAACAAGGAATGAAATAAATGGGCCTGCATAAATTGCACAAAGAATAAACTGTAGAATGTATCCTATGAAACAGAGCCTCGTGTACGCGGGATAAAACATGAACCGTGAAATTTAAAATATGTTTGATCAAACGTTTATTTATGGAATAAAATCAGAACAACGCTACACATTTACATAGAAACATAATGGTTGCCGACGCCTGCTTTAAATAAGCACGTGAGCGCAACAGATACTCAGATGCCTTGTCTGATGGGCTTGTAAATCACTGAGAACTCTTAAAACAGGAATAGATTAATAGGAATTAATCACATACACACTTCAAGTTTATATTAACATGCCACAGAAGATAGAAAAGGAACTAAGAGCTATAACGTGCAGTAAAAACGCATATATTGGACAAAAGATTCGCTCCACCGGCCTTACACACAACAAGCAAAACTGAACCCATGGAACTGAACGAGAATTAAGATACGAAGTACAGAGGAGATCGGAAGTGCTTGTAAAACACAACACACAAGTAAAGGCAATGTAATTTAAGACCTATGGGTCTAGAACAAGAACTGAAAATTGACGAGCTGAAGACTCGTTAGTTTTTCAAACACTTGGCCCTACACACACAAATCCAGTATAAGGAAAAATGTAAATATTTCTGAAAGTTGGTTAATGCGTTAGAGGAATTACCCACATAAATAAATTACCGCGGAGTAATTACAGGAAGAAACAGATACCGACAATTGAAAATTCTCCAAATCAGCGACAAAGAAGAGGGATTGAACAAACAAAAGCACACTCACTAAGTGAGGGAAATTGCGGAATACCGATGAAACCAACGAAACAGAAGAGTAAGTAATATTCGAAACACAAGCACATCAACATTCACACTGTGAAACACCAAGTATAATTGAAACTAAATAGAGTTGGCATACCTCGCTCCCACACTTCTAAGCTCTGTCCGAACAAAATAAGTACCTGGAAAATCGAACAATTACAATTCTCTTCCAACCACCTCACATTCCGAATGAAATATTTTGCGTTATTGTAATTGTCTGAAGCTACTAAATGCGGGTTAAAAATTCAGCTAGACTGAAATTTACACAGACTCAGTTACCATATTAACTACTACAAACGAGCTGCCATGAACAACTTTTCACTTCAACAACCCAGGACCCCAGAACCAGCACGCCCACTAAGTCGGGGTCCACAAGCAGGTAGTGGAAATTGTCAAAGAACACCCGCACTGCACCTTGCGAACTTAAGCACAATTGCGTTTCGACAAGAGTGGAATGAACCTCTTTGCTAATCTAAGAATAATCCAGAGTTGGCTAAACGGCCACAGTAGCAGACAAGAGGTTTACCCGCCACCAGACCTTATGAAAACTGAATACACATGTATTCACTCAGTCATCTTAAAAGGTGTAACCTAAACATTTAAATACATTGTAATGAAGTGGGAGGAAGTTATATAAATCAATACACAAATGTAAAATGCACATAGAATAAATAGGAATTCGGTAAACTCATGTGTTAGTGGCTGATGGGAACATGCTCACCTGCCATTTCTTTCTCCTGACATGGCATTGACTACACTGAACGTATAAAGTGCTGAAGGACACGTGAAAAGTTATATTGAAACATTAAAAGAGGCTAATATAGAGACTCTTAGCTATTTAGCTTGGAAGTGACCCAAAATTGTTTGATCTATATTCGATTAATTTTGAGTGGTTTAAACAGTTTAAATTTGTGTGAAGGAAAAAACGAAATAACTGAAAACCGGTTGTCTCAAAGATAACCGCCAGTCCTACCCTCCGTTAAGAACATGTTTGAAAAACATGTCTGAATAACCTCGTGTTTTGTGGAAAATTATCCACACGTATTATACAAATGGCTGTGTGTATGTATTCATGTGCGAGTGTGTTTGTATTTATATGTTCCTGATCTCCTCCTAAACCAACTCCAAGCAAAAATCATATAGAAAGCTCTCGCTATCAGGCAACAATCGCCGGGGATTTTAGAAACATCTGTCATAGGTCTATCCTAGATCAGGAAACATGACTCCCATAAAATGACGTGAAATAAAAATGCCGAAATAAAAATGCCACATCATGCACTGAATTTCAGTGCATTTATTCCGTACTACTAAGACACTTGTACAGTCTAGACAACGTGACGAAATTGGTTTTGATAGTCTGCAACTGAGATGCACAAACGGCTGCAAGCGAAAACGCTAGCCTTCTATAGAGCTATAAAAAGGCGTTGTCATAGACATGTTTACAAAATCGCCTTATAGACAACCGAAACAGGTGCGCCCCTAGTATAGAGTTACAGACTGGTCGGGATCGTGTTTATTAATATGGATACTGTACATACGTATCTCTTCATGGGGCATAATTCTTTGTATCACTGTTTACCAATTTCAAATGTGTCTCCACGAATACATGCAAGTGAAAATTTTTCAGTATTTCACTACTAACACAGTTATTTCATTTTCTTTCCGTATATAATAGAAACCTGCAAAATGTGTAACCGGTCAGTGCCGGGATTGTCAGCTAGTTGGTTCAAATGGCTCTGGGCACTATGGGACTTAACGTCTGAGGTCATCAGTTCCCTGGACTTCGAGCTACTTAAACCTAACTCATCAAAGCACATCACACACATCCATGCTCGAGGCAGGAGTCGAACCTGCGACCGTACCAATCGCGGGGTTCCGGACTGAAGCGCCTAAAACCGCTCGGCCACCGCGTCCGGCTGTCAGCTAGTGGACAAATAAAAATTACGTGATGAACTCCTGCATCTTGTTACTAGCAATGATCTTCGCTAATAGACAATGTTATCCTGAACCGAAAGACTTCAATCGGATTACACCTGGCCCGATACTTTGCAAACACAAATTTTGTGTACCGAATGGCTCGTGAGAGTCAAAACGGTGCACATAGGACTATCGATAGGAGTGCGAGCCCTCGCTTCTTCGCCCTGAGATGTTAGGTCTCAAGACTAACAGTGAGAGAGCAGCTTGCTCCGAAAGTCAGCTCTTGCGGCAGCGTTGCGTCCGCTCCCGACGTGACGACGTGGGAGTCAGCCGTCAGGCGGCGCAATTTGCGAGGCGCTGCTCGCGTGTCGCGCCTTCCGCCCTCCGACGCCCGTAGCTGCCGTCGCCGCCGCCCGTCGCTGCCGTCGCCGCCGCCGCCACCGCCGTAACTTCCCCTGGCAGCCCCCGGGCTCGGCTACGGCAGCTTAACGCGCCAGTTCTTTCTCCCCAGACCGCCGCGGGCGTTCATCTGAAGTTCTCAGCACTTTAACTGGCAGCGATGGCGTAGCTTGCGTCCGAAAGTAGCTCGATAAAAAAAAAAAAAAGCCAAGTCCCTATCAATAACAATATCCAATAATCACATCCACAGATTCCGGCTTTTTCCATCCGTTCCGTGTCGATATTATTGGCGTCGTGTGTGCGCAGCCTGGTTTACTTTCCGTAAGACCTTAGTTGTAGACCTCGTCGCATTGTAAAATCAACGAAGCTAGAAGCACTACTAACACACGCAAAGGCAGGAAACAGAAAAACGGCACAACGAAGAAATTATTCCAATGCGGCTTAAATACGTAGTTCTGACGTGCATGTACAGACAAACAAACGATTACAATTTCAGAAAAAAATTATGATCCGTTCAAGTAGACAGATTCATAAATTGAGCAATTCAGTAAAGGTTCTAATGGCTGTGAGCACTATGGGACTTAACTTGTGAGGTCATCAGTGCCCTAGACCTTACAAGTACTTAAACCTAACTAACCTAAGGACATCATACATGTCCATGCCCGAGGCAGTATTCGAACCTGCGACCGTAACGGTTTCGCGGTTCTGGACTGTAGTGCCTAGAACCGCTCGGCCACTCCGACAGGCACCTAAGGACATCACACACATCCATGCCCGAGGCAGAACTCGAACCTGCGACCGTAACGGTCGCGCGATTCCAGGCTATAACGCCTAGAACTGCTCGGCCACCTCGGCCGGAAATTCAGTAAACGGTTCGTTCACTTCTGGTCCTTACGTTAACAGTTCTTCGGCTTGGTGTGGATCGACCGAGCTGTGGCTGTAATGCTGACTGATATCGTTCCAAGTTCTGACAAGCGACGCGTTAGATGGTCTGAAACCCGACCTTGTTGGAGGACCCAACCCACAATGCTCCAAGCGTTTTCAATCGGGGAGAGATCCGACCACATTGGTAGCCAAGTATGGTTTGGCAAGCACAAAGAAAAGCACTAGAAATTCTCGCTGTGTGGGGCAGGGCTTCATCAGCGCAAATATAAGCCCACGGTGCCTTACCATGAAGGGCAACAAAACGGGGCTTAGATGCACGACCTTGTTCTAAGGGTGCAGAGCGTGACAGCTAAAGCGGTCCTGCTGTGAAAATGAAATGGCACCCCAGAACAACAGCCCTGAATGTCAGGCTGTTCGGCGAGTGACAGCCCAGTTGGTGACCCCGCGCTGTCAAGGCGTCTTCAGACAAGTCTTCGCTGGTCATCTGGGCTCAGTTCAAAGCCGGACTCATCACCGGTCTCATTACTGGAGACAATGGTACTCCCGTCATCCAGTGAATGAGATTCCAGGCCGAAGACGTGGCTGCAGGCGCCCCGTCGGCTTTGAGATACCAACATCACTGTCACTCATCGTACGGCCCGTCAACCAGGAGTAATGATCTGGGTGTCACTGATTTTCTTTCTCCAGCGAGCTCTGTACTTTCACGATGTAACCGGCAAGTTCGACAGAATCTGACACGTTATCTCTCAGGAGGACACCAAAAAACTCTATCAATCAGTCCAAGCCGAACAACTGATTGCAAAAGAGGCGGAGGTGTACCAATGTATTATTGAATTGCGCAATTTGTGTAGCTCTTTCACTGAGAAATTCATCATTTTTTGTGATATTCTAGTAATTCGTAGGTTTCTACATCTATATCACACCGATTTCCGTCCCATTCATATAATTCCTTTAGGATGAGAGTGCATTTATAATTCAGGTGGTAAAGCCCCAACAGTATTACTTACCAGTATTAGCCCAAGACGCCGACGAGTTTTATGAGGTTTATTAAACAGTATTTGTATTTTCGTCTTACGTATCTTCGGTACTTTCCTTAGTTTCTTGGTTGCTTATACAGTGAAGCGCCAAAAAGCTGGTGTAGGCATGCGTATTGAAATACAGATATACAAATACATGTACACACATATACGTAAACAGATATATGTAAACATTCAGAATTCGACACTTCGGTCGTCATCGCCTGTATAAGACAACAAGTGTCTGGCGCATTTGCTATATCGGTTACTGCTACTACGATGGCAGGTTATAAAGATTTAAGTGAGTTGGAACATGGTGTTTGAAATGGCTGTTCTAGAGGAGTATGTTTATTTATTTATTTATTATGTGTCTGTAAAAACACGCGTAAATTTAATTGTGTGGCTCAATATGCAAAAACTGTTAAATGATTTACTTCCAAAAATATTACGAGAGAATGAAAATATAACAATATTATAATTAACCTCGGCGTATTTGTACATTAAAGATCATGGACGCAGGTACTGAAGTTATTGTGGACTCACACAACACTCGAAGAATACTCCTCTTACCATCATATTTAGGCTGTGGTAGTCGAATCCTGGCTCTTGGCGTAAGCTGAAAAGAAAAATCATAATACTAATGCTGCTCCCCGCTGCAGCTCATCGCTGTGAAAAAATGTTAGTTAAATGTCAAAGCGGGAGATATCTGCGCTTCCGCTCTGATTTCACATTTTAGATCAAAGGGTTACGGCGTCCGTTGAAGCAGCGGTCGCTAAAATTGTGGAGCTGTAGACGTCTCAAGAAAAATTAAACCAATGGAAGCAACATGACAAAGGACTCACTGTACATCGTAATAAACTTTAACGTACTGTATCAACAAGGTTAACAGCATAAATGTTTACATCACTTTCGTGCAGCAAGATGTTTGCTTCTTAATAGCAGAAACAGAACATCATAGAAGCCATTAGATAAATAGTTTATTCCTTGATACCAGGATTAAATTTAATATTTACTATAGAACATGGACATTTGACGCCGCCAATGCGATCGGTAAAACACATACCGTTCGTGTACATTTATTCCATCGCAAAATTCACTTCTCGTTCCAGTTTTTTTGTTTAAAATGTCTTTAAGACACGATTGTCGCTGGGACGGCACATGTTTTAGTCTGCACTTTAGCGATGGGATACAGCATCTCCGAGGTAGCGATGAAATGGGGATTTTCCCGTACGCCAATTTCACGAGTGTACTGTGAATATCAAGCATTCGGTAGAAAATAAAATCTCCAACATCGCTGCGGCCACAAAAAGATCCTACAAGAACGGGATGAACGACGACTGAGGAAAATTGTTCAACGTGGCAGAAGTGCAACACTTCCGCGTATTGCTGCAGATTTCTGTGATGAGTCTTCACCAAATGTTATCGTGCGAACCAATCAACGAAACATCTTCGATAAAGGCTTTAGGAGCCCAAGGCCCAGGTACCCTTGATGACTGCACGACACAAAGCTTTACGCCTCGCCTGAGCCCGTCAGCACTGAAATTTATCTGTTGACGTTAGGAAACACGTTGCCTGGTCCGACGAGTCTCGTTTAGAATTGTATCTAACGGATGGACGTGCACGGTTATGGAGACAACCTCACGAATCCATAAACCCTGCATGTCAGCAGGGGACTTTTCAAGCTGGTGGACGCTTTGTAATGGTGTGGGGCGTGTGCAATTGGAATGATACGGGACCCCTTTACATACTGAAACGACTCTCACAGGTGACACGTACGTAAGCATCCTGTCCGATCACCTGCATCCAGTCATGTCCACTACGCATTCCAACGGACTTGGGAAATTCCATCAGGACTACGCGACACCCAACACGTCCAGAATTGCTACAGAGTGTCTCCAGGAGCACTCTGTGGAGTTTAAACTCTTTTGCTACACAACAAACTCCCCAGCCATGAACATTATTGAGTATATCTTGGAGGTCGGGCAACGTGTTGCTCAGAAGTTATCTCCACCTCTTCGTATTCTTACGATTTACATAGACCCCTGCAGGAATCATGGTGTAACTTCTCTCCAGCAATACTTCTACATCT
The DNA here is from genome assembly GCF_023897955.1 of Schistocerca gregaria. Classification (NCBI taxonomy): domain Eukaryota; kingdom Metazoa; phylum Arthropoda; class Insecta; order Orthoptera; family Acrididae; genus Schistocerca; species Schistocerca gregaria. Next base: position 624,797,465 of record NC_064923.1, read on the forward strand.
GCGTGATCGTGGGGGCCCTACAGGATGTTAGGCAGGTGTACCAGTTTCTCTGGTTCTTCAGTGTAGATTCGTGCAGATGTGCCCTGTTTGTGCAATTATATGGAAGGTTGTTTCTTCTGTGCCGCACGCATTTTGCTTCTTTTCAATTCAGGAGGATCTTCACTGTTCTCTTCTGGTCAAAACAGTTTGAAAAGCTTGTAAGTGTGCTACAAGGCAGGCTGTGCTAAGAAATTCATTAATTAGTGCCGTTTATGATTTAATTATCACTGAAGTTAGCAAAAATCAGGTCGATGCCCCGTCAAGGTGAACCAGCCTGCCAGAGACAGAGTCGCCAAACGGGATCTTCGTCAGGTTTCCTGAAAACGAACAAACAGGCACATTTTAACTGGTGATTACCATTTCAGCAAGTGGTAAACCACACACTCGCAGATGTTTGTGTATTGCCACATTTGAGCCAGCGTAAGTTCTTGAATTGCACGCGCAACGACCTGATTGGCTAACGTCGGAGGCAATCCAATCGGAAATGTGGCATCGTATCGAATTTTTTTTGTTAACCATTTTTTCTCAGCACAACATATCCTGTAACACACAAGCTTTTCACATGGTTTCTGACCAACCCGAATTGTCGTCATAGTATATAGTTCTTCAACGTCGAATTTGTTTTTATTATTTTGTTAGGGAAGAAACAACTTTGTGGAACGCAAGTTTCGGAAGGTTAAATTACTATTTGGTTTTGTTTACGATTTTGTAATCTCCCATTTGTGCTGCCCCGTACACACCACAATATCCGACTGTCGTGTTTTCGAGCACACTTCTTTTTCAGTCGCTCACTGTGAGTTGGTTGTGTGTTTACTGAAGCAAGCATTGTTAATTGTCACTGAGCTTTCCGATCGCCTGTTGTCCGTGTTGAGGGTATCTGTCTATAATGTTATATTAGTTTATCTGTTATGTGTGTGTTCGTGTTTTAGTATGTAAAGTGGGGCCTGCACAGGGGACAAATCGGGATTTTAAACACCAGCAATCATATTTTTAGTGTCTATGGTAGGAGCTTATGTTTCCCCCAGAAAAGTCCTCACCACACATAATGAAACACGCACACACATAATAAATAAACAAATATCGAACTACACATACACATCACAACACAAATAAAAGAAGTACGGATAATACACACCGACAACGGGCAATACTACATACAATGAGCACACACAGCGAACACTGGTGGGCGTAAACGTCGAAAATCGGATATCCTGGTACATCCATATCACCTTACTATGTGCAACTGCAGAACGACACACGTGGACTAACAAGATCATAAAATCGAAACAGAACCAAATAGTAATTCAACCTCATGAAACCAGCACTCAACAAAGTTGCTTCTTACCTAACAGGAGAATAACATCGTCTTATCTTAACACATTATTTAAGGCCGTGTTTGTATACAGAAACAAAAATGTATTTTCAGGTCACTGAAGATGCACCACAAACGAAGCGAAACCGGTATGGTATAAAACAAACGGGTTTCAATTTACTTGCATAGACGGGCCGCACCTTCCAGAATACTTATATTATTGATACTTAAGTGATCGACTGGTTACTGTCATAGTTCCATATGAAAGGAAAAAAGAGTAAATGACGTCATTAGAGACAAAGTGCAAGACCTATTGGTGGGATGGATGACTAACTTTTCTGCTTTACGCGACAGCCTCTTAGAAATGTTAATTCGTCCTAAAAATATGAAAATCTGGCAAATCTAATTTTATTTTTTTCCAAAAATGGAAGAAGTTATCGACTACTTTTCATTTAAATTTGGAAAGGGGGAGCAAAATACAATCTTCAAAATGGGCAGCTATTACAGACACTGGAGGTAGGTAGCAGTTATTGCGTAGGACAACGAAAACCAGGAGCATGTATAAGATCCCACTAATCCGATTCTGTTTCCGTTACAGGTAAGTGGGTGAAACAGGATGTCTGATATGATAATATCGTTCTTAACAGTTAAGAGGATCATTTGGGTAGCATTTAAATTGACGATGGTGTGAAAAGTATTGGGCAGCAAGTGAAACACTGTAAATTATATAGAAATTTGTTGTATGGGAATCTTATCCTTCTAGGATATAGAAAAATAAGAACGTGGATGCAGTGAACGTAACATATCTACTTATGGTGCCCAATTCCTAATGCTATACATCATCAAAGTAACAAAGTCAAACATGTGTTACAGCGTCTAAGGAGAACCTGAGATATAAAAGTCTATGGACGCCCTCAGTATAGCACATCTGGCGGAAAAGTAACTCAGTATGGAAATTTATGGACAAGCGTTTGCTCCAGGTGTGTCTTGCTCGGTACGCTAGCTGGTTTGATAGGGCCTCGGGGCTTAAGATATATGCTAGGCATCGGACAGACCGCAGCCTCTGTGGATACTCCATAAGAGATGGGCTTTGTGGTACGATGGTGCTGTGTGACATTAGGTCGTAAAGATCGCTGTGAGTAGTGTGGCGCAGTGCATGGAAGATAACTGCCGAGCGGGTCTTAAGACCCTTGGTTGCAAGTTCCAGAGCGTATTTCACTGCAGATTTACTGAAATTTCATATACGCGTCTGGTGACTTTTAATTTTGTAAAACTGAACTAATGGGTTTGTTTCGTTGAAGACTCATTGTACTTTTATGTCTCACATCGCGCTTAGCCGAACAAAGATAAGAGTAACAATGTTGGAAGGCATCAACGTGTGTAGTTTACAAAGGGTTTTACATATGGTGAGATCGCTGCAGTTTTGCTTCTTTCGTCTTGAATTAAAACTTTGAAATCTTCCTGCGTGGTAATGAAGTTCAGTGGCAAATTTGTGGTAATCTTCGATTACGTGACTGCATAATACGTACTGAGGGTTCTCACCCTTCGTTTTTGGTATTCCCACTAACTTTGAAATGTTTCGACACTCAATTTTGTGTGAAAACGGCCACTGAACAAGTGAACAACCTCCGTTTTTTGAGTCACCAGTCTTAATACTGGCTTGATGGAACCCACCACGAATTTCTGTCCTGTTTCAACACCTTCGTCTTAGAGTAGCATTTGCAACCTTCGTTCTCAATTATTTGCTAGATATATTCTAGTCTCTATTTTCCTCTCCAGTTTTTAACCTCTACGGCTCCCTCTTGTACCATATAAGTTGTGCCCTGATGTCTTAACAGATGTACTACCTCTCTGCTATTTTTCTTGTCAGTGTTTTCCATATCTTCTGCGTCGATAACAGTGATCTTCGGTAGCAACACATCTCAAATGTTTAGATTTTCTTCTGTTTCGGTTTTCCCAAAGTCCATGTTTCACAACCATTCGACGATGGCCTACAAACGCACGTGCTCCGAAACTTCTTCTTCAAAGTAAGTCTTATGTTTGATATTAGTAGATTTTTCAGGTTCAACAATGCCCTCTTTGCCAGTGATACTCTGCTTCTTATACACTGACTGGTCTGTCCATAGTCGGTTATTCTGCTGCCTATCTATCAAGGTGCCTTAACTTCATCTACTTCGAAACCATCAATCTTGATGGTCTCCAAGTCAATCTTGATGATAATTTTCTCGCCGTTCTCGTCTGTGCTACTCCTCATTACTTCCGTTTTTCTTCAATTTGCTCTCAATTGACACTCTGTATTCATTAGACTTTTCATTTCATTCAACAGATCCTGGATTTTTCTTCACTTTCACCGAGGATAGCAATTTCATCAGCGTATCTTATCACTGACATTTTTTTCTCCCGGAATTTTTACCGCACTCTTGAACCTTTCTTTTATATCTGTCTCTCTTTCATAGATTCAACAGTAGAGACTACGCGATTGCCTTACGCTGTTTTTAATCCGATTACTACGTTCTCAGTCTTCCAATCTTATTGTTCCATCATGTTTCGTTGCCTATAGGTCCCTATTGTTTACACCTATTTTTGTGTGAGCTTCGAACATCTTGCTTCATTTTACATTCTTTAATGATTTTTCGAGGTCGTCAAATGCTATGAACATGTTTTGATTTTTCTTCAGTTTTGCTTCCATTATCAACCTCAACGTGAGATCTGCCTCTATGTTGCCTTTAAATTTCGTAAAGACAAACTAAACGTCGTTTAAAAATCCTCCATTTTCTTTTGCACTCTTCTGTAGGCCTATATTATTGTTGTCAGAAACTTGGTTGCGCGAGCTGTCAAGCTAATTATGCTACTATTCTCTCACTTCTCGACTCCTGAAGCTTTGGATTTGTGTGAATGATATTTAATCGAAAGTCTGATGGAATATCGTCGGTCTTCAACACTGTAGGCACCACAGTTTTTTTGGCACTTCCACAATGGTTTTTGTACCATTAATAAATAACGATGATAAGCAGCGCTGACACCAACATATGCGGTACTGACTAAAGTCGTGCCGACCGCAAAATGCTGCAACAAATGCCGGCATAAACAATGTCACATCGCACTGTAAATGAAATATAGCTCTGTACCGGTTAAGCCCAGAAGGACCAAGTAAAGCGGAAAGGCGCCGAGGCAGGACAAGCATCGGATCACATGCGTGCATCACATCGCGCATGCGTGACATTTTGCTTTTTGTGACAACCGTAGCGCATAATTTCACTATTGTTGTCTACCTTTGCTCGACAGATCGAGCTGACCATTCCGTAGGCCTTAGTTCTTAACAATTCAGTTTCCGCAAGAGGGAAGCTCACACATTACAATGGGAGGTTCCTACCCCGTTCTGTGGCATCTAGTAGTGAGGCCTACTACATGAGTGGCTTCCCAAGCGAGTGCAATTATTATTCGTACATCAGAAATGTTTTCATGATTATCATACCCACTGCAACTATGCTTGAAATATGAGCCCTAAGTCCGTCGGCGGTGGCCGAGCGGTTCTGGGCACTTCAGTCCGGAACTGCGCGACTGCTGCGGTCGCAGGTTCGAATGCTGCCTCGGGCATGGATGTGTGTGATGCCCTTAGGTTACTTAGGTTTAAGTAGTTCTAAGTCTAGGGGACTGATGACTTCAGATGCATGAGGCAGGATTCTAACCAGCGACTGTGGCTGCAGCGCTGTTCTGGACTGAAGCGCCTAGAACCACTCGGCCACTGCGGTCGGACCCAATAATCAAGACCACAATTTCTCATATATCTCCTCTTTTATTACAATAAATTTTCTCACCCTAATGTTGGAATAACTTGTTGCATTACTCTTAAACACAATAGTTAAACAAGTGATTCTCCACCCAATGCTCATGACATAACGTAAGCATTTTACCATGCTATGGCCTCGTAATTTTTCTGTCTATTGCTACAGTGCACATTCTGGATTGGTAAGGAATCTTTCGCTACTTCATTCTTCTCCACACTCTCTTAACCTCATTTGTGAGCAACATAACGAATTTACTGACGTTCGTGGAGTATTAGGAAAACTCATGCTCGACCCACCGTATTTGAAACTAATCTGTCTCGTGCAAATCACACAGAAGAAATACACATAATAAATCACACTGCAGTATAAAACACATCTCAAAAACATAACGTTTGGTTTTCTACTCCTTCTGCTTTCCCACATCAAACAGTAGTCGTCCCAGATTCACACGTCACTGATCCATGTAATAATTTTCCTACCACAAACTCTAGAGGATTTATGCACATCTCACTGTGCAATGCAACCCACATGGAGTTACCGGATAGATGGCTGACTCATCTTAATTCACTCTCAGAGTATCTGAATATCAAGCTGGCGCCACACGAATGTAATTCACACACGGATCCTCAACTGACTGCGAGAACAAGCACTTATAATTCTTTTTATTGTCTCATATTCAGGTTGAGACTCACAATGTACACACCAGGTGGAAGTGCTTGTCACTAGTTCATGTGTGCACACGGAAATGTTAATTATTTTCAACTTAGATTTACACACGCAAGCATTTCGTCTTAATACTACCACACGACAGTATTTTGTCTTATAATTACAACACGTGGTTTCTTTCTCACTTCCGAAGAATCCTATGTTCCCCATGAATTTTTACCTGCCTATTTTATTCCGAAAAATTTACGTGAGCCTCCCACCAAAAGTTTCTGAAAAAGAGAAATTGTAATTCATCTACTCTTAAATATTCCAAATGCATACCATTATCATTTAAATTAGTTTTTCTGGAGCACACATAGCACGTCTTCACAACTCAGGAACCCGCGACAGAGTGCTTAAACATGGCCGTTCTTAAGGTCATCCCGCGCTTCCGCAGAATTTGTGGAGGACCTTGCCACCGTAATGGTCAGCCACATTCCTGGCCCTCTAGTGCTCTGATATACTGCCCCTCTTTGGTTTGGCCAATGTTGACCAGAGAACCGTCTCAAAGATGATTATAGAATCTACCTTCACTATCTGTGGTCAGGAGACGACCAGCCATTCATTCAGTTCACAATCTTTACCAAAATGAATTCAGGATTCTATTTTAAGGACGTGCACATCTGAATAATGAAACATACAAATTACCCTACTTTCTTACATTGGTATCTGGCTTCGATGTATTAAATAAAATGGTGTTATATGTGACAAGAACAACGTAGTATGTTGTTGTACATCTTTTCAATGTCAGGCAATATCGTACCCTTTCACCAGTTAAGGCCAATCATCGCTAAATCATGTTCTAACTTGTCTGTCCAGCAACTGAGTGTAATTGTGCGGCTGGTCCCGGCGGAGGTTCGAGTCCTCCCTCGGGCATGGGTGTGCGTGTGTTTGCCCTTATGATAATTTATGTTAAGTAGTGTGTAAGCTTAGGGACTGATGACGTTAGTAGTTAAGTCCCATAAGATTTCACACACATTTGAACATTTTTTGGAACTGAGTGTACAAACACAGAAACACACACACTACTCACCTACTTTGAAACTGAAAGCGGGATTGTTAAAGATAGATAAAAATGGATCCCAGCTGGTGTTGCCATGTTCATTTCACAAAATGACATAGATTCGAATCTAGGAGACATCATTTATTATTCAACTGAAATTGATCTACTGGGTATTTATCGCATATTGATTTCTAAAGCACGTCGTCACCTTATTAGCCAACAAATCGATCTAATATTTTTTTAAATGTTGTGCACTAGATATGATGACTGCAATGGGAAGGAGGAAGAGACAGCAGAGTTACAGGTTTAAATTGCTGTTGAGGGTATAACATTAAGGTACCGCTGGAGAGCTGTGATGGGAACCGTACCACTAACCAATTTTTTGTCATACAACGACATGTGTATTCTGCGAATACAATAGTTCTCTCATAGCTAGGTACATTGAATTTACGCTGACTCTTGGTCGCTGCTGACGACGTAATACTGTAAAATTAATTCATGACGTGGAACGGTAGCGTTCGTATGTGAAGGAAAGCGCCACCTTGCCCCGTCAGAAGTCACGAGACTGTTCGCCTGCACTGTACATGTCATAGGAGCACATAGCGACAAGGCGGTTCGATACTCGTAACTTATTCAGGGCGCTCGTCTGATGATTAGGGCTTTCTTCTGTTAACGGCGCCGGGGACAGGACTTAATCTTTCAGAGAGGCTTTTCTTGAACACTGGCTTCCGCCTACTTGTATCGTCCTGGATCCGTCACGAGCAAAGGCTTCTCGGCCGGAGTGGCGATCGCTCGTGAGCCCTCACATCGGCTTAGTAAATTCTCTTTATCGGGTCACTGCGGCAATACTTTACAGTTGACTCATTTCTGCTGTTAAAACATTTATGTGCAATGCCCTGAATGTCTATGATTAACCATTCCATTATACGCTCACGGTTCTTCTGGTGTAAGCTAAAGTTGGTAGCTAATGCTGTGTGTGGTGCAGCCCATAAGTTTATGGCCCCAATCAGCCATACGCTATTATTGATTCGCCTGGTTTTTCTGTGTATGTTGGCATAGTGCTATGCGTCCAGCATCCTTTTCCATAACCTGAGGAATTATTATTCTAAAACTAAATACAAGAATCATCTATGCAAATAAAACATACCCCAACTTAATCTGATGCAGCAGTCTCTTTGCTGTAGCTTATGGCTCTTATTTTCAGCAAAAACCACTGAATAACAAAATACTTACTCATCGTATGAGTCAGCTGCAGCTCTCTCGTCTATGTGAGTAAGTAACTTCTTCGTACTTACGATAAAAATACATTGCACATCATAGTAACAAATAGACAAGATCTATTTCAGGCTGAGCACATTGAAACTGGTCTCATTGATCACGAAAACGTTGTAGCAACAATAACTACCTAAGTCAAAAGGGCAATTAAAACAGGTAGAAGCCTTTTATTTCCAGAGCAGTGGATTATGAGTCCGCAGTGTAGCACCGCAGTAAAAGATTGGGAACATTTAGCTTTGGAGAGGAGAACGTGGAGGATATCTGCCTCAAGTTTAGAAGAAGAGCTGACCTGTACCTAACAGAACAGTTCATAGTGGGAAGCACATTCCATGATACACGGGCACTGCAGTGAAACTTCTAAAGAAACAGGCATTAGGGCATAGCACAAACAAAACACACCGTTCTAGATAGGGAAATGATGAACGTTTTTGTCTGTGTTTGTCTGTCAAAAAGGCAACCCATGAAGCCTTCAGTGACAGTATTAGCAACATACATCGAACGCTCTCTCAAAACACCCAAGGAAATTTTGGTCAAACGTAAAATCCGTTAATGTTAACGACGTTAGTGCCCATACACTCATGCACGAGAAAGAAACTGAGATTGGCTGTAAAAAAAAAGCATAAGCAGAAACGGCAGGTATAACCGATTGCCAACAGTTGCAATAAATGATGGTTTTCAGATAACCTTTACCGTGGTTTCTACGGATCTAAACCTGTGTTTCTTAGGAGAAGAAACAAACTTCACAGTAGCAATCAGACAGTAAAGCCATATCAGCAACAGTCAGTATGTCCGTATGTAACAATTAAGACCCCTAGAAATTTGTACTTGTGGACATAAGACCGTTCGCGGTAGATGTCATGTGGAGACAGCTTTACTGACGCTATTACTAAAGTGAAGTTTGTTCTTGTGGGAGGCAGGTTTAAGTCCACGGTAAAGGTTATTTAAAAACCACCGTTTATTGCAAGTGGCTGGTTGTCTATTATACCTGCTGTTTCCGTAGTGCAGTCATGTACAAAATATAATCAGAAATTGTAATCTCTGTTTTCAAATGTTCCTTCACCAAATAAAATTGAAGGGTGCTGCCCCAACTGAATACCCACATAACTTTATATACACTCCTGCAAATGGAAAAAAGAACACATTGACACCGGTGTGTCAGACCCACCATACTTGCTCCGGACACTGCGAGAGGGCTGTACAAGCAATGATCACACGCACGGCACAGCGGACACACCAGGAACCGCGGTGTTGGCCGTCGAATGGCGCTAGCTGCGCAGCATTTGTGCACAGCCGCCGTCAGTGTCAGCCAGTTTGCCGTGGCATACGGAGCTCCATCGCAGTCTTTAACACTGGTAGCATTCCGCGACAGCGTGGACGTGAACCGTATGTGCAGTTGACGGACTTTGAGCGAGGACGTATAGTGGGCATGCGGGAGGCCGGGTGGACGTACCGCCGAATTGCTCAACACGTGAGGCGTGAGCTCTCCACAGTACATCGATGTTGTCGCCAGTGGTCGGCGGAAGGTGCACGTGCCCGTCGACCTGGGACAGGACCGCAGCGACGCACGGATGCACGCCAAGACCGTAGGATCCTACGCAGTGCCGTAGGGGACCGCACCGCCACTTCCCAGCAAATTAGGGACACTGTTGCTCCTGGGGTATCGGCGAGGACAATTCGCAACCGTCTCCATGAAGCTGGGCTACGGTCCCGCACACCGTTAGGCCGTCTTCCGCTCACGCCCCAACATCGTGCAGCCCGCCTCCAGTGGTGTCGCGACAGGCGTGAATGGAGGGACAAATGGAGACGTGTCGTCTTCAGCGATGAGAGTGGATATACACTGTACTAGTGCCGACATTGTGCATGCTCTGTTGCCTGTGTCTATGTGCCTGTGGCTCTGTCAGTGTGATCATGTGATGTATCTGACCCCAGGAATGTGTCAATAAAGTTTCCCCTTCCTGGGACAATGAATTCACGGTGTTCTTATTTCAATTTCCAGGAGTGTAGAAGTGATACAGATATTTTTGTCAGTGGTGCTGAGAAACCACTGACATCTCTACAACTGAAAAAGATCCAAGGCCCGACAGAATACTTATCAGACTCTGCACCGAATTTGCGGCCGTGTGAGACCCTGTTTCGACTACCGTGAACCAGAGATTTCTGTAATTGGAAAAAAAACACGGGCCACACCTGTGTACAAAAGGTGTAGTCGAAGTGTTCCGCAAAACTACTACCTGGTATGTTTGGCACCCATTTGTGTAGTAAGGCCTGAGAAAATATCAGGAGCTCAAACATAAAGAGGTATCGTCAATGCAATGACTTTGTCCTTGTCATCACGAACTCCGAAAGCATCAATCATGTGAAACCCAACTTGTACTTTCCTCACACTACATCTTGCAAGCCATGGGCAATAGTTGTCAGGCGCATTCAATATTTCTGTAGCATCGAAAAGCATTTGATTCAGCACTTCACCTACGCTTGACATCGAATTTACCGTAAGGAGTATGAAGCGATATTTATGAAAGGGTTGAAGATTTCTTGAGGGAGGATGCAACATTTTGTTGTGGACAAAGAGTCATCGATAGATGTAGAATTAACGTAGGTGTGCCATTTCTGTTCGTGTTGTATATTAATGAACTTACGGACAATACTAATAGTAACTTCAGACTTTCCACAGATGTTGCAGCTATCTATAACGAAGTACTCTCTGAAAAAGTTGCACAAACATTCAGTCGGATCACCATGTGGTCCGGAGAATCACTCTTGATTTGCTTTGAACAAAGTGAAAGAACAGTATGCTATGACTAAAATGCCAAGGAGTCGCAACTGGGATCGATCAATTCATACAACCACATGGGTTGACAATATGTAGGGATATGAAATGGAACGACCATATAGTCTCAATCGTAGGTTCTTCCGGCTGTTCTGCATAATCTTCCTCTCCTTTCCCCTCACAGACGACTATGAGACCTATCAGAATAGTCCCTCTTTGGGATGTTGTGGAACTTGAGCGTCGGTTGTGTCGTCAAGGCGTCGATACTTCATGTGAAATTCTACAGTTTGTCGTTTTGTGATAGGGTTGTATTGGTAACATCAAGTATCGTCACCTGTGATGATCTGTTCTCCACAGGTCCACTCACTGTCTTTTCATTAGTTACTCTATGTATCTTTCTTATCTCTAGCCGTGTTCTGTAACACTACATGTAAAAAGTTCCTACTTTTCAAAATGGTAGTTGCTACCCACCATACAGTGGAGACGCTGAGTCGAAGAAAGGCACAACGAAAAGACACCCGGAAAGCCAGGAAACTCAAATGACCCACACATTACCAAAGTCTCTGGCAGTCTGGCTCGAGATACCAGAGACTGTAGTCATGTGTGTGTGAGTTGGTTTATGTGACCATGTGTGTGTGTATGTTGTCTATTTATGACAAAGGCGTTGTTGACCCAAAGCTGGGTTTCCGACAGCCATTTTGTTGTGCCTTTCTGTGACTCAGAATTTCAGCTATATGGTAAATAGCAACTATCCATTTCTATATATTGTTACATTCCATCCTGGATTTTCCGTTGTTTGAAGTTACTACGCCTACATTAACGTATTTACCCCGCTAGCCACATGAGACTCCATCAGTGATTTTTTGTACTGTTTCAACAAAGTACTGAATGACGGAAACAAATGACTGTTTGCCTCTGTAATTGCTCTAATTGCAGTCCATGACTCTGATTTCATTTAAGTCGTGGCAGGGCTCCACGTGTTGCCTTTTCCGTTCGGGAGTCAAGGTGTGCGGGAGCATCATCCTAAAAACATTCTGAAGAATATCGTGAACACAAGACTTAGAGATGTTGCTCCATTGCGATTTGTGACACAACGACGTTGACACACTACGTTCGCAATACCATTGTTTAACACCACCTCCTATCAACTGACTGCCCCAATGTACGTCTGTTGTTGAGAGTTGTGAGTTCAAGCTGCCACTGTAGTTGCTACGTTCACGTCGCTTATACGCCAAGAATAAAATCAACCTATGAACTTTTTTGGGCGGACAATGTACACTTAACTTGGCTGCACTAGCCTGTCGGATGCAATTTCATTTACGAATTTACTGCAATTTTAGAGAAGCTCCCCAGCAGATCTTCGTCGTATGGGGCTCAGTTCCTTCAATTTCATATCATTTCTATTATTACACTTCAATAATTATAATATGTAAAATGCTCAACGTGTCCTTCACTTACATTGTACGCAGATGCTATGGCCTTCGTTACTATAATCATTAAATGCGTTTATCAACGTTTCTTCCCTTTCATTAGTTTTATGTGGTTTTGAAAGCCTAGTGTTATTTGATCAGGATCCCACTTTTGAGCGTATGTGCGTCGGTTTATCATTGGCACAGGTGCATCCTTATGTGTAAATACAGTTTTAAACTGCTTTTCCACCTTTCGACAACAAACTGTTTGACGAGATGTGGAAGAGAAGGTTTCGATTGGTCCATCGAATTTACATATTTCTGGACCTACCTATTAATTTCTTTTTAATTTATTAGTTTTTGGAAAATGCCCATACAGACTGCCAGTCACATTAATTGTTATATTACAGTTGGTTTCGATAGTTCATGAGATACATTCTTAGTTTGTGCCCTGGTACGGTATAACCGATATCCCTGAGTATATGACGGCATCAGAAACCAAGACGGGGCGTAGCAGCATCTACTTCACCAATGGTGTCCGATGAGGCGTTAACGGGGCTGTCCAATGCAAACCGTAATGTCGCCGTGAACTCCTACTTCCACGGGAATGCGATATATTTTCAACACATACTTGAGATGTTCCTCCCGTAAATAAGACAGGTCCCAGCAACCTCGAGGTTCAAAGGGTCGCTGAAGGTGTTTCAAAATCACTGAGAACAAATTAAAATTTAAAAACAACAAATGACAACAAGGAGGCTCTTCTTCCCTACCAATAACCCGTGAATATGCAAACATACACTGCTGCCAATGACATCCCTGAATACAGGAGTAGATGTGAAAACTGGACTTGAAACGGTAGGTCCACAGTTTCCTCATTTGTCATTAACAAATTAACGTTTATTTATAATAAATATATTTGTCTTTAATAAATATAATACTTTAACGAAGTGCACGAGTAATATGTGCCAATTTAAATATTCTGTGTAATTCACCACTTAAGTTTAATCAATAATTAAAATCAATGGCCTAAAATAGAAAAAAGTATATCTAGTTATCTCAGCCCTTAAGGCTATAAGTTTACAGTTAATATATAATAAAAGTTAAATAAAAGCCTGCTGTAAAACATGTTCCTCAGGCCATCAACAGAAAATCATGGCATTAAGGTAGGAACACAAAAATGGCCTTAGAAAACGATTTAAATGTAGATGACTAGAACAACAGACAAATCTTCTTTCAAACACAAATCAATATCTACATGACACAAATGGTGATATTGTAATTAAGTACTAAAATTCAGTTACTTAAAAAGTAACCTTCGGATTAAGGGGAAATTTTGTATCCAATACACTGCTATAGGAAACATTACATCTGCTTATACAGGCAGCCGTTAAAACAATAGCATTTAGGGGGGAGAGAGAAAGGCTGATAAAACTCAAATTTATCTGTGGATAGCCTGAGCCGTGCGTGCCTCGTGTTCCCGCCATCATGCATTTTACACACTCTTTTTAACGTAATTACACCTCACTAAGTTTAAATTACTACTGTCTCTGAGTTGCTGCCTTGCCTGACCGTGAGTGCGTTAGCAGCGCTTATCGATATATCCCCTCTCGTAGTATCTTTGCTCGACTGCTATTGCTTCCCAGTCATTGTCTGTAGTAAAGCCGTTCGGGTCGGGAGTTCGGGCTGCCAGTCAGTTGAAACGTGTCTGGAGCGCAGCCCGGACCTACCAGTCGGGGAGTTTAAATGCGGCACTAGTACAGTCGGTTGGAGCAGTGCCTTCTGCGTCGACATGGCCCGCCAGACCGCTGCCGCCACGCGTCATTTGAGCAGGGCCACGGTTTTGGTGGATCGTCGTTCGGTCGTCCTACCGGAAGACGCGTTTTGGCTCGCCGTTCATTCACGAGTCGCCTGTGTGTGAGTGTGTGTGTTTGTGTGAGTGCGCGCGCGCCCGCGTGCATCGACTCTCAGTTTGTCTTCGTGCGTGCTGAGTTACTGTTGGCTGTCGTTCAGGTCTTCTTGCAAGTGTTTGTCAGGTTGTGTGTGTAGTTGGCGTTATTTCTACTGATAACGATTTTAGATTTTTTCTGCGTTCTGAGGGTAGACGGTGGGTTGGCGCAGACCAGTGAAGATCTCCGTGCGGTGCTGTCGGTTGGCTCAGCTGGTGGTCCCTATGCAGTGTCGGAGCCTGCGTGAAGCTGTCCTATCGCTACGAGCTTCGTGGCCCACCGAACCAGGACGTCAAAGTTGAGTGGTGTGTTAAGTACCCAAGCCACGTCCGTTCATGTTGTGTCGTTTATTTCGGTGATTCGCTGTTGGGGAGCTTTTCCTGTGCGCAACACCGAGTGTTTCCAGTGGTGAAATCGAGCCGTCGTGTGGTGGAGTTAACTGTATTGGTTCACTAAAATTTATGTGCACCAGCGGAATTTTCTACCATGTGGCCATTAGTGTTCCAGTTACCTGCCGTGGCCACGAGTGTAATTTAAGACAGCGTCCTTTCCTCACCTGTTGTCACTGTCCAACATGGTGTGTAGTTTTGACAGCTTAATACATATTTCACTGTTGACAATCACGTCCGTAACATTTTGTGTTTGAGTTCTCATGTACCGATTGGTGGCAAGCAAGTCGGTTTGTCGGTCGGTCCACGGCTGTCCCTTGGTTGGGTTACCGTCGGATCAGGTGTAGTTGGGCTCAGTACCTGTCTCGCCTAAGTGAACAAGGGCAGACTGATTCACAAGAGGCTTCTTAGTGCTGTTGTCTTTACTGTCTTTCTCACCGGTGTTTAATTGTCTATCATAGCCAATGATTTAAAAAAATCATGATTTCACTGTGTTTTATGCAAATTAAAGGTTTTCACCCATGTATAAGTAAGTTTGAATTCCGGCAAGTGGATATTTACTGAAATGTTATTGCTGTTGTGTGTTCTTGTAGTGCGGTTTCAGCTGCTTAAAAATTGAGGCTTATGACTATATTTACTAAAAATTTTGGAATATTAATGTGGGCCTTCAGGCACTTGGAATCTTAGTCTTAAAATTACCTTTGAAGCTTTTACAGTGACGGCTAGTCCCGGCGGAGGTTCTAGTCCTTCCTGGGGCATGGATGTGTGTGTTTCTCCTTAGGGTAATTTAGGTTAACTAGTGTGTAAGTTTAGGAACTGAGGACCTTAGCAGTTAAGTCCCGTAAATTTCCCACAGATTTGAACTTTAACAGTGCGGCTTGGAATCTTATTCTTAAAATTACCTTTCAAACTTAAACATTGCGGCCTTCTGCCTTTGAAGGGTTATGTAAAATCTTGAAAATTCTGTTGTGGGCCTTCAGCAGTTTGTATTGCATCATTTTTATGTTTGTCTATCCACCTTTGCCTTGAGGCTTTCAGCCTAGCTGTGTAACTGCGTGTCTTCAGTCACTTGAAATGTACCTTGTTGATTTTTAAGATTTCTTGTTTGGGGGCCTTTAGTCGTGGAATATTTGGAGTTTGCATCTCGAAGTTGTAAAAGTTCAGCTATGTGCCGCTTTGGTTGTAAATGTGTTATTAAATTGAAACATATTACAAATTTAATGTGAAACCAACCCCAACATTATTTGGCCCTTCCCACAATCCTAATCACCTGTTCTGCCCAGCGGGTTTAGTGAACGTTTCAAGAAGACGAAAACAAACTTGCGCACCAAGGCCCGACACCACGCCATATACTAGCTGATAACGCAGAACGCCGGAGCCACACACCAAAATGCCTCCCACTCGCGACAACCACGCTAAAATGGGCGAGGACTCGAAATTTAGGAACACAATTAGCAAAAACTGTCAACAATAAGATCATTGTGTAAGCATAGATAACTCAAGCCTCTTCTTACCTTACTCGCCTAAAGGCACGTTTAGGAACTAATGCTAAGATGACAGAACAGTTTTGTCAGCTACGCGTGTAGAAATAGCTCTACCCATTTTAACATAAGAGAGTTTAAAACAATAAGAATTTAAATCACTCGACAATGTATCTCAGAGAAAAAAGCTAACTCGAACCAGACAAAACGAAGCAGACTAATTGTGCCGTGCCTTATGAATGTAGATCAGGCAAAGAACCAGTAATACAATCACTGTCTCAAAGGATGCTTAAGCCCTACCTATATAATTGATTTATTTGGCATAACCTCCTGGCCGCCAAGAAATACGTCATAATAACCATGGCGTCTAAAATCACAAACTTTCATTTTAAGAAATACACAATCTCATTAAATAAGAATGTAGAAGCAACAAATTTAAAATTATGTCTAAGCACTAATTAATCTTCGGATTTTACGGCAAAACGTTGATCTCGTCGCCATCGCAACGCTAAATCAGGAGACTCTACCACCGGTTGAGGTGGCACTTGACCAGAAAAATAAACCTGCCAAAATCATATAAGGTAAAATAAATATTCACCAATGCACTCCTAATAAACTGCATCAAATTAAACTGCAACAAATTTCACAGTCTTGCGAGGCAGTACGGAGTGAGCAGACCGGTAAATACTACCGATCGTTGCGCACCAAGTGCTATCCAATCCAAACATAAAAATATTCAGTCAATGAACGGACGGCCAAATCCACAATTTGCGGAAGTTTAATACAGTCGGAGACTATTCCCAACACAAATAACGGTGACGGTTCCTCGAAGTCACATACTGCTTCTCTAGGACCGTAGAGCTTGTTTCTGTAAGAGCTGGCAGCCACCAACTGGCGTCGTACTCCAGAACTTTACTCTTTGCTAAGTACCGGTATTCACGCCGGGCTACGTTTTCTCGTCACCTTTGAAACGGTAAGTCCAGAGATACTACACTACAATCATATTACCTGTCGAGATGCCAGTACATCAGACAAATAAACGAACAAATTAGGCGACTCGAGCGGCACGGCTCAGTAACTTAGGATTAACAAAGGACTTCTTCGACATGAAACAATATTTACAATCAGAATACACGACAACGAGTAAATAGTATAAAAATGGAACCCAGGATGTACAATGATAGTAATAAAAATCCTACTAGTGACACAAAAAGAAATGTAAATCGCCGTTGGCACACATTTGGGAAAGTCCCCATTCAATCCAAACTAATAATTATCTGTTTAACTTAATTAACATTAAAATATTCTTTAT
Organism: Schistocerca gregaria; assembly: GCF_023897955.1. Classification (NCBI taxonomy): domain Eukaryota; kingdom Metazoa; phylum Arthropoda; class Insecta; order Orthoptera; family Acrididae; genus Schistocerca; species Schistocerca gregaria. The sequence continues at coordinate 624,814,894 of NC_064923.1, forward strand.
GCGTACTGTCAGAATTAATCAAAAGCTGTGGATAAAGGAAACTGTATATTTGGGCAGGTCTATAGGTACCATTTAGACAGAACAGGTTTGCAAATACTATAGTTCTGTATTACAGCCACATTGTATGGATACACCAATATTCGAACAGGTACACATAGGAGGTACATAATCATGTACAATTACAGGCTGAGTGTTACACGTTCTGCAGAGTAGCACCTGAGGATGTAGTCAGTTAATTGAGTTTTTGTGTTGTGCACTGCGTCGAAACCTTCCCCAAAGTTTTGTTATTTTTTGACCTTGTGCCGCTCTGGTGGAATCGCTTGTAGTGTAGAATCTTTTTGCCAGAGAATCTTGTGGTGTGAATGCAGCCCGCTAATCGGGGAACGAAGGACATTGACGGGAGTCTTGAGTTAGCAGCGCCACGAGACAGGTGGCGAGTGGGACCCTATTCTTAGAGCAGCCCTTGTATGTGCCGGAAAACGACTTGGCCGCACCTGCAGTGATAGCGTGACCTAGTCTGAATTGAGAGCCATTGTTAGGAAAGCTGTGATGTGGAAAGGAGCTCCCCTTTTGCGTGCAAGACTGCACAAGACTGGTGTTGCCCAAAGTAGATTGGTGATTAAAGCTACGGTTCGAGCTCTGTACAGACATCACTATACTGTCGCTGCACCCTGGTTGCAATTTGCACACGAGCACTGCATAAATCCACTTGAGGCTGAGTAACTTCACTATTGAGCACTTGCCCATTTGTGTATTTTAGTTGTTCGTCTGGTGAATTTCTAAATCAGTCTGCCCTTGTGGAGCGCATTAGTTCCACTATTTCATGACTGCTAATTTGTTTGTTCAAAAATGTTCAATAGCGTGTGAAATCCTATGGGACTCAACAGCTAAGGTCATCAGTCCATAAGCTTACACACGACTTAACCTAAATTATCCTAACGATAAACACACACACCATACCCGAGGGAGGACTCGAACCTCCGCCGGCCGCGGTGGTCTAGCGGTTCAGGCGCTCAGTCCGGAACCGCGCGACTGCTACGGTCGCAGGTTCGAATCCTGCCTCGGGCATGGATGTGTGTGATGTCCTTAGGTTAGTTAAGTGTAAGTAGTTCTATGTTCCAGGGGACTGATGACCACAGATGTTAAGTCCCATAGTGCTCAGTGCCATTTGAACCATTTTAACTCGAACCTCCGCCGGGACCAGCCTCGCAGTCCATGACTGCAGGGCCTTAGACCGCTCGTAATTTGTTTTAACTGTTCATGTTACAAGGTTGTCATTGAGTTAGCCATTGCGTGAGCAATTATTTTGTATGCATATGTGGGACCAGTGGTAAGTTTTTATCTTTCGGGTCTTAACACGCCAATAAAATGATGTGTGTAATGTATTGCTAGGAAGTCAGCACATGAGCGACGTTTGAAATAAAGTAAGATTGCACATGAACGTTGTTGGATAATCAGTGACGCTACACAGACATTCTTTGGATTCCGGCAGCACAGCAACACTATGTAATCAAAAGTATGCCGACACCTGGCTGAAAAGACAAGTTCGTGGCGCGCTCTATCGGTAATGCTGGAATTCAGTATGGTGTTGGCCCACCCTTAGCCTGGATGACAGCTTGCACTCTCGCAGGCATACTTTCAATCAGGTGCTGGAAATTTTCTTGAGGAATGGCAGTCCATTCTTCACGGAGTGATGCACTGAGGAGAGGTATCGATGTCGTTCGGTGAGACATGGCACGAAGTCGCCGTTCCAATACATCCCGAAGGTGTTCTATAGGATTCTGGTCAGGACCCTGTGCAGGCCAGTCCATTACAGGAATATTATTGTGGTGTAACCACTCCGCCTTGGACTCATTTGCTTTGCTTAAAGCATTTCCCGAGCAGAGCTCAGTGAGGTACCCTCTCACAGTGTTGAAGGTAGATTAATGCCTAAACTGAACTTCTAAAGAGGTTTGTCTTTCTGTACTTTTAGTGACATTGTGCACGTGGAGTTGGAGCAATTTCTCGGACAGCTTGACGAGACATTATGCTGCTACCTTTAGAGATTCATTCGCTTTGATTTTAGTGTGACATGGCGAGACCTTGGAGAAAATAAATGACGCATTAAACTCAGATTTCATTTCAAACACTGAACCAGACTTTTGTCTTATAATTGATCCTGGTTAGGTGACCCTCTTAAAACTACTAAAATCCTTGCATTCTTAATTTGCTTGTCTCACTGTGACGGTGTTCCATTGCAAAGCAGATGCCGACTCTCTTTGTTTAAATATTAAACATATGAGTACTTTGATCTGTAGTCATAACTTGTGATTTACAAGCTTTGCACTGAGCTTGAAACAGATACATTGAAGACAGGTTAGAGAGAGAGAGAGAGAGAGAGAGAGAGAGAGAGAGAGAGAGAGAGATACGTAAGTGAGATAGTCACAGAAGATTCTGTTCAGTCTTATTATCGGCATTGTTCACGTACGTATATTGCTTCACAGATCTTTTAAAGAGATAAGTCCTACGTAGACTTTGTTGTCATATTTATCGATCTCTTGAAAGTTTTCCTTGCTAATGAGTTTTATATACACTTGACGCCTGCCATCTACAGTTATTTTTCTATTCAAATCGTAAGACTTGTCTACTAGTCTTAATATCTAATTTCCTGGTGTAGTTGCTTCTGCACCACCTGACCTAATTCTACAACACTCCAGTATGTTTTCTTTTGGGCTATTAATGTTAATCTTATAATCACTTCACAAGACGCTGTCGACTTCATTCTAGAGAATCATCAGAGTTCTTCGCTCTCTCTGACAGAAATGTTCTCTCATAGCCAACTTTATACCTACCCTGAAGTTTGATTTGCGTTCCCCATTCCTAGTTCGGTTTCTCTTGATGCGTGGTCATTGATCAGATTGGGGAATGTGGGGCATGTGGGGGAATAATATAAAATATGTATTTTTCCTAAGATTATTCGCAGCCAGTGTTGTCTCGCATGTACAAAAATTTCACCGGAACTGAATCTCATCGTCCTCCAGAACGACTTCAAGACGTAGTCCTGTTTGTCACTAGCGTAGATAAATTTCATCTGAAAACGAAAATCAGTATGTAACAAGTTTGAATGTAGGACTGCTAGTTATAGTGAGACTAAAGCAATATAAAATGAACACACGGAATTAAAAATTTTACACTTAAAGACTGAGGTTGTTGAAGTCTATAGTAAATGAGCACAGCTCGGTTTCATTTTGACAATAATTTATTTTCAGTTGCTAAAATTGTTTATCGATTAATGGAGACATGCAAAGTCGGAATTTCTGGAACGGACAGGAATACAAACAAAATAATCTGAGAACAAAATGGAGTAGAAGATGCAATAACAACTGCGATGAAAATGGGTGGAGCATGCAGCAAGACAATATGCGGAATGGAAATAAATCTTCCTTAATTTAACAATGTTAAATAACATTCATCTGCAATAACATTTGTCTGGCGCAGTATGGGTTAAGCAAAATCGTCACAGTGCAGTTTAATGATTGACCGAGAAGCTTTGATGAAAAGAGCTCTCAGGCTATGTAGCATACATAAAAGAAGTATTCTATGGCAGTACAGCAAATCAGTTTGTATCTGTAAAGGGCTGTCATGGATTTTCCACTGAGCTGTAGTGTCCAGGCTTTGATTAAAGTCAATCTGTGCGAAAACCTATGCAAGTGCAATACAGCATTCAAAATTGAAATTGAAATGTGCTTTCCTCGTAATATAGTAGTCGTCTCTATAAATGACCAGAGGTGAAAGCACTGTAATTAGTGGTTGGTTCTGTTGAATAACAGATGCAGCACATAGAAATGGGGCAGCAATTTGCTGCGGTGAATTTCTAGACACGTACAGTGCAGGTCAAAATGTCTGTAAATGAGTAGCTCAGATTCGCAGAATTACGGCCCTATTGCTGGGTGCCAGCTATAATGTAGTGCCGTTGCTCGTCAACACGTGTAATAAGCACACCTCTTTCTTCCACCAGAAACAGATACAGACTTCATATCAATATGTAAAATAGTTGTAACCAACAGACGTTACCTAAGCCTGCACAGTTTGCCACATGCATGAACACTTCAAGTGTGTTGCTGAAATACGCTACCACATTGCGTACACGTCTGCCTTTCGAATAGCACTCCTTGTAATGAGTATTATCCGCTCTCTCCACTCAAGAAAGGAATGTATACTCCTATATTTAATGTTATTGCATGTTTACAAAATGCATAAATTTATATACTTATTCGAAGCAAGTACCGTCCCATTAGATATTTAGTAAAATAACGTACCCACGGGCATAGTATGAAGGTGAGCGGTGGTTCACAAACGATAGTGGTGTCTGGCATACTATTTCAAGTAGCACCCTTCATAACAACAACTGTAAAATCGAAAAAAAAGATATTTAGTCACACTGTCCATCGTGGATGGATAGGTCAGATTTCCGAGGATTCCGCCTCGGTATGACACATGGAGATGCCCGTGGGTTAGGACGAGGTAAGTTAAGTTATATTTCACCAAATTCTCATTCATCTATTACCTCGATATAGATAATATTCTTCATAGAAGAAATCAGTTTCTATTGTCTTTCCTTCCCTCAGTGAACCATGGAGCTTACCGTTGGTGGGGAGGATTGCGTGCCTGTGGATACAGATAGTCGCACCGTAGGTGAAACCACAATGGCGGGTTATCTGTTGAGAGGTCAGACAAACGTGTGCTTCCTGAAGAGGGTTAGCAGCCTTTTCAGTAATAGGAGGGGCAACAGTCAGGATGATTGAACTGGACTTGTAACATCAACGAAAACAATATCGCGGCGCTGGTATTGCGAATAGCTGAAAGCAAAATTAAATTTGTGGTTAAATGATGATGGTGTCCTCCTGGATAAAATATTTCAGAGTTAAAAATAGTCCCCCATTCGAGTCTCCGGGTAGGAACTACTGAGGAAGGCGTCGTTATCAGAAGAAACAAAACTGGTGTTTTACAGATCGAAGCGTGGAATGTCAGATCCCTTAATAAAGCAAGTAGGTTAGAAAATTTAAAAAGGGAAATGGACAGGCTACAGTGAGTTATAGTGGAAATTAGTGAAATTCGATGGCAGGTGGAACATGACTTCTGGTCAAATAAATACAAAGTTATAAATACAAAATCAAATAGTGGTAATTCAGGAGTAGGTTCAATAATGAATAAGTAGGAACGTGGATAAGCTACTGCGAACAGCCTAGTAAACGCATTATCGTATCCGAGATAGACACGAAGCCCATGCCTGCCACACTAGTACAAATTAATATGCCAACTAGCTCCGCAGATGATGAAGAGATTGAAGAAATGTATGATGAGATAAAAGAAATTATTCAGATAGTTAAGGGGGTTGAAAACTATGTAATCATGGAGGACTGGAATTCGATAGTAGGAAGAGAAGCAAAAGTAGTACATGAATTTGGACTGCATGTAAGGAATGAAACAGGAGGCCACTTGGTAGAATTTTCAAAGCATGTAACTTAATCATTGCTAAAACTTGGTTTAACAATGATGAAAGAAGCTTGTATACGTGGAAGAGACCTGGAGACACTGAAAAGTTTCAGGCAGATATAAAAGACTGATGTATAAGGAACACAGAAGTTTAGGAACCAGGTTTTAAATTGTAAGACATTTATAGAGTCAGGTGTGGACTCAGACCACAATTTATTGTTTATGAACTACAGATCAAAATGGAAGAAACTGCAAAACGGTGGGAGTTTACAGAAGTGGTACCTAGATAAACTGAAAGAACCAGAGGTTGTAGAGAGTTACCAGAAGGAGCATTAATCAACGATTGACAAGAACAGGGGAAAACATTGCAGTAGAAAGAGAACGCGTAGCTTTGAGAGATGAAACAGTGAATGTAGAAGAAGAACAAATTGGTAAAAATACGAAGGCTAATAGAAATCCTTGTGTAACACTGAGACACTGGATTTATTTTGATGAAAGGAGAATATATAAAAATATAATTAAATGAAGCAGGCGAAATGGAATAGAAACGTTTCAAAAATGAGTGTGACAGGAAGTGGAAAATGTATAGGCTTTTAACTAGTGGCACCAGTCACAAAATTTGTTCACTAATGTATTAGTTATTTATAGTGTGACATGTTTCGAGGGTATACCTCATCATGTGCTTACAAAACCAATTTCACAATAGGATCAAGCAGATGATAAACAGTCTTTTCATAAATGCTGTGGTTATTCTATGGAGTAAGAGAAGAATTAGTACGATGCAATGTCACTTTGTGACCTGGATTGATGTTTGCATTACAATGTTTTGTAATTGACACTCAGTTTGTTCTTGTGGCTTGGCATTCTCGTTGTGATGAGCTGAGGTGTATCCATTTCTGTGGCTGTCTTGGTTTTCTTGATCACTGTTCACAAATTTTTACATACGTAACAGGAACTAGGAAGTACGACACAAAAACAATTCTGTAATGCAATGGACAAGATGTAAGTTAAAATAGAACTGCTTTCGATGTGAGTACCGATCTGTTGATCTATGTGGTGTCACATGTTTATAACATCTGCGGCATGTCTTGTTATGGTATTAGAGTTGTACGTTGACGAAATACATTACAAATTAAGCACCTATTACAATTTATTGCACAAATGATAATATAAAACTATTATTTTTACACATTTCTAAGCTATTGCGTGGGCTACAATGAAATGAATGTTATGTAATACATCTTTTATTATAATTGAACTGTAGTGAAATTGGATAAGGAATGTGAGTTTCTGAAGTGTGTCATTTCATTCAGGTTCTCGTTATTCCCAATGTGGGCATGAATGAATATTTCCAATTCTTTCCAGATGTCTATTTTCCAATAATGATTTCACATATAATGGTAAGATCTTCATATCCCATCCAATGAAAAACTCATCCCCCATGACATAATAAACTTATGTAGCTGCATATAGATCAAAGGATCCGTAGATATAAAAGGTCAGACTATGTTCACAGCTGATATAGTTGAAATGATAGAATTGCTAGAGCTTGTCCTTTCACACAATTATGTTACGTTTTGTGGTATAATACACAAACATGATGTAGGCATATCAGTGTGAAGTCCTCTAAGTGGAATCATTGCACAAATTTCCATTAACCACCTCGAAAATAAACTTCTCAACAACAAAGACATAATAACCCATAAAATTGTACACTACTGCAGATATATTGATGACACACTCATTGTATACAAAGGAATTGATGAAGAAATATATCTATTAATTGGGTTCAATAATTCCCATAACAACATCCAGTATACCATACATCTTGAGAAAGATAACAAAATAAGTTTTCTAGACATGCCAATGACTAACAAAGAACAACCCCTAAATATCTATGTATACAGAAAACCGACATACACATTGTCATTAGTAAATATTCCGCATATCCCAACTCACATAAACAAGCTGTATTCAGATCCTTCTTAAAAAGAGCACAGAAATTCCCACTTAATGCTACTAACTGTGAGACAGAAATGAACACTCTCACATACATTGCACACAATAAGGGCTATCACAAACATGAAATAGACACACTGGCACCATGCACAACTAAAAACTGCAGCAAACAGTGTGTAACAGCTTCCTCACACAACATCCAAATACCTATGTAAATAACATTACCATATTTAGGTCCCATATCAGGCAAAATAGCCAAGTGGTTTAAAAAACAGACATCAGGATCACCATTGCCACCAATAACAACTTAACAAACTGATACACGACATCTCACATCCTACAGAGAAGCTAAAAAAATCATGAATTCATAAACTTACATGCAGTCATTGCAACACATATTGTATTGGCCAAACGGAAAGAAACCTTAAAACCTGCTTTAAAGAGCACAATGACTGTTCAGACTTCCAAACCGAATAAATCAGCTATAGCGAAACATATAAATGAAACAGGACACAGTGTTATAATAGACAACGATCTGAAAGAATTACATAATTTAGAAAAGAGATGGAAAATGGACATCGTGAATGAAATAGAAATATTAATCCATGGCCACATGAGGGGTAACGAGGCCCTGAATTGAATTACAAGAATTCACAAATTCATATTTCTTTTCCAATTTCACTATAGTTCTCTTAGAATAAAACATACATAACATAACAGTCATTTACCTATAGTCCCAGCATTAGCTTAGAAATGTGTAAAACAAATAGTTTTATATCATCATTTGTTCTATAATATTGTAACAGGTGCTCAATTTGTAATGTATTACGTCAGCCAACATCTGTAATATGGCAACAACACCATCAGAAGACATTGTAAACATCTGACACCACATAGCTGGACATATCGATCGTAAAAAGCGAAATAAGTTGTATTTTCACCGCCATCTTGGCCACTTCACTACAGATTCTGTATTTGTGATTGTACTTCCAAGTTAGGGTCGAAAATAGCCTAAATGGCTTCAAAACCGCTAAATGGCTAAACAGGAATGGTTAGAGGACAAATGTAAGAAAGCAGAAGCATATACCACTAGAGTAAAATAGATGCTGCAAACAGAAAAATTTGAATATGCCTTTGGAAAACAGAGAACCACTTGTATTAATATCAAGAGCTGAGGTGGCAAAGCAGTCCTAAGGAAAGAATGTAAAGCAAAAGATGTAAGGAGTATACAGATGATCTATGGAATAATGATGTACTTGAGAGCAACCCTATGGAAATGGAAGGGGATGTAGATGAAGATGAGTTAGAAGATATGATACTGTGCAAACAATTTGATGGAGCACAGAAAGATCTAAGTCGAAACTTATCCCTGGGAGCAGACAACATTCCATTAGAACTACTGATAGCCATGGGAGTGCCAGCCATGCAAAACTCTTTCATTTGATGAGCAAGATGTATGAGACAGACAAAATGCCTTCACACTTGACTAAGAATATAATAATTACAATTCCAAACAAAGCAGTTGCTGACAAGTGTGAAGATTACTGATCTATCAGTTGAATAAGCCACGACTGGATACTACTAACACTAATTCTTTACAGACGAATGGAAAAACGGGTAGAAGGCAACCTCGGGGAGGAACAGTTTGTATTCCGTAGAAATGTGTAACACACGAGCCAATATTGACCCTACGATATATCTTAGAAAATGGGTTAAGGGATGGCAACCCTACGTTTATAACATTTGTATACTTCCCAAAATCTTTTGACAATATTGACTGGAATATTCTCTTTCAAATTCTGAAGGTGGCCAGGGTAAAATACAAGAAGGGAAAGGCTGTTTACAATTTGTACAGGAACCAGATGGCAGTCATAAGAGTCGAAAGGGAAGCAGTAGTTGAGAAGGCAGAGAAACAGGGTTGTAGCCTATCCCAGATATTGTTAAATCTGTGTATTGAGCAAGCAGTAAAGGAAACTAAAGAAAAATTCGGAGCAGAAATTAAAATTCAGGGTGAAGAAATTGAAACGTCCCCGTCGAAAAATTATGCAAGACTGTGCTTAAACTGACACACAATATTTTTAGCGCAACGCAGTCTGAGTTTCAATAATCCCTACAAAAGAATGGCCCTGACTAACATTAACCTATACGTTTCACATATCACTTACCTCACAAAAATCTTGGTTACTCGAACTACTGCAATACAGCGAGCGCCACTGCTGTCAGCTAAATAAAAGATTCAAACTACGGAAGGCACTAACTACTGATAGGCATAGTTAGCAAATGAAAGATTTTGATAGAGAACAAACAATGCATTTACCTTAATAGTCATAATATATATATTAGTTCATGACATCCAGGCTTACAAATTTCAAAACTCCGCCATCTCTCTCCCCACGTCCACCACTGCTGGCGGCTCACCTCCAACTGCGCAACGCTACACCTGTTAGCATCCAGCTGCCGCTCCCCAACACTACAATGGCAGACAACAATGCAAACCAGCCACAGACTGCACATGGCACAGCCAGTGATTTTTATACAGAGCGCTACGTGGAGGCGGCGTTACCAATAAAAAAAACCTAAACAGCCTACTTACATAGCCCCCATGCTCCCCACAAAAAAAATTTACAAATTGTTTTGGGCAGTGGCCAATACAGATTTGAATTTTTTTTAATAATTACAATAACAGAGAATGAAATGCACAGACTTATCGATACAATGTTGGTCAAAAGCTAAAACTTTCTCACAGTCCATAAAGACAGTCCTGATCATCCATCAAAGTAAAATTGCAGTGTTTTCCTCAAAGTCTGAGTAGTAAAAGAAAATGCACACAGAAGTGGTGGATTTCCATGCAGTCTTGAAGAAGTAGTGTTGTCCTTCCAAAGGAAAGACAGTGCTGACTCCTGACATCCATACAGGTAATGGGCCACAACAGAGCAAACCCACAGCAGAGTCAGTCGAAGTTTTGAAGAATATTGGTAGGTAGGTCAACACACAGTAGACCCATTGTAGTGCTAGTAGAGATTACGGTATTGGTGGGTCATCAAAGATGCAGACACACTGTAGTCCTTGTAGAGATGGCCAGCAGCCATCTGTTGTGACTGTGGAGGTGCACAATCACCACTGAAGAGTCTTGCGGATAATATAGCAAGTCCATAACCACCACTTGTGCACTCACAAAATTTTTGGAATTGTCCTTAGAGACATCAATGCTGTTATCCCATCCCTTGCTTCATTATTAACACACGTGCAAACACTAACAGACCCTACTTCTCACATATTGTCCATATACTATGACAGAAGCGTGTGCAGTGACATGTAATTTACATGTTACTAATTTGATGAACTGGTGTCAATTACAATTTTATAACATGAGAATACAATAACAAAGGTACAGAAAACATCATTAAAAACATGATAGTACAGAGAACATTTGTAGTAATACAGGCTTTACAAAACAATAGAAATAAACATATACATCAGTGTTACAGGAATTATGACATAAGTAAATAAATAAAATAATGAGAATAGTTTTTGAAACATTAATTTCACACATGATAATTGAAACACAGCAGCAGAATTAATAATGTCTATAAACATCTTTACAAAGAAAATAACATATTATAAATGCAAATTATATCTGAGGATAACAGTGTTCCTCATCATAGTGAATGTAGCTGAGTATTAGAAGAGAAAAAATTCTATGAAACAGTACACAGAGACAGGGAGAAAATAAATACACAAGGGTACATAAACTCATAGTAGGATAACACAAAAGGAAAGGACAGGGTTTGTTTTCAGGGTAACATTTGGTACTACAGTCCAACCCAAAACTTCATTCCATAGATCGTCCCTCTTATTTCAACATTTGCTCCAGCCAAAAAAAATCCTATCCAAGCATGCTTTCTGTATTCTGTTCACATCCTCTTTCAAAAATAGTTTTTCTCCACTGTACACTACTTTTTTGGCCAAACCATTTTCTTATAGCTTCTCAATGCTTTTCTACCAATTCATCATAGTTAGTTTCTTATATAGTCTACCCCCTCTTAAGCTAACTTAAGCCTACTGAGCTCAGATGCTAAACTAAGGGACGACGCAATGCAGCAGCACAAAACAATTAATACAAACACCAATGACAAAAAAATGCAAGTAAGCAAAGCAAGCAGCAATAAATGTAATAACTTATACCTAAACATGACAAACCCACAAGCAGAAAAAATATTACACTAAAGACAACAATGCAGATAAGGGAAATGTACATTCACATCTTAATGTCTATATGATTAAAGTGGTGCTCCACAACTTACACTACTGTAAAAATTACCAAGTACTTGAAATGTAAATTATGTATGCAGTTAGTTATTAGTCCCTTCTTACTGTTCTTTCCTTTCCAAGTGCTCCTTTCTTTGTTTTTTGAAGAGTGTGGATAATACAGAAAAACTGTGCAGATATAAAACAGATACACCGCAAAAGCAACAATGTAAATCGTGTCACATATTAGTAGCGTCGTGATATAATCCTGTACTATCAGAGAAACCAAATGCTAAGTCATCTTTAATCTCACCGAATGTACTTCAAATAAAGAATGTATTTTCAAGTAAACCAATATGTTGCATTAAAATCTCATTAGCAGCACTGGTAAATGTTCTAAGTATGTAAGCCTTATAGTCGTTACGTAATCGTGCAACTAACAAGCAAGAATGTACACACACAATAACACTGTGACGTCTGTTCACTATAACAATGCACTCGTAAATACTGTCTGAATAAGTTCTCTAAGCTCTAGACTGGATAGTTAACTTCAAAACATTGTTTCAAGTTAACAGATTCTTAGTCTGACAAAGTATTCTAGTGAAGTGATGTGAACAGCTTTATGGCAAAGCCAAAGTTAAAAAGCAGATTATCTTTCAATAAACGGTTTTACATGTGAAATGTGGAGTAAATCTTTACTCTTCCTAGTATGCAGAGTTTCAACTTCAACGCAATTATCATGTGGTATACGTCGGATTCTGCAGGGTCCATTGTAAACTAGAAATAATTTGTGACTCAAGTGTTTCTTCTTATGTGACAATGAATGAGCTTTAATGATAACTTTCTGACCAATATATAATTTCTTTGCATTTGCTTTACCGTGTAATTTTCTCCTTTTGTCTGCAGCAGAATTTATATTTTTAATAGCCAAATCAATTATGTCTTTGTGTCGAAGTTTACGTGTATTCGGAAAAGGTACAAGCTCTCTGATTCTGTTCGGTGGTTCTTTATTCTTCAGTACAAGAACAGGTGGTAAAGCAGTGGAGTCATGAGGCATTTCATTCAGCACGTTTTGGAATAAGTGTAAATATCTGTCCCATTGCTGATGCTTTCTGTGACAATAAAGTATGCAAAGCTTATTGATTTCTTTCATAATCCGTTCAGACGGGTTACAATGTGGTGAGTACAATGAAATAAAAACAGATTTGATTTTATGGTTACGAAGCATGCGTGACCAAACAGCAGATCTGAATTGCGGTCAGTTATCTGAAATGACTTTACTAACGTGTCCAACTTCACGTAAGAAATTTTTAACAAAGGCGTTGGATACAGACCGTCCAGTGGCTTTACGTAACGGAGTGAAAGAAACAAATTTTGAAGTAAGTTCAACAGCGACTAGAACGTACGAAAATCCATTAGATGTTCTGACAAGCGGTCCCAAGAGATCTACAGCAGCAAATTCTTTTAATTTAGAAGGAATGATAGGAGACAATGGAGCACGATGCGAGACAGTAGATGGTTTCGCCTTTTGACAAAGTTTACAAATGGACAAGACTCTTCGAATTCTATTTTCCATATTGTTAAAATAACATGTCGTTCGAAGAAAATGATAACATTTTCGTGGACCAAAATGTGCATAGCTGAAATGAATGTACCAAATCGGCTTATTAACGAAATCGTCTGGAATGCAAAGTACCAATAGCTTGTCATCAACAGTGGAGCGTTTGAACAGTATGTTGTTTCTAACCAGATAATAATGCCGAATCTGTGTGTGTGTCTTTTCATACCATTTACTTTTGATGTCTTTCCAAATCGGATCTTTATCTTGTTCATGAGCAATGTCCTTTATAGATGTGGTGATGAAGTTTTCAAAGGCGACTTTCTGAATGTAAGGAATACTGAAATTTTTCTCTGTGTTAGTTTTCTCAAGCCCAGCCGGTGCACGGGACAGTGCGTCCGCAAAAATGTTCTCCTTGCCGGGAATTTAGACTATTGTGAAGCGGACTTCTTGCAGAAACAATGCCCAACGTTTTAACCTGTCATGATTTAATTTTGAAGACATAAGAAATTGTAATGCACGATGGTCACTGTATACTTTTACGCGCTTACCATAAAGAAAGAAACGGAATTTGTTAAATGCCCAAACGATAGCTAAAGCTTCTAATTCAGTAACGGAATAATTTTTTTCAGATTTTGTTAGCACTCGGCTAGCAAAAGCAACCGTTTTCTGAAAGGTAGTGTCATTTTCTATGGCTTCTTGAAATAAATGGGCACCAAGACCGACTTTAGAAGAATCCGTGCTAAGGCAGAAATCTTGTGACTGATCTGGATGAGCTAGTATTGGCGCGTTAAGTAGCGATTCTTTCAAAGAATTGAATTCCAACTGTGCTTGTTCGTCCCAGTTCCAAATAGTATTTTTTCCAATGAGAGAACAAAGGTTTGGTGCTACTACAATTTGCATATTCAGGAAACGACGGTAAAAGTTTACGAGACCTAGAAGACTGCGGACTTGTTTTTTTGTGGATGGAACTGGAATGGTTCTGATTGCTTCTAACTTTTCGTGATCCGGCTGAATGCCTTCAGAAGAAATAATATTTCCCAAAAACTTCACCTTTGTCCAACCGAATTCAGACTTTTCCAAGTTAACTGTAACTCTATATTCTGCAAAAATACGTGACACGCTGTTGAGGATGCGATTATGTTGTTCCCATGAGGCTCCTGCTATGAGAATATCGTCCACATATAAGGTGATGTGACGTTTTAAGAACTCAGGTAATATGGAATTTAGCCCGCGAATGCTGCCGAAGAAACGTTCAAGCCAAAAGGAGGTTTCCGAAACTGATAACAAACGCCGAAACCAAGGAAAGCTGTGTATTTTCTACATTCTGGATGGAGTTCGATCTGATAAAAGCTGGATCTGATATCAATGGAAGACAACACCTTTACACCATTAAAATTTTGAATAAGTTCTTCCAACGTTTGCGGCCTGTCTGTTTTAGGAATAATGATAGTATTGATTTGTCTCGAATCTAAGACAAGCCTGATCAACCCATTTTTCTTCTCAACAACATGTAATAGATTGTTGTATGAGCTTACTGCAGGCTCCATAATGCCCTCGTCAAGCATAGATTGTATTTCTGTTCTAACACGGTCCTTATAATGTGCTGGAATTACGTATGGTCTAACACAAAATTTAGTATGCTAACGAGCACGAAATTGGTATTGAAATCCCTTGATTGTTCCTGTTTTGTGAGTAAAAACTGTAGAATGTGCTTGTAAAATCTCAAAAAGGTCCTGCCTATCAGTGTCATTACAATTCTCAATTTTTTGAATTTTATTATGAATTAACTCATTCGTTTCAAATATGCCGTCGCTATCATCCCTGTCAGTACTTGCAGAGTGATTTTTAGTGTCTAGTTCCGTAGAAATTCCGAACTGTTGTCTAACAGAAGGTAAAGCCGATTAATTTCCTCGTCATGGTTTGAGAGCCAATCTTCAAATTTCAAAGCTATTGACTTACCTTCTTTCTCTAAACTTATTTCAGCATCGTGAAAGTTTAAGATTGCTTTGTTTTCATTCAAAAAGTCTACTCCCAGTATAATTTCCGTCGACAATGATGGAACAATAAGAAAATTCATAGAGAAGCTGTGGCTTTCACGAAAGAATTCTAAGTTGGTTTGTTGGCGTACATCTACACTTTTTCCAATGACTGCACCTTGTAATTTAATCTTCCGTAACGGAAGTGTGGGAAATCCTTCGATTTGCTGCATTTGCTAAAAGCTGTTTCACTAATTACTGAAGTGGGACTGCCTGAGTCAAGTACTGCCGTAAATTTTACGTCATTTACAGTAATGTGAATCACAGGATATGCAATGATGTTATGTTTTACGTCGTGTTCCTGGAGTAAGATGTCCCTAACGTCTTCCATTTTTACGTAATTACTAGCTACGGCAGCTGCGTCGTCAGTTTCATGCGTACGTTTTGTGGCTAACAGCGGTATGAGTAATCGCCTATTGTGTCTTTGTTGGCGCGCGTCGTTAATGGGATTTGGAGACCTAACTTCTAGAAATTCACCTTGTCGAGAGGGCCCTGCTCTGTTTGAATCCCGCCAGTTCTGCTGCAATTCAGGTCTGTCGTTACGATCATATCGTGTGTCGTCATGTCGGTAGATTCCATAGTTTCTTTCTTGTCGGTCACGTGATGGAGAATTTCTCTCTGAATCGTAACTGCGCGCTGGACCGTTGCGTCTTAAGTTATTCTGTCTCCCTTGATAATAATTATTTTGGTTTCCATATTGTCTGTTTCTCTGATTGTCTCTGTGATAGTCATTATCGCGGACAGGTGATCTTTCCCTGTAATAATTACTACTGTGCCAACGGTTGTCATACGAGTGGTGTCTGTTTTGGTCACGATTTACGTTGTACGAATAGCCTTGTGGTGTATTATTTCTGTCATCACGGAATTGTGACATATGGGACCTGTAATTGTTGTGCTCCTGTTTTGGCGTTCCGCGATTGTCAGTGTCAATTTCCAGTTCTTGTAACAGTCCCTGAAAAGCTACAATATGGTCTTTGCATCGACCTGCTAAAATAATCTGTCGTAAATGTTCAGGTAATTTGATTAAGCAAATGCGGATGAGTTCTGAGGAGCTGTATGGGTTTGAAAGATACTGATTCTTATGTAACATGTCTTTAAAATATTTGACAAGACTGGAAAATTCAGATTGTTCGAAATGTTTCATCAGTATGATGCTATGATTTACTCGGTCTTGTGTAGCTTGAGACCAATATGCTGAGAGGAACGCATGATAAAATTCTCCTTCACTGTGACAATCGTGAATGACCGATCGCATTCTTACAGCTGGTTCATTCTCCAAGTAGCCACACATAAATTCTAATCTGTGCTCTAATGACCAGTTGGGAGGAAAACAATGAGAGAATTGATGGAGCCACGCTTGTGGATGAATGTCGTTGCCAGAATTCTTAAATGTTTTGAATTTACTTGCAGTAATGAACAGCTTATAGTCAAAATCATCGTGTCGGCGGTTAGCATATCGGTCATTGTTACGTCGTGTCGGCGGTTCCATCTCAAAATTCGCTGCAGCTTGCCAATTTCTTTCATAATTTCCGAAATGCCCTGTGTTATTATTTTGTGGCTTTTCCGTATTTCTAAGTCCCTCTTCCCGTGTTGTAGAGCGAGTGTCCTCTGAAATACGTAATTCTTGTATTACCTGTGTCAGCTGATCTTGCACTTCCCGGATTTCTCTTTGGTGTTGTGTATTAATTTTATTCTGATTTTGTTTGAATTTTCTAATTTGTTTGCACTCTTCTGTATCATTCAGACCATCATCTACCTTTGTAGATAAGTTAATGAACTGATCTGAAAGTTTGGCTACTTTCTCCGATAGTGAACACATTTCCTCAGTGTGTTTTTCTGAACCAAGTTTCAGAGTGTCCATTTGTGTTGAAATCGAATCTACTGTGTCCTTTAAGTTTTCCAGAGTTCTTGCAAGTTGCGTAACCAAATCGGTGGATGCAACTGAGTCCATTTTAGCTTGCAAGGTTTCGTAATTTTCACGAAGAATAGTTTGCAGTTCTTTTATGGCTGCTTCATGATTCTGTAATGCATTTTCATACCGGGAAAAATAGGTTGAAAATGCTCACAAATTTGTGTTTTTACCTCATTACAGATTTTTTGGCATTTCGATTCAATGTTTTGTAACTCAGTAGTTAAATCTTCACGTGTTTGTTCAAGTGTGGTGTGTAACTTTTAAAGCTTTTGCTGTGTTTGTCTCTGATTTTGTTCCATTGTGTCTAACTGTTGCTGTGTTTGTCTCTGGTGTTGTTCCATTGTGTCCAACTTTTGAAGATTTTGTTCCATTGCGTCTAACTTTTGAAGATGTTCCTTAGTGCTATTCGGCAATGCATTTGAACCGGCAATATTCGCAGTTTGAAAAACAGAAAATGTGTCTTGACTTATTTGAGAAAACGGTGAGGACGCAAAACCTGAATCTACAGTATTTGCAAGATTGTGTCCTGTCATTTCGGAATCCTGAGGCGAGCTGTTACCGACCGATCGATCGATAATGCTTCCCTGTTCACTAATTGTTTCACTGCCTACACCATTATTTGCAACCCGCTCCATTTCCCTATGCAGAATTACCAAATTACTACTTTGAACATTATTTAATTCATTACATGGTGGCGCTAACACACTGCTTTCGTCTTCGCTGTCATTTCTCAGTTTACTTAGGAGCCTAGTGTTACGTTTTCACAGGCCATTATTGTCACAATATTTCACACGATAACACAGAAAAGCACAATTTGAAGAGCAAAAATAAGAGAACACATTAACGTAACTCTGAAAATAATATCTAGTTAATTGCAAGCGCAGCTGCGAAACACTTGGTGCAAACCTACATGCATGCCACAACTGTTTTACTGTACAAAAATGAAAGACTGCAACTACAGAGGAAATTCTCTCTACTATTACGCGCTAGCAATAAACAAAGGCTACACTAACTACACAAACTACAAGAAAAAATCAGAAGATTCCAATGAGGTATCCTCAGCTAAGGGTCGACATATGAAACGTCCCCTTAGGAAAATTATACACGACTGTGCTTAAACTGACACACAATATGTTTAGCGCAACGCAGTCTGACTTTCAATAACCCCTACAAAAGAATTGACCTGACTAAGATTAACCTATACGTTTCACATATCACTTACCTCACAAAAATCTTGGTTACTCGAACTACTGCAATACAGCGAGCGCCACTTCTGCCAGCTAAATAAAAGATTCAAACTACGGAAGACACTAACTACTGATAGGCATAGTTAGCAAATGAAAGATTTTGATAGAGAACAAACAATGCATTTACCTTAATAGTCATAACATATATATCAGTTATGACATCCAGGCTTACAAATTTCAAAACTCCGCCATCTCTCTCCCCACGTCCACCACTGCTGGCGGCTCACCTCCAACTGCGCAACGCTACGCGCTTTTAGCATCCAGCTGCTGCTGCCCAACACTACAATGGCAGACAACAATGCAAACCAGCCACAGACTGCACACGGCACAGCCAGTGATTTTTATACAGAGCGCTACGTGGCGGCGGCGTTACCAATAAAAAAACCTAAACAGCCTACTTAAAAAATAAAAACCTTGAGGATTGCCCATGACATTGAATTCCGTCAGAGACAGCAAAGGAAGAACAGTTTAACGGAATGGATTGCGTCTTGTGAGGTGGACGTAAGATGAACATCAACAAAAGCAAAATAAGGATAATGTAGTCGAATTAAATCAGGTGGTTCTGAGGGAATTAGATTAGGAAATGAGACACTTAAAATAGTAGATGAGTTTTGCGGTTTGGGCAGCAAAATAACTGATGACCGTTAAAGTACAGAGGATATAAAATGTAGACTGGGGATGGCAAGAAAAGCGTTTCTGAAGAAGAGAAATTTGTTAACTTCGAATATAGATTTAAGTGTCAGGAAGTCTTCTCTGATAGTATTTGTATGGCGCACTGTGTATGGAAGTGAAACATGGACGACAAACGGTTTACACAAGAAGAGAATAGAATCTTCGAAATGTGGTGCTACAGAAGAATGCTCAGTATTAGATGAGTCGATCAGGTAACTAAGGAGAAGGTACTGTATGGAATTGGGAGAAGAGGAATTTGTGAAACATCTTCACTAGGAGAAGGGATCGGTTGGTAGGGCACGTTCTGAGACGTCAAACGATCGCCAATTTAGTAATGGAGGGACGCATGGAGGGTAAAAACAGTAGAGGGAGACCTAGAGATGAATACACCAAGCAGATTCGGAAGGATGTAGGGTGGAATAGTTGCTCGAAGATGTAGAGGCTTCCACGGGATGCAGTAGCATAGAGAGCTGCATCAAACCAGTTTTTGGACTGAAGACCACAACAACAACAACAACAACAACATTCTGATTGACGCCGAAGATATGTGGGTCTGTGATTTGTGTAATCAGACAGGGGGCATAACCAGAGTAGGGCAATCAGAGGATTGCAGTGGGGGTCTCCGAGGGTAAGGAGTCCCTGGCACCCGAAAAAAGAAACCAAAAAAGGGAAAACTGAATTGGGAAATCTTAAAGTAGATCAGTCAAGTGAATCCTGTCATAACATTAAAATATAAGTTTGTTACAAAAATCGAACTTAACGTAAAGATATGGCAAACATTTAGTCAATTTTACCTAGCAGGCGATGCTATGTTCAGTGCTACTATGTACTCGTGAACAAGAGAAAACGTAACACAGGGGGTTTAAGATCACGGGAAACTTGCATGCAACTGAATTTTAAAGGGTTGAAATTTACTGATACGATCAATGCAGACACTCTTAGCACACAACCCTGAAAGATAAAATAAGCACCAGCTGGAAACAAATGTAAATAGTTCCTAGATCACACGAAGTCTTTCGACATCTATCGAAGCAGCTACTCTCGTCAGCCCATGCTGCGAGTGTCATCTTATAATGAAGGATGAACATTTGTTGTGTCTGATCATGGAAGTACACAACTGCTTTTGAGGTCATTTACGAATGATACTCACTGCTACAAATTATACAACTTCGAAATGAACACAGCATAGTACGTTGTACTTGACGTCAAATGTTAATCGGAGACAAGGGTAACATTGTGAATGTCCCAGGGAAATGTGACAGGACTCTTGGTGTTTTCTATATATATATATAACTGTCAGGGAAGCTGGCCTGCCATCTGCGGTTGGTCGTTGATGATGCTGTGGTGTACCGGAAACTGTGAAAAATAAGTGACTGTAAGTTGATACAAGATGATGAAGAAAAAATTTCTAGTTGATGTAATGAATGGGAGCTTGCTCTTAATGCAAAAAAAATTAAGGCAATGAGCATGAGTAGGAAAAACAAACCCCTTAATGTTCGAATACAGCATTAACAGTGTCCTGTTTGACACAGTCAGGTCATTTAAATATGAGAGCGTAACGTTGCAAAGCGATGCGAAATGGAAGGAACATGTGGGGACTGTAGTACACGAGGCGAATGGTCGATTTCAAATTATTGGGTGATTCTTAGAAAAGTGGTTCATCTGTGAAGGACACCCCATATAGGAGGCTAGTGCGACCTATTCTTTAGCACTGCACGGGTGTTTGGGATTAGCAGAAGGTCGGATTGAAAAAAAATATCGAAGAAATTCAGAGACGAGATGCTACATTTGTTAGTGGTGGGTTCGATCAGCATGGAGGTCTAGTGTAACCCACGGAGGGAACAAGACATTCTTTTCGAAGAATACTGCTGATAAAGTTTAGAGAACAACATTCGAATCTGACTGCAGAACTATCCTACTTCCAACAACATACACATCGCGTAAGGACGATGAAGATAAGAAAATTAGGGCTCATACGGACGTTTGTAGATACAGGGTGGCGCACGGTAAGTCACGTGATTTCTTTCTTGAATAACACATTTGTTGTCGACAAGATGTGTAATTTATTGAGGTAGAAGTAAACAATACATTTTGGAAATACAACCTAATGAATAACATGTTCAATATGACTACTATTTTGGTTTACAGCTTCTTCAATTCACACGCGTGCATTTGTGACAACTTTCAGACACAAATATTCTAGAATGGCGCTGCATAACTCCACAATGATGGCCCTTATTTTCACTGTATTTACGGTTTTTCTGTGGTACACCTTCTGCTTAAGGAATCCGAAAGGAAGAAGTCACATGGGTTAATGACCTGGCTGTGGGGCCTCTACATTCCTCCTCATGCATAACGTTCTGGAAATATTTTTGACAATACTCTAAGGCCGAGTCTCTCGTGTAGGAAATGAAGCACAACGCTAGCAGTATGAAGGCATGCTCCATCTTGCACGAACCATTGAGTCTGCAATGGAAAACATGAGGTCATGAGTTGAGGAGAGAAGTGGTTTGGCAGCATGTGTAAATGGCACTGAGCAGTTACCGTAGCATCGAAGCAGAACGGACTGATGATTCCATGGCTTGACATCGCGACCCACACGCACACTTTCTCCTCGTAGGTGCCTTCCGTGTGAATTATTCGCGGACGTTCACGTGCCAAGAATCGAAAGTTATATTTGCTCATAACGCCGTTCCCGTAAAAATAAGTTTCGTCAGAAAACTATGTGTTGTGTAGCACTGCCTCTTGGTCTTGCTCGATTGCCCACGTGCCACACTGCAGTCTCCGCTCCTTATCTCTCACAGTAAGCTTGTGCTCCACAGCAGTCTTGTATGGATACAAGCGAATTCGGATTATATAATTCTTTGTACAGATCGGAGTGAAATTCCCAACCTGGCACTGGCTTTTCTAATTGATTTACTCGAACTACGCGTCAAAGACACTTGAACGGCTTCAATGTCTTGCGGCGAACGTACAGTACGCGCATGTGGCCGCTGACACTCCAAAACAGATCGAGTACCTCCTTTTTTATGTAATCTGCGTATAGTCTGTGGGCTAGTAGTCAATGCTGTTCGCGCCCGGGTTCCCTGGTTCCATTCCCGGCGGGGTCAGGGATTCTCTCTGCCTCGTGATGACTGGGTGTTGTGTGATGTCCTTAGGTTAGTTAGGTTTAAGTAGTTCTAAGTTCTAGGCGACTGATGACCATAGATGTTAAGTCCCATAGTGCTCAGAGCCATTTTCAATGCTGTTCGGCGCCGCAAACAGTAACACCATCTTCGTCTTTTGTGCGACGCTCAACCATCCAAACTGAAAAGGCGGACTCACAACGGAAATGATGAACTCGCAACAACATCTGTCTTAATTTCCATGAACTGCAGGAAGTTGAGCGCACAATTTGAAGGCAACTTCCCTAATTGTAGACTTGTGGGATTAAAATTCAATCCTGTGACTTATTGTGCGCCACCCTGTAGTTGTTTATCCCTCGCTCTATCTGTGAGTGGAACAGGAAAGGAATCGACTAGTAAAGAGTACCCTCCGCCACCAACCGTACGGTGGCTTTCGAAGTGTGTGTGTAGATGTAGATGTAGATCTAACTGATATCTTCGAAATTAACATTCAAGTGCTTCGCAAAGGGTTCACTGTTCCACCTTGAGACTATTTCTCGATCATTACACTCTAGAATAGCAGACGCGAAAAAAGAAAAATGTTACCGTGCGAGCATTGCTTTTTCTTGCTTTATTGCGGTGGTTGTTTCTCCCTGTGTAGGCTATTCGAGACTTTCTTGACGTACCAACTGCGTCATTGGTTCACGGACGTGGCGTAATATGGTGGGAGCTGATCAATATTGTATCGAGACAGCTGCCCGTCATCTTTAGGTGCTCACTGACCTTTCGCTGCAGTGGCTCTCCAATACATACGCTGACAGGCTAGAAAAGTGCAGACGCCAAGAGGTGGGGCTGTAACGTCATTGTAGAGCACAGCGACATTCGGAGATAATGACTGAAATCCTGTGAAAAGATCTCGCCCCAACGGGAAACGCATTAGTATTGATGATTGCCACCCCATCTCTCGTATCATTTTTCATAACACTTTGTTCCCTGTTTCACGATAATACAAAACGAAGTGCCTTTCTTCGAATTTTTTCCAAGTCTTCTGTCAAACCTGTCTGGTAAGGATCCCATATTATGCAGCAGTACTCCAGCAGATGACGGAGAAGCGGAGTGTAGGCTCTCTCTTCAGTAGCGTTGTTCCATTTTCTAAGTGTTCTGCCTATAAGACTGTTGTATTCAGGCCTCTGCACAGCTACACAGCCCTTCAGAGGTAGCAAGGCTCCAGTTCCGGTATTAGCGTTAAGTCCCATGCCGCATCGGTCGTCCACTTCCGAGCATTGCTTCCGTACGCCGCCAAAACAAACTCTGGCCCGAACGGCCCATCCCCGACTACGGCACGACACTACTGCAGTGACGACCACTGACAGGGTCACTGTCCTCTCCTGATGATCAGTGTAACTTCCACCGCGTCTCGCTGCTACGCCGACCTCTTCGAACTGTTACGCGCGCTCCTAAATAGCTGATAGAGCAACGCAGACACAAGAAAGCGTCGACACACTAATCGCTCCTGAGATACGTTAACGTTCATTTTTGATGTGGAAACTTTTAAAAGGGTCTCGCATTGAAGGCAGCGCTAAATTTCGAGTGTCTTTAAAATTATGACCATCTCGGAGATTTTACACTCTTTACTATATGCATGATTGTTTCGTTGCTTCTACGACATTTTACCGACCTGTTTTGTGTACCATTTATGATCCGTCTCTTGCTAATTTACTTCATATGGAGTCTCAATTGCTGGAAGTACCATTTCCTTCGACTTAAGTTAGATCTGGTGTTCGCTTTATTAATTAGTTTGGAAGGAGTGGAGACATAAGAAGGTCTCCAGCTAATTTCTATCTGCGTTTTTTAATTATTATATTTTTCGTTTGTATTTGGTGGATTTGGATGTCACGGTATTAAGTATCGCCTTAAAGACAACTGGATACGGATCCTAGCGTCCGCCATGACTTTCTCTATGTTATCACGCCTGTTTGTTGCCATGAGAGAGGAGGACTCCTGAACTATTTGTTCGGAGATGCATTTAGTACAATTTTGGATCATGTTTTACGCCTAAAATCGACTTTAAACACAAACTTATTTTAGCCAGCATAGCGAGAGTAGAGCAGAGTGACCTCCAACTATAATTAAATGAGTCGTGTACCTATGCGAAACGAGACTCAAATTTTCTTACTACACGTCAGCGACTCTATGATCTAATATTTTCAGAAAGAAAAAATACGATATCTGCCGCATTCGGACAACGAGAGAGTTCATTAGCAACAAATGAAACCGAGCGAGGTGGCGCAGTGGTTAGACACTGGACTAGTATTCGGGAGGACGACGGTTCAATCCCGCGTCCGGCCATCCTGATTTAGGTTTTCTGTGATTTCCCTAAATTGCTCCAGGCAAATGCCGGGATGGTTCCTTTCAAAGGGCACGGCCGACTTTCTTCCGCGTCCTTCCCTTAATCCGATGAGACCGATGACCTCGCTGTCTGGTCTCCTTCCCCAAACAACCAACCAACCAGCAACAAATGAAAATTTCTTACCAATGCCAAGATTCGAGTTCCACTTTCGTACTGATCAGGCATATACGTTAACCATCTATGCCACTTTGGCATAGCACTTAGCGGAACTGCAGACTATCCAAGCATGCCTTCCTCCTCACTCCAAATTCCCGTTTGCTGCATACTACCCCTAGTCTCTCTTTTTGCGCGTCGCATCACGTGAAATCCCACGGGTCCTGGCGAAGATGGGTTTGCACTGAGTCATCATGTGCCTTCACGGCACATGTTTACCTACTGAGAGTTCCGAATTGCCCGTTACTAATTTCTAAGAATCGTAGAGAAGAGTGATTAAATAATATTTTGATCAGTAACTTATCTCAGGAAACATACAAATGGTTCAAATGGCTCTGAGCACTATGGGACATAACATCTTAGGTCATCAGTCAGTAACTTATCTCAGGAAACATACAAATGGTTCAAATGGCTCTGAGCACTATGGGACATTACATCTTAGGTCATCAGTCCCCTAAACTTAGAACCAGTTAAACCTAACTTACTGAAGGACATCACACACAACCATGCCCAAGTCAGGATTTGAACCTGTCACCGTAGCGTTCGCGTGGTTCCAGACTGATAGAACCGCTCGTCCACAGCGGGCGGCCAGCAAACATGCCGTATACATGCTACAGACCTTTGAAAACATGTTTGCCAGGTATGTTTCAAACAGGGTAGTAATGGTCACGGTGCTTACGTCGGATCAGCTAATGCCATTTGACATCTATGCTAACTCTCTGACCCGGTTCGAGCCTCTTTCATGAGTCTGTGAATGTTAGAGGAAGATAGTTGAGTACACGTGTGCACAATACACAGACATGGTCCTTCCTTCTGGGGAAGCTCATGTTACTGGAAGAGATGCCCGTTGCATTTATCAAGCTCGTTGTGCACAACGTCCAACTTCATTCCATATCCTTTTCGCCTGAATTACTCAGCGGCTTTGGGAAGGTGTACCTCCACCGTCCACAGGCGTGACTGTAGTGCTCCAATGAGACGCCTTACTTGTGAACTGCGTCATGTAGAAGGGAAACCGCCAATCAGTACACGAGCAATTGTCAGTGCAGGGGTGTTGCTCACGGCATCGTCTGGTATGTTGTGGATGACCAACAACTACATTCATGCCATCACCAGCACTCCATACCAGTTCAGACACTCACGGACACGTGAATGAGGCTCGAACCTGGTGAGAAAGACGGGACAGACGTCAAACGACATCAAACAGTCCGATATAAGTACCCTCCCACCATGATTACCCTATTAAAACCTACGTCGCAAATACGTTTCCAAACGGCTGTAGCGTGGGAACGATACATTTTCGGACATGGCTTCCAATTTCAATTATTATGTACGCACTCCCGTCTGCAACGAGTCCTGGAAGTACGTAACGGAAGTTTCCGAACACTCATACACATATGAATCAACTGAGACCGGGATTGGTAATTAACAAATTATTTATTAAACGAAATAAACCCGGGGTCTAGGTGTATGCCGGCATGGTAAATCAGCGTGTTCGGTCAGAGGCTAATTAACCTCTGTAATACAAAACTGTGTAAAGGAATCGACGACCAACTTGAACGGATGCCATGTGACATCCGCCCAGACCAAGTGCCACAAATAATACTGAACAAAATGAAGTAGAGTAAAAGAAATGCGTAGCGTCTTAGGTAACTAAACAAAACGGTCTCGGTCCTGAGTTCAAAACCCACCACCGTCCATATTTTGATTAATAATTAGCATTAGATACCCGAGGCTTCCAGCAGAAGAAGTCACACTTCTTCTGCCAACGGCCTTATGAAAGAGGGTGGAGGAATGCACAGAGAGTCAGGGCACTCTTGTCCTTGCTGTGGGAAGCTGCCCTCAAGGCGGAAGAATCAACAACGATCAACGGCGTGAGCACGCAGAAGGAAATGGAAAACCCTTAATTAAAAACACGTAAGGTGTATTCACAGGATATGTGGACTGTAATTGAAACAGTGTCCTGATGACCTCTCCAATAGCAAAAGATTACGGAAGATTCTAGCATTCGGCTCTTCGGGAGCGAATTGTCAAGAGGAAGATGACCATGAGAAAAGAACTGAATAACCAACAGAGGGATAACGTTCTCCGGAGTCGGGGCGGGCAATGTCAGAAGACTGAACATGGTAGGGAAACTAGGAAATTTTAAAAGGGAAATGTAAAGGCTCAATCTAGGTCTAGTAGGGGTCAGTGAAGTTAAATGTAAGGAGGACCAAAATTTCTGGTCAGATGATTATAGCGTAATATCAACAGCAGCAGAAAATAGTATAACGGGAGTAGGATTCGTTACGAATAGGAAGATAGGGCAGAGAGTGTATTACTGTGAACAGTTCAGTGGTACGATTGTTCTTATCAGAATCAACAGTAAACCAACAACGACAACGACAGTTCGGGTATACAAGCCGACGTCGCAAGCTGAAGATGAAGAGAAAGAAAACGTACATGAGTATAATGAAAGGGCAAGACAATACGTAAAGGGAGATGAAAATCTAATAGTCATGGGGACGAGAAAGAATTTGTACTGGAAGTAATAGAAGAAAGGGATACACAAGAATATTGTGTTATGGGGTTGGTACAAGAAATGAGAGAGGAGAAGGACTGTAATAAACTTCAGCTAGTAATAGCGAATAATCTTTCCAAGAATCACAAGAGGAGGTGGTATACTTAGAACACCAAGGACATCAAAAGCAGCTAGCACTGGCACAAAAGGCATTACTGGCCAAGAGAATTGTACTTGCATCAAAAACAGGCCTTAATTTGAGAAAAACTATTCTGAGAACTTTCGTTTGGATCACAGTATTTTATGTTAGTGAAAATCTGGAACAGAAGAGAGTCGAAGCATTTGAGATGTGGTGCTATGCTACTCTGAAGTGAAGAGGTTGGCACATGAGTGGAATTCGTGGCAAGCCGAATAAACCCAGTCACGATTGATGACTCAAATAATATATATATTCATTCCGGGCGTCGAGTGTAGCCTAATGCGCCCCACTTCCCTTTCAGAACAAGTTTTAAAGAACAATTTGATGCGAGATGTTCTGGAGCTCCAATAAGCCTTACCTCACTATCTTGAGTAGATTTTTGAGACTTCATAGTCTTCAGTCTTTTAGCCGTTCCCCTGAATTTAGGAAGACTCACCCAGTTTCTAGCATGTTTATTTATAAACGAAACTAAATCTAAATTTAATGTGTACAGTGAGTAGGCACCCAAATCGCAAAATTTGTGTCTCCTAGGAACAAATATAAATACATTAGAATTTTGTTTTTATAAAACAGATCTGATGATGGACATCATAGACGAAACCAGTAATCTGTTAACAAAACGTCTGTGACCATAGACGTAAATTAAAGGAAACTTATTGTGTATCAGGTAACTGTTTTATTCGGAACAATGTCGCAGCTTGTGGATAAATAAAATCGATGAAAAAAAGTGACGCAATGTGGTTAAGTTTGTAATATACAAAGCGAAATTTGTAAACTCACATGCACAAGACCAATAAATTCAAAGTTAGAGATCAGATTGCAGTGTCTAGTTTTGTGACTGCCCTAAAATTAAAAAAATACGTTTTCCACTGAACTGAGAAACTGACAGTCATCTGTTGGTTCTTTGGTGTATTACTAAACTAACAGCACCATCTCTAGTTTCTTTGGTGTAGTAAGCCATGATGATGAGCAGATGATTTTAGATAAAGCTTTAAAATCGATATCATTTTTTGTGCCCCGATTTTGGTGGAATAATTTCTATATGTAACTCCAAGCTACATTCAATTTACCTGAGAAAATGCCAGGAAAATTTATGTAATAGCTTTGGAGATTCGCATATTCAAACAAACACACAGACTGGTTTTACAGTTTTATTATTAGCATAGACGTGCGTACTTATAAATCCGCCCCCCCCCCCTTCAAATTCTATAAGTCCCTCCAGATCCTCGAGTGCCATGTACTCCGCCTCACTTTCCATATACGCCTCCCGTCCCCCACATGCATCCTCCACGACTGGATTCTTTTCCCCCATGTGCTCCTATTCCTCGAACATATCCGCATACTGTACACCTCCCGCCGACTTGATCCCCCCTTCCCCAGGTTGCTCCTCTCCTCTTCAGCCCCCTCCCTCTGCTACGCATTCACCATTGTGTCCCCCCTACCCTCCATCTCTACACCATCTCCTTTCCCAAAGTGGCTTCCATCAACTCCCAACTCCCCCTCCCAGATGATGCCCTCACTCCCTCCATTTATCCCTCCTATCAACTATGATCCTCACCTCCCTCTCCCTTTCTCTGTCCTTTTCCTGGGTTCCCTCCCCCCTTCCATCCTGATTTTTCCTGCTTACCCTCTCTCTCTGACTCCCTTCTGTCCCCTACGTCCTGTTGCATTTCCCTCCTCTGCCTTTCCCCATCCTCTCTCGTGTCTGCCCTGCAGCCCCCCCCCCTTTATGAGTCCTCTCCCTCCGTCGGTTTTCCCCCTTTTCGCTTTTCCTCTCCTCCCCCTTTGTTCCCCTCATCTGTCCAGGTCTCCCCCCCCCCCCACTCCACCCATCTGTCCTTGGCTGTGGTGTGTCATCTTCGTGCCGACATTTTAGTGCAGTGTTTCCAGTGACTGTTGTTAAGTGTTGTGTGTCTTTTCTGAAGTGTTGCGAATGGCCATCATACTGTCGCTGGGTGTGACTTTTTATATCTCTTTCGAACAGAAACCAGACTGTCGCCGTGTTCTAGATTGTGTGTCTACTATCTTACATGTCTACTTCCTATGTATTTAATTAGTATCGACACCCTTTGTTTCATGTTTTAACTTTTCGCAATTTTTCGCCGTTTTACAGTTGAAGTCACCGTTTTATCGCCTGCTTTTATTGTTTCTTATCTTCTTATGTTTTAAAAATTCTGCAGTCTGAAGAGCAGCGTACTAAGTTGCTGCCAACCCGCCCCCTTCAGTGTGAATTGAAATTCAAAAAGGAAAGGTATTTATAACTCATTCTGAAGTCCTTTGTACTGATTTAATTTTGCTTCCTATGGAACCAAACCACTGAGGTCATCGGTCCCTAGGCTTACACGCTACATAATCTGACTTAAACTAACTTACGCTAAGGGCAACACACACACCCATGCCCGAGGGAGGACTCAAACCTTTGACAGGGGTGAGGGTGGGGAGGAGGGCGTGAGCTGTAGCAAGGCGCCCTAGACCACTCGGCCAGAATTAAGGAAAGCCAGCAGATGTAGTAAGAGAATTTCACAAAGACGAGTTGATTACCATGCAACAGTTTGAAACGACTGTAGCAAAGGCTACAATGCACACTGAATACTAAAGCGCTGAAGACTTGAAATGTAAAAGAATGAGAAGCTGGCATTAGGCAATAAGGGTTCTAGCCTTCACTTCCATACAAGATTTGCTGATGATTTTTTAAAATGTTAACGTCATTTAGTTGTACTTCGATGCCTAAGCATTTGCAAACTGTGGTCAGTTGTAGAATCAACGTCTGGACGAAAATTCCGAGCCAAACGCGGACAATCATTCCAACAATCAGGTAGGCATAAAGTAATCTCAGGCGATAGTGCGATACCAGAGTTTCCACTGTGGCTTCTACTTTCACATCGGGTATTCTAACCTTTGGTAATCGAGAACGCAGATCACATGTTTCGAAAACCATCATCCCGTTATTATTTTGC
Organism: Schistocerca gregaria; assembly: GCF_023897955.1. Lineage (NCBI taxonomy): Eukaryota > Metazoa > Arthropoda > Insecta > Orthoptera > Acrididae > Schistocerca > Schistocerca gregaria. The sequence goes on from NC_064923.1 coordinate 624,845,324, forward strand.
TTGATGTTCCTAAACTGTAGTACATAAACTTTCTAAACTTCAGCAGTTACAGATACTTATATCTTACATGTTGTCAAAATTATGGAGCCTATAATCTAATATTAAAGCTTGTTAGTGCTGTTAGAACGAAACTTGATTCACTAGGAATGAAAGAATACTTTGGATACAGCTCGTCTGCTATTAATCTGTAGGAATTGCAATAAAACAAGCCTCTCCTAGAAACCGAGTGTTATGAACTACTAGCAAAATTTTTGCATCGATCACAATTAAAGTGAGGTTTTTGGAAGAATGAATGAATTAGCGTTGGTCATAACTTTGACGGTCAGACAGTTAGAATCTGAATACAGGTTCGGATCGCACAGTGAAAGGTCAGAAATGGCCAATTTCTTTTTCAAATAGCCCAACTAGGCACTGACTTCAAGCATTTGAAGAAGAAAATGCAAAATACAGATCTCGACAGACAATCAATGTTTGAACTCTACCCTCCCTTATGCATATTCAGTGACGTTAACACCAACAGCACTGTCTACATAAGCCAACGTTCAGATTTTAAATATTGTCCCTGAGGATAATGAGAGTGAATTGACGAGTATACTTTTTAAGTAAGTTTAGTAAGTGAGACAACCGAACTTACTGCAGAATTCCTATTTCATGACAAATTCTTATTTTTCTACTTCGTCACCCCATAACACATTTTGGCAACGATAAGTTTCATGAAACCGTGACAAGAGAATTTCTGTTTCCGCAACCCGGGTGTCATTATCTTGTGGATGTTCTCGACTATATTTATTTAGGGAGAAAACTATAGTCACAGGGTACTAAATCTGCACTGCATAGCGGATGAGGCAGAAAGGATAGTTTCTACCTTTCAGTTTCCTCTATACTAACTAATAATTGTTGCAATAATCCACTGTCTTTCTAAGCGGCGAATATCATTTGGCGCTCTTTTGCCGATGGGAAAGTTGCTAGTGATACCGTTTATCTGGAATGAGTTTCTGGATATTTCCACTACGAACGAGTCTTTTGCTAACAAATGTCTGTTTTTGTCTGTCCCACAATTCCATTGTTCCTATTCCGTCATCTTTACATCCGTTTATAGGCATTGAAAAGGCAGTGTAAAAACTTCCAATTACTTTACATCTGTAAACCTCTTAGAGCAAAGCAAGCGGAACAATAAACTGTAAGTCCCTCGTTCACATATTCACCTTAGTAGCTAGAAGTCAGTGATGACAAAAAATTTTTAGGGCTATCAAAGAAGATAGGGAATCGAATTAAGTCAGACAGTGAGAAGCGACTATATATACCAATTAGTATTTTTTATAGAACTCTGGTCATTCAAACGGCTTCAGATTGCGCCATGTCTGTTAAACTCGTAGTCTTTAGCTAGCATATATAAACAAAAAACAGCGTTTAGACCAATAATTCTATTAAGTAGTCCAGTTGTTGTTAATAAATCGGTAATTATATAAGAGACGTGGGATACGCGCTCAAGGATACTCCAACTCAATAAAGACGAGGCTATAATTACCACTCAGACACAAACTCTAGCTTGTAAATTCAACAGATTTTATTTCACAATTGCATGACAATATCAAACTGCTGTTACCCCGGAACAGCATACATAATTTCCCTAGGATTTGAAACATTACCAAATAGACAAACTGTCTATGGGCGTCAATGCTCAAACCACTCTTTACATAAATCTTAAGTATCATACAAAAATAAATGGTGTACTGAGAAAAACTCCTACAGAAGGTGGACACCTTTTAAGACATCACAGCAGAAGAAAACTCACAATTTCTTTCTTTGAATAAAATGTTATAAACCCTGTACAATGATAGGCATCTTTCAGGTATTACCAAATTACAGAACCAAGTAATGGTACATCAAAGGTGCGCGGAAACTACACTTCAGATAGAGCCTGAATGAAAGCTCAAAGGAACGGTGGAGAAGGAAAGATGGACGTTCGACGTCACCAGGGAAAAATAATAAAATACTCAAATTCGCTGAAGAACTGGAGTCTGCAGGTACACACAACGACCACGCTACCGGTTACAATTCACTGGCTGCCGCTAAGGCGTCGTCTCCCTCTTAAACCTACGAGCTTCGACGGACGGCGCGCCCCACTGATTATACCACTGAAACCACTACATAAAACCACACAGCAACTGGGCAGTATCCTTAACACATTAGAAAAATGTCAATACAGAAATACAATTACTCTTTGCAGCCAGATTGAATCTCTTGCTACCACTGTCTACAACATTAGTTCACACTGCCTTAGCACAGGAACTACGATACATAAACATTCACTTGAGAGCACGGTAGAATGTGTAGGAACCAGAACTTATACTCTGTCCTATAATGCTAAATAATAATTCCATACAAGAAAGAAAATAATATCATAGATCTTGTAATTTTACAAAGAATGCCACTAGGTGTGGGTTACACTTGATAGAAAAAGGCAGAAAGAAGTCCCAGAAAATCAAATCTGTGGTTCTTCCGGAATGCAAAGACCCCCCACTTAGATATACACTCTCTGCGAGTATCTCAGTTGCCTCCAAAACAGGCTAAATACTGTTCAATAATATAAGTTGTGCAACAGTAATCGGCAGCCGGTGTGGTTGTGCGGTTCTAGGCGCTACAGTCTGGAACCGCGTTACCGCTACGGTCGCCAGTTCGAATCCTGCGCCGTCCGTTGTGGCCGAGGGGCTCTAGGCGCGCAGTCCGAAACCGCGCGACTGCTGCGGTCGCAGGTTCGAATCCTGCCTCGGGCATGGATGTGTGTGATGTCCTTAGGTTAGTTAGGTTTAAGTAGTTCTAAGTTCTAGGGGACTGATGACCAAAGAAGTTGAGTCTCATAGTGCTCAGAGCCATTTGAACGATTTTGAACCATCGAATCCTGCCTCGGGCATGGATGTATGTGATGTCCTTAGGTTAGTTAGGTTTAAGTAGTTCTAAGTTCTAGGGGACTGATGACCAAAGAAGTTGAGTCTCATAGTGCTCAGAGCCATTTGAACGATTTTGAACCATCGAATCCTGCCTCGGGCATGGATGTGTGTGATGTCCTTAGGTTAGTTAGGTTTAAGTAGTTCTAAGTTCTAGGGGACTGATGACCACAGATGGTAAGTCCCATAGTGCTCAGAGCCATTTGAAACATTTTTTGAACGAGACTGTCGTCCTCTCACTAGGTGCAGTACACACTTCCAACTGCACGCACGTCTCCATCACAGCCCATTTGCCCAGGTAACGGAGAGAGGCATAATATGCGATAAGAGCGACCGCGGACAACAAGGCTGCACGCCGGAGAGCCAATCAACTGACCAAAACCAGCCCCATCAAAAATGTTTCAGATGGCCCTGAGCACTATGGGACTTAACATCTGAGATCGTCAGTCCCCTAGAACTACTTTCACCTAACTAACCTAAGGACATCACACACATCCTGTACCGGGGCAGGATCTGAACCTGCGACCGTAGCGGTCGCGCGGTTCTTGATAGAAGTGCCTAAAACCGCTCGGCCATTGTGAGCTTTAATAGCCGACAAGCGACCAGAGAGGAAAATCGGGGCCACGTCATACAGTGTCGATAGCCGATATATTACATGAATACAGCCAACGGCGGCCAGTATCAATATACATAAAAATTAAGGAGGGTAGGCTAAGTTCTGCTTCCTAATGTGAGTTGAACTGAGATTACTGATTGGAATTTACGGCTGCTTACAACCTATAGAAGACAGTCGTAGAAGTTGTCTCTCCCTGCAACTCAATGGGCAACCCGGCTAAATACTATACTGAGGGTTTGGGTTCGATTGCCATACGGGTTTGAGGTCTTCCTCCTCCCGAGGACAACGTGTTGTGATTCCCTCATGATAATTTCATCTTCATCGTCACGCAATTCGCCATTCTTGAGTCAAATAAAAGGACTTGTACTTGATAGGGGGCGCTCGCCCAAATATGCCATACCCACATTTCATTTTGTAGTAAAATTTGAAACTGCTACTGTGCAAAGAATCGAGGTGAGTTAAGTGGAAACTTTTTATTCCATGTACCCTTAACCTCTGACTCTTTAAACATCTTCCTCCATTATATGCACTCCTACCCTAGATAATAACAGAGATTTTTGTGGGTTCTATCTTATCTATTATCTTATGAACGTGCTGCGTACCTCACATGTTCCCCCACATTAACGCTCTTATCTGAAGAACATGGCAGAAACACCCGTTCCCATCAGAGGAAAATCTTTTGTCCCACTTGATTGCTCAGCCACACTCTCGAAATGTTTCTCAGTAACGCGAACCCGATTCTGGAGTAACTTCGACCATTGTACTAGAGGACTGAATATCATCTACAGTTTCAAAAGTGAGTTAACTTATTGAAGCAACAATAATGACTAACATTCTCGATGTTCGCAATCCTTACCTCTTTGCATCCTTATTTCAAAACAGATCTTCCTCATTTCCAAGTATTCGTAGCTGCTGCAGTCTCCTTAAATTTTCCTTACCCTGAGCTTGCTATATCAGAAAATATCTATTTTGTACTGCTACAGCGTCTTTCATAGTATTTGCCATTACTACTACTACTACTACTATTCCTATTATTACTGAAATCTCCTGTAGCAGAAGTACTGACAGTATTAATTTTATTAGCTCTTAGTTAGCACTATTTATTCTCATTCTGTCTGCAGACACTCAAATCGCTTTATTACTATTTGTCATATTAATTTTTTTTAATATTTTTGGTGGCAGATGAGATAAAAGAAAAGGCACTGTATTTGTGAATTCTCGATACGATATAAGAGAGAGCCTGAAGGTAACAATGTGATAAGATTAAATCAATAAGTAAAATAAAACATTTGAGGAATGATAAATAATCAGTATGGATTACAGAATTGTGGGTGTGGGACGAAGAGAGGGGAACATTTACTGCTGAGCAGCTCTAAAACCAGTTTAAAGACACCTTGCTGCCATTTTTAAAATACCCATTTGTACTCGTAATTACTACGTCGATCACCATTAATTACATGTTCTGAACAATAGATAGACTTCAACAATCAAGTACAAACCGTCTCTACCGGAATAAAACGTTTAGTTCGATGGTTACCAGTTTTGGTCAGTATATGGCGACCCTGAAGCCCTTTGTATTACTATGAGACCTGGAGGCGGTGGAAAGAGCGAGTTTTATAAATTCACGATCAGCTCGATAAGCTGACCTTCGTAGAGGCATAAGCATAACACCTGCTTCATTCACCGTCACCGCCTCCGATCAAGGTATAAAGGATCTCAAGGTGGGCACATACGGACCGAAATTGGTAACTGTCGAAATCAACGTTATATTGATGTCGAGACTGTTTGTAATATATTTTTAAAGTACTTTTAGCCAGACCGCTATTTCTCCACGTGAAAAGTACTCAAAAATTACTGGATAGCTATACAGTTTGTTTTCGTGTCGGACGTGATGCATTGTAAGCTGACTCCGTTAGAAGTCCGATCGCCGGAAAGTTAAATAACCTGTAATGCACCTAATACTCAAAGGGGAAAACTTACAAGAGTATTCAACTGCTAAATATACATATTGGACTGAGATTAATTTAGGAGCTTTCATCGCAGTGCTGCCGCTGCTGTTACGAATTAGCTCGATACTGCTTTGTAATGGCGGAATGCCGGCCACCCCAGCTCCTGCTCAGACCTCCGCGACCCCTGTCGGCTGCCCCCTCTCCCTCCTCTGCGGTCTAACATAACGGTCCGCCAGAGGTCACCCGCACGTCCACAATTCGCCAGCACGAAAAAATTTATCAGCTGCCCGCAACGTGGCGTTCAATACGGCCGACGAAATTACCTTTTGCGGGCGAGTTGACACAATGGCCATCGTTCGCTTTGTTTCCGGCCTCCCATAATCGGGCCGCGAGCCCCTCACGCGTGGGCGGACATAACTGCGCGATCCGGTGCGCGGGGGCCGGCGAGCGCACACGCGGCATCATGCGGGCCGGTCTGTGACAATGCACAGTGGCGGGGAGCGCCGGCGCTATGCGGGCGCACAGGGAGGCTACGCAGCATAGCACAGCACGGCAGACTACAGAGGCGCGCGGCCTCCTCCAGGCCGGCAGATAACGCTCCGCCTGCGTGGGCGTGCAAAAGCCGGCCTCAGGTGCGCCGAGACAATGTGGCGGCAAACAGGCCGTGCAAGTGGCGGCAAGCCAGATCGCTGTGTGCGGTCGCGCCGGCTGCCCCTAAACACAGCACAGTGTTCCGGACGCCCTCCTGTTTAATCCATGCATGGCGCGATAGTGCATTTACCTTTGACAAAACTGATACACACGGTAGGGCGAAGAAACTGGCCCGGAGCTCCCCAGTTTTACTGGCAGTTGATGGTCGGAGTGCTGGCACATTATCTGCGTATCCAGTAATGCTGGCAACTGATGTGGTATTCATGGGCATCATATGAACCTGTATCGCATCAAAAACCGCCTGAAGATGACTCACTGACGAATTGAAACTGGTAGCGACAAAATAAAATCATAAGGATGGCTGTAGGTGCTTTTATTTATTTGTGACGATAGTAAACGGCCGTCGTTCCAGAGACATCCTGCTAAAAGGATGGACATAGAAAATCAATTCTAAAGATTTATCTAACAGTTAATCAATTCCACAAGATTTGTATTATTTTGGAATAAATACAATTCTGGTTGGGCAATCATTTAATGTCAACGGCGAGTTTCACTCCTTTGGGCACTTTGTGATTGTGTAAAAGTAACTGGCTATGAAAACAATTCATCGTATTCTCACTTAAAATGGAAAATGCAATCCACCCGTCATAAAAACGCATATCCAGCTACTATTATACGAGGATTGACTGAAAAGTAATGCCCTCACCTTCGTAGCTCTTCAACAGTAACGAGAATTGGTATGCTCTAGGTACTGGCTTGTTCTGTAGCCTCATCTCTACAGCTCCAGGTGGTAGGAAGCTCTAGCACTGAACGGTTGTGTTGTTACAGTGTAAAGTATGGAACCATGCGCAGACAGTCGGTCAATGCGATTTAAGCAATGTGCAGTCATTGAATTCTTGACAGCAGGAGGTGTCAGCGTAAAGGGGATTAATCAGAGAATGAAAGCAGTTTATGGTGATTGTGTTGATGTGAGTACTGTGCGAGGTTTGGCGAGTAAGTTTAAAGACGTTGAGGCGGGAATGTCTGACCTGCGTGACAAACAATGAGTGGGACGTCCTGTGACAGTAACCACGGCATCATCCATACAGTGCAGATTTACCTGTGTCTGACTTCCATATGTTCCCTATAATGAAAGACGATCTGCGGGGACATAATTATGCTTCTGATGGAGACGTTGAGACAACTGTGAGACTGTAGTTGCGGAAACATAGTGTAGACTTATTCCGTGACGGCTTCAGAAAACTTGTTCATCTTTTGCAGAAATGTATCCAACTGGCTGATGATAATGTGGAAAAGTGAATATTGGTAATTAAATAGCACATTCTAAGGATCACTTCTTCGTTTACTAAAATATTTCCATTCAAACCCAATTAACGAAGGTGGAGGCATTACGTTTCATTCAACACTCGTACAATCTGTTGTTGCCCCAAAACGCATCACTGACATTAAATAATTTCGCAACCAAGACCGTTTCTGTTCTAATATCTTTTGAAATCCATAGGTCTTTATTGCTGGCACCCATGGTTCCAAGCTAGCGTTTGCAATCAATAATCGGAACGTTTTCGGTCTCGGGTTCGAATCCCCCACCACTTAAATCTTGATTGATAATCAGCATTGGTAGGCGAAGGCTTCTCGCATAAGAAGTCACTCTCATTCTGCCAACGGCATTGTCAAAAAAGAGCGGAGGAGTGGACAGAGGTTCAGGACACTCTTCCACTTTGGATAGGAAACTGCCCGAAAGGCGGAAGAATCAGCAATGATCAACGGCATGAGGATGCAGAACCAATGGAAACCACCACATTAAAAACACCTAACGTGTATCTACAGAACATGTGGCCTGTAACTAAACAAGTGTCATGATGCTCTCTCCATTGGCAAAAGATTCCGGATCTCCGGGAAGGGACTGCCATGGGAGAAGTGACCATAAGAAAATGATTGAATAACCAATGAAAGCAAAACGTTCTACGAGTGTGGACGTGGAATGTCAGAACCTTGAACGAGTTAGGGAAGCTATAAAATCTGAAAAGGTAAAATCTCAATCTAGATATAATAGCGATCAGTGATATTAAATGGAAAGAAGATACAGACCTCTGGTCAGATGAGTGTAGGGTACCACTCCAAAGCAACGGAAAATTGTATAACGGGAATTGGATTCGTAATGAATAGAAAGGTAGAGCAGAAGGTATGTTGCTGTGAAAACGTCAGTGAAAGGCTTGTTCTAACCGGAGTCGACAGCAAACCAACACAGTCAACGATAGTTCAGGTGTGCAAACCGACGTCGCAGGCTGAAGACGAGAATATGAGCTTCCGACAAGTAATGAGAGAGGACAAAGACTGAGTGAGGTCTGTAATGAATTTCAGCCAGTGATTCCGAATACTCTGTTCAAGAATCACGATAGGAGGTGGTATACTTGGAAAAGCCAGGTGATACGGGAAGGTTTCAGTTTGATCATATCATGGTCAGGCATAGATTCCGAAATCAGTTACCGGGTGAGGAGCATATATACGCTCGGATCACAATGTCGAAGTGACGAAGATTAGGCTGAAGTTCAAGAGATTTGAAAGGTATAAACAAGACGCAAAGAAGGGGGATACAGAAGTACAAAGGAAAGAAGAGGTACACTTGAAGTTCTCAAGAGTATAGACACAGCAACGAAGAATAGCTCAGTAGGCAGTACAGATCAAGAGGAATGGACGTATCTAAAAAGGCGAGACACGGAAAAAGGAGAAGAAAGCATAGGTACAAAGATGGTAACTGCTAAGAAACCATGGGCAACAAAAGAAGTACGTCAGTTGATCGATGAAGGAAAGAATTACACAAGTTTTCAGAGAAACTCTGGAATACAGAAATACAAGTCGCTGAGGAATGAAATATATAGAAGGTGCAGGGGAACTAAGGTGAAGTGGCTGCATGGAAAGTGTGAAAAATCGAAAAAAAATGATTGTCGGACTGACTGACTCAGCACATAGCAAAGACGAAACAGCCTTCGAGGAAATTAAAAGCCGGGGTGTTAACATTAAGAGTGCAACGAGAATTCCACTGTTAAATGAAGAGAAGAGATTCGACAGGTGGAAAGAGTACACTGAAGGTCTCTGTGAGGGGACAGATTTGTCTGATGTGATAGAAGAAGAAACAGAAATCGATTAGAAGAAACAGTAGATCCAGTATGAGAATCAGAATTTATGAGGGCTTTGGACGATTTCAAATTAAATAAAGTCAAAGAGATAGATAATATTCCATCATAAATCCTAAAATCATTGGTGGAAATGTGTATGTATGAGTTTGGTGACATACCGTCTGACTTTTAGAAAAGTATCACACACAAAATGGTTCAAATGGCTCTGAGCACTATGGGACTTAACATCTATGGTCATCAGCCCCATAGAACTTCGAACTACTTAAACCTAACTAACCTAAGGGCATCACACAACACCGAGCCATCACGAGGCAGAAAAAATCCCCGACCCCGCCGGGAATCGAACCCGGGAACCCGTGCGTGGGGAGCGAGAACGCTACCGCACGACCACGAGATGCGGGCATCACAGCCACTTCCAAAGACTGCAAGCGCTGACAAGTGCGAGAATTATCGCACAATCAGCTTATAGCTCATACATCCACGTTGCTGACAAGAACAGTATACAGAAGGATGGAAAAGAAATTTGAGGATGCGCTAAATGACAATTAGTTTGGCTTTAGGAAAAGTACAGGCAAGAGAGAGGCAATTCTGACTTTGCGGTTAGTAATGGAAACAAGACTAAAGAAAAATCAAGACTCGTTCATAGGAATTGTCGACCTGAAGAAAGCGTTTGACAATGTAAAATGGTGCAAGACTTTCGAAATTCTGAGAAAAATAGGGGTATGCTATAAGGAGAGACAGATAATAGGCAATATGTACAAGAGCCAAGAAGGAATAATAAGGGTGGACGACCAAGAGTGAAGAACGCGGACTAAAAGGAGTGTAAGACAGGGCCGTAGACTTTCATCCTTACTGCTCAGTCTGTGTATCGAAGAAGCAATGATGGATATAAATGAAAGCTTCAGAAGTGTATCAACATTCAAGGTGAAAGGATATGAATGATACGATTCGATGATGACATTAGTATCCTGAGTGAAAGTGAAGAACAATTACAGGAATGAGTGGAATGAACAATCTAAAGAGCACAAAATGTGGATTGAGAGTAGGTCGAAGAAACACGAAAGTAATGAGGAGTCGCAGAAATGAGAACTGCGAGAAACTTAACATCAGGACTGACGGTCACGAAGTAGGTGAAGTTAAGGATTTCTACTACCTAGGTATCAAAATAACCGACAATGGACGGAGCAGGGAGGACATCACAAGCAGACTATCCTGGCCAAGGAAAGTCCTCTACTATCAAACATACTGTTTGATTTGAGGAAGAAATTTCTGAGACTGTACGTTTGGAGCACAGCATTTTATGGTCACGAAACATGGATTTTGGGAAAACCAGAACAGAAGAGACTCGAAGCATTTGAGATGAGATGGTACAGAGTTATGTTGTAAATTTGGTGGACTAATAAGGTAAGAAATGAGGAGGATCTGCACAGAATCGGAGAGTAAAGGAATATGTGGAAAACACTGACAAGGAGAAGGAACAGGATGATAAGACATCTGTTAAGACATCAGAGACTGACTTCCAGGATAGTAGAGGGAACTGTAGAGGGCAAAAATTGTAGATCACGACAGAGATATGAATACATCCATCAAGTAATCGAGGAAGTAGGTTGCAAGTGGTACTCTGAGATGAAGAAGTTGGTACAGGAGAGAAATTCTTGGGGGCCGCATCAAACCAGTCAGAAGACTGATGACTGAAAAAACAGGTATTTCTTATGTTTCCTTCGTAACTCCCAAATCTATTAGGGGAATATAGAATGGCAATCGTTTTGTGGCTATTAACATACGGAGCTGGACCAAAAGGACAACACATTACCACGCCTAATGCGGTGTAGGAGAACCTTTAGCACTCGAAACAATTTCCAGTCGTCTGGGATGGATAAATACAGCTCAAGTATGGTTTCCAAGGACATACGAGTATTAATCCACACCCAGGAAAAAGAGTAGCAAGTTCAAGTTGGTGGGGGCGGGGAGCAGTTACGCACCCTTCTCCCCAAAGCAGACAACAAAGGCAGAATACGAGGCCTGTGGAAGTGTGATGTGATAGGACGCGAAACGGAAGCCACAGTGACAATCCGATCTACATAGTTTACCAGTCGATCGCGTCACCGTTTTTGATTTTTAGTTCTGAGCGCAGACTGAACATGGAGGAATGCCTAGAAAATAATGTCTCCCGCCAAGTATGACGGACTGGTGAAAGATTTCGGCTGATACCACGCAGCTAACATAAAACAACTACCGTACGTGTCCTCCTGCATGAGAATTCTTGGCCGCACACTTCGGGGGAAATGAAACGTTTTCGATGGGAAGTGCGGCTATGCAGAGAAGTTGCTGGTAGGTATATTTAACTGTTCCAAATCAAAAATTTTGGATTTTCACTGTAGTTCCCATTTTGCGACCGACTAAACATACAAACATCCCTCGAAATATTGACATTTGGTAACTGTATTGTGCAGGGCAGGTGCGTCAGTTCATCGTCAGGCTCACAAATCCAGTAGTGCACAACTTGAAGTGTGGGAACTACGGCTTGTTTTACTGTGTCCTGTGCAGAATGAGGTGGGGCGTTGCCGGGAAGCAAAACCCCTCTTTTGGGCAGCTTCTCGTGATGCTTCCTCTTGACAGCCTCTAATTACCTCGTTCGGAGTTTCCGACAGTGTGTTCCTGTAATTGTTTGCCCCTTCCTCTTTTTCTTCCTTATAAGTATTACGCCTTTGTCTGTCATGATACCCACCTGACTTCATTGGTCTATTGGGTTATAAGTTACGACTTTGTAAGGCTGTCTGACCAATTCATTCTGTCGTGACATACACTCTGTTTTCTTTTCTCGTCTTCATGTTTCTTTCTTATGTTGAATTGTTTGATTGCTTTCTAATCTAGCAGTCTCTGAAAGTGTCTGTTCTGGCACAGGATTTCATAGCCTTCTTAGTTCTTCACCTGCGTGGATGTTACTTCCTTGATGTTTGTAAATGTCCCATGACTCACTTCCGTTGAGCAGTCTAGAAACTTGTTTCTTTTTTGTCAGTTTTATAAAGTACCTGCTTCTTTTCCCACATAAATTCCAAAATTTTGCTGCTTATTGTTTATATCTTTGTCTTACTTGAACGTGAGATATAAAATTCACTACTATATTTATAACTTAGTTCTTACGGGGTTTCGTCTTACGTAAGTCATTTTTTTTTTTTTAGTTATTGATGTAGTCATGCTCTAGTATTCGACGGTTTTTGTTCGGTGGTAAATTGCTGTTTGCATGCCAATCTCTTTTGCCCTTTTGTATATGCTTCTTAAGGTGTTTACTAACTACAGCGGGTACCCTGTTTTCTCTGTTAGACTCCGTAGTTCCTTCAGATAGGTTTTATCAAATGCTTTCTTCAAAAAAACTTACATTACGCTTGTCTCTCACGACTTGTTTCGTCAGAAGTACTCCGTCCGTAATCAAACTTTCTCTACTGAAACGCATTTTCCTTCACTTAATAAACATTCTGATATTACTTTTAATCTGCTATTCATTATCATAGCGTAAACCTTATTTTCAGATTATGGTAAGCTAATATTCAGTATCATAGCGTAAACCTTATTTTCAGAGTATGGTAAGCTAAAATCACTATAATTCTGCCAGTTACTTGTATTTCATTTTTTAGTCACTAATACAACTTTTTTGTTGTTATTCTCATTGTAAACTTCTGTTCTGATACTGAATAGAAGTAGTAGCCCCGCATTTCAGAAAGAGAGGAACCCAACCGTACTAAGAGTTTAGTTGGTGATCCCTGTGCTTGCAGCTAAACAACAAAATGGAGCTCCCAGAATCGAAAATGGCACAAATAGGTTCGCCACCTACTCGAGAACGAATATAAGGCAGGGAAGGTGATGATCGATCAGCGGCACGGTCACACCAGGATTTAAGGATTTGATCCCGAGGTTGCTGCCCAGCCCAGCGTCATTTATTGGCTATGGGTGCGCGCAGTTGAGCGCAAGAACGAACTAAATGACCTGTTCGACGGCACCTGAAGCAACTCAGCGGTTCCCTCTTAGCAGACTCAGCTGATGTATGTAATCCGGTGTTCTCCTTGATAACGTCCGCGGGCTGAAAACTTCACGGCCTGTATCGTCCGCACCTGTAACGCAGATATCGATATAACGGCGAGACGAAGTTCTTCCCAGGTGGAGGGACGACCAAGAAAAACAAAGTGCGACTTATCCGTCGCTCGCATTCCCTTCAGGACATCAGGAACTAAATCCCGTTCTGGCAAATCGGCTAACAAGACCAAGCAGGCCATCTTCACTCTGTCCACATGTTCATGAAACTCCTCCTTATCTACCAAGCAGGCCATCTTCACTCTGTCCACATGTTCATGAAACTCCTCCTTATCTTGCTGTATCTGCCAAATATATCGACACTCGAGCTGTTTGCAAACTCACAAGGTCAATCTTTCGTTAATTACAAGTTCCCTCAACGGCCGCAAGGAAGACCCCACTGACATGGCTCTGGATGCGAGGGTCCTCATTTCGTCTCTAGCTAAAAGATATTATTATTATTATTGCGGTCTTCAGTCCTCAGACTGGTTTGATGCAGCTCTCCATGCTACTCTATCCTGTGCAATCTTCTTCATCTCCCAGTACCTACTGTAACCTACATCCTTCTTAATCTGCTTAGTGTAGTCATCACTTGGTCTCCCTCTATGAGTTTTACCCTCCACGCTGCCCTCCAATTCTAAATTGGTGATCCCTTGATGCCTCAGAATATGTCCTACCAACCGATCCCTTCTTCTGGTCAAGTTGTGCCACAAACGTCTCTTCTCCCCAATCCTATTCAATACTTCCTCATTAGTTATGTGATCTACCTATCTAATCTTGAGATATAATAGCGAGAAAACTGCTTGATGCGAAACACCAAAGGCATCAGCGTGTTGCTCAAGGCGAACAAACAACCATAATAACCTTTCAGTTGGGCTTGTATCTAATTCTGTGATGTCCTGAAAGAGATGCACCAGCGGATTAAGTAATTTAGGAAACGCTGCGTCGAATCTCTCAGGAGACATGAGTGCATTATTGCCGGGCTGGCTCGGCCCCTTGAAGACAGCAAGTCGTGCTGCCCAGTCCTCTTCCCATCAAGCCCTCAACAAGTAATCTTAGACTGCAGTTCATTAATCAAGGACCCCCAATTCAGCGGTTGATTCCTTATAAGGATCCTCTAACTTTAATGTCCTTAAATCCGCTATTGGTTGGTTAAATGTATTAACTGTGCCTACACCCTGTCTAACTGACTGCCACTAGGTTGACTGCCCTCCAAATAGCTGATGGTGTCCTCAAGATCCACAACAGCCTTACACAAAACTCAATGGCTGCTTCTGTCCCACCCGGCGTGACGTCAACCAGCTGATGAACGATAGCACGCAAACGGATGGCTAAGTCTGGGACTCAACCCTCAATAGGCTGGCGCTTTATCGCCAGCTCGTAGATGAGGTGGTCCTTCCTCAAAAGGCCGATCCCGGTGCACTGCCTTACCACCATTAGAATTGGTCATCTGAAGCAACCAAATAGGAAAGACGAATATCTTTAACACTGACAAGGTTATAATTCAAACCAAGGGTAATTATAATGACAATATTAAAGTCATAACCACGCTTTGCTACCACTGAGATGTGGTACTTAGGGGAAGGCCGGATTCAATGTGGACGGGGCTGAACTCAGTTACCGTTGGATGCTCAGATTTCCTTTTATCTAATCAAGTGAAAACAATTCCAAGTGAGGTTGACAATAAGAAACAATTATCAAATTTGAGTGTTAAGACACAATGTCTAATTAAAAGTTTTTAAGCAAGTTGCACTCACGGCTGAAGACCTTATTGACAAGAAATTCTAATTATTTGTCAGCTGAAGGCCCTAATAGCAATAACTCAAAAGACAATCTGACGGCTGAAGGCCTAGATAGCAAATTTTGAAGAAGGGGTTAACTTCTTCAAGAGATACTAAAATATTATAAAAAAGGAAAGTTATCAAATTTTCACTATTAAGAGACACTGTTGTTGTTGTCTTCAGTCCTGAGACTGGTTTGACGCAGCTCTCCATGCTACTCTATCCTGTGCAAGCTGCTTCATCTCCCAGTACCTACTGCAACCTACATCCTTCTGAATCTGCTTAGTGTACTCATCTCTCGGTCTCCCTCTACGATTTTTGCCCTCCACGCTGCCCTCCAATGCTAAATTTGTGATCCCTTGACGCCTCAAAACATGTCCTACCAACCGATCCCTTCTTCTAGTCAAGTTGTGCCACAAACTTCTCTTCTCCCCAATCCTATTCAATACCTCCTCATTAGTTATGTGATGTACCCATCTAATCTTCAGCATTCTTCTGCAGCACCACATTTCGAAAGCTTCTATTCTCTTCTTGTCCAAACTAGTTATCGTCCACGTTTCACTTCCATACATGGCTACACTCCAAACAAATACTTTCAGAAACGACTTCCTGATACATAAATCTATATTCGATGTTAACAAATTTCTATTCTTCAGAAACGCTTTCCTTGCCATTGCCAGTCTACATTTTATATCCTCTCTACTTCGACCATCATCAGTTATTTTACTTCCTAAATAGCAAAACTCCTTTACTACTTTAAGTGTCTCATTTCCTAATCTAATTTCCTCAGCATCATCCGATTTAATTTGACTACATTCCATTATCCTTGTTTTGCTTTTGTTGATGTTCATCTTATATCCTCCTTTCAAGACACTGTCCATTCCGTTCAACTGCTCTTCCAAGTCCTTTGCCGTCTCTGACAGAATTACAATGTCATCGGCGAACCTCAAAGTTTTTACTTCGTCTCCATGAATTTTAATACCTATCCAAATTTTTCTTTTGTTTCCTTTACTGCTTGCTCAATATACAGATTGAATAACATCGGGGAGAGGCTACAACCCTGTCTCACTCCTTTCCCAACCACTGCTTCCCTTTCATGCCCCTCGACTCTTATGACTGCCATCTGGTTTCTGTACAAATTGTAAATAGCCTTTCGCTCCCTGTATTTTACCCCTGCCATCTTTAGAATTTGAAAAAGAGTATACCAGTCAACATTGTCAAAAGCTTTCTCTAAGTCTACAAATGCTAGAAACGTAGGTTTGCCTTTTCTTAATCTTTCTTCTAAGATAAGTCGTAAGGTCAGTATTGCCTCACGTGTTCCAACATTTCGACGGAATCCAAACTGATCCTCCCCGAGGTCCGCATCTACCAGTTTTTCCATTCGTCTGTAAAGAATTCGCGTTAGTATTTTGCAGCTGTGACTTATTAAACTGATAGTTCGGTAATTTTCACATCTGTCAGCACCTGCTTTCTTTGGGATTGGAATTATTAAGTTCTTCTTGAAGTCTGAGGGTATTTCGCCTGTCTCATACATCTTGCTCACCAGCTGGTAGAGTTTTGTCATGACTGGCTCTCCCAAGGCCGTCAGTAGTTCTAATGGAATGTTGTCTACTCCGGGGGCCTTGTTTCGACTCAGGTGTCAAGAGACACTATCTAACTAAAATTCTACTGCAGCGCGGGATCAGCCGAGCGGTCGGGGGCACTGCAATCATGGACTGTGTGGCTGATCCCGGCGGAGTTTAGAGTCCTCCCTTGCGCATGTGTGTGTGTGTGTTTGTCCTTAGCATAATTTAGGTTAAATAGTGTGTAGGCTTAGGGACTGATGACCTTAGCAGTTAAGTGCCATAAGCTTTCACACAAATTTCAACATTTTTTTTTAATTTCATTCATGGCTGAAATCCTTATTGACAAGAAATTCAGATTATTTGTTGGCTGAGGGCCCCAGTAGTAATAACTCAAAAACAATATGAGGGCTGAAGGACTAGATAGACAATTCTTAAGAACGAATTAACTTCTCCAAGAGATACTAAAACATTATAAAAGAACACATAAAAGTTTCACTTTTAACAGACAATACCTACCTAAAATTTTTTTAACAGAAGTTAAATTCATGGCTAAAAACCTTAATGACAATTATCACAATCTGACCAAATGAAGACAGAATTGAACCTCAGACACTGCTCCAAGAAACTACCTGAGAAAGTTGCTCACCTTCATAAACGATGAGACAAGCTTCCAAGAGTTGTATTCACTTAACCGGATGGCAACTCAAACTAGTGACCGTTTAAACGCAGGCCATGACTCATGCAACATCTACCCAATTTCTGATAGCCAACACAACATTGAAATTACCCAGGCAAGGTGGAACCGGCAGACAGTACTGCATCTTCAGAATCTGGCATTCAGAATATCGAGAAGCAGAGGGACCCACTACGACCAAAGTAGTCCAAAAGAAACAAATATCTGAACCACAATCAAGGAGGCTGTCGAACTACACCCCTTACCGGACAGCAGCGGTAAGGCAACGAAAGGTACACTGCCGCGAATATATGCTATCCTCCAGGGCAGGGTATTGGGGCGTTAGCGGCCATTAGGCAGAAAAATACCGCTGGTTGAATTTCATCCATAAACACAAAGAATTCAATGATTCATAATAAAAGGTGGTCAGCTATTTTACACTCCTGGAATTGGAAAAAAGAACACATTGTCAGACCCACCATACTTGCTCCGGACACTGCGAGAGGGCTGTACAAGCAATGATCACATGCACGGCACAGCGGACACACCAGGAACCGCGGTGTTGGCCGTCGAATGGCGCTAGCTGCGCAGCATTTGTGCACCGCCGCCGTCAGTGTCAGCCAGTTTGCCGTGGCATACGGAGCTCCATCGCAGTCTTTAACACTGGTAAAATGCCGCGACAGCGTGGACGTGAACCGTATGTGCAGTTGACGGACTTTGAGCGAGGGCGTATAGTGGGCATGCGGGAGGCCGGGTGGACGTACCGCCGAATTGCTCAACATGTGGGGCGTGAGCTCTCCACAGTACATCGATGTTGTCGCCAGTGGTCGGCGGAAGGTGCACGTGCCCGTCGACCTGGGACCGGACCGCAGCGACGCACGGATGCACGCCAAGACCGTAGGATCCTACGCAGTGCCGTAGGGTACCGCACCGCCACTTCCCAGCAAATTAGGGACACTGTTGTTCTTGGGGTCTCGGCGAGGACCATTCGCAACCGTCTCCATGAAGCTGGGCTACGGTCCCGCACACCGCCCACGCCCCAACATCGTGCAGCCCGCCTCCAGTGGTGTCGCGACAGGCGTGAATGGAGGGACGAATGGAGATGTGTCGTCTTCAGAGATGAGAGTCGCTTCTGCCTTGGTGCCAATGATGATCGTATGCGTGTTTGGCGCCGTGCAGGTGAGCGCCACAATCAGGACTGCATACGACCGAGGCACACAGGGCCAACACCCGGCATCATGGTGTGGGGAGCGATCTCCTACACTGGCCGTACACCTCTGGTGATAGTCGAGGGGACACTGGATAGTGCACGGTACATCGAAACCGTCATCGAACCCATCGTTCTACCATTCCTAGACCGGCAAGGGAACTTGCTGTTCCAACAGGACAATGCACGTCCGCATTTATCCCGTGCCACCCAACGTGCTCTAGAAGGTGTAAGTCAACTACCCTGGCCAGCAAGATCTCCGGATCTGTCCCCCATTGAGCATGTTTGGGACTGGATGAAGTGTCGTCTCATGCGGTCTGCACGTCCAGCACGAACGCTGATCCAACTGAGGCGCCAGGTGGAAATGGCATGGCAAGCCGTTCCACAGGACTACATCCAGCATATCTACGATCGTCTCCATGGGAGAATAGCAGCCTGCATTACTGCGAAAGGTGGATATACACTGTACTAGTGCCGACATTGTGCATGCTCAGTTGCCTGTGTCTATGTGCCTGTGGTTCTGTCAGTGTTATCATGTGATGTATCTGACCCCAGGAATGTGTCAATAAAGTTTCCCTTTCTTGGGACAATGAATTCACGGTGTTCTTATTTCAATTTCCAGGAGTGTATTTCGCCAACTCCAAACACTCTACTCCTAGTCTCAGCGACCCTGCTAGCAGCAACGCGCAAACAAAGAAGTGATCTCAAAATAGTGGAGGTTTCACTACTGTGTTAGTGTTCACTCAACGTAAACGTCCTGGGTCCGGTGGAGAACGAGGTTCTAGCCCTCGCAACTACAGCCTCTCGATATGGCAGTGCCGCCAGCAATCGCGGCACGTCCTCCCACTGCCAGACCCCACTGCTGCTCCATCCCAACCAAACTGCTTGACATACTCCGACCCAGAAAACACTTGACGATCTTACAAAAACAGTACTATGGTACTAGACATCGATAGCCGCTGCTGATGCCACTTGTGGACAGACAACGCTAGCAAACGTAGTTGCGCCAGTAAAGACGAGAAGAAAACGAGACGCCACTATCTATAATACACAAGGCCAACCTACGAACGGCACCAACATAAGCCGCAACACGGCTCATCTGTCTCATTCCCTTTTCAACCACTGCTTCCCTTTGATGCCCCTCAACTTCTATAACTGGTGTGTGGTTTTTGGACAAGTTGGACAAGTTGTAACTAGCCTTTCATTCCCTGTTCTCCTCCCCTGCTACCTTCTGAATTTCAGATGGTATAATCCAACCATCATTCTCAAAAGCTTTCTCTTGCTCTGAAAATGCAATAAACATAGGTTTACCTTCCCTTCAACTATCTTCTAAGATTAGTCATACGGTCAGTCCTACGTAACGTGTCCCTAAACTTCTGTGGAATCCAAACTAATCTGACTTCGGCTTCTACCAGTTTTCCATTATTCTCTAAGGAACTAGTGTCACTGTTTTGCAACATTGATAGTTCAGTAATTTTGAGACGTCAGCACCAGATTTATTTGGAATTGAGTTATCTCTTGCTTTTTGAAGTCTGAGGGTATTTCACCTGTCTCATACATCTTTTCCAAGGCTATCAGTAGTGCTCACGGAATGTTGTTATTACAGGTGACATATTCTCGTACTGAAGGAGTCACTATATAGAGTTAAGAAATAACTTTAATGACAGTATGAAACTCAACTTTTATCTACTTAAATGAATAGCCACACTACAAGAGAAGTAGCTCGTGCGACAATGTCTGTGATGTGCTACAACAACCAACCCTGGAGTCGGGATAGGCAGCGGCACTGGTCCGGTACTGCCGGTGTGTGACGGCTGACGTAGTGCTGGTGGAGAGCAGAACGGACTGGGCCGGGGCTGCCGGAGTTAAGTGCTAAGACGAAACTGCTGGTACTGCCACCTTGTAGCTCAGAGACTGAACTTTGGCCAAACGGAACTGCCGGTACGGTCGGCCGGAGGTGCAGGCATAACTCACTTTAGACGGTGGGCCAGTGGCCGAAAAATTAGGGAGCTGTTAGATATGCGTATGCAGCTGCGAGAACAAGTGAATTGGCGTGGCGAAATAGTGCTCAGCCGAAAGCGGTCTCTGTTGCGACAGGCAGCCTCTTAGCGAGGTTGGCTGCTGCGGACCCCGTGGGAACGAGGTGTAATTCCTTGGTGAATAACCCAGGCCATACATAAAAATTATATTGATACTATTTTTATCAAATAAGTTCACCCACATCCTCCTGGCAGGGCGGCTGCCTGCCCGTTCTGCTTGGTGAGCAGTGGAAACAACAACCAGGCGAATAAAACAGCAACGGCCCTGTTTAGACTTCATTCTTAGTATATTTTACAGAGAAGAGCCAAAGAAACGGGTACACTTGCTTAATATCGTGTAGGACTCCATCGAGCGCCCACATGTTTCGCAACATGACGTGTAATGGCCTCGGCTAATGTCGGAAGTAGTGATGGAGGGAAGTGACAGCATGAATCCTTCAGGGCTGTCCATAAATCCGTAAGAGTACGACGGGGTGGTGATCTTTTCTGAACAGCACTTTGTAAGGCATCCCAGATATGGTCTATGATGTTCATGTCTGGGGAGTATGGTGGCCAGCGGAAGTGTTTAAGCTTATAGTGTTCCTGGAGCCAGTCTGTAGCAATTCTGGACAAGTGGGGTGTCGCATTGTTCTGCTGGATCCGCCATGTCCGTCGGAATGCATAATGGATATGAATAGATGCAGGAGATCAGACAGGAACCTACGTACGTGTCACCTGTCAGAGTCGTCTCTAGACGCATCAAGAGTCCCATATCACTCCATCTGCACACCCCAAACACCATTACAGGGCTCCCAACAGATTGCACAGTCCCCTACTGACATGCAGGGTTCATGAGTTCATGAGGTTGTCTCTATATCCGTAAACGTGCATCCGCTCTTCCAGTTTGAAACGAGACTCGTCCGACCAGGCAACATGGTTCCAGTCATCAACGTCCAATGTCCTGTTGACGGACCCATGTGAGGCGTAAAGCTTGTGTCGTGCATTCATGAAGGATACACGAGTGGGCGTGCGCCTTCAAAATCCCACATCGATGATATTTCGTTGAATGACTTGGGAGCTGACACTTGTTGATGGCCCAGCATTGAAATCTGCAGCAGTTTACGGAAGGGCTGCACTTCTGTCTCGTTGAACGATTCTCTTCACAAGTCGTTAGCCCGGTTTTTGTCGTACCTTTTTCCATCCTCAGCGATGTCTGAGATCTGACGTTTTACCGAGTTCCTGACACTCATCCGGCCGACGTGGCCGAGCAGTTCTAGGCGCTACAGCCTGGAACCGCACGACCGCTACGGTCGCACATTCGAATCCTTCCTCGGGTATGGATGTGTGTGAGATGTCCTTAGGTTAGTTAGGTTTAAGTAGTTCTAAGTTATAGGGGACTGAGGACCTTAGAGGTTAAGTCCCATAGTGCACAGAGCCATATGAAACTGACACTCACGATACACTCGCAAAATGGTCGTACGGGGAAATCCCCGCTTCATCGCCAGCTCGGAGATTCTGTGTCCCATTTCTCGTGCTCCGACTACATCATGTTCAAACTGACTGAAATCTTGATAACCTGCCATTGGAGCAGCACCAACCGATTTAGCAACTGCGCCAGACACTTCTTCTCACCAGCATTTCGTGGTCGTGCGCTGGCGTTCTCGCTTGCCGCGCCCGGGTTCCCGGGTTCGATTCCCGGTGGGGTCAGGTATTTTCTCTGCCTCGTGATGGCTGGTTGTTGTGTGTTGTCCTTAGGTTAGTTAGGTTTAAGTAGTTCTAAGTTGTAGGGGACTAATGACCATAGATGTTCTCCCATAGTGCTCAGAGCCATTTTTGAACACTTCTTCTCTTATAGAGGCGTTGCCTACAGCAGTGCTGTATTCTGCCCGTTTAGATATCGCTGAATTTGAATACTCCTGCCTATAACAGTCTTAGGGGCCTCCAGTGTATAATTTTCATCGTCTGTTTGTTCTAAATGCAGAGTCTTCTTCCATTTCTTGAACAAGTATTTTGGGTATCAGTATAAAATTACGTGATACCAAGTGAGATATCCTTTGAAACTGTGAGGTCTTTTACTCATTCCTCTTGTTTGTTGTTGATTTTTATGTAATCTATGACCAATTTGTAACTTCTCGCTGAAAATTTAAATTTGTGCATACGTTTTTTTTCGAAAACCTATGTTTATTTTTTGTATGTCATATGTGCCTCACGAGCAAAATTTTCTAGCACCACACTACTTCTGTCATAAAAAGACACTCACCATTACTACACCCGTTAACAGACCTTCACCATTCTCAATGGTTGTGAATCCACGCATTTCCCCTGCTTGCTTTACGCCTTTATGTCGGAATGGTAGCAAATTCTAAGAATGCCGATTGCGCGGATGGAGATCTGGGTTGCCTCACAGTACTGCAGCTTTTCCGCTGCTGCATCGTTTCGGCGACGACCCTTTGTAGACTTCAAAATGCCGTGCAATTGTTCAAAGGTGAACCATGGCGGACTACGGACTATCGCTTTCATTGTTGTACGCCGGTCGTCTAGCGCCAAGCCATCCACATCTCCTGTGATTCTCGCTGCTGAACAGAGAGATGCGATGATACCTTATTCTTCGTCATGCTGACCCTTTTGGCCTCAATTAAAAGTCTGGGCCATGTACCGACGGTGTCTAATGATGGTACATTGTTGCCGTACACTTCCAGGATCACAACATGGAGTGTTGTCCCGCTGTAGACCTCAAATATAGGAAAGCAATTATCGCCTGGTAGTCCAGTACACCAATGGACTGCGCCACTCTGTTTGGGATCCATAGTTAGACGCTGCAGTACTGTGGCGTGGGTATTTCAGGGTGTACGAGGGCTGCAGTCATATGTCTACGAATGAACAGTAATTTATGGGCGTCACCTTTTCGCGGCAGTCATTGAAATTCGTTATTGCTTCTCGTAATGCCCTCAGGAGTCCTTGGTGTTTCATTGTAGAACTCTTATTTTAGTTTCCTCCACGAATCAATATCCAGCAGAATGTAGTCATATTACCACCCAGTCTGTTCTGTGTTTCTCGAATACCAATGCAACGCTCTACACATTTTCTATTAAGTCAAGAATACCAAATCTATCTTATAATGGAAGATACCTGAGGTGAGTCAATTTAGCAAGAAGGCTTCTTAATATTTCTCGAAAAAAACATCCAATGTTATATTAATAATATTATCTTTATCACTGCGATAACAATAAAAATACGAATAGCATTTTGGAAATGTGTTATTGTTATCAACATAAATATTTAATGTGGGGTTGCAATAAATTCCACTGAATGACAAACCCTTGAAAAAACGTCCTATATATCTATTACAAATTTATTTGCTGGGGTTCTTTCTTTTACTGTCACACTGACGTCTTCAGGTTCCTGAACGACGATTTCTATAGAACGGTTAACAGTTTTCTGAAGTCCTAGTTGTGGCCTTCTGTTCACGTGTTGTTGGATCAAGTCATCAGTGAGTCTGGTACCTTAATGCGTACCGTCGTCTTCAGAGATGAGAGTTTCTTCATGCGTACCGTCGGGAGTACATCAGTACGCCCAGCAACCGTCACGAGGCTTCAGGAACATGACAAGCGTACTCCATAAGTTCACCAGCACTTCCAGCAGACTTCGAGCAGACTCCCAGCAGACTTCAGAAGAAGCTGAAAGCTTCGAGAGGGAGCTGCCTCTTTCCGGGGTATTTATTTCGTGTTCCTGTTGACGGCGTGACGTTTGTAGCACAGTGACTGACCTCTGGTTCGATGCTAGAAGGTTCCCTTGTGTATCGTACACGTGACTTATGCTGGCTACGGATCCGTCTGCCCTGCTTTCCAGCGGGGCGGGCAATGTCCTCCGGACGACGCCGCCAGTAGACTGCTGACTGCTTGGTTCACATACTCGATCGGCCGATTACCTCTGCGCGGTCCTGCTCCTCTTTCGTATCTCTGCTAGCGTACTTGAGTCCCTGTAACTTCCTTCACCGAGTCTTTACTTAATTTTATAACTAATATTTACACATACGATCACTACACCTATTACATTACCTTCACCACTTGGTATGTAACCCGAATCACTGAAATCGCTGAGATCATCAGATTTTTCAAATGCTTGAGAGTTTTACCATCTGTACCTTCACCAGTTGGTATGTAACCCGAATCACTGAAATCGCTGAGATCATCAGATTTTTCAAATACTTGAGAGTTTTACCATCTGTTAATTTTCGATTAGAAAATTTGTAAGACTAAAAACAAATATGTTTTTTACCTACCAGATATGATTCTACAGTGGAGAATTACATTGCAGAAATGTACAATACACAATGAACTATAAGAAAAGCGAAGAAATAAAAAGAATACATGAAATGTAACTGAGAGAGTCGGCTCAGGTATTAATGCACGAATATTTCTGAAAATCAGTTTAGATACGGAAAATCAATCTGATACCTCAGTACTTATCATTTATAAGAGGAAACCATGATGCTAGAAGAATATCCAAATGATGAAACTGCAGAACAAAAATTTACGTTTAATAAATAAGAAAATGTAAAGTGATGTGTCACAGAGACTCACCTTAGGTGTTCTAGGATTAAGAACGTTATTAAATGTCTGCACCGGTTGACGGGGAGATACGTTATGCTGGTACCATCGGGAATGCCTCTTGTCCAGTAGGGCGTATTCCTTTCTGAGTTAGTTTGTTACGTTTCATAGATCGTCTGAACAATTTATTTATCGAAATGATGTAAGACTAAATTACAAAACTGTGGAATGTGTACACATAATTACTTTTAACATTAATGAAAACATTTCGAAATCCTACTCAAGCAACTACGCTACAGGCCTTTCTTGCCTTTTGCAGACTACCGGTTTTTAAATAATAATTGTTCAACAAAATGGTTCAAATGACTCTGAGCACAATGGGACTTAAAATCTGAGGTCATCAGTCCCCTAGATCTTAAACCTAATGAACCTAAGGACACCACACAGATCCATGCCCTAACCTGCGACCATAGCAGTCGCGTGGTTCCGGACTGAAGCGCCTAGAACAGTTCGGCCACCGTGGCGGGCTATTGGTCAATAGAATAGAACTAACTGTCGAAGAGAAATGATTTCACTCTATATTTGAAACTTGCTTGATTACTTGTACGAAATTGTGTGTTGTTTCCAAAATAGTCCAGGACTTGTTGACGCGTATTGAACTTCTTTCTGAGCCACTGGCAGCTTAAAGAATGGGAGGTGAAGGTAACTTTTTCCTCTAGCATTGTATCTGTAGACACCATCATCCTTCTCAGTAGTTTTGGATTATTTATGAAGAATTTCATTAGTAATTATATATATTATGTAGTTGCATTAAAATGCCTATCTCCTTGAAAAGGTACCTAAATACTGCTTACTTTTGTGCAATCAGTCATTAGCTACACTAGAAAACTGTTCCATAACACATTATTTATAGGAAGTATGCAAAATATATTAGGACGCAGATTCCTTTGTTTGCAAGACTAGTAATTATAAGATGAGTAAAAGTAGCTATGATTAAATGCACAAGCAGCTCAGTGATATGCGCATCCCAGATACAACCAGCAATTTGAGGATTATACCCTGTTTTCTAACTCTTTCTTATGCACTACATCCATTGTTGGCATGGTTACTTGTTGTATTTTCTTAAGATTTACGTATAGTCCATTTTCAATGAACCACTTAATCGCTTGAAAAGGATCAGCAACTATTTCTTCTCTCTAACCGAAATTTTACAACAGTATTTTTTATATAAAATGTACCATACCTTCTTGATGATGTTAAGTGGAAGGTTATTCTCATAAACAAGAAATATTAACTCTTTTTTACGAGTTAATCCTACTTCACCAGCGCAGCGACCTCACTTAGCTCCAAGATGTTGGCACACCAGCATTTTGAAATTTTATGCTTAGTCCCTGATCCTGTG
Source organism: Schistocerca gregaria (assembly GCF_023897955.1). NCBI lineage: Eukaryota > Metazoa > Arthropoda > Insecta > Orthoptera > Acrididae > Schistocerca > Schistocerca gregaria. The sequence goes on from NC_064923.1 coordinate 624,871,889, forward strand.
CCCAAAATCCAGAAGATTCACCAGCCATAGTAATCAATGTGAAAGATCTCATGGATAAAAGGCTTAGATATAAGAGCTGAAATAGTTTTTCTGGGGGAGGAAGAGGGATAAAATTCCTGTGGGTGGATTTCTTCCTTAAGGGGAAGAGCGCTAAAATAGTTTTTTATATCTGTTGGAGGGGGGGGGGGGGGAGGATTGGTTGATTTTTTTCTCTCAGGGGACAGGGGACAATTTGTCCCTCAAACATAATAACTGTCATATGCATGGGGAGATGTTTAAGAACAAACAGACACAAATGTGTGGGATGCATTTACACTAGAAAGTATCCGAGAGTACGAGAGTATCTGTAGTGGAAAGTACCTCAAACACAATAAATCAAAAAATATATGTTTCGATCACAACATAGTAGAGTCGGAAAATAAGAAGGTACAACCGTCTGCAATTTAATGTTGTACAAGAATGCTGAAAATTAGACAGATTAGTAAGGAATGAGGAGGTCCTCAGCAAACTCGGCGAGAAAAGGGACTTACGGAAAGCACTGAAAAGAAGAAAGGTCAGGATGATTGGAAATGTTGCAAATAGGCTGTTTATGTGTTTGTATACACGTAGCTCTATATTAAATTTCTGACTGTATTTTGCACAGTCTGTAAGAGACTCTCCGTGGCTGGTCGAAATTGCAGTTGGTGGTGATCAGCCAGCAGTGATTGAAGTTGGGAGTGAGTAGTCAGTTAGAGGTTAATAGCAGTGTTGGAGGTTTGCAGTACTAGTGCGAGCGGATGATCTAGAGGTGTCCGACTTGGAGACTTGATTATATAATTTTGGAAACTGGATGTCACGGATGATTATATAATTTTTTGAACTAGATAAAGTAAAGCGCTGAAATGGGAAAGCTTGTAAGTCCAAATCTGACATTTTTTAGAATAATAATAAAGAAATGTATCTCTTTTGTACAGGAGTTATTTATCCAAATTCTGAGAAGGTATTCTACGTCACAGAATGCGCTGTTGATCACATTACTGCAAAAATGGCTCAAATGGGAAAATGAGTTATTTATTAAAAACGATCTGAGTCCTCCACCAGGCAACAGGTTATTTCCCATTACCAGTAAGAAAGTTGGTGTTGCAGGTACCATTAGTTCAAAGAGACTACGTTTTGTTTGTGATCACGCAAGTAGATAAATACAGCACTGTCTTAAGTAGTAGAACTGTAGTAAACAAATATCATTCCACATTTATATTAAATTTTTTACCTTAGATTACCACAATTAAATTCATCAAAAACGCTCTCAGGCATTGACTTCTATTTAATACACATCTCCATTGTTAGGATTAGATGCTGCAAAGCTTAAAGTAATGCTTTAGCAACAGGCATTTCTGTTGTACAACAGATAACTTCGCTGGTCTTTCAGATGAAGTTCGAGAAGGCACAAATCTCCCATGGTCATTCTTTATTTTAACAAACAAACATTTTTCCTTTCTTCTGTTTCAGAGAAGGAATTTTTATGTATCTGTTTGAGATGGTTGCTTATGTAACACATTGATCATACTACATTTGGAGGTCCTATTCGCGTGCATCGACAACAAACATTTAACACATCTTTAATATCAAATAAGTTAATTTTATGGATTGGAACTACGTGGATTGGGTTCTTAGCTTTAGGTATCTAATTCGAATGCAACAATGTTGTGCAAATATTGCGGAACAAACGCTTTGTTTAAATTTCTTAATTTACATTATCAAAATCTCTGTCGCAGCTCAAAAAGCTGCGATCACTGACGAAGAACTTGTGACCTATCTGGTCATAACATCTCAGGCTAAATGGAGGATAAGTTAATGCATCGCACTTGGAACTCCATTGCAAAGAATTGTCTCATATTGGGAAATAAGGAGGAGCAACTTTTTTACTCGATAATACCTTCCTAAAACTAAGATCGCATAAACATTTCCTTATTTACAAAGAAACGATTCCTACACACTTCGCTGTCATCTCACGATCTTAAAAAAATTGTTTTAAATTGCTTTAATTTCTAGTTGGACGTGTTGCCAAGTTGACATGTGCATAAAATGTAGCACATTATATTGACGATTGTCATGAATGATTTTAAATGTATTATTTATGACAAACCGTTATATAATACCTGAGTTGCAACTCAAGACGAGCAGATTAAACTGGTTGTTTACGAATAACGAAATGTGTATATGCTCTTGGTGTTAGGACGTTTTTTCTCTAACACCACAATGGCTATTCTCCATCTAATAGTGTATGTTTACAACATTTTCTCCATGACAAATATGTGCAGTACATATTTTGATCTAGCTTCGCTGCTTTAAGTTGTAGCGGATGTTTACTTTACACCTTTTCGGGACAGATACTCCCTCCTCCAAAGTTAAACTCCCCGTAGCTTCCTTCATTGCAATGAGATGTCATTCATAAAGCCAATTAAATAGCAAACATGTACAGATAGTACACATTCATCATTACCATAAGTATAAATAAGATACACAAAATCCTCCCTTGTTAATCAGTCTATTTGTTAGGGAAAACTGTATCATTTACCACTACAGTAGTTTCTAGATTACCCTTAAAATATAGACAGAAAAACGGGGGTTTCAAGTTAATAATATGTATAAGTGAAGCCAGAGGGCATTTAGATTGTCCAATATAGGAGATGGAATAATGTAGAAGAAACTAATGGCAGTGGTTACCCAATATTGGCGTTTTGGGGAGTCGTGCCGGAGTGGGGGACGGGTTCCCCTTTGTGCCGCCGGTGGCGCCGTAATCGCAGCGCAGAGGTCGAGGGGCGTGGCGGTATCTGCACAGTGGTGGTGCTCCCATTACGCGACCTCGGCCCCAACGTATTGGCCCATTACTGTATCAAATGAACACGAGGCAGCGCTCCATAACGGCAAAGCCAATTCTTTCTAATTAACGAGCTCGTTTGCATTTACCATGATCCGTAATGAAGCACTCGGCCGGCGACACAATGGGTTCGCCCGGCCAGCGGCCTATCGCAGTGGCGACCAGCTGTGCTAGTCATCTCTGCCGGCGCTGGGTAACCTCCACTGGAGGATGGTCGGTGGTGGTGGACGCTGTGTTACAGAAAGCGTTCGCTCGCGCTTGTCGTACGCAGGCAATCGATAGCCGCGCCGAACACGTAGCACCAAGCGAATTCGGTCTTGTTTTCTTTACGAGGACTGTGCTGTAAGTCTGTCCACAACCTGTTTAACGGAGTTGACGACCACACAGCTACTGCCAGCTGTGGCGTTAGATTTACTGTTGCGGAGAACTCGTGGGCTGGGTCCTCGTACCTCGGCAGTTAACCAGCCGGCACTGGAGAATTCCGTAAGGGCTACTTTATGATGATTTACATCCAATCACACAGAAAACTAATAAGTAGCCGTACAACCCTTCATTTTATATACGCGCAACGCTTCATGGCTTCACTGTTCTCGGTGAAACACTATCTGCGAATAAAAAAAACAGCCTGTTTACTTGTCGCGGGAAATTTGGGATAAATCTCGAACTTTCGATGAAAGTCTCAATCATCTTAGTCAGAAAGTCAGGGCTGTCGTGGCTGGTGTTGTAGTGATCATTTACAGCCCATAGAAGACTTTCGATAGCTCAGTGTACTACAGTACATCATGTTGCCAGAGGTCGTTCCACGTTTACGCTGGTGTTAGCGGACTCAAATAGAACGTATACAATTCACATAGAACTTTGTAATGCAGACAGTCATAGCCGTTTAACTTCATAATGAATAAAGTAAAATTTGCGGCAAGACAGCAGCAATTGGTAACTTCTTCATTGTCACAACCGGTTTCACTACTTTAAAATAGCATATTTAGGTGAACTACATAAGAAGGAAAAGATCCCATGTAATATATAAGACAAAACTCCATAGGAATCATTTAAAAAGTACTGAAAGAAATATAAAATTCTTAGAGAATATTTAAGAAATTATTAAAATATTTTATAGACTTAATGTGTAAAGTATCGAAACAGACAGATAACATGAAAGAAAAAAAACATACTATAGTGCCACGCATACGTATCGAGACGTCCCCTACGCTCGTAGGAAAAAAATCAAACCCCTGCAAAGGAACAGGGGTCAAAACAAGTGAAACCGGGTATCAAGGCGAGTAGTACAAGTGAAAATGGATGACATAAAGAAGGAATGATAAAATTGGGACCCCCCTCCCCAACCCCAGCCCCCTCGAATCCTTGTCACATTCTGCCCTCTGCACTCACCCTCATTCCACTACCAATGAATGTTGAGACCGTAATACTGACTGAGCAACAAGCCGATAAGCGAATCCATGTGAAATCTATGAAATTGAGAATACTAAATTACAAGTGCAGTATGCTGATCCACTGCCGGCCATGGTTGTCAAGCGGTTCTAGGCGCTTCAGTCTGGAACTGCGCGACCGCTCCGGTCGCAGGTTCGAATCCTGCCTCGGGCATGGATGTGTGTGATGTCCTTAGATTAGTTAGGTTTAAGTAGTTCTAAGTTCTAGGGGGCTGATGACCTCAGAGTTAAGTCCCATAGTACTCAGAGCCATTTGATGCTGACCCACTTATTCACAATTTAGAAATTTCACACTCATACTCTTATAGGCTTCTTGGTGAATCGATCTTACAGTCTTGGCTTTGATTAATAATGGGGTGAGGATGAATGAAGGGGGGACATTGTGAGAATGCGTCTGTAGGGGGCAGGGTGTCGGTTATTTAGCCTACTGGAGACTCCAATTTTGATCTTTGCCTTTTTGTATCTTCCGTTTTCATTTCAATCATTGTACTTTTATGTGGTTAACTGTTTGCCCCAGTGTCTTGTTATATTTATTTTGATGATTCCTCTTTTCAGGTGTTTGATTTTTCAATTCGAACGTTGTGAGAGTCTTGGTGCGATGCCGTGAGGCTGCTGCAAGTACGTTTTAATTTTGATTTTTCTGGCGGTTTAAACACTTTACATATGTTCTACAAAAATAATCTGACAATTTTTGTTAAAAAGTTCAGTAAAATTTTAAATTCTTTAAAAACATTTTAAAAGACTCACATTATTTTTACCATATGTACTATGTCTCATCTTTTCCTTCTTATGTAGTTCACCTGAGGATGCTGTTTTCATGCAGCTAAAGCGATTGTAACAATAAAGAAATCACCAAATTTGCTTTCCTGCGGTTCATTTTACTTCCATTCGTTATTGTAATCAATTCAGAGCATATCTCTGTATCTTCTCAGCGTTAGACAACTCGGTTGCAACACTGCTAAGTTATAGCCACTGTCCCGATACAAAATTTCTCTCCTGTTTTCTAATTTCTATCACTTCTTTAGTAACATTACATTTAAGCAGATGCGTACGACAAGGTTTTACTTTCATCAGACGTTGTTTTGTGTTTGATTAAAAGACTGTGTTCATGTAACATCTGATTTCTCAAGTTTTTAACTGTCAATACACCTGCTGTGTTCTGCACAGAAATAGGTAATAGTGTATTAAAAATCGAGAACTCGCTGAATCAGCAATTGCTGAATACAGTCTCAGAAGCAAAGGCGTCTTCTGTGTTTCTGTGTATTGAGACTGTGTTACCAAAGAAGATTTAGAAATGAAAACGTGCTAGATCATCTTCCACCGGTAAAGTCTGTGTTATCTTAGTAGTGCATACAGTCGAGCTCTCGACCCGGAAGACGCAGACAGGTACACTGAAATATCTGAGTTCCTACAAGAGCACTCGCATCAGCGCGCAGACACGGACACAGGCTCAGTCGGCGTGACGTAGTGACGTGCGCTGACCAATCATAATCTGTCAAGGGGCTATAAATGGTCACCACATCATCACTAATGATTTTTTTCTCTTCCAGCTGAAGATAGTAACTGATTCCGTAGAAACTTTTACCCAGATCTGAGGCGACAAGCAAACCGAGGACGTATGGATGTCGTAGGGAGAAATTTTGATCATTAATAGTTGATGCGCCAAACATAATGCACAAAAAAATCTGCCGCATATTTTGCATGTAGTCATCGGGTGGCAGAACATTATCCCGTTTCTATTCACTCCCTCTTTCGTCTTGGGTCGTCTGGAGCTCCAAAATCATCAAAAAAGCTGCAAACCTCAACATGTTAACGTTCTGTAAATAAACGTTTGACTTATTACTTACCTACAAAAACTGTGCATGTAACCCGACAATACGCGGTAACCGATCTCGTGTTATAGTGTTGGAAAGGACAACATATCCCTCGTCCTGCAGGTGCCAGGAATTTTTAAATAGTTTTCACAATGTTTTATTTCTGAACTAAATCTCAGGTACTTTCATAAAGGACTTTTGGAGATCAGATCATAAGAATGAGGCAGTGTATCACTGCAATACGGCCAGAAACCATTTCTCCAACATTATCTTTGACATAAGCTCCTGCCTTCTTTTTATTCTCTGAAACTCACCTGTGACTGCCGAAACCAGTAATTTCTTCCTGCAATCGTAATTGTGCAGGATACTAAACTATCTTTAGAATTGAGTGTGGTAGGACCGAGGCGTAGGCAGCTCCCAGCTGAATAAAATATACACTCGTTAAAAAACGGTGAGGGAAACAGCTTTGTATAAAACTAATCAGGAATGCATACATTGATTCCAGGTATCAAAAATTAACATTAAACATTAGTGGCAGTGAAATACACTTTTAAAAACCATGTACAGAGTGCTGTTGTAAAGTCGGACTGTGAAACAGCTGTACAAGTACTGCAGCACCACCGTAAACAACCCCAGAGTATAAGACAATCCAACACATTCATAAACTGCTGAAAATAAAGTTCATTTTACATGTACCAGCATCCCACTGAATTAACGTACTAACCTTTCAACAAAAGATTTTACTCGATAGCGCGTAACAGTGGCATATCTAAATATGGATTACGATTGAAATAAGATCTGCAACGAATTGCGGAGGTAGACTGACTTATTGTGACTGAGGAGAACAGGTGCGAAGTTACAAGAGAAATGGCTCTGAGCACTATGGGACGTAACATCTGAGGTCATCAGTCCCCTAGAACTTAGAACTACTTAAGCCTAACTAATCTAAGGACATCACACACATCCATGCCCGAAGCAGGACTCGAACCTGCGACCGTAGCAGGCGCGCAGTTCCGGACTGAAGCGCCTAGAACCGCTCGGTCACCGTGGCCGGCACGAAGTTACACAAAGGACTTCCTACTCCATCAGTTGCTAAACCTGGACCACAGCGACACTCCCTTCAGTCTACGGACGCGGAGGAGTTTTGACATTAATAGACTCAATTAACACTTAAAAGTAGCTCAATGTTAACGCGGTACTTATAGCAGTTTCGTACGTACTGTTGCGGTTTTCACCCCCTAATTTGACGGAGCTCACCATACTTCCTTACCGCGAAAGCCTCTTCATCTCTGCACTTACAGCCAAACGCATTTTAACTTGACAACTGTTCTCAAGCTTCTCTCTCTACAATTGTTGTCTCTCACACTTCCGTCCATTATCAAACAAGAGTCGTCGATGCTTCCGAGTGCATTCTGTCAACTGATTTCATCTTTTACTTGTGTTTGGCTGCAAATTTCGTTTTTCCCCAGTTTGATTCTGTACCTCTTCTGTAGTTGTCCAGTCTACCCACCTTATCTCCAGAATTTTCATGTAGGACCACATTTCAGAAGCATCTGTTAGCTTTCGATTTAAAGTTTATCGTCCGTTTTTCACTCGAGACAAATGTCTGTAGAAAAGACTGCCTAACATTTACAACTATGCAGATCTTCGACGTTCACTAATCCTTGTTTTTCAGAAATGTTTTTCCAGCTACTGCCATTATGCATTTACGAGTAAATGCCTAATGGCTTCTAACATAGTCATTTACTTTGCCACCAAAATTGCAAGACACACCACTGCTCTTACATCAGGGAGTTAAGAGCAGTGAAATGAATCAAATAAATAAAACTAAATTCATACTATAAAATAAATATGCTTGTTTTCGTAAGTGCAAAATAGGATTTCAAACGCGTTTAAAAACTATTTTCGCTGTCTCATCACCTCACGTAATTTTCTCAGCATCATCTTCTTTGGCTCAGTAATACTGGGAATGGCGTGCAGCCGTGTCTCACAGCGTTCTACACTGCTAATTGCGTCCGATTCGTATGACTGCAGTGTGGTTTCTGCACAAGTTGTATATAAGCTCCTTATCCGTTATTTAAACCTTCTTCTCTTCGAACGATGATATCAGTGTGTGTGGGTTGTTGTAAGAATGTTGGAGGGTGTGTCGTTGGGTTCACGATTTGTTAGTGTGTTATGTTAATTATATTCTGACCTAGATTTCTCGTGACATCGTTCAAACGTTTGAGTACTTCTATGGACGATGTATTGAAGGAACGTCTTCCCACTCGTGCTTAACATAGTACTAAATGAAGCGGTTTTAGACGCCAAATCCTAAGATTAACGGAACATTATTGTTTTTCTTTGTGAATTCTATCCAGTGCAAAAATTTCACCTATTGCTAATAGTGTTTTAAGAAAAGAGAAAATCACCAGAAAGGTACGTAGATAGTAAAATAATGATAATACTTGTGGTAAAGCGGACAGTGCTACTCGAAGAAGTGATTTTGTGAGACATCAGTCCTGCCATCCAGTGCAAATAAGTTTTCTACATCAGAAGTTTTGAATTGCGGTGCAAATCACACTGTTCACTCATTTCGATTTTGTCCATGAGCATGAATATATTTCTACAGTAGCTCAGTACCTGAAAAATCTGTGAATATTAGTTTTAAAATGTCCATGACTTATTATGGTGAAATGTGGTTATATCATGATGAAGTTCTGCTCTTTCGCATGTCTTACATTTGCACCACATCCAACACAACCAAATACGCAAACTTGGTAACCTATGCTTTGGAATATATGGTACGATTGCTTCGTATAACAAAGGAAATAATTCCATGTGCTCTGGAAAAGACATTCATAATAATGAGACGATGGGAAATTCTATAAGGAAACACGTTTTGGAGGAACAAAAATACACTCCTGGAAATGGAAAAAAGAACACATTGACACCGGTGTGTCAGACCCACCATACTTGCTCCGGACACTGCGAGAGGGCTGTACAAGCAATGAACACACGCACGGCACAGCGGACACACCAGGAACCGCGGTGTTGGCCGTCGAATGGCGCTAGCTGCGCAGCATTTGTGCACCGCCGCCGTCAGTGTCAGCCAGTTTGCCGTGGCATACGGAGCTCCATCGCAGTCTTTAACACTGGTAGCATGCCGCGACAGCGTGGACGTGAACCGTATGTGCAGTTGACGGACTTTGAGCGAGGGCGTATGGTGGGCATGCGGGAGGCCGGGTGGACGTACCGCCGGATTGCTCAACACGTAGGGCGTGAGGTCTCCACAGTACATCGATGTTGTCGCCAGTGGTCGGCGGAAGGTGCACGTGCTCGTCGACCTGGGACCGGACCGCAGCGACGCACGGATGCACGCCAAGACCGTAGGATACTACGCAGTGCCGTAGGGGACCGCACCGCCACTTCCCAGCAAATTAGGGACACTGTTGCTCCTGGGGTATCGGCGAGGACCATTCGCAACCGTCTCCATGAAGCTGGGCTACAGTCCCGCACACCGTTAGGCCGTCTTCCGCTCACGCTCCAACATCGTGCAGCCCGCCTCCAGTGGTGTCGCGACAGGCGTGAATGGAGGGACGAATGGAGACGTGTCGTCTTCAGCGATGAGAGTCGCTTCTGCCTTGGTGCCAATGATGGTCGTATGAGTGTTTGGCGCCGTGCAGGTGAGCGCCACAATCAGGACTGCATACGACCGAGGCACACAGGGCCAACACCCGGCATCATGGTGTAGGGAGCGATCTCCTACACTGGCCGTACACCTCTGGTGATCGTCGAGGGGACACTGAATAGTGCACGGTACATCCAAACCGTCATCGAACCCATCGTTCTACCATTCCTAGACCGGCAAGGAAACTTGCTGTTCCAACAGGACAATGCACGTCCGAATGTATCCCGTGCCACCCAACGTGCTCTAGAAGGTGTAAGTCAACTACCCTGGCCAGCAAGATCTCCGGATCTGTCCCCCATTGAGCATGTTTGGGACTGGATGAAGCGTCGTCTCACGCGATCTGCACGTCCAGCACGAACTCTGGTCCAACTGAGGCGCCAGGTGGAAATGGCATGGCAAGGCGTTCCACAGGACAACATCCAGCGATGTACGATCGTCTCCATGTGAGAATAGCAGCCTGCATTGCTGCGAAAGTTGGATATACACTGTACTAGTGCCGACATTGTGCATACTCTGTTGCCTGTGTCTATGTGCCTGTGGTTCTGTCAGTGTGATCATGTGATGTATCTGACCCCAGGAATGTGTCAATAAAGTTTCCCCTTCCTGGGACAATGAATTCACGGTGTTCTTATTTCAATTTCCAGGAGTGTAGACCAACAGCGTCTACGAATTTAGAAAAGTTTCTTCTGTAGATCTCAGCTTCATTAAATTTGAGTACCGTTTACTGTAAATGTGTTGTTCTGCCGTGTACGTACCAATGTTAGCCATAAGAGATAAGGACTCAAAACCTTCGGTGTTTGTACAACATTCCAGTTTAGGTATTTCGTCACAGCATTTTCATTACATGTAAGAATATTACCCAGTATTTTAGCTACAGACGATATGTCAATATTAATCCAACATATATTGAAAACTCTTTGATAAAAGTTATCAAATATTCCCACAATGCTGCTCCAAGACTATTGCGAGAATAATGGAGGGCCACAAACTGTCGTAATGGTGCACTCGGTATAACATATAAGCTCCTTAAATTTAACATTGGAGATGTAGGAGGCACCACGCCCCTTAGTAATTTTCATGCACTAGACGAACCTTATCATACCTAAATTTGTGGATGCAAATTTTGTAAGAAAATATCCTTTCAGCTCCTTTACAGTTTTGTGACAGGTAACATAGTAGTACATTCTGCTTTGATATCTACAGTGTTTTATATGGTATTTAAAGGTCTAGGACTGTAGCATAGAATCTACGAAATATTAATAGAAATGCAAGTAAGTGTCGTGCCGTGTCACAGAACGCAGCTGGTTTCCGTGTACTGTGACCCACATTGTGCAATCAAATCCCGGAAATCAGAACATTCGTGAAAAAATTCGGTAAGGTTGATTTAGTGAGAATGTAACTGTGTGCTGGACCGAGACTCGAATTCGGGTTTTTCTGTATTTCACGGGCAAGTGCTCTACGTACTGAGACGCGCAAGCACGATTCATGATACATCGTCACAGCTTTACTTCCGCCAACACCTCATCTCGCATCTTACAGAATTCACAGAATTTCTCCCGCAAAACTTGCAGGACCAGTACTCCCAGAAGAAAGGACATTATGGAGGCATAGTTTAGCTACAGCCTGGAGGATGGTTTCAAGAGTGAATGTGTGTTAGTCTCAGTTCGGCACAGAGTTGTAGTCTGCCAGAAAGTTTCATACCAGCGCACACACCGCTGCACAGAAAAAATTCATTCTATTACATCCCCTTAGACAGACAGTACGTCAGTTATATATGTTTTTGCTCTTATTCAAACGATCAGTTGGACTCCAACCTTGTACTGACAGCATAACCTACACCAGAAAAGATACAAATTCCACAGAGAAGAGGTTATACACTACGAATTTAATATCCGCAATATCAGCAATGATCTTCTCTTTTTTACTGACAAAAGTGATTAATGCCATCTACGACGAGAGAGCTTGTAGGGTAGATATTGCGTGCGTAGCATCTGAGGCAAAAGAAAAATGATTTACACTGGAAATATGAATTAATAAGCGCCTTCAATCACAAATTTTCGTTTTTTGTTAAAGACACGATGCATTTCGGACCCTGTGGATCCCTCATCAAGTTAAATTGTCGCAATACATGATTTATTTTTGCTTTTGAATGACGTGAAATGCATATTCCATGTAATGCAAAAATAGTGTTTTTAATTTTTTAATGCCGTCATGCATTGGTTTCTCCACCCTCTTCATGCATATCACTCAAGAGGCAGATTTCCATACACACTTCTGTAAACCAAATGTTCACAAATATGTGCATCCAAGTGTGCTTCACGAGTAAAGTGACATGCTTGAAAGGGATGGAGGAGCAACGTATGGCGGCGTCAAAAAAGTTAAAAACCGCTTTTCTTGGATTATATGGAACATACAGTTTACTTCATTCAAGAGAAAATATAAATCATGTATTAAGACAATTTATACCTGATTATGGGGCAACAGGGTCCGAAATGAATCGCGTATTTAATAAAATACGAAAATTTGTGATTGAAGGCGTTTTCATAATTCATATTTCCAGTGTTGTTGTTGTTGTGGTCTTCAGTCCCGAGACTGGTTTGATGCAGCTCTCCATGCTGCTCTATCCTGTGCAAGCTTCTTCATCTCCCAGTACCTACTGCAACCTATATCCTTCTGAATCTGTTTAGTGTATTCATATCTTGGCCTCCCTCTACGATTTTACCCTCTACGCTGCCCTCCAATACTAAATTGGTGATCCCTTGATGCTTCAGAACATGTCCTACCACCCGATACCTTCTTCTAGTCAACTTGTGCCACAAACTCCTCTTCTCCCCAATCCTATTCAATACTTCCTGATTAGTTACGTGATCTACCCATATAATTTTCAGCACTCTTCTGTAGCACCACATTTCGAAAGCTTCTATTCTCTTCTTGTCTAAACTATTTATCGTCCATGTTTCACTTCCATACATGGCTACACTCCATACAAATACTTTCAGAAAATACTTCCTGACACCTAAATCTATACTCGATGTTAACAAATTTCTCTTCTTCACAATGGCTTTCCTTGCCATTACCTGCCTACATTTTATATCTTCTCTACTTCGACCATCATCAGTTATCTTGCTCCCCAAATAGCAAAACACTTTTACTACTTTAAGTGTCTCATTTCCTAATCTAATTCCCTCAGCATCACCTGACTTAATTCGACAACATTCCATTATGCTCGTTTTGCTTTTGTTGATGTTCATCTTATATACTCCTCTCAAGACACTGTCCATTCCATTCAACTGCTCTTCTAAGTCCCTTGCTGTCTCTGACAGAATTACAATGTCATCGGCAAACCTCAGAGTTTTTATTTCTTCTCCATGGATTTTAATATCTACTCAGAATTTTTCTTTTGTTTCCTTTACTGCTTGCTCAATATACAGACTGAATAACATCGGGGAGAGACTACAACCCTGTCTCACTCCCTTCCGAATCACTGCTTCCCTTTCATGCCCCACGACTCTTATAACTGCCGTCTGGTTTCTGTACAAATTGTAAATAGCCTTTCGCTCCCTGTATTTTACCCCTGCCACCTTTAGAATTTGAAAGAGAGGATTCCAGTCAACACTGTCAAAAGCTTTTTCTAAGTCTACAAATGCTAGAAACGTAGGATTGCCTTTCCTTAATATTTCGTCTAAGATATGTCGTAAGGTCAGTATTGCCTCACGTGTTCCAGTATTTCTACGGAATCCTAACTGATCTTCCCAGAGGTCGGCTTCTACTAGTTTTTCCATTCGTCTGTAGAGAATTCGTGTTAGGATTTTGCAGCTATGGCTTATTAAAGTGATAGTTCGGTAATTTTCACATCTGTCAACACCTGCTTTCTTTGGGATTGGAATTATTATATTCTTCTTGAAGTCTGAGGGTATTTCGCCTATTTCATACATCTTGCTCACCAGATGGTAGAGTTTTGTCAGTACTGGCTCTCCCAAGGCTCTCAGTAGTTCCAGTGGAATGTTGTCTACTCCGGGGGCCTTCAGTGTATTGAATGTAATCTCCTTTGCAGCCGCAAAATATGTTGTAAATTTTATAAACGTTCCTTTACTTCCAACAGATAATAAATTTCTCAGCGCTGTTCATTGCACTATGTTATTTGCTAACTTATTGTAACTGTGAGTCCGAGAGTTTGTAGTACGCTTAAACGATAAGTCTTCAGACTAAATGCGGTATATATTGAACCGATTAGGAAAGATCCTTCTAACAGAAGGGACTGTTTGGAAGAACACATCCTGAGTGGTTGAAGAATCGACGATACAGTAAGAAGTGGAAGTCTTGGTGGGAGAGGGGGAAGGGTGGTAGGTATCGGTTTAAGAAGGAGACCAACGCTCCACTGCAGCAGACATGCAAACTCATGTAGTTTTTCAACAGTTTCGAAAACATGAAGTGGTCTACAAAGGATAGACTACTGTGGAGATCAGTACGAAACCAGCCTTTATGCTGAAGGCCACTATACATATAATATAAGGTTGTTCTCTATTATCTCTTGAAGAATCGCTTCTGCTTCGGCTTACGGTTTGTTTACATACCAGTCACTCGCCTCTGACAGTGGTAAAAAGCAGGAAGACTGTTACCTCCACTTCTTCAACTGTGCTAACCTCCTGTATTTTGCGGATGCGACCTCAATACTCCAGTTTCTAAAGAATTCTGAACACTATTTTACATAAGGACGGCATACAGCAAGAGGCTAAGAACAGCTATCTATGAGCGTAAATCCGTGTACAGTAATAAAGTTTGATTCTAGCAAGGAAACTGTATCTGAAAAGCGCAGCTGACACAATGCCATCATGCACGATTGAAACGTTAAGAAATTAGTTGTTTATTTATTTAGTTAGTTACATGTCCCGCAGATCATTTGAATGAATGAAGTGGAACGAGTACCCTTACAGGACAAGTACAGGGTGTTTCTTAATTCCTGTTGCAGACTCCAAGGGGTTCTAGAGGAGACCTAGTAGATAGAGTTTTGATAAGAAACCCATGTCCGGAAGTGTACCGTTTGAATATAAAATAAGATGAGATCACTTTCAAATCTCCCACTTCACCGTACGCATACAAGCTGAGAGAAAGGCGACATGGTCAGTCCTTGTCGTAATATTGAAATCATATAAGACGTTCATCCGATTTCCACAACGGATACGAGCAATACACACATACGAAACTAGGAGGGTTTGCTGTGATGCTCCACAGGAGCGCTGCGCTCTCAACTCTTATGAGGAAGTCCTTCGTCACGTAAAAGAGAATCTGACGACGAGTCCTCGAAACATCGTCCATGCCGTGCGCTCCTACAGCACAGAGGCCAGAGTTCACTGCCTCCGCTGTGTGAGTACAGTGAAGCGGGACATCTTAATGTAAACCGGTAGTCAAATAGACTTTACACCCAAGCAATACCTTCCCAGACGTGGGTTGGTGATCAAAACTTCATCTACTGAGTCCCATATATAATCGCTAGACACACGCAAAAGGAATTTTGAATCACCCTGTATACACGATTAGTGTTAATATCAATCAACGTCTTATGCTTTTGTTCTTAGTTATGTTTCAATACAGGCATTTAAACTAAAAATTTTAACAGATTATTCACAAATTTGAAAACAGACAAACTCTTTTACACATAGGGGAGATTCTTGTACTGGATGTTTAATATACTTTTATCTTCCATTGGTTAACTGCGACATTCACTTTTTATGTTTTGGAGACTTCTGAAACTACAAAGATTACTCTGCAAAATTAAGGCTTCGAAAATATGTTCCAACATACATCATCTTCATGTACCTAACAAGAAATATTCCATAGAAATTTAAAATTACTTCAGTTAAGGAAAATCTTGTAAACACTGTGTTTAATAGGCTATCTGTTACGTTATTACTCCCTACACACCTATCAGTAGCCAGTGGAATCGAAGTATGCAGATGAATTGTTAAAATACCAATTACATATTAGACATTTTGATAAAAAAGAAGTTAATGGGAGCAGACAAAAATTTCGATCCTCAAGGTAAGTAAAGTCGCTAAGACATTACAGAAACTCAGTTCATTTGGAAGAATCACATGTTTCGTGGAAATATATCTTCTTCTGCATCAGGGTACAAGAAGCTACACGACTGACAAAGTATGGCTTAAGTATCCACATGGTACACAGAAAGTGCTAAAATGTAGAGAATTTTGATCAATCTAAAGCTTGTTACATGATAAAATAAGAATACAATCCAAATGGTTTTAATATAAATATTATAAGTCATTTAAATGTGTAAAATTCTAAAAGTTTAAAAACAAAACCTTTCTCTAAAGCTACCAAACCTGTGGAAAATGACGGAAACTGCTTAGGTCAGTCTCCAGTAGGCATTTCGCTATGTCATTGCAAAATTACAGATGTACGGTCAAAACAACACCATGTGTTCCATGGTAAACTATTCTCTACAAACAATACTCTTCCTTTCTTTCTTACCACAATATTTGCACTGTATTCTATCTTTTACGACAGACGATAACAACAACCACTTCTGTTTTAAATTCTGTGAATGCTTTCTGAAAAACCCTGAGTGTGAAGACAGTAAAACTGTACTTCTTTTATTTAACAGAAAATAAAAAAGAAATCTACTCATGGCCCTATAATCTCAGCTAAACTTCTCACAGTAAAAAGAACAAAAAATGTGCTTTTTCAACTCGGAGCCCAATCAAATTCCTATTATTTTCCAAGAAAACATGGGACTCAAATTTGACCTTCAAGATGAATGCATCTTTCTTAACACCTTTCTTAAAAAGAGCCTAAACCTGCCTGGTTAAATTAGCTGGGCCAGTGATACGTTACATGCAGCACTGAGGACGTTATGTATTACGCTAGAACAGTTTTTGAGAACTCTGTACGAAATCCCATCAACGCCATAGGAGGTTCTGTTTTCTAGTATTTTATAATACTGTTGATTTCAGTGAAGGATGTTGGTGCTACTTCTTGTTTCTTCGTGGAAGATTCGTTTAATATATTCTCTTTTTTCTCCTACTGAACGATTTTATCCTATATATGCTGCTACTGCTAGTAAGAGATGCTTAAAAACAAATTGTGAATTATTAGTCATTATTAGTTTGTTATGCTGCCCTTTACACTGACTGGGTCTTTTGTTCAACATGTCCCTTGTAGTTTTACTATTGTTATCTGCTTTATTAATTTCTGTCAGGATTGCACGTTTTTGAACATTTTAATGAATTTGCTTAAAATTAACGATTTTTAATAACATGCAAATAACGTGGTATCTTGGGTTATTCTGAACTCCATTAAATTGTCTCCTCTTTCCTTTACATGATAATTCAATCCCTTCATTTATCCACGGATTTTTTTTCTCACAGACTCTCTAGATAACTATTTTCGAAAGTAACTTTCATATATTAACACAAATGTATTATAGAATACCTTGCATTTCTCTAACTTATAATCTCTTTTATGTAAATAATTTACAGAATGAAGTCAACCAGTATTAGAAAATATCTGTGTGGAAGATCGGAGAAGATTATTACCACAGATTATTATGTTTCGTTTTATGAAATATGTTAGCAACTGTAATAAAATATCTTTGTGCACCCGTATCTTTCCATTTTAACACTGGTGCAGCGCTCACTGGTTATTATCTTTGAGGTTGGACAAATTAATTAACACCTACCAAAGCGCATTTGTCACATTGTATACGCTTTGTCAGCTGCAATGATAATAACGTATTTTGTGCGTAATTTTCTAGCTTCCACAAACGTTGAAACAAATAATTATGAATATGTCAAATGAGAAATATAACTAGAATTTCTGTAATTACATAATTCCATCAAGACTGCGAGAGCATTTCTTTGACGTATCGTATTTGTACAGAACACATGAGCAATGATTATTTACATTTTACACCAGAAAATAGTTACTTGAATAAGCAGACATGTGTTTTACCCTAATGATCGATACAAGAAACGGATGAAGCACCGAAAATAATGGTTTTAGTTCAGCAATTACAATACTCTCCCTCTGCGAAGCACTTACATTTGTACACATTCCGCAGAGTAATCTTCGAAATCAGCCTCAATTTCCGACAACTTCTGTCTCTCATACTACGACCCATTAATTTCTATACGTTTTGTCTGTTCACGCCCTTTCCTTTCCGCTTGTTTCAGTTTTTCTCCTCGTGAAGAGAAGCAAACTGCAACTTGTACTCTGTTTATATAGTTTGGTCTTCTCGATATTATGCGATGGCTTGGTGCTACACCACAACGCACTTACTTGAGAGAGGAATCACCTTTTTCCTCTTTTTTCCCTCATATCTTCATCGCGACTCTGCTATGCTCTATAGCAGTCTTTCGAACCATAAAGTGAGCCGGTTTGAATTCACAATTTTCTGCTGTTTATAAAAACACTGAACAGACAGAAGAGTATACACTCTATTTGGAAATCTTCGACTGGCATCAGTGTGACTGACAATTTTAAGAAGCAGCTGAAGGATCACGTTAACCAGGTCTGCTCATATCGTGATCTGCTGTGGCCCTATTTGTTTTTGCGGTCGTGAAGTAAATTGTTTTGTTTGATATTTTAGAAGCAAAATGACAATATACACTAAAGACCCAAAGAAACTGGTATACCCGCATAATATCGACCACACAGAAGTGCCGCAACACGACGTGGCTTGGACTCGACTAATGTCTGAAATCGTGCTGGAGGGAGTTCAAACCATGATTCCCCCAGGGCTGTCCATAAAACCGTAAGAGAACGAGGTAGTGGAGATCTCTACTGAATAGTACGTTGCTAGGCATTGCAGATATGTTCTATACTGTTCATGTGTTGGGAGTTTAGGGGGAAGAGGAAGTGTTTAAACTCAGAAGATTGTTCCTGGGGCCACTCCGTAGCAACCATGAAAATGTTGGGTGTCACATGGTCCTGCTGGATTTGCCCAAGTACGACGGGATGCACAATGGACATGAATAGATACAGGTGATCAGACAAGATGCTTCCTGTATGTGCCACCTATCAGAGTCGCATCTAGACGTAGGCCTATCAGGGGTCTCATACCACTCCAACTGCACGCGATCCGCACCATTACACACCTCCATCAGCTTGAACAGTCCCCTGCTGACATGCAGTGTCCCTAGATTCAAGAGGTTGTCTCCATATCCCCACACGGCCATCCACTAGATAGAACAAGAAAAGAGGCTCGTCCGAATAGACAGCATGTTTCCAAACACCAACAGTCCAATTTCGGTATTGACGGGCCCAAGCAAGGCTTTACTTTGTGTCGTTCGGTCATCAACGGTACACGAAAGTGCCTTCGGCTCCCAAAGCCCACATCGATGACGCTTCGTTGAATAGCTCTCATGCTGATCCTTGCTGATGGTCCAGCACTGAAAGTACAGCAATTTGCGGAAGGATTGCACTGTCACGTTGAACGATTATCTTCAGCCGTCGTTGCAGGATCTTTTTTCCGGCCGCAGCGATGTCGGAGATTTGATGTTTTATCGGATTCCTGACATTCACGGTACACTCGTGAAATCGTCGTACAGAAAATCCCCACATCTCTCTAACTCGGAGATGCTGTCTCCCATCGCTCTGGCACCGATTATAACACCACATTCAAACTCACTAAAATCACGATAACCTGCCATTGTAGCAGTAGTAGCCGATCTAACAACTGCGCCAGATACTTGTTTTCTTGTATAGGTGTTACCGACCGCAGCGCCGTATTCTGCCTGTTTACGTATATCTGTATTTGAATACGCATGCATGTATCAGTTTCTTTGGCACTTCAAAGAATATATGTCTGAAGTGAGTAACCCGGCTTTGTAATGTCTCGGAACATAATCGAAACCTTGTTTCTTAATGTAAACGAGTTTTCTTGCAGAGCGGCACTGCTTTTGTAAGAACAGATTTAATGCCCGAATCTAGTACCTTGCTTCTTGTAATAGCTTTTGAACATAATGTGAAATATCGATTATTGGCACGGTTTAATGTTTTCTAATGTTACACTCATTTCACAGGAAAAGCATAATTCTTGCAGGTAGTAAATGCTTACTGTCGAAAGAAAGAGAGGAACATTTGAAAATTTATGACGTATTTGATTGCTGTATTGTGGTAATGAATTTGTGAATACACAGTTTGTAAACAAACAAAACAACACTACGACTCATAATACCGATTGTAAGACACTAGCCCCATCTGACGCTCCATATTAAACAGGAAATGAAACGAAACCAACGGTTGTTCTTGTGGTCTTCAGTCCAGAGACTGGTTTGATGCAGCTCTCCATGCTATTCTATCCTGTGCAAGCCTCCTCATTGCCAAATAACTACTGCTACCTAAATCATCCGGAATCTGTTTAGTGTAATCATCTCTTAGTGCCCCTGTACTATTTTTACCCTCCACGCTTCCCTCCTATACTAAATGGGTGATTCCTTGATGCCTCAGAACGTGTCCTACCAACCTATCCCTTCTTCTAGTCAAATTGTGCTAGAAATTCATCTCTCCCCAATTCTATTCAGTACCTCCTCATTAGCTGCGTGATCTACCCATCTAATGTTCAGCATTCTTCTGTAGCTCCACATTTCAAAAGCTTCTATTCTCTTCTTCTCTACACTGTTTATCGTCCGTGTTTCACGCCCGTACGTGGCTACACTCCATACAAACACTTTCAGGAAAGACTTAGTAACACTTAAATCCATACCCGATGTTAATTCATTTCTCTTCTTCACAAAACGCTTTCCTTGCCATAGCCAGTTTACAATTAGCTTCCTCTCTACTTCGATAATTATCAGTTATTTTGCTCCCCAAATAGCAAACCACATCTACTACTTTAAGTGTCTCATTTCCCAATCTAATTCCCTCAGCCTCACCTGATTTAATTCTGCTATAGCCCATTATCCTCGTTTCGCTCTTGTTCGTGTTCATCTTATACCCTCCTTTCAAGACAACGTTCGTCCCGGTTTGCAAGTCTTCGACGTTCTTTGCTGTCTCTGACAGAATTATAATGTCGTCGGGTAACGTCAAAGATTTCATTTCTTCTCCATTGGTTTTAATTCCTACTCCAAATTTTTCTTTTGTTTCATTTACTGCTTGCTCAATATAGGCTGCAACCCTGTCTCATCCCCTTCTCAACCACTGCTTCCGCTTCATGCGCCTCGACTCTTATAACTGCCATTTGGTTCCTCTACAAATTGCAAACAGCCCTTAGTTCCCTATATTTTACACCTGTTACATTCGGAATTTGAAAGAGAGCATTCCATTCAACATTGTCAAAACCTTACTCTAAATCTAAAATTGCGATAAACGTAGGATTGCCTTTCCTAAATTTATATTCTAAGAATGTCGTAGGGTCAGTATCTCCTTGCATGTTCCAACTTTTCTACGGAATCCATACCGATCTTCCCCGAGGTCGGCTTCTAACGGTTTTTCCATTAGTTTGCAAGGAATGCGTGCAACTACTTTGCAACCATGACTTATTAAACTGGTAGTTCGGTAATTTCCACACCTGCCAATACCTGGTTTCTTTGGGATAGGAATTATTATATTCTGCATTAAGTCTGAAGGTATTCCGCCTGTCTCATACATCTTGTTCACCACATGAAAGAGTTTTGTCTTGGCTGGCATTCCCAAAGGTATCAGTAGTTCTAATGGAATGTTGTCTACTCCCGGGGCCTTGTTTCGACATAGGTCTCTCAGTGCTCTCTCAAGTTCTTCACACAGTATCGTATCTCCAATTTCATCTTCATCTATATTGTCTGCCATGTCCACAATATTTACCTCAAGGACAGCGCCTTGTATAGACACTATGTATACTCCTTTCACCTTTCTGCTTTCCCTTCTTTGCTTAACATTGGTTTTCCATTTCAGTTCTTCATATTCAGACAGGTCGTTCTCTTTTCTTCAAATGTCTCTTTAATTTTCCTGTTGGCAGTAACTATCTTACCCCTCGTGATATATGCTTCTTCATCCTTACATCTGTCTTCTAACGATTCCTACTTAGCCATTTTGCACTCCCTGTAGATCACATTTTTGAGACGTTTGTATTCCTTTTCACCTGCTTCACTTAATGCATTTTTACATTTTTTTCCTTTCATCAATTAAATTAAATATCTCTTCTGTTACCCAAGGATATGTGCTGGTAGGTAAGGACTACTTGATCTTCTGCTGCCTTCACTATTCATTCTTCATCTGTATTTCTTTCCTCTGTTCTTGTCAACTGTTCCCTATTGCTCTGTCTGAAACTCTCTACAACCTCTGGTTTCTTCAGTTTATCCTGGTCTCACTTCCTTAAATTCCTACTCTTTTGCAGTTTCTTAATCTGCAGTTCATAGCCAATGTAGTGGTCAGGGTACGCAACTGTCCCTGGGTGTATCTTACAATTTAGAACATGTTTCCTGAATCTGTGTCTATAATTATATCATCTATCTGAAACCTTCCAGTGTCTCCAGGACTCTTCCACATATACAACCTTCTTTCATGATTCTTAAACCAAGTGATAACAATGATTAAGTTGTGCTCTGTGCAAAATTCTACCAGGCGGCTTCGTCTTTCATTCCTTACCCCAGACCACATTCACCTACTACTTTTCTTTCTCGTCCTTTCCCTGCTGTCCAATTCCAGTACCCCACGACTAGTAAATTTTCACTCCCTTAACTACCTGAATAACTTCTTTTATCGCATTCCTCATTTCTTCAATCTCTTCCTCATCTGCGGAGCTAGTTGGCATATAAACGTATACGACAGTGGTATGCGTGAGCTTCGTGTCTATCTTGGCTACAATAATGTGTTCACTATGCTGTGAGTAGTAGCTTATCTGCGTCCCTTTTCTTTTATTCATTCCTTCGTTGCCGTGATTTAACTTTTTATTTATAGATTTGTATTCACCTGACAGGGGTGTCTTGTTCCTCCTGTCACAGAACTTCACAATTCCCACTGTACCTAACTTTAACCTATTCATTTCCTCTTTTAAATTTTCGGACCTATCTGCTCGATTAAAGGATCTGACATTCCGCGCTCCGATCCGATGAGCGCCAGTTCTGTTTCTCCTGATAACGACGTTCTCCTGAGTAGTCCCAGACCAGAGATCGGAATACTTCTAGAATATTTTATCCAAGAGGATGCCAACATTATTTAACCATACAGTAAAACTGCATGACCTCGCGAAACATTTCGGCTCTAATTTGCCCTTGCTTTCAGCCGTTCGCAGTATCAGCACAGCAAGGCCGTTTTGGTTGATGTTACAAGACCAGATCAGTCAATGATTCAGAGTACTGAATGATGCAAGTACTGAAAAGGCTCCTTCCCCTCTTGAGCAACCACACGTTTGTCCAGCCTCTCAACAGATGCCCCTCCATTGTGGTTGCACCTACTATACGGCTATCTGTATCGCTGAGGCAAGCAACCTTCCCCGCCGAGACAAGGTCCATAGTTCAGGGGAGGCGGGGAGGACTGAACCACCTATTAAACATGAAATACGAAATGAAAAACTCAACTGAAACGACTTTCAATGAAACACTGGTCACGAAGTGAGAACAAGAGACCTGAACAAAGAAATAATTGTACAAGAATTTTTCGGAAAATGCAAATATAGTCCTCTTTACAGATGATATAAACCATACAAATAAAAGAATAAACTAATCGCGTTACTGAAAATTAAACGAAGGAACTATTCTAAAAAATCAACAGATGTTTCAATGCAAGTACAGGGTGTTACAAAAATTACCGGTATATTTGAAACGGCAATACAAACTAAACGAGCAGAGATAGAAATACACCGTTTGTTGCAATATGCTTGGGACAAAAGTACATTTTCAGGCAGACAAACTTTCGAAATTACAGTAGTTACAATTTTCAACAACAGATGGCGCTGCAGTCTGGGAAACTCTATAGTACGATATTTTCCACATATCCGCCATGCGTAGCAATAATATGGCGTAGTCTCTGAATGAAATTACCCATAACCTTTGACAACGTGTCTGGCGGAATGGCTTCACATGCAGATGAGATGTACTGCTTCAGCTGTTCAATTGTTTCTGGATTCTGGCGGTAGACCTGGTCTTTCAAGTGTCCCCACAGAAAGAAGTCACAGGGGTTCATGTCTGGCGAATAGGGAGGCCAATCCACGCCGACTCCTGTATGTCTCGGATAGCTCAAAGCAATCACACGATCATCGAAATATTCGTTCAGGAAATTAAAGACGTCGGCCGTGCGATGTGGCCGGGCACCATCTTGCATAAACCACAAGGTGCTCGCAGTGTCGCCTAAGGCAGTTTGTACCGCCACAAATTCACGAAGAATGACTAGACAGCGTGATGCAGTAATCGTTTCGGTTCTGAAAATTTGGCCAATGATTCCTTTGGAAGAAATGGCGGCCCAGACCAGTACTTTTTGAGGATGCAGGGACGATGGGACTGCAACATGGGGCTTTTCGGTTCCACATATGCGCCAGTTCTGTTTATTGACGAAGTCGTCCAGGTAAAAATAAGCTTCGTCAGTAAACCAAATGCTGCCCACGTGCATATCGCCGTCATCAACCCTGTGCTCTATATCGTTAGCGAATGTCTCTCGCGCAGCAATGGTAGCGGCTCTGAGGGGTTGCCACGTTTGAATTTTGTATGGATAGAGGTGTAAACTCTGGCGCATGAGACGATACGTGGACGTTGGCGTCATTTGGACCACAGCTGCAACACGGCGAACGGAAACCCGAGGCCGCTGTTGGATCACCTGCTGCACTAGCTGCGCGTTGCCCTCTGTGGTTGCCGTACGCGGTCGCCCTACCTTTCCAGCACGTTCATCCTCCACGTTCCCAGTCCGTTGAAAGTTTTCAAGCAGATCCTTTATTGTATCGCTTTTCGGTCCTTTGGTTACATTAAACCTCCGTTGAAAACTTTGTCTTGTTGCAACAACACTGTGTTCTAGGTGGTGGAATTCCAACACCAGAAAAATCCTCTGTTCTAAGGAATAAACCATGTTGTCCACATCACACTTGCACGTTGTGAACAGCACACGCTTACAGCAGAAAGACGACGTACAGAATGGCGCACCCACAGACTGCGTTGTCTTCTATATCTTTCACATCACTTGCAGCGCCATCTGTTGTTGAAAATTGTAACTACTGTAATTTCGAAAGTTTGTCAGCCTGAAAATGTACTGTTGTCCCAAGCATATTGCAACAAACGGTGTATTTCTATCGCTGCTCGTTTAGTTGTTATTGCCGTTTCAAATATACCGGTCATTTTTGTATATTATTATAGAATTTTGAGAGGATTCAGTACGGTAAATACAGTCCAGTTTTTATTACAGAACCCAACTGGATGTAAAAATGAATCTTTTAAACAATTATATGCAGCAAGTAGAAAATGCTAAGTTTTTCGTACTACCAGCAAAACAAAACCTTAATTGGAAAACACTTTGGTTGGAATTAATGAATTGCCTTGGTTCAGTTTCGATTGTAGTACACGTCATTACTACTTCACTCCTACTTCACAATATACACATTCATTAGTTTGCTTTCTGATTTGTCAGTATTTCTCTCTCCTCAGAAAAAGTGTAGTGCATTTATGTAACACTAGGGCCACAAACAAATCAATAAAGGCTTCAGGGGTTAACATTAATACAGAAAAGAGTTAGTGACATGGGTATAAACATATTGAACAATGTGTGCAATTAATATGTAAAAACTGGGTATAGTTTTAGACTGAATTTAAGAACTTTATCTTCACATGTTAAAAGTCTTTTTTCTAACATGTTTTAATTGGCTAGATCCCATACACATATGAAAATTAAAACATGGCGACTAATCTCAGTTGACAGTGCAACCACTTTCACATCCTCGAAAAAGTAGAAACAAAATAGAAGGCCGGCCTAGAAAACCCCTTTTTTACAAAGTAGCTGTAAAGTTTAAAATGTCTGAAGTAGATACAAATGCCAAAGTAGTAACCTATCACTCATAGTAAAAATGTCAATGTAAGACTTTGGTACAGGAAGTAAATATTATGTGAACTTGAACGACATGCAAATTTAGAGTGTTACACCGAAAGAAAATAGTTTTATATCTATCAAGCACATATGAGACGCAGTACCAGTAACAACCATATCACGCAATAACTTGTACGTGTATAAAAGGCAAATTAAGTGAAAATAACTTTGGTTGTATCAACACAATAACAATACGAGTGGTTGTACACCTGTACAACCAGGCATGCAGATAATCTTTGTTGAAAGACATTTTGGGTCCCAGTTTGGGATAAAGACACCGTCGCTACACTACTAGATAGGCGTAGCATGTCGTGGAGGAAAGATGTATAAGCAAGAAGAAAATCTCAGGCTGGTCAGCTAACAACATTTAAGTGGCGGAAAAACTTCGTACGATCTACGAAAGAAGCCCTAGGAAATCCACGCTTCGTGCTAGCAGAGCAGTAGAAGTGGTGTAGCAACCAATGTGGCGAGTGTTGTTCGAGCATCTACATTTCACAGCTTACAGAATCCACATGTTGCAGGCGCTAAAGTCAGCCAATAAACCAAGACAGAGAAACTCTGCATTGAGTTTCAAGCGCGGATGGAGGTGGATGGTTTCACAGACAGACTGGTGTTCTCTGACGAGGCCACACTTCACTTAAGTAGCAAAGCGAACACTGGCTATTTGAGAAAATGGGATGCCGAAAACCCGCATACCTCTCCGGAGAACGAACATCGTTCTCCGAAACATAATGTTCTCTGCGCCATAACCTACCGCAGAGTCCTTGGTTCTTTCTTCTTCGAAGAAAGAATGTACTGCCACGTGTATAACTTACCTCGGTATGATTTTACTCTGGTTTTTTAATCTTTTACATCTACATCGATAATCTGCATATCACATTTAAGTGCCTAGCACAGGGTAAACACAAGAGGACGACAAAGCACCGCCACAATGGCATGACCTCGCACGTAGTCATATCAATGAAGTCTTCCACAACACGGCATTGGTCATGCAGGGTTGAAAGATGTGACATTCATGATGTAGCCACCCATGTGGCCTGACCCTACACCAATGGATTTTTTCTTTAGGGGATGTGCGAAACACATGGTTTAAGTAACCATACTTCCAGAGGACTATCCTTTCAGAATCTACCATTAAACGCATGACCTATTTCTAAGCGCTTTCTTGCGGGATTTACTTTTGAAACAAGAGGTACTCGACTGCACTTCGCAGCACTTCACGGCAACGTCACTTTGGCATAACCTCGTACTTAGTCACCTCTACGAACATCTCCCACAGCAGTGGATTGATCGCGCAGGGCTCAATGACGCACCGTCCATGTTGTAGGCCTTCAGGTCACCTGACCTTACACCAATTGATCCATTCTTTTGGGGTCATGTGAAAGATATGGCTCACTTACTTCTGTTTCCACAGGACATACGGCAGCTAAGGCTCGGCTTAGCCGACGAAGTTAACTCCATTAATCAGGCTACTGTGGGACGACAAATGGACAGGAAATGTCGTACCAGGTAGACAGCTGTCGCTTACAAGTAGATCCCACTCTGAACATATGTGATTGTTAATAGGAACCATGAGAGTTATCCTTTCAATCTATGTGTACACTTCTGGATAAACTCATTACTGCGGCTACAGGAATACTTTTCTCCCATCCAGCCTCAGTCAGCCTCTACTATTACTGAATCGTTTCCAATGCAGTAGGATACTTATAGGTACCTGGGCTAAGTACGCACAACATGGACGTTAATGATTACGATAAACGGCAATGTTATTCAAGAAAAACCATGTCAGGCGGTGTGTCGAAGAGAAAAGAAGAATAGCCCTGTTTATATTATCCAATTAAAGAGCAAGCAGCCACAGATACTTCAGGGACGTATTTGGATATATAGCTGACATTGCTCGCTTCTGCCCAATGAGATACACGTCTAGGGGCAACAGTATTTCCTGAAACCAGCCTCTCGCTCACGTCACCGCTAGTTGGGATAGTATGACGCTGTCAGCGAGCAGGAAGGGTCATTTAACGTTATTGTTGTAGGATTTCAAAATGTGTGACAATTCAACGATGTCAACAAGTGTGGAATTCGTACTGTAATATTGTTCCTGGGCATTCTATCCAGCGACTTCATACCTAGAGGCGAGGCCATAAATACAGCAGCTGCATCCAGACCATCCACCGACCACTTCGTGCCTACAAAATAAGCAGCATGGATTGTCATGGACTGTTGTCCTCCTTCACGATAACTCCCACCCGCTTTATGCTGTGTTGACGATGGACTTACTACGGTATTTTAAGTGAGACACTTAGAGACCGGACTTGCCCTAAAGTAATTACTGTGTTCATGCCAAACTGATAGTTTTTTTGGATGAAAAGCTCTATCGGAGTGACTAAGTACCTAAAGAGAACTTTAGTTACTAGTTGAACAATTTAGTACGCAAAAAGCACTGAAAATTTTGTATAGCGGAGAGTGAAATGTTTAAATCTGAGCACCAACTGTGTAGGAAAATAATTTACACGTCAAAACATGTTGTAAAATCAATTTTAATTTTTTCTTTTACAATGACCCTCCTGTGACACCCATGCAGCAAAAAATATTACTTAAATTGCTAAAACATGTATAAACTGCGATACATACATCAAAATAGAATGCAGAATAGAAGACGCTAGTGTCATTCTTTTTCTGGATCCATGAGGTGGTTGTTACGGGCACCAAGTACATGGGCGACGTAAATATCAGGGAACAGGTGGGGTTGTATTGGGTTAAAAAGGAAAACAGGGACAAAAATACTTGAATTAAATGGGATTCACGTGAGGAACAAACTAGAAATTAGACGTAGGGGTAGGAGCTTTGTCAGGAACAGCGGGATAATGACTACACAGGTCGCAGAACATACGAATTAATGCCCAGCATCAGGGAGCGATTATAGTTAAAACACTTCAAGCTGTCAAGAGGACTGCTGCACTTCCTTACTGGACATGGACCCTACCCGGCAGACCTATGACGGTTTGGGAAACGGGCTACATCTACGTGTGACTTTGGGGCCCCACAAGGCACCCCAGACCATGTGGTGTATGAGTGCCGCCTCTTCGACGACGTAGCAGCACAATTACGGTTACGGTTACCAAACCATGACACGTATCACCTGCTCAAGCAAGAGAACCACTTAAAAACGCTGAACAAACTAGCTAATGGAATAACACATAAAGTCATAAATGAATTTTTACGGAACAATCACTAATACAACACATCTGATCACCTGCCTACACCCTGTGCACCTGTCCTAATTCCGCTGAGGCGTTGACTTGGACAGCCGCTTCACGGTTGGGATCCGCCACGACTGGGATTAGGGGGCGGGTGCGCCTTTCACAAGATTCTGACACTCACCGGACTTGATATACGAATTAGTATTAGGTTAGATGTAGGATAAGTTAGGATAGCAACATTAGAGTAGTAATACAGCGATTAACTACTCTGGGCCAGCCCAGTGCCAGGGGCAAGCTCACCAGGATTAGCTCAGTGAGCACGGCCAACTAATGTAGGCTTATATATGCTGGCACACATGTAACGCTGCAGGTAGATTAGACTAGCATAAGAAGTAGACATAGCTAAATATTGTTAACCTCAGGACATAGCAGTAGTGCCCATAGCCGAAGATTAATAGTACTGATATTCATAGGACAAAAAAGCTGCAGTAGTAATAATTGTATTAGTATCAAGTAGGACCCACTAATGTATTAGGTGGTGGATTGCTTATGTATTATGTAATGAATATTTAAGGATTTTAAAAGAAAACACATGGGCCACTGGAGAGCGGAATTAGGTAAATGACAGAAGTGAAGATTCGACCTCATTGTGTGGACAGCCGCATCAGAGTGCCATGGAAAAGCAAAATACTGTAATGCTAGGTGAAGAGTTTGTCTTACCGACTGGTGTGTAGGGGCCGCAAAAATCTAACGAGAATAATTCAAGTTCGTTTTTGTTTGTTTCTCTGCCTCGTTTTCTCACGGTAGTCTCTGGTGTTTTCTCCATAATGTATATATTTGTGATTCATAAACTTTAATAAACCTCCGTATTAAAGAGGACACTCACATGTCTATATACAGTTCTCCAGCTACGGTTCACATGAAGCTGCAGTTGCATGAATAGCCTTATTCGCCGATATTTTTCTGTATGACTTAACACTTATTCCATAAAGCACAGCTCCCCATTCCAGGTGGACAAATGACTGTAATATTCTGCTGGCACTGAAGACAGAACTTGTTTCAAAGCAAAAGATCTCCAAAGACTAGATCCATATCACTGTCACTAAATGTTTCCAACATATTTCTTCCTAGCACCTTACAGTAGGTCACTGCATACGCAGTCTGCCGACTATGTTGTTTGCATTCTTTTATAATCACCTGGGTCGTTTGTCTAGCTTCATTTCTTGCCCCTGTCTTCGTAAAACTGCAAGTCGATCTGCCATGCAATGCTATGGAACACCAGACCTTGATATTGATTGAGAAATCTTAAATCAGATCTTATCTTTTCATGCTGCATATCAGGGCTTAACAAATCACTCAGAGCATATGTGTCAATTGTACTTCCTTCACGGCCATTATCATAGTAACTTCTTTTACTATGGAGAATTGAAATATTGACATTTAGATGCTTAAGTAATTGCTAATTACACCCAATAAAGGCAAAGAGAAAATATTGTTAAATCCATAGCGATACCACTTCACTGTAACGAGAGAAATCTAAATTCAAGAACGACTTAGTAGCATAAAGTACAGAGACGCGTAGGTTGTCAACAACCTACATAAAAAGTAGACATGGAAGACAGACAATAGATCAGAACAGACTGACAATGTACGAGCCTGCCTTCTTATTATTGACTGTGTACGTTGAACAAGTAATAAAGGAAATTCAAGAGAAATTTGAGAAGGAAGTTAAAATCCAGGTATCAGAAATAATAGATTTCAGATTTTCAGATAATACTGTAATTCCTTGTGATACAGATGTGGACTTCGAAAGTCATGTGAATGGAATGGATGGCAACATGGGCATAGGTTAGGAGATAAAAATCAGAAAAGCCAAAGCCAAGGTAATTAAACAAAGTCCACTCACATATGATGATATTGAAGAAGTTACACTAGGAAATGAGACACTGTAGATCACCTCTGCTACAACTGAGATGGCAGACGTGAAGATTTTGATAAATCAAGTAATCCCATTTCTCTTTAAATCGAAGTTACGTTGGGAGAAATTTTATTACAAGCAAGGGAAATTTTGTTTTAGTAACATCGAGTAATCATACCCACCTGACACTGGGAAAGAAAACATTAATTCATTGTTGGCTTGCTATAGTGTTGTAAAGTTATATTTGTCTTGTGACATGCAGTTTTGCAGTTGCTCAAAAATGAGTTGCCAAAATTGTTTGAATAAAGCAAAGATACTCTGTTAGTTTATGGTAGTTACATAACCTTTAATAAAATACAGAACGTTAATAGTTGGGTGAAAAGCGTCTGCTACACATGTTTAGGTATAAGAGATATTTGAAATTTTTATTCTTTATTTTAATATCTACACTTTATGAATAATAATAAACATAAAAACAGCTTAAGAATATGTTCATACTAATATTGGGCATGTCCTCTAAATAGACATTAGGATCTGTCTGTATAGGTATTGCATACTCAACTGTATTCAAGTCTCAATATTTCATTTCTCATGATATGGCACAAACCACTTCATACACAGCGTCAAGCGGCAATATGTTTTTCGTTTACCTTTGCGTATCTTTTTGTGTGTTTCTTTGATCGGTTATACGACCAATTTCATTACACCTGACATCCAGTATCACCTTCAACTGACATGATGGAGATTCCAATGGATGTCCGAATTTCTTTGTTTCAGTATCTAGTGTCAGGTAAGTAACTGTAACAACGTGTCTGAAACCCATTAAATCCGGCGCAAGTACGAGTCTCTAGAGAGTCTATCTTTTATGTGTATCATTTAATGCGTACCTGTAAATAGGACCCAATATCAATTTTTCCCTCTGATTCCTGTAGCATATTTTCCCACTAACAAGTTATGATGATCAGCTCCTCACGTGTTTGCATTACGTGACTTCAACTTCAAAATGGTAGGTTGTTGCACCCGCGTCGCCTTATTTGCTCGTCTACTATACTTGGTAGCTGATACTAAGAGCTTAACGTTGAAAAAGTTGTACTTTTCAAACACATCTAGTTCTGCGCCGTCTAACAAATAAGACTTTACCACTCCTGCCGAATTGATTGTCACATTCACCTTCAGCTGTCTTTTTCAAATCTTTACAGCTCTGGAGACGACAGTCGCTGACAGTCCCAGTTGCACAATAACCTAGATTTCCAAGATCAATCAGAAGATAGAAGAGCTATATTGACATTTACGAATCTGGCGTAACTCCAGATGTACAGTTTATTAATGTCAATGAATATCTGTGGCCGACTCGAGCGTGGATTTTCAACTTTACCCGAGTGGTCGTCTTCACCGTTTCAGCTATCTGAGGCGTTCCCCCGACAAACCTAAACTTCCATATTCACCGTTTTCCTACATCTCATACACACACAGATACTCTGAATCCTGTACTGGGAGCGACTACTGATTAAAGTCGTCGTCTTCTTTTCAGTCATGAAATACTATATTGCAGTGCCTGTGCTGTTCCAGTATATTCTGCATTGTCGTTCTGATACCCATTCATTAAATAAATAGACCTGGTACAAGTATCACACACAAATATAATACATTGAATGTTTTAAAAAATCACTTGGTATAGTAATTGACACTCCTAAGAACGATATGCATCTGCAGTCGCAGCATTTCAAGTTGAAACAGACACCAAAATGGATAACTGAAGTGATAACACCACGTCCCAGTGTCCTTTTTATGGTACAGTCGCAGTCGCAGCATTTCAAGTTGAAACAGACACCAAAATGGATAACTGAAGTGATAACACCACGTCCCAGTGTCCTTTTTATGGTACACAAGAACTTGCAACAATGCAAAATAATCAAATAATCAAATAATCAAGCTAACAATACAAGGAGCAAAAAAGGCAGATGGTTGACTCTAAATACAAAAAGTTAATTGCTATATATTTAAAATTCGCACATGTTATCAGGAATGTAAATACCTGTACCAACTAAAAATGTCACTCAGTATTCAACAAGGAATTAAGGACGGAATTTATTGTTTTTAATTTGCAGCGAGCGTTAGTTTTTTTTTTTTTCAAAAATAGTGATGAATAATATAGAGCAGTAAAAAAAGACAATCGTAATGAATTGTAGATTCATATATAAATATGAGCACTGCTCTTTAAACTGCAAAGTGGGAGGTACTGGACTATCTCGGGCAGGACATGTTTTAAAGATAATTCTATCGGTGCTGATCCTTTAGGACAGCTAAACTGGGGGGGCGGGGGGCAGTTAACTATTCAGCGCACTTACATAAGTCAGTATTCCATCGTAAACCACTTATTCAAACACTCTAGAAAGGATTGAAAGGAATGAAATACGAGCAGTTTTGTAATTCGATCTAGGTTGCTTGTCTCCACATTTATAGATAGTTGTTGGTAAAGTGTACTTAAGTCTCTCAAGAAATATACCCCTGGATGCTAAATTATCATAAGGGTAATACTATCTTGTCAGGTAAATGTTTTTGTTCTGCTGCACCATAACAGCGTAATTACTAATATCTATCAACTTGATATACATTTAAATCTTTTTAGCGATTGTGTTTCGGAACCCAGTGTCTCTTGATGGTTCATTCAAAATGAGCATAATGTAATGCATATATTGTTTATTAGTCATTGTAGTGTATTCTGCCACAGTAAGGCATTAATAATTGAATTTGGTTGCTTTTGATGCAACTATATCACAATTACTGACAGAGGTATTAGCTGGAAGCTCAATTTCGGTCGCTATTTTTATTTGCTTCTTGTTTAATAATGTCCCAGTTTTGTTAGTCTCATTTTGTTGTATTTTATTGATTTAACGTAGTGCCTTAATTTCGGCCATTTAATAACAGTATGGAGTATATTACACTTTCAACACTGGACCACGGTTTTCCCTTTCTTCTTCAGATACTATACGTTACTGTCAATAGTTATCCATAATATTTGAACGATGTACCATCCATCAGCGTAGTACAGTCGCTTTTGGGTTATATATCTAGATGTAGACTATCACTTATCGTTGTTTCTGTTAGATCTTAGTCTTGCTTATTGAGGGAAAACAAGAATCAAAATTGTCATCTAAAATTTCAGATAAGCTTCTCACCAGCGTCCTTCCCTTACTTTACATATAAATATTGTGATCGAGTCATTGTTAACGTTTCTCCAATGTAAGACATTTATTCCTTGTCCATTGCGTAATTCTTTATTCTATAGAATTCTTAAAATTAGACCATAATCATAAGATTCGCCACTGACTGCTGGTTTCATAACACTGTTGTAGAAAGTTGTGCAATCTAAATGCGGGCATGTGACTTTCTTGAGATCAGGAAGAAGGCAGTTATCTGCTTACAGCAAGATTCATGAAGCAACAGGAAAAATTGTAAACAATGAACTAAAAAGTGTTTTCTTCAAATGGTCTCATTCTCAATTTCAAATTGATGCTATGGATCCAATTTCGCACATCTACTACACCAATGATAAATGTAATAAATGGCGAGGAAACAATAACTGGGGTTAAAACCTAAAAATGCTTGAGTCTACATACTGATGAGAATTAAAAGGTGATAAAATATATGTTTGAAATTCTAAATCCAGTTCAGCCGCACTAAGCTGACACATTCTGCGTACTTTCATTCAGTAGTGCCTTATGGGCTTATGTTCTGGGATAATTCATCTAGAAGAAAGAAAGTTTTCATTACTCAAGAACGCCACAATCATCTTTTAGATATCGGTTCCAGGAGTTACTCATTACAACTACTACTTTCCTTACCAAGTATGTTGTGAATAACACATTACAGCACAAAAGGAACCGTGATGCACAGAACGTCAGCAGCAGAAGAAGATATGACAGTCATTATTTCACATTAAGGTCATGTTTAGTGCAATAAGGTTATATAGTATCATTACGAACATTTTTGGTTACTTACCTAGGATATAAAATGTCTGGAAGACAAAGTTAAATCCAAAAACGAACTGAAAAAGTTTATTTTAGACTACGTTTTACTGTACTAGATAATTTACTTACAATAGTCATAAAAGTAAGTAAGTAATTAACTCAGAAATATATCAAGCAATAAAAGCTAAGTCCCGAAGGAAGTTGTATCAGGAACTAGAGGACCACAGTGGTCACATCAGCCAGATTAAATGGCTGCAACGGTTATTTTCATGTTTCAGGGGCAGTCTGTGTTGTTCCCAGTCTTTTTCGTCTTCCACGGGTTCTTATTTTCGGCATCTGTCTTTTTCCCGAGAAAGGTCAAAGACGGCTGGCGGCGATGTAGCGCGGCGAACGTTTCGGAGGTCCATTAGGAATTCCGTCAGACAGGGCACCAAACGGATGGACGCTCGGAGTGTGGCTTTAGAGGGTGAGGTGGAATGGAGGAGGGAAGGGGGAAAGGGTGCCGTCGAACAATGGACACGTTCGAGTTTAGCCGACCGTCTCTGACGGGACGCAGAAGCGAAGGGAGCCACATGCAAGGCGATGTGCTAGGGACAGCTAAGGGAATGCAGCGGAGTTATGGAAGAAATGTCCCCCCTCACAGAAAAATAAAGCGAATAGTATGTAGATAGCACTAAGTTAACAGATGGACATTGCGAAGAAGTTATTAATTCTATACTACCAACAGACTGAATGATCTGTGTCTGTTCTCGTTTCCCAGTGACATTCAACACAATTTGCCTGTGTGGTTTGGATAGTTATACCTCTATCGCCAGGTGGATATATGCCAATGAGCAAAACACTGATTCACGATTAGTATGACGTTTGTGTAACTTTTGTCACTATATGACACAAGAACACGATAGACATCGAGATTTATTCTCAGTGACGATAAACAAAAATTAAAATTTTAGTCCGGTGGAATTTCCGTGTTCTTTTGTTTAGTTTTTTACGAGATTAGTCACAGTGAACGAATAATTATACTGCAAGACTACGCATTAAATGAAGAGGAGAGAGGAGTGCTCAACTCGTATCCGTTGGATACTTCAGTACATAAAAGTTTTATTCTCTAGCCCGATTCATGACAATATTTTTTGTAAAATTGTTACTCTTCTTCATTGGATGAAATTTACGGAGAACGTTACTTCTTTTAAAAATAGTTATTAGAATTTTGAAAAAAACATTTATCTACCTCAGAAAAATCCTGACTCACTCTATATGGAGAAGCCATAGGTAAACTTCCCAACGTCCCTTAAGTGAAGGAACACTTACAGAGACACTGAGAGGAACTTCCATTCTACACAACGCAGTGGTAGCTATAAGATACGTCTCATTCAGAATATAGTCAATATCTTCTTCTCCAACTACGTGATTGCTCTGCTGAACACAATAAAGTACCTCACAGAGGATTAAAAGAAACACCTTCAAGCAATCTCTCTACCGTTCCACTCACGAACTGCCAGCGGGAAAAACAAGCACTTAATTTTTTTTCAGTGCGAGGCCTGATTTCTCCTATTTTATCGTCGTGATCAATTCTCCCTATGTAGGTGGGTGCCAACAGAACGTTTTCGCAATCGGAGGAGAAAACTGGTGATTGAAATTTCATGAGAATATCCCGCCGCAACGAAAACCGCCTTTGTTTTAACGATAGCCACTCCAATTCATGTATCATTTCTGTGGCGCTATATCCCCTATTTCGCCATAATAATAAAACGAGCTGCCCTTCTTTGAACTTTTTCGACGTTATAAGCCAGTCCCACCTGATGCGGATCTAACACCGTACAGCAACACACCAGGATAGGGTGGATAAGGGTGGTGTAAGCGATCTCTTCACTTTATCTGTTGCAGCTTCTAAGTGTTCCACCACTGAATCGCGGTCTCTGGTTTCCTGTACCCACAACATCATCTACGTGATGGTTCCATTTAGATTATTTGTAGCTGTAATCCCTAAATATTTAGCCGAATATACAGCATTCAGATTTGCGCGAGTTAACGCGTAATCGATATTTCGCCGATTTGTTTTTTTACTACTTACGTGAATAACATCACACATTTCTTTATTCAGGGTCAATTGCCTCTTTTCGCACCATACAGATATATTATCTAAATCAATTTGCAGTTCGTTTCGGTCTTCTGTTAACTCTGCAAGACGGTTAATGACTGCATCATCTGCAAACAACCTAAGACGGCTGCTCAGATTGCCTCCTATGTCGTTAATATAGATCAGGAACAATAGAGGGCCTATAACACTTCCTTGTGGACACCGGATATTACTTCTGTTTTACTCGACAGCTTTCCGTGTATTACTACGAATTGTGATTTTCCAGACTGGAAACCATGAATCTAGTCGCACACCTGAGGCGATATTCCATAGGTACGCAGTTTGGTTAGAAGGCACTTTTGAAGAACGGTGAAATCTAAAAATATGGAATCAATTTTTGATCCCCTTTCGATAGCAATCATTACTTCATGAGTATAAAGAGGGAGTTGTGTTTCACAAGAACGACATTTTCTGAATCCGTGCTCACTATGTGTCAATAAATCGTTTTCCTCGAGGTACTTCGTAATGTTCGAACGCAATATATGTTCCAAAACCCTACTGCAAATCAACGTTAGTGTTACGGGCCTGTAATCCAGCCGACTGTCCTGCTTCCCTTATTGGGTATTGGTGTGACTTGAGCAATTTTCCAGTCCTTAGGTACGGATCTTTCTGTGAGGGAGTGGTTGTATATAATTCCTAATATGGAGCCGTGGTGTCAGCTTAGTCTGAAAAAACCTGACTGGTATACAATTTGGACCGGAGGCCTTGCTTTTATTAAGTGATTTAAACTGCTTTGTTGCTCCGAGGATATCTACTTCTATCTTTCTCATCTTGGCAGTTGTTCTTGATTGGAGTTCGGGACTACTTACTTCGTCTTCTTTGGTGGAGTAGTTTCAGAAAACCGTGTTTCATAACTCTGCTTTAGTGGCACTGTCTTCAGTGACTTCACCGTTGTTATCAGCAGTAAAGGTATTGATTGCGTTTTGCCACTGGTGTGCTTTATGTATGACCAGAATCACTTTGGGTTCTCTGCCAGATTCCGGGCCAGAGATTCGTTGTGGAAATTATTAAAAGCATCTCGCACTGAAATACACGCTGTATTTAGAACTTCTGCAAAACTTTGCCAATTTTGGGGATTTTGCGTTGTTTTATATCTGGCATGCGTTTTTCGTTGCTTCTGCAACTGCGATCTTACCCGTTTTGTGTACCATGCGGGATAAGTACCATCACTTATTATTTTATGTGGTAAATATCTCTCAATTGCCGTCAATACCATCTCTATTAAATCATTCCACATCTTTTCTACGCTTACAAGACCAGATTGGATGAATCTGTATAATTTATCTTGTGACTGATCTCTCAACAGTACATTCAGGTAGCGTATTATTAGTTTAAGGTATTCACGTACATGGTGTAAATGAACGACACACTGTCATAATCATTTCACAAAGTGATCGGTAATCAATCATTTGAAACCGCCACTAAAGTTAGGAACCTAATACTACTGGTGGAAGTTTAAAAAAGAACTCTGACATCAAGTCAGCAGTCGTGGTTCGACATGTGGGACTGAGATTTAACGGAAGATCTGTAAGGAAGTGTTATTACAGACTCAGGAAAGAGGGTGGTTTTTAATCTGTGGTTCACTCCATTCCTGAGTACTACATTGTGGTCTGGAACACTTACAGAGCTCTTCGGATTCAATTTGGTGAGGGTTCCAGACTAATAACTAGTACTGAGGAATGGGGTGAACGACACATTCATAAGCAGTCACTTGATTCATTTAGCGCGACATCGTCTCGGTAACGTTCCACAGTCTCCAGTAAGAGACGCCGCAAATAAATCGCTATTCAAGACGGAGAGCGTTACTCACAAATTCACTGGCAAGAATTAAGAAAGATGTCACTCTCTTGCATAAGTTGTCAGAAGTAGAGCTCGTTGATTTCTAATGTCAGAGACTGCACAAAGAATGACGTTAGTAGCACTGAAAGGTATGTGCGATTGAAATTCAACTGTAACAGACAACGGTTGCTATAATTATGCACATCTGTTTAATGACTATCTAGTGGCTCTAACCTACCTTCTTTTTCTGTTAAATATAATATTCTTTGCCTTAAAACATCGCAAACATTTCAAAATTTTACTTTGCCTGTGACTGTGTAAGAGATACATATTAGTAAGAGCAAGTTCAGGGAGAAATGCAAAGTTAACAGTTTCAACTTAACTTGAATTTCTTTGTGCATTGAATTATTTGGTGGCTCTTTGTATAGTAGTATAGTTTTTATTTTTGCGAGAGAAAAGGGAGTTTAATTTTGAAATATATATGATAAAGTGAAATATATATTGCAGGCGGCGTTTTCTTCACATCAATGCTTAGTAAACATTATAATTGCACATCTTCCAGCCATCACAGTTTACTATGTTTCAACATGTGTAAACTTATCGGTTCTTACCGTCACAACCCAACATGATCACAATTCATCACTTCACAGCAATGTGAACAGCTATATATCAATACTGAACAACATTACAACAACTCGCACAGTCGATCAAAGATGCTGCAATTACATTTCGATTCGTTGACATGCAGAAAAATTTTTAGATGATAAACTGCTCATGTAAGAAAATGACTCTTAAGTTATTTTTCCAAACTTTTACGGAAACAACAAATACAATTATAATAATTTTAAATGTCAGTCAATTCAAATATAATTATAATTATCAAATGTTCCGAATACATAAAAATATTGTTTTTCGAAGAACAAAAAGATTATGTTGAATTGGTGTCTTCCGTTTATAAGTATATAAGACCAATTTTGTTACATTGCCACAATTAAACCTGATGCGAAATTATAATCTACGATTATGTGCTGTTATTCTACATAACAAAAATAGGTGCACTGCAAGTTCCAGTTAACTCACATGTGACTGGTACTGAATACAGTATCACGTTCGACTGAAGTTAGGCACATCTGACTACTGTTGAATGTACAGACACAACCGACTGATACTCAATGACCGAAAGAATGAATACCTAAACGGAACGGAATTAATTTACTGGTAGTATCAAAAGATGCACATGCGGGCAACGTTTATTACTGATTCAGTATTAACGTACCAATATTCTGCTACCTTACATTCAATCATGGTTTCAGCTTACTAATATGTGATGTTAGCTGAAGATCGACACTTACCAGCCACATTGATGTCAGAGCAGTTCATATCGTAACCTAAAGTAGAAATAAAGCCTTGATAGTTACCAGATATCGTGCTAAGGGGTATCCTGGCCCTGAAAACTTTGTTACTAAAATCTTGCGTCTTATAATCTAAGGTTTTCCTTTCTAATTTATTGTCTGAAAACATTTTCAGCTCGAAAAGCATTGTCAACAAAAGGAAATTGGAGATGCATACGTAATTTGCATGTGATGAACAAGTGCGAAACAAATATTCATTACAAGTTAATATAACAAGATGAAAATACGAGTGTATAAGTTGCACACATTGAAAATTATACTCAAGCCATTATAAGGTCGTAGACGTCCATGGTAGGTGTCATTTTGGATAAAATAATTTTGGATATTGGGCCGCGTCATTGTAACTACTAAAACACTTAAGCAACTGAAGTCACTAACGACTTCTTGTGGTCACCTTCGTCCTAAAACACTATTACCAGTCCAACTACATTAAACTAAATGTACAAATGACTATCACGTATCTCACACTTTTCGCCCAGGACAAAGCGCTTAGGACTGTGGGAAATCAAACGAAAACTCACCAAGGCGAAACTACTGTCCATCGAAACTGGTACTTCAATCTGAACTCAACAACTAATTTATTTGGTTATTAGCGACGGCAATAATATACTAGTTGATTTGTACATGAGCGTATAGATCCCTGTTCACTTATTAAAATAATTTATGGAAATAAACCAACATCTAGTCAGATTGCAAACGCGGTGGTACAGTTCTGGTGGAGAAAGCATGATAATTAATTGGAAATTCAGTTCCGAATAAATGAGATAAATAATTTCAAATTAATAGTCATTTTGATCATTAGAATAAATTACAATGGAGAGATACATTGCGGAGACATTACCAACA
The DNA here is from genome assembly GCF_023897955.1 of Schistocerca gregaria. Lineage (NCBI taxonomy): Eukaryota > Metazoa > Arthropoda > Insecta > Orthoptera > Acrididae > Schistocerca > Schistocerca gregaria. Next base: position 624,912,946 of record NC_064923.1, read on the forward strand.
AGTCACTAGATCGCAGGACGAGCTTAATCCCGAAAACTAATGTCATGATGACATCACGATAATGAGAGGATAATTAAACGGAATTGTGAGTCTTATCATTTATTTATTTATTAGTGGCTTTGTTTACATAAGAGATGCACACTATAAGATGCTGAAGCGAGTGTTCCTTGGCTATTTTTATGATTAAAATCCGTAACATTTTAGTAACGCTGCGGCACGTCGTTGAGACAGTATTAATAGAGGTTTAGGTTGCGTGATAGAAAGCTAAAGAAAAGCTCGTGATTTCTCGATCTGTGACATATACTTCTCGAACAATGCGGGTGGTGCTGAAGAACAGCATTACACACCACCATGTATACAAGGCTGTGTAAGCGGGTATTTGTTGGCACGTATCCGCTAAATCTTCTGCTTGAAAAAGAAGATGTTAAGATTCGCTGATGACATTGTTACCCTCAGTGAAAGTGAAGAAGAATTGCTGGATCTGTTGAATGTAGTTAACAGGCTAATGAGTGCGGAATATAAATTAAGAGTAAATCGAAGAGAAATGAAAGTGTTGGGAAGCAGCAGAAACGAGAACAGAGAGAAACTGAACATCACAATTGGTGATCACGAAGTTGATGGAGTAACGAAATTTTGCCACCTAGCCAAGAAAATAATCCACGACGGACGGAGAAAGGAGGACATAAAAAGCAAACTACTATTGGCGAAAACGGCATTGGTTACCTACAGAACACAACTAATATGGAAAACAGGTCTTAATTTGAGGAATAAGTTTCTGAGAATGTGCTGTCGTACACATAAGTATTTGAACGACCTGAATTGCGTTTCGCCTGATTTGAAGTCAGCCCACATAACGTACCTGTCCTCCAGGTCCTCTAATCGCTTTGCAGTACAGCCGTTTGATTACACATAATGGATACTACAAGGGATCACTAGAGAACACTGCCATTTAACGTAATCGATCGAGATACAAATTAACATCAGGATATTGCTTATACTGGGAAATGCATCATTAGAGACGAGACCGTCCTTAACGCTCCCAAATTCAATTTTGTTACGGTAAGTGACATTAGTATTTGAGTTAACTAACTCCGTTACAATAGTCCTAAGGCAAAATTAAATTTGTTTATGAGCAAGAGATTTTGAGATAATAGCTCTAATTGATTTGTCTATTTAAAATGTTTTCCCACACCTCCGAAACGTCGTTCCTGATATTAGTGGTTTGTCACAAACTGGGTGTTGAACTAACCAGTTAAAGCCACCGCTATTAACAGCATCAAGCGCTCTATGGAATCCTCAAAATTGACACGATATCGTCAGTAATTTCTCTGTATTCATGACTGAGCAGTAATTTATGCACACGTCTGAACTTCAAAAGACACGAAGGACTTTTTGTTCGGGATCTGGAAAAAAACCAAAAACCCATACCCAGTGTAACTAAGCAAAGCTTTCGTGTCTGCCCGAGACTCGAGCACAGCAATGTTCTTCAGTGGTGACTAGGCATAAAGAGTGGTGAAATATCGAAGCTTTCACCAGTAGCAGCTAGTAACTCTGAAATTGATAAATTTTGTGCTCTGCCTGGATCACCTGCCTGTTAACACAAAACAAAAAAGTATAATATCATGTCAATTTAGAAACTTTGCACTTCTTTAATATGAAGTGCCACGATATAAAGATTGGTGACGGAGACTCGAACCCAGTAAGTAATTCGATTACCAACTAAATAAAATAAAAAGTTCCCTATCGAACTTTTTCACCAGAGGCCACATGTTTGAATTTGAAATGAGGGTACAATTTCTTTGCCTAACCGAGAATCGAAGCCGGTACTTACCACAGTTGTGTTATACCCACGAATTGTATCCTCACCGTTAGTGAGATGTGTGTATGTTTGACTAGAAATAACGACACTTACCGTTGTTGTTGACAAAACATGAAAATACACTAAATTTGAAAATTATATTTAGCACTAGCAGTTCGGTGTGTATATGCAAAGACCTGAAACGAAATCATGAATATTCTTGTGCTGGATCAGGATTCTAACTCAAGTATGTGCCTTTCGTAAAACCATAGAGGGCTTTGCAGGTGGTTGAAATATATTGTTCCTTCTGGGTCACATACTGCGGAAGAGGAGATCCGAATGCGATTTCCACTCCACACCAAATTTTCCAGCATCTCAAGTTCAAATAAAATGAGAGACCTGTGATATTATAAGGCTATTGTCTCATTATACAAAAGGTAATATCTAGCATAAAGGAAGCTCACTGGCGACAGATTATGTTACGTGATTTATACAGTGCAGTTTCTGGATTACGGTTCAACATGACGTTCGTCAGCTGGCATTACTAGAGGTGGAGGAGATCCGTTTTGTTTATGTTTAATATGCCGGTAATGGAAATGGAGCACACACCTTGCAAGAAACCAGCGTCAATCAAACAGACAATTGAAGCGCCATTTCAGACAAGATTGTAGCGTGACGTAGGATGCACTTGTCTCACAAACTAGGCACGGTCAAAAAATTTCAGTTCTCTATTACTAGATTAATTATCAGTACGATTCTGACTCAGAGATTCTGATCGTCTCATGTCATCGTGATGTAAAACGCTTTTAGCCGTCATAGCCCCGATTCGAAACTAGTTTGCAATTTTCAATTTTTCAAAATATTGCTTAGCTAGGTAAATACCAATGCAGAGTGCGTCGTTACCAACTACTTCGATTATTATTCCTATTTCACTATTACCTTCTTTATTCTTGCTACCTCTACAAGCGTGGTTGAGGGAAGTATTAATTCTTCTGGCCATTTTTAGAAGAATTGTCCCAAAACATAAAAATATTTTGGTCACAGGAAAGGGTTGCGGCGTCCTAAGGCAACTGGACCGTAACAAGTAGTTGTTTAATTATTTAGATGTCTAGCGAATACTTTTTAGGTTAATATCGGACATGTCCAGTTATTCGTAAATTACATTAAAACTACATTAACTGATGAACACGTTACCTTATAAAAAGAGAAACCGCGTTGCGTTACTTCATTCACATGCGCTTGACAACGATACTTGTAATATTTTAAATTTGCCAATAAACATCACATTAAAAGCCTGAGGATGTTAATGGCTTCTGTTAAATGTCACGATCTTTCTGTCCAGATCACTTCGTAGACGTCACCTCTTCCAAGTAGCAGGAAGAAAATGTTGCAGAAGGTCAAGGTAAACTGTTTCCACGTGGTCCAAGTTCACATTTTTGCGGGATAACTCTAATTGTAGTATCCACTCCAACGATGTACATCGTTGCATTAATTGGTTGAGCCCTAATAAAAGACATTCACTCGGTCAAAGAGATGTGCGAAAATAATATTTGGCTCTGGTGTCTCAAAACGAGGAGAGAGAATACCACAGTTTTCGTTTTTTCCAACGGTTAAGACATGTATCTCTCGCAGTGTAAGAAAAACGGTCTAACTTCACCTCGTTTTGATACTACACGACAACGAACTCTTCCTATTTCACTAAAAAATCTGACCAGCAGATTGAAAAGACATCTCTCGCGCACTTATTCTTCTCGCCTTATGTTTTTAATAATGTTTGCTTTTCAAACTCCTTATCAAAAGAACAGTCTAGGAAATTCTCTATACAAGGAAATGCACCTCAAACCTGGTCTGACGACGTCTTTAAGAGACATTCAGTAGGTGTCTACAGGTTGGAATCGCTACTCTACCTGAGCGTTGTGGGACAGTTTTAGATAATGTGAGTGAGCATACTGTTGACTATTATTTTCTCTCTTATGTTAACTGGTCTGTTCAATAAAATAGTGAACAACGCTGTTAAACAATGCATTGTACTAATTGACATGAAATTCAAGTTACCACGATATATGTACGACGAAAGTTTATTTTAATGAAACATAAAATATCTGTAACTGGAGCGTCCCAATATCAGCACGAATTAGTAAGATATTTCTCATTCGTGACTACCTAACGGCTTGTGTTTACTTGATGTCATGCGTCACAATGATGTAGTACGGAAATGTGGCATTTCGCAAATAAAATCTCCTTGCTGATTTTCGATTTGACTACTTGTAGATCTGTCACGAAACGGCTAAATCCCCCTCAGCGAGACTGTAACCGGGAACTAGAGCAGTCCCTAATTAACAGACGACTGCGTTACATTACAGCTAACGGAATATTGTAGCTGTCTGTTCTTCCTTATTGGTCCAATGCTGGCTAGCACAGGGAAGTTCGCAACATGAAAGATGAGATCAATTACAACTTCCATGTCGAATGACTTTCCCAGACCCAAAAACATGGTAACTTCATTTCACATCTTGTGTGGAAATCTGTCTCATTATATAATGGAAATGATACGAATATATCAAGTGAATTCTACATCTACATTTACATCCATACTCCGCAAGCCACCTGACGGTGTGTGGCGGAGGGTACCCTGAGTACCTCTATCGGTTCTCCCTTCTATTCCAGTCTCGTATTGTACGTGGAAAGAAGGATTGTAAGTATGCTTCTGTGTGGGCTCTAATCTCTCTGATTTTATCCTCATGGTCTCTTCGCGAGATATACGTAGGAGGGAGGAATATACTGCTTGACTCTTCGGTGAAGGTATGTTCTCGAAACTTTAACAAAAGCCCGTACCGACCTACTGAGCGTCTCTCCTGCAGAGTCTTCCCCTGGAGCTTATCTATCATCTCCGTAACGCTTTCGCGATTACTAAATGATCCTGTAACGAAGCGCGCTGCTCTCCGTTGGATCCTCTCTATCTCTTCCATCCACCCTATCTGGTGCGGATACCACACTGCTGAGCAGTATTCAAGCAGTGGGCGAACAAGCGTACTGTAACCTACTTCCTTTGTTGTCGGATTGCATTTTGTAGGTTAATTCTCTGTAGTCCATGCTCTTCGATGACAGGGTTACCAAACATATCCTGCGTTGTCGCCAATGTTAAATTACGTTTCTAAGAGGAAGGACACCAACCTTGAGCAATCTGGTAAGTGGCTGTAGTTCATGTGTCAATGGCATGGCTGCCGAGGGCCGAAATATGAAAAGTATTGGTAACTGGGTTTAGGCACTACAACTTCATCACTAATAATATTGAGATGCGCCAACTGCATACTGAACAGCACACATCATATGCTGTCACAGTTACTTGTGACTTTGTGTCGTACTCTTACTGAAACAAAAAGCTCATCTCGAGACATGTTTCACATTTTAAAGTAACGAATATACGCAGCACAACTTAGAGTACAGCTTCTGCATGCACGAAAGGAGAAACTGTTGTTATCAGGAAACTGTACAATTATGAGAAACTGCTGATGGTAATGTCTGGAGTAAGTCGCCCTTGAGTAAAACAGTTATCCAGTCCTTAAATACTAAAAGAAAGATACGTGTCTTCTATTTAAACACTTTTTCTCTTTATGTTTTGTGATATCTGCTTGGCATTAAACGAAACTGTTGCTTACTTTGTGCTTTCGTCGGTATTGGCATCCTGTCTGCATGTAAATAAAGAGAACACCAATTAACGTCATACTTTTTCTCGACGTAAAAAAAAAGAGAAAGAAAATACTTTCTCTCTGATCCGATCATCGGCCATGCTCCATGTGACAGAAGAAATGAATTTCACTTTGGTCTGCCGTATGAATCTGTTACTTTGTGACAACTTTTCCCATTCATCACGAACTGTTCCGGACAGTGGTGGTCTCCTACAGACAACAGTTTTCTTTATCTCTGAGGTCAGCACCTTTGGAATGCCAGTTCAAGACCTCAGTATCTCCCTTCATTTGAAACTAGTGTTTCATGTAGTTCCCAATGTAGACAGGAGACGGTCGTATTGTCTCTCCAAAATTTCTGATGAAGAGAAGGAAAAATTTGTTCTCCAGTAACTCGCAAGAGCAATGAGTAGAAAACGGACCGCCCACTTGCCACAGAACGCCGCAACCACTTGCTGATATCTACCCCGAAACTGGGACCCTAAATCGCCCATACCTTTGCCTCTGATGGACATACCTGCTGTCGATTTTCGCTCTATTTGGTCGATATGCATGAACTGAAGTTTTTTTTGCAGTAGAATGTTTGCTCCCAGTGTGAAAGCCGTTACCTTCTGTACCCCTCTGAAAAGTTTTATTTGCAGCCTTATGCTGCTGCTCCTCACTTTCCTTTCTCGTTGAGACAACAATGAATGGTCAACCTGCTCACACCTAGCTGGAGGATGTTTCTGATAGTTCTGAAACACTCTTCAGCACTGCAGTGGAGTATACTATTGTCCTGATCCTCCGTGGTGGTCTGTTGGTGTCCAGGGTGACGTGGGCGGTTTACATGGCCTCCCTCCGTCCTCTTCTTCACCCAGAGATACATCGCAGTTTTGCTGTATTCTAGTGATGGAGATATGGCGCTTATGCAGTATCCACCTTCATAAAAGACTTTTAGCATATTCCTTGAGCTGTGACATATCACAAGGCAGGCGGTGAAGAAGTGCGATACAAGATGGAAAGCACTTCGTTCACCTCAGAAGTCAAATTCATTCCCAATTACAAGGTATGATAAAAGATTTTAAAAGTTAGTTCCTTGTGAGTGTTGCTTATAGTGTCAAACAAACGTATTTTGCCTGTAAATACTATATGTGGTATTAATAAGTACACCGTTTTCAGGCAGTAAAGGTAAAGTTACGATTCATGTTGTGATTTAGATCATGTTGGTCCGTCTATCGTACCTTAGTTATAGAAACCTGTAACAACGCCCATAAAGTTATCGAATTGTTGCTAGTTACTGTTATTGTGTATTGGCAGGAGTGCTCAGTAGCTGATGTATCATTTTGTGATGAAGGATACAGCCTTGAGAGGGAATTGATACAGAGAGGACGAAACACTCTTTGGCTATTTTTCACATCCAAGGCTACGCTTAAATATTGATTTTTTACCCAGCATATCATTTTTGTGAGGCGGCGGAAGTAATTAACAAGATCAAGCATTGATGGGAGCATGCACGTTCTTGTGGCTGTCCTTCGAATAGTATTTTCTGGAGCTGAGAATGAGCAGGCGATTTGGTCATTTAACAGTAAATCGTGTATCAGATGTTTGGGGCTTGGAAACCATTTGCAGCTACTAGGGAAAGATTCATCTCAAGACAATGGGAACAGAACGCCGGTCCTAAGAATTTCTCGCATCGGTGTGGTTTCAACCAAAATGGCAGGCTCTAGGCACTATGGGACTTAACGTCTATGGTCATCAGTCCCATACACATTGAACTACTTAAACCTAACTAACCTAAGGACATCATAGACATCCGTGCCCGAGGCAGGATTCGAACCTGCGACCGTAGCAGCCGCGTGGTTTCGGACTGAAGCGCCTAGAACGGCTCCGCCACAACGACCGGCTGCTTTCAACCAAAGAGAAGGAAAAACTACCTACGAGGATATACCTGTTAAGCACCTCTAGCCACAGCAGGAATACGGACCCAAGAGAAATATACGTCCCCCTGAGAAAACGTTTCGACGGTGTCATCAATGCCCTTCGTGAACAAGGATGGCGAGTTTCCATTTTCATCGTAGAGGAAACTGTCAGGTCGTGTCATCCCTCAGCCAGTCGAGTTTTAGGGAACCTCAGGCGTTATAAAGAGTTTTAGAATGGAGAGCATCATTTATAGTGGCTCCGAAATAGCCTATGTTTGGACACAAAAGCACTTCGCCTTCTTCAGCTAAGGCCTCTGCTCGGACATGCTGTACCATTTGGCCCGTCCAGGTGAAGTTCTCTGGGAAAAATGTGTTTTTCACTATAGGCCTACATGGAAACTCAAAACATGCTGCACAAACTGGTCATGGGGAAAACAAGTCGGGAGTGCAAAGTCGTTTCCTTTCTGTGCGGGAATTTTCGAGTCATGAATTGGCTGTTTCTCTGGAGAAAAAGAGTATTATTAACTTCTTTAATGACTGACTGATGGGTAGAGAAGACAAATTAGAGGGAGATTACGGTGCTCATCTTATGACTGACACGAAACCCCTGTGGGGGTGGTTACGTTAGTGCTTTTGGAGAGTTTACCGAGGCTTGATGGAAAGGAAGGAGAAACATGTTCTTCCATTTCAGAATCCATTCTGCAGAAGACTCTGGCCTTGACCCTTGTTCTGAGTGGGTTGCATTTGGGACCCTCATCCTGTGTATGACGTCGCACTGGCATTGATCTTGACTCGGGAGCCTGTGGTGAGGGTTTAGCTGTACTGGTTTTAGTACTGACGGTTTAACCATCAGTCATGCCACACAATTCGCTCTGGTGAGGGCAGTCTTATTCCTGTCGGTCTGCCACGTTGACATTTGAGCTCCTTGTGTACACTGCCGAGTAAGCGAGTCAAATTGGTCCTTAGTATGAGCGGCAAATAGTGTCACATGTTGGAATCTGACAAGATTTCAGGAGTAATTCCGATCCGTCTAACACATTTCCGGCGGCTGGTTTGCGTGTTTCATGTCTGTGATAATGAATAACAAGCGCCACACAACGCTACTCTGCATATTCTTGAACCACGACCGTCAGCTAAGGCAGCGGAACACATAGAGAAAGGGATATAATATTGCTGCCTCAGCTTGTTAGAGCAAGCAGATTCACTGTCTTGCTACTTGCTTTCAGCTGCACCAAATTCTGTGTGAATTAAATTCATCAACATTTATGCAGCGTTAGACAGTTTCAGACTGCGTTTTTCATGCATTGAGCCAGAGTAAATAGATTAATCAGACAAACCTTAGTCTTTGCCAACCAATCCCCACCCAGTGGAATGAAAACTGTTTGCGGTATCTATCTGTGTGGTCAACAGTACATGATTTATTTGTTCTCTCTATGAACCTGTGTTTTTTGTCCTATTTTATGATCAACAAACTTCTTCCTTTTTTTTGGTAAAAGATCAATCCCGTGTAGATACTTTAATCACTTATGAATAATTGGCTACAAAAATGACAGGACCACTGTTTCATTAAATTATATCAGCATTCAAGTTTATTTCGATTCTGATAAACGTGACAATCTCTAATGCTGGCTGTAAAGAACAACCACTGTCGAAGGCCAAAATCAATTAAGCAGAAGCATGGGCACGGTAGGCAAGTGGAAGTCTTACGAGTTGAGGTGACTGCTGTAAGGACGTAGACTCATAGTCGCCTATAGTCTTTCAAATCATAACGAAAGACCAATGTAGTCTTGCAACATTAACAGATATAAGCTCCCGTGAATACAAAAGTTGCAGTGGAATAGGTGAAGCGGTGAGTTTGTAATCTCTTGTTACTGGGTTCGAATCAACACGCCTCTGAAAATTTTAATACGTTGTAAATAAAGAATTGTTAACGTCAAGTGTAACGTTCAAAGAACTCGCAATATGGTAAAAAATTTTGTATATAGCTTCCAATGAACTTTTGATGAAGCGAAGGACTGAGAATATCCCTGGTTTTCCCATTATAAATACACTTCAGTTTGACGATGCAGTCAGTCTTCGTTTATTAATCGTTGTGTATTTTTAACAGAGCCATACCCTTAGTTTTTAAACTCGCTTTCAGTTAATGAATTCAACAGCTGCAGAGACACAACATGTGATATATCTTAGGCAAAAAATAACGCAGCACTGTCAAAGGAAAGCTTCGACCTGGCCTAGGTATTTCGTAATATTTTCCCACCTGGCCAAGAAGCTTTTGTTAGTCGACACATTTGAGAACGTCGTTGCTTAGGGCGTTTTAAGATTAACCTTAATTTCTTTCCACGACAACGTTAAGAGATATCTTGAGAGAAGAAGTTTACTGACCGTAAAACTAATCTTCCAGAAGGAAAGGAGGAACTAAAGGAAACCACTCATGTTGGGAGGACATGAAACCTTTATTTCGATGGTTATAAGATCAAGTGAAACGAACAACGGAGTTTGCAGTAAAGCATACTGTTTGAGTCAGTAAGACCTTTAAATACCTCGGGCCTGAAGCGATACAAAGGCACTTTAGGTCATGACAGTATTCAGTTTCCGTAATTCGTATGCACTGCTTGCACGCGCAGTTAATATTGCGGTATAGTTACGGAGCCCAATAAGTGAACTCCGTATTTCCCAGTAAAGGCCGCAGCATCACTTTACTGAATATGGTGTTCCACAGCGTTACGTTTTTTGGTTGGTGACTAAGTGTAAGTCCTCTGAATCGGATGTGAGTTATGCGACGCTGGAACATCTTTTACACTGTTGAAATGGATATTATAGTAGTTCTGCAAAAATATGAACTTGGAGATGTGAAACGAGCTTACTGCAACGGAAAACAGTTGAACTTCTTCATCATTTTCTTCCTTGTTCAACATGAGAAACGTGACGATGGCGAATTCATCTGCATGGAATGATCGTGACATTTAAGAAGACATCAACATCCTCTAGCTCTGAAAGTGAGGTTTACCATCCCGCAGTTTGAGCATCCTACACGCGTTGTTTCTAAGCACAAGTGTATGAAATAGTGCAACGGAATTTCTGTTATTAAGTAACGTCTTCGTCAGTTAACGTAGTTTTAACGTCATCTACGAATAACTGGAGACGTCCTATTTTAACTTGAAAAGTATTCGCTAGTAATAAAAGAAGTAAATAACTAGTTGTAACGGTCCAGTTGCCACAGAACGCCTCAACCATTTGCTGCAAACGAAATATTTCCCTGCTTTGGAATAACTGCTTGTAAAAATGACCAGAAGAATTAATGCTTCCTTCAACCCCACCTGCAGCAGAATGAAGAAGTTCATAGTGACCATGGTAATAATAATCTAAGTACATTTTAACTTCATACTCTCCAATCGTATTTCTCGAGCTAAGAAAGTTTTTGAAATAGTGATAATTTCAAAATGGCTTCGAATCGAGGCTATGATGGCTAAAAGCGTGTTTACATGCCGCTGACTTCAGACTAGCAAAAATTCCGTGTCGGAAACTTCCCGATAATTATCCAGTTAATAGAGAGTTGAAATTTTTTGACGGTGCCCAATTTGTACGGTAAGCCCAGCCACCGTTACCCGACAGTTACCTTACGTAGAAAATGTGGGATTCCGTGCTTCTGGTGGCTCCACCCTATTTCTTAGTTAGGACATATGGGTATAATCCCCACTTCAAGGATGCATTTTCAACTCACACGAACAGATCTCCTTCAACTCTAGTAATGACAAGTGAAGAACAGGTTGCACCGTGATTCAGAATCCACATTATGAACACCATTTCCCTTCGCTTCCAGGTAGAGCCGGTTTGGGTTCGGCCGAAACGGAGGTGGAAGATGCGGTAAACAGATACTCTGTCGCCAGGGAGCTTTCTTACACTAGAAACTTTATTTCACTTAGTGAGGCAATGGTTGTTTAAGATCACAGGCCCCTTGCTTAATTAGAAACTGAGACGCTGAAAAATTTGATGCTGGACTGGAGTTCTAATTCGGATCTCCACAATCCCCCGTGCGGTGGCTTCTGTAGTATAGTGGGTAGATGAAAAATTAGATCTACCTCGGGGCCAAAAATCCTCAGTAAGTATATGAAATAACGAAAGGAAATGACAATTATTGTTCTCTTTATATGCAAAATGATAAATAGATTCACACCTCATAATTTAAATTACTAGTGTTTATGTACAGCTTTCCAAAATCCTTTTTTCACAACTGATAAATATTTTAGTAACTTTCTTATTAATCGGTACACCGTGTTCGTCTGGTCCTAGTCCCTCGTGGAATTATGCGAAAATTTAGCATGTACACCTCAAAAGGCAAAGACATGGTGAATTCTTTCTTTCATAGACCTGGGAGAGACTCGCCTGTGATAACACAATTTAGGTAATGCGCCTTGTATGCCATGTAAAATAACTTATTTTGAATTTCATTTACTATTGCAAAGTAGAGTGAACATCATTTTTTGCTATTATTTTGCTTAATATCAATTATGTTTCTCACAGTTTAAAGGCAAGAGAAATTAGTAATTTATCTCAGGCAACAAACATACTTGAGACTCATATATCAATCTCCTTCTCAGTTCTGTAACACTGCAGAACTGACAGCCCGCAGCTTGTTTTCTAGTGGTTAGCGTTGCTGCCTCTGGTTCACCGGGCGCCGGGTTCGATTCCTGGCATGGGGACTGGGCGTTCGTGTTTTCCTCATCATTTCATCATCATTCAGGAACGAGACTGGAATGTGTAAGGTTTGGGAGTTTGTTCGGTCTCACATAAACACCCTGTTGAGGTCCCCGCAAAACAAAATCATTATTATCATCAGTACTGACTAACTCAAAGTTACATTCTCAGTGGTAAGTTATAGCGAATAATATAGGCTATATTAAATGTTTTAAAGCTCAGAAACCAACGATAAGACTAGATGTTAAATGACTTCGTAGCGATGTAATATAAAATTCCTCTGCCATATATTTCATCAGCTCCTCCTTCTCTTCCTTTCTCTTCCTTAGTTTCCTACAGTCATTCATTTCATTCATAGAGGTAGTCGTGGAATGAGAGAAATCGGTTGGCAGCGTGTATCACTGTCGCAGCTGCGAATGGCACAGCGTTACCAAATAGTGCCTCAGTACTTCGCGCTCGCAGATTTTGCCGTAATCAGACCAGCTACCCATCGTTCCACAGAAACACCTTCCAAAGAACCATTAGAACAAAACTCTGACTAGCGCATACTTCGCAAGCCTCTCACGTATTTCACGGAGCTCGAACTTCGGATGTGAAATGAATTTCCGCTTAAGATTTCAGCTGGTAGCTTACCAACACTGATCTGCAAGGGCCGCCCTAGAAACGTATGGTTCAATGCAACATAAAAATTTCTCTACACTTAGTCCTTCTTTTACCTTATCAAACAATCCAACGCTCGTGATGTGCATGCCGCGCGCGCATGTGTATGTGTGTGTGTGTGTGTGTGTGTGTGTGTGTGTGTGTGTGTGTGTCTGTTTGTTTTAGTGTAGGAGGGTTGGGGTGGCATGTATACCTGTGTGTGCGGAAAAGATTTGTGATAGAAATTGATGAAAGGCTGGTGAATGGCAGAATCAATTCAGATTTTGTTAGATGGTTTATAGCTGCCTTATCATTACATACGCATAACTTCGAATAGTTCATATCTCGAAAACTCGGAATTTTAAATGCAATATTTCTATTACTTTATGGGATTGGCGATTTATGTGTGTTAAATACTTCTCATGAATTGACATTCATTGTGAACCACATTAAACACTTTTTCATTTATTTTTTTTTTCCATCGTGACGCCCCTGTGGTTGCTTCATGAATGATATTCGCTAGTCTCATTGAGTGCTTAAGAAAAGGAAGCGGACAGATGGCCTACCTGTAAAAAGTACGTCTATGAAACTGCTTTCGTCCTGTTAGGAAATTTGACAATGCCTTTGTAAAATTACTGGTAATTTCTTGGCCATGAGAGATGGCAAGCATAATTCTCTGTCCGAAGCTAGTTATATTTCATAACTTTAATGTAACTTTCGAAATCAAGCGTACATATACAGGACGTTCATCTTTTAATATCACATTCGTCCAAAGCTAGCCAGTAAGGGCAAAATCTGTGTTGTAGGAAATCGGTATGTTTTCTGTGAAATTGTACAGTACTATGTTCAGGACAGTGAGATTCAAGGGGTACAGATTTATGAATATTTTCAGTGGTACATATAAATAGTTTAATATCATAAAGAAATGATCATTTAACATTTCGGTCTACCTGACACATAGTACACCATATTTTTACTTCCTGGATACACAAATGAAGAAGACATCGCCGCACTTCAAATCTCGAGTCTGGATATTTTTCTGCACAGTGTCTTCTGAGAAAAATATTAGAAAGAAAAAGGGCTCGGATCATTTCCTAGTTGGCAGTTATGTCCTGCAGGGAATCGTCAAGTATGTGAATAAGAAGATGAATTTAAGTCAAAATTGCGACAAAAAAGTGCTAATTCTCTAATCGTTTAACTACCACAGATTGTTTGATTCGTATGTGCTATTAAATACATCTGTGGTTGAAGCATAATACCTTAATGGGACACACGCAGATGTAAAGGGCTTATGACTGTTCTTCTCAGTTGCCTCACCATACCTAGTCATTAACCCGCGAAGCATATTCGATCTGGGGAAGGCTCGCCTCGTCATATCCCGGATGCTGAGCTTTAATGTGCTCGGCCATCGAGGCGGGGTGGAAAGCTACTGAGATATGGGGCCGAAAATCCGATGTTTAAACTTTTCAGTATGGCGCACATACCAGAGTGTTGGCGCCATTGTGCTCGTCATAAGTTTGCAGCTGAAGACAGAGTGTCGAGTTAACTCGTCAAAAGCAGTCAAATGGTTTAGAAACAAATGTTAAAGCATTACCCCCAACAGACAAGTACTCCAGCCATCCATCTTTCCAAATTCATTTATTGATGCCACGTAAAAATTTTCGTTTTCAAGCATTTCCTGGAAGAGGCTGTACCACTTGGATATAATTTTCGCTCTCCGAAACGTAACTCCACAATAATTAAACGACTTTTTACTATTCCATACGAGAGAGGCTTTCGAAATATATGCTAGTCAGAGTTTTGTTCTAATTGTTCTTTGGGAGGTGTTTCTGTGGAACGATGGATAGCTGGTTTGATTACGGCAAAATCTGCGAGCCCGAAGTGCTGAGGCACTATTTGGGAACGCTGTACCATTCAAATGTGAGTAGTTTGCATTCCAAGCACTCTTACCCACATTACGTCCACTTTTTCGTCACTGATTCATAATCCAAGTCTGGTCGTCTGTTATTTAAGTTTTCACAGGTCTCTCGTTCCATTGTTGGTACGATTTCTGTGTTCCTCAATGTGACGACTTAAACGTCTTATGCCACATAACTAGAAAATAACTGATAACGCTGACTGCTTGTATTAGCTGTTTGCAGTGATCTGTCAGAGCGAAAACGACTTTTGGTCACAAAACGTCTACTATCTAACGATATTTAGCTTTTGGCCTCTACTACCAAATGGTTTCTAGGTCCTGGAGACTCCATGTGTACATGTGTTTGCAAACGGGCAAACCAACTTCTCATATGATATCGTTGGCCTAGGGGCGCCAGCACGCTAGCTCAGCGTGGTCGGTCAGAGGCCTCGCCGTCCTCCGTAAAATATATATATATATATATATATATATATATATATATATATATATATATATATATATATATATATATATATATATATATGAAAGAAATGAGTGAAATACTCAAAGATTAACTTGAAGGGGTATCATGTGGCGTCTGCTCATCCCAAATGTCAGGAACAGCGACGAACGTAAGTATTGTTAAAACCTGCCGGTAACAAATCTAGCAGCCCGCGTCGATGTCTTCCCTCAGTCAGACATTGTACGGATTCCCAACATTCGAGCAATACTCAAGAATAGGTCGCACCAGCGTCCTCTATGCGGTCTCCTTTACAGGTGAACCACTCTTTCCTAAAATTCTGTCAGTAAACCAAAGACGGCCATCCGTTTTCCGTACCACAGTTCTCACATACCTGTTCCATCTCACCGCTTTGCAGCGTTACACCCAGACATTTAAGCGACTTGACTGTGTCAAGCAGGACACTAAGGGGTTCGATCATCCTGCACATCTGCATTAATTTACATTTTTTCCACATTTATGGTTATCTTCCATTCATCACACCCACTGCAAAGTCTAAATCATCTGGTATCGTCTTACAGTGTTTCAACTTCGACACCTTACCATACACCACAGCATTATCAGCAAACAACCGCAGATTGCTGCCCACCCTGTTCGCCAAATCATTTTGTATTCATGGAACAACAGCGCTCCCATCACACCGCCCTCAGGCTCTCCTGACGGTACACCTGTCTCTGATGAACACTATCCGTCGAGGACAACATACTGGGTTCTATTATTTAAGAAGTCTTTGAGCCACTCACATATCCGTGAACGTATTCCGTACGATAATATCTTCATTAACAGCCTGCAATGTGGCACCATGTCAAATGCTTTCCGGAAGTCTAGAAATATGGAATCTCATTCCAGTTTAGTGACTGTCAGTGAAATGAAATGGAAGGAGCATGACACCTGTTCAGGTGAATACAGCGTAATATCAACAGCAGCAGAATATTGTATAACTGGGAAAGGATTCGTTACAAATGGGGGAAGTAATAATATACGTCAAGTTTTCGTATCACTCATTCTGCAAGTATACGTAAACATCTGGAACTCCACAGTTAAAACATATAAACTTGGCTATTTTATAAGGTTGCCGTTTATGTGTGGACAATATTGCCATTATTGACGCACGGTCAACACCAGTTTCATGCTAGAGACGGAGCCTACTACGCCTTGGACTCTTACGGGGCTACGCTGGACCAGCTATTGGTGTTGTTTCATTCCAAGCTGTTTCTAACAGCTTCACGCAACTACACAACAATTTTCACCACCTAACTGGTTTATATAGGTGGCTGTGGCTGACGTCCTCTGCGATCACGCTAGTGCTACTCTATGACGATATCAGGACGACCTCAGTGTTTTGCACTTTAGTTAATGGCATCTTTCGCATCGTCTGTAATGAAGAAACAGCAGTCATAACCCAAAATTGAATAAAGCTACGCTCAAATGAAAGGCAACATTATTTTTCTCGTGTAATCCACTGCCCGTCACGCAACACGTCTTCCATTTGAAAATTGGAAGTCTCATCCAAGACGGCATCTCAGTCAAAAAGATTATTACCGTTCCAAACTACATCTACATCTACATTAATACTCCGCAACCTGCCTAAAAGTATGTAGTGGAGGTTATTTCCGGTACTAACAACTGATCCCCCTTCCCTGTTCCAGTTGCCTATGGTGCGTTGTGAGAAAGATCATTGTTATGCCTCTATATTAACTCTAATTTCTTGAATTTTCTCGTTGTGGTGATTTAGCGAGCCGTATATGGAAGCAGGTAATACGTTTCCCAATCACCTGCGAAAGCAATTTCTCGACGTTTCAACAGTAAACCCCTCCATAAAGCACAACGTCTTTCTTGCAGCGATTGTATTTTATTAAGCATTTCTGTAATGATCTCGCTCGAACTAAAAGATCCCTGAGACGAAACGAGTCGCCCTTCATTAAATCTCCTCTATCTCTTCCATCAGTCCTACATGGTGATTGTACCAGATTGATGACGAGTACTCAAGAATCGGTCAAACAAGCGCCATATAAGTCACCTCTTTAGTGGATGAGGTACATTTCCTTAGGACACTTTCTATGAATCTCAGTCCATTATCTGCTTTTCCCATGTGGTCATTCTGCTTAAGGTCGCTCCGAATATTGCTGTAGTCACTGTTTTCAACAATTTGTGATCAGCAGTATTGTTTTACAGTAGTGCATTTCTTTTCCTACGTATGCGCAGTTTGCTATATTTATGTACCTTCTGCGTCAACTGCCAGTCTGTGCACCACTCAGCAGTCCTCTGGAAGACCTGCAGGTAGTAGCTGTCTTCTGGCGTTATTACCTTCTTATAGACTGGAGCACCATCAGCGAAGAGTATTCTACTAGATCTCTTATTTATGGCGCTAGTAGCACCCACTATGAGGATGCATATCCTATTTGCTTTAAATTCGCGCTGTAACGGTCGTGAGCGTTAGTTACCTTAGAGAATGGACATAATGTTAGTCAAGCATGTTCTTAATCTGGGCTTAAACGGATTCGTATAATAAAGCTACGATAATCTAGATGTTCGTTGCACAGTACTACATAAAAATTTCGGCGGGATGTAGCCACCGTTCATGAGTCCTGCAAGCAGTGGTCAGGGGTAGGTAAGGTCGCAAGAAGATCGGGATCCGGAAGGTCATGTGGCACTAGTGAGATGGAAGACCGCCGTGATCGGCCACACACTGTCAGCTGGCTTGCGGAGTATGGATGTAGATGTAGATGTAGATGTATGGCTACGGCGCCCCGTACTGCCTCTGCAGCAGCAATACGAGCACCAGTTGGCACCACACTGAACAACAAGCTTTCCAAGCCAGGTGCCCCGCAGCGTGTATTCCACTGAACACAGATCACCACGTCTGCGAGCACTCATTGGAGGACAGAGTGGAGGTGTGTCTTGTTTTCTGATCAAAGGTAGTAACGCCGCGGTGTCTGTGATGATCGTGTGGTGGTTAGAGGGAGACCAGGTGAGTTCGTGCAACCAGCCTGTCTGCGGCCTGGACACATTGGACCTAAGCCCTGAAATTATAGTCTGGGGAGCGATTTAGTATCAGTAGTGTGCTTCTCTCACAAAATGTGACTACAAATTTCTATGTCAGCTTTGTGCTTCGACCTAATGAGCTGCCATTCATGAAAAACTCTTCACAGTGTGTTTTTCAACCAGAAAACGGTCATACACAAAACGCTACCATAACCCAACATGCTTTACACATGGGATGAGAATGGGATGAGAAGTTCCGCCTTATGCAAGACACCTTTTTTTGTTTTGTTTCACCCATACATGTTTCAGCACTTTTGTACTATCATCAGTGGGTCTTTTTTTATTTTTAACTGTAAATTTGTTGTTAACATATTAAAAAAATGGCTCTGACAACTATGCGAAAACTTCTGAGGTCATCAGTCGCCTAGAACTTAGAACTAATTAAACCTAACTAACCTAAGTACATCACACACATCCATGCCCGAGGCAGGATTCGAGCCTGCGACCGCAGCGGTCGCTCGGCTCCACACTGTAGCGCCTAGAACCACACGGCCCCGTTAACGTATTAACATTTGCGTCGTTTTCAACATTATGTAAAAGTTGCATTTATAACTTAATTCGCGAAAAGTAACATACCTTACATTATGTTATTGTCCTCTTGTTTTGGTAGCTGTTATGCTACACATTATACAACTTGTCATCTGCAACGTAATTTATTTTCTGTTTCTTATGCATTTACAAACGGAAATAAGGCTGTATCACGTTTTCGTTCTGCAACTTACAGTTTTTTAATTTGTGGTACATTTTCCTGTGTTGTTGGCGAAGTAAATAGGTTAACGTCTTTGCCTGTGTTCGCTTAGCAATGAAGTTTTTCCGATTACTCAAAACATAGGGGGAGTTTTCTGCTGCCATTACGTGTTGTTGTGGCTGTGTGGCGTTCATTTGTTTCGTTGCGTGTTCTGCTGGGTGAGGCGCGCGAGTTTGAATTGTATTTGCTATTAGCGGTATGTGGTTTATGTGGGCTTGCGTGTGTGTGATGAGTACTGGGGCAGAGAGTCAGTGAGAGAGAGAGAGAGAGACTGAAAGAAAGAAACAAAGAAAGAAAGAAAAGAGAGAGAGAACTGCACCACCAGATGATTATGCTTTACACAGTGTCGACATGTTCTCTTGGCCTCCTCCATTGCCAGATTTGTCCCAATCAAGCGTGTATGAGACACGACAACTGAAGCGTCATCGCAAACTAGAATTAATCGTACTGTATTGAGCGTCCAAGTGACACAGGCATGGAACTCCACCCCACAAAGTGACATTCGGCACGTGTACGAAACACTGCATTTGTGCAGCATGCTTGCATTCAACGTTACGACGGTTACACCAGTTATTAATATACCGGCACTCCATATTTGCGATGGATTTTCTCGTGCTTGCATTAACTTGTGAACGTGCAACGGTAATCACTTCACATATTACCTAGGCAAATGACTTCACAAGATTTTCTTTTTTCATTAGTTATTTCTTGGTGCTCAGATTTTTTTCCTTCGTTACATATACATCATAAACAGTAATGGTCCTATCACACTAATTACTAAGTGCCTTTAAACTTCCGTTCATCCACTTTCTTTATGTTACAAGTGTAGTTCCACGCCTGCGGACCGCCCTGTATTAATTAAATTCCCTGAGAATCATTATCATGGAATTTACTACCCGATACAGTGAGATTAACACTATATTGATGGTAGTGTTGTCGTACTAGTCGTTTAGCCGGTAACGGTCGGATTATCTGCATCGCCGCTGAGTTCATTCAGTAGGTGGCTGGCACTACCCTGTGTTGCAGTATGAGGCAGGAGGCGGTCGTTGTCTTGCAGTCCGGGCACGCATGGACCTCAGGCGCTAGCGACATCATCTCTCACTATCGCTGCTCTCAGGAACAATGTCGTCTATAGATTTCTTAGTAAGGTAGTTACATAAAAATACACGTTCTATCGCCAAACAAAAACTGTACGTCATTCAAGAGGACTTACCAAAGTATACTTACTACAGTATACTATTTTCTACGCCTTAGACATTCGACACTTGCAGGTGTCAAAAGCTACTGTTATCTTTTGTACACCACAAGCCCAAGTCTTGGTGTAGAAGTAAGTACAGAAAAATCTTGAAAAGTGAAATCGATATCAGGTGACCTTTTCCCGTGTCTCCGTGTCTCCGTAACGTCATTTCCGAATTGGCAATGTCAGTGGTAGTCAGTGGACGGACGGCTCCACTTCCCTCTATGATGGAATTCGTGTACGCCATCAACTTGCCTGAGGTCTACACCATCATTACAACTTCTAGTGTGACAACTTTTCCCTAGTAGGTCGTTATTTGCCTATTTGGATGGCGGAAACCACCTAAAAACCACATCTGGACTCGACGTCAGTCCGCCGGAGCGCCTCCCCGCACCTCGGAAGAGGGCGATGCAACGAGCGTGGCCGTTCTGCATGGCCAATGTAAGTTACAGTCATGTTCGGTAATTTAAATTTTTGCAGTTAATTCAAATATTTGCAATAATCATAAATTTAGACAACATAGTCTATGAAGAATAGCGACCTGATGCTATTTTTAACTTAGAGTAACAGTCAAGATAGCAATAATATTTACCCCGTAGCTCCACAGCCATCATTCAGGATATGCTGATGATGTATGGTTCATGGGGAGATCAAATGCGCGGTCATGAGCGCCCTTTCAAAGTTCCAATCTTTTCGTGATACCACGATCGTTCACTGACTGCCTACCTTCGGAGCACGTGGTCCCGGTTTCGATTCCCGGCCGGGTTGGGGATTTTCTCTGCCCGGGGAGTGGGTGTTTGTGTAGTCCTCATAATTTCATCATCAGTTGACTAGATTCGACTGGGTGAAAAATTGAACTGTGAAGACAGCCGAGGAGCCCCCAGCCATAAGGAGTCAAAAATTCTGAAGATCGTTTTTACATAAGCCGAAACCGGTTAATGAACGAATATTTTTGCGATCTTGACTATTCATTCTAGCTCAAATATCAGCAAGTCCAATTAAACATATGCTTTTGAATTTTAGTTTCATTTTTCATTCCTTGTATGATTCATCCTAAGCTACTGATCCTAACTCTTCACAAGTTCAGTACCAGAAGGTACGGGTTGGCGTTGGTTTGGTGGAAGGTCATCGGTGTTATTTGATTATGGAAGGATGGGGAAGGACGTCAGCCGTGCCCTTTCAAAGGAACCATTCCAGCGTTTGCCTGAAGCGATTTAGGGAAATCACGGAAAACCTAAATCAGGATGGCCGGACGCGGGATTGGATCGTCGTCCTCCCGAATGCGAGTCCAGTGTGAGGTACGTCTTACAGAATAATGTGGACTTGTTCACTAGTGGATAGGAAAGGGATGGAATTCGTAACAGCTGTATAAAAATACCCTGTGAAGCTAGGGTAATCAAACTTTCTTACCTGTCTCTCACTTTTGTATCTTCGTTAGTAACAAAATTTTCTAAGCACTCAAGGCTTCCAAAGTACACTCACCGCTTCCAAAGTAATGGAAATTTATAAAATTCTTATGTAACTTTACATCATAAAGTTTATAAAAGTGGTAGAGCAGTTTAAAATATATAATAATAATAGTAATAATAATGACTTACCAAATACTGTGTCAAAATTTTATGAAATCCTAATGAAAATATTTTTAAAACTCCAAGCGTCTATCGCCCACCCTGGAAGCTAGAAAGCCCAATAGTGAAGGACCAGGTTTACTACCACTGTTGTAAAGAAACAATAGTCCTACTTAACGCAGACTGTCTGCCTCATCTATGGCACAAAGCCAAAAATCGAACCTTCCATCCAACCCAAAATAAAGCAACGCTATTTGGAGTCAAACAAATTACAGGAAAGATCTAAAATTTAAGGACGGAAGTTTGATGTGGAACGGAGAGATATCAGCAGATACAACAAAAACTCGATCTGCAGTAGCATATATTAAAACGATAACATTAGTTTTTTCATTGATTTAGTTGCCTGACTGCTTAAGGTAGTCATCTTCCCTTCTTATGTAAAAGTTCACAATATCACTCAAAATGTTCATATTTGTCTGATATGTGATAGTTAAATTTTGGATCTCAGTTTATGTCAAACAGCGATCTATGAAGGTTTATTCACGAGTGCGTACGTTAGTTGAGAAGCAACATACACTCATTTGCAAAACATAGTCAATCATTGTTAGGTATTCAGCACACTTCAGTGGAGCGTAATTATACTGAATATTGATAAAGTAACATACTAAGTGACGTAGAAGAAAATGGAGAGACTTCAACTGGAGCAATGTTGCACTGTAGTGATAAGTACTTTCGTCTATAACGAAAGCAAAATTCGAAACTTCCGAAAGAAGTTCTAGGTTCTTTTGGGACCTGCGGCTGACTTGCTTGGATGGTCATACTTTTCGTTTGAATGCGGGAGAGAATTTCATGGCTTTTCAAAGACGCCAAGGAGAGGAGACACGTGTGTTCACATTACAGCGACACGTGTGGCCAATCAATATGTAGGGTCTCCGAGGCTGGGCGGACGTGGCCTATTTCACTTCCCTTCCCAACCCCGCCCTTCGGACGTCTCCCCAGCCGCTTCTGAGCTCAACTGCGAGCCCCTAATATTGTTAGAAACGCGAGATGCCATATTTCGTTCACGTCAGAGGGGAGAGTCCCACCATAATACCTGTCCCGCAGGGATAATAATATACATAGGAAGTAACCTGAGCAGCGGCGACAGACGGAACGCTCGCTGAAGGAGGGGCCACGAGGAACAACGCAGTTCCATACTGCTGCTGCTCCACAGATATACTACCGAAAGCATAATGAAACCGTTGGCTAACGTCTACACTCAACGATAAAAAGTTACTTCGTTATTCTCCAAGGGCTATTCTGACGTGTTTTTGTCGTCAGTGGTGTTCTCCTTCCAACTAATATTTTTTTAAGATTTTCTTAACTAATTTATTATTTCAGTAAGACTTCTGGTACCCATTTACAGAATGGGTTTCAGTTTGGTGAGACGACAGTGGATGTTGTAGTTAACTATTTTTTATTTATGTAGTTCATACTGATTGGAATAGAAGATACTCATGTTTTCAACAGATGTTTGTTAATTTGGCACAGTCTCTAATCTGTAGGGATGCTCAGCTCTTGCAACCTACACTACCTTCTTTCTGTCACTGCTATAGTAAAGCTGTAACACAGACTCAAGTTTTTCCTTTGTAATTATGAACATTCTAGTGACAGAAAGCCATTTTACACTCTTCAACCTGTGGTATTTAACTGTTGTCACTCTACACTCCTTCATCCGTTCGCCATTGCAAAGGCTTCAGCTTCTATTCTCCCTCTTTGAGTATGAAATGATTTAATTTTAATATATTCCACCAAAGAGTCTCACTTTAGATTGCTGCCTTCGATACCGCATCCTTGCACATCTTCCTGAAAACTTTGTAGCTGTTCATAATTACTTCTCTTAAAGATCTGTAGTTAGTATGTTATGATACACTTTCAGAACGTTGGAGACAGTAGTAAAAAAAATTTCCATTATTTTTGTTCCAAATGTTATAATATACTGAACATAAAATACAGTACTACAAATCAGTTTACAATTATTTTCTATGATACAAAGGTTGTTTTAATGGTTAATTTAATTAGTGTTTGATGAACACGATGTATTGATGTTATTCCTTTGTGTTGTGTGTTCTGTGTCTTGTGTGCTCAGCAGTACGTCTTTTGGAGTTCTTATCCGTACCTATTAGCTGAATTCTTTGCATTTATTTACGCTTCTATATTTTGATAGAAATTACTTATTAAAATTTATGGGTTTTGGAGAATTTTATACGTTTTTAGAGTTACGCTTCTTCTGTGTCTACAACACAATAGTTCACATGTACCCATTTTACTGCACACTTCAACAGACTTGCATATTTTACAACTGTAAAAGATTCAGAAAATTTGAGAAAAATAATCTGTCAAATTTTAGGTGCTTATTACAGTATTTTTTGCAGTCCTAATTACTATTTTCCCAAAATGCTATTCAATAACAGTGTGTACTTTGATATCCATCAAGAAAATGTATCGATGTATTTTACTACGACCAATACTAGTATTTAGTTATCATTCCTTGGTACATTCAGATTTCAGTTAGATTTTACGATGAGTATGGAAAATCGTGGTACTTACTATGATTTTACATATTGACTGTTTGGCCTCTGTTTTTGTTGAGCCTACATTATGAAATAAAATAAGAATGAGAAGAACAGACAGTTATTGCTCAGACGCGGACATTCATCCAATGTAGATTCGAGAACAAATAAAAATACATATAGAAAAGATCTGTCTCGATATAAATTGGTACAGGTGCTATAGTTAGAAATTCCGCTGTTTTATTTCATCTCTTTTTCACATTACATTAAAGATACCATTTTCGCAAACATTATCTATGGCCTGTCTGTTCTCCATACAGTGAGTACACATAACAACACACTTCGCAGCATCTAAGTGGACGAATAGGTCGATCTTCAACAAATTGTGTATAAAAATATAATCAATAATTCGGTTCACCATCAAAAACGGTATTTCTGCCTCTCCAACTGTACTAGATCATGGAAGTACTTATGTTGAACCAGTATTTGTTTCTGCGAAGGTAATATGGTTACTCCATATTTTTAGTTTTTAATACTTGGAACAGAGTTTCGCACTGGATGCACATCTCTGAGATCTCCATTCCATGAGTGGCTTTCGCCTTGTGCCTCATTGATATCCGTTATGATTGTATATAGTCCAGTGAAACTGTCACAAAAAAGCCTGTACCTTGCAAAAGGTGGGGTAGAAGATTTTATTTTTTTAACTCGTTCATATTGTCGGAAAGGTTAGAAAACCAAGTTATGCCAACAAAATTTCTCTTGGGGAAACTTTCTGCAGTCAAAACACTTGGAAAATTTCGGACTTTTTTCAGATTTTTTGAAAATATCTCATTTTGAGTTGCTCCTATCGCTTCGACGTCTATCTTTTTAAAAGAGCACAAAATTCTCTGCAAATTTGATTTTTAACATTTTTTTCTACTCCCAATAATTAAGGCGCTACAGCTCGTCAAAAAACACCAAATTTTAAAATTTCGAGCAAAGTGGCAAATTGTCTAATTTTTGAACACTGTTATTTCAGTTTCTATTTATGTGGTATAAACATATTACTCATCATGTTATTCACTGGAATTTACCATCTCCCTATGCTGCAGGGCCAGGACAAACAGCATCATATTCAGTAACTACGAACACATTCACGTCGGATTGCGTGAAGTTTATTTGTGTTACAATATGTAATACGATTGCATGCAGGTGCCGTACATTTTTTACAGTTGATTGACGTTAATGATCAGTTATAAGAAAAAGTATGTAGGAATTGTTCTTTAGCGGACAAAGGCGTATTTATTCTTTGGCGGGCAGAAGGCAATTATGTCTAGTGATTGTTCACAGCCCGCTCACAGCTATTAGCACACAACAATAAGGGTCCTACATTTTGAAGTTGCTTCCATTCAGTATATGTTGTGGTGCTGAAAATGAGTATGTCTGACATGAATTTGTGTTTCATTTGCGAAAAAACTGTGGTCAGTGGTGTATGCAATGTGAAAAAGAAAGTACTGAATACACTTATCGATTGTAGTGTTAAACGTAGGGAGTCTGCTCACACCCGTTTTTTGAAAATGCTCAGTAAAGTGATGGTGCATGAAGCATGATACAACAAGTACATTAATGAGACAATGATAGCAGCTAGCCTTCGACATCCTCAGGAACCAACAGGCGTGCTACGTCGGTCGCAGGAAAAAGGTCAGTTCAAGTTAAAGAGGAATGCTTCTTATATGCAAAAGGGAATTCTGATGACTGTTTAACCAAACTGTTAAGACTCCCAAATGCCAAACGAAATTTTTATGGAGGGGTACCTTATCCACAAAGTGACTTGAAATGTTTGCTTCAAGTCAATAGTCCAAACTATGTTTCTTACCTGCAACGCCAATTTGGATCTCAATTTGCTATTGTATTTTATGGGTATCCATGTGAGGGAGACAAATGTAGCACAAAGAGTGCTAAGAGGATTCGTAGGTCCAAAAAACATCCTTTGGTTGACGTTGTGGTTGAATCAGAGATGGTGAACCAAGTCTCTCAGGGTAAGTTCTTGTACAACGAACTAAACGAGATGCGTTTGATCACACTTCTTAAAAAGTAATTTCTGGAATGTAGCGTTGAAGTGCACTAGCCACAAGAAGATGATGACGTTATGATTGTAACATCTGTCATTTCAAGAACCAAAGATTTTGGAAGTGTTGTCATTGTAGGAGAATATATTGACCTGCTTGTGCTCATGACCGGTTTGGGGCAAGGCATTGAAAACTTATTTTTCTTAAAGCCAGGAAGAGGAAATGCAGAAGACAAGTGGTTTTCCACTGCATCTTACAAGTTTGACAGTTAATATATTCTGTTCACTCACGGCTTTAGCGGATGTGATAGAACATCCGCTTTTTTTGGTCAAAGAAAAATTAAGTGCTGCAATATTGTTGCGAAAAGTGAACACCTAACCTCAGCGCTTTGTACGTTCAATAAACTACATGCTACCTGTGAAGAAATAATAACAGCTACAAAACAGGTTACTATCGCATTGTATAGTGGAGGTGTCAGCAGTTTCCACACACTAGACCATTTGCTGTACCAGCTATTCGCCAAGTTTGCCACAAAAAGCAAACCTGAATCTTGCACAGTTGCCACCTACACAAGATGCTACACAACGTCATTCGTTGCTGACTTATCAACAAGTCCAAAGTTGGAAGGGAAACTGGAAACTTCCTGCGAAATGGGGCTGGAATCACAATGACCACGGTCCTATACCCGTTATAATGAGCCAAGATCCAGCACCTGAAGCACTTCTTCACACTGTTTCATGCTCATGCAAGCAGATCTGTGGCGGAGCATGCTCCTGCAGAAAAGCGGGTTTGAAATGTTATTCAATTTGCAAGAAATGTATTAGGGTCAACTGTGGAAACGTGACAAAATTTTTATATGAAGACAGTGAAGAAGATGTTATGGAGGATGTTGAGGAAACCGCTGACTAAATCAACGAACTTGCTGAGGCTGACTCGCTGTTTGAAGAAGAGGTCAATCTGGGATCAACTCCAAGTACAGATCCTGAATCCGTAACTCAAGGTATTTCTGGTGACACTGAGGAACCTGGCCCATCAAAACGTTGGAAGTGATGCTCATATCTGTCTCAAGTGCGCTAATGTGCGATATTACAATTATTACACACCCAGAACTGTCAACATTTTTTAGTAACTGACAATGCATTTTATTGTAATAAAGCTACTTACTTTTAATGTCACCTGTGTGTCTTGTATACACAAGAATAATTACCTACCTAATTAGGCTGCCTATTGCAGCTAATAATAGTTCAGTTTCCTGAGAGAATTTATTTTGTGTGTGTGTGTGTGTGTGTGTGTGTGTGTGTGTGTTTGTGTGTGTGTGTATGTGCGTGTGTCTATGTCTCTTAATGATGTATTTTTATATCAGTTTCACAAATACTAGGGCTGAGGTGGTCCATAGTGAACTTCAGGTAGCGATGTAAGAATCACAATAGTTGGGTGCCCAAGAATCCTCACGTTGCATACAGAGAAATTGAATACTTGAGAGTGAGGTGGTAAATTCCAACATATAAGATGATGTATAATGTATTTATACTACACAAACAGAAACTCAAAAAATAGTGTTCAAAAATAAGGTATCTTGCCACTATGCTCAAAATTTGAAAATTTGGTATTTTTATTGAGGCGCTGTAGCGCCTTAGATATTGTAGGTGGAAAAAATGGCAAGAATCAAATTTGTAGAGAATTTAGTGCTCTTTAAAAAAATAGACGTTAAAGCGACAGGAGCAAATGAAACTGAGATATTTTGAAAAAAAATGGAAAAAAGGCCGAAATTTTCGAAGTTTTTTTACTGCAGAAAGTTTTCCCAAGCGAAATTTTGTTGGCAAAACTCGGTTTTCTAGTATTTCCAACCATATGAACGAGTTGAAAAAATAAACTCTTTTACCCCACCTTTTGCAAGGTATTTCTGCAATTTGACTGGACTAATAGGCTTTAATACATAACCCTCACCATATCAAGGGGGGGGGGGGGGGGGACTTTATGACAACCTTTTGTAAATATTAGAGCCTAGACAGTTAATTTATGTTTTAAAATTTCAGACTAAATATCTATTCTTCTACCATATGTGCTGATATTTTTCGTTATACTTAACACAAAAGTTATGTCTTAGTAGCTGATGTCACTTTCCCCAGTGAATGTAATATTCAACAAAATATTCAGGATCAGTTGCTTACTTACTCTATTGGAGAAAGGGTGCTGTCAGTAAAAGTCAACAATAATTAATGAAATTTACATTTTTAATTGTTTTGTGGTGATCGTAAGGTACCCTCCCCCATGCCTCCCCTTGAACCGCATGGTAGTGCACGATGTTCAAAGTGCGGTGACATTGCTAAGAGTGTGCTAAAACTTATTCTCAGGTGCTGGACCTTAGTTACATACCAGCACTACTTTTTTAAAAAAGTATGTTTTAAATATAAGTCAACAACAACTGACGAATTTGTTTTGTAGTTTATTTATTTGTTTCTTTGTTGAGCATGAAGTATCATCGCCTCTCCCCTGTCCCCACCTGCGTGTAATCTAAGTTACAGAATATACCTTAGTATTGCAAGGTTTAACGAACGCACGAATACCATGTCTCCCGTGACAGACTGAATTTAAATTTAACTTATCTTGCTGATCTCTACATTAAAGGTATTTTTATTTTTATTTATTCGAATTTTACTGAATTATACGCGAATATGAACTAAAGAATTTGCTTGCTCAACCACCTTTTGAATATTCGTTACCTTCTAAGGTCCTAAGATCGTATAAAACGACGAAAATATATAGTAAATACTGCAAATTCTGGTCACATTTAATATGTCAGCGACGGCATCTGATTTCGAAAACTTCCTTTTTCGTGTAGATTATATTTTGATCTATTTCATGAGATTCCCGTTGAAACAGGTAATGAGAGTGGTCTACACAAGAAAAAAAATAACTTTTAGATCGATTAACGTTGGAAAGGACAGCTCTTTAGAATGTACCCTTCACAACGATTCTAACAATTTAGCCAGTGCCTTATTTCGCAAAGGCTCTATGCGAACTACAGAACGTGTCCTCGGAATTTCATTAGCTTTGAGTTATATGGTGATATCTAAGAAGGGATTAATCCGCCTTTAATGGTGCAAGAATTATGTAATAAAGTGATACACGGAAGTATTAAACTTTTGTCCAGATGTGTGTGGACACAAATTTTAAAGTCTTATTTAACAACATGCATGAATTTTCAGAAGATTAATTAAAAACCTTTAAATCAAACTTTGGAGTGACAAACAGAAACAATTATCTATTAACAGACAAAGACTTGCTCAATCAAGGCAAAATGCAAAAGTTATTATAAGAATAAAATCGAAGGTGATAGAAGGAGCCCCAAAAGATAAAAACGATAGTAACC
This sequence comes from Schistocerca gregaria, assembly GCF_023897955.1. NCBI lineage: Eukaryota > Metazoa > Arthropoda > Insecta > Orthoptera > Acrididae > Schistocerca > Schistocerca gregaria. The sequence goes on from NC_064923.1 coordinate 624,942,650, forward strand.
ATTATGTTAAAAGTTGGACTCTTAACATGCATTGGGCAGAGCCATGGAGTAAAAACAATTCAGAAATAATATGTAGGCCTCGTATTACCCGCAAAGGAAAAGAAACCAGAGGGCTAAATAAAATCACATCATACGAGAGACACAAATTACACAAGAAAATTTCTCTAGTTAATTCTGCACACTGTCCCTGTCCCTGTGAAGCTGCACAATGGCAAGAAATCAGAGTTATAACTAAGTGTAATTTACCCCAGAACAATTTTATTATCCAAATCCACTAGTATCAGTAATCGCATATAGAATCTGGTTCACTAAATACAAATGTAGGAACAGTCGGAAATAACCTTATCTTCTGTAGTCAGAAACAGTCCTGACCATTCGCTCATAAACCAATTACCAACAGATTAATAATTATGTAGCCAGCCTTTACATTGAGTAACTGCCTACATACCCCCTCAGAATACGAATGCCCGCTGTTTCCTGGCAATACAATACCGCTCGTAAAGGTGGCAGAGCCGGCCGCGGTCGTCTCGCGGTTCTAGGCGCGCAGTCCGGAACCGTGCGACTGCTACGGTCGCAGGTTCGAATCCTGCCTCGGGCATGGATGTGTGTGATGTCCTTAGGTTAGTTAGGTTTAAGTAGTTCTAAGTTCTAGGGGACTAATGACCACAGCAGTTGAGTCCCATAGTGCTCAGAGCCATTTGAACCATTTTTGAAGCTGGCGGATTTAACAATTTACTCTGCATCCAAGGAAGTGCACACAAACTCAGCTCAAGACGCTACCACTGTTCGCGCTCTCCAGTAACAGCAAGAAACTGACAGCTGGACACCGAAACAGCACCCGACGTAGCATACCACCACCCAACGGGACCATACATACGTGTCACAGCGGACCTTCCTCGTTGGCCTCCGATAGCTGCGCCCTCCCGTACGGGCGTGACAGAACTGTAGCAGATTTGGAGTCATGACAAACGTAATGTAAAGAAAAAAAAATTATTTTAGGGAAATATCGTTTCACTATCCTTTCTTCTGTTAATCACAATGACGAATTTATCAAAGTCACTGGTATACCTTGGGAACGCGTGAGAACGTAAGGCTACCGTAATGTAAATATCTCTGGAGCGAGAGCATTCACATGCGAAGAACAGATTTTGTGTTGTCAACATACATTGCCGTCCTGGTCACGTGTTCTCAGGACGTCGTGTGTTTGACCGTATAGCGCCCTATATATTTCGAATGTCACTACATCCCTAGTACTGACGGATTCTTTCCGTACGTGTCGTGGATTATTTATATATGCTGCGCAAACATTTTAACAGTATCCATTTGATACCGGGAATAAACCAACTACGTAACTTTTAAGGGCAAGTGATATTGCATTCTGCTTCTTTGCGATAGGCGTCACAGCTCATATGAACTCGATTTTTGGTTGTTTTCTGTATGATACGGCACTTTATAGTATTACAGAGATTGACGTACATTTTTGCAGTGATAGTCTTGCAAAACGACTTTACAGTACGCCAGTACTTTTGCAAGTGTCCGAAAAACACCGAATTTGCCACACATTAGCGATTATATCCCTACTAATTCGTCTTTCTTTTTCTATTTCTGCGTGTTTATTTTCTCGTTTTTGCCACCTAAAGCACAATTTTTCTTACTGGTGACGCTTTGAAGTGTTTATTTAACGCATTTTACGCACTTGCTCTCAGTTCATTAAATAAATAGCAGTCTGAGTAAGAAGGGGGGAAAAAGGCGATCGGAGAATAAATTTACTGTAAAGCAAATACAGTTGGTCATGTAACAGTCAACCCATATAACACCATTAATGGAAGTGGAAACTGACACAAGTGAAAGAGTTTGGGGACGTGTTTACTAATATTTTACGCTTTTTAATCAAATGGTGAAGAAAATAAATTGAAGGCAAAATACACCAAACAATATGAATGTGTGATTACCTACACTATTGTGTTTTTTATTTGTGCAGAAATTGGTAGTAGATGCTGTGGAAAATTAAAAATAGTTGGTATAGCATAAGTAGAAGAAGGGATCGGTTGGTAGGACATGTTCTGAGGCATCAAGGGATCACTAATTTAGTATTGGAGGGCAGCGTGGAGGGTAAAAATCGTAGAGGGACACCAAGAGATGAATACACTAAATACATTCAAAAGGATGTAGTTTGCAGTAGGTACTGGGAGATGAAGAAGCTTGCACAGGATAGAGTAGCATGAAGGGGTGCATCAAACCAGTCTCAGGACTGAAGACCACAACAACAACAGCATATACCTTCAGCCACTCACGTCCAAAGTGTTCTCTGTTTATACATTCCTGTAGAAAGTGTTTTGGTCATACTTCGAATTATTTTGTGGGGACAATATTACTCCTCCTTATTTTCTGGAGCCAAATCTTTATTCGTTGTTCATCCTTCGGGAAACTAACATATAAATCACAAATAATCATTCTCCATGTCCTAGACACACTTAACATGGTCTCGTACTGTAACAAAAAGGTTTGGCCACACATATTATATAAAGACAATTACAGACTACCACACTATTGAATTTATCTGCCTCCCGTCTTTCAAATCTATATGAATAATCGACAAGTCACTCATAAATCCATGGTGGATAGTATTTGCTGAAACAACTAACCATTCCCTTTCATGTTCCACTAGCAAATTTACGAGCGGAAGCGATTGTTTATAAGCTTATGTACGAGCCATAATATCTATTATATAGTCATAAAATTATAGAAAAATAGATCTACATAATCAAACCTTAATTATAATGCGTCTCGAAATTTTTAAACATATTACCCATGAAAAGTTACTATCCCTCCTTTCACATATTTTTCTTTGGATCCGTAGCAACAACAGTAATTCACCATAGCTATTACACTATCAACGAACGGTGAAAACACAACACAAACTCTTGATATTATTAACTTCAAACTCTGCGGGAAGCACGCACGCACAGCGAAGTCACGAAAACACGTGACAACCCAGGTTTATGTTCACAACAAGCGCAGAACGCAATGCTCACTCCAGAGATATTTATGAAGGCTACCAACGATTCTGTAATATTAGATAGCACGAATACTTGGGAGGTATCTTGAAAGATGTATACGTGCTGCTCCTCCTATCTCTTACCCAGCGTCGTGGCGTAGTTGTTGGCATACTGGACCTACATTTTGGACGATTGGCTCCATCTCCTAAGACCACGTTCTCAATGACGGTAACTCCTGATCTTCCTTCCTTCTGCGGAACATTGCACACATAACCGTCCTGCAGTCTGTATTTGAATTTTCCGTGGCGTCTCTTGCTTGCTTAACGCGAAATACAAAAACGTTCCACTAGAGATTACCTTATGCGCCCCAGAGAGGTTTCAATTTAGGGAGACGCCCGTATGCTGGAAAACGGAAGCGTTTCTCCGCCTTACTGGTGAGTCTTGGTGAAGTGTTCGTATTGCAGTGGTGTTCTTCGATGTCAAAAGAGGAATAAAACGTTCTGTGGTCTTGCTGGGATCCACACTATGAATGACGAATGACAATTTTAATTAAAAATTATGTTCTCAATTGTCTGATAATAAGCATTCATTCACGAACGTATACTGTTTCAGAGGAACACTCAGAACTGACTGTTAATATGATGCATTAAAGGTAAAAGAATAGGTTTAACGCAGGACTGTGCTGGAAAAATTGTCGTGTAAGACTCTCAAGGTCGAGGGTAGGCTTCAACTGACGTCTGTGCTCTGCATGCATACCGCCGTCTACTCTTTATTTTAGCCTCCCCGACTCGGCCTTACCCATACAAATGACATCGTTGACGACGTTAAACCTCGAAGTTCCTCCTCACCTCCGTTGTCTCATGGCACAGGTGCTGTGGTATCCCGTGTACTAACTGGATGTCGAGGTCCAGGAAAGACAGAGGAAGAGAACATTAATGGAAACATTTTTCACTTCTACTTAGACAGGCGTGGGTGGGGTGACATATTGCCGCCTACACGTTTCATAATGAAGCTTGGAAACTACCTGTATTTACAATTTGGTACATCAATCACTAATAACTACGTCCCTCCTCTACGCTACTGTGAATCACATCTACTGACCAGGTGCTCATAGCTCCTAAGGTATGCATTAGTGCCCATATCTACTGGACTTTCTTGCTTTGGACCATACTGCCTCTTCCCAAAAAGCAATGGACCTTCAGTAGAACAGACGTGTTTCGTAGTATCTAAGATGAAGCAATGTTCATAGCTCTAAAGGTATGGGTTTTAAAAGCCATGTTTATTACATATATTTCATTATATTGATTTAAGAAACCTGTCCCTAAAATTTGTAAAAGTAGTTTTGAAGCACCTTGTATGTGTACACGTTATTTTACACTTGCAGATGTCTATCTACGGCGATGCGTATTACCTGGTTCGTAGCGTCGTATTTAATATGGTATCACGCAGATTCTGGTCTTGATCCGAGTGTACCTTTCCGATTTGCCACTCATAACATGGGTTTTTGTATTGTCCACAAATGACCGACAGTACCGAAAAGGTCTTTCGAGGATTGGTTTCGTTATTCTGTTCTATTTTACGCTGACTTCACGCTTTTTGCTTACAAGTTACTCATTCTTAAATGTCTACCTTTCACGTGACTACAGTATCACCGGAGATTACTTACGTGTTTCTCATGACCTGGGTAGGAGAGGGGTAAGGTAGCAACGCTTTTATTTACTGTAGCTTATCCTGTTAAATTTTGGGGTTGTGGTGTTTTATTTTTATTTCACCACTAAGATCTCTCTTTTTATTCACAATTTCCTCGTAATAAGCACAGTGGGTGGAACTGCGTACACAGGCAGCGTAAATGTGAATTAACATGTGATTGTCACCCCGTCTGGATGTGTCTACCGTGAGACACAGCTTTTCTAACGTGTTACATTAATTGCACTATATGTTTGTTACTACCTTAGTATATACGATTGGCCACTATTGATGATGAACGCACCGATTGTTCGAGTCGTTTGGGGTTCAACAGGAAATATGTTAATAGAGAACAGAATTAATTGTGTTTACTTGATGGTTTCATAAACTCGCTTTTAACGTGATGTCACGTAAGTGGTTTGTATTGCATTTTTTTTCCAGTTGCGTCGGTTACACATACTTTTGCATTATTGTCTTGAATTTGTTAAATAACTAATGGTATTGTCATAATTAAATAAGTAGGTGCTAAGACACGATTGACGGTGTTGTGATTACTCCTCACGCAAGTGTCACCTGTTCTTCGCGGCGTCGTGTGTAGCACAGTGTGCAATGGGACACCTCTGCGGGAATATTGAACCGTCCTTCAGGACTCAGTCAGCCGTAACCGTCCTGGCAAGTATGTCGCCTTGTGCTAGAGTGTGTCTACGCCCTCATCGATGCTGTTCTTGATAGCAAACAATTGTGTGGATAATTTTGTCAAATTTGCTATATAAGACACACGGCTATTACTCATTCAAGAACACTTTAGTGATAACAACACTCTCGCCGTAAAAGACTTAAGATATTGGCATATAACTGTATAAATATAATTCTTGAGTTTCTCCCGGCGTATTTGATAATCAAAATATCACCGGGTGTACTGCCGGTCTATAGTGTCCAACGGGCACAATATTTCGGCGATCAAACATGTCGCCATCATCAGGTGAACTGACGGACTGAGCTCCTGTGAACGCGCCGGCACGGAGATCCGTACGCTATGGCTGCTCAGGGAAACTGGGTTCGGTCGCGGCAGCGGCCGATTTAAATACCCTCCGACCGCGGCGCGCTCCCTCCGCCGTCCGCGCACCGCGCCACAGTAGCGCGGTGGAACAGATTGCGACGGCGTCTGAAATGACGTCGGTGTGATAGCTCTGTCCGCCGTGGTCGTCACAACTACGCGTTTGCTCGATTTACTCTTGATAAACCCAATCGCTGGTTCCCAAGCCTTGCTAAGATTATAGCCACAGTCACGGTTTATGAGGTCGTCATTGGTGCGATTTCGATAGCCTCTCTAACAACGCAGTCCCAGTATCTCGACGTCTGTACGAGAATCCTCGTGCGGTCATACTCCATAGCGTGATTTTCCGACAAACAATGTTCAGCGACCGCCGACTTGCTCGGATACATCAGTCGAGTGTGCCTCTCGTGTTCACGGCATCGATCCTCGACGGTACGCATCGTCTGACCAATATACGACTTGCCACATTGACACGGAATCTGGTACACGCCGGCCTTCCTCAAACCGAGGTCATCTTTGGCGCTCCCCACCAGTGCACGAGTTTTATTCGGAGGACAAAACACAGTTCCAACCCGGTGTTTCTTCAGAATTCGGGCGATTTTCCCCGAGAGTGCGCCTGTGTATGGAATAAATGCAGTACCTACCTCCTCCCTCGTGACTTCATCCATCTCAACAGGTTGTGCTGCAGTGGTTGGGCGGAGAGCACGTTGGATCTGCCACTCTGAGTACCCATTCTTTCGAAACACAGTTCTCAGATGTTCCAATTCCTGGGGTAGACTAGTGCGCGCCCTATGTACTAGAGTTTTAAGTACCCCATTCCTCTGTGAAGGGTGGTGGCAGCTGTCTGCGTGCAAATACAGATCAGTGTGTGTTGTCTTTCGATACACCCCATGACCTAGGGTGCCGTAAGCCCTTCTCCTGACCAAGACGTCAAGGAAAGGTAATTTACCCTCCGTTTCAGTCTCCATAGTGAATTTGATGTTGGTGTGTATGGAGTTTAGATGTGTAAGGAACTCAAGGAGTTTATCCATACCATGTGGCCAGATGGCGAACGTGTCGTCCACGTAACGAAAAAAGCAAGTAGGTTTCCATTCGGATGACGACAGGGCTTCCTCCTCGAAGTTCTCCATGTACAAATTCGCTACCACCAGTGAGAGTGGGCTACCCATGGCGACTCCCTCCGTTTGTTCGTAGTATTCTCCATTAAAAAGAAAATACGTGGAAGTCAAGACATGCCTAAAAAGTTCAGTGGTATTCTCGTCAAACCTCTGACCAATCAACTCTAGCGACTCTCGCAGGGGTACCCTCGTAAACAAGGAAACGACGTCAAAACTCACCATGATATCTTACTCATCCAACCTGAAGCTATCAAGGCGTTTAACCAAATCCACGGAATTACGGATGTGATGAGGGCATTTACCCACATAAGGACTTAATATTGCCGTCAGGTATTTGGCCAAAAAAATGTAGGTGACCTGATGTTGCTGACAATGGGGCGTAATGGTACCCCCTCTTTGTGAACCTTCGGGAGTCCATATAGTCTAGGCGGTACCGGACCTTTGGGTAACAATTTCTTAGCGTCACCCTCCGGTAAATCTGCGTCCTTGAGAAGAACCCTCGTCTTGTTCTCCACCACCGCCGCCGCGGCCGAACCCAGTTCCCCCAGAGCAGCCATAGCGTACGGAACTCCATGCCGGCACGTTCACAGGAGCTCAGTCCGTCAGTTCACCTGATGATGGCGACATGTTTGATCGCCGAAGTATTGTGCCCGTTGGACACTATAGACCGGCAGTACACCCGTGGATATTTTGATTATCAAATACGCCGGGAGAAACTCAAGAATCACATCATACACCTCTACTGGGAGGAGATGTATCGCAGCATGAAGAAATTTGAAAAGTTGCGCCACCGTAGATGTCGTTTGCTAAGTACTATTGCCTTTCTAAAGAGATGTCGTTCCGAGAATGTTGTTCCAAATTTTGCTAAGGTTATCCATCACATCGATTCTGCAGCAGCTAGGAGAATCAAGAAACGAGCCAGCCTCGCATTGGTACGTGAGAGAGTGTAATTCACCCGCCGGAGCCTTGAGTTTATCTCACAGGAATTACTCAAATTACATTTGCAACTGGCTACTAAGTTCACTTCTTTTTCCTGAGATTGGATTGATAGTGTCACCTGGGTGTCAGCTGATTCCGCCCATAAGAAGGCTACGGGACGTCAGACAGCTAAGTTCTCACGTCTCCTTGACAAACCATCTCTGCAGGTTCCGAGCAAGACTGTCATCAATTTGAGTGGCATGGTGTTGAGTGATGATCCGGTCTCGGTTTTGCAGAAAGGTCTCAACTTCCCTCCCACCCCCAAGTTCGCTCCGGTCGCAGAAATTGTTAGTGCTGTTGAACAGGTTGCAGCTCGACTTCCGGCAGAATCAGCCGAGGAAATACGTCGTGAAACTTGTCGTGCGTTGACGAAATCCAAGCCGATGGAGTCAAATATCAGCAGTAAAGAGAGGGCAGCCATTCGTGATCTGAGGGAACGCTCTGAAATTGTTGTCTTACCGGCTGACAAAGGCAATGCTACAGTTGTTGTCTCCCATAAGGACTACACTAATAAGATGCAGAGCCTGCTAAATGACGATTCCTACCGGAAGATCAGCGTTGACCCTACAAAGAAGGTGGAGAACAAGACGACGGTTCTTCTCAAGGACGCAGATTTACCGGAGGGTGATGCTAAGAAATTGTTACCCCAAGGTCCGGTACCGCCTAGACTATATGGACTCCCGAAGGTTCACAAAGAGGGGGTACCATTACGCCCCATTGTCAGCAACATCAGGGCACCTACATTTTTGTTGGCCAAATACCCGACGGCAATATTAAGTCCTTATGTGGGTAAATGCCCTCATCACATCCGTAATTCCGTGGATTTGGTTAAACGCCTTGATAGCTTCAGGTTGGATGAGTCAGATATCATAGTGAGTTTTGACGTCGTTTCCTTGTTTACGAGGGTACCCCTGCGAGAGTCGCTAGAGTTGATTGGTCAGAGGTTTGACGAGAATACCACTGAACTTTTTAGGCATGTCTTGACTTCCACGTATTTTCTTTTTAATGGAGAATACTACGAACAAACGGAGGGAGTCACCATGGGTAGCCCACTCTCACCGGTGGTAGCGAATTTGTACATGGAGAACTTCGAGGAGGAAGCCCTGTCGTCATCCGAATGGAAACCTACTTGCTTTTTCCGTTACGTGGACGACACGTTCGCCATCTGGCCACATGGTATGGATAAACTCCTTGAGTTCCTTACACATCTAAACTCCATACACACCAACATCAAATTCACTATGGAGACTGAAACGGAGGGTAAATTACCTTTCCTTGACGTCTTGGTCAGGAGAAGGGCTTACGGCACCCTAGGTCATGGGGTGTATCGAAAGACAACACACACTGATCTGTATTTGCACGCAGACAGCTGCCACCACCCTTCACAGAGGAATGGGGTACTTAAAACTCTAGTACATAGGGCGCGCACTAGTCTACCCCAGGAATTGGAATATCTGAGAACTGTGTTTCGAAAGAATGGGTACTCAGAGTGGCAGATCCAACGTGCTCTCCGCCCAACCACTGCAGCACAACCTGTTGAGATGGGTGAAGTCACGAGGGAGGAGGTAGGTACTGCATTTATTCCATACACAGGCGCACTCTCGGGGAAAATCGCCCGAATTCTGAAGAAACACCGGGTTGGAACTGTGTTTTGTCCTCCGAATAAAACTCGTGCACTGGTGGGAAGCGCCAAAGATGACCTCGGTTTGAGGAATGCCGGCGTGTCCCAGATTCCGTGTCAATGTGGCAAGTCGTATATTGGTCAGACGATGCGTACCGTCGAGGATCGATGCCGTGAACACGAGAGGCACACTCGACTGATGTATCCGAGCAAGTCGGCGGTCGCTGAACATTGTTTGTCGGAAAATCACGCTATGGAATATGACCGCACGAGGATTCTCGTACAGACGTCGAGATACTGGGACTGCGTTGTTAGAGAGGCTATCGAAATTCGCACCAATGACGACCTCATAAACCGTGACTGTGGCTATAATCTTAGCAAGGCTTGGGAACCAGCGATTGGGTTTATCAAGAGTAAATCGAGCAAACGCGTAGTTGTGACGACCACGGCGGACAGAGCTATCACACCGACGTCATCTCAGACGCCGTCGCAATCTGTTCCACAGCGCTACTGTGGTGCGGTGCGCGGACGGCGGAGGGAGCGCGCCGCGGTCGGAGGGTATTTAAATCGGCTGCCGCCACGACCGAACCCAGTTTCCCTGAGCAGCCATAGCGTACGGATCTCCGTGCCGGCGCGTTCACAGGAGCTCAGTCCGTCAGTTCACCTGATGATGGCGACATGTTTGATCGCCGAAATATTGTGCCCGTTGGACACTATAGACCGGCAGTACACCCGTGGATATTTTGATTGTATAAATATAAACTATCATGATGAACTAATGTGATGCTCTCTACCAGCCTCCAACTCTTTAATTCTACTCTTCCTGCAACTAGCTTGTAAACCGTTTGGATAATCAAATATCTCTTTATATAAATGTGTGTACATATATGTCTAATTTATAGTATGCAGTCAGTTGGCTTTATGTACGAGGGTCAGTCAAAAAGTAATGCCTCCTATTTTTTTTCTATGTTTAATTGTCAGGAAATTTAAATGCAATTACATAGGTTGAAAACCACAACATTGAGGATCATTTTGTCATTTTTCAATGTAATCTCCGCCCATCTCTACAGTTTTGGTCCATCTTTGAACAAGGGCATGTATCCCAGCACGGTAAAAATCACAGCTCTGCTTCCTAAGCCATTGACGCACGGATGTTTTGACGGCCTCCTCATCTTCAAAATGAATCCCACGATGAGCTTCTTTTAGTGGCCCGAACAGATGGAAGTCTGATGGTGCCAGGTCAGGGCTGTATGGGGGATGAGGCAAAACTTCCCATCCAATTTTGACAATCTCGTCAGAGGTGTGACGACTGGTGTGTGGTCTTGCATTGTCATGCAAAAGAAGAACATCTGCCATTGATTTTGTTGGGCGAACTCGCTGAAGACGTGCTTTAAGTTTTTTGAGGGTTGTGACGTATTGAACAGAATTTATTGTGCATCCCTGCTCCAAAAAATCAACCAGAATCACACCCTCTGTATCCCAGAAAACTGTTGCCATAACTTTCCCTGCCGATCGCACAGTTTTGAATTTTTTCTTCCTCGGCGAGCTTGTGTGACGCCACTCCATTGACTGCCTCTTTGATTCGGGTTCAAAAAAATGCACCCATGTTTCGTCCCCGGTCACAATTTTTTTCAGAAACTCATCTCCCTCCAAACGGAAGCGCTTGCAAGTGTTGGGAGGCTATTGTTTTCCTTGCCTCTTTATTCTGATCGGTTAACATTCTTGGAACCCACCGTGCACAAACTTTTGAGTACCCCAATTGTTTAATAATCGTGATCACACTGCGTTTACTAAGAGAAATAATGCGACACACTTCATCTGCAGTTACCCGACGGTCACCACGAATGATGTCATCAACTTGCTGAATGTTGTGTGGAGTCACTGCACTCACCGGCCTGCCGCTCCGCTTTTCGTCAGTCAACGGTGTTTGCCCTTCAGCTTCCTTACAACAACGAACCCATCGTCTAACAGTGCTGACATCCACTGTCACAACACCATACACCTTCTTCAGTCTTTCATGAATGCGTATGGGCGTTTCACCTTCTGCATTCAAGAATTCAATCACACAACGCTGTCTCAAACGAACATCGATGTCGGCCATCTTACAAACTTCTGCTGTGCTGCCACCTGTTGACACAGAAAGTTACTACTGCATTGGATTGCAGAAGAAGGTTTGAGGAATGGCGCCAAATTCAAATTTTTCACTTAACTTAATTTTTTTAAGTAGAAAAAAAATGGGAGGCATTACTTTTTGACCGACCCTCGTATTTCCACTGACACTAAGAAAAAAATTGTCCTACAGTCTTTTAATAACAAATTTACTCTTAGAGTGCAAACATTTTTCTGTTTTTAACATGTTACATTTTGCAAAACATGCTTACTCTGTTTACATCTTTAGCGATAGAGAATGTGTAACACGTTTATACCTTTACTTAATGATACACTTTGCATAGTCAACAAAAACATCAATGGCATAGGATACGTTTGTTGCTCAACACTGACATTAAGAATATTATGAAGTATGCAACAGTATCTTATTTACGGTGTGTGTAATTCTACAATGTAAGTACATTAATCTGGAAAACCACATGGTCCACAACAAAACAAAATGCCATCTACTTACGTAAGTGAACGCAACTACTTTGTGTCATAAATAAATTAATGTAAGCACTGTATTGTATTTTTGTTGATGAAACAACTTACAAAGTAGCACTAAATAATCAAATATTTTTGTGCAGTGTGGGAGCAGACGACATGCTGTTGGTCAAAACATCTCTGTCACTAAAAAATTAACCATCGGAACATGATCATGGTACCCCGAAACCGGATATATCACTAAAATAAAACATTTTAAAAGTATTTGCGTCTGGTTGCCATTCAACAAATACTCTTATATGTTTATATTTGTAAAACATTTGTTATAACAGATGTATGAGAAGGACAATAGACATTTTAAAATTCTCCTATCTCTGCCGCAGTGAGTCGGCAAAGTCTATACTCCGCTGGTCTAGGTGTTTGTGTGCAAAGCCAACTAGCAACATCGTGCATGCAACAGAACGGTCTTTTCGCATTATCTGTAAATGAATTTGCAGTACTAAACGTTTTCTACCAGCTATGAAACACCCACAATGTGCGCAACAGAAAAAAAAGTTGTACAGAAGTAAACTTTTCGGGAGGGTACACCACAGAGTGTATCCCAAATTATAATATTCATATCTAATTAAATTCCAGGTGCGCAGTAGCATTAATGAACTTCTCCTTCTAATATTTCTACTGCATAAAATTTCATTTGTGGCTGTCATTCAGCAAATGTGAAGCATATTTTAGGAACAGATATCATCAGCCCTCAGTTGCACAGAGTTTTATTGAATTAATGTTTTGGCTAGTTTCGGCCAATTTAATTGTCATCCTCAGAATATCATACAATTAAACTTACATCGGAAGGCAATCGACAAGCAAACACTGGACGACGTATTCCTAGAATAAAGGGTATAGAATGAGAATTTAGTGATTACCCTGGTTGGATCACAATCAACAGCATATCAGTAACAATAAATGTGCAGTAATAAACAGATTATAAGCGTACCTCTGTTAAAAGTTTTTACATATTAATGTAAAGCAGTGTAACATAAAAGTTATAAGATGTGGTCCCCAAACAAAACTTCGCATCATAAGTAAAATATTAAAAAACACGAGACATATAATGATTAGCATTAACAGACTGATAGTTTAACTATCAAAGATTGAACTTACATAAGACACAACGTGCGCTAACGTGTCTAAAAGCTTACGAAGAGTAAACAAAGTGAGGGCGCTCGTGTTTATAACATCAAGTCGAACGAAACTGAACAGCAGACTTAAAGAAATGAAACACCATTAAGACCTTATGCCACGTCCTATCTAGTGTCTAAATTTTAACCCAAAAATTACATAGCTTGTAAAAAGGGCTGACTGTGGCGCCATCGGCAGATGGAGAAGCGGCGCAAAATAGATATTTCCAGTATCTTGACGTAGTGGCCGTTTTTAGCAACGCAAGTAAGTGCCCGTGCTTTCGCTGGGACATCCGACTCGATGGCGAGGGCGAGGTCCCAAAGGGTATTTAGAGGTTGTCTTTCCGTTTAGCGCATCTACCTATAGCTCTTATAAATACTTGCTATTGCATAGCACGATCTGGTTACTAAAGAGATGAAGAATAGCAGCCAGGTTTAGAATAAACCCCTTGCTACAGCTATGCCTATTAACAAAACGCTTAGCGATGAAAATGCACTCATCACCAAGGCTGATAAAAGGAGCTCCTCTGTCACCTTGAATAGATACTACTATGTCAACGAAACATCAACTTGCTTCTCTGAGAATAATGTCAATTCCATAAGCAGGAACCCCACAACTAATTTCCAGATATAACTCAAAAATGTATTTGATTCTTGTGAGTCTCTTTTTTCCCATAAAGACTATAAAGAATTTTAATGTATGAACCCCAAGACTCCAACACTGCCGTTAAAAGTTAAAATACAGAAAGAATATAACCAATTCATCAGACTGTAATGGAATTGGTACATCTGGCTACATCCTGTCTACAAAAATTATTTCTTCTAAAACGTTTTACACATTTAAATCTTCATTTTCTGTTAAAAATGGGAAAGGAAGAACTAACTCACTAAAAAGTGTTCGTTCCCATCTGGGCATTTGCTTGCATCCCTTGACATTACCGATCTCTACACTAATCAAATAGAGAATAGAGAAAACAATCACCACTATAGAAAACAGATATATGGTAAGAAGTTAGAGACTGTAGAAATTGGAGAAAGGACCTCACTTTCGAAAATTATTCTTAAGTACAATTAATTCAGTTTCAGTGGACAACTGTTCGAACAAAATGAAGGCCTCGCTTGAGGAACTGCCTATCCGGGTTCTTAGCTGATGTATTCATGTATCACTTCGAGATCCATCCCGTCCTGTCCGGTAAAATTTATTGCTACAGGCTGTACGTAGATGATACCATCATACGGTTTCAAGGTGATGACCCTGAGTTTGTATCTCTAAGCGACACAATGAATCGTTTCCACAAGAAATTTAAATTAAAGTATGAGATCGAGAATAACTTCCATGAACCTAGCTTCCTTGACCTGAAATTAGGGCTGGCAGATGGTAAAATTAAATTTGACATCTACGGAAAACCCATTATGACTAAAAATATCGTCCTAGCGTCTTTCTGCCGTCCCTATAGACATTAAATTGCGTTCTGACGTGTTATAATTGACGGGATGTTAATTCCGTACACTGTTGGCTTGGAACCATATATCTGTTTTCTATAGTGGTGATTGTTTTCTCTATTCTCTATTGGATTAGTGTAGAGATCGGTAATTTCAAGGGATGCAAGCAAATGGCCAGATGGAAACGCAACACTTTTTAGTGAATTAGTTCTTTCTTTCCCATTTTTAACAGAAAATGAAGATTAAAATGTGTAAAACGTTTTAGAAGAAATAATGTTTGTAGACAGGATGTAGCCTATTGTTGTCAGTAACGGCTATCAAGCCAATTTCGTGCAAAAACTTTACACGGCCCATACTAATAGTAAGTCTATGTTGTATGTTAACCGGGGACCTAAAAAACGACGGAGAGGCTCCATCCCCGCCGCAGCCGCAGTGGTCTGCAACCCCACGACGACTACACCAGTCCACTTCACCCCTCCGCCGCCCCACACCCCCGGCCCCCGGTGTATCGCCGACGTAGTGTAGCTGAGGCGGAATAAGGGGAACCAGCCCGGATTCGCCGAGGCAGATGGAAAACCGCCTAGAAACCATCCACATACTGGCCGGCTCACCGGACGTCGACACAAGTGTGGCGGGAGGATTCGTGACGGGAACCAGGAGCTCCTTCCTGCTCCGGAAAGCCGTGCGTTAGACCGCTCGGCTAATCAGAAGTGCAATAAGAACTCTGGTACATGTTTATTGAATAAAAATGGCCCTACTGCAAAGAAATACACTGATGCCCAAAACTGAAACAACAGATCACTGTTACGCCGTCATGTGTCTGATTCACAATAAAATCATACAATCTATCAACAAATGTCCGCACGGTGGTCTTCTGCATGGAAGACGGTCAACGGATAACCATGGCAACGATGATGTCAGTGCACCTTTCAAACAGGACAGTGTTTTCCGGGTAGCCCCACAGTCACAATCACAGTGTACACAGTCACAGACGGTGCAATACACCACAGAGAAGGCGCCTGCCAGGCTCTCCGCGGTGGAGAGCCATGGGAAGAATTGAAGCGGGACAGTCGCATTTGAGTGGCACAGTGACATAACTTGGATGGTTCTGTTATTTTTCGGACCCGTTGACAGTTTATAGAGACCGAAACTGTATTCCGAAGATCAGGGCGGAGCCAACGACATGAAACGTCAGAAAGAGAGAACCGTTGTTTGGCTGTAGGAGCGCGACGGTAACACCTTAGTACTGCACAGCAACTGGCATCTGACGTCACAGCATCCACTGGACGTGTTGTAACGACGCAAACGGTGTACAGAAGGCTTTTGTAGAGTGACCTCTATCGTCGAAGACCTGCTGACGCGTCTTCACAGGAGGAAACGTCTAGAGCGGAGGCGTCCACATGTCGCCTGAACGGTCAAATTGTAGGTCAATGTTCTTTTCACGGATGAGTTCCGATTTGGTCTGGACAGTGACAAGATTTCGGGATCCAGGCATTGAGGAAAGAGACTGATATTGAGGATGATCCTAATGGTGTGGGCAGGGATTATGTTGACCAGTCAAACACCTCTTCATGGAATTGTACGGTTAAGTCACCAAGGTTTAACTACTGTAGGTATCGTGACGAGATCTTGGGACTTCGTTTGCGGACCTTGCGAGGTGCTGTGGGCGCAAACTTTGTGCTGCTGGTAGATAATACTCGATCTTATAGAGCACGGATTATTTATGTTTTCTTGGAAACGGAAAATAATTGCACACATGGCGCTGCCTTCTCTCTCTCCCGATTTGTATTCCAAAGAGCGCGTCGGATGCATCACGGACACGTTTTGCATCTCGTTAGCATCCACCAACCAGTCTCCAAGACTTGCGAGCAGCACTGCAAGAAGAATGGGCTTTATTGCCTCAGCATGAGGTTGATGACACCATTCACAGCATGCCTCGTCGTTTGTCAGGCCTGTACTGCTGCCAGAGGTGGTCAAACTATGACCCTACAACGCAGTACTTGCTATTAATTTTTTCGCTTACTTAACACATGAAACTGTTTCTATACGATGTATTGGCTAGTGTAAATATGTATTGTAAATACTATGTGTAAATTATGTAATATTTAACACTGTCAGGGCATATTTAGTTAACGTTGAAGTCAGAGAGATTGTTTTGTAGTGCCACTGGACGCGGGAGCGCGCCAGCGGGCAGTAGTAGCAGCGACACCGTGCTCGGAATAAGACGTACAGCCGAGTACTGCTGTTCCTAGCTGTGTTACATCTAACGGCTCGTGTGTGGATCTAAGTACGACGGGGAAGTAACGGTCGGCATATCTGGAAGCATGGCCGCGCAAGTTATTAGTGAGAAATGGGCATAGTCCTGAAGAAACGAGGGCTTAAATGTGAAGCGCACTGTGCAGCTAGTATTTACACTTGCTATAGGTAGAGGTTCTAAGCGGAAAGACAACTTGTAAATACGCTCTGGGACCACGAGCTCGCCACCGAGTCGGAAGTCTCACAGACCGCGCCATTGCGATGTTGCCACAGATACCCAGGCGCCAGTGACCTTAATCGATCGCAATGAAATACACATATTCTTAAATTAGATCTATGATTACGTGGTCGATCCTCCCTGACAAATCGCTGTATCACTGAGAGCTGCACTATGACGACGTATTTGGCACTCTATTGAAGAATGCGCCCGATTCCATTACTTGTTCAAGCTGAAACCGAAGCCTCTGTTAATTAAATTCGTCGCAAAACGAATTTCAGTAGCTCCTTTCAGCACCGAGTCCAAAAAAGGTGAGGTGGCCGCTATGAGATTGACGCTTTGGTACAACATAGAGCTATCAATACTTAAACAGTACTCTGCAGTAGTCGATTTAACGGGCTGCAGGAGTCGGGTGTACCAATGGTAGTTTGTGCATGTTTCATGGATGTATGAGTCATCTGCCCGATTTTGAAAGGTGACACTCGGACGGGATCTTTTGAACTCCAGACTTCAGTAGCATCAAACGTCCGTCCCATCAGATCGTCTTTAAAGGAATCAAAGAACTCTTCTGTCCTCGGTGGAGGGCAAAAAATCACCATTACTTTGCCTTTACATTGTGCTTACTGAGTTTCCGTAACATTCCGACGACAGGCCATCCCTGTTCGGCAGGAAAGCTGTGAATATTTTGTTTCTCTGTTGTCTTCTTCCGTATTGTTTTTGCCTACTTTTGCACCGATACTTAGGGCCTTAATTATGTAAATACCTTAACAGTCATATACAACCGTTTGCTGGACGAAAGATCCGTACCAAAAGACTGGAAAGTTGCACAGGTCACACCAATATTCAAGAAAGGTAGTAGGAATAATCTACTACATTACAGGCCCATACCGTTAACGTCGATATGCAGCAGGATATTAGAACATATTTTGTGTTCGAACATTATGATTACCTTGAAGGAAATGGTCTATTGACACAGAGTCAACATGGGTTTAGAAAACATCGTTCCTGTGAAACACAACTAGCTCATTATTCACATGAAGTGCTGAGTTCTATTGACAAGGGGATTTAGGTCGATTCCGTACTCCTGGATCTCTGGAAGGCTTTTGATACTGTACCACACAAGCAGCTTGTAGAGAAATTGCGTGCTTATGGAATATCGTCTCACTTATGTGAATGGATTTGCAATTTCCTGTCAGGGAGGTCACAGATCGTAGTAACTGACGGATAGTCATCGAGTAAAACAGAAGTGATTTGAGGCGTTCCCCAAGGTAGTGTTGTAGACCCTTTGCTGTTTCTTATCTATAGAAACGATTCGGGAGACAATCTGAGCAGCCGTTTTCGGTTGTTTGCAGATGACACTGTTGTTTATGGACTAATAAAGTCATCAAAAGATCAAAACAAACTGCAGAACGATTTAGAAAAATATCTGAATGGTGGGAAAAGTGGCAGTTGACCCTAAATCACTAAACGTGTGAGGTCATCCATATGAGTGCTAAAAGCAACTAGTTAAACTTCGTTTACACGATAAATGATTCTAATCTAAAAGCTGTAAATTCAACTAAATACCTAGGTATTATAATTACGGACAACTTAAATTGGAAAGAACACACAGAAAATGTTGTGGGGAAGTCTAGCCAGAGGCTGCGTTTTATTGGCATGACACTTAGAAAATGTAACAGACCTACTAAGGAGACTGCCTACACTAGGTTTCTCCGTCCTCTTTTGAAATAGTGCTGCTCGGTGTGGGATCCTTACCAGATAGGACTGACGGAGTACATCGAAAAAGTTCAAAGAAAGGCAGCAAGTTTTGTATAATCGCGAAATATGGAAGATTTATAGAGATGGGGCCCCTCCACGCCCGCACCAACCTGGTGACCAAACCAAAAGTTCTACTGTCACCTCTGTAAACATGTTAGTTATCTAGTAAGTGGATCACAGGATGCTGAGAGTGTCACAGAAATGATACAGGATTTGGGCTGGAAATCATTAAAAGAAAGACATTTTTATTGCGACGGAATCTTCTCACGAAATTCCAGTCACTAACTTTTTCCTCCGAATGCGAAAATCTTTTGTTGACACAGACCTATATAGGGCGGAATGATCACGTCGATAAAATGAGGGAAAACAGAGCTCGGAACGATAGATATAGGTGTTCGTTCTTCCCGCACGCTATACGAGATTGTAATAATAGAAAATTGTGATGGTGGTTCAATGAACGCTCTCTGAAGCACTTAAATATGATCAGCAGAATATACACGTAGATGTAGATCAAAAGTTGGTACAAGGACCCAGAAAAATTTAAATACATGGCTTTCCTTCTGAAGGTGGTAAGCCTTTCGTCAACTACAGAACTGATCCTCGGCAAGCACGAAGGAAAAGTGATTTTTCGCCCTCCACCAAATACAGCATCGTTCTTCGGTTCCGTTACAGATGAACCTGCGAGTTTGCCCTTTCATACATTGGACAGACAACTCGCTAAGTCCATAAAGAATAAATTACCGTAGGTACACACAGCTTTCGTAGCCCACTAAATCGGCTGTCTCAGAGCACTGTACAGATATTTGTCGGTCTTTGTCGTATTGAAAGGTCAAACTTATAGCGTTGACTTTGTCTGTTTTGGACTCAGTGGCGCAAGATGCTGTGGAAATTAGTTCGGCTACAAATTTAATTAATAGAAAGCGGTTTCAGCTTGGATAAGTCATAGTATCCGGCGCTTTCTTTGATAAACTTGCAAAGAACAGCCACATACAGCTTCGAAATCCCAGAGTGGATAGACCGCATAGCCAAAGATCTAATTTATTTATATATACTTTGCTGCAGCAAAGCAACGTCTGTGGCGCCTATGCATCTGTGCCCCCTTGCATGGGAGTGCGATCCGAGTATTTTGAAGCGTCCACAGCAAGGGCTGGATTCCCTTTATTCTCAGTTATTGAAATGTTAAAAGCTGCTCTTCTTGATTCGAATTCCAACAGTTAAAACCGCTCCCACGCTGGACTGCAATATAGCTGCGGCCTCTGTATTCATCTCTCCACCGACGAAGGCTACCTCTATCGCAGACCCGCACAACGACCCAGGTATCAAAATGAGGATCACGCCAGGAACCGCTGCTGCAATGGCAGCAGCCGTGATCTACACAACACGGCCCGCTACCTGCACATCATGGACAATGGACGTCCGCAGTACCTATCCACCAACGGCACCATTGACCACCAAGGTACCAGCATCATCACCGTCAGTCGTCTCACCACCAGCTGAAACAGCGCCATCGCCCACAATTTCGCCTGCAACAACAGCCACACCATCAGCAGAAGCAGTCACAGCACAGGCCAGCAACAATACCAACTACTCTGATAACATTTCCTACTTCAGTCATACAGTAACCTCTCTTCCAATCAGAACCCATCGTGGAAGTAACAGAGGGCCCAGTACCAGTGAGGGTCAGGGTGGAACCAAAAGGATCCAGCTGTCTCTTTCAGAAACTACGACATGAAAGTCGAAATCATTCTAGAATGTCAGAACCCAGTAAGTTCTCCTTTTTCTTTTAACTAAGCTGATGTTACTCTAAATTCCTTAGCTCCAAGACATTCGT
This sequence comes from Schistocerca gregaria, assembly GCF_023897955.1. Taxonomy (NCBI): domain Eukaryota; kingdom Metazoa; phylum Arthropoda; class Insecta; order Orthoptera; family Acrididae; genus Schistocerca; species Schistocerca gregaria. The sequence continues at coordinate 624,963,384 of NC_064923.1, forward strand.
CAGCCACATTTAACGTTATCTACCAGCACTACTGACGTAGCAGCTCATGCCCAGCAAACAACTTCATCATGAACAACATTCTCAGTCATCCCTACTCCGAACTACCACCGCTGTTGGAGGTAATATAACAATAACAGCCTTCACAAACCTTCCAACGCAACAAGTATAGTCTCCAAGCCGACACCAAACCTTCACAGCAATGGTCACAATGTTTGACAGAGTACTTGGACGAAGAAATCGGAATGGAACTGAACTTTCAGTCAGAAATCAATACGCTTAAGGCACAACACGTTCTAAACGATAAAGGACCCCCCTTACGAGTATTCTCATAATCATCCGACACCACTGACAAACTTATAAAACAATGGGTACAGAAATTTACTGTAGAAACTCGTCGATCCAATCCACAAAGGCATCTATGTCAGCGATACTTGCAGTATAAAGACCATCTGACAGAAGCGCGTCCTTCTGTCCTCTCTGCAAGTAAAACGACAGTCACATACAGTGCCCAAAACTAAGATCCGCACATACCTGCAGCATCTGTGACCATTCTCACTCCACCTACTCCCACACGTACAAGTTCAAACCTCCTCCACAGAAACAAGGCACGCAGTTGATACACGACTCCACACAAACAACTCTCTCCATCGTCCACTCACCACTGAAGATGTAGTCTATTCCGAATAGTGCAAAACATACATGCTTTAGAAGGACCCCGCACCCTTCGGCAAGTAACCTCCGTCTTCCACATCATCATCCTTCTCAATACATATCATAAATGCCGAGAATCAAGCCCTTTTAATTTTGATACTTGAAACCCTCGTTTAAACATTTCCCCACTCCTAATATTCTACCCCTAACAAACCCAGGGTTATTCCCGTGCAGAATAGAATGCATGCCATGCTCAAATCCATATACTAATCGAAAGCCATGAATCCAAACTTCTAAATCCTAACATGCAGAATGAGACAGAGTTCATATAACTCTCCTCTATGAGAGTCCTACTGTCCCCGAACGTGCTGTTCCTCCACTACAAGAATCGTTTCGTGTCTACAGAGAAATCCTTTGTACTCGATACCAGGTCATGCTCGTATGCTGTCGATAGCTCTGGCGACATGTTTGCAGTTACTTTTCGTGACTGACACATGACGTGCACTAAACCAAACGAAACACAGGAATAACCCCACTCCCACCTATGCCATCCTACATAACAACAGACCCCTTCCTGAAAACCTCACCAAAGCCAGCTACTTCGCATCCTTAGCCACATTATTCATCCCACGTATCTCAACTCTGATTACTCACTGGACCCCTTTGTGTAGGAATGTAGTAACACAACTATCCCACCTGTTGCACCACACCACGGACAGGGCTAAACATGCCAATAACAGCTGAAGACATTACACGAAGACTCGTTAAACAGCGAAACACTGTTAAACAGCGAAACACTGCACCTGATTTCGATAAAATTATCTATCGCCTCCGCAAGGCATGTCCCAGAAGCTATCTCGAAATCCTTGCCATTATTTACGATACCACACTTCACAGATTATTATCCAAAACATTGGGGAAGTTCAATGTCCTCCTCTTTATGAAACCTGATAAACCACTCTCGCAGACCTCATCCTATAACAGTGAAAATGCTCAGACTACTCCTCTTCATGGAACTTGATACACCAGTCTCACAGACCTTATCGTATCGACCTACCGGCCTTACGTCAGTTTTGAAATCATTCTTAAGCCAAGAATCCATCAGCGATTTACAACCCGACTAACCAATCTCAACACCCAGTTTGGTTGGTTCCCCGCTACTCCATCGACGACCAGCTTATTTATCTCACCCACCTAATTTCCCATTAACTAAATAAACAGATGTCTCCCTTGATATCATAAAGTCCTTTTATCCGGTATGACATTCTGCACTGCTCTTAAAGCTCAAATTATGCTCTCACAGTTAGCTATGTCCACCTTACAGTATCCTTCCTTCACCACCGTCCTATATGTCACAATAAGCCACACCAGCTCCCGAATATTTCATCTCTCTGTAGGTGCGCCTCGAAACTGTCCTTTGGCTCCTCCTTTCGTCCTGTACATTGCAGACATTCCCAAACCGCCGCCCTCAGACTATCTCCTTCATTATGCTGACGACACCACATACCTAGCCCCTCACCACTCCCTTCAACTTTCCCAATGCCTCCCTCCAACGCTTTCTGAATCTCCTGGTCGAGTGGATTTAATACATGGGAAGTTCAACTAAGTTTACAGAAAAGCCAACCCATCTTTCTGACGGTTTAGAACTGACTGTTGACGGAGAAGTAACACGGAATGCACATCTCCTTCTCACTGAACACAAAGTCCACAACAAAAAAAAAAAAAATCATATTATTTACTAATATACCGCACCTGAGGTCTACAACCTTCTACCTTTATCCTCACCTACATATCCCTCACACGCCGACGTTGCATGTATGACTGTCTGCTCTTAGAAACCCCACGAGCCTCATCAAATCCTGGAAAGACAGGCACTACGCCTTTTGTACTAAATAGCCTACCCACCTCAACCCATTCACTCTCATATCCTCGGATTCGATACATTAATCGCAAAACTCAGTCCCAGCAGCCAGTTTCCTACCCAATAGTCATCAATCCAGGTACACTGCTGCGCCACTACATTCATAACCATCTCCCTTGCACCTTCACACCTTACTCAATCTGTCGCCCGGGGTTTTAAACTGCCAATACCCACCAACGAAATCCGTCCCTAGAAACATCCCTCTTTCAAACCCCAATCGCAACGCTCCATCTCACAACATCACCCCATTTTCTCCTTCTCCCTTCCTACACCTTGGTCACTTTTAGTCGGTACCTGCCGCACTACAGGAACGCATAGTCAAACTCATTCTGCCACCTTCATTACCATTATCATTTTCACATGTCACCAGCATCAAGCACGAATGGACCCCACACATTAATCAGTAACTACATTTTTACAAACATAATGTGCTACTGTCTTCGTTTCATGTATTTTAGCAATCTTTTAAATATACGTAACCTTTGACTGAAGAGTGATTTCTGTCCTTTGCCGGCCCGTCCACCTTGCTGGGAACTGAAATAAAAATAACGGAACAATAGATGGTTCCGTCACTTATTTGGTTCACTCATAAGATGGAATTATTAAAATAAGAAGCGAAATTTAAGCGGCTATAGTCCTGTAATTAAATTGAACAGCCATTGCACCCATAAAACATGAAGATCCACATAAAACATTTCTGCACACCAGTATCATACTTTAACCTCAGTCCTAGCGCTCAGAGGGCCTATAATTTCTAATAATTGCCTACTAGAGGTAGTCGATGGAAATAACTAGAATCGTTTACCTAATATCGAGCAACGCAAACGATTAAACTTAATTTCCTCTCTGAAATAATGCCAAAATACCAGAACTGACATGACTGAAACTGCAGCAGGTAGTGTAAGAGGTCCATGACTAAGGAATTTATTGCCAACGCACACGAGTAGATGTAATTTCGATGGATTGCGCACGCGCTGCCTACGATATGTAAGCTATAATAAAATCTCAGATCAGAGAGCAGTTTCGGCTGCAGTAGGGACAGTGTCGGCTGCAGTAGTGGTGGTAGCTCGCAGTCAGGCATTTGGGCCGGTCGTGCCTGAGAGATGTAGTATCAGCTAAAAACAGCCGCGTGAATACCTAATTTGTTACAAATAAATTTATACTATGTTTATATCAAGCCCCATGTAAATGTTTCAAAAAAAACGTTTAATAATAATCTTTTTTATAAATTTAACTTTTTGACCATCATTCATCTCAATTTAAAGAATTTACTAATTTCTGCAATCCATGGTCATCCCGATTATCGTAAAGAAAAATCAGTTGTTTCTTTTTATACATGACAAATCTAGCGGCCAGCATTGCAGTGGGCTGTGCCAGAAAAATTTCTTATAGGAGCAGATATATACGCGGTATCCGGCGACTTCATTGAGGTAAGAATTTTCATTTTCTTTCAGAATGATCTTTCAGGGCCATGACGCTGCACTACTGACGTTCAGAATTTACCGGTTTAAATTCACAGTCAGTTAGTTATTGAAAGGTTATATATGAGTCACACACACACACATATATATGGAGATTACACTTGGCGACAACCGGTCAGAATCATATGTTTTGTAAATTTCTGGGAAGTAGTCAGCTATATATGTGCTCTTATTTACATATTGTTAAATGTAATTTGCATATGGCACAACTCATTTACTAATTTGTCACTCCTTTCACAGATCATCAGCAATTTATTGCTCTTTGTTGTTGTTATATTTTATCCGTTTTGCTTTGTCTTTGATTTTGTGCCTACCTTTGAGATGTGAAAATGCCGCAAAAAACTGCTAACACTACATTGCGATGCGCAATGACTGATAAAGCCTACTTGAATAATTTCACAGATAATAGGAGCGACACTCACTTTCATAATGATAATCCTCCAATTACAGATAATCAGTGTGTGCCAATCACCAGTAATGTTTTTAATCCAAATGGTGAACAAACAAATTCAATTATGTCCACAGTAATTTTATCGACAACTGAGGACACGGCACGTTCTGATACAATGAACGCTGGGCAGTTTGACACACCTGATTTGCAAAATTTACACAGTGAATAGATAAATGTTTCTAACGAAGATGAACAATGTAGTCAAAATACGTTAGATTTATTTCATTCTGATGTAGTCACCCACAGTGCACATCCAATTAGCAAACCTTTTCGTGAATCAGGTTACACAAAACGTCACACATGCAGATAAACGATCATACAGCACAGAAAATAGAGTCGCTAATTTTGGCATGGATCATGTTGTGGCATTGTTGCTACAACTTAATGAATCGAACTAACAACTTCATGAAAATCTCACAGTCGAATAAAAAGAAGACAACGATTATAAATAATTTAATGAATGTTTTAAACAGTCGAACTGAAACGACGACAGGTCGTTCAAACAAATCAATGAAAAACGTGGCACATCTATTAAACAGCGCACTGAAGAGAATAGAGCCGATGCGGAACAATGTAATGAAACTAAAAATCAATTAAGTGAGGAAACTAAGACCTGTGCCAGGAATAGTAGTGAAGAGATACGCAATACACATGCTGCCACAACTAAATTACTTAGAAATGAAATTAGTGCAGTTGCTAAACAATGTTCAGAAAACGCATCACATTTACGCGACGAATTTAAATTAATGTCAGCAGAACTTTCACGCACACTGGATGCGAAAGTAGACAAGAAATTTGAACAACAGAACCGCCAAATTGACGAACGTTTTAATCATCACTAACAAAACAGTGAGAGGCGTTACCGAAAATTAATACAGGAACAGACCAAAGTAAAGAAACAAGTCATGGAAACAATTACTGCAAAGAGACAGGACGACAAGCGTAAGTTGTTTACTAAAACATATGTAGACAACAACATTGCTACAGTATCAGAAGAAATCAACAACTAAAACCAAAACCAGACACTGATATTCAGACTTTAAAATATAAATGCACAGTAGACTTTCAGAGAGTGACCAACAGACTTGAACAATTAGAATTAATGCAAGATCCTGATGCCATTAAAGCAGACGTTAAGAAATTGAACAAAACCACACGTAAAATGCAAAAACAAATTAATACTTGAGACACTAAAAATGATGATCATGTCAAAGCACTGACTGAAAAATATGATGAGCTGGCCTGTCGTATTGACGTTATCGAAAATAACAATGGCACCAAATCAGAAGATATGTCACTAATTTCGTTCTATTAAACACGCGAATTCCAAAACATACAGCAATCAGTGAGATAGGTTCGTCCAGTAATATATTACGTGGAAAATTGTCGCCTTTACAACAAGAAGTGACAGAAATGAAAAATGTTTCAGCCTCTAATACGTCACAGCATATGCCACATTCTGAACATTTGTCACACTTTCACAGCCAGTATAAATTAAGAAAGTGACTTAGATTCCGAACAGACGCAGACTAACAGATTTTCATATAATCTTGAATCTGCTCAGACATTCAGAGACGATAATTTTGATTACAACCACTTGCTATCCTTTAGGAAACTTGAGGTACTTAAAAATGATAAAACACAGATTCACTCCTTGGATTGGATACAACAATTTAGCTTAGCTTTTTAACCAACTTAGCCTGTAACGCAGAAACTAAAATTTACTTGCAGCTTTCGACTTCAGGGATTCATTACACGTCGATGAATATGTGCCGTAGCGTGCACAGGTCCCCGAGCCATAGTAGTGCTATTTCTTGTTTAGTTTTCTGCACAACCGACAGGAAGAAGATGCTGTGTATACAAATGATTAGCTTTTCAAAGAATTCACACACGTTTGGCGCCGGTGGCGACGCCTACAACGTTCTGACATGAGGAAAGTTTCCAACCGATTTCTCAAACACTAACAGCAGTTGACCGGCGTTGCCTGGTGAAACGTTATTGTGATGCCTCGTGTAAGGAGGAGAAATGCGTACCATCACGTTTCCGACTTTGATAAAGGTCTGATTTTAGACTATTGCGATTGCGGTTTATCGTATCGCGACATTCCTGCTCCCGTTAGTCGAGATCCAATGACTGTTAGCAGAATATGGAGTCGGTGGGTTCAGGAGGGTCATACGGAGTGCCGTGCTGGATCACAACGGCCTCGTATTACTAGCAGTCGAGATGACAGGCATCTTATCCCCATGGCTGTAACGGATCATGTAGCCACGTCTCGATCACTGAGTCAACAACCATCTGCACGAACAGTTCGATGACGTTTGCAGCAGCATGGACTATCAGTTCGGAGACCATGGCTGTGCTAACCCTTGACGCTGCATCACAAACAGGAGCACCCGCGATAGGGTACTCAACGACGACGAACCTGGGTGCAGGAATGGCAAAACGTAATTTTTTCGGATGAATCCAGGTTGTGTTTACAGCATCATGATGGTCGCATCCGTGTTTGGCGACATCGCGGTGAACGCACATTGGAAGCGTGTATTTGTCATCGCCATACTGGCGTATCACCCAGCGTGATGCTATGGGGTGCCATTTGTTACACGTCTCGGTCAGCTCTTATTCGGATTGACAGCACTTTAAACTGTGGAAGTTACATTTCAGATGTGTTACGACCCGTCGTTCTAGCCTTCATTTGATCCCTGCGAAACCCTACGTTTCAACAGTGTAATGCACGACCGCATATTGCAGGTCCTGTACGGGCCTTTCTGGATACATAAAATATTCGACTGCTGCCCTGACCAGCACGTTCTCCGGATCTCTCACCAATTGAAAACATCTGATCAATGGTGGCCGCGCAACTGTCTCGTCACAATACGCCAGTCATTACTCTTGATGAACTGTGGTATCGTGTTGGAGCTGCATGGGCAGCTGTACCTGTACACGCCATCCAATGTCTGTTTGACGCAATGCCCAGGCGTATCAAGGCCGTTATTACGGCCAGAGGTGGTTGTTCTGGGTACTGATTTCTCAGGATCTATGCACCCAAGTGAAAATGTACGCACATGTCAGTTCTAGTATAATATATTTTTCCAATGAATACCCGTTTATCATCTGCGTTTCTTTTTGGAGTAGCAGTTTTAATGGTCAGTAGTGTATTTTCACTAAGGTTGGTGGTAGCTGTGATGAGTATCTTACACACTATGGAGAAGAGACTGATATGTCTCTACTTGCCTTACGATAGCCTTTCTATTGCTTTAGGATAGTTATAGTATTTTGTAAGTCCTAGGTAATTATATTCCTTGGTGTCTACCTGTGAAAATAATATTGTAAATTCCTGCTCCATTATTGTTCCTCCAGACGAGACCATAAATACTGAAACCATTGTTCCCAAGCGACTTTCCTCTTCTGTTTCTTGGCTATTAGACTTTTCTTAAGTTTGGGTACCTTCTCTTCTAGCAAATGCCCTAAGTAATATCTTACCCCAAGAGTATTTCTCCTGTCACCTCGACCGTGGCAGCGACGGACGTCTTCCCCCTAAACGTGCTTCATCCCTTCGTGAGTTTATTGTGGGACAGGAGGTGGGGCCACGGTCAACGAAAGCTGGAGTTTAATTTCATTGAGCTATATTCTGCAATATGTATGAAAGCTAAGCCCTTTCCACTTCTGGGAGCCACGAATCAGCAATAACGGATTATTGGTGCGAACTGCCTCGCTACATAAAGTGTAAGCTTTCTATGAAATATTGTCTGTGAGAGATAACTGAATACATGGATTTCGAAGACTTTCTCATCACATTACGTGCACTTTAGATAACGTATTCAATCGCTGAGCAAAACTGACTGTTGGTTGGCCCTGTGTTGCGCATGTGAACACGGTCGCGATATTGAACTTTGGACATCATTAAATGTAAAACTTTAAATACAGAAAATGGATCGAATTAAATGCCAATGGAAATTAATTATATGGGTAGTGAAAACTATACAACTAAAGAAACAGTACCCTAGTACGCTACGAACGATATGCATTACGAAGTGCAATGATAGAGCAAGAATATTCACAGAAATAAATTACTGCTCTACTCGCAAGAAAACAACTTTTTCAAATTATCAATAATCTTCACTGAAAAATTATGTACTTGCTAGGACAACACCTGACGATCATGACTGCATCTGTTTTAACGAGATTGTTAGGCGTGATCTGCCTCAAATAAAAGTGTGTTAACTCTTGCTCAGCATTCTGCCTTTTGTTCCTGAAGTACCGACGTTCCCGACAGCAAATGCAGATCAACAGATGCAGCAGCTAAACATAAATAATGTACTCCATTTTTTTGTCAGAAATCATGTGTTGCTGCCTGAGGTGTAAGGTGAAATGCAACAATTCAAGCACGATAAACATCAAAAACTTCACCATGACTTATGAAGGTAGATTTTATCTTAAAGAAAATCTTTTTTTAATTGAATCCTGATTATTAAAAAAAGACTGCACATTACAAAAGACTAACAATTCCAAAATTCTATTATTCCAAAGAAACTACAAACATATGTTTAAAATTCCTCCAAAATCTTGTCCATTAGCATAAATAACAAGCAAGTATTAAATGAATATCCGTTTTCAAAAAGAAGTATTCCAGATAGATTCTCCCAGATTCACAATAATAGTAATCGTCTCTGTAATAATTCAGCTGCACGCTACTGTGCCTCAAATAAGAATATCTCAGCGCTGCACAACCGACTAGCTAACAAGTTAACAACAGATAAAACTAGACACAGAGTCACCGATCTTATCCTACACTCACGCAGTGCGCTCTTCAACTTTGTCCCAGTACAGTAAACTAATGGCTCTGAGCACTATGGGACTTAACATCTGAGGTCATCAGTCCCCTAGAAATTAGAAGTACACTACTGGCTATTAAAATTGCTACACTACGAAGATGACGTGCTACAGACGCGAAATTTAACTGACATAAGATTGGCAACATCGACAACGTACTGACATGAGGAAAGTTTCCAACCGATTTCTCTTAAAAAAACAGTGGTTGACCGGCGTTGCCTGGTGAAATGTTGTGATGCCTCTTGTAAGGAGGAGAAATGCGTACCATCACGTTTCTGACTTTGGTAAAGGTCGGATTGTTGACTATCGCGATTGCGGTTTATCATATCGCGACGTTGCTGCTCGCGTTGGTCGATATCCAATGACAGTTAGCAGAACATGGAATCGGTGGGTTCAGGAGGGTAATACGGAACGCCGTGCAGGATCTCAACGTCCTCGTATCAATAGCAGTCGAGATGACAGTCATCGTATCTGCATGGCTGTAACGGATCGTGCAGCATCGTCTAGATTCTTGAGTCAACAGATGGGGACGTTTGAAAGACGACAGCCATCTGCACTAACAGTTCCACAACGTTTGCAGCAGCATGGACTATCAGCTCGGAGAGCATGGCTGCAGTTACCCTTGACACTGCACACAGACAAGAGCACCTGCCATGGTGTACTCAACAACGAAACTGGGTGCACGAATGGCAAAATGTCATTTTTTAGGATGAATCCAGGTTCTGTTTACTGCATCATGATGGTCGCATCCGTGTTTGGCGACATCGCGGTGAACGCACATTGGAAGCGTGTATTCGTCATCGTCATACTGGTCTATCACCTTGGCTGATGGTATGGGGTGCCACTGGTTACAAGTCTCGGTCACCTCTTGTTCGCATTGACGGCACTTTGAACAATTGACGTTATGTTTCAGATGTGTTACGCCCCGTGGCTCTAGCCTTCATTCGATCTCTGCGAAACCCTACATTTCAGCAGGATAACGCACGACCGGATGTTGTAGGTCATGTACGGGCCTTTCTGGTAACAGAAAATGTTCGACTGCTGCTCTGTCCAGCACATTCTCCAGATCTCTCACCAATTGAAAACGTCTGGTCAGTGGTGGCCGAGCAACTGATTCGTCACAATACGCGAGTCATTACTCTTGATGAACTGTGGTATCGTGTTGGAGCTGCATGGGCAGCTGTACCTGCACACGCCATCCAAGCTCGGTTTGACTCAGTGCTCAGGTGTATCAAGGCCATTATTACGGGCAGAGGTGGTTGTTCTGGGTAATAATTTCGCATGATCTATGCACCCAAATTGCGTGAAAATGTAATCACAAGTCAGCTCTAGTATAATATATCTGTCCAATGAATACCCGTTTATCATTTGCATTTTTTCTTCGTGTACTAGTTTTAATGCCAGTAGTGTACTTAAACCTAACTAACCTAAGGACATCACACACTCCTGTGCACGAGACAGGATTCGAACCTACGACCATAACTGTCGCGGTTCCATGTTGAAGTGCCTAGAACCACTCGGCCACAGCAGCCGGCCCAGTACAGTAAAGGTGAATTATTTACAACAAGAGAAAACGCATGAGAACCTTCTAACAGGAAATTCTGCAACATAAAAGTGCTTCAAAAAATATACAATTCTACTTACTACCCCATATCGTTCTAGAAGCGCAACGACAACATGGGAGCAGACCGAATAACTACCAAGCTTCCTTAATTAAAAACAACAAATACACTCGAGAGAAAACTGTGGTGACAGAGAATGAGAGTCGTCAACCAACCAGGAGAGTTCTAGGAATTTGCTGGGAGTGGCGGCACGGCCCGTTGCTCCTACAAATTTATCAGCTGCGCCTACGTAAGCGGCAAGTCGTAAAGTCGACCCCAGGCGAGTGTGGTCTCCGCTGTGGCTTCAGTCGACGCCATACGCTCACGATGCGACTCATTTGATAGAAACCCTGTACTCTTCAATTCGTAACTCAAGGTAATGGATGTTATAGCGAGCTCTTATCTAGCGGCAAACTGCGGTACTAGTTTACACATTGAGACGAAACGAGTAAAGCTAGCGAGTCAGTGAGTTATTGCTCACGGCCTTAAGTCTTACAGCCTTGATTGTGTGCCACCGTGGTTGAAACATTGTGTGGCCAGACTATAAGATGGCCGCACTCCAGTACCTGCATTACGTCTTTATGACGTGAACGAGGACTTCTTTTTTGACACTAAGGCAGTTCCGTCCACGTGGCACCAAGGTGTGAAATTGGAGGTAAGGGGGTGTCTCAACCATTTCGTCGGGCGTGCACAAAATTTGAAAGCAGACTACTATTCCCACAGCCCACCGCCATCCTGCCAGTTTTAATAAAATTTAAATTCGATATTCACATAATGGTTCCGATAACAGTCTCTTATTGTACAACTCTTCCTCAGTAACTTGGTAGATTCAAAACTTTGCCTATAATTTATTTTCTGGGAGAAGTTTGCACCCTCAGAATATTAACGTGCTTAATATATATAGGATGACAAAAAACTAGCGCACTCAGACATCACAACCCTTTCCGTCTCGTATTAGCAACACAAAAACATTTGTCACAAAATTTTGTCCTGTGCATATTTCTAGCAGTAAACGGACGTTAAAGACTGGGAATATTGGAACACTGTAATCGTGTGAAAGGTAACTACCTATGTCAGGAAACATCAATCCTGCTGTGCAGTTGATGCAGTGGATAACGTTTTGACCTAGTATGCAGGACATAGAGCGTTCGACTCTGCGTCGATTCTTACTTGTTTTATTTCCAAAAAGATTGTCTTCATGGATACCTGGCTTCTTAATCGTTATACACAGAGCACAGCAGGTCTTCTACAAAACATTTGAAGTTAAGTACTAGGATCACAGATATGGAAATACAAACGTTTTCATTAGTCAGTCTTTAAAGAAAGATTTGGCATGTCGTGGTCGCCAATTGTTTCGCACCACTGTACCTACTAGATTCCAATTTTATTTTCTGTGTACTCTCCCGCAATTGTCCCATCAATTAATACCAGCTAATATTCTTGCCACGTTCAGTTCCATTACACATCGTTAGAGCCTCGCGTCACGAGGAAGGCTACCACAGTGCTTTGCAAATAATGTCTTTGGGACCATTGGGGCATAGCACACAGGAAACGGGGATAGACTTAGCAGATGCAGAGTCGCGTCCATGACATGCAAAAGGTTTCTTTAAAAGCTGACCAATGAAAACGATTGCACTTCCATTTCAGTGTTCACAGTACGTAACTGGAAATGTTTAGTAGAAGACACGCTGTAATCACTGTAAGACGATTAAGACGCCAGATGCCGTAGTATGCAGACTACTTTTAACAGATGAAATCAAGTATCTCTTGACCCAGAATAGAACCCTGGAGCTTCTACACGCTAACCCGAAATGTTATCCACTGCTCCAATTGCGCAGCTCTGATGTTCTTGCTGACACAGTGTTACCGTACACGTGATTACTGTGTTGCCGTATTGTCAATCTTTAATGTCTATTTACTACCCGAAGTATGCAGAGGACGAAAAATTGTGACAGACATTTTTGTATTGGCTGTATGTGAGGAATCGCTATGCGAAGTCCGAGTGCGTGAATTTCTCTCACCCTCTATATGTTATCGTCTCGCAATTGTTCTCACCCGATTTGCTGTTTCATTCGCTGCCATATTTTGTGGTCTCAGTTTAATTTAATTGTCTGTCTTTATAAAATTCTGTCTTCGAATGGCCTGGATGTAATGGTTGCCTTGGGTTTGCCAAGGGGAGCGTGAATCAGCGATCCTCGCTCTCTTTTTTTCTAGAATGCTCCTTTGTTTTTAATAACATCACATGTCGCTCTCTTACTTGCGCACAACGATATGTATTAACATTTAAGGAAATATTTAAGTACTTACTCACTCACTCACTCACTTACTTCCTTACTGAGCAATTTACCATTTTAACATAAGAATTGAGTTTGCTACCCAGAGTACGTTGTAATTTTTAAGGCCTTAATGTCCTTATTGCTTTCAACCGTTTCTCGCAAGTCACCCTGAAAAACGCAGGAATTGCTTTGTTTGGAGCAGCTCTGTCTATCATATTCCTTGCTTGCTTTCCTTTCAGTAGCTACCTCAATCCTTTTGAGATTATCTCTCCTTTTGATTTCTATTCGCTGAGCATATCCTTTGCTATCAGCTTGTTTACATTCATTTAATAACTGCTCCTTTCGTCTTGTGTAACCTTCACTTTCTGCGGAGCTGTACGTGTTCCTCAATGTAATCTGATAAGCTTCCCTATCCCCGAACGCTCTAAACCAACATGTCTGACAGTTTAGGCTAAATGTCGTCTTTTATTTACAATTGTAAGAGACGTTATTTTACCTATACCACTTCTGTGTTTGCAACTGCAGAAGAAAGCGGCCGAAAAACAAAGAAGATGACATCTAAGTGTCAAAATTTCTGCCTGATTGCTATTTCACTTTACAGCTGCCATTTTACTTTTACTATCGATCTTACTAATAAATTATCATTCAAAATTGTTAAGTCCTTTTTCCTTATATGAAATTTTCTTATTTTTAAATAAAATATTGTTTCAGTGGTCGATGTGTATTCGCCTTACTAATTGCTATCTTTTGGAACGATGTGTCTGCTAATGTATGACAGCCACCATTTGTGGTAATATATCTAATGCATTTTATTTAAAAGCCTTCGTTAGTTTGCATATTACCTCAAAATTAATTTATCAAAATTAGCCAAAAATATCAGAGTATTGTGCAGTAATTCCGTTACCCGAAAGATTCTTCCACACAAGTCGGAGTTGAGACGTCCCAGGATACCACTCTTGTCAACAAGATATCAAACAATCTTCCGTGCGTTATACTGTCCTGTCACTATCCAGAAGAGTCTGACTAGAAACTTGTACCCTATTAAATATCAGCAAAGCCACGGTCACTGAGGACTCAGCCTGGTTCTAATGGATTCTAAATGGCAATGCCTGTTCTAGCCCTGGCCAATTCCTGTGCTGATCATGTGCCATCAGCGAGCACAAAGCTATATTTTCATTTAGTAGTCAGTCAATTTTCGTGACAGTAGGAAGAAATATTTTAGTCCAGAGACTAGAAAACTAGACTCACCACGACCTCTGTAGCGTATGTTGATCCTGCAACGTATAGCGTATGTTGATCCTGCAACGCTTTTATCCTATAGGACCTAACTGCTTCACAATCTGAACATCTGGACTAAACATTTGTATCAACTTTGGTCAGGGATTAATTCCCAACAGTTAACAGCACCTGAGATTTACTGCGCAGAATCAATGGAATTGACTATCTACGAAGAAATTACGATATCGGAAGAGTAGAAACGAAAGTAGCTCTCATAGTGGTGGATACAAAATGATATATCGTTTAATGATGGGGTCGTGATTCAAGGCAAAGTAAGAAAAGCTGTTGACTGTGAATTCAAGATAATCTCATAAATATTACCGAAAGGAGGAAGGTTTAAATTTCGATAAAACAATAACAGAAAAATGTTTTGACTCTTGTACCTATGACCGAGGGCTTGCTGAAAAGGAATGCCTCCGAATTTTTTAAATAAAAGCTCTTAAAGCCTTTTAAACAAAACAAATTCTATTAACTTTCTATGTCTTTATTCTCCATGTCTACATACTTGTTTGCCAACTTAGTCACACTTGCGAAGAAAACATTTCTCCCAATGAGAAACCAATTTGTTGATACAAGCACCGTGGAAGATTTGAGGTTTTTCACGGAGCCACCTCAGGTAGGTTTGCACCGCTTCCTCACTATCAAAATGGAGTCCTCTAAGGTGTTCTTTAAGTTTTAGAAATACATGAGAATCAGATTGGGTCATGTCGGCACCGTATGGATGATGATCGGTGACAGTGGACCCAAGGCGTCGGAGTGTTGCAGAGGTGTCAGCTCTCGTTTGTGGCCAGGGATTGTCATGCTGAAAGAGATGGTGCGATAGTATGTGATCAAAAGTATCAGGACGCCACCAAAAACATACGTTTGTCATATTAGGTTCATTGTGCTGCCACTAACTGCCAAGTTCTCCATATCAGCGACATGAGTAGTTATAGACATCGTGAGAGAGCAGAATGGGGAGCTCTGGGGAACTCACGGTCTTCGAGCGTGTTCAGGTGATTGAGTGTCACTTGTGTCAGAAGTCTGTACGCGAGATTTCCACACTCCTAAACATCCCTAGGTTCACTGTTTCCGGTGTGGTAGTAAAGTGAAAACGTGAAGGGACACGTACAGCACAAAAGCGTACAGGCCCACCTCGTATGTTGACTGACAGGGACAGCCGACTGTTGAAGAGGGTTGTAATGTGTAACAGGCAGACATTCATCCAGACCATCACACAGGAATTCCAGACTGCACCAGAATCAACTGCAAGCACTATGACACTTAGGTGGGAGGTGAGAAAACTTCATGATCGAGCGGCTGCTCATATGCCACACATCAAGCCGGTAAATGCCGAACGACATCTCTCTTGGTGTAAGGACGATTGAACAGTGGAGAAATGTTGTGTGGAATGACGAATCACGGCACACACTGTGGCCATTTGATGGCAGGGTGTGGGTATGGAGAATTCCCTGTGAACGTCATCTGCCAGGGTGTGTAGCGCCAACAGTAAATATCAGAGGCAGTGGTGTTATGGTCTGGTCGTGTTTTTAATGGAGGGCTTGCACCTCTTGTTGTTTTGCGTGTTACTATCACAGAACAGGCCTACATTAAGGTTTTATGCACTTTCTTGCTTCCCACTGTTGAAGAGCAATTGGGGGATGGCGGTTGCATCTTTCAACACGATCGAGCACCTGTTTATAATGCACGTCCTGTGGTGGAGTAGTTACACGATAATATCATTCCTGAAATGGACTTGCCTGTACAGAGTCCTGACCTGAATCCTGTAGAGCTCCTTTGGAATGTTTGGAACGCCATCTTCGTGCCAGGCCTCACCGACCGACTTCTACACCTCTCCTCAGAACGGCACTCAGTGAAGAATAAACTCTCATTCCCCAAGAAACCTTCCAGCACGTGATTGAACGTATGCCTGCGAGAGTGGAAGCTGTCATCAAGGCTAAGGGTGGGCCAACACCATACTGAATTCCGGCATTACGGATAGAATGCGCCACGAAATTGCAAGTCATTTTCATCCTGATGTCCGGATACTTTTGATCATATAGTGTATGTGTGTGGACGAACATCCGAACACGAAACTCAATTACGGAACGTTGGGTCCCAAGCACCGTCTTAGTTACGTTAGACAACGCCACGTTACGCACTACAGTTCTGTGCCCTCTAACGACAGAGGGCTGGTAATACGTGGTCATGATCTTTAAGAGAGTCTACATAAAAAATTCCGAGGCATTACATTTCAGCACACTCTCGTAGAAAAGCAATGATTCACACACAGGCGATTTAGTCGACTGATTCGAATTTTATTTTTTATACAATTATTTGTGAAGACTATGGCTTACTTTTGTACTGGATGAGACAATAAACATCACCTGCCACCTCTTCTCCGTTTATCGTTATGCTTATGCACAACATCGGATTCATACTCTTCACCAACTCTCTGCAGCGTATTAATAAATATATACCTCTTAATCCACATTTCAGAGGGCAACAGTCACTAAAATCGAGGACAGATATGCGAATTATCCTCATTCAGTCATACTTTTACTTGGTTCAAATGGCTTTGAGCCCTATGGGACTTAACATCTGTGGTCATCAGTCCCCTAGAACTTAGAACTACTTAAACCTAAGGACATCACACACTTCCATGCCCAAAGCAGGCTTCGAACCTGCGACCGTAGCAGTCACGCGGTGCTTTTACTTAGTTTCCTATTTATTTTCTACTCTTTTAATTAATTTGATAACCTTCTGGTGCAGCCCTACATCCATTCAGACTTTGGCTTTGACATCCTGTCGACGACGACATAATTAGAGACGGAGTAGAATCTAAAATTGGAAGGAGGATACAGAAGGAATTAGGCCGCATCCATGTGAGTCAAGCCATCCTGATCTCTGTTGTGTTAGGAAAAGCACGGAGAGATTATTCCGGATAGCGACACTATCATGTGAGGCACCTTTCTCCCAAATGCGAATCAACTTTTCCAACCACTGCGCAACTTTGCTTAGTCAAGAGACAAAGTTCAAGACACTGCAATTTCGTAATGCAGCTACAGACAACCGACAGATATTTGAAAAGTTTGGAGAAGTAATGAAAAATTACTATGTAACTGATAAAGAACGTATAGAGGGTAGAACTAGATTTACTAGTGACTGAAAGAGACAGTATTTTAGTTTTGTCGGTAATACTTTCCTAGTTTCCTTATTGGGTACAGCGATAGAGAGGTTTCATGGGATTATTTAAGTTCAGATGGTCATCCACAGCTTCGCAGAAATATTTCCTGTTTTGGATAGGACAAGGGCGTCAGTTGCGATGTGCAGCATAGAAATGGAAAGAAGAAAACGAGAAGTAAAAAACAAAGCTTAGAGGATTAATTGTTTCACAGATTTAGAAACAGTACACAACTCAGGACGGAATGAAGGTACCTTATATACCATACCCAATAGTTGGTAGCTAATTAACAGTAACTAACAACGGCACACTCGAAATGTGGTGAATAGTGACAGAGAAAATCTCGGCAACATGGTTTTTGTGTTTGCGGTTCCAGTAACACTGATAAACATTTTACCTATATTTGTATTACTTAACAGCAGTAAAATGAACGAAGTGTGATGCACTTGCAGGTGATACGAATGTGGTTTTCAAATGATCACTGACCTGGAATTGATAACGTCAGGTACAAAAGGAAATAACACAGACAAAGTGTCAAATTTATTTTATTTAGTGCCGAATCAGTTTTAAATAATTGAGCATAACTTTGCAATAATGGTATCTCAATCAGAAGACATAGCTAACCAAAGTGAATTACCTAATCCGTATAATCAAACCTTCACAGGTTGTAGCACCACGGATGAACGACATCCACGAATTAACAGTGCTGTAATTTATAGGATATAGATTAATTACATCAGCGTGAGTACTCAGACAATAAACGCCCTTGTTTAACGCGCTCACAGCCAATTAACTTCCCAAACGAGGTACGTTATTGGAAACGACCGGAAAGAATGAAAACTCTCAAAGAATAAAACTCTCATTATGATACTACAAAACCGTAATTGCTTCTCGTTTTTAATAAAGATACGTCCTTCAGCAACAAACACATTGTTGTTCCATAGCTGCGACTGCTCTCATATCGCACGAAGCATTGTCATCCCTTTCGATGAATTTTTTGTGGCAAAGAAGAGCTGTAAGTTATATACCGTTACGCTGGGGAAACTGAATAGTAAATTTCGATCATGATATAGCTTAATTAATTTTTTTGTCCTCTTATTGTCTGTAAGTGTATTAAGATGGTTTTTTACCGTGACATTTCGCTCAAAATAATGAAACCACACTTACCCACCTCATTCTTCGGAAATTTCAGTTGTCATCTAAGAGTGCTAAGAAAGCATTGTCTCCCAAATAATTGTTTAAATCTGCAGTAGTGCATAGTGTATCCATGGTTTCTAGGAACACACTATTTATCATTTACCAGCTACTTCTGTTAGGAATGTCGTAACTGTACAACTGAGGTAAGAGGAATATTTGTTATGAAAGGGGAGCAGATATTTCTAAAGTAGCATGAATCAGAATATGTTTCCTCCACTTGCTGAAAAATCATCGACCTTCATTTCCCAAGCCTCTTGTGCAATTATTTTTGTTCGAATAAACTTGCACACATTGCAATAAATAAATTAAAAATAAAAATCACTATTTAAAAACTTAAGCTAAAGGAACATATTATTTTGTCCATTGCACACTTCATCACAAATGTAGGTCACTATTGGCCAGCAAATCCAATGGTTCGGTGGTCAGGTAGTGTATGTCTTGTAACCCCCCCTGAAGGACGTATCGTGGCAAACCAGAGCCAGGTGGGCCATTGTTTGCTGTTCAGCTCCACGTTGATTACACGAGGGGCACTCTGAAATTCTCTCTTGAGTCAGGCTGCTGTTGCAAGTATGGTGGTTTGTGCAAATCCTGTTGGTGTTGCAATATTGTCTTGTGAAAATTGAAATCCTGGTGTCATCGGAGTTGAATCTGTCACGAGGTGATAGTTCTTGACAGTCTAATCTGGCCAAAACGATTGTAATAGATCAACGATGTTGTTGAGTTGATTGCAGATTGCTACAGGTAGATGTCTCTACTTCAGCCTCAGCTTCTGCCGTGTAAGGGAATCTACATCGAAATTAATGGGAGGGGAAGAGTTGTCATTAAATTTTTCCAACTGGTTTGAGACCTGCCAGTCGTCTAGTTTGTGGAGGTGCGACATTACTCAGTAATGGAAGTGACTCGACCAGAATTGTTCGGATAGTTTCAATTTGGTTGGCGTTTTCTGGATGAGCTGCATATCGACAAAGTTGATATGGCAGCTACTGACCCACACAGGAACACAGTATTCTGCAGTTGAGCGTATGAGGGCTACTGAGCTAATTCTAAAGCTTTCGGAGGCAGCACACCTCAATCCCCAGCTTCTGAATCAGGTTAGTTCTAGTTTTTACTTTTTTTATAACTTTTTCACACGATGTTTCAATTTGTGTGCTGTCGAGAGTGACGCAAAGGTACATAGCGTGTAGAT
The DNA here is from genome assembly GCF_023897955.1 of Schistocerca gregaria. Classification (NCBI taxonomy): domain Eukaryota; kingdom Metazoa; phylum Arthropoda; class Insecta; order Orthoptera; family Acrididae; genus Schistocerca; species Schistocerca gregaria. The sequence continues at coordinate 624,983,419 of NC_064923.1, forward strand.
TGTGTTATTATGTTGCCCTGTGACTTCTTTAGAGTCAATGAAAAGAGCTGTTCGAGCTTCTCCACTGTCAGAAGAAACGATGTGGTTTCAATTTTGTTTCATTCACTTGGATCCCATTTTCTTAAAATAATCACTAAATATGGAAACCTTTTCCGTCAGTACTTCCTCAGTTTGGGCCAAGGTGGAATTTTGGGTATATATAGCAAGTTCACACGAAAACAAGAATTTTCGAGGTGCCGTTGGTAGTACATTAAATACTAGAGCTAGTTGTAGATCCTTGTGGTAGACCTTTTGTACGCTATACATGGTGTTAAGAAAAGGAACGGCCAAACTTTCAGGAAACATTCCTCACACACAAAGAAAGAAAATATGTTATGTGGACAAGTGCCCGGAAACGCTTTCTTTCCATGTTAGAGCTCATTTTATTACTTCTCTTCAAATCACATTAATCATGGATTGGAAACAGAAACAGCAACAGAACGTACCAGCGTGACTTCAAACACTTTCTTACAGGAAATGTTCAAAATGTCCTCCGTTAGCGAGGATACATGGATCCACCCTCCGTCGAATGGAATCCCTGATGCGTTGTTGCGGCCCTGGAGGATGGCGTATTGTATCACAGCCGTCCACAATACGAGCACGAGGAGTCTCTACATTTGGTACCGGGGTTGCGTAGACAAGAGCTTTCAAATGCCCCCAGAAATGAAAGTCAAGAGGGTTGAGGTCAGGAGAGCGTGGAGACCATGGAAATGGTCCGCCTCTACCAATCCATCGGTCACCGAATCTGTTGCTGAGAAGCGTACGAACACTTCGACTGAAATGAGCTCCATCGTGCATGATCCACATGTTGTGTCGAACTTGTAAAGGCACATGTTCTAGCAGCACAGGTAGAGTATTCCGTATGAAAGATGATAACGTGCACCATTGAGCGTAGGTGGAAGCGTAGGTGACGAAACTAAAATGAGCTCTAACATGGAAATTTAGGGTTTCCGGACACATGTCAACTTAACATCTTTTCTTTATTTGTGTGTAAGGAATGTTTCCTGAAAGTTTTTGTAACACCCTGTATAGAATACTTCCAACTGTGAAAGGCTTTCCAGGTAATTAAGATGGTACTCCTTGAGTAGCGGTCCTTCTTTCCAGTCTGTATTATAGACTTAACTTAAACTGATGAACGCAAAGGATGTTTTCAGTTCTCGCTGGACTCGCATTCGGGAGGACGACGGTTCAATCCCGTCTCCGGCCATCCTGATTTAGGTTTTCCGTGATTTCCCTAAATCGCTTCAGGCAAATGCCGGGATGGTTGCTTTGAAAGGGCACGGCCGATTTCCTTCCCGATCCTCCCCTTACCCAAGCTTGCGCTCCGTCTCTAATGACCTCGTTGTCGACGGGACGTTAAACACTAATCTCCTCCTCCTCCTCCTCCTCCTCTCGTTGGAATCCGCTATGTAGGCTGTGAGGATCTGATCGTAACTACTTCTTCCCAGCGTAGCACCAACTTGCAATGTTGGTGTGAGGAAAATGGGAATTTGGTTGAGGGGGCTGGCACGCTTAGGTAGTCCGTATAGTTTTATCTAAGCAGAGTGCCGAGGTTGCGAGAGTTAACGCATCTGCCCAGTAGGCGGGACATTCGGGCTTAAATCCTGGAGAAAGTACAAATTTTGGTTTGTCGCTACCGAATTTTTCAATGACCGGAAGTGGCAGAGAGGGGAATTTCTCTTTTCTGGACACATTCCTTGTCCGCCCGCGAGATCAAACACGTAAATGACCTGTGTCCGAAAGAATATACGCTACTCGTATAGATATATATGCCCCGTGAAGGCTAATATTGTAATTCAGTGCGGAGCACTCTGTGCCCAACTTCGTGCGTCGAGCACAAAGAGGAAAAAGGGTTAGGATGTGCTACTTTGATAGAGTGCGGCAAAAGGGAATCTGGACTGAGCTTAGGTAGTCCGTGGGTTGCGTATGTGGTTAACACACCGGTTTGCGTGTATGGTTAACATCCCGCTTTGTGTATCTCCCTTGGTACAAATTTTCATTTGTCGCCAATGAATACTTTCACTGCCCAGATGCGGCAGAAATCGGAATATCTTCTCTCTGGAAGTGTTTACAAAGGGTTTTAGACGAACATGGAGTGTTCTGACAAGGATACTGAAGCAAACGCTTAAGAGTGCTGTTGGCCAGTAGCTTTCTGGCAAAGTGGTGTTTTCCAACCTTAGGGATAGCAAAAGCTATGCTTCTGTTTAAAGCTTTTGGTAACTAGGTTCTTCTCAGAATACCATAATATATACACTCCTGGAAATTGAAATTAGAACACCGTGATTTCATTGTCCCAGGAAGGGGAAACTTTATTGACACATTCCTGGGGTCAGATACATCACATGATCACACTGACAGAACCACAGGCACATACACACAGGCAACAGAGCATGTACAATGTCGGCACTAGTACAGTGTATATCCACCTTTCGCAGCAATGCAGGCTGCTATTCTCCCATGGAGACGATCGTAGAGATGCTGGATGTAGTCCTGAGGAACGGCTTGCCATGCCATTTCCACCTGGCGCCTCAGTTGGACCAGCATTCGTGTTGGACGTGCAGACTGCGTGAGACGACGCTTCATCCAGTCCCAAACATGCTCAATGGGGGACAGATCCGGAGATCTTGCTGGCCAGGGTAGTTGACTTACACCTTCTAGAGCACGTTGGGTGGCACGGGATTACATGCGGACGTGCATTGTCCTGTTGGAACAGCAAGTTCCCTTGCCGGTCTACGAATGGTAGAACGATGGGTTCGATGACGGTTTGGATGTACCGTGCACTATTCAGTGTCCCCTCGACGATCACCAGAGGTGTACGGCCAGTGTAGGAGATCGCTCCCCACACCATGATGCCGGGTGTTGGCCCTGTGTGCCTCGGTCGTATGCAGTCCTGATCGTGGCGCTCACCTGCACGGCGCCAAACACGCATACGACCATCATTGGCACCAAGGCAGAAGCAACTCTCATCGCTGAAGACGACACGTCTCCATTCGTCCCTCCATTCACGCCTGTCGCGACACCACCCGAGGCGGGTTGCACGATGTTGGGGTGTGAGCGGAAGACGGCCTAACGGTGTGCGGGACCGTAGCCCAGCTTCATGGAGACGGTTGCGAATGGTCCTCGCCGATACCCCAGGAGCAACAGTGTCCCTAATTTGCTGGGAAGTTGCGGTGCGGTCCCCTACGGCACTGCGTAGGATCCTACGGTCTTGGCGTGCATCCGTGCGTCGCTGCGGTCCGGTCCCAGGTCGACGGGCACGTGCACCTTCCGCCGACCACTGGCGACAACATCGATGTACTGTGGAGACCTCACGCCCCACGTGTTGAGCAATTCGGCGGTACGTCCACCCGGCCTGCCGCATGCCCACTATACTGGCTGACACTGACGGCGGCGGTGCACAAATGCTGCGCAGCTAGCGCCATTCGACGGCCAACACCACGGTTCCTGGTGTGTCCGCTGTGCTCGTACAGCCCTCTCGCAGTGTCCGGAGCAAGTATGGTGGGTCTGTCACACCGGTGGCAATGTGTTCTTTTTTCCATTTCCAGGAGTGTATAAATGTTGGTGACAAACGAACCAGTAAGTTGACATATGTTGCATACTTTCAGTCACAATCATGTCATATGGAATAAGGTTCTGATGTACGTCATGCTCAATAAAGAAAGTCTCTGTTTCTCAAAATCGTGTTGTAAGAATAATATGTGGTGCCCCTCACGTAGACATCTGTTTAAGGAGTTGGGCATTCTTACTGCTACATCACATTATATTTTCTGACATGAAGCATGTTTGAATCATGCATGAATCAATCAAGGAACAAAGATACATAATTACAGTACCAGAACGAAAAATGGCATACATTACTCCACATTAAAGTTGCTTTTAGCAGAAATAGGGTACACAGTTCTGCAAAAAGAATTTTTTATCACTTACCCAGTGGTATCGAAGTCTGACAGAAAACAAAGTAAAATTCTGAAACAAACTGAGAAAGTTTCTGCTTAACAAATCCATTCTGCAGGAAAGTTCCATTATTGAACGTGTAAAAGGTTGTGGGTAGAAATTACTGACCCATATCTGTAAATGTTTTTCTTTCTTTCTGCGAAGAAAGAAAAAAGTACAGTTCAGAAAAATTCAGAATATTCAAATTTATTAGCGATCTGAGTGTAAAATCACTGGTTCCATGCCATCACTATTTGTTGCACAAAATGATCCATGGAACACGTAACTAACTAACTGAGTAACTAGCAATATTTCTGAATAATTAACTGGGTGAGTAAAATTAGACTGCAGAATAATTACGGCCGCCAGCCCAAAATCAATCAAACGGTTAAATTTGATTTATGGCTGACGTAACTTTGAAATGACGCAATGACTGGGGTCACTAATAACGCTGAAGCTAAACAAAATGCTTATATATAAATACATGTCAAACATAAAGAAAATGATGTCACTTTTGAATATACTGATATTAACATCTAATAGGGAATGACAGCAACATTTTACGGTAACTTTACTGAGTTACTTAACTTACGAGAATGTTGTTTTACGATTTGCGACAGCATGACCGTAGCTCATTGCTGTTCCTTTATGACTGCTTCACGAAAAAAGGTTGTAAATGGTTTCATTTGTAGCAGCAACTATTTGGCAATGCTAACAATGAGAACATAATCACATAAAATTATTAGTAAAACACAACACAAAGTCGGAAAATTACTTTGGCTGCAGTAATGTCAACATACTTTTGTCTCTGAAATACAAAATGCTTTTGAGTAACATATATTTGGATTGATGGTCGGCAGTGGTAGTGTTACACTGTATGAAACAATAACTACTTCTGCCTTTTATTCCAAGGATTATTTGAATGTAAGTTAACTGTAAAATTAATTCGATTTATCATCTCTTAACTATATCTTTCACTTGTTTTGTTCTCGAGAATATTCGTGAAATTCGTGAAATTTCTGATGGCTAACGACTTCTCTCAATTAACTTCACGCAATAAATTGTTATTTGACTAAACAACACTATTATTGCAGAATGAGATTTTCACTCTGCAGCGGAGCGTGCGCTGATATGAAACATCCTGAGAGATTAAAACTGTGTGCCGGACGGAGACTCGAACTCCGGACCTTTACCCGTATGGAAGGTACGAGACGATATACTGGCGGAAGTAGGAGGACGGGGCGTAAGTCGTACTTGGGCAGCTCAGCTGGTAGAGCACTTGCTCGCGAAAGGAAAAGGTCCCGAATTTGAGTCTCGATCCGGCACACAGTTTTAATCTGCCAGGAAGTTTCAACACTATTATGTTAAAAAAATTAACCACAACGGTGGCAAGCTTTATACACAGCTTCAGAATAACCGGCTGGTCTTCCCTATAAGAAAAGTTGCTTGTGGTGCGACGTAATACTTCTAGTGGTATCCGTTTTTGGTAACAGGATCTTCTTGGTTAGCAAGCATCTTCAATAACTTTAGGCCACACAGCAATCTTCCTTATCTATCAAATCTTCTTATAACCATGTACTGTACCCATACAAGTGCTCGCACACACACACACACACACACACACACACACACACACACATATATATATATATATATATATATATATATATATATATATATATATATATATATCTTGCCATGTGTTACAAAACCAACTATAGAAAAGACTCCATTTGCCCTATGCACAACAAATATTTGAAGGCCATATCCCACTATCCCACCACAGATATTCGCAACTCTTGCCTTTGCCTCCGCTACTGCGACTGCAGCTTCTCATGCCGACGATGTTGGTATGGTAGGAGATACAGAAAGCTGTAAGATTCCAGGCTAACGTTATTCAGAAATGTTTGTGAAACTAATTTACTAACAGGAAATTCCTGCTTCACGTTTATAAAAACATTTGTTACCCAACCATTTTGTTAAAAGAAAAGGAATAGTTAATCATTAAAATACCCTTAATTAAATACTAACCCTGACTCGATATCGTTAGCAAATAGCGAAATACAATGGTATCAGATTGAACTACACCAAAATTTCACCTCAATCTAGGTAACATGTGGCATTAAAATCTAAATCTCCAGACACCATGAAAATTAATCTAGTAAACCCTCAAACTAGTTTTATAATAAAAAAAGACATGAATTAAAATTTCTAAACCATTTTCAGATAAAATAAATTCAGCAGCCAAATTTAAAATACACAATACCAACTACAGTGGGCCCCTACTCACACATCTTACAATCACCAATTTCACTTCTGGCACGATTTAAGGTCTGCTCAAGTACTGTATGGAAGCACCAGGCAATTTCAAAACAAACTTAGGCGCAGAGAGCCTTCAGATGAACGCCGAATAACGATATGCGAGTAGTTCTGGTACAAAAGGTGATTACTTAACTCAAATACGTGTCTGTCACATTAGAATTTACCCACGGCTTACCTGGGTGGGTTTACAGTGTCGTAAGCTGTCAGTCATGCTTTATTTCACACTTCAGTCCTGCGTACACTTTTGGGCGATACAATATGCACACCATTAATGTTATGACTGTGACGCAACGCCAGCGCAAATTGCCGTGTGTCGTAATTACGACCTCAGGAAATTTGTCGCGTTATGGGCAGAAACGCTAAGGAGAGGAAGACATTCGTTGAGAAGAAGCCGCCTACGCCGCAACCCAATAGGACTGCGGATCGGAAGCGTGAAGAACATCATGTACCTGTGCCCCCTCTGTACATCTAGTGCAGTACAGGGTCGTTGACAGAGATATATGATGCTAGAGGCAGCTGTTGCAGCGAAGAGGTTGACGTCGAGTCACTTGAGTCTGGCGCTATCATTCAGCTCCAGGCACCGAGTTCGGCCGACCACCGCGCACTGAAGAGCGCCGTTGCCGCCCACATTGTGGATCGACCCAGAGTGGAGAAGACGACCGCGCCAAGACAGCGCGAGAAGCAATCCAAGGCCCTGATCATGGGGCTGCCTTCTCAACGAGGAGACAGTCCAGGAAGGGCTGACACGAGCAGGATTCCAGGGTGCAACTATCAAGCTGCTCAACTGGACGAACAGTATGAGGCCGCCCTTGTTCATCGTCGTAGTGGGCACTGCGACGGACGGCGGCGACATCTTCGGGTTAAGGAAGCATCTAGGCTTCCCTGTGACAGCAGAAGCTCTCCCCCGGGGCATGGACCCTAAGCCACAGGGCTTCAGGTGCCAAGCCGAGGGGCATGTGGATAAATACTGCATCAACTCACCGCGGTGCGCACGACACCCGCGCCTGTGACAGAAGAAGAGAACCTGCGCCGACCTGTGCTCGCTGCGGCGCGTCACACGTGGCCAACTGGCGTGGCTGCCCGGCTTTCACCGGTGGTGGCTGCGCTGGCGAAAAGGCACAACCTGAGAGACGACTACGACGAAGGCGCTGCAAGCGCCATCGTAAGAAGACGGAGACGGAAGGTGAGAAGAATGCTCCCACTGCCAAGAGGCGGCCGGTATACCGCACCTGTGAGAGTGGGGCGGGGGACCGCCTGCTGACGGCGGCGGAGCAGGCGCCGCAAGTACAGGAGATGCGCGCCATGCTGGTGGCCGCGGCCGAGGAGGCGATTGCGGCTTTCAAAGCCGCCACGGAAGAGGACAGGGCGGCTTTCAAGGCGACCCTGACCGCAGACACGACGGAGGCATGCAACCTGCTGCAGCAGCTGCGCTCGCAGTTGGCCCAAGACATCCGGCAGACGCAGCAGGCATAGAAGAGGCGTCTGCCGCCGCTCCCCTGGAGGAGCAGCCGGCAGCAGGACACACCGCGGCGGACACACCGACGAGGAAGAAGACGGAACGCGCCGCACCAACACGAGAGCCCATCGGCCCCGAGCACCTCTGCTCCGAGGAGTGGCCAACCAGGGCGATAAGGACGCTCAAGGACTTGGGCTACGTCATCCACAACACTGGGAAGACGCAGCCACGGCCCTCATTGAGCCTCTCTGCACGGCCGACAAGCGATGAGTGGTACCGCTACGCGGTCGCTCATCTCCGAGCACTTGGCCTCGACGCACGCCCACCAGATGCCGATGGACGACCTGGTCCCTAGCCCGAGCGATGTCATCACTGACAGCCCGGTAGGGGCTCTCACAACTCAAATTGGAGCACTCTGTGCTGCAGTACCATCTACGACTGATCTCTTATGACGAAACTTGGCGGTATCCGACTGTATGACACCCACTTCTAATATAACCTATCCTTGCATGACTTATCGGAGTCAGAAAGACATCCGCTACCACTCTTACTACACGACCTAACTATCGCCGAGTTTTTTTTCCCTCGGCACTTTTTTCCCTCTGGCCTTAAAACCGCTATCCTTCATTCGATTTTCGACCTAATCTATCTCCAGATGAGCGCGTATAGATGGCTAACCTTAGTCAGACGTACGCGAACATCGCAGTACCCACATCCTGCGACACTTCCCTTTAGTGAAAACTAACCCTTTTGCAGAGATGGCAGAAGACCTTTTGAGTTGGCCATCACGCCGGTATGGGCGTGGAGGGGCTCCACCTCTTTAAAAAGAAAAAGCCACTTTTGCTAATACATATTGCAGACTTCGAATATACGGCATTTATGACATCAGCCTTGTGACTACATTTTTGTGAGTGGGCCGATTCTTATGTTTGTCCCGTTGCAAACATACGGACTGAACATGGCCTTCCCTACCACAAGTATAGCAGTAAGCTTGTCCGGAGGGGCAGTGTTGGCGTTTGTGCCACAATTAACATCGAGAGAAAGACTTAATTCTGGGTTTGCCTTTGTAGCCGCCTGTGTAGCGAAGTCCTTATGCGGCGTGGAAGGTTGTTTACTCGACGTGGCGAGCTGCCGCCACCGTCAAATGGGTCTATCAGAAACAAGGGACTCAACCCGACAAATAGCTGGCCACCCGAATTTACCTGAATCCCACTGATCTAGTATCTGCACTACCTGCTGAAATGATGGATCAGATTGTTGCAAAATGTGTTCTCTGGGTATGACATCAGGGACATTCTCCACGATCGCATCACACAACATAATGTCTGGATATAAAGCACTGCAAAGATATGTGCATTTGCATTTTATTGTCATACCCACTCACGATAGGTTTGTTCTGACCATTTTTTGCAATTCATGAACTTATACTTCGCAGCTATCACATTCACTTGTTGGTCATAATGGTTAGTCAGCGAAGAGATGGCTTGAACGTATGTAAGTTCACTCGGAGTGCCGTTTGGAAGGAGTTTCTGATCGAGTCAGAACATTTCACTTCCTAATGTGGATAAAATATGTGGAAATTCCACAGTATCCGGTACATTGTCAATGATGACGTGTAACCACTCGAGCCAGTCCTCTTCATGGTCACCAAACTGTTGAAAAGATGGTGCTGCAGTTATGGTAGGCGCTGCTTATTCCCTTGGGCCCGCAGTGGCAATGTCGGCCAGTAGATGCTGCACAGTGTTAAATAGCGAGGGGATCTGTTGCATCTGAAACTGAAACGTCTGCATTAGCTGTGTGGCTCTAAAGCTTCTGGCTGTGGCATCTGAGCAGGGGGCGGGACAGGTGAGGTGGGCATGTTGGAAGACACCCACCTGAAAACACCGATTATCAAAAACGACAAGTAACTGTTACATCAATGAAACGCCCCTGTAAATAAAGACAAGAGAGAATTACGGCGCCAGCGAAAAAAGAGAAAATTTGGTGGCCGTTTTGCACTGGGTCCGGCGGATACTTGCCACGAAATGTTGGGCCTAGCTCACTCGTCTCGTATAGGGCGCCTAAAGAAAGCGGCGTTCTCGGAATGCTGTACAACAATTCCAACAACACACTTACTACACTACTGATCATTGAAATTGCTTCACCACGAAGATAAAGTGCTAGAGATGCGAAATTTAACCTACGGGAAGAAGATACTGTGATATGCAAATGATCAGCTTTTTAGAGCATTCGCACAACGTGCTGACACGTGAAATTTTCCAACCGATTTCTCATACAGAAACAGCAGTTGACCGGTGTTGCCTGGAGTAACGTGGTTGTGATGCCTCGTGTAAGGAGGAGAAATGCATACCATCACGTTTCCGACTTTGACAAAGGTCGGATTGTAGCCTATCGCGATTGCGGTTTATCATATCGCGACATTGCTCCTCACGTTGGTCGAGATCCAATGACTGTTGGCAGAATATGGAATCGGTGGGTTCAGGGGGGTAATTCGGAACGCCGTGCTGCATCCCTACGGCCTCGTATCACTAGCAGTCGAGATGATAGCTATTTTGTCCGTATGGCTGCAACGGATCGTGCAGCCACATCTTGATCCCTGAGTCAACAGACGTGGACACTTTCAAGACAACAACCATCTGCACGAACAGTTCGACGACGTTTGCAGCAGCACGGACAATCAGCTCGAAGACCATGGCTGCGGTTACCCTTGACACTGCATCACAGGCAGGAGCGCCTGCGATGGTGTACTCAACGGCGAACTTGGCTACACGAATGGCAAAACGTCATTTTTTTTGATGAATCCAGGTTCTGTTGACATCATCATGATGGTCGCAACGTTCATCGGAAGCGTGTATTCGTCAGTGCCATACCGGCGTATCACCCGGCGTGATGGTCTGGGATGCCATTGGGTACACGCCTCGGTCACCTCTTGTTCGCACTGACGGCACTTTGAGCAATGGACGTTGTATTTCAGATGAGTTACAACCCGTGCCTCTACCCTTGGTTCTATCCCTGCGAATCCCTAAATTTCAGCAGGATACAGCACGACTGCATGTTGCAGGTCCTGTACGGGCCTTTCTCGATATAGAAAACTTTCGACTGCTGCCCTGGCCAGCGCATGCTCCAGATCTCTCACCAACTGGAAACGTCTGATCAATGGTGGCCGAGCAACTGGCCTGTCACAATACGCCAGTTATTACTCTTGATGAAGTGTGGTATCGTGTTCAAGCTGCATGGGCAGCTGTACCTGTACACGCCATCCAAGCTCTGTTTGACTCAATGCCCAAACGTATCAAGGCCGTTATTACGGCCAGAGGTGGTTGTACTGGGTACTGATTTCTCAGGATCTATGACCTAAATTACGTGAAAATGTAATAACATGTCAGTTCTAGTATAATATATTTGTCCAATGAATACCCGTTTATCATCTGCATTTCTTCTTGGTGTACCAATTTTAATGGTCAATAGTGTAGTTTTTATAGCAAATATGAAGATTGACAATACTTAACTTTAAATTTACAACGGTCTCGCAAGCTATGGGCGACATGCAATCACAGTCCTATGCTGCATATAAGGTCAGTGTAAGCAGTTGATATGGATCACACGTCACTTCCCTCACGGTGTTCCCGTAGTACCGTTTGGCGAAAGGTGGCAGGAGCAGCGCTTTTATTCTCTTCGGGTAGAGGGCGCCCCTCTCTTGGTTTGACCCTAATTAGCGCACCGCTGGCTGACGTCGTCTCACCGCCTTCTCTTCTCTTGCTTTCATCATCTTCGTTCCGGTGCTTGTGAGTACACCAGAACACTGTCTCATATAAATTATTTGGGCAGTAATTAGTGGACATTAGTGATGGATTCTTTCGGGGACACTTTCCTTGAGTTATCTGAATGTCTGAGGAACAATGGCAGCCGATTCTTCCTCAATAGCCCGTAGCCCAAACTGGAGAAAGTAATGTGTCGGAGACTGAGATCTGGAGCGATGTCAGCGCTCTGCTCTGTCGCTGAGGACATGCACTGGGTTCCCGGTGGTACTCCTGAATAGAACAGTCCACTTATGTAATGTTATTGTCCACAAACCATTGACCCACAGTAGCCGCAGGTTATATTATCATACTGATTCAGTAATTATCTCATAAATAATCATCTACTTTACGCAATAAACAATGTTTTAAAATACGCTCATGGATTTCCGTATTTATTCTTCTCTTAAGCTCAATAAAGGGACTAAAACCTTACCACGAAAAATGCCCCCATAGTGTAACGAACACTCCTCCGTACCTCCCTGCTGATACTATGGGGGATGGCAGTTAATTTTCTCCAGGCATTCGCCAAACTCAAACCGTTCCAGCAGATTCGCTTAATGTATAGTGTCATTCACCACTCGGTAACATTCGTTTCCAGACATCCACGACCGAGTGGCATCGCTCTTTGTACCTCGTGAAGCGTCGCATGGCGCTGGCTACAGAAAGAGGTGTGACTTTATGAGGAATCCCCCTAGCATCGTACCCCATTCCTTTAATTCACTATGCACAGGCATTGTGCTAGCTGTACTACCGGTTGCACATTGTAACTCAGAAATGAATCTTTACGCTTATTGCTTGCAATGTTAAACGACTACAATAACTCTAACTTCATATTTCTAACGTGTCAATCAAAGCCAATACGTCACGTGCAGCAGGACCTCTGTTCCTGAAGTGCTCTGGCGTACATCTCTGCCAGGAGCAGAAACTTCTAGGGTACCGTGTACAACAGAGTCTTTACATGAACACTGACATTTATCGTTTGCATTTTTAGAATTACTTTTATTGGTCAGTATGCATAGGGAAGTGATCAAGGCAGGGAAGCATACTGGGAAAAAAAAATTAGTCACCTACAGCAGGCTTCATGCGACTACCATGTGACAATGTAGTGGTTTGGAAAGGAAAAGAATCGACATACTTTTTCAGGCTAGATTCGCTCGTCGAATACGTTGAGTTGACTGAAGTCAAGGGATAGCGATAGGCACATATACAGACGGCGGCAGTATCGCGTACACTAGATATAAAAGCGCAGTGCATTGGCGGAGCTGTCATTTACACTCAGATGATGATGTGAAAAAGGCTCAGTCACGGTTATGGCAGCACGACGGAAATTAACAGACTTTGAACGCGGAATAGTAGTTGTAGCTATACATATGTGGCATTCCATTTCGGAAATCGTTTGGAAATTCAATGTTCTATAATCCACAATATCAAGACTGTGCCAAGGATACCAACATTCGGTCATCACCTCTCACCAAGGAAAACGCAGTGGCCGACGGCAGTGGCGTTTGCGTAGACTTACCAGTGCTAACAGACAAGCAGTACTATGTGAAATAACAGCAGAAATCTATGTGGCACGTACAACGAACGTATCCGTTAGGACAGTGCGGCAAAATTGTTTTAGTGGGATATGGTAGAAGGCAGCCAAAGCGACTGTCCTTGTTAACAGCACGACGTCGGCTGCAGCACCTCTCCTGGGCTTGTGACCATATCGGTTGGAGCACAGACGAGTAAAAAACTGAGGTCTCGTAAGATGAAACCCGATTCCAGATGATAAGAGCTGATAGTAGGATTCGAGTGCGCCGCTCACCCCTGAAGCACCCCACCAATGTACTGTGAAATCTGTTGTGGCTTGTACACCTTGTAGACTGTGTTTACATGGAATGCACTGAGTCATCTGGTCCTGCTGAACCAGTCATTGTCTGGAAGTGAGTATGTTTGGCTGTTTGTGACCATTTGTAACCTTTCACGGACTTCATGCCCCAAAAAATATTTCTGCAGGGGATTTCTAACTACTTGTTGAATCCATGCCAGTTCTTGTTGCTGCATTGTGCTGGGCAAAGGGAGATACGACATGATATTAGGAGGTATCCCATGACTTCAGTCACCTCAGTATATTAGGTGCCGCGTGGCTACAAAATTTCGGGAATTCCTTTCGCCTGGTATACTTCTTAGTCCGGAACTTGTGCATGGAGTTATGATCGTGTAATTTAGTGAGTTTGTCGAAGGTCCAAAAGATGACTGAGTGTTCCTAGTGTTAGGAACGAAAGAAGGAAGGAAGATTGGGTTTAATGTCCCATCGACATCGAGTTCGTTAGAGACGGAGAACAAGCTCGGATTGTGTTAAGGATGGGGGAAGTAAATCGGCCTTGCCCTTTCAAAGGAACCATCCCGACATTTTCCTCGAGCGATTTAGGGAAATCACCAAAAAAGTAAATCTGGATGGCCGTCGTCCTGCAGAATGCGAGTCTAGTGTGCTCCCAATGCGACAACTCGTTCGATCTACGTACCAGTAATGAGTGAATGAATATTACACTATGAACATAGCGTTCATCGTGTTGGAAGACGGTCGTGTGTACAGTGTACTCACCATGAAGACGTAGAAGAATGCGCAACATCTGATCATTAAGAATGCTGAAACATTTTGGTTCGTGCTGCCATTACCCTGAGTCCTGAAAGATCAGTATCAGGTCTCAAACCTCCAGCCTGAACTACACTCTCCATACATTGCCGGGAAAATGCATCCACCGGTTCTTGGTGCAATCGTCGCCATACATTAACTGAAAACCAGCAGAATCGTGGTAATGGGTAGTGGTAATCACCCTGTAAAATGAGCATCACTGTGCCACCCTGTTAACTGACCATTAAGCCTCATCTTGTAAACAGAAAATTAGTGCCCCAACGTGTAAACGGATCACCATTATCGCACCCTGTAAAGTCAATAAAATTACCCCAGCCTGTAAATTTACCATTATTGATCCATGCTCTAAAGTGACCACCATTGCCCCAGCCTGGAAAATGACCGCTATTATCTTATACTGTTAACAGACCTTCATTGCTACGCCCTGTGTAGTATCATTACCCCATCCTGTAAACTAACGGTCTTTGCTACTGTAATCAATCAGCTACCTGTCCTTTTTCTACGTTGTTTGGCCCACTGGAGGTGTATACCTTTACATGCTGCTAAGTCTGACGGCCTTTAACGAGCTGCTTATCTCCAGACGTCTGTAGCAAAAAGTTTCCTTTTGCAAAATGTGGTTGAGCCGTAGCGACTAGCGGTATGGCGCTCTACTTGCATTGCTGATTTCGATATTCGGCTGTCTTGCTTTCTTTGCCTGCTCCCCCCAGCGGTTTTCCGGGTGAACGTGTGACGATAGATCTCCGGTCGGCATTCAACGAGCCAACTTCAAAATGGTTCAAATGGCTCTGGACTTAACATCTGAAGTCATCAGTCCCCTAGAACTTAGAACTACTTAAACTTAACTAACCTAAGGACATCACAGACATCCTTGCCCGAGGCAGGATTCGAACCTGCGACCGGAGCGCTCACGCGGTTACAGACTAAAGCGCCTAGAACCGCTCGGCCACACCGGCCGCCTAACGAGCCAATATGCGATGAAAACAAGCCTACGTCCTTAACCGTGCTGCATGGACCTCGCCGCGCTCGCCACCCTTGTCTTTTGTCTCGCCGGA
Source organism: Schistocerca gregaria (assembly GCF_023897955.1). Classification (NCBI taxonomy): domain Eukaryota; kingdom Metazoa; phylum Arthropoda; class Insecta; order Orthoptera; family Acrididae; genus Schistocerca; species Schistocerca gregaria. The sequence goes on from NC_064923.1 coordinate 624,998,659, forward strand.
TGTACAGTGCCGATCATTGGGCGCGTTGACGTGCGAAACTGCGGTCGGTTCGTCGTCTCACGCTGAACAGCTTCCCAGCTCGTAATTCGCAAGCTCCAAGTTACGTATGAATTTATTCTGTGTTTAACTTAGAAGAATGTTGAAACTTATTGTGGCATGGGTAGCTGCCGGAGATGGTTCTTAACTTGGTTCCACAGTGGCTATTTTAAGGAGGCTGATGTTCCTCATTTCGTTTCTCATCATCTGTGATTTTCAAGTGGTTCTCCATGCAAATGTTAACTGGTTTTAGGACATATTGACGATTTGGGACTGGTTGCGGTTGTGTACGCTTCTGGCATTTATAGAGTTAATGGTTTAATCATTTGTAACTGCAGGATTTGGTATGTTTATTTAATGTTGAAAGTGCCTTAAGGCAACTGGAAGCGATTTCTAAGTTTCCTGCTAATTTACTGGGAGATGGGTAATGTTAGAGCATTGCTCCATAAGAATTTGGGGGGCATGCTTATTATGCTGTATATTCCAGCGTGGCTGTGAACTGGCCTTGTTTTCATTGCAGTCTATTTGTGCTGCAGGCCATTTGTTAAGTCTGCTCGTTTTCTGCTCGTTTCCTGGCGTAGGTGCTGTTATGGATTCTTGTCAGGACCGCTCACTGTGAGTCCGGTCTGACTATACCGTCTGCTAGTGACGTCGTACACTAGCCGTGGGAAGTGAACGATCTTACTGCCTGCCTGCCGTGGCGTTATTGCTTTCAAACACTGCTGTGGGCCTTAACGCTGTTCTCTAAAGTTAAGTGCAATTTACGAATCAATCTGAGTCATTATGTCCGTTAATTAAGTGAGGCCACTTTGTTAATATTAGCGTTTCTGTAAGTCATTCTACTTGTTATTACTAGCCATTCTTATTTAACACTTATGTTAATCATTTGTGTATCTTTAATGTATGTGCAACTGGTTACTTTTCCTGTGTGCCAGTTTTGCGACTTTGCTTGACCCACTTTGTATTTTTAGTATAAGCGTTATTCACTGTTGACCTTTATGTGGGCAGTTCAGTTTTATTAAGTTTTAAGATCTTTGTTTTTTAATGTAGTTGTGGTTTTATGTGGATGTGTAACTTTGGGTTGGAAGTGTATAGTGTTACTCGTCTTTTGAGGTATGGCTAAAAAAGAACGACTGTTTATAAGTGATTACTTCACCGTGCCTAGTAGGTATGATTTTGGTTGCGGACGCAAAATATGATTCTTATTTGTGTTTATGTAATTCAATTAAAGTGAAGATTTGTATATTGCGTCTGTAAGAGGGCCAATGTCCGAATTGAAGTTTATTATAAAGCCTGTTTTGAGTCAAATTAAAATTGTAAAATTATCGCAAGCTTGTCCATTTCTAGTGATCCGGGACTTCCTATTTCCTTTAAATAATTGTGGTGAGATTGTAATTTTTAGTTTTCTGAAGAATTGAGTAGTACCATGGTTCAGTGGTTTGCGTGGAACCCCACTCACCGATAAAAGCAACTCCTGTATCACTCTTCAGTGACGTCAGACTCTTCTTGGGTCCTTGCCATTTAGGCTCTTTTAACGGCCCTTGTCTTTCACCGTGTAGACACGTGTAGACACGTGTAGACACGTTGAGCAGTCTATCCTGATACACCAGAGATCGAGATCCTTAACATATCACCTCATTTCAGCCATTCCGTCATTCCTCCGCTCCCTTATAAACAACGAAGTATTACATTACGTGAATGTTTCTGTCTTGTAACAGTTGGGAAGATGTTACTGATGGTGCAGAATATATCACTTAATTTTTCCAATTGTCGAAAGTAGTTTAATAATAACTTACCATGTTGTCAACCAGAGCCATTCATCTCGGAGTGACAGCGGCGTAATTATTTGATCACCACACATGCCCAAAAATTCTTGCATATGCGTCTGTAAACTCTTAGAGACGACTTACAAAAGTGTAAACTGTTTCCAGACCAGTTTCTACATGACTACACTTCGATTTCGTCGAAAAAATTTTTCATATACCTCAGAGCATCATTTCTGGTTAGCGTCATTTCCGCGATTTTCTGGTAAATAGCATCACTCAACTCAAAAAGAAATTTAAAACATTTTCACCATCAGAGCACGTTACAGGAATGATACAGCAGCACTGTTACTACTATTTAACAAAGAATTTGACATCAGTGTTTGGCGTCAAACAGTGTGTGGAATAGGGACTTATCCTCGGAGCTGGCTTACCTTCGATTCCATTCGAGCCGAAATCATCCACACAACTGCATTGGAAGGGAAGACAGTGCCGTAAATCACTTAATAAAAGCAAGGTCTCCGGTCCAGATTATATACCAATCAGGTTCCTTTTTGGTATGTAAATCATCATATATAGCAGTTATGTCCAACCACTTGCTCATGGAAGACCATAAAATTGCTCGCGTCTCACCAGTAGCCAAAACCGGAAAGATGGGTAATTTTCTGAATTACAAGCCCATATCCCTGACATCGATTTGCAGTAGGATTTTGGAACGGTTACTGTTCTCGAACATTATGAATTACCTCGAAGAAAACGAATTATTGACACACAGTCAGAACGCATTCAGAAAATATCGTTCTTGTGAAACGCAATTACCTCTTTATTCTCATGAAATAATGAGTGTTATCGACAGGAGACGTCTAATTGATTCCATGTTTTTAGACTTCCGGAAGACTTTCAACACCGTTCCTCACAAGTGTCTTCTAATCAAATTACATGCCTATGGAATATCACCTCAGTTGTGCGATTGGTTTCATTATTTTCTGTCAGAAAGGTCACAGTTCGTAGTAATAGACGGAAACTCATAGAGTAAAACAGAAGTAATATCCGTCGTAGACGGGAAGTAATCGAGTAAAACAGGAGTAATATCCGGCGTTCCCCAAGGCGCTTTCTTGTTTATGATCTATATTAACGACATAGGAGTCAAACTGAGGAGCCCTCATAGAGTGTTTGCAGATGATTCTGTCATTTACCGTCTTGTAAAGTGATAAGATGACGAAAACGAATTGCAGAATGATTTAGATATCTGTATGGTGCGAAAAGTGGCTATTGACCCTGAATAATGAAAAGTGTGAAGTTATCCACATGAGTACTAAAAGACATCGGCTAAATTTCGATTACGCTATAAGACATACAAATCTGCAGGCTGTAAATTCTACTAAATACCAAGCGATTTCAATTACAAATAACCTAAATTGGAACGATCTCACAGCTACAGGTGTGGGTAGAGCAAACGAAAGACTTTGATTCATTGGCAGAACACTAAGAAGGAGCAACAGCTCTGCTAAAGAGACTGCTTCCACCATGCTTGTCTGCCCTATCCTGGAGTATTGCTGTGCGGTGTGGGATCCGCATCAGGTAGGACTGACGAGTGACATGGAAAAAGGAGGGGCACACCCTTCTGTATTATCGCGAAATAGGGGAGACAGTGTCACAGGTATGATACGTGAACTGGAGTGGCAATCATTAAAACCAAGGCGTTTTTCTTTACGACGGCATTCTGTCATGAAATTGGAATCACCAGTTTTCTCCTTGGATCGAGAAAACATTCTGTTGGCACCCACCTACATAGGAAGGACTGATTATCACGATAGAATAAGAGAAATCAAGTCTCGCAAAGAAAAATTTTAAGTGCTCGTTTTTCCCTCACGCCATTCGATATTGGAACTGTAGAGAGAGAACGTGAAGGTGGTTCTTTGAACCCTCTGCCTGGCACTTTATTTTGAATAGGAGAGTAATCACGTAGACGTAGATGTTGATGTAGATGCAGATGTTGTTCGCCAGCTTACTCTGTTTACTACTGAAACGCTAATTGAACATCACAATTTTCTAAGTGCGATACATAGCCATTTATTTACGATTGCTAAATGAGTTTTATATTATTAAATACTTTGCATTCATCCAGATTCATAAGGATTTAAAATTTTTAACAACAAAACAGACAACAGTTTCATTGGCTTCGTCAGTCAGGCAGCTTCTCATGCACTGCAAGACAAAAATCATCCCAGCACGCATCACGAACTGATAACCCGAATCGGGCGGAAGGCGGTAAATTCGATGGAAATGTCCAGACAAAAAAAATTACAATTTCAGAATAATTGCATGATTTATTCAAGAGAAAGTGTTTTACAAATTGAACAAGTCAATAGCTCGCTGGTCCAGGTGTGGCCCTTGTGTAAGCTTTTATTCAGCTTGGCTCTGAGCAGAGTCGTTGCTCATCATGCTCCAAACGTTCTCTAGCTGGAGATATTCGACCAACTCGCTGGCGGAGGTGCGCTTTGGCAAGCACCATGAAAAGCATTAGAAGCTCTCGCTGTGTCCAAGCGGGCGTTATATTGCTGAAATGTAAGCCCAGGATGGCTTTCCGTGAAGGGGAACGAAACAGAGCGTAGAATTTCGTCGACGTACGATCATGCAGTGAAGATCGCCGATGATGACAACCTAAAAAGTCCTGCCGTGAAATGGAATGGTATCCGTGACAATCACTGCTGGATGTTGCGCCGTATGGTGGTCGACAGCGATATTGTTATCCCACCGTTGTCCACGGCATCTCCACCCAAGGGTTCGCTGGTCATCCGGACTTCATCCGAAGCAGGACTCATGACTGACTACAATTCTACTCCAGTCAGTGAGATTCAAGCCCGAATAACTGCTTGCATAAGAGTCAGGGGTGATACAGCACATCACTGACGTGCTCAATTTGCGAAGCTCTTCTCTTGAATAAATCATTTAATTATTAATTGTACTCATTTGTTCCTAAATGTACACCAAATTATATTCAATTTAAATGTTAAGTATTTATAGCTTAATTAGTTGTTTGATACGTAGTCCGCTGTCCTAGTAGTCGTATCCTGCTTGGCTCGAATATTTAGGGGAGGGTCGATTCTATAGTTCTTCACCCGATATCGGAGGTCCAGAACGGAGACAGAGGAATCCAAGATAGTCACAAAATCGCCTGAGCTTCTTGTTTAAGAATGCGACGCAGCTCCATACCATAGGACTGTGGAGGGTTCTCGAAACAATGCTTCTTCCACCATGCGATAGGAGTTTCCTGTCTTCACAAAAATAGCCAAACGGCTGTAGTAACTATGTACGGTCTCTGAACCCAGACTGCCGGCTCCGTTTGCGCCAATATGAGCAGTGACTCCTAGCAGGGTGCAGCCAGTGTGCTCAGTTGCTACTGGGAGACCCTCCTCCATATTTAGAATGAAACGAACAAACTGATACTGGCCTTCTTTCTCTAAGTGCCTATGATTCCCTAAGGGGCTCAATCACCCGCCTAACATTTGAGCTCTCCATTAAAATCAATAGCATACTCCTGGTTTGAGTGGACTTTTCCGGAAGATCAAACCAGTCCCAACAGATGCAGGGTCCCATGCTGACTCTGTAGTACTTTCAGACCCTTCCTTCAGTCTTAGTGAGGTAGCGGCGATGCCCGCACTTTTACCCCTTTATCCAGAGCCTCGTGACGCTGCCAGTGTTCACCATTTAACGGTCAGGTAAGTGTCGACCAAACGGAACGAGCGAACTGGAAGACGCTGCGATGTCAGGGATGTCACACTATACTACAGGCACCATAGGTGCTAGCGCAGGCGTCTCTGGTGCCCTAAAACCACCACAGACTGAAGTCGACGGCCCTGGCAAGCAAAGCTTCCATGTCTCCACAAACAAGAACAAATTTTCCAATATTCCGTACATTTCTATATATCAAGATACATAGTTATGATGCAGTTAATGCTTTAAACATAAGTTAGTACAGTCTCAGGTACTTCTTCCACGTTAAAAATCAATGTGGGCTTAATACAGATCTACAAATTACGGAAGCATGCTGAAAAATTAATGTCTCCACATTTTTTATGTGAAGACTCTTAAAATTTTTTAGTCAAACAAATGTTATTAACATTGTCTATGTCCATTCTTCGTGTCCCATTATTAGTAGTCCTCAGGTGCTAGAAGTCTCCGACCCGTGACGTCCATAATGATGGTGTGTAATATGGCTTCACCAACAAACATTGTACGTCACAAATAAAACTTTAAGATCTTTCCCGTAAAGAAATCGGAGGCATTAGCCTTCAGCATGGCCTCGTAATCACACTAAGACCCCATATATAGTACGATCAGCTTGAATTATTAGAGCTTCTACATACGTCCCACTGTGTCTGTCCAGCCCGGACTTTGATTCGACTTTTCGGATTATCAGATGAGCAGAATACATTTAACCGTGTGTTTTCTAGCTTCGCAATGCATATTACTATTGCGAAAAGCCTAACATCGCTGGTGGTGTATCTTTAATTCAATATCAGAACACCAGAAGAAATGATTTCCAGTATACTTTTACTGCATTAATTCAAAAAATGGTTCAAATGGTTCTGAGCACTATGGGACTTAACATCTGTGGTCATCAGTCCCCCATAACTTAGAACTAATTAAACCTAACTAACCTAAGGACATCACACACATCCATGTCTGAGGCAGGATTCGAACCTGCGACCGTAGCAGTAGCGCGGTTCCGGACTGAGCGCCTGCATTAATTCTTCTGAAGTCTGTCAAAAAATATGTCCCAACATATGAGGTAGGAGTGCTGACATAAGCTGCCTTGCAGCTAGTACTTTATCCTCCACTCTTTCAGCAACCTACCACACACTCAGTCTCTGGTTTTAAATAACTAAAAGTTTGTTTTCAAAAAATGTGATAATATTATCAGATAAATCTCGTTCTCAAAAAGAATATGACAATCTATACTACCGTTGTATTTATTTCTCTGTCTGAAATGTTATGTACAGAGTGTGTGGAAATTCCCGTTACAGTCATATACGATTTGTAGAGGGGTGGGAGTACATAATATTTTGAATAGTTACTCATGTCAGAAAACGTCATCCAACGACACTACAGAGTGTCAAAGTTTTAGGCGCCGGCGCCTGTCAATTTATTATTCACTCATTCCCCTCTACAAATCCTTTAGGTTTGTAATGGTAATTTCCGAACATCCTGCATATTAGAACACAGAGTGTTGACGTCTGTTCATTGTCGTTTGCCGAATAACTGGCTGATGCGTTTCCTGAAAGACTGCCACCATATCATTTTGAACATCCTCAGAGAGGGCATTACTCGGAACGCCAGGTTACACGCCAGTGAACAGGAACCATTGTCTACCTGGAATTCCTGTGGTCTCATGCTTCTTGGAACGTCAGCAATCAGGCTCACAATGGCGGATTTCTTGCCGTATTATTGAGTGAAATGTGTTGTGATTTCACTGAGCAGTTTTATTTGCGGTTCCTGAAAATCCTCCTGCGTTTGCTACAGTGTTACTGCAAAAAGCGTTTGTGTACCTATCACTCGACAGGGATGTAACAATTACAAGTAACTCTAATAATCTCGTTATGACAGTACTGTCGGGCATTTTACACATTAACATCTACAATACGTAGCTGCCCAAGGAAATCCGACAGCGGTTAAGACACCAGACACCTTTTTCAGGGTAGTTAATCATCTGACTCATTTCATGCTGCCCGTCCAGGTTTCCTCTCTAGTCTTTATCTGAGAATACCTTTTACATTCGAAATTCTCAATTATTTGTTGGACTGCCAGAGTGGCCGAGCGGTTCTGGGAGCTACAGTCTGGAACCGCGCGACCGCTACGGTCGCAGGTTCGAATCCTGCCTCGGGCATGGATGTGTGTGATGTCAGCTTAGTTAGGTTTAAGTAGTTCTAAGTTATAGGAGACTGATGAGCTCAGAAGTTATGTCCCATAGTGCTCAGAGCCATTTGAAACATTTGAACTGCTCCAAGCTCGCTCTTGCCGTACGGTTTCTATCCTCTACAAGTCCCTCTAAATATTTCTCATAAACTCATGTCCTATCATCCTGTCCTTTCTTCTTTTAAATATTTTCCACGTGCGATGTACGTTTTGTAAGTAATGGAGCACATTTTTTCTGTAGAAGCAGGTTGGTTTTATCCAGGAGTCATATAAATCATGTTATTCCGCACTATTTTGGCTACAAATAATAAAAAATCCTGAAACTTCCTGGGAGATTAAAACTGTGTGCCCGACCGAGACTCGAACTCGGGACCTTTGCCTTTCGCGGGCAAGTGCTCTACCAACGGAGCTACCGAAGCACGACTCACGCCTTGTACTCACAGCTTTACTTCGGCCAGTATCCGTCTCCTACCTTCCAAACTTTACAGAAGCTCTTCTGCGAACCATGCAGAAATAGCACTCCTGAAAGAAAGGATACTGCGGAGACATGGCTTAGCCACAGCCTAGGGGATGTTTCCAGAATGAGATTTTCATTCTGCAGCGGAGTGTGCGCTGATATGAAACTGGCAGAAGTAAAGCTGTGAGTACCGGGCGTGACTCGTGCTTCGGTAGCTCAGTTGATAGAGCACTTGCCCGCGAAAGGCAAAGGTCCCGAGTTCGAGTCTCGGTCGGGCACACAGTTTTAATCTGGCAGGAAGTTTCATATCAGCGCACACTCCGCTGCAGAGTGAAAATCTCATTCTGGAATAAAAAATCCTGTTTTTCTACATAACCTTCGTTCAATGCTACGACATTTCGAAACATTATTGTGTTTGTATGCCCTCATTGTACCACTCTACTGGTCGATGTCGGAGCCAACGTCTTGCTCCATCAATAACCTCCACAACATCCACCTACCGCCACCCACGAATTGTATCCTTCATCGGATGTCGAAAGGTGCAAGATCTGGGCCGTAGGATGGATGAGGAAAAAAGTTCCAAAGATGTTTTGTGGCCTCTAACACGCTAAAAAGTTTTCTTCTTTTTTCTGAAGGTAGCACATTATCATTTAGCGTTCATCGTTATACCGTGGTGGACAACATCAAACAGAATAGTTCCTTCAGAGTTTCAGAAGACGGTCGCTATGACTTTATCGGCTGAAAATGCGCCTGTGAGCTTCTTTCTTGGGACGAGGAGAGGTGATGTGGTGCTACTGCATGGATTGCTGTTCTTTACCGGTTCGAAGTGATGAACCTATGTTTCATTGCCTGTGTTTTCCAAAGCTTGTTACTATCAGCTTTGTAACGGACACTTACCTCCGCACAGACGGTCCTTTTGTTGCTCTTTATGATTTCATCGTCTTCTGTTAGGTGGCGACGAAACCAGCAGATCCACACCTTTGAGTACCCCGACTGGTGAACAGGTGTGCCAGGGTAGTAGGAGTAATCCATCCAACTACAGACCTATATCATTGACGTCGGTTTGCAGTAGAGTTTTGGAGCTCATACTGTATTCAAACATCATAAATCACCTCGAAGGGAACGATCTATTGATACGTAATCAGCATGGTTTCAGAAGACATCGTTCTTGTGCAACGCAGCTAGGTCTTTATTCGCACGACGTAATGGCAGCTATCGACAGTGGATCTCAAGTTGATTCCGTATTTCTAGATTTCCGGAAAGCTTCTGACACCGTTCCTCACAAGCGACTTCTAATCAAGCTGCGGGCCTATGGGCTATCGTCTCAGTTGTGCGACTGGATTCGTGATTTCCTGTCGTAGTACTAGACGGCAAATCATCGAGTAAAAGTGATTTCAGGTGTTCCCCAGGGAAGCGTTCTCGGACCTCTGCTGTTCCTGGTCTATATAAATGACCTGGGTGACAATCTGAGCAGTTCTCTTAGGTTGTGCGCAGATGATGCTGTAATTTACCGTCTAGTAAGGTCATCCGATGACCAGTATCAGTTGCACAGTGATTTGAAAAGATTGCTGTTTGGTGTGGCAGGTGGCAGTTGACGCTAAATAACCAAAAGTGTGAGGTGATCCACATGAGTTCCAAAGGAAATCCGTTGGAATTAGATTACTCGATCAATAGTACAATTCTCAAGGCTTTCAATTCAAATAATTACCAGGGCGTTAAAATTACGAACAACTTCAGTTGGAAAGACCACATAGATAATATTGTGAGGAAGGTGAGCCAAAGATTGCGTTCTATTGGCAGGACACTTAGAAGATGCAACAAGTCCACTAACGAGACAGTTTACACTACATTCGTTCGTCCTCTGTTAGAATGCTACGCGGTGTGGGATCCTTACCAGGTGGGATTGACGGAGGACATCGAAAGGGTGCAAAAAAGGGCAGCTCGTTTTCTATTATCACCTAATAGGGGAGAGACTGTGGCAGATATGATACGCTAATTGGGATGGAAGTCATTAAAGCAAAGACCTTTTTCGTCGCGGCGAGATCTATTTACGAAATTTCAGTCACCAACTTTCTGTTCCGAATGCGGAAATATTTTCTTGAGCCCAACCTGCATAGGTAGGAATGATCATCAAAATAAAATAAGAGAAATCTGAGCTCGAACAGAAAGGTTTAGTTGTTCGTTTTTCCCGCGCGCTGTTCGGGAGTGGAATGGTAGAGAGATAGTATGATTGTGTTTCGATGAACACTCTGCCAAGCACTTAAATGTGAATTGCAGAGTAGTCATGTAGATGGAGATGCAGACTACCAGCAGAGACGTCCAATTGGTCATGCGAGGTGTTTGGTTGTGACCCTTCGATTGCCTCGATTGAGACTGTCTGCACGTTTCAACGTTGGAAGAGTCACAGCAGTGAGCCGCCGGCATGCGGGAGATCGGACAATTTTGTGAGACCTTGTTGCTGTGATAACTAGACCTCGGACTTTAAGGTTCTAAAAATTTTTAATTAGGTACCTAAAATACGTTCTATAACTTAGAAAAATGGGTTATAAAAACCAGAAAATAGTTGTTCAAAATCTGATTCTTTGGCCTAGATAGATAAAAAGATTGACAAAAATCCACATTATATTATTTTCCGTCTCCATAATTCCAGTCACAGCAAATAATTAACACTTTCTCCAGATTTTCCGTTGAGAAACTGCATCTCTTGTCTGATAATAGCATCTTGTATGTGGAGAATGAGCGTTCCACGTCAACAGATGTCACCGGTGCATATTTAAATGCCGGTATTAGGCACAATAAGCCCGCACACTTATGTTCTGTTGATTTACCTTATAAGATGTCAGTCACTGTGCAGAGCGTGGTCAGTCCTGGGTCCAATAGATCCCGGGAAATAGTTGATTTTTTTCTGTAAGCTCTTGTATTGATCGCAATTGCATGTAGACTCGTTTCCCTGAAAACTTAGAGCTTTATAACATGGACCATAAATGCATAATGAGATTTTATGTATGTAATGTCGTTGCAAATTCTTGTGTCCTTAAGATCATAAGCTGAGGTAATGTTCACTGCCTACTCCCGCATTTTAAGAACAATGTTTTTAGCGTGTTCCAAATGCTCGCTGTGATATTCCACGGCCTGTAGCCAACTTCCTCAGCGCCTTAAGTATGAGTCCTGGTGGAAGTGATACTTTGGGAAGTTCCTCTCGAAATAACTGTATTCTTGTAGGTGCTTTAATAAAAACCTTTTTGATGATTTAAACTAACTTATTTACATGTGGAAATCGAGACATATCATCTCACCTACACGATTCATGGCGTGCACAAGACATGTGAAAAGTAGCAAGGCTGCGTAAAATATAATTTCTAAGACTTTACCGACAGTTTGTTGTCATCTCGTAGAATCGGATCTACTGCCGGTGGTCCGCATCTTCCCACTTTACGTATTGTACCACCGGCAGTACACCCGATTCTACGAGCTGAGTAAAATACTTTCAATAATTTAACAACAGCAATCCTGTCTGCGCTGTATCAGTGCAGATTACAAGTACTTTATTTTCATCTAGACTGTTGGGGAAATGTAACATGAGGGCTTTATTAACAAAGTGAGAAATCGTTCCTGGTTAGTCTTTCTTAGCTCCTTGCAGCATATCAGGTGAGGTACAGAGTGAGTGTCAGGATCTAACTTCCCAAAAATCAAATTAGCCACATGTCGACCTTGTCTGTCAATTGTCTCATAGACAGAGATCCACATGTATGAATCACCTATATCGTCCCTTTACCTGGTCAATATATTTCCATATAAAGTATCTAAGCAGTCCCTTCTGAGTGTGGATTCTGAGGGAATGCTGTGGTGACAGTATTTCGCTGTGGCCGAGCGTTTCTAGACGCTTCAGTCCGGAACCGCGGTGCTGCTACGGTCGCGGGCTGGAAACCTGCCTCGGGCATGGATCTGTGTGATGTCATTAGGTTAGTTAGGTTCAAGAAGTTCTAAGTTCTAGGGGACTGGTGACCTCAGATGTTAAATCCTATAGTGCTTACAGCCATCTGGACCATTTTTTGACAGTAGTTCTCTAAAGAACTTTTGATCTGACTGTTTTCAAGTGCATTCAATGGTGTCTTTGCTGCAACAACGGCTCGAAACAGGTCAGGATAATATTTGTTTTTGTTTGTTGCATTTGGTTTAGTTACTAACTTTTGTTGCATGTTTGATTTATCCGTGCAACATGCCGACATAAATGTGACCTCTGTTCAAAAAGTACCTGAAAGCAAAAAGAAATGAGAAATACTTTGTGGAAGAATTATGGACGAGATCTAAGTAGCAAAATTAACCTACATTAAGGGTTTAGAAACACATTTTTTCATTCGCATGTCTCTGGTCCACCTTAACCCATCAAAAACAATAGCTTGACTGTGGGTGTAGCAGATAAAAGGTTAACATTTTACTTACGTCTTTGTTGAATGCATTGCAGTGAATAACTCTTCCATGTGCAGAGAAATCAGGAAATTCAAGTAACCACCGACGAATGAAAGATGATTTGTATCTGGCTACTTTCGGCATGCTTGACTTTCCACAAAATACACTATCGCTGTGAAACTCTTAACCACATACTAGAAGCACACTGAACGACTGAATGAAGACAGTGCAGGTGTTTTAATCAGGCTATTCCGATAGGGCAGGAAGGCGTCGCAGGCAGATCACATTGCTCCTTCGTGCCCTACCAACCCATTTGACGGTTCACAGTGAGCGAACATCGCTTTGCGAAGCAGGGCGGCCTGGAACAGCCTAGCGTATGCTGTCGTAGTCTGACTCACGATTGGCGTTCCTTCATGCAAACAAACCAGTTTTCAGATATTGTTTTGTAAGTAGCGGGGAAGACCAGAAGAGTACTTTTGGTCATACAAATTTCATTTGACTGGAGTTTTAAAAATTAGATACAGTTGATTTCTAACATTTAATTACGTATTTTTAGGATTTTAAAAAATGAGGTACAGTCAGGTTCTAACATGAAATTAGGTATGTTAGGTACAGTAAATCTACAATTTCCGATAAAATATTTCCGTAATTCTTAACTGGGAAGATCACAAGAGTATGTTAATGATAAAAATTTTTGTTTAATTGAATTTTTGAAATGTAGGTGCAACCAGGTACTAAACGGAAATTAGATAATTTTAGGTGATATAAAATTTGCATTTTAGATCACAATTTGGCGTAATTCCTGTATGTACAACTTTTATTGCCTTTATTTAATGAGGAACGAAATAGGTTGTTGCCAAAAATCCGATGTATAATGATAACAGACGCCTAGCCCAACGAGTCACCGTGCCTTTGTTCACTGACAGGTGTCTGTCGACATTATGCAAGCGCCTGTGTATATGTGCAGTGCTTTGGTATCCCGTCAAAAGAAACACAATGACAGCTCTCAGCTTGGAACAAACCTCAATTTTGAAGGCTTCGTACAGCGCCGCCACAAATTGGAATTTCATGAGACCATAACGGCTGAAATGGGAATGTTCCAAGGTATCCCTCAAAAAATTACGCATGTTTTCAGCAGAAACTGGCTGCGAGAAAAAGCTTTGAATTACTTATTGAACGCCCGTCGTACGAGGGTAATCCCAAAAGTAAGGTCTCCTATTTGTTTTATGAGTACATAGGACTGTTTATTTCTATAATGGTTTACATCAGTTACAGCTTGAACATTTAACTATTTTTCGACATAATCACAATTTCTGTCGACGCATTTTGTAGACGCTCTTGCAGATTTATATGCCCATGTCATACCAGCTCGCCGCCGTGCTGTTCACAAAATTATGAACCTGTTCTTTGACCTCGTTGTTGTAGATGAATCGCTTTCCTGCCGAATATTCTTTTAACCTAGGCAACAGGTGACAGTCACTGCACGCCAAGTCAGTACTATAGGGTGGGTGTGTGATTATGTTCCACTGGAACTGCTGCTGGAGAGCAACGGTTTGCCGATCGTTGTGTGAGCGAGCGTTGTCACGGAGAATGTGTACGCCCTTCCTCAACATTCCTTTTCTCCTGCTCTCATTCACTTCTCTCAGCTTTCTCTTAGAGACCATGAATCATTTCCATAAAATACTGTTATCCAGACATGGGACAAAGAGGTGTAAGACCTGATAGAGGGGTAGAAACCAGTACTGTCTTTGTAATGTCACTGTTTATGCCCTCTGGTGGAATGATACATAACTACACTTTACTTGTCAAGAAGAAAAAGCGACCATATAGGTGTTTTGTGGCTATTCAGTTCACTATGTCTGTGAAAGTAAGTTTTTTTCACAGTACCAGCTGACTAATGCCCTTCATTTAATTACTGTTATTTCAGGTTTATTACACTTATAAAAAGAGCCAGGAAAGTTAGATGAATAGTAAGTAGTAATTGGGTCCAAAAATAGCGTGCTTCTGTTTTGCTTTTATAACTTCTGCATTTGGGGTAACTGCGGGTATATTAGTGGGGACAAAAGTGGGAAATTTCAGTAAAAAAAAAAATACACCATAAAATTGTATCAGGGAACAGAGAGCTGTTTCTGAGAGACAGATAAAAACAGAAGAAGACATCATCAAAGAATAATCACCTAAAAAAGGACGCATGTTAAAAATCAACAGAGAAAGGGAGTGACATCAAAACATATAAAGCCCTTGAAAAGTGAAAATGAAAACAAAAGAAACGTCACTTGTTTGTATTGTGACGACGTATTTTCAAAGTCAGAAGAAGGAGGAAGTTGGATTCAATGCAGGAAAGGTCTTTGCTGGCCCCACGGTAGCTCCAGTGGATCGGATGGCGAGGGCCGTTATTTTACACAGGAATTTGGTGAATAATATTGTTATTCAAATAATGTTTGAATAAGTTTCTTTTATTTTAGTTTTTCTATTAAGGAACCTCTCCTTAAAAGGAATTGAAACTATGATTTTTCAGGAATAATAAATTATACTCAATTAAACAATGATTACTTCTACTACCTATGGAAATCTCTATGTTAAATAGTTTAGCTGCAAAGGGATTCCGAGAGTTAGCCACGTGATCCTACCTCACTTTCCCCTACAGTTTTCCTCAAATCAACGCTGTTTGATCCCAGTACTAGAGTGATTTTTAGGTCGTCGTTGTTTCATCCGTCATACGTTAATTTGCTTCCAATGCAGTAGAATTCATTCACTTCGCGATCCCAAAATTTCTCTCGCTAATCACATTTTTGCTACTCATAGTCACTTTTTCTTCCTTAACTCTTAGTCCATATTCTGTGTTCAGTAGATTGTTCATTTCGTGAGATAATTCTTTCTCACCTCCACTAAGGATAGCAACGTCTTTAATAAATCTCACTGTTTCACGTTGAATTGTAACGCTTCCTCTGAACCTTTCTTTTACGTCCATCTGTGCTCCTTTGTTGCATAAATTGAACAGCTGAGGAGAATGGCTGTGTCCTCGTCCTACAGACATCATAAACCAAGCACTCCGTTCGCCATTTAAATGCTTATTCTTCTTCTCTCATATACATTATATATTACACATCATGCCTTTTCCTTAAACCTACTTTTCTGACAATTTAAACATCTTGAACTACTTTAAATTGCCGAGCTGTTTTACTAGGTGTACAGATCATTTCCTTTAGTTGTGCTTCCATTACCAAGTCCATCGTCGGGATAGCATGTATGTCGCCTTATTTTTTCTAAAGCAAAACTGATCCACTAAGAGATGCTCAGTTTTACATCAATGTGCTGTGTATTATTATTCTCAGCAGCTCTCAAGCATGAGCTGCTGAGCTGGTTGTCAGTTAGTTTTTGTACTTATCCGCCCTTACTACTTCTGAGATTGTGTGCATGTATTTTTTGTTTCAAGATCTCGTTGGTATTTTTCCACCCTATACACTGTGTGAAATTCTGTAGCTGCAAAGCAGTAATAGGACATCTCACGCTTGCATTACACAGAATCTGACAAGAGCGAAGCACAGTTTCGGAGTTATGAAACAAGAGCACAGATTGATGATGATAATGACAGTCAATAGCCAGGGTAACTGCTAAGACAAGACGCAAGAAATTAAAAGACCAATTCCGAACTGTGGCAGGTTTTGCTTTGTTCACTGAGCAGTGACGGATAATGACTTTATACTAAGGAAACTGCATATTTTGACGGAGGGGTTTTACTTACATGCATAAACACAGAAGGACAAAATAGAACGGGCTTGTATTTGCACATGTGTCCAGATGATACTCAACACACAATACACGCAATACGCAGTACTTGTAATACACTATTGACAACACTCTAGGTTATGAAGTGAATAAGCCAAGTAGTCGTTCAGCTAGCGGTTCAACAATTTTATATTCTGCAGTTACAAGATCTGAGAATCGAGACGTCAACATGACAGTGGCTAGGCAAGAAGTTGCATCAGTCACCAATTCACTAGTCAGTGCAGCACAAAACGCCAATGAACAGAAGATGTAAATGTATAGCAGCAGTACAACTGAAAGTTGTTAAATAATGTGTGTATGTACATCTACGTGATTACTCTGCCATTCACAATGAAGTGCCTGGTAGAGAGTTCAGTGAAACACGTTCAAGCTGTTCCTCTGCCGTTCAACTCTCGAACTGCGAGTGGGAAAAAACGAGCCATGATTTCTCCTATTTTATCGTGATGATGATTTCTCGATACGTAGGTGTGTGCCAACAGAATGTTTTCGCACTCGGAGGAGAAAAATAGTGATTAAAATTTCATAAGAAGATCCCGTCGGAACGAAAACGCCTTTGTTTCAATGATAACCCCAATTCACGTATCATGTTTGTGACACCATCTCCCCTATTTCGCGATGTGTATAATGACTAAATTATGAATAAGAATAATGGAGTTACCAACTTTGAACACTTGGAAATTATCAGGACTAGCAACGAACACAATATGTCGTAGCTCTTTGCTATGAGTTACTTAATGAACACATCCAAACTCAAGAAATGTGAATCTCGTACTACACTAGACCCTTGCACTAATGTCAGTTTGCGTACTTGTTGTGGAAACTGTGGGTGCAGAAACTCTGCGTCAGTGAAAAGGCAACACTTTCACCGAACAAGAAGTAGCAAGTAGGTTGGCTACGTAAAGGATGGAAGGAACCACGTATCTGAAGATGCAGAGGGTGAGTGGGATATTTTTCGTCTAAATGAAGAGAAAGACTTGTCGAATTTATTGGCCTACTTAGAAGATACAGCTGTCCCACACTACTGGTTTTGGAAAATATTTGAAGGGTATAAACTGAATTGTTATAACAGCCATTTTTTCATAAAGGCGTTGTAAGCGCTGCCTTGTTCTCAGTACACTTTTGCGTGTCCCGAAAACGTTTCAGACAGGCATAAAGATTGCGTGGTCTTCTTGCCCAGCAGTACTTCCCTCAGGAGACCCGTAAGATAATGCTGCCAACCCGTTCCATGTTAATTTAGTGCATACAACTGACTTCTTCTCTCTATTTAAGGGTACTGCTGAGACACTGTTGTCAGTTCAGGCTTGTAAGATCCCAAAATTTGGTATGATCATTGTATCTCATACTCATCCATCTCAAAAGATATTAAATATTCTTACTCTGAAACAGAAGAATGCACAGTTTTCAGCGTATTCAAGAGAGGAAAAGTCATGCCGTGCGTACGTCATTACGTTTTTCGTCTGAAAGACCAGTCACGTTTATCACTCGCAAAACAGTAAGACCTATTGGTGCTGTGGCCGTTTCTTCCTCAGAAGAATAAGGGGTTTTACAGTAAACTTTCCAACATCTCATTTTCAAGAATGAAGTTGTGTATGAAACAGAAGTCAATGCTTGATGGATTTTTAAATGAGTTTAGCTTAGTTATTCTCTTGTAAATAAATGCAAAAGAAATCGTTTTTGTTGACATTTGTTACGGGAATAGTATTAACACTAATATCAGACTTCATACACTTCACTAGTTAACAGCAAAGTATTATTAATGATAATAATAATAATAATAATAATAATAACAGTAACGGTAGGTATCGAAATTTTACATATGTCGATGTCGAGCAATGGAAATTCTACGTATTTGGATGTATATTGGATAGTACAGTATAACGTGCTTCTATTTCTGAAATTTCTGCTGCTGACGGAGGGAAAACTGAAGAATGAATTTTTAATCCACTGAATTCACGACACTATTCTTTTTGCATATCCAGTCAACATGAAATGAATTGTTAATCACTGCAATTTCGGCGTAATTGGAAGTGAATCAGTGTTAGCATATCAAACAAATTGGTATGTAATATTACTGTACTCTTATTTCTGCAAATGTGAGAGCAGTTCGGAAAGAGGAGGTCGAAGCTCAGAAATTGCACCACCAGTCGTCGTCAAATTGTGCCGAATGTTGATACGTTTCTGCTTTATGTCTGATTAACAATTCGTCTTCATTTCGATATAATATCTTTGTATAGAAACAACCGTGCGGTGGTTGGACAGGGTCGTGGCGGAGGGGGTTAAGGGGTTCAAATGTGACAGATTTGTACAGTAAATATTGCACAACGATTCTATAAGTAGGTAGTATTAACTTGTGATCTTATCCATACAAATAACTCTCGTTTTAATATTCTGCCTAGTCTTCGGGTAATGTGCAGATGTATATCTGTAAAACTACTTTATAAGCCTGTTTAAAGTACATAGCGGAGGCGTGGATGAGTTGCTTCCTTTGCGTTTCCGTTCGTTACAGCTATCCTAGATTAGTCTAGTGCGATATTCGTTTTGTCGATATCTATCAACTTATTTTACATTTAAAGGCTTCTCCAGTCTTCAGCAGTTGCCCTATATTTCCTTTCGGCAACTTTCACCATTATGATAGTCTTCCTCTTTCACACTGCTATCTATCGTTTGAACCTTGAGCCACAGTGACGCAGGATCAGCCATCGTTAATCGGATTTGACATGTTAATGTTTAAGGGGGGGAAAGATGCTCATCCTGCCGCCACCCCGTACCCCCAGGACGCAATTAGTGTACCCGAAATGTCTGCGTCGAGGGTAATCCATGGAATAGTGTGAAAGTGTTCAGATGTCTGCGAGCCGTGAAACTGAGGTAGAACAACGGGACCAGCCCGGTATTCACCTAGCGGGATGTAGAAAACCGCCTAAAAATCACATCCAGGCTGGCCGGCACATCAGCCCTCGTCGTTAACCCGCAGGGAGGATTCGATCCGAGGCCAGCACGCCTACTCGAGTCCAGGAAGCAGCACGTTAGCGCTCTCGTTTAACTTGGTGGGTTTCCTCTTTCAGAACGCTCTTGCTCATCAGTCCAATTTTTCCTGCTCTCCGTGTTAATATTGGCCATCTTCGCATCCTCCTTCTTGGCGGCGACCATTCATGGATTGCTTGTGGCCATCGTTCTTTCTCTACTCGCTGCGTATGGCCATGCCACTGAAGATCTCTAGCTTCATTTTTTTTTTTTGCACGACTGATTGTTCCGTATCAATTATCTACCTATTTTCCACATTTCTTCCCCACCCTGTCCTTGATGTCCGGACTGCCCTCCTTATTCTATCACCGAGTGAGGTGGGGCAGTGTTTAGCACACTGGACTCGCATTTGGGAGGACGACGGTTCAAATTGGGTCCGACCTTCGTAATTTAGGTTTTCTGTGAGTTTCTTAAATAGATTCAGACAAATGCCAGGATGGTTCCTTTGAAAGGGTACGGCCGATTTCCTTCCCCATTCTTCCCTAATCCGAGCTCGTGCTCCGTCTTGAATGACCTCGTTGCCGATGGGACGTTAAACAATAATCTGCTCCTCCTCCTCCATCTCCTAATTCTACCCATCAGTACTGCCTGTGCTCTGCTTCTCTGCCGCTCCCTCAGGGCCCATTCTTTTGCCCCCTTTTGTTGGTTTACTTTCCACTACTAGTTGCAGAACATCTTCTTTGTTTCTTTTCGTATTACCTGGAAACGCAGAACTGCATAAGACACTTTAATTGCTCCTCTTGCCCGCTGGATCCTGCGTTACACATCTGCTTCGCAGCTTCCCCAAGAATGGATAATCGATTGTAAGTGTTTAAAATGCTTTACAGTTTCATTAGTACCTTGCGACAGTATTATAACCTTACCATCTCTTCCCACTACTAAATATTCTGCCTTCTGGATATTTATTCAGAGAACTTCAAGTTCAAAAGCTGCCATTAGTTCCATTACCATAAATCTGACATTTTTTGCTGTCAGTATATGATCCCTGGCAATGCAGCAGGTCAGGGTTTAGTGATACTAGAGATTGACGATGATGATGATATTTAGTTTGTGATGATGAAATGAGAAAAACACAAACACCTAGTCATCTCGAGACAGGTGAAAATCGAATCGAACCTGGGACCCCATATAAGGTATTGAGCGTCAGTGACAGAGAGGAAAATAGTTCAGGGACGGCGGGAGGGAAAGAGACACTTTTTGAACAGTGTAATGAGCTCTTTCCTTGGCCCAGTGGGTGAGGTGTGAGTGAAACATTGGTGGTTCCAATAACAGACGTTTATGAGACAAGAGACCCCATAAACAAACAGAGTAATACATTGTGTTCTAATATTCTCAGTTGCTCGGGGCTGCAGAGCGTCGGAGTCTTAGTGTTCAGATTTCAATGACCGCTGATACAGCGACAGCTAGTTTGCAGCAGCCCGCCAACAGCATATTCTTCCATTGAATACCGTAACCATTACTCACAGTGGCAGCGGCCCGGTTCTCCCATTGCCAATTCCTTCATTGCCTTATTAAGCGGTTACGGCTTAGAGCAGAGTGCTCTGTCCAGAAATCGAATCAACAACCCGAAGGTTCGCCGTCTTCTGGCAGAATACGGCAACCTCTAGGTTCACATGTGACTCATTTGGTGAGGCCGCTGTCTCTTCGTCTTCACCAGCCACTTGGGTAAGTACTTGTCCCCAAACCCCCTCCCCCAACTCTCTCCCGCCCTCGCTGCTACAGATACACATTCAGGCCTGTGTTATTGGAATAGACCCTGTCCTCTCACTCTTATCAGTTTGACTGACTACTTAAAAAAACTCATCAATTAATGGGGAAGTGCCAATGCCTCCCTAGTGGAGGTTCAAATTCTGTCACGTCAATACCACCTCTACCAACCTAAGAAAATGGCGAGACGCTAAGTTGCATTGAAAATTTAATTAAATTTATCAATTAATTAAACTCTCTGGTGGGGAAAGTGCCACAGCCCCCTGACACGCCCCATCCCGGGAGGGAAACTCAAATTTTGTCAGATTTTCGTGAGTGCTACGCCCACCTGGACTTGGAATGATATATTTACAGTCTCCACCACGGTCCTCAACTGACCATCATGTTGGCGGGCTAGTGTGTACTAAGATTTACTAATGTGCACTAATGGGCACTAACAAGTTCTAACGTGTACTAATGTGCACTGACATGTACTAATGTGCACAGTGCACGACCTCATCCGAGATGGCAGCCGTGACATTGCTTGATGACACAAGTGCCACACACCCTGGATGTTAGTTTGAATTTTGGCGGAAAAAACTTAAGTCATCTGACGGCCGTCTCTTCTAAGGAGTTGGCGGTAAAATGACTCAGTAGATGGATCATTTATGGGGTATCAGATTGTTGTGTATGGAATATTGTTTAAACAATTTAGACATTGTGTGGAATATGTTTAGTTAAACAATTTAGGGGATTCAAGGCATTGTATGGAATATATGGAATCTGGAGGACAGGAAGGGTCTCATAACTGGAAATTCATGGGTACATTGTTTATTTATAAAAATTCAATTTTTGGCCGTCCGATTTCCCTTGCTCATCATTCTCTGCTGTTTGGAAACATGTAAGTCTTGCAAAAAGCAGTTACATGGGGCAAACATCTTGCATAACCTAATGTTCAGCACTGTACTGTGGGTGTCTTAACCTAATGTTCGGGGCCTTGTCTGCACTTAGCCTATTGCTTCATTAACTGGTTTTGCATGTCACCTCTATTTCCTTATATTATTGTACTGCCTTTGATACCAAATTAAGTTATCAGTTACGTCCTCTCACCATTTCCTGTTACACTTTTCGAACTTCACATACTTTTCAGTGCCGTTTCTGACACACTTTCCTTTGTCATCCACCACCTTAAACTATTGTACTGCGTTTTACATAAAAATTAGGAAAAATAAATTAGAGTTCTGCACATAACCTGTTGTTCTGCTGTATGTCACCCACTCACACAATCTCTCCCGTTAACTACTGTACCACTAACATAACATTGATATAAAAATGAATGCAAATTAATTAACTCGGTATTCTTCACATGTATGCTCAAGGTTTTCTTAATTCACAGCGTCCTATTTGTTGGTGAGATCGAAGGAATATAGTGTACACAAAACATTTCTAATAAAAACCGCATCCCACCACTTCTCGCCCAACGCACACACCACCCCAGCTGCAGCTGCCATAGCGCGCCACTGCTGAAGGCAAGCCAGTGGGAACGATCGCTCTCACACCACAGCAGGTGAAAATTTTGCCTGCTTTCGTGTGTACATTTAGAATACCTCGGAAGTTATACCGACGTCACAGAACTCCAAGGTGCGATTACACTGGTCCCATAAGAAATGACACATAGCTGTGTAATGGTCCACCAGCAAGAGAGATGTTCCAATGTTTCCCAGAATAGCATAGTGTGCATTGTTCCTAGCGATCCTTTTGCCATTGTTTTCTGCAGACGAGAATTTCACGGTAAAATTATTTTGCACAGATCGCTAAATTGCACCGACACTTAAAGACCGCACAAGTTGTCTTCATCAAATACATACAAGACTCACAAGAAAATTTAAAGTCAGAAACATATTCACCAGTGTAACTACAATGAAATATTACGATTGCTGCTACAGTCTGACACCGATCGATGTATAGGTAATGTCTCCTCTTGACGGCTGTGGGTCTGGAATTTTCGGTTTCCTACAGCTATAGGTCTGGAGATGTCCTAAAATCACAGCGGCGGATGAGTGACGGCATCCCCGCCAGAGATGGATGGTCTGGTTCAACTGGTAGACATTTACGAGGAAACTGGAGAAAAATAGAGGAAACTGATATTTCCACTGGCAAATGACGCATGCCGGTGATGTAGCAGATTCCAAATCATTGGTATAATTTACATGGTCAACTAAGGTGTTTCTCATGTCCAGACATCTTCCACATGCTAGATGCGCACACCACAATCGATTTTCCCTCAACTAAATAAAGGCGCGAAATGTGCAGAAACAGTCAACTGATCAATTTACATGTGAGGTAATAATGGTCCAGCGCAATCGCACCTCCATATTCAATCTCAAATTTCCATGCTATCATGAAAGCTACGCAACACATACTAAGTATTAGTTCGCTATTCGGTAGTCTAGAGGACAACATGATAATTCAACTACATTTCTACACTCCAACAGAGCTCTACTTTCTGACAGCTCCTACCATTAAAGGGTAACGTGAATCACCCCCCCCCCCCCCACAGGTCACCAGATCAGCAGGCCAAACACGCAGAGGTAGAATCAATCATCCTAAGAAATCGGCCACATGTATATTTTATCCCTGTACTTACAACTAAATGTTACGTTAACAGTCTCTGTTGAAGAACATTCTACAATGAGCGAAGTGTCGGAAACACACCCTGTTGACGGCTATTACTCTGGAAATAGGAATATCAGTACCATTCTTATGACGACATACTCTTCCCTTTGCTGTCACAGTACTAAACGTCAAATCCATACCTTCCATATAAATGGACATAGTCATTTTCTTTGTATATGTCGGAACACAAACACATACTCTATAATCCTGATGCTCAAAGCGAACATATCACGCACCTCCTACTACTAAGTATAATACTTCCTCAATAACTGATTACCTACTATACAGAATAATACTGAGAGAAAATCAATGGTGGGAGGACATGTCTCATAAGTTTTTCTTGTGAGTAATACCACAGTATCTCAGAAAGAGAGCTTTAATTGTCTCATATGTTAAAAAAACCGATCGCAACAAATACTGTATGTTAGTGTCAGAAGCGGTCTTGGTTCTATAGGGGCACACAGATATCCATGTTAAATGCTATACTTGCATTATATATCCACATATGGCGTTACCTATGAATTACGTGGGTTTTCCAGACAAATACTAAGACGGTGATCGTCTTACAAACCGCCAGATGTTAAAAACTCCGCTCCCAACAACTACTGAATGTTACTGTTACAAGCAGTCGTGGTTCTACAGATGTTCACAAGTACCCATGTAAAAGCTATATATGCTTTATAAATCCTCATATGTCATTAGCTACGAATGACGTTGTTTTTCAGTCCAGACAAATAACGAGTAGGGGATCACTGCAGTGTATTTTATCACACCAGCAGGGCGCTTACACTTAGCCCACGATTCAACCTCGTAATAATACCGCTGAATTTTGGAAGTGAGTCGGCTCAGGAGCGTGGTATGAAACAGATATGTACAACCCCCTCACACCGCTGGCAGTAGATATTTCTTCAGTGTTTGTAATGCATTGTGTCTCGATGCCATATCATACTTCTGGCCCTCGCTTATCTCGAAAACGAGCCACCCTTCTCGAACTTATCTGCTACAGTAAAATTCCAACGTGGTTTTAGGTAGCCCCTATGTATCTTGCAACTACCCTTCACACACTGCACTACCACCCCTACAGCTTTGCGCATGTCTTTGTTCCAATGTAAGTTGGAACTCAGTAGAAGTAAGAGAAAGCGACATTTACCACCTTAGGCAACCTGTGTAGAAACAGATAAAGCTGAGTCACTGTGACAGAACTGCGTTTGGATCATTCAACGGAGACGAAGCCTGATTCTGCAACACGAGATGGCACACAGGATAATACAGGAGCTGAGCGAAGGACATGGATTTTGCTACGGCATTGTGGTGCTTCTCCAAATTACTAACTTCATCCGACAGAGAACAAGATGTTTAACACATTTCTCTCCTTCCATATATCGAAACCAGATACCACATGCGTGCAAGCATCGAGCACATGTGGCGATCCTATTAAATATAACGGTATTGATCAACTGCACGACCACTTCTGCATCCCACAGAATAAGACGCAAGAGACTCTCTCTGTGACCCTGTGTCGTCGATTGAAACATTGTTTTCTAGTACGTTTTCTAGACTGCCATACATTTTCTTTTTCTGGCACGAATTTGAGGTGTGTGCCAGGTACTAAAGCGACATTAAGACGCTCTGATCCACGGGCCCTCACAGGAAACTGGACATTGCACGCCGTAAACAAATTTGTTACTGCGACTACCATAACACACGACACATGGTGCATCATTTTAAATAAAAGACAGTTACAACATAAGGAAACTAGAAGAGTTTTGACTGCATTGTAGAAAGTTTCAAAACTGATTGACGACCTCTACTTTTAAACTAATCTGCCACAGTGACGGAATAGTTGATGGCTCTTCATTCTCTTTTGACTGGTTTCTCATAATGCACTCAAGTAAGTGATCACTGTTTCAGTGCTAGCAACTCCCAGAAGGTGTCACCCATCCACAAAACTCATTCCCCAACTCAAACAAGCGCTGTCAGTCAATCATTATGTGGTAACCAACAACGCGCCAATGCATAGATGGGATGGAAAAGACATCGCCGATGTACTGTAATAATAATCATCACAGTTGATAGCGCAAACAATTTTAGCAATTTTAAAGTAATGTCAACACCAGAAAATGATGTGCCAGCATGATTCCCCAATTTCAATATCATAGCTAAACTGCCCCTTCTCCACTTCGCGAGTATCATTGCGAATGTAGATAGGTGACTGTGCAGTACGTCCATTCAGTGTTAATTCTCCAACACATGAATCATCAAAGTGTACGAGACAGAGCTCTACATATTTCTAACACCTCGAGCACAGTGCTTAATTTACGATCTATCTCTCTGAGTATGAGAGTCACAGAGCATACTCTAAAGTATTGTTCTAGAGTCTACGATTGATACCTGGAAGGTACTGAAAAGAGAGAACATAAACACAAGCACGCCTAGGGCTACAACGTTCCGAACTTAAGACAGGCTATAATGTTAGACCGCCTGCGTTTCCATCCTACCAGTCATATGCAATGTAGCGCTGTTAATATTCCAATGTAAGAAATATACTTCAAGTGCCTGACATACATCCTTCTTCCCGGTTTTTCTATGATAAACTATGTTATCGAACCATAAAACGAAAAAATTACTTCCTTAAAACACTGGCTGTGTGTGGTAGAGGTATAATATAGCTTTCCGGAGATGTACAGCACCCAGTATTTACATCACCCAGTATTTACATCTGATTAAGGTTTTGAAATTGTACTATGCCTGCATCAGCCCTATATAAAATCATTGTTAGTAACTTTGAATACCTCTTACAAGAAACAGATAAACGAACAGCAGCAGCATCAGACCTGTGAAAATTACGCTAGCACCTATCGCTTAGTTATGACGCTGAAGTCTAGATTTTACACCCAAGATGCGACAGGGGGGATGGAGTACATAAAACAATGGTTCAAATGGCTCTGAGAACTTAAGGACGTAACATCTGAAGTCATCAGTCCCCTAGAACTTAGAACTACGTAAACCTAAGTAACCTAAGCATATCACACACATCTATGCCCAAGGCAGGATTCGAAACTCTGACCGTAGTGGTTGCGCGGTTCCAGACTGAAGTACCTACAACCGCTTGACCACACCGGCTGACGGAGTACATCACATAAATAAAAGTTACCTTACAGAAACATATTACGTCTCATCACACATGAGATGGAAGACCTCTGATGACCGATATGTTCACCGTTAACCATTGCAATCACACAGTGCTTTAAACCACGTACAAAACACGTGGCTGTATACAAGTAGAACGCTGGCTACATCAGGTGACTGATGCTTCCTGATAGAACTGTGTAAAATTAACCTGCAGCAACTTCTCCTTCTCTAGAATGCATCATCATTCAGCCATTAAATCGTACTTCGTTACAGCTCCATCTCCATCGATCAATATCAATAACGTATTTTGCTCTATGTAGGGCATGTTGCAGGGTTTAATTGTCGATGCAGTGTGGTGATCTGTTCGAAATACAATCATAATGGTCTATTCATTCACAAGACATCCATTGTGTCGGGACATAGGACCGTCTTCAAACTGATCCGAACAAGATGGAGACAAGGTATGTACAGAAAGTCCTGAGAAAGCAAGTGTTTAAAGACAAGTTGAAGCAGACCATCCATCTCTGGCGGGGATGCTGTCACTCATCCGCCACTAAGACACTAGGACCTCTCCAGACCTGTAGCTGTAGGATACCAAAAATTCCAGTCATATTTTTCTCTTCTGTAAGACAGTGCCTTGAATTCTGAGTGTGTAATTGTTCTGATTTCCCACGTCTGTCCTTAGAGAGCGCTCTCTTTCCAGACAACAAGAGTTCTTTTATTATTAACGGTGTTTTTGCGAGCGTGCACAGCCTTTTAGCATTGTGAACGTTTGTGTATGTTGAAAGCAGGAAGGGTAACTAGTGACGGACGGGATGCCACATTATTCTGCTATATTTTCGTAAATTTCTTCTGTTAGTGCAAGAATTTCTGTACATACAAGCCGAGACATGAGGAAAACTCCAACAAAAGTGCACGTTAAGTATTTCTGGAACACTATGCAATTTGCGAGAGTTCGCTATAGATACTGAGATTCGTTCCAGAACCACAGCCGTCAAGAGGAGACATTACCTGTACATCGATCGGTGTCAGACTGTAGCAACAATCGTAATATTTAATTGTAGTTACACTGGTGAATATGTTTCTGGCTTTCAGTATTCTTGTGAGTCTTGTATGTATTTGATGATATGAAGACAACTTGTGCTGTGTTTGAACGTCGGTGCAATTTAGCGATCTGTGAAAAATAATTTTACCGTGAAAGTCTCGTCTGCAGAAAACAATGGCAAAAGGATCGCTAGGAATAATGCACACTGTGCTATTCTGGACGCATTGGAACATCTCTCTTGCTGGTGGACCATTACACAGCTATGCGTCATTTCTTATGGGGCCAGCGTCAGCGCACCTTGGAGTTTTGTGGCGTCGGTATATTATCCAAATAATTCTAGCTGTATACACGAAAATAGACCCAAATTTCACTTGCGGCTGTGTGAGATCAATGGCTCGTGTTAGCTTGCCTCCAGCAGTGGCTCATGCTGGTGGCTGCAGCTATTTCACCAACAAATAGTATGCTGCTTATTAAGAGAAACAAGCCTATACATTTCAAGAAAACATTTAATTAATTTGTATAAATTTTTAATATGTTGGTGGTACAGCAGTTAATGGAGAGAGTGAGTGAGTGGGTGACATGGAGCAGAATAGCAGGTTATGTGCAAAACACAACGTTAATTTGCATAATTTTAATGTAAAATGCAGTACAATAGTTTTAGGGGGGAGTGGGATGACAAAGGGGAATGCGTCAGACATGGCATTTAAAAGCATGTGAAATCCGAAAAGTGTACCACAAAATGATCAGAGGACGTAACTGATTACTTAATTTGGTGTCACAGGCAGTAAATAGTTAAGGAAATGGGGATGACGTGGAAAACCAGTTAACGGAACAGTAGGTTAAGTGCCAATAAGGGCCCAAACATTAGGTTAAGACACCCACAGTACAATGCTGAACATTAGTTTATGCAGTATGTTTGCCCCATGTAACTGCTTTTTGCAAGAGCTACATGTTTTCAAACAGCAGAGAATGATGAGCAAGGGAAATCGGACCCCCAAAAATTGAATTTTTATAAATAAACAATACACCTTTGAATTTCCAGTTATGAGACCCTTCCTCTCCACGAATTTCTATACATTCCATAAAGTGCCTTGAATCCCCAAATTGTTTAAATAAACAATACTCTGTTCAATGTCTAAACTGTTTAAACAATATTCCATATGTTACAATCGAATACCCTTCAAAGGTTAAGTCAAATGAGTTTTTTCCCGCCATTTCCTAGGAAGAGGTGATGATTGCATGAGTTAAGTTAGTGGAGGTACCCTTTTTTGCGTAATTATTTAAACTTTAAGCCAGGGAGGTGTGGCACTTGTGTCATCAACTAATGTCATGGCCACCATCTCGGATGTGGTTGTGTGCTCTGCCCATTAGTACATGTCATTGCACATTAGTACACATTAGTACGTGTAAGTGCCTGTTAATGCACGTTAGTACATGTTAGTACACGTTAGCCCACCAACATGATTGGTAAGGGAACATGGTGCTCGGTTGAGGATCGTGGTGCAGACTGTAAATATTTCATTCCAAGTCCAGGTGGGTTGTAGCACTCACGAAAATCTGACAAAATTTGAATTTCTCGCCTGTGGGGATTGTGGCAGAGTGACGTGTCACTTTCCCACCAGAGAGTTAAATTAATTCATTAATTTAATTAAGTAGTGAATGCGACCTAGCTTCTCGCCATTTTCTTAGGTTGGTAGAGATTGCATTGTCCTGATGGAATTTTAACTTCCAACCAGGAAGGCATGGCACTTACCCATCAGAGAGGATAATTAACTGATCAGTTTAATTAAGTAGTCTGTCAAACTGATAAGAGTGAGAGGGGGGCCTATTCCCATAACTCAAGCCAAAAAGTGTACCTGTAGCATCTAGATGGGGGATGGTGTTGGGGTGAGGGGGTGACTGGCAATAGGTTAAGTGCCAGTCAATCAAAAGGAAATGGTGGTGACATGGAAAAGCACTTAGCAGAACAATAGGTTAACTCAGGCCTGAAAGTGTACCTGTAGCAGCGAGGGGTGGGGAGTTCCCTGAGGGAGAGGGGAGTGGGAGAGTGAGGGGGACAACAGGTTAAGTGCAGCAACATGGAAAACCACTTAGTGGATCAATAGGTTAAGTAACTGTCAATTAAAGGAGAACAATAGCTCTGCTCGTGAGTGCATACCTGCCTCTGATGTAGGCAACTCGTACTAACAAAATGCACCAGATACAGCCTAGTCCCCCTACTTCCATCAATCCAAGCAATGTTTCTTCATATCTGCTTTCTCCCCTGGAAGGATAATTAAAGGACCACTTCAGGTCTGGTGTTTTTTACTGAAGTCAGGAAGTTTCTAGAGTGGCGACTGACACTTCAGTCATTCATCTGTGCTTCTCACGCTGGGCAGAAATGTGACCAATGTCATACAAGTGCTGTTCGACTGCTGCCGAATATTGCGACATAACTTTTCAAATTCTCTAAAATATTCAGTGAACTTATAATAAGTCTTTGCGTATTTTTCTGCTTTGAAGAAAATCAAATAACACACCCTAAAGCAAATAATAATGTGTAGACACTACTGTGCTTTAAGGGAAATCCTATATCTCTGCATAACTGGTTCCAACGATCCAGTATATACTGCATATTTATTTCAAACAGGGTCTGCAGTATACAACCGCCCTGTATAAGTGCTTTCGATGTCTGGAATGTCTCACTCAACTTTTTCCTACTTTAACTGCTGTCTACATTTCGCACTATGTTCTTTGAAGTAAGGATATCTGTTCTGCTTCTTCACCTACATACTCCATCGCTTCTAATAGTCCGTTGATGGGTACAGTAACATATGTCTGTTTTAAATCCACAAATGTTATGTGTACTTCCTGGCCCTTAGATACGAATGTGCAGGGAGGCGGCAGACTGAACATACACCATATATTGGGGGACCTGGTTCTAGTGCCCTCTGCACGTTCGTCTGTCTGAAAGGACCCATGTCCACACAAGCGTCCAAAAAGGGCTTGAAAGTTGTATAGTTATGATTGGTGTCTGTGAGGGTAACTGTTTTGGTACAACCATGTTGTCTCTCGATCGTTTCCATCCGCTGGGCTGTAGACAAACATAATCTCGGCCCATATCCGACATGAATACCGTGCCATTCTGCTACATACAGTACGCTTCGTCAGACATACTGCCTGAAACATGCAAGGAACATACGGCACATGGTCAGAGGAACTTTCGTTCTTCAGCAGCACTTATCGAGGCAACGATGCATTTATGGACACATGTTCATAGGACCTTTCTTCCTCCATTTCAAGACTCCGTCTCTTTAGATTGTCGGTTTTGTTGAAATTCACCCAATACATGCAGGCTGGAGTGGTACAGAATATAATAATACGAAGGTGAGTCAAATGATAACCTTAAACACTTTTTAAAATATATTTATAGGGCAGAAGTGGTACAAAGCTGTATCACTTTTCAAAACAATCTCCCCCACCCTCAATGCAAGTCCTCCAGCGGTTACAAAGTGCACAAATTCCTTTAGAAAAAAATGCTTTTGGTAGTCCGCGCAACCACTCATGCACCGTGTGGCGTACCTCTTCACCAGAACGGAACTTCTTCCCTCCCATTGCGTCTTTGAATCGTCCAAACATACGGAAATCACTTGGGGCAAGGTCTGGTGAGTATGGTGGATATGGGTTCAAATGGCTCTGAACACTATGGGACTAAACGTCTGAGTTCATCAGTCCCCTAGAACTTACATCTACTTAAACCTAACCAACAAAAGGACATCACACACATCCACGTCCGAGACACGATTCTAACCTGCGACCGTAGCGGTCTCGCGGTTCCAGACTGTAGCGCCTAGAACCGCTATGCCACCCTGGTCGGCTATTGTGGATGAGGAAGACACTCAAAACGCAGTTTTGTGATTGTTGCAACCGTTGTGCGGGCAGTGTGGGGATTTTCATTGTCATGTTGCAAAAGAACACCTGCAGAGAGCAATCCACGTAGCTTTGATTTGATTGCAGGCCACAAATGATTTTTTAGGAGATCTGTATATGATGCATTTGTGACAGTGGTCTCTCTAGGGAAGTAATGCTCCCAAATGACGCGTTTTTCGTCGCAAAAGAGAGTTAGCGTAACCATCCCTGTAGATGGCTCTGTTCGCAACGTCTTTGGTTTTGGTGATAAAGAATGGCACCATTCCTTGCTCGCTCTCTTCTTTTCCGGTTGGTGGAAGTTAACTCAGGTTTCGTCCCCAGTGACGATTCTTGCGTGGACGTCATCACCTCGTTCAAAGAGCCGAAGAAGTTCTTCACAAGCATAATCACGTCGTTCTCTCATTTCAGGAGTGAGCTGCCGTGGCACCCATCTTGCAGATACGTTGTGGAACTGCAGCACATCATGCACAATGTGTTTGGCTGACCCATAACTAATCTGTAAAACTGCTGAATGAGATTTTCACTCTGCAGCGGAGTGTGCGCTGATATGAAACTTCCGGGCAGATTAAAACTGTGTGCCCGACCGAGACTCGAACTCGGGACCTTTGCCTTCCGCGGGCAAGTGCTCTACCAACTGAGCCACCGAAGCACGACTCACGCCCGGTACTCACAGCTTTACTTCTGCCAGTATCCGTCTCCTACCTTACAAACTTTACAGAAGCTCTTCTGCAAAACATGCAGAACTAGCACTCCTGAAAGAAAGGATACTGTGGAGACATGGCTTAGCCACAGCCTGCTGTTATGTCATTCAGTGTCACTCGGCGGTTTTCCTTTACTATGGCTTCAATTGCTGCAATGTTCTGTGGAGTCACAACTCGTTGTGCCTGACCTTGACGAGGAGCATCTTCCACTGAAGTCACACCATTTGCGAACTTCCTACTGCATTCGTAGACTTGATGCTGTGACAAACATGCATCAAAAT
Organism: Schistocerca gregaria; assembly: GCF_023897955.1. Lineage (NCBI taxonomy): Eukaryota > Metazoa > Arthropoda > Insecta > Orthoptera > Acrididae > Schistocerca > Schistocerca gregaria. The sequence goes on from NC_064923.1 coordinate 625,031,484, forward strand.
ACTGAAGCTTCATTCGTCGATGAATTTCTATAGGTTTCACATCTTGCTACGCAAAAACCGAATACCAGTACGCTGTTCTTCCCTGGTGCAAGTCGCAAGTGGGGCGGCCATTCTAATACTGTGAAGTTATGTGTGCGTCTGCACCATGCTGCCGCCTATAGGCCATTCTGCACGGTGTTTGTAGCACGCTTACCAACTTACAGGATAAACGGTGCGAAATTTCGATTTGTTATTACAAATTTAAGGTTTTCATATGACTCACGCTCGTATGAGTAACAATAGAAATAGAGTATTCTAGAGAAAAAAATGTTTTCATCTCAGGTAATAACAAACCGAGACTGCAATAAAAATGAGCATTTAGTTTTGACAGAATTGCGTGCTGGTGAATGACATGAGTGAGAATATCCTACGAAAATAAATGTTATGAGTCAGAATTAAAACATCCGGGACATTTATGAGTATGCGGCTTTGGCGAAAGACTTGTGATAGCGTAGTATTGGAAGTATAAGTTCGAGCGATGTACAGATACGGATTAAACGTTCCCTTATTGCTGGGTGTCTCCAAGTGAACGCAAGTAATAGCGACGGCGCTGACTAGTCATGTCGGATGGCCCGAGATACGACTGCTTGTTATGCGCGGCCATCGCCGCCCTAATGAGTCTGATGATATCGCCTCGGATGCTCTGTCGGCCGCGCAGCCCGCACGCAACAATTATGGAGTCCACCAGTCGATACCCGGCGCGGGCCCGGCTCACGTGCTGATCGCTGGCCAGATGCCGCCCACGTGGCTGAAGCGAAGTGACGTGGGCTGACGTAGCGTGTGGAGGCCGAAGAGCGGTGCCGGCCTCATTAGGCAGTGACTTTAAAAAGAAGTCGGCACGGAGCGCTGAGTCCTGCCCAGTTTCCCACGCGGGTGACCCATGTAGGTCAACATAACATCGCACTGGCAAACTGTTTCCTGAACCCTTGTCGCTCTTGAAGAACACGCGTAAAATTATAGCTCCAACTCTGACCTGTTTCGTCCACCATACCACCCCTCCCTTCCGTGTGCTCAGAGGATTTCTGTTGGAATCATAAATCATAAGTTGAGAGTTTATTTGTTTATTCTAATTCACTGTGATGAGATTACTTGGGAAACGTAAATGCTCTTTTCTTCTTTTTTTACGTGTTAGTTTGATCGAACATATCTGAGATGGGAAGTCCTACTCAGCAATAAGCGTCAGACGTCATGCGATAATGTAATTAATATTGTCATGGAAACAGACATCCACAACACTCTTTACCATATATATGGAGTGATTATTCTGATGCGCCGGACGAGAATTCTCTCCACAATATCCGATGCAGCTCAAATTTTGGAACGACAATTAAAAGCAAAGTAGGAGCCAATCCAGCCTCAAACAGAATGCAATAAGAAAGGAGACTTAACCTAGCAAATAAACAATAATGCATAATTATGAAAATAAAAACCGAATTTTTGCCCCTAGAGCGCTTAGCGTATTTTGAGTGTTATTAATTCGCTATTAGCGGTAGATCACACTCACAAGCACTGTGAAACTTTGTGTACGCGTCCTACAGACATCTTAACACTCCGATACCCGGAACTGTTTGTTTAAGATGTGAAGAATAATGTAGCTCAGATTCCGCTTTATTTAGGTTTCCATTTTTGTGACGGGTTAAAAAGGGACTGCGAACAATATTTTTCCATGCTTTCTGCTGCACTTATTCGTACTGTCAAATCTCTGTTCTAGTTAATAGCTTTACAATTACGCTGTAAACACCGCAATGTGTCACGAAAATACAACGCATTTGCAACTACGAAATTGTTAGAGCAAACACGCTGAGTGATTTGCGCCATCTGCTTATCCATGATTGTTGCAAATTTTTCCTGATCTACCTTTCTGCTTTTTATAGGCAAGTAAACTAAATTTTTATTCGTTATCACCTGAGAATATTAAAAACATACACTACGCACAAAAAATAAAAAATACGATATCAGTGCTCGAATTTTGGAGTAATAAAAGAAGTGACAGCCAATTACAGTCTTTTTACGTTTTCTACTGCACTGATTCATGTATTCGAATCTGTTGTAATGATAGTGTGTAGGGAAATGCCTCATGCAGATATACTTAGGCACACATAAGCGTCTGAGAAACTGCATACATTTTAGGCAAACAATCGGAGTGTCATGCACAAATGTTATGTGTTTACGAACATAGCATACACTGACAGGCAATTAACTCAGACAAACTTGCAGATTCATCTAGCACTTATCATGTAAACAGATCGCCATAAAATCGCAGAAGTTATGTCTACAATACAAGAATTTATAATACAGTGGCTCGATATTTTTCTAGTACATCATTTCCATATAAAACTTATAGTTATTCTTTCATTGTCCATACCTATGAAAAGTAACTGGTTCTCCTTTCATATACTTCTCTTCAAATGTCGTGCGTGGTAGATGGTAGCCGCGCGGTCAACGCCACCTTGTCAAGTTTCGCTGGCTGCCCCCCCCCCCCAAAAAAAAAAAAAAATCCCTTGGGAGGTTCGAGTATTCCCTCGGACATGGATGTTTGTGTTGTCATCAGCATTAGTTAGTTTAAGTTACATTAATTAGTGTGTAAGCCCTGGATCCGACGATCTCAGCAGTTTGGCCATGTAGTACCTTACCACGCATTTTCCAAATTTCTCTTCACATCAGTAGCAACAATATTGCAACATAGCTGGTACTAAATATCAGACGTGCAGAAATGTAATTAAAACAAGGCGAATATGTGTAATGTTCAAGTTTCGCCATTAGCACAAGCTGTAAACAAGCAGCGTCTGATTAATGTCGAGAATAAGCGCAGAGGAGTTATAGATGTATATACAATCCAGCAATACTGTTACTACAGCCCTCCATAAGTAAAAACGTAGTTGACAATGTGATATTAATTAGAAAGTTATAAAATTCGTCGTCTTAGTAGCAACCCCAAATTCTATCCATTAAGGGGAAATTGTACCTTATATACTTACAGTGTTTAATTTTTCAATTTTAGGTACATTTATCTCGAGGACGATTCATGATAATGTTGTAAAATTTTCATAACTGGTGGTGGAAGAGTCTCTCTCCATTGGCAAATTTTTGTAGATAAGTCAGAAGCCTAATTTATTTTTTAGAGAATTATTTGCAAGTTTATTTGCAAGTTGTAAAATTCTTTCCACATATTTAAGTTTTATTTATTCACAATTTCTATAATATTAAACTACAGTTCTTTTAAATATGGATCATTGATGTGAAGCCCAGTTTCTATATTATGTGTAAATTTCACCGTTCTATGATGGTAAGTTCCTGAAAACAATGTACCTAATCATCAAAAAAATAAAATCTCATGAATCCAGCTTTAGAGATGAACATAGTATGTTACTGACCTTAGAACATCCCTGCACCATATCCTGGGTCATGTGCATTTTCTTCTTCCTTCCTGGATCTCTCAGCATTCCTTGAGTGCATTCTTGCCTTCTTAGCTATCATAGTCACTTATAATCTGCTCTGCATAACTCTCCCCACATTCTCATCATTAAATGAAAGAACTACATCATAAACACCCAAATTCAATTTATCTTCACCTACAAAAAACGTTTTAGGAACTCTAGACAATATGACACTGTTAAATGAATCATTAGGGGTCTGGAAGGACAAGGTACAAGTGAATTTAGGGCACGTACGGGGCAGCCTACTGTGAGCACGAAATATTTTAACAATTCAGCAAATTAGGTTTTTGAATTTCAAGAAGTTGACAGAAGACAAAAGGGGGGCGTGGCAACATGTGTTGCTCTTAAAGTAAATGATTATTTGATGTCTTTAAGGGCTACAATGCCATTAGAAAACATATTTCCCTAGTAAAATACACTCCAAGGAATGTTTATAAGCAAACTTTTTTTATGTTTTGTACAATCTCCTCTTAACGTAGACACCACAATTTTATACGGGAAGCGGTCTATCTTCAGAACAACCATAAGATAACAAATAGATACTAATTGCAAGACCGGTCATTGAATATGTGTAACAAAATAACACAAAGTTATAAATGCAAGCAAACTGGAACACCAGTGGTTGTTTAATTAAAGAGTTCTTCTTGGTCTGGCCTACAGTCAGCAGTTGAAACAAGTAAAAGCAACAACAAAGTCAATAAAAGTTTACATATAAAATAACAAATGAAACATAAACACACTTCACTGTTCTCGAGTAACCACACTGTTCATCACACAAATTGGTCTTATGAAAGGTTGTACATACGAAACAATATGTAGCTGAATGAGTTAATGTTTTTTGTAGTTATTCTCATAGAAGTGCAGCACGATTCTTAGTTCGAATCACTAGCTCGATCGAGTAATCGCTGGTACAGACCGCACGTAATTAACGGCCTGGCTAGCATACAGTGTTCGTGTCCACAATATCCTCGTGGAGTTCATCAGTCTTCTAATAATTATGGTGAGGAACAGTAAATGTTCGTGTTCTTGACACACAAATAAATCGATGCTGTCGAGATTGGCGTGTCACACAGTAGTAACAAATAAATAAGACGACTTCTGAAATGTGAACGCGGCTGCATCTGTCTCACGTGCCTCAAGTTTTATGTGCGCAAACAAATAAGAGTTCAAAACAGGTATCATATGAATATTGTTCAAATGTATAGTTTTATCTTGTACTCAAAACAATAATAAGTACATAAGCATCCATATCAGTATTCCGCAAGCCACCTCACGGTGCATGGCGGAGAGAACTTCTGGTAACACTACTGTTCCTCAGCCTTCTTTGTTCCATTTGTGATAGCCGTGTGAGAAGAATGATCGTCGGTAAGCCTCTGCATTAACTGCCCGAATTTTCTCCTCGTGGTCATGCCGCGAGATGTATGATGAAGTAATATGTTGTCCGATTCTTTTCAGAACGTGCTCTCTTGAAATTTCTGTCATAAACCTGTCCGTGGTGGATAGCGCCTCTCTTGAAGGGTCTGCCAATGGAGTTTGTTGAGCATTTCTGTACCGCTCTCGCACCAACTAAACGATTGTGACACAAGACGCGTCGCTCTTCATTGGATCTTCTCTGTACCTTCTGTCACTCCTACATGGAAAGGATCCCAGACTGGCTAACAATACTTAAGAATCGGTAAATCAAGCACCTTGCAGGGCGGTTGAGTAGTGAATGAGTTACATTTCCTTAAGAATCTTCCTGTGAATCTCAGTCTGGCATCTACTTTTCCTACTGTTTCTTGTCGTTATTCCACTTAAGGTCACTATGGGTAGTTACTCTTAGAAATTTTACGTTGGTTAAAGTTTCTAGCAATTTATCATCAACATTGTAACTGTGCAGTATTTCTTTTTCTATGTATGCGCAACACGTTACATTTATTTACGTTCAGGGTTAACTGCCAGAGCCTGCGCCATTCATCAATGCTTTGTAGGTCATTCTGCAAAGAGAAACCATTTTCTGGCGTTGTTAGTTTCTTATAGTCAAACGCGTTATCTTCCGACGCTTTCTGCTAGCTCATTCATACTAATTGTCAACAATAACTGTCCTATCACACTTCCTTGGGGTAATCTGGAAATTACATCAACATCTGTCGATTTTGTCACAGGACGTGTTGAATTCTACCTTCAAGGAAGTCTTGAATCTGGTTGCTATTCTGGTCCGATACTCGGTAACCTCGTATTCTTTTTTCACAAAGGCAATGTGGGATAGTGTCAAAGGCCTTCCTGAAGTCAAGGAACACGGCATTAAGAGTCGTTGTCTACAGCGCTGTCGATGTTAAGAAGGAACAGAGCGAGCTGAACTTGTTCAGGTTCAGCACTGTTTCATGTCTGCTAAGCAAAAATATTTTCCTACCTTTCTTAACATTCCTTGTACTGCCTGTAGTCGTAGTTACAGTCACAGCGTCGAGATCACTGACACATATTTCTGTGTTCACTGATTCGAAATTTTAGTCTCTTTGTTGCTAGAAGATTTAGGACCTTTCCTTCACAAGTAGGTTCTCTAATTATCTTCTCGAACAGATTTTCGTACAAGACATTAAAAAAAATGCCACGTGTCTCTGGCACCAGTTTTAAGCCCCATAAATTTGCCTATATAGAGAAATTGCAATGGCACAATCAGGGAAGTTAGTAACGACATTCTTAAAGTTGTTGTTTAACGCCACACTGTTCAGTAGAAATTCTTGCTCTCGGTACAGCGTTAATTATTAAGAAATTTCCTAACGGAATTTATGAGACCAGGAATTTATTATAAGGAAGGCGAGACTTTCTGTTAAAGAAAAGAAAATAATCGGTATTGTTGGTTTCTCTGGTCAGTCACTGATAGCGTGATGCTAGATAATGAAGGCGGGTTATATGCTTGATCAGGCAAATTTGTATATAGGATGCTAAAACCGCGGCCGATCAATTGCATCACCTTGTCAAGTCTTCCATGTTATCTCGTCTCATTAACACTATGAAAAAACGCCGCACCTCCTCTCAAAGCATTCGTCTGCAAATGAAGCAATACAGAAGAAGCGTGTCCGAGACAGAATTCCGCGCTAAAGGAGCTAGAATCATTTGTTTCATAGATTGTTTTTGCGTACGTTTCTTATAAAGTTGCGTGGAACTAATTTAGAAAAAAATGGGTATCAGACACCCGCTTTCACATAGCTGACTGCCTACCTTGGTAACATTATTCAAAAGCAGTGAGGTGGTTATTGTTAACTGTCTCTTACACTCATGATCATTTCTCACTAATACCTATCCACACTAACAATTCAATAGCCTATTTCACAGTACAATGCACAGAGCTTCACTTTTCACATCCGTAAGGTCAAAAATAATGAATTGTATTTTATTTATATACGTATATTCTTTGTTCCCTTTTCACAAATCATGTACCACAATACATTATGTTTCTAGACGTAGAAATATAACGAGTGGTACCAGCCCAGGGTTAGGACCCAAGTAAGGAGTTGTCTGTCCAGAAGTTGTGGCGTATGTAGTTGTGGGACGACCAGAATCTCATTCTGGTATGCCTCAGGTTCAGGATTCATGGAACAATCATACAATTGAGTCAGTGATGCCTCAGCACACTGTACGATTGTTGTGCTGAAAGAAGAACGTTAGACATCAAAAGTACAAAGTTATCGTTTTGGACATAAAGTGCAGGGACATAAAATAACTTTTTTTTAGCACTTATCTTCGAGATCCACTAACTTTTTCGCCAATTGACACATGACCTTTGTTAAAATTTATTTGCCGTATTTTGTTTACTGCTCTTCGTTGTATAAACACACGAGTTCTGTGATTCCGGTACAACACAACGGATTGCATTTCGCTGTAAATGTTCGTAATACGAACTGTATAATTAGCGTGAATGTTAGTCCTTCCTTTTACGTTCATGTTACTTTACGTTATTTGAAATCCTGCAACAGCGCTACTTGCTTAGCAGTCAGCTCAAGTCTATGGTACACAGTAAGGACTGTCGACAGACAAGCACATGTGGCGCGTCAGTAGAGTGCAGCAGCAGGGTGTGTAACGGGTTCCCTTGTGAGGGACGTTAAGATGGCACCGCTCTGAAGAGCCCATGGCCATCCATCGCCTCACACCGTACAGCACTACAAGTTAACAGCTCACAGATTATAGCACATGTAACAAAAGCGCCTGTTCGTTCTCATAGTGTCGGCGTAATAGACGTTCACAGGTTGCGACTTACGAAAAACACTCAACTCTGTCGCAATTCATATCTTGACTTTCACCAACACATGGCAGGCACACACTAGCAAAATTGTCTCCCACTAATTTCACTCAGGTACCTATACTGCACTTTAACTTTGTAGCTTGTTAGAGATTTTTACATGTCACAACAACAGTTCCGATTTGTTCCTGCCGATCACAGAAAGAAATATATTTACTTATTCGGTACATTTTACTTTCGGGTATCAATTATTTTCTTTTGTACATATGAGTATTTTTTTTTAAATTTGTGGTAAGGTCTTATAAGACCAAACTGCTGAGGTCATCGGTCCCTAAGCTTACACGCCACTTAATCTAACTTAAACTAACATACGGTAAGAACGACACACACAACCATGCCCTAGGGAGTACTCGAACCTCCGACGGGAGGAGTTGCGCGGACTGTGAGAAGACTCCCTAGACCGCACGGCTACCCCGAGCGGCTATGAGTCTAACTTTGTCCTCAACAGACAAGTTTAATATGTATCTCATTGTGTCATGTAAAGGCGAGTAAATAGAAATTAGGCAGATTTGGTTTTGTAAATACTCATTACGGGGCTACACTACCACGCGGAAATATTGGCACTAACGGAGCAAAGAAAACCTAAAGTTTGCTAAAATGACATAGAAGCTGAGTCAAAGTAAGGAAAAGCTCAAACATGGAGCATCAGCGGACAGTGTACATACAATTAACCTCACTAAAACGTTCGTTCACTAGGCTCTACTACTTTCTTATTCTACAAACAACTATCAGAATAATTCCTTACATAGGCTTTGAAGTATCTTACATAAATTACCATAAGGACAAAATAAATTCATTTAGAATACTGCTGCACAGTAAAACTTTTACATAAGGAAAATTTGTCGTTGCCCACTATGAAGCACATGTGATATGGAGTCATGGGCGTATAGCGGTTTAGTCACCATTACAGTGCGTAGTAAACCTTAAGAACTAGTATGTACTATGGTATGCATATTACTCTTTAGCTTAAAGTCGTAGTAGCCACGAAAGACAGTGTAGCTAGTGCATCTTACTATTTCATAGAGCACGATAGTTATCAACTATTACTTAGACAAATTGTCTTGTTCGAAGTATTCACATTGATTATGCATTAGTACCACAGAAGCAATAATTTACAAATCTTGCTTCTCACCGCAGCTAATTTCCTTGTAACGTAAATAAGCAGTTAAATTGTGACTGTTGTCTTAGAACATAAATTCATGTCTTTTCATGTTAAACAAAAGCATAGAGACTTAGAAAAGATGTTTCGATATCAAATGACTCTTCAGTCTTTCATACTACCAATTCGTCAGCTGGGTATACTCAGTATACTAGCGTTAATGACTTTTCGCAGAATGTAGTTACATGTCAAAAACTGGATTCTGTCATAACATTTCACATTTTTCCAGTAATAAATAAAAAAAATTTTATGTTGATTCTCAGTTTGAAAAGCTTGCGCCTAGGTATGCATATACTTATACTACTTCAGACCTTGGTGGGCATATAAACTTTTAATTTCTTCTGATCTTGGACACGTTAGATTTAGATATCTAGTGACCGTATACGGACCTCTGTAGATTAATTCCCATTTACCACTGGGTTCGTGTAGTGCAGAAGACTTCTCATGTCACCTTAACAAAACTGTTTCCAAGAGTGTATGTATTTGAACTTGTCCTAACTTTTTACCGTGTGTTTTCTTCCAATTTATGAAGTGTTGTGCAAGTGTTATTGGTGAGTGATTTCTTCTTTCGGCAGACGTGGCAAGGGATTTATCCCATCATTTACTTCTTTGTTATTGCTCAGTAATTCAGGAAGAATGTATGGTGTCGTGTAAACTGGTACGTTATTTACTATCTGTTCAAAAGGTTCTGTAAGCTCTATCCATCGTGTGTGTTATGTATTTCTATATGTTCTTTTATGATTTAACTTCATATAATGTAACAGGACTGTTTTACAACAGTTTCCTTAAGATCAGATGATGGCAGCAGAAGTGTTGAAACTAGTCATCCTGGAGCAATAAAAGTATTGCGATCGTGGCGTAAATGTGTTTCCATTTCCAACCACATCGATTGTCCCACAGCACAGCACATCTACCTTACATCTTACAAACCGGTTAAATTCCTTAAATATTTGTTCGACGGGAAAACTTTGCAGATGTAAACGGGATATCAAAATATGCTTAATGTCAATGTATTTCATAAAATACATTTCCAAGTTGCAAATGCTTTCCTAAGTGCCGACTGAAACTACTTTGCCTAGAATTATATAGTTCTGGCTTGACTACTAGTTCCTTAAGTTTTTCTGATGACCTCTAGGCCAATATTTTGAGAAAAGGTCTCGCTCTAACTGTTCACATATTTGAGAGTACTCAGGCATTTCCGCCGCCCATAGAGCTCTATTTCCTTCTATATATATCCTATGGTGAAGAGTATTTTCTGCTGCTCCGACCAGGATGGCGGCAACACACCTTTAAAAACCTTAGTGAATACAAGATGTTGCTGGCATTTCGTATGGTACATCACTCGTTAACAAACCACTAAAAGTCATAGCGCTACCCTACAGCACAGAAAGAACAGTGGGATTAACACGTTGATTATATATTTGGTTTGCAGTCGGTGCTGCACCTCTAACTAAACATACTGTGGCACTCTGGCATTCTTTCACATCCGACCTGCTATTTCCCTGAGGAACTACTTGACCCACGTAACTTTGGAGCTCCCAAAGACCTGCCTATTAAGTTCTGTTTAGATCTCCACCCCCTCGTTCTCTTACGGATTTATGGACAGCCCTGCAGGATTCAAGGTGTCATTTCCCTCCTCCCCCCCCCCCCCCACACCCCCTGCAATACTTCAGGCATTAGTCGATTCCATGCCACGGCGTTTTGCGACACTTCTGCGGAAACGCGGGGGCCTACGTAATATTAGATACGTAATATCAGTTTCTTAGGCTCTTCTTGATTCACGTTTTATTTCGCTAAGGACTACTAAGGAGTCACGACCGATATCTAAATGTAAGTCATGAACATAAACGCTCCTGATTGGGACTGAATTCTGCTGTCTTGTATAGTATCCTTCATTTTGTCTGTTAGGTTACTAAATTGTGTCGCTGCCAGTGTATCTCCGGTCTCAGTTATAGTTTTCTTTCGTGACTCATCTTCATCTCCAACTTCTTCATCATCTTCATCGTCGTCTTCTTTTCCTCCTCCATTACGTTTATTATATGATTTCATAAATGCATTGTTTTCTTTAGTTTCTCTATCTTTGCCTTGGTCTGTCTTTTTCTCCTTTTGGAATAGCTGTGCTTCTTGAATCAATGTCTACATTGTTTGAGAAATTAGTCTGAAACAAAGCTGAATCACATCTTCAAATACACCGCAGCTTCCGTTGTTTTAACGTGACACGCAGATGAAAATAACATTTACTTCCCAACTTCAGGTCCAGTTCCACTCTTTAACCTCTTTTGGAGGGTACTGAAGGTTATTTAAAATTTTCAGTCACCCTTCCAGACATTAGTCGACTCCATGCCACGTCGTGTTGCGCCACTCCTGTGTGCTCGCAGGGGCCTATGCAATATTAGCTACGTGTAAACGTTTCTATGGCTCGTCAATATCAGTAAACCTTCAGCGAAGGCTTATGTTGCTTGTTTCAAATCATATGCGTTCCATTTTGCTTTATCCATCTTCCTTAGACCATTTCTAAGCATCTGAAGCATAGAAAAATACATAAAAACGTGTACTATTGTAACAGAGATCATCACGTTGCCGAGTGACTGTCAATATCACGGCACACATAGTTTTATTCAGTAATTTAAAAAATGTACGTTAAATCCGTAATAAAGACCTACGTGATACCAAGATAGGGCTTAACTTGATACTGCGTAATTCTTGGTGTATCTGCAGGACCAGTGAGACAGGAAGCTGATATTGTAGTCTGTAGCATGGGTTTGATTTCAACAGACAGTCCATCTCAATTAATATCCAAACAAAAACTGCCAAGATGGCCACACTGCACCTCTTCAATTTAGAAGGTTAATTTTCTGCACTCGCCATCGTGACGATTATGGAACTAGATGGGAGATGGAGATATAAGAACCAACAAGTTGTATAGGATCTTCCGTTTTTCCCTTAAATAGCAGTGCATTTTCTCATCACCATGTACCACTATGATATTGTTAACAGCGTAAGATGAAGTTGACAGTGCAGGTAATTTAACTGGTCCATTGAGTTATCGGTGCTAAGTCAACACATGTAATACACAAAAGCAAGATAAACAATTATTGAACGTATTTTAATGCATCTTAGCAACTACAAGGAAACACATGGTTTTCTCATCAACCAAATTACGTTGTACTGCAATAAAAAATTATCAGCGGTGCGTAATGATATGTTCTTGCAAGTTGATTTTCTTACAAGGTATGAAAGAAGTTCGTTAGAAAAATGTTGATTTTACTTACTATATTTTATGCTTGGTTTCAGACAAACAGTATTTAGAGGCTGTTTTGATTATCAGTTGCGTTATTTTCATTCTAACCATCAAAAAACGATGAAGCGTACTGTATTTTTGTTGATCAGCAGAGCTACTTATTTCACCAATTTATGTTATTATTCGTGTCCAGTACAGATTTTACTTTTGCGAAGGTATTGTACAGCCCTAATCATTTTTCTCTTTCGGCTGTGACCTTTTTCTAGCATCACACTCACAGGCAAAGAACGCTATTCTTCAAGGGCAGTTCGCAACGTGTCCAAAATCATAAAAAGTTAACATCTTTCAGCACAACATGCGTTAGTGTCTGTCGACATCTAACGGTAGCGAAGGACGCATGCCCCTCCCTCCACCCCCCTTCAGAGTCAACGTAAAGCTGCAAGGAAAGCTGATACTCTCTGTGAATGCCGCCATTTGAGACGTTTCGTGGAACTTTTCGAAGTTCTGATCCGTAGCGGTTCTGTTCCAGTGTGGCGATGTGTAAGTGAGTACTGTCGCTTGAATAACATTTTGGAATTTTTTTGCAGTTGCGATATGCCACGTTGCATTCTGGCTTGATGGCCTGCGTGAAGACTTCCACTTGAAATGCATCATGACGCTCGGATCTATTCTGTTCCGTTCGATCTCCACTGACTGCCATACTGTTCTGTTCGTACAATTATGGTTAGTTTAGAAGGTGGCAACATTCACTTAGGAAAACGATGGTCAGTTTACAGCGTGGCCACTTCCGACTAAGTAATACTAAAAATTTCTCTCATGTCACGCTTAGCTGAACATCTCAGAAGAAGTGGTTTGAAGTGAAATGACAACAAAATGTATAACAATGTATAAATTTCGACAGATGACAGGAAAACGCCTGTTTGCTTGCTGTGTATGAATTTTATTTGTGCGTTCTGACGTGTCTCGCAATTTAACAAGGCTTCTTCAAATGGTGTCCTGATATAAGATCAGATTTTTTGTTCTTTGATATAAATTAGTTCAGGAAAAAGTTTAATGATAGTAAAACGGGTAAGTCATTATTAGGAAACCAATTAGTTTCTCCTGATGTGCAAAACTGTTTGAAAGCATCCACTTTATCCGTTAGTCCCTCTGAATTCTCTGTACCTAGAAAACGCGAATTCCAGACTATGGAATTTCGGGATATTTTATATTTCGGCCCCTAGCTTCCAGTAGCTCATTGCCATTCATTTGCAATATAATTACACTGAAAATACTGCAGATAATGAGTGTATGTACTGTGCGTTTTGTTTCATTCGTCCTTGGTACGTACTAATAGTAACGGTAATGCCTCGTTTAACCTCCTTTACCTTTGAATTCAGAAGTGATTGGCTTTGTCCTTACAGTGCTGTTACCTGTACATTAATAGCGATAACGCAGAATCATTGATACGTTTACTAATGGAGAGTTGATGGATAACTATCTCACGTCCGAATTTATTGAATGCAGAGAACAGGGCGGTGTAACGATGCTTTATTGAGCTGCGTACGCAGCCTCGGCATCAGTTGTTGTTACGGTGTAAATGCTTTTATAGTCTTGCAGATTCAGCACATCAACCTGAGTAACGGTCTCCCCAAATGTCCAATGCTTGCCTCTCTGCTGCCCAATCTCTATGTAGGCGACCTACCAACTACCGCATACAGAAAATTAACCTACGCAGATTAAATTACTCTTGCACGCCAACATATTAACTTGACTGCTCTTGAACCGATTCTCTCCCAAGACCTGGAAATGAAGACTGAATACTTCAAGAAATGTCGACTAATCCCAAGCGCACTTAAAACGGAGACCTGATGCTTCCACCTAAATTATAGGCTGGCTGGAATAGCTCTACAAATATCTCTGAATGGTACTGCGCTTCCTTACAATTCCCATCCAAAACATCTGGGTGTAACATTGGATCGCGCTCTCTGTTATAAAAAATAACTATGAAACCTGTCCTCAAAACTGAAATCCCGTAACAACATCCTCCACAAATCAGCGGCAACGACCTGGGGAGCTGGTGCAGAGACATCCAGTACCACCACTCTAAGCTTGGTCTACTCGACAGCTGAATACTGCGCATCGGTGTGGCTAAACCGCATGCACATGGAAAAAGTAGATGTAGTGCTAAATCCGACGATGTTAATTATTGCTGGAGCTTTTAAAACCACTCCACTCTATTGGCTACCAGTTCTCAGTAACATCGAACCGCCGTATGTACGACGATGCAACATATTCTTAAGAGAGTTTAAAAAGATCTCCAGTAACACAGCTCTGCCAACCCACCAGGACCTTACTATATTTTGAAGACTCAAATCCAGAAATCCCTCTGTGAAGACATCACAGCAACTGCTGAGCCAAAACTGCAATAGTGTTGAAATGTGGCGAACGGACTGGAGAAACAGTGCCAATTCAAGATGGCATACTTTGAGACTCCCAACCATCCAGCGGGCTTTCACCTCCCAAGGAAAACCTAAATAACCCTGAATAGAATACGGAGAGATCATGGACGATGCGGATCCTCGATGTACAGATGGAACATTATACCTGACCCTGGATGCGATTGTGGTGCCAAAGAACAAACCATCCACCACATCGTCAGCGAGTGTCCACTGAGGGCGTTCACCGACACTGATGGCGACTTCCTGAGGGCAACACCACAACCTGTGGAGTGGCTACAGAATTTAAGTGTGGAATTGTGATTGCTGGAAATACTGGAATCTGAACTTAATTCAATCTTATTGATTTGTAAAGTAGTTATACATTTATTGTTATGTGCCAATGTTCAATTTACAGTAAGTTATTATGTTTCTGTCCTATATTTTAACAATGTATATTCTCCTTTAAGCTGTTTCAAGCGCAACGTGGAAAGCCATAAGCTAAATAAATAAATAACTGCTTTTATCTAGGTTTTTTATTCTTTTCAAACAAGACGAACGTTAACTGAACCATATATTCCGCCATCATGTTAACCGTGATATGATTTAATTGCTTTCCTCGAAATGTACTAAACTCGATGTAATTCAGGTTGAAAGTATATTAGCACAAATAGCTCAAAAACTGCGCTATACACATGACACTAACCACATGAATATAATGTATAATTAAATTTCATACCAAATTTTATGTTCCTAAGTCAGATAATATATCGGATCTTAATTTTATGTTAAACATCAATGAATTGCTAATGACTCCTGAATTATTGCTTGCCTTGAGGAGTACCTTTTTCATCGTGATCACGAATCCACAACGAAAATTGTGGCTTACATTAGCACTCATTTCAGCAGCACTATACTGTCGTGTTTTCTGCAGGGGCGCGTCTGTATGTAGCAATATTTACGTGTTATCATGCATCACTTGTAGCTCGTCTATAATTGAAACACTTCATTGTCGACATGACAGGGTACTGTTAAGCAGCCAGGATGTCGCACAGAAACTTTCTCTCTCTCTCTCTCTCTCTCTCTCTCTCTCTCTCTCTCTCTCTCCTACCTGCCAGCAGCCCTCAGGTCAGCAGGGGATGAGAGCATGGACGAACAGAACCGTCTTGAGCAATCAGTTGAAGCTTAACCATTTTTAGGAAATACTGAGGTAGTCCCAATAATTTCTTTTATCATGGTGCCAATTTGTGCATTTCGAGTGAAGGTCAGGCTGCACATATTCTAATAATTAAGAAAAATGCCAGTACATTCTGTCTGTGTCGTCAGTATGTTTTTGAAATTTCTGCCAACATGTTGATGGTTATGACGTCACCACTTTTGAGTGCAAAGTGGCACTTCACAATTTAAATCCGCATATAAGTACGAAGTGGGCCAACGTCGGCATAGACATACTACTGACACGTGTGGCTAAAGCCTGGAAAATGATGAAATCTGGACATCAATAAAAATGTGAATGCACATTAAAAAGTAATGAGCGCATGTCCACTCATACACACACACACAGATATATATATATATATATATATATATATATATATATATATATATATATATATATATATATATATATATATTATAAAAAGTCGGCTGTTTAATGGCATGGTTGTGGCTGGCTGATCACTGGGTTAAGAGAATGGAGCCAGCCCCCCTTCAACACAATAAGACCTCCTTTTTAAAAGCTTTTGCTGTAGTTTAGTCTGTAAAAAAAATTACAATATTCACCTCACTGGATTTTTCGTAGTCTATAAAAAGGCCAAGTCTCAACACAGATATGCTACTGCTTCTTAATTAAAATATAAACTGCTCAGTCGGCATGTGAGGTACAGTGACGTATATACACCACAGGAGCTACGACTAGAGGGTACACTCGACTAGGTATGAAGTCATGAATTATTGACTTCCTTTTCGTTGGAGAGTTTTGTATTCACAGTTTTACATGGACTGATGAATATTTACATAGGTGTTAATCAGTAGTGTGTTCTTTTTACAAGATGGTTCCCAGAACTGTTACATTGTCATCGAAATATGTAATTTTTTTCAGTGGAGGATATATTGAAGTACTAATGCAGGTAAAATGCCAACAACAAATATTTACGTTTTATATATTTGTTGGTAGGTATGTACAGTAGTAAGTAGGTTTGTCAAGTAACGTGAAATAGACTAAATTATATGGGTCACGTTTAGTGGGACAAAAAAAAGATAAATTATGTTGTACGTACTACGAGTCGATTGGGGCTTCGCAATGTCCCTGTCCTGATCTTTAAACAACCAGCATACTGTTACTAAGACGTCTCTTTTCGGAACGGTGTGTCCCTGATGCTGCAACGTCTAGGTTTCCCGCCTGAATTCATTCGGATGAGAGTGAGGCGTGCCGCCGCCGGGTCACGTTTGGATGGGAACAGACTGCTGAGCTGCGATAAGCGCGCCGGCGAGGAAATGATGTCGTTACAGTAGGCGGCTAGCGACCACCGGTTCGCGAGCCATCCATCACCCCCGTCTGACACTGGCACTGGGAGAGGCGCGCTGCGGGGCTGCCTAACCCGCAGGCGCGACCAGCCGCACGCGGCGGGCAGCCACGCGAGAACTGACACCCCAGCACACGAGGCGCACTGAGTTCGTCCCACACTGTCGGTGGACGCTGTCTAACACTACCGTGCTCACGACCTTCCTCAATGCGTTACCTACTAAAAATTAAGTCTACACTTGGCAGAGAGAGATTTTATATTATTTTACTATCTTCTTGCGAACCGACTCTGCCGTTTGGCCAGCACAAGTGCTTAGGATTGTCAAAGATCAATCCTCAATTTTGTTGCGTCTTTTCCCGGTCATTATCGCTGTGCTTCACCCCGGTTAAGTACAACAGTATCGTATGGTGGAATAACGGACCATTGGACGTAATGGAAAGGACAGGGAAGAGGAAATAAAAGAAGCTGGGAAAGAAGATGTGATACTGCGAGACGAATTCGACAGAGACCTAAGTCGAAAAAACTCTCCTGGACGATTTTCCCTCAGAACTAGCGAGATCCTTGCGAGCGCCAGTCAGGACAAACGTATTTTCCCACGTGTGGCAGTAATATAAGACAGACGAAACACCTCTGACTTAACGGAGATTGTAATAATTTCATTTTCAATTCAGGCAGATAATGACTAGTGTGAACAGTTTGGAAGATCAGTTTGTTTTCGATAGGACTGTAGGAAAATGTGAGGCAATACTAACTACATGCCTTATCTGAGAACACAGGTAAAACGAAGGCAGCCCCACATGTATCGAAATTTTAGATACAGAGTTAGCTATTTACAAGGTTCATTGGAATACACTCGTCAAATTTTTGAACATAGCAGCGGGTATAAACCACAGGGAGCGAAATTTTATCTTGTACAGATACAGGGTGTTTCAAAAATGACCGGTATATTTGAAACGGCAATACAAACTAAACGAGCAGCGATAGAAATACACCGTTTGTTGCAATATGCTTGGGACAACAGTACATTTTCAGGTGGACAAACTTTCGAAATTACAGTAGTTACAATTTTCAACAACAGATGGCGCTGCAAGTGATGTGAAAGATATAGAAAACAACGCAGTCTGTGGGTGCGCCATTCTGTACGTCGTCTTTTTGCTGTAAGCGTGTGCTGTTCACAACGTGCAAGTGTGCTGTGGACAACATGGTTTATTCCTTAGAACAGAGGATGTCTCTGGTGTTGGAATTCCACCGCCTAGAACACAGTGTTGTTGCAACAAGACGAAGTTTTCAACGGAGGTTTAATGTAACCAAAGGACCGAAAAGCGATACAATAAAGGATCTGTTTGAAAAATTTCAACGGACTGGGAACGTGATGGATGAACGTGCTGGAAAGGTAGGGCGACCGCGTACGACAACCACAGAGGGCAACGCGCAGCTAGTGCAGCAGCTGATGCAACAGCGGCCTCGGGTTTCCGTTCGCCGTGTTGCAGCTGCGGTCCAAATGACGCCAACGTCCACGTATCGTCTCACGCGCCAGAGTTTACACCTCTACCCACACAAAATTCAAACGCGGCAACTCCTCAGCGCCGCTACTATTGCTGCACGAGAGACATTCGCTAACGATATAGAGCACTGGATTGATGACGGCGATACGCAGGTGGGCAGCATTTTGTTTCCTGACGAAACTTATTTATACCTGGACGGCTTCGTCAATAAACAGAACTGGCGCATATGGGGAATCGAGAAGCCCCATGTTGCTGTCCCATGGTCCCTGCATCCTCAAAAAGTACTGGTCTGGGCCGCCATTTCTTCCAAAGGAATCATTGGCCCATTTTTCAGATCCGAAACGATTGCTGCATCACGCTGTCTGGTCATTCTTCGTGAATTTGTGGTGGTACAAACTGCCTTAGACGACACTGCGAGCACCTCGTGGTTTATGCAAGATGGTGCCCGGCCACATCGCACGGCCGACGTCTTTAATTTCCTGAATGAATATTTCGATGATCGTGTGATTGCTTTGGGCTATCCGAAACATACAGGAGGCGGCGTGGATTGGCCTCCCTATTCGCCAGACATGAACCCCTGTGACTTCTTTCTGTGGGGACACTTGAAAGACCAGGTGTAGCGCCAGAATCCAGAAACAATTGAACAGCTGAAGCAGTACATCTCATCTGCATGTGAAGCCATTCCGCCAGACAAGTTGTCAAAGGTTTCGGGTAATTTCATTCAGAGACTACGCCATATTATTGCTACGCATGGTGGATATGTGGAAAATATCGTACTATAGAGTTTCCCAGACCGCAGCGCCATCTGTTGTTGACAATTGTAACTACTGTCATTTCGAAAGTTTGTCTGCCTGAAAATGTACTGTTGTCCCAAGCATATTGCAACAAACGGTGTATTTCTATCGCTGCTCTTTTAGTTTGTATTGCCGGTCATTTTTGAAACACCCTGTAACGTACTTAGTTAAAAGAGACGTAGGACATGAAATAGAAGTAGTGGTTGAGACGTAAGTGAGTATGGTGGAAGTCTAACCCTGATGTTCGTCATATCCAAACTGTAGATTGAATGAGCAGTATAGGAAACAAAGGAGAAATTTGGAAATGCAATTAAAGTTCAGGAGGAAGAAAAATTTTGAAGTTTGCGGATGTAATTGTAATTCTTTCAGAGACAGCAATGAACTGGAAAACCAGCTGAGCTGTACGAATACTCCTTCACTTTAAACATGCAGGTTGAGAGGACGTGGTCGAAATATTAAACTATCCCATGACATTCGGGTGGCTTGTTGCAGGAATTTGAAACGTATGCTGTGTTTGAACATTATGAGTTATCACGAAGAAAACGATTTATTGACAAACAGCCACAACGGAGTCAGAAAATATCTTTCCCATGAGACACAACAACCTCTTTATTCTCACGAAGTAATGCGTACTATCAACAGGCGAAGTCAAATTGATACCATATTTTTAGATATCCAGAAGGCTTTTGACGTGGTTCCTGACAAGCGACTCCTAATTAAATTGCGTTCCCTCTGAATCATCGTCTCAGTTCTTTGACTGGGTTCAAGATTTCCTGTCAGGATGATCACAGTTCATAGAACTGGCAGAAAGTCATCAAGTAAAACAGAAGAAATATATGGCGTTACCGAAGGGAGTGTTATAGGTGTTTTGCTTAATTAATATCGTGTGACTAGGGCCTCCCGTCACGTAGACCTTTCGCCGGGTGCATCCCTTTCGATCTGACGCCACTTCGTCAACTTGCGCGTCGATGGGGATGAAATAATGACGATTAGGACAACACAACACCTAGTCACTGATTGGAGAAAAATTTCCGTCCCAGCCGGAAATCGAACCTGGACCCTTAGGACTGACAGGCGCTTTGCTCTTCCTGATCTTCATGATCGATTTAGAAGGTAATCTAAGTAGTACTCTTAGACTGTTGTCAAATGACACTTATTACCGTCTAATAAGGCCTTCCGATGATCAAAATAAATTGCAAAATGATTTAGAAAAGTATCTGTGTGGTACGAGATATGGAGACTGATTCAAATAATGAGAAGTGTGAAGTGACCCACATATCTACGAAGAAGAATACGCTAAATTTCAGTCGCACGATAAATAACACAAATTTAAAGGCTGCAAACTCAACCAATCTACGAATAGCTTAAGTTGGAACGATCACATTGATAATGTTGTGGGTAAAACAAACCAATGTGTTGGCACATCACAGAGAAAATGCAACAGGTATATTAAAGAGACTGCCAGCACTAAGACTGTACACCCTCTTCCTGATTATTACTGTGTGCTGTGGAATCCGCATCATGACGGAAGGATGGAGGACATCGAAGAAGTTCAACTAAGAGCATCTCGTTATGTACTGTCACGAAATAGGTGAGAGAGCGCCAGGATATGACATGTGAACTGAGGTGGCAATTATGTACACCCTTTTCCTGATTATTGCTGTGTGGAATCCGCATCATGACGGAAGGACGGAGGACATAAAAGAAGTTCAACTAAGAGCATCTCGTTATGTACTGTCACGAAATAGGTGAGAGAGCGCCAGGATATGATATGTGAACTGAGGTGGCAATTATGTACACCCTCTTCCTGATTATTGCTGTGTCATGTGGAATCCGCATCATGATGGAAGGACGGAGGACATCGAAGAAGTTCAAATAAGAGCATCTCGTTATGTACTGTCACGAAATAGGGGCGAGAGCGCCAAGTTATGATATGTGAACTGAGGTGGCAATTATGTACACCCTCTTCCTGATTATTGCTGTGTGGAATCCGCATCATGACGGAAGGACGGAGGACATCGAAGAAGTTCAACTAAGAGCATCTCGTTATGTACTGTCACGAAATAGGTGAGAGAGCGCCAGTATATGATATGTGAACTGAGGTGGCAATTATGTACACCCTCTTCCTGATTATTTCTGTGTGGAATCCGCATCATGACGGATGGACGGAGGATATCGAAGAAGTTCAACTAAGAGCATCTCGTTATGTACTGTCACGAAATAGGTGAGAGAGCGCCAGTATATGATATGTGAACTGAGGTGGCAATTATGTACACCCTCTTCCTGATTATTGCTGTGTGGAATCCGCATCATGATGGAAAGACGGAGGACATCATAGAAGTTCAACTAAGAGCATCTCGTTATGTACTGTCACAAAATAGGTGAGAGAGCGTCAGGATATAATATGTGAACAGAGGTGGCAATTATGTACACCCTCTTCCTGATTATTGCTGTGTGGTGTGGAATCCACATCATGACGGAAGGACGGAGGACATCGAAGAAGTTCAACTAAGAGCATCTCGTTATGTACTGTCACGAAGTAGGTGAGAGAGCGCCAGGAAATGATATGTGAACTGAGGTGGCAATTATGTACACCCTCTTCCTGATTATTGCTGTGTGGTGTGGAATCCGCATCACAACGGAAGGACGGAGGACATCGAAGAAGTTCAACTAAGAGCATATCGTTATGTACTGTCACGAAAAAGGTGAGAGAGCGCCAGGATATGATATGTTAACTGAGGTTTCAATTATGTACACCCTCTTCCTGATTTTTGCTGTGTGGAATCCGCATCATGACGGAAGGACAGAGGACATCGAAGAAGTTCAACTAAGAGCATCTCGTTATGTACTGTCAGGAAATAGGTGATAGAGCGCCAGGATATGATATGTGAACTGAGGTGGCAATTATGTACACCCTCTTCCTGGTTATTTCTGTGTGGTGTGGAATCCGCATCATGACGGAAGGACGGAGGACATCGAAGAATTTCAACTACGAGCATCTCGTTATGTACTGTCACGAAATAGGTGAGAGAGCGCCAGGATATGATATGTGAACTGAGGTGGCAATTATGTACACCCTCTTCCTGATTATTGCGGTGTGGTGTGGAATCCGCATCATGACGGAAGGACGGAGGACATCGAAGAAGTTCTACTAAGAGCATTGCGTTATGTACTGTCACGAAATATGTGAGAGAGCGCCAGGATATTATATGTGAACTGAGGTGGCAATTATGTACACCCTCTTCCTGATTATTGCTGTGTGGAATCCGCATCATGATGGAAAGGCGGAGGACATCGAAGAAGTTCAACTAAGAGCAACTCGTTATGTACTGTCACAAAATAGGTGAGAGAGCGTCAGGATATGGTATGTGAACTGAGGTGGCAATTATGTACACCCTCTTCCTGTTGATTATTGTGTGGTGTGGAATCCGCATCATGACGGAAGGACGCAGGACATCGAAGAAGTTCAACTAAGAGCATTTTGTTATGTGCTGTCACGAAATAGGTGAGAGAGCGCCAGAATATGATATGTGAACTGAGGTGGCAATTATGTACACCCTCTTCCTGATTATTGCTGTGTGGTGTGGAATCCGCATCACGAAGGAAGGACAGAAGGCATCGAAGAAGTTCAACTAAGAGCATCTCGTTATGTACTGTATCGAAATAGGTGAGAGAGCGCCAGGATATGATATGTAAACTGAGGTGGCAATTATGTACACCCTCTTCCTGATTACTGCTGTGTGGTGTGGAATCCACATCATGACGGAAGGATGGAGGACATCGAAGAAGTTCAACTAAGACAATCTCGTTATGTACTGTCACGAAATAGGTGAGAGAGCGCCAGGATATGATATGTGAACTGAGGTGGCAATTATGTACACCCTCTTCCTGATTATTGCTGTGTGGAATCCGCATCAACACGGAAGGACGGAGGACATCGAAGAAGTTCAACTAAGAGCATATCGTTATGTACTGTCACGAAAAAGGTGAGAGAGCGCCAGGATATGATATGTGAACTGAGGTTTCAATTATGTACACCCTCTTCCTGATTATTGCTGTGTGGTGTGGAATCCGCATCATGACGGAAGGACGGAGGACATCGAAGAAGTTCAACTAAGAGCATCTCGTTATGTACTGTCACGAAATAGGTGAGAGAGCGCCAGGATATGATATGTGAACTGTGGTGGCAATTATGTACACCCTCTTCCTGATTATTGCTGTGTGGAATCCGCATCATGACGGATGGACGGAGGATATCGAAGAAGTTCATCTAAGAGCATCTCGTTATGTACTGTCAAGAAATACATGAGAGAGCGCCAGGATATGATATGTGAGCTGAGGTGGCAATTATGTACACCCTCTTATTGATTATTGCTGTGTGGTGTGGAATCCGCATCACGACGGAAGGACGGAGGACATCGAAGAAGTTCAACTAAGAGCATCTCGTTATGTACTGTCTCGAAATAAGTGAGAGAGCGCCAGGATATGATATGTGAACTGAGGTGGCAATTATGTACACCCTCTTCCTGATTATTGCTGTGTGGTGTGGAATCCGCATCATGACGTAAGGACCGGACATCGAAGAAATTCAACTAAGAGCATCTCGTTATGTACAGTCACAAAATAGGTGAGAGAGCGCCAGGATATGATATGTGTACTGAGGTGGCAATTATGTACACCCTCTTCCTGATTATTGCTGTGTGGAATCCGCATCATGATGGAAAGACGGAGGACATCGAAGAAGTTCAACTAAGAGCAACTCGTTATGTACTGTCACAAAATAGTTGAGAGAGCATCAGGATATGATATGTGAACAGAGGTGGCAATTATGTACACCCTCTTCCTGATTATTGCTGTGTGGAATCCGCATCATGATGGAAAGGCGGAGGACATCGAAGAAGTTCAACTAAGAGCAACTCGTTATGTACTGTCACACTGTCAAAATAGGTGAGAGAGCGTCAGGATATGATATGTGAACTGAGGTGGCAATTATGTACACCCTCTTCCTGATTATTGCTGTGTGGTGTGGAATCCGCATCATGACGGAAGGACAGAGGACATCGAAGAAGTTCAACTAAGAGCATCTCGTTATGTACTGTCACGAAATAGGTGAGAGAGCGCCAGGATATGATATGTGAACTGAGGTGGCAATTATGTACACCCTCTTCCTGATTATTGCTGTGTGGTGAGGAATCCACATCAAGACGGAAGGACGGAGGACATCGAAGAATTTCAACTAAGAGCACCTCGTTATGTACTGTCACAAAATAGGTGAGAGAGCGCCAGAATATGATATGTGAACTGAGGTGGCAATTATGTACACCCTCTTCCTGATTATTGCTGTGTGGAATCCGCATCATGACGGAAGGACGGAGGACATCGAAGAAGTTCAACTAAGAGCATCTCGTTATGTACTGTCAGGAAATAGGTGATAGAGCGCCAGGATATGATATGTGAACTGAGGTGGCAATTATGTACACCCTCTTCCTGGTTATTTCTGTGTGGTGTGGAATCCGCATCATGACGGAAGGACGGAGGACATCGAAGAATTTCAACTACGAGCATCTCGTTATGTACTGTCACGAAATTGGTGAGAGAGCGCCAGGATATGATATGTGAACTGAGGTGGCAATTATGTACACCCTCTTCCTGATTATTGCGGTGTGGTGTGGAATCCGCATCATGACGGAAGGACGGAGGACATCGAAGAAGTTCTACTAAGAGCATTGCGTTATGTACTGTCACGAAATATGTGAGAGAGCGCCAGGATATTATATGTGAACTGAGGTGGCAATTATGTACACCCTCTTCCTGATTATTGCTGTGTGGAATCCGCATCATGATGGAAAGACGGAGGACATCGAAGAAGTTCAACTAAGAGCAAGTCGTTATGTACTGTCACAAAATAGTTGAGAGAGCGTCAGGATATGATATGTGAACAGAGGTGGCAATTATGTACACCCTCTTCCTGATTATTGCTGTGTGGAATCCGCATCATGATGGAAAGGCGGAGGACATCGAAGAAGTTCAACTAAGAGCAACTCGTTATGTACTGTCACAAAATAGGTGAGAGAGCGTCAGGATATGGTATGTGAACTGAGGTGGCAATTATGTACACCCTCTTCCTGTTGATTGTTGTGTGGTGTGGAATCCGCATCATGACGGAAGGACGCAGGACATCGAAGAAGTTCAACTAAGAGCATTTTGTTATGTGCTGTCACGAAATAGGTGAGAGAGCGCCAGAATATGATATGTGAACTGAGGTGGCAATTATGTACACCCTCTTCCTGATTATTGCTGTGTGGTGTGGAATCCGCATCACGAAGGAAGGACAGAAGACATCGAAGAAGTTCAACTAAGAGCATCTCGTTATGTACTGTATCGAAATAGGTGAGAGAGCGCCAGGATATGATATGTAAACTGAGGTGGCAATTATGTACACCCTCTTCCTGATTACTGCTGTGTGGTGTGGAATCCACATCATGACGGAAGGATGGAGGACATCGAAGAAGTTCAACTAAGACAATCTCGTTATGTACTGTCACGAAATAGGTGAGAGAGCGCCAGGATATGATATGTGAACTGAGGTGGCAATTATGTACACCCTCTTCCTGATTATTGCTGTGTGGAATCCGCATCAACACGGAAGGACGGAGGACATCGAAGAAGTTCAACTAAGAGCATATCGTTATGTACTGTCACGAAAAAGGTGAGAGAGCGCCAGGATATGATATGTGAACTGAGGTTTCAATTATGTACACCCTCTTCCTGATTATTGCTGTGTGGTGTGGAATCCGCATCATGACGGAAGGACGGAGGACATCGAAGAAGTTCAACTAAGAGCATCTCGTTATGTACTGTCACGAAATAGGTGAGAGAGCGCCAGGATATGATATGTGAACTGTGGTGGCAATTATGTACACCCTCTTCCTGATTATTGCTGTTTGGAATCCGCATCATGACGGATGGACGGAGGATATCGAAGAAGTTCATCTAATAGCATCTCGTTATGTACTGTCAAGAAATACATGAGAGAGCACCAGGATATGATATGTGAGCTGAGGTGGCAATTATGTACACCCTCTTATTGATTATTGCTGTGTGGTGTGGAATCCGCATCACGACGGAAGGACGGAGGACATCGAAGAAGTTCAACTAAGAGCATCTCGTTATGTACTGTCTCGAAATAAGTGAGAGAGCGCCAGGATATGATATGTGAACTGAGGTGGCAATTATGTACACCCTCCTCCTGATTATTGCTGTGTGGTGTGGAATCCGCATCATGACGTAAGGACCGGACATCGAAGAAATTCAACTAAGAGCATCTCGTTATGTACAGTCACAAAATAGGTGAGAGAGCGCCAGGATATGATATGTGAACTGAGGTGGCAATTATGTACACCCTCTTACTGATTATTGCTGTGTGGAATCCGCTTCATGACGGAAGAACGGAGGATATCGAAGAAGTTCAACTAAGAGCATCTCGTTATGTACTGTCACGAAAAAGGTGAGAGAGCGCCAGGATATGATATGTGAACTGAGGTGGCAATTATGTACACCCTCTTCCTGATTATTGCTGTGTGGTGAGGAATCCACATCATGACGGAAGGACGGAGGACATCGAAGAATTTCAACTAAGAGCACCTCGTTATGTACTGTCACAAAATAGGTGAGAGAGCGCCAGAATATGATATGTGAACTGAGAGGGCACTTATGTACACCCTCTTCCTGATTATTGCTGTGTGGAATCCGCATCATGACGGAAGGACGGAGGACATCGAAGAAGTTCAACTAAGAGCATCTCGTTATGTACTGTCACGAAAAAGGTGAGAGAGCGCCAGGATATGATATGTGAACTGAGGTGGCAATTATGTACACCCTCTTCCTGATTATTGCTGTGTGGTGTGGAATCCGCATCATGACGGAAGGACGGAGGACATTGAAGAAGTTCAACTAAGAGCATCTCGTTATGTACTGTCACGAAATAGGTGAGAGAGCGCCAGGACATGATATGTGAACTGAGGTGGCAATTATGTACACCCTCTTCCTGATTATTGCTGTGTGGTGTGGAATCCGCGTCGTGACGGAAGGACGGAGGACATCGAAGAAGTTCTACTAAGAGCATCTCGTTGTGTACTGTCACGAAATATGTGAGAAAGCGCCAGGATATTATATGTGAACTGAGTTGGCAATTATGTACACCCTCTTCCTGATTATTGCTGTGTGGAATCCGCATCATAACGAAAGGACGGAGGACATCGAAGAAGTTCAACTAAGAGCATATCGTTATGTACTGTCACGAAAAAGGTGAGAGAGCGCCAGGATATGATATGTTAACTGAGGTTTCAATTATGTACGCCCTCTTCCTGATTATTGCTGTGTGGAATCCGCATCATGACGGAAGGACAGAGGACATCGAAGAAGTTCAACTAAGAGCATCTCGTTATGTACTGTCACGAAATAGGTGAGAGAGCGCCAGGATATGATATGTGAACTGAGGTGGCAATTATGTACACCCTCTTCCTGGTTATTGCTGTGTGGTGTGGAATCCGCATCATGACAGAAGGACGGAGGACATCGAAGAATTTCAACTAAGAGCATCTCGTTATGTACTGTCACGAAATAGTTGAGAGAGCGCCAGGATATGATATGTGAACTGAGGTGGCAATTATGTACACCCTCTTCCTGATTATTGCTGTGTGGTGTGGAATCCGCATCATGACGGAAGGACGAAGGACATCGAAGAAGTTCTACTAAGAGCATTGCGTTATGTACTGTCACGAAATATGTGAGAGAGCGACAGGATATTATATGTGAACTGAGGTGGCAATTATGTACACCCTCTTCCTGATTATTGCTGTGTGGAATCCGCATCATGATGGAAAGACGGAGGACATCGAAGAAGTTCAACTAAGAGCAACTCGTTATGTACTGTCACAAAATAGTTGAGAGAGCATCAGGATATGATATGTGAACAGAGGTGGCAATTATGTACACCCTCTTCCTGATTATTGCTGTGTGGAATCCGCATCATGATGGAAAGGCGGAGGACATCGAAGAAGTTCAACTAAGAGCAACTCGTTATGTACTGTCACAAAATAGGTGACAGAGCGTCAGGATATGATATGTGAACTGAGGTGGCAATTATGTACACCCTCTTCCTGTTGATTGTTGTGTGGTGTGGAATCCGCATCATGACGGAAGGACGCAGGACATTGAAGAAGTTCATCTAAGAGCATTTTGTTATGTGCTGTCACGAAATAGGTGAGAGAGCGCCAGAATATGATATGTGAACTGAGGTGGCAATTATGTACACCCTCTTCCTGATTATTGCTGTGTGGTGTGGAATCCGCATCATGACGGAAGGACAGAAGACATCGAAGAAGTTCAACTAAGAGCATCTCGTTATATACTGTATCGAAATAGGTGAGAGAACGCCAGGATATGATATGTGAACTGAGGTGGCAATTATGTACACCCTCTTCCTGATTACTGCTGTGTGGTGTGGAATCCACATCATGACGGAAGGACGGAGGACATCGAAGAAGTTCAACTAAGACCATCTCGTTATGTACTGTCACGAAATAGGTGAGAGAGCGCCAGGATATGATATGTGAACTGAGGTGGCAATTATGTACACCCTCTTCCTGGTTATTGCTGTGTGGTGTGGAATCCGCATCATGACAGAAGGACGGAGGACATCGAAGAATTTCAACTAAGAGCATCTCGTTATGTACTGTCACGAAATAGGTGAGAGAGCGCCAGGATATGATATGTGAACTGAGGTGGCAATTATGTACACCCTCTTCCTGATTATTGCTGTGTGGTGTGGAATCCGCATCATGACGGAAGGACGGAGGACATCGAAGAAGTTCTACTAAGAGCATTGCGTTATGTACTGTCACGAAATATGTGAGAGAGCGCCAGGATATTATATGTGAACTGAGGTGGCAATTATGTACACCCTCTTCCTGATTATTGCTGTGTGGAATCCGCATCATGATGGAAAGACGGAGGACATCGAAGAAGTTCAACTAAGAGCAACTCGTTATGTACTGTCACAAAATAGTTGAGAGAGCATCAGGATATGATATGTGAACAGAGGTGGCAATTATGTACACCCTCTTCCTGATTATTGCTGTGTGGAATCCGCATCATGATGGAAAGGCGGAGGACATCGAAGAAGTTCAACTAAGAGCAACTCGTTATGTACTGTCACACTGTCAAAATAGGTGAGAGAGCGTCAGGATATGATATGTGAACTGAGGTGGCAATTATGTACACCCTCTTCCTGATTATTGCTGTGTGGTGTGGAATCCGCATCATGACGGAAGGACAGAGGACATCGAAGAAGTTCAACTAAGAGCATCTCGTTATGTACTGTCACGAAATAGGTGAGAGAGCGCCAGGATATGATATGTGAACTGAGGTGGCAATTATGTACACCCTCTTCCTGATTATTGCTGTGTGGTGAGGAATCCACATCATGACGGAAGGACGGAGGACATTGAAGAATTTCAACTAAGAGCACCTCGTTATGTACTGTCACAAAATAGGTGAGAGAGCGCCAGAATATGATATGTGAACTGAGGTGGCAATTATGTACACCCTCTTCCTGATTATTGCTGTGTGGAATCCGCATCATGACGGAAGGACGGAGGACATCGAAGAAGTTCAACTAAGAGCATCTCGTTATGTACTGTCACGAAAAAGGTTAGAGAGCGCCAGGATATGATATGTGAACTGAGGTGGCAATTATGTACACCCTCTTCCGGATTATTGCTGTGTGGTGTGGAATCCGCATCATGACGGAAGGACAGAGGACATCGAACAAGTTCAACTAAGAGCATCTCGTTATGTACTGTC
Organism: Schistocerca gregaria; assembly: GCF_023897955.1. NCBI lineage: Eukaryota > Metazoa > Arthropoda > Insecta > Orthoptera > Acrididae > Schistocerca > Schistocerca gregaria. The sequence continues at coordinate 625,061,746 of NC_064923.1, forward strand.
ACGAAATACGTGAGAGAGCGCCAGGATATGATATGTGAACTGAGGTGGCAATTATGTACACCCTCTTCCTGATTATTGCTGTGTGGTGTGGAATCCGCATCATGACAGAAAGACGGAGGACATCGAAGAAGTTCAACTAAGAGCATCTCGTTATGTACTGTCACGAAATAAGTGAGAGAGCGCCAGGATATGATATGTGAACTGAGGTGGCAATTATGTACACCCTCTTCCTGATTATTGCTGTGTGGAATCCGCATCATGACGGAAGGACGGAGGACATCGAAGAAGTTCAACTAAGAGCATATCGTTATGTACTGTCACAAAAAAGGTGAGAGAGCGCCAGGATATGTGAACTGAGGTGGCAATTATGTACACCCTCTTCCTGATTATTGCTGTGTCTTGTGGAATCCGCATCATGACGTAAGGACCGGACATCGAAGAAATTCAACTAAGAGCATCTCGTTATGTACAGTCACAAAATAGGTGATAGAGCGCCAGGATATGATATGTGATCTAAGATGGCAATTATGTACACCCTCTTCCTGATTATTGCTGTGTGGTGTGGAATCCGCATCATGACAGAAAGACGGAGGACATCGAAGAAGTTCAACTAAGAGCATCTCGTTATGTACTGTCACGAAATAAGTGAGAGAGCGCCAGGATATGATATGTGAACTGAGGTGGCAATTATGTACACCCTATTCCTGATTATTGCTGTGTGGTGTGGAATCCGCGTCATGACGGAAGGACGGAGGACATCGAAGAAGTTCTACTAAGAGCAGCTCGTTGTGTACTGTCACGAAATATGTGAGAGAGCGCCAGGATATTATATGTGAACTGAGGTGGCAATTATGTACACCCTCTTCCTGATTATTGCTGTGTGGAATCCGCAACATGATGGAAAGATGGAGGACATCGAAGAAGTTCAACTAAGAGCAACTCCTTATGTACTGTCACAAAGTAGTTGAGAGAGCGTCAGGATATGATATGTGAACAGAGGTGGCAATTATGTACACCCTCTTCCTGATTATTGCTGTGTGGAATCCGCATCATGACGGAAAGACGGAGGACATCGAAGAAGTTCAACTAAGAGCAACTCGTTATGTACTGTCACAAAATAGGTGAGAGAGCGTCAGGATATGATATGTGAACTGAGGTGGCAATTATGTACACCCTCTTCCTGATTATTGCTGTGTGGAATCCGCATCATGACGGGAGGACGGAGGACATCAAAGAAGTTCAACTATGAGCATATTGTTATGTACTGTCACGAAAAAGGTGAGAGAGCGCCAGGATATGATAAGTTAACTGAGGTTTCAATTATGTACACCCTCTTCCTGATTATTGCTGTGTGGAATCCGCATCATGACGGAAGGACAGAGGACATCGAAGAAGTTCAACTAAGAGCATCTCGTTATGTACTGTCACAAAATAGGTGAGAGAGCGCCAGGATATGATATGTGAACTGAGGTGGCAATTATGTACACCCTCTTCCTGGTTATTGCTGTGTGGTGTGGAATCCGCATCATGACGGAAGGACGGAGGACATCGAAGAATTTCAACTAAGAGCATCTCATTATGTACTGTCACGAAATAGGTGAGAGAGCGCCAGGATATGATATGTGAACTGAGGTGGCAATTATGTACACCCTCTTCCTGATTATTGCTGTGTGGTGTGGAATCCGCATCATGACGGAAGGACGGAGGACATCGAAGAAGTTCTACTAAGAGCATCTCGTTATGTACTGTCACGAAATATGTGAGAGAGCGCCAGGATATTATATGTGAACTGAGGTGGCAATTATGTACACCCTCTTCCTGATTATTGCTGTGTGGAATCCGCATCATGATGGAAAGACGGAGGACATCGAAGAAGTTCAACTAAGAGCAACTCGCTATGTACTGTCACAAAATAGGTGAGAGAGCGTCAGGATATGATATGTGAACAGAGGTGGCAATTATGTACACCCTCTTCCTGATTCATGCTGTGTGGTGTGGAATCCGCATCATGAGGGAAAGGCGGAGGACATCGAAGAAGTTCAACTAGGAGCAACTCGTTATGTACTGTCACAAAATAGGTGAGAGAGCGTCAGGATATGATATGTGAACTGAGGTGGCAATTATGTACACCCTCTTCCTGTTGATTGTTGTGTGGTGTGGAATCCGCATCATGACGGAAGGACGCAGTACATCAAGGAAGCTCAACTAAGAGCATTTCGCTATGTGCTGTCACGAAATAGGTGAGAGAGCGCCAGAATATGATATGTGAACTGAGGTGGCAATTATGTACACCCTCTTCCTGATTATTGCTGTGTGGTGTGGAATCCGCATCACGACGGAAGGACAGAAGACATCGAAGAAGTTCAACTAAGAGCATCTCGTTATGTACTGTCTCGAAATAGGTGAGAGAGCGCCAGGAAATGATATGTGAACTGAGGTGGCAATTATGTACACCCTCTTCCTGATTACTGCTGTGTGGTGTGGAATCCACATCATGACGGAAAGACGGAGGACATCGAAGAAGTTCAACTAAGAGCATCTCGTTATGTACTGTCACGAAATAGGTGAGAGAGCGCCAGGATATGATATGAGAACTGAGGTGGCAATTATGTACACCCTCTTCCTGATTATTGCTGTGTGGAATCCGCATCAACACGGATGGACGGAGGACATCGAAGAAGTTCAACTAAGAGCATATCGTTATGTACTGTCACGAAAAAGGTGAGAGAGCGCCAGGATATGATATGTGAACTGAGGTTTCAATTATGTACACCCTCTTCCTGATTATTGCTGTGTGGTGTGGAATCCGCATCATGACGGATGGACGGAGGATATCGAAGAAGTTCATCTAAGAGCATCTCGTTATGTACTGTCACGAAATAGATGAGAGAGCGCCAGGATATGATATGTGAGCTGAGGTGGCAATTATGTACACCCTCTTCCTGATTATTGCTGTGTGGTGTAAAATTCGCATCACGACGGAAGGACGGAGGACATCGAAGAAGTTCAACTAAGAGCATCTCGTTATGTACTGTCTCGAAATAAGTGAGAGAGCGCCAGGATATGATATGTGAACTGAGGTGGCAATTATGTACACCCTCTTCCTGATTATTGCTGTGTGGTGTGGAATCCGCATCATGACAGAAGGACGGAGGACATCGAAGAAGTTCAACTAAGAGCATCTCGTTATGTACTGTCTCGAAATAGGTGAGAGAGTGCCAGGATATGATATGTGAACTGAGGTGGCAATTATGTACACCCTCTTCCTGATTATTGCTGTGTGGTGAGGAATCCACATCATGACGGAAGGACGGAGGACATCGAAGAATTTCAACTAAGAGCACCTCGTTATGTACTGTCACAAAATAGGTGAGAGAGCGCCAGAATATGATATGTGAACTGAGGTGGCAATTATGTACACCCTCTTCCTGATTATTGCTGTGTGGAATCCGCATCATGACGGAAGGACGGAGGACATCGAAGAAGTTCAACTAAGAGCATCTCGTTATGTACTGTCACGAAATAAGTGAGAGAGCGCCAGGATATGATATGTGAACTGAGGTGGCAATTATGTACACCCTCTTCCTGATTATTGCTGTGTGGAATCCGCATCATGACGGAAGGACGGAGGACATCGAAGAAGTTCAACTAAGAGCATATCGTTATGTACTGTCACGAAAAAGGTGAGAGAGCGCCAGGATATGATATGTGAACTGAGGTGGCAATTATGTACACCCTCTTCCTGATTATTGCTGTGTGGTGTGGATTCCGCATCATGACGGAAGGACAGAGGACATCGAACAAGTTCAACTAAGAGCATCTCGTTATGTACTGTCACGAAATACGTGAGAGAGCGCCAGGATATGATATGTGAACTGAGGTGGCAATTATGTACACCCTCTTCCTGATTATTGCTGTGTGGTGTGGAATCCGCATCATGACAGAAGGACGGAGGACATCGAAGAAGTTCAACTAAGAGCATCTCGTTATGTACTGTCACGAAATAAGTGAGAGAGCGCCAGGGTATGATATGTGAACTGAGGTGGCAATTATGTACACCCTATTCCTGATTATTGCTGTGTGGTGTGGAATCCGCGTCATGACGGAAGGACGGAGGACATCGAAGAAGTTCTACTAAGAGCAGCTCGTTGTGTACTGTCACGAAATATGTGAGAGAGCGCCAGGATATTATATGTGAACTGAGGTGGCAATTATGTACACCCTCTTCCTGATTATTGCTGTGTGGAATCCGCAACATGATGGAAAGATGGAGGACATCGAAGAAGTTCAACTAAGAGCAACTCCTTATGTACTGTCACAAAGTAGTTGAGAGAGCGTCAGGATATGATATGTGAACAGAGGTGGCAATTATGTACACCCTCTTCCTGATTATTGCTGTGTGGAATCCGCATCATGATGGAAAGACGGAGGACATCGAAGAAGTTCAACTAAGAGCAACTCGTTATGTACTGTCACAAAATAGGTGAGAGAGCGTCAGGATATGATATGTGAACTGAGGTGGCAATTATGTACACCCTCTTCATGATTATTGCTGTGTGGAATCCGCATCATGACGGAAGGACGGAGGACATCAAAGAAGTTCAACTATGAGCATATTGTTATGTACTGTCACGAAAAAGGTGAGAGAGCACCAGGATATGATAAGTTAACTGAGGTTTCAATTATGTACACCCTCTTCCTGATTATTGCTGTGTGGAATCCGCATCATGACGGAAGGACAGAGGACATCGAAGAAGTTCAACTAAGAGCATCTCGTTATGTACTGTCACGAAATAGGTGAGAGAGCGCCAGGATATGATATGTGACCTGAGGTGGCAATTATGTACACCCTCTTCCTGGTTATTGCTGTGTGGTGTGGAATCCGCATCATGACGGAAGGACGGAGGACATCGAAGAATTTCAACTAAGAGCATCTCATTATCTACTGTCACGAAATAGGTGAGAGAGCGCCAGGATATGATATGTGAACTGAGGTGGCAATTATGTACACCCTCTTCCTGATTATTGCTGTGTGGTGTGGAATCCGCATCATGACGGAAGGACGGAGGACATCGAAGAAGTTCTACTAAGAGCATCTCGTTATGTACTGTCACGAAATATGTGAGAGAGCGCCAGGATATTATATGTGAACTGAGGTGGCAATTATGTACACCCTCTTCCTGATTATTGCTGTGTGGAATCCGCATCATGATGGAAAGACGGAGGACATCGAAGAAGTTCAACTAAGAGCAACTCGCTATGTACTGTCACAAAATAGGTGAGAGAGCGTCAGGATATGATATGTGAACAGAGGTGGCAATTATGTACACCCTCTTCCTGATTCATGCTGTGTGGTGTGGAATCCGCATCATGAGGGAAAGGCGGAGGACATCGAAGAAGTTCAACTAGGAGCAACTCGTTATGTACTGTCACAAAATAGGTGAGAGAGCGTCAGGATATGATATGTGAACTGAGGTGGCAATTATGTACACCCTCTTCCTGTTGATTGTTGTGTGGTGTGGAATCCGCATCATGACGGAAGGACGCAGTACATCAAGGAAGCTCAACTAAGAGCATTTCGCTATGTACTGTCTCGAAATAGGTGAGAGAGCGCCAGGATATGATATGTGAACTGAGGTGGAAATTATGTACACCCTCTTCCTGATTACTGCTGTGTGGTGTGGAATCCACATCATGACGGAAAGACGGAGGACATCGAAGAAGTTCAACTAAGAGCATCTCGTTATGTACTGTCACGAAATAGGTGAGAGAGCGCCAGGATATGATATGAGAACTGAGGTGGCAATTATGTACACCCTCTTCCTGATTATTGCTGTGTGGAATCCGCATCAACACGGATGGACGGAGGACATCGAAGAAGTTCAACTAAGAGCATATCGTTATGTACTGTCACGAAAAAGGTGAGAGAGCGCCAGGATATGATATGTGAACTGAGGTTTCAATTATGTACACCCTCTTCCTGATTATTGCTGTGTGGTGTGGAATCCGCATCATGACGGATGGACGGAGGATATCGAAGAAGTTCATCTAAGAGCATCTCGTTATGTACTGTCACGAAATAGATGAGAGAGCGCCAGGATATGATATGTGAGCTGAGGTGGCAATTATGTACACCCTCTTCCTGATTATTGCTGTGTGGTGTAAAATTCGCATCACGACGGAAGGACGGAGGACATCGAAGAAGTTCAACTAAGAGCATCTCGTTATGTACTGTCTCGAAATAAGTGAGAGTGCGCCAGGATATGATATGTGAACTGAGGTGGCAATTATGTACACCCTCTTCCTGATTATTGCTGTGTGGTGTGGAATCCGCATCATGACAGAAGGACGGAGGACATCGAAGAAGTTCAACTAAGAGCATCTCGTTATGTACTGTCTCGAAATAGGTGAGAGAGTGCCAGGATATGATATGTGAACTGAGGTGGCAATTATGTACGCCCTCTTCCTGATTATTGCTGTGTGGTGAGGAATCCACATCATGACGGAAGGACGGAGGACATCGAAGAATTTCAACTAAGAGCACCTCGTTATGTACTGTCACAAAATAGGTGAGAGAGCGCCAGAATATGATATGTGAACTGAGGTGGCAATTATGTACACCCTCTTCCTGATTATTGCTGTGTGGAATCCGCATCATGACGGAAGGACGGAGGACATCGAAGAAGTTCAACTAAGAGCATCTCGTTATGTACTGTCACGAAATAAGTGAGAGAGCGCCAGGATATGATATGTGAACTGAGGTGGCAATTATGTACACCCTCTTCCTGATTATTGCTGTGTGGAATCCGCATCATGACGGAAGGACGGAGGACATCGAAGAAGTTCAACTAAGAGCATATCGTTATGTACTGTCACGAAAAAGGTGAGAGAGCGCCAGGATATGATATGTGAACTGAGGTGGCAATTATGTACACCCTCTTCCTGATTATTGCTGTGTGGTGTGGAATCCGCATCATGAAGGAAGGACAGAGGACATCGAACAAGTTCAACTAAGAGCATCTCGTTATGTACTGTCACGAAATACGTGAGAGAGCGCCAGGATATGATATGTGAACTGAGGTGGCAATTATGTACACCCTCTTCCTGATTATTGCTGTGTGGTGTGGAATCCGCATCATGACAGAAGGACGGAGGACATCGAAGAAGTTCAACTAAGAGCATCTCGTTATGTACTGTCACGAAATAAGTGAGAGAGCGCCAGGATATGATATGTGAACTGAGGTGGCAATTATGTACACCCTCTTCCTGATTATTGCTGTGTGGAATCCGCATCATGACGGAAGGACAGAGGACATCGAAGAAGTTCAACTAAGAGCATATCGTTATGTACTGTCACAAAAAAGGTGTGAGAGCGCCAGGATATGATATGTGAACTGAGGTGGCAATTATGTACACCCTCTTCCTGATTATTGCTGTGTGGTGTGGAATCCGCATCATGACGTAAGGACCGGACATCGAAGAAATTCAACTAAGAGCATCTCGTTATGTACAGTCACAAAATAGGTGATAGAGTGCCAGGATATGATATGTGATCTAAGGTGGCGATTATGTACACCCTCTTCCTGATTATTGCTGTGTGGTGTGGAATCCGCATCAAGACGGAAGGACGGAGGACATCGAAGAAGTTCAACTAAGAGCATCTCGTTATGTACTGTCACGAAATAGGTGAGAGAGCGCCAGGATATGATATGTGAGCTGAGGTGGCAATTATGTACACCCTCTTCCTGATTATTGCTGTGTGGTGTGGAATCCGCATCATGAGGGAAGGACGGAGGACATCGAAGAAGTACAACTAAGAGCATCTCGTTATGAACTGTCACGAAATAGGTGAGAGAGCTCCAGGATATGATATGTGAACTGAGGTGGCAATTATGTACACCCTCTTCCTGATTATTGCTGTGTTGAATCCACATCATGACGGAAGGACGGAGGACATCGAAGAAGTTCAACTAAGAGCATCTCGTTATGTACTGTCTTGAAATAAGTGAGAGAGCGCCAGGACATGATATGTGAACTGAGGTGGCAATTATGTACATTCTCTTCCTGATTATTGCTGTGTGGTGTGGAATCCGCGTCATGACGGAAGGACAGAGGACATCGAAGAAGTTCAACTAAGAGCATCTCGTTATGTACTGTATCGAAATAGGTGAGAGAACGCCAGGATATGATATGTGAACTGAGGTGGCAATTATGTACACCCTCTTCCTGATTACTGCTGTGTGGTGTGGAATCCACATCATGACGGAAGGACGGAGGACATCGAAGAAGTTCAACTAAGACCATCTCGTTATGTACTGTCACGAAATAGGTGAGAGAGCGCCAGGATATGATATGTGAACTGAGGTGGCAATTATGTACACCCTCTTCCTGATTATTGCTGTGTGGAATCCGCATCAACACGGAAGGACGGAGGACATCGAAGAAGTTCAACTAAGAGCATATCGTTATGTACTGTCACGAAAAAGGTGAGAGAGCGATAGGATATGATATGTGAACTGAGGTTTCAATTATGTACACCCTCTTCCTGATTATTGCTGTGTGGTGTGGATTCCGCATCATGACGGAAGGACGGAGGGCATCGAAGAAGTTCAACTAAGAGCATCTCGTTATGTACTGTCACGAAATAGGTGAGAGAGCGCCAGGATATGATATGTGAACTGTGGTGGCAATTATGTACACCCTCTTCCTGATTATTGCTGTGTGGAATCCGCATCATGACGGATGGACGGAGGATATCGAAGAAGTTCATCTAAGACCATCTCGTTATGTACTGTCACGAAATAGATGAGAGAGCGCCAGGATATGATATGTGAGCTGAGGTGGCAATTATGTACACCCTCTTCCTGATTATTGCTGTGTGGAGTGGAATCCGCATCACGACGGAAGGACGGAGGACATCAAAGAAGTTCAACTAAGAGCATCTCGTTATGTACTGTCTCGAAATAAGTGAGAGAGCGCCAGGATATGATATGTGAACTGAGGTGGCAATTATGTACACCCTCTTCCTGATTATTGCTGTGTGGTGTGGAATCCGCATCATGACGGAAGGACGGAGGACATCGAAGAATTTCAACTAAGAGCACCTCGTTATGTACTGTCACAAAATAGGTGAGAGAGCGCCAGGATATGATATGTGAACTGAGGTGGCAATTATGTACACCCTCTTACTGATTATTGCTGTGTGGAATCCGCATCATGACGGAAGGACGGAGGATATCGAATAAGTTCAACTAAGAGCATCTCGTTATGTACTGTCTCGAAATAGGTGAGAAAGTGCCAGGATATGATATGTGAACTGAGGTGGCAATTATGTACACCCTCTTCCTGATTATTGCTGTGTGGTGAGGAATCCACATCATGACGGAAGGACGGAGGACATCGAAGAATTTCAACTAAGAGCACCTCGTTATGTACTGTCACAAAATAGGTGAGAGAGCGCCAGAATATGATATGTGAACTGAGGTGGCAATTATGTACACCCTCTTCCAGATTATTGCTGTGTGGAATCCGCATCATGACGGAAGGACGGAGGACATCGAAGAAGTTCAACTAAGAGCATCTCGTTATGTACTGTCACGAAAAAGGTTAGAGAGCGCCAGGATATGATATGTGAACTGAGGTGGCAATTATGTACACCCTCTTCCTGATTATTGCTGTGTGGTGTGGAATCCGCATCATGACGTAAGGACCGGACATCGAAGAAATTCAACTAAGAGCATCTCGTTATGTACAGTCACAAAATAGGTGATAGAGCGCCAGGATATGATATGTGATCTAAGATGGCAATTATGTACAACCTCTTCCTGATTATTGCTGTGTGGAATCCGCATCATGACGGAAGGACGGAGGACATCAAAGAAGTTCAACTAAGAGCATATTGTTATGTACTGTCACGAAAAAGGTGAGAGAGCGCCAGGATATGATATGTTAACTCAGGTTTCAATTATGTACACCCTCATCGTGATTATTACTGTGTGGATTCCGCATCATGACGGAATGACAGAGGACATCGAAGAAGTTCAACTAAGAGCATTTCGTTATGTACTGTCTTGAAATAAGTGAGAGAGCGCGAGGACATGATATGTGAACTGAGGTGGCAATTATGTACACCCTCTTTTTGATTATTGCTGTGTGGTGTGGAATCCGCGTCATGACGGAAGGACGGAGGACATCGAAGAAGTTCTACTAAGAGCATCTCGTTGTGTACTGTCATGAAATATGTGAGAGAGCGCCAGGATATTATATGTGAACTGAGGTGGCAATTATGTACACCCTCTTCCTGATTATTGCTGTGTGGAATCCGCAACATGATGGAAAGATGGAGGACATCGAAGAAGTTCAACTAAGAGCAACTCCTTATGTACTGTCACAAAATAGGTGAGAGAGCGTCAGGATATGATATATGAACTGAGGTGGCAATTATGTACACCCTCTTCCTGATTATTGCTGTGTGGAATCCGCATCATGACGGAAGGACGGAGGACATCAAAGAAGTTCAACTAAGAGCATATTGTTATGTACTGTCACGAAAAAGGTGAGAGAGCGCCAGGATATGATATGTTAACTCAGGTTTCAATTATGTACACCCTCTTCCTGATTATTGCTGTGTGGAATCCGCATCATGATGGAAAGACGGGGGACATCGAAGAAGTTCAACTAAGAGCAACTCGCTATGTACTGTCACAAAATAGGTGAGAGAGCGTCAGGATATGATATGTGAACAGAGGTGGCAATTATGTACACCCACTTCCTGATTATTGCTGTGTGGTGTGGAATCCGCATCATGAGGGAAAGGCGGAGGACATCAAAGAAGGTCAACTAAGAGCAACTCGTTATGTACTGTCACAAAATAGGTGAGAGAGCGTCAGGATATGATATGTGACTGAGGTGGCAATTATGTACACCCTCTTCCTGTTGATTGTTGTGTGGTGTGGAATCCGCATCATGACGGAAGGACGCAGGACATCAAAGAAGCTCTACTAAGAGCATTTCGTTATGTGCTGTCACGAAATAGGAGAGAGAGCGCCAGAATATGATATGTGAACTGAGGTGGCAATTATGTACACCCTCTTCCTGATTATTGCTGTGTGGTGTGGAATCCGCATCACGACGGAAGGACAGAAGACATCGAAGAAGTTCAACTAAGAGCATCTCGTTATGTACTGTCTCGAAATAGGTGAGAGAGCGCCAGGATATGATATGTGAACTGAGGTTGCAATTATGTACATCCTCTTCCTGATTACTGCTGTGTGGTGTGGAATCCACATCATGACGGAAGGACGGAGGACATCGAAGAAGTTCAACTAAGAGCATCTCGTTATGTACTGTCACGAAATAGGTGAGAGAGCGCCAGGATATGATATGTGAACTGAGGTGGCAATTATGTACACCTTCTTCCTGATTATTGCTGTGTGGAATCCGCATCAACACGGAAGGACAGAGGACATCGAAGAAGTTCAACTAAGAGCATATTGTTATGTACTGTCACGAAAAAGGTGAGAGAGCGCCAGGATATGATATGTGAACTGAGGTTTCAATTATGTACACCCTCTTCCTGATTATTGCTGTGTGGTGTGGAATCCGCATCATGACCGATGGACGGAGGATATCGAAGAAGTTCATCTAAGAGCATCTCGTTATGTACTGTCACGAAATAGATGAGAGAGCGCCAGGATATGATATGTGAGCTGAGGTGGCAATTATGTACACCCTCTTCCTGATTATTGCTGTGTGGTGTGGAATCCGCATCACGACGGAAGGACGGAGGACATCGAAGAAGTTCAACTAAGAGCATCTCGTTATGTACTGTCTCGAAATAAGTGAGAGAGCGCCAGGATATGATATGTGAACTGAGGTGGCAATTATGTACACCCTCTTCCTGATTATTGCTGTGTGGTGTGGAATCCGCATCATGACGGAAGGACGGAGGACATCGAAGAATTTCAACTAAGAGCACCTCGTTATGTACTGTCACAAAATAGGTGAGAGAGCGCCAGGATATGATATGTGAACTGAGGTGGCAATTATGTACACCCTCTTCCTGATTATTGCTGTGTGGAATCCGCATCATGACGGAAGGACGGAGGATATCGAAGATGTTCAACTAAGAGCATCTCGTTATGTACTGTCTCGAAATAGGTGAGAGAGTGCCAGGATATGATATGTGAACTGAGGTGGCAATTATGTACACCCTCTTCCTGATTATTGTTGTGTGGTGTGGAATCCACATCATGACGGAAGGACAGAGGACATCGAAGAATTTCAACTAAGAGCACCTCGTTATGTACTGTCACGAAATAGGTGAGAGAGCGCCAGAATATGATATGTGAACTGAGGTGGCAATTATGTACACCCTCTTCCTGATTATTGCTGTGTGGTGTGGAATCCGCATCATGACGGAAGGACAGAGGACATCGAACTAGTTCAACTAAGAGCATCTCGTTATGTACTGTCACGAAAAAGGTGAGAGAGCGCCAGGATATGCTATGTGAACTGAGATGGCAATTATGTACACCCTCTTCCTGATTATTGCTGTGTGGTGTGGAATCCGCATCATGACGGAAGGACAGAGGACATCGAAGAAGTTCAACTAAGAGCATCTCGTTATGTACTGTCACGAAATACGTGGGACAGCGCCAGGATATGATATGTGAACTGAGGTGGCAATTATGTACACCCTCTTCCTGATTATTGCTGTGTGGTGTGGAATCCGCATCATGACAGAAGGACGGAGGACATCGAAGAAGTTCAACTAAGAGCATCTCGTTATGTACTGTCACGAAATAAGTGAGAGAGCGCCAGGATATGATATGTGAACTGAGGTGGCAATTATGTACACCCGCTTCCTGATTACTGCTGTGTGGAATCCGCATCATGACGGAAGGACGGAGTACATCGAAGAAGTTCAACTAAGAGCATATCGTTATGTACTGTCACGAAAAAGGTGAGAGAGCGCCAGGATATGATATGTGAACTGAGGTGGCAATTATGTACACCCTCTTCCTGATTATTGCTGTGTGGTGTGGAATCCGCATCATGACGGAAGGACTGGACATCGAAGAAGTTCAACTAAGAGCATCTCATTATGTACAGTCACAAAATAGGTGATAGAACGCCAGGATATGATATGTGAACTAAGGTGGCAATTATGTACACCCTCTTCCTGATTATTGCTGTGTGGTGTGGAATCCGCATCAAGACGGAAGGACGGAGGACATCGAAGAAGTTCAACTATGAGCATCTCGTTATGTACTGTCACGAAATAAGTGAGAGAGCGCCAGGATATGATATGTGAACTGAGGTGGCAATTATGTACACCCTTTTCCTGATTATTGCTGTGTGGTGTGGAATCCGCATCATGAGGGAAGGACGGAGGACATTGAAGAAGTACAACTAAGAGCATCTCGTTATGAACTGTCTCGAAATAGGTGAGAGAGCGCCAGGATATGATATGTGAACTGAGGTGGCAATTACGTACACCCTCTTCCTGATTATTGCTGTGTGGTGAGGTATCCGCATCATGACGGAAGGACAGAGGAAATCGAAGAAGTTCAACTAAGAGCATATCGTTATGTACTGTCACGAAATACGTGAGAGAGCGCCAGGATATGATATGTGAACTGAGGTGGCAATTATGTACACCCTCTTCCTGATTATTGCTGTGTAGAATCCGCATCATGACGGAAGGACGGATGACATCGAAGAAGTTCAACTAAGAGCATATCGTTATTTACTGTCACGAAAAAGGTGAGAGAGCGTCAGGATATGATATGTGAACTGAGGTGGCAATTATCTACACCCTCTTCCTGATTATTGCTGTGTGGTGTGGAACCCGCATCATGACGGATTGACGGAGGACATCGAAGAAGTTCAACTAAGAGCATCTCGTTATGTACTGTCACGAAATATGTGGGAGAGCACCAGGATATGATATGTGAACTGAGGTGGCAATTATGTACACCCTCTTACTGATTATTGCTGTGTGGAATCCGCATCATGACGGAAGGACGGAGGGTATCGAAGAAGTTCAACTAAGAGCATCTCGTTATGTACTGTCTCGAAATAGGTGACAGAGTGCCAGGATATGATATGTGAACTGAGGTGGCAATTATGTACACCCTCTTCCTGATTATTGCTGTGTGGTGTGGAATCCACATCATGACGGAGGGACGGAGGACATCGAAGAATTTCAACTAAGAGCACCTCGTTATGTACTGTCACGAAATAGGTGAGAGAGCGCCAGAATATGATATGTGAACTGAGGTGGCAATTATGTACACCTTCTTCCTGATTATTGCTGTGTGGAATCCGCATCATGATGGAAAGACGGAGGACATCGAAGAAGTTCAACTAAGAGCAACTAGCTATGTACTGTCACAAAATAGGTGAGAGAGCGTCAGGATATGATATGTGAACAGAGGTGGCAATTATGTACACCCACTTCCTGATTATTGCTGTGTGGTGTGGAATCCGCATCATGAGGGAAAGGCGGAGGACATCAAAGAAGTTCAACTAAGAGCAACTCGTTATGTACTGTCACAAAATAGGTGAGAGAGCGTCAGGATATGATATGTGAACTGAGGTGGCAATTATGTACACCCTCTTCCTGTTGATTGTTGTGTGGTGTGGAATCCGCATCATGACGGAAGGACGCAGGACATCAAAGAAGCTCAACTAAGAGCATTTCGTTATGTGCTGTCACGAAATAGGTGAGAGAGCGCCAGAATATGATATGTGAACTGAGGTGGCAATTATGTACACCTTCTTCCTGATTATTGCTGTGTGGAATCCGCATCAACACGGAAGGACGGAGGACATCGAAGAAGTTCAACTAAGAGCATATCGTTATGTACTGTCACGAAAAAGGTGAGAGAGCGCCAGGATATGATATGTGAACTGAGGTTTCAATTATGTACACCCTCTTCCTGATTATTGCTGTGTGGTGTGGAATCCGCATCATGACGGATGGACGGAGGATATCGAAGAAGTTCATCTAAGAGCATCTCGTTATGTACTGTCACGAAATAGATGAGAGAGCGCCAGGATATGATATGTGAGCTGAGGTGGCAATTATGTACACCCTCTTCCTGATTATTGCTGTGTGGTGTGGAATCCGCATCACGACGGAAGGACGGAGGACATCGAAGAAGTTCAACTAAGAGCATCTCGTTATGTACTGTCTCGAAATAAGTGAGAGAGCGCCAGGATATGATATGTGAACTGAGGTGGCAATTATGTACACCCTCTTCCTGATTATTGCTGTGTGGTGTGGAATCCGCATCATGACGGAAGGACGGAGGACATCGAAGAATTTCAACTAAGAGCACCTCGTTATGTACTGTCACAAAATAGGTGAGAGAGCGCCAGGATATGATATGTGAACTGAGGTGGCAATTATGTACACCCTCTTCCTGATTATTGCTGTGTGGAATCCGCATCATGACGGAAGGACAGAGGACACCGAAGAAGTTCAACTAAGAGCATCTCGTTATGTACTGTCACGAAAAAGGTGAGAGAGCGCCAGGATATGATATGTGAACTGAGGTGGCAATTATGTACACCCTCTTCCTGATTATTGCTGTGTGGTGTGGAATCCGCATCATGACGGAAGGACAGAGGACATCGAAGAAGTTCAACTAAGAGCATCTCGTTATGTACTGTCACGAAATACGTGAGAGAGCGCCAGGATATGATATGTGAACTGAGGTGGCAATTATGTACACCCTCTTCCTGATTATTGCTGTGTGGTGTGGAATCCGCATCAGACAGAAGGACGGAGGACATCGAAGAAGTTCAACTAAGAGCATCTCGTTATGTACTGTCACGAAATAAGTGAGAGAGCGCCAGGATATGATATGTGAACTGAGGTGGCAATTATGTACACCCTCTTCCTGATTACTGCTGTGTGGAATCCGCATCATGACGGAAGGACGGAGTACATCGAAGAAGTTCAACTAGGAGCATATCGTTATGTACTGTCACGAAAAAGGTGAGAGAGCGCCAGGATATGATATGTGAACTGAGGTGGCTATTATGTACACCCTCTTCCTGATTATTGCTGTGTGGTGTGGAATCCGCATCATGACGGAAGGACTGGACATCGAAGAAGTTCAACTAAGAGCATCTCATTATGTACAGTCACAAAATAGGTGATAGAACGCCAGGATATGATATGTGAACTAAGGTGGCAATTATGTACACCCTCTTCCTGATTATTGCTGTGTGGTGTGGAATCCGCATCAAGACGGAAGGACGGAGGACATCGAAGAAGTTCAACTATGAGCATCTCGTTATGTACTGTCACGAAATAGGTGAGAGAGCGCCAGGATATGATATGTGAACTGAGGTGGCAATTATGTACACCCTCTTCCTGATTATTGCTGTGTGGTGTGGAATCCGCATCATGAGGTAAGGACGGAGGACATTGAAGAAGTACAACTAAGAGCATCTCGTTATGAACTGTCTCGAAATAGGTGAGAGAGCGCCCGGATATGATATGTGAACTGAGGTGGCAATTACGTACACCCTCTTCCTGATTATTGCTGTGTGGTGAGGAATCCGCATCATGACGGAAGGACAGAGGAAATCGAAGAAGTTCAACTAAGAGCATATCGTTATGTACTGTCACGAAATACGTGAGAGAGCGCCAGGATATGATATGTGAACTGAGGTGGCAATTATGTACACCCTCTTCCTGATTATTGCTGTGTGGTGTGGAACCCGCATCATGACGGAAGGACGGAGGACATCGAAGAAGTTCAACTAAGAGCATCTCGTTATGTACTGTCACGAAATAGCTGAGAGAGCGCCAGGATATGATATGTGAACTGAGGTGGCAATTATGTACACCCTCTTCCTGATTATTGCTTTGTGGAATCCGCATCAACACGGAAGGACGGAGGACATCGAAGAAGTTCAACTAAGAGCATATCGTAATGTACTGTCTCGAAATACGTGAGAGAGCGCCAGGATATGATATGTGAACTGAGGTGGCAATTATGTACACCCTCTTCCTGATTATTGCTGTGTGGAATCCGCATCATGACGGAAGGACGGAGGATATCGAAGAAGTTCACCTAAGAGCATCTCGTTATGTACTCTCACGAAATAGTTGAGAGAGCGCAAGGATATGATATGTGAACTGAGGTGGCAATTATGTACACCCTCTTCCTGATTATTGCTGTGTGGTGTGGAATCCGCATCACGACGGAAGGACGGAGGACATCGTAGAAGTTCAACTAAGAGCATCTCGTTATGTACTGTCTCGAAATAGGTGAGAGAGTGCCAGGATATGATATGTGAACTGAGGTAGCAATTATGTACACCCCCTTCCAGATTATTGCTGTGTGGTGTTGAATCCACATCAAGACGGAAGGACGGAGGACATCGAAGAAATTCAACTAAGAGCACCTCGTTAGGTACTGTCACGAAATAGGTGAGAGAGCGCCAGGATATGATATGTGAACTGAGGTGGCAATTATGTACACCCTCTTCCTGATTATTGCTGTGTGGAGTCCGCATCATGACGGAAGGACGGATGACATCGAAGAAGTTCAACTAAGAGCATATCGTTATGTACTGTCACGAAAAAGGTGAGAGAGCGTCAGGATATGATATGTGAACTGAGGTGGCAATTATCTACACCCTCTTCCTGATTATTGCTGTGTGGTGTGGAACCCGCATCATGACGGATTGACGGAGGACATCGAAGAAGTTCAACTAAGAGCATCTCGTTATGTACTGTCACGAAATATGTGGGAGAGCCCCAGGATATGATATGTGAACTGAGGTGGCAATTATGTACACCCTCTTACTGATTATTGCTGTGTGGAATCCGCATCATGACGGAAGGACGGAGGATATCGAAGAAGTTCAACTAAGAGCATCTCGTTATGTACTGTCTCGAAATAGGTGAGAGAGTGCCAGGATATGATATGTGAACTGAGGTGGCAATTATGTACACCCTCTTCCTGATTATTGCTGTGTGGTGTGGAATCCACATCATGACGGAAGGACGGAGGACATCGAAGAATTTCAACTAAGAGCACCTCGTAATGTACTGTCACGAAATAAGTGAGAGAGCGCCAGAATATGATATGTGAACTGAGGTGGCAATTATGTACACCTTCTTCCTGATTATTGCTGTGTGGAATCCGCATCATGATGGAAAGACGGAGGACATCGAAGAAGTTCAACTAAGAGCAACTCGCTATGTACTGTCACAAAATAGGTGAGAGAGCGTCAGGATATGATATGTGAACAGAGGTGGCAATTATGTACACCCACTTCCTGATTATTGCTGTGTGGTGTGGAATCCGCATCATGAGGGAAAGGCGGAGGACATCAAAGAAGTTCAACTAAGAGCAACTCGTTATGTACTGTCACAAAATAGGTGAGAGAGCGTCAGGATATGATATGTGAACTGAGGTGGCAATTATGTACACCCTCTTCCTGTTGATTGTTGTGTGGTGTGGAATCCGCATCATGACGGAAGGACGCAGGACATCAAAGAAGCTCAACTAAGAGCATTTCGTTATGTGCTGTCACGAAATATCTGAGAGAGCGCCAGAATATGATATGTGAACTGAGGTGGCAATTATGTACACCCTCTTCCTGATTATTGCTGTGTGGTGTGGAACCCGCATCACGACGGAAGGACAGAAGACATCGAAGAAGTTCAACTAAGAGCATCTCGTTATGTACTGTCTCGAAATAGGTGAGAGAGCGCCAGGATATGAAATGCGAACTGAGGTGGCAATTATGTACATCCTCTTCCTGATTACTGCTGTGTGGTGTGGAATCCACATCATGACGGAAGGACAGAGGACATCGAAGAAGTTCAACTAAGAGCATCTCGTTATGTACTGTCACGAAGTAGGTGAGAGAGCGCCAGGATATGATATGTGAACTGAGGTGGCAATTATGTACACCTTCTTCCTGATTATTGCTGTGTGGAATCCGCATCAACACGGAAGGACGGAGGACATCGAAGAAGTTCAACTAAGAGCATATCGTTATGTACTGTCACGGAAAAGGTGAGAGAGCGCCAGGATATGATATGTGAACTGAGGTTTCAATTATGTACACCCTCTTCCTGATTATTGCTGTGTGGTGTGGAATCCGCATCATGACGGATGGACGGAGGATATCGAAGAAGTTCATCTAAGAGCATCTCGTTATGTACTGTCACGAAATAGATGAGAGAGCGCCAGGATATGATATGTGAGCTGAGGTGGCAATTATGTACACCCTCTTCCTGATTATTGCTGTGTGGTGTGGAATCCGCATCACGACGGAAGGACGGAGGACATCGAAGAAGTTCAACTAAGAGCATCTCGTTATGTACTGTCTCGAAATAAGTGAGAGAGCGCCAGGATATGATATGTGAACTGAGGTGGCTATTATGTACACCCTCTTCCTGATTATTGCTGTGTGGTGTGGAATCCGCATCATGACGGAAGGACTGGACATCGAAGAAGTTCAACTAAGAGCATCTCATTATGTACAGTCACAAAATAGGTGATAGAACGCCAGGATATGATATGTGAACTAAGGTGGCAATTATGTACACCCTCTTCCTGATTATTGCTGTGTGGTGTGGAATCCGCATCAAGACGGAAGGACGGAGGACATCGAAGAAGTTCAACTATGAGCATCTCGTTATGTACTGTCACGAAATAGGTGAGAGAGCGCCAGGATATGATATGTGAACTGAGGTGGCAATTATGTACACCCTCTTCCTGATTATTGCTGTGTGGTGTGGAATCCGCATCATGAGGGAAGGACGGAGGACATTGAAGAAGTACAACTAAGAGCATCTCGTTATGAACTGTCTCGAAATAGGTGAGAGAGCGCCCGGATATGATATGTGAACTGAGGTGGCAATTACGTACACCCTCTTCCTGATTATTGCTGTGTGGTGAGGAATCCGCATCATGACGGAAGGACAGAGGAAATCGAAGAAGTTCAACTAAGAGCATATCGTTATGTACTGTCACGAAATACGTGAGAGAGCGCCAGGATATGATATGTGAACTGAGGTGGCAATTATGTACTCCCTCTTCCTGATTATTGCTGTGTGGTGTGGAACCCGCATCATGACGGAAGGACGGAGGACATCGAAGAAGTTCAACTAAGAGCATCTCGTTATGTACTGTCACGAAATAGCTGAGAGAGCGCCAGGATATGATATGTGAACTGAGGTGGCAATTATGTACACCCTCTTCCTGATTATTGCTGTGTGGAATCCGCATCATGACGGAAGGACGGAGGATATCGAAGAAGTTCAACTAAGAGCATCTCGTTATGTACTCTCACGAAATAGTTGAGAGAGCGCAAGGATATGATATATGAACTGAGGTGGCAATTATGTACACCCTCTTCCTGATTATTGCTGTGTGGTGTGGAATCCGCATCACGACGGAAGGACGGAGGACATCGTAGAAGTTCAACTAAGAGCATCTCGTTATGTACTGTCTCGAAATAGGTGAGAGAGTGCCAGGATATGATATGTGAACTGAGGTAGCAATTATGTACACCCCCTTCCAGATTATTGCTGTGTGGTGTTGAATCCACATCAAGACGGAAGGACGGAGGACATCGAAGAAATTCAACTAAGAGCACCTCGTTATGTACTGTCACGAAATAGGTGAGAGAGCGCCAGGATATGATATGTGAACTGAGGTGGCAATTATGTACACCCTCTTCCTGATTATTGCTGTGTGGAGTCCGCATCATGACGGAAGGACGGATGACATCGAAGAAGTTCAACTAAGAGCATATCGTTATGTACTGTCACGAAAAAGGTGAGAGAGCGTCAGGATATGATATGTGAACTGAGGTGGCAATTATCTACACCCTCTTCCTGATTATTGCTGTGTGGTGTGGAACCCGCATCATGACGGATTGACGGAGGACATCGAAGAAGTTCAACTAAGAGTATCTCGTTATGTACTGTCACGAAATATGTGGGAGAGCCCCAGGATATGATATGTGAACTGAGGTGGCAATTATGTACACCCTCTTACTGATTGTTGCTGTGTGGAATCCGCATCATGACGGAAGGACGGAGGATATCGAAGAAGTTCAACTAAGAGCATCTCGTTATGTACTGTCTCGAAATAGGTGACAGAGTGCCAGGATATGATATGTGAACTGAGGTGGCAATTATGTACACCCTCTTCCTGATTATTGCTGTGTGGTGTGGAATCCACATCATGACGGAAGGACGGAGGACATCGAAGAATTTCAACTAAGAGCACCTCGTTATGTACTGTCACGAAATAAGTGAGAGAGCGCCAGAATATGATATGTGAACTGAGGTGGCAATTATGTACACCTTCTTCCTGATTATTGCTGTGTGGAATCCGCATCATGATGGAAAGACGGAGGACATCGAAGAAGTTCAACTAAGAGCAACTCGCTATGTACTGTCACAAAATAGGTGAGAGAGCGTCAGGATATGATATGTGAACAGAGGTGGCAATTATGTACACCCACTTCCTGATTATTGCTGTGTGGTGTGGAATCCGCATCATGAGGGAAAGGCGGAGGACATCAAAGAAGTTCAACTAAGAGCAACTCGTTATGTACTGTCACAAAATAGGTGAGAGAGCGTCAGGATATGATATGTGAACTGAGATGGCAATTATGTACACCCTCTTCCTGTTGATTGTTGTGTGGTGTGGAATCCGCATCATGACGGAAGGACGCAGGACATCAAAGAAGCTCAACTAAGAGCATTTCGTTATGTGCTGTCACGAAATAGGTGAGAGAGCGCCAGAATATGATATGTGAACTGAGGTGGCAATTATGTACACCCTCTTCCTGATTATTGCTATGTGGTGTGGAATCCGCATCACGACGGAAGGACAGAAGACATCGAAGAAGTTCAACTAAGAGCATCTCGTTATGTACTGTCTCGAAATAGGTGAGAGAGCGCCAGGATATGAAATGCGAACTGAGGTGGCAATTATGTACATCCTCTTCCTGATTACTGCTGTGTGGTGTGGAATCCACATCATGACGGAAGGACGGAGGACATCGAAGAAGTTCAACTAAGAGCATCTCGTTATGTACTGTCACGAAGTAGGTGAGAGAGCGCCAGGATATGATATGTGAACTGAGGTGGCAATTATGTACACCTTCTTCCTGATTATTGCTGTGTGGAATCCGCATCAACACGGAAGGACGGAGGACATCGAAGAAGTTCAACTAAGAGCATATCGTTATGTACTGTCACGAAAAAGGTGAGAGAGCGCCACGATATGATATGTGAACTGAGGTTTCAATTATGTACACCCTCTTCCTGATTATTGCTGCATGGTGTGGAATCCGCATCATGACGGATGGACGGAGGATATCGAAGAAGTTCATCTAAGAGCATCTCGTTATGTACTGTCACGAAATAGATGAGAGAGCGCCAGGATATGATATGTGAGCTGAGGTGGCAATTATGTACACCCTCTTCCTGATTATTGCTGTGTGGTGTGGAATCCGCATCACGACGGAAGGACGGAGGACATCGAAGAAGTTCAACTAAGAGCATCTCGTTATGTACTGTCTCGAAATAAGTGAGAGAGCGAAAGGATATGATATGTGAACTGAGGTGGCAATTATGTACACCCTCTTCCTGATTATTGCTGTGTGGTGTGGAATCCGCATCATGACGGAAGGACGGAGGACATCGAAGAATTTCAACTAAGAGCACCTCGTTATGTACTGTCACAAAATAGGTGAGAGAGCGCCAGGATATGATATGTGAACTGAGGTGGCAATTATGTACACCCTCTTACTGATTATTGCTGTGTGGAATCCGCATCATGACGGAAGGACGGAGGATATCGAAGATGTTCAACTAAGAGCATCTCGTTATGTACTGTCTCGAAATAGGTGAGAGAGTGCCAGGATATGATATGTGAACTGAGGTGGCAATTATGTACACCCTCTTCCTGATTATTGCTGTGTGGTGTGGAATCCACATCATGACGGAAGGACGGAGGACATCGAAGAATTTCAACTAAGAGCACCTCGTTATGTACTGTCACGAAATAGGTGAGAGAGCGCCAGAATATGATATGTGAACTGAGGTGGCAATTATGTACACCCTCTTCCTGATTATTGCTGTGTGGAATCCGCATCATGACGGAAGGACAGAGGACATCGAAGAAGTTCAACTAAGAGCATCTCGTTATGTACTGTCACGAAAAAGGTGAGAGAGCGCCAGTATATGATATGTGAACTGAGGTGGCAATTATGTACACCCTCTTCCTGATTATTGCTGTGTGGTGTGGAATCCGCATCATGACGGAAGGACAGAGGACATCGAAGAAGTTCAACTAAGAGCATCTCGTTATGTACTGTCACGAAATACGTGAGAGAGCGCCAGGATATGATATGTGAACTGAGGTGGCAATTATGTACACCCTCTTCCTGATTATTGCTGTGTGGTGTGGAATCCGCATCATGACAGAAGGACGGAGGACATCGAAGAAGTTCAACTAAGAGCATCTCGTTATGTACTGTCACGAAATAAGTGAAAGAGCGCCAGGATATGATATGTGAACTGAGGTGGCAATTATGTACACCCTCTTCCTGATTACTGCTGTGTGGAATCCGCATCATGACGGAAGGACGGAGTACATCGAAGAAGTTCAACTAAGAGCATATCGTTATGTACTGTCACGAAAAAGGTGAGAGAGCGCCAGGATATGATATGTGAACTGAGGTGGCAATTATGTACACCCTCTTCCTGATTATTGCTGTGTGGTGTGGAATCCGCATCATGACGGAAGGACTGGACATCGAAGAAGTTCAACTAAGAGCATCTCATTATGTAAAGTCACAAAATAGGTGATAGAACGCCAGGATATGATATGTGAACTAAGGTGGCAATTATGTACACCCTCTTCCTGATTATTGCTGTGTGGTGTGGAATCCGCATCAAGACGGAAGGACGGAGGACATCGAAGAAGTTCAACTATGAGCATCTCGTTATGTACTGTCACGAAATAGGTGAGAGAGCGCCAGGATATGATATGTGAACTGAGGTGGCAATTATGTACACCCTCTTCCTGATTATTGCTGTGTGGTGTGGAATCCGCGTCATGAGGGAGGGACGGAGGACATTGAAGAAGTACAACTAAGAGCATCTCGTTATGAACTGTCTCGAAATAGGTGAGAGAGCGCCAGGATATGACATGTTAACTGAGGTGGCAATTACGTACACCCTCTTCCTGATTATTGCTGTGTGGTGAGGAATCCGCATCATGACGGAAGGACAGAGGAAATCGAAGAAGTTCAACTAAGAGCATATCGTTATGTACTGTCACGAAATACGTGAGAGAGCGCCAGGATATGATATGTGAACTGAGGTGGCAATTATGTACACCCTCTTCCTGATTATTGCTGTGTGGTGTGGAACCCGCATCATGACGGAAGGACGGAGGACATCGAAGAAGTTCAACTAAGAGCATCTCGTTATGTACTGTCACGAAATAGCTGAGAGAGCGCCAGGATATGATATGTGAACTGAGGTGGCAATTATGTACACCCTCTTCCTGATTATTGCTGTGTGGAATCCGCATCAACACGGAAGGACGGAGGACATCGAAGAAGTTCAACTAAGAGCATATCGTAATGTACTGTCTCGAAATACGTGAGAGAGCGCCAGGATATGATATGTGAACTGAGGTGGCAATTATGTACACCCTCTCACTGATTATTGCTGTGTGGTGTGGAACCCGCATCATGACGGATTGACGGAGGACATCGAAGAAGTTCGACTAAGAGCATCTCGTTATGTACTGTCACGAAATATGTGGGAGAGCACCAGGATATGATATGTGAACTGAGGTGGCAATTATGTACACCCTCTTGCTGATTATTGCTGTGTGGAATCCGCATCATGACGGAAGGACGGAAGATATCGAAGAAGTTCAACTAAGAGCATCTCGTTATGTACTGTCTCGAAATAGGTGAGAGAGTGCCAGGATATGATATGTGAACTGAGGTGGCAATTATGTACACCCTCTTCCTGATTATTGCTGTGTGGTGTGGAATCCGCATCATGACAGAAGGACGGAGGACATCGAAGAAGTTCAACTAAGAGCATCTCGTTATGTACTGTCACGAAAAAGGTGAGAGAGCGCCAGGATATGATATGTGAACTGAGGTGGCAATTATGTACACCCTCTTCCTGATTATTGCTGTGTGGTGTGGAATCCGCATCATGACGGAAGGACAGAGGACATCGAAGAAGTTCAACTAAGAGCATCTCGTTATGTACTGTCACGAAATACGTGAGAGAGCGCCAGGATATGATATGTGAACTGAGGTGGCAATTATGTACACCCTCTTCCTGATTATTGCTGTGTGGTGTGGAATCCGCATCATGACAGAAGGACGGAGGACATAGAAGAAGTTCAACTAAGAGCATCTCGTTATGTTCTGTCACGAAATAAGTGAGAGAGCGCCAGGATATGATATGTGAACTGAGGTGGCAATTATGTACACCCTCTTCCTGATTACTGCTGTGTGGAATCCGCATCATGACGGAAGGACGGGGTACATCGAAGAAGTTCAACTAAGAGCATATCGTTATGTACTGTCACGAAAAAGGTGAGAGAGCGCCAGGATATGATATGTGAACTGAGGTGGCAATTATGTACACCCTCTTCCTGATTATTGCTGTGTGGTGTGGAATCCGCATCATGACGGAAGGACTATACATCGAAGAAGTTCAACTAAGAGCATCTCATTATGTACAGTCACAAAATAGCTGAGAGGGCGCCAGGATATGATATGTGAACTGAGGTGGCAAATATGTACATCCTCTTCCTGATTATTGCTGTGTGGTGTGGAATCCGCATCAAGACGGAAGGACGGAGGATATCGAAGAAGTTCAACTATGAGCATCTCGTTATGTACTGTCACGAAATAGGTGAGAGAGCGCCAGGATATGATATGTGAACTGAGGTGGCAATTATGTACACCCTCTTCCTGATTATTGCTGTGTGGTGTGGAATCCGCATCATGAGGGAAGAACGGAGGACATTGAAGAAGTACAACTAAGAGCATCTCGTTATGAACTGTCACGAAATAGGTGAGAGAGCGCCAGGATATGATATGTGAACTGAGGTGACAATTACGTACACCCTCTTCCTAATTATTGCTGTGTGGTGAGGAATCCGCATCATGACGGAAGGACAGAGGAAATCGAAGAAGTTCAACTAAGAGCATCTCGTTATGTACTGTCACGAAATACGTGAGAGAGCGCCAGGATATGATATGTGAACTGAGGTGGCAATTATGTACACCCTCTTCCTGATTATTGCTGTGTGGAATCCGCATCAACACGGAAGGACGGAGGACATCGAAGAAGTTCAACTAAGAGCATATCGTAATGTACTGTCTCGAAATACGTGAGAGAG
Source organism: Schistocerca gregaria (assembly GCF_023897955.1). Classification (NCBI taxonomy): domain Eukaryota; kingdom Metazoa; phylum Arthropoda; class Insecta; order Orthoptera; family Acrididae; genus Schistocerca; species Schistocerca gregaria. The sequence continues at coordinate 625,088,196 of NC_064923.1, forward strand.
CGCCAGGATATGATATGTGAACTGAGGTGGCAATTATGTACACCCTCTTCCTGATTATTGCTGTGTGGAATCCGCATCATGACGGAAGGACGGAGGATATCGAAGAAGTTCAACTAAGAGCATCTCGTTATGTACTCTCACGAAATAGTTGAGAGAGCGCAAGGATATGATATGTGAACTGAGGTGGCAATTATGTACACCCTCTTCCTGATTATTGCTGTGTGGAATCCGCATCATGACGGAAGGACGGAGGATATCGAAGAAGTTCAACTAAGAGCATCTCGTTATGTACTGTCACGAAATAGTTGAGAGAGCGCCAGGATATGATATGTGAACTCAGGTGGCAATTATGTACACCCTCTTCCTGATTATTGCTGTGTGGTGTGGAATCCGCATCACGACGGAAGGACGGAGGACATCGAAGAAGTTCAACTAAGAGCATCTCGTTATGTACTGTCTCGAAATAGGTGAGAGAGTGCCAGGATATGATATGTGAACTGAGGTAGCAATTATGTACACCCCCTTCCTGATTATTGCTGTGTGGTGTTGAATCCACATCATGACGGAAGGACGGAGGACATCGAAGAAATTCAACTAAGAGCACCTCGTTATGTACTGTCACGAAATAGGTGAGAGAGCGCCAGGATATGATATGTGAACTGAGGTAGCAATTATGTACACCCTCTTCCTGATTATTGCTGTGTGGAGTCCGCATCATGACGGAAGGACGGATGACATTGAAGAAGTTCAACTAAGAGCATATCGTTATGTACTGTCACGAAAAAGGTGAGAGAGCGCCAGGATATGATATGTGAACTGAGGTGGCAATTATGTACACCCTCTTCCTGATTATTGCTGTGTGGTGTGGAATCCGCATCATGACGGAAGGACCGGACATCAAAGAAGTTAAACTAAGAGCATCTCGTTATGTACAGTCACAAAATAGGTGATAGAGCGCCAGGATATGATATGTGAACTAAGGTGGCAATTATGTACACCGTCTTCCTGATTATTGCTGTGTGGCGTGGAATCCGCATCATGACGGAAGGACGGAGGACATCGAAGAAGTTCAACTAAGAGCATCTCGTTATGTACTGTCACGAAATAGGTGAGAGAGCGCCAGGATATGATATGTGAACTGAGGTGGCAATTATGTACACCCTCTTCCTGATTGTTGCTGTGTGGTGTGGAATCCGCATCATGACGGAAGGACGGAGGACATCGGAGAAGTTCAACTAAGAGCATCTCATTATGTACTGTCACGAAATAGGTGAGAGTGCGCCAGGATATGATATGTGAACTGAGGTGCCAATTATGTACCCCCTCTTACTGATTACTGCTGTGTGGAATCCGCATCATGACGGAAGGACGGAGGACATCGAAGATGTTCAACTAAGAGCATCTGGTTATGTACTGTCATGAAATAGGTGAGAGAGCGCCAGGATATGATATGTGAACTGAGGTGGCAATTATGTATACCCTCTTCCTGATTATTGCTGTGTGGAATCCGCATCATGACGGAAGGACGGAGGATATCGAAGAAGTTCAACTAAGAGCATCTCATTATGTACTCTCACGAAATAGGTGAGAGAGCGCCAGGCTATGATATGTGAACTGAGGTGGCAATTATGTACACCCTCTTCCTGATTGTTGCTGTGTGGTGTGGAATCCGCATCATGACGGAGGGACGGAGGACATCGAAGAAGTTCAACTAAGAGCATCTCGTTATGTACTGTCACGAAATATGTGAGACAGCGCCAGGATATGATATGTGAACTGAGGTGGCAATTATGTACACCCTCTTCCTGATTATTGCTGTGTTTTGTGGAATCCGCATCATGACGGAAGGACGGAGGACATCGAAGAAGTTCAACTAAGAGCATCTCGTTATGTACTGTCACGAAATACGTGAGAGAGCGCCAGGATATGATATGTGAACTGAGGTGGCAATTATGTACACCCTCTTCCTGATTATTGCTGTGTGGAATCCGCATCAACACGGAAGGACGGAGGACATCGAAGGAGTTCAACTAAGAGCATATCGTAATGTACTGTCTCGAAATACGTGAGAGAGCGCCAGGATATGATATGTGAACTGAGGTGGCAATTATGTACACCCTCTTCCTGATTATTGCTGTGGTGGAATCCGCATCATGACGGAAGGACGGAGGATATCGAAGAAGTTCAACTAAGAGCATCTCGTTATATACTCTCACGAAATAGTTGAGAGAGCGCAAGGATATGATATGTGAACTGAGGTGGCAATTATGTACACCCTCTTCCTGATTATTGCTGTGTGGAATCCGCATCATGACGGAAGGACGGAGGATATCGAAGAAGTTCAACTAAGAGCATCTCGTTATGTACTGTCACGAAATAGTTGAGAGAGCGCCAGGATATGATATGTGAACTGAGGTGGCAATTATGTACACCCTCTTCCTGATTATTGCTGTGTGGTGTGGAATCCGCATCACGACGGAAGGACGGAGGACATCGAAGAAGTTCAACTAAGAGCATCTCGTTATGTACTGTCTCGAAATAGGTGAGAGAGTGCCAGGATATGATATGTGAACTGAGGTAGCAATTATGTACACCCCCTTCCTGATTATTGCTGTGTGGTGTTGAATCCACATCATGACGGAAGGACGGAGGACATCGAAGAAATTCAACTAAGAGCACCTCGTTATGTACTGTCACGAAATAGGTGAGAGAGCGCCAGGATATGATATGTGAACTGAGGTAGCAATTATGTACACCCTCTTCCTGATTATTGCTGTGTGGAGTCCGCATCATGACGGAAGGACGGATGACATCGAAGAAGTTCAACTAAGAGCACCTCGTTATGTACTGTCACGAAATAGGTGAGAGAGCGCCAGGATATGATATGTGAACTGAGGTAGCAATTATGTACACCCTCTTCCTGATTATTGCTGTGTGGTGTGGAATCCGCATCATGACGGAAGGACCGGACATCAAAGAAGTTAAACTAAGAGCATCTCGTTATGTACAGTCACAAAATAGGTGATAGAGCGCCAGGATATGATATGTGAACTAAGGTGGCAATTATGTACACCGTCTTCCTGATTATTGCTGTGTGGCGTGGAATCCGCATCATGACGGAAGGACGGAGGACATCGAAGAAGTTCAACTAAGAGCATCTCGTTATGTACTGTCACGAAATAGGTGAGAGAGCGCCAGGATATGATATGTGAACTGAGGTGGCAATTATGTACACCCTCTTCCTGATTGTTGCTGTGTGGTGTGGAATCCGCATCATGACGGAAGGACGGAGGACATCGGAGAAGTTCAACTAAGAGCATCTCATTATGTACTGTCACGAAATAGGTGAGAGTGCGCCAGGATATGATATGTGAACTGAGGTGCCAATTATGTACCCCCTCTTACTGATTACTGCTGTGTGGAATCCGCATCATGACGGAAGGACGGAGTACATCGAAGATGTTCAACTAAGAGCATCTGGTTATGTACTGTCATGAAATAGGTGAGAGAGCGCCAGGATATGATATGTGAACTGAGGTGGCAATTATATATACCCTCTTCCTGATTATTGCTGTGTGGAATCCGCATCATGACGGAAGGACGGAGGATATCGAAGAAGTTCAACTAAGAGCATCTCATTATGTACTCTCACGAAATAGGTGAGAGAGCGCCAGGCTATGATATGTGAACTGAGGTGGCAATTATGTACACCCTCTTCCTGATTGTTGCTGTGTGGTGTGGAATCCGCATCATGACGGAGGGACGGAGGACATCGAAGAAGTTCAACTAAGAGCATCTCGTTATGTACTGTCACGAAATATGTGAGACAGCGCCAGGATATGATATGTGAACTGAGGTGGCAATTATGTACACCCTCTTCCTGATTATTGCTGTGTTTTGTGGAATCCGCATCATGACGGAAGGACGGAGGACATCGAAGAAGTTCTACTAACAGCATCTCGTTATGTACTGTCACGAAATATGTGAGAGAGCGCCAGGATATTATATGTGAACTGAGGTGGCAATTATGTAGACCCTCTTCCTGATTATTGCTGTGTGGTGTGGAATCCGCATCATGACGGAAGGACGGAGGACATTGAAGGAGTTCAACTAAGAGCATATCGTTATTTACTGTCACGAAAAATATGAGAGAGCGCCAGGACATGATATGTTAACTGAGGTTTCAATTATGTACACCCACTTCCAGATTATTGCTGTGTGGAATCCGCATCATGACGGAAGGACGGAGGACATCGAAGAAGTTCAACTAAGAGCATCTCGTTATGTACTGTCACGAAATAGGTGAGAGAGCGCCAGGATATGATATGTGAACTGTAGTGGCAATTATGTACACCCTCTTCCTGATTATTGCTGTGTGGTGTGGAATCCGCATCATGTCGGAAGGACGGAGGACATCGAAGAAGTTCAACTATGAGCATCTCGTTATGTACTGTCACGAAATAGGTGAGAGAGCGCCAGGATATGATATGTGAACTGAGGTGGCAATTACGTACACCCTCAACCTGATTATTGCTGTGTGGTGTGGAATCCGCATCATGACGGAAGGACGGAGGACATCGAAGAAGTTCAACTAAGAGCATCTCGTTATGTACTGTCACGAAATAGGTGAGAGAGCGCCAGGATATGATATGTGAACTGAGGTGGCAATTATGTACAACCTCTTCCTGATTATTGCTGTGTGGTGTGGAATCCGCATCATGACGGAAGGACGGAGGACATCGAAGAAGTTCAACTAAGAGCATCTCGTTATGTACTGTCACGAAATATGTGGGAGAGCGCCAGGATATGATATGTGAACTGAGGTGGCAATTATGTACACCCTCTTACTGATTATTGCTGTGTGGAATCCGCATCATGACGGAAGGACGGAGGATATCAAAGAAGTTCAACTAAGAGCATCTCGTTATGTACTGTCTCGAAATAGGTGAGAGAGTGATAGGATATGATTTGTGAACTGAGGTGGCAATTATGTACACCCTCTTCCTGATTATTGCTGTGTGGTGTGGAATCCACATCATGACGGAAGGACGGAGGACATCGAAGAATTTCAACTAAGAGCACCTCGTTATGTACTGTCACGAAATAGGTGAGAGAGCGCCAGAATATGATATGTGAACTGAGGTGGCAATTATGTACACCTTCTTCCTGATTATTGCTGTGTGGAATCCGCATCAACACGGAAGGACGGAGGACATCGAAGAAGTTCAACTAAGAGCATATCGTTATGTACTGTCACGAAAAAGGTGAGAGAGCGCCAGGATATGATATGTGAACTGAGGTGGCAATTATGTACACCCTCTTCCTGATTATTGCTGTGTGGTGTGGAATCCGCATCATGACGGAAGGACAGAGGACATCGAAGAAGTTCAACTAAGAGCATCTCGTTATGTACTGTCACGAAATACGTGAGAGAGCGCCAGGATATGATATGTGAACTGAGGTGGCAATTATGTACACCCTCTTCCTGATTATTGCTGTGTGGTGTGGAATCCGCATCATGACAGAAGGACGGAGGACATCGAAGAAGTTCAACTAAGAGTATCTCGTTATGTTCTGTCACGAAATAGGTGAGAGAGCGCCAGGATATGATATGTGAACTGAGGTGGCAATTATGTACACCCTCTTCCTGATTACTGCTGTGTGGAATCCGCATCATGACGGAAGGACGGAGTACATCGAAGAAGTTCAACTAAGAGCATATCGTTATGTACTGTCACGAAAAAGGTGAGAGAGCGCCAGGATATGATATGTGAACTGAGGTGGCAATTATGAACACCCTCTTCCTGATTATTTCTGTGTGGTGTGGAATCCGCATCATGACGGAAGGACTGGACGTTGAAGATGTTCAACTAAGAGCATCTCATTATGTACAGTCAAAAATAGGTGATAGAACGCCAGGATATGATATGTGAACTAAGGTGGCAATTATGTACACCCTCTTCCTGATTATTGCTGTGTGGTGTGGAATCCGCATCAAGACGGAAGGACGGAGGACATCGCAGAAGTTCAACTATGAGCATCTCGTTATGTACTGTCACGAAATAGGTGAGAGAGCGCCAGGATATGATATGTGAACTGAGGTGGCAAATATGTACACCCTCTTCCTGATTATTGCTGGGTGGTGTGGAATCCGCATCATAAGGGAAGGACGGAGGACATTGAAGAAGTACAACTAAGAGCATCTCGTTATGAACTGTCACGAAATAGATGAGAGAGCGCCAGGATATGATATGTGAACTGAGGTGGCAATTACGTACACCCTCTTCCTGATTATTGCTGTGTGGTGAGGAATCCGCATCATGACGGAAGGACAGAGGAAATCGAAGAAGTTCAACTAAGAGCATCTCGTTATGTACTGTCACGAAATACGTGAGAGAGCGCCAGGATATGATATGTGATCTGAGGTGGCAATTATCTACACCCTCTTCCTGATTATTGCTGTGTGGTGTGGAACCCGCATCATGACGGAAGGACGGAGGACATCGAAGAAGTTCAACTAAGAGCATCTCGTAATGTACTGTCTCGAAATACGTGAGAGAGCGCCAGGATATGATATGTGAACTGAGGTGGCAATTATGTACACCCTCTTCCTGATTATTGCTGTGTGGTGTGGAATCCGCATCACGACGGAAGGACGGAGGACATCGAAGAAGTTCAACTAAGAGCATCTCGTTATGTACTGTCTCGAAATAGGTGAGAGAGTGCCAGGATATGATATGTGAACTGAGGTTTCAATTATGTACACCCCCTTCCTGATTATTGCTGTGTGGTGTTGAATCCACATCATGACGGAAAGACGGAGGACATCGAAGAAATTCAACTAAGAGCACCTCGTTATGAACTGTCACGAAATAGGTGAGAGAGCGCCAGGATATGATATGTGAACTGAGGTGGCAATTATGTACACCCTCTTCCTGATTATTGCTGTGTGGAGTCCGCATCATGACGGAAGGACGGATGACATCGAAGAAGTTCAACTAAGAGCATATCGTTATGTACTGTCACGAAAAAGGTGAGAGAGCGCCAGGATATGATATGTGAACATAGGTGGCAATTATGTACACCCTCTTCCTGATTATTGCTGTGTGGTGTGGAATCCGCATCATGACGGAAGGACCGGACATCAAAGAAGTTAAACTAAGAGCATCTCGTTATGTACAGTCACAAAATAGGTGATAGAGAGCCAGGATATGATATGTGAACTAAGGTGGCAATTATGTACACCCTCTTCCTGATTATTGGTGTGTGGTGTGGAATCCGCATCATGACGGAATGACGGAGGACATCGAAGAAGTTCAACTAAGAGCATCTCGTTATGTACTGTCACGAAATAGGTGAGAGAGAGCCAGGATATGATATGTGAACTGAGGTGGCAATTATGTACACCCTCTTTCTGATTATTGCTGTGTGGTGTGGAATCCGCATCATGACGGAAGGACGGAGGACATCGGAGAAGTTCAACTAAGAGCATCTCGTTATGTACTGTCACGAAATACGTGAGAGAGCGCAAGGATATGATATGTGAACTGAGGTGGCAATTATGTACACCCTCTTCCTGATTATTGCTGTGTGGTGTGGAACCCGCATCATGACGGAAGGACGGAGGACATCGAAGAGATTCAACTAAGAGCATCTCGTTATGTACTGTCACGAAATAGGTGAGAGAGCGCCAGGATATGATATGTGAACTGAGGTGGCAATTATGTACACCCTCTTCCTGCTTATTGCTGTGTGGTGTGGAAACAGCATCATGACGGAAGGACGGAGGACATCGAAGAAGTTCAACTAAGAGCATCTCGTTATGTACTGTCACGAAATAGGTGAGAGAGCGCCAGGATATGATATGTGAACTGAGGTGGCAATTATGTACACCCTCTTCCTGATTATTGCTGTGTGGTGTGGAATCCGCATCATGACGGAGGGACGGAGGACATCGAAGAATTTCAACTAAGAGCATCTCGTTATGTACTGTCACGAAATATGTGAGAGAGCGCCAGGATATGATATGTGAACTGAGGTGGCAATTATGTACACCCTCTTCCTGATTATTGCTGTGTTTTGTGGAATCCGCATCATGACGGAAGGACGGAGGACATCGAAGAAGTTCTACTAAGAGCATCTCGTTATGTACTGTCACGAAATATGTGAGAGAGCGCCAGGATATTATATGTGAACTGAGGTGGCAATTATGTAGACCCTCTTCCCGATTATTGCTGTGTGGTGTGGAATCCGCATCATGACGGAAGGACGGAGGACATCGAAGAAGTTCAACTAAGAGCATATCGTTAAGTACTGTCACGAAAAAGGTGAGAGAGCGGCAGGATATGATATGTTAACTGAGGTTTCAATTATGTACACCCACTTCCTGATTATTGCTGTGTGGAATCCGCATCATGACGGAAGGATGGAGGACATCGAAGAAGTTCAACTAAGAGCATCTCGTTATGTACTGTCACGAAATAGGTGAGAGAGCGCCAGGATATGATATGTGAACTGTGGTGGCAATTATGTACACCCTCTTCCTGATTATTGCTGTGTGGTGTGGAATCCGCATCATGTCGGAAGGACGGAGGACATCGAAGAAGTTCAACTAAGAGCATCTCGTTATGTACTGTCACGAAATAGGTGAGAGAGCGCCAGGATATGATATGTGAACTGAGGTGGCAATTATGTACACCCTCTTTCTGATAGTTGCTGTGTGGTGTGGAAACCGCATCATGACGGAAGGACGGAGACATCGAAGAAATTCAACTAAGAGCATCTCGTTATGTACTGTCACGAAATATGTGAGAGAGCGCCAGGATATGATATGTGAACTCAGGTGGCAATTATGTACAACCTTTTCCTGATTATTGCTGTGTAGTGTGGAATCCGCATCATGACGGAAGGACGGCGGACATCGAAGAAGTTCTACTAAGAGCATCTCGTTATGTACTGTCACGAAATATGTGGGAGAGCGCCAGGAAATGATATGTGAACTGAGGTGGCAATTATGTACACCCTCTTCCTGATTATTGCTGTGTGGAATCCGCATCATGATGGAAAGCGGAGGACATCGAAGAAGTTCAACTAAGAGCAACTCGTTATGTACTGTCACAAAATAGTTGAGAGAGCGTCAGGATATGATATGAGAACAGAGGTGGCAATTATGTACACCCTCTTCCTGATTACCGCTGTGTGGAATCCGCATCATGACGAATGGGCGGAGGATGTCGAAGAAGTTCATCTAAGAGCATCTCGTTATGTACTGTCTCGAAATAAGTGAGAGAGCGCCAGGATATGATATGTTAACTGAGGTGGCAATTATGTACACCCTCTTACTGATTATTGCTGTGTGGAATCCGCATCATGACGGAAGGACGGAGGACATCGAAGAAGTTCAACTAAGAGCATCTCGTTATGTACTGTCACGAAAAAGGTAAGAGAGCGACAGGATATGGTGTGTGAACTGGGGTGGCAATTATGTACACTCTCTTCCTGATTATTGCTGTGTGGTGTGGAATCCGCATCATGACGGAAGGACGGAGGACATCGAAGAAGTTCTACTAAGAGCATCTCGTTATGTACTGTCACGAAATATGTGGGAGAGCGCCAGGATATGATATGTGAACTGAGGTGGCAATTATGTACACCCTCTTCCTGATTATTGCTGTGTGGAATCCGCATCATGATGGAAAGGCGGAGGACATCGAAGAAGTTCAACTAAAAGCAACTCGTTATGTACTGTCACAAAATAGTTGAGAGAGCGTCAGGATATGATATGAGAACAGAGGTGGCAATTACGTACACCCTCTTCCTGATTATTGCTGTGTGGAATCCGCATCATGATGGAAAGGCGGAGGACATCGAAGAAGTTCAACTAAGAGCAACTCGTTATGTACTGTCACAAAATAGGTGAGAGAGCGTCAGGATATGATATGTGAACTGAGGTGGCAATTATGTACACCCTCTTCCTGTTGATTGTTATGTGGTGTGGAATCCGCATCATGACGGAAGGACGCAGGACATCGAAGAAGTTCAACTAAGAGCATTTCGTTATGTGCTGTCACGAAATAGGTGAGAGAGCGGCAGAATATGATATGTGCACTGAGGTGGCAATTATGTTCACCCTCTTCCTGATTATTGCTGTGTGATGTGGAATCCGCAGCACGACGGAAGGACGGAAGACATCGAAGAAGTTCAACTAAGAGCATCTCGTTATGTACTGTCTCGAAATAGGTGAGAGAGCGCCAGGATATGATATGTGAACTGAGGTGGCAATTATGTACACCCTCTTCCTGATTATTGCTGTGTGGTGTGGAATCCACATCATGACGGAAGGACGGAGGACATCGAAGAAGTTCAACTAAGAGCATCTCATTATGTACTGTCACGAAATAGGTGAGAGAGCGCCAGGATATGATATGTGAACTGAGGTGGCAATTATGTACACCCTCTTCCTGATTATTGCTGTGTGGAATCCGCATCAACACGGAAGGACGGAGTACATCGAAGAAGTTCAACTAAGAGCATATCGTTATGTACTGTCACGAAAAAGGTGTGAGAGCGCCAGGATATGATATGTGAACTGAGGTTTCAATTATGTACACCCTCTTCCTGATTATTGCTGTGTGGAATCTGCATCATGACGGAAGGGCGGAGGTCATCTAAGAAGTTCAACTAAGACCATCTCGTTATGTACTGTCACGAAATAGGTGAGAGAGCGCCAGGATATGATATGTGAACTGTGGTGGCAATTATGTACACCCTCTTCCTGATTATTGCTGTGTGGAATCCGCATCATGACGGATGGGTGGAGGATGTCGAAGAAGTTCATCTAAGAGCGTCTCGTTATGTACTGTCACGAAATAGATGAGAGAGCGCCAGGATATGATATGTGAGCTGAGGTGGCAATTATGTACACCCTCTTCCTGATTATTGCTGTGTGGTATGGAATCCGCATCAACACGGAAGGACGGAGGACATCGAAGAAGTTCAACTAAGAGCATATCGTTATGTACTGTCACAAAAAAGGTGAGAGAGCGCCAGGATATGATATGTGAACTGAGGTTTCAATTATGTACACCCTCTTCCTGATTATTTTTGTGTGGTGAGGAATCCGCATCATGACGGAAGGACGGAGGACATCGAAGAAGTTCAACTAAGAGCATCTCGTTATGTACTGTCACGAAATAGGTGAGAGTGCGCCAGGATATGATATGTGAACTGTGGTGGCAATTATGTACACCCTCTTCCTGATTATTGCTGTGTGGAATCCGCATCATGACGGATGGGCGGAGGATATCGAAGAAGTTCATCTAAGAGCATCTCGTTATGTACTGTCACGAAATAGATGAGAGAGCGACAGGATATGATATGTGAGCTGAGGTGGCAATTATGTACACACTCTTCCTGATTATTGCTGTGTGGTATGGAATCCGCATCACGACGGAAGGACGGAGGACATCGAAGAAGTTCAACTAAGAGCATCTCGTTATGTACTGTCTCGAAATAAGTAAGAGAGCGCCAGGATATGGTATGTGAACTGAGGTGGCAATTATGTACACCCTCTTCCTGATTATTGCTGTGTGGTGTGGAATCCGCATCATGACGGAAGGACGGAGGACATCAAAGAAGCTCAACTAAGAGCATCTCATTATGTACTGTCACGAAAAAGGTGAGAGAGCGCCAGGATATGATATGTGAACTGAGGTAGCAATTATATACACCCTCTTTGTGATTATTGCTGTGTGGTGTGGAATCCGCATCATGACGGAAGGACAGAGGACATCGAAGAAGTTCAACTAAGAGCATCTCATTATGTACTGTCACGAAATACGTGAGAGAGCGCCAGGATATGATATGTGAACTGAGGTGGCAATTATGTACACCTTCTTCCTGATTATTGCTGTGTGGTGTAGAATCCGCATCATACAGAAGGACGGAGGACATCGAAGAAGTTCAACTAAGAGCATCTCGTTATGTTCTGTCACGAAATAAGTGAGAGAGGGCCAGGATACGATATGTGAACTGAGGTGGCAATTATGTACACCCTCTTCCTGATTATTGCTGTGTATAATCCGCATGATGACGGAAGGACGGAGGACTTTGAAGAAGTTCAACTAAGAGCATCTCGTTATGTACTGTCACGAAAAAGGTGAGAGAGCGCCAGGATATGATATGTGAATTGAGGTGGCAATTATGTACACCCTCTTCCTGATTATTGCTGTGTGGTGTGGAATCCGCATCATGACGGAAGGACCGGACATCGAAGAAGTTCAACTAAGAGCATCTCGTTATGTACAGTCACAAAATAGGTGATAGAGCGCCAGGATATGATATGTGAACTAAGGTGGCAATTATGTACACCCGCTTCTTGGTTATTGCTGTGTGGTGTGGAATCCGCATCATGACGGAAGGACGGAGGACATTGTAGAAGTTCAACTAAGAGCATCTCGTTATGTACTGTCATGAAATAGGTGAGAGAGCACCAGGATATGATATGTGAACTGAGGTGGCAATTATGTACCCCCTCTTCCTGATTATTGCTGTGTGGTGTGGAATCCGCATCACGTTGGAAGGACGGAGGACATCGAAGAAGTTCAACTAAGAGCATCTCGTTACGTACTGTCTCGAAATAGGTGAGAGAGCGCCAGGATATGATTTGTGAACTAAGGTGGCAATTATGTACACCCTCTTCCTGATTATTGCTGTGTGGTGTGGAATCCACATCATGACGGAAGGACGGTGGACATCGAAGAAGTTCAACTAAGAGCATCTCGTTATGTACTGTCACGAAATAGGTGAGAGTGCGGCAGGATATGATATGTGAACTGAGGTGGCAATTATGTACACCCTCCTCCTGATTATTGCTGTGTGGAATCCGCATCATGACGGAAGGACGGAGGACATCGAAGAAGTTCAACTAAGAGCATCTCATTATGTACTGTCACGAAATAGGTGAGAGAGCGCCAGGATATGATATGTGAACTGAGGTGGCAATTGCGTACACCCTCTTACTGATTATTGCTGTGTGGAATCCGCATCATGACGGAAGGACGGAGAACATCGAAGAAGTTCAACTAAGAGCATCTCGTTATGTAGTGTCATGAAATATGTGAGAGAGCGCCAGGATATGATATGTGAACTGAGGTGGCAATTATGTACACCCTCTTACTGATTATTGCTGTGTGGAATCCGCATCATGACGGAAGGACGGAGGACATCGAAGAAGTTCAACTAAGAGCATCTCGTTATGTACTGTCACGAAAAAGGTAAGAGAGCGAAAGGATATGATATGTGAACTGAGGTGGCAATTATGAACACCCTCTTCCTGATTATTGCTGTGTGGTGTAGAATCCGCATCATGACAGAAGGACGGAGGACATCGAAGAATTTCAACTAAGAGCATCTCGTTATGTACTGTCACGAAATAAGTGAGAGAGCGCCAGGATATGATATGTGAACTGAGGTGGCAATTATGTACACCCTCTTCCTGATTATTGCTGTGTGGAATCCGCAACATGACGGAAGGACGGAGGACATCGAAGAAGTTCAACTAAGAGCATATCGTTATGTACCGTCACAAAAAAGGTGAGAGAGCGCCAGGATATGATATGTGAACTGAGGTTTCAATTATGTACACCCTCTTCCTGATTATTTTTGTGTGGTGTGGAATCCGCATCATGACGGAAGGACGGAGGACATCGAAGAAGTTCAACTAACAGCATCTCGTTATGTACTGTCACGAAATAGGTGAGAGAGCGCCAGGATATGATATGTGAACTGTGGTGGCAATTATGTACACCCTCTTCCTGATTATTGCTGTGTGGAATCCGCATCATGACGGATGGGCGGAGGATATCGAAGAAGTTCATCTAAGAGCATCTCGTTATGTACTGTCACGAAATAGATGAGAGAGCGACAGGATATGATATGTGAGCTGAGGTGGCAATTATGTACACCCTCTTCCTGATTATTGCTGTGTGGTATGGAATCCGCATCACGACGGAAGGACGGAGGACATCGAAGAAGTTCAACTAAGAGCATCTCGTTATGTACTGTCTCGAAATAAGTAAGAGAGCGCCAGGATATGATATGTGAACTGAGGTTTCAATTATGTACACCCTCTTCCTGATTATTGCTGTGTGGAATCCGCATCATGACGGAAGGGCGGAGGTCATCTAAGAAGTTCAACTAAGACCATCTCGTTATGTACTGTCATGAAATAGGTGAGAGAGCGCCAGGATATGATATGTGAACTGTGGTGGCAATTATGTACACCCTCTTCCTGATTATTGCTGTGTGGAATCCGCATCATGACGGATGGGTGGAGGATGTCGAAGAAGTTCATCTAAGAGCGTCTCGTTATGTACTGTCACGAAATAGATGAGAGAGCGCCAGGATATGATATGTGAGCTGAGGTGGCAATTATGTACACCCTCTTCCTGATTATTGCTGTGTGGTATGGAATCCGCATCAACACGGAAGGACGGAGGACATCGAAGAAGTTCAACTAAGAGCATATCGTTATGTACTGTCACAAAAAAGGTGAGAGAGCGCCAGGATATGATATGTGAACTGAGGTTTCAATTATGTACACCCTCTTCCTGATTATTTTTGTGTGGTGAGGAATCCGCATCATGACGGAAGGACGGAGGACATCGAAGAAGTTCAACTAAGAGCATCTCATTATGTACTGTCACGAAATAGGTGAGAGTGCGCCAGGATATGATATGTGAACTGTGGTGGCAATTATGTACACCCTCTTCCTGATTATTGCTGTGTGGAATCCGCATCATGACGGATGGGCGGAGGATATCGAAGAAGTTCATCTAAGAGCATCTCGTTATGTACTGTCACGAAATAGATGAGAGAGCGAAAGGATATGATATGTGAGCTGAGGTGGCAATTATGTACACACTCTTCCTGATTATTGCTGTGTGGTATAGAATCCGCATCACGACGGAAGGACGGAGGACATCGAAGAAGTTCAACTAAGAGCATCTCGTTATGTACTGTCTCGAAATAAGTAAGAGAGCGCCAGGATATGGTATGTGAACTGAGGTGGCAATTATGTACACCCTCTTCCTGATTATTGCTGTGTGGTGTGGAATCCGCATCATGACGGAAGGACGGAGGACATCAAAGAAGCTCAACTAAGAGCATCTCATTATGTACTGTCACGAAAAAGGTGAGAGAGCGCCAGGATATGATATGTGAACTGAGGTGGCAATTATATACACCCTCTTTGTGATTATTGCTGTGTGGTGTGGAATCCGCATCATGACGGAAGGACAGAGGACATCGAAGAAGTTCAACTAAGAGCATCTCGTTATGTACTGTCACGAAATACGTGAGAGAGCGCCAGGATATGATATGTGAACTGAGGTGGCAATTATGTACACCTTCTTCCTGATTATTGCTGTGTGGTGTAGAATCCGCATCATGACAGAAGGACGGAGGACATCGAAGAAGTTCAACTAAGAGCATCTCGTTATGTTCTGTCACGAAATAAGTGAGAGAGCGCCAGGATACGATATGTGAACTGAGGTGGCAATTATGTACACCCTCTTCCTGATTATTGCTGTGTATAATCCGCATGATGACGGAAGGACGGAGGACTTCGAAGAAGTTCAACTAAGAGCATCTCGTTATGTACTGTCACGAAAAAGGTGAGAGAGCGCCAGGATATGATATGTGAATTGAGGTGGCAATTATGTACACCCTCTTCCTAATTATTGCTGTGTGGTTTGGAATCCGCATCATGACGGAAGGACCGGACATCGAAGAAGTTCAACTAAGAGCATCTCGTTATGTACAGTCACAAAATAGGTGATAGAGCGCCAGGATATGATATGTGAACTAAGGTGGCAATTATGTACACCCGCTTCTTGGTTATTGCTGTGTGGTGTGGAATCCGCATCATGACGGAAGGACGGAGGACATTGTAGAAGTTCAACTAAGAGCATCTCGTTATGTACTGTCATGAAATAGGTGAGAGAGCACCAGGATATGATATGTGAACTGAGGTGGCAATTATGTACCCCCTCTTCCTGATTATTGCTGTGTGGTGTGGAATCCGCATCACGTTGGAAGGACGGAGGACATCGAAGAAGTTCAAATAAGAGCATCTCGTTACGTACTGTCTCGAAATAGGTGAGAGAGCGCCAGGATATGATTTGTGAACTAAGGTGGCAATTATGTACACCCTCTTCCTGATTATTGCTGTGTGGTGTGGAATCCACATCATGACGGAAGGACGGTGGACATCGAAGAAGTTCAACTAAGAGCATCTCGTTATGTACTGTCACGAAATAGGTGAGAGTGCGGCAGTATATGATATGTGAACTGAGGTGGCAATTATGTACACCCTCCTCCTGATTATTGCTGTGTGGAATCCGCATCATGACGGAAGGACGGAGGACATCGAAGAAGTTCAACTAAGAGCATCTCATTATGTACTGTCACGAAATAGGTGAGAGAGCGCCAGGATATGATATGTGAACTGAGGTGGCAATTGCGTACACCCTCTTACTGATTATTGCTGTGTGGAATCCGCATCATGACGGAAGGACGGAGAACATCGAAGAAGTTCAACTAAGAGCATATCGTTATGTAGTGTCATGAAATATGTGAGAGAGCGCCAGGATATGATATGTGAACTGAGGTGGCAATTATGTACACCCTCTTACTGATTATTGCTGTGTGGAATCCGCATCATGACGGAAGGACGGAGGACATCGAAGAAGTTCAACTAAGAGCATCTCGTTATGTACTGTCACGAAAAAGGTAAGAGAGCGAAAGGATATGATATGTGAACTGAGGTGGCAATTATGTACACCCTCTTCCTGATTATTGCTGTGTGGTGTGGAATCCGCATCATGACGGAAGGACAGAGGACATCGAAGAAGTTCAACTAAGAGTATCTCGTTACGTACTGTCACGAAATAGGTGAGAGAGCGCCAGGATATGATATGTGAACTGAGGTGGCAATTATGTACACCCTCTTCCTGATTATTGCTGTGTGGTGTAGAATCCGCATCATGACAGAAGGACGGAGGACATCGAAGAAGTTCAACTAAGAGCATCTCGTTATGTACTGTCACGAAATAAGTGAGAGAGCGCCAGGATATGATATGTGAACTGAGGTGGCAATTATGTACACCCTCTTCCTGATTATTGCTGTGTGGAATCCGCAACATGACGGAAGGACGGAGCACATCGAAGAAGTTCAACTAAGAGCATCTCGTTATGTACTGTCACGAAAAAGGTGAGAGAGCGCCAGGATATGATATGTGAACTGAGGTGACAATTATGTACACCCTCTTCCTGATTATTGCTGTGTGGTGTGGAATCCGCATCAACACGGAAGGACGGAGGACATCGAAGAAGTTCAACTAAGAGCATATCGTTATGTACTGTCACAAAAAAGGTGAGAGAGCGCCAGGATATGATATGTGAACTGAGGTTTCAATTATGTACACCCTCTTCCTGATTATTTTTGTGTGGTGTGGAATCCGCATCATGACGGAAGGACGGAGGACATCGAAGAAGTTCAACTAAGAGCATCTCGTTATGTACTGTCACGAAATAGGTGAGAGAGCGCCAGGATATGATATGTGAACTGTGGTGGCAATTATGTACACCCTCTTCCTGATTATTGCTGTGTGGAATCCGCATCATGACGGATGGGCGGAGGATATCGAAGAAGTTCATCTAAGAGCATCTCGTTATGTACTGTCACGAAATAGATGAGAGAGCGACAGGATATGATATGTGAGCTGAGGTGGCAATTATGTACACCCTCTTCCTGATTATTGCTGTGTGGTATGGAATCCGCATCACGACGGAAGGACGGAGGACATCGAAGAAGTTCAACTAAGAGCATCTCGTTATGAACTGTCTCGAAATAAGTAAGAGAGCGCCAGGATATGATATGTGAACTGAGGTGGCAATTATGTACACCCTCTTCCTGATTATTGCTGTGTGGTGTGGAATCCGCATCATGACGGAAGGACGGAGGACATCGAAGAAGTTCAACTAAGAGCATCTCATTATGTACTGTCACGAAAAATGTGAGAGAGCGCCAGGATATGATATGTGAACTGAGGTGGCAATTATATACACCCTCTTCGTGATTATTGCTGTGTGGTGTGGAATCCGCATCATGACGGAAGGACAGAGGACATCGAAGAAGTTCAACTAAGAGCATCTCGTTATGTACTGTCACGAAATACGTGAGAGAGCGCCAGGATATGATATGTGAACTGAGGTGGCAATTATGTACACCTTCTTCCTGATTATTGCTGTGTGGTGTAGAATCCGCATCATGACAGAAGGACGGAGGACATCGAAGAAGTTCAACTAAGAGCATCTCGTTATGTTCTGTCACGAAATAAGTGAGAGAGCGCCAGGATACGATATGTGAACTGAGGTGGCAATTATGTACACCCTCTTCCTGATTATTGCTGTGTATAATCCGCATCATGACGGAAGGACGGAGGACTTCGAAGAAGTTCAACTAAGAGCATCTCGTTATGTACTGTCACAAAAAAGGTGAGAGAGCGCCAGGATATGATATGTGAACTGAGGTGGCAATTATGTACACCCTCTTCCTGATTATTGCTGTGTGGTGTGGAATCTGCATCATGGCGGAAGGACCGGACATCGAAGAAGTTCAACTAAGAGCATCTCGTTATGTACAGTCACAAAATAGGTGATAGAGCGCCAGGATATGAAATGTGAACTAAGGTGGCAATTATGTACACCCGCTTCTTGATTATTGCTGTGTGGTGTGGAATCCGCATCATGACGGAAGGACGGAGGACATCGTAGAAGTTCAACTAAGAGCATCTCGTTATGTACTGTCATGAAATAGGTGAGAGAGCACCAGGATATGATATGTGAACTAAGGTGGCAATTATGTACACCCTCTTCCTGATTATTGCTGTGTGGTGTGGAATCCACATCATGACGGAAGGACGGAGGACATCGAAGAAGTTCAACTAAGAGCATCTCGTTATGTACTGTCACGAAATAGGTGAGAGAGCGGCAGGATATGATATGTGAACTGAGGTGGCAATTATGTACACCCTCCTCCTGATTATTGCTGTGTGGAATCCGCATCATGATGGAAAGGCGGAGGACATCGAAGAAGTTCAACTAAGAGCAACTCGTTATGTACTGTCACAAAATAGGTGAGAGAGCGTCAGGATATGACATGTGAACTGAGGTGGCAATTATGTACGCCCTCTTCCCGAGAATTGCTGTGTGGTGTGGAATCCGCATCACGTTGGAAGGACGGAGGACATCGAAGAAGTTCAACTAAGAGCATCTCGTTACGTACTGTCTCGAAATAGGTGAGAGAGCGCCAGGATATGATATGTGAACTAAGGTGGCAATTATGTACACCCTCTTCCTGATTATTGCTGTGTGGTGTGGAATCCACATCATGACGGAAGGACGGAGGACATCGAAGAAGTTCAACTAAGAGCATCTCGTTATGTACTGTCACGAAATAGGTGAGAGAGCGGCAGGATATGATATGTGAACTGAGGTGGCAATTATGTACACCCTCCTCCTGATTATTGCTGTGTGGAATCCGCATCATGATGGAAAGGCGGAGGACATCGAAGAAGTTCAACTAAGAGCAACTCGTTATGTACTGTCACAAAATAGGTGAGAGAGCGTCAGGATATGATATGTGAACTGAGGTGGCAATTATGTACACCCTCTTCCTGTTGATTGTTATGTGGTGTGGAATCCGCGTCATGACGGAAGGACGCAGGACATCAAAGAAGTTCAACTAAGAGCATTTCGTTATGTGCTGTCACGAAATAGGTGAGAGAGCGGCAGAATATGATATGTGAACTGAGGTGGCAATTATGTTCACCCTCTTCCTGATTATTGCTGTGTGATGTGGAATCCGCAGCACGACGGAAGGACGGAAGACATCGAAGAAGTTTAACTAAGAGCATCTCGTTATGTACTGTCACGAAATAGGTGAGAGGGCGCCAGGATATGATATGTGAACTGAGGTGGCAATTATGTACAGCCTCTTCCTGATTATTGCTGTGTGGTGTGGAATCCGCATCACGACGGAAGGACGGAGGACATCGAAGAAGTTCAACTAAGAGCATCTCATTATGTACTGTCTCGAAATAGGTGAGAGAATGCTAGGATATGATATGTGAACTGATGTGGCAATTATGTACACCCTCTTCCTGATTATTGCTGTGTGGTGAGGAATCCGCATCATGACGGAAGGACAGAGGAAATCGAAGAAGTTCAACTAAGAGCATCTCGTTATGTACTGTCACGAAATACGTGAGAGAGCGCCAGGATATGATATGTGAACTGAGGTGGCAATTATGTACACCCTCTTCCTGATTATTGCTGTGTGGTGTGGAACCCGCATCATGACGGAAGGACGGAGGACATCGAAAAAGTTCAACTAAGAGAATCTCGTTATGTACTGTCTCGAAATAGGTGAGAGAGTGCCAGGATATCATATGTGAACTGAGGTGGCAATTATGTACACCCTCTTCCTGATTATTGCTGTGTGGTGTGGTATCCACATCATGACGGAAGGACGGAGGACATCGAAGAATTTAAACTAAGAGCACCTCGTTATGTACTGTCACGAAATAGGTGAGAGAGCGCCAGGATATTATATGTGAACTGAGGTGGCAATTATGTAGACCCTCTTCCTGATTATTGCTGTGTGGTGTGGAATCCGCATCATGACGGAAGGACGGAGGACATCGAAGAAGTTCAACTAAGAGCATATCGTTATGTACTGTCACAAAAAAGGTGAGAGAGCGCCAGGATATGATATGTGAACTGAGGTGGCAATTATGTACACCCTCTTTCTGATTATTGCTGTGTG
Source organism: Schistocerca gregaria (assembly GCF_023897955.1). Classification (NCBI taxonomy): domain Eukaryota; kingdom Metazoa; phylum Arthropoda; class Insecta; order Orthoptera; family Acrididae; genus Schistocerca; species Schistocerca gregaria. The sequence goes on from NC_064923.1 coordinate 625,109,086, forward strand.
GTGTGGAATCCGCATCATGACGGAAGGACGCAGGACATCGAAGAACTTCAACTAGAAGCATCTCGTTATGTACTGTCACGAAATAGGTGAGAGTGCGCCAGGATATGATATGTGAACTGAGGTGGCAATTATGTACAACCTCTTCCTGATTATTGCTGTGTGGTGTGGAATCCGCATCATGACGGAAGGACGGCGGATATCGAAGAAGTTCTACTAAGAGCATCTCGTTATGTACTGTCACGAAATATGTGGGAGAGCGCCAGGATATGATATGTGAACTGAGGTGGCAATTATGTACACCCTCTTCCTGATTATTGCTGTGTGGAATCCGCATCATGATGGAAAGCGGAGGACATGGAAGAAGTTCAACTAAGAGCAACTCGTTATGTACTGTCACAAAATAGTTGAGAGAGCGTCAGGATATGATATGAGAACAGAGGTGGCAATTATGTACACCCTCTTCCTGATTATTGCTGTGTGGAATCCGCATCATGATGGAAAGGCGGAGGACATCAAAGAAGTTCAACTAAGAGCAACTCGTTATGTACTGTCACAAAATAGGTGAGAGAGCGTCAGGATATGATATGTGAACTGAGGTGGCAATTATGTACACCCTTTTCCTGTTGATTGTTGTGTGGTGTGGAATCCGCATCATGACGGAAGGACGCAGGACATCGAAGAAGTTCAACTAAGAGCATTTCGTTATGTGCTGTCACGAAATAGGTGAGAGAGCGGCAGAATATGATATGTGAACTGAGGTGGCAATTATTTTCACCCTCTTCCTGATTATTGCTGTGTGATGTGGAATCCGCAGCACGACGGAAGGACGGAAGACATCGAAGAAGTTCAACTAAGAGCATCTCGTTATGTACTGTCTCGAAATAGGTGAGAGAGCGCCAGGATATTATATGTGAACTGAGGTGGCAATTATGTAGACCCTCTTCCTGATTATTGCTGTGTGGTGTGGAATCCGCATCATGACGGAAGGACGGAGGACATCGAAGAAGTTCAACTAAGAGCATATCGTTATGTACTGTCACAAAAAAGGTGAGAGAGCGCCAGGATATGATATGTGAACTGAGGTGGCAATTATGTACACCCTCTTTCTGATTATTGCTGTGTGGTGTGGAATCCGCATCATGACGGAAGGACGCAGGACATCGAAGAACTTCAACTAGAAGCATCTCGTTATGTACTGTCACGAAATAGGTGAGAGTGCGCCAGGATATGATATGTGAACTGAGGTGGCAATTATGTACAACCTCTTCCTGATTATTGCTGTGTGGTGTGGAATCCGCATCATGACGGAAGGACGGCGGATATCGAAGAAGTTCTACTAAGAGCATCTCGTTATGTACTGTCACGAAATATGTGGGAGAGCGCCAGGATATGATATGTGAACTGAGGTGGCAATTATGTACACCCTCTTCCTGATTATTGCTGTGTGGAATCCGCATCATGATGGAAAGCGGAGGACATGGAAGAAGTTCAACTAAGAGCAACTCGTTATGTACTGTCACAAAATAGTTGAGAGAGCGTCAGGATATGATATGAGAACAGAGGTGGCAATTATGTACACCCTCTTCCTGATTATTGCTGTGTGGAATCCGCATCATGATGGAAAGGCGGAGGACATCAAAGAAGTTCAACTAAGAGCAACTCGTTATGTACTGTCACAAAATAGGTGAGAGAGCGTCAGGATATGATATGTGAACTGAGGTGGCAATTATGTACACCCTTTTCCTGTTGATTGTTGTGTGGTGTGGAATCCGCATCATGACGGAAGGACGCAGGACATCGAAGAAGTTCAACTAAGAGCATTTCGTTATGTGCTGTCACGAAATAGGTGAGAGAGCGGCAGAATATGATATGTGAACTGAGGTGGCAATTATTTTCACCCTCTTCCTGATTATTGCTGTGTGATGTGGAATCCGCAGCACGACGGAAGGACGGAAGACATCGAAGAAGTTCAACTAAGAGCATCTCGTTATGTACTGTCTCGAAATAGGTGAGAGAGCGCCAGGATATGATATGTGAACTGAGGTGGCAATTATGTACACCCTCTTCCTGATTATTGCTGTGTGGTGTGGAATCCACATCATGACGGAAGGACGGAGGACATCGAAGAAATTCAACTAAGAGCATCTCGTTATGTACTGTCACGAAATAGGTGAGAGAGCGCCAGGATATGATATGTGAACTGAGGTGGCAATTATGTACACCCTCTTCCTGATTATTGCTGTGTGGAATCCGCATCATAACGAATGGGCGGAGGATGTCGAAGAAGTTCACTAAGAGCATCTCGTTATGTACTGTCTCGAAATAAGTGAGAGAGCGCCAGATATGATATGTTAACTGAGGTGGCAATTATGTACACCCTCTTACTGATTATTGCTGTGTGGAATCCGCATCATGACGGAAGGACGGAGGACATCGAAGAAGTTCAACTAAGAGCATCTCGTTATGTACTGTCACGAAAAAGGTAAGAGAGCGACAGGATATGATATGTGAACTGAGGTGGCAATTATGTACACCCTCTTCCTGATTATTGCTGTGTGGTGTGGAATCCGCATCATGACGGAAGGACGGAGGACATCGAAGAAGTTCTACTAAGAGCATCTCGTTATGTACTGTCACGAAATATGTGGAAGAGCGCCAGGATATGATATGTGAACTGAGGTGGCAATTATGTACACCCTCTTCCTGATTATCGCTGTGTGGAATCCGCATCATGATGGAAAGGCGGAGGACATCGAAGAAGTTCAACTAAGAGCAACTCGTTATGTACTGTCACAAAATAGTTGAGAGAGCGTCAGGATATGATATGAGAACAGAGGTGGCAATTATGTACACCCTCTTCCTGATTATTGCTGTGTGGAATCCGCATCATGATGGAAAGGCGGAGGACATCGAAGAAGTTCAACTAAGAGCAACTCGTTATGTACTGTCACAAAATAGGTGAGAGAGCGTCAGGATATGATATGTGAACTGAGGTGGCAATTATGTACACCCTCTTCCTGTTGATTGTTGTGTGGTGTGTTATCCGCATCATGACGGAAGGACGCAGGACATCGAAGAAGTTCAACTAAGAGCAATTCGTTATGTGCTGTCACGAAATAGGTGAGAGAGTGCCAGGATATGATATGTGAACTGAGGTGGCAATTATGTACACCCTCTTCCTGATTATTGCTGTGTGGTGTGGTATCCACATCATGACGGAAGGACGGAGGACATCGAAGAATTTAAACTAAGAGCACCTCGTTATGTACTGTCACGAAATAGGTGAGAGAGCGCCAGGATATGATATGTGAACTGAGTTGGCAATTATGTACACCCTCTTCCTGATTATTGCTGTGTGGAATCCGCATCATTACGGAAGGACGGAGGACATCGAAGAAGTTCAACTAAGAGCATCTCGTTATGTCATGTCACGAAATATGTGAGAGAGCGCCAGGATATTATATGTGAACTGAGGTGGCAATTATGTAGACCCTCTTCCTGATTATTGCTGTGTGGTGTGGAATCCGCATCATGACGGAAGGAGGGAGGACATCGAAGAAGTTCAACTAAGAGCAACTCGTTATGTACTGTCACAAAATAGGTGAGAGAGCGTCAGGATATGATATGTGAACTGAGGTGGCAATTATGTACACCCTCTTCCTGTTGATTGTTATGTGGTGTGGAATCCGCGTCATGACGGAAGGACGCAGGACATCGAAGAAGTTCAACTAAGAGCATTTCGTTATGTGCTGTCACGAAATAGGTGAGAGAGCGGCAGAATATGATATGTGAACTGAGGTGGCAATTATGTTCACCCTCTTCCTGATTATTGCTGTGTGATGTGGAATCCGCAGCACGACGGAAGGACGGAAGACATCGAAGAAGTTTAACTAAGAGCATCTCGTTATGTACTGTCACGAAATAGGTGAGAGGGCGCCAGGATATGATATGTGAACTGAGGTGGCAATTATGTACAGCCTCTTCCTGATTATTGCTGTGTGGTGTGGAATCCGCATCACGACGGAAGGACGGAGGACATCGAAGAAGTTCAACTAAGAGCATCTCATTATGTACTGTCTCGAAATAGGTGAGAGAGTGCTAGGATATGATATGTGAACTGATGTGGCAATTATGTACACCCTCTTCCTGATTATTGCTGTGTGGTGAGGAATCCGCATCATGACGGAAGGACAGAGGAAATCGAAGAAGTTCAACTAAGAGCATCTCGTTATGTACTGTCACGAAATACGTGAGAGAGCGCCAGGATATGATATGTGAACTGAGGTGGCAATTATGTACACCCTCTTCCTGATTATTGCTGTGTGGTGTGGAACCCGCATCATGACGGAAGGACGGAGGACATCGAAAACGTTCAACTAAGAGAATCTCGTTATGTACTGTCTCGAAATAGGTGAGAGAGTGCCAGGATATGATATGTGAACTGAGGTGGCAATTATGTACACCCTCTTCCTGATTATTGCTGTGTGGTGTGGTATCCACTTCATGACGGAAGGACGGAGGACATCGAAGAATTTAAACTAAGAGCACCTCGTTATGTACTGTCACGAAATAGGTGAGAGAGCGCCAGGATATGATATGTGAACTGAGTTGGCAATTATGTACACCCTCTTCCTGATTATTGCTGTGTGGAATCCGCATCATGACGGAAGGACGGAGGACATCGAAGAAGTTCAACTAAGAGCATCTCGTTATGTACTGTCACGAAATATGTGAGAGAGCGCCAGGATATTATATGTGAACTGAGGTGGCAATTATGTAGACCCTCTTCCTGATTATTGCTGTGTGGTGTGGAATCCGCATCATGACGGAAGGACGGAGGACATCGAAGAAGTTCAACTAAGAGCATATCGTTATGTACTGTCACAAAAAAGGTGAGAGAGCGCCAGGATATGATATGTGAACTGAGGTGGCAATTATGTACACCCTCTTTCTGATTATTGCTGTGTGGTGTGGAATCCGCATCATGACGGAAGGACGGAGGACATCGAAGAACTTCAACTAGAAGCATCTCGTTATGTACTGTCACGAAATAGGTGAGAGTGCGCCAGGATATGATATGTGAACTGAGGTGGCAATTATGTACAACCTCTTCCTGATTATTGCTGTGTGGTGTGGAATCCGCATCATGACGGAAGGACGGCGGATATCGAAGAAGTTCTACTAAGAGCATCTCGTTATGTACTGTCACGAAATATGTGGGAGAGCGCCAGGATATGATATGTGAACTGAGGTGGCAATTATGTACACCCTCTTCCTGATTATTGCTGTGTGGAATCCGCATCATGATGGAAAGCGGAGGACATGGAAGAAGTTCAACTAAGAGCAACTCGTTATGTACTGTCACAAAATAGTTGAGAGAGCGTCAGGATATGATATGAGAACAGAGGTGGCAATTATGTACACCCTCTTCCTGATTATTGCTGTGTGGAATCCGCATCATGATGGAAAGGCGGAGGACATCAAAGAAGTTCAACTAAGAGCAACTCGTTATGTACTGTCACAAAATAGGTGAGAGAGCGTCAGGATATGATATGTGAACTGAGGTGGCAATTATGTACACCCTTTTCCTGTTGATTGTTGTGTGGTGTGGAATCCGCATCATGACGGAAGGACGCAGGACATCGAAGAAGTTCAACTAAGAGCATTTCGTTATGTGCTGTCACGAAATAGGTGAGAGAGCGGCAGAATATGATATGTGAACTGAGGTGGCAATTATTTTCACCCTCTTCCTGATTATTGCTGTGTGATGTGGAATCCGCAGCACGACGGAAGGACGGAAGACATCGAAGAAGTTCAACTAAGAGCATCTCGTTATGTACTGTCTCGAAATAGGTGAGAGAGCGCCAGGATATGATATGTGAACTGAGGTGGCAATTATGTACACCCTCTTCCTGATTATTGCTGTGTGGTGTGGAATCCGCATCACGACGGAAGGACGGAGGACATCGAAGAAGTTCAACTAAGAGCATCTCATTATGTACTGTCTCGAAATAGGTGAGAGAGTGCCAGGATATGATATGTGAACTGAGGTGGCAATTATGTACACCCTCTTCCTGATTATTGCTGTGTGGAATCCGCATCATGACGAATGGGCGGAGGATGTCGAAGAAGTTCACTAAGAGCATCTCGTTATGTACTGTCTCGAAATAAGTGAGAGAGCGCCAGATATGATATGTTAACTGAGGTGGCAATTATGTACACCCTCTTACTGATTATTGCTGTGTGGAATCCGCATCATGACGGAAGGACGGAGGACATCGAAGAAGTTCAACTAAGAGCATCTCGTTATGTACTGTCACGAAAAAGGTAAGAGAGCGACAGGATATTATATGTGAACTGAGGTGGCAATTATGTACACCCTCTTCCTGATTATTGCTGTGTGGTGTGGAATCCGCATCATGACGGAAGGACGGAGGACATCGAAGAAGTTCTACTAAGAGCATCTCGTTATGTACTGTCACGAAATATGTGGAAGAGCGCCAGGATATGATATGTGAACTGAGGTGGCAATTATGTACACCCTCTTCCTGATTATCGCTGTGTGGAATCCGGATCATGATGGAAAGGCGGAGGACATCGAAGAAGTTCAACTAAGAGCAACTCGTTATGTACTGTCACAAAATATTTGAGAGAGCGTCAGGATATGATATGAGAACAGAGGTGGCAATTATGTACACCCTCTTCCTGATTATTGCTGTGTGGAATCCGCATCATGATGGAAAGGCGGAGGACATCGAAGAAGTTCAACTAAGAGCAACTCGTTATGTACTGTCACAAAATAGGTGAGAGAGCGTCAGGATATGATATGTGAACTGAGGTGGCAATTATGTACACCCTCTTCCTGTTGATTGTTGTGTGGTGTGGAATCCGCATCATGACGGAAGGACGCAGGACATCGAAGAAGTTCAACTAAGAGCATCTCATTATGTACTGTCACGAAATAGGTGAGAGAGTGCCAGGATATGATATGTGAACTGAGGTGGCAATTATGTACACCCTCTTCCTGATTATTGCTGTGTGGTGTGGTATCCACATCATGACGGAAGGACGGAGGCCATCGAAGAATTTAAACTAAGAGCACCTCGTTATGTACTGTCACGAAATAGGTGAGAGAGCGCCAGGATATGAAATGTGAACTGAGTTGGCAATTATGTACACCCTCTTCCTGATTATTGCTGTGTGGAATCCGCATCATGACGGAAGGACGGAGGACATCGAAGAAGTTCAACTAAGAGCATCTCGTTATGTACTGTCACGAAAAAGGTAAGAGAGCGACAGGATATTATATGTGAACTGAGGTGGCAATTATGTACACCCTCTTTCTGATTATTGCTGTGTGGTGTGGAATCCGCATCATGACGGAAGGACGGAGGACATCGAAGAAGTTCTACTAAGAGCATCTCGTTATGTACTGTCACGAAATATGTGGAAGAGCGCCAGGATATGATATGTGAACTGAGGTGGCAATTATGTACACCCTCTTCCTGATTATCGCTGTGTGGAATCCGCATCATGATGGAAAGGCGGAGGACATCGAAGAAGTTCAACTAAGAGCAACTCGTTATGTACTGTCACAAAATAGTTGAGAGAGCGTCAGGATATGATATGAGAACAGAGGTGGCAATTATGTACACCCTCTTCCTGATTATTGCTGTGTGGAATCCGCATCATGATGGAAAGGCGGAGGACATCGAAGAAGTTCAACTAAGAGCAACTCGTTATGTACTGTCACAAAATAGGTGAGAGAGCATCAGGATATGATATGTGAACTGAGGTGGCAATTATGTACACCCTCTTCCTGTTGATTGTTGTGTGGTGTGTTATCCGCATCATGACGGAAGGACGCAGGACATCGAAGAAGTTCAACTAAGAGCAATTCGTTATGTGCTGTCACGAAATAGGTGAGAGAGTGCCAGGATATGATATGTGAACTGAGGTGGCAATTATGTACACCCTCTTCCTGATTATTGCTGTGTGGTGTGGTATCCACATCATGACGGAAGGACGGAGGACATCGAAGAATTTAAACTAAGAGCACCTCGTTATGTACTGTCACGAAATAGGTGAGAGAGCGCCAGGATATGATATGTGAACTGAGTTGGCAATTATGTACACCCTCTTCCTGATTATTGCTGTGTGGAATCCGCATCATGACGGAAGGACGGAGGACATCGAAGAAGTTCAACTAAGAGCATCTCGTTATGTCATGTCACGAAATATGTGAGAGAGCGCCAGGATATTATATGTGAACTGAGGTGGCAATTATGTAGACCCTCTTCCTGATTATTGCTGTGTGGTGTGGAATCCGCATCATGACGGAAGGAGGGAGGACATCGAAGAAGTTCAACTAAGAGCAACTCGTTATGTACTGTCACAAAATAGGTGAGAGAGCGTCAGGATATGATATGTGAACTGAGGTGGCAATTATGTACACCCTCTTCCTGTTGATTGTTATGTGGTGTGGAATCCGCGTCATGACGGAAGGACGCAGGACATCGAAGAAGTTCAACTAAGAGCATTTCGTTATGTGCTGTCACGAAATAGGTGAGAGAGCGGCAGAATGTGATATGTGAACTGAGGTGGCAATTATGTTCACCCTCTTCCTGATTATTGCTGTGTGATGTGGAATCCGCAGCACGACGGAAGGACGGAAGACATCGAAGAAGTTTAACTAAGAGCATCTCGTTATGTACTGTCACGAAATAGGTGAGAGGGCGCCAGGATATGATATGTGAACTGAGGTGGCAATTATGTACAGCCTCTTCCTGATTATTGCTGTGTGGTGTGGAATCCGCATCACGACGGAAGGACGGAGGACATCGAAGAAGTTCAACTAAGAGCATCTCATTATGTACTGTCTCGAAATAGGTGAGAGAGTGCTAGGATATGATATGTGAACTGATGTGGCAATTATGTACACCCTCTTCCTGATTATTGCTGTGTGGTGAGGAATCCGCATCATGACGGAAGGACAGAGGAAATCGAAGAAGTTCAACTAAGAGCATCTCGTTATGTACTGTCACGAAATACGTGAGAGAGCGCCAGGATATGATATGTGAACTGAGGTGGCAATTATGTACACCCTCTTCCTGATTATTGCTGTGTGGTGTGGAACCCGCATCATGACGGAAGGACGGAGGACATCGAAAACGTTCAACTAAGAGAATCTCGTTATGTACTGTCTCGAAATAGGTGAGAGAGTGCCAGGATATGATATGTGAACTGAGGTGGCAATTATGTACACCCTCTTCCTGATTATTGCTGTGTGGTGTGGTATCCACTTCATGACGGAAGGACGGAGGACATCGAAGAATTTAAACTAAGAGCACCTCGTTATGTACTGTCACGAAATAGGTGAGAGAGCGCCAGGATATGATATGTGAACTGAGTTGGCAATTATGTACACCCTCTTCCTGATTATTGCTGTGTGGAATCCGCATCATGACGGAAGGACGGAGGACATCGAAGAAGTTCAACTAAGAGCATCTCGTTATGTACTGTCACGAAATATGTGAGAGAGCGCCAGGATATTATATGTGAACTGAGGTGGCAATTATGTAGACCCTCTTCCTGATTATTGCTGTGTGGTGTGGAATCCGCATCATGACGGAAGGACGGAGGACATCGAAGAAGTTCAACTAAGAGCATATCGTTATGTACTGTCACAAAAAAGGTGAGAGAGCGCCAGGATATGATATGTGAACTGAGGTGGCAATTATGTACACCCTCTTTCTGATTATTGCTGTGTGGTGTGGAATCCGCATCATGACGGAAGGACGGAGGACATCGAAGAACTTCAACTAGAAGCATCTCGTTATGTACTGTCACGAAATAGGTGAGAGTGCGCCAGGATATGATATGTGAACTGAGGTGGCAATTATGTACAACCTCTTCCTGATTATTGCTGTGTGGTGTGGAATCCGCATCATGACGGAAGGACGGCGGATATCGAAGAAGTTCTACTAAGAGCATCTCGTTATGTACTGTCACGAAATATGTGGGAGAGCGCCAGGATATGATATGTGAACTGAGGTGGCAATTATGTACACCCTCTTCCTGATTATTGCTGTGTGGAATCCGCATCATGATGGAAAGCGGAGGACATGGAAGAAGTTCAACTAAGAGCAACTCGTTATGTACTGTCACAAAATAGTTGAGAGAGCGTCAGGATATGATATGAGAACAGAGGTGGCAATTATGTACACCCTCTTCCTGATTATTGCTGTGTGGAATCCGCATCATGATGGAAAGGCGGAGGACATCAAAGAAGTTCAACTAAGAGCAACTCGTTATGTACTGTCACAAAATAGGTGAGAGAGCGTCAGGATATGATATGTGAACTGAGGTGGCAATTATGTACACCCTTTTCCTGTTGATTGTTGTGTGGTGTGGAATCCGCATCATGACGGAAGGACGCAGGACATCGAAGAAGTTCAACTAAGAGCATTTCGTTATGTGCTGTCACGAAATAGGTGAGAGAGCGGCAGAATATGATATGTGAACTGAGGTGGCAATTATTTTCACCCTCTTCCTGATTATTGCTGTGTGATGTGGAATCCGCAGCATGACGGAAGGACGGAAGACATCGAAGAAGTTCAACTAAGAGCATCTCGTTATGTACTGTCTCGAAATAGGTGAGAGAGCGCCAGGATATGATATGTGAACTGAGGTGGCAATTATGTACACCCTCTTCCTGATTATTGCTGTGTGGAATCCGCATCATGACGAATGGGCGGAGGATGTCGAAGAAGTTCACTAAGAGCATCTCGTTATGTACTGTCTCGAAATAAGTGAGAGAGCGCCAGATATGATATGTTAACTGAGGTGGCAATTATGTACACCCTCTTACTGATTATTGCTGTGTGGAATCCGCATCATGACGGAAGGACGGAGGACATCGAAGAAGTTCAACTAAGAGCATCTCGTTATGTACTGTCACGAAAAAGGTAAGAGAGCGACAGGATATTATATGTGAACTGAGGTGGCAATTATGTACACCCTCTTCCTGATTATTGCTGTGTGGTGTGGAATCCGCATCATGACGGAAGGACGGAGGACATCGAAGAAGTTCTACTAAGAGCATCTCGTTATGTACTGTCACGAAATATGTGGAAGAGCGCCAGGATATGATATGTGAACTGAGGTGGCAATTATGTACACCCTCTTCCTGATTATCGCTGTGTGGAATCCGGATCATGATGGAAAGGCGGAGGACATCGAAGAAGTTCAACTAAGAGCAACTCGTTATGTACTGTCACAAAATAGTTGAGAGAGCGTCAGGATATGATATGAGAACAGAGGTGGCAATTATGTACACCCTCTTCCTGATTATTGCTGTGTGGAATCCGCATCATGATGGAAAGGCGGAGGACATCGAAGAAGTTCAACTAAGAGCAACTCGTTATGTACTGTCACAAAATAGGTGAGAGAGCGTCAGGATATGATATGTGAACTGAGGTGGCAATTATGTACACCCTCTTCCTGTTGATTGTTGTGTGGTGTGGAATCCGCATCATGACGGAAGGACGCAGGACATCGAAGAAGTTCAACTAAGAGCATCTCATTATGTACTGTCACGAAATAGGTGAGAGAGTGCCAGGATATGATATGTGAACTGAGGTGGCAATTATGTACACCCTCTTCCTGATTATTGCTGTGTGGTGTGGTATCCACATCATGACGGAAGGACGGAGGACATCGAAGAATTTAAACTAAGAGCACCTCGTTATGTACTGTCACGAAATAGGTGAGAGAGCGCCAGGATATGAAATGTGAACTGAGTTGGCAATTATGTACACCCTCTTCCTGATTATTGCTGTGTGGAATCCGCATCATGACGGAAGGACGGAGGACATCGAAGAAGTTCAACTAAGAGCATCTCGTTATGTACTGTCACGAAATATGTGAGAGAGCGCCAGGATATTATATGTGAACTGAGGTGGCAATTATGTAGACCCTCTTCCTGATTATTGCTGTGTGGTGTGGAATCCGCATCATGACGGAAGGACGGAGGACATCGAAGAAGTTCAACTAAGAGCATATCGTTATGTACTGTCACAAAAAAGTGAGAGAGCGCCAGGATATGATATGTGAACTGAGGTGGCAATTATGTACACCCTCTTTCTGATTATTGCTGTGTGGTGTGGAATCCGCATCATGACGGAAGGACGGAGGACATCGAAGAAGTTAAACTAAGGGCATCTCGTTATGTACTGTCACGAAATAGGTGAGAGAGCGCCAGGATATGATATGTGAACTGAGGTGGCAATTATGTACACCCTCTTCCTGATTATTGCTGTGTGGAATCTGCATCATGATGGAAAGGCGGAGGACATCGAAGAACTTCAACTAGAAGCATCTCGTTATGTACTGTCACGAAATAGGTGAGAGTGCGCCAGGATATGATATGTGAACTGAGGTGGCAATTATGTACAACCTCTTCCTGATTATTGCTGTGTGGTGTGGAATCCGCATCATGACGGAAGGACGGCGGATATCGAAGAAGTTCTACTAAGAGCATCTCGTTATGTACTGTCACGAAATATGTGGGAGAGCGCCAGGATATGATATGTGAACTGAGGTGGCAATTATGTACACCCTCTTCCTGATTATTGCTGTGTGGAATCCGCATCATGATGGAAAGCGGAGGACATCGAAGAAGTTCAACTAAGAGCAACTCGTTATGTACTGTCACAAAATAGTTGAGAGAGCGTCAGGATATGATATGAGAACAGAGGTCGCAATTATGTACACCCTCTTCCTGATTATTGCTGTGTGGAATCCGCATCATGATGGAAAGGCGGAGGACATCGAAGAAGTTCAACTAAGAGCAACTCGTTATGTACTGTCACAAAATAGGTGAGAGAGCGTCAGGATATGATATGTGAACTGAGGTGGCAATTATGTACACCCTTTTCCTGTTGATTGTTGTGTGGTGTGGAATCCGCATCATGACGGAAGGACGCAGGACATCGAAGAAGTTCAACTAAGAGCATTTCGTTATGTGCTGTCACGAAATAGGTGAGAGAGCGGCAGAATATGATATGTGAACTGAGGTGGCAATTATTTTCACCCTCTTCCTGATTATTGCTGTGTGGTGTGGAATCCACATCATGACGGAAGGACGGAGGACATCGAAGAAATTCAACTAAGAGCATCTCGTTATGTACTGTCACGAAATAGGTGAGAGTGCGCCAGGATATGATATGTGAACTGAGGTGGCAATTATGTACACCCTCTTCCTGATTATTGCTGTGTGGAATCCGCATCATGACGAATGGGCGGAGGATGTCGAAGAAGTTCACTAAGAGCATCTCGTTATGTACTGTCTCGTAATAAGTGAGAGAGCGCCAGATATGATATGTTAACTGAGGTGGCAATTATGTACACCCTCTTACTGATTATTGCTGTGTGGAATCCGCATCATGACGGAAGGACGGAGGACATCGAAGAAGTTCAACTAAGAGCATCTCGTTATGTACTGTCACGAAAAAGGTAAGAGAGCGACAGGATATGATATGTGAACTGAGGTGGCAATTATGTACACCCTCTTCCTGATTATTGCTGTGTGGTGTGCAATCCGCATCATGACGGAAGGACGGAGGACATCGAAGAAGTTCTACTAAGAGCATCTCGTTATGTACTGTCACGAAATATGTGGGAGAGCGCCAGGATATGATATGTGAACTGAGGTGGCAATTATGTACACCCTCTTCCTGATTATCGCTGTGTGGAATCTGCATCATGATGGAAAGGCGGAGGACATCGAAGAAGTTCAACTAAGAGCAACTCGTTATGTACTGTCACAAAATAGTTGAGAGAGCGTCAGGATATGATATGAGAACAGAGTTGGCAATTATGTACACCCTCTTCCTGATTATTGCTGTGTGGAATCCGCATCATGATGGAAAGGCGGAGGACATCGAAGAAGTTCAACTAAGAGCAACTCGTTATGTACTGTCACAAAATAGGTGAGAGAGCGTCAGGATATGATATGTGAACTGAGGTGGCAATTATGTACACCCTCTTCCTGTTGATTGTTGTATGGTGTGGAATCCGCATCATGACGGAAGGACGCAGGACATCGAAGAAGTTCAACTAAGAGCAATTCGTTATGTGCTGTCACGAAATAGGTGAGAGAGCGGCAGAATATGATTTGTGAACTGAGGTGGCAATTATGTTCACCCTCTTCCTCATTATTGCTGTGTGATGTGGAATCCGCAGCACGACGGAAGGACGGAAGACATCGAAGAAGTTCAACTAAGAGCATCTCGTTATGTACTGTCTCGAAATAGGTGAGAGAGCGCCAGGATATGATATGTGAACTGAGGTGGCAGTTATGTACACCCTCTTCCTGATTATTGCTGTGTGGTGTGGAATCCACATCATGGCGGAAGGACGGAGGACATCGAAGAAGTTCAACTAAGAGCATCTCGTTATGTACTGTCACGAAAAAGGTGAGAGAGCGCCAGGATATGATATGTGAACTGAGGTTTCAATTATGTACACCCTCTTCCTGATTATTGCTGTGTGGAATCCGCATCATGACGGAAGGGCGGAGGACACCGAAGAAGGTCAACTAAGAGCATCTCGTTATGTACTGTCACGAAATAGGTGAGAGAGCGCCAGGATATGATATGTGAACTGTGGTGGCAATTATGTACACCCTCTTCCTGATTATTGCTGTGTGGAATCCGCATCATGACGGATGGGCGGAGAATGTCGAAGAAGTTCATCTAAGAGCATCTCGTTATGTACTGTCACGAAATAGATGAGAGAGCGCCAGGATATGATATGTGAGCTGAGGTGGCAATTATGTACACCCTCTTCCTGATTATTGCTGTGTGGTATGGAATCCGCATCACGACGGAAGGACGGAGGACATCGAAGAAGTTCAACTAAGAGCATCTCGTTATGTACTGTCACGAAATACGTGAGAGAAAGCCAGGATATGATATGTTAACTGAGGTGGCAATTATGTACACCCTCTTCCTGATTATTGCTGTGTGGTGTGGAATCCGCATCATGACGGAAGGACGGAGGACATCGAAGAAGTTCAATTAAGAGCATCTCATTATGTACTGTCACGAAATAGGTGAGAGAGCGCCAGGATATGATATGTGAACTGAGGTGGCAATTATGTACACCCTCTTACTGATTATTGCTGTGTGGAATCCGCATCATGACGGAAGGACGGAGGATATCGAAGAAGTTCAACTAAGAGCATCTCGTTATGTACTGTCACGAAATAGGTGTGAGAGCGCCAGGATATGATATGTGAACTGAGGTGGCGATTATGTACACCCTCTTCCTGATTATTGCTGTGTGGTGTGGAATCCGCATCATGACGGAAGGACAGAGGACATTGAAGAAGTTCAACTAAGAGTATCTCGTTATGTACTGTCACGAAATAGGTGAGACAGCGCCAGGATATGATATGTGAACTGAGGTGGCAATTATGTACACCCTCTTCCTGATTATTGCTGTGTGGTGAAGAATCCGCATCATGACAGAAGAACGGAGGACATCGAAGAAGTTCAACTAAGAGCATCTCGTTATGTACTGTCACGAAATAAGTGAGAGAGCGCCAGGATATGATATGTGAACTGAGGTGGCAATTATGTACACCCTCTTCCTGATTATTGCTGTGTGGAATCCGCAACATGACGGAAGGACGGAGCACATCGAAGAAGTTCAACTAAGAGCATCTCGTTATGTACTGTCACGAAAAAGGTGAGAGAGCGCCAGGATATATGTGAACTGAGGTGACAATTATGTACACCCTCTTCCTGATTATAGCTGTGTGGAATCCGCATCAACACGGAAGGACGGAGGACATCGAAGAAGTTCAATTAAGAGCATATCGTTATGTACTGTCACGAAAAAGGTGAGAGAGCGCCAGGATATGATATGTGAACTGAGGTTTCAATTATGTACACCCTCTTCCTGATTATTGCTGTGTGGTGTGGAATCCGCATTATGACGGAAGGACGGAGGACATCGAAGAAGTTCAACTAAGAGCATCTCGTTATGTACTGTCACGAAATAGGTGAGAGAGCGCCAGGATATGGTATGTGAACTGTGGTGGCAATTATGTACACCCTCTTCCTGATTATTGCTGTGTGGAATCCGCATCATGACGGATTGGCGGAGGATATCGAAGAAGTTCATCTAAGAGCATCTCGTTATGTACTGTCACGAAATAGATGAGAGAGCGACAGGATATGATATGTGAGCTGAGGTGGCAATTATGTACACCCTCTTCCTGATTATTGCTGTGTGGTATGGAATCCGCATCACGACGGAAGGACGGAGGACATCGAAGAAGTTCAACTAAGAGCATCTCGTTATGTACTATCTCGAAATAAGTAAGAGAGCGCCAGGATATGATATGTGAACTGAGGTGGCAATTATGTACACCCTCTTCCTGATTATTGCTGTGTGGTGTGGAATCCGCATCATGACGGAAGGACGGAGGACATCGTAGAAGTTCAACTAAGAGCATCTCGTTATGTACTGTCATGAAATAGGTGAGAGAGCACCAGGATATGATATGTGAACTGAGGTGGCAATTATGTACACCCTCCTCCTGATTATTGCAGTGTGGAATCAGCATCATGACGGAAGGACGGAGGACATCGAAGAAGTTCAACTAAGAGCATCTCATTATGTACTGTCACGAAATAGGTGAGAGAGCGCCAGGATATGATATGTGAACTGAGGTGGCAATTGCGTACACCCTCTTACTGATTATTGCTGTGTGGAATCCGCATCATGACGGAAGGACGGAGGACATCGAAGAAGTTCAACTAAGAGCATCTCGTTATGTACTGTCACGAAAAAGGTGAGAGAGCGCCAGGATACGATATGTGAACTGAGGTGGCAATTATGTACACCCTCTTAATGATTATTGCTGTGTGGTGTGGAATCCGCATCATGACGGAAGGTCGG
Source organism: Schistocerca gregaria (assembly GCF_023897955.1). Lineage (NCBI taxonomy): Eukaryota > Metazoa > Arthropoda > Insecta > Orthoptera > Acrididae > Schistocerca > Schistocerca gregaria. The sequence goes on from NC_064923.1 coordinate 625,126,057, forward strand.
AGGACATCGAAGAAGTTCAACTAAGAGCATCTCGTTATGTACTAGCACGAAATAGGTGAGAGAGCGCCAGGATATGATATGTGAACTGAGGTGGCAATTATGTACACCCTCTTCCTGATTATTGCTGTGTGGTGTGGAATCCGCATCACGACGGAAGGGCGGAGGACATCGAAGAAGTTCAACTAAGAGCATCTCGTTATGTACTGTCTCGAAATAGGTGAGAGAGTGCCAGGATATGATATGTGAACTGAGGTGGCAATTATGTACACCCTCTTCCTGATTATTGCTGTGTGGTGAGGAATCCGCATCATGACGGAAGGACAGAGGAAATCGAAGAAGTTCAACTAAGAGCATCTCGTTATGTACTGTCACGAAATACGTGAGAGAGCGCCAGGATATGATATGTGAACTGAGGTGGCAATTTTGTACACCCTCTTCCAGATTATTGCTGTGTGGTGTGGAACCCGCATCATGACGGAAGGACGGAGGACATCGAAGATGTTCAACTAAGAGCATCTCGTTATGTACTGTCACGAAGTAGGTGAGAGAGCGCCAGGATATGATATGTGAACTGAGGTGGCAATTATGTACACCCTCTTCCTGATTATTGCTGTGTGGTGTGGAATCCGCATCACGACGGAAGGACGGAGGACATCGAAGAAGTTCAACTAAGAGCATCTCGTTATGTACTGTCACGAAATATGTGAGAGAGCGCCAGGATATGATATGTGAACTGATGTGGCAATTATGTACACCCTCTTCCTGATTATCGCTGTGTGGAATCCGCATAATGATGGAAAGACCTAGGACATCGAAGAAGTTCAACTAAGAGCAACTCGTTATGTACTGTCACAAAATAGGTGAGAGAGCGTCAGGATATGATATGTGAACTGAGGTGGCAATTATGTACACCCTCTTCCAGAATATTGCTGTGTGGAATCCGCATCATGACGGAAGGACGGAGGATATCGAAGAAGTTCAACTAAGAGCATCTCGTTATGTACTGTCACGAAATAGTTGAGAGAGCGCCAGGTTATGATATGTGAACTGAGGTGGCAATTATGTACACCCTCTTCCTGATTATTGCTGTGTGGTGTGGAATCCGCATCACGACGGAAGGACGGAGGACATCGAAGAAGTTCAACTAAGAGAATCTCGTTATGTACTGTCTCGAAATAGGTGAGAGAGTAACAGGATATGATATGTGAACTGAGGTGGCAATTATGTACACCCTCTTCCTGATTATTGCTGTGTGGCGTGGTATCCACATCATGACGGAAGGACGGAGGACATCGAATAATTTAAACTAAGATCACCTCGTTATGTACTGTCACGAAATAGGTGAGAGAGCGCCAGGATATGATATGTGAACTGAGTTGGCAATTATGTACACCCTCTTCCTGATTATTGCTGTGTTGAATCCGCATCATGACGGAAGGACGGAGGACATCGAAGAAGTTCAACTAAGATCATCTCGTTATGTACTGTTACGAAAAAGGTGAGAGTGCGCCAGGATATGATATGTGAACTGAGGTGGCAATTATGTACACCCTCTTCCTGATTATTGCTGTGTGGTGTGGAATCCGCATCATGACGGAAGGACGGAGGACATCGAAGAAGTTCAATTAAGAGCATCTCGTCATGTACTGTCACGAAATATGCGAGAGAGCGCCAGGATATGATATGTGAACTGAGGTGGCAATTATGTACACCCCCTTCCTGATTATTGCTGTGTGGTGTGGAATCCGCATCATGACGGAAGGACCGGACATCGAAGTAGTTCAACTAAGAGCATCTCGTTATGTACAGTCACCAAATAGGTGATAGAGCGCCAGGATATGATATGTGAACTAAGGTGGCAATTATGTACACCCTCTTCCTGATTATTGCTGTGTGTTGTGGAATCCGCATCACGACGGAAGGATGGAGGACATCGAAGACGATCAACTAAGAGCATCTCGTTATGTACTGTCACGAAATAGGTGAGAGAGCGCCAGGATATGATATGTGAACTGAGGTGGCAATTATGTACACCCTCTTCCTGATTATTGCTGTGTGGTGAGGAATCCGCATCATGACGGAAGGACAGAGGAAATCGAAGAAGGTCAACTAAGAGCATCTCGTTATGTACTGTCACGAAATACGTGAGAGAGCGCCAGGATATGATATGTGAACTGAGGTGGCAATTTTGTACACCCTCTTCCAGATTATTGCTGTGTGGTGTGGAACCCGCATCATGACGGAAGGACGGAGGACATCGAAGAAGTTCAACTAAGAGCATCTCGTTATGTACTGTCACGAAGTAGGTGAGGGAGCGCCAGGATATGATATGTGAACTGAGGTGGCAATTATGTACACCCTCTTCCTGATTATTGCTGTGTAGGGTGGAATCCGCATCATGACGGAAGGACGGAGGACATCGAAGAAGTTCAACTAAGAGCATCTCGTTATGTACTGTCACGAAATATGTGAGAGAGCGCCAGGATATGATATGTGAACAGAGGTGGCAATTATGTACACCCTCTTCCAGATTATTGCTGTGTGGAATCCGCATCATGATGGAAAGACGGAGGACATCGAAGAAGTTCAACTAAGAGCATCTCGTTACGTACTGTCTCGAAATAGGTGAGAGAGCGCCAGGATATGATATGTGAACTGAGGTGGCAATTATGTACACCCTCTTCCTGATTATTGCTGTGTAGAATCCGCATCATGACGGAAGGACGGAGGACATCGAAGGAGTTCAACTAAGAGCATCTCGTTATGTACTGTCACGAAATATGTGAGAGAGCGCCAGGATATGATATGTGAACTGAGGTGGCAATTATGTACACCCTCTTCCTGATTATTGCTGTGTGGTGTGGAATCCGCATCACGATGGAAGGACGGAGGACATCGAAGAAGTTCAACTAAGAGCATCTCGTTACGTACTGTCTCGAAATAGGTGAGAGAGCGCCAGGATATGATATGTGAACTGTGGTGGCAATTATGTACACCCTCTTCCTGATTATTGCTGTGTGGTGTGGAATCCACATCATGAAGGAAGGACGGAGGACATCGAAGAAGTTCAACTAAGAGCATCTCGTTATGTACTGTCACGAAATAGGTGAGAGAGCGGCAGGATATGATATGTGAACTGAGGTGGCAATTATGTACACCCTCTTCCTGATTATTGCTGTGTGGAATCCGCATCATGACGGAAGGACGGAGGACATCGAAGAAGTTCAACTAAGAGCATATCGTTATGTACTGTGACGAAAAAGGTGAGAGAGCGCCAGGATATGATATGTGAACTGAGGTGGCAATTATGTACACCCTCTTCCTGATTATTGCTGTGTGGTGTGGAATCCGCATCATGACGGAGGACCGGACATCGAAGAAGTTCAACTAAGAGCATCTTGTTATGTACTGTCACGAAATAGGTGAGAGAGCCCCAGGATATGATATGTGAACTGAGGTGGCAATTATGTACACCCTCTTCCTGATTATTGCTGTGTGGTGTGGAATCCGCATCATGACGGAAGGACGGAGGACATCGAAGAAGTTCAACTAAGAGCATCTCATTATGTACTGTCACGAAATAGGTGAGAGAGTGCCAGGATATGATATGTGAACTGTGGTGGCAATTGCGTACACCCTCTTACTGATTATTGCTGTGTGGAATCCGCATCATGACGGAAGGACGGAGGACATCGAAGAAGTTCAACTAAGAGCATCTCGTTATGTACTGTCATAAAAAATGTGAGAGAGCGCCAGGATATGATATGTGAACTGAGGTGGCAATTATGTATACCCTCTTCCTGATTATTGCTGTGTGGATTCCGCATCATGACAGAAGGACGGAGGATATCGAAGAAGTTCAACTAAGAGCATCTCGTTATGTACTGTCACGAAATAGGTGAGAGAGCGTCAGGATATGATATGTGAACTGAGGTGGCAATTATGTACACCCTCTTCCTGATTATTGCTGTGTGGTGTGGAATCCGCATCACGACGGAAGGACGGAGGACATCGAAGAAGTTCAACTAAGAGCATCTCATTATGTACTGTCTCGAAATAGGTGAGAGAGTGCCAGGATATGATATGTGAACAGAGGTGGCAATTATGTACACCCTCTTCCTGATTATTGCTGTGTGGTGAGGAATCCGCATCATGACGGAAGGACGGAGGACATCGAAGAAGTTCAACTAAGAGCAACTCGTTATGTACTGTCACGAAATAGGTGAGAGAACGCCGGGATATGATATGTGAACTGAGGTGGCAATTATGTACACCCTCTTCCTGATTATTGCTGGGTGGTGTGGAATCCGCATCACGACGGAAGGACGGAGGACATCGAAGAAGTTCAACTAAGAGCATCTCGTTATGTACTGTCACGAAGTAGGTGAGGGAGCGCCAGGATATGATATGTGAACTGAGGTGGCAATTATGTACACCCTCTTCCTGATTATTGCTGTGTAGGGTGGAATCCGCATCATGACGGAAGGACGGAGGACATCGAAGAAGTTCAACTAAGAGCATCTCGTTATGTACTGTCACAAAATATGTGAGAGAGCGCCAGGATATGATATGTGAACTGATGTGGCAATTATGTACACCCTCTTCCTGATTATTGCTGTGTGGAATCCGCATCATGATGGAAAGACGGAGGACATCGAAGAAGTTCAACTAAGAGCAACTCGTTATGTACTGTCACAAAATAGGTGAGAGAGCGTCAGGATATGATATGTGAACAGAGGTGGCAATTATGTACACCCTCTTCCTGAGTATTGCTGTGTGGAATCCGCATCATGATGGAAAGTCGGAGGACATCAAAGAAGTTCAACTAAGAGCATCTCGTTATGTACTGTCACGAAGTAGGTGAGAGAGCGCCAGGATATGATATGTGAACTGAGGTGGCAATTATGTACACCCTCTTCCTGATTATTGCTGTGTAGAATCCGCATCATGACGGAAGGACGGAGGACATCGAAGAAGTTCAACTAAGAGCATCTCGTTATGTACTGTCACGAAATATGTGAGAGAGCGCCAGGATATGATATGTGAACTGAGGTGGCAATTATGTACACCCTCTTCCTGATTATTGCTGTGTGGTGTGGAATCCGCATCATGATGGAAGGACGGAGGACATCGAAGAAGTTCAACTAAGAGCATCTCGTTACGTACTGTCTCGAAATAGGTGAGAGAGCGCCAGGATATGATATGTGAACTAAGGTGGCAATTATGTACACCCTCTTCCTGATTATTGCTGTGTGGTGTGGAATCCACATCATGACGGAAGGACGGAGGACATCGAAGAAGTTCAACTAAGAGCATCTCGTTATGTACTGTCACAAAATAGGTGAGAGAGCGGCAGGATATGATATGTGAACTGAGGTGGCAATTATGTACACCCTCTTCCTGATTATTGCTGTGTGGAATCCGCATCATGACGGAAGGACGGAGGACATCGAAGAAGTTCAACTAAGAGCATATCGTTATGTACTGTGACGAAAAAGGTGAGAGAGCGCCAGGATATGATATGTGAACTGAGGTGGCAATTATGTACACCCTCTTCCTGATTATTGCTGTGTGGTGTAGAATCCGCATCATGACGGAGGACCGGACATCGAAGAAGTTCAACTAAGAGCATCTTGTTATGTACTGTCACGAAATAGGTGAGAGAGCGCCAGGATATGATATGTGAACTGAGGTGGCAATTATGTACACCCTCTTCCTGATTATTGCTGTGTGGTGTGGAATCCGCATCATGACGGAAGGACGGAGGACATCGAAGAAGTTCAACTAAGAGCATCTCATTATGTACTGTCACGAAATAGGTGAGAGAGTGCCAGGATATGATATGTGAACTGTGGTGGCAATTGCGTACACCCTCTTACTGATTATTGCTGTGTGGAATCCGCATCTTGACGGAAGGACGGAGGACATCGAAGAAGTTCAACTAAGAGCATCTCGTTATGTACTGTCACGAAGTAGGTGAGGGAGCGCCAGGATATGATATGTGAACTGAGGTGGCAATTATGTACACCCTCTTCCTGATTATTGCTGTGTAGGGTGGAATCCGCATCATGACGGAAGGACGGAGGACATCGAAGAAGTTCAACTAAGAGCATCTCGTTATGTACTGTCACGAAATATGTGAGAGAGCGCCAGGATATGATATGTGAACTGATGTGGCAATTATGTACACCCTCTTCCTGAGTATTGCTGTGTGGAATCCGCATCATGATGGAAAGTCGGAGGACATCAAAGAAGTTCAACTAAGAGCATCTCGTTATGTACTGTCACGAAGTAGGTGAGAGAGCGCCAGGATATGATATGTGAACTGAGGTGGCAATTATGTACACCCTCTTCCTGATTATTGCTGTGTAGAATCCGCATCATGACGGAAGGACGGAGGACATCGAAGAAGTTCAACTAAGAGCATCTCGTTATGTACTGTCACGAAATATGTGAGAGAGCGCCAGGATATGATATGTGAACTGAGGTGGCAATTATGTACACCCTCTTCCTGATTATTGCTGTGTGGTGTGGAATCCGCATCATGATGGAAGGACGGAGGACATCGAAGAAGTTCAACTAAGAGCATCTCGTTACGTACTGTCTCGAAATAGGTGAGAGAGCGCCAGGATATGATATGTGAACTAAGGTGGCAATTATGTACACCCTCTTCCTGATTATTGCTGTGTGGTGTGGAATCCACATCATGACGGAAGGACGGAGGACATCGAAGAAGTTCAACTAAGAGCACCTCGTTATGTACTGTCACAAAATAGGTGAGAGAGCGGCAGGATATGATATGTGAACTGAGGTGGCAATTATGTACACCCTCTTCCTGATTATTGCTGTGTGGAATCCGCATCATGACGGAAGGACGGAGGACATCGAAGAAGTTCAACTAAGAGCATATCGTTATGTACTGTGACGAAAAAGGTGAGAAAGCGCCAGGATATGATATGTGAACTGAGGTGGCAATTATGTACACCCTCTTCCTGATTATTGCTGTGTGGTGTGGAATCCGCATCATGACGGAGGACCGGACATCGAAGAAGTTCAACTAAGAGCATCTTGTTATGTACTGTCACCAAATAGGTGAGAGAGCGCCAGGATATGATATGTGAACTGAGGTGGCAATTATGTACACCCTCTTCCTGATTATTGCTGTGTGGTGTGGAATCCGCATCATGACGGAAGGACGGAGGACATCGAAGAAGTTCAACTAAGAGCATCTCATTATGTACTGTCACGAAATAGGTGAGAGAGTGCCAGGATATGATATGTGAACTGTGGTGGCAATTGCGTACACCCTCTTACTGATTATTGCTGTGTGGAATCCGCATCATGACGGAAGGACGGAGGACATCGAAGAAGTTCAACTAAGAGCATTCGTTATGTACTGTCATAAAAAATGTGAGAGAGCGCCAGGATATGATATGTGAACTGAGGTGGCAATTATGTATACCCTCTTCCTGATTATTGCTGTGTGGAATCCGCATCATGACAGAAGGACGGAGGATATCGAAGAAGTTCAACTAAGAGCATCTCGTTATGTACTGTCACGAAATAGGTGAGAGAGCGTCAGGATATGATATGTGAACTGAGGTGGCAATTATGTACACCCTCTTCCTGATTATTGCTGTGTGGTGTGGAATCCGCATCACGACGGAAGGACGGAGGACATCGAAGAAGTTCAACTAAGAGCATCTCATTATGTACTGTCTCGAAATAGGTGAGAGATTGCCAGGATATGATATGTGAACAGAGGTGGCAATTATGTACACCCTCTTCCTGATTATTGCTGTGTGGTGAGGAATCCGCATCATGACGGAAGGACGGAGGACATCGAAGAAGTTCAACTAAGAGCAACTCGTTATGTACTGTCACGAAATAGGTGAGAGAACGCCGGGATATGATATGTGAACTGAGGTGGCAATTATGTACACCCTCTTCCTGATTATTGCTGGGTGGTGTGGAATCCGCATCACGACGGAAGGACGGAGGACATCGAAGAAGTTCAACTAAGAGCATCTCGTTATGTACTGACTCGAAATACGTGAGAGAGCGCCAGGATATGATATGTGAACTGAGGTGGCAATTATGTACACCCTCTTCCTGATTATTGCTGTGTGGAATCCGCATCATGACGGAAGGACGGAGGATATCGAAGAAGTTCAACTAAGAGCATCTCGTTATGTACTGTCACGAAATAGTTGAGAGAGCGCCAGGATATGATATGTGAACTGAGGTGGCAATTATGTACACCCTCTTCCTGATTATTGCTGTGTTGTGTGGAATCCGCATCACGACGGAAGGACGGAGGACATCGAAGATGTTCAACTAAGAGAATCTCGTTATTTACTGTCTCGAAATAGGTGAGAGAGTGCCAGCATATGATATGTAAACTAAAGTTGGCAATTATGTACACCCTCTTCCTGATTATTGCTGTGTGGTGTGGAATCCACATCATGACGGAAGGACGGAGGACATCGCAGAATTTAAACTAAGAGCACCTCGTTATGTACTGTCACGAAATAGGTGAGAGAGCGCTAGGATATGATATGTGAACTGAGTTGGCAATTATGTACACCCTCTTCCTGATTATTGCTGTGTGGTGTGGAATCCACATCATGACGGAAGGACGGAGGACATCGAAGAAGTTCAACTAAGAGCATCTAGTTATGTACTGTTACGAAAAAGGTGAGAGAGCGCCAGGATATGATATGTGAACTGAGGTGGCAATTAAGTACACCCTCTTCCTGATTATTGCTGTGTGGTGTGGAATCCGCATCATGACGGAAGGACGGAGGACATCGAAGAAGTTCAACTAAGAGCATCTCGTTATGTACTGTCACGAAATAGGTGAGAGAGCGCCAGGATATGATATGTGAACTGAGGTGGCTATTATGTACACCCTCTTCCTGATTATTGCTGTGTGGTGTGGAATCCGCATCATGACGGAAGGACTGGATATCGAAGTAGTTCAACTAAGAGCATCTCGTTATGTACAGTCACAAAATAGGTGATAGAGCGCCAGGATATGATATGTGAACTAAGGTGGTAATTATGTACACCCTCTTCCTGATTATTGCTGTGTGTTGTGGAATCCGCATCACGACGGAAGGACGGAGGACATCGAAGAAGTTCAACTAAGAGCATCTCGTTATGTACTGTCACGAAATAGGTGAGAGAGCGCCAGGATACGATATGTGAACTGAGGTGGCAATTATGTACACCCTCTTCCTGATTATTGCTGTGTGGTGTGGAATCCGCATCATGACGGAAGGACGGAGGACATCGAAGAAGTACAACTAAGAGCATCTCATTATGTACTGTCACGAAATAGGTGAGAGAGCGCCAGGATATGATATGTGAACTGAGGTGGCAATTATGTACACCCTCTTCCTGATTATTGATGTGTGGTGTGGAATCCGCATCACGACGGAAGGACGGAGGACATCGAAGAAGTTCAACTAAGAGCATCTCGTTATGTAGTGTCTCGAAATAGGTGAGAGAGTGCCAGGATATGATATGTGAACTGAAGTGGCAATTATGTACACCCTCTTCCTGATTATTGCTGTGTGGTGAGGAATCCGCATCATGACGGAAGGACAGAGGAAATCGAAGAAGTTCAACTAAGAGCATCTCGTTATGTACTGTCACGAAATACGTGAGAGAGCGCCAGGATATGATATGTGAACTGAGGTGGGAATTTTGTACACCCTCTTCCAGATTATTGCTGTGTGGTGTGGAACCCGCATCCTGACGGAAGGACGAAGGACATCGAAGAAGTTCAACTAAGAGCATCTCGTTATGTACTGTCACGAAATAGGTGAGAGAGCGCCAGGATATGATATGTGAACTGCGGTGGCAATTATGTACACCCTCTTCCTGATTGTTGCTGTGTGGTGTGGAATCCGCATCATGACGGAAGGACGGAGGACATCGAAGAAGTTCAACTAAGAGCATCTCGTTATGTACTGTCACGAAATATGTGAGAGAGCGCCAGGATATGATATGTGAACTGATGTGGCAATTATGTACACCCTCTTCCTGATTATTGCTGTGTGGAATCCGCATCATGATGGAAAGACGGAGTACATCGAAGAAGTTCAAGTAAGAGAAACTCGTTATGTACTGTCACAAAATAGGTGAGAGAGCGTCAGGATATGATATGTGAACAGAGGTGGCAATTATGTACACCCTCTTCCTGATTATTGCTGTGTGGAATCCGCATCATGATGGAAAGACGGAGGACATCAAAGAAGTTCAACTAAGAGCATCTCGTTATGTACTGTCACGAAGTAGGTGAGAGAGCGCCAGGATATGATATGTGAACTGAGGTGGCAATTATGAACACCCTCTTCCTGATTATTGCTGTGTGGTGTGGAATCCACATCATGACGGAAGGACGGAGGACATCGAAGAAGTTCAACTAAGAGCATCTCGTTATGTACTGTCACGAAATAGGTGAGAGAGCGGCAGGATATGATATGTGAACTGAGGTGGCAATTATGTACACCCTCTTCCTGATTATTGCTGTGTGGAATCCGCATCATGACGGAAGGACGGAGGACATCGAAGAAGTTCAACTAAGAGCATATCGTTATGTATTATGACGAAAAAGGTGAGAGAGCGCCAGGATATGATATGTGAACTGAGGTGGCAATTATGTACACCCTCTTCCTGATTATTGCTGTGTGGTGTGGAATCCGCATCATGACGGAAGGACTGGACATCGAAGAAGTTCAACTAAGAGCATCTTGTTATGTACTGTCACGAAATAGGTGAGAGAGCCCCAGGATATGATATGTGAACTGAGGTGGCAATTATGTACACCCTCTTCCTGATTATTGCTGTGTGGTGTGGAATCCGCATCATGACGGAAGGACGGAGGACATCGAAGAAGTTCAACTAAGAGCATCTCGTTATGTACTGTCACGAAATAGGTGAGAGAGCGCCAGGATATGATATGTGAACTGAGGTGGCACTTATGTACACCCTCTTCCTGATTATTGCTGTGTGGTGTATAATCCGCATCATGATGGAAGGACGTAGGACATCGAAGAAGTTCAACTAAGAGCATCTCGTTATGTACTGTCACGAAATAGGTGAGAGAGCGGCAGGATATGATATGTGAACTGAGGTGGCAATTATGTACACCCTCTTCCTGATTATTGCTGTGTGGAATCCGCATCATGATGGAAAGACGGAGGACATCGAAGAAGTTCAACTAAGAGCAACTCGTTATGTACTGTCACAAAATAGGTGAGAGAGCGTCAGGATATGATATGTGAACAGAGGTGGCAATTATGTACACCCTCTTCCTGATTATTGCTGTGTGGAATCCGCATCATGATGGAAAGACGGAGGATATCGAAGAAGTTCAACTAAGAGCATCTCGTTATGTACTGTGTTGAAGTAGGTGAGAGAGCGCCAGGATATGATATGTGAACTGAGGTGGCAATTATGTACACCCTCTTCCTGATTATTGCTGTGTGGTGTATAATCCGCATCATGATGGAAGGACGTAGGACATCGAAGAAGTTCAACTAAGAGCATCTCGTTATGTACTGTCACGAAATAGGTGAGAGAGCGGCAGGATATGATATGTGAACTGAGGTGGCAATTATGTACACCCTCTTCCTGATTATTGCTGTGTGGAATCCGCATCATGATGGAAAGACGGAGGACATCGAAGAAGTTCAACTAAGAGCAACTCGTTATGTACTGTCACAAAATAGGTGAGAGAGCGTCAGGATATGATATGTGAACAGAGGTGGCAATTATGTACACCCTCTTCCTGATTATTGCTGTGTGGAATCCGCATCATGATGGAAAGACGGAGGATATCGAAGAAGTTCAACTAAGAGCATCTCGTTATGTACTGTGTTGAAGTAGGTGAGAGAGCGCCAGGATATGATATGTGAACTGAGGTGGCAATTATGTACACCCTCTTTCTGATTATTGCTGTGTGGTGTGGAATCCAAATCATGACGGAAGGACGGAGGACATCGAAGAAGTTCAACTAAGAGCATCTCATTATGTACTATCACGAAATAGTTGAGAGAGCGCCAGGATATGATATGTGAACTGAGATGGCAATTACGTACACCCTCTTACTGATTATTGCTGTGTGGAATCCGCATCATGGCGGAAGGACGGAGGACATCGAAGAAGTTCAACTAAGAGCATCTCGTTATGTACTGTCACGAAATAGGTGAGAGAGCGCCAGGATATGATATGTGAACTGAGGTGGCAATTATGTACACCCTCTTACTGATTATTGCTGTGTGGTGTGGAATCCGCATCACGACGGAAGGACGGAGGACATCGAAGAAGTTCAACTAAGAGCATCTCGTTATGTACTGTCACGAAATAGGTGAGAGAGCGGCAGGATATGATATGTGAACTGAGGTGGCAATTATGTACACCCTCTTCCTGATTATTGCTGTGTGGAATCCGCATCATGACGGAAGGACGGAGGACATCGAAGAAGGTCAACTAAGAGCATATCGTTATGTATTATGACGAAAAAGGTGAGAGAGCGCCAGGATATGATATGTGAACTGAGGTGGCAATTATGTACACCCTCTTCCTGATTATTGCTGTGTGGTGTTGAATCCGCATCATGACGGAAGGACCGGACATCGAAGAAGTTCAACTAAGAGCATCTTGTTATGTACTGTCACGAAATAGGTGAGAGAGCCCCAGGATATGATATGTGAACTGAGGTGGCAATTATGTACACCCTCTTCCTGATTATTGCTGTGTGGTGTGGAATCCGCATCATGACGGAAGGACGGAGGACATCGAAGAAGTTCAACTAAGAGCATCTCGTTATGTACTGTCACGAAATAGGTGAGAGAGCGCCAGGATATGATATGTGAACTGAGGTGGCACTTATGTACACCCTCTTCCTGATTATTGCTGTGTGGTGTATAATCCGCATCATGACGGAAGGACGGAGGACATCGAAGAAGTTCAACTAAGAGCATCTCGTTATGTACTGTCACGAAATAGGTGAGAGAGCGCCAGGATATGATATGTGAACTGAGGTGGCAATTATGTACACCCTCTTCCTGATTGTTGCTGTGTGGTGTGGAATCCGCATCATGACGGAAGGACGGAGGACATCGAAGAAGTTCAACTAAGAGCATCTCGTTATGTACTGTCACGAAATATGTGAGAGAGCGCCAGGATATGATATGTGAACTGATGTGGCAATTATGTACACCCTCTTCCTGATTATTGCTGTGTGGAATCCGCATCATGATGGAAAGACGGAGGACATCGAAGAAGTTCAAGTAAGAGCAACTCGTTATGTACTGTCACAAAATAGGTGAGAGAGCGTCAGGATATGATATGTGAACAGAGGTGGCAATTATGTACACCCTCTTCCTGATTATTGCTGTGTGGAATCCGCATCATGATGGAAAGACGGAGGACATCAAAGAAGTTCAACTAAGAGAATCTCGTTATGTACTGTCACGAAGTAGGTGAGAGAGCGCCAGGATATGATATGTGAACTGAGGTGGCAATTATGAACACCCTCTTCCTGATTATTGCTGTGTGGTGTGGAATCCACATCATGACGGAAGGACGGAGGACATCGAAGAAGTTCAACTAAGAGCATCTCGTTATGTACTGTCACGAAATAGGTGAGAGAGCGGCAGGATATGATATGTGAACTGAGGTGGCAATTATGTACACCCTCTTCCTGATTATTGCTGTGTGGAATCCGCATCATGACGGAAGGACGGAGGACATCGAAGAAGTTCAACTAAGAGCATATCGTTATGTATTATGACGAAAAAGGTGAGAGAGCGCCAGGATATGATATGTGAACTGAGGTGGCAATTATGTACACCCTCTTCCTGATTATTGCTGTGTGGTGTGGAATCCGCATCATGACGGAAGGACCGGACATCGAAGAAGTTCAACTAAGAGCATCTTGTTATGTACTGTCACGAAATAGGTGAGAGAGCCCCAGGATATGATATGTGAACTGAGGTGGCAATTATGTACACCCTCTTCCTGATTATTGCTGTGTGGTGTGGAATCCGCATCATGACGGAAGGACGGAGGACATCGAAGAAGTTCAACTAAGAGCATCTCGTTATGTACTGTCACGAAATAGGTGAGAGAGCGCCAGGATATGATATGTGAACTGAGGTGGCACTTATGTACACCCTCTTCCTGATTATTGCTGTGTGGTGTATAATCCGCATCATGACGGAAGGACGGAGGACATCGAAGAAGTTCAACTAAGAGCATCTCGTTATGTACTGTCACGAAATAGGTGAGAGAGCGGCAGGATATGATATGTGAACTGAGGTGGCAATTATGTACACCCTCTTCCTGATTATTGCTGTGTGGAATCCGCATCATGATGGAAAGACGGAGGACATCGAAGAAGTTCAACTAAGAGCAACTCGTTATGTACTGTCACAAAATAGGTGAGAGAGCGTCAGGATATGATATGTGAACAGAGGTGGCAATTATGTACACCCTCTTCCTGATTATTGCTGTGTGGAATCCGCATCATGATGGAAAGACGGAGGATATCGAAGAAGTTCAACTAAGAGCATCTCGTTATGTACTGTCATGAAGTAGGTGAGAGAGCGCCAGGATATGATATGTGAACTGAGGTGGCAATTATGTACACCCTCTTTCTGATTATTGCTGTGTGGTGTGGAATCCAAATCATGACGGAAGGACGGAGGACATCGAAGAAGTTCAACTAAGAGCATCTCATTATGTACTATCACGAAATAGGTGAGAGAGCGCCAGGATATGATATGTGAACTGAGATGGCAATTACGTACACCCTCTTACTGATTATTGCTGTGTGGAATCCGCATCATGGCGGAAGGACGGAGGACATCGAAGAAGTTCAACTAAGAGCATCTCGTTATGTACTGTCATGAAATATGTGAGAGAGCGCCAGGATATAATATGTGAACTGAGGTGGCAATTATGTATACCCTCTTCCTGATTATTGCTGTGTGGAATCCGCATCATGACGGAAGGACGGAGGATATCGAAGAAGTTCAACTAAGAGCATCTCGTTATGTACTGTCACGAAATAGGTGAGAGAGCGCCAGGATATCATATGTGAACTGAGGTGGCAATTATGTACACCCTCTTACTGATTATTGCTGTGTGGTGTGGAATCCGCATCACGACGGAAGGACGGAGGACATCGAAGAAGTTCAACTAAGAGCATCTCGTTATGTACTGTCACAAAATAGGTGAGAGAGCGCCAGGATATGATATGTGAACTGAGGTGGCAATTATGTACACCCTCTTCCTGATTATTGCTGTGTGGTGTGGAATCCGCATCATGACGGAAGGACGGAGGACATCGAAGAAGTTCAACTAAGAGGATCTCATTATGTACTGTCACGAAATAGGTGAGAGAGCGTCAGGATATGATATGTGAACTGAGGTGGCAATTATGTACACCCTCTTACTGATTATTGCTGTGTGGAATCCGCATCATGACGGAAGGACGGAGGACATCGAAGAAGTTCAACTAAGAGCATCTCGTTATGAACTGTCATGAAATAGGTGAGAGAGCGCCAGGATATGATATGTGAACTGAGGTGGCAATTATGTATACCCTCTTCCTGATTATTGCTGTGTGGAATCCGCATCATGACGGAAGGACGGATGATATCGAAGAAGTTCAACTAAGCGCATCTCGTTATGTACTGTCATGAAATAGGTGAGAGAGCGCCAGGATATGGTATGTGAACTGAGGTGGCAATTATGTACACCCTCTTCCTGATTATTGCTGTATGGTGTGGAATCCGCATCACGAAGGAAGGACGGAGGACATCGAAGAAGTTCAACTAAGAGCATCTCGTTATGTACTGTTTCGAAATAGGTGAGAGAGTGCCAGGATATGATATGTGAACTGAGGTGGCAATTATGTACACCCTCTTCCTGATTATTGCTGTGTGGTGAGGAATCCGCATCATGACGGAAGGACAGAGGAAATCGAAGGAGTTCAACTAAGAGCATCTCGTTACGTACTGTCACGAAATAGGTGAGAGAGCGCCAGGATATGATATGTGAACTGAGGTGGCAATTATGTACACCCTCTTCCTGATTATTGCTGTGTGGTGTGGAATCCGCATCATGGCGGAAAGACGGAGGACATCGAAGAAGTTCAAGTAAGAGCAACTCGTTATGTACTGTCACAAAATAGGTGAGAGAGCGTCAGGATATGATATGTGAACAGAGGTGGCAATTATGTACACCCTCTTCCTGATTATTGCTGTGTGGAATCCGCATCATGATGGAAAGACGGAGGACATCAAAGAAGTTCAACTAAGAGCATCTCGTTATGTACTGTCACGAAGTAGGTGAGAGAGCGCCAGGATATGATATGTGAACTGAGGTGGCAATTATGTACACCCTCTTCCAGATTATTGCTGTGTGGTGTGGAATCCGCATCATGACGGAAGGACCGGACATCGAAGAAGTTCAACTAAGAGCATCTTGTTATGTACTGTCACGAAATAGGTGAGAGAGCCCCAGGATATGATATGTGAACTGAGGTGGCAATTATGTACACCCTCTTCCTGATTATTGCTGTGTGGTGTGGAATCCGCATCATGACGGAAGGACGGAGGACATCAAAGAAGTTCAACTAAGAGCATCTCGTTATGTACTGTCACGAAATAGGTGAGAGAGCGCCAGGATATGATATGTGAACTGAGGTGGCACTTATGTACACCCTCTTCCTGATTATTGCTTTGTGGTGTATAATCCGCATCATGACGGAAGGACGGAGGACATCGAAGAAGTTCAACTAAGAGCATCTCGTTATGTACTGTCACGAAATAGGTGAGAGAGCGGCAGGATATGATATGTGAACTGAGGTGGCAATTATGTACACCCTCTTCCTGATTATTGCTGTGTGGAATCCGCATCATGATGGAAAGACGGAGGATATCGAAGAAGTTCAACTAAGAGCATCTCGTTATGTACTGTCATGAAGTAGGTGAGAGAGCGCCAGGATATGATATGTGAACTGAGGTGGCAATTATGTACACCCTCTTCCTGATTATTGCTGTGTGGAATCCGCATCATGATGGAAAGACGGAGGATATCGAAGAAGTTCAACTAAGAGCATCTCGTTATGTACTGTCATGAAGTAGGTGAGAGAGCGCCAGGATATGATATGTGAACTGAGGTGGCAATTATGTACACCCTCTTTCTGATTATTGCTGTGTGGTGTGGAATCCAAATCATGACAGAAGGACGGAGGACATCGAAGAAGTTCAACTAAGAGCATCTCGTTATGTACTGTCACGAAATAGGTGAGAGAGCGGCAGGATATGATATGTGAACTGAGGTGGCAATTATGTACACCCTCTTACTGATTATTGCTGTGTGGTGTTTAATCCGCATCACGACGGAAGGACGGAGGACATCGAAGAAGTTCAACTAAGAGCATCTCGTTATGTACTGTCACAAAATAGGTGAGAGAGCGCCAGGATATGATATGTGAACTGAGGTGGCAATTATGTACACCCTCTTCCTGATTATTGCTGTGTGGTGTGGAATCCGCATCATGACGGAAGGACGGAGGACATCGAAGAAGTTCAACTAAGAGGATCTCATTATGTACTGTCACGAAATAGGTGAGAGAGCGTCAGGATATGATATGTGAACTGAGGTGGCAATTATGTACACCCTCTTACTGATTATTGCTGTGTGGAATCCGCATCATGACGGAAGGACGGAGGACATCGAAGAAGTTCAACTAAGAGCATCTCGTTATGAACTGTCATGAAATAGGTGAGAGAGCGCCAGGATATGATATGTGAACTGAGGTGGCAATTATGTATACCCTCTTCCTGATTATTGCTGTGTGGAATCCGCATCATGACGGAAGGACGGATGATATCGAAGAAGTTCAACTAAGCGCATCTCGTTATGTACTGTCATGAAATACGTGAGAGAGCGCCAGGATATGGTATGTGAACTGAGGTGGCAATTATGTACACCCTCTTCCTGATTATTGCTGTATGGTGTGGAATCCGCATCACGAAGGAAGGACGGAGGACATCGAAGAAGTTCAACTAAGAGTATCTCGTTATGTACTGTTTCAAAATAGGTGAGAGAGTGCCAGGATATGATATGTGAACTGAGGTGGCAATTATGTACACCCTCTTCCTGATTATTGCTGTGTGGTGAGGAATCCGCATCATGACGGAAGGACAGAGGAAATCGAAGGAGTTCAACTAAGAGCATCTCGTTACGTACTGTCACGAAATAGGTGAGAGAGCGCCAGGATATGATATGTGAACTGAGGTGGCAATTATGTACACCCTCTTACTGATTATTGCTGTGTGGTGTGGAATCCGCATCACGACGGAAGGACGGAGGACATCGAAGAAGTTCAACTAAGAGCATCTCGTTATGTACTGTCACGAAATAGGTGAGAGAGCGGCAGGATATGATATGTGAACTGAGGTGGCAATTATGTACACCCTCTTCCTGATTATTGCTGTGTGGAATCCGCATCATGATGGAAAAACGGAGGATATCGAAGAAGTTCAACTAAGAGCATCTCGTTATGTACTGTCATGAAGTAGGTGAGAGAGCGCCAGGATATGATATGTGAACTGAGGTGGCAATTATGTACACCCTCTTCCTGATTATTGCTGTGTGGAATCCGCATCATGATGGAAAGACGGAGGATATCGAAGAAGTTCAACTAAGAGCATCTCGTTATGTACTGTCATGAAGTAGGTGAGAGAGCGCCAGGATATGATATGTGAACTGAGGTGGCAATTATGTACACCCTCTTTCTGATTATTGCTGTGTGGTGTGGAATCCAAATCATGACGGAAGGACGGAGGACATCGAAGAAGTTCAACTAAGAGCATCTCGTTATGTACTGTCACGAAATAGGTGAGAGAGCGGCAGGATATGAAATGTGAACAGAGGTGGCAATTATGTACACCCTCTTCCTGATTATTGCTGTGTGGAATCCGCATCATGATGGAAAGACGGAGGATATCGAAGAAGTTCAACTAAGAGCATCTCGTTATGTACTGTCATGAAGTAGGTGAGAGAGCGCCAGGATATGATATGTGAACTGAGGTGGCAATTATGTACACCCTCTTTCTGATTATTGCTGTGTGGTGTGGAATCCAAATCATGACGGAAGGACGGAGGACATCGAAGAAGTTCAACTAAGAGCATCTCATTATGTACTATCACGAAATAGGTGAGAGAGCGCCAGGATATGATATGTGAACTGAGCTGGCAATTACGTACACCCTCCTACTGATTATTGCTGTGTGGAATCCGCATCATGGCGGAAGGACGGAGGACATCGAAGAAGTTCAACTAAGAGCATCTCGTTATGTACTGTCATGAAATATGTGAGAGAGCGCCAGGATATGATATGTGAACTGAGGTGGCAATTATGTATACCCTCTTCCTGATTATTGCTGTGTGGAATCCGCATCATGACGGAAGGACGGATGATATCGAAGAAGTTCAACTAAGCGCATCTCGTTATGTACTGTCATGAAATACGTGAGAGAGCGCCAGGATATGGTATGTGAACTGAGGTGGCAATTATGTACACCCTCTTTCTGATTATTGCTGTATGGTGTGGAATCCGCATCACGAAGGAAGGACGGAGGACATCGAAGAGGTTCAACTAAGAGCATCTCGTTATGTACTGTTTCGAAATAGGTGAGAGAGTGCCAGGATATGATATGTGAACTGAGGTGGCAATTATGTACACCCTCTTCCTGATTATTGCTGTGTGGTGAGGAATCCGCATCATGACGGAAGGACAGAGGAAATCGAAGGAGTTCAACTAAGAGCATCTCGTTACGTACTGTCACGAAATAGGTGAGAGAGCGCCAGGATATGATATGTGAACTGAGGTGGCAATTATGTACACCCTCTTCCTGATTATTGCTGTGTGGTGTGGAATCCGCATCATATCGGAAGGACGGAGGACATCGAAGAAGTTCAACTAAGAGCATCTCGTTATGTACTGTCACGAAATAGGTGAGAGAGCGCCAGTATATGATATGTGAACTGAGGTGGCAATTATGTACACCCTCTTCCTGATTATTGCTGTGTGGAATCCGCATCATGATGGAAAGACGGAGGACATCGAAGAAGTTCAACTAAGAGCAACTCGTTATGTACTGTCACAAAATAGGTGAGAGAGCGTCAGGATATGATATGTGAACAGAGGTGGCAATTATGTACACCCTCTTCCTGATTATTGCTGTGTGGAATCCGCATCATGATGGAAAGACGGAGGATATCGAAGAAGTTCAACTAAGAGCATCTCGTTATGTACTGTCATGAAGTAGGTGAGAGAGCGCCAGGATATGATATGTGAACTGAGGTGGCAATTATGTACACCCTCTTTCTGATTATTGCTGTGTGGTGTGGAATCCAAATCATGACGGAAGGACGGAGGACATCGAAGAAGTTCAACTAAGAGCATCTCATTATGTACTATCACGAAATAGGTGAGAGAGCGCCAGGATATGATATGTGAACTGAGATGGCAATTACGTACACCCTCTTACTGATTATTGCTGTGTGGAATCCGCATCATGGCGGAAGGACGGAGGACATCGAAGAAGTTCAACTAAGAGCATCTCGTTATGTACTGTCATGAAATATGTGAGAGGGCGCCAGGATATGATATGTGAACTGAGGTGGCAATTATGTATACCCTCTTCCTGATTATTGCTGTGTGGAATCCGCATCATGACGGAAGGACGGAGGATATCGAAGAAGTTCAACTAAGAGCATCTCGTTATGTACTGTCACGAAATAGGTGAGAGAGCGCCAGGATATCATATGTGAACTGAGGTGGCAATTATGTACACCCTCTTACTGATTATTGCTGTGTGGTGTGGAATCCGCATCACGACGGAAGGACGGAGGACATCGAAGAAGTTCAACTAAGAGCATCTCGTTATGTACTGTCACAAAATAGGTGAGAGAGCGCCAGGATATGATATGTGAACTGAGGTGGCAATTATGTACACCCTCTTCCTGATTATTGCTGTGTGGTGTGGAATCCGCATCATGACGGAAGGACGGAGGACATCGAAGAAGTTCAACTAAGAGGATCTCATTATGTACTGTCACGAAATAGGTGAGAGAGCGTCAGGATATGATATGTGAACTGAGGTGGCAATTATGTACACCCATTTACTGATTATTGCTGTGTGGAATCCGCATCATGACGGAAGGACGGAGGACATCGAAGAAGTTCATCTAAGAGCATCTCGTTATGAACTGTCATGAAATAGGTGAGAGAGCGCCAGGATATGATATGTGAACTGAGGTGGCAATTATGTATACCCTCTTCCTGATTATTGCTGTGTGGAATCCGCATCATGACGGAAGGACGGATGATATCGAAGAAGTTCAACTAAGCGCATCTCGTTATGTACTGTCATGAAATAGGTGAGAGAGCGCCAGGATATGGTATGTGAACTGAGGTGGCAATTATGTACACCCTCTTCCTGATTATTGCTGTATGGTGTGGAATCCGCATCACGAAGGAAGGACGGAGGACATCGAAGAAGTTCAACTAAGAGCATCTCGTTATGTACTGTTTCGAAATAGGTGAGAGAGTGCCAGGATATGATATGTGAACTGAGGTAGAAATTATGTACACCCTCTTCCTGATTATTGCTGTGTGGTGAGGAATCCGCATCATGACGGAAGGACAGAGGAAATCGAAGGAGTTCAACTAAGAGCATCTCGTTACGTACTGTCACGAAAAAGGTGAGAGAGCGCCAGGATATGATATGTGAACTGAGGTGGCAATTATGTACACCCTCTTCCTGATTATTGCTGTGTGGTGTGGAATCCGCATCATGGCGGAAAGACGGAGGACATCGAAGAAGTTCAAGTAAGAGCAACTCGTTATGTACTGTCACAAAATAGGTGAGAGAGCGTCAGGATATGATATGTGAACAGAGGTGGCAATTATGTACACCCTCTTCCTGATTATTGCTGTGTGGAATCCGCATCATGATGGAAAGACGGAGGACATCAAAGAAGTTCAACTAAGAGCATCTCGTTATGTACTGTCACGAAGTAGGTGAGAGAGCGCCAGGATATGATATGTGAACTGAGGTGGCAATTATGAACACCCTCTTCCAGATTATTGCTGTGTGGTGTGGAATCCACATCATGACGGAAGGACGGAGGACATCGAAGAAGTTCAACTAAGAGCATCTCGTTATGTACTGTCACGAAATAGGTGAGAGAGCGGCAGGATATGATATATGAACTGAGGTGGCAATTATGTACACCCTCTTCCTGATTATTGCTGTGTGGAATCCGCATCATGACGGAAGGACGGAGGACATCGAAGAAGTTCAACTAAGAGCATATCGTTATGTATTATGGCGAAAAAGGTGAGAGAGCGCCAGGATATGATATGTGAACTGAGGTGGCAATTATGTACACCCTCTTCCAGATTATTGCTGTGTGGTGTGGAATCCGCATCATGACGGAAGGACCGGACATCGAAGAAGTTCAACTAAGAGCATCTTGTTATGTACTGTCACGAAATAGGTGAGAGAGCCCCAGGATATGATATGTGAACTGAGGTGGCAATTATGTACACCCTCTTCCTGATTATTGCTGTGTGGTGTGGAATCCGCATCATGACGGAAGGACGGAGGACATCGAAGAAGTTCAACTAAGAGCATCTCGTTATGAACTGTCATGAAATAGGTGAGAGAGCGCCAGGATATGATATGTGAACTGAGGTGGCAATTATGTATACCCTCTTCCTGATTATTGCTGTGTGGAATCCGCATCATGACGGAAGGACGGATGATATCGAAGAAGTTCAACTAAGCGCATCTCGTTATGTACTGTCATGAAATACGTGAGAGAGCGCCAGGATATGGTATGTGAACTGAGGTGGCAATTATGTACACCCTCTTCCTGATTATTGCTGTATGGTGTGGAATCCGCATCACGAAGGAAGGACGGAGGACATCGAAGAAGTTCAACTAAGAGCATCTCGTTATGTACTGTTTCGAAATAGGTGAGAGAGTGCCAGGATATGATATGTGAACTGAGGTGGCAATTATGTACACCCTCTTCCTGATTATTGCTATGTCGTGAGGAATCCGCATCATGACGGAAGGTTAGAGGAAATCGAAGGAGTTCAACTAAGAGCATCTCGTTACGTACTGTCACGAAATAGGTGAGAGAGCGCCAGGATATGATATGTGAACTGAGGTGGCAATTATGTACACCCTCTTCCTGATTATTGCTGTGTGGTGTGGAATCCGCATCATATCGGAAGGACGGAGGACATCGAAGAAGTTCAACTAAGAGCATCTCGTTATGTACTGTCACGAAATAGGTGAGAGAGCGCCAGTATATGATATGTGAACTGAGGTGGCAATTATGTACACCCTCTTCCTGATTATTGCTGTGTGGAATCCGCATCATGATGGAAAGACGGAGGACATCGAAGAAGTTCAACTAAGAGCAACTCGTTATGTAATGTCACAAAATAGGTGAGAGAGCGTCAGGATATGATATGTGAACAGAGGTGGCAATTATGTACACCCTCTTCCTGATTATTGCTGTGTGGAATCCGCATCATGATGGAAAGACGGAGGATATCGAAGAAGTTCAACTAAGAGCATCTCGTTATGTACTGTCATGAAGTAGGTGAGAGAGCGCCAGGATATGATATGTGAACTGAGGTGGCAATTATGTACACCCTCTTTCTGATTATTGCTGTGTGGTGTGGAATCCAAATCATGACGGAAGGACGGAGGACATCGAAGAAGTTCAACTAAGAGCATCTCATTATGTACTATCACGAAATAGGTGAGAGAGCGCCAGGATATGATATGTGAACTGAGATGGCAATTACGTACACCCTCTTACTGATTATTGCTGTGTGGAATCCGCATCATGGCGGAAGGACGGAGGACATCGAAGAAGTTCAACTAAGAGCATCTCGTTATGTACTGTCATGAAATATGTGAGAGAGCGCCAGGATATGATATGTGAACTGAGGTGGCAATTATGTATACCCTCTTCCTGATTATTGCTGTGTGGAATCCGCATCATGACGGAAGGACGGAGGATATCGAAGAAGTTCAACTAAGAGCATCTCGTTATGTACTGTCACGAAATAGGTGAGAGAGCGCCAGGATATCATATGTGAACTGAGGTGGCAATTATGTACACCCTCTCACTGATTATTGCTGTGTGGTGTGGAATCCGCATCACGATGGAAGGACGGAGGACATCGAAGAAGTTCAACTAAGAGCATCTCGTTATGTACTGTCACAAAATAGGTGAGAGAGCGCCAGGATATGATATGTGAACTGAGGTGGCAATTATGTACACCCTCTTCCTGATTATTGCTGTGTGGTGTGGAATCCGCATCATGACGGAAGGACGGAGGACATCGAAGAAGTTCAACTAAGAGGATCTCATTATGTACTGTCACGAAATAGGTGAGAGAGCGTCAGGATATGATATGTGAACTGAGGTGGCAATTATGTACACCCTCTTACTGATTATTGCTGTGTGGAATCCGCATCATGACGGAAGGACGGAGGACATCGAAGAAGTTCAACTAAGAGCATCTCGTTATGAACTGTCATGAAATAGGTGAGAGAGCGCCAGGATATGATATGTGAACTGAGGTGGCAATTATGTATACCCTCTTCCTGATTATTGCTGTGTGGAATCCGCATCATGACGGAAGGACGTATGATATCGAAGAAGTTCAACTAAGCGCATCTCGTTATGTACTGTCATGAAATAGGTGAGAGAGCGCCAGGATATGGTATGTGAACTGAGGTGGCAATTATGTACACCCTCTTCCTGATTATTGCTGTATGGTGTGGAATCCGCATCACGAAGGAAGGACGGAGGACATCGAAGAAGTTCAACTAAGAGCATCTCGTTATGTACTGTTTCGAAATAGGTGAGAGAGTGCCAGGATATGATATGTGAACTGAGGTGGCAATTATGTACACCCTCTTCCTGATTATTGCTGTGTGGTGAGGAATCCGCATCATGACGGAAGGACAGAGGAAATCGAAGGAGTTCAACTAAGAGCATCTCGTTACGTACTGTCACGAAAAAGGTGAGAGAGCGCCAGGATATGATATGTGAACTGAGGTGGCAATTATGTACACCCTCTTCCTGATTATTGCTGTGTGGTGTGGAATCCGCATCATGGCGGAAAGACGGAGGACATCGAAGAAGTTCAAGTAAGAGCAACTCGTTATGTACTGTCACAAAATAGGTGAGAGAGCGTCAGGATATGATATGTGAACAGAGGTGGCAATTATGTACACCCTCTTCCTGATTATTGCTGTGTGGAATCCCCATCATGATGGAAAGACGGAGGACATCAAAGAAGTTCAACTAAGAGCATCTCGTTATGTACTGTCACGAAGTAGGTGAGAGAGCGCCAGGATATGATATGTGAACTGAGGTGGCAATTATGAACACCCTCTTCCTGATTATTGCTGTGTGGTGTGGAATCCACATCATGACGGAAGGACGGAGGACATCGAAGAAGTTCAACTAAGAGCATCTCGTTATGTACTGTCACGAAATAGGTGAGAGAGCGGCAGGATATGATATGTGAACTGAGGTGGCAATTATGTACACCCTCTTCCTGATTATTGCTGTGTGGAATCCGCATCATGACGGAAGGACGGAGGACATCGAAGAAGTTCAACTAAGAGCATATCGTTATGTATTATGACGAAAAAGGTGAGAGAGCGCCAGGATATGATATGTGAACTGAGGTGGCAATTATGTACACCCTCTTCCAGATTATTGCTGTGTGGTGTGGAATCCGCATCATGACGGAAGGACCGGACATCGAAGAAGTTCAACTAAGAGCATCTTGTTATGTACTGTCACGAAATAGGTGAGAGAGCCCCAGGATATGATATGTGAACTGAGGTGGCAATTATGTACACCCTCTTCCTGATTATTGCTGTGTGGTGTGGAATCCGCATCATGACGGAAGGACGGAGGACATCGAAGAAGTTCAACTAAGAGCATCTCGTTATGTACTGTCACGAAATAGGTGAGAGAGCGCCAGGATATGATATGTGAACTGAGGTGGCACTTATGTACACCCTCTTCCTGATTATTGCTTTGTGGTGTATAATCCGCATCATGACGGAAGGACGGAGGACATCGAAGAAGTTCAACTAAGAGCATCTCGTTATGTACTGTCACGAAATAGGTGAGAGAGCGGCAGGATATGATATGTGAACTGAGGTGGCAATTATGTACACCCTCTTCCTGATTATTGCTGTGTGGAATCCGCATCATGATGGAAAGTCGGAGGACATCGAAGAAGTTCAACTAAGAGCAACTCGTTATGTACTGTCACAAAATAGGTGAGAGAGCGTCAGGATATGATATGTGAACAGAGGTGGCAATTATGTACACCCTCTTCCTGATTATTGCTGTGTGGAATCCGCATCATGATGGAAAGACGGAGGATATCGAAGAAGTTCAACTAAGAGCATCTCGTTATGTACTGTCATGAAGTAGGTGAGAGAGCGCCAGGATATGATATGTGAACTGAGGTGGCAATTATGTACACCCTCTTTCTGATTATTGCTGTGTGGTGTGGAATCCAAATCATGACGGAAGGACGGAGGACATCGAAGAAGTTCAACTAAGAGCATCTCATTATGTACTATCACGAAATAGGTGAGAGAGCGCCAGGATATGATATGTGAACTGAGATGGCAATTACGTACACCCTCCTACTGATTATTGCTGTGTGGAATCCGCATCATGGCGGAAGGACGGAGGACATCGAAGAAGTTCAACTAAGAGCATCTCGTTATGTACTGTCATGAAATATGTGAGAGAGCGCCAGGATATGATATGTGAACTGAGGTGGCAATTATGTATACCCTCTTCCTGATTATTGCTGTGTGGAATCCGCATCATGACGGAAGGACGGAGGATATCGAAGAAGTTCAACTAAGAGCATCTCGTTATGTACTGTCACGAAATAGGTGAGAGAGCGCCAGGATATGATATGTGAACTGAGGTGGCAATTATGTACACCCTCTTACTGATTATTGCTGTGTGGTGTGGAATCCGCATCACGACGGAAGGACGGAGGACATCGAAGAAGTTCAACTAAGAGCATCTCGTTATGTACTGTCACAAAATAGGTGAGAGAGCGCCAGGATATGATATGTGAACTGAGGTGGCAATTATGTACACCCTCTTCCTGATTATTGCTGTGTGGTGTGGAATCCGCATCATGACGGAAGGACGGAGGACATCGAAGAAGTTCAACTAAGAGGATCTCATTATGTACTGTCACGAAATAGGTGAGAGAGCGTCAGGATATGATATGTGAACTGAGGTGGCAATTATGTACACCCATTTACTGATTATTGCTGTGTGGAATCCGCATCATGACGGAAGGACGGAGGACATCGAAGAAGTTCATCTAAGAGCATCTCGTTATGAACTGTCATGAAATAGGTGAGAGAGCGCCAGGATATGATATGTGAACTGAGGTGGCAATTATGTATACCCTCTTCCTGATTATTGCTGTGTGGAATCCGCATCATGACGGAAGGACGGATGATATCGAAGAAGTTCAACTAAGCGCATCTCGTTATGTACTGTCATGAAATACGTGAGAGAGCGCCAGGATATGGTATGTGAACTGAGGTGGCAATTATGTACACCCTCTTCCTGATTATTGCTGTATGGTGTGGAATCCGCATCACGAAGGAAGGACGGAGGACATCTAAGAAGTTCAACTAAGAGCATCTCGTTATGTACTGTTTCGAAATAGGTGAGAGAGTGCCAGGATATGATATGTGAACTGAGGTGGCAATTATGTACACCCTCTTCCTGATTATTGCTGTGTGGTGAGGAATCCGCATCATGACGGAAGGACAGAGGAAATCGAAGGAGTTCAACTAAGAGCATCTCGTTACGTACTGTCACGAAATAGGTGAGAGAGCGCCAGGATATGATATGTGAACTGAGGTGGCAATTATGTACACCCTCTTCCTGATTATTGCTGTGTGCTGTGGAATCCGCATCATATCGGAAGGACGGAGGACATCGAAGAAGTTCAACTAAGAGCATCTCGTTATGTACTGTCACGAAATAGGTGAGAGAGCGCCAGTATATGATATGTGAACTGAGGTGGCAATTATGTACACCCTCTTCCTGATTATTGCTGTGTGGTGTGGAATCCGCATCATGACGGAAGGACGGAGGACATCAAAGAAGTTCAACTAAGAGCATCTCGTTATGTACTGTCACGAAATATGTGAGAGAGCGCCAGGATATGATTTGTGAACTGAGGTGGCAGATATGTACACCCTCTTCCTGATTATTGCTGTGTGGAATCCGCATCATGATGGAAAGACGGAGGACATCAAAGAAGTTCAACTAAGAGCAACTCATTATGTACTGTCACAAAATAGGTGAGAGAGCGTCAGGATATGATATGTGAACAGAGGTGGCAATTATGTACACCCTCTTCCTGATTATTGCTGTGTGGAATCCGCATCATGATGGAAAGACGGAGGACATCGAAGAAGTTCAACTAAGAGCATCTCGTTATGTACTGTCACGAAGTAGGTGAGGGAGCGCCAGGATATGATATGTGAACTGAGGTGGCAATTATGTACACCCTCTTCCTGATTATTGCTGTGTAGAATCCGCAACATGACGGAAGGACGGAGGACATCGAAGAAGTTCAACTAAGAGCATCTCGTTATGTACTGTCACGAAATA
Source organism: Schistocerca gregaria (assembly GCF_023897955.1). Lineage (NCBI taxonomy): Eukaryota > Metazoa > Arthropoda > Insecta > Orthoptera > Acrididae > Schistocerca > Schistocerca gregaria. The sequence goes on from NC_064923.1 coordinate 625,154,881, forward strand.
TGTGAGAGAGCGCCAGGATATGATATGTGAACTGAGGTGGCAATTATGTACACCCTCTTCCTGATTATTGCTGTGTGGTGTGGAATCCGCATCATGACGGAAGGACCGGACATCGAAGAAGTTCAACTAAGAGCATCTCGTTATGTACAGTCACAAAATAGGTGAGAGAGCGCCAGGAAATGATATGTGAACTGAGGTGGCAATTATGTACACCCTCTTCCTGATTATTGCTGTGTGGTGTGGAATCCACATCATGATGGAAGGACGGAGGACATCGAAGAAGTTTAACTAAGAGCATCTCGTTATGTACTGTCACGAAATAGGTGAGAGAGCGGCAGGATATGATATGTGAACTGAGGTGGCAATTATGTACACCCTCTTCCTGATTATTGCTGTGTGGTGTGGAATCCGCATCATGACGGAAGGACCGGACATCGAAGAACTTCAACTAAGAGCATCTCGTTATGTACTGTCACGAAATAGGTGAGAGAGCGCCAGGATATGATATGTGAACTGAGGTGGCAATTATGTACACCCTCTTCCTGATTATTGCTGTGTGGTGTGGAATCCGCATCATGACGGAAGGACGGAGGACATCGAAGAAGTTCAACTAAGAGCATCTCGTTAAGTATTGTCACGAAATAGGTGAGAGAGCGCCAGGATATGATATGTGAACTGAGGTGGCAATTATGTACATCCTCTTCCTGATTATTGCTGTGTGGTGTGGAATCCGCATCGTGACGGAAGGACGGAGGACATCGGAGAAGTTCAACTAAGAGCATCTTGTTACGTACTGTCACGAAATATGTGAGAGAGCGGCAGGATATGATATGTGAACTGAGGTGGCAATTATGTACACCCTCTTCCTGATTATTGCTGTGTGGAATCCGCATCATGATGGAAAGACGGAGGACATCGAAGAAGTTCAACTAAGAGCATCTCGTTATGTACTGTCACAAAATAGGTGAGAGAGCATCAGGATATGATATGTGAACTGAGGTGGCAATTATGCACACCCTCTTCCTGATTATTGCTGTGTGGAATCCGCATCATGATGGAAAGACGGAGGACATCGAAGAAGTTCAACTAAGAGCATATCGTTATGTACTGTCACGAAGTAGGTGAGAGAGCGCCAGGATATGATATGTAAACTGAGGTGGCAATTATGTACACCCTCTTCCTGATTATTGCTGTGTGGTGTGGAATCCACATCATGACGGAAGGACGGAGGACATCAAAGAAGTTCAACTAAGAGCATCTCGTTATGTACTGTCACGAAATAGGTGAGAGAGCGGCAGGATATGATATGTGAACTGAGGTGGCAATTATGTACACCCTCTTCCTGATTATTGCTGTGTGGAATCCGCATCATGACGGAAGGACGGAGGACATCGAAGAAGTTCAACTAAGAGCATATCGTTATGTACTGTGACGAAAAAGGTGAGAGAGGGCCAGGATATGATATGTGAACTGAGGTGGCAATTATGTACTCCCTCTTCCTGATTATTGCTGTGTGGTGTGGAATCCGCATCTTGACGGAGGGACCGGACATCGAAGAAGTTCAACTAAGAGCATCTCGTTATGTACAGTCACAAAATAGGTGAGAGAGCGCCAGGATATGATATGTGAACTAAGGTGGCAATTATGTACACCCTCTTCCTGAATATTGCTGTGTGGTGTGGAATCCGCATCATGACGGAAGGACGGAGGACATCGAAGAAGTTCAACTAAGAGCATCTCATTATGTACTGTCACGAAATAGGTGAGAGAGCGCCAGGTTATGATATGTGAACTGAGGTGGCAATTATGTACACCCTCTTCCTGATTATTGCTGTGTGGAATCCGCATCATGACGGAAGGACGGAGGACATCGAAGAAGTTCAACTAAGAGCATCTCGTTATGTACTGTCACGAAGTAGGTGAGAGAGCGCCAGGATATGATATGTGAACTGAGGTGGCAATTATGTACACCCTCTTCCTGATTATTGCTGTGTAGAATCCGCATCATGACGGAAGGACGGAGGACATCGAAGAAGTTCAACTAAGAGGATCTCATTATGTACTGTCACGAAATAGGTGAGAGAGCGTCAGGATATGATATGTGAACTGAGGTGGCAATTATGTACACCCTCTTACTGATTATTGCTGTGTGGAATCCGCATCATGACGGAAGGACGGAGGACATCGAAGAAGTTCAACTAAGAGCATCTCGTTATGAACTGTCATGAAATAGGTGAGAGAGCGCCAGGATATGATATGTGAACTGAGGTGGCAATTATGTATACCCTCTTCCTGATTATTGCTGTGTGGAATCCGCATCATGACGGAAGGACGGATGATATCGAAGAAGTTCAACTAAGCGCATCTCCTTATGTACTGTCATGAAATACGTGAGAGAGCGCCAGGATATGGTATGTGAACTGAGGTGGCAATTATGTACACCCTCTTCCTGATTATTGCTGTATGGTGTGGAATCCGCATCACGAAGGAAGGACGGAGGACATCGAAGAAGTTCAACTAAGAGCATCTCGTTATGTACTGTTTCGAAATAGGTGAGAGAGTGCCAGGATATGATATGTGAACTGAGGTGGCAATTATGTACACCCTCTTCCTGATTATTGCTGTGTGGTGAGGAATCCGCATCATGACGGAAGCACAGAGGAAATCGAAGTAGTTCAACTAAGAGCATCTCGTTACGTACTGTCACGAAATAGGTGAGAGAGCGCCAGGATATGATATGTGAACTGAGGTGGCAATTATGTACACCCTCTTCCTGATTATTGCTGTGTGCTATGGAATCCGCATCATATCGGAAGGACGGAGGACATTGAAGAAGTTCAACTAAGAGCATCTCGTTATGTACTGTCACGAAATAGGTGAGAGAGCGCCAGTATATGATATGTGAACTGAGGTGGCAATTATGTACACCCTCTTCCTGATTATTGCTGTGTGGTGTGGAATCCGCATCATGACGGAAGGACGGAGGACATCAAAGAAGTTCAACTAAGAGCATCTCGTTATGTACTGTCACGAAATATGTGAGAGAGCGCCAGGATATGATATGTGAACTGAGGTGGCAGATATGTACACCCTCTTCCTGATTATTGCTGTGTGGAATCCGCATCATGATGGAAAGACGGAGGACATCAAAGAAGTTCAACTAAGAGCAACTCATTATGTACTGTCACAAAATAGGTGAGAGAGCGTCAGGATATGATATGTGAACAGAGGTGGCAATTATGTACACCCTCTTCCTGATTATTGCTGTGTGGAATCCGCATCATGATGGAAAGACGGAGGACATCGAAGAAGTTCAACTAAGAGCATCTCGTTATGTACTGTCACGAAGTAGGTGAGAGAGCGCCAGGATATGATATGTGAACTGAGGTGGCAATTATGTACACCCTCTTCCTGATTATTGCTGTGTAGAATCCGCATCATGACGGAAGGACGGAGGACATCGAAGAAGTTCAACTAAGAGCATCTCGTTATGTACTGTCACGAAATATGTGAGAGAGCGCCAGGATATGATATGTGAACTGAGGTGGCAATTATGTACACCCTCTTCCTGATTATTGCTGTGTGGTGTGGAATCCGCATCATGACGGAAGGACCGGACATCGAAGAAGTTCAACTAAGAGCATCTCGTTATGTACAGTCACAAAATAGGTGAGAGAGCGCCAGGAAATGATATGTGAACTGAGGTGGCAATTATGTACACCCTCTTCCTGATTATTGCTGTGTGGTGTGGAATCCACATCATGATGGAAGGACGGAGGACATCGAAGAAGTTTAACTAAGAGCATCTCGTTATGTACTGTCACGAAATAGGTGAGAGAGCGGCAGGATATGATATGTGAACTGAGGTGGCAATTATGTACACCCTCTTCCTGATTATTGCTGTGTGGTGTGGAATCCGCATCATGACGGAAGGACCAGACATCGAAGAACTTCAACTAAGAGCATCTCGTTATGTACTGTCACGAAATAGGTGAGAGAGCGCCAGGATATGATATGTGAACTGAGGTGGCAATTATGTACACCCTCTTCCTGATTATTGCTGTGTGGTGTGGAATCCGCATCATGACGGAAGGACGGAGGACATCGAAGAAGTTCAACTAAGAGCATCTCGTTAAGTATTGTCACGAAATAGGTGAGAGAGCGCCAGGATATGATATGTGAACTGAGGTGGCAATTATGTACATCCTCTTCCTGATTATTGCTGTGTGGTGTGGAATCCGCATCGTGACGGAAGGACGGAGGACATCGGAGAAGTTCAACTAAGAGCATCTTGTTACGTACTGTCACGAAATATGTGAGAGAGCGGCAGGATATGATATGTGAACTGAGGTGGCAATTATGTACACCCTCTTCCTGATTATTGCTGTGTGGAATCCGCATCATGATGGAAAGACGGAGGACATCGAAGAAGTTCAACTAAGAGCTTCTCGTTATGTACTGTCACAAAATAGGTGAGAGAGCATCAGGATATGATATGTGAACTGAGGTGGGAATTATGCACACCCTCTTCCTGATTATTGCTGTGTGGAATCCGCATCATGATGGAAAGACGGAGGACATCGAAGAAGTTCAACTAAGAGCATATCGTTATGTACTGTCACGAAGTAGGTGAGAGAGCGCCAGGATATGATATGTAAACTGAGGTGGCAATTATGTACACCCTCTTCCTGATTATTGCTGTGTGGTGTGGAATCCACATCATGACGGAAGGACGGAGGACATCAAAGAAGTTCAACTAAGAGCATCTCGTTATGTACTGTCACGAAATAGGTGAGAGAGCGGCAGGATATGATATGTGAACTGAGGTGGCAATTATGTACACCCTCTTCCTGATTATTGCTGTGTGGAATCCGCATCATGACGGAAGGACGGAGGACATCGAAGAAGTTCAACTAAGAGCATATCGTTATGTACTGTGACGAAAAAGGTGAGAGAGGGCCAGGATATGATATGTGAACTGAGGTGGCAATTATGTACTCCCTCTTCCTGATTATTGCTGTGTGGTGTGGAATCCGCATCTTGACGGAGGGACCGGACATCGAAGAAGTTCAACTAAGAGCATCTCGTTATGTACAGTCACAAAATAGGTGAGAGAGCGCCAGGATATGATATGTGAACTAAGGTGGCAATTATGTACACCCTCTTCCTGAATATTGCTGTGTGGTGTGGAATCCGCATCATGACGGAAGGACGGAGGACATCGAAGAAGTTCAACTAAGAGCATCTCATTATGTACTGTCACGAAATAGGTGAGAGAGCGCCAGGTTATGATATGTGAACTGAGGTGGCAATTATGTACACCCTCTTCCTGATTATTGCTGTGTGGAATCCGCATCATGACGGAAGGACGGAGGACATCGAAGAAGTTCAACTAAGAGCATCTCGTTATGTACTGTCACGAAGTAGGTGAGAGAGCGCCAGGATATGATATGTGAACTGAGGTGGCAATTATGTACACCCTCTTCCTGATTATTGCTGTGTAGAATCCGCATCATGACGGAAGGACGGAGGACATCGAAGAAGTTCAACTAAGAGCATCTCGTTATGTACTGTCACGAAATATGTGAGAGAGCGCCAGGATATGATATGTGAACTGAGGTGGCAATTATGTACACCCTCTTCCTGATTATTGCTGTGTGGTGTGGAATCCGCATCACGATGGAAGGACGGAGGACATCGAAGAAGTTCAACTAAGAGCATCTCGTTACGTACTGTCTCGAAATAGGTGAGAGAGCGCCAGGATATGATATGTGAACTAAGGTGGCAATTATGTACACCCTCTTCCTGATTATTGCTGTGTGGTGTGGAATCCACATCATGACGGAAGGACGGAGGACATCGAAGAAGTTCAACTAAGAGCATCTCGTTATGTACTGTCACGAAATAGGTGAGAGAGCGGCAGGATATGATATGTGAACTGAGGTGGCAATTATGTACACCCTCTTCCTGATTATTGCTGTGTGGAATCCGCATCATGACGGAAGGACGGAGGACATCGAAGAAGTTCAACTAAGAGCATATCGTTATGTACTGTGACGAAAAAGGTGAGAGAGCGCCAGGATATTATATGTGAACTGAGGTGGCAAATATGTACACCCTCTTCCTGATTATTGCTGTGTGGTGTAGAATCCGCATCATGACGGAAGGACCGGACATCGAAGAAGTTCAACTAAGAGCATCTCGTTATGTACAGTCACAAAATAGGTGAGAGAGCGCCAGGATATGATATGTGAACTGAGGTGGCAATTATGTACACCCTCTTACTGATTATTGCTGTGTGGTGTGGAATCCGCATCATGACGGAAGTACGGAGGACATCGAAGAAGTTCAGCTAAGAGAATCTCGTTATGTACTGTCACGAAATAGGTGAGAGAGCGCCAGGATATGATATGTGAACTTAGGTGGCAATTATGTACACCCTCTTCCTGATTATTGCTGTGTGGTGTGGAATCGCATCATGACGGAAGGACGGAGGACATCGAAGAAGTTCAACTAAGAACATCTCGTTATGTACTGTCACGAAATTGGTGAGAGAGCGCCAGGATACGATATGCGAACTGAGGTGGCATTTATGTACACCCTCTTCCTGATTATTTCAGTGTGGAATCCGCATCATGACGGAAGGAGGAAGGACATCGAAGTAGTTCAACTAAGAGCATCTCGCTATGTACTGTCACGAAATAGGTGAGAGAGCGCTAGGATATGATATGTGAACTGAGGTGGCAATTATGTACACCCTCTTCCTGATTATTACTGTGTGGAATCAGTATCATGACGTAAGGACGGAGGACATCGAAGAAGTTGTACTAAGAGCATCTCGTTATGTACTGTCACGAAATAGGGGAGAGAGCGCCAGGATATGATATGTGAACTGAGGTGGCAATTATTAAAACAAATTCGTTTTTTTGTTGCGGCGGGATCATTTCATGAAATTAGTATCTGCAACCTTTTCTTCAGAGTGTGTAACTATTTTGTTGGTCCCCCGCTATCTAACATCATACAAAATAGGGGAAACCGAGCTCGCACAGAAAGATTTAAGTGTACGTTGCTCCCACGTGGTGAGTGGAACGGTAAAGACACAGCATGAATGCGGTTCGATGAACCTTCTGCTAGGCACTTAACTGTGATTTGCAGAGGACTCATATAGATGTAGATATCTCCCAGCAGTAGACGAGACCACAGACGATACCTAAAACTATTCTCTAACTTTCTGTCTCCGATTATAGGTGATGAAATCTCAGGGAAGGGTTTCTGTACGTACCACAACTTTCAGCCCGGAAGTTCCAACTGAAACCTACAAAGGCAGTGCAAGTTTAAGTAGTAGCAAAAAATAACATCTGGAAAAGGAGTTATAACACGGAGATCAATAAAAGTCAAGCACGTGTAACGGAATGAACCAAAACTGAGAGAATTGAACTAATAGATGACACTCTAAAATTAGTAAATTACTTTTGCTATATAGGCAACAAAATAAGTAATGTGGCTGAAGTGAGGAAGATATCAAATGCAGACTAGCAACAGCAAGAAAAGTATTTGTGCAAAATAGGATTTTGTTATCATCTCACACAAATTTAAGTGTTAGTAAGTCTTTTCGGAAGGTATTTGCATGGGGTGTAGCTATCCACCGCAGTGAAACGAAGGCTACAAACAATTCAGACACGAAGAGAAAAATAATGGTGATGCATTGAATCGAATATATTAATAAGGTAATTAAGGCACAACATGGCTAAAAAAGAGATCGGTTGATAGGGACCATCCTGAATCATCAAAATTCGGTGACTTGGACAGTGGGATAGGGTATGGAGGATGGATAAAATTGACGTGAGAGATCAAGAGAAAACTACAGTGTTCGGGTTCAAATAGATTTAGATTGCAGCAGTTATTCACAGATGACAAGGTTTGCATAGGATAGACTAGCGTGGGGAGCATCAGACTGAAGAACATAATAACAGAAACGTATCTGCTGTGCACAAGAATTCAAGAACCATTGTAATTGTTTTCCCCCACTTGTTGATTTCAAAGTTAAGAAAAAAAGCATGTAATTGGACACAGAAGAGCCTCAAAGTTCGGAGATGTTATTCTCCCACGAAAATAGAGGAAACAACACATTACTGTGCACAATACGAGGAGTCATATAAGAACCTATTACCCGTAAGTAACTAACAGTGACAGAATGCAGAGTCTCGTGTCATATACATCTAAAGCTAAAAACGGAGATAGTCGGCTATTCGCAAGGAAGAATGTTGTTCACAGCAGGACGCCCCCCCCCCCCTCCCCATGATCGCTCTAGGTGATACACATCATGTCAAGACCTCTAATGGATGTTTCGAAATGTTACCTCTATAACAATTACCACGAACCAGTAATATGCCGTCGTGTTGAAGCGTCTGCTCGCGCATTATACTTAAAATGTGTGATAATAATTTTATTTTAAATACAAACTGGCATTAATCACTGGAAATAAAAGTGTTAAAAATGATTCAAACAGCTCTGAGCACTATGGGACTCAACTGCTGTGGTCATCAGTCCCCTAGAACCTAGAACTACTTAAACCTAACTAACCTAAAGACATCATACACATCCATGCCCGAGGCACGATTCGAACCAGCGACAAAGTGTTAAAATTAACTGGAGCAGACGGCCATTTTTGATGGTGGATACATGTTTGTTAGTGGCCAGAATGATTTCTAGCAGAATGCTATAAATTTAGAAATACCACCATCCGTTTTGCGTGGCCGGTCTATATTACTTACGGGTGAAACGGAATCATTGTTTGGAGACTGTGGCCAGATCATTAAAGGTTTCGCACTGAGGGTGCTCTGAGATGAAGAGGTTGACACAGAAAAGGACATTTGTCGCGGCCCGCATCAAACCAGTCGGATGACTGATGACCGCAAAAAAATGCTACCATATTTTGGGCTACTCCTAAAGGCATCCCTCATCATAGCGACTACGTGTGGATGTGGTTATTGCTTTGTGCGTATTATCTGAAAGGACAGCGAATATTTAACAGGAGAAAGCTGCACCGTATACATGTGACACTGGGAGGCACTGTCAACATACTAACCGCAGGGTACGTGATACAGCTTCAGCGCTCTACTTGCGATGAAAGTCCGTCAGACACGTGAGTACTGAATCTGGCGCTATAATATTCCAGTGCTAAGCGAAGAACAGCCGTCGACCCTCTCCATACCTCCATGATGTATCCGTACATGAAACATAAGAATCAAACTAACCAAAATATTGTAGTTTTTCAGTAAATCAAACCTACTACAGTGAAATCATTAAATTTATTTTATAACGTACCATATAGGCCTGCTCCATAGCCGAACGGTTAGCGTCGCTTCGTTCAGTGCGGAATGATTTGGATTCGAGTGGGTTCGAATCCCAGTATCTCCTGTGATTTTTCTGCTGTAGGGAGGTCTGGATAGAGGTCCCCCAGCCCCATGAGGCCAGACAGGTGCTGCTGACAGTAACGGGTGAGAGACTGGAGACATGCTGTTCACATCACCTAAGTTCATAGATTGCTCCTCGTACTGCCTTATAGGCAGCAATCGGTAGTGGGAATATGCCTAGGACATAATATATGAATGTGTTTACGAGACATAACGAACCATGTAGAGTACATTATTAGGCACCGTGTCGGTGGGAATGTTCTCAGTGTACAGTTAAAATTCTGTATCAGTGTACTACGCATGTCGGAGGATTGACCAAGCTTGCATGCTGTCGACAGACAACACCATTTCGCCTGCCTACGACTCAGTTTTGTAAGCCAATGTTCCCGAAAACAGCTTGCTCCGACTTCATCTGCAAGTAACTAAATTATTTTACAAGTAACGAGATCACTGTTGAAGTCTATGTTTGTTGCTACGAATATTTGATATGAATTAAGTGACCACTCAATGTATGTCACATGCAAGTGCTAACGGTTAATTATTTAACAGAGATATGGTCTGGTGACATTAAGATGGCGGACAGGGACTGCAGTTAATTGCTAGAAGACACTACAGGTCACTGACTCAATCTTATTATTAGACAAGGCATGTATAAACCTTAGCCAAAAGTCAGTAACGTTGGACATAGCAGGTTAGCAACGCTGATTATTTTTTTTTTTTTTTTTTTTTTTTACAACGCTGTAGACGTATTACTACCTGAGGCCCGTTTTTACCGTTTAACGTAATTTAAAATTGTTGGTTATATTGATATACCATTTTATTGAGTAACAGGATCACTGAGGAGGTATATGTTTATTACTAGGAATATTTGATATTAATTTTCATTAGTTGTCACTGGCGAATGTAGTAGAAGATGTCGTCATGACTTGTTGGTTACGCATGGCCGAAGGCGCCTGAGAGCTGTCATGCTTCCTGTTGCCTGCAAGCCGTATTGATGGCGATCAGGAGGCAGATAAGATAACACTGCCGACAGAGGCAGTTCATGGCCTTTTTCCCCCTCAGGGGATGACGTACTCTGCCAGATAGGATTCAAGTTGAACTGCCACCTGCTATGTCGGCGACCTCAGTGAATTCTCTATTAGAAATGGCTGCCTAATTAAAGTACGACCATAACTGAACTGTATTATCATACTTCTGTCTCTAATTTACCAGTACAGACAAGGGCAGAATTGTAGGATTGCACCAAGTCTCTCACTGTGTTGTTGCTTTAGTATTTGGGTTGGAACAGCTTCGGCACAGTATCTTGCTGCCTAATTAAAGTACGACCATAACCGAACTGTATTATCGTACTTCGGTCTCTAATTTACCAGTACAGACAAGTCCTGAATCGTAGGATTGCACCAAGTCTCTCACTGTATTGTTGCTTTAGTATTTGAGTTGGAATCACCTTCGGCACAAAATCTTGCTGCCTCATTACCGTACGACCTTAACTGAACTGTATTATCATACTACTGTCTCCAATTTACCGGTGTAGACAAGTTCAGAATCGTAGGATTGTAAAGTCTCCCACTGCATTGTTACTGTAGTATATGGGTTGAAATCAGCTTAGGTACAAAATCCGGCCCATATCACTAACGCCTGGTACATGTGCTAGGATGGTGAATTGCCGTGAAATTATTTCCTGCTCTTCCACTAAGCATCACAGCTTCGTGTACGGTACTCTCGGTATATGAACTTCGCCTAAACGTCGTTGGTACCCTGCTAAATTCAGTATTGCACCAAGTTCTTCTGCGCTGGCTGCTGATGTGACACTGCGTCCAGATATCTAAACGTGTTAGTTGGCTAGCTTAACATTAAGTTTCCGGACGTGTGTACGCTTTCAGATATCATAGCACTTCGAGTTCCACCGACAACGACATTTTATAAGTGTTTTGTTGTTGACAGAAACAGTGAATTTGGTTTTCCCTTGTTGCCAATTGACGAAGTGTCTTCCACATGCCGGAACAAATAATGTGAGCACACTCGAACAAAGAGCTGTACAGTTAGTTCGAAATCTCCCAGGAACAATTCTGCTGCTATTGACTGAGGAGACCAAATTTCCATATCGTCTGTGTGTTCAAAAAACTTGCTTTTTCATTTGAAGTAAATTGTAGTCAGGCAGTGCCTAACAACGTAACATAAATAGGATGTTCCCTGTATATACTCAGAATCCTTTCAAATAGTAACCATAAAGCAGTAATAACAAACCACACGTTTTCAGCCTGATGAATGATTCCTGCAGGAGTAGCCGAAATGTTTACTTTTTATTTTATTTTTACATTGACGCCTTTATTTACCCATAGGAATTTTATTGATATTAACAGAAAATTTTAAGCGTGGTGTCCTCCTACTACTACTCTGCCTTATTCGTAAATATAATTTTTGGTATTATAAAATCCAGCCTTGGATCCAGTTACATTTTAAAAACTCGTATTACTGTCTCTTCTTTGTTTCTGGGTAAACTTCGAAAACAAGTGAACTGAACTCACCACATAAAATCACACATACCGTAAATGAGTAACCATCATATAGTAAGTTGCCAAATACGTAAATATTTCAATTACTAGATGATTCTGTATATTTTTCATGGTGGGAGTTAATTGTTGCACAACGATAGATCTTCATAGTAGGGGAGAATCATCTCCAATTTCAGCCCTAAATTTCGGAAGTGAAATAATATTTTGGATATCATAGAGAAGCGCGTCGTTTCCTGTAAGCTCCCTCAGTCACTGAAACACATAGTAAGACTTTTTTCATCACACTTTGGCAGATGTTCGTAAGTTATAATTTCGAAATACTTCAATAATGCGGTGATCTCACTGTGTGGCACACTGAGATTATTGACTGACGCATGGTATCAACAGCAAACTTCAGACGTATTAGCACATCAGGCTATTAGGAAGCGGTGGCGGGCGATTCGGGGCCAGCCTGCTATCGCGTGTCTGTGAGTCACCCCACGCACAGCGGGTACACATGTTTGCTGTAAATACCAGTTAATGAAAGCACTGTCCTGTTTGCCCAATGGCATTCAAACACGAATCTCTACCCGTTACAGTGCGGGCGAAACTCTGCGCGGGCTAAGCTGCCCGTAGGTCGGTCCGGCTGACCGGTTATTAAACTTTGGGGCAACCGGTGTAACAAAATTGGTACTATATTTACGAGTAACAGCACTTTAATAGGAAGACTGGAATGCTTTCTATCTTAGAACTGGTTCAAACTGCCAATACTTCATGAATACATTCCTCTTTAAGTGAGTTATTCTGCACAATATAAATTAAGCAATTTAAACAGTAGGTTGTCCTGAGTTCCACATTATCCAAATGAAAATTTCCTTTCACAGGTAGACGATATTTGGAAAATTAAGGAACGAAGTCCTATAAGAAATATTTCTTTTCAGAATATAAATTGCTGATTTTGTTGTTGCACATGACAACGTCTGCCTATTTCTAAAACTGCGATTATCTTGATGAGAGAACAGGAAACACTAAAGCTCTAGATGTAAAATGATGAGCTAGTTAGAGAAAACGTAGTAGCTGCATTTCGAAACCCGATACTAACATTTATATTCGCTTATAAAATTCATCATAAATACTCTACTACAATTTGAGAAGAACAATGACGGGAAAAAATGACTTTTACTATCCACTGCGAAAGCTGTCAGTGGCCCAAAAGGGAATTCCATACGCAGGACCAAAAGTTTTTGATCCTTTTCCGAGTAACATAATACGTTTGACAGGTACTGAAACAAGTCTTAGATCCAATTTAAAGCCATTTTTCCTGGACTGCTCATTCAATTCCATTGAGGAATTTGTACTTAAAAACTGGCAGCAAAATCAAATAAAAAGGAAAAGAAAACCAGAGTAATTTCATAAGTAGGACTAAAATAGTAACGTAATCACTAACGTTAATACTAATCAAGTATACGTATCATTTCGATAAAAGAATCGTTCAGATGATGTATGGATAATGTGACTAACTACCTAAGTACCTCAAACGACAATTTGCCGGAAAAATGCACCTCCAATACACGCGTTAAGCTGTGTCAATAATAAGCGAGGAGGTGTCCGTTGATTGGCATTATTAGGTGCCATGGTTTGACGGGGATGGTTGTTTCTAACGAGGCAAAATAGTCGGATTTAGTAGCAACAGGGAGGTTTTTAAGACGAATTGTTGGTCAGGATATGTATGTAAGTAATCTTGTGGGTAATATAACCCTTACCCTGTTCGCAGATAACGCTACTGTATGAAATTGCAACGCCAGAAAACTAGTAAAACTCAGGGCACCCTACAAGAGTAAATGCTTGCTCTGCGTACTGACAACTAATCCAGCAAAACTCAGGTCATCCTGCAAGAAAAAAGTCGTGATATACTTCCTAATATCACGTCGGATCTCGTTTTGTCGGGCTTAGTGCTGCAACTCTGCAAGTCTCCAGCAGAAATACTGAGCCATGCTGTCTCCATAGCCTACATCTACATCTACATGAATTTACTTGTTGTAGCTGGGATTCAGAGCAAAAAATTTTTTTTTCAGGACGTCATCTTTACGACAGTGACTGTTATAAGTTTTTATTGCACTATTGCAATTTCGGCCTTAGGCCATTATCATTTTAGGATGTTTGAATACGTGTGATCGCACTGTGTAACAACGTCACGAGTGTATTTAACAGTATTGACAACAACGTACAACATCTCCGGCGGTATTCCGCAAGGTTACCGCCCTTCGATTCTGCAGTTTCCGCACTAATCGAAACGATGGGGTTTCAGGTGCCAGCCAGCCAGCCAGCCAGCCAGCGGTCCAGCCGCGCAGTATAAGTCCAGCCGTACAGCAGCAACAGCGGTCCCGGCCAGCTGCAGCTGTCCAGCCGGCAGCAGCCAGCCAGCCCTCCAGCAGCAGCGGCGGCGGCGGCGGCGGCCCCCCCCCCCCCCCCCGCCCTGCGGCAGCAGCAGCAGCAGCTGTGGCGGCATTCCTGCCAGCCATCGTCGGCGCCAGCGCCAGATGCTCGGGACTCTGGTGTCCCTCCGTCTTCGTCTTCTTCCGTCTTCGTCTCCGTCTCCGTCTGTTCCCAGTTTTTTTTGTCGTCATGTCAACCCCTACCACCACTACGACCTTTACCACCACAGACATAGTTTACACTTCCCCCTCTGCCGCCACCACCACCACCATTACCTGGTGTGCTCAGTCTCACCCCCCTCTTTCCATCATCTTACTCTCCCTTCGCCCTCGCTCTTTGTCGCCCCCTCTCCAACTTCTTCCACCCGCTCCTCTCCCTCTGATCCTTTGCCCCACTCCCCCAGTCTGTCACTGCAGCTCCAGCTAGGGTGGTGGCCTGTAGGGGCCACTGCCCATGCCCCACTCTCCCCATCGCCTTCGCCATTATCACCACCGCGCCATCGCCGTCGCCGTCGCCGTCGCCGTCGCCATCGCCGTTGCTGTCGCCTTTACCGTCACCGTCACCATCTCCGGCGCCGACTGCGGCGTCAACACCGGGACCTGCCCCTTACCGCCACCTCCCTATAGCTCCTGTCCCTCATATCACCACCCACCCTTCTGCCGCCATTAAGCGCCCTAGTGGCACCACCACCTCCTCCGCTCCCAAAAAAGCCCTGCCCCGTCCTCCTTGCCCCCCTCCCAGGATGCCATGGATGTCTCCCCACCTGGCCCTGCTCCCGCCGCTTCCTCCTCCACCTCCCCCCCTCTTTATACAAATACCTCCTCTCCCATCCCGATCCTTCCCTTCTTGAGGCCCGGAATCTCTCCCTCCTCCTCCGCCAACACTTCCCTGGTAATCCCGACTCTCTCCTCACTCCCAGACGGAATTCCATTCTCATTTCCTCCCCCAGCGCTACCCTCCATACTGACATCCTCTCCCGCCTCCCCATCACCCGTTTTGGCCCCTTGCTTCCCCCACCCCTGCTCCTTCTCCATCTCCCACCCGCGAACCCCAAACCCCACGTCGCCCACCGACCCTCACGCCGTGATCACTCGGCTCAGTCCGTCGATCACGGAGGAGGAAGTGTTGGCGGAGCTCAAGGCCCATCCCAAGCTCGAGGTGCGGGCGGTCTGCCGCATTTTCAACTCGGCCACACCTGCCTTGTGCGGGTTTTATCCAAGGGCACCCCCTCCATTGACCGTCTCCAGAAGGAAGGTGCACTCCTCTTCCCCATCGCTACAAGGTCGACCCCTCCCATTCCCCTCCTCAATCCCTGCGCTGCCAGAGGTGTTCGCGCTATAGTGCACACCCGACAGCTGAGTGCCCGAGGCTCCCACCTGCCCGCATTGTAGACAAGCGCACTTCCTCCGGCAGTGCCTTAACCTCCAATCCCCTCCCTCCTGCAATACCTGCAATCTCCCCATCCCACCTACTCCCAAAAGTGTAAAGCCCGAACTCCTCCGACCACTCCTGAAATAACCGTACCTGTCCGTCCTCTGGACACCCCCACCCCTCCTGGCAATTCCCTTCGTCCCCCTCCCCCTCACAGCTGAGAACATCATCAGGTTCCTCACCATTGTCCTACAAAACGTCCACTCCTTCGAGCAGCCTCACACCCTCCAACAGGTCTCCCTCGCTGCCCATTCCATTTTGCACTTGAAAATATATGCCACCTACTCCAACAACCAGACCCATTTCATTTTCTCCCGCCTTGACACCATTGTGTAAATCCCTGTCATGGCGCGACAGCACTGTATCCTTTTCAACAACATCTGCTTCCTTCCCGCCAACAGAAACCTCTTCCTGCACACCCTTGCCACCCACTGCGTGGACGCCTTCCTCCTCAATGAAACTTTCCTCCAACCCCACCAAACCGTCCACACTTTGCCATACCTCCTTCACTGTTCTGACAAACCTCTCCCAATTGCGTGTGGTGGAGTAGCCATTGGTCACCACCGCCAGATCCCTGTTCGGCTCCAATCTCTCCTTCCCGACCCCACCAAACACCTGATCCTTAGTCTCTTCTTCCCTGGCCTTACCGTTACCTGCTCCACCACCTATGTCCGCCCTAACGCCTCTATTCCCTTCTACTTCCTCTCCCACATTGACCGTACCTTCTCCTCCTACGTGATCGCCGCCGACCTCAACATCCACAGTCGTTCCGCCGCCCAGTTATGGCGGTGTTATCGGTTCCTCTCCTCCCTTCAAGGCGACCTCATCCCCATCCCCCAGCACACCTGTCCCGAATCCTACTCCACTTCTGATGTTGTCCTTTCCTCCGCCAACCTCCTTGGCCGCATAACGGTGGATGTCCTGGAACCTATTGGTAGCGACCATCTCCCTGTCCTCCTAACCATTTCAAACGGTCTTCGCCCCAGCCCCAACCCTCGTCATGACCCTTCCCCTATGTACGTCCATGACTATTCCCATGCCAACTGGAATGCCTACCAGGATACACTCTCCACCCAGGTCAATAGCCACCCCTTCACCTATGGTCACCCTGACGATGTCACCTATGCCGCCACCTTTCTCCAGCAGATCTTGTCTGAGGCCATGGAGGCCCATGTCCCTACTGTCACTATCCACCCCCACCGTCCTACTATATCCCCACAGGCCGTCCTCCTCCTCTGGAAATCCTGCCTCTCTACCATGCCTTCCTTCACACGCGTGACCCGGACATACTACGACACCACCGGCAACTCCTACGACACATTCGTAATTTGCTCGCGGCCAAGAAACGACGGGACTGGCGACAAACATGCACCCGTTTAAATGCTACACTACCTATCAACTCATCCATGTTGTGGTCCGCCTTCCGTCGCCTTACCGGAATTAAACCCTCCCCCTACTATCCTCTTCTCCATGATGATCACCCCTTCCCTGACACCCTTAGTAAGGCCAATCACTTTGCCTCCTACCTGTCTGATGTCTTTTCCATCCCCGATGATCCCCAGTTCGATTACTCCCTCTTCCCGGATGTCTGCGATCGAACTGACACCTCTGTCCCTCCCCTCGCGCCTGGTTTCCAGTACTTGGACAACATTACACACAGGGAACTCAATGCCCCAATCACTACACAGGATCTCATTTCTACACTCCACACAAAACGCAACACCGCTCCTGGTCAAGATCGTGTCACCTATCGTCACATTCGTGAAGCTCCTGCCTCTTTCCTCTTCACCTTGGCCAGGCTCTACAATGTAGTCCTGTCCACCACTTCCTACCCCGACCTGTGGAAAACCTCCTGTATCCTGATGTTCCTTAAACCTGGCAAACCGCCGTCCGCCGTCTCTTCCTACCATCCCATTAGCCTTACCTCGGTCTTCAGCAAGGTCCTGGAATCTATTCTCACCTGCCGCATCCACCAGCATCTCTGCCAGCACCGCCTCCTTCCGGTTACCCAGTGTGGCTTTCGGCCGTCCCTCTCTTCCGACGACCTTCTCCTTCACCTCACTCATCTCCTTTCCGACCAGCTTAATTCCTGTCGCTCCACTATCTTCCTCTCCCTGGACCTCGAACGAACTTATGACCGCGTATGGCATTCCGGTCTCCTCTTCAAGCTCCAAACCTTCGCCCTTCCCATTTACTATGTCCGTCTTATCGGCTCCTTTCTCTGCCACCGTCCTTCCTACGTCACCATCCATAACACGGATTTCTACTCCTTTTTTCTCTCCGCCAGTGTGCCCCAACGCTTCGTCCTCTCCCCCTTTCTGTACCTTTCGTATACGGCGGACATGCCGCCGCCATCACCCTCCGTCCATCTTCTCCAGTTTGCCGATGACACCGCCTTCCTTGCCTTTGCCCCCACCCTGCAGCGCTCCCGACACCTTCTCCAATCCCATCTTGACTGGCTCACCGCTTGGTGCAACCAGTGTTTTCTCAAGGTCAATCCCTCCAAAATCCAGGCGATCATTGTAGGCAAAACCACCCCTTCCTTCCGCCTCCTTGATTTCTATCTCACCATCAATGGCCGTCCTATCGCCCTCACTCCCACCCTCAAGTACCTTTGCGTCACCCTCGACCGTCGCCTCTCCTGGCCACCCCATCTCCGGACAATCTAAGTCAAGGCACACTCCTGACTCTGTCTCCTCAAGCTCCTTTTAGGCCGTACGTGGGGCCTGGAACCCTCTATCATCCTTCACACCAATAAATCCCTTATCCGCCGTATCCTTCGCTACGCCCATCCAGCCTGGATGTCTCCCCTCCCTACCATTTTATAAATCCCTTCAAATGCTTGAACGACATGCTCTCCGCCTCGCCTATTGCATGCATCTCCCCTCCCCCATATGGATCCTGTATGATTTCATTCCTATCCCCCACCTCCTCCTTTTCCTAGAAAGGATACGGATCCTGTACAACTCCCACAAACTCGACAGTCCCCATCCACTTGTCTCGCCCATCCTCTCCCAACCCCACCCGCTGCCACACCTGTATTCCCACGTCCCACCCGGTCTCCATCTCTCCACCCTCCTTACCCTCTCCCAAGGTGGCTTCCGCCAGCTCCGCATTCCTGATGATGTCCTCCTCCCCTCCATCTACCCCTCCTATCAACTTTGATCCTCCCCACCCCCACTTCCCGTGTCCTCTCCTCTTGGCACCCTCCTTCTCTTCTCTTTCCTTTTCCCCTGTCCCCTTCCTCCACCCCTTTCCCCCAGGCTCCGTCCCTGTTCTCCCTTCCCCCAATCTCCCCTGCCCATGGCATCGTTTCTCCCCTCCCCTTCTCTCTCTCCCTCTTCCACCCTTCCCCCCTCCTCCTCTCTTGGCCAGTCCACGGACTCGTACACTGTTAGTGAACATTCGCGCGCCGGAGATCGACGCCTTGTGTTTCTGTGTGTGCCGTCATTTTGTGCTTAAGTGGTTCAGTGTAATTCGTTTTGTGCACCTATGTTCACATGCGACAATTTTCGTCGATGTCTGTGTCCAAGTGTCTGAACAACTTTTATCTTGAACTCTACGCCCGTGAACGGCTCCATGTATTTTAAAAAGTGTTTGTCTCCGTTTACATGTCCACCGTATTTTTTTCTCTCACATTGTCTTCATTTTTATCTTGTATGTTTCTTTGCGGCCGAAGAGCGGCGTAGTACGCTGCTGCTGGCCAGCCTATAACAGGTTAGAAAATAGCAATAAAGAAAAAAAAACGTACAAATCACTATTCTCCTCTCCGAACAGTTCAACTGCCGTCGGTGGGCCATCTTCGTCACCCTCGACAGTGTCGGGCATTCCGGTCCCCTCTTCAAGCTCCAAACCTTCGCCCTTCCTACCAACTACGTCCGTCTGATTGGGTCCTTTCTTTCCCAACGTCCTTCCTATGTCACCATTCATAACACGGATTCCTACACCTTATACCCCTCAACCGATATGCCCCAAGGTTACGTCCTCTACTCTCTTCTGTACCTTCTGTATACGGCGGAGATGCCTCTGCCTTCACACCCGTCCATCTTCTCCAGTATGCCGATGACACCGCCTTTCTTACCCTCACCCCCACCTTGTTACACTCCCAACCCTCAATTACCTTGGCGTCACCCTTGACCGTCGCCTCTCCTGGACCCCCCATCTCTGGACAATCCAAGCCAAGGCACACTCCCACCTCCATCTCTTCAAGCTCCTTTCTGGCCGCACATGGGGTCTGGACCCCAACATCATCCTCCACACCCATAAATCCCTCATCCACCCTATCCTCTGCTACGCCCACCCTGCATGGATCTCTGCCCTTCTTACCTTTTACAAATCCCTTCAAATCCTAGAACGCCTTGAACTCTGCCTCTCCTCTCACATCCGTCTCCCCCCCCCCCCCCCACGTGGATCCTATATGACCTTATTCCGTTCCCACTCCTCCTCCTTTTCCTCAAATGAATACGGATCATCTACACATCCCATAAACGTGATGCCCCTCACCAGCTTCCCTCTCCCATCCTCTCCCACCCCTGTCTGCTGCCGTGCCTGTATTACCACATCCCACCTGCTCTTCATCTCTCCACTCTCCATACCCCCTCCCAAGATGGCTTCCACCAACGCCCCTCCCTGATGATGCCCTCATCCCCTCCATCTACCCCTGCTACTAACTCTGATCTTCCCCTTCCACACCCTGTGTCTTTTACTTAGGGCAACCTCTCTGCCTTCTCTCCCTTCTCTCTCACCTCCCTTCCTCACCCCTCCTTCCTCGGTCTTCCCCTACCCTATGTACCTTCTTTCCTCCCCTTCCCATCTCCTCTGCCACTGGCATCTACACCCTCCCTTCTCTCTCCTTCCCCAACTTTTCGCCTTTTGCCAGGTTCCCATATTTTGGCACGTCAAGTGAACATTAGCCATTGGTTCTTTGTTTGTGCCATCGTGTTAGTGCTTCTGTATTTTCATCGGCCACACTCCGTCGTTAACGTGTGTCATTTCAGTCATCAGTGTTCGCGTACAAGTGCTGAAAGTTTTTTTGTTTTACTACACCTGTGAAGGACTCCACTTTTTTTACTCACATGTCTACTGTTTTTTGTCCACCATAGTGGTTTGTCTTCCTTGTTTCTATTTGCGCTATCTGTGGCCGAAGGATGGAGTAATATTGCCGCTGCCAGCCCACCTTCTGTGTAAGGTGTTAAAATAACAATAAAGAAAAAACGGACTTACAGATATGTCAGCTTACATTACGTTGACATGTCTTAAATCCATATCAGCACTTGATAATGGCCTATGGCCGAAATTGCAATAGTGCAATAAAAACTTACAAAAGTCACTGGCATAAAGATGATATACTTCAAAATTTACATCGACATGGATACTCTTCAGATCACAGTTAAGTGCCTGGCAGAGTGTTCATCGAACCACCTTCACAATTCTCGTATGGCGCGCAAAAGAACGAACACCTATATCTTTCCGTATGACCGCTCATTTCCCTTGTTTTATTATGGTGATTGTTTCTCAATATTTAGGTCGGTGTCAAAAAAAACATCTTCGCATTTGGAGAAGAAACTTGGTGATTGAAATTTCGGGAGAAGATTCCGTCGCAATGGAAAACGCCTTTCCTTTAATGATGTTCAGCCCAAGCCCTGTACAATTTCAGTGGAACTCTCTCCCATATCTAGCGATAATACAATATATGCTACCCTTCTTTCAACTTTTCGATGAACTCTGTTATACCTATCTGGCAAAGATCCCACACCGCCCAGCAGTATTCTAAAAGAGGACGGACAAGCGTAGTGAAGGAGGTCTCCTTAGTAGGTCAGTTACATTTTCTAAGTGTCATGCCAATAAAACGGAGACTTTCCTTACCATTCCCCACAACAATTTCTATGTGTTCCTTCCAATTTAAGTTATTCCTAATTGTAATTCCTAGATATTTTGTTGAATTTACGGTTTTTAGATTTAATTGATTTTTCGTGTAACCGAAGTTTAACGGATTCCTTTTATAACTTATATGGGTGACTTCACACTTTTCGTTATTTACTCTCAACTGCCAATTTCGCACCATTCACATATCTTTTCTAAATCGTTTTTCAATTTGTTTTGATCTTTTGATGACTTTATTAGTCGATAACTACAACGCATCTGCAAACAACTTAAGACGGCTGCTCAGGAAGTCTCCCAAATCGTTTCTACACTTAAGGAAGAGCAAAGGGCCTATAACACTACCTTGGGGAACGCCAGAAATCACGTCTGTTTTACTCCATGACTTTCCGTCAATTTCTACAATCTGTGACCTTTCTGACAAGAAGTCACAAATCCAGTCACGTAACTGAGACGATATTCCATAAGCATGCCATTTCACTACAAGCCTCTTGTGTAGTACAGTGTCATAAGCCTTCTGGAAATCCATAAATACGGAATCGATCTGAAATCCATTGTCAATAGCACTCTGCACTTCATGCGAATAAAGAGCTAGTTGTGTCTCACAAAAACGATGTTTTCTAAAACCACGTTGACTGTGTGACAATATACCGCTTTCTTGGAGGTAGTTCATAATGTTCGAGTACAATATATGTTACAAAACCTTGCTGCATATCGACGTTAACGATATGGGCCGGTAATTAAGTGGATTGCTCTTATTACCTTTCTTGAATATTGGTGTGACCTGTGCTACGTTCCAGTCTTGGGTAAGGATATTTCGTCGAGCGAACGGTTGTATATGATTCTTATGTATGGAGATAATGCATCAGAATACTCTGAAAGAAACCTAATGGTATACAGTCTTGTCCGTAATACTTCTATTTATTAAGTGTTTGAAGTTGCTTCACTATTCCGAGGTTATTTACTTCTCCGTTACTCATGTTGTCAGCTGTTAGTGATTCTAATTACTTCGTCTTCTTTTGTGAAGGCATTTCGCAAGGCTGTGATTAGTAACTCTGCTTTGGCAGCACTGTCTTAGATAGTATCTCCATTGTTACAGCGCAGATAAGACATTGATTGTTTCTTACCTGTAGCATACTTCACATATGACCAGAATCTCTTTGGATATTTGTGCCAGGTTTCGAGACAAAATTTCGTTGTGCAAACTACAATAAGCATCTCGCGCTATATTTCGAGCTTCTGTAAAAGATCGCAAATATTAGGGATTTTGCGTCTGTTTAAATTTGGCATGTTTTTTTTTTGTTGTTTCTGCAAAAGTCTTCTGACAAGTTTTGTGTACCAAGAAGGATCATCTCCGTTGTTTATTAATTTATTTGGTACAAATCTCTCAATTGCTGTCGATAGTATTTCTTTGAATTCAAGCCACATCTGGTCTACACACATATTATTAATTTGGAAGGAGTAGAGATTGACCCTCAGAAAGGCGCCAAGTGAATTTTTATCTGCTTTTTAAGTAGGTATACTTTTGGTTTACTTTTTGGAGGATTACTGGGTTCCAATATTCAGTCTCGCCACGACAACCGCGCGTTTACTAATCCCTGTATTGGTTTTGATGCTCGTTATTAACTCAGGATTATTAGCTGCAAAGAGGTCAAGTGTGTTTTCACAACCGTTTACTATTTGCGTGGGCTCATGTTCTAACTGCTTGAAATAATTTGTAGAGAATGCGTTTAGCACAATTTCGGATGATATTTTATGCTTAACGTTGGAATTAAACATGTATTTTCGCCAACATATCGAGGGTAAATTGAAGTCACCACTACCTAAATCGTATGAGTCGGGTACGTGTTTGAAATCAAACTGAAGTTTCCTTTGAACCTTTCAGCAACTGTATCGTCTGAACTGGGAGGTCAGTAAAAGTATCCAATTATTATTTTACACCGGTTACCAACAATAATCTCTACCCATACAAACTCACAAGAACTGTCTACATCAATTTCGCGATAAGATAAACTACTTCTAACAGCAACAAACACGCCACAGCCATCTCTGTTTAGCCTGTCCTTTCGGAACACCGTCAACATGGCTAGCATCCGCACACAAAAATCGCTGTCCCTGTCCATATTAAAGACCGTTCAAAATTAAACTATGCAGATAAACGGACTATCAACACGTGCTGCGGAACTGTACTTACGAAAACGCAGGAACTGTGTCTAATAAATTAGATAAATACGCAGAGATTCAGAAACCTAACCACCGAAACACTCAGGTGGAAGTAATAATTCGCAACTGATTAGTAACTTGAGATATGTAATAAAATCGGCTTACTTTGCGACGCAAAAGAAAACGCGAGAACTGTGGCTATTATATGTTAAATTAACACACAGAAACTCAAGAAACTATAAGGGTATTCATTGGACAAATAAACACTCCTGGAAATGGAAAAAAGAACACATTGACACCGGTGTGTCAGACCCACCATACTTGCTCCGGACTCTGCGAGAGGGCTGTACAAGCAATGATCACACGCACGGCACATCGGACACACCAGGAACCGCGGTGTTGGCCGTCGAATGGCGCTAGCTGCGCAGCATTTGTGCACCGCCGCCGTCAGTGTCAGCCAGTTAGCCGTGGCGTACGGAGCTCCATCGCAGTCTTTAAAACTGGTAGCATGCCGCGACAGCGTGGACGTGAACCGTATGTGCAGTTGACGGACTTTCAGCGAGGGCGTATAGTGGGCATGCGGCAGGCCGGGTGGACGTACCGCCGAATTGGTCAACACGTGGGGCGTGAGGTCTCCACAGTACATCGATGTTGTCGCCAGTGGTCGGCGGAAGGTGCACGTGCCCGTCGACCTGGGACCGGACCGCAGCGACGCACGGATGCACGCCAAGACCGTAGGATCCTACGCAGTGCCGTAGGGGACCGCACCGCCACTTCCCAGCAAATTAGGGACACTGTTGCTCCTGGGGTATCGGCGAGGACCATTCGCAACCGTCTCCATGAAGCTGGGCTACGGTCCCGCACACCGTTAGGCCGTCTTCCGCTCACGCCCCAACTTCGTGCAGCCCGCCTTCAGTGGTGTCGCGACAGGCGTGAATGGAGGGACGAATGGAGACGTGTCGTCTTCAGCGATGAGAGTCGCTTCTGCCTTGGTGCCAATGATGGTCGTATGCGTGTTTGGCGCCGTGCAGGTGAGCGCCACAATCAGGACTGCATACGACCGAGGCACACAAGGCCAACAACCGGTATCATGGTGTGGGGAGCGATCTCCTACACTGGCCGTACACCTCTGGTGATCGTCGAGGGGACACTGAATAGTGCACGGTACATCCAAACCGTCATCGAATCCATCGTTCTACCATTCCTAGACCGGCAAGGGAACTTGCTGTTCCAACAGGACAATGCACGTCCGCATGTATCCCGTGCCACCCAACGTGCTCTAGAAGGTGTAAGTCAACTACCCTGGCCAGCAAGATCTCCGGATCTGTCCCCCATTGAGCATGTTTGGGACTGGATGAAGCGTCGTCTCACTCGTTCTATACGTCCAGCACGAACGCTGGTCCAACTGAGGCGCCAGGTGGAAATGTCATGGCAAGCCGTTCCACAGGACTACATCCAGCATCTCTAAGATCGTCTCCATGGGATAATAGCAGCCTGCATTTCTGCGAAAGGTGGATATACACTGTACTAGTGCCGACATTGTGCATGCTCTGTTGCCTGTGTCTATGTGCCTGGAGTTCTGTCAGTGTGATCATGTGATGTATCTGACCCCAGGAATGTGTCAATAAAGTTTCCCCTTCCTGGGACAATGAATTCACGGTGTTCTTACTTCAATTTCCAGGAGTGTATTATACTAGAACTGACATGTGACTACATTTTAACGCAGTTTGGGTGCATAAAACCTGAGAAATCAGTGTCCAGAACAACCACCTCTGGCAGTAATAACGGCCTTGATACGCCTATGCCTAGAGTGAAACAGAGCGTGGATGGCTTGTACAGGTACAGCTGCCCATGCAGCTTCAACACGATGCCACAGTTCATCAAGAGTATTGACTGGCGTATTGTGACGAGCCAGTTGATCGGCCACCATTGACCAGAGATCTGGAGCATCCGCTGGCCAGGGAAGCAGTCGAAAGTTTTCTATATCGAGAAAGGTCCTTACAGGACCTGCAACATGCGGTCGTGCAATATCCTGATGAAATGTAGGGTTTCTCAGGAATCGAACGAAGGGTAGAGGCACGGGTCGTAACTCATCTGAAATACAACGTCCATCGTTCAAAGTGCCGTCAGTGCGAACAAGAGGTAACCGAGACGTGTAACCAATGGCATCCCAGACTATCACGCCGGGTGATACGCCGGTATGGGGCTGACGAATACACGCTTCCAATGTGCGTTCACTGCGATGTCGCCAAATACGGATGCGACCATCATGATGATGTAAACAGAACCTGGATTCATCCGAATAAAATGACGTTTTGACATTCGTGCACCAAGGTTCGCCGTTGAGTACCCCATCGTAGGCACTCCTGCCTGTGATGCTGTGTCAAGGGTAACCGCAGCCATGGTCTCCGAGCTGATTGTCCATGCTGCTGCAAACGTCGTCGAACTGTTCGTGCAGATGGTTGTTGTCTTACAAACGTCCACGTCTGTTGACTCAGGGATCAAGATGTGGCTGCACGATCCGTTACAACAATGGGGACAAGATACCTATCATCTCGACTGCTAGTGATAAGAGGCCGTAGGGATCCAGCACTGGGTTCCGAATTACCCTCCTCAACCCACCAATTTCATATTGTGCTAACAGTCATTGGATCTCGATCAACGCGAGAAGCAATGTCGCGATACGATAAACCGCAATCGCGATAGGCTACAATCCGACCTTTATCAAAGCCGTAAACGTGATGGTACATATTTCTACTCCTTACACGAGGCATCACAACAACGTTTCACCAGGCAGCGCCGGTCAACTGCTGTTTGTGTATGAGAAATCGGTTGGCAACTTTCCTCATGTCAGGACGTTGTAGGTGTCGCCACGGGCGCCAACGTTTTGTGAATGCTCTGAAAAGCTAATCATTTGCGTATCACAGCATCTTATTCCTGTCAGTTAAATTTCACGTCTGTAGCACGTCGTCTTCGTGGTGTAGCAATTTTAATGGCCAGTAGTGTATTACAAAATTCGCTCCTGATTAGGAACTCTTAAAAGTCACCATTTCGGTTACTTCCTTGTTGCTGTTTGTGTCTCGGCCGGCTAGTGATGCCTGACTGATTAGTTGACTAACGTCAACAAGCGGTCGATTATAAGTGCAGAAGTGTTGCCGGTGCAGGATTTTGGGGACGAACAGAACTATGAAATCTGTCACATAAATGATCGAAGGGATTTACGTTGGGCGATCTGGGTGGCCAAATCGTTCACCGAAACTGTCCAAGATGTCTCATACTAACTGCGAACAACTGTGGCCCGACGACATTACACATTGTCATCCATAAAATTCTATCCTTCTTTGGATGCACAAAATCCATGAATGGCTGCAAATGGTCTTCAAGCAGTCACATATGGCCAGGACCCACCAGCCCACACCATAATGGAGCTACTACCAGCTTTCAGAGTGCTTTGTTGACACCTTGGGTTCAAATGGTTCAAATAGCTCTCAGCAGTGTGGGACTTAATTTCTGACGTCATCAGACCCTAGACCTTAGAACTAATTAAACGTAACTAACCTAAGGACATCACACACATCCATGCCTGAGCCAGGATTCGATTCTGCGACCGTAACGGTCGCGCGGTTCGAGACTGGAGCGCCAAAACAGTTCGTCCATTCCGGCTAGCTTACTTCTAAGGTAGCTGGGGTACTATAGATATATACATACAACAAAATAAGTTTTCATTACCCCCGTTCCCAGAACTATTGGAGATAGACATTGATTGTGGATATTGTATCACAGACACATTTTCTTTTAATGTTCAGAGATGTCACTAAACTGGACCAAAGATGTAAACAGCCACGCATGAGCAGTGTATTAGCCGAGTGCGACGGAGGGGTCCGACAGCCGATCAGTTCTAGTCATTCTACCAGGAAAGAGGTAGATAGCTAGTGTTGTCTGTAGTTCAACGATGCCTGACAGTCAACTTTGTGTCAGGAAGGGCTCTCAACAAGGTAAATGTCCAGCATTCTTGGAGTGAACCAAAGCGATGTTGTCCGGACATGGAGGAGATACAGAGAGACAAGAACTGTCAATGATGTGCCTCGCCCAAGCCGCCCGAGGGCTACTAATGCACTGCTTGACAGCTACCTGGGGATTATGGCTCGGAGGAATCCTGACAGCAACGCCAGCAGGTAGAATAATGATTTTCGTGCAGCCACAGGACGTCGTGCAACGACTCAAACCGTGCGCATGATGCGCAACCTCGTGGCGAGGTCCATCTTTGCAACAACGACACCATGCAGCGCGTACACACGGGCCCGACAACATGCCGAATGGTCCGCTCAGGATTGGCATCACGTCTTCACCGATGAGTCTCGTATATGCCATTAACCAGACAATCGTCGGAGACAGATTTGGATGCAACCCGGTCAGGCTGGAAAGCTTAGATACACTGTCCAGCGAGTGCAGCAAGATGGAGGTTGTCTGCTGTTTCGGGGCGGCATTATGTGGGGCCGACGTACGCCGCTGGAGGTCATGGACAGCGCTGTAACGGCTGTGCGATACGTGAATGCCATCCTCCGACCAATAGTGCACCCATACTGGCAGCATATTGGCGAGGCATTCGTCTTCAAGGAAGACAATTTGCACCCCCTCTTGCATATCTTGTGACTGACTTCCGTCAGGATAACGAAATCGCTCGACTAGAATGACCAGTATGTTCTCCAGACATGAACCCTATCGACAATGCCTGGGATAGGTTGAAAAGGGTTGTTTATGGATTACATGACCCACCAACCATTCTGAGGGATCTACACCGAGTCACCGTTGAGGAGTGGGACATTCTGGACCAACTCTCTCTTGATGAACTTGTGGATAGTATGCCACGCTGATTACAGGCAAGCATCAATGCAAGACGACGTGCTACTGGGTATTAGAGGTACCGGTGTGTACACCCATCTGGACTCCCACCTCTGAAGGTCTAGCTGTATGGTGGTACATCATGCAATGTGTGGTTTTCATGAGCAATAAAAAGGGATGAAATGATGTTAATGTTGAATTCTATTCCAATTATCTGTACAGGTTCCGGAACTCTGGGAACTGAGGTGATGCTAAACTTATTTTGATTTGTGTACTTGTAACCTACGTGCTGATTCTTCCGGAGTCAATGCTCTATGTTGTAAAGTGAGAGGCCAGAAACCACGGGAAGCTTTGTCTGATTTAAAGACATGCCATGCAAGCGCCTTGTACGGATTATGGACGGAGTGAAGACACAGTAACTGAACCGCCTGTTATAAAAAATATTCAGTGTACATAGCAACACGTCGACAGTTCTCCGACCTTCAGAGTGGGATAACAATAGGTGCAAGGCTCATGGATCACAGAGTATCGGACATTACACAGTAATCCAATTTCCAAGGTCACTAGCGTTTGCGATGGAGCTTCAGTGTCGTAAGACCTTGTTCCCACATGCGTAATCAATCAGACTGGAGTGCTACAAGAGCTCGGCGGAAACACGGCACAAACTTTCCGCAGAGCCATTGAGGCTATGGCCGTCTGTCTCAGAGATTATTTGAGGATTAGCCATGAGAAACCAACATCTAACTGCACAGTACAGAACCTCAGCAGCCAGTGACCGATTCGTGTCTCTACACTGATATCTCAAAACAGAGCTCAACCATTAGGCCGGCCGTCGAACAACGTCTCTGACTGGTGGAAAAGTGTGGAATGTAGCATGCTTTCATGAACCAAGACTCTGAGCTGAAGAACGCTTGGGAACGTGGCGCATAATATATAAAGCTATGACATTTACGTGTGAACGAAGTGTGCTCGGGAGGTGACTTACATATGGTCTAGAGTTTGTTAACACGGTCGCAGTTAGGCCCCACTGTGCCTCTAGAATCACTCGGCAAATCTTGCAAGTCATCTGTCGTTGGAGTAACGAGACGGAAAGGGTGAGTTGTGACATGTTACCCCTCTTCGGTTGCATGATGATTGATTTATGAACACTCCGGTGAATTCAGCATCATTTCCTGGCCCTACAGCTCAACTGCTCTTAACCCAAAGGAGCAGTTTTGGGATAATATCGATACCGCAACGAAGATATCGTCAACTACATTAATTGTGGAGAGCACTATAAGATGCCTCGAACCATGTGTCTCCAGAACGATTCTGACACGTCTTAGAAATCATCCCTCCACGATTTACTGCAGTTTTTTTATTTATTTGCGTTTATTTGTTTATTTAATCTGGTATGAATAATGCCAACACGCCCTCTCTTGCATCGGACCACACATTCAGTACTTTTTTATATTATAGTTACCTCATAAATAATAAATTTAATGTGACACCTACCATTAAAATTACATGAGTGTCTGAAGTGGCAGTGTGAATAAATTACACTGACTATGAACTAATAAAGCTAGTATTGACAGTTTTGTCCTACTGTTGCGAATAGTGACAATAGTAATAATGTTAATAATAATGACAACAATGATGACAATAATAACCGTAAAGATAGTAGCAGATATAAGAAAAATTTATAGGCGTCAGATATAGATGCTTTCTGGTATAGGGAGTTCCGGGGAAAGAAAATTTAAGGAGACTACATCGGCTAAGAACTCTGGGAAATGAGGAAGAGAAGGGGAGATAACGCCGTGTGGGTAGGGCCTCCAGTCGGATAGACCGTTCGCCTGGTGCAAGTCTTTCGAGTTGACGCCACTTCGGTAACTTGCGTGTCGATGAGGATGAAATGATGATAAGCACAACACAACACCCAGTCCCTGGGGGGAGAAAATCTCCGACCAACCCGGGAATCGAACCCGGCCCGTTAGGTATGACAATCCGTAGCGCTGGGCACTCAGCTACCAGGGCGGACGAAGAGGGATGCACGTGATCAACAAATGTATACGGGGACAATATTAATCCGTATTGCTGCTTTAGCAGGTATGTCACTGTCTTCTAAATCTGGATTTATTCATTTCTATTATATAGAATACAGAAATACAAGTCGCTGAGGAATGAAATAAATAGGAAGTGCAGGGAAGCTAAGACGAAATGGCTGCAGGGAAAATGTGAAGACATCGAAAAAGATATGATTGTCTGAAGGACAGACTGAGCATACACGAAAGTCAAAACAACCTTTGGTGACATTAAAAGCAACGGTGGTAACATTAAGAGTCCAACGTGAATTCCACTGCTAAATGCAGAGGAGAGAGCACATAGGTGGAAAGAATACATTGAAAGCCTCTATGAGGGTGAAGATTTGTCTGATGTGATAGAAGAAGAAACAGGAGTCGATTTAGAAGAGATAGGGGATCAGTACTAGAATCCGAATTTGAAAGAGCTTTGGAGGACTTACGGTCAAATAAGGCATTCCATCAAAATTTCTAAAATAATTAGGGGAAATGGCAACAAAACGACTTTTCACGTTGGTGTGTAGAATATATAAGTCTGGCGACATACCATCTGACTTTCGGAAAAGCATCATCCACACAATTCCCAAGACGGCAAGAGCTAACAAGTGCGAAAATTATCGCACAATCAGCATAACAGCTCATGCATCGAAGCTGCTTACAAGAATAATATACAGAAGAATGGAAAAGAAAATTGAGAATGCGCTAGGTGACGATAAGTTTGGCTTTAGGAAAAGTAAAGGCACGAAAGAAGAAAATCTGACGTTACGGTTAATAATGGAAGCAAGGCTAAAGAAAAATCAAGACACGTTCATAGGATTTGTCGACCTGGAAAAAGCGTTCGACAATATAAAATGGTGCAACCTATTCTAGATACTGAAAAACGTAGGGGTAAGCTATAGGGAGAGACGGGTCATATACAATATGTACAACAACCAAGTGGGAATAATAAGAGTGGACGATGAAGAACGAAGGGCTCGTATTAAGAAGGGTGTAAGAGAAGGCTGTAGCCTTTCGCCCCTACTCTTCAATCTGTACATCGAGGAAGCAATGATAGAAATAAAAGAAAGGTTCAGGCGTGGAATTAAAATACAAGGTGAAAGGATATCAATTATACGATTCGCTGATGACATTGCTATCCTGAGTGAAAGTGAAGAAGAATTAAATGATCTGCTGAACGGAATGAACAGTCTAACGAGTACACAATATGATTTGAGAGTAAATCGGAGAAAGACGAAGGTAATGAGAAGTACTAGAAATGAGAACAGAGAGAAACTTAACATCAGGATTGATGGTCACGAAGTCAATGTAGTTAAGGAATTCTGCTACCTAGGCAGTAAAATAACCAATGACGGACGGAGCAAGGAGGACATCAAAATCAGACTCGCTATGGCAAAAAAGGCATTTCTGGCAAAGAGAAGTCTACTAATATCAAATACCGGCCTTAATTTGAGGAAGACATTTCTGAGGATGTACGTCTGGAGTACAGCATTGTATGGTAGTGAAACACGGACTGCGGGAAAACCGGAATAGAAGAGAATCGAAGCAGTTGAGATGTGGTGCTATACACGAATGTTGAAAATTAGGTGGACTGATAAGGTAAGGAATGAGGAGGTTCTACGCAGAATCGGAGAGGAAAGGAAAATGTGGAAAACACTGATAAGGAGAAGGGACAGGATGATACTACGTCTGCTAAGACATGAGGGAATGACTTCTATGGTACTAGAGGGAGCTGTAGAGGGCAAAAACTGTAGAGGAAGACAGAGATTGGAATACGTCAAGCAAATAACTGAGGACGTAGGTTACAAGTGCTACTCTGAGGTGAAGAGGTTGGCACAGGAAAGGAATTCGTAGCGGGCCGCAACAAACCAGTCAGTAGACTGATGACCAAAAGAAAAAAAAATATATAGTGCGGACGGTTATTGCGGAGACGGGCTCCTGCCGAGAAAGTGGCTGAACGATGGAGCTGGAGAGAATGGATTTTTGCTGTAATGGGAGCGGATGTTTCTGCATTGTTGTCCAGGCAAGAGTGTTCGGTCGAGTCGAGATATGAGGAACAGTGTTCACTGATAAGACAGTAGAGAAGACACAGTCTTCAGACAGCCAGGATAGCTAAGTATATGGTAGCGAGAAGTGATCACACAATCGAACATCACTAACATATGGAAAACAGGCATACACAAGTAGCTCCAGGCGCCGTGAGCTTCCCTGACAAAGGCCTTGCAGGACCACATCGCTGTTATCAATAACTGGAAGTATAAGCGTTTGTACATGTTTATCTTTCCGCTGAAGAAGGAAGAGCTTTTTATAACTTTGTAGGACATGGAGAGAAGCTGACGCCTTCTTGCACACTACAGTTACGTCTCAGTCAAAATCCATTATTAGCCATGGATTCTTTGCTAAAGGAGAGAAGCTGATACTTGTCCTGTTTAGGGTTAAATTTAGTTGTTATAGATACGCGACATTTCGAGCTAATGAATCTAGAATGACCAACCAGTACCCTACATTCTCCACTAATATCGATAGCGCAATCGTGTCCTCTTGAGATTCTTGATAGATGTCTTAAGGTTTATTGGTTTTGAACTTAGATACAACTGGAGATCATGGGAGTAGTGGTGATTTTTACTGTAGGACAAAGCTAGTGGCACATTATTTACGTACAATGAAAAGAGTATAGGACACATAATTTTTATAGAATCGATTAGATAATAACATCGCATCCAGTTGCTTTCCCAGTCATCGGGTTTTGATAAATGCGTTTCTCTATGATTAGACGCCAGTGTCGCTCACTGTCTCAAAGTCGGCAACCTTTGGCGCTGCTCACTGTCGGTAGGCGATTCTAGTGCTGCAGCCGAGAGAGAGCGCTCTGCCAAATTATGCATGGCTGGCATTTGACTTCCGTCGCCGCGCCACTGTCGCCTAATGGAGGGGACAGAGGCCCTGCAGCCGGTATCTGAGGGATTAAGAGACCTCGTGGGCGGTCTTCCCCGCCACTCCCCCCCTCCCCCCACCTCCACACCACTCGTTAATGATTCATAACGGAGATCGCAGGCCGGCGATCTTGCGGCGATGAATTATGTGCGCCCGGCCGGCGAAGTGCTGATGCATTATGCAGCGCCGCGCCAACCGGCGGGAGCCAGCCGGCTACACCGACGCCTCCGACGCCGCCGACGCTCTGATTCGGCGCCCGGCGTCCGTGGGGCCGCGGCGCACTCGTGCGGATGTCCAGCCTCCGTCTCCGGGGAGTCGCTTATTCCCGGCCGAGCCGCCGCTACATCTAAGACGAGCGGCAACCACGTCGGGGCTCAGGCGCTGCAGCTGAAAATCTCATAATATTCTCCCGCCGGGAGGCGCAAACGGCTTGCTGAGTCCTCTCACGATACGGCTGGCAGTAAAGTGCGTCATCAGTTTCAACAGCCATACGTCGGGTGCTAAGGTAAACATGTATCCAATGGCTGTACTACATATAGGACATTTGCATTTTCGTGAATCTGCAATACAATCAACCGCTCTGTCTTTATCTCTCTATTCTCTTTCTCTCTCTCTCTCTCTTCTTTCTTTGTTTTTGGCAACCCGCGCCTAATTCGTCTCGCGACAACCTCTTCATCTCACTTGGAATCTACGTCCTCAGTTGAGGACCGGTTTTTCAAAACTCGCGTCAAAACATCAGGACATACTTATGACCCAGAAAAGTAAGTCTTTACCATTGATCTGTCTGTAAGTTATTGCTCGTGCATCCATCACTTTGAAAGGCAAGATAGAATTCACTATTCCCTTATATATCCGTTAGAAGCCGTAGGGAAGCCAGTTTCTCCCCGCACAAGCAGTTTTCCTAACTTCGCTAAAACAATTCTCAGGATTTGTAATTATATAATATTTTAGGTCAAGGTGCAGCTTATAGTTAAGAGGAGGTGGGTTACAATAGACTTTTTGTGTAAAGGATTCGATGGTGAAATACTGTTGATGAAGGTCGATTTGATAGTAATTTGATTTATTTATTTTAACTGATATTGGCTCTGAGGTGTGTACACATCGCCCATCGCACTCTTTATTGATTATTCTGTTTCAATTATTTTACGGTAGCTTCAATTTACATGAGAGAAGTAGTAACATAGTCGATGTACTGGAAAGTGTATTTAGGAAGAGTTTCAAGGTATAACTTATTAGCAAAGTATTTCACTTACACTGAAAATATTTATGTGAAAATCATAAGCCTTGATTATTTATTTTATTATGTTGATCTTTTTTGTTTATTCAATTATTTGATGTAAGTAATTTCTGTATTATTTTGAAAGTATTCACAAAGTGATATTATTTCTCCTTTCTTCCGATAATCCTCTGCTCTACCGAATACACAATCCGGTGGCATGAAACTATTGCTGCGAATAGGAATATATTGGGTATGTTCAGAAAACACTGTAGTGTGTTCTATATAATGTGCCAGCATACATAGCGGTATAGTACTCTTATTCTGGTTGGTGTACGAGTCGGAAAAAGCTCAAGTTTCAGTACTCTCTCTCACCAATATCTCTAGTCCTCTCTTCCACATAATATAGTGGAAATTTTGTAGTGGTGATGCCATTTCACATGAATCACTTTCATCTTTTGTTTCACTCCAAGTATGCTGAAAAATGTTATTTGTACCTTGGTTTGGTTGATATGTAACCAGATACTGCTTACGGAACCATATTTCTCATGTGTAAAAGACTTCTTCACCAGAGAGCTTTGGCAGAGGTTGGTTTGCAGAGCTTGTTCGTAATGATGACGAACTTGCACGGGCTTTATGCAAGCAGAAGTTCGTTTTACTGACTTCCTGGCATTCTTCGGTTTTATGCAACCTTTATTTTCAGTTCGAGCACCTTGTATGTTGAACAAGTGTCACTGTGAAGATTACCAAAGCCAAGATTAAAATTTTTTTTCAACACTTTTAAATTCTGACATAGGACAGCTTTAGTTGTCTGTTTGTCTTTGTTCTTTGCAAACGTTTTCACACATTACATTTTATGCTGGTGGCAAAAACGACCTACACATTTTCCTTTTGCTATAGTGATTTATACACTTACACTTCAAAATATGCTCTTTAACTTGCTGGGTCACAGCTATATCGGTTTGAGTTGCACTTCAGGTACTCCTTTGTTCTTGTAGTGCTGCCCCATGTTCCTGATAGTGCCGAGCAATCCGGGCTAAGCGATCCCGCGATACACCTGTTACTTTTTAAATATAGCAGATCACACTGGTATTTGTGATGCATCTCGAAGTTTTATCTTATGCTTGATACGAATAGATTTAGAAGCCTTAGCCTCAGTGGGATCTAAAACATATCTATACGGTGCTAAGATACCCATGCACGAGAAAAGGAATGCATTTTGCTTACTTTCACCTCCCGAAGACTGTACTAGATTAATGAAATCTGATGTCAGCATAAGAGAAATAGCCTGCATGACATTATTTCCCTCCGTGGTTGCTACCTCACTTCTTTCAGCATGCTATCAGTCAACACAGGTGCAGCATTTTGCTGTGAATATCGAGACGCTTTTGCTTTGGATATGTTAGACTGCTTCGTTCCTCTCATTTTACGCCCTCCACCATTTCACTCACGGGAATATTATATTCGCCATCATTTTGCATGTTCACTATGTAACACAAATCTAGTCTTCCATACTTAACTTCGACCAAATGGCAGTAACTGGCAACCAACTCTCGTAATACCAATCGTAGTTTAAATCTGCCGGCGGGAGCTAGACACCCGGCGCGGAGGCTAATGGGAGCTCACATCAGCCACTACACCGACTGTCAGCTTAGTTGGGGTGCAAGTAATATCCGCTGCCATCTACCGCCACGAAATGCAGTTAATCCAGGAGGGCCATAACACAGCCAGAAAAAGTACGTATCCTAACAGAACATTAAACAACTTACGAGAAAACCCAGCAATACCTCCAACATCTTTCGCCAGCTCAATAGCATTAAGCGAGTTTCAAAAGACCCTCCCATGCACATGAGACGAGTTTTGAGAAAGTGGACAATATTCTCTGTTTTACAAGTGCCGAATAAAGCAACTTTTGCTAAAGGCGGCTTCATGGGCTTTCAGAGAAAACTGAACAGGGTGTGTTAAGAAAAAACGTTTTTGAAAAAATGCACAAAGCGAGATTAGCGAAAGCGGTCCTCAATTATTTGTTGAATGCATTCCAGTCTCTATCTTCCTCTACAGTTTTCAGTTTTTACCCTCTACAGCTCCCTCTAAGGCCATGGAGGTTGTTCCTTGATGTCTTAACTCATGTCCTGTCATCCTGTCCCTTCTTCTTGTCAGTGTTTTCCATACTCTGCTTTCCTCTCCGATTCCTCATTCCTTACCTTATCAGTCCACCCAATTTTCAACGTTCCTCTGTAAAACGATAACTCATATGCTTCTATTGTTTCTGTTCCGGTTGTACCACGGTTTATGTTCCACTATTCTCCAATGCTGTGTTCCAAATCTATATTATCAGAAAGTTCTTCCTCAAATTGAGGGCTATGTCCTCCTTGCTCCGTCCATCACGGATTATTTTGCTGCTTAGGTAGTAGAATTCCTTAACTTCATATAACGTGTAGCAATCAATCGTGATATTAAGTTTCTCTCTCTTTTCATTTGTGCTACATCTCATTACTTTCTTCGGTTTACTCTCAGTTCATGTTCTGTATTCGTTAGACCATTGCATTCAAAATATCCTGTATTTTTTCTTCACTCTCGCTCAGGATAGCTTCATCATCAGTGTTACTGATTTGTATTTCTTTTTTTGTTCTTGTTCTTGTTCTTCTTCCTTTCTTCGGAGGCTAAAGCCTGTTTCCTTCAGTACCCCTCGTCTACCTGTGGGTGTCGCTCCATCTCAGCCTTACAGGACCTACGGTTATTTTACCAGCTGCGGTTTATTTATTAAAATGTTCATTATCTTCTCTTCATCCATTCTCTCTATGGGATCACTCTATTCATATTTTCTCTTACATACCCATTCATTGCTGGATGCCACTAGACGTCCTTATGTAATGCCTTCACATCTCTCTGTCTCTGGGTCTTCCCCGTATTCCTTCGTAGAGTTTTCATTTCTGTTGTTTCAAGAAGTCTTTTGGTTTTTCATTATTTCCTGTCTTGTCTCAGGTATGTATATCATGACCGGTCTCACTATTATTTTGTACATTATTGCCTTTCCATCTTTTGCTATATGCCAGTTTTTCTCAATAATGCCATGTAAACATTCGTCACTTTGGTTTTCTTTAGCTAGTTGTTCTCTAACTTTCTTTTCCACATTTCCACTGCTGGATAGTTCAGTACGAAGGTATTTAAATGTCAGTACTTGCTTTGCATCTAATTCGTTCCACAGATGCGGTCGTACATTTTATTTTTCAGTGGATAGAGGATATAAAATGTAGACTGGCAATGGCAAGGAAAGCGTTTCTGAAGAAGAGAAATTTGTTAACATCGAATATAGATTTAAGTGTCAGGAAAACATTTCTGAAAATATTTGTTTGGAGTGTAGCCATGTATGGAAGTGAAACATGGACGATAACTAGTTTGGACAAGAAGAGAATAGAAGCTTTCGAAATGTGGTGCTACAGAAGAATACTGAAGATACGGTGGATAGATCACGTAACTAATGAGGAGGTATTGAATAGGATTGGGGAGAAGAGAAGTTTGTGGCACAACTTGACTAGAAGAAGGGATCGGTTGGTAGGACATAATTTGAGGTATCAAGGGATCACAAATTTAGCAATGGAGGGCAGTGTGGAGGGTAAAAATCGTAGAGGGAGACCGAGAGATGAGTACACTAAGCAGATTCAGAAAAATGTAGGTTGTAGTAGGTACTGAGAGATGAAGCAGCTTGCACAGGATAGAGTAGCATGGAGAGCTAGATCAAACCAGTCTCAGGACTGAAGACAACAACAACAACAACAACATGACCATATTTATGTTTTTTGCTGCCACCTAATTCATTCCACGCATGTGTCCATACATTTGATTTTTTGAGTGGATGTGAATATATTTAGGTTTTTGGCTGTCACCTCAAATATATGTAAAAGTTTCTCTAGGTTATATTCACTGTTTTCCAACATCACTGCATCGACCTCATAGCAAATGATTTTTATTTCTTCATCCCTCACTCTGTTACCACTACCAGCCAGTACCTTCTTTATTACCCCATCCACGACCATATTAAAATGTAGCGGACTTAAAGAGTAACCTGGTCTAATACCACTATTAACTGCTTTCATTGAACGGGAAGATGTCCCCGTATAGTAGAGTACGTCCAAAACATCTTTTAACTGAATGCTATCGAAATGCTTGCGCAAATCAATAAAACAAAGATAATTTGTCTCAGAATGAATACTGCA
Organism: Schistocerca gregaria; assembly: GCF_023897955.1. Classification (NCBI taxonomy): domain Eukaryota; kingdom Metazoa; phylum Arthropoda; class Insecta; order Orthoptera; family Acrididae; genus Schistocerca; species Schistocerca gregaria. Next base: position 625,193,962 of record NC_064923.1, read on the forward strand.
TCTGACATGACCTACGGGATGTAAAGCCATACTGCTCCTCTGCGAAGGACGTATTGTTTTTCATTTTATTTCTTACTGAAGCCAGCAATTTCTTATAGCTACTCTAAAAGTTAATGTGATGTTTATTAATTATGTACGAGCAGTTGTGCTTAGGCTTAGGTGTAACGTTGGTACTCAATATAAAATACCATGGAGCTGCAGAAATGTAGTTGCTTTTATTGTTGTAAACAATTAAAATCCTTCCTCCTCCTGAACACCACTAAGAAGAAAACAATTATATGCTCATTACGTTATACGTAGGTCCTTTTTGTAGATGACAGTCATTATTTTGCGAAAAAAAGGATCCTAGCCGTTGTATTTCTATTGGAAAGGTTCGGCGTCTACCACCAAAACACAGTGTTGGGCTGATATGCTGTTCTCTGAACGCTGAACAGGACTCAGGCCTTGGCAAATACATGTTTATGTCAGACATTCAATGTTTTCAATAATGTTTCTCACTGGCAGAAACTGCTTACTCAAGTGACCATATCTAGAGAGATGTCACCACAGTATTTTAAGTGCCCATATCGAGACCAGCACAATAGATATAGAATGGAAATTAAGTCCCACGCTTCTTGACAGACCGCAGAGGAAAGATGTGGGAGACCAGCACCGCTGTACTAGACAAGGTCGTAGTTGCCATCCTCCGACCGTAATGGGGATGATTAATGACGATAATGATGATGAAGATGACACAACTAAACGCAGTCGTCTCGCGGCAGGTGAAAATCCCTGACCCCGCCGGGAATCGAAAAAGGGACCCCGTGTCCATGAAGCGACAACACTGCCGCGATACCACGAGCTGCCGACAAAAAACATATAAAAGAATTATTTCAGTATGTTTAATGATATGCTGATTTTGAGTAAACAGTCAGTATCATTAGCCCATAGACATGTCTTGGCAGAAGACTGCAGCAAAGCATGCTAGGGGTTTTGGCAGGGAAACTCCCATTGCTCTGTTAACACAGTCCAAACACATATTAAATTATTAAATGAGAAAAGGCTGGGTCATAATTATGGAACTACAGTTGCTGGCTGCGGTACTACTCCACGCCTGCACTGGTTACACAGCGATATTTTCCTGAAACAGGACGCAGCTTGTACGTGAACTAGAACCAGCTGGTGAAGATCATTGTGGCATCGGTCTCAGGCAGGCCAGAGCAGCCCGTCAAGGGGCCTATGTAATTCTTTACTTGATCTGTGCAGCAACCCTAGTGCAGCATTCTGCGACAGAGCAGTCTGCTGTAGTGATGGACTGGACTGCAACATTCTGTACCACAAAACAAGGGTTCATAGCCTGCTACGTGGTGGAAACCCATCTCCTGTCACGATACAACCAGCCAGGATGTTCAGTAGTTCAGTCGGTAGCTTCATTCCATCAGCGCCGTGCATTCGTCTGGTGACATCTCTGTTCAGTCAACTCCGACAAACCGCTGGTCTACAAGTCGCCAGCTATCCCTGATGATTCTGCTTTCCTAAATGGTACTGTGAAGGTTAAGCCTCTCATCAGATTCCATCGCGTGACTGTCCAAGTAACGTTTGAGAGTTCTGCCTTACGCCTTGCGCCGTGGGCTGCGAACGTCAGTCCAGCTGTAAGCTCAGTGGGCTGCGGAGCGGAAACCCGTGATGTTGTCTAGGCGTCTCAGCTTTCTGCAGCCTCAGCACGCTCACTCGCTGTTGCTAGAAACTGTCAGCACCTGCACCGCCGCTGTCCACCTGCTGCTTGGGAAACTTCGAGCAATAGAACTTCTTTAATTGCGCAATTATTTCTGACTGCACGTTTGGCAAGATACACAAAAAAAATCACGTAATCACAGCCACTTTCACACATAATTCTGGGAGCAGATGTGGCCGTTCAACGACTTCGACGTCAGGGCAGTGGTCAAAACAAACATGACACAATTCATGTATCGTAGGTAGTGAGATCAGTAGAAGTGCTATCGACATTCTTAATGCTCTCGAGAGTAAGTGGCAGGATGTGTATCCTACAGCTTTTCGTGGGTTCTTTGTCACCTTTATTGCCGGATTTACGTCTCTCCTCTTCCCACTGCCCTGTCGGTACCTTGTTATTTTGTACAGATGAAGTTGTGGTACTTGGAAAGTAACCAAAGGACGTACCAGTGAATCTGGTTGCGTTCTCACAGTGTAACCTAATTAATCCTGCTGCTGCATGTACGGGGCTGCGTAATATATTACGCTGAACGTGTCGACAAAGTGGGCATTACGCCAGGCAAGGAGTATATGCCTAAGATTTTCTGACAAAGTCAGAAACTGTAAGTATTGGGGAAAATATGATAAACGCACATATTAGGCGAGTGACAGTAGTGTAATTGTTAGTAACCTAATTAATACGATAGTAATGACAGTGATACTACCTTTGAGCTTACGATGTGGATATGATGGTGAAGGTTGTAAACTTATGTGTCGTTTATGAGTCCAATTAATATTGTTCATTACACAGCACAAGTATTTAGCTAAATCTGATAAAAAATATTGGGAGCAAAATTTTTCTCTTGTGATTGGGAATACAGTGAAATTATTATTTTCTATTTATGAAGCAATAAGGATTACAGTTTTCATGCAAAAAAGTATTATTTAACATGTACAGGTATAGAGCCTCAGTGTGTTTTCCACGTTGTGGAACTATTTTAACAATTGCCGGCTGTCAGTTTTATTCTTCCAATGCACCATGCATATAAATTAGGTTACTGGCGAGCTTCAGCCTTAGTCCATTTTCAAATATATGTAACAAAATGCCAAAACTACGGTAAATAGGTAAGACACATAAGCAAATAACGCTATGCTTGCATATAACAAATGTTTTTTTAAATTACTTACGTGATATTGGAGATGTGTGTGTGTGTTACATTTAAAAAACTTGTTTCGTGTTATGTGGGAAGCAACTCGTTCCCACACACAGCTTTGCGATGATTTCGTTAATTCTCATTACCTTTATTACATAAAGGACGCTGACAGTGCCTTTTGTAACGATTTTAGGAGTTGTCGTACTCCAATGGAAAGGTGTTCGTAACCGTTTGATGGTAACTTAACATTTCTTTATATCTTAAAATAAATTAGATGCAAGTTCTCTATCAGGAGCGGTGAGCCCCATTTAGCTTTATACTTTATTATCAATTAAGGAAACAACAAGCCACAGTGATTAAAATAGAATCAAGGAACCCTCTTAAATGTATGCCAACCAAGACACAGAAATTTAAAAATATTCTAATAATAAAGAAATATTTTTACTCCAATAATCTTATTAAAAATATATAAAATTCAGCCAGAATTGTGCCCACGGAATATGGAGTTAACACAGCCGAACAAGAAATGAGCTCATGAATCGATGTACATAAGCATTCGGGAGAGAAATTTATGCCCTAAATCACCAAGAGATGCTTTAAACTGCAAGCAAAGCTTTCTTAAAAACATTGCAAAACATTCGTTATTGCTGCACTGATACTATGAGGTCTTACCTAAATTTTTAACAATTTTCTGTTATACGTCGTAGCTAAAAGTATCCTCTGTACTCGTTTTCATTACACAACCCATAACGTGGCACTTTGATGACTCTCGCCACTGGAGTAAAACGTTCCTTATATACGATTAAATTTCTATGTAACAGCGATCTGTGAAATGTTAAAATTATTTAAAATGCTGTCAGAATTGTTCACATTACTGTCAGTTGCTAAAATCGTTCGCGTTTTGTATTACGGAATAAAAATAATTGTCGTTACAGTAATATTTTTCTGTGATGTGGTGTCACGCGTCGTTTTCCAGAGGAGTGTATTGGAATTAAACGTTTTCGTTATTACTAAAATCACGAGATTACTGCCGTGCAGAGATACGATACTGCTCCGGCACCTCCGACTAGATTACATGACGATAACATCAGTGCCTCTTGTAATCCAATTCACATTGAACATAAAATACGACTAAAAATGTCTACAAGTCCTCTATTTCAAGTCTGTCGTCCATTTTCATATGTACTGGGTTCTTTATGAGGTGCTCATATATCTCAATCTCTTCAAAGTCATCTACGGCTTTTCTCTTATCTGCCTTGTGTAAAATGTTTAATGTTCTATATGTCTAATGTGAGAAGCTGCTTTGATTCATATTCAGTACAAATGTTAAAGGAGCAGACAGACTTGCGAAACAGAAATTTTTAGTCAATTGTAATCGCATTTTTGTGTTCTATATCGATTAGGTAACAGGACTGATTGATACTACCGCCATAGAATCTGGTAAGTTGTGCAGAGAGGGAACGGGTCTCTGCATAGAAATAATTTCGTAATTTTGTGAACATGGTGAATTATTAATTTTAATACACTGTTTTAAGAAAATGAACGAGTGAGACAACTTCAGAGAAAATTATTACGAGAATGACGGTTGCTTTTATAGTAACGAATACAAATGATTTTAGTAACTGACAATATGTAAAACAACTTTAATAGTATTATAAATAATTTCACAGTTCACAGATCGGTTTGACATAGGACTTTCCAGAAATATACGGTACGTATTATTAAAGAGGCGACTGACAGAAATGTGCCGTTTCATGGTTTGTGTGTTGACAACGAGAGTAGAATGTATTTTCAGCAATGGCACACAAAACAGAAAACCATTTTTACAAAGATGTAATAAGACCTCCTAGCATCAGTGCCACAACGAATGATGTACAAACAAAGTCCGTGAGGTAAGAAATTTAATAAAACAAACGACATGCACGGGAGAACGTGATTACGTGACGGCAGCTCCCTTCATACACCTACAGCTCCCTCTGGTGATGGCTTCGTCTCTGCAAAATGGCAGTTAAACGAATGTGCAAAGAAAAGTAAGCTAGTTGTCAGTAGGCTTTTGCCTACATGAGGTGTTCTGATGATTTGTAAGCTGAGTAATATGTGCAAGAATACATTTGTAACATTCCACATCTGTTTTTATGAAAGCACGCCTGTCCCCATATATCACGAAACCACTTTTCTAAATGTGACACACATCACCAACATCAAGTAACTAAATTAAACAACATTTGTTACATTCAAGCATAATGTTGCTAGGTAATGAGTTTTATCTATTTCCTGTATTTTTGCTATTATTACACAGACATCTGAAATTGGTCTAAGGCTGGAACTGGCCAGTAATGTGATTTATAAGCTTGGTGCATTAAAGGGGTAATACTGACAGCCTACAGTGGTAGAAAATGCTTCCGTCATTGAAATGATATTTGTAAGTTTTGTGGAAGTGATTAAAAAGATTGTTTGGTTTAGCCTCACCAGAATTTGTATTGTGTGTTCGAAGTACATTGATCTATTCTACCTTTCCTGTAATACACAAATTTTACTATCATTGCTTTAGTTTGTACGATATGTTTCTTGTTGGTTGAGGAGTTAGGTTTTGCAATGCACTTCATTAGGTTTTAGCAGGAAGGTGTTTGTAGTGCAGGTCCTATTGGCCACTAACAGGTCTAAGGGAAGCTGACTGTATCTGGGAGTAATTTGGAGTGTAACTCTTGTTGGAAATTCAACATATCTCGGCAAGAACTGTGGAATTACGGAAATCTCCACCCCCCCCCCCTCGCCTTTCACCCTGTCCCCATTGCCCTTGGGTGACATAAGGAAAGACTAGACTTACAGCGCTAATTGAGGAGGCATTTCGAAATAATTAATGTGTGATAGTTATGATGATGAAAGCAAATATTATTCAGTTACTTTACTTTATGACTTTGGAAAAAGTACGTGACCTACTGTATCCTGTGTGTGATACAAGTTGTGAAGTGAGTTTAGGTATTTTGAGCAAACATTGAAGGTATTGAGGTCAATGTTTTTAATGAAAAGTTTTCAGGGAACTCCATGCTATCTCATTCTATAGTGATAATTAGTCATTTTTCGCCTTTTTGTGTGTTATAATTTTCGGCTGTAACCTGGGTTCTGGTGATTGTAGACGATAACTAGAGGAGTTTGTGAGCTATATTCTTTGTTTTTTGGTTTGTGAGCGATTATTGGGGAATTTTGAGGAAATTTTTTCTTGTAACTTAGTGCTTTTTTGAAGTTATTTTTAGTTTGTAGCCTGTTTCTTTGGTAGTATTAATATTCACTACATAATGAAAGAAACTGCTGTTAGTCAAATAGATACTAAAAGGACACGTTGCGAAAAACTGGAGGAGGAGTCATAGAATATTCCGACGTTTTATCTGTGTTGCTACTCAAGGCAGTAATATTGCATTTAGTAATTATTCAGTTAGCATGTCTAGCAATCGAGGAGAATGTGGCCTAGCCAGTGATGTTGATATTGTAAGTGAGGTAACAACTAAGATCATCATGAATGAGAGTAAGGTAGGATCTGGTTTAGCTGTGACGTGTACGACTCCAAGTGGGTCTGGTGTATCAACAGATCTGTCGACTATTTCTATAACTTGCCCTTTTCCAGTTGAGCATAAGAACATCAAACAATTCCTACACTTTCCTTTCAATCAAAAGTTTCGTAATGCATTAGTGAAATATTCGAGGCTAGTAACGAAACACAATTTGGAAATCTAGGGAGTAATACGAAATAATTGGAGGTGACTTGAGTGGGCTTAGTGAGTAAAACAGAAAGTAGTGAGGAGGGACATGATGAGAAGTTAAGGGAGAGGAGTTTACTGACAAAATAGAGGCTAATGTTACCTTAAAAGTTCCACATGGTTTAGACCAAATATGTGAATCTGTTAGTGGAGCATCTGCAGAGAGATTAACCAAATTAAGTACACAGCTGAGAGAAGAGTTGCACTGGAAATTCGAGAGTAGCATTTGTGTTACTGAAGGCAAACTAGCTGCTGTTGAAGGAGACTAAAGGCAGTGTCAGTTTGTTTTTAATTAACAAACCAAGAAGCTGTTAACCGTTTTTCAAAACTGTAGGAGTAGAATGTACAAAACTAGCATTGTAAGGGACTTCTGAGAGCGTACCTGATCAGGAAGTTGTTATTCAAATCCAGTATCAATCAAGCCATGGTATGTTACAACAAGATTTGGGAAATAATCTTGAAGAGTGAAAGGTCAGTCCTGAGGAAAAGAATGGTGGAGCAGTAAAGACAGCATAAGCAAAAACCTAAGAATGGTGATGAATTAAGTTCTGCTGTTTTAGTGTTGGGGGTTACTATGAACAGAGTTCTAGTTTACTATTCCTGTTTGTTTTGGGGAGTCAAAGGTAAGGATATAACTATTATGATTTAAATAGTGTCAGATGTAGATTTACAGATGGTGAAACAACTAGCTCAAGAGCTAAACAAAAGTTGAAGGGAGGGTTGGTGCAAGTGTTGTGGAAGGTAATTGTTATGGTAGGGTGTATGTGCCTCAGAAGGAGGTAGATTCAGTTCAAGAAGACATGGTTGATCCTATATCTCATCATGACAGGAGGAAAATCCATGGATGTCATAAGGAGTTTCGGAGAGAGAACGTATGTTCTGAGCACATATCTGACTCTGATTGGTGTAAAAAATTTTCAAGTATTTAGAAGTTCAATAAATGACATTCTTCCTTGTCCATAGTTGGAGTAACTTCATTTTTCATATTCTTCGCTTACTTGTTTACCTGGAAGATGAACCTACCATATGGATTCACACATAGAAATTCTTCACATTTAAAATTGTTAACTATAAATACTTTGTCTATGACATGGCTGTGTGCAACCTTGGGAGTGGGATACCAAAGCACAAGCATCATTAAAAAGTTTGAAGCTGGCCAATGTGGGAGCACTTCTTCCATCACACTAAGAATTAACTAATGATTTTCGTCTAAGTTCAGATAATTCTAATATGATTAACTTCCCATGGTTGGGATTCAGTCATATAACATTTTTTAAAAGACATCATAGCAGGTCTTATATTCTGACATAATGTAACTTTTGCAGTGTTACTTGAAAATGGCCCTAAGGCCGAAATTGCAATCGTAATAATAAGTATTTTATACAGTCAACGGCGACTATGATGTCTTTTAAGAAATTCTAATATGTTTCTCAATATCAAGTGGTGGAGTAATGATGGGTTAGACCATTGGTTTTATGAGCCAGTTGTTTACTATGTGTGGCTGAAATAATTTATTCAAGACTCCTATGGCTCTAGCTGTTGCGCTAAGTTTCATGAATTACTTGTTTGGCAGGATGAGGTAGGTTTTTGGTAAGTGCAAAGTTGACACTTTTTCGATACCTCAAGTAATGAACTATGTGACAGAGGTTGAAACCGAAGACAAGAATTTTAAGGCCATGTTCTTAGATGAAGATGCAGTTAAAAATATTTGCTATGGAGCAACAAAGGTATTCAGCACGCAGAGAGGTTAAGTGAACTGGACAGACAGAGCAAATATTGCAATTACACAGTCTTTTTAAAGATAACATTTTGTTTAAGAAGCGAAGTAGCAAAACACTCAGTGGATTGTTTATATTCCTGACGAATTAGTCAGTACAGCATATATATTTAACGTAAGCACAGTTTCTTGCAAGTAAGTGTTTTCATAAGTTTCATGATACACATAGCTCTGCAATAAGGAGGAACATGTTTGCAAGATTTTGCCTTCATGTAATGTCTGTAAAAAGGTGAATACGCTAACAATAACACATAATGTACCTTTACTTTCGATTTTTTCCTCAAGACTGAAAAAATGTGCAACTTGTGATGTATCTTGACTTCTCTAGAAAAGTATTGAAAGTTACTTTTATGTTTTTGTTGATTTTGAGTTGATTTCAGAATTAGTTTAGTTTCTTTCATATTTCGTGTCTTTTACTCAACAAAAATGATCATATTTGTGAAGTAATTCCTGATAATGATCCACGACGCAGGTCAGTAGTTTGAGAACACACTTCGCACAGTAAAAAAATTCAAATGATTTAATTCTCATCTTGGCAACCTCTCAATGGTTGGAGCTTGGCAATTGGTGGAGGCCGCATTGTCAATTATGCCATAGACCTTGGGACTCATTTTAGCTCGTATCTGAGAAGCTGTGCTATGAATTGTGGAACATTTGTCTTTTTGTACCTGATTGGGCTTGACCGCATTGCCGGTCAAGCATGAGACAGACCATACCAGACAAAATAAGTGCTCCCTGTGCCAACATAGGACAGGTGGCTACTGTGAATCAGGAGAAGAGGGGAATCATTCAGTGAATGGATCACTACTAGCAGCTTGGATGGCGAGGACCGCCTCCTGAAGAGGTGAGACGCGAAACGTGTGGGGCGCATTCAAAGCAATTTGGTAGATTTTTTAGCTGTCAACATGCTCATCAAACCAGTTGGGTCAGTGGGAATTGCCGGGCTTCGCGACTTCAAGGAATGCAGCACAGGCAGGAGTAAAGATCTGGTTGCTATGGCGTGTTTTCTGGCATTACGGAAGAGTTTATCTTTCTTTTGATAAGTGCTGGCTGTAGTTCTTACAAGTAATATGGGAGAGGTCTACTGGAGTTGATTATTAATTATGTGGTGACACACAGGAGACAACTGACAGACGTAGAGTATTCAACTAAAGGACTACAAACTGAATGAGGTGTACCTACCGAAAATGAAATTGTCATTGCTTTTGAAAAAGTCGTTGATTAACTACTCCGATATTCTTTGTGCTATGGAATATTTGGCGCCATTGTGAATGTTGTCTTTTTTCTCTGCTTAGTAATAAGTAGCATGTTGGGTTTGGTTGGGTACTTTGAAGTTGGTTTTGGGTTGAGATCTGTTACTGAGAGTCTCGAATGCTATCAGAGTGTACTGTTATTTATCTGTCTTAATTCATGCCCTCGTGTGCAGTCTAAATGAACTCAGAGTGTATGATTTATTGACATTCTGTCTAATGCATAATACAGTACTGTGTTACTAAATGGTATATTCCTTTGTGCCTCTTATTGTCCTATTGATATATTCTTTTGGGGCAAGTTATTTAAACCAGCTTTATTCGTATTGGCTTGTGAAATACAATTTTTTATGAACGCGGTTCCTTTGGTCAGTGATTATTCTCTGCACACTCTGTAGTGTTATACGTATCAATAAACTGACGATTAGAGAGTCACCGTAGAGAGTAGATGTTGAGTTGCAAACAGGCACAACAAAGGACTAGTATGCATTTGAGCTTTTAACCAAAATGCCTGCATATGAAGTAAACCCTCACACATTCACACATGGTAAGTCACACACACATTAACCACTGTCTTTTGCTGTTGATACTGGACTGCATACAGCAACTGCAGTTAATGGGAGAAATCTGTGTCATTAGTCCAGCTTGAATTCTCAGTCGTTTGATCAATAAATTGGATTACATTTAATGAAGAAATTACGTCCAGACACCACTCAATGGTTCCTGAGTCACTTTGGTAGCAGAGTGTAGTTGTAAATTGTGTTCCCATGGCCTTAGTCGTTATTATTACTATTATAATTCTGTGTCCTTGCGCTTTTATGTTGTTGTGTTAAATTACAAATGCTGCCTGGTTAGCAGGGATGAGTTGGCATATGATAGGGCCAGCCACGGGCAGGTCCCTGCAGGCATGGTGTCAAAGATCACCAAACAGTTTTGCTATGTGATGAGAGAGTTGCTGTGTTTTACATTAAAGGCCCAGCATGACCTGAGAAACGAGTTTACTTCCATTTAGTTAGGTCTGACTGAGGCCAAGTAAGCTGTTAAATTTTTTGACAGTGAGATTACCTTCAATTCAGAGTTACAATGGTTTCAGTCTACAATAACTTATTGTACAAACAGGCTCAGTGCTTTTATATTATGTAAAGACAAAAATAAAGTATTGAAACGTTTCAATTTCAGAGCTGTACAGATAAAATTCAGGATGATGACAGCTAAATAGCCGCGAGGTAGAAGGTTGAATCCAATAGGGTGCAGGATGGAGACAGCAATTAGATTAGGGCCATAGTGGCAGCAGGAGCTGAGACAGGACAGTGGGGTAAACAATTGATAAGGTTACCGCATTCTCTGTTAGATATGAGGAAGGAACGAGAGTTGTTCACTGATTCGATTTTGAAAACAGTGCACATTTTATTTTACTTGATACCATTGAATGAGCGTAAGTAGATGTTAATTTAGGCACCAAAGAGTTTTTACGGATATTACACATGCACTCTAGGGCACGTTTAGTTTCAGAGGGTTGCTGGGCTCTAACTACTACCAAATCAGCCGTCACAGTTCACGTGTAAGAAGGAGATTCCGGCCATGTCCTTCAGAATGTTAATACATACAGGTCATGGATGTTGAAAGGGAGTGAATAGGGTATGAACAGCCACAATGGCATTGTGCCTTTAAGAAACGGAGATAGAAGTTGTAGCACATGTCATCAATGAAATTTAGCTGTTGACTGATCGCTCATTATATTTGATCAAATCGCCAATGAGGTCCTGGATACGGAGGAATCAGCCGATAAAACCCAGGGCGTTAGGTACATTGATCAAGGTAGGGCGTGGGAGGGGAGGGAGGGCAGAAAGTGACGAAGCTAGTGGGTACTGTGGGAACAGTTCCACGGTCCTTGAACTGAGGTCACGTGGTTCTTTGCTTTGTCACAGGGCACCTGTAATACATTCTGAGATATGGCAGAATTAGCAGATAAAATCGAAGACATTAGGAATGATAGGAGGTGGGGTGAGGGGTGGATAGAAAGTGAGAGAGCTAATAGGTATAGATGGAATGATTTGAGCGTTCGCAACCTGGTGTTGATAGGTTGTTTGCTTTGTGAATTAAACTGGCACATTAGGCATGACTGTCTGCAGGGGAAGTGAGATTCTGTGCTGACTTGAGGGCTGAAAGGTTGGATGTTGCTCTAGTCACACTCGCTTGTTGGAAACTCCCATTATGAGAAACCATCCATTTTTAAACGTATGCCTTACTGTTGATGTTGGCAGTTGTGCTCCTACAGGCGTATCAAGGCTGTAGGTGTCCGGTGTCATATGCATCTAGGAAACTGCCACCATTAGAACAAAAACTCTATTCATGAGATGGAAATCATGACGTATCACTTACGCTTGACATTTTGAACTGGGTGGTACTAAGATCTAGACACAGGGGAAGAATAGCTACAAGGACAACTCTGATATCAGTATTTAATTTTCAGGTGAAGCATGATGTAATCACTGATGCATTGAGTAGAACTTTCTAAAGGTGTCTTGCGTAGGGTGGAATCAGACTATTGTACTATTCCTAGTAGCTTTGGTCACTTAATATTACAAAAGCGTTACCTCTGCATGGGTTGTGTGGCGTGCCCTTCATATACCTTCACACAGTTTCTAGATGCTTTACCACTTCCAGGTACTAGGGGAATCTAGTAAGACGTTAACAGCCTTCGGGCATTGCCTCATTTTGATCGCTTTCCTTGCATATGAATTTTTTCAAGTGAACATTCCTTTTCCCGTTTAAATTCGTTATGTTCCTTGGTGCTCTTGAATATAGATACAAAGCTCCGGAAACAATAATCCACTGATTCTTATCACTGACATAGTTTTATACAAATGTATCGCAGCATTCGCTGACTGCAGAGACCGCTCCGTCTTTCTTCATTTCTTTTTTTCTCAAAATAATGAAGTGGTGTACGCATTAAACTGATTGATTAGGTTTATTCGCAGCATTTTTGGGTACAACAAGAAGCTTCGTCTTCAGGTCAGATAAGACTTTATCTATAGCACTGCCTATTAGTTATATCACCTGTACACATTTACTTGAGGTTAACTTCGTAGTTTTGTAACTTCATTTTGCGTATAATTTCCTGAATCTGTGTAACCGTCTAGAAAATTCCTGGAAATCAGTATTTTTTCACGTAACCGTGCATTGACTCTCATGAGCATTTCTAAATCTTTCGAACAGTTTTCGCTTCACACCCACGCTCGTTACATTTTTGCGCATATTTCGTGGTGCGTGTAGATGTTTCTTCTATTTATACAATTCATGTTCAGATTTTTTACGAAACGAAGCCGGTTCTCCACGCTGTTTATGCATATGTATGAGCGTTATCTCCCTACTTCCTTCTGTTAAAAATTTATAGCGTTTTCTTTCTCACTGAAAACTATTACTGTACATTTTTTCTTTGGTTGTGCAAGATAAAGTATTTTGGTTCTGAACTTTAATTAGCACAATAATCAACGTTCTAACCACTGTTCACAGAAATGTCCAAGATAATTCCTGTGTCCAAAAAATTAGCTAATAAATAACGCATATAGAGGTCTTCAGGAGAAGTAGGTAAAGTCGATTGCATAACACATTCTTCGTAAATGGTCTTTTCACGGTCGAAAACATTAACTGAGCGCCACTCTGGAGTGTGCACAAAGACAGACGCTATAAACAACCATACACGAAGATATCACAAACAAAATCAAATACGTTTTATCTCCATTGTTAACAATTAGCAATACTGGAAAGGCAACTGCGAATAATTGTGGATATTAAATTAATTGCAATTTCGAGGGTATAATAACTGAACAATTTTGTCATTGAGATATCAAGGAAAACTGAAATTCGCTTCAAAAATTACAGTAAGGTTGTACCGTGTTAACTATTTACCTATGTTCCGTCAACCAAGGATATGTGATCACTGTGTTGTACATGTGGAATCTGTTGCAGCTACGGCAGAGATATACATATTTCCAGGCACCCGACGAGCTACGAATTTGGCAAATTTCAACATTTTTAAAAGTATTTGCAGTATGTCTTAGCAACTAAAATTTTGACATTGTATTTCTTTGGGTGTGTTCTTCCTGAATAAAAAAAAATTATCTACAGTTTTCGAAGTGTCGTGTTTGACAACTGCTATCTTAGGTTGGACAAATAGTGGCTACAAAGAAAGGCGTTCTATTTGTGTTACGTATCACGAATGACAGCTGGTAACAAATATTGACACTTTATCACCGCCTGGTAATTAGTGTTATCAACTATCAACTAAGGTATGTCGACGTGGGTTGCTGTCGGTAAACATCTGGCTGTTGCATGTGGTAACAGCGCTTCACAGAATAATATTTCAGTGTATTTATGAGAAATTTAGAAGTGTTTTATTGTGTTCCTTATTCAGATACTTAGCTTCTGCGTGGATGAGTACATACTCGGGGGAAAAACCTTGCCCTGGGGATCTCTACAAGCATATATCCAACACCAATTAGTAGCACATGTCTTTATTTGGTATGTTATTGTTTACTGAGACATGTTGGCCCTTTATTTCCCATTCCACTCGAATATGTGGAAGTGTGTTCTGTGTACTATTTTTGAAACATTTTATAATTCAGGACACATACACAAAAGTGTATATATTACCAAAAGACAAACTAAGTTTTTAAACATGGTTTTGGAAAGGAAGAGAGCACTGTAGTATTTAAACGGCACATTTTCGTGAATTGAGCAGAAAATTAAAATTGTATTTTTTCTCAAGATAGGGAACATTTTGAGCACTAAACACAAGTTACACTGTTGTCATAATTTAACTATACTACAAGGTTCTCAAAAAATTTCACATGAGCTGCACACAAGTATTAACATTCCTGGAAACATTTGTAGGTTAAATGACACTTGTCAATGGCCAGAGTTCGACTGTTTTACCATACATCGCAAACACAGTTGTCTTGCACGTTAAATATCTCAATAATTAAATTATCTGTATTACTTATCAAATTTCAGGTGTCAAGCTTATTGGCTCTACTGAATTAAATTATGGATTAGTAGCTAACCATAGCTCGATCTTTGTTCCGTGCATTAAACTCATACAATTTCAAAAAAACAATTCTCTAACGTTGCAAAACACACTTGAGTACTACATCTGATCTAGCTTACAAGTTTCAAGTTAATTTGTCGATGAGAGTTACAAACGTATACAATGTTATTCTCTCATCTAAATTCATCAAAAACTCGTCCGACACCAAAGTCAGTCAAAGTTTAAAAGTCAAAATTTATAGAACAATAACTTTATCTTTCAGTTGGAGGAGTTGTCACCTTCTGCTGTTACGCAGTTGAAAAGTGCAAACTCTGTATATATTCCTTTGCCTCTCTAAAAATTAAAATCTTATAGCTCATTGAAGTATACATTACAGCCTTTCCCTCCCACTTTAGTATAATATTATTACCTCATTACCCACTGAGTCCCAACAACATAAACGAAATTAATTTTAAAATTTTCACAAAATTGCCCTTTATCACCATAGTAAACAACAATTACAAGAATAAATTGACAAAAAGTAAAAGATCAGTTATTTTACGTTGATGGTTTCACATTGAAGATACCCACTATTCACAAAATAACCGTTTATTATCATAGTGAGCAACGAATAAATACAGGAATTGCAAAAAGTTAACAATCGTTTGTTTTAAAGTTGTGGTTTCACTTTCAAATACTTGGGCGAACAGGTATCAACCATACATCACTTCATGAACTATATTTGAAAGCAATCTTGTTAGACATAAACCCTCGTTCGAAGCTTCCCTGAACTCGTAATGCCTACCAAAAAACACGCCATAAATAACAAGCAAATTGGACTAAAATTTTATAAAATTATGTCAAAAGTAGATCCTACTCAGTGGTTTGATTTCAGAACCACTCACAACAGCAGCAGTACAAACAGAAATTTACGTTACAGTAACTTAAGTTATACTTACTTTCGCTGTCACTATTACAAAAATACTGTCACTATTACAAAAATACTGTATATGACAATATCTTACAACCACGTAGCACCATCTCTGTGCTGATTGTTCCTTTGAACGCAATAAGTGACTATTTAAATGCACTACACTCACTGTACCACTAGATGCCTCTGTCTTGCATTAGCATTGGTGCTTTCATGTAAAAAGCAGTGGTACTTCAAAAACCATTAATATAATTGTGGTTTCGGGCAGAAACCTCTGGTACGGAAACGAAGCTGATGTCAGCTGCTGGACCCAGTTGATTGCCAGCTACTGGGGAAAGCTTCACTTTAAGTCAACCTAAAATTCACTTTCGCACTCGTATTTTTAGTAGAAAACGAGCTTTGTAGTCTGTTGAGTATTTAAACGAGTAATACTGACTTTGTACGTGACACTTTATTTAGACCACTGCAAGGTGGGGAATAAAATAGTAAAGAATCCAAATACCACCAAACGAGGTGAGAATGTGCAGATTTTATGGTTGTTTTACATAGATTCAAAACAAGAAATAGTATAGTTTTCACACTTGATTACAACTTTGCACCACATATTCTCTTACAGAATCTTGGTCAACGAAACTTTTATTTGGTGAGGGGAAGGAGGAATAAAAAATTTGTGGTGGAACATTCCCACCCTGCATGTGGGATGAGACTGGCACTACTCATTTGTGCCTGAAACGAATGGAAACAGCTGTGTGTCACATACCCAGCTCTCACTGACTCGCCAGAAAACAATTTCCACTTGAACTTTTGCTGGAAATCCACTGTTCTGGGGAGAGAAAATACTTTTTCATCTCCATTTCAGGAACAAAAATCACATTTCTTTCGGAATAATCCTCTTTCACCTTGATGTTAGATCAAGATGGATGCCATGCATGTAACACATATAACAATCATTTGCATTAGTAGCAATAAGTACCTGCTGGAAAATCTTAAGATGAAAGTGGAACATACCTAATATTTCCTATCATCTAACAAAGCAGGCACCACCTAACCTAGGTACCTAGGTACATGGAAGTATGTTTCAAAAATAATAAGGGCTCCAGCAAACAGACGAAATTAAAATGTCATCCGAACTTAGTTATTAGCAGCTTCGCTGATGGAAATCTTCCTAAACTTGGTTTCCTCTGATGCCAGGCATAATTTTCCATGTCTCCTATTGCGATATCGCCATCCTCCGAACTTTCTCGTGTATGTACGACCCACACCTCTAAATAACATAGGAAAAATGGACTAAAAATAAGTGGTACAAGCACACCCCTTAAGTGCTGACTTCTCACAATCCCATGTGTTATATGTAAACTATTTATAGAAACGTTCCTACACATTTATCTTCTACAATAGTTATAGCTTTGGCCTACTAACTTGCCGTTATCTGAATTACACTACTGTGAACAAACAGACAAGTTACTAACAAAACTGATGAAGCAGTAACTATTCTCAATAAATACTGATAACGACGATGACGCGAAATAAGCAAGGCCAAGAGTCCAGCGTGACCGCTGACGACACTAGGGAACTTTGGTGACCAGACGGAACCGCTACATAGAAAGGAAAACCGCAAAATGGCACGCAACGTCAAAACAGTCGTTAGCACGTTCTCATCCACCTAGGCACATTCTCACCAAACTTGATGGTATTCAGTCATGCTTTGTCAAAGGAGGAAATCTTTGGGATAATGTAAACACACTGGCTGACAGAAGAAGCGAGATGCCTAGAAGACATGGCCGGTTGAGAATGTAATTTCGATAACGTACATACCAATGGCTGGTATGCATATGATACAGAACAGCCACCCGAGTGTATTAGTTTTGTTCCTGTTTAATGCTTTGACCAGGCGTGGTAGGGTAGATAAGGGCCGTGACCAACTTCAGATGTTGGGGGATCACTGCAGGGGATCTGTTAATTTTACATAGTGATGCGAGTCCGGGTTACCAGCACTTGACAGAGTTTGATAGTGACCCATTGTGAGTCCCCTTATAGTAGGCTGTTGGAATTGTGCAATGTCCGTATTTGTGGGACATTTATATGTGGCAGTACCTCGGTGTAGGGCTGGGTGAACTGTTACAGCATAATGGCACGTCAGGGACAGCACGCGTCATCACCTCGCACGGGACTGCGTTGTGGTGCCGTTTTTCAACACAACAGTACTCGTCCACACATGCGGCACGTATTTCTATGAACTATCTGCGTGATGTTGAGAAAATCCTGTGGCCAGCAAGGTGCCTAGATGTGTCTCCGTCAACACAGTCCCAGCGCCAGTATGCAGCATACTTAGAACTAGTTACAACAGTTGCAGGACACCAGACCTCAGGAGAGAATACAAAAGCTTTACGAAGCCCTTCCCAACCGATTCAGTGCCCATATTGCCAAGTTCTTTGTAGATTTTACCTGATACTTTAGTCACTGAAATAATATCTCATACTATCGCCACCAGAGAAGTTTCACTTCATTTACTTCTCCACTCGCAGCCGCTTTACTTTTCTTTGTCCTATCTTCTCATCTACTTGGTCGAGATGGCTTGCTCGCTATGCGCCAGAAACAGTTTTTCCCTCTAATTGTAACATATGAAAATACTTCTCTTACATGCGAAAACAATCTGGCCACAACTGTTGCAGCAAATGTAATGAGTTCTGGGTTTCACTGCGCGTCTTGTCTGACCCAACTGGGTTTTCTTTGGAGTGTGGTGAACCTATGTTTAACGGTGGTGTTGGCGTAAGCAGAACAAACTAACGATCAAAGTCCGAAAACAATTTATTGGACTGTGCAATTAACCAAAACAAATTCTCCAAGTATAACACCAACAAAAAACAGTGATCCGTTTTCGAATCACAAATACGTACAAGAATAATACAGAAAACAACTGAAATAATTTCCTACTAGTCTCCGCCAGAGACATCTCCGATATACCAAGCCGAAACCAGAGATCAGCGAGACGATTCAAGCCGGGCTACCGAGGCGGAAGCTATCCGCGTTTGCTGGCCGTCGATGAACTGCCGATGTGCGGCGAGTGCCGGCCTTTATAGCGCTTCGGCGGATGAGTACCTCGGAACTATTTTCCATCACGTGGTTTGACATGTAAAAATAGTTCCGATATCTGCATGGACCTCTTCCTTACGTTTATGTGGAACGGTAGTGGCCCCTGGTGGCCGCTGGTGTCTCTGCTGTAGTGTTGTTGTGGCTGTTGCTGCGGCCGTTCATCAATATTTCCTGTCGGTTCTGTAGTGTTTCGGTGTGCCTGCGAGCCGGGCAACTAGCCACTGCAGGCTGTCACTTTGGTTGCTTATGATCTAGGCGCCGTCATGTCTGATGGAGACGTCCACAGCAAACTGACAGTTTCAACGGTGATTAAAATCAGTTAAATAATTTGTGGATGGCCTTCTAATGAAGAAAGTGGTCTTTCGCGGCTAGAGACCAGTTTAATAAAATTGAGCTTGGTGTGTAACTGCGACATCTGTGACAAAACTACTGATGACTCGACTATAGCACCGGCAACCATCATTAGTGAGACCTGAAAATGGCGGCCTCTATTAGCAGCCGAAACATCATTTTATGACATATGATCGAGCTGAAACATTGCTGAGAAACTCGGTTTCTCGTTCGACTATGGTCAGCATTCAAGTAACGCGGCACCAGTAATGCACAACGCTTGGCTCTTAGTTAACTCCTCGCGTTGAATGTTTTGCACTATTTCATCTGTTGTCGTAAGCCCTGCTAATTCATGCACTATAAACAACCGTTCAATACCAAACTCTACTTCTTTAATTAGGTGTACGGCCGTTGTTGCAGCTCTTAACGCTATTCGCGGGAATTAGTTCTTCAGGAATAAGTGACCACGTTCTGGCATTACCAACTGTATTCTGTTAAAATGTTGGAGCAAACTTGTTATGAAACTACGGTGAGGGCTGTGGATTCCCGTTGGTAATAAAGTTTCCAGTGCGAAGACTTTTAATTCGGTACGTTATCCACTTAAAACACACTCACA
This sequence comes from Schistocerca gregaria, assembly GCF_023897955.1. Taxonomy (NCBI): domain Eukaryota; kingdom Metazoa; phylum Arthropoda; class Insecta; order Orthoptera; family Acrididae; genus Schistocerca; species Schistocerca gregaria. The sequence continues at coordinate 625,213,586 of NC_064923.1, forward strand.
CATGACTACTTTTAAAGCTGTATAAACAAAAGTATTTTCTAGATGATACGGGCTGTTAATCGACGTCATTGCGCAACGGCTATCAACATAACAATAAATGAAATTCCATAGATGTCAACGCCATCTTTGTGTCAGTCCGAGCAGTTTTCTCGTCGAGCCAACATCGCCAGTTTCGATTTTATCCCAGATATTACGAGCACTGTACAGAATTTCAGGGGATCTATTTGTAAGCTGAAATGCAACAGCGTTAAATGTTTTGGGGGGCATTCAATTTACCGTTATTCGCAGGTCCGACAAAATGCGAGTTTTAGCTGTTTGAAAGGCGACACAGCGGAACAGGATATGGGATACGATTACGCACGTTCGCCGCACCGTATATGATTGAGGTCTGGCCACAGCGGTCGGCTGATTGTCCCGGCAGCAATTGCTTTGCACGGTTCCCGTTAATACTCCTACTGGGCGACCTCGCTGTATTTCCACACCAGAGCCATAAGCATTCGCCCAACGCGCAGAGCATGCAAAGCGCGTAGGAAAACACAATCGTAAAAAATATTTTAATGCAGCTGTCGCGCTACGCACAAAGCCGCAAACGCAAGCGGCTCAAGCGGTGGAAACGGCCTGCCGTTCAAATTTGCCATTTCCATTAAAATAATTTTTCGAAGCGTTATACCTGCGACGCCCGCTGAGAAATCCCCCTCTTCCTCTTTGTCTCCTATCCACTCTGTTTCTCTCTCTCTCTCTCTCTCTCTCTCTCTCTCTGTGTCTCTCTGTGCTCGTACTCCTCCGCTTCTCCTCCTTTTGAGTTTGTGTTTATGTGCACTCGCGTCGCCCGGCGTCATGTTAAAAGTTACCTCCATAATGGGGGCCATCTCATTTCCAGAGGAAATCCGCGACGGCTCGCACCGTCGGGCACGGCCTCGCCGGCGACCCAGGGGAAATAACAGACGGTCCGCAGATAATTACGAGCAAGCGCCGGAACGAGATCAAAAGAATAACTGAAACTTCCGGCCGCGGCACCGGACCGCTCGCCCTGTGGACGCTTTTCCTATTGCGAGCGGCGCTGTCTGAGATTAAAGTAAAGGGAACGACTCGGGGTCCCCGCCTTCCCAGCAGTCTCGCTTACCTGCCTCTTACCTGCCTAGTGGCCAAGGAGATATCAATAGCCTCCTGCACGTAGAGACAACGGCTCTTTATTTTTAAAGGAAGGCCTGTAGGCGCCTGATCGTCTTCCACCGCTCACGTGGAAGCAACCGCCGTTCACATTACGGAATACTACAAATCTCGTGACAGATCTAGACAAAGACTTACAAAACAGTATCCCCAACATGAATAAAGACAGAAGTTAGGGGACAATCTTCGCTTAACCACCAAAAGCACAACACATTACTGTAACTACACTACTGGCCATTAAAACTGCTACACACGAAGATGAGGTGCTGCAGACACGAAATTTAACCGACAGGAAGACGATGCTGTGATATGCAAATGATTAGCTCGTCAGAGCATTCACATACCGTTGGCGCACGTGGCGACACCTACAACGTGCTGACATGAGGAAAGTTTCCAACCGATTTCTCATACACAGACAGCAGCTGACCGGCGTTGCCTGGTGAAACGTTGTTGTGAAGCCTTGGGTAAGGAGGAGAAATGCGTACCATGACATTTCAGACTTTGATAAAGGTTGGATTGTAGCCTATCGCGATTGCTGTATATGGTATCACGACATTGCTGCTCGCGTTGGTCGAGATCCAATGACTGTTAGCAGAATATGGAATCGGTGGATTCAGGAAGGTAATACGGAACGCCGTGCAGGATCCCAACGGCCTCGTATCACTAGCAGTCGAGATGACAGGTATCTTGTCTGCATGGCTGTAACGGATCAAGCAGCCACGTCTCGATCACTGAGTCGACAAATGGGGACCTTTGCAAGACAACCATTTGCACGAACAGTTCGACGACGTTTTCAGCAACATCGACTATCAGTTCGGAGACCATGGCTGCGGTTACCCTTCACGCTGCATCACAGTCAGGAGCGCCTGCCATGGTGTACTCAACGACGAACCTGGGTGCACGAATTGCAAAACGTCAGTTTCTCAGATGGATCCAGGTTCTGTTTACAGCATCACGATAGTCGCATCCGTGTTTGGTGACATCGTGGTGAACGCACATTGAAAGCTTGTATTCGTCTTCGCCATACTGGCGTATCATCAGGCGTGATGCTATGGGGTGCCATTGGTTACACGTCTCGGTCACCTCTTGTTCTCATTGACGGAACTTTGAACAGTGGATGCTACATTTCAGATTTGTTACAACCCGTGGCTCTACCCTTCATTCGATCCCTGCGAAACCCTACATTTCAGCAGGATAATGCACGACCAGATGTTGCAGGTCATGTTCAGGCCTTTATGGATGCAGAAAATGCTCGACTGCTGCCCTGGCGAGCACATTTTCCAGATCTCTCACCAACTGAAAACGTCTGGTCTATGGTGGCCGAGCAACTGGCTCGACACAATACGCCAGTCACTACTCTTGATGAACTGTGGTATCGTGTTGAAGCTGCATGGGCAGCTGTACCTGTACATGAAATCAAAGCTCTATTTGACTCAATGCCCAGGCGTATCAGGGCCGTTATTACGGCCAGATGTACTGGGTACTGATTTCAAAGGATATACGCACCAAAATGGTTCAAATCGCTCTGAGCACTATGGGACTCATCTTCTGAGGTCATCAGTCACCTATAACTTAGAACTACTTAAACCTAACTAACCTAAGGACATCTCACACAACCATGCCCTAGGCAGGATTCGAACCTGTGACGGTAGCGGTCCTGCGGTTCCTGACTGTAGCGCCTAGAACCGCACGGCCACTCCAGCTGGCATCTATGCACCCAAATTGCGGGAAAATGTAATCATATGTCAGATCTAGTATAATATATTTGTCCTATGAATACCCGTTTATCATCACCGTTTCTTCTTGGTGTATCATTTTTAATGGCCAGTTGTGTAATACGGTGTAGAAAAACCGTTGGCATCAATAACAGTTTCCAGTTTTCTTGGGATAGATAGATATGTTCTATATGATTTTCGAGGTAAACTTGTACCATTCTTCCTCAAAAGTATTGGAAAATTCAGGTAACTGTCATGTGGCCAGACGCAAATTGCGCACACTGGTTTTCAAATTAGATAGCAAAGGCTGAATGACACTGATATTTGGTGTCTGTGGTGGTCAATAAAGATGCGGCACTAGAGCCTCGTGCACACATAATCAATCTTGAACAATCTGAGCCTCGTAAACCTGGACTCTGCCGTCTTGAAACACAACATCATCAATGCGGAACAAACACTGTAACGTGGAGTGGACCTAAACTGCCAGAATGGTCACTCAACCCTTGGCAGTAATACGAACCTGCACAATATTCCTGACTCCCATGTAATGTCACGATGTAGCTGCCAAATAGTCATCGAATCCCAGTCACGTTCCCCTCTTGCAACACAAACTTGGTCAGAAGTTGGAAGCAATCTGCAGCAAGACTCATCCGACTTCCTTCAGTCCTCCATAGTCCACGTCGGGGTCATGTTTTCCTCACACGAGAAATTGTGTCCCTGAGGAGCGGTTTTGGCATTCAAACTCGCCCTCCAATTGCCTGATTATCGAGCTCCCTCCCTGTTGCTTTGATGCTAACTGTTTTGCAACTGGTACATTCGTTCTGGAGTGACATTTGTAGCTGTCTTATCTTGTTTTTCGTCAAAATCGTCTTCAACGACCAGCAGTCATGATCGCTCAAGGCACACTCGTCAAAAAGTTGTGCCTTTGCGGATGATGATTTTCCACTTTCCTGTATGCGGTAAGAATGTTCGACAAGGTGGCTCCTGAAACATCAGATACCTCAGCCACCTTGTTCACGGACGTACCCACGATACGAGTACCAGCAGTTTCCTTCTTTGGAATTCACTTGCTTCCGACACAACGCACTCACAACTACACGGCACACGGTTCTGACAACTGACACTTGCAACGTACTGAGCGCATCGCACAGGTGCCATTCGTGACCAAATAGACAAACTGCAGGCTTGGCTAGCATCTGCATTTATATCCAATCATCCATTACCCGCGGGTTTTCCATATTCTTGTCCAGCCACTGAAGCTGGCTCATTGGTCCGCCAGTTCAATACCTAACGTGCGCCGGCCGCTATGGCCGGGCAGTTCTGGGCGCTTCAGTCGGGAACCGCGCCGCTGCTACGGCCCCACGCTCGAATCCTGCCTCCGGCATGGATTGTGTGTGATGTCCTTAGGTTTAAGTAGTTCTAGGTTTAGGGGACTGATGACCTCAGATGTTACGATCAATAGTGCTTAGAGCCGCTTGAACCATTTGAACCTAACGGGCGTTTAGTAGAGACGACGATAGTACACAGGCAAAAAAAGTGAGTTTTACGTTGTCGTTTCAGAGGTACGATTCAGCCACAGTTACGTGGAGTTAGTCTCTCGAGAATAAGAGATGTCCTCGCCAAATACGGTGATATCCGACAGATTAGAAACGAAAAATGGTCGAGCCGTCACAAAATCCAATGATATAGCGGGGTTCGCTCAGTTGACATGGGCGTTAATGTCAATATCCCATCCTATATAATAGTTTGTGATTATAAGGCTCATGTTATTTAAGATGGACAATTAGGCACTTGTTTCACCTGTAACACAAGTGGCCATTTACGAGATGATTGTCCCGGTGCGTTGTCGTACTTCGAAACAATCTGCAACAACGACACAGGTTAACATTGGCTGACGTCCTAACTCAAAATCAGACGCCTCTGTGATTAACACTCAACCAAGTGCATGTGTGTCAGAGGACAACGATCTCGGTAACGGCACCTTCCCACCCTTACCTCAGAAACCCGTGGCAAGTCACCCCTTAGCCGCTGGTGTTGCATTATCTGACGGTAACAAACGACGCCGTACTAGGGACGGTAGTGGTTCCGGTGACCAAGTCGTAAAAAATCAAACCGATGACGCGGAGTCACGGGCCTCCTCACAGGACACGCATGTGTCGGATGGCTCAGTTACGACCCGCCAAATTCACATTCAAACTCTCGACGCAGAAACTGTCAATACGAGGGCTGTAGAGTGTTTACAGCAATCCACTCCGATGCCGCTTCTCGACTCGCCACAGTTGGTGAACACACAAGAGGCGACAGTCAGTCAACTGCAGCTCGTAAACATAGCGGATGATGCACGCTGTGTAGAGCATAACATAAACAACCGCCACCTCGAAACTGCTTCCAAACAACGCGAGGAACCGGAAAGCTGTATACAAACAGCCAGTGTGGCTCCAAAGAAACACAGTGAGCCTACTGAGGCCGTGTCTTCGGATTTGCCATCACCCGTTCCAAAGCAAGGACTTTCACATACTGCTTGCAGTCATGACTCGCCGACTCCGCCGTGCTCTATGATACTTCGGACGACTGTGCGACGGCAAAATAAAGTTCAACCACAGGACTCCGTGGCTGAACTGAAAATGTAAAGTCAGCGCAAAAACTGGTACAAAACCTGCGGATGTAGGTTCGAAGTCCAACGGTGAGATGGACTGGGCTTCCTACGCTTCCCATTACCCACAAGTCTCTGACGATCATGAGTCAAGCTTATAAGTTTTTGTCCCTGAACATTAATACAGTTAGGGCAGAATTAAAATTAGCAATGCTACTGCAGTTTATCTATGAGTCCGAAGCTAATATAGTTCTGTTACAGGAATTGTCTATCTTAAGTTTTCATGTATCAGGATTTGAAACAATCGTAAACACTGCGGCGAACGGGGATACAGATACGGCCATTCTATCACGAGACGGAATCCCCGTGACCGATGTCGAAATGTTGGACTCAGCAGAGACATAGCTTGCCAAATTTTTGACGTCACCCTCGTCAATATCTATGCTCCATCTGGAACACTAAAATCAGGAAGAGCTAACTTTTTTTAAACAAGGCATCATCTACGTGTTACGTCACAACCCAACCCAGTTTATAATTAGTGGTGATTTTTACTGTGTGATCCACAGGAAAGACCAATCGCCAAACTTTAATTATTGTAGGGAACTACATGATCTGGTGCGTCACCTGCAGCTGAAGGATGCGTGGGAACTAAACTTTCCTACCCCTGTAAAGTACACGTACCTGACCGCCACCGCATGTAGCCGTCTAGACCGTTTGTGCAACTCTGACAACATTTTCCAACATATTCTGGACGCCGATGTCATTCCGGTTAATTTCTCCGACCATTGCTCCCTGTGTGTCACGATAAATCTGGCCAAACTGCATACTAAATGGCATAGGATTCGGTGGAGTCTAAATGTTTCTATTCTCACCTATGCCGCCCTACAAGATGTCATCTTCACGACATGGGTGGATTGTCTCAAGCAGTGCTGCAGATATCCGAGCAAGATAGCCTGGTGGAATGTTGTGGTCAAACGGAAAAAGTGATTATCTTTAAGAAACTACGGTTGGCAACGGGCGCAAGATGTCAAATTCACGATTGATTTTTTCCAGACAGTTCTGCGAGAATTGTATGAGACTACGTCACCAACCAACACGAAGCTGACGACCATCAAAGAAATAAAGGCCAAGCTTATAGGCATAAATCGAACGCAGCTTGAAGGACTGCAAATCAGATCTAAAGCAAAATCGCTTCAAGAGGACGAACTTGCACCGCCGTATCACCTCATAAAACATCGTGCCCATCGCAAGCGAGCTTTTATCGGGGAGCTTGACACAGATGATGGACGCCGTTTGACCCGACAGAGTGATATTCTTACTGCAGTTTACCGGTACTTCAAGGATCTGTACTCGCAAATCTGTACTCGCATTGCGATACATATGGTGGTGACGGCGGTGTTATCGTGCTTGCTCTGCCCACCGTAGTCACGCCTGCGGGGAACTCGGCGGTCGTATACGATTTTTCTCCAGACGAAGTCCTTGAACTGATTTCTGGCTCGCCATTGAATAAATGGCTCTGAGCACTATGCGACTTAACTTCTGAGGTCATCAGTCGCCTAGAACGTAGAACTCATTAAACCTAATTAACCTAAGGACATCACACACATCCATGTCCGAGGCAGGATTCGAACCTGCGACCGTATCGAATAAATCCACTGGACCTGATGGCTTCCCACGGGAATTTCATGTGCGTTTCTGGCCCATAATCGGACACGCATTTACCGATGCTCTCAATGAAGTGATGAGAGGGAGTGACGTGCCGGCCGAAATGAAGGAAGGTCGAATTGTATTGGTACCATAAAACAAACACCGAAAAACCTTAGATAACTTCCGACCGATTACTTTACTCAATTTTGATTACAAAACCTTTGCCAGAGCACTCAACAGATTGTCTCCATTAATAAAGCAAGTGATTCACAACCATCAATCATGCTTCCCTGGTCGCACAATTATAACGCCCCTTTCGGAACATAGAGATATAACAGCCATAGCGTCACTCACTAACGTGAATCTTGCATTGCTGTTTATCGACTTTTTCAAGGCATTTGATCGCGCCCGCCACGAGTACCTCCTAAAGCTACTGCAGCTGTGTGGTTATTAATGTCGTGCAACATTTCGTCACGGGCATTACAACCAAAGTCAGCGTAAATGGACAGCTCACTCAACCCATCGATGTCCAGAGAGAATTCCCACAGGGGAGCCCTCTGTCCATGATGTTATTTGTTTTATCGCCCGAGCCGCTCTTACGCTCTATTCATGACAAACTTGCAGGCCTTTCGATCGCCGTGACGTCCTTCGTGGTTCGTGCTTACGCCGACGACGTCAGAGTGTTACTGCGCAACGACGGAGACGTAACAACCCTCAAGACCGCGGTAGACGAGTACTGTCTTGCTAAAATCAACGCCGATAAATGCACCTATGTCAACATTCGAGGATCCGACGCAGTTATTATACCTTGGGCGCAGCGTGTCCAAGCCCACACCACTCTGGGGATGATTATAGAAAAATGACCGCTAAAAATGAATGTAAAACATTGGAAGCAGGTCACCAATAAAATGCAAGGTGCCATCTATGAAAAAAATTGGCGGTACGTTGACTTCTCCAACGCATACGACTCCTCAGCAGTTATATATTCAGTAAAGCGTACTAATAGATTTATATGGCAAGAATATCTGTTCAAAGTGAAATACACCACGCTGACGTCTTCCAGACAGGCCGGAGGACTCAACATGCCTTACATTAACTGAAAGTGTACTGCATTATATATTAAAGGAATCACCAACTTGTTCGACAAAGAACCTCTCAGCGTAACCAGTTGGCTCTTCCGAACCTTACAACCCCCCGATATGCACCCACCTATTGATGTAGGTAAAATGCACTACAAACTACGACATATCAAGCAGTATTTTCCTGACGTAGGCTATATTGATGGATATGACTTCACACAGATTTAATGACGACGCAACTGTTATTAAGAGATGGACATCTCCAATAGTCCGTAATACCATTGAACTTAAATACCCGTGTGTACATTGGAAGGCAGTTTGGGACAACATAAGTTTAACCGTCCACAATGCTAAGGTGGCGTCTACATGGTATAAAGTGGTAAACGATGTTATACCCACTAATGAAAGGTTGCATAGAATCGGCTTATGTGACAGTGATAAACGCGTCCGCTGTGGTCTGGTCGACACCTTACGCCATCACTTCACTTGTGGCGGCCATCTCATGAACTGGGAATGGGTGCAGCGGCTGGGCCTGATTACCCGTAGCAGCCCAGCCAGCCACTGCACTGACAGCCTGCTCTGGCCGGACACGAAACATTTTCCCGCTACCAAGAACAACTCCGTGATGTGGCTGTTAGGACAGTTTGTGACATATATCATCTTCCACAATAATGAAGATAATCTCATTAGTTTCGAGTCTTATATGAGAACGGCACGTTGGAAGATGAAACTTTACCCAAATTTCAGGAAGGTGTTTGCTAACATGTTAGACATAATTTTTGAAAAACAAGGCGGAGCGTAATTCCCGACGCCGGTAAGGACACAAGTCACAAGCAGGACTATGTCGCGAACGAAATACACAACGAAAAATGGCATACACTTGTTCCTAGGACTGGTGTTATTAACTTCATTATGACGTTTTCATTAACTTATGTTGCCTGTGCATGTCTTTATTATCCGTTTGTATGCTCCAAATGACTTTCTCTGAAGAGTGTGGACGATTGTGAATCAATTGACAGAACTACAATTCTATTTGTAATTCTCTTTAATATGTTTGCGTTTTGGTTCTATGTCTCTGTCTGGACAGAAGATGATTTTGTCAGTTGAATATTTTTGTTCTATTTTGTAGGCTTACAAATGGCACTATATTGAAATGTGTTCTTCAGTCTATTGTAGGATACAATTCGTGTTGAAGCGGTTCCAGCACTTCATTATTTTGTTTTTGTGCTTATGTGCTTATATAGTTGTTTTAATAAAGCAAAAAAAGTCAAGGTGCTGGGCTACCAAGCGGGCGAGCCGCTTTCGTAACTCACTTGTTTTCATCATTTCATTGGGAGTGATCACATTCAATACAAACACCTATATCGGGCAAGAAGGCATATCTCACTCACTCAGAAATCGCACAAATTAGGTGCTTTATTAAGAGATTCCTATAATACGACACACGTTCTGTTACTAACACCGTGTATGACATACAAGATGTGTTTTCCGGTGGAGGCTTCAGTTGACTTGTCGCCTTGTTATCAAACGTTGACGGTTCCGATTCGAAAGCCACTTTCTTTCGATTGCTAATGGAGTAGTTGTGAAAAATCAACTGTCATTATAGGTCCCCACCTTAATTGGCACGTGGACGATCAAACCTGGTTCGACTGCCGAGCGGGATTTCCCCGCCAGTAGTCCGTCAACTTAAAAATTTATTTCTTTCCTCGTTTATTTTTTTACATCATTTTTTTAAATTTTTTATTAATTCCCCTTGGAAGTATAAGAATGATTCAAAGATAAGGAAGGAAAATTGCTACTGCCACCTTTGCCCTACATAAAAAACAAACCTGCACTTGAGGTGTTAGTGCCTATCTAATACTACTCCAAATCAGACTAACCTAGAGCTGTGAGGGGGCGAGAAAGGATAAAGTAAAGGAAATCACAGGGGAGCCATGAAAATTTAACACAATTAGTTTTCTGTTTTCTTTATTTTTATTCTATTTATTTTTTAATATTAATTTTTATTTGTTTATTTATTTATTTTTGTTTCATATATGAGTGCCTAAAGCAGCGAGTCTTGCGTCGGCCAGCACGTCCAAACGTGTCATCTCCTTGAGAGGGAGTAGATTCCGCTATCGGTTCTGTTCGGTTCGGGTGGTTTCAGATTAGTTCAGGTCGCATTTCAGCTGCACATGGCCAGGACGTTCCAGTTGTGAGGCGGATCATTAAAGAAACAGGTGAAGTATTGCAACTTGGGTTTCGTGTTAAGCCACAGTGTCATTTGTTGAGATAATTCCAGTATCGTAGCATTGAATTATGGACAGAATTATAAAGGTAACGGGTCGTGTGGCCACAGATCCTGTTCATAGAGGGAGTTTTCGTGGTGGGGTAAAAAGTTCCTTCCGGAAATAAAAGTGTGCGCACGTCGATCTGAGTGGGTGTTTGGCCAAAACATGCCGCTTAAGTGTCAAAACATCGGACGCTGTACCACAGTGGAATCGGTGGTCGTCTTTGTCGTCCACTCCGCAGCGGTTGCAGGGGGGCGAGTTGGCTAAATGGATGCGATGCAGTCAATATGTTTACTTGTTTGCCATTCACTGTGATATACCACGCTGATTGGACGTTGGATTCTAGAAACCGGGCATGTGCCACCACTCATACTGAGGATAATTTCGATGGGGCTCGGCGGGTGGCATTGTCGTAAAATTTGGTAACCTGTTATCGTCTTTATCAACCGTGTGAGGGGTAAACCTGTAGACATAACTGAAGTCCAGGAAAAATCGCCGGATATGATAAAAGGGCGATGGGATGGCTGAGACCAAAACTGGAGCGGACAAAGAGATCGGGCCATAGTCTTGGAATAGGAGCTCAGTAAGGTTTTGCAGGCAACGATGCTAGAGTTTGAGTTGGAAGCTGATGTACAGTGCCGTGACTCTGGTAGGCAGATGTATTAGTCTCACCCCACCATGGTCCAGTGGGAGTGTAACGTAATGATACTGCACTTTTAATAACATCCCTGAGCCGACGAAGGAGCCCAATGCCATAAATAGACTCCGGCCTGGAGAGTTGTGACGGGTGGTACCTGAGCCATGTCTGGTATATGAGAGGCATGATAGATGTTCACATGTAGGGCGTGTTGGATAATGTCACAGCCTTGTAGCCTGTGATCTGCAAGGCTAGCTCTGATGGTCTACAGGAAACGCCTAGCGTTAATAGTCGCTGATTGACGGCGACAGGCGGTGAATTCAGTGCCAAGACATCGAACCTCGGCGGCAACGTTTAGGGGACGACACTTCTCTCTGGTAGGCCATTACCAGCGTGTGAGACCTTCGTTTTCTACACGTTGAGGGAGCCGTCCGATGCTTCGCCGTAAGTCACCACCCATGTCAGGGCTGCTAGAACTCCATCCTCACCGTGCAGATAAAGGACTAGGTCGTCTGCATAGCCCTTCCACCAGAAACGTTGCCCGTGCAACGTCATACCTTCCAAACGTTGGCACAGTCCTGGAGCAGGAGTTCCAAATCGAAAGCGTATAAAGTCGTGGAAATGGGACAGCTTTGCCGGACAGATCGTGCTATGACAAAAGGGGGGCGACGCTGTACAGGATTCTGGAGGTCGCGTCGCTGAAAAGGCGCCGCTGGGGAAGTCCATATGCTGAAGAACTGCCCGCAAATAGGAGTGGTATAGATGGTCGAAGGCCTGGCTTCAGTCCAATGGTGCCAATGTACCAGAGAGACCTAGGTGTCGCACAAACGCTATCGTGTCATGGTAACGCCAAATGGTCGTATGGATGTTGTTGTCGCCTCCTAGGCAAATCTGGCCGCTGGAGGTAACGTAACGTGTGACCTTCTTGAGTCGTGATGCCAGTAGTCGTGTAAACATTTTCATGTCGCTGTTCAGCAACGTGACTGGTCGATAATCGTGGGCGCTTGATCACCCGAGCAGCTTGTGAACGGGTATAATGATGCCCACAACAAACAGTTAAAACTTTTGTAAAATTCGAAGGACATACCATCAAGTCCTGGGGATCTGTTATCAGATCTCACCTCAACAGCATCGAGTACTTCATCTGTGATCACGTCTTCTTGGAGTTCATGCATTACCTTCACCAGGAGAGTGCTCGTACGATTAGCTCCCCACGGCATGCCGTACAGCTGCATACAATCCAGCAAAATGTTTGTAGAGAGCGTGGCCGATGGTTTGTCGGGTCTCACGCCGATGGCCTTGCGCATCAGTGCGGACTTGGATCAGAGCAATGCTCCTTCGTTGCCTTTCCTGGAGGAGGTGGTATATCGATGGATGTTATTGACGTATACGATTAGAGGTCCTAGATCGGACTACAGTGCCTTCCAGGTGACGATGCATGATCATGGAGATCAGTGCCTTAGTGTTGTGTACCACCGTCTGCCTGGCTAGCGAGAAAGGCAACGTCGCACAGTCACAAAGAATGGTATAATAAAAGAGCAAGGTCTTAGTACACCATGCTTTTATATCCTGTCATAGCTTATCAATATTTTACGGAGAGTCAGCTTTGGGCAGGAGAGCTACCAAGATATGGTGGAGTCTTAGACGCCACGACGTCGCCAGCATCGTGCCCATGCTTCTTCGCCCATATGGCGACAGTCTGGGGAGGTCCGATGGGTGTCGCCGAACTTCCACAGACTATGACTATACCGTAGTCGCTGTCGGGCGACGTTGCAGATGTAAGCTTATGGTCTTAAAAGGCCATGGGTCAGACTTCTGCATGACGGGTGCCATCAGCTGGTGAGGTAGATAAGGGTCTATGCGGCTTAATGAGCGAGCAGTGTAAAATGTGTTACCTGTTTGTGTTCTGTGGAGTTTTGTCCAGGTGACAATGAGTAACAGGCCATCAATGACCATCGAGAGAGCCGCACAAAGAGAATGTCGTGGGAGGTGATTAGTGGGCTCTTGTATCGAGTTGAAGTCCCCACCAAGCACCAAATCGTCTTCTGGGCCTGTGAAGAGTGGTGTGAATTCCTCGGTGAAGAGTGTATGTCGATTATGACGGCGGCTAGAACCAGACGGTGAGCAGATGTTAATGATACGCACGACGAACAAGGTATGGGCCATACCCCGTGCAGTGGGGTAGCGTGCGACATCCTCTGCAGGGAGCCCATAGCGTAGAAAGATGGCTACGTCACTACCAGTGTTGGAGGCGTGAGAATCGTATGAGGCGTACCCGATGGGCAGTTGCAAGTCAGTGATGAATACCTTCTTTACGTCTGCAGAGTAGATGGTTTCTCGGAACAAGGCCAGTTTATGAGGGCTCGGATTGTGAAAGATTCGTTGTAGCGACACGATATTGCTGTGTACGTTCCCTTGCAGTGGATGCAGAAGCATGAGTGAAGCATACTGCAGGTGTAGACCCACCGGGTCTGCCGCAGTGGTCACGATTCCTGGCAGAGGGCCAGCTCAGGAGCCTCGGTGGGATGCTCTCGCTCGGACGCGGACGCCAAAGACGTGTGACAGTAGTTTACTGTCGGAGTGGGGGAGGAAGCGCTGTGACAATGGCTGCGGGGGATCTGTTTTCCTTGCGTGACGGCAACATTGAGTTCGTGTTCTGGTTTGAGAGAGAATTCGTCACAGGCGGGGCGTCAGGACTGGTCATACCATGTGACTGTCGCAATATGGTCACCATTAGACATCCAGTCGTCATCTCGCGAGGTCATCTGAAGTAGAGCGTCACCGGAGGGTGTTCAACGGCGTTTCTTGTGCTTCCTGGGCGACCGCTGTTTCCTAATGTGTTGTTCTGAATCATAACGTGGTCGACCATCATCCAATGCTGTAACCGTCTGGATAAAGGTAGCAGTCGGCACGACATCTAGTTTGACGTCCATGGATCGAGCAGGGTCGTCCGCCACGGTCCTGGGAGTAGATGTTCCAGGTGGGAGCACTGAGGTTGACGCCATGCAGGTCAGGTCGGAGTGTTGTAGTGCGGTGGGTGGCACTGACGAGCCTTCAGGCGTATCCTGAAATGGCGTGGAAGAGTTCCGTTCTACCGTCGCGTAGGTCGAAGTCAGGGTCACCTCACCCAACCGTGTCTGTATCAGAAGTCGGAGTAAACATACGGATTGGGCATGACCTTCCTGGCTACATCCGGAGCACGTTCTTAGTTGGCCATTGAACCTGACGATGGCCCGAACACGGCCAGTCATCAGGTACGATGGAACGTGTTTCGTCTTCTTAGTTTTGAGATTTCGTACGCTATGTAACACTAGCTAGGTCGTAAATGTTTGCCGCTTCTCCGCGAGGTGACCCAAGACGTTTCCATGCGGCTGGAAAGCGGCAGTGACCACTTCTTGAGGCACCTCGAAAGGGAGTGCAGACACCCACAAAGTTCGGAGACTTAAACCCGCATGGTCCACTCCCACTGCTCCTACGTGTCCATCGGAGTATTTTAATTTTAGTGCTTAGCGTCTCCGGCGACATCTTGATGTGTACAACACTTCCTGTGATGGCAAAATGCATTCCGATCACGTCCAGGAGGTTCAGAAGTAGATCCTCTATTATGAACCGTTCATCTTCAAAAGGTATAAGAGTGCGCCTTTAGCCACGGTATTAGTGGACTCTATAAACACAAGTACCGTGACGGGGAAGTAAACAACGCCGGGAGCGGAGTGATGGCAGGGGCGCGTGGCGGATCCGCAGGCTACCACGGCTGAGACCCTACTAATGAGCCCATTTATTTCTCCGGGTGCTTTATATTAAACTTCTTGTTCTTGAACTGTCCACTGTTCCTACTTTTTTCAGTAAGCGGTACACTTGATCTGTGTTCAGTTTTTGACGGGCTGTCCAACTGGACCGTCTTACCACTCAATCTAAGGAGAATGCGATGGAGAGTTTCTCCAGTAAGAAAACTGATTCTGGTTCCCTTTGTGAGTGCTTCCGCAGTGACGTATAGTTTCTAATTTGGGACATTTGCGTTATTACCTATCACGAAGTATGTGGAGGATCAGGGACCAATTGTAGGTTTATCTGGTGCCTTGTACTGCTCGCTGTGTACTGAGTTCGTGAAAAAAATAGGAAATTTGTGGTAAGGCCTTATGGGACCAAACTGCTGAGGTCATCTGTCTCTAAGCTTACGCACTGCTTAATCTAACTTAAACTAACTTACGCTAAGGACGACACACACACCCATGCCTGAAGAAGGACTCGAACCTCCGACTGAGGTAGCCGCGGTGCGGGATTAGCCGAGCAGTCTAGGGGCTGCAGTCATGGACGGTGCGGCTCGTACCGGCGGCGATTCAAGTCCTTCCTCGGACATGGGTGTGTGTATGTATTTGTCCGTAGGATAATTTAGGTTACGTAGTGTGTAAGCTCAGGGACTGATGACCTTAGCAGTTTAGTCCCATAAGATTGCACACACATTTGACCATTTTAGGGGGAGCTGAGCGGGCCGTAACAAGGCGCCTAAGTCCGTGCGGCTACCCCGCGAGACTGGAATGGGATCTCGAGTTTTGGATATTATTTAATTCTTGTACTTATTTAATTCTTGTACTTATTTCCTACACCATTGACTCGACCAATCGTGTAGTGTGTTTCGTAGTGCGCAATGAAACCTTTATGTTATTCTGGAGAAAACGGTTATTCAGTGCCAGTTTTTGCACTGTGTAGAGGATTGCGCAACTGTAAGTCAATGTGTTTGGCGTAATTGACACAGACTGTATCATTTGGTTGAATAGTCACTCGCTTGCGGGTATGTTCGTGTTTAGATTGGTGGAGGCCGTGTGCTCCTTAAAGCACTGAGTTTCTGGTTGGCTCACGGTTAATGGACTTGTCTTCCTGTAGTTAGATGTGTGTGTATTACACCCACATGTGCGTATCTATTTATATGGTTCCCTTGTGCTGATCGCTGTCCTCGAACGTGTTTAGCATGACATGTTCATTGAGATGAGTTATCAGGAATTAAGTTCTCCACGTCACTTGGCAGGAAACGATCAGCCAGTCTCGGTCGTTGCACGGTCTAGTATTTTATTAAACTACCGCAATGGATGTGCTTGTTATAATTGAGACAGGATGCCCCATTCTGGTGAAATTGTCACGAACTCGCGTGTTTCCATGTTTGGGTTGTTCAAGGTAGCCTGGTCGCGATACCCGTCTTAGAATGAGCCCTTAGTTTTGACTGGCTGCATTTTATGAACTTTTCGCAATCTTGCTGATAGTGTTACTGAATGTGTACAGGTGTGCCTACTGTGTCGATCAGTGTCTCCAGTGGCTACTTTACCTGTTGAATATTGTCAAGCACTGTCGTAGGCTCAAAGCAGCAATCGACTTGGGCAGTTGCTGTTCATTCGCTTGCCCAGTGAGATAGCCGGCCGGAGTGGCCGAGTTGTACTAGGCGCTACAGTCTGGAACCACACGACCGCAACGGTCGCAGGTTCGAATCTTCCCTCCGGCATGGATGAGTGTGATTTCAGTAGGTTAGTTAGGTTTAAGTAGTACTAAGTTCTATATGACTGATGACATCAGAAATTAAGTCTCATAGTGCTCAGATCCATTCAGTGAGATATCTGTAGCTGTTAACCGCAGAAGCCTACACCGAGAGTGGGTTTGCATACATCAGCGATAGACAAGCGTCAGCGCGCTGTTTCCTGGCAAGATCACCTGTGGTTACTTTGTGTAAAGCTATTGTTAGTATTATCAGTCCAATGCCTTTGTAGTTATACACTGATAACAAAGAGCAGCTATGGCTAATGCTACCGTCAGTAAGAGGGTTATTGTTCGATAGCTCTGATGTAATATCAAGCGCTCGTAGCCGGTGATCTGCAAGGGTAGCTCTGATGGTCTATAGAAAACGCGTAGCGTTAATAGACAGCTACTGCCTTAGCAATATGTATATTACAGTTATTAAAGTACTAAACATCAAATGAGTGCTTTTGGTTAGGATTTAACTTGAGTGTAGCGAAGTGAGTTACCGCTAGTGTCTAAATGATTTGCAACCAACACTATTAATCGGATAAATGTTAACATGCGACTTATATAGGTAACTAACTCTGCTATGCATGTGATTTGGTAATGATAACCGGTGATAACCATTTGGCCTCTGTGTTAGACAGTAGCATCAGGTGATTTTCTGAAGCAGCATACAACGATTATGACCATTTAAGGTTGTATTCACTGTACGATAACGTATGTAAGCGTATTGTTGCCTTGACATTTAATATTCATTCATGATAAGATTTTACTTCCCTCTGTTAAGTATGACCAGTGACACATTTCTGATTATTTATTGCAACTATTGCATAAGTGTCTATTGTTTTCATATTAAGGGGAGGTTTACTATCGTTGGCCCGAAAACAGTACGTCCTATGAGAATTTTTGTCACGGGATGTGTTATACATATCAATGTCAAAATTGGTCAAAATGTTTAATGATATTTCGTCTACAAACTGGAATTTTTTCGACCTTAATTGTCTAAGAGCAAAGGCGGAAGTGCCGTCGGGACGAAACAAAATTTCGATGTAGACCTCCACGCGTGGTGTGTCACACGTCAGTCGGTTCGTCTGAAAACAAAATTGAGTTGACGTTAGTAAATTATATAAGATTCTTTAGGAGTTGTAACTCGCTTAAGTTATTTGGACAATACAAAACAAAATGGCGGCCATTTCAGAAAATTTGGTTTTTTTAATAGATTGTTTGACTTCGTTGGCCAAGTAAAGGTATTTATGGTTGATGGATCAGAATACAAGTGGTATATCCCCTAGTCTATTTAGTAAGATTCGTCGGAAACAAAGAATCATGCCAATCGGTTCAGTAGCTTTGAAGTTACCATACCGTGCGATAAAAAAAAAATCATTTCGAGAAAAACGTGTTTGAAGTTTTCAATGCATGTAAGTGCAATATTATGTAACTTACGGTCAATCTGCTATTCCGAGTCCATAAACTAGTCCTTCCTCTTTCTCACAGAGGGCGTTCTGCTCGATCTGGGCCATCCTGCGCTGCTCCAGAGCCGTTCGTACGGCCAGTGAGAAGCGGTTTTCGGCCGCTTAAATCCAGTTGTTGTCCGAATACTTGGCGAACTACGTCGAATAGAGTCCCAGGGTGACATCCATCGTTTTCATGGTCTTTAGAATTTCTGAATACCCTTCGTTGAAGCTGCTCACTGCCAGGAAAGTCGGAATCTCCACAGTCATCGCACCAGAATCGAAATTCTTAGGGCCTAACTTCCAAACACACGCCTTCGAACTTTCATTTGAATTTTGTGTGTTTTCTCCCAAGAATCGGTATAATAACTCGTTCACAGAAAGAAAAAAGACTGGTGCGTAAAAAAGGCCGACTTCAGGCAGGTGCATTTTTTTGTTCAACCGCGAATTACAAACATTTCCGTTCCGTATTCGGAAAAACGGTTTCATGGGTGGATTCTAATCACTTTTATGGATCCATAAATTAATTTTTTTAAATCGATTTTTTGAACCAAAAGATAGTTAACCTCTCCTTAAGCATTGAAAATTCTGTTAAGTCAAGACCGCAAAAAGTCTTTTATTATGATTACTAGTTTCAGCTCCACGCGATCCAGCTGCAAATGAAAATAACGTTCGTGACAAGTGTAATTGTCATAAAGACTCAACATATCGTTAAAAAGTTTTTTAAATGACAGAATTCATACATAAGATTTACGTAAATTAATTTTGTATCGGTAGTAACCGACCAATTTGAACCAATGTCAAAAACCTAAGGCGTTATGCCGTTAAAAAGTAGTAGTTGACATAATTTAACAGGTATTTGTGTTGTATCAGGGATCAGCGTGAATACGTTATTACAACGTTGTATATAAGAACAGTGTGGCATTGACAGCCATTACAACGATCCAGAAATATAACATCTGAAATACACATAGTGTAAACATGTGTGGCAATTACTGCAGTGAAGAGTAGACGCCTTAGTTTTATGGCCTTCGTTCTGCGTGACTGGTTATGAACGATGTTAAGCTATTTTACCTATACGTTATGTATGGAAGTTATTAATAAGAAAGTTTTAAACGACTTGGTGAGCATCTACGGCAATTGCCCTAATCAAGAATCTTTTATGATTTGAGGATGGCTCGTGTTTAGCTGAAATTTGTAATCGACATAAAGGAACAATATTTGCGATCTTTGAGGATTTTCAATCTGTAATAGAAAAGTTACGATAGATCGTTTGTTTTCGACGTTGAAGATGTGAACAAGCTTTATGTGGGTGCTGTATTTTGTGTGACTTAAAAATAAAGTTTTCAGCCAGTTCTGCCGTTGGCTGAAGTGAGATAGAATTGACTTCTTTAAGGACCACATTAGATACCCAAATCTGTTTGGTGAACAAAGCCGCTTGTGCCTTCCAACATTTTTCCCCATTCATTATCTCCGTGGGTCACACGGTCTTGCTGATACCGACTCACCATGCTCGCGCTGGTTCTAGTTCTGAAGTCTGGACTCAGGTTCGTTCCCAAAATTTGGGATGTCGATACTTTCTGCAGGTTCCGAAGACTGAAAATTGGGGGATTTTCAGATTGAGAGATTAAATAAAACAGATTTTTTTAGTCAACCTACCCTCAGTGACGAAAACATATGGCTCCACTATCCAGTCACGTTGTCAGGTTACAACAGTAAAAGTTATTTGTTTATACTACCGAAATTTTGGCATTGTAACCATTATGAAGAAGTGTACTGGAAAAGGCTTGCTTTTGCACATGTTGGGTACGAAAATCATCTGACAGGTACACGGTCTTTTATCGCGTACCACTTGATAATGGCCACGAGATCGAAACTGCAATAGTGCAAATAAACAACTTTTATAGTCAGTGGCTTTTACCGCGTCTTTTTTAAAAAATTACATGCCTTTGAACCTCGACCACAAGAAGAAATATACGGTGATGGTCGCGGCGTCCGGCTGCCCTAACGATAGCTGAGGTCAACAATTCCGCCATCGAGAGTGTTGCCGGCTTGGTGTGTGTGGTCAGTCCTATTTTAACTCGTGCACGAAGTATACACAGCGCGCTAATAAATTGTAGGATGGGGGAAGATTGTCTACAGTCTTCGATGACTCACCTGAAGATGACTGAAATATCACAGACCGTAGATGGCGAGCGGCAACAGGCCTGAAACTTCTTAAAAATTTATTTTCTTTAGATAACCGTGTTGACACAGTGTATCACACCTTAAATTACAAAGTAAAAAGCGTCTCAAAAGACGGTATAGGGGCCATTTTAAATGCTGTGTAATTTAATGAAGTAAGAAGTCCATTTAGAATCTCAAATATGTAGTGAGATCATGTAATACAACTATCTATTCTGTACTGAATTTCTAAATTAATTAGGTATACTATTTAGTCTTCGTTCGCAAAATTCTTAATAAGGTCATATCCATTTTGTTTCGGAGAAATAGACAATGGAATATCTGAAACCTCCCACGTCTCTATTGAATGCTGATATTGAATATTTGTTTGACAATGCCTCTGACCGTCTCACGCCAGCACTGCTGGACAACTCTTTGATCGAGTATGATACAATGTTCTTTCGTTGCCTGAGAGCGTTTTCGTCATTGTTTTTTTTTGTGTGTGTGTGTCATAAAGCACAAGAAATTCCTTGAACACCCGATTTGCGGACACAGTCAGAGGTTTTCTCTTACAACAGACAGAAAACTAAAAGTACAACAGAATTTACCTTTTTAATTTTATCACTTATTTTGCAGTTGTGTACGTGACTGTATTCACAACACAGGAAGTTGGCATTAAAACCGGCTTAAGACACAACTTTTATTTTATATTTTATTAAATTACGCAATGCATTTCGGACCCTGTGGGTCCATCTTCAGATGTAAATCATCTAATAAATAATTTACATTTCGTCTTGAGTGAGGTGAAAACGCATTTTCCTGTTACGAGAAAGTTATAAATTAGGTTTCGGAATCACCACACTCGATTCACGAAACACGAAACCTAACATTTATCTTTCTATTAACAGGAAACTGCTTTCAATCTTTCGTCTAATTTAATAAAACATGAAAAAATTTTGACTGACGGCGTTTCTATCCATTATTTCCGTGGTCTTATACAGTCCAGGCCTTACAGTTCTCACTCACTCTTGGAAACTAGCTGATGATCAACATCTATACCTTGCAGAGTCTCATTTAGATCCGAGGAGCAGTTTATTTCGTGGACTGAATTCCCGTTCTATTAGCTAATGGTGTGCAAATATAAGAAACCTTTAGATATGACGTGAAAATATAACACTGAAGAATTTCGTATATTTAATAAAACTGACATCGTAACGAAATAAATATCACAGAGACTATATAATCAGTAAATATTATCTGTAAATGTAATTGTAATCTCTGTTCCTTTTGAGAAAGGATCGCCCATCCTTCCCTTTTATTTCTTCTTAGTGTAAGAATCCATTTTGTGACGAAGCACTAAATGTGTAAGTTTCATGTAATATATAGACGAAATATAATCAAATATTACTTAAAAGTGTACCTAATAGTTTACTGTTAACAGATCCAATATTCAAGAAGTGAATTACCTTAATGATTTACAGGGGAACATTGGCACAGAGGTTGGCGCCACTGTCCTAAATGATAATTACCCAGAGTGGTAATCAGTATCTTAATATTTGCGAATTTTGACAGATAAAAATAAATGTAAATGTAGGAGGTTCCTCTTGATTAGCGGTTCTTCCTTTGAAACAGCATACGTAATCAGTTTTTCCAGTATTGAATAATATTCGAGTAAAGTAACTGCAGTAAATTGTTTTGATCCCTGCTTAACAGAAGTTCCGAGAATCTCCTCAGCATTGTAATCTCACAGAAGTGAAACCAATAATTAATTATGCAGCTGCATATCTGGACTATTGCTTATTGGTGATTGGTGATGTCTTTTAATATAAAAACAGCGTGTCGGGCAAACTAACAGCGATTAATACTGGAGAGGGGAGGAGGGGGGGGGGGGGGGAGCGCGAAATGTAAACTTGTGTATGCTGAGGTACAATGATGGCCAGCAATTAAAGGACGAACTAATAACTGAACCGCGGCCTCGAAGTACGGATGATATGGAACTGAAACTGGCTGCCTTTCAGGCTAAAATTACCGATATTTTAATAACAGTGATTCTGGACATCGGTGCAGGCACTTCCGAGAGAGATGAACAATTGTTGCGTTGTGTGAACAAGATCAGGAAGCTGTCGATTTTATCAGTAGGAAACCGTAGAGTGGTAGGATCTCTACGAGGGAAGGGGCAGTTAAAAAAAAAAAAAAAAACAGGTGCCGGTAGAGATAACTCTGCAAAAAAAGCATTTACAAGCTCATTTCTTACAAGCTCATTCCTTGTGGTTAGGAATTTCGCCGCACCCTGTATCCGGGCTTAGATGCCCTCCGTGAAATGTAGGTGAAAATAGACCTGACACAGGGCATCTGGCCTTAATATACCATGATAAGCAGATAGAACTGGTGTTAATCAGGACGCCTGTGGCGTGCACGAACTACTGTCGGACGGCACGTTAGCGTAGTTCTCCCTGACAGTCCCTCACTAATGGAAGTGAGTAATCTCTCAATAGAGTGTAAATGATATGGAGGATGTCTGGGCACAGGAATCACGGAGCATTAAGCAAACTATTGGCAAAAATATAGCCGAATCCACATATGTGAGTGACCTGCAACAAAGTGAACTGACACAGTTGCTTAACCAATTTCCTGCTATAGTTACCGAAAGACCCGGTATAATCACAGGCTACGAGTGTAATATGCGAGTCGAAGCACACGATACATTCTGACGCGCCACCAATTCTATCCCCTGGTCGAAAAAACAGGCAGTAGGAAGGGAAATGCAGACTCGTTCAGTCAAAATTGTAAAGAGATTCGTACTTGATAAGCAAGCATACTTTTTTGAACAAATTTAGGTTAGACTGAATATGTATTTTTGTGATTTATGTGTGCTTTGTTCATTTTTGTGGATAAATATGTTGTCTTGTATAGTGTGTAAGGATGAGTATTTTTGAATGAGTTGAATGGAATTTGTGCGTCATGTATGTACATGAACTAACATATTGACAAATAAATGGGACGTAACCGTCCATAAATGACATACTAACACTGAGCACACTGCGTGCCCCCGAAAATTTGAATCTTTCGCATTTCTCATTTCAACTACAGTAGAGCTTGATAGAGTAAGCGCGAATACTGACTAGAAGTACTTTTGGCTGCACTCGCTTATTCAAGGCAGCTGCAAGCGCGCAGTCTACGTTAAGCGAATGATTCTGTGTTGAATGACAATGTTATGTACGAAATTTACTGAACTCACGATACCAGAGTGGCCAAATGGCCGACACTTCATGAATAAGAGGATTTGGCAAAGAACATGATAATTTTACTATAGACATAGCATATTACTAATTAAATTACTTGTCGGTAAAGCCGACGAAAAATATGATATCGGTTGTATATGTATTTCTGTATATACTTTTAATGAAAAGGATCAAATTTTGCTCTTCAACCAGAAGATGACAGCTTCACCCGTCGAAATCGGTTCTCAGAAATAGTGACGAATTTGTACGATCTTGAGAACTGAATTTTTTTTACCACATTAAACAGATCGCTTCTTCTAATTTCTCAACAATAGAAAATTCAGTCAAATTACACATACATCAATATGTAGTCGTGTTTTGACATTGTTCAGCTTCTGTTTCCCCGATAAGACTTGGATTTCGTTTAAATCAGTTATTGCGCCCTGTTTCATTTCGTGTTAGCATTCCGGAGTGCTACTGAATCACGCTGCGTGTTTTCTACATTTCTCAATTTTCTTCGAAATTCATTTCTACAACTTAGTTTACAATACTGTTCAGTGTTGGTCATCGATTCTCCACATATGGAGATCCGGAAATGTTAACTTCACCAGTCGGTTCTCTCAGTATCATTAACGACAATTGCAGGATATGATACGTAGCATAGTGCTACATTAATTCCTGTCCGTGCCATTTTAGTAATCATTGCTGCCTTTATATGTCTTTTAATTTCCCTATGTATCACGGTACGGATACGGACACCGAACGGCAACATTCTCCAAGTTTTCACTGAGAATTTCTAGCGCGGCAGCCCCTAACGCAGGAAATACACAATAGATAAGTTAGGTATTTTTCGAAAGGAAGAAAGATTGTATTTAATGTCTCGTCGACAACGAGGCTATTAGAGATGAAACACAAGCTCGGATAATGGAACACGGTGAAGGAAACCGTGCGTGCCCTTTTAAAGGTAGCTTCCTGGCAGTTTCCTCAAGTGAAATCACGGTAAAGCTAAATCGGGATTACTAGACGTCCAGTCGAAACGTCGTTCTGCAGAATATGAGTCCAGTGTGCTGACCACTGCACCAGTTCTCTCGGTTTACATTTCTAACGCTGTTTACGGGATCAGATAAACTTTGTGCGGTGATCTTGCCACTGCGGATAATATGTGAGCCCTTCACTTCATGCCACCAAAGAAATTGATCCTAAGCCAAGAAAATGGAAATATAATTTTATGCTGAATATACCCTTTCAAAGTGTAAAAAAACTACTGGACTGAATTATCTTGTGAAAATGAATAAATAAATAAGCAATATGAGACCTGAATTCGAGACCAAACCATTGTTTTCCATCAGGACGTCGCATTTTCATTCGACTTCGAAGTGGAAAAATTGATTGTGGTGACGTGCGATATTCGTCACACTTACCTGCTTGATATCTTATGAATTTTGTGAATGAATCTTCGATTGTATAATACGTCTCGTCTCATAGAGCCTTCATACTAGCTTCTATAAATTTTTCGTTGCATTTCCTCTGATTGTCTTAAAACTTTGTGTTAGATATTCCAAAGGAATTTTGTCTTTACCTATTTACTTCATTTTATCTTAGGCATTTAGCATAAATGATAATAATATTTTAAATTATATTAGAATTGTGACTGCAAGGACGAATCGAATTTCTTCTTCTGTCATGTCAGCAGACACTTCCTCTCTGCCGTAGACCTCGAAGTACTCTTCCTACCTACTCACTCTACTGTGCGTTGAAAAGAGTAATTATCTTTTTTCATTCTTAATTTTGACGAATCTGGAGATCAGAACAGATATTATGACCATGATATTGCAGTTCTTACAGGGTTTTTAGCTTGCATTACGGCAACGATCACCAGTAATGTGACAGTGAACTATACTTGGAGAAATGCAAGGTACATACTGTGCTGTCTTACAGTACATTTATTCAATACTGGGTTCGATCATGGACGATCTTCAAAGTGGGAAAGTAATTACTGTTACTACTTCACATGGAATACATGCTATTTAACCGGGAGAGTATACGCCATTGCTGACTGCAAAAGTAAGGCAATTGATAATTCGCAATGTAGGCATAACCAAGCGTTGTTAATTATAAACATCACAATAGATAGAATAAAATTTTCACTCTACAACGGTGTGTGCACTTATATGAAACTTCCTGGCAGATTAAAACTGTGTGCCGGACGGAGATTCGAACTCGGGATCCTTGCCTACACGGGCAAGTGCTCTACCAACTGAGCTCCCCAAGCACGACTCACGCCCCGTACTCACAGCTTTATGTTTGGAAGGTAGGAGACGAGGTACTGGCGGAATTAAAGCTGTGAGGACTGGGCATGTGTCGTGCTTGGGTAGATCAGTTGGTAGAGCATCTGACCGCGAAAAGCAAAGGTCCCGAGTTGAAGTCTCGGTCCGGCACAAAGTTCTAATCTGCCAGGAAGTTTCATCACAATAGATATTTTTTCCTCTGTTAACACGGTCCAAGATCTGTACCTGTAGTGAATAAATGACTGTAAGACAGCACAATATGTATCACGCATTTCCGCCAGTATATCAATACTGCCGACAGTTGTCTGAAATTTTTTTAACACTAAACTGTGGTAAACGCCATTAAGGTCGATGATACTGAAAGTTGGACGTTCATAGTTGTTTGGAAAGGAGCCTTCGTATTCTACTGTTGCGTGCATGCGCTAACCTTGAGTAATTATTATCACGAGTGGTTGCGAGTGAACAGTTGTTGAGGCCATTCGGACCCAGCCTGGCAAGGAGAGACACTACGCATCCCGAGAAGTCTTAGCCTGCTGTGACCATCCTAGTAGCACCGCGGGAGATTTTGGTATTAATCGAGGATTTTTTGATAATTTGCCTTTGTTGCAAGTAGTTTTTGCTTGCTTGCGCGCTGGAGGCATTTCGTCAGATTTGTGTTTCTATACCCTGAGAATAATATTAGTACATTTGTTCTGACTAGATACGTGATGACATTGTGGATTAATTAAGGTTTTCAAACTGTTCAAGAATCCACCCCCGGTAGCTGGGTGGTCAGCGCGAAAGACTGTCAATCCTAAGGGTCCGCGTTCGATTTCGCCGGCCGCGGTGGTCTCGCCATTCTAGGCGCGCAGTCCGGAACCGTGCGACTGCTACGGTCGCAGGTTCGAATCCTGCCTCGGGCATGGATGTGTGTGATGTTCCTAGGTTATTTAGGTTTAAGTAGTTCTAAGTTCTAGGGGACTGATGACCACAGCAGTTGAGTCCCATAGTGCTCAGAGCCATGCGAACCATTTTTCGCTCGATTTCCGGCTGGGTTGGAAATTTTTTCCGCTCAGCAATTGGGTGTTGCGTTGTCCTAATCATCATCATTTCATCCCCATCGACGCGTAAGTCGGCGAAGTCGTCAAAAGAAAGGACTTGCACCCGTCGAACGGTCTAATCGACGGGAGGCCCTAGTCACATGACATTTACATTTATTCACTGTTCAAGGATTAGCTATAAAGGACAAGAATTATATCCAGACGAAGTTTAGAAAAATTTGAGACATTGTGTAAAAAATTCTTCTCAGAATGATGAAGTCGGGAATCTTCGAACAATACGGTGAATAATCAGTGTGTGGGAATGAAGAACTGCAGGGAACTATAGGCATTTTAGGACGGCTAAATACCGTGAGACAGTCTGTATTGTTATGAATCATTCAGGTATTTCATTTGATTCCACAGAGCAAAGCAATTTTGTCTTCCTTCTGTCAGTAATAATACTCCACAATCAATACTAGCTCAACTTCATGAGATTAAAAAATTTAATGATGAACTTCATGACGAGATGAAAGTACCTAGTAGCAAAAAGGTTTAAAATTTGAAGCTACAGGAAGAGAACTTACGATTGTTTTGGGTCGACAAAATGACAATTTTAATCGCAAATTCGAGGAAATGTCAGAACGGTAAAAAACTCAGGTACGTGAGGACCTTAAGTCTGATATTAATAATCGTAAGTCCAGGCTTGACCAGGTACACTGTCGATATTGATGAGTTGAGACAACAGACGCCACGACAAGAATTGCAAATTGAGGAATAAGCAGAAAAGTACGAATCAGTGCGGTTAGAAACTAACATAGACGATTCAAATAGGCAAACTCAGTTGATCGCAGTTGCCAATCGAATTGAACAATTATCCGAGAAAGTGATTCCAAAGAACAATGAATGAGATAATGATCAGACGACACTCAGCCAGTTCCTTTCGCTGATTTCAGTCTTAGTAACGTATCAAAGAAGGGCAGATGGCGTTAATCTGCAAAATAAACGTGAAATGCGGAAGATACAGGAACAACTTGCTAGATCGGTCGCAACAACAATACCAGTAAGTTCAATAATTATCACATTAGAAATCGCAAGGAATGCACTAATTTTGTAAACGCTGATCACTTCATCAATTAACATGACATGTTTGAAGGACACATTGACTAGAATGCGCGTTACCGTATGATAAGAAAAAAACTTACCCATCCAGGAAAACGATGGTTTTGACTACAAACATTTTGTCAAAGTTAGGAAAAAATTTTCGTTGTGCCAGCAATTATATTCCCCGAAAGGAGTGGTTACAACAATTTGACTATTCTTTGCCACCAACACGGCCAATTAGCCAGAAACCTGAATAGATTTGGATTATCTCGAAGCAGAACCTGCGACAAAAATGAGATCCATAGCGCGTGAATGTCCTATGTACGATGACGGTTGCGTGAACGACATAATAACATTTCATTGTGAAGCTGAAGAATCTGTTAGCGGAGAACAGTCAATTAAAAAGAAACTACAAAGAGGTGAAGTAGATTCTGATGCAGACACACATGAATTATTCAGAATTTTAAAATCACCTTCGGAAATTTTTTCTCACAGGACAGGAACTATATACAATTTTATTTATGAATTCAAAGTTAAGGAACATAGTAATTTTTTGGTATCACCATATGTAATTCCGTTGACTTATAGGTCAAACAGACTCAATCGAGGCTAGATCAGGGAATAATCGAGCATGCTGTGCAACAGCCCGTTACATGTAAAAAAAGGAGGATGATATTATTTTCGATTCCAGACAGATCAACGCTATAATACAATCAGGGAAAGATCGACCACAAACACTAGACGAATTATTACAGAAATGTCATGACGTGAAGTTAATGTCTTCACTAGATTCATGAGCCACCTTTCGGCAAATCGAATACCATCCAAAATGTAGCCAATACACAGCCTTTCTCAGTTTTGGAAACTGCGAAAATTTCGAAAATTTGGTCAGTATTTTTCGTCTTCTGCACTTATCCAAAGTCTGAAAGGCAGGATCACGACT
Organism: Schistocerca gregaria; assembly: GCF_023897955.1. Taxonomy (NCBI): domain Eukaryota; kingdom Metazoa; phylum Arthropoda; class Insecta; order Orthoptera; family Acrididae; genus Schistocerca; species Schistocerca gregaria. Next base: position 625,242,391 of record NC_064923.1, read on the forward strand.
TATGTTGATGAAATTTGATCGCTAAAAATTCGCGGACAGAACACAACCAAGTACTGAGCGAACAATTACAGGCATTTCTTGAATGTGGCATTACAGTCAACTTGGAAAAATCAGAATTCGTTGAAACTTCAATTAAATTTTTTTGCCACATTGTCTTTATGAAAGGTATCTCACCCGATCCAGATAAACTGAAAGCAATTCATGAAATACCTGTACATAGAAATAAATGATAAGTTACAGGATTCTTGGGCGTTATGGACTTTGGTAGATGTTTCATTAAGTTAAGAAACTTGTCTACATTTACACTACGTCATCTCACATGTGCGAATACAGTTTGGGACATGGATGACGTCGTCCAGACCAAATATGATGATCTAAAAACTGCACTGCTCTATGCAGGTGTATTATCACATCCCGATTTATTTCCTGATTTTTGCCTTTCGACTGCTAGCTCAAAATCTGGTCTTTATGTACACTTGTTTCAAGAAGTTGCAGAATATGTAATTCTTACACAGAAAAGTATAGGTTATGCCTGCCAAGTCTTAAAGTCAAACGTAACTATCCTGTGATCGAGCTTGAAGCATTAGCCACAGTCTGAGAATTTGATGAATTTCGTTATTATCTACAAAATAATCCCACTGAGGTATATGCCAATCATCGGGGACTTCAGTTTCTTATGACAGCTAACCAAAACCATGATCGTTTCAGGTACTGGGCTTTGTTCCTTCAGGACTTCAGTTTCACTGTGATTTACATTCTGGGTTCAGAAGACATTATTGCTTATCCACTTTTACAGGCACATGGTGGTTTTGTCCAGATTAATGAGGAAGATTCCAAAGAAAATAGTTTTAGTTTGTTATATATCCAAAAAGTAGCCCTTGAAAACTTTATTTTATCATCTTTATGTGATATTGCTTATGATCAGGAGAAAGATCCAATCAGGGATGACATGAAAGAGAAATGAGAAAACAAATCAAATACTGCTATAAGACAGTTTCACCTTGTACATAACAACATTTTATTTAAATGTAGATGTCACATTCTGGTGCTGGGCATCCCAGACGAACTAATCAACAGACTCATATGGGATACACATCACAGTTACACTTTGGTGCTATCAAATGTTTTCACGAATTACAGGGTACTTGTTACTTCAACAATATGGACGAAGTAATTGGTACAGTCTTAGCTAAATTCAAACTTTGCCCAAAGGTAAACCCAACCACCGTTAGGCATAGAACACCACTGTTTCCGATCATTCCCGTGAAACTAAGAGAATGAGCTGCTGTTGACGTTTTCGGTCCAGTTATGAGATCTAAACATGTACATTCATTTGTTTTTCTATCTGTTGAGCTTACCTCTAAATTTGTGCCATTCAGACCTATACGAAAAACAACTGCAAAATCTTTTTCTATAGCATTCGTAAAGAATTTTCTGAAAGAAGCAGGGCAAGCTGACAAAGTAATTTCTAATAATGACCCACAGCGACGTTCAAATACATGGAGCATGGAGGCATAGAAAAGTTAAACCAATATTTATAGGTCTATCACGTTTTATGCTATCTTCTTACCCTTCAGAACTCGTTATGAAAGAATTAGATATACTTTGCAGACTGTATTGCTACCGCCAACAGAGATACTGGGATTCGCACTTTTCGGATTTTCAAAATATCTTTGACGAACTACAACTCCGTCTTGGTTTTTTGTATTAACGAAAGAACCGCCACCAGATCATATAAAACCTCCCTCTACAACGACGTTTACGACATCGTGAAGTAATCAATATAGCTTTGGCAAACAACATGTGAGTCGCAGAGAAGGGAAGAAGCTATAGTACCTACGAGTGAGCATCATGAACCTATAGGTAGGTTAGGAAGTGTTGCTTAAATCGCATCGCTTATCTCCTAGAGGAATGTTTTTCAGTCGCACATTTTTTCCTGGAGTATGGAGGTGCTTATCAAATATGGCGAATCTCATATACAAATACTGTGGAACCTGAAAGCATACCATATGGTTTTATAACCCTACCAGTACTTTTGTAATTTAGAATGCTTTTACCTAAATACCACAAAACCCTGTCACTATGTTGCCACGTATAACCCTCTTACTAAATTTAGTTTAGTTTCCAAATAATGTACACAATGTGAGTGTAGTCATGTTAATAGGAAAAAGTTAGTAAAGAGACCGTGTGTTTTGTCTAATGGATAACTGACTCAGACTACTCAGTTCTTCTCCTAAGATCTTACCCAGCGATTAGATAGAAAAGGAATATGAATAGTACTATACTGAAGCTAGAACAACTTGGTTCCCAGTTCAGTTAGTGGTTTAAAAAATGTACTAACGGTCGCCAGTCTATTCAATCAATGAAACGATGAAGCATTCGAAAGACAGAAGTATGAATTTTGCCTACCTTCTTGGTGCTCTTTAAGTTGCTTCTTCAAATAAATATTACTCCACGTAAACATTATTGGTGCAGGCACTGGAATTATTTGACTACTACACCCTTATACATTACGTTTTTAAAAGAGAAAAGCCCCATTAGATAACTTCAAGGAAAGTAAAATAAATTTTGGCCGGGGGGACCTTTAGTAAAGCACTTTCCATAACCAATAAACTTAAATACTAAAATACTTAAATACTAAAGTACACACTTTTTATACTGAACATTTCACTTCAAGAAAACCTCTTTCTTACTGAAATTTAAAAAGCTATTACTCTCATTATTTACACAAAAACAGTTCAAATGATGTCACTTTATATTAAACTGGTACTTCATAGGTCTGTAAAACAGGGTACTCGGATTAATCAAACACCAGGAAGGAACCCTATATAGGTGTATAGGTGTATGATTAGGATGAAATAAGAGGGTGAACCAGTATCTTTTAAAGTTCAAGAATGATTGTTCACTAATAAAACAAACTTTAAATTAATAGTTCACTCTTTACAAAAGTAGACTACAAAGAAAATCTTATCTGGTGGTTGTACGCTTGTGTGTGGTGAACAATTACGGCGGCTACAATACCAACTGTACATCCTGCAAGTATCTTGCTGTATAGGCTTAATTTCTCTTCTTGGCGTCATCCAGTTTTACATACAGTAGCCCAAATACTCGTAGCTATGCTGTAAAAGCCGTTTACAGTCTTTAATCGAGACATTTTTGTGCAAATTGGCAGGCAATGATTCTCGTGTTCCACTAGGGTGCTGCTTAAATCACTGCTGCCTACAGTCTGTGTGACTTATTTCCCGTACTTGCTGTAGGCAGCTCACCAATTCACTCTTGCCACCTTTTCGACTCCCCAGAGCCACTTTCGTTTCAAACGAAAGCACACTGGCTTTAACATAACGCCTATTTCTTACATTGTTCCTAAGCGTGACCATTTCTTGCAATTGTCATATTTACGTGAACATGAACACCCACAAATATTTTTAAATACAAAACGTCATCAGAAAATTATTTAAGGCAATAAACTATTTACATAGTGTTTTACATACATTACCCACATACATAGCATAGAACTTTAATCTCCAGTATAGTACACTTTACTTTACATCTACAGAAAATATAGCACCAAGCCGCAAAAATATTAAAGCAAAAAAAAATTATAAAGACATTCAGATGAACCATAAATAAGTAGTGTTTATAGTCTCCATCATGTATCTAACATCAAGGTATAGAAAGAATATTAGACTAAGGACTTTACTTTTCTTTTATAAAATTATGCATACGTGCTGCAGCTACTGCAGTGAACTTTCTTACTTAAGCTTTGAGCACTGTTTCTACTATTCAACTAATGTGTATATTTGTTAATGTATCTTTTACTGACAATCACCATAATAGGGAATTTTAATGAATAGTGACTATTTATTATTTGTGTTGTATGAAGGAAAGTACTTGGAATTTGCTAAGCATTATCGACGAGGAAGCAGACAATTTTTTGCATCTATATTTGCACTATGACAACATGGACTGGTAAGCCATTTGCGAACAGTATGTATTCAGTGGGTATTATTGCGAGTTTACCGGTGAACATCTGATTGAAATGTAGTATTGTTATCTTATTTCTTGTGTTTGAAGCTATTCTTTTGAGATGGTGGTATAGTAGAGTAGACTAGATTTTTAGGTTCGAAGTTAATGATTTGTTCTTGAGGAAAATAGACTGCACATACAACGAATTTTCTTATGTGTCTTGGTAATTTGATATGCGCATTTTGCTTTACCTTTACCAGAGGGACTACTGCGTTACTTTTTAGGAAAGTGCATGATCTATTTTCTGTAAGTATATATTTTGTGAAGCAGGCCACGCATTTTAGAGGTACAGATAACTGCTGTCTTTATGTAGGATAAGAGTTTATGTATAGATAGCTCTGCATTGATCTAGGTATTTCTGATGGGCAGTAGTTCAACTAGAAAGTTTCCGACTGATAGTTGTTCTGCTGTTTACAAAGTATCTTGAAGAGTGATAATTTTAGAGTTGTATGTATACACGTGAGGAATATACAGAAAACAGTGCGATATAGATCAATAGTATGATGAGGAATTTTGCTCAGGTATTCCATGTCAGGCTTATGATGTTATTATGGTTTATAATGGTCCAACTATGGGATATTATGGTGCAATTATGGTATATTATGTTAAATCGATATAGTTTGTAGGACGTTATGCTGAAGGTTAATGAAAATAATATTCTGAGAGAGATACATGAGGCATTATATATGAGTTTAGTGAATAAGCTTTTTTTTCAGCTATTTATGGAAGAAGACAAAATGTACCCTCTTTAGACGAAACTACCCACAGCTGTAAAAGATAAATGGAGGTTCCGTTCCTGCACACTGTGGTCCAAGGGAGATTTATTTTGTCATGAAAGCATTTCTGAGAGAACAGTGTTACTGAAGTTTAATTGCTGCTGGTGAAATGTATTAAGACATATAACAACCATCAGTTACGGAAAGAAAACGATTTACAGTTTGAGTTACCAATCATACCTCCTACATACAGTGTGAACTCCAAAAAACATGAAACCTTTACGTGTTTGAAACAACAGCGCTTGAAGGTAATACGTTTTCTTTTCATCTGTTTGGAGATGAGAGTTCATGTGCGGATGTATCTGTCAAGTAAAGAGCATGAATGGTTATAAAAAAATTTTCTCTATTGCAGAATTGTGTGACGTATGAGCGAGATGAATTTTCCAGCTTTGCGAAACTGTAGAATGAAAATGTCTTAGTAAAATATTTTGTTACTCTATTTATTACTGTGTACACTGATTCTATGATTTTATTATTTGTGATGTGGTCGTAACTGAATTTTTCTCTGTTGCAGAAGTAATACAAACACGCAGAACTGTATGTATTTCTATGGACTGAAGAATATTTTCACATCAGAGTGTAACGTACATAGCGGGCGGGCTACGATCTAACAATGAAAATGTTTCAGTGGTCTCTTGGGGAAAACTAGACCTTCCTGAAGTACCCGGTCGTGTTAAAAACGTTGGTCCATGATTTTCATATAAATATGTTATTCATTTTGACTGTTTCATTCTTTTCAGCTTGTAGTATTTTTTACGGCTTGATGCAGGATGATCAACATTTTTTATGCATGTTGTAAGTAACTGGGTAAAATAAGTTACTTCAACACTTAAGAGCTTTTCTATTTGAAGAATTTCATTTTAGAATTTCTCTTAGTGATGAATGACGACGTAGCTTCTTACTATCTTGGTGATGCAGTGACGATTCCACCACGTTAAGGTAATGATTGTAAGATTATTTTTTTTTCTTGTCATTAAGCAATACTGAAGTTCGTGAGAAGTTATTTGCTTCATTTTCGGTTATTTCTTTGAACTACTACCGAACAGTTAGAGGATAAATCTTTCTTGTGTTCCGCCTTAGAGTAATTTATGCCAATATTAGTTGCTTTATAAGATGTGTCTTTTGAATGTTGTATTTATTCTGCTGTTGTCATTATGGTCATACAGTTCTGACTCTACACATATAGATGTTGGCATTTGACATCTGGCGATACTGATCTTGCTATGCTGGTTCCTTTTCGGTTCGATGATCAATGTGTAAACATTGGTATGACTTTTGAAAAACGCGATATTTGTACTGTAATATGAAGGAAGTACTTGCGATAATCACTGTAATAAGTGTTGAAAGCTGAGTGCAGTGATAAGAAAAGACATTATTTACCAAAATCCACTTATGTATACTGGATCTCAAGTCCCTTATAATGTATGTGAATGAATTGCATATACACTAAATATATCATGATACACTGCATACTCTACCACCAGAAAATAAATTTGTGTAGAACAGGACTTAACATTTACAACTGTACTTGAAGAAACCCACCCCACGTATGTAATTATCTGTGGCCATACGTATTTTGAGTCGTTCACTGAGCTCAGAGCTTGTGTGCCTATTGACAGAGTTTATATTCAAGTGTATATAACGTACTATTGTTCATTTAATCACTATAATTCTTTTCTGCTATTGTGTGATACAAGAGACTTTTGATCTTTTGCGTCAATTATGAGACATGTTTTCTCAGAGAGATACAACTTCAATGCTTTCGTGATCTTATCATGAACTTTTTGGTATTCAACAAGTCATAATTGATCTATATACAACCAGTACTGACTCTGTACATTATCTTTATATGAATATGACAAGGAGTGACACACTTTTTTGTGTGATTTTCTGTGGATAAAATGCATGCATCTAGTCGAAGCATCCTGATCTGAATGTACTAACATTTCGGCGTGGCTGTCAGCGCACATATTGTAAGTTGTCCCTGGATCTGCTGCATCTAAAACATGTGTTTCTTTACTTGGTTTCCTATTGCTATATGATTTTTACTGTCTTGAATAACTTTAAATAACATTTTGATATCTTGTAAAATGAACTACCACCAATGGCATGCAGCTATTAATGCCTACCTGCACAATGGTCTTGTTTATTCATTTTCTTTCGCTTTACAATTGAGCCGTTTGTGGCTTATGTTCCCGCCATCATGTATTTTACATCATGTATTTTACATCCCGTTTTTAACGTATTGCCAGCCGGAGTGGCCGAGCGGTTCTAGGCGCTATAGTATGGAACCGCGCGACCAATAAGGTCGCAGGTTCGCGTCCTGCGTCGGGCATGGGCATGTGTGATGTCCTTCGGTTAGTTAGGTTTAAGTGGTTCTAAGTACTAGGGGACTGATGAAAAAATGGCTCTGAGCACTATGGGACTCAACTGCTGTGGTCATTAGTCCCCTAGAACTTAGAACTACTTAAACCTAACTAACCTAAGGACATCACACACATCCATGCCCGAGGCAGGATTCGAACCTGCGACCGTAGCAGTCGCACGGTTCCGGACTGCGCGCCTAGAACCGCGAGACCACCGCGGCCGGCGGGGACTGATGACCTCAGAAGTTAAGTCCCATAGTGCTCAGAGCCAATTGAAAATTTTTTAACGTATTTCCACCTCACAACGTTAATTCAAATTACTACTGTCACTAAGTTGCCGCTTTGCCTGACCGTGAGCGGCGTTAGAAGCGAGTATCGATATATCCCCTCTTGTAGTAGCTTCCCTCGACTGCTATTACTTCGTGGTCATTGTCTGTCGTAAGCCAGTTCGGGCAAGCGAGTTCAAGTCGCGAGTTTGGGCTGCCAGTCACTTGGAACATGTCTGGAGCGCAGTCCGGACCTGCCAGTCGGGGAGTTGCAATGTGGCACTAGTGCAGCCGGGTAGGAGCAGTGAGCTCTGCGTCGACATGGCTCGTCCGATCATTGCCGCCACGCATCACTTGAGGCGTGCTACGGTCTTGATGGATCGTCTGTCGGTCGTCCTACCGGACGATGCCTTTTGGCTCTCTGATCGTTCATGAGTCTGCTGTGTGTGTGTGTGTGTGTGTGTGTGTGTGTGTGTGTGTGTGTGTGTGTGTGTGCATGAACTCCCGATTGGTATTCGTGCATGTTTAGTTACAGTTGGTTATCGTTTAGGTCTTTGTGCAAGTGTTTGTCAGCTTGTGTGTGTAGTGGCGTTATTCCCGCTAACGACTATCTTAGATGTTGTCGGTAATCTGAGGAGTCATTCGGTTGCTGCGGACAAACGAATTTATCTCCACGCGGTGCAGTCAGCTGGGTCCGCTGGCAGTCCCTGCGCAATGTCGGAGCGTGTGTGGAGCTCTTTGATCGCTATGAGCTTCGTGGTTCACCGACCCAGGAGTTTGAAGTTCATTAGTGGTTTCAAGTACCCAAGCCACGTCCATTCGTGTTGTGTAGTTCATTTCGGTGGTTCGCTGCTGGGTAGCTTTTCCTGTGAGCAACACCCATAGTTCTTACTGCTAAAATTTAGCTTTCGTGCAGTGCAATTAGCTATATTGGTTGACTACAATTCAAGTGTACTAGCAGAGTTTTCTGCCTTGTAACCGTTTGGGTTCCGGTTACCTATCATGGCCACTAACGTAATTTCAGGCAGTGTCCTTTCCACAGCAACATTGTGTGTCGTTTTCTCAGCTTAGAACATATTTCATTGTGGATAATCACGTTTGTAACCTTTTGTATTTGATTTCACATATATTGATTGGTGGCAAGCAAGACGTTTTGTCGGTCGGTCCGTGGCTTCCCCTGGTTGGGTTCCAACGGATCAAGTGTAGTTGGGCTCACCATCTAAGTGACCGAGGGCAAATCGACCTCCCTGGAGGCTTCTGAGTGCCGTTATCTTTATTGTACTTCTCACCGGTGTTTGTCTTTTTATAATCTATTATACTCAATGATTTAAAAAATTCTTGCACTGGATTTTACGTATTTTTGAATTTTGGAAAATCAATTGTGGGCCTTCAGCCACTTAAATTTTAACTGCATTTTTGTACCATTTGAGGCTTATCTTGTTGCTTTAAGATTTATTGTTTGAAGACCTTCAGCCGTGAAACAATTGCCTTTTTGAAGCTTTTAGTTCTAAAGATTCGGCTTGAGCCGTGGTAAATTTGTTGTTTTGAAGAGCACAGCGCAGCGCGTAGTGTAAAGTAGTCGCCTTCCGTTTCTGGCGGTGGCGCCACTGTGGCAATCGCAGCTTTGGTGTCTCCCTCTGGTGGAAAATGGGAAAAGTTGCCTGTTCACGTGCATTTAAGGGGCGCTATGAGCTCGACAGTCGCTCAGTCGGTGTCAATCGGCGAGTCTGGTCACTTGGTCAGTTCGAGTGAGCCTGGGTCAGTCTCGCGCCACCAGTTGCTGGTCTGTCGCTTGTTCGCATTTGTGCGGCAGTGAGTGTCTGTCTGTCATCGGAGTGCTAGTATGGCTGTAGTTTGGACCAAACTTTAAAGGCGGAAAATGAGAGTCTTACCGCTCCGCCAGTAACAAAACTCAGCTAGTGGTCGCCTGATCGGGGCTGTGTTCCTACATCTGAGTCTGCGCGTTAGGCCGCTAATCTGCTCGAGTTGCATGGGCAACGGTCATTGGCGGTTGGATCTGTAGGTTGGTCGATCGAGCACTGACATAAGATGACTGGTCCGCCTTGAGCGTCGGCGCATGTGAGGTCCCAACGTGAGTCCAGTGGGCCGCGCCGTATAGCGAGGGGTAGTGGCTTCGCGGCCAACACGAGAGCAACAGGAGTCAACCCACGACATCGGTCTGGCAGGGGCGAGCTGTGACGCTGTGAGACGGGTGATCGACGCGCCTTCCTGCGTCCATCGAAGAGGCTGGCAGCGGACGGTTCGGGAGAGCGTTCGGGGTGCTGCGCCAGGTCTTCGCCAGAAATCGCAGTTAAATGATTGGAGACATGTTGTTTCATTTACTGGTTAAATTCTACTTCTTTCCTTGGTGAGGTCACCAGCCGCTTTGTTTTGGGGTCGTCCTATCATTCTTCTCCGTTTGCCCACCGGCGGGAAGTTGGTTATTTATGAACTGGGTGGTCCGTTTTCCCTTGTGGAGTTGGGACGGATTAGAGCAATCTGCTGTTCGGGTTGTTCAGTGATCCCCCCGTCAATCTGCCATACATTAATAGCTGCCTCTGTCATGTTTGTCGGATTCGGTGTTTAGGAATTTATTGCTTAAGGTGTAAAGGCCGAATTCCTGAAAATTTTTTTTATCTTGCCTATCATCTTGCGATGTTCCATGGATTTTATTCATATGGTCATTTTAGTATATAAGGTTGCCACCCTTTCCACCGTAAGAGTTCTTTTAAAATCAAGTACTTCCTGTGGCAAATAACTTTTAATGTGAGTGTTTTGTACTAGTTCTATCCCTCTTATGGGGTGCATAGTTTATGTGTTTGGGAGAGTTTTTAAAATTTTTTGTTTAAAATAATCTGGTGTGTTGCAGATTGGCACTAGTGTAATCGTTCAAAGGTTGTTGTGAGCGGTCGTGATTACGGCCGTGTTCAGAGGGAGCGGCAAAGTTCTCAGCCCGAAATCTCATACTACAAAAAAAAAAAAAAAAAAAAAAAAAAAAAAAAAATTCTGCCTCTGAGTAAACTGTTACTTGATTTTTACATGGTGCTTTCTGATTATAGTTTTAAATCTTTTTTTCTTTTAAAAGAGCTTTAGAATAAAATTTCCATTTATGGAAAAAATAGTTAATTTGTTTCTTCAGTTACCATTGGCAACTATTTCCACGCTCACATAGTGTGATTAAATGTGTTAATGTTCTTGATGAATCGCTAGTAAATAAAGTAAATTCTTAAGAAAAGGTTTTGAAAGTAAATTCACAGTTCACGGCTATGTGCAATTTTGGTTTAAAGGTGTTATTAAATTGTAATAAATTACAATTTTGAGTGAACCTGATCAACACCATATTTGGCCCTTTCCACAATCCTAACCACCTGTTTTGCCCAGCGGGCTTAGCAATTGTATGTAATATTTCTATCTATGTAACTGAAGGAAATTTTTATATTCTTGGAGGACCATAAATAGCTTTGTTTTATTCTATTAAGTACTTTCAGTGTCATTTGGATATAAGTGCTCACATGCACAAGACGATACTTATATATTATTCTCCTTGACTACACGGTACACCTCGTCAACTGCCTATTACTTACAAAATCTTACACTTATGTTTACGTGTTTTGTTAATTTTTTAAGACGGTATGCAAGTGTTCACAGTTTTTTTATTTAAGAATTTTGCGTTTGCTTCTTGCCAACATGTCAGGCATGAATCACTCCACAAAATTCTCAAAGTGAGGGTGAGTGCTATGAAAGATGGATGATAATATCTTTTAGAAAGTTGCCTTATGATTCTGTATCAGCGTGCATACACAAACTCTGAGCCTGAGATATTAATGACGCCAGTGGTTGCGAACGAACAGTTGTCGAGGGGAGTCGGACGCAGCCTCGCGTGTAAAGAAGCCACACATCACGAGATGTTGGAGTCTAGCATGCCCTTGCTAGTGTCGCCGGGGGAGATTTCTGTATTAATCGGGGATTTTTTTGGTCATTTGCCTTGTTGCTGCATGCTTGCGCACTGGAGGGATTTTGTCAGATTTCTCTATACATACATTGAGAGTATTCTGGAAACATCCCCCAGGCTGTGGCTAAGCCATGTCTCCGCAATATCCTTTCTTTCAAGAGTGCTAGTTCTGCAAGGTTCGCAGAAGAGCTTCTGTAAAGTTTGGAAGGTAGGAGACGGATACTGGCAGAAGTAAAGCTGTGAGTACCGGCCGTGAGTCGTGCTTCGGTAGCTCAGTTGGTCACAGTCGCCTTTCGGCACGCTAGCGGCACGGACGTCTTGTTTACGTCCTCGCCGCGCAGCTCGCTCGCGGAGTTGTTTACGTGATTCTGCCGTCTTAGCGCGCTATATTTCATTCGACAGAGAATGGCTTATGCCCACCGAAAATCGACACTGAAGATTAGCTTTGCACCTGAATATGCCCGACCAAAAGCACTGGAAATCGAACAGTTTATCAGAGATGAAGTCAAGATTGACTGCAACGATCTTGTTGGCATCCACCTTTCTATAGTGAGCAGTGTGGTATACGTGAAATTGGTCAACGAAGACATATGTGAAAAAATTCTAGATGCAACTCGAAGTGGTCTTAAGTTCCGTCACTCTGATGGACACATCGGTGACGTAACTGTGGAACATGCGGGACTTGGACTGCGCACGATACGTGTTTTTGAACTCCCTTTCGAGGTGCCTTCAGAGGTAGTGGTATCTGCATTCCATCCATATGGAAAAGTGATTAGCCACACAGCTGAGAAGTGGGTTCAGTTCACTACATACCCGGTTCTCAATGGAGTACGGCAGATCCGCATAGAACTAACCAAACATGTGCCGTCCTACTTATATATTGGTGGCTGCCGTGCAATTATTATTTATGATGGACAGCCGAAGACATGCTCGGGATGTGGCAAAGAAGGACACCTCCGTTCCAGCTGTCTGCAGCGCAGAATCACACAGTTACCGCCTGGGGACCTGCCGGCCACGACCGCTCCGACGTCGCTACCGCTGACGTTTGTCGAAGCTCTCCATAGCGACCCCCGACCGCGAACACCACTGGCTCCTACTACTGGTACATCGTCGTCTCCGGTACTGCCTCAGGCTGTTGCGGACGGACCAACGCCCTTGCCTCCTCCTCCCGACGTGTGCAGTGGTGAGCAATCTCAAGGACAGAGGATGGCCCTTGACTCCATGATTGTGCCTACCGATGCTTTTGTGTCTGAACATCCGGATCCCCAGGCGTCTTCGGACACTGAAGATCACGTGCGCAAGCAACGGTCGCCGAAGAGACGTCGGAAACGGCGGATCGCCCCGTCTGACACCTGCAGGACGCAGTCTCAAGACGATGAAGATCAAAATTATCAAGTTGTTCCTCCGAAGGACGAATCTATGGTGGAAGCACCAACTTGCACTCCGTCGGACGTACAACCGTCCTTGCATGCACCAGGCGCTGTACCTATGGACGTTGAACAACAGCTGAGCCAGGACAACTCTTCCACCACCGACGTGACACTGCCTTCGGACTCTGCTGGTACTCCACTGGACGCACACCATCCACGCACCCTTGCGTGGTCTGACGATGTAGCCGACGAAACACCAACTAGTGAGACAGCCGCGAATGCCGCTGCTCCAGCCCACGACTCCTAATCGACAGGGTTACAGGATGGGGATGTGCAGCCTACTGGGACAACATTCTTGTTCGCTGCTGCTCTTCGTGCCTCCATGAGCGTCCCTGTAGTCCCAATTCTACAACAAGCTTACAGGATTGGCTCCATCAATGTCAACACCATTGGCACCCCTGTCAAACTACAATTGCTCCGTGATATGTTGAGGGCGTCGGACCTAGATGTTGCCCTTTTGCAGGAAGTTCGCCTGGCGACGTTTCCTAATGTCTATGGCTATGTTTCCTACCTCACGCCGTGTGCCGACGGTGGCAGTGGGACAGCTATTCTTTTAAAGGAAGGCATTGATGTAGATGACGTGATTTACCTACCATCGGCTAGGGGTCTTGCTGTGACTTTCCACGGTGTTCGAGTCATCAATGTTTACGCTCCCTCGGGCACGGCCAAGCGACGGGAGCGGTCGCGATTCTATTCAGAACAGATCGCTCCTTTGTTTGTCGGACGCTACGACCATATTGTTCTTGGCGGCGACTTCAATTGTGTGTTATCCCAAAAGGACCAACATCCCCATTTCACCACATGCCAGGAACTCAAGCTGCTTGTGCATGAACTGAAACTCACCGATACTTGGGACCGCGTGCATGGCGATCGGCCTGGATATACGTACGTCACCAGCCATTCAGCAAGTCGTCTTGACCGTGTCTACGTGTCCCCAGGACTCGTAACTGCCACGCTTGACGCTGAGTTATGGCCTACCGCCTTTTCCGATCATATCGCCTACATTTGCACTGTTTCGCTCCAGAGGCAGAAGGTGTGGCGCGGTCGAGGCCTGTGGAAGCTGAATGTGGCCCATCTCAAGGATCCGGAATTTAGGCAGGTTGTAGAGACGACGTGGAACAACTGTGTGAGACGCCTTCCAGCGTATCCTTCAACACTTCGGTGGTGGATCGACTGCGCCAAGCCTGCTTTACGTCGTTCTATGATGAATTACGGTCGCGATAAAATGTTATGGCACCGACATACCATGGAATACTATTTCACAATTCTCCGGGAACTCTCAAACCTTGCCCCCTCAGTTCAACGACAGGTTGAAATTCAACGTATTAAGGCGAAGATAATTTCTCTTATGCGTCACCGCCTTGAAGGCACAGTAGTACGCACAAGATTTCACGAATGTGTACCAGGAGAGCTCCCGTCCATGCATCATGTTATCCGAGAGAAGCAGCGGTGTCGTAGAAAGTTGATCAACGCCCTCGACATGCCAGATGGTCGTCGATTGACGTCCCAGAATGATATCGTAAGAGCCTTTGTGGATCACTACAACGAGTTCTATGCAGCAGAGGACCGGAACGTGGCGGTAATGTCTGATGTCCTCCGTTCCTTGACAGATACCCTGGACGAGTCTGCTGCGGAGATTCTCACGGCGACAATTACGGCTGATGACGTCGCCGATGCTCTTCCTAAGGGTGCGGCAAACAAAGCCCCAGGTCCAGATGGGTTCCCGCTGGAGTTTTACCGCACATTTCATGACATCATGGGCTCACGCTGGACTGCGATGTATGAAGAACTGATGAACCCTGACTTTCCTCTCCCACCCGAATTCGTAGAAGGCTTGCTTATCCCGATCCCCAAGCCATCGGGAGGTCGAGGAGTGGAACATTATCGGCCGCTGACCATGTTAAATTGTGACTTCAAGATTTTTACCCGGATTCTTGGCGCTCGCATTAGGCGCGTCGTCCCTCAAGTTATCTCTCTGGATCAAACGTGCTTTGGAGGTGATAGTAACATTCAGACGGCACTCAGCGATTACCGTGACGTTATAGCCCTGACCATGACCTGTCGCAGTCGTGGTGCCTTAGTGACAGTGGACTTCGACCACGCCTTTGATAGAGTGAGTCATGACTTTCTCGAAAACGTACTTCGACGGATGGCCTTTCCCCACAGGTTTATACACCTCGTCTTGCGGCTTCTCCGAGGTGCCACGTCGCGGGTGCTGGTCAATGGCCGTGTGGCGGGCCCTATTAACGTCATGCGGTCGGTCCGTCAAGGATGTCCGCTGTCGATGCTGCTTTTCGCCATTGCCCTTGAGCCACTATTACACGGTTTGAGGAGCCGGTTGACAGGCATAACAATGAGGGGGACTTCTTTCATCTGCCGCGCCTATGCAGATGACTTGGTGTTCTTGGTTCTATCGGAGGATGAAGTGCGAGAGGCACTGGCGTGGATCAACCAGTACGGGGCTGCTGCGGGCAGCCGTGTGAACCTGACGAAATCTAGTGCTATGTCCGTCGGTAGAGGTCTTCCAGCTGAGAGTGTGGCACCATTGCCATTAGTGGACAAGCTCAAATGTTTGGGGATCACCTTCACGCGTGATATACAGCGCACGATCTCATTTAACTACAAACGCCTGCTTCAAGCTATCCGCACGAACGTTCGTGGCAACCTCCTGAGAGCATTGGACATGTTACAAAGGGTGGATTTTGTTAACACTCATCTAGTCTCGCGACTACCCCATTTAGCACAGATTTTACCGATGCCAAAGGCAATGGCACACAGACTTCAGGCGGCGTTCGGCTACTTTGTTAGCGCGGGTCTTCAAAGTCCGCTACGACACGCTGACACTTCCTCCTCGAGATGGCGGCCTCGGCCTTGTCAACGTCCGAGCGAGAGCAGCTGCCCTTTATGTAAGTACGATGGTTAAATCGTGGATCCGCCGCCGAAACGGATTATCGGGAAGCCTGATTGATGAAGTGGCCCCTCCCTCTCGAGTGGCACCCGTTGCAGTAGCCCATATTTCTTCCCCTCTCTCACATATCCGGACCTTTTTCATCGAATACAGTTATGTCCATGCCGACTTGCCTAGTACCAGACCCCCTATGGCACGTGATGTTTACCGAATCATGATGAGAAATCACACTCGGAATGTTGTGGAAAGGCGATATCCTACGATCGCATGGCCCGTGGTATGGCGTTTTGTACACCATATATACCTAGACACGAGCGCACGTGCGACCTGGTATTTGGTCGTTAATGGAAAATACATGACACAACTTCGTCTACATGCCATAAAAATGACAGATTCGCCGCTGTGTCCTCGCTGTCAAACGCTTGATACGGACGAACATCGACTGATGTGTGGATCTTCTGCAGAGGTGTGGCAGCTGATTCAGAAGATGCTTGCCTTTCTTCTACGTACGGCTCCCCATGCCATTACACCGAAATCTCTTCTGTTCCCAGATGAGACATACTTCCCAAGTACGAAGACCAACGCTGTGATCTGGATAAAAGGTCTCTCGATCTCTTATTTGTTCCATGAAGGTGATAAGAGTGTTCTTGATTTTTGGACATTCCTGCAAGATCGCTTTACTTTTCTCATGCACCATCCGCGATACCGTCAGTAGTATGCCAACTTTTTGGGTAGTGCCTTCTTCGATCCCCCCTGCAGCTGGGGTGTCCCAGGTATGAGAAGATGACTTCAATGAGAGTGTGTAATACCAGGACTCAGTCCCATGTACCGGAAAATGCAATATTCTTCGTGAAGACGTGCCTGGAACATGCTTGACTGCCTTGGGATTCGGTGTGCGTCTACCCACAAGTTGGCGGGACGCGGATGCTGCTTTGTCTGTTCTGCCAGGAGGGCGTTTTCTTTAATTCCTATAATTCCCTTTAAACATTTAAAAAAAAACTTATAAAAATGCTTTATTGACAAAATTTCACAGGGTAATCACCAGTCGCTCCAATCTATAAATTCATTGTACTATTCTAGTTCATTTTACTGTTTAATTTTATTTAAATCAAGGCTATTGCCTAGGAACTTGTTTTTGTTGTCTGAATACATGTGTTGATACCACTGTGATACTGTTATGTTGTGGTAAATAAACTTTGTTCTCCAAAAAAAAAAAAAAAAAAGTTGGTAGAGCACTTGCCCGCGAAAGGCAAAGGTCCCGAGTTCGAGTCTCGGTCGGGCACACAGTTTTAATCTGCCAGGAAGTTTCATTGAGAGTATTATTCGTATCTTTGTTGTGATCAGATATGACTATTAATTATAAACATTGGGAAATAATTAGAGTTTTTCAAATATTTTAATGAATAGAATGGTATGAGTAAAGCTTGTCAATGTATGAATCTTCATTCTCAGAATACAATAAATCAGATGTTTTAATGTTTCCTTTCATTTTTTACAGCGCTTAAGGATTGTTGACCAAACCCCTCACGATAATTAAATGTCTGTATTAAAAAAAAGTCATAGGAATGGTTGCATCAGTAGTTGTAAACATACATTGCACTCTGCATGGATCGCCGTATTGCTTTTGAATTATTTTGGTAAGTGCTGATCACGCAGTTGAGCGGCCAGACGAGGTAAGCTGTCTGTTGTGTGTAGGAGCATTCTCAAGAGATATTACGGAATACTTTAAAATTCACAGCCAGGTACCAGAGAACTGATTTTTCATGATCTATAGGAAAAGTAATTAATTTCTTTTTTTGTTCTCTAGCACAGAGCTGACCAGTCGGATAATAAGAGGTTCCACAAAATGTTTGAATACTGACTTGTCGGCATAAGGGATTTCGTAATACAAGTTATAGTACTACATATCAGATTTTATGTTAACGATATTAGAGTTTCACTAGACTGCTTTGCATTTTTTAGAGAATAGTATAGACAACGATAATATTGTCAGAGATAAGTATTACTCATTTCCTTAAGTCTTTCACTGGGCTAATAAAAATTATTTCATTTTTTAACTAACAACTTTCAGTCCATAATACTGACCGGTAGCGTAATGACAACCGTGAGGCATTTTGCTAACACAGAGAATAGGCATAAACAGTCGAAAGTACTTCCGGACGTTCTCCGAGCTGAGCAAGTAATGTGAAAGGACTTCATCAGGAGGTGCAGCAAGTTACGGCCGGGATATTTCCCTGGGACACGGCGCCCCCCCCCCCTCCCCCCCCCCCCAGTAATCCCGGGCCATTCCTCTGCACTCCCATCGCCACAACACCGGAGTCTACTCTCGCGGCCGCTCCTTCCGCCTTCCCCAGCCGTGCCGCGTCGTGGAAATGAAATTCGTTGTCGTAACCCATGTCGCAATCTCACCGCCCGCGCCGCCAACTTTTATGCTGCTCTTGTCTAGCAGTGCGCTGCGGCCGTCCCCAGTTTTATGGGACATATTGCGGTATAAGGCGGCGGGGCGGACCCACCTAGTGCCGTATTGTCTGTGTGTACAGTGGTGCAGCGAGCAGCTAGCCGGGGGAGCCCGTTACTGCTAGATGCCGCCTAGCCTGGTTCCCTAGGCAGGCACTGCAGCGCACACACGGGTTATTTATGTGTTGCGGAGATGGGACGTAGTCTAGAGGGCCGCCACTGACCGCTACATTTGAGCTACACTGTGTGAGGAATGCGATAGTGTAGCAGTACATTGATCCCTAGTGACGGTACAGGTCAGTCTATTGATTGGTTGCGAAGAGAATAACAAACCTTAGTTGGCTCATTCGGAACATTCTTAAAAGAACTTGTTGAATACCAAAATTATTTGTTGGCTCTGGGAACTAAAGTAGCAACAATCTCTTGAATGTGTGTATACCATAAAACGTGAAACAAGAAAGTGAGGTACCCTTATCAGCAAGTAGATTCATATGGTCTTAGTTGACCGTCTAAAATGGGTGTCGCCAAGACGACTAAGAAAGGAGGTGAGATTTCCACTTTCTTTTTACGAGATACTGTGACGAATTTTCTGGCGCAAGCAAGTAGTCATGCTAAGTTACAGCGCCTGATTTTTTAGCACAATTGTATGTTTTCAATGGGAGTGAAAAAAAGCATTTTAAGAGAACATCGACATATTAATGGAACATGTCAAATAGTAATACGATGGCCGCACCTTAAACAACTGCAGGAGAAAAAGTCAAGTCACTATCCTCCCTACTGTCCCAAATGTCATAATATTCCGTACTTCAGATATGGCAAAAGTGTTTGTTATTTTGTCATGTCCGTCTACATGGATACTCAGCAAATCACATGTAAAATCTGGCAGAGGGTTCATCGAACCACCTTCACAATTTTCTATCGTTCCAGTCTCTTATGGAGCGCGTAAAGAACGAACACATATATATTTCCGTTAGACCTCTGATTTCCCTTGTTTTATCGTGGTGATTGTTTCTCCCTATTTAGGTCGGCGTTAACAAAACATCTTCGTATTCGGAGGAGAAAGGTTGTGTTTGGAGTTTTAAGAGGAGATTCGGTCGCAACGAAAAACGCCTTTCTTTTACCATGTCCAGGCCAAATCCTGTATCATTTCAGTGCAACTCTCTCCCATATTTCGCGATAATACAAACAGTGCTGTCCTTCTTTGAACATTTTCGATATACTCCGTCAGTCATATCAAGTAAGAATCCCAAATCGCACAGCAATATTCTAAAAGAGAATGGACAAGCGTAGTATAGGCAGTCTCATTAGTAGATCTGTTACATTTTCTAAGTGTCCTGCCAATAAAACGCTGTCTTTGGTTAGCCTTCCCCACCCAACATTTTCTATGTGTACCTTCCGTTTTAAGTTGTTCGTAAATGTAATTCCTAGGTATTTAGTTGAATTTACGGCCTTTAGATTTAACTGATTTATCGAGTAACTAAAGTTTAACGAATTCACTTCAGCACTCATCTGGATGGCCTTACACTTTTCGTTAATTAGGGTCAACTGACAATTTTCGCACCAGTCAGATATCTTTTCCAAATCGTTTTGCAATTTGTTTTGATCTTCTGATTACTTTATTAGTCGATAAACGACAGCGACTTATGCAGGGATACTCCGATTGTGTGCCAAACCTTTCATATAGATAAGGAACGGCGAAGGGCCTATAACACGACCTTGGGGAACGCCAGAAATCACTTTCGTTCTACTCGACTTCTTTCCGTCAGTTACTACCAACTGTGACCTCTCTGACAGGATATCACAAATCCAGTCATATAACTGAGACGATATTCCATAAGCACACGATTTCACTAGAAGCCGCTTGAGTGGTACACTGTCAAAACTCTTCCGGAAATCCAGAAATACGGAATCGATCTGAAATCCCCTGTCAATAGCTCTCAACACTTCATGCGAATAAAGAGATAGTTGTGTTTCACCAGAACAATGTTTTCTAATCCTATGTTGACTGTGTATCAATAGACCGTTTTCTTCGAGGTAATTCATTATGTTCTAACACAATATATGTTTCAAAATCCTGCTGTATATCGACGTTAAGGGTATGGACCTGTAATTAAGTGGATTACTCGTACTACCTTTCTTGAATATTGCTGTGACCTATGCAACTTTCCAATATTTGGGTACGGATTTTTCGTCGGACGAACGGTTATATATGATTCTTAAGTAAGGATCTAATGCATCACCGTACTCTGAAAGGAACCTAATTTGTATACAGTCTGGACCAGAAGAATTGCTTTTTTTAAGTGATTTAAGTTGCTTCACTACTCCGAGGATATTTACATCTACGTTACTCATGTTGGCAGCTGTTATTGATTTGAATTCAGGAATATTTTCTTCGTCTTGTTTTGTGCTGGCATTTCGGAAGGCTGTGATTAATACGACTCTGCTTTAGCAGCACTGTCTTCGATGGTATCTCCATTGCTATAGCCCAGGGAAGGGATTGATTGTTTCTTGCCGCTAACATACTTCACATACGGCCAGAGTCTCTTTGGAATTTCTGCCAGGTTTCGAGAGCAAGTTTCGTTGTGGACAGTGTAATAATCATCTCCCATTGAAGTCCGTGCTAAATGTAGAACTTCTGTAAAAGCTCCATTACTCAAAAGGTAGACCATGCTCATTTATATACACACATCATCAAAAGTTTTTATTACCTCGGTTCCGAGAGTTCCGGAACATGTAGAGAAAATTGGAATAGAGATCAACGTAAATATAATTACCGCCCATTTTATGCTCATGAAAACCATACATTGCATTTTGTGACGCCATACAGCGAGACCTTCAGGGGTGGTGTTCCTGATTGCTGTACACACAAGTAGCACGTCCTCTTGCATTGATGCATGCCGGCAGTCGTCGTGGCATACTATCCACAAGTTCATCAATGCACTGTAGGTCCAGATTGTCCCACTCCTCAATGGCCATTCGTCGTAGATCCCTGAGAGTGGTTGGTGGGTCACATCGTCCATAAACAGCCGTTTTCATTCCATCTCATGCATGTTCGATAGGGTTCATGTCTGGAGAACATGCGGCCACTCTAGTCGAGCGATGTCGTTATCCTGAAGGAAATCATTCACAAGGTGTGCACGATGGGGGCGCGAATTGTCGTCCATGAAGACAAATGCCTCGCCAATATGTTGCCGATGTGGTTAAGCTATCGGTCGGAGGATGACCCTCACGTATCGTACAGCCGTTACGGCGCCTTCCACGACCGCCATCGGCGTACATCGGCCCACATAGTGCCAACCCCAATGCAGCAAGGAACCTGCACCTTGCTGCACTCGCTGGACAGTGTATCTAAGGCGTTCAACCTTACTGGGTTGCCTACAGACACGTCTCCGACGATTGTTGGGAGGTATATGGGAAACTCATCGGTGAAGGGAACGTGTTGCCAATACTGAGCGGTCCATTCGGTATGTTGTTGGGCCCATCTGTACATCGCTGCATGGCTTAGTGTATCCAAAGATGGACCTCACCACCTCCGCGCGTGAAGTTGCGCATCATTCAGCCTATTGTGCACAGTTTGTGCCGTAACACGACGTCGTGTGGCTGAAGGAAAAGCATTATTCAACATGGTGGCGCTGCTTCAGGGTTCCTCCGGGCCATAATCGCAGGTAGCGGTCATCCACTGTAGTAGTAGCCCTTGAGCGGCCTGAGTGAAGCATGTCATCGACAGTTCCTGTCTCTCTGTATCTCCTCCATGTCCGAAAAACATCGCTTTGTTTCACTCTGAGACGTTTGGACTCATTCCTTGTTGAGAGCCCTTCCTGGCACAAAGTGACAATGCGAACACGATCGAACAGTGGTATTGACCGTCTAGGAAAGATTGAACTGCAGACAACATGAGCCATGTACCTCATTCCTGGTGGAATGACTGGAACTGATCGGCTGTTGGACCCCCTCCGTCTAATAGGCGCTGCCCATACATTGTTGTTTACATCTTCGGGAGGTTTTAGTGACATCTCTGAACAGTCAAAGGGACTATGTGACACAACATCCGCAGTCAACGCCTATCTTCACGAGTTCTGGAAAACGGGTTGATGCAAAACGTTTTTTGATGTGTGTATTTTATTGAATAAATTATACGAAAGGGTTCCGTTAAAATATACTTCAGGTTAATTCCATTTGGAAGTATCGCAGCAGTGTTATGCGTCACAGTCTAGAATACACTTTATCACAATGATACCAGTGTTCACGGCGTTTTCAGATTTCTTCTTCGCAGGAAATCGAGAAGCATCGTGCAATGAAACTATATTCCGTCTTTACCTAATACATTTCAAAGCTGATAAAGTACACTACCTCTAGATGCTTCTGAGAAACTGCAGAAAATTGAAAACTATTTACGATAGTTGAAATTTTACATCACAGGTCAAATTAGGTGTTCAGCCTCATTGAAGACTAACAATAACACGCTGGTACCATATTCAGAGCAAATAATAATAGTTATTGCTAATTTAACAGCTAATCTTCAGAATAAAGATGCCCTTTTTAAGAATATGAGCATAAGACAATCAGTAACTAGTTGAAATTCCTAGACGCCAAATAACCTATTCATTTAACGGAAAGATATTTCCTGCTGCGGTGTACTTAATACATACAGCAGGAGGACTATATACTTACTATTGTTTTTATGCGTGGTCTGCATCCATTCTGGCAAAATAAATTTCTGTAACGGTTTATAAATCTCATGTTGTCTCTGGGACGTTCGGCTGATCAGCTACCTGAGGCCTCACCGCCGATTCTTTCAATACCACCAGCTATCCTCCAAAACGAGCGTGTGCTTTGCACAGATAACGCAAGTAGATTACATGTGGTAGTTTGGGCAGTGCTGCACTGGGACCAAATCTTGGTGTGGCTAACGTTATCTTACGTCTGCATAAGTTCGTAGCGTTTTTATTTTCATTTTCGTATTCCGCTTAGTAAGTGTTTATTTAAAGGTTGTCATTTTTATTTGTAATTCACTGTTGCTATTTGAGTTTACATATTGTCACACTATAAAATAGAGTGCCAAGTGGACAAATCTGAACTTTTCCGACATACTGTTCTGTCTAAGTTCGATAGAGGGTTGACAGCAGCGGAGGCAGCCACAAATGTTTGCATTGTGTGTGGGGATAATAACACTGGACAGAGCACGGCAAGAAAATGGTGTTCTCGTTTTAAGCCGATTTTGACTTTAGTGACTCTCCACGTTCAGGAAGACCTTCAGGGTTTGATTAAGGTCGTTTAAACGTATTAATTATCCATGTCGGTGTACTCAAGAAATTATGAGCATACGTGTGATGGTTCAAATGGCTCTGAGCACTGTGGGTCTTAACATCTGAGGTCATCAGTACCCTAGAACTTAGAACTACTTAAACCTAACTTACCTAACGACATCACACACATCCATGCACGTGACAGGATTCGATTCAGCGACCGTAGCGCTCGCGCGGTTCCAGACTGCAGCGTCTAGAACCGCTCGGCCACTGCGGCCGGCAACAGATAAACATTTCAGAGACTTTAGGCATCAGTAATGTGTTCTCCTTCCCTGTTATGATAGTCTGCCAACGCTGCCCGTGTTCATCGAGAGACGCTCTTCTTTACTGACCTTAAATTTGCAATTACTGGCCCATTAGCTTATCACAGCAACCGTTCATTAATTGTTTGTTACTGCTCTGTCATTGCTAAAGTATATTGCCTTTTTAAGTCAAGTAAATCAATGAATCAAATCGGCGATCGATGACCCTGTAGAACAAGCGCCGACCTCACAATGCTTCTTCATAGACGACGACCTTGTGCACGTTAGACCCAGTTTTCATAGGTGTTTCGGTAGCTCATCCTTCCATCGCTTCCTGGGTCTTCCGATTGGACGGGTACCATCAGGTCTGCCACAAGTACGGCTTTTGCACGAGAGGTGTCTGGTCTCCTAGCAATGTGGCCTGCCAAGTTTATTCTCTGCACTGTCAGTTTTTGAACAATGTTCGGTTGCCTCATCAGCTCATACAGTTCTTGGTTTTTTCTACGTCTCAAACTATAGCCCTTCCTGGACAGGTCCAAAGTTCCTTCTCATAATTTTTCTCTCGAAGACCAAGAAGTGCTCTTCATCCTTCTTTGTTGTGCTTAGGGTTTCTGTCCCATATAAGAATACCGGCACTATCACGGCTTTGTATGCTTTAAGGTGATCTTAATTGACAGGCTCTTGGCTGCCATTATCTGGTTCAGACTGAAATATGTTGCAGACACGTTTACAATATGTTGGTTTATTTCCTGCTTAAAATTATTTTGCCTGTTGAATCATGAACCAAGGTATTCAAAATTTTCAACATTCGCAAATCTCCATATCCCTACCTGTAAGGGGGTGTCATTATGGGATTCTCTTGGAACCTTCATTACCAAGGACTTTTCCGCATTAATCCGTAATCCGGTCTTACTTGCATTTCACGCTAGGTCCTCTACAGATTCTGCTATCTCTTCCTCTGATTCTGCTAGAACTGTGATGTCGTCTTCATAACCCAATAAATCTGTTCTACCATTTAGCGTCACCCAATTGTTTTCTGTTTTCATTACTCTGATTGCTTTCTCTAGGACCAGATTAAATAACAGTGCTGAAATAACTGCTTAGTAATTTTGCGGCGCTGTTAACAGACGGTGTGCATATTTGATTTAAAATTGGGTTTTAGAATTATCTTATTTATGAAAATATTTTATCAATTTTGCTTATTGTTATTGTGTTGTGCAACACCGAGATCTGGACGGGTTTTGGGATTGTGAAATCATTGTGTTTGTTATTACATGGATGCTCGCTACTCTTTTTAGAAGTTTCATCCTGTACCAGCCTGTAATCAGTGTGTTCAGGATATAGCAGTGGGTCGCTGGATGCATGTTACGTCACCGCCGTTGTAATTAACAATATTCTTCTGATTTGGTTACAGCTATTTACGTGACGTAAGAGATTGTAATAAAGCATTGCGAATTTAAGGTTGTAGCTTCTGCGTTATGTTCCTATGCACTCCCGATTTCTGATGTAATTTTGTCCTTTCTTTTGTGTTCCTGATTGTTTTCGGGCTGTATTTAACATTTTGAATATACAGCTTAGTTTCAAGGAAGCTCCACATTCTCATGTTCTGTTTGGTGATGAAAGAGAAGGATAGCTCAAGATTGCAGAATTTTTCATTTTGCACGGCAAGCTAAGGTCATAATTACGTATCTCAGTTAATAAGTCTCTGTCTCAGGTTGCTTCTGTTTGTGGCTCCGATAGCGAACATTTTGAAAAAAACTGTGTGTTTTTCGTTTCGTTACATAACATTTATGCCTTTCTCTTCTTGTCTCTCTTCAAATTACTTCGCGACTTTCTCTCGATATTCCATAAATACCTTCGTCCTTTCCTTATCATTCTCTATAAACCTTCATTTCATCCCTTCAATGAGCGCCGTAATTACGTCCCCAGAATCGGAATCTTTTAACCCTGCAATACATGCTTTTGCTCTTTTACTAGCTACATCATTATACTTCAAATTGCAAACCACAAAAAACAAGACTAACTTCTTTCACGCAATATTCATCACCTATAGCAGCAATTTCAAACTACGCACAGTTGGTTTTTTTTTGCAACACTTGAGTTTACCATTTGCAAGTATTGACTGATGTATCGTGGGGTGAATGTGTGAACTGCATGGTCATCTTGAACCACTGCAATCCGAGATGCTACAAATTTCAGCTTCGCACTCAGTTCTGTCGGTGATGACGCATTGTTATCACTTTCCCTGCGCTTAGACTCGTTACTCTAAAGTTCAGTACTCATTATTGCAATGTACTAAGTGCTGTTAAGCAGGATGGTTTGAATACAGGGATCTTATGGTGACAAATCGCTGGGCATTTTCTTTAATATTTTCACTTAGAATCATTTATTTCATGTCACAGAATATACTTGCGTACAACTGTACTAGAACAATATAAGTTAAGAGTTAATTTGACCAAATCCTTAAAACAAATAACCCAGGCCGCTGACCAAATACAGCATCGTAACCTTGATGGTCTGGTCAGATCTAAACGCATTCACTCAAATACAGGACTTGCTGTTACCACGTTACTTAACAACCGATGATGAAAATGGGGGGAGGTGCCATGATCATGGAGGCAGCATATTAGACTGAAGTCACACACACCGGAAAAGACGCCTGTGAGCCACGCGCCTTACAATACAGAAACCCAGAAGTTGACAACTATAAAACAGAAAACCACAATAAACGACAGAGCTCTGATAAAACAACCATCTATCGTAGTTTTTATTTATTTTTCTGGCGCAGCCCGCTACGACAGTGCATGAGCTGTAAATTAATTCATTAGAATCAACTTAAAAAACCGTAACTCACACTTTAATACTGAAGTAACTGACAGGCGCACAAGAATGAAACCGGAAAATCAATCATTAACTCACTTTACTTAAGATGCGACCTGAGTTGAAAAATGGTTCAAACGGCTCAGAGCACTATGGGACTTAACGTCTGAGATCATCAGTCCCCTAGAACTTAGAACTACTTAAACCTAACTAACCTAAGGACTTCACACACATCCATCCCGGGGCAGGATTCGAACCTGCGACCGTAGACGCCGCGCGGTTGCGGACTGAAGCGCCTAGATCAGTTCGGCTACGGCGGCCGGCCGAGCTGAGTTCCTACTTTGCTTAGGTAGGTTAAAAAGTCAATAACAATAAGGTCGACTGTGCAGCTTTAGCTGAAAGTTTTAGAAAGACAATCCTCTAGCAGGCACCTGAATCTTGACAGTGCAATTAAACAGGCCGTAAAAACATCACCTTCATAGGAATCACAAAACCTAGGTGACGGTTCTCAGGTTGACGCTGCCACCACTCCCGGCTCACACCTTTCTTCGTCATGGCGTCTGTTGCTCTGTACTGCGGTGCAGTTTCCCGGCTACGACGGTAGCAGTTCTTTCCTATTCGTCCGACGGCTCCAAATCTTGTTGCCCTACACCAGTAAATTCGCGTGTTCGGCATACAAGCGCTCCGAGCACAACTCTCTCTCTCTCTCTCTCTCTCTCTCTCTCTCTCTCTCTACCCAGGCTTCTGCT
The DNA here is from genome assembly GCF_023897955.1 of Schistocerca gregaria. NCBI lineage: Eukaryota > Metazoa > Arthropoda > Insecta > Orthoptera > Acrididae > Schistocerca > Schistocerca gregaria. The sequence goes on from NC_064923.1 coordinate 625,269,689, forward strand.
GTAATCCAGACCCCGGCTCCGCGCTTGAGCACCCTGAAGGAGGCAATCTCAGATAGCTGTTAAAAAGGCCCTTAGCGGCGTTGACAGCCTATAGGTCGGCAACGACATCAGTTATTGCTTACCCCCTCCTCGTTCTTCACCAGAAAAGCAATATTTCTGTGACAATCGCCAACTGTAATGCAGCTGTAATTTTACACTGAAAAAATATGAAATGTGACTAGCGCGGAGACAAGGTAGTGTGATTTTCTGGGTGTGTTTTTAGTTTGGTACTTTTTTGCTGTAGAATACAGTTTGGGTAGATTCTCTGAGGGAACGCCCCTTATTACAAAATAAACACGAATATTAGAGTTTTAAACATGGCTGCTTAGTTCAGTGACCGTTTATAAACTAAATAAGCCCTCGGACACAAATTTTTAGTCTTTTGACCAGGTTTCAACGCTTGTGTGAGTGCCTTCATCAGAAATTAAATATTCAAATTGGCCTATAACGTAAGTACAATTTTATAGGAAATAATTTTTCATATAAAAGTGTAAGTACTGACTGGGAGACACTGCAGGAGCCTCCAAGAAGATTGCGTTCACCACTCGAACAACAAGCAATCGGGGGTCCCCTGGGAACGACCTAGTCGGCCAATCCTGCAAACACCGGAGCAGCAAAACCAAAGATGACAAAATAACTCTCCGAAGAGACTCAAAAAAGGCCTTTATCAAGACCATCACTAGTGAAAACTTCCTGCAATATTGAAGGCTTATCTGTAAATAAAGAAATTTTGTTATCTGATATGTGAAAACGAAACAACTGTGATGTTTTAGTGTTACAAGAAGCACACAGAGCACCAACTCGCCATACACCAAAAATACAGGGCATGAAATTGGTTCTTGAGAGACCACACGAAAGGCACGGAAGTGCTATATTTGTGAAACCGAACTTAGACGTAAGCACCTGTGCTCTGACCTGCCAAGAAAATACAGAAATTTTAACTATTGAGCTACATTCATGTACTGTAACATCCGTGTACAGACCACCCAGTGCGAGGTTCAAATTTACGGAGCCTGGAAATTTCCATTCCAAAAACATTAAAGTTGTACTAGCACATTTTAACTGTCACGGTCTCGCATGCGGTTATAAAGAGACAAATGACGATGGGGAAATGCTGAAGATCTGGGAAGACCAGGCTAAACTGAAATTGATACATGACCCAAAGTTGCCTGCATAATTTAACAGTGGAAGATGGAAACGAGGATATAATCCAGATAACATCTTTGTCTCCGAAAAGGTATCCCTACAAACTGTAAAGCAAATCGAGGACCCAATTCCAAGATCGCAACACAGAGCAATAACTTGCCGCATCACTGCAGTAATCAAAGCAGATGTAATGCCCTTCAAGAGACGCTTCAATTTCAAAAAAGCTCATTGAGAACTTTTGACAGGGGACCTTGATAAGAAGATCTTGGAAATTAAACCAGGGATACAATCATTTGAAACTTTTATAGACCTTGTCAAGAAAATCTCTCGACGGCACATACCTAGAGGGTGCCGCACCCAGTATATCGCTGGACTTAATGGTAGCGGCAGGGAAGCTCTGAAAAAGTATGAAAGACTGTACAATAATGAACGCTTCTCAGAGAAAACGAGTCAGGCAGGTGAGGTACTGATGACTGGTATCTCCGAAGCGAGAAAGAAAGTGTGGTGTAACCTCCTATAAGAGACGGACATGAACCACAGCAGTAGGAAGGCATGGAAACTGGTCAAAAGTCTCAACAACGACCTAACAGAACCACAACCAAATTACAGTGAAGTTACACCTCATCAGATAGCTCACCAACTAATCAACGGAAAAACTAAAAGGAAGATCAGGAATGGCAAAATTGAAAGAAAATTGAACGAGGGGATTAGCTTCCTAGCTCCCCCGTTCTTCATTCAGAAGGTACAAGATGCCATAAACGATTTGAAAAACAATTAGGCCGCTGGCCTCGACGATCTGAGATCTGAGCAAATTAAACATTTTGGACCGGGAGTACAAGCATGAATCCTATAGCTAATGAATAACTGTATTACAACAATGCAAATTCCTAAACAGAGGAGGAAAAGCTCGTGTTATTGCGTTACTAAAACCAGGGAAAGACCCAGCTGAAGCTAAAAATTTCCGGCCTGTCTCACTGCTTGGTCATTTATTTAAAGTGCTGGAGGGAATGATCCTCAAATGCATAGCTGTTTATGTGGGCAAAGCCCTCATTAACGAACAAGCTGGATTTCGACCAGGAAATCATGCTGTGACCAAATCCTTAATCCCACACAATACATCGAAGCCGGCTATCAGAGAGGAGAAGAAACTGGGGTCGCATTCCTTGATCTCAGTGCTGCATATGACACAGTTAACCATAAGTTGCTTAACCAGAAAGTGTATAATGTTACTAAGGACTACATCCTTTCTATGTTCGAGCAATGTATGCTACAGAACAGACGCTACTATGTAACCTTACAATCTAAAAACAGCTGATGGAGGACACAGAAAAATGGACTTGCACAGGGTAGTGTCATGGCTCCAATATTATTTAACATCTATAGCAATGATCTTCCCATCAGCCACCAGACACGAATGTTCATATATGCTGACATGGTGCAGCAGTGGCCACACAGGATAAAACCTTTGAACAAGTGGAGGAGAATCTCACAGGAGCCTTAACAGAACTTGCTACCTATTACGACGGCAATAATCTCAAACCAAACCCTAGTAAATCTCAAGTATCCGCCTTCCATCTTAGAAACAAACAAGCCAAACGGAAACTCCGAGTCATGTGGCAAGGGGAAGAGCTGAAACATACAAACAGCCCAAAATACCTGGGAGTAACATTGGACAGAGCACTTACTTTTAAGCAGCACTGTCACAACACTAAACAAAATGGTCTGTGCCAGGAATAACATACTGCGGAAGCTAACAGGTTCATCGTGGGGACTTCAACCAACTCCCACAGACACCATTTATCCCATCATAGGCATAGCACCACCCAATATTCGCAGACAAGTAGCCGCCGAGATCGAAAGATCAAAACAAAAGAATGATCCTCGACACCCGATGCTTATGCACCGAAAACAAGGTGTCCGGCTGAAACCCCGCAGGAGTTTCATTGAAACTACTGAAGAGCTCGACACCAAGCACGTCGCAAGGCGACTATCTCTTTGAGAAGAAATGGTTCCACACTCCCCAATAAAACTACTTGAGGAGGGATCTGCAGGATTTCAACTACCTTTTCCAACTTGGAAGTCATTAAACCGGCTGCGCACTGGAGTAACCGGGTGCAAATCAAACCTATTAAGATGGGGTTACAGTGATAGCGATAGGTGTGAATGAGGAGCAATACAGGACTTGGACCACCTACTGATTTTCCCAGATATGTCTATAACATGCACTAAACATGATATTTTGAAAGTCAGTGACAAAGAAAACTACGCTGGTAATTACTCGGAAGGGAAGATATAATTTGTCCATCCGGATAGGGAAGAAGAAGAAGTACTGACTGACAGTACAAGAAAGAAACAGTAATTACGTATAAGTTAAATATCAATTCATAAATGCTACAGTCACAAAAATTTAAAACGAATACATGAAAAGCGGGCCACTATGGGCTGCTCATACCTATAAAGCCACAGGTAGCAACAGACTGAGGCGCCCGCGTTAGCAAGTGAGGGCAGGTGAACATAACACCAAGATTGCCATCTAGTAGCCGTAAATATAAGTAGGCTACTTAACATTTAAAATCTAGAAAGTTAAATGTTAAAATGAACAGTATTTAGTACATAAACTAACAGGCAAAGTTTTATTCTACAACAGCAGACACGGTAACTGTTTGCTTATGTAAAAGCATTGGAATACAGTTTGAAGATTGAAAACCGATTAATAATACAAAGAGAAGCAGTTCTTCCATGTCACGCACAAAATAAATATCAAGCGAAGAAGTTTTAGCCACCGTTTTAAAGTAGAATGAGTGGAAAGCAAGCCATTACAGACTGCTCGCATATGCTCTGGCCACAGGTAGCATCAGACAGAGGTGCCACCATGAACAACTGTGGGCAGGAGAAGATTGCACCGAGATTGTTATCTAGCAGCCGGAAGTACAACTTGGCCACTTAACATTCAGATAAAGACAGACGAATATTATGAGGAACATTATTCAGTACGTGATGTAAAAGGCAATACTTTGTTTAACAGCAGCAGATAAAGTAGCATTTTGTCTACATGAGAGCTTAGAAGGACAATTTAAAGTATGAAAACACCTTTATAGAAAATACAAAAAGGATTGAATGGCACAGCCTGTAGAAAACGATATAACATGAAGTACGGCCTACATAAACCATTTACTAAACGAAAAATTATGAGTTGACTTAGATGCAAAAACATTTCGTTAACTGCACAAAGAAACCCGAAATTAAATATCAAGTAACGGCTTTATATCGTTTAGACGCATGACCTATAGTTGTTAAAATGGCTCTGAACACCATGGGACTTATCTCCTGAGGTCATCAGTCCCATAGAACTTAGAAATACTTAAACCCAACTAACCTAAGGACATGACACACATCCATACTCGAGGCAGGATTCGAACCTGCGACCGTAGCGGCCCCGCTCTTCCAGACTGGAGCGCCTAGAACCCCTCGAGTGTCCGGCCGGCTGACCTGTAATCAGATGGTGGTCGGCAAAAGAAGAACTTTATGTGCTAGTGCCATTTTTCTTAAAAGCTGTTGTTTATATGTGATTGTAAAGGTACGTCCAGTTTGTCCTATGTAGTAAGAAGAGCAGGTGTCACAGAAAAACTTACAGGCGCCAGAACATTCTAAAGGGGGGACGAGTCAGTTTTAAATTATGAAGGAAATTTTTTCAAATTATTATTGGTAGAAAAGGCAAATTTACAGTTGTATTTATTACGAAGAAGGCGTTGTATCTGATACGACCGGGCCCCAAGAAAGGCGTAAAAAATATTTTTTTGTGTTAGATTCGCCGTAGTAACTCCTTTAACAGTTTTCTTATTAAGGATGTCATCAACTATGCCAGTTTCATATTCGTTATTAACTGCTGTCGTTTTAAGTAGAGCAAACTTGTAAAGAGTTACTACGCTCGGCAGGAAGACCGGCCACGGTACGGCCTGCTCATGCCCACCGTGGCGACCCCACAAGCAATGTACATTTTGTTTAGGAATTATATCAATGTAGCGGCATCGCATTCTGTTCCACAAGGGAGGATGATGACTGGAACCTGCCAATGGCCTGTTTCCTTCTGGTGGGACCCAGAATGTCCGCGTCACATAGCGTGATAGAAACTGGCCTGCAGTAGTCCTAAACGGAATATCTCGTGGGAGAAATAAGTTGCTTGCAAACGGACGGGTGAGTCCACTAAGAGTTTTTCCAGTGCCCGCAAGAAAGAGTAATGGAGAAAGTTCTGCTAATAACTAACTGTGCCTAGTCTTGTTAGGCGTATTTGTTCTTTCAAACGGAAACATGTACCTCCCAAGCGGTTGCAGATATGGATAAAAGAGTTTGCAGCCATCGTCGCACCTCCTACTGCCATGCTGGAACCAATCTATCTCCCGGCGGCAGGTGCAGCTGCCGATCTGCGATGCTGTTTAACCACTCTCTTCTCTCCCGCCGAAATCTACAGAGCCTTCACGTCCTCATCAAACACATAGTCCGGCTACGACCAGACCCACTCCTCCATAGTTCTACATTTGACTGACTACGCAAAACGTGTTCTTGTGAACATCTTTAATGACATCGGCAGGGTTGAGAACGATCCTGATGACTGGATTACCCATATACTGGTGCCCATACTAAAGCCTGGTCAACAGACATCGTATCACTTGACTGCGTTGTCGTCCTGTGTGTGTAAGACAGTCCAACGGCTCCTCAAACTTCGCTAAGAATGGTGGTTGGAAGACGAGAACTTGCACCCACGGACGCAAAATGGTCTCCGTAATGACAGAAGTACTTAGGATAATATTATCTTGCTTGCAATTGACACTGAAAACATATTCTTCACTAACTGGTATTTAACACCCTCATTTCTTGACTCTCTGAAGGCGTGCGCCTATGCCCTGATGCCTGCACGTACGAACAAACTGCAACTGCTGCACCTCCCGGTGATAATTTTACGGATTACATATAGTTTGCATGGTGGTCGGACCTTATACGCACGCCATCAGGACAATGTGTTGAACGGACCCCGCGTAGTGTCTCATGGCCTAAGTTGCTATATGCTCTGTATATTGCCGATCTATAGACTTTGTTTAGCCCAACCGTCGACGTTCTTCAGTATGCGGACAACGTCTACATCTACGCCCACTCGTCGTGCTATTGGTGACACACCTGTGGCTTACCGACAGATGTGACATGTTAGCCGCGTGGAAGTCCCAAAATTGGCTGACTTTGACACCTGACGCCGTAATGACTTCTCATTCGAAATTGAACTTGACCCGTACACATTTGGTGTTTGGTCAAATGCCAACTTCCTTGGTATCTACTTCGACAGCAAACTCACGCATACGTGACATGTTTCTTACATCGTCAACAAGGTGGATATCGTTGCGAATATGTTGCTTATGCTTCCCAAGTATGCTGGGAAGCGGAACCGATTATGAACTTGACTCTGTAAAAAGTTTTGACTCGTTGTGTCTTAGATTAAGGTACAACTGCATACGTCATTGCCAAGTGACACGCCCTCCTAAACCCGCAGAACAGGACAGGTACCTTAAATTGTGGAAAGGGGCCAAATTAAGCGGCTGTCCGTTACACTCGGACATACAACTCTACTTATTTGACCAAACATTACATGAGCCAAGAAAATTAAAAAAAAACACACAGAAAAGTGACACCTTAAGAGCAAAACAACTTTAATCCAAAATCGGTGATTGCCCATCTCTTAAGACCCAGGAAAATTAAATTTAGAAAAGTGCCTAAGGCCTTACTTAAAACAGTTCTTTAAATTAGGCTCAAGGCCCAAACAACCTTACGCCTTAAGGGCAAAACGACCTTACCTTAAAAATGGGCTAGAGAAATATAAATACTAAAAACAAGAACAAATAAGAAAAGGCAGTACACCAAATGGCGCTCAGAGGTTTACGAGGATTGGCCTGCACTTCAAACACTAACGCTCGCTTAGGTGAGAGAGGCAGTCCTCCCAACCATTCTCGATCCGACGACAGCCCAACTGACAGACAGTCAACGTCCCACCGACAAGATAACTTCTGCTGCACCCGACCAGCGCAAAACACGGATTTCAATGGAGCCCTCAACCAAGTATACAATGAGCTGTCAAACTACACACCGTGATGGACAGTGACTACACGATGAGAAAAATACACTGCCTGCATTTGCACCAACGGCCAGGGCAGGTAACCTGAACGTTAACGGCCACGAGGCAGAAGATTCCGCTGGTGATCTTCAATTCAAATAATCGAGTACAGTTAAACTCCACTAGAGGGTGGCTAAAATTTGCCAACTTGAAGACACATGTTGTTGCTCGTGGGAATGTCCCAACAACCGACAACGAAATCCAAACCACAGAATGTGTAGAGTCATGACTTGCTGGCAGATTAAGTCAAAACTCAACTTTCTTGTCCAGGATTGGTAAGCCACGGACCTCGTAGCAATGGGAACAGCAGCACACACACACACACTCCGACCGCGCTTAGACATCGCCAGCGGCCCAAGCCAAACCCCGTGCCTAAGAGCTTTCCTCGCTGCTCCACCCCAACCGACCAAGTGGTCGCACACAGCACAGCCAGAAACATAAGCACCAGGGCAAAGATAGTACAAGGTGCGAATATTGATACACACCGCTGCTGCCACACCGCGGAGAGAGTGGATAACAGCATAATTGCGGTAACCGCGGGAGACTAAACACAGAATAGCAACCAAGGTTTAATCCAACGCGTAACGTGAGCCAGCCAATGCTCAAACTCCCCCACTCCCGTTTCAAACTTAACACTGGAAGGGGATGCTTCAACCCCTGAGCTACCTAAACTTAACTTGGCTAAATTAAACCCGATTCTGCTTACCTGAACTGTTCTCCTTGACCAACAGATTTACCGGGCCTAAAGTACGCAAGGCACCCCCCAGAAAATGCGGAGTAAATTTACTAAGATTCTCGCCGCGCACCTGCCTCCCCGGAAAATTGCGGACATAAAATTAATCCCCTGGCCTGTCCTTAAAAGTTTCTCGATGGCGATTATAACGCCCAGCTTGTTTACTATGTGCTCTGAATATATTACGCGTGGACCGGTACCGGTTTTCCTTGGTAACACGAGGACTTACTTCGGCTGGAATAATATCTTGAAATGCAGTAAATGAAGCAGGCAAAAAGGAATACAGACGTCTCAAAAATGAGATCGACAGGATGTGCAAAATGGCTAAGCAGGGATGGCTAGAGGACTAATGTAAGGATGTAGAGGCTTATCTCACTAGGGGTAAGATAGATACTGCCTGCAGGAAAATTGAAGAGACCTTTGGAGATAAGAGAACCACTTGTATGAACATCAAGAGCTCAGATGGAAACAGAGTTGTAAGCAAAGAAGGGAAAGCAGAAAGGTGGAAGGAGTATATAGAGGATCTATACAAGGGTGATGTACTTGAGGACAATATTATGGAAATGGAAGAGGATGTAGATGAAGATGAAATGGGAGATATGATACTGCGTGAAGAGTTTGACAGAGCACTGAAAGACCTGAGTCGAAACAAGGCTCTGGGAGTAGATACTGTTACATTCCATTAGAAATACTGACGGCCTTGGGAGAGCCAGTCCTGACAAAACTCTACCATCTGGTGAGCAAGATGTATGAGACAGGCGAAATACCCTCAGACTTCAAGAAGAATATAATAATTCCAATCCCAAAGAAAGCAGGTGTTGACAAATGTGAAAATTACCGAACTATCAGTTTCATAAGTCACAGCTGCAAAATACTAACGCGAATTCCTTACAGACGAATGGAAAAACTATTAGAAGCCGACCTCGGGGAAGATCAGTTTGGATTCCGTAGAAATACTGGAGCACGTGATGTAATACTGACCTTACGACTTATCTTAGAAGCTAGATTAAGGAAAGGCCAACCTACGTTTCTAGAATTTGTATACTTAGAGAAAGCTTTTGACAATGTTGATTGGAATACTCTCTTTCAAATTCTAAAGGTAGCAGGAGTAAAATACAGGAAGCGAAAGGCTATTTACAATTTGTACAGAAACCAGATGGCAGTTAAAAGAGTCGAGGGAAGCAGTGGTTGGGAAAGGTTAGAGAGGGTTGTTGTCTCTCCCCGATGTTATTCAATCTGTATATTGAGCAAGCAGTGAAGGAAACAAAAGAAAAATTCGGAGTAGGTATTAAAAACCATTTAGAAGAAATAAAAATGTTGAGGTTCGCCGATGGCATCGTAATTCTCTCAGAGACAGCAAAGGACTTGGAAGAGCAGTTGAACGGAATGGATGGTGTCTTGAAAGGAGGATATAAGATGAACATCAACAAAAGCAAAACGAGGATAATGGAATGTAGTCGAATTAAGTCGGGTGATGCTGAGGGAATTATATTAGGAAATGAGACACTTAAAGTAGTAGAGGTTTGCTACTTGGGGGGCAAAATAACTGATGATGGTCGAAGTAGAGAGGATATAAAATGTAGACTGGCAACGGCAAGGAAAGCATTTCTGAAGAAGAGAAATTTGTTGAAATCGAGTATAGATTTAAGTGTCAGGAAGTCATTTCTGAAAGTATTTGTATGGAGTGTAGCCATGTATGGAAGTGAAACATGAACGATAAATATCTTGGACAAGAAGAGAATAGAAGCATTCGAAATGTGGTGCTACAGAAGAATGCTGAAGATTAGATGGGTAGATCACATAACTAATGAGGAAGTATTGAATAGGATTGGGAAGAAGAGAAGTTTGTGGCACAACATGACCAGAAGAAGGGATCGGTTGGTAGGACATGTTCTGAGACATCAAGGGATCACCAATTTAGTATTGGAGGGCAGCGTGGAGGGTTTAAATCGTAGAGGGAGACCAAGAGATGAATACACTAAGCAGATTCAGAAGGATTTAGGTTGCAGTAGAACTGGGAGATGAAGAAGCTTGCACAAGATAGAGTAGAATGGATAGCTGCTTCAAACCAGTCTCAGGATTGACGACCACAACAACAACAACAACATCTTGAATTCCCCACTAGTTCGAAAGAGGGGAGTTAACCGGATAGGAAGGGATAAACGAGGAGGGCGTAGTTCCCTAGCCTTCACGGCTGGCGGTTTTAATGGCAAAACTAAGCCAGAGAAGACTGGGGCCCAATTTACTAGGGGTTTCCTGATGATAAATAATGTACGAGGACTGATGATTTCGTTTGACTCTCTCCGCAAAGGACCCCTTGAGATAATACGGGATGGTCGTGATATGCTTGACACCGATCTGAAAACTGAATGCCTTGAAAGGAGTCTAAAGAAAAGCAGGAACAATATCACTAACAAGCTGCTTCGGTGAGGAAAAAACTCTGAAGACATTGTGATTCTTGAGTTTCTCCAAGCGTATTTGACAATCAAAATATCCACGGGTGTACTACCGGTCTACAGTGTCCCACGGGCACAATATTTCGACGATCATACATGTCGCCATCATCAGGTGAACTGACGGACTGAGCTCCTGTGAACGTGCCGGCACGGAGATCCGTACGCTATGGCTGCTCAGGGGGAACTGGGTTCCGTCGCGGCGTCGGCCGATTTAAATACCCTCCGTCCGCAGCGCGCTCCCTCCGCTGTCCGCGCCCCGCGCCACGGTCGCGCTGTGGGACAGATTGAGATGGCGTCTGAGATGACGTCGGAGTGATGTCTCTGTCCGCTGTGGTCGTCACAACTATACGTTTGCTAGATTTACTCTCGATTAACCCAATCCCGGTTCCCAAGCCTTGCTAAGATTACAGCCACAGTCACGGTTCATGAGGTCGTCATTGGTGCGAATTTCGATGGCTTCTCTAACAACGCTGTCTCAGTATCTCGACGTCTGTACCAGAATCCTCATGCGTTCATACTCCATCATACACGTTAGTCATCTGGCCACATGGTATGGATAAACTCTTTGACTTGCTTACACATCTAAACTTCATACACCCCAACATCAAATTCACTATGGGGCTTAAACGGAGGTTAAATTACCTTTCCTTGACGTCTTGGTCAAGAGAAGGGCTGACGGCACCCTAGGTCATGGCGTGTATCGGAAGACAATGCTCACTGATCGGTATTAGCACGCAGACAGCTGCCACCACCCTTCACAGAGGAATGGGGTACTTAAAACTATAGTACACATAGCGCGCACTATAGCTGACGCAGAGAGTCCACCCCAGGAATTAGAACATCTGAGAAATGTATTTCGAAGAAATGGGTACTCAGAGTGGCAGATTCAACGTGCTCTCCGCCCAACCACTACAGCACAACCTGTGGACATGACGAAATCACGAGGGAGGGGGTAGGCACTGTGTTTATTCCATATACAGGCGCACTCTCGGGAAAAATCACCCGCATTTTGAAGAAACAACGGATCGGAACTGTATTTTGTCCTCCGAATAAAACTCGTGCACTGGTGGGGAGCGCCAAAGATGACCTCGGTTTGAGGAAGGCATGCGTGTACCAGATTCCGTGTCAGTGTGGCAAGTCATATATTGGTCAGACCATGCGTACCGTAGAGGATCGATGCCATGAACACCAAAGGCACACTAGACTGATGTATCCGAGCAAGTCGGCGGTCGCTGAACACTGTTTGTCGGAAAATCACGCTATGGAGTATGAACGCACGAGGATTCTGGCACAGACGTCGAGATACTGGGACAGCGTTGTTAGGCCATCGAAATTAGCACCAATGACGACCTCATAAACTGTGACTGGGGCTATAATCTTAGCAAGGCTTGGGAACCGGCGATTGGATTAATCAAGAGTAAATCGAGCAAACGTATAGTTGTGACGACCACGGCGGACAGAGCCATCACTCCGATGTCATCTCAGACGCCGTCGCAATCCGTTCCACCTCGCGACCTTGGCGCGGGGCGCGGACAGCGGAGGGAGCGCGCCGCAGGCGGAGGGTATTTAAATCGGCCGCCGCCGCGACCGAACCCACTTCCCTCTGAGCAGCCATAGCGTACGGATCTTCGTGCCGGCACGTTCACAGGAACTCAGTCCGTCAGTTCACCTGATGATGGCGACATGTATGATCGCCGAAATATTGTGCCAGTTGGGCACTGTAAACCGGCAGTACAGCCGTGGATATTTTGACTGAAGACTTCTCGGGAGGACCAAGTAAATCTGGAGAACGCGCCTATAATAACTAGTACTTATCGGTGACCCTTCTCAGTATGAGGTAAAGGTCCTAAATAAGCAATATAGAGTTTGTGCATAGGACAGGACTCTCGTTCAGAACTCAACGAACCCTGTTGAAGAGCATTCTTGGGTTTGTCTACAATACACAAGCGGCATTGGGATATCATCTTGGGAAAAATGTGAAGACATCGAAAAAGGTATGATTGTCGGAAGGACAGACTCAGCATACAGGAAAGTCAAAACAACCTTTGGTGACATTAAAAACAACGGCGGTAACATTTATCATTGGGAAATATTGTGCCAGTTGGGCACTGTAAACCGGCAGTACAGCCGTGGATATTTTGACTGAAGACTTCTCGGGAGGACCAAGTAAATCTGGAGAACGCGCCTATAATAACTAGTACTTATCGGTGACCCTTCTCAGTATGAGGTAAAGGTCCTAAATAAGCAATATAGAGTTTGTGCATAGGACAGGACTCTCGTTCAGAACTCAACGAACCCTGTTGAAGAGCATTCTTGGGTTTGTCTACAATACACAAGCGGCATTGGGATATCATCTCTCTCACAACCTGGTCCATGGAGGGCCAAGCTAAATGCTCCTTGATTTTTGGAGTGTCTTATAAGTACCCAAATGGCCACCCACCAACGAATCATTAAAATAACGAAAACCAGGCGCACAAAAGTTACAGGCAAACAGATCGTGCATTGCTTAGCATCGCCCTCCCTCTTACAGAGAACACCACTCTTTACAACATATGCATACGACAGCTCTCCTGCAATTTTTTTTTTGTGTCAGCAGTCTACTGACTTGTTTGATGCGGCCCGCCACGAATTCCTTTTCCTGTGCTAACCTCTTCATCTCAGAGTAACACTTGCAACCTACGTCCTAAATTATTTGCTTGACGTATTCCAACCTCTGTCATCCTCTACCGTTTTTGCCCTCTACAGCTCCCTCTAGTACCATGGAAGTCATTCCCTCATGTCTTAGCAGATGTCTTATCACCCTGTCCCTTCTCCTTATCAGTGTTTTCCACATATTCCTTTCCTCTCCGATTTTGCGTAGAACCTCCTCATTCCTTACCTTATCAGTGCACCTAATTTTCAACATTCGTCTATAGCACCACATCTTAAATGCTTCGATTCTCTTCTGTTCCGGTTTTCCCACAGTCCATGTTTCACTACCATACAATGCTGTATTCCAGACGTACATACTCAGAAATTTCTTCCTCAAATTATGGCCGGTATTTGATATTAGTAGACTTCTCTTGGCCAGAAATGCCTTTTTTGCCATAGCGAGTCTGCTTTTGATGTCCTCCTTGCTCCGTCCATCATTGGTTATTTTACTGCGTAGGTAGCAGAATTCCTTAACTTCATTGACTTCGTGACCATCAATCCTGATGTTAAGTTTCTCGTTGTTCTCATTTGTACTACTTCTCATTACCTTCGTCTTTCTCCGATTTACTCTCAAACCATACTGTGTACTCATTACTCTGTTCATTCCGTTCAGCAGATCATTTAATTATTCTTCACTTTCACTCAGGATAGCAATGTCATCAGCGAATCGTATCATTGATATCCTTTCACCTTGTATTTCAATTCCACGCCTGAACCTTTCTTTTATTTCTATCATTGCCTTATTTGACCGTACGTCCTCCAAAGCTCTTTTAAATTCCGATTCTAATACTGGATCCCCTATCTCTTCTAAATCGACTCCTGTTTCTTCTTCTATCACATCAGACAAATCTTCACCCTCATAGAGGCTTTCAATGTATTCTTTCCACCTATCTGCTCACTCCTCTTCATTTAACAGTGGAATTCCCGTTGCACTCTTAATGTTACCGCCGTTGTTTTTAATGTCACCAAAGGTTGTTTTGACTTTCCTGTATGCTGAGTCTGTCCTTCCGACAATCATACCTTTTTCGATGTCTTCACATTTTTCCTGCAGCCATTTCGTCTTAGCTTCCCTGCACTTCCAATTTATTTCATTCCTCAGCGACTTGTATTTCTGTATTCCTGATTTTCTCTGAACATGTTTGTGCTTCCTCCTTTCATCAATCAACTGAAGTATTTCTTCTGTTACCCATGGTTTCTTCTCTGTTACCTTCTTTGTATCTATGTTTTCCTTCCCAACTTCTGTGATGGCCCTTTTTAGAGACGTCCATTCCTCTTCAACTGTGTTGCCTACTGCGCTATTCCTTACTGCTGTATGTATAGCGCTAGAGAACTTCAAACGTATCTCGTCATTCCTTAGAACTTCCGTATCCCACTTCTTAGCGTATTGATTCTTCCTGACTAATGTCTTGAACTTCAGCCCACTCTTCATCACTACTATATTGTGATCTGAGTCTATATCTGCTCCTGGGTACGCCTTACAATCCAGTATCTGATTTCGAAATCTCTGTCTGACCATGATGTAATCTAATTGAAATCTTCCCGTATCTCCCGGCCTTTTCCAAGTATACCTCCACCTCTTGTGATTCTTGAACAGGGTATTCGCTTTACTAGCTGAAACTTGTTACAGAACTCAATTAGTCTTTCTCCTCTTTCATTCCTTGTCCCGAGCCCATATTCTCCTGTAACCTTTTCTTCTACTCCTTCCCCTACAACTGCGTTCCAGTCGCCCATGACTATTAGATTTTCGTCCCCCTTTACATATTGCATTACCCTTTCAATATCCTCATACACTTCCTCTATCTGTTCATCTTCAGCTTGCGACACGTTGCTTAATGGGGGCCTAAACAGCGTCCTGGTCCTCATGCTGAGCCACATCTTCAAACAAGAGAGGAATTTCACCCAACATAAGACTGTCTCCCTCTAGCCGGTCGGTTTGGCCAAGCGGTTCTAGGCGATTCAGTCTAGAACCACGCAACCGCTACAGTTGCAGGTTCGAATCCTGCCTCGGACATGGGTGTGTGTGATGTCCTTAGGTTAGTTAGATTTAAGAAGTTCTAAGTTGTAGGGTACTGATGACCTCAGATTTTAAGGCCCATAGTGCTCAGAGCCATTTCTTTTCTCCCACTACCTACCGGTTTCTCACACTAGGTGTAGTTTCGGCGAACATCACAGGTCTAACTACAAATTTAAAAGGTGCCGCAGCTAGCAGTGTATTTAACACTAAACTCTTCTAGAATCTTCATATGGAAATGATGCTCTAAGCCCCCCCCCCTTTACTAGCTCCAACTTTTGCTGTTGCACTTGGATTAAGAAGAAATTAGAACTGACTCTAATAGACCCTGCAAGGGGAGTAGAAAAGAGTGTGGCACTTGCCATAATTTAATTTGATAGAAATTAATTTGATAAATAAGTTTCATTAACGAGGTGCGAAATGAAAGGGTTGCTCTATCGATCTACAGAATGAAAGTTCTGTCCAAAATAACAGTTTCATTTATTATGACTAAACTTAAAATAATAAACACAACACATGAAACATTTACAATACGTCAAACTGGATATTCAAATAAATGCTGTGAAGGTGAAGTTGTACGTAATCTAGCCTGTGACGCTCATAATAGGCCGTAATAACATTGCCTTGATAGGAATCACAAAACCTAATTGACGGTGCTCAGGTTGACAGTCACAATTCCTTCCTTCTCGGCCGACGGTTCCAACTATTGTTTCCCCAGGAAACTCGCGTGTTCGGCATACAAGCGCTCGGCGCACATCAGTCCCGCTCTATCATTCTCTTCTCTCTCTCTCTCTCTCTCTCTCTCTCTCTCTCTCTCTCTGTCTCTCTCTACCCAGGCTTCTGCTGTAATCCAGACCCCGGCTCCGCGCTTGAGCACCCTGAAGGAGGCAATCTCATGCCGCGTGCGCCCTTTGACCACAGATAGCTGTTAAAAAGGCCCTTAGCGGCGTTGACAGCCTATAGGTCGTCAACGGCATCAATTATTACTTACTACTCCCTCGTTCTTCACTCGAAAAGAAATTTTTCTGTAACAGTCGCCAAGTGTAATGTAGCTACAATATTACAGTGACAAAAGATGAAATGTGACTTGCTCGGGGACAAGGTAGCGTGATTGTCTGTGCGTTTTCCGTTTGGTACTTTTTTGCAGTAGGATGCCGTTTGGGTAGCTTTTCTGAGGGAACGCACTTATTTACGAAATAAACACGAATATTAGAGTCTTAAACATGGCTGCTTAGTTCAGTGATCGTTTATAAATTAAAGTTAAACTAAATAAGCCCTCGGTCACAAATATTAAGTCTTTTGACCAGGTTTCAACACTTCTATGAGTGCCTTCATCAGAAATTAAATATTCAAATTGGCCTATAACGTAATTACAATTTTATGGATACGGATGAAGAAGAAGTACTGACTGACAGTACAAGAAAGAAACAGTAATTACGTATAAGTTAAATATCATGTCAGAAAGGCTACAGTCACAAAAATTTAAAAAGGATACATGAGAGGCGAGCCACTATGGGCTGCTCATACCTATAAAGCCACAGGTAGCAACAGACTGAGACGCCCGCGTTAGCAAGGGCGGGCAGGTGAACATAACACCAAGATTGCCATCTAGTAGCCGTAAATATAAGTAGGCTACTTAACATTTAAAATATAGAAAGTTAAATGTTAAAATGAACAGTATTTAGTACATCAACTAACAAGCAAAGTTTTATTCTACAACAGCAGACATGGTAACATTTTGCTTATGTAAAAGCATTGGAATACAGTTTGAAAATTGAAAACCGATTAATAATACAAAGAGAAGCAGTACTTACACGTCAAGTACAAAGTAAATATCATGCGAAAAAGTTTTAGCCACAGTTTTAAAGTAGTATGAGTGGAAAACGAGCCACTACAGGTTGCTCGCATATGCTCTGGCTAGAGGCGCCGGCGTGAAGAACTGCGGGCAGGTGAACATTGCACCGAGATTGTCATCTAGCAGCCGGAAGTACAACTTGGCCAGTTAACATTCAGATAAAGACAGACGAATATTATGATCAACATTATTCAGTACGTGATGTAAAAGGGACCGAGAACGCTGCAGTCATGGACTCTGCGGCTGGTCCCGGCGAAGGTTCGAGTCCTCCCTCGGGCATGGGTGTGTGCGTTTGTCCTTAGGATAATTTAGGTTAAGTAGTGTGTAAACTTAGGGACTGATGACCTTAGCAGTTAAGTCTCATAAGATTTCACACACGTTTGAAATTTTTTAACTGCACAAGGAAACCCGAAATTAAATATCAAGTAATGGTTTTATACCGTTGAGGAAGTTTTTATTACGCAACTGCAGCTGCTCATTGAGAATGAGGCTATCATTCCGCGAAATCATGTTTAAAAAATTCTAATTCTTCAAGACTATCTAATCTACGCCCTTTCGTCTCGGTGCGCAAAATGTTGATATCGTGAATAACTTCAGGCTGGTGACCTGTAGTCATAAGGTGGTCGGCAAACGACGGATTTTGGGTGCTAGTGCCATTTTTCTTAAAAGCTGTTCCTTATATCTGATTGTAAAGACACGTCCTATTTGTCCTATGTACTAAGAAGAGCAAGTGTCGCAGATAATCGAATAGACGCCAGAACGTTCTACAGGAGAACGAGTCGATTGTAAATTATGAATGAAGTTTTTTCAAATTATTATTGGCAGGAAAGGCAACGTTACAGTTGTATTTATTACGAAGAAGGCGTTGTATCTGATACGACCGGGCCCCAAGAAAGGCGTAAAAAATATTTTTTGTGTTAGATTCGCCGTAGTAACTCCTCTAACAGTTTTCTTATTAAGGATGTCATCAACTATGCCAGTTTCATATTCGTTATTAACTGCTGTCGTTTTAAGTAGAGCAAACTTGTAAAGAGTTACTACGCTCGGCAGGAAGACCGGCCACGGTACGGCCTACTCATGCCCACCGTGGCGACCCCGCAAGCAATGTACATTTTGTTTAGGAATTATATCAATGTAGCGGCATCGCATTCTGTTCCACAAGGGAGGATGATGACTGGAACCTGCCAATGCCCTGTTTCCTCCTGGCGGGACCCAGAATGCACGCGTCAGATGGGTTGACGGTGGCTGGCTTGCAGTCGTTCTAAACGGCATACCACGTGGGAGAAATATGTTGCTCGCAAACGGACGGGTGAGTCCACTAAGAGCTTCCCAGTGCCCGCAAGAAAGAGTAATGGAGAAAGTTCTGCTAACAACTAACTGTGCAAAGTCTTGTTAGGCGTATTTGTTCTTTCAAACGGAAACAGGTACCTCCCAAGCGGTTGCAGATATGGATAAAAGAGTTTGTAGCCATCATCGCACCTCCTACTGCCATGCTGAAACCAATCGATCTCCCGGCGGCAGGTGCAGCTGCCGATCTACGATGCTGTTTAACCACTCTGTTCTCTCTCGCTGAAATCTACAGGGCCTTCACGTCCTCATCAAACACATAGTCCGGCTACGACCAGACCCACTCCTCCATAGTTCTACATTTGACTGACGACGCAAAACGTGTTCTTGTGAACATCTTTAATGACATCGGCAGGGTTGAGAACGATCCTGATGACTGGATTACCCATATACTGGTGCCCATACTAAAGCCTGGTCAACAGACATCGTATCACTTGACTGCGTTGTCGTCCTGTGTGTGTAAGACAGTCCAACGGCTCCTCAAACTTCGCTAAGAATGGTGGTTGGAAGACGAGAACTTGCACCCACGGACGCAAAATGGTTTCCGCAACGACAGAAGTACTTAGGATAATATTATCTTGCTTGCGATGGACAATGAAAACATATTCTTCATTAACTGGTATTTAACGAGCTTATTTCTTGACTCTCTGAAGGCGTACGCCTATATCCTAATGCCTGCACTTACCAACAAACTGCAACTGCTGCACTTCCCGGTGATGATTTTACAGATTATATACATTTTACAGGTTGTCATACCGTATACACACGCCATCGGGACAATTTGTTGTACGGACGCCGCATAGTGTCTCGTGGACTATGTTGCTATATGCCCTGTAATTGCCGCTGTACAGACTTTGTTTAGCCCAACCGTCCACGTTCTTCAGTATGCGGACTACGTCTACATCTACGCTTACTCTTAGTGCTATTGGGTGACACATTTATGGTTTGCCGACATATGTAACATGTTGGCTGCATGAGAGTCCAAAAATTAGCTCACTTTGACACCTGACAAGTCAGTTAATATTCGAGAGGAGACGCCGCAATGACGTGTCATTCGAAATTCAGCTTAACCCGTACACAATCTCTGTTTGGTCACATGCTATCCTCCTTAGTACCTACTTACACAGCAAACGCACGTGGACGTGACATGTTTCTTACATCGTCGACAAGGTAGATAACGTTTCGAATATCTTGCTTATGCTTGCCCAGGATGCTGGGGAGCGGAACCGATTATGATCTTTGTATAACTTTTTGAACCGTTGCGTCTTAGATTAAGGTACAACTGTCTACGGCATTGCCAAGCAATCAGCTTTGCAGAAATTCGATAGGGTCCATTGTTAAGTGATGCGTCGTGTCCTCGGATCCATGAAATCCACGTCCACCAACGTTCTGTTAGTGAAAGCATCCATAATTCCATTGTCTATAAGATGGCAGATTTTGTCAGATATTTTCCTCCTCAGTCGAACTTCAATATCTGATTGTGCCTCTCTTAAGGCGGCAGTTCAATTCTGGAGACACACAAGCATCTCATGGACAACGAGTGAACTGAACTCCTTTACTAGCTCGGAGCTACGAGGAATAGCACCATGTCTTTCCACTCGTTCTGTAAGCACGCCCCTGTTTTCGTTTATCGTGTAATCGATTCCTCACTCCAGCCCGAGTGTCACAGATACCGTCCGATTTCTGAAAGGAGACCAACATCTCTCGCGACGTGGAGCATTTTCTCAGCATACAATGGTGGCAGAATACTCACATCTGTACTGACGGTTCCAAGTGTGATCCGGGTGTGGCATGCGCCTTCTTTAGCCCTTACAATTGCCAATAATTCAAGAACAGTCTTAATCGCATTTATTATTATTATTATACCGCCAACCTGTTTCAACCAGACGTAGGGGTCATCTTCTGGGCGTTTACACCATTGGTCGACTGCTGGTGGTGTCACTCTTGCCGTTATGTAGGACAGTCTCCCTAATGAAACTGTTGACAGCATTGTCAAGAAGAATATTAAAGAAGGGTGGCATATACGGATCTCACATCGGCGATACGAAAGGATGCTTATTTCGCATTCACGGAATGGCATGTCTCTCAGTACTCTAAGGGCGACCACCTGGTCACCAACATCCGGACGTCTATTCTCGACCATAATTCGCCTCGGCGCAGCTTCGTAGACGTCACGAGACTTCTCATGAAGCTAGCACGCCGGCCGGGGTGGCCTAACGGTTCTAGGCGCTAAGGTCTGGAACCGACCTATCGCTACGGTCGCAGGTTCGAATCCTGCCTCAGGCTTGGATGTGTGTGATGTCCTTAGGTTATTTAGGTCTAAGTAGTTCTAAGTTCTAGGAGACTGATGACCTCAGAAGTTTAGTCCCTTAGTGCTGAGAGGCATTTGAACTTTTTGAAGCTAGCACAAGTGTGTTAACCCGCGCATCTACATCGGTTGAAGATTATCACTTCTGGACTCTGCAATAAAGAGTCAACAGCAGTAGCTCACCTAAACCACATCATATTGGCATGTTCCAAGAACACCACTGCACAATCAGTTTTGTGTAAAAAACTGCTTGCAGGAGATTAAACCCTCCCCACCAGTGTTTCCATTATACTCCATCGTTTTGATAAATATACGAAGAGCCAAAGAAACAGATAATCCTGCCTAATATCGTATAGGGCCCCCGATAAAAAGCAGAAGTTTCGTAACACGACGTGGCATGCACTCAACTAATGTCAGAAGTAGTGCTGGAGGGTATTGTGACCATGAATCATGCAGGGCTGTCCATCAATCCGTAAGAATACGAGGGGGTGGATATCTCTTCTCAACAAACGTTGCAAGGCATCCCAGATATGCTCAATAAACATCATGTCTGGGAATTCTCGCGATCAGCGGAAGTGTGTACCTGTAGCCACAATGTACCGATTCTGGAGGTGTGAGGTGTAACTTTCTCCTGCTGGAATTGCCCAAGTCTGACGAAATGCACAATGAACATGAATGGATGCAGGTGATCAGACACGATGCTTAGTACGTGCCACATGTTATAGTTGCA
Organism: Schistocerca gregaria; assembly: GCF_023897955.1. Taxonomy (NCBI): domain Eukaryota; kingdom Metazoa; phylum Arthropoda; class Insecta; order Orthoptera; family Acrididae; genus Schistocerca; species Schistocerca gregaria. Next base: position 625,291,162 of record NC_064923.1, read on the forward strand.
TCTAGAGGTATTAGAGGTCCCATATCACTCCACCTGCACACGCCCCACACCACTGCAGAGCCTCCACCAACTTGAACACACCCCTGCTGGCATGCAGGCCTCATAGATTCATGAGGTTGTCTCCATACCCGTACATGTCTATCCGCTAGATACAATATGAAACGAGGCCCGTACGACCGGGCAATATTTTCCCAGTCATCAACCGTCCAATGTCGGTTTTTACGGGTACAGGCGAGGTGCAAAGCTTTGTGTCGTGCAGTCATCAAGCGTACAGGGGTGAGCATTCGGGCTCTAAAGGCCATATAGATGATGTTTTGCTGAATGGTTCGCACGCTGACACTTGTTGACGGCCCAGCATTGACAGCTACAGCAATTTTCGGAAGTGTTGCATTTCTGTCATGTTGAAGCCGTCGTTGGTCCCGTTCTTGCAGGATCTTTTCCCGGCCGCAGTGATGTCGGAGATTTGATGTTTTACCCCTTTCTTGATATCCACGGTACACTCGCGAAATTGTTGTCTGGGAATATTCTCACTTCATTGCTACCTCGGAGATGCGCCGACTACAACGCCACGATCAAACTCACTTAAATCTTGAAAACCAGCCATTGCAACAGCAGTAACCGATCCCACACTTGTTGTCTTCTATAGGCGGTGCCGACCGCACTGCCGTATTAGACCTGTTTACACACCTATGTATTTGAATACGCATGCCTATACCAGTTTCCTTCGCGCTTCAGTTTTTAACTTTATCACAGACTATTTGGAAACCACCGGCATCCAGGTTACATTTATGAGTAGCCGGCGTTATTACTTTAAGAGCATATGCACGTTTGTTGTAATGCTGTTGCTTAGCCCTGTTGTAATTGTGCTCCCATGTCATTTTTATCGATGGTGCCCGCTGTCTTGTGTTTCTCTAGTTGCGCTTTTATTTTGCTTGAAGAGTGTGTTTCTATGCCTACTTCGGAATTTTGTGCACTTCTGCTTCTTTGCCACTTTATAACTGCTGCTGGCAGTGTGGTTCTTGTAACTCAGAAACCAAAATAAAGAAGTAAATCGAAACAGTGGAAACGTCACAGGGGGGAATATCAGCATGTGAGTACGTTCTAAGGCAGGCTGTTCCAGCTCGTCGGCTCCGTTGTGAGCCGCGGAGCGCTCCCTGCTCCAGGGAGCCGTGTCGCTCGCTGTGGCCATTCTAGCGGGCCGGCACGCCGGCACGTGGCACGGCTGGCTGAGGCAGGCGGCAAGGCAAGCGTTTTGATGTGCCAGCTGCGTCTTGCAGGATCGACAGCCTCGTACTCTTCGCTGCTAAGACGTGGTTACATGCTACGGAAGGAAATACCATGTTCAGGAAATAAATAAGAAACAACTGTTTTACAACAAATTGCATAGTAAATTTATTGGGCCTCTGTAGAAATTTTCTTTTTATTAGAAGATCGGAAATATCAGTCGTCAAAGTGTTCGCAGCGTTAATGCAGAGGATGGCCTCCATTGTTGCATCCTGAAGAAAGGATCGTTCCTTACTTTTTACTCTTTTCATTGCTGAGAAAAGCTGCTCACAACAATACGTAGATCCAAACATGCACATCATCTGAGCCGAATTGTTGTGTAGCTTGGGAAAGATTTTTTGCTGTAATGAACTATACCATCGTGACAAATGCAACGTGTTGTAGTACCTCAATTTCAACAAAGTTGAATTTTGCAAATCAATAACCTCCAATTGAACTGACGATGACAAGTCATCGGAGGAAACTGAAAAAGAAGTGCTGAACACCTTAAGTTCCATTTCCAAACTAGTGAGGTCTCGGAATCGTGTTTCAAACGACGCGATGAGCTGCTTTAACTTTGCTTGGTAATCGCCGAAAGTAGTACCTTCATGTAGTTTTAAAGAAGCAAGAGTATTGAAGAACGTTAAATGTCCATCACTCATATGCCTCTTAAATAAACGTAACTTTCCCATGAACGCTTTGATCTGGTCGTGCATGTCAACGATTAGCTGCCCTTTGTCCTGCAATGACAGATTTAAATTATTCAGATGCATAGTTATGTCAGCTAGGAACGCCAGGTCTGATATCCATTTTATATCTTCCAGACATCGCATTTCTTCCTCTTTCATTTCGAGAAAAAGGGATACTTCCTCACGAATGGCAAAGAAAACATCAAGAACTTTTCCCCGACTCAGTCAACGAACTGTACTGTGGTAAGGTATATCCCCATACTCTTCTTCCATATCTTTCAGGAATCCTTTGAATTGGCGATGATTCATACTGTGACGCCGCACAAAATTCACACACTTCACGACATATTTCATTTCGTCACCTAGCACTACTGTTTCGGCACACAGTGCCTGTTGATGAATAAAACAATGAAGAGTCAAAATGTCTTTCCCGAATTCTTCCCGGAGTTTATTTTTCAAACGAGAAGCAAAACCTTGGTGACACCCAATCATTTGTGGTGCACCGTCTGTCGCTACAGAATGGAGCTTATCCCACGTCAAGTTCATATTGTCCACTGATTCACAAACAGCTTAAAAAATGTCACGTTCGGTTGCGGTGTAATCGAGTGGTACCACATCCAAGAGTTCTTCAGTTACTTGAAGACGTGTATAATGTCGTTGTATATTGTACCCCTTCGCAGAATTAAATACTGTATGACAAACAACACACTGCGGACGACCATCCCTCTCAATGAATAGAAAGGTATCCTCCAACAGAAGTACAGGGCTCCCGCGGCTAGTCATAGCTGCCATTGAACACGGATTATTGCGTCAGTTGCGGCTGCATGCGGCCAGGGGGCAGTGAGTTCGCTTTCCCCCTACAAGCGGGCTCCGAACTGCCGCAGTGAGCGCTCCGGAGCGCTCCGGCTCCCTGGAGCTCGGTTGGAACAGCCTGTTAAGGGGTAGACCTGTCGTTCCTTGACACTGCGGCTCGTATAGACCAAGCTGCTTCAAAAAGAAGGCTTTGTGGAAGAGTGCTCAACACAGCACTGACAGTGTATTGAACGAAACACTGTGATCCAACTGCGAGATGGCAGTCATCTTGCCCACTCGGCCGTAAAAATTTCGTCCACGGTGTTGGTGCGACGTTGGAGCACTACCACGGATATGGAGTTGTCTGCATCGACCGTTCGATGCCCTCTTCTGCGGGGTGGAAAATGGAACGCATGGCATTGCGTCGGCTTCCATTGACCTGAATCCGCCAACTTCGCAGGCTGCAATAGGCACCTGAACGCTGACACTGGCGTGCTAAGTGGCAAAACGTACAGTTTTCGGACGAGTTCCGCTTCAATTTGTCCTAAAATGATGGTCGCATATGCGTCCGATGCCGCCGTGGTCGACACAATCGGCAGGCTGTATTGTTGAGGTTACAGCAGACAAACTGTATCTCTTATTGTTTCGGGCGCCAGTGCTTATAACATGCGGTCTCCCCAACTCCGTCTTGAGGGCAATCTGAACAGCTGCCGCTACATCAGGGACGTTTCACAGCCAGATCCACTACTACCCCAGCAGGCCATTCCACATGCTGCATTTCAGGAATACAACGCCCTGCTGCATGTAGCGACGAATGTGCATGCCTTCTTCGAAGAACGACGGCCTCCACTGGCTTTTTAAATAAAAGAAACGATGTAACATTCTTCATCTTTACTATTAGTTAGTTTCATTCGCCAGTGGCCATTAAAGGCCACTACAAATTGCTGTATTCCATTTTCGTAGCCTTTAAACCTTTCATTTCATGCAATTAAGTAGGCTTCCACTGCCAGTATCAGCGTGAATAAAATTATTTAGTTTGTTAGTTAACGTTTTTATAAAATCACATACGTTCCGACCGTCGTTGCAGTGGTCCTCCTTGTATACTTGTATTAGTGTTTGGTAGCGACGAATTCCAATAGACAAAACGATTTTATTCATACCTGCGTTTATTCTCTGGCATCTTGAATTCATTGTTCATCCATGTTCAATTTCTGCCCATCATGGAAGTCTTAATTACCGATCTATACGTCCTCTGGTCTGTCTCTTCGATTTAATGCAGCGAGTCCAAAACAATTTTCCAGCTTCCTGAACATTAAGACTGGCGTAAAACATAAGAAAACCGAATGTCGTCTGTCTATTCTCAACCATCCTAACTGAGCGTCAGCAAGATTTTTTTTCTTTCTTATCGAATATTAACTTCATTAATTATTCATCATCGTGGTACAGTTGAATCCGTCATAGTAACGTACACTGTCCATCGACGATCTGTGGACCAGTTACGTTGAGGAGCGTCTTTCTTTCGAAAGTCTCGACTTCTCTGGGTCCTTCAATTCCAGTAATTCAGATGTATTCACCAGCAGACAGGCTCATTGTTTTAATTAGTGTTACAGATCCTCAGTTTAGCACCCCCTGAGATGTATTATCCCTTGTGTAAAGAGTATGTCCTGCGAAATTCATTGGACATTTTCATCGGCTGGTATTGTTCACCTCTCATCAAAATTTGAGTCGCATACTTCCCCGAAAAAATTAAAACTGATAACTTTTCCTCTCTTAATGGCACCCCTATTCAGATAATGAGGAGTGGCTATGAGGTTAATCTGTTTTTTTTTTTTTTTTCAAACCAAATTGGAAGTCTACATTTTGTTCCTTGATTTTTCAGTATATTTGTCTGCTCTGTAGCTTCAAAACCTCAACTGCGGATCTACCACCACATTTCGTCTCAGGGTGATTGAGTCTTCTCCTGCGACTGCGTTATTCTTCAGTTCCCCACTATTTCACATCTTTTCTCACCTGGTGGACGATATTTTTCTTCCTTTTTCTGGATTCATGTTTGACCATTTATCCTCTTGTTCCTTTATCCATAGTAGATGCTGCTGAACTCCGTGACTGTTGCTTTATAGGATACAGAAAAATTTTAATTCTTCGTCACTGCCGGTTATCAGTCTTCCTTTCGAAAACCAAGGATTGATGCTTGATACTAATTTCAGTCTTTCTGGAGTCCTCAAGAATCACTGCTCTCCTTCTTCCATTTCTTCTGAAGTTTTTGAATGATGATAATAACAAATATAGGGTACTCATAAAAAGTCTGAAAAACTTGGAAGAGTGTTGCAGGGTAGGTTGTGCTGAGATGTAACCGCCAAGAAAAAATTTCATACGTAGCGACATTTCAAAATTAAACGCGAGATAGAATTAGTGTCAATTGTTCTCACAGCGTAGATAACAGAGCACAAGACCGCTTAACCTTTCGCTCGGGTACGATCTCTACTACCGTCTAATGTTCAGTTTTTGTATCGCTCTCTTGTTCGTTATTAGAAAACCAAACAGATACCGCCTCTGGCGGGCCTCTTGAATTTCTACGCGCAACAGCCTGATTGTCTAACTTCGCCGCTAATTGTCTTGGAAACAGCGCCAAGAATCGAATTTTTCCTTAACATTATTTCATAGAATAACTAGGGAGACAAGTGGAAAGAATGAAAGCAAAATACCTAACTAGATAATCAGCGTTAATCACTTGGCATAGCCACAAGAACGCACCATACATGTGAAGTTGTGCGGTGGGTCGGGGTTTATTTTCTCGTTCTATTCGTCGTTGTCACTGTGCAAGTTGCAAATTAAAATTCAACTGTCTCAGAACGGTGTCTGCTCAATGTGCCTTCACTCGGCAACGCAGATACTTACAAGACGATGTAAAAGCATCGTTGATAAGTTACGAAGGAAAGTTCTGCAGCAATACTGTCATCCAATTTTATCGGGGAATAAGAAAATGGATTGTCTTCTGGAAAATAATGTCCTAAATTTCCACACAATTATGTTTATTTTGTCCTTGATAACTTCCACATTTCCTTTCAGTTCATGATTCATACACACGCACAGAAGCCACAAATCTGTCCGAACCCCACCCAAATAAAAGAACGTTTTCAGAGTCATTAATTTCACCACTGATATGAGTTATTTACATTCGGTTCATCTTTTTCTAAAAAAGCAACTGCTCGCCAAGAAATGCTCAGTACTTGACTACTAAAACATTTCACTTATACACAGACGCATTTGCATCAATCTGACATAAAATATTATACTAATGTTTAATAAACGAGAACGAAAAGACAGTAATTCTGGAAATATTCTTTAGGTACAGATTTTACTCCAGCTGACTTCCTGGCTGCTATGTTAAAACAGCAGTCACACCTAGACATATGTCATCAGCAAAGTGGGTAAATCCTCTAGGACCATTTTCACACGACAGGCTGGTGTAATTCTTTCACATTACTTGAGACGGTATTGAAATTTGGCAAATGTCCCATATACAAATTCTCATTTACTCACAGGCTCACATAGCACATAATAAAAGAAATATTGATTTTAATAGTTCGTTCTGAAGTCATTCTAGACTTCATGCTACAATAATTCTAAGGTATTTGAAATTTTTAAAGTAAATTTCAATTAAATAATTCTATACCCTGACACTTCAGGTGAGTATTTCAATTGACAACCATAAACAAGTCATAAATGTTCACAGGTGAATCATAGCGTGTAGGCTTTCACGGCCGGCATCGTCAGTAGTTAAAACTTCCGGGCTGAGAGGCCGTGGTCGAACAGTAGAACTTCTTCTCCCTGACGTTTCGTTGCCAGCTGCGGACAACATCTTCCGAGGCGAGTCTACGACTGGCTACCAAGCCACAAGAACGCACCATACATGTGAAGTTGTGCGGCGGGTCGGGGTTTATTTTCTCGTTCTATTCGTCGTTGTCACTGTGCAAGTTGCAAATTAAAATTCAACTGTCTCAGAACGGCTTGGTAGCCAGTCGTAGACTCGCCTCGGAAGATGTTGTCCGCAGCTGGCAACGAAACGTCAGGAAGAAGAAGTTCTACTGTTCGACCACGGCCTCTCAGCCCGGAAGTTTTAACTACTGTTCACAGGTGAATTTCTTTTCTTAAGAGTAATTTTTCTAACTTTAAAGTAAATTTTTCTGTCTCCGAAAATATCCCGCTAGAGAGCTGAGATTTTCACACCACCTTTCTATTAATAACAAAGTGCAGTATAGAAATTTTGGAAGCGATTACACAAAAAATACTGTCCTTCATTTATATTCTTATGGGTGACGAATGTTAGCGTTCAGAAAGAGACGGCAGGCAGTGACAGATGCACATGTGTCTACCGGGTAGACCGATTAATGTCAGCCCCCGAAGTTACATACAGCAAGCTATTCTAAAACAAATGTTCGCTCGGAACAATGTGTGACGCTTCACACCCCCTAAGAACCTAAAATTTCTTTTAATTATATTTTGTCGCTCTAACTGCGTCCAAAATGTGAATCTTTAACTACCATGACACTGTTAATCAAAGTTGGTTTACCCCAGTTAACCAAATATCTAAACTACATGTCAGTGTTATATACAAATACAGCGAATATCAAAAGCTAGCACTGAACAGCACATGGAAATATTATACAAGATTAATTTACAAAAAATTTCCGTCTTTTTCCAAAATCACCTTTTTTCTCGCAAAATTCCGATAAAATCCATCATCTTAAATACAATAGTTAAATTTAATACTAATCCTTTCAGTAAAAAGTGAATTAACTGTTTCCCTAAAAAAATCGAGAGCACTCAAAATTGACACCACTACTGATTTGTTTTTCCGAAATATATTTTCATCATTAAGAATGTGGCTGTTGCAAATATTTCTGATTCAAAAATCCACAAACATTTTTACCTAGGAATTTAAAAAAATATGGTTCAAATGGCTCTGAGCAGTATGGGACTTAGCTACTGAGGTAATCGGTCCCCTAGAACTTCGAACTACTTAAACCTAACTATCCTAAGGACATCACACACATCCATGACCGAGGCAGGATTCGAACCTGCGACCGTAGGGGTCGCGCGGTTGCAGACTGTAGCGCCTTGAACCGCTCGGCCACCCTGGCCGGCAGGAATTTTTCCTTTATCAAAAACTCTTTTTTGCAGTTACTAATTAGGCTCCACAACTTTATATAAAATGAACTATTATACCTCAAGAAAATCACAACATCATTAAATATACTGAGAATTATTTCTGTCACCATCTGCGGCTCTGAAAAACATCATTATACGTTACCTAAAGTATACAAAATTATTGAATATACTGAACACTATTCGGGCCACCTTCTGCAGTTCTGCAACATAAAATTACTGATAATTACTCATGCCCGCTTTAGTAGTTCTGAAAGAACATCTCACCCACATACTACACATAGAGAATACCAAACTAATGAACAGTTCTTATTAAATTAACGAAAATTATTCTCTCCAGCTCTATTTAGCAAAGTCCTCACATTAGACACATATTATATAAGGAATACATTATTATTGCCAAATAATAACAAAAGTCCATGTAATAAATTTGAACATTACTCATAACATCTCTGTGGCTCTGTATCTTTTGTATAGAGTATTCCTGAAAGACATAAGTAGTCCTTATAGTAAAGTACTGAAACCACTAGCCAATTACTGTGGCTCTTCATTACACATTACTGAAACTAACGGCAGCCAACTTCTGTGGCTCTCAAAACACCTCTAACACCAGTCAGTTACTGTGGTATGTATGTATACAGTACATACAAAAAAGGTCCTTATAGATAAACATTAAGCACTACTCATTCCACCAGTGTGGCTCTCAAGCTAATACGGTACACTACAATCAAGAAAACATACATTATTGACAATATTAAATACACTTAAGCCCACCTCTCTGGGGCTTTCACGTCATCTCATTTATATTTATGTTAGGTTTGATCAGTATCTTAGTTCACTATTAGAGCAAATGTGTCAATGTAAGTTTGTGCTGTTGGTTGAGAAACCGCTCTGCTCATCAACTAGGGAGAGAGGAGCATTGTTGCCTCAGTCGTCTCATCACTCAACGAATCTGTAACGAGATGGTATCGTTATGAGTCCATACAAGGGTCTGCACGAGAATTAGAAGACCATCTAAGGTCGTTGTCAATTGTTTAACCAAGAAACAGTGTTGGAAAGCGCTTCTGCTTCTTCCTCACGCCATGGAAAAGAAGAGGGAAGCATTGTTGCCGCAGTGGTCACATCACTCAACACGTCCGTAACCCACTGGTAGTGCTGAGTGGCAACACAATGAATTGTAGTGGGTAGATAGAAGAGCGTTCCTTCCCCACTCCCAAAGGGGGACAAGCAAGCAAGCATAACGCATTGATTAAAGAGACAGGTAGGCGACCGGTTTACGAAAACGAAAACTGAAGGAATAAACCTATCAGCTGGGCAGTCTGAGGGCGCAAACCGCAACGTGCAAGACACACGGCCCTGGAGAAAAAAGACAGGACGGGGAACAGGGCAGTAATAAAGTGAAGTTACTACGGTTTTAGACTTCTTTCTGAATATCTTTTTAAATCAATAATGTTTCTTAATCCAAATAGTTTATGTAACTTTACATACTCCAGTCTAGAGGCATTTGCATGCGGTTACTCTGTAACTCTAAAGGGTCCTACATACTAGTCTGTAAATTTCTTAGTTTCAGTCGAAGTTTCCTAGATTGTTCCTTAGGCTTTACTAGCACTAGATCACCAATCTGAAAGCTCGTAGGACTAGCTCTCGTAACATGTCTACTTTTTCTTTCCAATGCCTTTTTCTGATATTGGCACGAGTAACCGTCTTCTTTTCTTCCACAGCCAATTCAGTAATTTTAGGGAATTCTACTAAATCAAATAGAATGTTGTTATGTCTAATCCCTCTCATTAATTCTACTGTAGCAAAATCTGTGGTTTCGTATTTCAAATTATTAATTACTTCCTCAAAGTACCCCATCTATTTAGCCCATGCTCAGTGCTTCTTATGACAGTATGTCCCACAAAGACAGTTACGTTATTTCATGATTCTTTCCCACATATTTCCCTGTGGAAAATAGGCCGAAATTTTGATGTGTTCTATGTTTTTTGTACTCAAACATTCTTCAAAACCCTTAGATACAAACTGTGGGCTATTATCTGACAAAATAGCTTGTAGCACACCATTGTTGGCAAAATAGTTTTTCTCTAATTTACTTACAGTTAACTTAGAGTTAGCCTTCTAAGTGGATAAAATTTCCCATACTTAGTAAATCCATCCACCAGTGCGAACACATACTCACAACCTGCTCTTGAAACTGGTAGTGATCCGAAAATATCTATAGCTACTAAATCTAGAATGTTTTGGGGTTCCACAGAGTACATCTGTCCCTGTATAGTTCTGTTACTCGCTAGTACCTGTCACAGAGTACATCTGTCCCTGTATAATTCTGTTACTAGCTCGTACCTTTTCCTCTTGAAACTGGTAGTGGGACGAAAAGATCTATTTCTACTAAATCTAGTTTATTTTGGGGTTTCACAGAGTACATCTGTCCCTGTATAATTCTGTTACTTGCTCGTACTTTTTGACACACGTCACAGCATTCCAACCTCTTCTGCACTCTGCGCCACCTGTTGTCAAATATTATAACTTACCTTGGCAATGCATTTACGTGCTCCATAATGCATATGTACAAAATCAATTAACAGATCCACAGGCTGTTAATGGAAACGAATACGCCAATCCTCGTTAGCGTTCTTTCTCTTCCTAAAAAGAATATCTTTGTAAATTTGGAAATAGTCTGCTAGCTTTGGAAATTCAGAGTGACCTATTCTATTTTTCACCAATTTAAGAATATCATTCTGATTGTGTTCTCGTCTAAGGTTCTTACATATGCATTTACTCGGCCCCTCTTCCTATAGTTGGAAGACTGTGATCAATATCTCATCATAATCCCTGATCGTTACACGATCCACCTCCCCCTCCCCCCCCCCCCCCCCCCACTTTATTCTTTACACTTCTGCATAGCGCATCTGCCATTACGTTTTCAGCACTCTTTATATACTGCATCTCATAGTTAAATTGTTGCAGATACATAGACCACCTCCTGAGTCTACCATGTTTGAGCTAACAAGTATTTAAATAACTTAGATCACTATGATCCGTAAAAAAGAAATAAAAAAAGAACAACACTTTATGTCCTAACAGGTATTGCTCAAAGTTTTGCAAGCCGAAGATGCTCTCTTAGTGACTAAATTATTATTACCAATATTTTGTTTATAGTCGCCTGCCTTACAGATGGTGTCCCTAGCGGGTTTAACCTGTAATGTTTTTATCTGTGCGCGCCAGCTCCATCCCAGACCGCTAACAGTTTTCCTGCCGGGAGTTGTTATTATGTCTAAGATGCCTGTCATCAGGCGGCCACTGGCCCTCTGTAACGTCATCAGCCGACAGCTGACGGAGTCGTAATACTGAACCCGTTCGTTGAACCTATTCCCACTAGTATCTCCTCGCCCTCTAAATCTACCTCTGTATCCACTACCTCTGTGGGCGCTAATTCTGTTTAACTTCAGCTCTGTTATCATTCTGTCTAACAGGAGACCTGTACTCTCTCCTGGCATGAATAAATCTACCAAGAAATTATTTTGTTTTTCCAATACAATGGCAGCTTTTCTATCCCCAAAATTATTTACTCACATTCTAATTTTGCATTTAAATATGACAAAGTAGTTACCCATTTCTGTACAAATCTTTTAATGTCGTTTCTCTTTGGATCAGTACCGACTTTGTTGATGATATATGTCTAGGTGTGATTCCTGTTGTAACAGAGCAGCCAGAAAGTCAGCGTAAGTAAATCTGTATCTAAAGAGTTTTTCCAGAATTATTGTCTTTTCGTTTTCGTTTATTGAACATCACTATAATGTTTGTATGTCAGATTGACGCAAATGCGTCTGTGTACAAGGATTGGTGCAGAGCAGTTTTAGCGCAAGTATGATCACAAGTGAGTATTCTGATTGGCAGTCAGTATGGTCAGCCAACCAGAATTGCGACGGTTCTCGTTCGATAACTGACAGCCATACTGTGAGTGAGACTGGAAGAAGGAAGTTGCTCGCTAGCTTTGAATGCGGTCGGTCATGTTACTAGTGCCAGTAAAAATAATGTGTAAGATGAAGAATTACTTAGTGTCTTAGTTATTGGTGAGCTAAGATGATAGCAGTTGTTGTTGAGGACTAATTTTGGAAATTTTAGAGGTTTCGACTAACTTTGTTGGACAGGTATTCGTATGTGAAATATTGGCCTTCATAGAATCCGCATGGCATCTTACAGTATTCAACTACCGAACATTTTTTGGGGAGCTGTTTCTTTTTTAAAAATCCACAAGAAGGACCGAATGTAATAACTCATATTAGAGGTGAAATTAATCACTGTGAAAACGTTCTTTAGTTCGGGTCAGGTTCGGACAGATTTCTGGCTGCTGTGAGGGTGAATTGTGTGTATGAATCGTGAACTGGAAGGAAATAGCCAATAGTTTAATGTGGACTGGATAGTACATTTTCTTGAGTTATCAGTGACAAAATATACATAATTGCCTGGAAATTTCGAGCATTATTTCCCAGAATCCATTTCCTTACTGCCAGATAAAATTGGATGACAGTATTCCTATTGAACTTTCTTTCGTAACTAGAGTTGTGTGGCCTCAGTAATTGCAGACATTAGGTGGTGCTTTTTAACAACGCTGTTTTTACATCATCTTGTAAGTATCTATGTTACGAGTGAAGGGAAATTGAGCAGACGCCGTTCTGAGGTAGGTAAATTTTAATTTGCACTCTGCACAGTGACAATGACGAATAGACATGACAAAATAAACCCCGACAAGCCACTATCGATGCTTTCTCGGCCGGGAAAACAATAGTAAAGTTCGGGTATGGAGGAACTTTATGAAATGTAGCAGTGTTTAAATGGATTCGTTAAATGATGACACACTAGTGAAAGAAAAAACTATTGTAGGACAATAGACACGTGTACTAATGAACTGTATTTGGTGCATAGCAGCAAACAACTCGAGTACGAAGTTAGGCAGCGAGAACAACAGACAGTGCACTGTAGCAGATGACGTGCCCACAACTGAAGATCGACAGGCGGTGTGCTACTGCAGTAAACAAACCAGACGAATGGGAGCATTTCAGTTTTCATATGTCACAAGCAAATGGTAGTAATACTTTGCCAGATTCACACTATGTTATCTGTGGGGCTGATAGTGAACAAAGCATGACGGAAGATGTAGTTGAAAATATACCTGTAACTGTAAAAGAAATAAAGGAGGAACCAAAGTCAGTGGCTTGTGAACCATAAGATGTTTCAGATATTTTTGCGAATATTCTCAAACATATGAAGGAGATGAGTTCAGATATAAAATCTTCATTAAGCTCTGATACTGACACAAAAATTAATAAAATGGGGTCTGATATCGACATTAAAATGAATAAAATGGGTAGTGACATAAAAACGTCCTTAAGTTCTGAAATAAATAAGTTACATGCTGAAGTTGACCTGGGATTTACTAACTTGTCAATAAAAATGGAAGTAGATGTACAGTTTCACACTATAGAAAAATACTGTAAGGATAGCCATGTTGCATTAGAAGGTCTTGCTAAAAATGGAAAAGTTGTGTGTGCTAAGTTGGGTGTGCAAGTGGCTAGTAAAATTACTAACATAGAATCTAATATCCAGCAATTCAGTACCGGTGTGAATGAGCACCCAGTTCACGTCTTCGGATTTTAACTGAAAGTGCTTTTGATGTTTTCTGTTAGGTGAATTTCACCTCTCTGTGATGGGTTTTCAAAATTTATATATTTTCGTTTTTTAGCTGTCCGCTTATGCTTTTTAATTTAAAATAGAAAAACAGCCCTTATGTCTATTTTTAATTCTCATTCTATATTTTATAATTCGCTTGGCTGAAGAGCGGAGTATTGTATCGCCCTAAGTACAGTCCATCCCGTATGGTCGAGGGGCTGAATTAACAATAAAGGAAAAAAATTAAATTATGTTTCATCGTGTCACTACTTCACGTTGTAAAGCGGGCTTTAACATGCCACTTAAGTACACTTACGTTTGCAGCTCTAAAGTTCTGTTACTTTATATTTAAATTCTAGCATTCTTTATTTTGTGACTCCTTTCAGAATTCTTGACAATGACAAAACGTCGGGACGGCAGTCATAATGAATATTTTTAATATCAATATGCGGAATGATTACTTTCAATAAAATAAAACGATGGCTGAGATTTCGAGTTAATTTTCCGGCACTATCCCTCAGACGGAAGAACTGATATTCGTGCCTATTTAAATAATCTAGTTTCCTATGAAAGCATAAAGAAAAGCTGTGTTATCGCGACTGTCATGCCGTGTTAAACGTTTTGAAAATAAGTTAAATTTTCGAAATGTCCAAATTACCTTGCGTTGGTGTTGGTTGCGGCAAGCCGCATAAAACTTAACGCATCTGTCTGCTGTGATTCATCGTTTGCGTTTTAGACTGGTAGCGATATTTCCCGCTCAATCCTTACTACAGGCGCGAAGAATCGTTCAGATCGTGCTCTCTAAGCTCGGATTATGCTTTAGCGTGTGTTGAGCTCCACCGTCAAGGATGTAAACTTGCGCTCTCGTTTCAGTAACCAGATTTTCACCACACGAATTTATAACACGATTTCTCAGCGTTAGCCTTCGTCGATTCGAGGCGTTACATTACCGATACAACAAAATATGGCCTGTCCTGAGTGAAGGCACATAGAACATTTATGAAGCGTTCCACGCGCAAAGTCGGTTTCATGGGCTCCGTTCAAATGTAGCCTGATGAACCACTGTCTGAGAAATGGTGGGTTTTATTCCACTGAAGACGTATGAACGTAGTTGTTCATAGGCAGAAGTACCAATACCGTAGCATTTTGTCTTACTTTTCCAAAAGTGATATTCAGCGTGATGATAATGACGGTGTCATACCGATCAGTTTTGTCTTCAAGAGATCTCAGTGTTTTAAACCTCACTGTTTCGCGTTTGTGCTAATGCTGTATCATCGAATAAGAGATATCCGTACATGTTCCTTGTGATCAGTGTACGAAGAATGGACTAGCTACATGCACGTAATCTTTTAATGTTATTACTCTTATGATGATATTTTTATCTACTTATAATTTGTATCCTCTATAGTTGGCATGTGAAGTAAATAACGACGTAAAATATTTGGTTAGCTCGAAATTTTGAAATACACCTAGCAGCTGTTTGTGATGACAGACATCTCAGTTTCCCGTTAGTGACGAACTGTGGGGTGTGCCCTCGTATATGGACCACTTGTGCTCAAGTAATTTACGATTACTGCGAACATTTTTAAGAGGCTGAAACAAGTTATGCTATATTTTTGTTTTATTTTTCACTGCTCTTTGGAACACGTTTCACTACCCAACATCTTCAGTGTGCTGACAGTCAGTGAGACAGACAAATCATAGAAATTAAGTCAATAAATTGAAACTAATTATATTCTTAATTACGGCCCGCTATTTTTGGTTTGAAAGAAAAGGAGATCAGATTCAAACCAGTCCCCTAAACTGAAGATGATTTCTAAAGATACGCTTGCCACGCCAGGAACATGCTGTGTTGCTCCACATTTCTGCCAGCATTCAGTCTCAATCTTCCACAACGACTTCTTACGTCACAGTAATTTTTCTGCTCTAATTAATGTAGGCCTATAGATCATGAAAAGTATTTAATGTTTAAGTTGCAACATGAAGACGTGGCCAGTATTCGTTATTAAGCTAATGGCTCATTTAGGGACTGTAAATATGGAACTTCAACATATTCAAGGGCCCTGCGGTATGTAAGAATGAATACTAGCGTGTCGTATAAACGTGCTCTACGTTTCACAACTACCGTTATCATAAGTATCAGTACCCGTTTAAACATAAAGTTTTCTCGAGACAGCTGAAATTTTGATGCAGATGTTGCTCGGAAGTTTGGATTCAACGACCCAAACGATTCCTTAAGTGGTACTGGAAATTAAATTGCAATGTGCGCTTGTCAAGAACTTGGCGGTCGTAGCGAACAGCGAACCAGTTTAGGCAGCACAACTCCTCGCAAGAGCAGAGCGTGGCCAAGCGGGGGTTCCGGCACGGGGAGAACTACTGAGGAAGTTAACAAATGATCCCGACGCTTTAAATATGTCAACGCGGCACTTTTTGATATAAATTTAATGGAGTGAAGGAAACAAGAATAACGGCAGTGGCATTTCCCCTTAACAAGAAACGATAATTAAATTCTGTCCGAATTTGCACATTCATTTGCGAGCTCAGTAAGAAAATAATACATCAGCACAAGGGGCGTGCGGCTGGCTGCCTCCAGGGCGAAGAGTCCTCGGTGGGAGGGGCTGGCAGCACTGCGTGCGGGAATTCCCCGCATAGCACCGGCTGCCGTGGCGCGCAGACGCCTACAGTTAAACTGAGGGGTGCGACAGAGTCCGCTCCTCCGCAGCCCGCCCCGCCGCGCCTGGCAGCTTGTTTAATTAAGAAACTTGAGCAGCAAGTTTCCTCAGTTGTCACCCCATTCTCATCTCAAACAGCATATGATCTTGCGCCCCGGCACCGCACCCGCACCGCATTCCTCCGCGGTCGCTGCCGGCGCCCTAAACACCTCGGAGGTCGAGCCGGCTCAGCGCTGACAGCGCCGCTACTCGGTTGGAAGTGGAGGCTCCGGCTGTCTGCCGTCCAAGAGTACAACTGCGAGGATCGCAGAAGTGTCTTGTGACGGAATAGTTTCTAATGAATTACCCTTTCCTCGCTATGGACTGAATACCAAATGCCTGTCTTTCAGTTTCTTAATGCTTACAACACAACTAGCTGCAGAGCCCAGCGGTGCTCGGAATGCTTAATATCTGCCGGACAACGTGATTGGCCCTGAATCAAAAGATGATTTGTTACGCCATATATTACTTTTGTGATTTTTGTATAACTTGCCTTCTGTTGTTTGAGCTCATTCATCAATGTTTCAGGAAGGACACGGCTCGAACAGTTTACATCAGAGTTCGGGAGATCTCTGGATGTGTTCGATCTTTTGATCGGCCCACGGTCTAGTGACTATTGGAGGTGCTACATCCATGATCTGCCTCAGCGGTTTTATGACACTGTGGGCTTCATCATATAAATAACTGTAAAACACGGATTAAAATATTTTCTGCGGTATATGTCATGTGTAACAACCGCAACTAATCAGTAAATACGAGTTTGTAGTCATGTTTCCGTCAAATTTTAGAGCTTCTGCTCTTCCCCCAATCTACTGACGTCTTATGGTACTATCTTCAAGACGGGTACTGCCGATCTAATTTATTCTCGTGATAGATATTGCCGACCGGAGTGGCCGTGCGGTTCTAGGCGCTACAGTCTGGAACCACGTGACAGCTACGGTCGCAGGTTCGAATCTTGCCTGGGACATGGATGTGTGTGATGTCCTTAGGTTAGTTAGGTTTAAGTATTTCTAAGTTCTAGGGGACTGATGACCACAGCAGTTACGTCCCATAGTGCTCAAAGCCATTTGAACCATTTTTTTGATAGAAATTAGTTAGTCTACCGTGATACGTGTCGTTTGTTATGCATTTATTTTTCATTAATTTTTTTTCATTGTTTTATCAAAATGCATAAACTTCAAGTAAATAGGCCAAGAACAATAGATTTAATCTTCATGCACTTCTTGAGGCTTTTGGTAACATTTATCCTTCATATATTTTAGCATAGTGTATATTAGATAAGTTAATGGCCTATGTAACCCCTCCCCCCCCCTCGCGGCCAATTGTTGATTAGGTGTTAGAGTAGAAAACTGAAGTAAATTGGCGAAGAACTTTTAGAGATATTTGGTAACAAACTTCAAAAAAAAAAAAAAAAAAAAGGTTAAATTGGCTCTGAGCACTATGGGACTTAACATCTATGGTCATCAGTCCCCTAGAACTTAGAACTACTTAAACCTAACTAACCTAAGGACATCACACACATCCATGTCCAAAGCAGGATTCGAAACTGCGACCGTAGCAGTCACGCGATTCCGGACCGAGCGCCTTAACCGTGAGACCACCGCGGCCGGCTTAACAAACTTCCGCTGTATATATTACATACATATAGGTTTCAAATCAAATGACAAAGCAAGTAGACAGTGATCTTCGTCTTTTCTTGACGGTAAAATGTGCAAAATTTCATCAACATCGGAATAAGCCAGCAGATGTGTATGAATTACAAACTAACGGACACTCATCTTTGTATATACGTATGTTGTGGGACGAAAACTCCTTGCATACAACCGCTGGGCAGAATGCTTACCATGAAAACATTACTGGGCGGTTAGATATGATACACCATAGTTTTGAAAAACCTCTGACTGTAACTACTGATAATGAAAATAGCCAGTGAGAAACGGAAAATGGTAAAATGTTTTCTCCGATATAGCAGTTCGAATGCAGATCCTTTCATTTCCTAACAGTGCACATAGTGAGAATTTGGTTATTAGACGTCAAACATGGACGTAGAATACCGAATATTAACTGACACGCCAGACATTTTCCAGGTATTCATTTCCACAATTTTCTATTACAAGCGGAAATACTGTAGAAAAATTAAATGTGTCTGTTGCGTAATCTAGAAAAAATTTCATGTACATAAATTCGGGAAAACACTTTAGAAATCATGAAACAATCGTGGGAAGTAATATGCTTAAGTAGAAATATATAAATATTGCTGCTTTGCGTGTCTTCAGAGCGTTTTTTTTTCTTCAAAGCATCCCTATGGCAATGTCTCTTCATAGCTTTGTAGACGGCTGTTGTTTTCTCCTACAATCGTTTGTGCTTAGTAGTTAAAAAAGCTGATAAAAGATCTCGCAGATGTCAGGGATTCCCTAAAGTTGACTCGACTGTAGGAATGTTTCAGTAGTGGGGAGTAAAGTGTTACAACTTCACACATGATTCGGCATTTTTTCACACACTCAAAGTTAATGGCGTCATATCTCTTGAACTACGTGTCGAGCAATGATGTATTGTGTAGTTGCGTTGAATGGTATATGTGGGTACAGTCTGCGAAGTGTGTTGCGAAGAGAGGTAGCAGCGAAGTAGTAATAATTTAAACGTCATTCGTGATGTGGCATTTATCACACATCTCATAGTTCACAACGTAAAATCTCCTGAACTGTGACAGTTAGGTGGTTCTTACTTCAGCAGCAAATGTTACGTGACACTAAGGGATATGTGTACCAAGTTTTGTTGAAATCGGTTGAGCGGTTTAGGAGACATGCATACGTACACAGTGTAGACGCACTCACTCACTCACACACACACATACACACACAGGTTTCTAGGATTTGAGTCCGGAACCGAACCGCTGCTACGTTCGCAGGTTCGAATCCTGCCTCAGGCATGGATGTGTGTGATGTCCTTAGGTTAGTTAGGTGTAGGTGGTACTAAGTTCTAGGGGACTGATAGCCTCAGATGTTAAGTCCTATAGTGCTTAGAACCATTTGAACCATATTGAACCCAATGTGCATTTCACTCCTATTTAGACTCCTCTGGTCGCCGCAGAATATGCACTAAAGCCCCGACATGTGTATGATGCAAAGCACCAGGATACGCACAACAACCACCATGTTTATGATGAAAAGCTTCACTGTAGTCCTGAACCCGTTTTGTTTTGCACTGGGCTGTGCCACATGCCGTAATAAGGACACGGCACAGTGTTTTTAAACCTCCGAAAGGGAGCGTTTACGTGCTTGGATATTTGATGCATGGCATCCCATCTCCCGTCGCTACCAAATACCAGCCAATCCGAAAAAAGCCGAAATAATGGTGAAACGTGTCATTGAGAAACAATAAAAGGAAGTTTAACACTGCAAACAAGACGTTTTGAAGAGTCTTGCGGATAACATAGCAAGACCATAACCCACCACTTGTCCACTCCTGGCAGGGTCACCATATGAAACGTTTTTATATCACAAATCCTCGTCGCTGCACCATTCCCGTTATGAAATGGAAAAAGTCATTTGGTTGACATCCACGACACCCTTATAGCATAGCGGTACCTCGACGATCTTAAAAATCGTTCAAATGCCTCTGGGCTTTATGTGACTTAACATCTGAGGTCTTCAGTCCCCTAGAACTTAGAACTACTTAAGCCAAACTAACCTAAAGAGATTACACACGACATCACACACATCCATGCCCGTGGCAGGATTCGAACCTGCTACCGTAGCGGTCGCGCGGTTCCACACTAAAGCGCCTAGAATCGCTCGATCACAACGATCGGCTCGACGATCTTCTACACCTCGTTTTGTTGCCCTTCACAGTATGTCATTTTGGACTAACTTTTGAGAAAGATAATGCCCGCCAGAACACTGTGAGAGTTTCTACTGATTGCCTGAAGCTTTTTCTCTTCAGAAAATTAACCAATTTCATTAAAAGTGTAATCATTTGTTTACCTGTACATGTACAGCTCTTCTAGCGATTTACATCCCGTTTGGATTATTGCTTCGTTGTGAGACGTTTCCTTTTCTCCTAAAATGTATTTCCACAGAATACGCTGAATATGATGTTGAAAAGCTTACTGCGCAACGCGAAAATGCCGTAGGTACCACCTCGTTATTGCCACCACCCATCCAATTTACGGTTGGTCAGTAGCGCAAAGCGCTTCTGAGCCATCTTTTATTATAACCACTCTCATGATTCTTGCCTTCGCGAAGGGATACATTTTCAGAGTATTGGATGACTTGTGTTCTGTGAACCAAGGTAACAAAGACGCCATCATGCTGCGCCATCACCATCTCGCTTTGCATTTGTGCCTTGATGACTACGGGCTGGATGTGGTTGTCGAAATATTGGCTGTTGTCGAAGACGTCATTTGTGTGTATTTCCGTAAATTACCTGAACATTTTAATAAGCTGTTATTACGGTAGTTGTCGGCTTTACGCCGTACTGAATTCATACGTCCACAAATAATGATAATAACTATAATCGTTGGCAATTATCTACTACCAGTAGTCTAATTTGCAGTATGCCTTTCACTTTAATGACGTGTATCTCTCTTGACGTTGCAACAATCACAGAATCATTTGTGTCCTGGGACAGTTGAGAAACAATCTAAGCCAGAAACAAAGGACAAAGTCATTTCGCATAAATCTTAATTTTATCTAAGTTTCGAACCGGGGGATTTCGCCACCAAACCGCAAGACAACAACTAATTTACGAATTTGTGATGAAATACATGACCTACTTCAAGATGAACAGTCACTTAAAATTAAGTCGAGAGCTTTCTATATGCGACGCGCACACTCTTAACCATCGTCAAAAAATGAGTGGTATCCTACAAGTGCATTCGTTAAGTACTGGTTCTCAAGATCTGATGGTAGTCAGTGAAAAGTTGATGCTCCTGAAATGCAATGTGAAGAATTCCGTAATGAAATAATACATCTCCTGTAGGAGCGTTTTAGTTCCTCTCATGTATGCTATGGGAATGTAACTCGCTGAAATTCTGTCACCACAAGTTCTATCACCTGAAGCTGTACTTAAGTGTGGTAACTCTGTTATGGGGGCTTAATTCACCGGAACTTATTTCCATAGTAGGCGTACTTTATATGTTATAGAAATGTGATTCATTAAAACAAATAAAGTGGAAGACAATAGTGTCTATGTATTAATACTATACTTCTGCTTGTTGTGCTATGTTAATTGTAGGTCAGTAAAACAAGCTGAAAAATACAGACCACTATAGATGCCTGTCTAACTGAAGTAGCCATTCTACTTAAATGTATCTATGGTTATCGATAATCATTCCCAGGGCAACCCAGGATGACAGGCAGAAACTGTCAAGGAACCTGTCACTTTGAAGATGTGGAAATATTATGTTAATATCATAAGGTATGGTTCCATGTGGAAGGAGACGTGTCTAGCGGCCTTCTGTATTTCAGGTGGTAGAGGATACAGTAATCAGTCGCAAATAATGTTTATTGGAAATTCAGATTTCGGTCACACTGTGAGCTTTGACAGTAATTGTCCTCTAATGACTATAGTTTTCATGTTTCAAGATAGATTTATTGCAGCTAAGATGGCTGCCCCCCCCCCCCCCCCCCCCCATGAACCATGGACCTTGCCGTTGGTGGGGAGGCTTGCGTGCCTCAGCGATACAGATGGCCGTACCGTAGGTGCAACCACAACGGAGGGGTATCTGTTGAGAGGCCAGACCAACGTGTGGTTCCTGAAGAGGGGCAGCAGCCTTTTCAGTAGTTGCAGAGGCAACAGTCTGGATGATTGACTGATCTGGCCTTGCAACATTAACCAAAACGGCCTTGCTGTGCTGGTACTGCGAACGGCTGAAAGCAAGGGGAAACTACAGCCGTAATTTTTCCCGAGGACATGCAGCTTTACTGTATGATTAAATGATGATGGCATCCTCTTGGGTAAAATATTCCGGAGGTAAAATATTCTCCCATTCGGATCTCCGGGCGGGGACTACTCAGGAGGATGTCGTTATCAGGAGAAAGAAAACTGGCGTTCTACGGATCGGAGTGTGGAATGTCAGATCCCTTAATCGGGCAGGTAGGTTAGAAAATTTAAAAAGGGAAATGGATAGGTTAAAGTTAGATATAGTGGGAATTAGTGAAGTTCGGTGGCAGGAGGAACAAGACTTCTGGTCAGGTGACTACAGGGTTATAAACACAAAATAAAATAGGGGTAATGCAGGAGTAGGTTTAATAATGAATAGGAAAATAGGAATGTGGGTAAGCTACTACAAATAGCATAGTGAACGCATTATTGTGGCCAAGATAGATACGAAGCCCACACCTACTACAGTAGTACAAGTTTATATGCCAAGTAGCTCTGCAGATGATGAAGAAATTGAAGAAATGTACGATGAAATAAAAGAAATTATTCAGATAGTGAAGGGAGACGAAAATTTAATAGTAATGGGTGACTGGAATTCGAGTGTAGGAAAAGGGAGAGAAGGAAACATAGTAGGTGATTATGGATTGGGGCTAAGAAATGAAAGAGGTAGCCGCCTGGTAGAATTTTGCACAGAGCACAACTTAATCATAGCTAACACTTGGTTTAAGAATCATGAAATAACGTTGTATACGTGGAAGACCACCGGAGATACTAAAAGGTATCAAATAGATTATATAATGGTAAGACAGAGATTTAGGAACCAGGTTTTAAGTTGTAAGACATTTCCAGGGGCAGATGTGGACTCTGACCACAATCTATTGGTTATGACCTGTAGATTAAAACTCAAGATACTGCAAAAATGTGGGAAATTAAGGAGATGGGACCTGGATAAACTGAAAGAACCAGAGGTTGTACAGAGTTTCAGGGAGAGCATAAGGGAACAATTGACAGGAATTGGGGAAAGAAATACAGTAGAAGAAGAATGGGTAGCTCTGAGGGATGAAGTAGTGAAGGCAGCAGAGGATAAAGTAGGTAAAAGAGACGAGGGCTGCTAGAAATCCTTTGTTAACAGAAGAAATATCGAATTTAATTGATGAAAGGAGAAAATATAAGAATGCAGTAAATGAAGCAGGCAAAAAGGAATACAAACGTCTCAAAAATGAGATCGACAGGAAGTGCAAAATGGCTAAACAGGGATGGCTAGAGGACTAATGTAAGGATGTAGAAGCTCATCTCACTAGGAGTAAGATAGATACTCCATACAGGAAAATTAAAGAGACCTTTGGAAAGGAGAGAACCACGTGTATGAATATCAAGAGCTCAGATGGTAACCCAGTTCTAAGCAAAGAAGGGAAGGCAGAAAGGTAGAAGGAGTATATAGAAGGTTTATACAAGGGCGATGTACTTGAGGACAACATTATGGAAATGGAAGAGGATGTAGATGAAGACGAAATGGGAGATACGATACTGCGTGAAGGGTTTGACAGAACACTGAAAGACCTGAGTCGAAACAAGGCCCCCGGAGTAGACAACATTCCATTAGAACTACTGACGGCCTTGGGAGAGCCAGTAATGACAAAACTCTACCAGCTGGTGAGCAAGATGTTTGAGACAGGCGAAATACCCTCAGACTTCAAGACAAATATAATAATTCAAATCCCAAAGAAAGCAGGTGCTGACAGATGTGAAAATTACCGAACTATCAGTTTAATAAGTCACAGCTGCAAAATACTGACGCGAATTCTTTACAGACGAATGGAAAAACTGGTAGATGCGGACCTCGGGGAAGATCAGTTTGGATTCCGTCGAAATGTTGGAACATGTGAGGCAATACTGACCTTACGACATATCTTAGAAGAAAAAATTAAGAAAAGGCAAACCTACGTTTCTAGCATTTGTAGACTTAGAGAAAGCTTTTGACAATGTTGACTGGAATACTCTTTTTCAAATTCTAAAGGTGGCAGGGGTAAAATACAGGGAGCGAAAGGCTATTTACAATTTGTACAGAAACCAGATGGCAGTCATAAGAGTCGAGGGGCATGAAAGGGAAGCAGTGGTTGGGAAAGGAGTGAGACAGGGTTGTAGCCACTCCCCGGTGTTATTCAATCTGTATATTGAGCAAGCAGTAAAGGAAACAAAAGAAAAATTTGGATTAGGTATTAAAATTCATGGAGACGAAGTAAAAACTTTGAGGTTCGCCGATGACATTGTAATTCTGTCAGAGACGGCAAAGGACTTGGGAGAGCAGATGAACGGAATGGATAGTGTCTTGAAAGGAGGATATAAGATGAACATCAACAAAAGCAAAACGAGGATAATTGAATGTCGTCAAATAAAAACGGGTGATGCTGAGGGAATTAGATTAGGAAATGAGACACTTAAAGTAGTGAAGAAGTTTTGCTATTTAGGAAGTAAAATAACTGATGATGGTCGAAGTAGAGAGGATATAAAATATAGACTGGCAATGGCAAGGAAAGCGTTTCTGAAGAAGAGAAATTTGTTAACGTCGAATATAGATTTATGTATCAGGAAGTCGTTTCTGAAAGTATTTGTTTGGAGTGTAGCCATGAATGGAAGTGAAACATGGACGATAACTAGTTTGGACAAGAAGAGAATAGAAGCTTTCGAAATGTGGTGCTACAGAAGAATACTGAAGATAAGGTGGATAGATCACGTAACTAATGAGGAGGTATTGAATAGGATTGGGGAGAAGAGAGGTTTGTGGCACAAGTTGACTAGAAGAAGGGATCGGTTGGTAGGACATGTTTTGAGGCATCAAGGCATCACAAATGTACCATTGGAGGGCAGCGTGGAGGGTAAAAATCGTAGAGGGAGACCAAGAGATGAGTACACTAAGCAGATTCAGAAGGATGTAGGTTGCAGTAGGTACTGGGAGATGAAGCATCTTGCACAGGACAGAGTAGCATGGAGAGCTGCATCAAACCAGTCTCAGGACTGAAGACAACAACAACAAGATGGCTGCACAGGAAGATTATTTGAATCTGGTTGCTGAACTACTTACTACTTGAAAAATGTTAATTTCTCATGTTTCTGCAACGTTATAGATTAATAATTTGGGTAGTTAGCTAACTGGGCTATTGTTGTGTGTGGGTCCCCTCGTTCACATTCCTGGCCATTGATTCAGGTTCTTCAACCATATTGTCTTTCACCGCTACCTAATGCATTGAGATTGTAGTTTTTCTTCTGTGACGAACGGGTGTATCCGATTCTTAGTACTTCATTTCAGGTGGAGCGAATAAGCAGTTTTTCTTCTCTTCATTGTAAAAAGCATAGTTTCTTATTTCACCGTTGTAAACATTAGTTTGTCATAATTGCAGTCCAAAGAATTGGTAAGGGTCGCCGGTAAGTCAGCATCTCTTATGTTGCCAATTTTTCCTGGAAACCGCTTTCTATACCTAAAGGAGGCATGACATCGTATAGATCGGATTCTGAGATATTATTTGAAATATTTTCTGATATTTGAATTTTCAGGAAGCACTGAGAGCGAATTATCTACACATATTGGAAAAATATGTTTTTTAGGTTAGATGGCCTCGGACAAGTACACAAAGGGCAACAGCCTCAACGGGTGCGGGGCAAAGTCAGGACATGCGGGGACCAAGCAGCAATCGGTATTGTAATTGTAAACTGTCGAAGCTGCGTTGGTAAAGTACCCGAACTTCAGGCCCTGATAGAGAGCACCGAAGCTGAAATCGTTATAGGTACAGAAAGCTGGCTGAAGCCAGAGATAAATTCTGCCGAAATTTTTACAAAGGTACAGAAGGTGTTTAGAAAGGATAGATTGCATGCAACCGGTGGTGGAGTGTTCCTCGCTGTTAGTAGTAGTTTATCCTGTAGTGAAGTAGAAGTGGATAGTTCCTGTGAATTATTATGGGTAGAGGTTACACTCAACAACCGAACTAGGTTAATAATTGGCTCCTTTTACCGACCTCCCGACTCAGCAGCATTAGTGGCAGAACCACTGAGAGAAAATTTGGAATACATTTCACATAAATTTTCTAAGCATGTTATACTCTTAGGTGGAGATTTCAATTTACCAGATATAGACTGGGACACTCAGATGTTTAAGACGGTTGGGAGGGACAGAGCATCGAGTGACATTATACTGAGTGCACTATCCGAAAATTACCTCGAGCAATTAAACAGAGAACCGGCTCGTGGAGATAACATCATGGACCTACTGATAACAAACAGACCCGAACTTTTCGACTCTGTATGTGCAGAACAGGGAATCAGTGATCATAAGGCCGTTGCAGCATCCCTGAATATGGAAGTTAATAGGAAAATAAAAAAAGGGAGGAAGGTTTATCTGTTTAGCAAGAGTAACAGAAGGCAAATTTCAGACTACGTAACAGATCAAAACGAAAATTTCTGGTCCGACACTGACAATGTTGAGTGTTTATGGAAAAAGTTCAAGACAATCGTAAAATGCGTTTTAGACAGGTACGTGCCGAGTAAAACTGTGAGGGACGGGAAAATCCAACCGTGGTACAACAACAAAGTTAGGAAACTACTGCGAAAGCAACGAGAGCTTCACTCCAAGTTTAAACGCAGCCAAAACCACTCAGACAAACAGAAGCTAAACGATGTCAAAGTTAGCGTAAGGATGGCTATGCGTGAAGCGTTCAGTGAATTCGAAAGTAAAATTCTATCTACCGACTTGACAGAAAATCCTAGAAAGTGCTGGTCTTTCATTAAATCAGTAAGTGGCTCGAAACAGCATATCCAGAGACTCCGGGATGATGATGGCATTGAAACAGAGGATGACACGCGTAAAGCTGAAATACTAAATTCCTTTTTCCAAAGCTGTTTCACAGAGGAAGACCGCATTGCAGTTCCTTCTCTAAATCCTCGCACAAACGAACAAATAGCCGACATCGAAATAAGTGTCCAAGCTGACATCGAAATAAGTGTCCAAGGAATAGAAAAGCAACTGTAATCACTCAACAGAGGAAAGTCCACTGGACCTGACGGGATACCAATTCGATTCTACACAGAGTACGCGAAAGAACTTGCCCCACTTCTAACAGCCGTATACCGCAAGTCTCTAGAGAAACGGAAGGTTCCAAATGATTGGAAAAGAACACAGGTAGTCCCAGTCTTCAAGAAGGGTCGTCGAGCAGATGCGCAAAACAATAGACCTATATCTATGACGTCGATCTGATGTGGAATTTTAGAACATGTTTTTCGCTCGAGTATCATGTCGTTTTTGGAAACCCAGAATCTACTCTGTAGGAATCAACATGGATTCCGGAAACAGCGATCGTGTGCATGGGACCCAGAAAATATTAGATACTGGCTCCCAGGTAGATGCTATTTTTCTTGACTTCCGGAAGGCGTTCGATACAGTTCCGCACTGTCGCCTGACAAACAAAGTAAGAGCCTACGGAATATCAGACCAGCTGTGTGGCTGGATTGAAGAGTTTTTAGCAGAACACAGCATGTTGTTATCAATGGAGAGACGTCTACAGACGTTAAAGTAACCTCTGGTGTGCCACAAGGGAATGTTATGGGACCATTGCTTTTCACAATATATATAAATGACCTAGTAGATAGTGTCGGAAGTTGCATGTGGCTTTTCGCGGATGATGCTGTAGTATACAGAGAAGTTGCAGCATTAGAAAATTGTAGCGAAATGCAGGAAGATCTGCAGCGGATAGGCACTTGGTGCAGTGAGTGGCAACTGACCCTTAACATAGACAAATGCAATGTATTGCGAATACATAGAAAGAAGTATCCTTTATTGTATGATTATATGATAGCGGAACAAATAGTGGTAGCAGTTACTTCTGTAAAATATCTGGGAGTATGCGTGCGGAACGATTTGAAGTGGAATGATCATATAAAATTAATTGTTGGTAAGGCGGGTACCAGGTTGAGATTCATTGAGAGAGTCCTTAGAAAATGTAGTCCATCAACAAAGGAGGTGGCTTACAAAACACTCTTTCGACCTATACTTGAGTATTGCTCATCAGTGTGGGATCCGTACCAGATCGGGTTGACGGAGGAGATAGAGAAGATCCAAAGAAGAGCGGCGCGTTTCGTCACAGGGTTATTTGGTAACCGTGATAGCGTTACGGAGATGTTTAACAAACTCAAGTGGCAAACTCTGCAAGAGAGGCGCTCTGCATCGCGGTGTAGCTTGCTCGCCAGGTTTCGAGAGGGTGCGTTTCTGGATGAGGTATTGAATATATTGCTTCCCCCTACTTATACCTCCCGAGGAGATCACAAATGTAAAATTAGAGAGATTAGAGGGCGCACGGAGGCTTTCAGACAGTCGTTCTTCCCGCGAACCATACGCGACTCGAACAGGAAAGAGAAGTAATGACAGTGGCACGTAAAGTGCCCTCCGCCACACACCGTTAGGTGGCTTGCGGAGTATAAATGTAGATGTAGATGTAGATGTAGATGAATCAGGTTGGTATCGCACCGCTGTCCGCAGCCTCTCCAGACACGTCTTCGGCCTGAAGCTTCATTAACTGAAGTAGAAATGCAAGCAGTGATGAGTCCGGCATCGAAATGAACCCCGATGACCATGATGTCATTATGGCGTCAGTGTCAATTAGTTACACATCAGGGACGTAGCAGAATGCTGATCGATGTTTGTGTCTGCTTTCACAGTCCTTCATTTAGACTTTCTAGGATGAGTAGGAGTTGTGCTTCCTGTGTGCTGTCACAGGTGGAGCTGGCTGCTGTTTTCGTACATTTTAATGTACTTTTGCCTTTGAGGTACTGCCTATATAACGATTGTGGAGAATCTGGTGCGTCGCATGGGACACCTCAAGTGTCGCTGGTTCCGCCCACAGACTCTGCTGCCGAACCACCTCCTAGTGTACCCGACGCTATGGACCCGCCCTCACATTAGGGTGAATGGTAGGTAGTAACGTGATCGCCTTGCTCGAGATGGAGGGTTAGTATGGAGACAGGCCGGCTGGTCTGTGAGTGAACACATGGCTATTCCTTGAGCGGCATACGAGCAGGCACACGTTGGCGGAAGACAGTTATCGGGAGCTCCAACGTTATGCGCGTAATATGGCCTCGCAGGAAGATAGTGTTCAGGTCCAGAAATAAAGCCAATGTGCAACTGATATGTCTGCCACGGTGTGTCATCCGAGATGTGAAGGCGGCCATGCCTGCGGCTGTCGAGCATGCAGGGTGTAATCGTCCGCAAATTGTGGCTCACGTCGGCACCAACGACGACTGTTACGTGGGTTCTGAGAACGCCACCCGGGATTACCGAGCGGTCTCAGGCGCTGCAATCATGGACAGTGCGGCTGGTCACGGCGAAGGGTAGAGTCCTCCCTCGGGCATGTGCGTGTGTATGTGTGTGTGTGTGTCCTTAGGATAATTGAGGTTAAATACTGTGTAAACTTAGGGACTGATGGCCTTAGCAGTTAAGGCCATTTGAACATTTTTTTGGTCCAGAGGCAATCCTCAGTTAATACAGGCGGCAGGTGGATGTGGTGAAGGATGCTGACCTCGCGTGTGGGTTACAGGCAGAGATCAAAATTTGCGGTATTGTTCCCAGAGTTGGGTTCTTTGCTTTCGAGCCGAGTGGAGTGTCTCAATCAACGGCTTCGTCGACTCTGTGATTGTCTGGGCTGCAGATTTCTGGCTCTGTGTTATCGGTTGGGGATTTGCAGAACTTTCCTTGGTGGGTCAGGGGTGCACTACACAAAGGAAGCAGCTTAGTCGGAAATCAGAGTACTTGTCCAGTGCGCATACAGTTATGTAGGTTAGGTTGTAGTTTGAGGTACTGTGACGAAAACTTACCAGTCAATACACAGACTTCGAAATCAGACTGCGTAACGAACAAAGGCATTCCGACTGTCAAAATGTTATCAGTATCTCGTCCACGTATTCGCAACAAAGTTCTCGAATTTTCTTCCCTCCAGGAAAATTCTCGCTCTCAAATTATTCTTGTGACCGAGAGCTGACTGAAGTCCGAAGTAGGAAGCTCTGAGATATTTTTTGGGGCGTGGAATGTGTATCGGAGAGAAAGATTACGCTCCATAGGTGGAGGTGTGTTCATGCAACTGATAAAAATATTGTGTGAGAGGGAATCTATCTGATTGCTTATAACAAGTCTAGGTGAAACCGAGATAAATGTAGAAAGTTTCAAAATGCCACCCGGTTCGGCTGAGACAGTTCTAGAGTCATTCAGAGACAGTCTACGGGTCAATGACGCGTAAATACCCATATCATGCATTACTAGTTGGAGGAGAATGTAACTCATAGAGTATAGATTGGGACGTCTACGGATTCATTGGAAGGGGTACAGAGGAAGTCCTGCGAAATATTTTTGAACGCGTTTTCCGAAAACTGTCTTAAGAATCTAGTTCGGCAGACCAAACGCAATGGAAATACCTTAGACATTGTAGCTACATACAGCCCGGACCTTAGGGAGGGCATTAGTATGGCGACGTGGTTAGTGATAATGAAGTCATAATAGCAGCTGTGGTTACGGAAGTTAAGACTAGGAAGGTGTTTCTGATACAAAGAGCAGGTAAGCAGTCGTTGGCATCTCACTTAAAGACCTGAGTTTCTCCTGGCGTATACAACTTTCAAATAACTTGCGGGAATTCAGCCAGGTAACACTTTCAGCGGTCGCTGAAAGTGTTACCTGGCTGAATTCCCGGAGGCTATTTGAAAATCTCACTTAAAGAATTAATTCACATCACTTGGTTGCAGTATGATGGACATAGATAAATTATGGGATGAAATACAACAGACGGCAAATCGTACTCTGGACAGGTATGTACCTAGTAAATGCATTGTTATTGTGGTCTTCAGTCCTGAGACTGGTTTGATGCAGCTTTCGATGCTACTCTATCCTATGCAAGCTTCTTCATCTCCAAGTACCTACTGCATCCTACATCCTTCTGCCCCTGCTTGATGTATTCATCTCTTGGTCTCCCTCTACGATTTTTATCCTCCACGCTGCCCCCCAATGCTAAATTGGTGATCCCTTGATGGCTCAGAACATGTCCTACCAATCGATCCCTTCTTCTAGTCCAGTTGTGCGACAACCTTCTCTTCTCCCCAATCCTATTCAATGCCTCCTCATTAATTATGTGATCTACCCATCTAATCTTCAGCATTATGGACGTAAAAGACCCACCGTGGTTCAACAACGAAATTCAGAAGACTTTTTAACAGAACCCTTATGTTGCTCTTGACTTCGAGTGTTTCTCAGAGACAAAGGTATCGTCAAAGTGTTGCGTTTAGAGGTATGGCGTTGCAAACCTATATAAAACGAACTAGCGTGTGATGGTAGTGGCAGGTAAGGCGACTGGTCGATTTCAGTTTATTGGGAGTATTTTGGGAAAATGTGGTTCATCTGTAAAGGAAACACCATATAGGACGCTATTGCGAGACAGTCTTGAGTGTTTGGGATCTGCTTTCCCATTTGACTAGTCCATGTTATCTGGTATTCCTGCGAGATGTTCTGCTACAGTTCTTTGAGACTGTACCCTTCGTTGTTCGCGAAAGGATGTATTTCAACATGATGTTTCATCAGCTAACTCCTATTTTATTGGCCTCGAGCACCTCATCAACATGCTCCGTTCTGGTTGGATTGAAAGTGGATGTCCTGTTCCACGGCGAGAGCGATCGCGGGATTTTACACCAACGAAAATTTTGCTCTAGGCTTGAATCAAGGTTTTGGTGCATAAAATCTCTGTAGAAACGGATTAAGATCCGCTTGCTAGGTCCAAACTGCCTTTCTCTTGGTTCAACACACACCAGGGATCTTTGAGAGAGTGCGCCAGAATATGCATCGTTGCCATGCATGCTTTGGGACTAGCGGACGTCGTTTTGAACAATTACTACGAGCTACGTTGTTGTTATGATGTGTACGCTGTTTATGGCTTGTAAGAATTGTAGTAGGGAAGGTGAGTGGTCGACCTAGGTTTATTGGGAGAACTTTAGGAAGTTGTGGTTCATTTGTAAAGGAGACCGGATATGAGACAATAGTGCGACCAATTGTAGAGTATCCGCACTAAGTCGGATTAAAGGAAGACATCGAAGCGATTCAGAGGCGTGTTGTTAAATTTGTTACCGGTATGCTGGAGCAATTTGAGCGATTTGAAACATGATTAGACGAATTGAATTTTGTATTCAACAACAGAGGGGAGATTTTCTACATTCATTATGAAAATTTGTAAGTAAAAATGAATATTCAATAAATAATAACATGTATTTCACTGGATTTCATTTCGGTATCCACCGCTAACGATCAAATGGCACTGCGGAGAGACTTTTGGAACACCCCGTATTCGACTGACTTCCTCCACAGCCTCTAAAACAATTTACAAAACCGGCGTTAAACCACCCAAATTATAATAAACAGCTAGCTTCCGTAACCTAGTAAGATGATACAATTTTGCATTTTTCCGAGAGCATTTAACTGTCCATATGCGCCAAGTAAAACATTCAAAACATGGAAACAAATAAAACACTCACAGTAAACAAGTATTGAAATTACCTAGTACATTCTCACATGTGGAGCACGTGTAATAGAGAATAGCTGTAAGCACATGAGTACCTTTGAGTCCACGAAATAATACTTCAGCTATCCATCAAGTTGGTAATATAAAAGAACTCATCTAGGTGCATATTTAGTATTGAAACGTCCCCTTAGTAAAATTATTACACGACTGTGCTTAAACTGACACACAATATTTTTTTTGGCGCAACGCAATCTGACTATCAAAAATCCCTACAAAAGAATGGCCCTGACTATCATTAACCTATACCTTTCAGAAATCACATACCTCACAAAAATCTTCGTTACTCGAGCTACTGCAATACAGTGAACACCACTACTGCCAGCTAAATAAAATATTAAAACTACTGAAGGCACTAACTACTGACAGGCATAGTTAGCAAATGAAAGATTTTAATACAGAACAGACAATGTATTTACCTCACTAGTCATAATATATATAGCAGTTCATGACACCAATTCTTACAAATTTCAAAACTCCGCCATCTCTCTCCCCACGTCCACCACTGCTGGCGGCTCACCTCCAACTGCGCAACGCTATGCGCTGTTAGCATCCAGCTGCCGCTGCCCGACACTACAATGGCAGACAACAATGCAAACTAAACACAGATTGCGCACAGCACAGCCAGTGATTTTTCATACCAAGAGCTAAGCGGCGTTACCAATAAGAAAACGTAAACAGCCTACCTACATAGCCCCCATGCTCCCCACAAAAAATTTTTACAAATTGTTCTGGGCAGTGGCCAACAATGATTTGATAAAATTTTTCATAATTACTATAACAAAGATATCAAATGCACACACTTATTGATACAACGTTGGTCAGAAGCTAAAATTCTCTCACAGTCCATAAAGACAGTCCTGATCGTTCAGCATAGTAAAATTGCAGTGGTTTTTTTTTTTCAAAGTCTGAGCAATAAAAGAAATTGCACTTGGAAGTAGTGGATTTCTAAGCAGTCTTGAAGAAGTAGTGTTGTCCTTCCAACGAAAGACAGTGCTGACTCTCGACATGCAGACAGGTAATGGGCCACAGCAGAGTCAGTTGACATTGAAGACTATCGGTAGGTGGGTCATCACAGAGCAGACCCACTGTAGTCCTGGTAGATATTACTATTGGTGGGCCACCAGAGGTGCAGACCCTCTGCAGTCCTTGTAGAAATAATGGTATTAGTGGGTCATCAAAGGTGTAGACCCACTGTAGTCCTTGTAGAGATGGCCAGCAGCCATCGGTTTGACTGTGCAGGTGCACATTCACCATTGAAGAGTCTTGCAGTTAATATAGCAAGTCCATAACCACCACTTGTGCACTCACAAAAATTGTTTTTGAAATGTCCTTACAACCAGCAATGCTGTTATCCAGTCCCTTACTGAATTATTAATACACGTGCAAACACTATCAGCCCCTACTTCTCACATATTGTCCATATACTATGACCAACAGAAATGTGTGCAGTGAAATGTAATTTACAAGTTACTTAATTTGATGAACTGGTGTCAATTACAATTTTATAACATAAGAATGCAATAACAAAGGTACAAAATACATCTTTAAAGAACATAACAATACAGATAACATTTGCAGTAGTACAGGCTTTACAAAAGAATCGAAATAGCAAATACATCAGTGTTACAAAAATTACGACATAAGTACATACATAAAAGATCAGTAACTTTTGAAACATCAACTTCACACATGAGCATTAAAACAAAACACAGTAAATAATGTCTGAACATATTTACAAAGAAAATAACATAGTATTTGAGAAATTCTACAACATAAATCTTATTAGCTAAACACATAAAGACAGGAAAAAGACAAATACACAAGGGTACATAAACACATAGACGGATAATACAAAAGGAAAGGACAGGGTTTGTTTTACTGCAGTATTTTGCATAGAGATCTGCCTTAGTTCATCATTATTCCCAAAAAGTCCTATCTAAACCTGCTTTCTGTCTTCTGTACACATCCTCTTTCAAAAATAGTTTTTCTCCACTGTACACTACTTTTTTGGCCAAACCATTTTCTTATAGTTTCTCAATGCATTTCTTCCAATTCATCATAGTTAGTATCTTATATATTCTACCCCCTCTTAAGCTAACTTAAATCTACTGAGCTCAGATGATTAACTAAGGGACGAGGCAATGCAGCAGCACAAAACAATTTACACAAACAGCAATGATGAAAAAATGGAAATTGGCAAAAAAAGGCAACAATATTACAACTAATATAAGGCAATGCGCAGCAAACAAGAAAAATAAATCAGTAATAAAATTGGCTTAACCTAGTAATACAAAGTGACATTCAGTAGCACTATGAATGGCAAACAGCCGCAGCAAATGCTATAACTTATACCTAAACATGACAAAGCTCAATCAGAAAAAATGTTACACTAAAGACAACAATGCAGATAAGGACAATGTCTATTCACATCTTAATGTCTATGCAATTAAAGTGGTGCACCACAAAAAATTTATTGTAAAACAAATATTACCATGTACTTGAAAAGACAACTCTGTATGCAATTTCTGTGAAGGGAAATGTCTTTTTGTGCTACTTCGTTTTTTTAAGTACATCATAAAGTTATTATTTACTGGATCTGTAGGCATAAAATATTTATATTAGTACATCCATAAAATTTATTTTAACCAATGCTTCAGTGCAGTTAGAAAAAAGATATTAAACAAAATGAGTAAATAAATGCATAAAGCAAGCCACATGGCATTTCTCTCAACTAGCAGGACAATAGCCATGAAATGTTTCTCGTCGTTTCATTAGGCATTTTAGTAAATATCATAAATTAAGAGCTCCACAGTGTAATCATATGTTTTCAAGTTTGGGTGTGTAGTATTTGCGATGCTTTCTACAAAGGAATCTCAATAGCGAGGATAATGACCTCTTTTTTTTCCACCTGTGCCTCTGACAGGCACACACTAATGGCTTTCTTTTGTCAGGTGGTTGTCGCGCAGCTGGGTGCCCACGACGCATTACATGCAGGTGGTCACTTAACTGTCTTATCGAAATATTTACGACACCAGTTTCCGCTACAGTGGCAGTCTCATATAAAAAAATTCACAGGCCAAGAATTTGCGTTAAAAATATGTAGAAACAAAATCCTTTAAATAGAATAGTGTCCAAATAATTTTCGCGAGCATAGTGATACATTCACGCATATACACTCATTTCATAACTCTTAAAGTACGATTCTCGGTTTCCAACATCCTTTTTCACAAATCAGAGTCCCTAACCACTACTCATTATTTCTTACCTTATGACACATATATATATTCGTCGACACTTCTCCAATATTTCATCATAACAGATACGTAGCATAACCAAATAACTCATATAGCATCAGCTTAAACATACCTCAGCAGCATAATTCACATCGTCATCCTAATAATAACATCATAACACCACAGTCAAATTCTCAAAATCTCCGTAGCTTCCTCCAATAATTTCAAAACCTAAAAAAAAAAATTTTCTGCTCATGTCAAAAGTGTCATCTGCCTCAAACGTACTTTAAAAATCGTGATCCCATACCAAATATGTCATTCAAAGCTCTCATAGTATCACAATGGTTCTGAAAAAATATGAACAGTTCACAAAATACAGACAAAATACAATTTCATAGGTGTTAAATCATCCAACTGTGTAATTGCGTAAACATGTGTCACTGATGATGTAGTAAAAAAAATGTTTATCTCTCAGTTAAATGACCAGATAGCTGTGTAATTTATGTGTTAGAGAAATATGATACCGATGTGTAAAGTTGTATAAGCAAATACCATATTAGCTAGGGCTCCTTGTGCTTGCCAAACACATGGTACACAAAGTAGACGTGTACCCCCCTGAGGATTAATGTAATTATATCCTCAGGTGTTGCAGATTACAGCAATGGAATGAAATGTATCATGGAAAACCTTTGTATCATTGTACTTCAAATATCTTTAAGAATAAATGTTTAAGTACAAAATTAATCACTCAAATACGTGTAAGGGTAGCGCTAAACTGTGCGTCTTGTTGTAAGATAATCTCTGTGGAAGTGTCGTAGTTATCGTCCTCCGAAAACTAAGTTCTGCAGAAGTCAATGTACTTACCTCATGATAAACAAAAGTGAAAAGCTTTGCATATAGATATCGTAGTTACTACGCTTATTGCCGTGATGAAGTAAGTACTGTACTGTAACGTATTGTTGTGCTACAGAAAAGGCTGTCTCATTGTAGCTATACCACAAAGTTACTACTAAAACATGTTTTCCTTTCCTGAAGAATTCAGAAAAACTGTGCAGATATAAAACAGATACACCGCAAAAGCACAATGTAAATTGTGTCACACGTTTACTAATGTGCGTCGTGATATAATCGTGTAGCTATCAAAGAAACCAAATGCTAAGTCATCTTTAATCTCACAGAAAGTACTTCAAATAAAGAATGTCTTTTCAACTAAACCAAAATGTTGCATTAAAACCTCATTAACAGTACATGTTCTAAGTATGTAAGCCTTATGGTCGTTACGTAATCGTGCAACTAACAAGCAAGAATGTACACGCATAATAACACTGTGACGCCTGTTCACTATAACAATGCATTCATAATTTCTGTTTAAATATGTTCCGTAGGTTCTATACTGGATAGTTAACTTCAAAACATTGTTGCATGTTAACAGTTTCTCAGTGTGACAAAGCATACAATAAATGTGAAGTGAAATGTTTTATGGGAAAGACAAAGTTAAAAAGCTGATTATATTTCAATAAACGGTTTTACATGTGAAATGTGGTGTAAACCTTTACTCTTCCTAGTACGCAGAGTTTCAACTTGAGCGCAATTATCATGCGGTAAACGTCGGTAAAGAATACTGGAGTTTTTCTCAAGGTTAGCGCCTATGTTATTTTTCTCTGAGCCAGCCGGCGCACGTGGCTGCCTGCGGTGCGGGTCATTGTCTGTCTCTTTGTTGGCGGGCGTCGTTATTGGGATTAGGAGACCTAACTTCTACAAATTCACCTTGCCGAGAGGGCCCTGCTCTGTTTGAATCCCGCCAGTTCTGATGCAATTCAGGTCTGCCGTTACGATCATATCGTCTGTCGTCATGTCGGTAACTTCTGTAATTAATTTCTTGTCGGCCATGTGGTGGAGAATTTCTCTCTGAATCTTAACTGCGCGCTCGACCGTTGCGTCTGAAATTATTCTGTCTCCCTTGATAGTAATTGTTTTGGCTCCCATATTGTCTGTTTCTACGATTGTCTCTGTTATAATCATTACTACGGAAATGCGATCTTTCTCTGTAGCTATTATTCTGCTAGTGGTTCTCATATGAGTGGTGTCTGTTTTGGTCACGATTTGCGTTGTAAGAATAGACTTGTCGTGTATTATTTCTGTCATCGCGGAATTGTGACAGGTGTGACCTGTAATTGTTGTGCTCCTGTTTTCGCGTTCCGCGATTGTCAGTGTCAATTTCCAGTTCTTGTAACAGTCCCTGAAAAGCTTCAATGTCGTCTTTGCATCGTCCTGCTAAAATAATCTGTCGTAAATGTTCAGGTAATTTGATTAAGCAAATGCGGATGAGTTCTGAGGGGCTGTATGGGTTTGAAAGATACTGATTCTTATGTAACATGTCTTCAAAATATTTGACAAGACTGGAAAATTCAGATTGTTCGAAATGTTTCATCATCATGATGCCATGTTTTACTCGGTCTTGTGTGGCTTGGGACCAATATGCTGAGAGGAAGGCATGGTGAAATTCTCCTTCACTGTGGCAATCGTGAATGACCGATCGCATTCTTACAGCTGGTTCATTCTCTAAGTAGCCACACATAAATTCTAATCTGTGCTCTAGTGACCAGTTGGGAGGAAAACAATGAGAGAATTGATGGAGCCACGCTTGTGGATGAATGTCGTTGCCAGAATTCTTAAATGTTTTGAATTTACGTGTAGTAATGAACAGCTTATAGTCAAAATCATCGTGTCGGCGGGTAGCATATCGTTCATTGTTACGTCGTGTCGGCAATTCCATCTCAAAATTCGGTGCACCTTGCCAATTTCTTTCATAATTTTCGAAGTGCCCTGTGTTATTATTTTGTGGCTGTTCCGTATTTCTATGTCCCTCTTCCCGTATTGGAGCGCGAGTGTCCTCTGAAATACATAATCGTTGTATTACCTGTGACAGCTGATCTTGTACTTCCCGGATTTCTCTTTGGTGTTGCGTACTAATTTGATTCAGACTTTGTTTGAATTTCCTAATTTGTTTGTACTCTTCTGTGTCATTAAAGACTACCGGTTTTGTGTCATTCAGATTATCATCTACCTTCGTAGATAAATTAGTGAACTGATCCGAAAGTTCGGCTACTTTCTCCGATAGTGAACACATTTCCTCAGTGTGTTTTTCTGAACCAAGTTTCAGAGTGTCCATTTGTGTTGAAATCGAATCTACTGTGTCCTTTAAGTTTTCCTGAGTTCTTGCAAGTTGCGTAACCGAATCGGTGGATGCAACTGAGTCCATTT
Source organism: Schistocerca gregaria (assembly GCF_023897955.1). Lineage (NCBI taxonomy): Eukaryota > Metazoa > Arthropoda > Insecta > Orthoptera > Acrididae > Schistocerca > Schistocerca gregaria. Next base: position 625,330,428 of record NC_064923.1, read on the forward strand.
TAGCTTGCAAGGTGTCGTGATTTTCACGAACAATAGTTTGCAATTCTTTTATGGCTGCTTCGTGATTCTGTAATGCATTTTCATGCCGCGAAAAAATGGGTTGGAAATGCTCACAAATTTGTGTTTTTACGTCATTACAGATCTTTTGACATTTCCATTCAATGTTATGTAACTCAGTAGTTAAATCTTCACGTGTTTGTTCAAGTGTGGTGTCTAACTTCCGAAGGTTTTGTTCCATTGTGTCTAACTTTTGAAGATTCTGTCCCATTTGTTTCTGATTTTGTTCAAGCGTTGTGTCTAACTTTTGAAGATTTTGTTCCATTGTGTCTAACTTTTGAAGCTTTTGCTGTGTTTGTCTCTGATTTTGTTCCATTGTGTCTAACTTTTGAAGCTTTTGCTGTGTTTGTCTCTGATTTTGTTCCATTGTGTCTAACTTTTGAAGCTTTTGTCCCATTTGTTGCATTAATTGTAATAACAATGCACTGGTGTCTGAAACATGTTCCTTAGTGCTATTTGGCAATGCATTTGAACCGGCAATATTCGAATTTTGAAAAGCAGAAAATGTGTCTTGATTTATTTGAGAAAACGGTGAGGACGCTAAATCTGAATCTACAGTATTTGCAAGATTGTGTCCTGTCATTTCGGAATCCTGAGGCGAGCTGTTGCCGACCGATCGATCGATAATGCTTCCCTGTTCACTAATTGTTTCACTGCCTACACCATTATTTGCAACTCGCTCCATTTCCCTATGCGCTATTACCAAATTACTACTTTGAACATTAGTGAATTCATTACATGGTGACATTAACACACTGCTTTCGTCTTCACTGTCATTTCTCAGTCTACTTTGGAGCCTAGTATTACGTTTCTCACACGCCATTATTGTCACAATATTTCACACGACAACACAAAAAAGCACAATTTGAAAATCAAAAATAAGAGAACACATTAACATATCACTGACAATAATATCTAGTTAATTGCAAGCGCAGCTGCGAAATACTTGGTGCAACTCTACATGCATGCCACAACTGTTGTACTGTACAATAATGAAAGACTACAACTACAAAGGAAATTCCCGCTATGATTACGCGCTAGCAATAAAAAAATCTACATTAATTACACAAACTACAAGAAAAAAAATCAGAAGATTCCAGTGAGGTATCCTTGGCTAAGGGTCGACATATGAAACGTCCCCTTAGTAAAATTATTACACGACTGTGCTTAAACTGACACACAATATTTTTTTTGGCGCAACGCAATCTGACTATCAAAAATCCCTACAAAAGAATGGCCCTGACTAACATTAACCTATACCTTTCAGAAATCACTTACCTCACAAAAATCTTCGTTACTCGAGCTACTGCAATACAGTGAGCACCACTACTGCCAGCTAAATAAAAGATTCAAACTACTGAAAGCACTAACTACTGATGGGCATAGTTAGCAAATGAAAGATTTTAATACAGAACAGACAATGTATTTACCTCACTAGTCATAATATATATAGCAGTTCATGACACCAATTCTTACAAATTTCAAAACTCCGCCATCTCTCTCCCCACGTCCACCACTGCTGGCGGCTCACCTCCAACTGCGCAACGCTATGCGCTGTTAGCATCCAGCTGCCGCTGCCCGACACTACAATGGCAGACAACAATGCAAACTAAACACAGATTGCGCACAGCACAGCCAGTGATTTTTCATACCAAGAGCTAAGCGGCGTTACCAATAAGAAAACGTAAACAGCCTACCTACATAGCCCCCATGCTCCCCACAAAAAATTTTTACAAATTGTTCTGGGCAGTGGCCAACAATGATTTGATAAAATTTTTCATAATTACTATAACAAAGATATCAAATGCACACACTTATTGATACAACGTTGGTCAGAAGCTAAAATTCTCTCACAGTCCATAAAGACAGTCCTGATCGTTCAGCATAGTAAAATTGCAGTGGTTTTTTTTTTTCAAAGTCTGAGCAATAAAAGAAATTGCACTTGGAAGTAGTGGATTTCTAAGCAGTCTTGAAGAAGTAGTGTTGTCCTTCCAACGAAAGACAGTGCTGACTCTCGACATGCAGACAGGTAATGGGCCACAGCAGAGTCAGTTGACATTGAAGACTATCGGTAGGTGGGTCATCACAGAGCAGACCCACTGTAGTCCTGGTAGATATTACTATTGGTGGGCCACCAGAGGTGCAGACCCTCTGCAGTCCTTGTAGAAATAATGGTATTAGTGGGTCATCAAAGGTGTAGACCCACTGTAGTCCTTGTAGAGATGGCCAGCAGCCATCGGTTTGACTGTGCAGGTGCACATTCACCATTGAAGAGTCTTGCAGTTAATATAGCAAGTCCATAACCACCACTTGTGCACTCACAAAAATTGTTTTTGAAATGTCCTTACAACCAGCAATGCTGTTATCCAGTCCCTTACTGAATTATTAATACACGTGCAAACACTATCAGCCCCTACTTCTCACATATTGTCCATATACTATGACCAACAGAAATGTGTGCAGTGAAATGTAATTTACAAGTTACTTAATTTGATGAACTGGTGTCAATTACAATTTTATAACATAAGAATGCAATAACAAAGGTACAAAATACATCTTTAAAGAACATAACAATACAGATAACATTTGCAGTAGTACAGGCTTTACAAAAGAATCGAAATAGCAAATACATCAGTGTTACAAAAATTACGACATAAGTACATACATAAAAGATCAGTAACTTTTGAAACATCAACTTCACACATGAGCATTAAAACAAAACACAGTAAATAATGTCTGAACATATTTACAAAGAAAATAACATAGTATTTGAGAAATTCTACAACATAAATCTTATTAGCTAAACACATAAAGACAGGAAAAAGACAAATACACAAGGGTACATAAACACATAGACGGATAATACAAAAGGAAAGGACAGGGTTTGTTTTACTGCAGTATTTTGCATAGAGATCTGCCTTAGTTCATCATTATTCCCAAAAAGTCCTATCTAAACCTGCTTTCTGTCTTCTGTACACATCCTCTTTCAAAAATAGTTTTTCTCCACTGTACACTACTTTTTTGGCCAAACCATTTTCTTATAGTTTCTCAATGCATTTCTTCCAATTCATCATAGTTAGTATCTTATATATTCTACCCCCTCTTAAGCTAACTTAAATCTACTGAGCTCAGATGATTAACTAAGGGACGAGGCAATGCAGCAGCACAAAACAATTTACACAAACAGCAATGATGAAAAAATGGAAATTGGCAAAAAAAGGCAACAATATTACAACTAATATAAGGCAATGCGCAGCAAACAAGAAAAATAAATCAGTAATAAAATTGGCTTAACCTAGTAATACAAAGTGACATTCAGTAGCACTATGAATGGCAAACAGCCGCAGCAAATGCTATAACTTATACCTAAACATGACAAAGCTCAATCAGAAAAAATGTTACACTAAAGACAACAATGCAGATAAGGACAATGTCTATTCACATCTTAATGTCTATGCAATTAAAGTGGTGCACCACAAAAAATTTATTGTAAAACAAATATTACCATGTACTTGAAAAGACAACTCTGTATGCAATTTCTGTGAAGGGAAATGTCTTTTTGTGCTACTTCGTTTTTTTAAGTACATCATAAAGTTATTATTTACTGGATCTGTAGGCATAAAATATTTATATTAGTACATCCATAAAATTTATTTTAACCAATGCTTCAGTGCAGTTAGAAAAAAGATATTAAACAAAATGAGTAAATAAATGCATAAAGCAAGCCACATGGCATTTCTCTCAACTAGCAGGACAATAGCCATGAAATGTTTCTCGTCGTTTCATTAGGCATTTTAGTAAATATCATAAATTAAGAGCTCCACAGTGTAATCATATGTTTTCAAGTTTGGGTGTGTAGTATTTGCGATGCTTTCTACAAAGGAATCTCAATAGCGAGGATAATGACCTCTTTTTTTTCCACCTGTGCCTCTGACAGGCACACACTAATGGCTTTCTTTTGTCAGGTGGTTGTCGCGCAGCTGGGTGCCCACGACGCATTACATGCAGGTGGTCACTTAACTGTCTTATCGAAATATTTACGACACCAGTTTCCGCTACAGTGGCAGTCTCATATAAAAAAATTCACAGGCCAAGAATTTGCGTTAAAAATATGTAGAAACAAAATCCTTTAAATAGAATAGTGTCCAAATAATTTTCGCGAGCATAGTGATACATTCACGCATATACACTCATTTCATAACTCTTAAAGTACGATTCTCGGTTTCCAACATCCTTTTTCACAAATCAGAGTCCCTAACCACTACTCATTATTTCTTACCTTATGACACATATATATATTCGTCGACACTTCTCCAATATTTCATCATAACAGATACGTAGCATAACCAAATAACTCATATAGCATCAGCTTAAACATACCTCAGCAGCATAATTCACATCGTCATCCTAATAATAACATCATAACACCACAGTCAAATTCTCAAAATCTCCGTAGCTTCCTCCAATAATTTCAAAACCTAAAAAAAAAAATTTTCTGCTCATGTCAAAAGTGTCATCTGCCTCAAACGTACTTTAAAAATCGTGATCCCATACCAAATATGTCATTCAAAGCTCTCATAGTATCACAATGGTTCTGAAAAAATATGAACAGTTCACAAAATACAGACAAAATACAATTTCATAGGTGTTAAATCATCCAACTGTGTAATTGCGTAAACATGTGTCACTGATGATGTAGTAAAAAAAATGTTTATCTCTCAGTTAAATGACCAGATAGCTGTGTAATTTATGTGTTAGAGAAATATGATACCGATGTGTAAAGTTGTATAAGCAAATACCATATTAGCTAGGGCTCCTTGTGCTTGCCAAACACATGGTACACAAAGTAGACGTGTACCCCCCTGAGGATTAATGTAATTATATCCTCAGGTGTTGCAGATTACAGCAATGGAATGAAATGTATCATGGAAAACCTTTGTATCTTTGTACTTCAAATATCTTTAAGAATAAATGTTTAAGTACAAAATTAATCACTCAAATACGTGTAAGGGTAGCGCTAAACTGTGCGTCTTGTTGTAAGATAATCTCTGTGGAAGTGTCGTAGTTATCGTCCTCCGAAAACTAAGTTCTGCAGAAGTCAATGTACTTACCTCATGATAAACAAAAGTGAAAAGCTTTGCATATAGATATCGTAGTTACTACGCTTATTGCCGTGATGAAGTAAGTACTGTACTGTAACGTATTGTTGTGCTACAGAAAAGGCTGTCTCATTGTAGCTATACCACAAAGTTACTACTAAAACATGTTTTCCTTTCCTGAAGAATTCAGAAAAACTGTGCAGATATAAAACAGATACACCGCAAAAGCACAATGTAAATTGTGTCACACGTTTACTAATGTGCGTCGTGATATAATCGTGTAGCTATCAAAGAAACCAAATGCTAAGTCATCTTTAATCTCACAGAAAGTACTTCAAATAAAGAATGTCTTTTCAACTAAACCAAAATGTTGCATTAAAACCTCATTAACAGTACATGTTCTAAGTATGTAAGCCTTATGGTCGTTACGTAATCGTGCAACTAACAAGCAAGAATGTACACGCATAATAACACTGTGACGCCTGTTCACTATAACAATGCATTCATAATTTCTGTTTAAATATGTTCCGTAGGTTCTATACTGGATAGTTAACTTCAAAACATTGTTGCATGTTAACAGTTTCTCAGTGTGACAAAGCATACAATAAATGTGAAGTGAAATGTTTTATGGGAAAGACAAAGTTAAAAAGCTGATTATATTTCAATAAACGGTTTTACATGTGAAATGTGGTGTAAACCTTTACTCTTCCTAGTACGCAGAGTTTCAACTTGAGCGCAATTATCATGCGGTAAACGTCGGTAAAGAATACTGGAGTTTTTCTCAAGGTTAGCGCCTATGTTATTTTTCTCTGAGCCAGCCGGCGCACGTGGCTGCCTGCGGTGCGGGTCATTGTCTGTCTCTTTGTTGGCGGGCGTCGTTATTGGGATTAGGAGACCTAACTTCTACAAATTCACCTTGCCGAGAGGGCCCTGCTCTGTTTGAATCCCGCCAGTTCTGATGCAATTCAGGTCTGCCGTTACGATCATATCGTCTGTCGTCATGTCGGTAACTTCTGTAATTAATTTCTTGTCGGCCATGTGGTGGAGAATTTCTCTCTGAATCTTAACTGCGCGCTCGACCGTTGCGTCTGAAATTATTCTGTCTCCCTTGATAGTAATTGTTTTGGCTCCCATATTGTCTGTTTCTACGATTGTCTCTGTTATAATCATTACTACGGAAATGCGATCTTTCTCTGTAGCTATTATTCTGCTAGTGGTTCTCATATGAGTGGTGTCTGTTTTGGTCACGATTTGCGTTGTAAGAATAGACTTGTCGTGTATTATTTCTGTCATCGCGGAATTGTGACAGGTGTGACCTGTAATTGTTGTGCTCCTGTTTTCGCGTTCCGCGATTGTCAGTGTCAATTTCCAGTTCTTGTAACAGTCCCTGAAAAGCTTCAATGTCGTCTTTGCATCGTCCTGCTAAAATAATCTGTCGTAAATGTTCAGGTAATTTGATTAAGCAAATGCGGATGAGTTCTGAGGGGCTGTATGGGTTTGAAAGATACTGATTCTTATGTAACATCTCTTCAAAATATTTGACAAGACTGGAAAATTCAGATTGTTCGAAATGTTTCATCATCATGATGCCATGTTTTACTCGGTCTTGTGTGGCTTGGGACCAATATGCTGAGAGGAAGGCATGGTGAAATTCTCCTTCACTGTGGCAATCGTGAATGACCGATCGCATTCTTACAGCTGGTTCATTCTCTAAGTAGCCACACATAAATTCTAATCTGTGCTCTAGTGACCAGTTGGGAGGAAAACAATGAGAGAATTGATGGAGCCACGCTTGTGGATGAATGTCGTTGCCAGAATTCTTAAATGTTTTGAATTTACGTGTAGTAATGAACAGCTTATAGTCAAAATCATCGTGTCGGCGGGTAGCATATCGTTCATTGTTACGTCGTGTCGGCAATTCCATCTCAAAATTCGGTGCACCTTGCCAATTTCTTTCATAATTTTCGAAGTGCCCTGTGTTATTATTTTGTGGCTGTTCCGTATTTCTATGTCCCTCTTCCCGTATTGGAGCGCGAGTGTCCTCTGAAATACATAATCGTTGTATTACCTGTGACAGCTGATCTTGTACTTCCCGGATTTCTCTTTGGTGTTGCGTACTAATTTGATTCAGACTTTGTTTGAATTTCCTAATTTGTTTGTACTCTTCTGTGTCATTAAAGACTACCGGTTTTGTGTCATTCAGATTATCATCTACCTTCGTAGATAAATTAGTGAACTGATCCGAAAGTTCGGCTACTTTCTCCGATAGTGAACACATTTCCTCAGTGTGTTTTTCTGAACCAAGTTTCAGAGTGTCCATTTGTGTTGAAATCGAATCTACTGTGTCCTTTAAGTTTTCCTGAGTTCTTGCAAGTTGCGTAACCGAATCGGTGGATGCAACTGAGTCCATTTTAGCTTGCAAGGTGTCGTGATTTTCACGAACAATAGTTTGCAATTCTTTTATGGCTGCTTCGTGATTCTGTAATGCATTTTCATGCCGCGAAAAAATGGGTTGGAAATGCTCACAAATTTGTGTTTTTACGTCATTACAGATCTTTTGACATTTCCATTCAATGTTATGTAACTCAGTAGTTAAATCTTCACGTGTTTGTTCAAGTGTGGTGTCTAACTTCCGAAGGTTTTGTTCCATTGTGTCTAACTTTTGAAGATTCTGTCCCATTTGTTTCTGATTTTGTTCAAGCGTTGTGTCTAACTTTTGAAGATTTTGTTCCATTGTGTCTAACTTTTGAAGCTTTTGCTGTGTTTGTCTCTGATTTTGTTCCATTGTGTCTAACTTTTGAAGCTTTTGCTGTGTTTGTCTCTGATTTTGTTCCATTGTGTCTAACTTTTGAAGCTTTTGTCCCATTTGTTGCATTAATTGTAATAACAATGCACTGGTGTCTGAAACATGTTCCTTAGTGCTATTTGGCAATGCATTTGAACCGGCAATATTCGAATTTTGAAAAGCAGAAAATGTGTCTTGATTTATTTGAGAAAACGGTGAGGACGCTAAATCTGAATCTACAGTATTTGCAAGATTGTGTCCTGTCATTTCGGAATCCTGAGGCGAGCTGTTGCCGACCGATCGATCGATAATGCTTCCCTGTTCACTAATTGTTTCACTGCCTACACCATTATTTGCAACTCGCTCCATTTCCCTATGCGCTATTACCAAATTACTACTTTGAACATTAGTGAATTCATTACATGGTGACATTAACACACTGCTTTCGTCTTCACTGTCATTTCTCAGTCTACTTTGGAGCCTAGTATTACGTTTCTCACACGCCATTATTGTCACAATATTTCACACGACAACACAAAAAAGCACAATTTGAAAATCAAAAATAAGAGAACACATTAACATATCACTGACAATAATATCTAGTTAATTGCAAGCGCAGCTGCGAAATACTTGGTGCAACTCTACATGCATGCCACAACTGTTGTACTGTACAATAATGAAAGACTACAACTACAAAGGAAATTCCCGCTATGATTACGCGCTAGCAATAAAAAAATCTACATTAATTACACAAACTACAAGAAAAAAAATCAGAAGATTCCAGTGAGGTATCCTTGGCTAAGGGTCGACATATGAAACGTCCCCTTAGTAAAATTATTACACGACTGTGCTTAAACTGACACACAATATTTTTTTTGGCGCAACGCAATCTGACTATCAAAAATCCCTACAAAAGAATGGCCCTGACTAACATTAACCTATACCTTTCAGAAATCACTTACCTCACAAAAATCTTCGTTACTCGAGCTACTGCAATACAGTGAGCACCACTACTGCCAGCTAAATAAAAGATTCAAACTACTGAAAGCACTAACTACTGATGGGCATAGTTAGCAAATGAAAGATTTTAATACAGAACAGACAATGTATTTACCTCACTAGTCATAATATATATAGCAGTTCATGACACCAATTCTTACAAATTTCAAAACTCCGCCATCTCTCTCCCCACGTCCACCACTGCTGGCGGCTCACCTCCAACTGCGCAACGCTATGCGCTGTTAGCATCCAGCTGCCGCTGCCCGACACTACAATGGCAGACAACAATGCAAACTAAACACAGATTGCGCACAGCACAGCCAGTGATTTTTCATACCGAGCGCTAAGCGGCGTTACCAATAAGAAAACCTAAACAGCCTACCTACAGTATGTCATACAATTTCTCTCAGATAAAGCTTTTGACGTGATTTAGTTTTCGGCGTCAGGTCCTAGACAGCTCGTAAGGGAAGCATTTTGTAACGTAGCCCTTACTTGCTTTAATTTAACCGTTTTTGTAGGAAGCTTACTAGAACTTGTAATAGGTAGACGTTTTCGTCGGAATGTTAGAATGTTGACGAAAAAAGCATGTATGGTCATCAGCCCCCTACAACTTAGAACTACCTAAACCTAACTAACTTAAGGACATCACACAACACCCAGCCATCACAAGGCAGAGAAAATCCCTGACCCCACCGGGAATCGAACCCGGGCGCGGGAAGCTAGAACGCTACCTCACGACCACGAGCTGCGGACAGACGAATGCATTCTATAAGTGTGTTTCGAAATTAACAGCTAGATTTTTAACTTTTGTTACTTGGCATCTACTATGGTTTATCCGAAGTACTGAATTCCACTTACTTCAATAATCATTAAGTGGTCCTGCTCACGCCCTGTCAATCAGAACGTAGCAGTGAAAGTGCATATTGCAATTTTCAATTCATCAATGGAGTTAGGACGGTTTTTGTAGACAGTTGCTTTCGCTGCACCCCAGAAGAAGAAGTCAGGTGGTGTTAGGTGATCGAGGAGGCCAAAGTCCCTGTGAAATTATACGATCACCAGAAACATCAGCAAGCTGTTACATTGAAACGTGAGCTGCATGCGCGGTTCCACCATCTTCTTGAAAATAACCGTTTAGTATTTCACTTAACACAAGTTCTCCTATGAATGGGTACAGAATATCACTGCAGTATCGTTAATGCGTTTATCGTATCGCTGAAAAATATGGGACCCACAAAACGACGGCTAGAAACTGCAATCCAAACCCTTTATTTCCACAGAATGAAATAGTTCCTCATGAATACGTAATGGATTTGCAGTACTGCACAAACGAGAATTTTGTGCGTTCATGTACACGGATAAATGAAACCACACCAAATCAGTGAAAAACGTTTCATTAAGAATATCCCTTCATTTTGTTCAACGAAATTTTTGAATCCTTGACAATAATGCAGTCTCTTACCATTATGAGTTTTTTTCAGTTCTTGAACGACTGTCACTTTGTAATAGAAAAGTTCTAATTTTTTCCGTACACTAACATCAATTTCCTGGGCTGGTTTTCTTGCTGACTTATTCGGACCCATGGACACTTTATTGGAAATATCGAGTAGTTTGTCCTCAGACAAAACGCTAGGGCGACCACTTCTTGGAGCATGTGTCACTGAACCCGTACTTCGAAATTTGTTAATCAAATCTCCCGCAGTGAATACTGAATTAAATGTTTGACGAACTGAAACTGTGTATTCACCGCCAACTTTGAACACTTGTTCGACTAAAACACACGTTCTTCAATGGTTAAAATTTTAACAGAGACAAAAACGAAACAAACGAACAAAGGAAACAAACGTTCACGTCAGCACGTAACGACACACACCAACGATACTGAGGTTAACTAAACAGAGGAATGTTAGGAGAGTCCACTTGAAGGGGAGTAACTCAGGCAGGCAAACAATCATACGGCACGCACGGCTAACAATCATACGGCACTGCAGAGATACTTTTTGAACACCCCGTACTTACGAGCTTTTCTTAAGCCTGTCGTCATAAACTTGTGTAAATTTTGTTTTCTGCAAAAGTGTAATACCGGCCTCGATTCAAATAAAGATTCATTTTAGGTAAAAGGGGTTTTTACTGATAGTTTGCACTTCCAGCTCCCACAAAGAAAAAGGCAATAACACTTAGGTACTCCAGAGAGCACCATACAATTTTTTCAGCTGACCTGATATTAATTCCGTGCAAGATAAGTGTGACAGTAACGCTCACGTCTATAATTGTAGCATATGACTAAAAGTAGTTGTTAACGAGTGGTACCTCTTCCCCCTTCAGCCGTTTTCGTCGCTAAGGATAGAGGTTTTGCTTTTCGATATTCTGCATCGTGGGCCGCTTTGATTTTTCCATGAGATACAATTTCCTCAGTAGTTACCTCGTTGAAGGAATCACACTGGTACTCATCAGAAATGACTTAGAAATACTGTACATCTGCGTCTACATGTTCATCAGTATTTTAAAATTCACAAGTAAGTGCATAGTAGAGGGTTCATCTCTACCGTTCCGCTCTTCAGCATCGCGTGGGAAAAACTAACACTACAGTCTTTCAGTGGGAACTCGGACGTCTCTTATGTTATAACAATGATCATTTCTCCCTGTGTAGTTGGGTGCCAAAAAAGATATTTCTGCGTTCACGGAAGAAAGTTTGTGAGTTAAATTCCGTGAAAAGATTCTGCCGCAACAAAAATCGCCTTGTTCAAGGGGTTGCCTCCCAATTCGATTATGCTATATATGACACTCTCACCCCTTTTATCGTGATAGTATGAAACCAGCTGCACTTCTTTGCACTTTGTCGGTGACCCCGTCAATCCTATCTGATGCAGATCCCACACTGCTCAGCGGTGCACCAGAAGAGTACGGACAAGCATAGCGTACGCAGTCTCTATAGTAGACATGTTGCAGATTTTAAGTGTTTTGGCAGTAAATCGCAGGCTTTTGTTTCCCCTCAACATTGTCTATGTAATTATTCCAATTTAAGCTATTCATGATTGTAATCCTTTAGATTTTTATGATTTATCATTTAACCGAAATATAGCGTAATTCGTTTAGTATTCATGTGGAAGATTTAAATTTTTTTATTATTATTTACTGTTAATTTCCACTTTACGTACCATACATACATATTGCCTAAATCATTTTGCATTTGGTTTTGATCAACTGATGAATTTACGAAACGGTAAACGACAGAATTACCTTTAAGCAATCAAAGAGGGTTGCTCAGATTGTCTCCTAATTCGTTTCCACAGATGAGGATCAGCAGAGGGCCTTCCTAGTAGAAAACCAGATAGCATTTCTGTTTGACTCAATGACTTACCATTAATTATTATGAGCTGTGACCTTTCTGAGAGGAAATCACGAATCTTGTCGTACATCTGACAAGATGCTTCGTAGGCATGCAATTAGATTAGAAGCCGGTTTTGAGGAACAGCATCAAAAGTCTTCTAGAAATATGAAATTAATTTGAGATCCGCTGTCGATAACACTCATCACTCATCACTTCATATGAATTATGAACTTGTTGTGCTTAACAAGAACGCTATTTTCTGAATCTGTGTTGACCATTTGTTGACTAGTTTATATTTACCGTTTCTGTCTTTTCAACGGCGTTAACTGTTAACCTTTTTCTAAAAAAAAAAAAAAAAAAAAAACGGTGAAGGATGCTTGAGCTGTAAGTAGTTTTGCTTGATTTACTAATTTGGTGCCAGAAGGGGTTTAATTAAATGTCTCGGTTGTAATACCCCGTTGGCGTCGTATATTTGTTATTCAATCTTTGCTTATTACTGCTCATAGGTCTGTGTTCTAAGTCTAATTCTATGTACTTGACTCTTGTTGGTGGCTCTTTTTGAGCAAAGAAACTAAAATTAAGCTTCGTTAATACCGTTGTGACACGGTTTGCAGTCTCTTACTTGTAGCTCTCCGTTGTCGGCGAATTAAAATTATTTTTCTTATTCCTATAATCCAGTCTGGCATTCTGTGTATGTTAAGTACAGTTTCGAGGCGTCCCACATATTGAATACTTATAACTGACTGTCAAATCTAATTATTGTTTTCTTATTATTTATTCATTTGCCAGAAGGCTTTGATAATTTTATAAAATTCGGAAATTATGTTTTATTTTAATATTTCCCTGAGCCGTTCAGGTTTTTATAAGCTTATATTTGCCTGTCGTGCTGAAAGAACAATAACCAACTCTCTTCCTAAATTATTTTCTCGGTGGAGAATTGTAATATAGGGTGTATATAAATAATATCGGGGTTTTAACGCTTTATAATATTTGTTAGCTTAAACTTACAGTTATAAATGATATGCAAAATGAAAGAGCAACTCAAACAGTTTTACCAAGAACCTTATAAAAGTTCAATGTGAGCACCATTTTTCACACGGCGTACATCAAGTCTAAAGCAGAGCACTGGATAGGCCGCAAGGGGCCCAATGACAGGGCTTGCTTTGCATGGCCTCCACGTTCACCCGACCTAACGCCATGCGATTTTTTCCTTTGGGGCCTCATCAAGGATCGGTTGTACGTGTCTCCGCTACCAGCAGACCTACCCGAACTAAGAAACCGGACTGAAGCAGCCGTTTCTACCATCACTGAAGACACACTTACCAACGTATGGGAAGAACTCGTCTATAGACTTTATGCGTGCCGTGTGACAGATGGTGATCACATTGAACATTTATAAGGTTCTTGGTAAATCTGTGTGAGTTGCTCTTTCACTTGATATATCATTTATAACTGTAAGTTAAATATAATAAATATTACAAAGCGTTAACAACCCCGATATTCATTGATAAACTCCCTGTATTTATTTACTCAGCCTTGTAAGGCGCTTTCCAAAATCTGTAAAAGCTTCCACTTGAAGTGTTCTCTGCTTGTTTATTTGGTGACTCTTAATATTAATAAATCGTTGTTAAAATATTATATACTTTTATTGGCCGAGCACCCTACCAATCAGCTCTATACCAGCTCCCTGCCACTTCAAATTACTCGCCTGTTTTTGTATTTCTTAACATTTTGCATATAGGGAAACCTGGCATGACGTCAGAGGGGAGGAGGAGACGAGAACTGGCAATGTTGCATGATGTCATGGATGATGTAATTTGGGGGGGGGAGGTGGGTGAAAATCTGGCAACAATGTAGCCTAGACCCATATGCGCACAGCTACACTGCTGACACTAGCTATACCATTCAAAATAACTTCCTAAGTACCCCCTTCCTCCAGACGTCCGTTGGCATATTTGTAAATCAGTTACAAGGCATAGACGTTAGCAATGGCTAAATAAGCAGTTAGTTTAAGTTACTACTACGTTAGGGAGTTATACTACTGCCAAGGATTTTGAAGTGACGGGGGCACTCTCAGATAGTGAACTTAATAAATATATTAAATAGATATGCAGGGTAAACTACAATATTAAAGGCTCAATATAACTTCAACGTAGATCTGAGAATGGATACAGCGAGCTAGAAATCTTAAAAAAATGTCATGAAACTATTTCTGACTTCTTGTGAGATCTAGATGCTAAGTGTTAAGAAGGGTAAACACCGGTGTACATGTATTGTATTTGATAATCGGTTGTCATTATTCGCTTTTCTGTGACTGTAAATGTACGGCAATTAATGGAAGAGCTTAAGCTTAACAGAAAGTATGATGTAGAACTTAGGAACATGCTTTATGGTAGCGTATTACGGCATATATTGACACCGAAAATCTCCTCTGCAGGGATCAACACCGGTTCCGAAAACAAAGAGCGTGTGAAAAGCATCACGTTTTGCTCGTTCACGAGCCCCGGAAAGCTGTAAATGCTGGCGACCAGGTTGATGCCGTATTCCTTGACTTCCGGAGGGCTTTCGGTACAGTTACACGCTGGAACCTAATGAACAAAATACGAGCGACTAGACTGAAGAGTTTCTAACAATCAGAACATAGCATGTCATTCTAAACGAAGTCTTCAGACATACCTAGCTTAGGGGAGAGCACAAAGGAATGTTATAGCACCATTACCTTTCTCAGTCTACGTAAATGACACATTATATCATTGTGAAAAGTGCATTAGGATTTTAGCAAATGATTCTGTTGTATGCAAAACACTAGCAACGCTAGAAAATTACACCAAAATGCTGGAAGACCTTCAGAGGATCAAAGATTGGTGCAGGGAGCGGCAATTTACTCTCAACATAAACAAATGTATTGCTTATCCATAGACATTATTATATAATTACACGAGTGACACATCCATAAAATGCACTGAAGAGCCAAAGAAATTGGTACACCTGCCTAATATCGTGTAGGGCCCCAGCGAGCACACAGAAATGCCGCAGCAAGACATGGCATGGACTCAACTAATGTCTGAAGAAGTCCTGGACGGACACCATGAATCCTGCACGGCTGTCCATAAACCCGAAAGAGTACGAGGGGGTGGAGGCCTCTTCTAAACAGTACATTGCAAGGCATCCCAGATATACTCAATAATGTTTATTTCTGGGGAGTTTAGTGGCTAGCGGAAGTGTGTAAACTCAGAAGGCTTTTCCTGGAGCCACTCTGCAGCAATGCTGGACATCTAGGGTGTCGTATTGTCCTGCTGGAATTGCCCAAGTCCGTTGGAATGCACAGTGGATATGAATGGATGCAGGTAATCAGACAGAATGCTTACGTAAGTGTCACCTGTCACGGATGGACTTCCGTCACGTTGAACAATTCTTTTCAGTCGTTGTTGGCCCGTTCTTGCAGGATCTTCTTATGGCCGCAGCGATGTCGGCGTTATGATGTTTTACCTGATTGCTGATATTCACGGTACACTCGTGAAATGGCCGTTCGGGAAAATCCCCACTTCTTCGCTCGTGCGCCGACAATAATATCAAGTTCAGACTTACTTGATAACCTGCCATTGCAGCAACAGTAGCCGATTTTAACAGCTGCGCCAGGCAATTGTTGTCTTATATAGGCGCTGCCGACCGCAGCGCGGCATTCTGTCTGTTTACATATCTGTATTTCAATACGAATGCCTATACCAGTTTCTTTGGCGTTTCAGTGTAAATAGGAAAATGCGTTCAAAATGATTTAAAGTGGGAAGATCACATAAAACTAATCCCGCTTACGCACATAAGAATCGTCAAGAAATGAAAACCATCAACAAATGAGGTAGCTTACAAGACAGTCGTTCGTTCAATACTTGAATATTGCTCTGCAAACTGGCATCCAAACCGCATGGCATTGATAGAAGAAATGGAGAAGATCCAAAGAACAGCAACACGTTTTGTTACAGGTTCATTTACTAAGTACGAACCCGTACAGGACGTGCTCAGGCAACCACTTTGGTAGACGCTTTTAGACAGGCGTTCTGTGTAACTGTGTGGTTTACCGTTAATGTTCCGGGAGCGTCCGTTCCAAAAAGAGTCAACTAATATATTGCTCCCATGTGTACCTCGCGGAAAGACCGTGAAGATAAAATTTTCGAGATCCAAGAGCACACAAACATTTACCATCCCAATCATTCTTTCCGCGAACCCGTAACAACTGGAACAGAAAAATGGAGAAGCGGCTCTGCTACAAAAAATTTCCTTCGCCGCACACCTTAAGGTGGATTGCGAATATGTATAATTCCTAAGAAAGCGCATCAAACAAATTTGATTGGATCTCCTACTGGGCAGATGAACACTGTAGCTGAAAGAAAGCGGTTTGTAAACAAACTGATTTTGCAGAGCCAATTGATTTATTCATGTTTGCAAATAATTCTACAGATGTAAGCCAAGTTTCTCGACATCTGAGTGTGCTTGGTTCTAGATAACTAAAAACCTATTTCATTCAACTCAGTGTATATTGTGACAGATCAATTTGTCCGCTATTATATGCACGAATGGTTAGGCCCTGAAAATGTAGATGCAACTGAAAACTGTAACATAACTGATAACTTAAATGTAACTAAATTCTACATTATAGGAAGCATCTACTGGATTCATATGTTGGTACAATCTGTATAACGTGTAAACCTATCTGACTACATCGTAAAGCAAAGAAAAGACGATGCGCCACTGACTGCAGAACGTATTATTTCATTATTTGAAGAAAGGTGACCTGATTATAGCTTGTGACGCTACAACGCAGTTCTTGCTATGAATTTTTTCGCGTACTTAAAAAGCAAAGAGAGGAATTGTATGACACAGTTAGCAGTAGGCTTACGGGCGATGTCAGTTCAATACGTAATGATCTGAAGGAAAAAGTAAACCAGGAGATTAAAGTGGTCACTGACGAACAAGCGAAAATCCGAAACGAAGGTTCAGGATGAAACAGAAAAGAATTAAATGAGACGGTAAATGCAATTAATAAGGAAGTACAGGATAAAACACGATCGTTGGAGGTCAGCGTGAACCAGAGAGTTTTTGGTCCGAAACCCATAGAATCAAAGAGCAAGTTAAAAACGTAGAAAATGTAAAAAAAATTTGACGGCTACGTTCGCGTTGGGTGGGGCATACCCTGGCCATGTGACTGTTGAAATCGAGAAATTCGATCTGAAAGGAGGGGTCCACCCCTTCATAGTCATGGACGCGTGCAGAAAAATAATTCCGTTCGCGTAACCCGAAGAAGACAGAATTAGAATTGCGAGAATTAAATTAATCGGAGACGTGAGTAGCTGAGTCGTCCATGCGACGGATAATTGTCGGACATCGGAGGAATTTCTAATTAAGTTCGAAGATAAATACTGGTCCGCGGATAAGCAGGACGAAGTTTGGCAAGAATTCATGCAAGCTTCGGCCAAGCAAAGATGCAAACATGATGTCATACAGTGAAGACTTATTCAAAAAAGTCGAGTACGTACAGGGACGGGTGTCGAAAAAAAGCATGCTGACGATACTGCGCGGAAAATTATCGTGGAGTGTCCGAGGCTACTTAATGAATGAAATTAGTAAAACCGCCTTTTTGAAGAAAGTGGGCGACATTGACGCGTGTTACCGAGAAGTAATCGGTTCCACGACGCTTAAAATAGTCAGAGTAGGAACAATTATAACAGTCACCAAAGTAACGAAAGACGTAATGAATATTCCGTGAGATTTGCTCGAGTAGACCGAGGTAGGAGAGAAAGGGGTGGTCGCGCGCACGGAAGCCACAACGGGCAACATTTTGATCACCGTCGTCCGGGAAACGAACAGCCGCAAAAGTGACGGGGCAGACAGGTGCGGGTGGCGGCGCGCGGCCCCGAGCAAAGAAGCAATTCAACTGTCTTAGCGTCGAGAAAACAGACAAACGCCAGAGAGTTTACGTAAGAAAGCAAAAATATGAAAAACAGAGGGTAATGACCTGAGTATACGGGCTGTGTCGCCTGCGGTTGTAAACAAGGCTAGGAGCGTTGTCGAAGCGACACCAGATGCTGCGCGTACGGAAAGTACGGCGGCGCCGGCGAGAGGTCAGTGTCCGGTCCAAAAGGCGCATGTTGATGAAGTGAAGCAATTACGCAATGAAGGGAGATGGCTACTACAAATGAGCAAAATGTATGAAGGTGTAGAAGATTAGAAAAGGGATAGAAAAATAGTTTTTAGTGGAGGAAGAAGGCAAAGGCTGAAGAGTAGCAAGGACTCGAGCGATCTTAGAGAGACGCTGCGCGGAAGAAATGAAGTTAATAAGAATAAAATGGATAATAGTGATGAGATAATTTATTTTAGTAATGATGAAGGTGCACGTGACGTGCGGGTAGGTGAAAGCAGTAGGAATGCCATTTCCGAGACAGCCGAATTCGACGGATCCGACCTCACTGATGAGTGCCGTTCACTGCCGACCGAAGGTGCAAATTCTGACCGCGGGATGAGTTTGGTGCGCGAAACCAGCGATTACAGCGTATACGAGGTGAAAGCAGATGTGATACACCCAGCTAATAATATTAGCTAGAGTATTCCCGCCAAACAGTTCAATACAGATGACGTAAAGCATATTTTGTGTCAAACGAAAGAAAGTAGTAGGGGATAAACCAAAAAAAAAAAAAACTCCATTCGCGCCTGTCGCGACACCACTGGAGGCGGGCTGCACGATTTTGGGCGTGAGCGGAAGACGGCCTAACGGTGTGCGGGACCGTAGCCCAGCTTCATGGAGACGGTTGCGAATGGTCCTCGCCGATACCCCAGGAGCAACAGTGTCCCTAATTTTCTGGGAAGTGGCGGTGCGGTCCCCAACGGCACTGCGTAGGATCCTACGGTCTTGGCGTGCATCCGTGCGTCGCTGCGGTCCGGTCCCAGGTCGACGGGCACGTGCACCTTCCGCCGACCACTGGCGACAACATCGATGTACTGTGGAGACCTCACGCCCCACGTGTTGAGCAATTCGGCGGTACGTCCACCCGGCCTCCCGCATGCCCACTATACGCCCTCGCTCAAAGTCCGTCAACTGCACATACGGTTCACGTCCATGCTGTCGCGGCATGCTACCAGTATTATAGACTGCGATGGAGCTCCATATGCCACGGCAAACTGGCTGACACTGACGGCGGCGATGCACAAATGCTGCGCAGCTAGCGCCATTCGACGGCCAACACCGAAGTTCCTGGTGTGTCCGCTGTGCCGTGCGTGTGATCATTGCTTGTACAGCCCTCTCGCAGTGTCCGGAGCAAGTATGGTGGGTCTGACACACCGGTGTCAATGTGTTCTTTTTTCCATTTCCAGGAGTGTATATAAAGATAGTACGGATGATGTGTTTAAAGTTATGCATTTCAAAGACGTGAAAGGGAAAAAGAAGGTGGAGAATCTGTGTAAAAATATGCGACATTCTCAGAATGATGACGATTTCTGAAATTGGTGATAACAGGTTACGACGCAAAAGATGAGAAAGGTGAGAAGTTGAGGAAATATTATATGATAAATAAGGATATTTTATATTCACGAAAGAATATAGAAAGAGAAGAGTGGCGTGTCAGAGGGCCAAGTAAATATGTGTGCGAAGTAATTGAATATTTCCACTTACCGTTTGGTCATTGCGGGGCAAATAAATGTGTTGACAAAATATCAGAGTCCAATAGTTTCGATAATATGAGTAGGAAAGTGGCTGACAGAATCCATACTTGTGACAGATGTCAGAAGATAAAAGTAACGAATGCAGCCAGTCGCATCCATATGCAAAGTATTTAACCGAAGGATAATTCAGAAATTCTAGTAACGGACATTTACGGTCCTTTAACGAAGACATCTGGTAATTCTGGATACATTTTGGTCGTGTTAGACACGTTTTCAAAATTTGTAAAGCTATAAACTTTGTGTAAGGCTACGGCCAAGGCAGTATTCAGTAAATTCAGTGAAGATTATTTCGTGAAGATAGATGTACCGAAGGCGATATTCTCCGATAACGGACCGCAATTTATTTCCAAAATTTGGAATGAGGGGATGAGAGAAAGACGAATAGAGGTTATTCACCATATCGGCATACCACCCCTCCAGTAACCCTTCAGCGCGGTATATGCGAGAATTAGGAGGATACTTTCGAACATACTGCCACAACAGCCACAAAGGCTGGGGCACGTATGTAGAAGATGCTGAAAGGATTATGAATACATTATCTCATGAAAGTACAGAGTTCACACCAGAGGAAATTATGCTGGGTGTTAAATCCAAGAGTATAGAGGAGGAAATAATTGATTTTCCGTCCGGACAAGATGTAGACATTATTCAGAAGAAAGAAATGACGAGAGAAAATATGAAGAAACGTGCTGTCTCGGATTAAGAGGCATGACGAGAATCTGAAGCTAGCAAAATTTATAGTAGGAGACAAAGTCCTACTGAAAACTCACGAAAAATCGAGTGAAATCGACAATGAAATAGCGAACTTTAAATTTGCTTATAATGGGCCGTTTGGAATTGAAAGTATTCCCCATCCTAACGCTTTCTACCTAGTGTATCCACAGTCAGGCAAAAGGTTACGAGTGAGGAACATAACAGACTTGAAGCTGTATCAGAGTAAAAATGATTAATTTTTTTGCGTTGATGTATTCATACACTGTGGCTCTTGAAGTTTTCCCGGCGTATCGAATATTCAACAAGATTTCGGGATTGCAGCCGGATCTCGTCAACTTCTTTCCACGATATTTCGGCTGACAACCCAGCAGCCAACTCCAGGCGAGTGTTGGACACTGGAGATTGCTAGTGCATGTCGCTCTATTTATACGTAAAAGTGCCGCAAGACGCGCGTGCGCAAGTTACCGTTGCATGTGCTCCACCTGTCGATTCCAAGGCCCTCTACAACATTACTGCATCTATGGAGCGCAAGCGAATGCATGGTACAAGTAAAACATACACGCCCCCTGTTGGCAGACGTGTCCAAAACAATAAAATGCAATATTTTCCATATTAAAATTAAAATTACTTGTCGCTCGACATGTCAGAAGGCATAAGAAGTTTTCTTTTGGTTGATATTAAAGAAATCAAGGGTCCCAGGACTTATTCAATTGCAAGCTGCCATCGCGATTAATGATATTTTCCGCCAAACGTATTTCCACGGATTCCTTAACAACTGAATCCCAGGAGGATCTTGATGGGGCCAAGATTTTCTTGGCAGAATAATCCGTGGTATGTCCTGTGGAAATAAAATGTTCGGCTATGGCAGACTTACTGGGCTGTAAAAGGCGAGTGTATTCAACGCAGCGGTCGTGTACTGTGCGTGTGGTCTGACCAATGTAGGCTTTCCCACACTGGCAAGGTATTTTATAAATTCCAGCCTTCCGTAATCCCAGGTCATCCTTGGCTGTCCCGTCTGGTAGCAAACATTTATATGGAAGACTTTGAGCAGAGGGCACTCGATTCGGCGATGTTTAAACCAACAGTCTTCTGGCGGTACGTGGACGATACCTTTGTAGTGTGGCCTCACGGTGAAGAAGAGCTGTCACGCTTTTTACAACATCTGAATTCCATCCACACAAACATTCAGTTTACGATGGAAGTTGAAAAGGATAGTTGCCTACCATTTCTGGACGTCATGGTTAATCGCAAGGCGGATAGGTCATTGGGGCATTCGGTCGATCGAAAACCCACGCATACGGACCTGTACCTGTAGGCGTCAAGCAGTCATCACCCTTCACAAACTATGGGCGTCCTTCGAACGTTGTTGCATAGGGTACACGTCGTGTCTGATAAAGACTGCCTTGCAGACGAATTAGAGCACTCCAAATCTGTATTTCAACACAATGGATATTCTGCACATCAGGTTAGTACTGCTTTAAGGATGAAAAAACGTGACCACCCACAAGATCAAGAGGATAAGGAGGTGCTTAAGTTCAGAGCATTTATCCCATATGTCGGTAACATTTCATCGAAAGTAGGCAGAATTTTAAAGAAACATCGTTGAAAGCAGTCTTCCGGCCACCTATAAAGACTCGTGCTCTTCTGGGCTCAGCCAAAGATGATCTGGGACTACGGAAGACTGGAATTTATAAAATGCCTTGCGAGTGTGGGAAAGCCTACATTGGTCAGACCACACGCACAGTACACGACCGCTGCGTTGAACACACTCGCCTTTTACAGTCCAGTAAGTCGGCCATAGCCGAACATTGCATTTCCACAGGACATACCATGGATTATTCTGCCACGAAAATCTTGGCCCCATCCTCCTGGGATTCAGTTGTTAAGGAATCCATGGAAATACGTTTGGCGGCTTTCAATTGAATAAGGCCTGGGACCCGTTGATTTCTTTAATATCAACCAAAAGAAACCTTCTTATTCCTTCTGACATGTCGAGCGACAAGTAATTTTAATTTTAATATTGAAAATATTGCATTTTATTGTTTTGGACACGTCTGCCAACAGGGCGCGTGCATGCGTGCGCTCCATATATGCAGTAATATTGTAGAGGGCCTTGGAATCGACAGGTGACGCACATGCAACGGTAACTTGCGCATGCGCGTCTTGCGGTATAAATAGAGCGACATGCACTAGCAATCTCCAGTTTCAAACACTCGCCTGAAGATGGCTGTAAGGTTGTCAGCCGAAATATCGCGGAAAGAATTCGACGAGATCCGGCTGCAAACCCGAAACCTTGTGGAACATTCATACACTGTTTGATTAAGAATGGCTGTAGTCATTGATGTTGTATGAAAAGTGTGTGCGTATATAACGGACACTAATGTAAATAGTAGAATATAGCAATGAACAAAATAATTAGGTTTTATTTACTAGGTATAGGATATTTTTTGTAATTTGTAAAGTAAAATGAAAAATGACGTCTAATGTATTTAATGTTAAGAGTGTACACTGTGTATTGGCAGTAAATGCAAATGGACTAAGACTGTTTATTTAAGTTACAGGCGGATATATACATTAAAGTGGTCACTAATTAAAGTGTAGGAAATGATACTGGTGAAAGAGGTGCCTATTGGACGTGGATAACATGCGGGCACCAAAAAGATAAAAGTTCTGTAACAAAAGGAGTCCACAAAGCAGTGCACTAGCAATGTCATTTTCGTTGCTAACGGAGGTTGAGAAAAGTTGTGGGCATACAACCACGACTAGAAAAAATGTGTGTGCAAATTATACAAGTGCAAATATGTGTGTTGTAGTTCTGGTTAATTTCAGGTGGACACAGTTTATGTTCAGGTTGTGTGAGTTAGTTAATATGTTCGTTGGTGTAGTGCTAATTTTTATTGTTGTTGAATGGACAAAGTTATGCACAGGCTGTGAGAATTAGTTAGCATATTCTTTTGTTGTTTACGTGGTAATTGGTTAAAACGGACACAAGTATGCTCAGGTTGTGTGAGCTAATTAATATGTGTTTTTGCTTAGTGCCAGTATAATTGCGTTTAGGTATGGACGCACATGGTATATGCAGTGTGAGCTAATTAATAGAGTTCTTTTTATCTGGTTGTGTTACAGTCTTACCATTTATTTAATATGAAGTGATGATAAATTACTGTACCCACAATATTTACTATTGTTTGTTCTAATTTGCAGCTAATTGCTGTACTAAGGAAATTTCGAATGGTGTACAAAATAGTGTACAAGGAAAATAATTAATGTAAAGGATGTTTTTTAATAATTATGTATACAAAAGTATTGAATGTCAAATGTGTCATAGGTTAAGTTTTACGGAAAGAGTGAGTAACTACTGTAAATTTATGTAATGTTTTGAAGTGTTTTGAACGCGCAAGGGCTGGTTGTTGCGTTCTGGACGTTTCGTTGAGTCTATATCTGCTGATAAAGATCAACGAAACATGAGGGATATGTGACGCTATAACGCAGTCCTTGCTATGAATTTTTTTCGCTTACTTAACACATGAAACAGTTTGTATACGATGTATTGTCTAGTGTAAATATGTATTGTAAATACTATGTTTAAATTAATAATATATACTTAACACTGGCACGTCAGGGCATATTTAGTTAACGTTGAAGTCAGAGAGATTGTTCTGTCGCGCCTCTGGGCGCGGTAGCGAGCCGGCGGGTAGTAGAAGCAGTGACGCCGTGCTCGGAGTAAGAAGTACAGTCGAGTGCTGCTGTTCCTAGCTGTGTTACATATAACGGCTAGTGTGTGGATCTACGTACGACGGGAAAGTAATGGTCGGCATATCTGGAAGCACGGCCGGGCTAGTTATTATAGATTAATGGGCATAGTGCTGAAGAAACGAGGACTTAACTGTGAAGCGCACTGTGGGCCCAAGTCACAACAGTAAAAGCCAGATGCCACATTGTGTCGCTGCCGTGGACTTCCGTCGATCCACTGACAACGAGGGAAGTAAGATCTAGGTAACTTACGTAGGATAAAATTGTAGGAGGCTTGCCAGTGACTGTGCTTTTCTCTGAAGTTTAACAATTAATAACAAGCACTTTATAATCGAAGTGTTGCAGTTACATTCCACCTGACAATAACACCAAGTACGTTGCTACCAATCCTTACTTTATTGAACCGAGTGAGTCGCGCCGTTATCAAGAGATAATATGTTAATTATCAAATTATTTGCATAGACGGTGAAGAGTAAATTTCAGACTGGTTATTGTAGTTAATTGTTGCACTTAATAAGCTTACGCCAACCGTAGTAACTTAATAATATACTGAAGTAATAAATTTGATTATTAAGACTTATTTCAATGCATATTCAGCTGAAGTTAATTCAATGCTGTTTCATGAAACTATATTGCTTATTCCACCTGACAATCCCGCAATTAATGAATTATTATCAGTCAAAACATAGTTAATCAATTATTGGCAATATATTTCATTATCAGTAGATTAAACTGTGCAAAGTGCCTAATTTTAAAGACAGAATAACAGTCCATTATTCATAATCTCGATAGATAATTATCTGAGTCGTCGGCATTGCACTTAGCTGACAAATTATGAACGAATTAAGTGTACTTAGATTGTCATGACATTGCTTTAGATGACTACTGAGCCTGAAAAAACCCTTACGTAAAAGTTCCCGTGCCACCTGCTGCGCTACAAACAGAGAAACTTTATTTTTGACACAACTATTCACGTACTCAACAGTACTGTCGCTCATCAGTTGAGCTGGCGACCGATATTTTAATTGCTTTTACAACTTAATCATATCTTTCGGCAAAATGTCCACTGGCAAAATTTATTTCCAAATTAGTTTCATTACTTCCTTTACCGATCGTTATTGAATGAAATTATTCATTCAATAACGATCAAGTTATAACGTCTCCTGTTTCCCGCGGAATAACTCGGATTCGCATACCTTATCCCGACGCGGGTCAAAACTCATAATTCACGGGAATTGTCCACTTGTAAAGCAGGTGGTCGTTATAAGCTCAAAGTAATTTGCTGCATGTGGTCGCCAGATCCACTGATTGTTGGTTCACCTCGTGAGGCTGAAAATTACAGATGATCAAACAAATTATCTGGGCATTTTTTAATGTAGGGTATTTTGAGAGATAAGTACAGTTGACTAGAGTCACATGTATAGAACCACCTACCAGTATTGTAGTAGTAGTAGCTTTATTCGTCCGTAGATCACTTTTTACGAGGATATATGACATGTCAAGGTATTTACAAGTATAGACCAATTTAAAATAAGTTAATTCGTATATACATACATTTACAGACTTGTAGTTAGAGATGACCATTAGATTTACTCCTGGTATACAATACTTTTTTTTTTTTTTTACAAATACCTTATTAAATAATGTAATGCCACATTGTTCACTCATATCTCACTATCAGTCACTGCACACACTATACACAAATTGTTCATAACATTTCACTCACTACACACATGCACACACACACCGGTGATCTCTGGGCCATTTTCTGTTCCACTACTTCCCATTTATTATCCTACAAAACTGAGTCAGCAGCCCTCTATAATGAGTGATATGTTGAGCTTAGAAAGGGGAAGAGGTGCTAGTACTGTGCTATGCATAGCTTGTGGATAAGTATTTCTTGGAAAAAGAAGAAAACATAGTGTGGAGGTGTTATGTGGAATGTTGGATGTTTTATAATCATTAAGTATTATTGTTTGTATGTATAACCTTTCTTTAACCAAACCCTTTCTCTGTTTTAGCTAAGTAATCCTTCAATGTATAAAATGTATTGCATAACCGGTGCCATTTTAAATAAGTGTATTTTTACAATTTCTTTAATTTCTTTAGGTAATTTATTGTACAGTTTTATTCCTTGGTAGAAAATGCTGTTTTGAGTTTTATGTTTGCTTTTTCTTGGTAAATGTAAGTTGAATCTAGCTCTTGGCCATGGTCAAGGGCAGAGCTGTATGTGCAGTAATTACCAATGTTATTTTTGATGTGTTCAATTGACGGGTAAATGTATTCACAATGTACAGCTAAAATACCCAGCCGGCCGGAGTGGCCGTGCGGTTCAGGCGCTGCAGTCTGGAACCAATCGACCGCTACGGTCGCAGGTTCGAATCCTGCCTCGGGTATGGATGTGTGCGATGTCCTTAGGTTAGTTAGGTTTAGTTAGCTCTAAGTTCTAGGCGACTGATGACCGCATAAGTTAAGTAGCATAGTGCTCAGAGCCATTTGAACAGCCATTTTAAAATACCCAGTGTTTTGAACAGATCTTTACAATGAGCTATCTCGCGGTTCTAGGCGCTCAGTGCGACTGCTGCGGCCGCAGATTCGAATCCTGCCTCGGGCATGGATGTGAGTGATGTCCTTAGGTTAGTTAGGGTTAAGTAGTTCTAAGTTCTAGGGGACTTATGACCACAGATGTTAAGTCCCATAGTGCTCAGAGCCATTTGAACCATTTCTTTTTACAATGAGCTCGACTACTGTTTTTGGTTATTACTCTTATGGCTCTTTTTTGAAGGTTGAAAATTGTGTTTGTATTTTGTGAATTTGTTTCCCATAACAGAAAGCCTGTTTGCGAAGGCATGAAACAGTTTATAAGTGACGAGAACGGAAAAAATCTCGGGAAAATTGCTCATATCCGAAAAAGATGCGTTTTAGCACGCTTGCGTTAAATAGTTGACATGTTATAAAGAAGACTGACTTATGAGGTAGACTCGCAAAGTAATAATTTCGTTAATCCACCGAGACGATGCGGTAGTCCACTAGCATCATGGATATAAAGAGTTAACCGTGTACGTAATCAGTCAAACATTAGTTCAAAGGGCAAGTCAGTAGCTGTATCTACTATTCATACACGTGGACTTTAGTTTGACAAAGCAAGTCGACTATCAAGTAACGCTTTTCAGAACACTCGAAGACCATTCTCGGCCGCAAACCACTTAAACACTCAACTTGCTTACACGTCAGAGAGGTTATGAAAGTATTAAAAAAACTGATGATGAAAGATTGGACATCCTAGACCTCGTTGGTTCGGTAGAAAATGTTCACACTCAGTTTCAGTCACGTAATTTATCAGTAAAATTAGCTACTTTACCGCGCGTGGAGAATACATCGAAGGCAGAATGACCTCTAGTAAGTTAATGCGGAAACTTGCAATAGCGTGCGTGTCAATGCAGATCTGTGTTCCTACCCTTCCCCCGTCTCAGGATTCCAACGGCCGATTGATGTAGAATACAGCAACAAAAATCTGTTATCGTCAGGCTGCCGTCCGACGTCCCGAAGACAATCGAACGTATTGCATTGACTGAATAATGCACACACGCATAATCGGAAATTCGTCGCGTATATTGCATGGGGGCTTCATTGAATAAAATGCAAAAAATTTTTTAGTTTTAGTCGCTGTTTGTCCGGTTACGCAGTCTCGTAACCGGTTGGCCCTGAATAATATTAGTACGCAATCTGACTGCATAGAATAACAACAAAGAATGAAAGGAAATTTTCGTTAACACAATTAATTAATTAAGTCCTCAGCAACTATAAAAGCTACGAAACAACAAAGCACAAATGTAACTATTCTGTGTGTGGGAGTGTGGTTCAATGTACACATCTGGCACGTTCTCCCTCAATAAGACAAGATATTTTAAACACGATTTACACTGAAGTAATTTAAAAAACTAGAAATACTATAATTGCATATAGAAACCAGAATTACAGTCTAACACAAGAACACGAGCCAGATGCTTTTTTGACTGAACCTGTGACCAAGAGGCATAAGACATTTGAAATAAAAAATTTTCTTTACCTTCATATATATTGACGAAAAATATACTTTGACCATTACAACTTCCCCAATCCAACAACATCTGTTGTCTTGCCCAACAGAACAACTGCACACGACATGGTCACAATTAGTACTCTAACTACGGCTACCTCAGAACTACAACTGCCCATAGCAACTTCTCAGCTGCAACTGCCAGTGGAGGCGGCTGAATAATACTCTTTGGCGCAATCTCTGGCGCTGTGACTCACTGTAGCCAAATTTCAATATATCTTTGTCTTTTTGGGTAGATATAAAGTTTAACGTCAGTCTTATTGTATATTATTGCTTAGTTGAACGTCTCAGAGGTTAAACGTGAGTTATATGTATTCTTCTGTTAAATGAATAATAATCCATTGAAGGATGTTGTCAGAAGACTTAATGAGAATTAGATTTCATAAAAATTTGTGAGAGAAATAATCAGCTAATGTTAAATGTGGCAGTCTTTAAAACGGAATCGTTTCGTTTCGTATGATAATTCTGAGTGCTATTCGTGATTCCAGTTCATTCACTACCATTGTAAAAGTGTGAACTGGAAAATTAATAGGCAAAGTCCGATTATTACACTATATAAGATTTTCATGTAGACACTACTGTTTAATAATCACGCGGTCGCACAGTTTTTAAACGGATCGATTCGATAAAGATTATGAGCTTAGCTGATATTTTGTTATTCTATAAAAGATGAATGAAAACCCCATTGATATTTAAAGTATTTCATTTAAGGGAGGAACATCAGCACAGCCATTACATTTTGATTTTTAGTAGGGACAAAGATTAATGTTATTTGGTTTCTCTACTGTGGTCTTGCCATTCCATCATCACTGTTAATGAAGTAGTAGTAGTAGTAGCAGTAGAGATCACTGGCATCGAGGTCAGGACATAGACACAGTTGTTACGAGAAAAGCTAATGCAGTAGAAATGTACCCATTCAGTTTCACAGAAGACAGAGTAACAAAATTTTTTGCTAATTTTCGAGGTGTAAATAAAGTCTCTGTCGAAATGGCATATTCGTAGGCATCGTCAGGAAGCAGCCTACAATGACGGCAAAAAGTTAAAGGGTCACAGGTGAAGTAATCTGGAAAAAGGGCTTTTATGCAGCAGTGGATAAAAAGTGGTGATGAGCGTGGCGATGATGATAACAATGCTGCTCACACGAAATAAGTTTACAGCTCATGTTGTTAAAAAAGTTATCAGTTTGTTTAAAGTGGAAAGAGTTGAAGGGTGACGTTAATACGACTAACAGATAATGCAATGATATGCTTTGGAAACCCTGGCGGATAATGGGTGGAAGCAGTCTTCTACGAATAATGACAAACACGTTCCCTTCTTTCAGCTTTCTCTAAATGAGGCTTACGTTAATAGCTTCGTCGTTTCTGTGGCTCCGACAGCGGAAATAAATGGAGAAACTGTCTCTCGCCCCATGCGAAATAGAAATGGGCATTTCCGTGGAAACGTCGCGTTAGACTGCGGATTTCAACAGAAGCAGCTCTCACGATGTGGCGACCACAGCGCGCCTGCTGAATCGGTTCCCGTAAACGACGTTCCCCTAATGACCCTGCAGCAAGGTCAAAGGCCGCCTGTATGACTGAACCCGTTTCATTCAAAGACACCCCGGACAAATAATTTACCCCTTTTCGCGATGGCGTAAAGAATTTCCCTCTCCCGCTGGTAGCTGTGTCCCCCTCATTAACGCAGATGTTTCACGCTATTTAACACTGTGCGGTGTAAAAGAAAGGCCTCTCGCTCTCAACAAACGAAGCGGCAGGCGCCAGAAGCAGGGGGAGCTAGCTGTGTTAATTGAGTCTTCTGCGGGTTTACCCAACTCGTCTGACAACCGGCTGTGGTGTTTGTCGCAAACTCCTTGTGAATCGAGGCACCCATCTCCCATCGCCAAGCAAAAAGGAATGCAACAACTTTACAAGCTGAACCTGCAACTATATTTGAGACTTCCAAGACATTTTAAACGTTAAGAGTAAATTATATAGAAAAATGAGTTTACTGTCTCAAAACCCTTTCATCAACAAATTTAATGATTGAGCGCTCGTGTGTGTGTTTGTGTGTTTGTTACACTGACTCAAATGACAGTACAGCCCACCGGCGTGAAACAACTGAGAGCTTCTAAAGCGGTCAGTACACGGGACGAATTAGCTAGCGTTGAAGAGTGACTGTCTACGAGTTTTGAGCCAACACTTCCTGTTATAATACCTTCAGGAGCCACTTCCTCATGCCTAACAGAAAATAAGTTCTGCGATATTTCGGTGACGTTTCACGTAAAGTAGAACCAATAGGAAGCAAGGACACTCCATACGTCACAAGTAATAAGCTTGAAGCCCACGGAAAAAAACACGCCATTTCAACTTCAGTAGAAAACCCTATTCTCTGAGTTCGATACATTACACCTTATGTTTCTAAGCATCAGCGCTTTGAATGTCTCAAGAATGAATCGTTATCCGTACTATTTGCTGTAATAAAACGAGGGAAACGTCATGCTGGTGGTTAGAGAATTTTCGTATTTAGTTACTATCGCGCTATAACAGCGTGTTATGAGAGCAAGCCGTTTCAAGCCGACGGCTCCTTGAAGATTCACGATAATCGTGTCTTTCTCGTAAGGCAGCGTTACAACTGAATGTAAACGAATAACATCTTCGTAGTTAAAGCCTCTAGAATACTTGAATATAAAATACAAACTCTCTTATAGCGAAGCTACAGCCTTACGTTAAGAACAGAGGCACTATATTACGGGACATAGGTTAGGTCGGTATGGGATTCGATTACTGTTGTACCAAATCTTTTTTCATCTTCACAATCTGCGACATAGTCGCGAATTGAGCAGTGACCGGGCTACTGAATAAATTTCCTTTAATTTACGTCTATGGTCACAAATTTTTTGTCATCACGTTTTACTGAACGTTGTGTGACTTTCTGAGGAAATTAATACGTACAGTTTCTGTAATGCTTTATGTTATGTAAATACAAGTGTGTTCTTGATCAGGAGTGAGTTTGTTCCATCAGGTGAACTTTTGTGAGCTGATGTCCTCGCTAACTGGACACGTAACTTCCCATTCTGTCTTATTACATGTTCACAGGTATTTAAGTTTTTACGGATGTACTAATGGAGAAACCCGTCGTTGCCCAGGAGTTTATTTACAGACGAGTGTCCATGTCTGTAACACGTAGCGTCTGGCATTGTGCTTTATATTTATGACGTCATATCTTTTTAACTATGTGCCTTACCGCGATATAATGCGGCATATGTGGATACAGTCTGCAAAATGTGCTGCTAATGGAGATAGCAGCAATCAGGTAACAAGTTTATACTTCATGCACGATTCGGCAGTTTCTCTCGCGTTTCACTGTTTATGACATCATATCTCCCAAACTATGTGACGTGAAATGATATAATTTTGCTCTTATATTTAGTGCCATAGGTGCATCGTGTCTGTAGATTGTTTCATGAATATAGTTAGTAGATGTAATAAATTACAACGGCATGCTTCATACTGTACCTTTACTGCACGAACTCTGGAAAAGTCGTAAGCTGTAAACATTTTTCCTTTCACCGATTCGTGTCAGTTGTCAGCGGGAAAAATTCTGTAAACGCTTGATAGTATGTGAAAAGTTTGTTGCAAATCGCTAAGTGCTCTTATCCTCAGATACTGGATTAATTAATTCTGGGAATTCACGTGTCGCGGGATACGTTTCTTTTTCACACACGCCGCCGCCGCTTTGATAGGTAGGCGGTTCTTACCTCCACAGAGATAGTAAGGTATAATTGTCCAGTGGTGTAGAAGGAGTTGTGGAACATACACACACACACACACACACACACACACAAACACACACACACACATACACACACACACACACACACACACACACACACACACACACACACACACACACACACACACACTTACATACACACATACACTTTTTTAACATACGAGGGTTGTCCAGAAAGTAAGTTCCGATCGGTTGCTAAATGCAAACGACAGTGAAAATCAGGAACATTTTATTTGTAAGAGTTAGCTACACTTTCCGGATACTTCTCTAGATGGTCGCTGCTCCGACTTAGACATTTGTCGGAGCGTTATACCAAATTTCCAACACCGTCGTCACAGAAGGCAGCCGCCTGTGGTTTCCGACAATACTCTACGCTGGTCTATAGAGCGTGGCCTGCGCCCAAGTGTTGGCATTTTATCCAGCGTTTCATGTGAACAGAGATGACACTCAGGACTGGCCAGTTAGGGCTGTGTTGTGGGTGATCGAACACTTACCATTGAAAAGGCTGCAGGAGTGTCTTCGCTGCCCCTGCAGAGTGCGGCTGAGAACGGCCATGAAGAAGGAATTGCTCGGCAGTTGTGTTAGGTGGGCTGCATTCATTCAGGCAAAGCCTCTCAGTGAGCCCTCCTTCTTGGAGGGATACATCGTTGCTCTAGGAACCTTTACTCTCTCGAAGTGCTCTCACAACTGAAAAGAGCGTCTTGGTGTGATCGACGGTCATGCTAGAGACACTACCCAACACTTCTGTGCAAAGCGTCATCGGAATTTCATTGTGGTGTCCATTTCGCGACCGATCAGAACGTACTTTCTGGACATCCCTCCTATATGTGGTGTGCACTGCTGGTGTGAGGTTGCCTGGGATTGGGAGTACCGGACAAAATCAGCATTGAACATAACTGGTATCAAGATTTTTAACACTCCTCATGAAAAGTAACTTTACTAATTACGTAAATAGGAGCATGGTGTATCAAGAGAAATCTATCCGATTAGATAGAACAATTTAAGAATAATGATTGATAATCGATAAAACTCTGTTCAAATGTTCTTTTCCTTTGTTAAAAGGATAAACTATTAAGTAGGAAGCTGAATAAAGGCCCAAATAATAGTGTTTTATAAAAAGTATAATATGCTACGAAAGAAGTCTTCAAAACAGGCTGGAAAGAAACATCTTTACAATGTCTTCGACAAAAATACAGCAAATAATTCTGGTGTACCTAAATGGAATCTGTCAAAAAAAAAAAAAAATTCGAGCTGCTTGATGTAAAACCACCCACATCGGGCACCGTTCTTCGGTCGAATGCCACAAAATCACTTAGGGCAGTAGGTTCTCTCCCCTAGCCACAAAAGACAATGACAGCCTGATGAACTAGAAACTTTTAAGTAAAACGAGTGAAAACATAGTCAAAAGATTGCACACTGGCAGCGTAGACAAAAGAGTTGTGGTAAGTCGTTAAAAGATAATGAGGTAACTGGCCAAGGCGACACTCCCACTTCCACCTGATTGTAAAGAAGTTCAGTAGCCAGCCGAGATTCAGCTTCAAATCACACAACGAGGCGAAAATTTTGAATACTTGACGGTCGAGCGGGAGGGGAAACATAGGTGGAAATAGGTGGAATGGAGACACCAAAGGTAGGCTGGTGAACCTCAGCTACATCGAATGCAAGATTGTCTCAGAAATACAACCCACCAAAATACATGCGACAAGGTTTGCGGGCCCCAAAACCAGCATTCCAAAACCCCACCAATTTAAAACATCCTCTCAAGTCAGAACTCTATGGAAATTACCAAACTGAAGCTATTACGTGCTCATACGAGCGACGCGATCCTCAAATCCTCTGGCTAGTCACAGGAATACGGAAAACAATACCAGAAGGCTAACCCCAGTCCGACATAGAAGCGGCAAGACACAAACACGGGCAGGAACCGAAACCGTTACAATTATCAGGCTGACTGAGGAAGTAAGATTAGTTTTTTACGAATGCACCGCTACCTCGGCACCGAAGCAACGAACTAGAAGCAACACGCCGAGCATCCAAAGTCACTTTGGAGTGAAAAAGAGATCAAAAACTTGCAACCGCCAGGAGATGCATAGATGACGACGACCCACCACCTGCCGCCAAATCTGGTCGGCATAAAGGAATAACGTTTCCGGTGCACGCCCCTCTGTCCGGAAGATGTTCACCAGACAGACTTGGAAGTCACACGGATGGTAGGACAAACAGGCCGTCTGCTGACCCATGGACCAGCGCTGCCCCTGCTGCTCTGCTTCTCTCACTGATTCTCCCGGAAAAAGGCCTCAACGGCACTCGCGGCAAACGTTCTACCACCCGTTCACTCCAGTGATCTTGTCCAGTAAAGGTGCTACGGTTTATCGATCGTGCGACGGTTCAGGATGGATACCACAGACGGAATAACTTGGCTGACATATGGGTGACGGAGGAAATGTGCGTTTTAATAGAACTAGCGAAGGAATTTTAGGCATTTCCATTTTCGGGAACGAACTGTATTGTTAGCGAGCCAAACAAAGCTGAGAACTACCACTGGCGAACGCTGAAAGCGAAAACTCACGTTAAACCCTATCGTAAAGCGTGCCGACGGCGCTGTGCCTTTGTGACGTTGGATATCCCATTTGTGTGCATGTCAATGTTTGCTGCCTCCTCCCGTGTGTCGACGGCTTAAGCTGTTAGTAAACATACAGCAACCTAGCTTTGACTCTCGGAATTACGTCATTTCCCTAGAGTAATCACTAACAATTAACTAACTGCTCACACATACTCTTCATTACTTTTCATTGCTCCTCTTTTCTTCTTTTCTGTCCCTTTCCTTCTGTATTTTCTTTTTGATTTCGTTCTCATTAATGAAAAAAGAAGGAAACTCTGGTGTAGGCATATGCAACAAAATTTTCTCTTTCTGTCAAATTTTAGGACCACACTATTCTAATTTTGAACAGCAAGTTGAAGCCATCAGCACTGTAAAAAGTAAGCTAAACAACTGCTTACACACATTCGACAAACCGATCATATTTTGTATTCAACAGCAGCAGTATCAATGCACAAGATCCAAAAATATTTCAAGATAAAGAAGTTTAAGAAGTGATTAAATGTCAACAACAGCACAACAAGACAATTACAATTCACTGGACACCTTCTCAGTATGGCTCAGATGACAATGCAAAAGCGGCCAAGGCAATATGTTGACTCACTATAGAGCACGATGGGTTGCAACGGCGGTATGTGGACGAGCGTTATCATGCTGTGAAACACCAACTGGAAGCTCTTCGTGACCGGCAACACAGCACGACAAATCATGAGATTTGCAGTCAGGGTGCGTTAGATAACCACGAGTATGTTCCTGCTATCATACTAACTCACGTCCCCACACCATAACAACAGATGTAAGTCCATTGTGTCTAGGTTTATTGCAGACCCTCAACTGGGCTTCTCCTAACCAACAAACTCCCATCACTGGTACAGAGGCAGAACCAACTTTCATCAGAAAACACAGCAGACCTCTAGCCTGCCTCCAATGAGCTCTCGCTTGACGCCACCGAAGTTACTAATGACGATGGTTTGGAGTCAGTGGAATGCACGCTACAGGGCTGGGATGTGTGATAGAAGTAACCGATTTGTTACGATTCATTGTGACACTGTGGTGTCAACTAATCCTCAGATTGCTGGTGCAGATGCAGTAGGATGCACCACAGCCATACACCGATCGCGATTGTCATCCCTCATGATAATGCCACTTGGCCTTCCGGAGCCTGACCTTCTTGTGACCATGCATTCTTAGTGTGCTCCGCTGCCAACAGTTGTGTACAGAAGCTATACTCGTACCAGATCTTTCTGCACTATCACAGAAGGGACATCCAGCTTCTCCTATCCCTATTACACGATCTCGTTCAAACTCAGTGAGATCTTGATAACAGTGTCTTTGTGGCCTTAAAGGCATTCTGGACTAATATCAACTCACTACATCCAGTCGCAAAGATAAGTAACGTAGTGGTGCTTCCAGTGCCAGTCTTATGCAACTGGCGAGAAATCTGAATAGAATCTCTCAGATGTAGAAACACGCCTACCAACTTTCGTTCATGTCCCACAACTCCTTCTTGGTACTGCCACTTCTTCTTTCCATCAGTGTAGCTGCGCCAAGACAAGCAAGCCAGCAACAGCTGTACCTCATAATATTACCTCGTCCAGATAATCCTTAACAAATCATAACTCAAAATTTATCATTTCCTGTATCTTTGTGTTCTACTGTTTCCAATCGCTCAGTAGCATAACCAACATACGACACACGCATCAGCATCTACTGTAGATCACCGCCTGTTATGCAAAACAGAGCAAGAAAGCCTGGACTTCCACAGTCTCTGATGACGCGTGGACGTCATACACCCTCTTGTTTTAACCGTCCCAAAAGCCGACCAGCTTCCCACTTTCAAGATTCTCGTTCCCAAGCGCTTGTCTTCAACAATCTGTGCTTTCTCAAAAATCACTTACGTGAGCTGATTTTCCCATAGGCAGCCCATATCGTCGCTGAAATAACACACCATTTGTTTATGATCCCCTTGGATACCTTCTTGTCAGCCCTGGTGGTGTAGCGTCCCTGTCAAGCGTCTCTGTGAAGCATGAAGTTGCGGGATCAAATTCCAGCCGCACCACATATATTTTCGGTCTGCCTTATACTTAGCCTTCGACATTCAAAGACGTGATTCGGATTCCACGTTCAACTGTAGACCCCCTTTCCCCGTTTGGAGAACTGTTGCAGAATAGTCACACAACTGGCCGAAGAGACGTCCAATTGAAAATCTTGTACCCAGTCGCTGAATGACTGCAACCCTACAGGGTGGCATTCACTCTCGCTGTGGGCAGAAACTATAATGGTACGAATTATCTATGTAGCTGCTACGACTGTGCGAAGCGCTTCAGAAACCGTTGGAATCCTCTCAAGGCGCTGGATCTGGGTGTAATCAGTGACAGATTTGTTAATGAGAAACGAGTGAGCTGATTTGGCATATGTTAAAGAAGCAGATTGGTGTTTAACGTCCCGTCGATGACGATGTCCGTAGAGACGGAGCACAATTTCGGATTAGGGAAGGACGGAGAAACAAAGCGTCCGTGGGCTTTTGAGGGAACCATCCCGGAATTTGCCTTAAGTGAGTTAGGGAAACGACGGGGAACCCATGGACGGATGCTGGTTTGAACTGTCGTACTCGCTACCCGCCGGGTTGCATGTGTTGAAGATGCAGCGAATCTTAGACAGACCACTAAACGAAAATGTGAATGACAACCTACAACTATGGACATAGGTTGCAAGTCACTGACCAGTGACTGGCATACGCATAATAACCTCCATGTTACTAATTCTGATCGGAATTCGAGATAAAGATAATTACTAGGTAGTTATACACATAGGTCATAACCTCTCTTACTCATAACCTTCCTTAGAATACTTCCATGCTCATTACGTGAGATTGCTACGTTGTTGTAGTTGTTGTGGACTTTAGTCCTGAGACTGGTTTGATGCAGCTCTCCATGCTACTCTATCCTGTGCAAGCTGCTTCATCTCCCAGTACCTACTGCAACCTACATCCTTCTGAATCTGCTTAGTGTACTCATCTCTTGGTCTCCCTCTACGATTTTTACCCTCCACGCTGCCCTCCAATGCTAAATTTGTGATCCCTTGACGCCTCAGAACATGTCCTACCAACCGGTCCCTTCTTCTTGTTAAGTTGTGCCACAAACTCTTCTTCTCCCCAATTCTATTCCATAATTTATCATTAGTTATGTGATCTACCCATCCAATCTTCAGCATTCTTCTGTAGTACCATATTTCAAAAGCTTCTATTCTCTTCTTTTCCAAACTATTTATCGTTCATGCTTCAATCCATATATGGCTACACTCCATACACAAACTTTCAGAAACGATTTCCTGACACTTAAATCTATACTCGATGTCAACAAATTTCTCTTCTTCAGAAACGCTTTCCTTGCCATTGCCAGTCTACATTTTATATCCTCTCTACTTCGACCATCATCAGTTATTTTGCTCCCCAAATACCAAAACTCCTTTACTACTTTAAGTGTCTCATTTCCTAATCTAATTCCCTCAGCGTCACCCGATATAATTCGACTAGATTCCATTATCCTCGTTTTGATTTGGTTGATGTTCTTCTTATATCCTCGTTTCAAGACACTGTCCATTCCGTTCAACCGCTCTTCCAAGTCCTTTGATGTCTCTGACAGAATTACAATGTCATCGGTGAGCCTCAAAGTTTTTATTTCTTGTCCATGGATTTTGATATGTACTCCGAATTTTTCTTATGCTTCCTTTACTGCCTGCTCAATACACAGATTGAATAACATTGGGGATAGGCTACAAGCCTGTCTCACTCATTTACAAACCGTTGCTTCCCTTTGATGCCCCTCGACTCTTATAACTGCCATCTGGCTTCTGTACAAATTGTAAATAGCCTTTCGCTCCCTGTATTTTGCCCCTGCCACCTATAAAATTTGAAAGAGAGTATTCCCTACCACATTGTCAAAAGCTTTCTCTAGGTCTACAAATGCTAGAAACGTGGGTTTGCCTTTCCTTAATCTATTTTCTAAGATAAGTCGTAGGGTCAGTATTGCCTCAAGTGTTCCAATATTTCTATGGAATCCAAACTGATCTTCTATGAGGTAGCCTTCTTCCAGTTTTTTCCATTCGTCTGTAAAGAATTTGAGTTAGCATTTTGCAGCCGTGACTTATTAAACTGATAGTTCGGTAATTTTCACATATGTCAACACCTACTTTGTTTGGGATTGGAATTATTATATTCTTGTAGAAGCCTGACGGTATTTCGCCTGTCTAATACATCTTGCTCACTAGATAGTAGTGTTTTGTCAGGACTGGCTCCCCCAAGGCTGTCAGTAGTTGTAATGGAATGTTGTCTACTCCTGGGGCCTTGTTTCTACTCATGTCTTTCAGTGCTCTGTCAAACTCTTCACGGATTATAGTTTCTCCCATTTCATCTTCATCTACGTCCTCTTCCATTCCCATAATATTGTCCTCAAGTATATCGCCCTTGTTTAGACCTTCTATATACTCCTTTCTTTATCTTTCTGCTTTCCCTTCGTTACTTAGAACTGGGTTTCCATCTGAGCTCTTAATATTCATACAAGTGGTTCTCTTTTCTCCAAAGGTCTCTTTAATTTTCCTGTAGGTATTATCTATCTTAACCCTCTACATCCTTACATTTGTCCTCTAGCCATCCCTGCTTAGCCATTTTGCCTTTCCTGTCGATCTCAATTTGAGACGTTTGTATTCCTTTTTGCCTGCTTCATTTGCTGCATTTTTGTATTTTCTCCTTTCATCAATTAAATTCAATATTTCTTCTGTTCCCATGGATTTCTACTAGCCTTCTTCTTTTTACCTACTTGATCCTCTGCTGCCTTCACTACTTCATTCCTCAGAGCTACCCATTCTTCTTCTACTGTACTTCTTTCCCCCATTCCTATCAATTGTTCCCTTATGCTCTCCCTGAAACTCTGTACAACCTCTGGTGTAGTCAGTTTATCTAGATCCCATCTCCTTAAATTCCCACCTTTTTGCAGTTTCTTCAGTTTTAATCTACACGTCATAACTAATAGATTGTGGTCAGAGTCCACATCTGCCCCTGGAAATGTCTTACAATTTGAAACCTGGTACCTAAATCTTTGTCCTACCATTACATAATCTATCTGATACTTTCTACTATCCCCCGGATTCTTCCATGTAAACGACTTTCATTCATGATTCTTTAACCAAGTGTTAGCTAAAGTTATGTAGACACTATAAATTTCGCACTAAACTGATATGAGAACAGGGTTTTGCAAGAAAAGCAATCGCCTTTGCAAATAGTTATCATTAGGTTTTTCCAAAGATTTCTGCGTAATTTTTTTTTATAATTTGTATCAAAAAATGGCTCTGAGCACTATGGGACTCAACTGCTGTGGTCATTAGTCCCCTAGAACTTAGAACTACTTAAACCTAACTAACCTGAGGACATCACACACATCCATGCCCGAGGCAGGTTTCGAACCTGCGACCGTAGCAGTCGCACGGTTCCGGACTGCGCGCCTAGAACCGCGAGACCGCCGCGGCCGGCTATAATTTCTATCGACATTGTGTTAAACCAAGATTTTACGTAACTTCTTCCGCTTACGGGAACCTACCATACCACTTTATTTTCGGCCACAGTTGCACCTGTTTTTCATGTATGTAGTAGCTGTACATGTTTTTGGATATTTACACAACACTTTAGCAGGCTGGCGGCCTGTATTGCTTAAAGTTAACAGAATATATATATCGATATTTTTGCACGCTAGAGAGTTTTGCTACGAAAATTGGCCATCCTATAAATGTCACTACAAAATATAAAAGGCAAACTTGTTTTCAATTTTGTTTTATAAATCATTGCAAAATCACTTATGAGAGGTACCGTTACGCTGAGTTTATGACGTGCCACAACGTTTGTGTTTTCAAAATAAGATTTAATTTATTCTTTCACTTTCGTAAATGTCTTTTACCTCCATAATATTTTCGAAGATTTTTCTTTTATGAAAAAGGAACAAATCTAGATTTGTGTTAAATCTTAAAAGGGGACATTTATCGACATCTAATTTAATTCATCGAATGTTCTGAATGCGTTTCGAACAAATGAGTCACAAGTATTTCGACCGTGACGAGGTTCAGTTCACGAGACTCTTCGCTATGAACCGTGTAGAACAATAAAAAACTACGCATAACGTTTTGTACAAATACTGTGATTTTACCTTCTACCTTCTTTTTCTACTGATTTGTAAGAAATAAAAGTGTAGAGTGAGTATGTAAAACTCAACAATCAATACTGTGGCCACCTCTGAAACAACACCCAGGACCAATTTTTTATTTCATTATGGTTATGATCTGGAGACGACGCCTAGACGCTGGAGTCAACTGCAAGTTAAGAAAGATTTTCTTCACTTTAAAGGAATGCTTTATGAATGTATTACAAATATTTAAAAATATTGCAACATATGCGACACTTCACTAACATGCAGTAACACAGGAACTATCTGATGCATCAGCAAAAACCTGGGAGACACAAACACACACACACACACACACACACACACACACACACACACACACACACATAGACGCACACTTCATAATTTGTTACGATTCTGAAAGTGATTTTCTGAATTCTTTCATTGTTCCTTCAGGTACACTTATAAGAACGTCGAATAGCGAAGGAACGGTTTAAGAATGAATGGTGGTATTAAAGTCTTGCATGTAGTTTCCCTGAAAGGTGAATTGTATTTTACAAGAAAGTGTTTTGAAAATGTATCTCACGAGCACTTCAGAGTATTGATTTACCTGCTCGTTCTGTTTCATATCACTAGTCAGAAAAATGTCAGAACATGAAAACATATGATATAATGACAAATAATGTGGATCTTTCAATCCTACAAGTTATACTGGCAAATCAGTACAAACGAAAGTTTCACAATCGCAGATGTGTTTTGTGGCAAAAGAACGTCTTTGGACAGGAAGACAAATAACAAATGATGCAAGGGCACGCTCATTCCACAACCGACATCAAGGCTTCCGGGTTTCATAATTCAGATGGTATCTACTCGTTCCGTCTGCGTTTGTGGCTTCCTCATGTATAGCTGTGGGCTTACAGCAGTAAGAGGCCATGAATTCCTGGGCGGGTGCTCATGATACATCACGCAAGGTCCCCTCAGTTCAATTATTCATGCCTGTCTGACATTCTGAGAATTTTCCTCATTGGGGGTCGTTTTTATAAGCACACGCGACGTCTCTGTCAGTTATGCTCACGTCGCAAGGTGAATACACTGTGTGTTTTAGACGGTATCAGCGATAGAAGTGATGTATCCTTTTTGGTATTGGAGCAGATGTGCTCTGCTATCATTATATACGTATTGTCTTTACAGTATATTTACCAAACAAAGTTGGTGATAACAACTTTACAGAACCAAAGAATGGATTTAATCTAGAAAAAGAACGGTAGCTAAATACGGGTAAGGTCTATTTGAGAACGAACGTGAGAGAGTAACAAAATTATTTTGTAAGTGTACTTGCATGCATTTATAATAACTGAATGACAGCTGTACATGAATATTTAAAAATGTTTCTACAATGCTTATTGCTACATTGTATGCCATGACAATGGCTTGCTTAGTAAGTCAGACCTCAGGTAGATATCTGACTTACATGTTAGACTCCTAGCATTTTCTGATGCAGTAATCGGACAAGAAGTATTTTCTGGGCTACAGGCAACGTTCAGTCAGTCGAAATCGCTGTAGCCATTAAACAGTTTTTCGTGAACACTGAGTGAAAAATCTTTGTTCATAAAAGTTGAGAAAGCGTATGGTTATGAGGGCAGCTCGAAAGTTTTGGGTCTATTGCTCTGAAAGTTTACATATACTTTATGACACTCTAATGTACGTTCGGACGGACAGAGGCTACTTATTTTATTTTATTATCTTAATTGACAGTCGGTTTTATAAGCACTCTCGACGCCTCTGTCAGTTATGCTCACGTCGCAATGCGGTCATTGGTGAACATATAAACATAAACATGTATGTAATCTGTAAGTGGCAAACATTATCGCCAAGAACCCTGAAACGCTCGTGACGGATTTACTTAAAACTTTACGCATTATTTTCACGAACGTTCGGTGCAGTGATAGACTATGTATTTTTACCGTCTGTAGTATCCAAATACATGTGTAATACATAAAGGGGAAATTTTGTTACCAAATATCTAAAAGGTACTTGACCGATTTACTTTAAATTTTTACGTGTTGCGCTAGTAAACGAATATAGGACAGATTTTTCTAATAGATATATATATGTACAT
This sequence comes from Schistocerca gregaria, assembly GCF_023897955.1. Lineage (NCBI taxonomy): Eukaryota > Metazoa > Arthropoda > Insecta > Orthoptera > Acrididae > Schistocerca > Schistocerca gregaria. The sequence continues at coordinate 625,373,631 of NC_064923.1, forward strand.
AAAATACATAAATACATAAATAACGTAGCTGGCGAAAGTCTTGAAAGTAGTTAGCCAATTTGCTTCAAATTTGGCTGAAAGGAAGGCTTCACGTAACAACCAAAGAAAAAAATCCGAAAGTTGTAAATTTGTAACTATGTCACAGGAGAATTATTTTTGGTCATTTCTTATATGACTGTCTGTTGTTCGTTCATTATTAAGACCCCTTATTTATTACTAATTTTTTAGATACAAACTTCATATGTCACCACACAGGGTCGGTAGAGGGTACTTTCCGCATAAGGCGTAATTTCTCTCCAGTTGCACTATTAATACTACTTCAGTTTCCTGCAATAATCTCCAAAGAATTGTGGGAAGAGTGAGTGCCGGAATACCGTCCTATCAGGTCGACGTGCTTTAATTTCAGTTTCAGGATCGTTTCGAGAAATGTATGTGTGTGAAAATAATATATTTTCACTCTAGTTTGAGTGCGCGCTCTGGGAATATTTACAATAAATATCTCCGTCAAGCACAATGCGGCATGCAACAACGTTTTCCACTGGGGACTGATAATTTTGCTGTCTTCTCTTACACAAAACCTTAGAAGACATGTGACCCACAAGAAAGATCAATACAAAGACTCCGTGTAATAAGGCTTTACAAGGTTTTTCCTCAGTTAGTGCTTTATATCTTCTAAAATCTTCCATGGAATCCCAGTTTGGTATCTGCCCACCACTTCCCCCGCCACCCTTCCTTGAAACCACCCCCTTACCCCCCCACTAAGCACTGCTAGTTTCAAGCAGTCGTTCAACATTAACATGATGTGAAGTGCAGTTACAGATGAGAAATAGTCGTAGTATTTACCACTGGTTAACTTACAACTAAGCAAACATACAGTAGTAGAAATTTCTTCATATTCAGAAGTTATACAGTACGGTTGCTAGTGTCGAAGATGAAAAGAATGAGGAAGTATATGATACAGAAATGGTAATACAGTACGTAAAGGGAGATGAAAATCTAATAGTCAAGGGGGATTGCAATGCAGTTTTAAGGGAAGCGTAAACGGTAACAGGATAATGTGGGACTGGGACAAGGAATGAGAGAGGAGGAAAGCCAATTCAGTTCTCTAATGTATTCCAGCCAGTAATAGCTAATACTCTGTTCAACAATCACGAGAGGAGGATGTACACCTGGAAAAGGCCGGCTGCTGTGGGAATATATCAGTTAGACTACATCATGCTCAGACAGATTTCAGTCACGGAGAAGTGGAATGGAGTTGTAGGGGAAGGAGTAGAACAAATGGTTACAGGAGAATATGGGCTTGGGAGAGAAAGACTAATTAATTTCTGTAATAAATTTCAACTAGTAATAGCGAATATTCTGTTCAAGAATCGTAAGAGGAGGAAGTATACTAAGAAAAGGCTGGGTGATACAGCAAGATTTCAGTTAGATTACACCATATTCAGAGAGAGATTCAGAAAGTAGATATTGGATTGTAAGATGTACCCAGGAGCAGATATAGACTCAGATCACGAAGTAGTGGTGATGAAGAGTAGATTGAAGTTTAAGAACTTAGTCAGGAAGAATCAATACGCAAAGAAGTGGGATACAGAAATATTAAGTAATGACAATCTGCGCTTGAAGTCTCTAAGGTCATAGATACAGCAATATGGAGTAGCTCATAAGGCAGTAAGGTTGAGGAGGAATGGACGTCTCTAGAAAGGGCAATCACAGAAGATGCAAAGAAAAACATAGGTAAAAAGAGGGTAACTGGGAAGAAATCATGGGTAACAGAAGAAATACTTCTGTCGATCAATGAAAAAAGGAAGTACAAAAATGTTCAGGGAAATTCAGAAATACAGAAGTACATGTCACTGATGAATGAAATAAATAGGAAGTACAGGGAAGCAGAAACGAAATGGTTGCATGAAAAAACGTGAAGAAATCGAAAAAGAATGGATTCTCGGTATCTCTCACAGCAAAGGCAAATAAGCCTTCGGAGAAATTAAAAGCAAGGTTTGTATCATTAACGGTGCAACGGGTATTCCACTGCTAAATTTAAAGGAGAGATCGGATAGTCAGAAAAGTTCACTGGAGGCCTCTACGAGGAGATGATTTGTCTGATGTGATAGAAGAAGAAACAGAAGTCGATATAGAAGAGACAGGGAGTCCAGTATTAGAAACATCATTTGAAAGAGATTTGGAGGACTTAAGATCAACTAAGGCAAATGGGATAGGTAACATTCCATCATAATTTCAAATTCTTGGGGGAACTACAACAAAACGACCACGCTGGTGGGTAAAATGTATGAGTCTGGTGGCATACCATCTGACTTCTGGAAAAATATCATCCACACAATTCCGAAGACTCCAAAAGCTGAAAAGTGCCAGAATTATCGCACAATCCGCTTAATAGATCACGCATCCAAGTTGCTGGAAAAAAACTGAGGATGTTTTAGGAATGGTAAAGGCACCAGAGAGCCAATTCTGACGTTGTGGTCGATAGTAGAGGCAAGACTAAAGCAAAATCAAGACACATTCATACGATTTGTCGATCTGCAAAAAGCGTTCGACACCGTAAAATGTTGCAAGATATTAGAAATTTTGAGAAAAATGGAGGTAAGTTTTAGGGAGAGACGCATAATATACAATACGTACAAGAGCCAAGAGTGAATAATAAGAGTCGACGACCAAGAAATAAGTTATCAGATTAAAATGGTTGTAAGACAGAGACGTAGTCTTTCACCCATTACTGTTCAGTCCGTATATAGAAGAAGCAATGATAGAAATAAAAGAAAGATTGAGGGCAGGATTAATATTCAAGGTAAAAGCATATCAATGATGCGATTCGCTGAATACATTGCTATCCTGATTCAAAAGCAAGAAGAATTACATGATCTGCAGAATGAAATAAACAGTCTAATGACTACAGAATAGGGATTTAGAGTAAATCGAAGAAAGACTAAAGTAATGAGAAGTAGCAGAAATGACAACAGTGAGAAACCGAACATCAGGATTCATTGTCACAAAGTAGACGACGTTAAGGAATTCTACTTGCTAAGCAGCAAAATAACCAATGAGACATCAAAAGTAGACTAGCGCTGCCAAAAAGGGGATTCTCAACAAACAGAAGTCCGGTAGCATCGAGTACTGTCTTAATCTTAGGAAGAATTTTCTCAGAATGTTCGTTTGGAGCACAGCATTGTATGGAAGTGGAACGGGGACTAAGTGAAAACCGGGATAGAAGAGAATTGTAGCATTTGAGAGGTGACGCTACGGACGAATTTTGAAAATTAGGTGAAGTGATACAGTAAGGAATGAGGAGGTTCTGCGCAGAATCGGAGGGGAAAGGAATATGTGGGACACACTGAAAAGGAGAAGGGACAGGATGATCGGACATCTGTTAAGACGTAAGGGAATTATTTCCATGATACTTTAGGGATCTCTAGAGGCGAAAACTGTGGAGGAAGACAGAGAATGCAATACATCCAACAAATAGTTGAGGACGTAAGTTGTAAGTGGTACTGTCAGATGAAGAGGTTGGCACAGGAGAGAAATTCTTGGCGGGGTGCTTCGATCTAGTAGGAGATTGATGACAAAAAATCAACTACGAATCCACGTGTGAACCGCTTCCTGCATTTCGTCACATTATTTGTTGTTCTAACATACCTATTACGACAGCCTCATCCGCGGAATACCTTAAGGATCTTTAGAGATTGCTCTCCAAATCATTTACAAGCATCTTGAGCAGTAACTCCCTTATGGTCCATCTTCAAACACTCTCCGTGAAAAGAATATTCAGACACTAAGATTGGAATTTTTCCATCCAGTCTTAAAGATGCTGGTCCCGAAATTAGGTAAATTCGTTTGTTGTTCGCTAAGTGACAACGGAGCCATACCAAATGGCTTCAGGACGTTGAGGTTAGACATCAATAAGGGCGCCGATATATTGATCTCACTGATGACATCATTAATGTTATGATTATCACTGACGACACCGTTAATTATATTTTCCATGTTATTGGCAAATGAAATAACATAATTTTCATTGTAAAGTTGATTTAAATCAGGGCGTATATAAGTCATTTAATCACGATACCGATTACAATTAGATAGTCATTATTAGCACCCGATTAGAAAAAAAGAAGCAATATACAAGAATACATATAATTATATAACATAACATTTGAAAGTGGTATCGTAAACCCTTCCTGGCCGATGGATACATCTGAACGCTCTAGGAGTCATTTCCATGAGGTTCTCACTTAAGGACTGAGTGGGGCTACCCACTGTAAAACATAGACAGGATGGCGAAAGTCATAGCAGTCTGTTTCGGGTACACTGTATAATGTTGGTAAAATTTTATGGCATTCCTCCTAAGTACTGCCTCAATTACATTTATCATTTAAATAAGCAAAATTATGCCTTTTTTGACAGGAAGTTTATTTTATATCATAAGCTTCGCCTATTCACGTTAGGCATCATCTGTGAGTTACAGTATGCAGAAAATTATTTAATTATGCTTATCGTATTATGACATTATAAGAAGACCTGTTGAAGTTCTATATCGTTAGTTGCTCCCACATTCCTCTTCACCCTAAAGATCTAATTATATACTTTCTTTTGTTGATAATTTTTAGTTAGCAGACAATGAAACATTCGACTATAGCAGTTATTCGGGGATCAGTGACTGTACGATTTACTGCCGAAGTTATTATTCGTTCCTAACCACTTTGAATACACAATGTTTTAGGAACACCCCGTATGCCAAGATACCACATTAACCACTAAACAGTGGAACTTCAAGACCAAGATACCACATTAACCACTAAACAGTGGAACTTCAAGACCAAGATACCACATTAACCACTAAACAGTGGAACTTCAAGACCGTATGGACACAGGTCGAATAATGATCACGAATATATTAGCTCGCGCAGCCGTCCAACAACAACAGATTCTGACCACACCAATCCGCTGCGCGAGTGCTACGCCAAACATGTACACAAAGCAACAATAACATTAAATTTCAGAAAGCATTGTCAGTGGGCTAAGGCCACACTTAAATGGTGGATACGTCTAAATCAGCGGTACCTGCTGTGATTAACACACATTCGTCAATAAATCTACAAAAAATGTCACGAAATGTTACAAACATACCCATGAAGGAGGATACAGGGTCCTCACAACATCTGTAGTAATTCTTGAGAGAATACGTTCATTATTGAAGACACGTCGTTGTGGATTATCATTTACTTTAATTTTTATACTTTCCATGTGGCCATGGATGCACAAAACACAGGTTTCCAATTGATAGATCACTTTAACGATGCATAAATCTTCCTGTTACTGAACGTGGTCTTGTTCACTTACTGGAAAGCTGACTGAGGATTCATGGAAGCTGTAGATGGTATAAGTGGAGTGCAATACTGCGTTGGAGATGTAGGAAGGGTGGTTGATGGGGCATTCTGTGTGTTGTTGTTCCTTTCTTTTTTTTATTACTTTTTTATTCCCTCATTCTTAAAAAAATTCTTTAATTTAATTATCTGTACTTTTCCTTATTACGGTACGTTTTGAATTGGTAAGGAAATAGTCCTTCAGTTAGTTATTTTTCTCATTTAATGTATCTTCATTTTGAATTTTCATATTTCTGTGTCAAACAGTCTTCCTAAAGTATGCGTATCCTACTTCTTTTGCAATTTCGGCACAAGATTACTATGTGTGTTTTTATCTCAATGTAACGATGCTTTTGTTTTGTTAGATTTTCTGCACATGCTGACTATTGGTATAAGATATTAAAATTTTCATCCAGCCATGCCAATACATTTATAGTTGCTGGTATGGTATTTTAATTCATATATTTCTAAAGAGGTGTTTTTATCTTTCACTTCCCTCACAGTTTTTAAAATCCTCTGTATTGTGCTATTTACCTTGAAGGATACATTAAATCTGTCTCTTTGAAGGTAACAGTTTTGTTTCTAAGTACGTTGTGGTAAGCTACGAAGTGTCCTTTTGTCTTTGTACTGGTGAATGAATAATCTGATCTGAGTGTGCGTTGTCTTCCACTGTTATGTGTTGCTATGTTTCTTGTGGTCTACTCTACCATCAAGTGCTATGTAACCACCATTGCTTTGGGTGCAGTTTGTTCCGGGGTGAAAACAGTGTTTTACATGCAGGAGATGGCAGCATCGTATTAAATGCTTAGGTTGGAATTCATTCTAGTTTTATATACATAATAAGAAGGAATAACGAAACAAAGAGAACCTAATTACAGAGAAAATGAAATAGTATACAACAGTCAAGACCACACAAAAGTATCATAGCATTCGAGTGGTAGATTGAAAGGATGTTGGCAAGCATGGAACAAAAACTATTCATATTGCACTCACCTTGTCCCTTAAGAAATCCGATTTGTTCTTGGAGGTAACACAGATTTGAATCACCTAGATGCTACCAACAGGATGTTTGCATGTCATCAGGCGGCTGATGATGGCGGATGTTACAGCCTTCATACCTTCAGTATCTTTTATTAATTATATTCTGCCGATTTGTCCAGTATTGTACTTTTCAAGTCAAACCGAACAACTGTTACACTCCGAATTTTGAGCCTCATGAGGAGCCTTTTTATTTCTAATGTCTTTCAGTTTTTTTCTCAATCTATCAGTTGTGTTAGTGGACAAATGAGTCCAATAACACAATTTTTAATTTCTTTGTCAATGAAAGTTAGAGTTGACGGTAAATTGAGTTCATAATTCAGAGTAGTTTCAGGGGTAAGACAAGGCTGCAACCTGTCTCCACTGTTGTTCATATTATTTATGGATCACATGTTGAAAACAATAGACTGGCTGGGTGAGATCAAGATATGTGAACACCAAATAAGCAGTCTTGCATATGCGGATGACTTAGTTGTGATGGCAGATTCGATTGAAAGCTTGCAAAGTAATATTTCAGAGCTAGATCAGAAATGTAAGGACTATGGTATGAAGATTAGCATCTCCAAAACGAAAGTAATGTAAGTGGGAAAGAAATATAAACGGATTGAGTGCCAAATAGGAGGAACAAAGTCAGAACAGGTGGACAGTTTCAAGTACTTAGGATGCATATTCTCACAGGATGGCAACATAGTGAAAGAACTGGAAGCGAGTTATAGCAAAGCTAATGCAGTGAGCGCTCAGCTGCGATCTACTCTCTTCAGCAAGAAAGAAATCAGTACCAAGACTTAGTTATCTGTGCACCGTTCAATCTTCCGACCAACTTTGTTGTATGGGAGCGAAAGCTGGGTGGATTCAGGTTACCTTATCAACAAGGTTGAAGTTACGGATATGAAAGTAGCTAGGATGATTGCAGGTACTAGTAGATGGGAACAATGGCAGGAGGGTGTCCACAATGAGGAAATCAAAGAAAAACTGGGAATGAACTCTATAGATGTAGCAGTCAGGATGAACAGGCTTAGGTGGTGGGGTCATGTTACACGCATGGGAGAAGCAAGGTTACCCAAGAGTCGCATGGGTTCAGCAGTAGTGGGTAGGAGGAGTCGGGGCAGACCAAGGAGAAGGTACCTGGATTCGGTTAAGAAAGATTTTGAAGTAAGAGGTTTAACATCAGAAGAGGCACCAATGTTAGCACTGAATAGGGGAGCATGGAGAAAGTTTATAAGGGGGCTATGCTCCAGACCGAACGCTGAAAGGCATAATCAGTCTTAAATGATGATGATGATGAAATTACACCTTTACAAGTAATGATAAGAACGTTTTTTATCCTGTTTTGTATTGATGTTAATAATTCTGTTCCATTTGTTTAATATTTTAAACCCTTTAGAGTACAGTTTTTATTTTCTTATACTGTAACGATTTATTTATTATCGTACCAATTAACCACCGCTAACTGTTTCAGTTCTGAGAGTTGATTAGTAATAATATATTGGCTCAAAGGCAGTTTTAAAAGCTGTGGAACAGGTAATTGAAGAAGGCACGTTTTTGACAAGGTATCGTCGGATAATAACGAAATTTTCCCATTCACTTTTTGAGTCTCAGAGATGCGTGCTTGATGTTAACTTCTCAGGTAATCTTGCCATCTGTTGCTGTTCTTATTGCTAGCTAGAAACGTTTACCATCTGTCTTAACGTTCCTTTAAATATCATCAGTTACTCAGGCTATTACGACTGTCTGTTCTATTTTACCAAAATCAGTTATCTTCGATTTGCTTCTGACCGAGAATCTAGGACAGCCCCCATGAGTCGGTTCTTTTTTACAAACCTTCGAAGTACTTTTCGCACATGATATGTAGTATTATATGCAAAATAAATGGGAAGAAAGGATTTTTTAATCCCTGAGTCGATCAGTTGTTAGCAATCAAGGCAAACTCGCCATCTAATGGCACAACATTATAAGGACACTTGAGCCCAACATGCTGCAATAATAGCCTGTAGTGCTCTACCAATACGTCTCTTGAGCTTCGCGATCTATAAAAGCCCCTTTAATAGTGGGTTTGATCCACATTCTATGCACTTTTTAGCCAAGGTGTTTCATTCATTGTGATAACATCAATACGAACGATAGAATTTCTTACATCGTTATGCTCAGCATCCTGCCTAACTCAGTTGACGATGGGACTTCGGAATAGGAGAAATAGTTTAATTTTTCATTTTTATTTATTTATTTTTAATCTGACCTGAATGCATCCTCTTCTGTCGGTTGCAGCGCGAGGCAAGAAATTCCAGACAAATTTTTCGTCTTCCAAACGCCGTAGCAAATGACTATTAAATAATGACCGATATTCCCAGCGATACATTCGAAGAAACAGAGAGCGACTACATTCCAGTTACAGGCTAAACATTCTTCTGTCTCCTGAAGGGCAATATAGTCGCGCACACGGTGCAACGTGGATCATGATGACGTTTGGTAAGTGATAAGGCTGGCCGCAAGTGGAGGATGCACAGGCTGGAACGTTAGAGTTGAGTACATCGACAAGTACACTGGACTGTGTACCATAGAAAACAAAGTGTAAATTGCAGATTGATAGAAGACTGGTTCTGATTTTATGAAATATCGGAACCAGCATTCTACGAGGATAAATCGACATACCGCTTGATGGTAGTTCTGGAAGAAGAATTGTACTACCCTACAAAGAACTTCTTAGGCGCATCGTGACTCATCACTGTAGGCTGTTGATTGTTTTCTGATGCAGTTATCATCCGTTTTATTGATTTGAAGTGCACCAAATGTATAGAGCGATTTGGCCCACTTTAAATATGTTTTAATTGCAGATATATGTTCTAAGAATGGAATTTTGTTGCGGAATTTTATAAAAGCCGTGTCATCAGTACTCCATTATGACAATGTTCCAAAACACATCACACAAGCCTTTTGAGTAATCACAATTTTGTAATATAACCTCTTCGTGTACTTGACATTGATGAGTTGTGTTACTTTATAATGAGAAACTTCTACAGTCCAAGCGGTTTTGAAATGGTCATTGGTCTTGCAATGGAAATGATTTTAATAGTGTTATAAGGTAGTACATTAATCAGTAGTTTGCATAAGACTGCATTATAAAGAGAGAAAAGTTTCATTCCGTTATGTCATCTGGATGTAAACTAAAAAAAGATGAAGCAGTTCCATTCACTTGCTACTCGAATTCATAAATCAACAGATTTTGTTTAGTGTACCAATTAATGAATATGAACCGGTTCCAATTATTTGAGCACGAGATATTTTCCTACATTTCGTACATGCTGTTTTGTTTCAAATTTCACGAAAGAACGACTCTATCAAGACTGAAGTCAGTATCTTGCTCATCAGTATTAAAAGTGTTAATGATGTAAATTAAATAGAGCACGCAGCAATGGCATCTGTAATTCTATTTTTAGCGATTACATATTCCTTTTAGAAGCATTTTAATGCATAAAAATACCACGCAAATAGTAGCAGAAATACATCTACATCTGCATGAGTACTCTGCAATTCACGTTAAGTGCCTGACAGAGACTTCATCGAAGCACCTAGTTGTTGTTGTGGTCTTCAGTCCAGAGACTGGTTTGATGCAGCTCTCGATGCTACTCTATTCTGTGCAAGCTTCTTCATCACCCAATGCGTACTGCAGCCTGCATCCTTCTGAATCTGCTTAGTGTATTCATCTATTGGTCTCCCTCTACGATTTTTACTCTCCACTCTGCCCTCCAATACTAAATTGGTGATCCCTTGATGCCTCAGAACATGTCCTACTAACCGATCCCTTCTTCTTGTCAAGTGGTGCCACAAGCTCCTCTTCTCCCCAATCCTATTCAATACTTCCTCATTAGTTACGTGACCTACACATTTAATCTTCACCATTCTTCTGTAGCACCACATTTCAAAGGCTTCTATTCTCTTCTTGTCCAAACTATTTATCGTCCATGTTTCACTTCCATACATGGCTACACTCCATACACATGCTTTCAGAACGACTTCCTGACAGTTAGATCTATACTTGATGTTAACAAATTTCTCTTCTTCATAAACGCTTTCCTTGCCGTTGCCAGTCTACATTTTATATCCTCTCTACTTCGACCATCATCAGTTACTTTGCTCCCCAAATAGCAAAACTCCTTTACTACTTTAAGTGTCTCATTTACAATGTCATCGGCGAACCTTAAAGTTTTGTTTCTTCTCCATGGATTTTAATACCTATTGCGAATGTTTCTTTTGTTTTCCTTTACTGCTTGCTCAATATACACATTGAATAACATTGAGGAGAGGCTACAACCCGGTCTCACTCCCTTTTCAACCACTGCTTCCCTTGCATGTCCCTCGACTCTTATAACTGCAATCTGGTTTCTGTACAAATTGTTAATCGCCTTTTGCTCTCTGTATTTGATCCCTGCCGCCTTCAGCATTTGAAAGAGATTAGTCCAGTCAACAATGTCAAAAGGTTTCTCCAAGTCTACAAATGCTAGAAACGTAGGTTTGCCTTTTCTTAATCTAGCTTCTAAAATAAGTAGTAGGGTCGGTATTGCCTCATGTGTTCCCATATTTCTACGGAATCCAAACTGATCTTCCCCGAGGTCGGCTTCTACCAGTTTTTCCATTCGTCCGTACAGAAATCGCATAAGTATTTTGCAGCCGTGACTTATTAAACTGACATTTCGCGTAATTTTCACATCTGTCAACACATGCTTTCTTTGGGATTGGAATTATTATTTTCTTCTTGAAGTCTGAGGGTATTTCTCCTGTCTCATACATTTTGCTCACCAGATGGTAGAATTTTGTGAGGACTGGCTCTCTCAAGGCTGTCAGTAGTTGTATTGGAATGTTGTCTACTCCCGAGGCCTTAATACTGCGTATTTCACCATCGTTTCACTCTCGAAGAGTGCACGGGGAAAGCGAGCACGTAAATCTTCCGTCATTACCCTAATTTCTCTTATTTTATTACGATGATCATTTCTGCCTAACTGTGTGGACACCAAAAAATATTTTCTCATTCAGAGGGGAAAGGTAGTGATTGAAATTATGTGGAAAGATCATACCGCAACAGAAAACGCCTTTGTTTTAATGAATGCCACCTCAGTTCACGTATCGTATTAATGACACTCCCTCTGCTATTTCGCGGTGTTACAAAACGAGCTGCCCTTCTTTGAACTTTTTCCATGTCCTGCGTCAATCCTATCTAACGCGCAGCAATGCTCCAGATAAGGACGGACAAGCGTAATGTAGGCATCTCATAAACATCTAAGTCTGCTGCCAATAAAGCGCAGTCTGTGGGTCGATTTTCCCACAATATTATCCATGCAATCGTCCCAATACAAGTTATTGTGTGATTCTTGAGATTCTCCCGGCGTATTTGATAATCGAAATATCCACGGGTGTACTGCCGGTCTATAGTGTCCAACGGGCACAATATTTCGGCGATCAAACATGTCGCCATCATCAGGTGAACTGACGGACTGATGATGGCGACATGTTTGATCGCCGAAATATTGTGCCCGTTGGACACTATAGACGGGCAGTACACCCGTGGATATTTTGATTAACAAGTTATTGTAATTACTAAGTATACATATGAATTCACAGCTTCTAGATTTCCGTGATTTAACGTGTAACAGATATTTAAATGATCCCTTTTAGTACTAATGTAGACGATTTTCACACATCTCGTTACGTACAGTGAGTTACCATTTGTCGCACCATACAGCCATATTGTCTAAATAACCTTGAAATTGGTTTCAATCACGTAGTAACTTAACGAGACAGTAAATGACACCATCATCCGCAAGCAATCAAAGACGGCTGCTCAGATTGTCTCCTAAATCATTTATACAGATTGAGAGCAGCGGAGGGCCTATAACACCTCCTTTGGGAATGCCAGATACCGCTTCTCTAAGACTCGATTCCGTTCATGATGGCGAACTGTGATTTTTCTGACAAAAAATCAAATTTCTAGTAGCAAAACCGAGACGCAGCTCACAGGGTATGCAATTTAATTAAAAATCGCCTACAAGGAACGGTATCAAAACCAATTTGGAAATCTAGGAAGAGGGAATCTCCAATCGATTGCAGACATTACTTCGCGTGAATAAAGAGCTAGTTGTGTGTCAACAGAACGATATTTTCTAAATTTGTTTGTCAATAAATCGTTTCATCGAAGTATTTTATAATGTTTGAATACGGCATATATTACAAAAGCCTACTTTAAATCGACGTTAACAAAATCATTCAGTAATTCAGGGGATTACTCCTATTTTGTCTCTTGAGTATTGGTAAGACCTGTACCACTTTGTACAGTCTTTAGGTACGCATTTTTCTTCGAACGAGCGGCTGTAGTGGTAGCAATAGTAATAGTAGTAATGGTAGTGACCCTCACACTACATTATGCAAGTCTCTGTTGTCTGCGGCGTGATGTCAGAAGTAAGCGATTGGTGACAATTGTAGAGATCGACGTAGCTTCCACTAATCTATCACCAACACTTCGTGGTGGCAAGTTGCCTGTAATCTTCCGCCTGTATCTCAGTTGTTGTCACTTCGTCAGAGACAGTAGAAAACACAAGTCTTTTCGTGATTTGGTGGTTCAAGAGGGACCTATGCCTTTCCTTCTTGTCACACCCTTGTGCTGAGTCCATGTTGTCACCACTTGTTGTGCAATCATTTCACTATGCGATTTGTCGTGTACTGCTCTCATGTTCATCACGCCAACGATTCAGTGTGTTAGTCAGTACTACACCAGTGGTTCATACAACATTTGAGCTCCTAGATATAAATCAGTTATGCTCACAAGATTCTGCTTAGTGTTTAGCACCAATGACATACTGAATCGTTCTTCCAATTATTTTATTTTCTAAGAGTGTAAGAAATTCGTCCCATGATTGTCAAAGCGTTTCTGGTTCAGTTAAGCTAATTACTGTTTTGCTGCTTATTGCATTTTCTGTACTTGCCGTTCTTACACCTCCCATATGACCGGTTGAAATTTTCGTTTTGGTTTATCACTTACTTGCTGTCGTTATAAAGAATTGGCTTTGCCCGATACACTCCTTCATTAAGCAGAGACAGAATAACAGAGAGCCATAGATAGAAAAAGACAAATGCTCACCTTCAGATTCCATTAGTACCACAAACTTGCTCACATATTACTGTGAGTCCTCTGGGGGTTGAAAGTTTTACCTCTTGTATCCCCTACTATAACTAAAAACAAATAAATTTCTGTAATAACTCAAATCACAATTATTTAATACGAATCATTCCTGATGTTTGACATCCCATTACAATTTAACCAAGTATAATCTTATCAAATCAATGCAGATCTATTCCTCTCTAAACCAAACACTCTTATGTTATATGTAACACTGCAGCAACATTTCTTTTAAAATATCTCCACATTTAACGAAAGAACCACCTGTTTATCTAAAATAAAGTCTGTCTCCTTCTTAAACACCTCAATAAAGATACAATTTAACATCTAATTTAAGCGCAAGAGGTAAGATTGGAACATTGAAACACGAAACAATGAGGATAGGCTGCAGTCACACCAACTATGAGTTTCTTCACTCTGTGAACTCTTCGACAGCAGATACGTTTTGTATCTCTTCCGATACTTCCAGCAGCCGTCAGTATTCCAAAGTCCCATCTTTATACACAGTAGCCATTGAGTATTGTTGTAGAGTGTGTATTGTACATTAGACAGACAGTGAAATTTTCTTACATTTACCTCTACTGGTAGTGCATCAGCTAGAAAAATAAATGGACAGTTTTTTTATTAAATTTTTCCTTACAAATTGTGCAAAATTACATTTTTGTTGTACTTAAGTAGATAATTATGACCATATAGTTAAAAACATTAAAATGACTTAAGATGGAAAACTTGTAGGAATTTACCTAAAGATTATTGATTAGGAGAAAAAGAAAACGGTGTAGAATGTGGTACTTCCCACAAACCATACCATTGCAAATGCAAGGCTCTTAGTAGTACATTTCGAGTCACTCGGCTGTATGTGGAATACTTATTTCTAAGTCTAGAGATCGACTGACTGTAGGAAAGCGTATTTGAATGAAGGTGGAGTCGCTTCATTTAGTCTGTCTTCCACGCTGTTGTATTGTAATTACTGTTCTGTTCCAAAAGAATTAAGAATAGAATATCTTGCATCGTTCTATGTGTGCAATTGTTCAGTTTCATTTACATAGGATCTAGTTATTTATTATTTCCTTTTTTCTTAGAAACAAACAATGTTGACTGCAGGGGTACAGTAGTTTTATTGACGTGTTTCGCTGTTGTGGGACTTCATCAGAAAATTTTAAAATACTGCAGTTTTGAAATATACTATACATTTAGTAATCTAGTGGTACAACTTCCACACTAGCTGTTACAGGTGCAACAGCCAATTTAGGACATACACAGGCACGATTATGGCTACTTATAGTCTACAGATGTCATTTCTTGGTGTCCACTGATTTGGGAGCTGTTAACCGCCAGACTGTCGGTGTTGAGTGTTGGATTGCCTCGTTTCCCCCCATTTCGTCTCTCATTAATTATAAGCTATCATTGTCGTAGTCAGAATCTTCGTCCCCCCTAGCCCCTCCCCACCTCTGTCGGTCAGCCGCTCGTGCTCTCGCCGTAGCGTTCTCTCTTCCCGAGCACAGGTTCCCGAGTTCGATTCCTGGCCGGATCAGGGATTTTCACCTGCCCCGAAATGACTGGGTGTTGTGATGTCGTACTCATCATCATCATTCATCCCCATTACGGTCGGAGGAAGGCAACGGCAAACCACCTCCACTGGGACCTTGCCTCGTAAAGCGGTGTGGGTCTCCTGCATCGTTCCCCTGCCGTCAAGAAGCAGTGGACTTCGTTGTCATCATTCCTGTGTCGAATACTTTCAGTGAGACAGGTTCATCTCGGGTAACTGCCCGTCGTATGTACGCTCTTGAGTCTATGTATTCGGCATATGATATACATAATGTAGTGTCAGCGACTATGTTGACGTCTTGACAAGTATCTACGTCACTTGTGGATTTAGAGACGTCGTCAAGTATTAAATTAGTTCTTTTGAGGCCACCTGTGTAGTGTGCAATGTAGAAGTGTGCGCTCAGGGGTTCCTCATTCCCCACAGGCACACTCTATTCGCTGACTGAGGTACATTTGGTAAGGTTAATTGGTTAGGGAACTTATCCTGTTAAACTTCTGACTACTACTTTTTTTTTCAAAGACGTTCATGTATGACTTTTTTTTGTGACGGCTCCCAAACCCAAGGTCCTCAGCGGTACTTTTGAGGCAGCCACCACAAATTGTATAAAGCGTGGGTAGTGACCAGGATGTAGCTTTGTCTGTTGGGCGAAAAATAATTAATGACAAGAATTGCGCCAGCTAGAATGAAGAGACATCTTATCTTTATTTCTGACGAAACCTGCACCAGCAATACAAGTCCAAGTAACATCCAAGAGTAGTCCGTGTACTGAGCCTAGTCGAATACAATAGCAAATATCACACTGCAATGGCTCCGCTATAAACTCCACGAAAGGCTAGCAATAGACAATCGACAATAGACTGTCCGTCTCGGGGACAGCGTTCCTCCTCATATGCAAAAGGCAGAGGGCGCTGCGGACCAGAGCTCAGCCATGGCGCGACCTCTTCCGTCGGCGGTAACGCCCTGAGACACCGAATGCCGCGACAGGAACTGTGGCCAGCGATGTCACGGTCAGGGCGCGCGTGCGCGAGTTGGTTGGTTGGGTCCGTGGATACAAAATTCCTCCCCCCTTGAAAGGCCACCACATCCGCATTGCAATGGCGAGATGTGGTGGCCTTTCAAGGGGGGACATAGTCGGAAGTAACGATATGAAAAGAATATTTCCCACCGTCTCAATTGCCAACACTGGTAGAGGTTGTACATACAGGGTTCTTCATAATTACCTCCGTGGTTTCAAAAGACGACGCACAAACTTCAACACATACAGAAGAATGGCACATATTAGTCGATAGAGCATCTTTCCAATCCGCAACTCATATTGCAGGTTCAAAATTTTGGCTTCGTTTGGGACGTGGCGGACGTCAATATGTGCGTGCAATGCGTTGACACATTGTTTCGGGAAGGTGCGTAGTCAGCCCTCTTTGAAGATCCGGTAAATAAGTTGCCTATTTCCAGGAGCAATCTAACGAGTGTTAACAATGTAACTTAAGGACAGCACAACTTACAGGTCAAATCTGTAAAAATGAGAATTCTGTGAATCATTAGTAGATATCCTTTTACGAGTGGGACATTGATACATAGTAATAAAATGCAGCAAATTCCCAATGGTTCTCTTAAAATAATCTATCATGGGATGTATACGTTCCGTTGGTAGTCAAAGGGTTACGAAATTCACCATACGTCGATTGGGGTTTGCATGACATTTCCAAACCCACCCGGATGTTGTGGAAAAAGAAATAAACCCTACGACCTTTAACACAAGTCGTCCACTCTGCTGTCACGCATTCACTCGGCATTGTTTTAGTTAATGCTTGTTCCTTAAATCTTCTTCTGTGATTTTTGTATTCATTATTTCATCTAGTCTGCCCTCTTCGCTAATATGTCGCTGCTCGCCGACGAATTGATAGGTCTGCCGGACCTATCCCGAGCATCACGCACAGTGCTCACCGCGAAACACGCTATTGATTAAAATAAATAAATAAATAAATAAATTCCAATTCGTTTCATGCAGCTTGTTTTTTTAAGTGAAATTCTGAAAATGGCTGTGTCGATGCATGTCTGTTTATTACAAGTTTTTTTTCTGCTTTGTCAATTGCCTACTCATAAATTGGTTAAAGATCGCCATCTCCAGAAAAATAGGCATGAATGAATACGTCTATATATTTCTCACACAATGTGTTTTTGCCAAGCTTACTAAATCTTTGGTCGAAATATGAGGAAGATTGGTAATGCCGTACACTTCAGTCACCATCATCAATTATTGCATTAACGGGCCTTTGGGGCCTACAGCAGTAGACCAATAGGGAAAAAAACATTAAAAACACAATAACCCCAATAAAGGAAAGTCTGTCAATCACAAGAGAGGAGGTATTTGCTGCAGATGGCACTCCATCTTTTCTGGTCTCCAGCATCATCCTCCACGGCCGCCGGTTCCACTTCTTGAAGGGTCGTCGTCACTCGATCCTTCCATCGCGTTCTTGGGCGTCCTCTCGGGCGTTTTCTCGTGGGGTGAGAGTGGAGGAGTCTCTCAGGAAGGGATCCTTCCTCTGGTAAGATGTGGCCAAACCATTGCAGTCGCCTCTGTCCCAATATTCGTCCAATGCGTGGTTTTCCAAACCTCCGGTACAGGTCTTCTTTCTTTCTGCTTTCCTATTTACCTTCCATGATATAGTAGACGGGTCCATAGATCTTCCGAAGTACCTTTCTTTCAAACACACATATTGTGTCTTCTGTCGCTGCTGATGTCACCCAAGTTTCACAACCGTATAAATATTTTTATTTTTCTCTGCTTTGGGCCACCTGTCACGGTATCAGACATCTTTCGCCCCCCGCTACAGGTTGGATAGCACTCGTTGCTCGAAGTCATTTTGTCGTGGGTTTCCTACGTGACGGGTCACAGGTTGCAAGGTGCAGTGAAACACTTGATGGCAGTACTGGTAATGATAATATTTATAAGCATAATTTTGTAATTCTGTTAACAAAGCCGCACTCATTTAACACTTGTCTCAAAGTGGTTTCTCTTACCGAAATTTTTTCTTGATTTACGTTCTTGAAGTTCACTACACTCCCTGCCGTGTGAAGTTTCATGTTGTTGGTTAATCTAACACGCTGTTTCTGGCGATACATTACTACGATGCATTAAGGATTGGCTTAAGGTAACCGCCAATAAAGAGGTGCGAATTTTGTAACTGTTCCAATTTATAATAGTGGTTGTAATCATTTCGCGGGAACTATGTAAGCCTGTTCAGATTTGAATGCTAAGTGGCCTACAATAATCTTGTGTGAAATCCAGTGTTGCGCAGAGACTTTAATTTTCCCTGGAGACCATTTCATTTGTGTTGTTGCTTTAATAACAATTGTTTTGTGTCATTCTGGGCAGTGAGAGGAACTGAATTACTTCACAATTGAGCCAATTCTCACAAGTGAAAATTACTGATATTTCTTAAGTTCAATTTGTAGTGGACCTTCAAGTTCACCAAATTCGTTAAGCGAAAACTGAACTGTAGCGATTTATTTCTAGAGCGGTAATATTAGTTATTTGACTGGTATGAATCACATTCACAGTGCCGCTAACCTGCGTACTTCTTCTGGTGTACCTGCTAATGAAGTTGGATATTTTATCACTTAGCTTCTGTGAAATTAGTGGCTAGCCTTTTGCTAATGGTAGAAGGCTTTGGCCAAAACGTTTCATTGTGTGGATCATACAACACCTTTGCTTAACTTGTAAAGTCATGTGATTAGTGATAAATTTCAACAACGATTTCCTTCAAAGCTAGAAAGCAAGAAGTTCTTCTCCAGTACCAAGAAAACGAAAAGAATTTTCGATATCTGAATCTGTCCGGCGTAATGCGAGATGGAGAAGAGGGAGGACGGAGAGCCACAGGGTTCTGTTCTGGTGTTTACTTTTCTCAATAAACATCAATGATCTCCCACTAAAAGTGGCAAATGATTCAAGTGTTTCTTTCGGTAGACGAAGCAAGGTTTGTTGTAAATAATGGAGAATGTAACGTGACTGATCATATTAAAAGGGTAGTGGTTAATATCAGCACAGAGCTTTTATAGAATAGATTATTGCTTAAATACAATAAAACGTTATGAATACGTACCTGAGACGAAACTATTGCAAAAGCGAAGCTTTAATGTCGTGTGGTGGACTAGTAGTTCTCCTAGGAGTGAGGGTAGATGCAAAGGTCTTACATGGGGTACTGTGATTAAGATATTGTGCAAAAGCGTTTCTACCTTCACTAAAAGAGTAATATCTGTGGTCTCTAGCAAGGATGGTTTCTTACCATCACTCGATTATCTCCCATGGTGTTACGTTTTTAGGCAACTCAACGCACTCACCACGAAAATTCTTAGCCCAGAGAGAAGTGGTGACACAGATCTGTTGTGCCACATCACTGTCGTCATGTAGGCACTTGTTTAAATGCCATCCCTGATGTTGCACCCCTTTATGGAATTTGTAGCTGACGGTTTTAAGTCACTCGGTAGTAACTGCGACACGCATTCAGTGAACAATAAAAAGAAGAACAATATTCAATCGAATGACACTTTCTTTAGTTTGTATTAAAAGGAGTGGTCCGCTTTACAGGGTTTGTTTTCAGTAGATTCCCTGCAGACCTGAAAAAACCCCTGGCCTTCAAATGTGTTTCCAAAGGCTTCTTCGTGATATGCTCCTTCTAATCTGTACAGAAATTACATTAGTTTAGAAATCATGTCTCTAAACTGATACGTATTCACATACTCTCACATTTTTAGACTTCTACTAATGACTGTTTACTTTCTTTTGTTAATAAATTTTCCAGTCGGTGCTCTGTGAACTGTGTACTGAATCGTCACGTGACCATGTAGCTTTGGCTTTAGCCAGATGAAACCAAACAAACTGTAAATAACTCGATGCAGTGGCTGATGGCTTTTGAGAAGTATTTTTGCTGGGTATTTTCGACGAGTAGTTTGGAAATTGTCTTCATAAAGAGGATTGATAGGTTCCAAGATATCGGTTCGAGAATTCTAGCTATTTTCTAAGGCCCTAGAATCGTTCCCCGTGGCACTACAATTAAGGCCTTTATTTGAGGTTCTTCGGTTGTTATATCCGCATGAACGTGAGACTTATCTGCACTAGACGACGACTGCAACTGGCTTCCCCCATGGGCTGAACGTTCCAGGCAGCAGGCAATATTATTACCTGATTCTTTGGCGTGAAATATGAATGAGAGGAAGTTTTCAGCTCAGTAGTATTTCGACGACCTGTACCGAAAATTCCTTCGTAAAGAAGGGCTGCACCTGCCAGGACCGACTAATTTGAGACCAGATACCTTTTAGAGAATTTACTGAGGAGCTGATATTGAGGACTGTGGGTCAAAAATAAAAATCTTTGCAGGGAGCGTTTTTATTCCTCTTTTCTACGGAACACGACACTTGTCTAAACTCTAGTTCCTCGTGAGCTTAACGTCTAGTGTTCCCGGTGGCCCGCACGTTCCAAGCAGCGCCTAATATTTTTATTCGGGTCGCTTGTATAAAATATGAATGAGAGGAAGGCCGCCGGCGTGTCGTGCTGAATAAGTGATGGACGGCGGCGCAGACGGCGGCACGCAAGGCCGCTCCCCGCCGCTCCGCCGGCTGCCGCTGTGCGGTCAGCTAGCTCTCGAACACCTGCCGAGGCGGGCGCCGACGCCCTGCTTTCCCACTCGGTCCCTTTGGCTCCTCCCTGCTATTCGTCTGCACTTGCGTGACGTAACCTAGACCGTCTCTACCGTGGTAAAATGGAAGTGTCCTCGGCCGCTCAGTGGGACGAGGGAGATCCTGCGTACTCTCGGCACATAAGGGATCACTGCGAGACCTACTTTTAGCGCAACCTGTTTGTTTGTTACTCTTGTGTCGACAATCTGTTTAAGTGGTCAGCTGATCAACTCACACTCACGAGTCATTGATACTGAAAAATAATGCCGAAGTGATGTGGTACATTGTGGGGCGAATAACAAGGAGATCACACAGCAAAAGAATTCCTGTATTGTTCTGTATTTATGCTATGTGGAGTTCAGAACTCAAATCTCAATCTGTCGAAACAGTTCAACACAGCTCTCAATAATTCTGTAGAAAATATACTTTGAAACTACAAAATTTTAAACGTGGCTGAATGAGCAACTGTTGAAAATCTTCTTGGTAAATGATAACAGCCAAACCGCTGCAGGACAAAGATTTATTGAAATCCTTGACCACGGTTTCAGTATATCTAAATATACCTTTATCAGATGCAAAAATACACTAAAATCACATTTTGCAGTGGAGATATATGAAACAATCGTGCCAACGGCGTCGTCACTAGTGAAATAATTGTTGTACAAATGGAGGTGATATTTCAATTTTAACTACTGACGACGCCGTTGGCACGATTGTTTAATGTAGCTGCACTGCAGGATGTGATTTTAGTGTATTTTTGCTTCTGATGAAGGTATATTTAGATATACCGGAACCGTGGTCAAGGATTTCAATAAATCTTTATCCTGCAACTGTTTGGATGTTATCATTTACCGTAAAAACTTTGAAAATTTTGAGCATCATTAATAGCATAAACAAAGGTTAATTTTTAGTGGTAGAATGCACACCTACCATGTAGGGGCCCTGGATTCAATTTCTGGCTTGAGCAAATATTTAAACAAAAGTGCATATTCTACGAGCATTTCGGTGAAGTTTAAAATACGTAAAGATGATCAAAATAAGTAGTGCTCGAGACTGGTACTCTCTGGAAAGCTGGTTCGAGTCTCGTTTCGGTAATTTTCTTCTTTTTTTTAGTTCGAATACCAGCATCAGTTAAATACAAAATTCATCAAACATATGCTAATTAACTCATACGTGATGTTATTTTTTTAACGAAAAACGCTTTTCTTCTTGGCTCTAATTCCATCTCACAAACGGCATCCAGTTTTCATTGCAAACATAAATCTTCAGTTATCGATCTTTTATGAATGCCTGTTAATAAAGATAGTTTAAAATTGAAGAATAAAATGTTAGAAGTCAACCTTCCTTTAATCTTAATGTATTTTATACTTCTTAGAAACGCACGTAGAACAGGCAACTTGTTTAAACTTCAACGCCAGGTGGAAAGCGAACCCAACCATCCTACACCGGAGGCAAGTGTTATACCACTGAGCCACGCCACCTACCAAATAATCACTTAATTTAGAGAACTGAATAGCCACGGAAAATTTCAAAGTACATTTTCTCGAGAATTTTTGAGAGCTGGATCTAAATGCTTTCTTGGATTTATATATGAGTTCTGAACTTTACACACCATAAATGTAAATAATAAAAGAATTCGACTGCAATGTTACTCGCTGTAAGCTCACGCTGATTAGTAATGGGAGGGGCACGGGCTCCTAAAGACTGTTACGCAAACATTTCTCCAACAAGTTGTGAATAAGAAGAAGTATGTACTTTGCTACTTGGTTCAAATGGCTCTGAACACCATGGGAGTTAACTTCTGAGGTCATCAGTCCCCTAGAACTTAGAACTACTTAAACCTAACTAACCTAAGTACATCACCCACATCCATGCCCTAGGCAGGATTCGAACCTGCGACCGTAGCGGTCGCGTGGTTCCAGACTGTAACGCCTAGGACTGCTCGACCACTCCGTCCGGCCTTTGCTACTTCCTATAAAGAAAGCAGCGTTGTAGAATCAAGAAACGAACTGCAGTATTGGTTTGTTTTCTAGACCTACTTAGATCTTTTAATGAAACCAGTACATTTTTCATGGAACGCTAAGTTTGTAAACCCTTCGTTTGGAACGGTATGCGGCCAGACAGCACTTATCCTCTATGGTATCCAAAAATATCTTCGACTATACTCATAGAATCTAGAATACAATTTAGATCTTCAATAAAAGTGCATGTCTTAACTCAGGAATATCCGAAGTAAAATTTCTAGAATCCAATCGATCTGCTTTTCAGCTTTATAGCATATTCTGAGAAAAGATCTGTTACGCGATATTAAGATAATCATAGGGACTGTTTGTAACACATAATTCCAAACAAAACTTTGCAAACAACAACTCTAAGTAGGTTTCAGACATAACGTAATAAGCAGAACATGATCTCGTAGCTCAAAAAACCAATTTTGCGGAACAAGGTACAACACTAGCGTCTGGGCAACAGCTCAACATAAATGCACTGCTATGGAATCGATTATGTAACTACGTGTTGGAACACGTAACTTTCAACAATCTTTTTGTAATGACTTAAGTAATATACGGAGGTCTGTTATATTTAAATGACAATGAGATGGTGTACACAACACTAAACTGTTAAAATCGTTGTTAGCCGCCTCTACTAATGCTGTTTCGTTGTCTCTTCGCAAGATTGTGACGATGTCTACAGGACTAGCCTGAACAAAGAACATGTATTGTTGCAGGGTTCTTAAGTTGCATAACTCGCTAATTTCCAAATAAAACAAGTTTCATCATTATAACTTCTGTATTTATAATCACACAGATAAGCTGATCACAATAATTGCCTGATAAGAAAACAACATTTCGTATCTTTACAAAAAATCGTCGTTGACATTGTTAATAATATAATTACCACAGTAACATAACTTCTAACCAGTCAGTGATGTACGGATTCCAACAAGTCAGATAACGGCTACTGTCCGTTACAGACTTTCACAACTACTCCTTCCTCCAAGTGCAGTCGAGAGCAAAGACTACATATAAAAGCAAAGAAATAAATTATTTACAAGTCTGGTAAAGATCTTATTTAAAACAACTGATACATATTTAACAAAACTCAGTAAAAATAAAACTTTAAAATAACATAATCACATATCATATTAACAGCCAAATATGAAATAACAAAGTTGAGTAAAATAGTTTACATGAAATTCTTCATTTACAACCAGCCATCGGTACAGGTCGGTTACATCACAGTGTACGTAAGAACAACACTAAAGTCTGCTCTCAAAACTACTTATCTGTTCATAAGACTACACAGTTATTTCTCTTGCATTAAAGGAAAAGGAGTAGGCTGTCTAGTTCGACCAAACATGTGCATTAATCTCTTCGAGTGGGAAGAAACTTAGACGGTTTTACCAATTTTCAACGAACTGGTAATGTCATTTAAGCCTGTGACTGACGATCTGCGTGAGGAAAGAGGAAATATTCAGCTGGACTTCTGCCTTTGACTGAGGACAATGGATTTCTTAATGTTTCAGCTATATTTCAACCTGTATATGAGGACAACAGATTTCTTAATGTTTCAGAGAGTGCCGAAGGTGTAGATGGTCCCAGATCCCATTAGTCATTCATTTTCTTTACAGAGCAATTTCTTGTTGCTTAAATATACATGTACACAGTAAATCGAAATTAAGGTACAAGTGAAACAGGTCAAAAACGTAGACAATTGTACACTTAGTTTACAATTTTGAGGAGCTGGTATATGATCTCAGGACTTTTTTCCTTCCGAAGAAGGCATTATCTTCCATCTTTTTTCAGCAACTTTTAGTGAAAAGTGTACATTAAAATCTTTCTTTCACATTTTATTACCCTATTCCATTTTTCTCAAACACAACTTCTAACTTTTTAACCAAGATATTTTTCAGATAATCATATTGTATTGATTCCCAAAATGATCTCGTCACGTACACTTGGAAATCGACTATAATGTCGATGTCACACCTATTGATTAGGTAGCTAAATTAATTTCCGAGGAGCCACATCGGTGCGTTGTTTTTTTATTTTATCTACATCTACATCAACGTAATTACTCTGCTATTCACAATAAAGTGCCTGGCAAAGGGTTCAATGAACCACCTTCAAGCTGTCTCTCTACCATTCCACTCTTAAACGGCATGCGGGGAAAACGAGCACTTAAATTTTTCCGTGCGAGCCCAGATTTATTTTATCGTGGTGATCATTCCCCCGATGTGGGTGAGTGCCAACAGCATGTTTTCGCAATCAGAGGAGAAAACTGGTGATTGAAATTTCATGAGACGATCCAGTCGTAACGAAAAACGCCTTTGTTTTAATGATTGCCACTCCAATTCACGTATCATGCTTGTGACACTATCTCCCCTATTTCGCGTTAATACGAAACGAGCTACCCTTCTTTGTACTTTTTTGATGTCATCCGTCAGTCCCACCTGATGCGGATCGCACACCGCACAGCAATAGTCCAGAATAGGGCGGACAAGCGTGGTGTAAGCAGTGTCTTTAGTAGACCCGTTGGACCTTACAAGAGTTCTGCTAATGAATCGCATCGCAGCCCACAAAATTATCCATGTGATTGTTCCAGTTTAGATTATTTGTAATTGTAATCCCTAAGTATTTATTTGAATGTACAGTCTTCAGATTTGTGTGATTTATCCCGTAATCGAAATTTAGCTGGTTTCTTGTAGTACTCATGTGAATAACTTCACACTTTTCCTTATTCATGGTCAATTGCCACTCTTTGCACCATACACGTAACTTATCTAAATAATTTTGCAAGTCGTTTCGATCATCTGATGACTTTACTAGACGGTTAATGACAACATCATCTGCAAACAATCTAAGACGGCTACTCAGATTGTCTCCCATGTCGTTAATATAGATCAGGAACAATAGAGGGCCTATAACACTTCCTTGGGGAACGCCGGGTATTACTTCTCTTTTACTCGATGACTTTCCGTCTATTCCTACGAACTGTGAACTTTCTGACAGGAATCACGAATCCAGTCGCACAACTGAGGCGGTATTCCGTAGGCACGCAGCTTCGTTAGAAGACACTTGTGAGGACCTGTGTCGAAAGCCTTCTGGAAATCTAAAAATATGGAATCAATTTGACATCCTCTGTCGATATCACTTATTACTTCATGAGCATAAAGAGCTAGTTGTGTTTCACAAGAACGATATTTTCTGAATCCGTGCTGACTATGTGTCAATAAATCGTTTTCTTTGAGGTACTTCATAATGTTCGAATACGGTATATGTTCCAAAACCCTATTGAAAATCGGCGTTAGTGATCGAGGCCTGTAATTCGGCGGATTACTCTTACTTCCCTTTTTGGGTATTGGTGTGACTTGAGCGATCTTACAGACTTTAGGTACGGATCTTTCTGTGAGCGATTGGTTATATATAACTGCTAAATATGGAGCTATTTTATCAGCATACCCTGAGAGGAACCTGTCTGGTATACAATCTGGACCGGTAAGTGACTTAAGCTTCTCGATTGGAATTCAGGAATATTTACTTTGTCTTTTTTTGGTGAGAGAGGGTAGGGAGTATTGTGCTGTCAGCAGACGAACAGCAGCAGCTCAATCGATCACAAAGAAAAGCTGACTTCGAATGTGGACAAGTCACTGGATGCCACTTCAGTAATAAATACATCAAGAACATTTCATCGCGTGTAAAACTCCACATATCACCAGCAGATGACGTGAGTGTGAACTGTAAATGCGAAGAAACAACCACAGGTAATCCATGACCGGGATGACCTCACGTACTGACGAACAGGAAGTGTCGAGCACTGCGGAGGATGGTTGTACAAAATCGCACGAAATCAGTGCAAGAAATCACACGTGAATCTACAGTCAAAGCCAAGCGGCGCCTGAAGCCATGTAAAGGGTAAAGGGCGACGCCACTGGACAGTGGATGACTGGCCGATGAATCACGCTACGGCCCGTGGCACTCGCATGGGAGGATCTAGGTTTGGAGAATGTCTGGAAAAAGTTGCTGTTCATTTTTGGAACACAACCTACGACCAGACACAGCAGTGATGACACTTTCTGCAGGACCAGACCATTATTCTGCAGGACAGTGCTCAAGCACGAACATTGCAAGCTGTTACTGATTTGTTTGAGCGATGGGGCTGCTAAGTGCTACACCAGCTACTGCACTCCTCTGACTGAAGCCCTCGTGAATTCAGTTCGATTTCTATACTGAAGGAAACACTTCACGGCATTCGCTACAAAACTGCTACAAATTCGCCGGGCAATAGATGGCGCCGCTCGAACTGTCAACACATCTGGCACTTCTAAGGGTATACGGCTTTCACATCGCTGCCAACGGGTTATACACAATGCTGGTGATTACTTTGAAGGTCATAAGGCTTTGAAACATGTCTCTATTTTTGTAACCGTAGGCTTCCGCAGCCGTTGTCAATGTCAATAAAATTCTTCTGGGTTAGAGACCGCATTGTCATTTATAAAATTCCAACGTTTCGGCGTCTGTTGCAACACGCCTTCCTCAGGGTTTGTTGCTAACTGCTGAATGAGCGCAAGTGTGGGTACATATATACTATGGAAGAGTGTTGTGATTGGATGTGAGGATGAGGAGGAAGGGTACTAGGAGTTCATTTTATTGGCGTTTGCATTGCGTCTTGTTATTGGCGGAAATAGGCGTTTTTTCATTGGAGTTTCCTTTACTGCCTGCCATTGGTGGAAATCGGCGAATAGGAGACTTAGCGGCGGCTGCAGCGTAGCGTTGTTTACTAACTGCCTAGTATCGATTAGGCCACGTCAGCGCTCTGTGAACCATCCTCCGCTGTGGCCTACCGCACGCCTGTTGCTTTGCGCGAGCTGTCCTTCCGCAAAGCTGTCACAGCAGGCAGCCAAGACGCTGGAAGTCTGTACCCGTCTTCTCTGTTCATATTATCGGGTCGCTTGGCTATTTCTATAGCCTCTCTAATCTTCCTCCTCAAACTAAACGGCTGTTTCGCCAGTTCTCGGGCCTCTCGAAATTCGATGTTCATCCTGCACTGCTCATGATGTTCTGACACCGCTGATTTGCTATATTGTTTGAGGCGGATATATCTCTCATGTTCAGTTAGCCTCGTGCTTATTGGACGCCCAGTCTCACCTACATACACCAGTCCACATTCACACTCGATTTCATAAACTCCGGCGGCATGAAACTTGTCAGTTGTATCTTTTGTCGAGCCCAGAATGTCTTTTATTTTGTTGTTGCTACGAAAAATCGGCTTAATACCTGCCCGACGGAGAATTTTGCCCAGACGTTCAGTAACCCCTTGTACATACGGTAGCACGGCGGTGTTCTGTGCTTCGTTCTGTATTTCCCTGTTGCCCTCCTCCTTCGGCGCCATGGTTTTGCGTATCAGCCTCATGTCGTAGCCATTAGCTCCAAAAATGGTCCTGAGGTTCTGCAGTTCACATTGGTTTCTGGACAATAACATTCCTGATATGCACTGGCCTGCCCCGGGTCCCGACCTTAACGTAATGGGACGAGTTAGAACGTTGAGCTCTCTCGGATCCGCAACTCCTCCGTCAGTACATTCTCTAGTTTCGTCTCTTGGGAATGAATGAGTTGCCATTCCTCCACAGATATCCGGACACATCATTTAAAATGACCGCACCACAGTTCAAGCAGTCATAATGGTCATCGGTGGACACAACCCAAATTAATTTCCACTAATAAGTGTCCGGATACTACACTCCTGGAAATTGAAATAAGAACACCGTGAATTCATTGTCCCAGGAAGGGGAAACTTTATTGACACATTCCTGGGGTCAGATACATCACATGATCACACTGACAGAACCACAGGCACATAGACACAGGCAACAGAGCATGCACAATGTCGGCACTAGTACAGTGTATATCCACATTTCGCAGCAATGCAGGCTGCTATTCTCCCATGGAGACGATCGTAGAGATGCCTGTGGAACGGCCTGCCATGCCATTTCCACCTGGCGCCTCAGTTCGACCAGCGTTCGTGCTGGACGTGCAGACCGCGTGAGATGACGCTTCATCCAGTCCCAAACATGCTCAATGGGGGACAGATCCGGAGATCTTGCTGGCCAGGGTAGTTGACATACACCTTCTAGAGCACGTTGGGTGGCACGGGATACATGCGGACGTGCATTGTCCTGTTGGAACAGCAAGTTCCCCTGCCGGTCTAGGAATGGTAGAACGATGGGTTCGATGACGGTTTGGATGTACCATGCACTATTCAGTGTCCCCTCGACAATCACCAGAGGTGTACGGCCAGTGTAGGAGATTGCTCCCCACACCATGATGCCGGGTGTTGGCCCTGTGTGCCTCGGTCGTATGCAGTCCTGATTGTGGCGCTCACCTGCACGGCGCCAAACACGCATACGACCATCATTGGCACCGAGGCAGAAGCGACTCTCATCGCTGAAGACGACGCGTCTCCATTCGTCCCTACATTCACGCCTGTCGCGACACCACTGGAGGCGGGCTGCACGATGTTGGGGCGTGAGCGGAAGACGGCCTAACGGTGTGCAGGACCGTAGCCCAGCTTCATGGAGATGGTTGCGAATGGTCCTCGCCGATACCCCAGGAGCAACAGTGTCCCTAATTTGCTGGGAAGTGGCGGTGCGGTCTCCTACGGCACTGCGTAGGATCCTACGGTCTTGGCGTGCATCCGTGCGTCGCTGCGGTCCGGTCCCAGGTCGACGGGCACGTGCACCTTCCGCCGACCACTGGCGACAACATCGATGTACTGTGGAGACCTCACGCCCCACGTGTTGAGCAATTCGGCGGTTCGTCCACCCGGCCTCCAGCAATCCCACTATACGCCCTCGCTCAAAGTCCGTCAACTGCACATACGGTTCACGTCCACGCTGTCGCGGCATGCTACCAGTGTTAAAGACTGCGATGGAGCGCCGTATGCCACGGCAAACTGGCTGACACTGACGGCGGCGGTGCATAAATGCTGCGCAGCTAGCGCCATTCAACGGCCAACACCGCGGTTCCTGATGTGTCCGCTGTGCCGTGCGTGTGATCATTGCTTGTACAGCCCTCTCGCAGTGTCCGGAGCAAGTATGGTGGGTCTGACACACCGGTGTCAATGTGTTCTTTTTTCCATTTCCAGGAGTGTATTAATCATGTAGTGTGCTTAGAATATTATAATTTGAAAACTGAGTTTCCCCCCGTTTATAAAATGATAAAATCACTTACCTGAACGCACCCTAGGGACGTCTTCGCCAACTGCCAGTATTAGTGTGTGGGAACACCCTGTCAGTTTCCAGGCACAAGTTCTAAGAAAGAGAGCTGCGAAAGGTAATTTAAACCTTTCGTAGTCATGGCTACGCCGACCAAGAACTCTAATACGGTACACGCAGAAAGACAAAATACATACCGTTAACAAACAGCACCACCATACAACAAAATATGAGCAACGACAGAAATTATCGATAGCGGTTGTTAACAGCTAACGAGTGAGCAAGTAACATCATTTTATCTTTCTTGCCTGACACGGAAGACAGTAAGATTCCAGGTAGAATACAAGCAAAAACCTTCGTCTTCACTTAAAAGATGACTTACTAATTTAGTCCCGCCCGCTTCCTTAATATCACTACCCTTAAGGCTGAAAGTAGTAACCAGAAACTCTGCTGTATTCCATACGATGACCGGTAGCAAGGCAATTTTCTGCAGTAGTAGGTTTTGTCGGCTGTCGTAAGTTGAGGCTTTTTCACCAGCTTTAAGTCCTCCACACTTGGAAGGATACTTTTATAATGCAAGAAGAAAGAGACTAACGTTCAACACCGCTACAAGCACAGCGATCGTATCAGAGATCCGCAAACATTTGAAAACCTCAAGTTGATTCTCGTTTCCCTTGTTCTTCACAGTGGATTGGAAATCCACGACCAAACTACGAAAACAGCTTTGAAAATTATGTACAAAATGTCGGAGAACATGTTGTGCAACCTCAATAATATATCAGTTTCGTTCTGTTTCAGAATAAATGTAATGAAACAGGAATATTGGGCTAATCGGGCACAAAACTCAGTGAAATACGTGGGAAATGCATTGTAACCGGAGGCTTTGGAGGTCACATTGGTTGATAGAATTAGAAGCTGAAACGTATGCAGGTGAATCACTACAAGGGCAGAGTATATAGAAGTCAGCTGATTTGTAGTCTCATCTCTTCCATTAAGAGTAAAATGTGTTCTCTCAGTATGTAAACAGCTGCTGGGTTAACTGTGTACAAACTGTTACATGACAATTTATTGCAAACCATTCAAGCAACATATTTTATAATGTAAAATGGGCACCCCTGAGTCCGTTTAGTCAGTCCTTTTTATCATATCTGCAGACAATAGTCAGTACTGTAAGAGAATGCTCGGCCAAAGACTTCTTTTCCTTTTTTTGATTCTTTCTTCTCCAGCCTTAGAAGCTTATTTTAAATGGGCAGTAGCGATCATAAATGTGTTCGCACCTACAACATGCCTTCAGCGCAAGTAGCAGATGGGGAATTCGCTACACCCCATCTCAGTGCACGAGGCAACTGGGGGCAAACAATGTGCTTTTTAAAACTCTATTGTGCGAGACGCCAAAAGGAATCCTTTTGGAAAGATGGTATGTGAAGCTAAGTGTAGCCACCAGAATGATTAAGCACGAGACCAGTTGTTTCTCTGTGGCTACACCACAAAAGAATGTTCATGTTAAATCCTAGTAATGGGCACCCTAATTTTGTCTCAGAATCATTATTGCTGTAGAAGGTAAACTTCCCTGCGCAACTGTATGAGTGAGCTCTTTGGTTGGCCTGGGAATAAATCTGTCATGGAGAGGGAGAGATGTTCTACTTTCCTCGTGCCAGATTAGTATTGGTTAATCACGACAAAATCGGTGAGAGCAGGTTGTAACATCCCAACAGATAAACTTCATGGCCTCCCAATAAAATAGTGACTAACCTCCCAATAAAAATGTAACTCATACATAACCTTCCAAAAGAAATCTCCTAAGGTAACCTATCAATAATTACTTTTCTGCGAATCTAAACTGGTGAATCTGAACGTCATCAGCGCCCTGAAAAATGATCCTGAGTAAACTGAAAATTCTTACCTCAATGATGTCGCCGGAGAACGTGTATATACCTGCTCCTATCAGAAATTTTTTCTGGCACAGCCCAGTGCAATGCAGTCCACTAGATTTTGTTATGGCCGGACGATGTGGCCGAGCGGTTCTAGGCGCTACAGTTTGGAACCGCGCGGCCGATACGGTCGCAGGTTCGAATCCTGCCTCGGGCATGGATGTGTGTGATGTCCTTAGGTTAGTTAGGTTTAATTAGTTCTAAGTTCTAGGGGACTGATGACCTCAGATGTTAAGTCCCACAGAAATTTAAAAAAAAGATTTTGTTATGCATGAAAAACAACAGATTTTCTTTCCTATAATCGGCATGACTATGGATGGGAGAAATTAGTAAAAACTTTAAATTCAGATGAATGACTGTCAAAAGTTACCTTTGCAAGAAAGATTATTACTGAAAGATTTTTGAAAACATTTACATGGGTCTTTGACAAAACAATAGTACAAAGATCAGTTGTAGCAATTAACATATGCGAGCGGCAATAAAGAACCATCATACTTTGCTTTTACACTATACTACATCGCTCAGGCACCGCCATCGTTCTCCTCGACCGGCCTTGGTAATTTCATAGCTCTACTGCTCTTCTCGAGCTGCAGAACATCAGTACTGGCCTGCATTGTCCGAACTCCAGTACACAAGTGCTCTCTGTGAGCTGTACAACTCGACAACTGCTCTCTACGAGCGACCTGACCCAACCGCCCGACTGCGAGCTACTACTACTACTGCTGCCGACACTGCTCTCTGGTCTGCGATTCTATTGTAGCTTACATATCGCAGGCAGCGCGTGAGCAGTCAATCGAAGTTACACCTGCTCGAGAGCGCTAGCAATAAATTCCTTAGTCATGGACCTCTTACAAGGTGTTTAACTCCTGCAGAAAATTATTGTTGATCGGAACTTACGAGGTATGCTGCAGTTCGTCAGCGAGATTCCTACACTGGCAGAAACAGCCTAGTTTCTGAGAGGTAAGTCAGACAACAATAGCTGCCAGGTGAAGAGAGAAGGTACTCTTGCTTCCAAGGCGTCACGCTGGAACTGAGTACGGAGAGTGAGCTGGACACAGAATTTCAAGCCGTTACTGCCGCCTTCTGCCACACACGCGCACACACACACACACACACACACACGCACACACACATATACACACACGCCGTACAGAAGTGGTGAAAATGAGCTGGCGATGCAGTCACCGAACAGAAGGGGATGAGTGGCTACTTAGCTCACCTCAGGATTTCATTGCACAGTTTTAACTTTCACAACCAGCTAGTTGCTTTCATCATTTTTCTGGTTTTCGTACTTCTTTTCCCGAGTTTCTTTCTTTAAACAACTTACTCAGTCATTAAATGAAACAATAAGTTTACTGTTACCAGTCACTGTTTATTTGTTTCCACGACGCGTTTCAAAGGTTTAAACCTCCATCATCAGGTGGATATACATCAGTTAATATGGCATTTGTGTGTTTGTGTTGTGTTACGATTTCTTTGGAGGAAGTTGTGACACTGTCTAGTGGAGAAAACAAAACAGTATTTCAGAACTTGGTCTGTTTTGACAAAAATTGAACTTGTATCTAGCAGTAAACATAAATTAAGTAAGATAAAGTACCTCCAGTGGTCACAGGATCCTTTCACAGTCGTAACACATCACATGAACACTATCATATTGTATAAACAAATATGGCGTCGTAATCTATTAGGTGCATGGATCGTACAGCAAAAGAGAAAATGTTCTCACAAAGTCCAGAGAATATACGTCCTAACAACATTATTACAGAAAACATTTTTAAGTACAATAATCATATTGGCTACAGTGATAAAATAAAATAAAATAATACACAATTGACCATTCTTATAGGGGTTCATAGGTAGATATGAAAGGCTGGAGGCAGAGGGGAAGGAATATAAAGAGAACATGAGAGGGAGGGAGAGGGTGGAGAGAGAGATTGTATGACAGCAAACTTTACAAGGCAAAGGATCTTAAGATTATGTCTGTTGCATGTATTAACTGTCTAAAGGTTGTGGTAATACAATGGTAAATGCTTAAAAAGTGCACATGGATGTGCATTTGTATCAGCAGTTGTATACATAGTTTCAAGCTGACAAGGGGTACAAACTGTTGGTGTGATTGTATATCTGTAAATGAAGTCAATCTCCTGTACACTCAGGGCTGTTATGGTAACATAAATAAATATTAGTGGTAAATCTTAGGGTGTGTGTGTGTGTGTGTGTGTGTGTGTGTGTGTGTGTGTGTATGCTTAGCAATTTTTAATGACGTAGGCAGTTGTTGAAAACGGAGATGATACTACTGTAAATATTGTCATTTTTGTCATTTAAGATGCATTCAGGTTGTTTAGTTTGATGTTTGTATATTTGGAGTGTTTCAAGGATGTCTAGTTTTCTGCCTTTTGGTTGGATGTGTAGGATGCTGATACTTGTGTTGTTAACATGGTGTTTTGTTTCATGCAGGTGGGTGGCAATAGCTGATGTGTGGTATTTTTTGTTTTTTAGTGCTGCCATGTGTTCTTTGAACCTAATCTCAAATGATCTCCCTGTCTGGCCTATGTAGAAGCAGTCACAGTCTAAACATTTAATTTTGTATACGCCTGTGTGATGCAGAGGGTTTTGTGTGCTGATGTTGTGGGGTAATTTCTGTCCGATCCTGTTGTCTGTTGTGAAGGATATGCTTATGCCTTTTCGTTTGAAGACATTGGCTATCTGATAGGAAATCTTACCTAGAAAGGGGATTGTGTGGAAGACGATATTTTCTTTTTGTTTTTTGTGTTGTGATTTCTTTGCCATTATTGAGTGTTTTAGGGTGTCTACTATGGAGCTGTTATAACCATTTGCAATAGCTGTTTGTTTTATTATTTGAATTTCTTGATCACTTTTGTCTTCAGAGAGTGGTAGTTGGATAGCTCTATTGATCATGTACCGGAATGCTGCCATTTTGTGGGCTGTGGGGTGACAGGAGGAGTTGTGGATTGTCGTATGTGTTGTGGTAGGCTTCCGGTAAATTTCAAACTCATGTCTGTTATTCCTTATTCTAACTGTAAGGTCTAAGAAATTTATACTGCCATCTGTTTGGTGTTCAACTGTGAATTTTATGTTTTCATGGGAGCTGTTGAATAACTGGTTCAACTCACTGATGTCATCTTTAGTGCCTTTGATTAAAATGATGGTGTCATCCACATATCTGTAGTAGTAGATGATATTTTTGAGGAGGTGGTGATCAGAATTCAAGATTTTGTCTTCTAAGTTACTTATAAATATTTCAGCTAGCAACCCAGAAAGATTCGAGCCCATTGCCAGGCCATCTGTTTGTATGTAGATTTTATGGTTGAATTTAAAGTAGTTGTGTGAAAGTGTGAATTCGAGCAGGTCCATTAGCTCAGTAATGTGAGTTGAAGGGATTTTTTTATGTTTTTGTAGGTTGGCATTGATTATCTGTAGTGTGGGATCTATTGGCACAGAGGAATAAAGGTTTTGTATGTCAAATGAGGCAAGTGTGGCTCCGTCAGGTACTTCTATGTCTTTGACATGTTGTGTGAATTCTGTTGTGTTTTTAAGTGTTCTCTCATTATTGAATGTGTATGCTTCTTAGAGAATTTTGAAGAGCATTTTGTTGAGTTTGAATGTTGGGCTGTTCTGCAGTTCACTATAGGTCTTATGGGGGTCCCATTTTTGTGTATCTTGGGTTGTGACCGAAGGCAAGGTGCTTGTGGGCTCATTGTTACAATATTTCTTGCTTCTTGGATGGTGAGTAGAAAGTTGATGTTGTTTGAGATGTGTTTAATCTCTTTTTGAATTCTGGCTGTTGGATCTTTATGTATCTCTGTTATGTGGTTGGTTTGGAAGAAGTCTAAAGTTTTTTCTACATATGTTGCTCTGTTCATTACAACAGTTGTGTTACCCTTGTCAGCTTTTACAATTATTGCATTATTCATGTTTAATTTAGTCTTAATGGTACGTGTAAGGATTTCTTCTCTTTTCTTGTATGCTGGGAATGGTTTTGCAATTTCCTTCTCAATAATTTCATTAATTTTGTGGCAGGCTGCTATTCTGTCATTTTGGTTCTTAAGGGCGATGGTTGAGATCTGTGTGGCACTAGTGATGAGCTTTTCTTGGTTCCTTGGGTCCAGTGGAGCTTGAACATTGTGTTTTAAACCTTTGCAGAGTAGTGTTTCTTCTTCTGCAGTGAATATTATGTCTGTGTTGTTGAGGAAAGGTGTGTAGAATGTGTGTTTCCTTTGGCTGTTTTGGTTCAGTTTGGGAGGTAACTGTTGATTTATAAGACTGGCTAGTTTTTTCTTCTGTGTGGTTTTTGTTTTCTGTACAATGAACTCGATGTACTTTCTGACTTTTTCGGTTATGGAATCGTAGTCTAGTCTATGAAGCAACTTTCCCAACTGTAATTCTGCATTATAAAGCTGCGTGTTGAACATTTGTTTTTTAATATAAAGTTATTTCAGTTCGTTTTTCACCCAGAATTTCCGTGCGTTTATCAGTGTTTTCTTTGCAGTTGTCGTGTTTATTTTGATGTCAATCTTTACATAATTTGGAATGACGTTATTTCTGAGACAATTTCTATTGAAGTGAATATGCTGTGTTGTCATTGCGAGCTTTTCTGCGCTGTTTTTGTACTCGAAAATAGCCTTGATTGCCTGACTGGGCAGATTAACTTTAAATGCGAACATTTTTAGGTTAGGCTTTACCGTGACTGTTATTGACATTAAATGAAACAATAAGTTTACTGTTACCAGTCACTGTTTATTTGTTTCCACGACGCGTTTCAAAGGTTTAAACCTCCATCATCAGGTGGATATACATCAGTTAATATGGCATTTGTGTGTTTGTGTTGTGTTACGATTTCTTTGGAGGAAGTTGTGCCAATAGATCCCACACTACAGATAATCAATGCCAACCTACAAAAACATAAAAAAATCCCTTCAACTCACATTACTGAGCTAATGGACCTGCTCGAATTCACACTTTCACACAACTACTTTAAATTCAACCATAAAATCTACATACAAACAGATGGCCTGGCAATGGGCTCGAATCTTTCTGGGTTGCTAGCTGAAATATTTATAAGTAACTTAGAAGACAAAATCTTGAATTCTGATCACCACCTCCTCAAAAATATCATCTACTACTACAGATATGTGGATGACACCATCATTTTAATCAAAGGCACTAAAGATGACATCAGTGAGTTGAACCAGTTATTCAACAGCTCCCATGAAAACATAAAATTCACAGTTGAACACCAAACAGATGGCAGTACAAATTTCTTAGACCTTACAGTTAGAATAAGGAATAACAGACATGAGTTTGAAATTTACCGGAAGCCTACCACAACACATACGACAATCCACAACTCCTCCTGTCACCCCAAAGCCCACAAAATGGCAGCATTCCGGTACATGATCAATAGAGCTATCCAACTACCACTCTCTGAAGACAAAAGCGATCAAGAAATTCAAATAATAAAACAAACAGCTATTGCAAATGGTTATAACAGCTCCATAGTAGACACCCTAAAACACTCAATAATGGCAAAGAAATCACAACACAAAAAAACAAAAAGAAAATATCATCTTCCACACAATCCCCTTTCTAGGTAAGATTTCCTATCAGATAGCCAATGTCTTCAAACGAAAAGGCATAAGCATATCCTTCACAACAGACAACAGGATCGGACAGAAATTACCCCACAACATCAGCACACAAAACCCTCTGCATCACACAGGCGTATACAAAATTAAATGTTTAGACTGTGACTGCTTCTACATAGGCCAGACAGGGAGATCATTTGAGATTAGGTTCAAAGAACACATGGCAGCACTAAAAAACAAAAAATACCACACATCAGCTATTGCCACCCACCTGCATGAAACAAAACACCATGTTAACAACACAAGTATCAGCATCCTACACATCCAACCAAAAGGCAGAAAACTAGACATCCTTGAAACACTCCAAATATACAAACATCAAACTAAACAACCTGAATGCATCTTAAATGACAAAAATGACAATATTTACAGTAGTATCATCTCCGTTTTCAACAACTGCCTACATCATTAAAAATTGCTAAGCATACACACACACACACACACACACATACACACACACACACACACACACACACACACACAGACACACACACACACACACACCCTAAGATTTACCACTAATATTTATTTATGTTACCATAACAGCCCTGAGTGTACAGGAGATTGACTTCATTTACAGATATACAATCACACCAACAGTTTGTACCCCTTGTCAGCTTGAAACTATGTATACAACTGCTGATACAAATGCACATCCATGTGCACTTTTTAAGCATTTACCATTGTATTACCACAACCTTTAGACAGTTAATACATGCAACAGACATAATCTTAAGATCCTTTGCCTTGTAAAGTTTGCTGTCATACAATCTCTCTCTCCACCCTCTCCCTCCCTCTCATGTTCTCTTTATATTCCTTCCCCTCTGCCTCCAGCCTTTCATATCTACCTATGAACCCCTATAAGAATGGTCAATTGTGTATTATTTTATTTTATTTTATCACTGTAGCCAATATGATTATTGTACTTAAAAATGTTTTCTGTAATAATGTTGTTAGGACGTATATTCTCTGGACTTTGTGAGAACATTTTCTCTTTTGCTGTACGATCCATGCACCTAATAGATTACGACGCCATATTTGTTTATACAATATGATAGTGTTCATGTGATGTGTTACGACTGTGAAAGGATCCTGTGACCACTGGAGGTACTTTATCTTACTTAATTTATGTTTACTGCTATATACAAGTTCAATGTTTGTCAAAACAGACCAAGTTCTGAAATACTGTTTTGTTTTCTCCACTAGACAGTGTCACAACTTCCTCCAAAGAAATCGTAACACAACACAAACACACAAATGCCATATTAACTGATGTATATCCACCTGATGATGGAGGTTTAAACCTTTGAAACGCGTCGTGGAAACAAATAAACAGTGACTGGTAACAGTAAACTTATTGTTTCATTTAATGTCAATAACAGTCACGGTAAAGCCTAACCTAAAAATGTTCGCATTTAAAGTTACTCAGTCATTGTCTACATCCGTATATCGTTTTACGCTATGCTTTCATGTGTTCACTCATCTGCGTGACCTGTGGGTCACCACCAGAGATCGGACTTACAGCAGCGTAGGGAATGCTAAACAGTTCAACTGACGCCTGACAAAACTAATTAGTACATTCTAAAAGATAGCTCAGAGAAAATAGCGAAGTGAACAGTAGGATTAGATATTTTTGTTGTCTATATCGAGGTTATAAATTCATGTAGGTTAAACTACCACTGGCATCTTTAGCACATCGCATTACTCCAGCCACTACGTTGGCGTTAACACTCACGTCAGCTGCAGTTTCGTTTCATATTGAGACGTCATAGGCTGAAAGTCACTTCAAATTAGGTTATTCACCCGCAAATGTTCTTGTAAGTTAAACACTTCACCGAACCTAGAATCTGCGTTAAAGTACAACATAGTCAGAGGCAAAGACAAATGTCAGCCGTTTTCAGGGAATAGTAATTCAGTGAGCTGAAGGCTCACCGAACCTACAATCTGCGTTAATTTACAACATAGTCAGAGGCAAAGACAAATGTCAGCCGTTTTCAGGGAATGGTAATTCAGTGAGCTGAAGGCTGGTAGACGCTTCACATTACGTTCTTCATCCGCAAATTTTCTTGTAAGTTAAACTTTTCTCCAATTCTCGGAACTGTTGGAAGTACAGTATAGTGAGAATTAAAAGGTAAACTTCAACCATTTTCAGGTAAAGGTAAGTCAGTAAGGTGAATGTCGTAGAGTAATTAATCTCCTAGAGAAGCATATGAAAAAGAATACTGTTCAGGTCCCTTATAAAGGACTGCATTTATTCCAGTAGCTGGTTATCTGAGCTTTCTGCAGTGTGTACAGAATCATATCCACCGGAAACGCAAGAAACGTCCAGCCGCGAAGTCTCTAGACAAGTTAACAAAACGGCAGCACATCAGTGCTTTGTCTTCAAGAAAAAACGAGTAGCACTTTGAAATTCTATGGAGTTAAAATATACATCACTTCTCCTAGACGGTAATGTTGAGCCTATAGCCTAATAGTAATGTGTAGGCTATTGAATTTAGATTTACGAACTACTGAATGACATTGGTAACATACGTTTTTCCCGCCATCAACACGAAAACCATTATGTCCGTCCACAGTTTGACGGGGATGGGACGTAATATCGTTCAAGACATCAGAATCGGAATAGATATCTACTCCTACTGTTGGAACTTGATACGATACATAAGAAACGCATTTCACTAAGCGCTGTTCGTAGTAATACCGACTCATTACAACATTAGATGGCAAGATATCTGAGGACCGTTTTCAGGGAATATGTGCGTCCGTGCAAAAACCACATTCATAACTACCCTAAATACGTCATCGTCTCGGTCGAGTGTGAATCCGGGATACGGACAATACATTCAACTATGATACCGTGTACCTATTTAATATGATACTTTTGTCAAAATCCTTACAATTACATGCTGAAAATTTCTGTGACTTTCGAATTAACTCTTCAGTCAGTATTTCACTTCAGACCATTTTTTAACGGAAAAAATTACTAAAATACCGAAGAAATGGTGATTTGTAATCCGTATCACCTCCCGGTACCAAACTACTCATTAAAGAGCACTGCGATCCATTTAGGTACAATCAGTTTGTTTCTCTCAAAACACGGGAAGAAATTTATGGAATGTGCACTCCTCCTTGCAATACATACATACTGTCCATACCAATAGAAAAGTATTGATGCTACTTCCAAAGAGAGAGCCTGTTCCCGATGGGACAACATAAAAGGACCTAGATTTTTTTATAAACTTGACAGGTCAACACTCCTCGATCTCCTGACTAAGAAGTGCTGTCCCGGAGATAAACGTCCATAGATTTCACACGAAGTTAGACAAGCAAAGTTTCACTGGAGAGCTGTGAGTTATCTGCAGCTTAACAAATTATTGAGGATTTATATTTAGAAACTCAAAAGTTGTTCCGCCTAAGGTCAAATTAATCTGCGGATGGTATCTAGAACTATAAACAACAAGAAAAGCAGAGCTTCGCTTAATTCTTCTTTCCTGGACTAATTTCCCGTATGTCCCTACGACAACACGGCAACCCTACGGACATATGGACTCTTGTGCAATATCAGTGACTATCTAGGTCTCAGAACCTAAATGTGTACCTTATTTCGTCCTAATGCGGCGTTTCGTGAAACTATTAGAAGAATCGACGAGATATTCTACGGTTATCAGTAACACACAACCAAGCAAATCAATAGGCGCTGAACAATGCTTGTGTTACGGTCTTGGAACAAGTTAAGTCAAGATCAATAGCAGGACGGAGACTCACAGTTCCGGAACAGCCTAATTGTGGAGTGGAATGAAATGAGAATATCAGAAAACTTTATAAACCAGTACGGAGCTTCCAATTTATGCAATACGTCTTCTTCAGAACGCAGTTAGCTGAGATCTGTCTCTCCGTTTCATTTTCCGTTGTTGACAACTTCGATGGAATCTGAGTTTAGAGAACTGCCAGCAAGAGTGAAGAAAAGCGAAATGCGCATCAAACCGTTGACGAAATCGGTTAAAAATATTAATTTACTGAAACACATTACGATGGTAGTGGAACGTTACGTCCCATGAATGTTACTTAGTCATTTCAAAGAATTCGAAATTGTTCTGATCTTTACACATCAGTTAATAAAGGAAAACATGATTGAGGCGCCCTGTTAAACCGGCAGAACATGACAGCTAGTTTAAATTGTCGAAAGGGGCCAAAATAAACGGCTGTCAGTTACACTCGAACATACAACTTTATTTATTTGAACAAACATTACAAGTCCCAAGAAAATTAAAAAGAAAACACATAATAAACTTTTGGAACTTAATAACCGACTGAATATGCCACACAATCCCATGCTTTAAGGGCAAGAACACTTAAATTTAAAATCGGCTGAAAGCCAAAAATTTAAGACTCAAACCAAAATCAGAAATTTGAAAGGAAGAAGGCCTTATCTCATATCAGTTCTTTCAGTCAAGCTGAAGGCCCAAACAATCTCACACCTTAAGAGCAAAACAACTTCAATGAAGGCCCATTACTTAAGACTCAACAAAACTGAATTTCTGAAAAGGCTAAAGGCCTTTCTTAAAGCAGTTCTTTACAAAAGGCTGAGGGCCCAAACAATCTAACGCCTGAGTGCAAAACTACCTTAATTTAAAAATCTTCCAGAAGCCATACAAATACAAACAACAAGAACAAATAAGAAAAGGCAGTACATCCAACAGTGCTCAGAACATTCCGAGGGTCGGCCTGGAATTCGAACACCAACACTCGCTTAGGTGAGAGAGGCAGTCGGCGCAACCATTCTCGAGCTGACGACAACCCAACTGACAGACAGCCAACGGACCCACCGACAAGATAACTTCCACACCACCCAACCAGCACACAACAAGGAG
Organism: Schistocerca gregaria; assembly: GCF_023897955.1. NCBI lineage: Eukaryota > Metazoa > Arthropoda > Insecta > Orthoptera > Acrididae > Schistocerca > Schistocerca gregaria. Next base: position 625,416,116 of record NC_064923.1, read on the forward strand.
TGGAACGGAACAATGTAGAAAGTATTGGGACCCCCAACCAATTATACACTGAGCTGTCAAACTAAACACTGTGTTGGACAGCGACAACACAATGAGGAAAATGCACTGCCTGAATTTAGGTCAATGGCCAGGGCAGGTAACTGGAACGTAAACAATCACAAGCAGAAGATTCCGCTGATGCACTTCAATTCAAAATAACCAAGTACAGTTAAACTCCACCGGAGGGTGGCTAAAATTTGCCAACTTGAAAACAGACGTTGTTGCTCGCGGGAATGTTCCAACAGCAAGCAAAGAAATCGAAACGACACCGTGTGAACAGCCGTGACTTGCTGGTAGATTAAGTCGACACTCAACCTTCGTATCCAGGATCGGTGAGGCACGGACCTCGTAGCAATGTGAACAGCACCACACACTCCGACCGCCCTTAGGGCCCTACCGCACTGGGATGCCACGGCATCTATGCTGTCAGAGACGACCGATACAATACATTGGGCTCAGTGGGGCTTCCCGCACCTGTCATCCACCTGAAGCTGGCAGCGCTGCCAGCAGACGCGCCGCTCCCAGCCTCTGCTGGCGGCGCTGCAAGTGAGACACGAGGCGGCCTATGGGAGCTGCCACACCCGGAAGACAGCAGACCTACCACGCGCTTCCTGCCGCTCACCTGTGCTCAGTTTTGTTGCAGTTTTGCTTGTGTGCCACCGTGGATAGTTTCGATACGGAAGCTTTTATACATAAAATTCAGGCGAGGCCAGCAATTTGGGACACATCATCCGTGGATTATACGAACCGCGAACTGAAAAAAACGTGTTGGGATCAAGTTGTTGATATTTTCAGAGGAAAAGAATCGTCTTTGGAAGTGAAGAAAGAACTCGGTAAGTGCTTCAAAACATTTTATTTTTCATTACCAAAGTTTACTCAACGTAAGTACTTTGCCACTTGAGGAGATCATGATTAACAAAATACTCTGAAAATTTGTCTCTCACTGCAAGTGCAGATCGACCGCTTCTTCCTGAATGTCCTGCACATTCATTATCCTCAAAACCAATTACTTCAAGTGAGTCTTCATAGACGAATTCATCTCTTGCACGTACAAAATTATGCAAAGCACAACAAGCTTCAACTACATCTTGCGCAAAATCAGTGCCCACATTTAGTGGACAATGAAAGATTCTCCACTTGTTGGATATAATACCAACGGTACATTCTACATAACGCCTAACCCTGGATAATCTGTAATTGAAGATCTTCTTCTCGTAACTAAGATTATTTCCACCGTATGGACGTATGAAATTTTCAATGGTGCCAAAAGCCTCATCTCCTTCGTCGAGTGAACGTACTGCCATTCTCACGTAATTAAAAAATTTACCACTGTAGTTTCTTAAATCATTATATAGTGTATGAAATAATCCGTTTACATCACGATCAGCAATGAAGGGGTGTACCCAGAAATTCTTCTTTCTTTGCAATCTCTTTCTCTGTCGACGTCCTCTATGTCCATTTCGACACTGAGCGCAGACTGAAGGAGTCCCCCCTCCCCGTGGCGTCCCTGCTGGCAGCCGCACAGGCAGATCGCGTGCTGCCAGCAGAGATGCCGTGGAATCCCCGTGCGGCATGGCCCTTAGACACCACCAGTGGCCCCGGCCAAACCACGCACTACAGAGATATCCTCGCTGCTCCATGCCGGCCGCGGTAGTCTAGCGGTTCTAGGCGCTCAGCCCGGTACCGCGCGACTGCTACGGTCGCAGGTTCGAATCCTGCCTCGGGCATGGATGTTTGTGATGTCCTTAGGTTAGTTAGGTTTAAGTAGTTCTAAGTTCTAGGGGACTGCTGACCAAAGATGTTAAGTCCCAAAGTGCTCAGAGGCATTTGAACCTCGCTGCTCCAAGCCAACCGACCAACTCCCAGGTCCGGAAACGGTGAAAGGACCAAATATACGTCGGCCGATGAGACGACCAACCGCACGACCAACGATCGGTCGTCCCGCTCCAATCTTCCCACGTCAGACAGCTCATGTGCGTCGCCAGCGGTCGTCAAGGACTGGCTGTAGGTGCCTCACCGGCGCTCCGTCCCCAACTTCAGTGCTGCTGCGTCCCGACTGCACTCCTGGTCCGTCCCGAATTACTGCCAGACACACGGCGACCCGGAAATACTATCGGTCGCTCCAGAGATTGTAAGACAGCGCACTTATCGATACGCGCTGCTGCTGCCGCTCACGGGCAAGTTAGGCAGGAAGTTTGTGACGCCAGTAAATGGAATAAGAAAACGAGGCGGAAGTACTGTAATTGAAGATGGCAAACAATAAATGGCCTGAACACGAGCCGTGCACGGCTCAATGATAACAATTCATTTACCTATGCTGCGATCTGACAGGAATTCTCAACACACTGAAACTATGGAAAGGGATCTACTGTACAGTTGTCTAGCGCTGTATGGGAGAATATGGCAATAACGCTTCTGAAAGCTCTTTTTAGTGTCGCGTGGACATCAGTGAGATCCTTTACGAAGTGGTTGTGTAGGAAACTTACGGACGAGAGTAGAAAAAGTGGCTGTAGTATGGACATATGCAAACAAAACATTGACTGTCAGGAACGAGAGTAGAAAAAGGGGATCTAATATGGACATGTGCAAATAAAACATTGACTTTCAAGAACTACTGAATGTAGACACAAGAATTTTATACGGGAAACTCCTTCAGAAACTTTCGATGCCCTTTTCCCATCTGCTACAGAGCGGTGCATTGAGCTGACATGATGCACACTCAGAGCAAATATCACTTTCCACGTTATTTCGCTCGTTCTCATCCACGAACTTATTACTCTGCTGCAACGCTCATTAATTTATAAAAGCTCCTCAGCCAAACAGCGGATTTAACATCAGACAGAAAAGCCCATGGCAGACAGTGAGCACGCTGGATTCCCTTTCATCTCTCGTAACCCCTGTATGAATTCTTTTGTGGTGGTTAGGAGCACAGTGTGGCTCATTATAAACGTACTCGCTACCCAGCGCACTTACTTTATACTCGGGGAAATGGTTTCTGCATCAAGGTATGTGACTTGCAATCTTTTTATTTTATAGCTGAATAACTGAGAAATCAGTTCAATTGTAAACAGTCCTTGATTCTAATTTTCATGTCAGTCGCTTCTTTCAGATCCATCTCAGCCAATTTACTTCATTAATACGGGAGTACTCGGCGTCCTTTGTGGCTTTACATGTTCCCGAACCACAGGAAACAACTTTCTGGAATTTAACGTGTAATGAATCTGCTGTCAGTCATTGTAGATTTTCTGCTGCCGTTCTTTTGCCAAGTCACGTTGTTGTGTGATATGCTTCTTTTAGCAAGCAGTACTCTGTTGCTGTACCTTGATGAAATGAAAAGGTTCATTTATTTTATTGGTAAATGTCACAAAACGTAATACATTTCATCTCTTTGGTTTCGAAATTGAATACTATATACTATCTGCATGTTGAAATACATGTTGACGTCGGATCATACACAGTACCAAACTTGCGTTAATAACAAGATCTTCCTTTCCATCTTCACATTTATCATAGCAATTGAGGAATACTTCGATGTTTTTTAATGAATGTAGCTGTTAAGTCCATATTTTCATATGCGAGAATTGTTCGCTGACAGTAGATATAAATCTCCATTCGTCGATAAGCCTGTACAGTTAGTTCATAATTCGTAAAATTTAAATCTGCTTACTAGCCTTAAGGAATACCGCAAAATTTTTTGTTGAAAAATAGGCAAGTCTAAACTATGCGTCAAAAAACATGAACATATGCCGTAATCTAACTTGTGAGAACATGTTGTTGCACTGCTACGTTGTACGATAGAACTAAACGTTCGTGCAGGACACGCGGTGATGCAATCAGTTGCAAATGACACAGAGCGAACCAAATAGTGCAGCGAGTAAGATACGGGAGGTATACTTGAAAGGGGATCACGAACTATTTGATTATTTCCACTTTCAGCCCTTACATTACATACAACAGACGTTTATCATGATCCTTCCACAGCATTTCCTTTCCTGTCTCAATTTCTTCACCTCAGAATAACACATTCGTCGAATTTTCTAATTTTTCTCATGGATGCAAGGGGTAACAAAGGGGCGTTGCCAATGTTTGAGCTATTTTAGTTGATGTAATGAAGAACAAAGTGATGTTAAGTACCCATGCACGGAAAACGTCATCCAACAACACCAGAGAGCGACGAAATGTAAGGATGTGAAATCAGCCGCTAGGACTCAATAACCATCTCTAATTTCGTTGAATGGCTTTTCCAGATGTGACTTCCTATACTCAGTTCGATCAAGCAGATCCCTGTACAGTCCCCTGACGTGTATCGGCGTCGCCTTCTTATATCTGCACATGTCGATCCCTGTCTTCCTATACAATTTTTGTCGTGATACTATAAGTTATTCGCGTGCTTCTTAGGACGGTCCGATCCATCTTACAGTCAATTTTTTTCCGTATATCCCTCTCCTCGCCTGTTCTGCTGATACGGTTCTCATATTTTATCACGTCACTTAATTTTCAGAATTCTTTTCAGTACCATATTTGAAAAGCTTCGATTGTCTCCTTTTCGGGTTTCCCCATAGCTCAAAATCCACATTCATGCAACGTTGCGCTCCACCCAATGGTTATCGGAAATGTCTTTGTCAAATTAAAGTCTACGTTTGGTGCTATATTACATTTATTTCGATTTGTTACATCCTACTTCCTTCGTCAGTAACAGCTTTATTTAACTATATTACGTTTAGGAAGATGAGTCTGCTGACGAAGAGTACGGCTCAAGGATAATAGCCATAAGAAGTAAAGGTAATGTGGAGGTAACCACGTGAGTTTTGGGTGAGGAAATTTTTTTTACTGAAAAATGTGGTTCCTGTACCGGCTGTACCGGTTATCATAGAATACAGCTAATGCTCTCCGTAACTCTAGAAACGAACTGTAACTCAACAGAGTAAGAAGGCAATTCATCACCATTATTGTTAGAATAATTAATAAAATTTCGTTTGAAATTGACAAACCATCGTAAGCCGTTGGGCTACTGCAAGGGCCCTAGCTCCGTCACAAGGTGGAAATACCTGACAATCATCATACTTCAGGAGTCTAAGAAGTGACGTGTGACTGTGACTGAGTATGCATCTGCCTCCGAAGTGTCATCAAGCGAATTTCCTCTGGTGTTTCAGCAGATATTTGCAATTTCGTTTTAACAATATGTAGCTGCAGTCATCCCAAACAAATACTGCTCGTCGTGTCTTTCATGCATCAACGGAGAGAATCAGTTTCTTTCCTACTACGAATGAATTCATTTTTAAAACGAAATCTTACGTGCTCATTTGACAGACCAGTCCGAAATTACTGTAGTGCAATATTCGGTTTATCAATATGTGTTAATAGGGACATAAAAACGCGATGAATAAATAGTACTACAGCAGTGTTTATGGTGTCTCCCTAGCTGACGGTGACTGCTATCGCCGTGCACCAGCGCTACTCAGTCGCTGTTGGATTACCAGTTAATCGCCGTGCATCACAGTCCCTGTTAATACCTACATCTACATCTACATTACTCCGCAATCCACCACACGGTGCGTGGCGGAGGGTACCTCGTACCATAACTAGCATCTTCTCTCCCTGTTCCACTCCCACACAGAACGAGGGAAAAATGACTGCCTATATGCCTCTGTACGAGCCCTAATCTCTCTTATCTTATGTTTGTGGTCTTTCCGCGAAATATAAGTTGGCGGCAGTTAAATTGTACTGCAGCCTAGTTCTCTAAATTTCCTCAGTAGCGATTCACGAAAAGAGAGCCTCCTTTCCTCTAGAGACTCCCACCCGAGTTCCTGAAGCATTTCCGTAACACTCTCGTGATGACAAACCTACCAGTAACAAAGCTAGCAGCCCGCCTCTGAATTGCTTCTATGTCCCCCCTCAATCCTACGTGATAGCAATCCCAAACGCTCGAGCAGCACTCAAGAATAGGTCGTATTAGTGTTTTATAAGCGGTCTCCTTTACAGATGAACCAGATCTTCCCAAAGTTTTACCAATGAACCGAAGACGACTATCCGCCTTCCCCACAACTGCCATTACATGTTTCTCCCACTTACAATTAATGCGTGAAATAATAAGTGCGTTGCACACTGCAATGGATGATGATTATAGATGGTGACAATAGTATGTGAAACATTAATAATGGAGGGAACTAGCCTGCTTCTGACTAACAGTCGATGGATGTTATTATTTAGTATGGTCAGCTGCCAGTATGTGACGACAGGTGACGGATGAGTGAGAGAATCATTATTTCTAACGTGCGAAGTGCTCTGGTTTTTATCAAATCCACCCCACCACTTAGCGTGCAAGGAGTGCTCTGACAAAGAAAATATTAAGCCTGTGAATCCAGGCCTTGCAAAGGTAGGCAGATCCCACACACTTCCACTGTTAGACGTCACAAGAAATGTTGTTGTCAGTGTACCTAAAATATGTCAATGAGAAAGGAGGGCCTCTATTTTAGGAAAACCAAACGTTCTATTCCCTGTAAACAGGAATTTTTTATTACATAATTTACCATATAAATTCGGGTTGAGGGAGCGAGAATGACAATCTTAGGAAGATCCTGTACAGTCTAGGAAGATAATGTGTCAGAAACCTAAGGCAAGAAAAGCATATTCATCGCAGTTAACAAAACTTAATATGAAAAAGATGCCAAAAAAAACAATCAGAAATCTCAACTGATACTTCCTTCATAGATATTCACTCTGACAACATAAACTAAGCTTTTGTAGCTGGGTTATGTTTCCTATCACCTGCATGATTTATTCGAATTTAAGCCTCAGAATGACGTGGTTGCCACGAAGATGAGGGAATTTTAGCTACTACTGCAAGCATACGCAGCCCTGAAGTGAAAGAACGCTAGTGCCTCTAACATTTAGTGCCTCGGGAGTACGTCATTTACGTTGCAAAGGGTGCAGCATTAGTGGCGGCGGTGGCCGGCTACAGCGTGTTACGTATCTCGTACCTATCAACCTAATAACACTATAACAGCCGGTGGCTAAATTTAGCAAGTCGAAAACTTCCTTAAGTTTCCATGCAATGGAAGACTGTAAACGACTGTATGCTAAGAAAAACGCCTCTGTACAATCGCCATGGATGCTTGAGATGCACACTACTGCCCTCTAAGTTCCCGCACGAACATAAGGAGACCTACGATGGTCTCAGCACAAATATGTCTAAAACATTTATTTATTTATTTATTTATTTTTTTTTTTTTGAATCATCAGTCTTCTGGTTTCATGTGGCGCCCCACAAATTCCTCTCCTGTGCTAATCAGAGTAGCACTTGCAGCCTACATCCTCAGTTATTTGCTGAATGTATTCCAATCTGTGTCTTCCCCTACAGTTTATGCCTTCCACAGCTCCCTGACGTTTTAACAGATCTCTTATCATCCTTTACGTTCTCCTGGTCAGCGTTTTCCACATATTCCTTCCTCTCCGATTCTGCGCATTACTTCCTGGTTCGTTATCTCACCAGTTCACCTACTTTTCAAAATTCGTCTGTAGCACCACAGCTCAAATGCCCCTAGTCTCTTCTGTTCCAGTTTTCCCAGTCGCATGTTCCACTGCCATAAAATGCTGTGCTCCAAACGTACATTCTCAGGAATTTCTTCCTAAACTTAAGGCCTATATTTGATAGTAATAGACTTCTCTTGGCCAGGAATGCCCTTTTTGCCAGTGATAGTCTGCTTTTGAAGTCCTCCTTGCTCCGTCCGTCATAGATTTCTTTGCTACCTAGGTACCAGAATTCCTTAACTTCATCAACTTCGTGTCCATCAATCCTGATGTTCAGTTTCTCGCTGTTCTCATTTCTGCTACGTCTCATTACTTTCGTTTTCCTTCAATATACTGTCATTCCGTATCCTGTACACATTAGACTGCTCATTACATTCAGCAGATCATGTAATTCTTCTTCACTTTCACTGATGACAGCAATGTCATCACTGCAACTTATCATTGATGTCCTTTCGTGATCATTCCACTTCCGAACGTTTCCTTTATTTTCATCACTGCTTCCTCGATGTACAGATTGAACATTATGCCCGAAAGACTACATCCCTGTTTCACACCCTTTTTTATCCGAGCACTTCGTTCTCGGTCGTCCACGCTTATTATTCCCTCTTTGCTCTTGTACATATTGTACATTACCCATCTCTCCCGGAAATTTGATCATCATGTACCATTTTACATTGTCGAACGCTTTTTCTGGGTCGACAAATCCCATGAACGTGACTTGATTTTTATTTAGTCCTCCTTTCATTATCAACTGCAATGTCAGAATTGCCTCTCTGGTGCCTTTACCTTTCTTAAAGCCGAACTGATCGTCATCCACCACATCTTCAATTTTCTTTTCCATTCTTCTGTATGTTATTGTTTCAGCATCTGGGATTCCCGAGCTGTTAAGCGGAATTGTACCGTAATTACTAGTGGGTTCTTGCGGATTTCAGAATTGTGTGGATGACGTTTTTCCGAATATCAGGTGGTTTGTCTCCAGATTCATACATTTTACACACCAACGTGAATACCCGTTTTGTTGCCAATTCCCGCAACGATTTTAGAAATTCTTATGAAATGTTATGTATCCCTTCTGCTTTATCTGATCTTAAGCCCTCCAAAGCTCTCTTAAATTCTGATTCTAATGCTGCATCTTCCATCTCTTCTAAATCGGTTGGTGTTTCTTCTTCTATCACGGCAGACAAATCTTCTCCCTCATTGTACACTTTCCAAGTATTCGTTCTCTCCTCTGCATTTAACAGTGGAATTCCCTTTGCACTCATAATGTTCCCGCTCTTGCTTTTAATATCACCGGAGGTCGTTTTGACTTTCCTATACGCTGAATCAGTCGTTCCGACAATCATTTTTTTTAATTTCTTCACAGTTTTCATGCAGCCATTTGTCTTAGTTTCCCTACAGTCCTATATATTTCATTCCTCAACGACCTGTATTTATCTATTCCTCAGATCCCCTTAACATTTTTGTACCTTCTCCTTTCGTCACTCAACTGAAGTATTTCTTCTGTTACCCATGGTTTCTTCGAAGTTACCTTCTTTGTACCTATGTTTTTTTTTCCAACTCCTGTGATTGCCCTTTTCTTATACGTCCATTCCTCTTCAACTGTACTACCTAATGAGCCATTTTTTTATTGCTGTATTATAGCCTTAGAGAACGTCAAGCAAATCTCGTCATATCTCAGTACTTCCGAGTCTCACTACTTTGTGTATTAATTGTTCCTGACTAATCTCTTAAATTTCAGCCTACTCTTCATTACTACCACATTATGATCTGAGTCCATATCTAATCATGGGTACGCCTACAATCTAGTATCTAATTTATGAATCTCTGTCTGACCATAATTTAATATAACTGAAATCTTCCTGTATCACCCATCATTCTTCTATTGTCCTTCTCTCGTCATTCATGAAAATAGTGTTCGCTATTACTAGCTGAAATTTTTTTACTGACCTCAGTGAATCTTCCCCTCTCTCATTCCTTCTTCCAAGCCCATATTCTCCAGTAACCCCTATTTCTACTCCCTCCCCCACAACTGGATTCCAGTCTCCCATGAGTATTAGATATCCATCTCCCTTTACGCACTGTATTACTCTTTTAGTATATTCATATACTTTTCTATCTCTTTCTTCGGCCTACGACGTCGGCATCTATTTTGAACTATCGTTATCGGCGTTGATTTCCTGTCGATTCTGATAAAAACTAGCCTTCACCAACTCTTGATACAAACAATGCTGTTGCCTGACGTCGGTCAGCTTATTCAATGAATAAAAATAACCGTTAGAGAGACACTGACATTGGCCTTTTCTGTATGTGTGGAAGGACGTGAAGGAAACGTCTGTAGGCTGCACATTCTGGCAACTGAAAAGCTTGTGTACATAACGAATTCACACTGCAGGCCAAACATTACAAATATCTTATCAATATCAGTAGGATGGAACAGAATCAAAATTGAAATTGACTCTCCCAGACCAGATAACTTACTGGTATTTTCAGTTCGCCAGCTGGAGGCCTATACACTAAGTCACGTCATCACGTAGCAGGGTGTAATCAGAAAAGATGACACCAGCTTAAATGAGGAAGAATTACTGCACGCGACGTTTTCACTCTGTACCGTCTTGCACGTTGGCTCATGTCGAAAAATGTGCTGAAGATCAGAATGTGGCTCGTGTGCATATTTTGCTTCGCAAGGACTGCTAGATTTTGTTTCACTTTACGGCATGCCAGTGCAGCTCTGCCATAAGATGCATCAAATGCACGAGCCGACTGCCCCTCTACCCGGCCGCGGTGTGTACATTGCAAGCAGGAGCACGAAGCGGTAAACCGATAGCGCCCAGGGATAGGGTCCGTAGTAAGCGCGCTACAGTTATGTTAAGGCTAGGCAAGGTGCCACTGTCATAGAAGTCGAGATGGCTATCTTACGTAGGCCCTATGCCAAAGCAGTGCAGTCTCCTCTATTCCTGCATGATAAACGCTCTTTCCCATCTCTGTTGCTTCACCCGCACAGGTCTTGTCGTTGTGGTGGTCTTCAGTCCAGAGATTGATTTGATGCAGCTCTAGATGCTACTCTGTCCTGTGCAACATTCTTCATCTCCCAGTACATACTGCAACCTACATCCTTCTGAATCTGTTCAGTATATTCATCTCTTTTCCTCCCACTATGATTTTTAACCTCTGCGCTGCCCTCCAATACTAAATTCGGCATCCCTTGATGCCATAGAATATGTCCTACCAACCGATCCCTTGTTCTTGTCAAGTTGTGCCACAAACTTCTCTTCTCCCTTATTCTATTCAACACCTCCTCATTAGTTATGTGATCTACCCATCTAATCTTCAGCATCCTTCTGTAGCACCACATTTCGAAAGCTTCTATTCTCTTTTTGTCTAAACTATTTACTGTCCACGTTTCACTTCCATACATGGCTACAGTCCGTACAAATACTTTCAGAAAAGACTTCCTGACACATAAATCTGTACTCCAAGTTAACAAATTTCTCTTCTTCAGAAACGCCTTCCTTGCCATTGCCAGTCTACATTTTATATCCTCTCTACTTCGACCATCCTCATTTAGTTTGATTCCCAAATAGCAAAACTAATTTACTACGTTAAGCGTCTCATTTCCTAATCTAATATCCTCAGCATCAGCCGATTTAAATCGACTACATTCCATTATCCTCGTTTTGCTTTTGTTGATATTCATCTTATATCTTTTCAAGACACTGTCCATTCCGTCCAGCTGCTCTTCCAGGTCCTCTGCTGTCTCTGACAGAATTACAATGTCATCGGCGAACCACAAAGTTTTAATTTCTGCTCCATGGATTTTAATTCCTACTTCAAATGTTTCTTTTGTTTCCTTTACTGCTTTCTCAATATACAGATTCAATAACATCGGGGAGAGGCTACAACCCTGTCTCCCTCCCTTCCCAACCACTGCTTCCCTTTCATGTCCCTCAACTCTTGTAACTGCCATTTGGTTTCTATACAAATTGTAAATAGCCTTTCGCTCCCTGTATTTTACCCCTGCCACCTTCATAATTTGAAAGAGAGTATTCTAGTTACAATTGTCAAAAGCTTTCGGTAAGTCTACAAATTCTTTAAACGTGGGTTTGCCGTTACTTAATCTATTTTCTAAGATATGTCGTAGGGTCAGTATTGCCACACGTGTTCCAACATTTTTAGGGAATCTAAACTGATCTTCCCTGAGGTCGGCTTCTAGCAGTTTTCTGCTTTCCCTTCTTTGCTTAGACCTTGGTTTCCATCACAACTCTTGATATTCATGCAATTGGTTCTCGTTTCTCCAAAGGTCTCTTTAATTTTCCTGTAGGCACAATCTATCTTACCCTTAGTGATCTCTACATCCTTACATTTGTCCTCTAGCCCCCCCCCCGCTACGCCATTTTGCACTTCCTGTCAATCTCATTTTCGAGACGTTTGTATTCCTTTTGCCTCCTTCATTTATTGCATTTTTGTATTTTCTCGTTTCATCAATTAAGTTCAATATTTTTTTCTGTTACCCAAGGATTTCTACCAGCCCTCGTCTTTTTACCTTCTTGATCCTCTGCTGCCTTCAGTATTTCATCCTGCAAAGCTACTCATTTTTCTTCTACTGTATTTCTTCCCCTCATTCTTGTCGATCGTTTCCTAATGCTCTCCCTGAAACTCTCTACCACCTCTGGTTCTGTCAGTTTATCCGGTCCCATCTCCTTAAATTCGCACTTTTTTGCAGTTTCTTTGGTTTTAATCTACAGTTCGACCTATACTTGAGTAATGCTCATCATTGTGGGATCCGTACCAGGTCGGATTGACAGACGAGATAGAGAAGATCCAAAGAAGAGCGGCGTGTTTCGTTTCAGGGTTATTTGGTAAGCGTAATAGCGTTACGGAGATGTTTAGCAAACTCAAGTGGCAGACTCTGCAAGAGAGGCGCTCTGCATCGCGGTGTAGCTTGCTGTCCAGGTTTCGAGAGGGTGCGTTTCTAGATGAGGTATCGAATATATTGCTTCCCCGTACTTATACCTCCAGAGGAGATAACAAATGTAAAATTAGAGAGATTCGAGCGTGCTCGGAGGCTTTCCGACAGTCGTTCTTCCTGCGAACCACACACGGCTGGAAAAGGAAAGGGGGGTAATGACAGTATCAAGTGCCATCCACCACACACCGTTGGGTGGCTTGCGGAGTATAAATGTAGATGTAGAACCAATATATTGCGGTCAGAGTTCACATCTACCGCTGGAATTGTCTTACAATTTAAAATCTGGTTCTCTCTATTACCATTATATAGTCTATCTGAAACCTGTCATTATCTCCAGGCTACTTCCATGTATACAACCTTCTTTTATGATTCTTGAACCAAGTGTTAGCTATGATTATGTTACGCCCTGTGCAAAATTCTACCAGGCGGCTTCCTCTTTCATTCCTTACCCCGACTTCATATTCACCTACTGTGTTTCCTTCTCTTCCTTTTCCTACTATCGAATTCCAGTCACCCATGACTATTAAGTTTTCGTCTCCCTTCACTACCTGAATAATTTATTTTATCTCATCATACATTTTATCACTCTCTTCGTCATCTGCGGATATATTCTGCATATAAACTTGTACTACAGTGGTAGGCGTGAGCTTCGTATCTATCTTGGCCACAATAATGCGTTCACTATGCTGTTTGTAGTAGTGTAACCGCATTCCTATTTTTTATTCATTATTAAACCTATTCCTGCATTACCCCTATTTGATTTTGTATTTATAAACCTGCATTCACCTTGTTCCTCCGGCCACCGAACTTCACTAATTCCCACTATATCTAACTTAAACTTATCCAATTCCCTATTTAAATTTTCTAATCTACCTGCCCGATTAAGGGATCTGACATTTCACGCTCCGACCAGTAGAACGCTAGTTTTATTTCTCCCGACAACAACGTCCTCCTGAGTAGTCCCCGCCCGGAGATCCGAGTAAGGGACTGTTTTATCTCCGGAATATTTTAACCAAGAGGAGGCCATCATCATTTAACCATAGAATAAAGCTACATGCCCTCCGGGAAAATTTCAGCCATTCGCAGTACCCCCACAACGAGGCCGTTTTGGTTAGTGTTACTTGGCCAGATCAGTCAATCATCCAGACTGTTGCCCCTGCAACTACTGAAAATGCTGCTGCCCCTCTTCAGGAACCTGGCCTCTCAACTGATACCCCTCCGTTGTGGTTGCACCAACGGTACTGCTATCTGTATCGCTGAGGCACGCAAGCCTCCCCACCAACAGCAAGGTCCAGCGACGCCAGGCTGCCCGCCAGACGTCCACACCCCGACGGAAGGCACCGCCGTCTCTGCACCCGGACACCCTACCACTGAGACCGATCCGCAGGAACCCGTCCTGACCACCGGCTCCATATCACTGAACCACTCTTGTAACGGAAGTTCCACCCCGTAGGTGGAAACAGGAAGACCGTCTCTTCCAGGGTCACTTACATTGCAACGGAAATTTCTTAAGTGATTCTTCAATTTCCTCGTCATACTTCATGTCGGAATAGTTGACGGAATGTTGGCGTCCTATTTCGTTGGACGCAGACGTCTGGCAGTTCATCCGTCATCTATTTTCACAAACTTTTTAATCTGCTCATACCGGCAATCTAAGAAATCCAAACGGCAACACAAGGGCCAGTTCATTTCATAGCGATACGCCAGATCTTACTGGAACACGAGGTCGGTCATTTCCAACAGAGAAACCCTGCAAAGAGAATTACGTTCACAAGACATACACATTGCAGCTATCTCAGAGACCTGGCTTAAACCACGTTCATTGTTCTCGCTCTCAGGCTTCCACATATTTCGAGGAGACAGGTACGAGGGAAAAGGCGGAGTGGCGCTTTAGGTTAGATCCTCAATTCCTGCTTCTGCAGATACGTCGACCACACATACATAACAGGATTTCAGGCTGTATCGGTGAGCACCCGCTTCAAAACCTTAGTCATAGTGCCACTAAACAGCCCTCGAAGAATTGAAAACGAAGTTGATGAGTGACATACATTCGCCTAATCAGTTCGACCCCTTTCCTTTCTTGTGGAGACTATAGTGCGCACCATACCACATGATAATACGAGATGAAAGACATGGAGCAGCTGTTTTGGACATCATAGATGGATGCAATTTTACTTATTATCAACAGCGATTGCCCTACTACATCCTGGCGCCTGTAAGATGCTCGTCTGCAACACACATCAGCTTGTGTTCTTAGAATATCTCCCAAGAATTTAAATGGGAAGTTGGCCCATACTTGCTGGTGTCTGATGATTTTACTGTTCCATTAACTGCTACAAATGAAAGTGATCCAGGTCCATACATGCTGTCATCAAAATGGAAGAAGCGTGAAAGAGACTGGGAGGCGTATAAAACGTGTATCAAGGATCACCTTCATGCAGGTTTCTTGCACGGCCCGCTGACCAACTTAACAATCTGTTCATTTCCCTAATAAATGAGCCGTCCGTATCTGCCAAATGCCAAGTCAAACCGATCCAAAGGCAAGTCTTTCAGTTCCATGGAGGGATCAGGACTGCTCAAAACAAGCGTTTGAACGAAAGCTAATTTACAGCATCTATAAAAGAAAATGCACCTGGGAGAGTTCTCTCAAATACGAACTTGTGGCTGCCACTAACAAACTGTTTCTGAAGCAGAGACAAGAAACAATGTTGGAAGCAGTTGCATTAGACGCTCACCAGAGAAATGCAGTTGTCATCGGTTTGGTCCATCTTACGCAAGTTACAAAACAGCTGTCCATTGAATAAAGGTTTACGTGGCTGACTGGATGACTTTGCACGAACTGCGCGTCCCCGTCACTGAGTCACTGCCAACGGTGCATGCTGCTTCTCCTTCGTACGTGAGATCGACGCAGTCATTACTGACTCCATTTCAGTTCTCAGAACCGTTGAGCGCCTTAAACGGTACCAGCAGTGCTGCTCCAGGATATGAATTTCGAAAAGGAAGAGGCACCGTAGATAACCTAAGTCTCTTAACTACTGACATAGTACTTATTTAGGCCTCTAATGCTAATTTGACGGCACTGTTTTTCGATGTTTCATTGCTTATGACTGTCGCCGTGAACGTCGTGAAACGGAAGCTCCAGTCAGTGGGTATGCCAGACCTCATCACCTACTGCCTTTACTCTCTCTTACGGCAACGTGTAATCTTTGTCAGACAAAAGGACAATACCTTGCAAGGACAACGTCTGGTCTACAGAGGACTGCCTCTAGGCTCCATATTAAGTCTTCTCCTTTAAGCAGTACACTCGTCAGACCAAAGCAGAATTTTTGGTTCATCAGCAAAAATTCTAATGTTCGCCGACAGCATCTGCATGCACACCTTTTCTCTCTGTTTGAGGATGACGCTAAGGTGGATGGATGGAGCGACGTAGGTGGTGTATTCGGGGACTTGCAGACTAGGGCTGAATATGGCAGATATCAAATCTTCGGCTATTGTTTTTCCACAGCTGAGATGGACGATAACAACGGCTGAGATACGATTAGGGCCTTTTACTATTCCAGTAAGGAGCTCAATGAAATGGCTTAGACTCTTTGTCGACAGCAGACTGACGTGGGCAAGCCAAACGGAATATTTGATTTACAAGGTCTGTCGATCACTCAAATTCCCAAGATCGGCATCGCAAGTATAGTTCTTAGTTGATTTTAAAATCCTGCTCACTCTTCAGCGTGATGATTCGTTCTACACTGGATCATGGATGCGCGTAGTACGGCAATGCCTTTATATCTCTACTAAGCAACATAGATACTCTGTAGTACCGTGCCTCATTCATACGTCTTGAATTCTACACCAGTGAATACGGTTTTGGTGGACGCAAGGAAGATTGGAAGCAAGGGAGGTACCCATTAAATTTCGGAGGACTATATATACTACTGGCCATTTAAATTGCTACACCATGAAGATGACGTGCTACAGATGCGAAATTTAACCGACAGGAAGAAGATGCTGTGATATCCAAATGATTAGCTTTTCAGAGCTTTCACACTACGTTGGCGCCGGTGGCAACATCTACAATGTGCTGACATGAGGAAAGTTTCTCGTACAACAACAGCAGTTGATCGGCGTTGCCTCGTGAAACGTTGTTCTGATGCCTCGTGTGAGGAGGAGAAATGCGTACCATCACGTTTACGGCTTTGATAAAGGTCTGATTGTAGCCTGTCGCGATTGCGGTTTATCGTATCGCAACATTGCTGCTCGATTTGGTCGAGATCTAAGGACTGTTAGCAGAATATGGAATCGGTGGGTTCAGGAGGGTAATACGGAACGCCGTGCTGGATTCCAACGGCCTCGTATCACTAGCAGTCGTGATGTCAGGTATCTTATCCACATGGCTGTAACGGATCATGCAGCCACGTCTCGATCCCAGCATGAACTATCAGCTCGGAGATCATGGCTGCTGTTACCCTTGACGGTGCATCACAGACAGGAGCGCCTGTGATGGTGTACTCAACGACTAACCTGAGTGCACGAAAGGTAAAAAGTCATTTTTTCGGATGAATCCAGATTCTCTTTACAGTATCATGATGGTGGCATTCGTGTTTGGCGACATCACGGTGAACGCACATTGGAAGCGTGTATTCTTCATCGCCATAGTGGCGTATCATCCGACTTGATGGTATGGAGTGCCACTGGTTACACGTCTCGGTTACTTTCAACAGCGGACGTCTCAGATGTGTTACGACCCGTGGCTGTACCCTTCATTCGATCCCTGCGAAACCCTACATTTCAGCAGGATAAGGCACGACCGCATCTTTGCAGGTCCTGTACGGACCTTTCTGGATACAGAAAATGTTCGACTGCTGCCCTGGCCAGCACATTCTCCAGATCTCGCACCAATTGAAAACGTCTGGTCAATGGTGGCCGAACAACTGGCTCGTCAAAATACGCCAGTCATTAATCTTGATGAACTGTGGTATCGTATTGAAGCTGCATGGGCAGCTGTACCTGTACTCCCCATCCTAGCTGTGTTTGACTCAATGCCAAGGCGTATCAAGGCTGTTATTACGGCCAGAGGTGGTTGTTCTGGGTACTGATTTCTCAGGATCTATGCACCCAATTTGCGTGAAAATGTAATCACATGTCACTTCTAATATTATATATTTGTCCAATGAATACACACTATTTAAACTAACTTATGCTAAGGACAATACTCACATTAATGCCTGAGGGAGGACTCGAACTTCTTGCGAGGGGGCTTGCAATTCGTGGCATGGCGCCTCTAGCCACGTTGCTACTTTACGTAGTCTATCTTGGCTCAGAAATTCACCCCTAGTTGAGCAGCACAAACAGTTCATCCTTTTCTCCAAATTGTTAACTGCCTCATTGAGGTCAAAGGATACGTCGACTGGATTCGAAAGAGGAGTGCACCCCTCCTAGTTGGAAGCTTTGGGCAACAAATATTCGTCCTAAAGGACTTTCTGCCTCCTGCATTTATCTTGGTATACGACGTACTAAACTACCAGCCCATAATGCTCTGCTAGCACAGAGGGTCGGAGGACTTTTACTACTTCTACTGGCGTTTCCCATCTGATTCCATCAATGTGGCCATCATCGATCAAAATATTCACTGACGGCTCCAAAACAAGAAGAGGCACCGGCTTTGCTTACATCTGCGTAGATCAGCTACCTTGGACTGTGTTTGCATATTCATTCCCGAATTTCTTGCAAAGAAGGAAGCCCTTCAATATGTGGCAAATCAGTTCGACGGCATCTTTTCTGTCACGGACTCCAGGAGTGCCCTGGAAAATCTGCAGCACTGCGGCTCCAATATTAACCGCCAAGTGCTCGATGTAATTAAGTTAAACTATCATTGTGAAAGTCAACATAAATAAGTTCAGTTATTATGAATGAAGGTACACTCTGGTATCTCATGCATCGAGATGGCAAACCATCTGATGATATGTTGCTGGTGTGAAGAAAAAGTCCATAAATAGTGGTCAGAGACTAGGGAGATCTCACAACAGTCCAAAGGAAGACATTAGGCTGCAATACAGCCTAGTATTCCCCGAAGAACCTAGTTCTCCCGAATCAGTCCATTTAGACGTCATACCACTGATATACCACGCATCCGGATGGGTCGCGGTTCTCACCCTCACATCGATATAGGACAAGTTTAGCCATCTCCATACTGCAAATTTCACACAGCTGATATTGCAGACCTCAGCCACGTCACATTAGGGTGCTCACGCTATAGCGTATAACGCTGTAACTTTCTTAAGATCTTGATCAAGGCAGGAGTTCCACAACCTACATCTGTGACGATACTGTTTCTACAGCTGACCACAACAGACTACGTCAGTGTTGCCCAGTTTCTGCAAGATTCGAATATTCAACTATAAGACCGGCACAAAAATTTCAGCGTAAGAAGTTGTGATATATGGACTGTGTTTAGAATGTGAATGTACAGAGTGTAGAAAATCTTTGCCTGAAAATACTATAATTTCTCATATCTATGCCTATATGTGATTTTGTAGTACACCAATCTTTAGTTACTCAGTCCTCTGCCTAAATAGTTAAGCCAAAGGCCAATGAACTATGTAAAACAAAAAAGACAGCCATGACAAATACTCCCTGCTATGGTACAACAATACTCAAAGCACAAGCGTGCGTTGAAGAGTGGCAGAGATTAATGAAAGTTCGAGGTTCTGTTTGGTAAAGAAAAGCATAAACTCAACATCGTATGGTGCAAATGCAAGACGATCCCCTACTTATGGGCACGAGGTTTCGGGTAAAACGCTGTCTTGGATTCGGAGATGCACGATAGGTACGAGCGAACTCAACTGCATTTTGTATGTTGCGAAACAGGACATAATGGGTTTCTTATTCAGAAATCTCATTTTCGTGTTATTGGCTTGTCGCCCGATCATTTCATGCCTCTTGTAAAATTAGAAAAATCTAGTAGTGCTCGCCGAAATTCGACCGCTCCAGAGACTATCCAGCCGGCGGTTAATCGGTCGAGGATACTGCTGCTCGCGTCGCCATTATCAGGATGTGGGGTTGTTTCCCCCAGGTCCACACGGATAGTGTCCACATATGGTGGACGGGAGAAATTGTTGTTCTTCCCCTGGCGTGACAGTAGAGGAAGAGGGGATGACAGTGGTTGACCCATCAACAGATCCGACACAGGAGTGGCTCCGTGTCGCTTTCCAGGCGATAATGATTCGACATACGACATCATGATAGGCATATCCGCGTGCGCAGGCTCCGAGGAGAAAGACATGTGCCACACTGCATTCATCAAGGTCATACAAGCTCCGAGTCTGCTGTGAGAGTGGGGGTCACCTATAGAACTCAACACCGTAGCAGATAATTTAGGCAGTAGGATATGGGTGTGCCCTACTTCCAAGATCTCCGCGATGTTGTGTTTCGACACTATATAACTCCGACCGCATGCCTCCTGTGCTGTTACGACTTATCTCGATGCAGGGTATACGCATGTTGCTCTGGCCAACATGTTCTCTGATCTCTTAGCCACTGACTACATCTTTTCATAGTTTCCCCAGAGAAAGGCATGCAAGCACTAGCGAAACACCAAATTGATGAGACGCCTTACGTAACATACCTGTATGCTGTTATTTGACTCGGTCAAATCGGGAGACAGGCAAGTTCATGGACTGAGGGTTCCGTACAAACTTAATTATACAACCTGAACGTTAATAAAACCGACAACTGCAGGGACAGAAAGAGGGTCCTATGGACATGTGGCCCGAAATGCACCGTTGTCACCGTTTACGTCACTGACGAATGTAAACTCCTCTGACCACCTTCACTGACTGCAGGTAATAGGGATAGTAGCGGCTGTCATGCACGATAGACATAATCATACGTTGGCTTACACAATGTTGGCGGGCCACTTGCCCAGATTTTTGTTCTGAGTTTTGCCTCAATATCCTGTGATACCCAGTCCTCCAGATCTGGTGTACGCACATTTTGCCGCCTCTCTCAGCACGTTATTCTGTCTGAAAGGACCCATGATCACCCAAACTTCCCAAAATGGCTTGAAATGTTTTGTGATGTTGTTGGTGTCTGTAGGGTACTGGTTTTGGTTTAGCTGTCCCGTCTCTCTACCGTTTCCATTTGTTTGGGTATTCACGGCTTGTTTGCGTCATGAATAACAGACCATAATACTGCTTACAGTACACTGTGTCAATCACGCAGCCTGCAGACACATAAGGAACGCACGACACGTGGCCAGAGGAACTTTCATTCGCCAGTACCACGTACCGTGGCAACGATGCATTTCCGGACATATGCTCATAGGACCCTTTTTCTTCAGTTTCCACTAAGGAATCCATCCCTGCAATTTGCTGGTTTAATTAATGTTCATTCTGTGTATATATGCAATTCATCCATATGAAGAATCAATACCATCGACGATTTTTTACCTGTTATCGAAGGACAAGATAGCGGGCCCATAATTCCTCAACTTCCAAGAGTCCTCTTAATTGATAAGTATGCAGTCAGATAACAACCGAGATTTTTTCGTGTGATGTAATTAAAAACAACAGTTTTCGAACTTTATCCTTTATTTGTACTGAAAAACCGTGCTTCTTGCCAAATTTCGTGATTCTTGTTCAGCGGAAAGAACACCATCGATTTTGATGAGTAAGTCTGCAAGTATCAAAATAAGTTCCTTTAAATTACTGCAACCAGACGTCTTTTGTTTCATTCTTCAATTTTTAGTATCCCATTACCAGTTTAGAACCGCATAGAATTTCATCATAAGAGAGTACATATGTATTGCTTGCAGCAGTGTGAGAGTCGTGTAGCTGTGGCAAGATGTATAAACGCAACTTGTAAGTACTGACCGTGGCACAGGTGTATACACCTGTAAGAACATAAGGTGACATGAACTTCTGTGAGTCTGTTGAATTGTAACGCAGATGCACAGAATATGCCTATTTATAGCCGAGGTCTAGATATGCAAGAATAATAAAAACTAATGGCATTACGAGTGTGTGCTATATCGCTCTCCTTCCTTACTGTCTACGGTCGCTATACACAACGGTTCCTGATGGAATCAATGTTGCATACAAAGATATACTTGTTAAGTCGTATGAAGCTATAATCATACCTGAAGTAGGTCGTCGTGGTTACATAATTGTCAACATTAGCCGTATATAATCCACTGTTCATACTGCCAAGCTTGTGTTTAAATGGAAGGTGGTATTACACGGTCCACGGGTGGAGGGAAATATGTCTTATCACTCGCAATGCTACCTACATGAACAAAGAAGTAGCTGTACGACGGCTGTCAGAGATTTGGCCGCATATGTAACGTCATTGCTACACGGAAATTCTATTTGCCAGATGGCGCCAATTACCAACAAAGTTTGAGAAAGTCATGACGTAGAATGCAAGAAAGTTGAAAAGATATCAATTACAAGATTCGCTGATGACACTGCCGTCCTCAGTGAAAGTGAATGAGAAATACAGGGTGTGTTGAATGGCTCATATGGCTCTGAGCATTATAGGACTTATCATCTGAGGTCATCAGTCCCCTACAACCTCGAACTACTTAGTATTAACTAACATACGGACATCACACACATCCATGCCAGAGGCAGGATTCGAACCTGCGACCGTAGCGTTCGCGAGGTTCCAGACTGAAGCGCCTAAAACCGCTCGGCCACACCAGCCGGTTGTGTTGAAATTAATGAACTCTCTAGTGCGTACAGAATATGTATTGGAAGGAGAATTAGAGAATGAACTAGTGCTATATGTATTGAGAGTAAAGCGAAAAAAGATGAAAGTAATGTGAAATAGCAGAAAAAACAGCGAGAAACCTAACATCAGAATCTGGGATCACCAAGTAGACGAAGTTAAGGAATTCTGTTAGCTAGGCAGCAGAATAAACCGTGAGGACGGAGTAAGAAGGACATAAAAAGCGGAGAAGCACTGGCAAAGCGGCCATTAGTGACCATAATCATGCTGGTCAGAATCATATTCCTTAATTAGAAGAAGAAATTTATGAGAAAATATGTTTGGGACATTAATGGTATTGAAACATGGACTATAGGGAAACCGGAACAGCAGAGAATCAAAGCATTTGAGATGTGGTGTTACAGAACAATGTAGAAAATTAGATGGACTGATAAGATAAGCAATGGGGACGTTCTCCGCACAATCGGCGAATAAAGGAATGTACGGAGAATACTGACGAGAAGAAGGGACAGGATAACAGTACATCTATACGTCAGAGAAGTTCATGCTACTGGAGGGGGGTGCGAAGGGTAAAAAGTGTAGAGGAAGACAGCAAATAATTGAGAAAGTAGGTTGCAGGTGCTACTCTGAGATGAAAAACTTGCCAAAAGAGAGGAATTCGTGGTTGCTTTGTTTACAGAAAAGTAAATATAAGGCTAACACCTAAGTGGTACAATTGAGACATTAAGTGCCGGCCGCGGTGGTCTCGCGGTTCTAGGCGCTCAGTCCGAAACCGCGCGATGTTACGGTCGCAGGTTCGAATCCTGCATCGGGCATGGGTGTGCGTGATGTCCTTAGGTTAGTTAGGTTTAAGTAGTTCTAGGGGACTGATGACCACAGATGTTAAGTCCCATAGTGCTCAGAGCCATTTTTTTTTGAGTCATTAAGATATTGCATTAAGGACGGTTACAAGGCTCGAACTTTATGAATAGAATCACAGAACCATCACTTAGGTGTTGGCTTCACAATATCTTATCAAACAATAACATAAACGATTTCTGTCAAAACACAAGTTACCTGATGCACAATAATCATTATTTCTGTTAATTTTGTTATACATGTTCGTGAAGCCAGTTATATGCGAATCAACATACACAGGGCATAGCCATATGTAAAATCCAAACGAAGGTTAATGTATAGATGTTACACATTCAATATATACGTACCGAATAAGGTAACTCAATTTTAGTGCTTATTTTAAAAGTAGCGAACAGCTGAAGTTACATAATGTTGTAACCAGAGTTGTAGGCGCCCAGTAGAATCAGCTTTATACGTGGTTGTTATTACGAAACCCATCAAGCAGTATAAGAAACACCTGTAAGTGTCATCTAAGCTCAGCCCCAGTCGATGACCTATTGGGATTCTGACATTCTTGCTGCCACTGGTGACAAATTCGCGTACTAAATTTCACACTCTGTGTACCTGCAAATTACAAACAAATTAATCATGCATTCCTCCTGTTACATTTCACACGGAAAATTAATCAAACTTTGCTGTTTTTGTACATTCCTCGTGTTGGAATTTTAATCGCCTTCAGTTTATTTGGAGTGGTCGGCAGACTATAAAAGAAACAAGTGAATTACACTCCTGGAAATGGAAAAAAGAACACATTGACACCGGTGTGTCAGACCCACCATACTTGCTCCGGACACTGCGAGAGGGTTGTACAAGCAATGGTCACACGCACGGCACAGCGGACACACCAGGAACCGCAGTGTTGGCCGTCGAATGGCGCTAGCTGCGCAGCATTTGTGCACCGCCGCCGTCAGTGTCAGCCAGTTTGCCGTGGCATACGGAGCTCCATCGCAGTCTTTAACACTGGTAGCATGCCGCGACAGCGTGGACGTGAACCGAATGTGCAGTTGACGGACTTTGAGCGAGGGCATATAGTGGGCATGCAGGAGGCCGGGTGGACATACCGCCGAATTGCTCAACACGTGGGGCGTGAGGTCTCCACAGTACATCGATGTTGTCGCCAGTGGTCGGCGGAAGGTGCACGTGCCCGTCGACCTGGAACCGGACCGCAGCGACGCACGGATGCACGCCAAGACCGTAGGATCCTACGCAGTGCCGTAGGGGATCGCACCGCCACTTCCCAGCAAATTAGGGACACTGTTGCTCCTGGGGTATCGGCGAGGACCATTCGCAACCGTCTCCATGAAGCTGGGCTATGGTCCCGCACACCGTTAGGCCGTCTTCCGCTCACGCCCCAACATCGTGCAGCTCGCCTCCAGTGGTGTCGCGACAGGTGTGAATGGAGGGACGAATGGAGACGTGTCGTCTTCAGCGATGAGAGTCGTTTCTGCCTTGGTGACAATGATGGTCGTATGCGTGTTTGGCGCCGTGCAGGTGAGCGCCACAATCAGGACTGCATACGACTGAGGCACACAGGGCCAACACCCGGCGTCATGGTGTGGGGAGCGATCTCCTACACTGGCCGTACACCTCTGGTGATCGTCGAGGGGACACTGAATAGTGCACGGTACATCCAAACCGTCATCGAACCCATCGTTCTACCATTCCTAGACCGGCAAGGGAACTTGCTGTTCCAACAGGACAATGCACGTCCGCATGTATCCCGTGCCACCCGCCGTGCTCTAGAAGGTGTAAGTCAACTACCCTGGCCAGCAAGATCTCCGGATCTGTCCCCCATTGAGCATGTTTGCGACTGGATGAAGCGTCGTCTCACGCGGTCTGCACGTCCAGCACGAACGCTGGTCCAACTGAGGCGCCAGGTGGAAATGGCATGGCAAGCCGTTCCACAGGACTACATCCAGCATCTCTACGATCGTCTCCATGGGAGAATAGCAACCTGCATTGCTTCGAAAGGTGGATATACACTGTACTAGTGCCGACACTGTGCATGCTCTGTTGCCTGTGTCTATGTGCCTGTGGTTCTGTCAGTGTGATCATGTGATGTATCTGACCCCAGGAATGTGTCAATAAAGTTTCCCTTTCCTGGGACAATGAATTCACGGTGTTCTTATTTCAATTTCCAGGAGTGTAGTTCTGTAAGATGACAAGGTAAAATGTGGTTTGTTTGTGGTACTCAGTATTACATCAGCTGAACACTGTAGTGAGTTAAAATCACACAGCCAGAAAAAAAATTGTAGAACCATTTAGAGGTTTCCAGTTCATCTAGATTCATTGTTACAACACTGTATATCGAGTACATTAAATAATTACATTTATAGATCAATAGCACATGCTGTTCTGAAGAAACAATACAGAAAGACCCATATTAGTCCGGAGTGTAGCCACCATGGGTGGAATGAAGGCCCTGATTGTGGCATACACTCCATCAAACAGATGGTGAATACTGTCAAAAAATGGTTCAAATGGCTCTGAGCACTATGGGACTTAACATCTGTGCTCATCAGTCCCCTAGAACATAGAACTACTTGAACCTAACTAACCTAATGACATCACACACATCCATGCCCGAGGCAGGATTCGAATCTGCGACCATAGCGGACACTCTGTTCCATACTGAAGCGCCTAGAACCGCACGGTCACACCGACCGGCTGAATACTGTCCTGCTCGACCTGTTCATGTTCTGTGAGAGTTGTTTTTTTAACAGGTCGCACAAGTCACTTCTCGCCTTATCATATTACACGGGTGCACGATTGCAGACCTGTCTGGAGACTGTGCCAGCCAGTGAAGTTGCTGCACGACCTGCAGCGCAAGTTGACTTTCACAGGCAGTGATGTGGGCGAGCATCATCCTGTTAGAACAACACATCACTTTCCTGTTGCAAGAACAGCAAAAGAACGGGTCAAACAACGATCTGTATGTAGCGACAACTGGTTAGCCTCCTTTCCAGCAACACCAGAGGTAAACGAAAGTTGTACCTTACAGGTTCGTGACCCTTGAGCCTTAGACAAATGCACTCCAGACAGCAGTCACCATCTCAACGTCAGATGCGAAAACAGTCATTAGTTGAAAGCAAGTAGAAGCGTTTTTATCGCTGAAGATCACGTCGCGCCATTTCATATTGAAAGTGGTCATCTGACGGCACCAGTCGAGGCGTGCACGTCGATGGTGGCGTGGGTGGAAGACGGGCCAGAGGTAGTCTCACTAACAACTGATTCACAATAATTCGTGTTGACTGTCTGGGGTCACAGGCCCTCTTATATGTCCTGTGGTAGCTGTACGCTCTGCCACTGTGGCCCTTACAATAAGAAGAACCTGGTGGACATCTGCTTCATGTACGTCCAGAACCACGTCTACGGGGAGAATGTTCACGTGACCGCTGATACCAGCATCGTTGCACAACTGACGCACACAAGTCGGTAGTTCTCCAAAAGGACCATCCCGCCATTCCACAATTTGACCTGTTTCAAACCTGGCCATTTGGGTGTAGGGAGCACGACTGCGTCTCCGTGGGATGGTTGGCTGATTGCTTCACAGTTTGCACCACGTTGAGCCTTCTAGGTGTGAGCGTTCCCTTTTAAAGGGTAGACGCAGATGGCGCTGAAACCATAACCATTGCATGCACTGTCCACAGGTGGTATAAGTTTAAACCGTAATTGGAAAAAATCGATGACGTCTTTGTCAGTAGCGACACTGCCCTTTGTCAGCTTCACTCACTCTGATTTGCGGCCAGACGTGAGGAAGGGCTAGGAAATTGCCGCAACTGGAAAGCGACTGCGGGTACCTAATCAACTTCGACCCCGTCGCCGGAGCCACGAGGGGCGGTGCTGCCCCTGCAGTAATAAGCGGCGGCGTATCAATATTTGTTGTCAGCGGCGGCGGCACCGATCGTTTCCGGGGGCGGCGCGCGGTCCTCCACCCCCGACCTCGTCCCCCATTGCGGTGCGCACACACCAGCTGCCCCCGCCGCCGCCGTCCTGTCCCCAGAGAGCCTCCGAGCGGTCCTCAATTACTGACAGGCGGCGAGAGGCGGCCGCCGAGCTGTTTGCATAAATATTGTCGCCGCGGCGGCGCGTCGCCAACTCCAGTAATTAACAGGCCGGCCGCACCCCGCGTCTTACGCACCGTTGCCCTGGGCAACGGCGTCGGAAGCGGGAGGCGCCGGTCCTGAAGTCTGCTGGCCGGGCGGGCTTTTATTTACATGGGGACTGCGTGGGTGGCGGACAGTGGTCAACGACTGCAGTCGAGCTCCCCAGCTCACGCTTCGTTGCGAACGAAGTGGAGCGTACACGGCAAAGACTTCCGTGAAGCGACAGCATCTAATGACACACAGTCGCTATGGACACTGCTGTGTGTCATCGCTCACTCGCCTATGCTGTACCATGGGTATAGTACGGCCCGTAATCGGTATAACACGGCGTGGAACCTATGTTCCCACATGATATTCAGATCGTTAGGTATGCTACTTTTTTGAGAATTTTCAGCAGCTGATATCAGTTTCATGACGTTATTTGACATGATGTAAAGGAACTACTCTTACTGACTCCATAACCTCCACTAGTTGATTACTGTGTTACTCTCTTTCAATTCTGTACTGTAACCAGAAGTACTCAATCCCTCATGTCGTCTTCTCCCTCCCCCCCCCCCCTTTTTTTTTACAGAGGTTATACATCACCATATGTTTCATAGATATTGTTGACTTAGGATTTTTCGTTTACACAACATTATTGCCTTTAGCATTTTATGTATTGGTGACATGAGTCTCATATTTTGTTTCATCGGATTCACATTGCAGCGGTTTATTATTAATGGTTTCTAATACAGGGATCTTGGTAACACATGTTGTTCTTAATATGATACGAATGGACTTTCTTTTTTCCTGATTCAGGCCCCTTTGTATAGTTCTTTCCAGCACTCACTCACATAAGGTGTTTCTGTACCATGACCACAGTCGATGGCTCGTGCAACAAGTTTTTTCTTTTAGGGTTGATCTACTTGAAATACACGGGCTTGGTTTCCCATGTATGGTTGTAGCCTAATGTACAACAGATTACAAGCTCTAAATTTCTGATCATTTTGTTAACCGATTGTCAAAATGGCGTTCGACTTTAAATTTACGTTTGCCAAAAAATTATAATACATTAACATAGTTTCCTGGTTATGGCTCAGCACTGAGTGCAATGTGTACGGCATACATCAGACACCACGCTTCGAGAAATACATAATTGTAGTTTGTGATTGTTGTAATTCTCGCTAACAATTTTGTACAATAAACGCGTACCGACACACGATATTGTTTTACTGGTCTTCAACGATGTACAGGAATATTTGTTGACACATATGCCTTACTTGGTTTGTAACGTCATTTTCTAGGCTCCACTGTAGTCGTGCAGTTACTGTTGTTGAAGTAGTACAGATGTGGCCGATTTTTGTACCTTCCTTGCTTTTTCACATGGCCTGTATGACGTAAGTTATCGTTGCCTTGACTTACTTGCTTACCTTCATTCTTCAACATGTAACCACGACTGTTGGTACACTATATTTGTTGTCGTTATGGTGTTATTGTTGTGAGTTATTCCCTCGTTACATGGGTTTAATGGTGCATGACGAGTGTTCGTTTTGCTCTTTTATTATTGACATGGCTGATTATTCAGATTTCGCACCTGACACAGTGTTCTGGCGTATTCCCTGACTCCACGTTCTCAATTAACCATCTGCTCATAAAGGTACCAACTGAAGTATTACACGTTGTGTGGTTTGATTTCTGGTAGTTTTTCTGTCGCAGGCCATACTATCATATGTCTTCCGCTGCTTATGAGCTACATGACGTGTAGAGTAACGTGTCTTCAGTTGTTCTGACTGAAATGAGTGTGTTTCTAATGTACTGCGTATGTATTACAGTGCTTTTCTTTCGACTTTCTTCATAGCATATTGTTTGGAGTATCATCCAGCCACATGCCTGCTTACCAGCAGCCTCATCACTTTCATGACAACGTTGGTAATCATGATTAATAAAATTCTTTTCCGGGCTATTATGCCGTGGTCTGATGGATTTCGCATTGTAACAATGCGAAATCCATCAGACCACGGCATAATAGCCCTGAAAAGAATTTTATGAATCATGACAGTTCCGGCCGTGAAAGTTTACATTTTACAACGTTGGTAATGCCCTTTTCCGTATATATCGATAATTACTGCTTAGTGGCAATTAGTCACAGTATATTCCATTAGATTAATAGTTTGGTTCAATAATATGTTTTATTAAGTAAATTGTATCTTATATGTCCGTGTCAGATAAACTGCTTCGATGCAATTTTGTATTCTCATTTTATTAATTAGTATTCGTATATGGTGGATAATTGTACACACATTTATGGGTCTGACTCCCAGTAAGGGGTTTATGTTTTAGTGGTATACGACAACATGTAATCAAATGTCTTACCTTCTGTCTGCACTCATCTGTATATGATTGTATTGTTTTAGTCTGGTCGTATAAAGGGCATTGCATTAACATTACACAGTGCTTATCTATGCATCACAAGCAATCTTGACCCCGTTTGGCAGGTTCTTTTTTACGATTATATGACAATATGACATATGTATTTTGCTCCTTATTTTATATTACTACAATGTGCTACTGTTCTCCAATTTTACCTTTTAATTTATCTATAGTTTAGATGTAACTTCCTGGACAGTTTGGTACTGTTATGCTATTATATATTACCACTGTATATAAGACTTCCCCTTTTGTTATCTGTTTCATACTGTTAGCATTGTTGTCTGTACACTGATGCCTGAAGATGGCGTAATATATCACCGAAACTGTCAGCCCAATAAATCAACAGTTGCCGCGCTGGGTAGCCGCGCGGTCTAAGGCGTATTGTCAGGTCCGCTCGGCTGCCCGCGTCGGAGGTTCGAGTCCTCCCTCGGGCACGGGTGTGTGTGTCGTCTTTAGGGCAAGGTAGTTTACGTTACATTAAGTAGTGTGTAAGCTTAAGGACCGATGACTTCAGCAGTTTGGTCCTATAAGGCCTTACCACAACTTTTTTTTCCGAAATAACAGTTAGGAAATTAGACGGCTGAAAGGTGCTTGATTTGAGATGCTGTGCTGAGCAACCGATGTCCCGTAACCATCTCTGAAGCAGTGGACATACAGAGACTATGCTGAGAAAATTTGTCAGACTGCCAATAGGGTACATTCGACCAAGCAGCATTTGAATATGTAAACGTGTGTCTTTGTTCGAGCATTAATTCAATTCCCTTCATTATCTCTAACGCTCCCGAATTAATCAAGTACACAGTAAAGAGTTCAACACCGTGACTCATCCAGGCCGTGTGATTTTTTCATCATTTCACGAATATAGTGCAAACCTCCGGGCAGACTAAAACTGTGTGCCGGCCGAGACACGAACTCTGGACCTTTGCCTTCCGCGGGAAGTGCTCTACCCAAAGAGCTATCCAGGCACTGACCATGGAGCACTTGCCCGCGAAAGGTAAAGGCGCAGAGCTCGAGTCTCAGCCGCCATACAGTTTTAGTTGCAAGAGAATTTCACATCAGTGCAAATTTCTCTGTACAGTGAAAATTTCTTTTTAGAAGTAGCCTCAAGTCAGTGGCTGAACCACGTCTCCGCAAATTCTTTCTTCCAGGAGCACTAGTCGTGCCAGTTTCGTAGGAGAACGTCTGTGAAGTTTGGAATGTAGGCGATGAGGTATCACAAAACTGGTTCTTGGGCCATGCTTGAGTAGCTCAGTCAGAGAAGTTGGTCTTCGCTCGCCGGGGTAGTAGGTTGTAATAGTTCCACCTCTTAACAGTTAGTATCGCCTGTCTTACTTGTTTACTTCGGTGTCGTGTGAGTTCTCGAATGCGTCGCATTGCTGTTTGTCCTATACTGTCTGGTGTTTATGCAGTTCTTACTGACGGGGCGTTGTCTGGCTCAGTGATGTCCAAAATGGTTTCCACTTGCAGGTGCTGTCAGTTTGAGTTTTGATAAATCCACGCGACATTTACAGCCTAGCTCTTTGGCGATACAAGACTGGTTGGTTGACAGGATCAAGGTTTACTAGAGAACAGGTGCATACTACGTACTTTGACTCGGCATTAAGTTAGTAAAATTTCCTGATCCGCTTCAGGTTGACAGGATATTATAACTTCAAGGCTTTCATATATCCTTTACACGTAGTGGTGCTCCCAGTATCACGGTACTATTGCGATTGCAGAAGTGGTCTATACAAATATCCTGGTTTTTAATCTTCCACCAGAAGTAGATGAGAGTTTTTTGAGGTCCATCCCACTCTCTTGTGGGGATATGCTACATATTCGAAGGGAACACTGACCTGCTCAGCATAACTTGCAGGACAATAGTTTTTTTCTCGTTCGGTAGAAATGGCGATTAAGAAAATATTACCTCTCACTTGCAGGTCTGTGGTTATCGGGTTCGTATCGCTTATATCAACCAGGAAGGAAGCTGCCTTCTTTGTAATCAGAGCTGCCACCTCCATGCCAACTGTCTGCGTCGTGTGGTGGTATTAAAGCCACTTACGAGCAGCGTATAAAATTGACTTCAGCTGGTCTTCTTCAGCAGGATCCTGCAGCTGAATCAATCCCATTAATGAGGATCAATGTGGATATTTGAGAGATGATGGTCATGATTTTCCCCCGCTGCCCACGTGTAGGAACATTAAAGATGTCAGTCCCACGTTGCTGGCCTTGTTATTCAAAGCAATCGTCGCAGAACACAAGACGATGATGCGGTTGAGGAGCCTCTTCGTTTGCTTCGGTCTTCTGATGACTCCCCGTTGAGGGACCTAGTACTCCGGCCTGAGTTTCTAAACGAGGAAGCCATCCGTGACGATGCACCTCATCAGTGGTTTCTGGTAAGTCGCCAAGCAATTTTACTGTCATCGAGGCCACCTCGTCGGCGACGCCTGCTAAGCAATGTAATGGGTTTTTGATCGGTTAAACGTTGTTGTGGTTGTGTACACGTGTTATTGCAAAAACGTATGAAAATGTAGCAGTAATAATAACAGTATTATTTGAAATAAATAAATAATATCGGCAAATTCTTATTTATATGCTGTTGAGCCCGACTATAATGAATTATTTTGTTATACCTTATCACTACACATAAATACTGAAATGCTGTTCCACTTATTCAGTGACATTAAAATGTATGTACCAAACAATTAATATAGCACACCTAAACTTCTTCCATAAGAACTCTGGTGTCGTAACTATTTTTATTTTAAAGTCACTGGTAAATTACTCCGAGAAATTTAATCTTAGGCATCAGCCGAAAAAATTATTTCATGTACGTGAAGTGCAATATAATTCTACGGAATGGTATTTTCACTGTAAGAATAGAAAAATAATAAATTCCTATGGGTTCCTTTCCCAGGAATTCAAATATTGTAATATCCATTGAAATAATTAATGTCTGATTATTTCTGCTGTTTGAAATTGGCGCTCCATACGCTCACATAATAGCGGCACACAAAGAACAGTCTGGACCGTTGCGGACACAAAACTAAAAAAAATAATAGTTGGTTATGTAGTTACAAATAAAAGTCTGTACACCAGAATTCCATTTAGTAAATTGTACGTCATATTTTTCTTTTGATCACTTATTACTAACTTCTACAATATTTAAAAGAACAGACCTCAGCTTATCTTCGATCTCAGCCGCTTCATAATCATAGGGAACAACACAAGGAAAAATGCATCACACACAACACAATGCCAATACATTCTTTTAGTGGTATTATCTTTTGTTACATGATTATTCTTTCTAGAAAACTGGTTATAAAAATAATAAAACATATAGTTATTGGAAATTATTTACATTTCATAATATAATTAGTCACACTGTAACAATGAGCCTTATCTCAGGTTCCAGATATAGACTTGAAAGTCATTTCTGGAAAAAATATTCATGCCTTCATAAATCTCGAGCATTGTCCATACTCTGGTGACACAAAATATTGGCGTTGACATTACAAGGACCCCACTTGCCTTCCCCGCTTCTGTCGGTTACCTCTCCCCTTGTCTCAGCTCCCAAACTACTCTTGCGCCTTCTTGATGACCATAACTTGATTCATTCACAAGGGTAGGAGGAACCCATCGTTATCAAACGAATGTCCATACGCGAACTCATGTCTCGAGTGGGTCTCTCCCTCTCTCAAACTGATTTTCTGCCTGACCCACCCACACTACCACAACAGGTAGCGGCCATTTCAACGAGCCGTAGTAAACAACGTATTTAGCCTGAAAGTATTGCATCACGGAAGAAAAAACAACAGCTAGAAGATGGGGAGCTGTTCACTCTACTTCTCCCTCCGTTTCGTCTACTGATTGTAACATGGATACTGGTACATAGCTTCGTTCGATGATGGTAATTTTGTAGTTCTTGTCCCAGTTCAATTATCTAAAAATGACTCTGAGCACTATAGGACTTAACATCTATGGTCATCAGTCCCCTAGAACTAGAACTACTTAAACCCAACTAACCTAAGGACATCACACACAACACCCAGTCGTCACGAGGCAGAGAAAATCCCTGACCCCCCCCCCCCTTTCCCGGGAATCGAACACGGGAACCCGGGCGCGGGAAGCGAGAACGCTACCGCATGACCACGAACTGCGGACTTCAATTATGTATCAAAGCATACCTTTCCTCACTTTCAATATTAACAGTGTTGCTTCTGAACTGCTACTCGCTACTTTGTGACAGTTCATAAACTGAAGCGCCAAAGAGACCGGTAAACCTGTCTCATTTCGTGTAGGACCGCGGCGAGCACCCAGAAGTGCCGCACCACGACGCAGCGTGGACTCGACCGATGTCTGAAGTAGTGCTGGAGGGAACCGATACCATGAATCCTGCAGAGCTGTCCATAAATCCGTAAGAGTACGAGGGGGTGGAGATCTCTTCTCAACAGCACGATGTGAGGCATCTCAGATATCGTGAATAATGTTCATGTCTGGGGAGTTTGGTGGCCAGCTGAAGTGTTTAAACTCAGAAGGGTGTTCCCGAAGCGACTCTATAGAAATTCTGGACTTGTGGGGTATCTCATTGTGCTGCTGGAATTGCCAAAGTCTGTCGGAATGCACAATGGACATTAATGGAGACGATTGATCAGAAAGGATGCTTACATACGTGTCACACGTAAGGGCCATATCCAGACGTATCAAGTGTCCCATATCACTGCAACTGCACCATTTCAGATCCTCCACCAGTTTGAACAGTCCCGAGCTGACATGCAGGGTTCGCGGATTCATGAGGTTGTCCCCATACCCGTACACGTCCATCAGGTCATTTGAAACGACACTCGTCCTACAAGGCAACTTGTTTCCGGTCATCAACAGTCCAATGCCGGTGATGAGGCACCGAAGTGAGGCGTAAAGCTTTGTGTCGTGCAGTCATCAAGCATACGCTAGTGGGCATTCGACTGTGAAAGGCCATATCGATGATGTTTCGTTGAATGGTTCGCACGCTGGCACTTGTTGATGGTCCAGCATTGAAATCTGCCGCAATTCGTGGAAGGGTTACAGTTCTGTCACATTTAACGATTCTCTTCAGTCGTCTTGGTCCTGTTTTGTAGAATGCTTTTCCGGCCGCAGTGATGTCAGAGATTTGATGTTTTACGGGTACACTCATGAAATGGTCGTACGGAAAAATCCTCATGTCATCGCTACCTCAAAGATTCTGAGTCCCATAGCTCGTGCGTCGACTGTAACACCACGTTCAAACTCACTTAATTCTTGATAGCCTGTCATTGTGGCAGCAGTGACCGATCTGACAAATGCGCCAGATGAAATGAAATGTCGTGTGACGAGGGCCTCCCGTCGGGTAGACCGTTCGCCTGGTGCAAGTCTTTCGATTTGACGCCACTTCGGCGAATTGCTCGTCGATGGGGATGAAAGGATGATAATTAGGACAACACAACACCCAGTCCCTGAGTTGAAAATCTCCGACCCAGCCGGGAATCGAACCTGGGCCCTTTGGATTGACAGTCTGTAGCGCTGACCACTCAGCTACCGGGGCGGACATGCGTCAGATACTTGTTGCCTTATATAGGCGTTGCCGACCATAGTGCCGTATCCTGTCTGCTTACATATCTTTGTATTTCCATACGAATGCCTATTCCAGTTTCTTTCGCCCTTCAGTGTATATGACTCTGGTGCAGATTTTTTTTCTTTTACAAAAAGGTGTTGTTTCACTAGTAATCAATTCCTGGGTTCCCAACTTTTTACAGTCTCTGCCTTGCTTTATAGGGGAAGAATTCTATTACGAGGTTTCGAAATTTTCGATGACGGTAGGGGCGCAACATGCACCTTTTGTGATCTCACTTTACTTATTCACCATGCCCTTTCTGGCCTGCTCGTTCTATGAAAGGCTCACTTTTCTAAAAAGGGGAGTTCATTTACCTACTTCCTAAATCCCCTATAAAGATTTTAATGGTTGGTGAATTTTAACTGTATTCTCCAGCTGGTTTATCAGTCTCCTAATTTTTGTTTTAGTAAAGATCTCCATGACTTGGTACGCTCCTTGCGCCTGCGTGACCCAAGGAGTCTGTCGGTATCTAATACTTGTCGGATACACTTATTTTACTGTAACCTCTAGCAGTCAGTTTGATCGTTTCTATGTTTCTGATTCCCTGTGCGCTCAGTTTTCGGAATTTGAGGTGATACTCGCCTGATCATTGTGCTTTAGCCGTCACATTTACTTATGTGGAGCAGCCGGCACAAATGTACCGTTTTCCCTGGATACTCAATATAGCCTGTCTACAAGACCATTCCCTTGGTGTTGTTGTTCATGAATTATGGGCTCGTTGCTCTCGAGCTATAGCGTGGTACTCGTCTATTATGGAAGGGTGGGTACTGCATCAAAATCCACAAATTCGTAAAGTTTTCATGTGTTTTGGTGCCGTACGGTTGGAAGACGTCAGCGGGCGCAAAATTTTATTACTCCATATTAAGTCAAATTTACAACAGCACTATGCAAGCCCTCCACGAATTATTGATGTAAGGCGAACTGATGCCAAATTGCTACAGTTAAAACAATTTCAGATGGAACTAACCGCTTTCCAATTTACAAGATGAACTGTCTTCACTATACGATTTTATCCGTATGCGGGTGGGAGCAAGAAACGCGTTTACATTGCGTTCCTCGCTAATGGTTGTGGTCGGGTGTCAATCATTGAGGCATTCAGTTTAATTTTTAACAACTTTTGCTGAACTGTAAGCTGCCTATGTTCCAGCTGAAAATTTTCCCACCACTGTGCCCCTTTGCTGAACTGCTTCGTCACCCCTGAACCGAATGATATCTTTGAGTGTTTTCCACAAGGACAATACATAAGATGTTATTATCGGGTGTCAATCACGCAAGTCATGAGTATTGGATAGTATTCCTAAAAAAAAAAATTATTTTCATTTCCCGTTTGTCGTAGGCAATGCAATAATGTCGATAGTCAATGAAGTGATACATGTTTTCTTGCTTACTCCTCCTTTCATGGAAAGTGAAATGGTCCTCACGTGCCCAGAGAGTTCCTCAAAACACTCTGAGAATTATTCCAGATAACATTATAGAATTAAAGTTGACTTTTTTGCTATATATTCTGACATAACAAATTCTTAGGCTACAACCTCATTATCAAATAACCACCATCATAATACAGTTGCTAGAAATGTCAAGTGGTCACAAAATGTGGAAATAAAGGTCAAAATTAGATATGCTTCTGCAACCAAATCTAATTTCAGACTTATTAACAGGCAGTACCAAATCACGTATAAAATGAGAAACACCGTCGCTGTTCAACTACCAGACAGCAATCATGAAAGACTATTCATTACAATTTGTAGTAAAAGAAAGGTCCATCAATGTAGCCATCGTTGACCTAAAAAACGATTAGCCATGAAAAATAAAATTCTAGTACTGAAGACGAAAAGACACAATTGGACTTTTATCTTTCAGAGCATCGAAAACAAAAGGCTAGTTGTCTACTGTCAGATAATTAGCCCAAGGTACCATACCAGGTAGTCTAACAGTCATGCTCCACTTAAAATAATAGGCCTTACATGCAAAGGAAAACTTTTCAAACGAAACTTCTCACCTACGACAAAGTCTCTAGCTTAGATGGAAAAGAAAAAGTGGAATGAAATTGCTCATTACTTCTTTGATGTAATCATACCTCGTGAAAACAACTAAGATCCGTGTAGAAAGCGAAAACTGCTGCCTCGCTTGCATACAGTAATAGATCCAGTGTTATCATTTATTATTATCCTTTGTTTACTATTGTAGTCTCAAAACTACATTGTCCGGAACTGGAAACCTCTAACAGAGGCAGAAACATTGCAAGGACGCCAATAATGGGAGTATGGAGCACGGAGGTGTGTTCTAATGTCAGAGATGTTAACTTTTGTTACGGGAGTTAAAACTTGATATTTAGATCTCAACTAGGAGGTCGCTGTGAAGTTGAGAAATAAATGACATAGCGCACGTTGGATGTGGTAGAGCGCCAGTGGGTAATCGAATATGTCAGTCATAGCGGGGAGCCTTCGGAGCACGATACGTTGGTCTGTTCTCTCTAGTATGAGAGGTGAGTTTGTAAGATCTAAGGTTTTGGTGATAGTTTTCCAAGAATTTGGTGATAGTTTTCCAAGCGTTATGGACAGTAGTGCAAAGTTGTACTAAGTATACAATCGATTCACTTTGTAAATAACTTCCTTTCCATCATTGTAACCCAGTTCTTGTCCTTGTACTGTAAGTAGCATATTTTACGAGATGATGGGACAATGCTGTGTGTCATATACTTAGCCGGCCGCGGTGGTCTCGCGGTTCTAGGCGCGCAGTCCGGAACCGTGCGACTGCTACGGTCGCAGGTTCGAATCCTCCCTCGGGCATGGATGTGTGTGACGTCCTTAGGTTAGTTAGGTTTAAGCAGTTCTAAGTTCTAGGGGACTAATGACCACAGCAGTTGAGTCCCATAGTGCTCAGAGCCATTTGAACCATTTTTTGTCATATACTTATGTTTAAGTGTTAACAGTGAACATTGGCTTGAACACACTAAGTAACGTGAGGGAAAATTACCATGCGAGCGCGTTTTCAAAGATGAAGTAGTAGATGAAAACGAAAAGCTGCTGCGTGTATTTCCTGAAGGAAGAGGGAGTGCTGCGACGCAGAAGATAAGCATTCTGGCAGCGGCTGTCGCTGATGACATTGTCGGGGCGGGATGTCTCGACCCCTTATTTGGACGAACGCTTTCAATGAATTTTTTGTTCGAAACCTGCTGCCTCTGGGTCGAGTGTCACGGGACAAGAGCACATTTGTATCCTTGGCTGTAGGTGCGTCAACTTTGAACACGCAAATGTGTAGAACAACAATAATACAGTTCCACGTGATTAGATGTCAGTGCCTAGGGAAGAGGTGCTTAAGGGAAGTACATCTTTTAGCCAACACAAGGTATCAGATATCATAATTTCTGTGGCTTTTATACTAAATCCGCTACAGCCCAATACCTTTCTCAAGTTTTCCAGAATCTCTAAGCTCTATAACTGTGACATATCTGGAGATAAATAAGATCCTTTCAAACATTTTCACTTATTTTAATAATCATACTGGTACGTAACGTAAGTTATTCACACAGGTTATTACGTCATTCCAATGGTATATTCCTTCTTCTTATATTTCCAATAACCGTGCCACACTTTATCATATCGTACTGCGTTATTTTCGAAGATATGGAATTGACTAACAGAACCCAATACATTACATTTGACAATAAAGTTTCGGCAGGAACGTAAGTAACTTTAGGTCATATGGCTTCATTTATGGAAACAATCATTGTTGAGTTAAGGACAACCTACCTATCGCAGGGGTGGACTGAAAAAGCCGTGTAGACCACGACGTGTGAATACCCATTATTTAGCCACTTAGTATTTGAGAATAGGAGCACTTAAAGACTTGCAACCAACTTTAGACATAATATCAAACCCTTACGAAACTTTTTCTCCCTGTCGACTACCACTAAATGATGAAAGGAAAAAGTTTCTCGCTTACTACATTTTTCCTGTTCATTCCGTAATACTACCGTATCAAGCATGACGTTTTAATTTGTTACTTCCTTACTACTAACTGTATTCGCTATACATTTTGCAAACAGCATTCAAATATGACACTGGCTGCAAAATTATATCATTGTACGGCGCTTAGTTCAGGACACATGTCGTCATAAACTTAAAGGTGTGCGAAAAACTGCATCATGAAAGACGTTTAAATCTATTCCTCTGCTACTCCCTACTCCGTTCCCAACACTATTTGCAGACAGTATGGACAACTGCCGCTGAATGTACTACAAAAATATATCAGTTTACGACAAATAGATCGGTAGACATGAAGTCAAATACCGAGATGTGTAAAGAACTACGGCATCGTGTATGACACTTAAATTTATTACTTCTTTACTACGATCTCTGTTCACCGCACATTTCGCACACCGTATCCACCTAAGACGCTGGATGCACCTGCGTAGTACAGTGGATAGTTCACGAGATACGGCATCATAAACACAGATCTGAGTGAAAAGGAAAGTGCAGGGCGAAATTTGCTAGAGATATAGGTGAAGAAATACGTGCAAAATATGTTAAACATATGTGAAATTATGTGCATACACAAGCAAAGCCAATGGTACAAAGCCCACGCTAAACACCTGGGACTATGTCAGCCAAGATTCGTACATGTATCAGTTACAGTCTCGAAATAAATACTATAGGTGATAAGAGTAAACAGCCTCTTATTGGGATGACTGTGATAAGCTAGAAACAGAATGGGGTAGGAGGAGTTAGACAGTGAGGAAGATGGGGGAACAGAAAGTTGACAGAGAGTGAGAGGGAAGGGGGAAGAGGACAGAGAGGTGAGAGAAGAACAGATGGAGAGAGAAAAGAAAGAGGACGAGATGGACAGAGATAGTGGAACGGAAAGATTGGCACACACAGGGTGGAGGAAGAAGAAAATGAACAGAGAGATGGAGAGGAGCTGATGATTGGAGAAAGAGAGAGAAGAGAAAAGGAGATTAATAGAAAGAGGATAGAGAAAGAGATGAACAGAGAAAGGTGAGAGGAGAACAGGGAAAAGAAAGGGAAAAAAAGGGAGGAGACTGAGAAGAAGGTGGAGTAGATGAACAGAAAGAGGAGGAGATTGTCAGACAGAGGGGAAGTAGAGGAATAAAGAGAAGGACGAGGAGGAGATTAAATTATTTGGGGAAGGACCAAATGGATAGAGTGAGGAGGAGCAGATGGACAAAGGGGGAAGAAGCATGAGGACAAAGGAGTCAGGAGGAGGTGAACAGAGGGAGGGGAGGAAGAGATAGATGGAGAAAGGGACAAGAGGAGATGGACAGAGAATTGGGGTGGAGAAGTGGATAGAAAGAGGGTGGAAGAAATAGCCAGTGAAGGATGAAGTAATAGATAGAGAGAGAGGGAGGAGCAGAAAGTCGACAGAGCGAGTCTGGGTACTCAGCTAGTATGTAGTTATAAATGGCCACCAGTTGCTGTACAATGGCTTGTGGATTATAAGATGCCCAGGAGCACACTGAGAGGATAAGCTATAAACAGCTTTGGGCCGTTTTCACGCTTAGATTTCTTCCTTTCTCAGACAGAAACGCAGTACCTGAAGCAATGGATGACAAAGCAATCATTTGCTTAGTAACGCAGCTGAAATTTATCGTATAAGAAGCAAATTCGGATTTCTGCCGTTAAGTGTGTGAGACTCTTTCTGTTTCCCATAAAATTAGACTTCGGTTCTACGCTGGTACACAGGCGAAATGTCAGGTTTTTAGCACTGCTGGAAGTTCGCAAACATGTGAGTATACGTCCAGCAAGAGGAGGAGTTGCTGGGTACATACTTAGAATAGCCACCTGTTTCCATGCAGAATCCGAAAGGTTGGTACCAGGTAAATTCGATTGCCAAGCATTCAGTTATGAGCGGCAGCCTGACGAAGGTTTTTAAAATTTTCTCGTCTGCATAGAAATAAAAGGCGACCACTCTCTTTTTTTCTCTCTCCTTGCGATACATTAAATTTCTCTAACTTTCGCCGGTCCTGTAGTATCGGCCGGGTTCGTTCTCCCCCTCCACTCGTGCACCCATTTTATGCACACGCCCACGCACGCACACACGGGGACTCCCACGCACACTGACGCGCTGCCACACGGTGGCGGCCGGTGGCGACCGCGCCAGGAGGGGCGCCGGCCGAATAAAATCCGCAAACTGCGGCGCGGCGCGGCGCGGGGCGGCGGCCAGCTGGCGGCCCGGCCGGCCGGGCTGAATTTTTCAGGGGCCGTCCGGCGTGGGTCGGGCCCGCTTTTAAAAGTTTGATCGACACCGCAGAGCGCAGCCGTGGTGGCGGACGGGGGTGGAGACCTGGACGCGGCGGTCACAGTCGCAGGGGTTGCGCAAGCGCGCATTGTTCAGCAGCCGGAGGAGCTCCCCTTCGACGCAGTCAGTGTCGGCAGCGAAAATTGCGTTTAGCGTTTTGTGTGTCGCCGCGCGCAGAGGAGCTGTCGCGGCGTCCAGCCCTGTTGTCCGGCTGTGTTGACATTTCATCACGGCCGAATGCTGCGCCCCAAGTCCTCGACTGTTCCCGCTTTCCCCCTTTCCCAACAGTCTGTCACAGGGGCGCGCATCCCGCTAGTCCGAGGGGTGGCGTAATAATGCAGAGAAAGGGCAGGGGGCGGAAAGCTGGCCGCATGTTTAATGCACCGTGCGTTCTCCATTATCCCGCCTTACTGTGGGCCCACATTTGCGTTTTATCTTTCATGCAGCCAGCAAAGTTAGTTTTATGCGTCACGACACCGTGGCCTATCGAACGCCACAAACTGAATCTCGCTGCAAGACACCTGCGAGACTGAGGATTGGTACTACATTACATAACGAGAGTAATAACCAGCTTAAACTACACTACCGGGCATTAAAATTGCTACATCGCGGGACGTGCTACAGACGCCAAATGTAACCGACACGAAGAAGATGCTGTGATATGCAAATGATTAGCTTATCAGAGTATTCACACAACGTTGGCGCCGGTGGCGACACCTACAACGTGTTGACAAGAGGAAAGTTTCCAACCGATTTCTCATACATAAACAGAAGTTGACCGGCGTTGCCTGCTGAAACGTTGTTGTGATGACTCGTGTAAGGAGGATAAATGCGTACCAACACGTTTCCGACTTTGATAAAGGTCGGATTGTAGCCTATCGCGATTGAGGTTTATCGAATAGCGACATTGCTGCTCGCGTTGGTCGAGATCCTATGACTGTTAGCAGAATATGGAATCGGTGGGTTCAGGAGGGTAATACGGAACGCCGTGCTGGATCCTAACGGCCTCGTACCACTAGCAGTCGAGATGACAGGCATCTTATCCGCATGGCTGTAGCGCATCGTGGAGCCACGCCTCGATCCCTGAGTTAACAGATGGGGACGTCTGCAAGACAACAACCATATCCACGAACAGTTCGATGACGTTTTCAGCAGCATGGACT
This sequence comes from Schistocerca gregaria, assembly GCF_023897955.1. Classification (NCBI taxonomy): domain Eukaryota; kingdom Metazoa; phylum Arthropoda; class Insecta; order Orthoptera; family Acrididae; genus Schistocerca; species Schistocerca gregaria. Next base: position 625,458,812 of record NC_064923.1, read on the forward strand.
ATCAGCTCGGACACCATGGCTGCTGTTACCCTTGACGGAGCATCACAGACAGGAGTGCCTGCGATGGTGTACTCAACGACGAACCTGGGTGCACGATTGGCAAAATGTCAATTTTTCCGATGAATCCTGGTTCTGTTTACAGCATCATGATGGTCGCATCCGTGTTTGGCGACATCGCGGTGCACGCACATTGGAAGCGTGTATTCATCATCGCCATACTGGCGTATCACCCGGCGTGATGATATGGGCTGCCATTGGTTACACGTCTCTGTCACTTCTTGTTCGCATTGACGGCACTTTGAACAGTGGACGTTACATTTAAGATGTGTTACGACCCATGGCTGTACCCCTCATTCGGTCCCTGCGAAACCCTACATGTCAGCAGGATAATGCACGACCACATGTTGCAGGTCCTGTTCGAGCCTTTCTGGATACAGATAATGTTGGACTGCTGCCCTGGCAACATTCTCCAGATTCTCACCAATTGAAAACGTCTGGTCAATGGTGGCCGAGCAACTGGCTCGTCACAATACGCCAGTCACTACTCTTGATGAACCGTGGTATCGTGTTGAAGATGCATGGGCAGCTGTACCTGTACACGCCATCCAAGCTGTGTTTGACTCAATGCCCAGCCGTATCAAGGCCGTTATTACGGCCAGAGGTGGTTGTTCTGGGTACTGGTTTCTCAGGATCTCACTGCGTGAAAATGTAATCACATGTCAGTTCTAGTATGATATATTTGTCCAATGAATACCCGTTTATCATCTACAATTCTTCTTGGTGTAGCAATTTTAATGGCCAGTAGTGTAATTGGTAAGATAATGCGGTCAAAAAGAAAACATACCATAGTCCGTGCTGCACCAAGGGCCATGACCAAAACAGTATACACGTGCCAAACATTCATCATTGAGTCCGACAAGTGTGTGAGTTTGTGCGTGCGTATGTGCGTGTGTCTGTGTGCGAGCGTCTTCGTACAAACTCTGCAAATCACCGTATGGTGCGTGGCGGAGGACACCCTATACCACAACTAGTCATTTCCTTTTCTGCTCCTCTCGCAGAAAGAGCAAGGGAAAAACGACTATCTTTTATGTACTAATCTCTCTAAAGTTATCTTCGCGATTCTAACACGAAATGTACTTTGGCAACAGTAGGATCGCTCTGTAGTTTGCCTCAATTGTCAGTCCTCTCAATAGTGCTCCTCGAAAAGAGCGTCTTCTTCCCTCCAGTCATTCGCATTTGTGTCCCGTGTTGTTCGAACATACTAGTAACAAATTTAACAACCTGCCTCTGAATCGATTCTGTGTCTTCCTTCAATCCTGAGTTGCACTTGAACAACACTCAACAACGGGTCGCACCTTTACAGATGAACCACTCTTTCCTAAAATTCTACCAATAAACAGTAGTCGACCAGTCGCCCTCCCTCCTAGAGTCCTAATATACTGATTCAACTCAATGGATGGGATGAGCGTGTGGAGGTCTACCGAGACCAGCCGACAATACAAGAACGGCGAAGTTTTGAGAGATGTATTATACTTCGTGCTTTTTTCTATGCAGTGGATAAAAATTTTGGAAACGTCAATCATCTGGTCCCTCATAACTCAACACTGGCAGTCGAAAATGAGTGGGTGCTCCTTGACGATTCTGCAGTTTTTAATTTCCCATTGGCTGATGGAGTATGATCAAAGACAACTGCGATGTCGCGAAAGCCTCTGTCATCAAAACGCCCGAAATTTTGACGTTCGCATCACCATTGTAACCTCCCCACAAAATAAAATAATATGAATAATATTCTCATTTAGTGTAACCTCAAAACAGAAAAATTCCTAAACCTCTCAACAGTAAAAAAAATATAATTATGTCGTTCACATTCAGTATAACCTACCAACAGGAAAATTGCGTAACGTATCAATAATAAAATGTGACTAATCTGTCAATAAAAAAATGTTGGTCACTTATAACTTTTCAATAATTGGCAGTCAATTTAACCTGGTAAATTTTGGACGTCAGCAATGCTGCGTCATGGCCCTGATACATCATTCTGAATAAGCTGAAAAATCTTACCTTAATTAGATCGCCGGGTAACGCGTATATATCTGCTCCTATAAGAAATTTTGCTGGCCGATAGATTTGTCTTATATAAAAGGAAAGAACTGATTTTTCTTTGGAATAATCGGGATGGCCAAGGATTGGAGAAATTTGTGAATTCTTTAAATTGAGATGAATGTCAAAAGTTACTTTTTATGAAAAAGATTATTATTAACAGATTTTTTAAAAACATTTACATGGGACTTGATGTAACAATACTACATATGCGCGAGGCTGCTTTTACCTTATACTACAACGCTCAGGCTCCGCCATCGCTGCACACGACCGGCCCAGCCTACACGATACACCAGACCACACTGCTCGCTAGCAACAACTTACTCCTACTCAAGTTCCTATTGCAGTCAATACTGCTCTTTGGTCTCAGTTTCTCTTCTAGCTTACATATCGCAGGCAGCGCGTGAGCAATACATCGAAATTACATCAGCTCGAGTGCGCTAGCAACAAATGTTTTAATTATGGACCATATAAAGGAATTGGAGCGCCTGATACAAGATGTGGGCGAATATGGCTCGCTGAAACGTCTTCTGTACAAACCTCGATATCTTTAAACTGAAATATGATCGTAAAGTCATTTTATTGCTTATTATTATAATTTAAGTGGAAGAGATATGCGAAATTTGAATCGAAACATACATTCTTCTTCGAAAAAATAAAACAACCCTCCACGAAGGTATTATCCCAGTGGAACGGAAATCGGTGAATGTGCAGACAAACTACTGACTACAATGTCACGAAAATTGGATGATTTGTACAAGACAAACAGTTTCACTAAATGAGCAAGTCACCAACGTGTTGGGCCAGCTGTGTTCCATTTGATAGCAGTCATTCGGTATCCCATTCACTTGCATTTCCCCTTGAGGCATATCATGCCAAATTCTGTCCAATTGGCACATTAGATCTTCAAAACCCCAAACTGGTTGGAAATCCTCACCCATAATGCTCATAACGTTCTCAATTGGGGAGACATCCAACTGCCTTATTGGCCAAAATTAGCATTTGGCAGTAATGAAAAAATGGTTCATATGGCTCTGAGCACTATGGGACTTAACTTCTGAGGTCATCAGTCCCCTAGAACATAGAACTATTTAAACCTAACTAACCTAAGGACATGACACACATTCATGCCGGAGGCAGGATTCGCACCTGCGACCGTAGTTCCAGACTGTAGCGCCTATAACCGCTCCGCAACCCCGGCAGACAGAATATTAGTATTGCTAGCAGTATACTAAACTGTTGTGTAAAACATCAAGAACAAAGTAACATTCACATTACGTGCCACTGCCAAGTAACTTACCTCGATGAAACTTACACCATACTTTGAAAGTGCAGCATTGTTTAAGGAGTGTGTCAGAACACTCAATTACACTGAAAACAATATAGTCAACGTAACGCTATTCTTTGCATTGTGTAACGTTAGATATAAATAAACACTCACATATGGATTGTAAGAATCTGAAGCAGAAACATGGGAGCGTGATTTTAAGCATTGTTGCGAGACTAGTAACAATCTGAGGGCGAAACAAAGGAGCGTGATTCTACGTACTGTCCGTCGAGAGTTCGGAGACAGAAGAAGTGTCACGCTATCCTCACGTCAGTGATGGCAGATCTTACCACACTCGAGGCTTGATTTCAATTATATGTCCAGGAGAGATTTAGATGAATTAACTATTCTTGAAGATGGAATTCAAGTTAAATTCGCAAGCATAGCGTAAAGCGCAATTGCAGGGTTAGACTCGCATTGTTAGTCCGAGTACGCAGTAATGCCATGTTTTGCTTGTCAGTTGAAGAAGCTTTCTTATCCACCAAATAGTAATTATTATTCTCCACATCTAATTCACAAAATTCTGTAGTTATTAAATGATAATGTAACATTTAAATAATTTGTTAAACTAGCACTCTGCCATTGTTGATACTTATGTAATCGTCAGACATTTCGCCATTATTGATACTTGATCATGATGATATCTAAAGTTTTAAGCAGACTTAATTTATGAAGTCCCTTCTTACAAGTTATTTTATAGTTAACAATACCCAGACGAACTGATTTTTATTAAATTCATTCTCAGTAACAATAAGCTTTGGCCGCTGCTGCTGCATGCTGCTGCGAATTGCTATAAACCATTTGGAAAATGACAGTCATCTTAGGAGGTGAGTGGAAAACTTAGGCCCAAAACAGAGACACTGGCGCACCACAACACGTCATCTACTCTAATCCAGTAAATCCCGTTGCACAATACAGATTCTGTATACCTTTCAAATTCTTATTAAAAAACGATGTCAGATAACTTATCCAAATGTTAGTTTTAAGTTCTTCATGTAACGTTCTGTTGAGGGCTTCAGTGACATAATTCTGAGACTCATACATCACCCACACAGTGATATGCAGGTTAGATTCCGATTAATGATTGCTCAGGTTGCTTATCGAGACCGTTTTCACAGACAAACATGGATCTTGTTTGTTGTAGGAAAGTCATATATTTGTTGTAGGTACGTTACATTGTACAGACGTAACTGAGAGAATTACGCAGTGAGACGAACCGAAATGACTGGACATTACAAACGATAAGACGTGGTTCTTAACGTTATGTCTGATTACGATGGACGACAACGCAAGCTCTGTAACGTGCTCCCCTACTGGCCACACGGTAGATAAGAAGAGCTTGTGGTAGGGCGTTTCATTCCTTCACCAGCGCGGCTGGTGAAGGGATGAACGCGTTGCAGAATGAGTATGTCTGCACAACACGTCACATAGGAACTCGATGGGATATGAGCCAGGGAAACGCGCATGCCAGCCAATACGCCCAATACGCTCCGAACTCCTCCTTCGATGCAGTAACGCACTGTTATCCATAAAAATGAAGTCAGGGCCGAATGCATGCCTAATAGACGCACACGAGGAAGGAGTCCAGTATCTCAGTGCGTGGGCAGTATTCAAAGATCGGGAGGTCAGTACCCCCATTCAACATTGAACTGCCCACCTGGACCATCAAATCGATAATGTTCGACAATGTTCACAGATGAATTACGGGTTTCCAACTCTCCCCACATGAGGATAAGTGCAGCACTGTCGACACGATAATTCTCACAGATGGGAGAGCAGTGGGTTCGGTGCTCCTGACTCTTGGACGAGCTTTTTGGTCTTCCACTGCCACTTTTAGAAATCGAAAATTTCTACGGAACTGTCTCACCCTATATATGCTAGAGCAAATAAGAGGACCTTGAAAATGCCAGTTTCAGCCCAGTATTAACAAGTTACCGAATTTACCTTAAGTTACCGCACAGAACGAGTAAGTTTCAGTGCATGTTGAATTACGCACTGCTTAGCGGGTTCCATGTTATAAGTACCATTCATTGCCTTATCACCTATGACACAAATATAGAATTCATGCCAGTCGGTTCCTATCGCGGAAAGGTATAGAAAAAAATATACTGAGGTGCAAAAGTCATGGGGTAGTGATATGCACGGCAATAGTATCTCGTAAACAAGATATAAAATGCAATTGCACTGTCGGAGCTGTCACCTGTACTCACATGAAAGGGTTTCTGACTTGATTAGGCCGCACCACAGGAATTAACAGACTTTGGAAGGGCAGTGGTACTTGGAGCTAGATGGACATGACATTACACTTCGGAAATCGTTAGGGAATTCAGTATTCCGAGATAGACAGTGTCAAGAGAATACAAATTTGTGGCATTACCTCTCACCACAGGCAACGAGATGGCCGACAGCCCTCATTTAACGACCGAGGGCAGTGGCGATTGCGGAGAGTTGCCAGTGCTCACAGACGAGCAACACTGCTTGAGATGATCGGAGAAGTCAATGTGGCACGTACGACTGACGTACCCGTTCGGACAGTGTGGCGATATTTGGCGTTAAAGGCTATGGCAGCGGACGACCGAAGCGAGGGTCTTTGTTAACAGCACGACATCGCGTGCAACGCCTCTCGTGGGCTCGTGACCATATCGCCTGGACCCGAGACGACTCAGTAACCGTGGCCTGGTCAGATGAGTCCCCATTTCAGCTGCTAAGTGCTGATGACATGGGCCGGCTAGGGCGCAAATTCCACGACGCCATGGACCCAGGTTGTCAACAAAGTAAATGTGCTAGCTGGTTGTGGCGCCATAATGGTGTGGGCTGTGTGTACCGAACTGCTCATTGACTGGAAATGGTTATGTTCGGCTACTTGGAGACCATTTCAAGCTAAATAACGATGGATTTTTTTTTTATTGGTGACAATGCGCCATGTCACAGGGTGACAGTTGTTCGCGACTGCTGTGAAGAACGTTCTGGGCAATTCTTGCGAATGATCAGGCCACCCAGATCGCACGACATGAATCCCACTGAACATTTAGGGAACGCACTAGCAACAGCTTGTTGAGTCAAAACCACGTAGAGATGCTACACTCCGAGGGACAAAAGCACATGCGACGTGGTATTAGAAGGTATCGTATGACTTCTATCATCTCAGTGAAAGTGCAGTGAAGGCGGCTCATTTTGTATTATCGCGAAATAGTAGAGAGACTTACTGCCGAATCCTAAAATCCACTCGATTCAATATTTCGGCGATCCAATTGTCCACCACTTTCAGCACAACGCTGCTTCTTCTGCTGAGTCCCGCTTCACTGCTTACCTTCAGTCATCGTTTTGATGATTTATGCTTTCCGTTAGACGTAGTGACTGCATTCGCCACTGGAAAAGGAACGAGACAAAATTCAGCTTTAGTTATCTCTACTGAAATTCGACTCCACTATTTGCTATTTACGGTCACCACCTTTTGAAGAAACGAAATTTGTAACTTAAATGCCCGCATCTCGTGGTCGCGCGGTAGCGTTCTCGCTTCTCGCGTCCGGGTTCCGGGGTACGATTCCCGGCAGGGTCAGGGATTTTCTCTGCCTCATGATTGCTGGGTGTTGTGTGTTGTCCTTAGGTTGGTTAGGTTTAAGTAGTTCTAAGTTCTAGGGGACTGATGACCATAGATGTTAAGTCTCATAGTTCTCAGAGCCATTTGAACGATTTTTTTTGTAACTTAATTTTTTTTTCAGTCAACTTGAAACAGTTATTTAAGTTTTAATCAATATAAAACATGCTTTTTGTAACAAGAATGAAACTGACAAGATATTTATCGACTACTTTTCGTTACTTTAAGACTTCTTAAAAAATATTTGTCATTTGAGTAAAGCTAATATGCTCTTGAAACCGACAGAAAAGGATTCAATGCATATAATTCTTACTCAAGCAGCGCAACAAAGCGGCCCATCAAAGAAGTGTAATGGCCTAACTCATTAAATGGACTATAGCATTGCAATTGTTACTGCTGTTACAACCAGCAATGATAAATTTTATTTTTGCATTGAATGGGTACTTGAAAATAAACAATGACAAACTTTTGATATGGATATCACTATATTGACCAAAGCCCGCCCAGTAAGCCGACCGGTCTAACGCACGGCTTTCCCGAGTGGGAAGGAGCGGCTGGTCCTCGGCATGAATCCACCCGGCGGACTTGTGTCGAGGTCCGGAGAGCCAACAAGTCTGTGGATGGATTTTATGCGGTTTTCCATCTTCCTCGGCGTATGCGGGCTGGTTGCCCTTATTCCGCCTCATCTGCACTATGTCGGCGATTGCTCCGCAAACAAGATCTCCACGTACGCGTACACCACCATTACTCTACCACGTCCCGCATCTCGTGGTCGTGCGGTAGCGTTCTCGCTTCCCGCGCCCTGGTTCCCGGGTTCTCTGCCTCGTGATGGCTGGGTGTTGTGTGTTGCCCATAGGTTAGTTAGGTTTAAGTAGTTCTAAGTTCTAGGGGACTGATGACCATAGATGTTAAGTGCCATACTGCTCAGAGTCATTTAAACCATTTGAACTCTACCACCCAAACATAGGGGTTACACGTATCTGGTGCGAGACGTTCCCTGGGGAAGGGGGGAGGGGGGGGGGGTCCACCTTGGCCGAACCGTGCAATGATCGTGGGTTCGGTGTGGGGCGGTGGAGGGGGGAAGTGGACTGCGGTAGTCGTCGTGGGGTTGTTGACCATTGCGGGTGCGGCGGGGACGCAGCCTATCCGTCGTTTCTAGGTCCCCGGTCAACATACAACATATTGACCACAGAAAGTTTCATCACGTAACGTCTTGAATCAAGTCTGGCTCTCCTTTTCCAACAGTAACAGATAACTAGTCTGTAGTTTGTCTTTCTATGTTTGGTGAAACCGACGATATGAAGGGAAAAACACTTCACATTTTTCGCAATCCTTGCAACACCGTAATTCAGCCACGTAAGTCGTTCAACTGTGGCTGGTAACTGCAGGAGACGACTTCTTAATGCAGAAATATTAATTTGTACACATGTTACCACTCATAGTAATTTTTCTTGCGTAACGAACCAGAACACGACCTTTCACTACCGCTGCCGACTAGCCACACTTCACTATGTCACTGGTTAACTTTTTTCCACAGAACAGGTGTTCCTCAAAAGGAACACGACGAGACTACGTGTCACCCCGTCTGAAAACTGCCCGTTGTGTCCGCCTTCTGCACCTTTTCTGCTGTAGCAAAGGTGTTCATCATACGGAATCGACAAGAGCAAAGGCTTGGTCTTCCTTAGGCATAACGGCCATCTTCTTGTTTTGGCACGATTCTGGACTTTTCCTAATAACAAATTATTTCAAGTTGAGGAAGAACTCAGACTGTACCAAAGCAATTTTTTTCATACTCATAATCGCAGAACAATAACTTGAACTGTGTATTTCCCATTCTAGTTAAACTTATACGAATATTTCTATACAAGCACGTCAGATCTTGATACATATTTGGACATTAACATTATTCAGCTTTAGCTTTTGCAAGAGTAGTCTCAATTTCCTACTATAACTCACCTACATCGTATACAACTCTTAATTATTTGTTTCTTGCAAGAATAACTTCTTAAGTAAAATATTTGGTATCCCTGATATACATAAGCCTCATCTGCTAACTATGCATCATCTTCGTTTACACCTATACTCCATAAACTACTGTACATTTTGGCAGAGAGTAATTGTAGTGTTTATCAGAAGTGATCTGAATGTTTCCTTTCGAAAGTCGTTGAGTCCTGAATCGGTATGCCGATCAGGGAAAATCGCAGTGAGACTGAGGCAATCATCCCCCGACGCTCCAAGTTTAAGTTACTAGTTCCATAAAACACCGTGTCCTACCGCGTGAAGAAGTACGAAAGTGCTTGTTACATGCTCTTTTCTTGACAGCAATTGTCGACTTTCTAAGGCCGCTTTTAAGCGATCGAAGGGGCTATAATTGCACGGGGAGAACTGAGGATCATGTGCCAGATTTTCGCGTATTTGCCACCTGAGTTGGATGGGACTGGTGTTCTACATCGACCCACATCTTGTATCGAATCGCGACCAGCACAGAACGTGGTGCCCCATTCCACAACGGTGGTTTTTGACAGACATGCTGCCCCATACACGTTCTTGTTATGATATGGATGTCTGTCGGTGTTTATCCTTCGGCAGGAAGGGAAACAATAATAGCACTTGTCCAAGTTTGGACGCATTTGGTAACAACGTCACCATTTTGGTAATAACGTCATTTAACCCTCACACGTCGAAAAGATACCTCTTGCCTACACGTTGGTACTTATACATCAACATTGGCGTCGCACTGCATTTTATTTACGCTGCAGGAAAGCCATCAAATGATATTTCTTGATTGCCCTTTGTGTATCCCCTTTCCCATTCCGTTAATGAATGGTTCGTTGTAAGATTATGTCTAAATTTTATGATTTTCTCCCCGTGGACATTTACCGAGAAGTATTCCCGAATCTAGACGCTCGAAATTTCAACAGTTAACCTTTCCGTAGTGCAAAATACCAGTCTGCTAGCGTCTGACAATGCACTTCTTTGAGCGTGTCAGTAACGCTCTCGCGCTGATCAAACCACCAGGAAGTGAGAGCGCAGACGATCGTTAGATCTCGTCTTTGTATTCTAGTAACCGAATTTGGTTGGATCCTATACTGATAAGCCATACCCAAGAATCGCTCTAGAATTTCTCTATAAGACATTTATCTGGTAGATTAAGATAATTTCCTTAATATACCAACTTGACATTTGTTTTACGTATAATGTTTTTAATGGCCTTTCCACTATATCTCGCTCCGTACGGTGTGCCCTGAATATTTTTTATGGTAGTTACTGTTTTCAGTGATTCATCGCCATTAACGTAATCGAACATTAGAGTATCTCTTTGCCCGTTTATGCGAAATACGTTACATTTATTTATTCTGAGGAACAGCTGCCATACCCTGCGCCTGCCATCGGTTCTCCGTCATGCTACCTGCGTTTCGTTACAGTTCTAAGCTCCTTATAGACGGAATGTTCCCAAATATTTTGGTCTCGTGGACCACGTGCCGAATTTTACAATTTGCTGTAGACCTCCTGTCTTTCGTGTATAGAATTTTTACAAATCATTAACTTCAAATGTATTTTCGACAGGTAAGACAGTCATACTCACTTTGGTAAAAATACGCGATAAAAAGTGTTTGTGTTGTTGCAAAAAAGAAGAAAAGCCAGGAAAAAACAAGGAGAGGAGAATGTAAGTAAAATGAACAGCTGATAGTGTGTGACTTTAAACTCGCGAAATTGAAATAAATGATTGGAGTCGTTGCTTTTGCACAGGCCTGCTGCAGCATCCAAATTGCTGTCGAGATTGTACTACTGTAGTAACTGAAGATCCATGTAATTTGCCAGCTGAAGATGGGTGCAAACCCGAAAAGCATATTGGCGTAAATAAAAAACGCATTAAAAAGTGGCTGGTTGCCGTATTTTTTCAGTGAAATATCGTTATCCACGGCCACGGAGCTCAACTGTCCAAATAAAATGGACAAATTGTTATTCACTTTGGTAAGTTTAACTGTAAAAGTGGAGAGGGAAAAATCGTTAAAAATTTCAGTTTTATACATTTATTAATCGAAGAGACACAAAATACAAATTTAGTAAACACAGGCGAAAGCTTTTAATGGGAGGGACTAGCCTGATCTTTCATTAGCTAATTTTAAAGAAGGCTAGCAACAGCATTGAAACCCCTTTCCACAATCTGTAAAGATGGAAAAGCTATCAAAAACTTATTCACGATAGCCCATAATACAAAATAAGTGACAGGTATGTCTCTCTGAAGCATGAAATACTGATATCCCTTTCTAAAGTGTACCTAAAGTTTTTCGTTAGTGCTTATTCAGATCACTTATTTTTGCAATATGGCATCCGTTCGTTCAGCATCATTGAATGGATTGATAATCTACTCTGGTATTTACATAGTCAGAGCATCCTCCAACAAGTTCCTCTGTGGCAAGGACATTTAAACGTTGAACACAGGTTCATTCCTGGTAGTCTATAAAAAATTGAGAAGTGAGATAATTCACGTCGTCCAAGATTTTACTTCATTGTTTCAGGTCTGGAGAGAAAATTTGAAGTGATGGACTTTTTTAAAATCAGATTTCGGCCTCCATCTTCAAATTACAAACTAACATCATCAAATCTGCTATACAAACCTCTTAAATAAGCAATGTCAGGTTTCTACTTGATGAAATTTTCTTTTAAAGATGGATCTTCAGCTTACAATAACTGTAAAATATATATGAAGGTAGTATCTGATCCCGAAAGAACAGATACCATTGATGACCGTACATATTCTCTACATTGAAGTGATAATTAAATCGACACCCTAGGTACAAACAGGCATTGATATACATAACTGGGGACATGTTGAATTTGTGTGTCGCGACCGGGACTCGAACCCGCTATCTCCTGCTTACAAGGCAGACGCTCTATCCATCTGAGCCACCGAGGGCACAGATGATAGTGCGCCTGCGGAGAGAGATAGGGGAGTGTGCAAGGGATAAGTCCGTGCAGGCCCACTATCTTTTGTGCCCTCGGTGGCTCAGACGAATAGAGCGTCTGCCATGTAAGCACGAAATACCGGGTTCGAGTCCCGGTCGGGGCACACATTTTCAACATGTCCCCAGTTTGTACCTAGGTGTCGATTTAATTATCATTTCATACCTGTAAATCAGTCTCAAAAACTGAGAAACTGATTCACTTTCACTCTTGCGCTACGTAACTATTGACTGTCCACAAAGAGAAGACCGGGATCTTCCTTGTTATTGATTCGGAGAGGACGATAAAAATTGGACGACTTTGCCACGCTAATATTTCACGTTCGCCGGCTGCCAATCTCAGCGAAGTAACAAATTGCTTGCGTATGTATCATTGTGAAGTGACTGTTATGCTGTGCCGCAGATTAATACGTCTGTTGATAATCTATCCATTCCTATGAGAAGGGTAAAAGCTAGTACTTTACGACTTAGTCATAGGAAGATAACGACGGCGCTGAATGTTGAGTGAAGGAGAGGGGATATAAAGTTTTGTTTTTTGTTACACCCTATCGCCTAGCCGATGAGACGATCAGTAACACACACAGGAGAAAGCCTCACCTGTAAGAAAACCTCGAAATTTCGGTTACTTTTTATGGGACTTAACTGCTAAGGACATTAGTCCCTAAGCCTACATGCTACTTAACATAAATTATCCTACGGACAAACACATACACCCATGCCCGAGGGAGGACTTGAACCTCCGCCGGGATCAGCCGCACAGTCCATGACTGCTGCGCCTTAGACCGCTCGTTCGGTTACTCACTACCTAAAATAGATCCACTCTCGTGGACCCCCATTTACCTTCAATGAACTTACAGCTGTTTTTTTCACTGACATGGGCCCCTTTCGAGTTGATGTCAACCCATGGCCGTCGATCTAAACCACTCTGAGAAACACTACTTTGAAAGTAGAATCGTCCATGAAAAGCGTCACGGGGTTTTAGGCGTAATATTCTACTTGTATAGACACTGCAACAGATCCTTGGGACACTCCTGAGACTATTTATTCATCTGCCTACTTCGTTGCATTAAGTGCAACTTTTTGAGTACTGTTTGCGAGGGAGTCCAGTAACAACACTGATGCACTAGTCGGTTATCTCCTATTTTCTCACTAAACGTCGTAAACGTACCGAACGCCTTCTGGAAGTCAAGGAACACTACGTGGACTACGGTGCCAGCGGTGCCATGGATCTAGTGGACGAGATGAGCGAGCTGAGTTTCACACGATGACTGTTTTCGAAATCCATGTTGATTATTGCAGACAATATTTTCTTTCATATAATGATGAACATAAAACATTTTCAATAATTCTACGAGATTTTGCTGCCGGAAATATATGCCTATAATTTTTTGCATGTGTCGGACGACCCTCCTTGAAAATGGGAATGACGTGCTTGGTTTTCCATGCAGCAGACTTCTCTCCCTAACACTGCGCTTGAAGACACATGGCTGTACGCAAATTTTATTGGAGCTGCAGGTTAGCTAAATCTATTGATACCACCAATTGCGACTGATAAGTAACGGCCTTTAAATCTCTCTTCCGTAGATTTTTTCTACGACACAGCCGTGTTTGATTCGAGAAACGTTCGGTAAGAATCATCATCAGAAGTCGTTCTGCTCTTTGCTGAGTCTCGTGACCCCATGAGCCAAGCGTCCCTGTCCTGGACCATTACGAGTTTCTCTTAGAGTGTGCTGAAGAGGTAGTCCGCGGATCTTCTTAGTACAGAGAGTTTGATTTGATCTATCCACCTGCTCGCTGCTCTTCTGTTCGGTCTCTTGTCCTTGATCTTCGCTTTCACTATTTTTTTTTCTAGATCTAGCAAAATGGCCGAAGAAATGGAAATGTATTTTGTTGACACGAGAAGAAAGGTAATTGGAGATACTGTATTGCTCAATAATACATGTATTTCTTCTCCTTTAAATTCTTTCCAAGCACAAAATCCTGTGCCATCACCAGTGCTCACGCGCATCAAATCACTGCTTGTCCCTGCACTTGAGGCTCCATGTTTCACAACCGTACAAGAAGACGGAAAGCACGAGCGTTTCAACAAACTGTAATTTTGTGGTGTTCGTTATTGCTCTGTGCTGCTAGATATCTTGAGTTTCTTCATGCCAACTCGCCCTAGCATGTTATGTCTTCTTATCTCGCATTCACAGCTCCTACTACCCAAGGTAGTTGAAAGATTTCAAGGCTTCCAGTTCCTATAATCGACTAATGAGTTGAAACTGCTCCCCTCGATCAGTTATCGGAGTCTAGACTTGCTGAGATATAGGTCCAGTCCTCATAAGTGACTATGTTCGTCACTCTTATTAGAAGCTCAGCAATTCAGGTTCAATGCTGGTTCAAAGGACGGAGTCATCAGCAAATCGGAGGTTGTTAACAGCTCTAGCAGCACCTATCTATAGTCTAGCTCTTAAGAACTTTTCCAGTGACATGATCTGCATATATCTTGTACAGTTAGGGGGATAGATCAAACCCCTGATGTCTTTTGAGTCACTGAAGAAACGAGACGTACCACCATTTGTCGGCTGCGAGGTTATTATCATACTGACGTAATATAAGTGCTATCAAGTGTAGTGGGACATCTAACAGTGTAAGCACCTGCCAAAACTTTTCCGAGTGTAAGGCTTTCCTTTAGTCAAGGAAGCAGATAAAGACAGAAACCCATAACTCTCGCGATTGCTCGATTATTTACCGTACGTTGAGAATTTAATCACAAATTCAAAATGGTTCAGATGGCTCTGAGCACTATGGGAGTTAACTTCTGAGATCATCAGTCCCCTAGAACTTAGAACTACTTGAACCTAACTAACCTAATGACATCACACACATCAATGCCCTAGGCAGGATTCTAATCTTCAACCGTAGCGGCCGGCTCAATAGTTCCTTTTCCTTCACCAAAACCTGCTTGTTTTGTGGACATGTATGGTTGAATGTATGGCTTAGAACACAGGTTCAAGAAGTTAAGCAAACGTTTGCTTGCGTGCAATGTAAGAGCAATAGTTCGGTGCTGAAGCAGTTCCATGTTGACCCTTTCTTGTGCAGGGGAATGAAGAGACAATATGGTCACTTCTCAGTTTCCCATATTCTTGTACACATTCAGTGCAGCACATCAACATCCTACCTGCCCCATTTTCTTTTTTAACATCTCGCCAGATTAATTCCCTACAGCAATAGATTTATAGTTCTTGAGATACTGCATTGCGTTCTTTATTTCGCTGCGTAAGACAGTAGCCTTTCGCCCCTACTCTTCAATCTGTACATCGAGGAAGCAATGATGGAAATAAAAGAAAGGTTAAGGAGTGGAATTAAAATACAAGGTGAAAGGATATCAATGATACGATTCGCTGATGACATTGCTATCCTGAGTGAAAGTGAAGAAGAATTAAATGATCTGCTGAACGGAATGAACAGTCTAATTAGTACACAATATGGTTTGAGAGTAAATCGGAGAAAGACGAAGGTAATGAGAAGTAGCAGAAATGAGAACAGCGAGAAACTTAACATCAGGATTGATGGTCACAAAGTCAATGAAGTTACGGAACTCTGCTACCTAGGCAGTAAAATAACCAATGACGAACGGAGCAAGGAGGACATCAAAAGCAGACTCGCTACGGCAAAAAAGGCATTTCTGGCCAAGAGAAGTCTACTAATAGCAAATACCGGCCTTAATTTGAGGAAGAAATTTCTGAGGATGTACGTCTGGAGTACAGCATTGTATGGTAGTGAAACATGGACTGTGGGAAAACCGGAACAGAAGAGAAACGAAGCATTTGAGATGTGGTGCTATAGACGAATGTTGAAAATTAGGTGGACTGATAAGGAATGAGGAGGTTCTACGCAGAATCGGAGAGGAAAGGAATATGTGGAAAACACTGATAAGGAGAAGGGACAGGATGATAGGACATCTGCTAAGACATGAGGGAATGACTTCCATGGTACTAGAGGGAGCTGAAGAGGGCAAAAACTGTAGAGGAAACAGAGATTGGAATACGTCAAGCAAATAATTGAGGACATAGGTTGCATGTGCTACTCTGAGATGAAGAGATTAGCACAGGGGAGGAATTCGTGGCAGGCCGCATCAAACCAGTCAGTAGACTGATGACCCCCCCCCCCCAAAAAAAAGAAAGAAAGACAGCAGGTTCCGATGTAAGTTGCTGAACTTCTTGATTTTCTGTACCGTTGATATTTGTAGAATACAACTATGAACAGTAATGTTTCCACGTCGCGACAGCGTCTTCCTTGTTTCCGATACGACTGTCATTCTCATCGTCTACCCCTCACGTATGAGGCTTTAATTCACCAGCGATGGTGTTGGGCTCACATACCTGACAGTGATCACATACGTAACTGTAATTATGGAACTTTTTATCTCATCACAGCTACCGTTGATGAAGTGAGACCTGTCCTTCATTTTCCGTTGTATTTCTCTGCACAGGTTCTTATATCTATCTTGATCCTGGGACCAGCACACCGTTCTAAAGTTTAACGTTGCACATTAAACCGCATGTACATATTAACAAATCATGTATACTGCCTTGCTCTGGACGTGCAACTCAACCCGTTTTCAATCACTACTAGCAACATAATCCCTTCCCCTCAGCCATATAACACCCATAGAGCCGATCCCACTCGTGTGCTTCTGGCGCGCGTCCCACTTGAACGGCACCTGTCGGACAGCCAGCCACTGGAGGAGCAGTGCGGTATCATTCATCACGCCGTCCTCAATATGCGGCCGGTCACGTAGACGCATAATCGACTGTCAGGCCGTCGCCGGCGTGAGCTGAGTAACGGGTCGCTTGCGCCGCATGTCCCGGCCTCGTGACATGCAATACGCGGGCGGCCTGTTTGCTGGTGTGGAGGTGTGACACGGCGGTTGGAGATGGAGGGCCCGGAGCCGCCTCACCGTATATGCGTTCCCAAAGTGCGTCATGAACGACAGCTCGCTCAAGCGTCTTGCTATTCACCAGGCCAAGTTTTAGCGACGACTGTAACTGCAGCTATAAGGTTTGCCTTCCGTTTTAATCGATAACTGTTGGTAATTATTAAACTCTACCCTCCATCCGAACAGGCCTGGAAGGCATAACGGCACCGCCGACCATGGCGTCATCCTCAATTGACAGTCGTCACTGGATGCGAATGTGGTGGGCATGTGGTTAGCATATCGCTCTCCCTGCCACTGTCAGTTTTCATACCCCGTTTGCCAACAGCGCTTGGAAGATGCAGACGGTCACCCATCCAAGTGTTATCCAAGCTCGACAGCACTTTCACTTGGTTGGTCTGACAGGAACAAGTGTTACCACTGAGGTAAGGCAGTCCTCGCTGTTTCTATTAAATCACAAAACCAGAAGAAACTTTTCATCGCCGTATAGCCAGCAACATCAACGTCATGCAACTTGGTTACCTTAGGCTTTTAATGGAAACACTAAGGACAGAGCGGTGGTCACTATCACACCTAAAAAACAAAGTTACGAGATCTTATTTGTATTTGTTTAACAGGTAAATGTTTGTACCCCTTCTACACGTTCCAGTCCCAAACTAAAGCTCCCCATCATGCTGTTAGACGAGCCAAATCGAAATGGCGCACACACTTATTAAAGCGGAGTACCAACGCTGTAATTCATATCCTGCATCAACGGCCAATTAGTCTAATAACCCATAGCTGTGTCGTCTGCTACGATATCGGCTCAGTGAATCTCAGGCACATGATGATGACCCTTACTGAAAAACAAAACTGCAGCCTCTGTTTATGTTATCATTTTAAAATGGATTGGGTTGGTGCGTAAGTACTTAGCGTTTCTGTTTTGTGTTTTCGTATTGGAGTCGCTATACGTTTATTTATCGATTGTCATTTTTTTATTTGTAGTTCAGTCTTTGCTGTTTGAGTTTGTATATTTTCATGTTGTCATTCTGAGATAGCGAGTCGAGCTATAAAATTGAGTGCCAAGAGGAGAAATCGGTAAAATCCAACATCTTCTTGTGTTTGAATTCTATACAGGGGTGATAGCAGACAGAGAAATTTGTGCCTTCTATGGGCAAAACGCCACTCAGCAGAGAACGTTTTAAGAAGGATCGTATGACATCAGTGTCTCTCCACATTCAGGAAAACCTTTATGAAGAACGTTTAAACGCCTTAATCCACAATGATCCGTGCCTGTTTACTCGGGAACTGACACACTGGACTGTGATCATTCCACCATCGTGGGACATTTTCAAGCAGTAGAGAAAGTTAAAAAATTGGGTGTATGTGTACCCAAGGCTCTAAGCCAAAACCGCAAAAATCGGCAGAGGGCCCACTGTTCATCTCCGCTTGCTCGTCGTCAGTTGTTGGTAACGATAAATGGTGCCTTTCCTCTAACATATCCAAAAGGAAGGGATGGTTAAGCCAAAATAAAGCAGCAACTCCTCCTACAAAGACCTGTGCTCAGTTACAAAAGATAATGTTATGCATCTGCTGAACAGCGACGGTGTGGTGTACGACGAATTGTTTCACCGATGTGTAACCATTGCTGCTGATATTTATTGTCAACAAATGAGACCTCTTGCAGAGTAATCCAAGAACAATGAACAAGAAGACTGCGTGAGGAGATGTAGATGTTGCCTCACGATGACACCCGCTTGCATTGTACTAGAGAAACAAAAAACGCTATACAGGAATTGGTTTGGAAGCCATTCATCGCCTATTTTATTCACCTCATCTTACGCCTCCCGATTTTCACCTTTTCCGCTCTCCATCGAACAATTTTTGATGAACTTCCTTTTCGGATAAAAATACGCTCCGAACATGACTCGGGTATTTCTCAACTACGTGAATTATAGTCACCGAATCGAAAAGTTACGCCAGCATCGGCAGACTGTTGTAAACATTGAAGGAGAATATGTTATTGATGACTAAAATCTCTTGTGTATAAAGAACTTATGGAAAAATGATACGAACCTATGCATCAACCTAATGTGAAGTGTTCGAGACTATGAGAAATGACAAAAGTCACATAGTAAAATGTATAGGTTCAGAAAATGTACGTCACTGTCAAACTGGGTCAATTTATATTTCACCCGATAATCTTGCATGTAATCCAAATACAAACATTTGCTATGTGACCATACTGCCTTCGGCAAAAGCACTTAACTCATTCGAAAATGATTCATTATTTACTCTAAACCCGTTTTGTGGATCGAATTATAATATAGCTTGTCAGTACAGTACAGGATTTCCGTAAGCACGCTATCAGAGTGTCGCGGTTGCCTTCACTATTGTTGACGGTAGGGGGCGCTAGCAAGGAAGCTAGTGTTCGTTTCGACAGAGAGGCGAATATGGGCGTCGGCTTTTGCAACAGATGGTCCAGTATCGGGGAACAGTGGAGAGAGAACTAGACTTTCTCAAGAGGAGAGCTGTTTGTCGAGCACAGCTGTAGTCTGAGTGCCAGAAAGCAAGACTTTAACCCTCCATCTGGCGCACCTCCGTGTGAACCAAAGTAAGGCGCATCCTGCCTGAGAAGTCAACCTCATATTTTAGCCCTTTCCCCCACCATATTAATTCAGATTCAAAACCTGTTGGATGGATTTCAGTAGCATCTAAGAAAAAGCATTATACCACACTGACAGCAAGGGAACGGATTTATTCAGCAGAATCATTCTTCAACTGAAACAATCAAAATTGCCAATTTGTGACATAGAAGTTACAAATTTGGTCAAACTGAGTTCCACGAAAGTAATGAAGTTTTTTTTTAAATGTATGCAGTCCCTGTCTGTCTGTGCTTATCTTTCCTCTTCGCAGCTGTAGGCAGAGACCGACGCTCCGAAATTGGCAGCTGAAAAATAAGTTTCTCACAGCGCGTTTACGTAGTTTATTCAGATCGGTAGATAAGGAGATAAACTTTCGTAGGCCTAATTCTTCATCCTCCTAAATCCTGTTTCAGCCATTTACATTTCATACTTTTGCCTTTTCGCAGGAAGTTTGGGGGACTTTCCACGTTCCTCGTGGGGTAAAAACCGACATTTCACTCGTATTCAGACTTCGCCGGGCTAGCTGTCTAATCATAAGTTACTGGAACAAAGTTATCCATTTTAGTTTTTACAGCTGATGCCCAGACGAAATTTCTTGAGAGATTTCTCTTGCCGGTAGCGCTCAGGCAAGTAAAAAGTGTGACTATAGGTCAGCGCTCCGGGTTCCGATTCACATTGAAAGTGGCGCACATCTTATCAGTTGTTTCTACTCTAGCTTTAGTGTTGTTGTAGTAAGTAATAACCACATGCTACTTCAGCTCACCTGTATTCCGACCAGTGGTATCATCTACGTGCGGTTAGCCAACAAGAACCGAATTTCCCCTTCTTTTTAGTGCATAGGAAGCCAAAGTGTTGAAACTGTTGAAGGCAATTACGCTGCCGTATTGACCCAACCCTCTGACGAAGCTAGGAGGTAACAGTAATTTATTGTTTATAGCGTCGCCATACGACAGATTCTTTGTTTTCAAATAGTTGATGAGACCTGTATCTGTAAACCAGCTTTCGACGCTGATGTTCCACCCTGTTCCGTAAAGCGGCTTGGTCATTCATTTCACCGCGTCACTAGGCTTATAGTCAACAAAAGATGGTCATTCAGGCTGATTTCCTGCATACACTTCCACAACGTACACCATACGGGCATCACCTATACCAAACGTCTTGATGCCTTATTTGTAGGATTTCGAGGGTATATACTGTCTAAATACACACCTTCCACGGAATCCTGGCAGCATTTAGTCCACAGTAACATTTTCTCTGGAGATTTACTTCTTTTGCAGTTATGGGCAAATCAATCACAAAGTACATGGGCTGTGGCAAGCCGATTAGAGTTTTTCCGTTGAGCACGAATCCTTTGATCATTGGAAAGAATACAGCGTATGAGGAACTTGTAACTCTTGACGCTCATGATAACGCCAAATTTTTGGACATCATTTTCTTCACTCACCCATAACTCGTACAGACTCTAACGATTCACTCTATACACTCCAGCCAGATACAACAAACCAATAAAACGTTTCATTTGATGAAATCCATTTCCTTGGCATCTCTTTCCCCGACAAATTTGTCATAACTAAGGCAGTGTATTGGTTATGGACTTGACAATCAGTTCCAAAATTTCTGAATCGGCTAATGAATCCCAACACTACAGTAAGGAAGTAGCATTTGAACAACTTTTTTTTTTTTTTGCACCTGGGAGATCTTACCCTTTCAAAGATAAAACTCTTCGCCTATTTTCTTTTCTTTTTCATCTTCCTCAGATGTCCTGAGGCGTAGCGCATCGCATCACGCCAGTTCAGAAGCGATATAACAGCAGTGTTTAGACGTGCAGTATGAGTGACACCCAAGACATGTGGCGTCAGACGGCTCGAGTGTACATCCTAACATAAAATTTATAATGGAGGAAGAGAAGGAAGGGAAGTTACCTTTTTTGGATGTGTTGGTGGAGCGACAATCCGATGTACGGCTGGGCCATTCTGTGTACAGGTATCCAACGCATAAGGATTTATATCTGTATAGGCACAGCTTCCATCATCCGTCTCAGAAGAGAGCTATGCTGATACTTTAGTACACAGTGCCAGGACTATTACCGCCCAGGACCACCTTGGCCCCCGAGATTAAACATTTGACAACTGTTTTCAAGAGGAATGGTTATTCTGCCGGACAAATTAAATTAGTATTGTCCAAGAAAGTAAAACACGATGCTGTCCATAAACAGGAAGATGACCAACACATAGCGCGGGCTACAACAAGCAAGATAGGCAGAGTCCTAAAGAGGCAAGGAATAAAACCAGTTTTCCGACCACCTAGGAAAATTGGGGAAATGTTGAGATCAGTCAAAGATACTTTCGGCTGAAGGGTGCCTGGAATTTATAGCATTCTTTGCGCATGCGGCAAGAATTACGTGGGCGAGTCTGTAAGAACCGTTGCCGACCGCTGCATCGAGCACCAGCGCCTCCTGGAATACAGGTATTTCGAAAAATCAGCGGTGGCTGAGCATAGCCTGATTTTATTTGAAGGAACCAGAGTAATAGCCCACACATCGAATTACTGGGACTCTGTGATTCGGAAAGCAGTCGAAATTAGACTTAGCGATGATAACATTAACAGAGACTACGGCTATGCACTTAGCAACACCTGGAAGAGTGCACTGGATAAAGAAAAATCGCAGAGGAAAACTTTCCACACTTTACCTCCTGAGTCAAGGGATGGCGCTGTCTCAGCCCTGACGACGGCATTGGAGGTACTGGTCGAAAGCTTGGAGTTTTATCCTGAATTGACGCGAAATGTACACGAGAGATTTTTATTCTAGTGTATGTAGTTTGTACGCCATATGGCTGTTACCAGCTGACGGGCATTGTTGCAGCTGCAGTCAAAACACTGTTAATTCTATTTCCGGATTTGTTTGCTTAATTTTCAAAATGGTTCAAATGGCTCTGAGCACTATAGGACTTAATTTCTGTGGTCATCAGTCTCCTAGAACTTAGAACTACTTAAACCTAACTAACCTAAGGACATCACACGCATCCATGCCCGAGGTAGGATTCGAACCAGCGACCGTAGCGGTCACGCGGTTCCAAACTGAAGCACTTAAAACCGCACGGCCACACCGGCCGGCTAATTAGTTTCCTAATTGTTTATTAATTACTACTGTTATTGAGTTTCATTGGGAGAGTGAAAGAAGCTGTGAATGTCAAACACTGTTTTAAGTAACATTTTGTCTTATACAGCGAAGTAATTGGTCACGTGAGTAATGTTCGAGAATGACTTGAGGGTTAGTCATTTGGGTAATTTATTATAAACTATTTTGCTAGTTTGTGGTTCTGAGGAAAAGAGAGCATGATTTCGGAAAAATAGTTTTGATAAAGGGGAATTAATTTTATATCTGTCAGTTTTCCACTTTCGTGTAGGCTTAATTTACTGTTCTCATTCTGTGTTGAATTTTGATTGGTTGGCCGGCCGGAGTGGCTGAGAGGTTCTAGGCGCCACAGTCTGGAGCCGCACGACCGCTACGGTCGCAGTTTCGAATCCTGCCTCGGTCATGGATGTATGTGTTGCCCTTAGGTTGGTTAGGTTTAAGTAGTTCTAAGTTCTAGGGGACTGATGACCTCAGTAGTTAAGTCACATAGTACTCAGAGCCATTTGAACCATTTTTTTGATTGTTTCTCTATATATGCGCAGGGTTGAGGGGGCATGATGCTGCTTCCGGATTTGCTGTGATGTGTCTCAGCCAGTCAGAAAATAGCATATTAACGCGTTTTTACGGAAACTAGAAAATTCTTTTGTAGAGAGCAGAGTCGTGGAATGGATCTCATACTGATCAGACGTATCGATAATGTTCCGTTTAAAGTTATTAATATTGTGATATTTCGGTACTGAAATGTTTGTGAAGTGCCGTAAAGTGTGTAAGGAAATTCGAGTTAATGCAGAGGGTGAAATTCAGAACATTTGCAGGCATTTAAACAAGTAACTAACGCGTGGGGTGTAGCTTAACCGCGAACGTGAACACTGTGTTAGATGAGACAGTTTATGGTGACCTTGGAGAGAGCAATTCTTAAAGAAGCAATCAGTTTCTAAACTTTCGGGGAATGATCTCCACGAACTGGCTACGGCTGTGAATGATGTGTGCGTGTGGACTTTTCAGACTTTGTACGATTTAGAGTAGGTCTTGGTAGTAACTTGTGTATGCAGGCTTACCGTAATAGAGTTAAATTTTACTCACGCAATTACTTTTATTTAACTATTCCTTCCGTCAACAAAACAAGTGTGACTTGTTGTTATGATATGTACAGCTGTTGTGTCTGTAACTTTTACCGGCTTAGAACTGCATGTCGGCGTGGGAGTTAGAAGAGATACACCATCAGGTCTTTCAATGCACCGCGTCGCGGTGGCAGGGAGAAAAGTGTGTGTAGCCATGTAGTGGTACAGGAACTGAATCTGAGAAGAAAATACATTTATAGGTCAAAATGATTAAAAGATGAGAATCTTAATGTTGATAGTAAAAGAATCATTGCTGACAGTGAATGCAGGTCCACCTTAACTAGTTTCGGAGCAAAGATTGTGAAGTTAACAGTTGGGACAGATATTGGGAGTCACATACCTCACAAAAGTCCTTTACTGACACTGGCACATAACACTGCGCACAGAAACTGGACATCAGCTGCCTGCAGGCGCTCATCGTGCTGCGATGATTGGCGTACATCGTTTCCGTATGATGCAAGGCATTGAGTGAATGGACGGTCATACGAGGTTTTTAGCCAGTACTATGTTGAGAGTGTAGTTGAGGTCTTACGTTCTGTGAAGTTTTGGACCTTTTTCGTACTCCGACATGGATCCACACATTTCAGTTTACGTCGAGCGATGACCGGAATGTTTGTCAACATTCGCTGTGACTAATTACAATCATTTCTTCTACATATTCGTGATAAGCTGCTGTGGACATGCCTGTCTTATAAGACGTCAGCAGCCGTGTTCACACTGCTTCAGACATACGACCTTGTTTTAACGAACATTCAGGTATGGTGTCGTACCTTGAATTGACCACTGTATCATCTGACTTTAATGTCACAGAAAATGTTGACGCTATGTGGAACAGCCCGTGGAATGCAACAGTCTAAATCCCTGCAGTTAATAGCTCTACAGATGTAAACATCAGTGAATGACTTCAATTGGGTATAGTATACTGGAATTAACGAATCTCTCTTTCTCTCCGGCTTGAGTCTATGATAATTTTTTTAACTTATTTTTTTATATTAACGTCTGGCGGCTGCTGTGTAAGAGCACAAGAGCGCGTGAACACCGTAACTTTCGACACTTTGCCGATTTATTGGTTCTTTTTCTTTGAATGATGTAAAACGTAACATAGATGCTGTAGTCTGAAAGACAATGCACTTAATTCTACCACGCATCCGGATTGCAGGCACACCTTCAGTTGTGCACGGTTTAAGGAGCTTTTGCGCATGCACAACTCGTGCGACGTAATTGCCTTATGAGACAAATACATACGGATTTGATAAACAACGTGAACAGTTCCCTATATACATAGCTAACTCTTGCCGCTCAACCGGAAGTTTAGGTCGGTGTCACCTGGTGGTAGCACGCTGCGGCAGGCTTTCATTCCTGTTCGCTCGGCATAAATCCTGCTCGATGATAGCACACTCCTCATATATGCTAATAACTCACTATGTAATAATGTCAGAGGCTCTGAGAATCGTAAGAGCCTAAAGCAAATTACCGTCATTTGCGAGGTTGTAGTATTTATTCGTGCTTCTTAAATCTGTTGATCTTTATGTGGCTGTAGGCCCACACTGTATACAAGAAAATACACGAAAAGCTGTATCACTGCTTTCCCTGATACTACTTAAGTGTGGGATTGACAGTGGTGTGCTTTAGGCCCTCATGGATCTCAGCGCCTCATTTGTATTCTAGTCAAGCTACTGCTTGAGTTTAATCATTTCCACAAATGGTAGTTTGTATTTTCAGTTCGTTGTTTACTGTGAGGTATTCACCTTTCGTATGCTATGTAGAAATGAATTATGTAGAATCTATTTTAAATGCTAACAGAAAAGTAAAATTCTGAGAACGGGTCGTGAGTTGTGCTTGGGTAGCTTTGTCGCTAGTGCACTTGCCCGCGAAAGGCAAATGTCTCGAATCTGAGTCTCGGTCCGGTACACAGCTTTAACCTGCCACTAACTTTCAAATCAGCGTACACTCCACAGCAGAGTGAAAATTTCATTCTGTGAAGAGAAAAGTAAATTACTAGGAAAAGCTAGCCGCGAAGGAACTAGGGCTTCCAAGAACATTTAATTTGGTTGAGGGAGAGACAAAATAAAATAAGGGTGACTACAAGCGAACATTTAACAACGAAGTGTACAGGTACCACAATATTCTCTGTAGTTGCAGCGTAAGAATATCTGATTTTCAGCCCTGAAGTAAATTCGTGAACTAATACATGTGTTAGGGATCTTGTACATTTGCCCGAAAAAATGGAAAAGCACGAAAACTCCCACATACACAAAAATGCGAAGCGGAGAGTTGCAAAGGCTTGCACATCATTTCGTTATTAACTTAAACTGTACTTAGTTATGTATAATACAAGAAAAATCGACGAAACTATTCTTTCTTTTGTCAGATACGTTATGCATTTAATATTATTATTACTGTTGTTATTATTACTGGTAGTGGCTGTAATTATATAAACTTGTTGATAAGAATACCCAGAATGTATAAGCACGAGCCGCGACTGTTTACGTCTCTATTTGTTCACAATTTTTGAACTTTGATTATTTCTCCTTTCCTTGATAACATTACGCACAATTGTGTTGGTAACAAACATCGTCTCTGAACATCATCTCTCTCTCTTTCTTCCTCTCAGACCATCTTTGCTCAGTCTACTACTTATTACATTTCATCGCTCATACTACAGATTTCTGGAATATATATTCTCCTAAAACAAATAGCGCAAACTTTGAACCAATTAAGGCAATTTACGACATTAAGAATGCCACAGTCGATCGTCAGGCCGCGATATTGTAACTACTGTATTATAGCAAGACATTACACACAGTGAACTTTCATGTAATGTTATCAAAATGCGGCATTTTAAATTTTTCGTTGATCAGTAATCTGTTTCGAAAGCTTCTTAAAAAAGGAAGCAGCGTGTATGTGGATATGGAACGTCGTCCTTGAAACATCTCCTTTCAGGGCTGTTAAGATGTCAGTTTTCGGCTCGCGTTTCCGTCAATAGGGCCACCAGCAGATATCGAATCTTCGTCGACGACCTTTAACTTTGCTTAAGAGCCAGACAATGAAATTGGATCTAAATGTGAAAATATCCCAACTAAATCTACATAAAATCAGAAGTTAATTAGTTCTGAATCCGTAGATAGTTTTCCCATCCCCTGTCAAACAACAGTGAAGAATCCGTACTGAGAAGGAAATACTCAAAATACTGTCCCCATATACAGAAAGATTTCCGCTGCCTCAGCGTCCTCTAGAAATTTCACAACCTAGATCCAAAGGATCTGGAACGTAATCTTGGGAAATCAGTCGTTCACTTGTTTCTTTCCTACTGCGATGTAATGCTACTGAGTACGCGTACAGAACACTTGCTTATAGGAGTGCATTGCATCTTCATACGTCCAGTTAGGATGGTATTAACAAGTTACGTAACTGCCATACACTATGTCTGCGTTATCTAACCAAAAATGTCCGGACATATGTTAGTAAGGTAATAAGGGGTATGTCCACACTTCGCCATCACAAGGGCTTGATTTCTCCTGGGGTACCGTTCAGTGAAGTGTCTGAATGTCTGTCGAGGAATGCCAGTCCTCTCTTTCTCAAGAGCAGGAAACAGAGAAGATAATGACATCAGACTGTGGGCTCTGTACGGAAGTCGACTTTCTAACTCATCCCAGATGTCTTCGATTTGGTTCTGATCGGGGCTTTGGGCTGGCCAGTCCATTTCAGAAACGTTATTACTACAAGTCGTGGCCTGTGGGATACCGGAACCATGAAAAACACCCCCATACCATATCACCACATCCTGCACACTTCGCTGTTGCCACTACACTGATTGGCTGACAAAGGTCTCCAGGAATCCACCAAACCCAAACGCTTCCACCGGATTGTCAGAGGGTATCACTCCAGATTACGTATTTCCAGTTATCCTCTGTCCAGTTTCGTTGCTCTTTACACCACTACGTCGGTACCATTGACTACAAAAATGTGTGGCTAATGAGAAGCTGCTCGACAATTTTACCCCATTTTGTTCAACTCGGCCTACACGCAGTCATTTTGCTAACTAGAATGAGGGGTAGCACATCAGAACTCGCGAGAAATTCTTTCCACAGATTTCATGCAGTTTATTACCACGATTCTCCAACAAATGCTCGGCGGTCCTATTCTTTCAGTGTATGAGATCTACCTGATCTCACTTCAGCTGTGATTGCTACATATCTTTCCACGTCACCAATAAACGGGCAGATTTTAAAGGGCTGAAATGTCCCTGATGGATCTGTTGCTGAAGTGACATGCAACAACTATTTACGCTGTCACTGAGCCCTCCTGATCGAGTCATACTGCTGCTACTGCTTTCTGTACAGGCAACACAATATCCCCGACTCACATTGGGAGATCTGCCTCTCATTACTTCTCTTGATCAATTCCGCATTACGTAGGAGTGTCCATACACTTTTCATCAGCAGCGCCCATTGCAGGCTCATTCTGTATGAGTCACTGTGAGTCACTTCAGAGATTAATTATCTCTAATTTCGTAATAATAGCAACGCAAAATCTATCTTGCCCAGTATCCTAGCACTGACCAGCCATAAAAGTTGTCCCTATTGTCCACCTATGGAACAAGCAGTCTCCATAATTCAATGCCTTGTTTCATCCCATCATAAGCTTAAGCATTTCACAAAGTTTCCTTAAGAGATCTACATGGCTAGTGCCTTCTATTAAATGTTAAAGCAAACGCTTCTGTTTTTTTCTCCATTTACGTTTCTTTCTCTTTTCGTATTTCACTTATACTACTCTCCTTCCCACTCTTTTGATTACTTGCTTTTTATCGTGCTGTTTACTCCCCCCCCCCCCCCCCTCCCTTCCTGTGCCTAACCTCGCATGCACTTCAAATCAACCAGCTGTTATTGGTCTCTTCAAACCAAACCGCCTGTATTTGGTCTTTGTTTTTCTACTTTTCGTCAACAATTACGAACACTGATTTGATTTACGCTACAGCTACTACTACACTATGTGATCAAAAGTATCTGGACACCTGGATGAAAGTGATTTACAACTTCGTGGCGCCCTCCATTGGTAATGCTGGAATTCAATGTGGTGCTCCCCCCTCTCCCCCTTAGCTTTGATGACATCTTCCACTTTCGCAAGCATTCGTTCAGTCAGGCGCAGGAAGTTTTCTTGGGGAATGGCAGCCCATTATTCACGGAGTGCTACACTGAGGACAGGTATCGACGACGGTTGGTGAAGCCTGGCTCTAAGTCGGCCTTCCAAAACATCCCAAAGGTGATCTATAGGATTTAGGTCAGGACTCAGTGCAGGAAAGTCCATTACAGGTATGTTATTGTCATGTAAGCACTCCGCCACTGACCGTGAATTATGAACGGGTGTTCGATCATGTTGAAAGATACAATCGCCATCCCCGAATTGCTCTCCAACAGTGGGAAGCAAGAAGGGGCTTAAAACATCAATGTAGGTCTGTGCTGTGATAGTGCCACGCAAAACAATAAGGGGTGCAAGGCCCTCCATGAAAAATATACCACCACACAAAAACACTACCGTCTCCGAATTTTACTGTTGGCGCTACACACTCTGGCAGATGACTTTCACCGTGAGTTTTGCAATACCCACGCCCTGCCATCGGATCGCCACATTGTATACCGTGATTCATCACTCCACACAACGTTTTTCCACTGTTAAATCGTCGATGTTTGCTCTCCTTACACCAAGCTAGGCGTCGTTTGGCATTTACCGGCGTGATGTGTGACTTATGAGCAGCCGCTCGACCATGAAATCCAAGTTTTCTCACCTCCCATCTAACTGTCATAGTACTTGCATTGGATCCTGATGCAGTTTGGAATTCCTGTGTGATGGCCTAGATAGAGGTCTGCCTATTACGCATTACGACCATCATCAACTGTCAGTCAACAGACGAGGTCGGCCTGTACGCTTTTGTGCTGTACTTGCCCCTTCATGTTTCCACTTCACTATGACATCGGAAACAGTGGACCCACGGATGTTTAGGCGCGTGTACATCTCGAGTACAGACGTATGACCCAAGTGACATCCAATCACCTGACCACGTTTGTTGTGCGTGAGTTCCGCGCAACGCCTCATTCTGCTCTCTCACGATGTCAAATGATTACTGAGGTGGCTGATTTGGAGTACCTGGCAGTAGGTGGCAGCACAATCCTCCTAATATGAAAAACGTATGTTTTTGAGGTGTCCGGATACTTTTGATCACACAGTCTAGTTCCATTATTTATGTCATAGTCACTTATAGCCGTTATATCCGTTATATTTTATAACACGTGTGGTAATGAGCATAATACAAAATATGTAGAATACCTTGTTCGATATAAGAGGATCTTTGATGGACATCATAATATTACCAAGATAAATAAATCCACTGCATTTCCTTACAAAAGCTACATTCTGAATAGACTTTGGTGACGATACATTGAACTCGTTTCGTAACGGTTTGTGGTGTACTCACTGTGGAGTCTGTCACTGCTCATGGCTTGATGCTGAAGTTGGGAAACTATTCGGTACTGGATCTTACTTGGAACTGCAGGATATAGTTCCCGGAAATCCAAAATAATACTTTCGCAGGAGAAGTAACGGAAATAGGAACTAACGTGTCACATTAAATATAAACTTCGTAGAAGTAGATCTTCCAAGGTAGAAGCTCTCTACAAACGACGTTCGCTTAATGGTTTCGAATGAGATGGTATATACTTTCTATCGGCGTTTCGAGGATTACTGTGTGAATAGTAATGCTCAGCATAGGTGTAGCTTCTTGTTTCTGAGGGACGTGACGGAGCTGTGGTTCTCTTACACACGGCGTAAGTACCAAGATTCACATATCACCAGCACTTTCTACTAATCCAAAATTAGTTCCACGTGTATTTGCATATATATTACTATCACAACCTTGATTTAGATGAACTGCCATAAAGTCCTTACTTCACACGTTCGATATAATATTTGCGTCTTGGAAAAATCAACGTTCTCAACAAATAAAAGTGCCGTTAAGTCTGAGAAAGTGCTTGTTTGCGAGGAAAAGCATTCCCGCAAGTTTCTCTCCGAATTATTGCCCTAAAAAACCGGGTCTGACCTATCTGAACGGCCAGCAAAATAGCTCCTATGCAAAACAGTATTTCCCATCTTCCTTTATCGCCCCTCATTAGAAAAAAGAACCTTCCTTGCGGCAGTGTTCATTGGTTGTCTTTTCGAACGGCACTCTGTATTTGGTTGCAAAGATAGTAAGATTGTCGTGGAACATGGCTTGGTACCATTGGTCAGTAAGTGCAGCTATTTTTGTTAACTACTTGGGAGGGATTACTATCTCGAATTGTGTAATGTTTAAATGTCACGAGAGTTGTTTCAATTTGTTCATCTAAACAGTGACAACATGACATTGACACTTTTGTTTCTTTGCTAGAGAAACACTTCATATTTATTGACAAGCACAACTTCGAGAATAACGATACTGACGTAAATTGATTTCTTGGAATAGGATGATAATTTCGTGTGATGAAACTTGTGTGAAAGTAAGGTAAACTTTGCATCTGCTATGTCAAAATACGGCCTTCACTGACTCATGGTGTTGATTTGTTTTTACGTGAATGTGGTTGTGGGATCAATTCTCTGCTTCTGGCGCAGGAACCTTTGCGTGGACCATATGCCACATCTGCATAAAGTAAATGTATCCCCTGTATGGGCTTTCCCAATGATTCTAGACAGAATAAACCCAAATTTACATATCGTTTTTATAAAGTTACACAATTTATTTGTTTTAGTACGAAGGCTTTGGCATCGACATGTCACACTTGAGTCAATCTCTTGTTTTTGTGTGATGGAGAAAATAGTATTCCTTATTTCCACTTTGTTGTGTGACCTATACTAATGTCAGTGTGAAGTTATTCTCTTATTTGCTACTTTCACGTTTCACAGATGGATCTAGTTAATTAAGGAATAAGTTCTAAACTTGCTGACTCTTTCAAAGGTGAGTCGTTCCTGTCCACGTGACATCCTATGTCGCGATTTAAGTTCCAGTAGTTTTCTGACCAAGCACTTAGTTTCCTGAGTGTTCTACACTACTGCCCATTAAAATTACTACAACACCAAGATGACGTGCTACAGACGCGAAATTTAACAGACAGGAGGAACATGCTGTGATATGCTAATGATTAGCTTTTTAGAGAATTCACATAACGTTGGCGCCGGTACCGAAACCGACAAAGTGCTGACATGAGGAAAGTTTCCAACCGATTTCTCATACACAAGCAGCAGTTGACCGGCGTTGCCTGCTGAATCGTTGTTGTGATGCCAAGTGTAAGGAGGAGAGAAACGTACCATCACGTTTCCGACTTTGATAAAGGTCGGATTATAGCCTATCGCGATTTCGGTTTATCGTATCGTGACATTGCTGCCCGCGTTGGTCGTGTTCCAATGACTTTTAACAGAATATGGAATCGGTGGGTTCAGAAGGGTAATACGGAACGCCGTGCTGGATCCCAACGGTCTCATATCACTAGCAGCCGAGTTGACAGGCATCTTATCCGCATGGCTGTAACGGATCGTGCAGCCACGTCTCGATCCCTGAGACAACAGATGGTGACGTTTACAAGACAACAACCATCTGCACAAACATTTCGACGAGGTTTGTAGCAGCATGGACTATCAGCTCGGAGACCATGGCTGCGGTTGCACTTGACGTTGCATCACAGACAGGAGCGCCTGCGATGGTGTACTCAACGGCGAACCTGGGTGCACGAAAGGCAAATGTCAATTTTTCGGATGAATCCAGGTTCTGTTTACAGCATCATGATGGTCGCATCCGTGTTTGGCGACATCGCGGTAAACGCACATTGGAATTGTGTATTCGTCATCGCCATACTGCCGTATCACCCGGCGTGATGGTATGGGCTGCCATTGGTTACACGTCTCGGTCACCTCTTGTTCGCATTGACGGCACTTTGAACAGTGGACGTTACATTTCAGATGTGTAACGACCCGTGTCTCTACCCTTCATTCGATCCTCGTGAAACCCTACATTTCAGCATGATAATGTACGACTGCATGTTGCCGGTCCTATGTGGGCCTTTCTGGATACAGAAAATCCTCGACTGCTACCCTGGCCAGCACATTATCGAGATCTCTTACCAACTGAAGACGTCTGGTCAATGGTGACCGAGCAACTGGCTCGTCGCAATACGCCAGTCACTACTCTTGATGAAGTGTGGTATCGTGTTGAAACTGCATGGGCAGCTGTACCTGTACACGCCAACCAATCTCTGTTTGACTCAATGCCCTGGCGTATCAAGGCCGTTATTATGGGCAGAGATGGTTGTTCTGGGTACTGATTTCTCAGGATCTATGCACCCAAACTGCGTGAAAATGTAATCACACGTCAGCTCTAGTAAAATATATTTGTCCATTGATTACCCGTTTATCGTCTGCATTTCTTCTTGGTGTAGCAATTTTAATGGCCACTAGTGTATGTCCATTCAGCTTTCATTTCAGCCAATACACAATTCTGCCTGTCTATCAACAGTCACAGCATTGCACATCAGTGGTGTTGCGTTCAGTATGCTTAATGAATAACATGTCTTCTTGGCCTAAACAGTTTATTTTTTATGTTTAGGGTTCATTTCTGATGCGAGAGGGCCTAATGTAATTTGTTGTTTTTTATATGGTTACACTCACTGTATAACTTCATTTTGAGATTACATGTTCTTTCAGTGGTGCTTTTGTCTTAACATACTCCACAGGTGTTGTGCATGACAACTCTCTCTAGAGCGGAAGGTTTAGTAAACATTACTTATTCGCAAGGGGATGTTTGTGAATAAGAGACTTTGTAGAGAGTGACGACAATGCTAAACCAAGGGGAGCCTGAAGAGTTAAACTGAACGGGGGAAAGGGAGCTTGTGGTGATGCAGCGCATGGGGAAAAGTGAGACCGTCAACCAAGAAATGTGAGAAATCTCTCTGGTTGCTGCACATGTAGAAACCGCCAGGTAGGCACTTCTGGCTCAGAAAGTGAACCATTGGAAAAACTAGGTCAACATTGATCCAGTAGCTGGAATAACAGCGACAGAGACGTGGCCCCCAACGCC
This sequence comes from Schistocerca gregaria, assembly GCF_023897955.1. Lineage (NCBI taxonomy): Eukaryota > Metazoa > Arthropoda > Insecta > Orthoptera > Acrididae > Schistocerca > Schistocerca gregaria. Next base: position 625,492,702 of record NC_064923.1, read on the forward strand.
ACTCTCATGACGCACAGTTTCAAACGATGAAAGCCAACTTTAGACAAGAATTCGAAGGGCAGAGCGCGTACTTCAGAGAAAAATTATAAAAAATACTAAGTTAGACATGACCGTCGGCGAATTGTAATACTCAAATGGAATGTGGAAAGCTGTAGCTGATTTGAGATCAGATTTGGAATCCGTTAACCTTTGAGAAGATAAAATCGTTTTAAAGGTCAAACCCATTAGCAACTGTCGAGCAGCACTGGCCATGCAGCTCGAAAAGTGAGTAAGCCCTTTCTAACATTGAGGGCTGATGGTATACCGAACGATCTGGCATAAATATACAATTTGTTGCATAAGATGAAGAACGGACTGAACTGGTACAAGGTATTTGTCAATGTCTTGCCTGTCATGAAGAGACGTTGCAACTGCATACTGAGTAGGTCAGCAATATTGCTGACAAAGTAGAAGTTTTAGCAACTACACTTTGACAGTAACTGCTGCGGTTACACCTATGCTACCGGAGATAACGTTATACTGACCTCATTTGTACTATGGTTACAGTACATGCGAGGTGCCTATATTTTTCCACCGCCCTGAGTGGAATGCAAAAGATCTGCTAGATATTCACCAACCTAGAGTCTTCAACTGTTGTCCCCTGAGCAGAAAACAGCACGTGGGTCACGAATCCGTTATAATGAGGCTGTAATGAACTCTCAGAGAGGAACTGATATTGCACAAAAATTAAATTTTCAATTAGTTTGTTTATACAGGATGCCACTCGCTTTGTTTTAGCAGAATACGAGAATCTACGCAATTATATTCCACTTTATGAATCACAAACAATTTTCATTCATCACATTTTCATAGAAAATAAATAAAACAACAAACTGCTTATTTGCGTAATTACTATAAAATTATCCTCAGTTGCATGTTGAAATGTCCAGAGATTACTAATTAAGTTCTTAGCCGTTAACGAACAAGGCAGACAACATACCTATTTTCCGAAACTGCCTAACTAGGTCTGATCTTACAGCCGAGCCACTTCCACGTTAGGCGCGATCCAAAGGCCCCCGAAGTGTTTCGTCTGCCTTTACGTTTATCAGTTGTATACTGTTGGCAATTAACTCTTCTGAAATAATGGAATAATAGCCTGTTATTGAGAAATGCTTTTATATCAAAGGCAAGTAAATTCACTGTTTAGTTTTCCCTCTATTAATAGCAGACGTTTATCGTTTAACCGTCCTACTTCCGAACACAACAGCCGATAGCAGAGAAGAACCACCATTCTGGCGGCCGTTGTCTACAGTACCTGTCACCACATTACGTCATCGTCCCTTTTCTGCCTTCTCCTGCTCTAAGTACCTGAATATGAGGGCTGCAAAGCCTGATATATTACACACCCACCTCCTTCTGAGATTTCCGAACAGTCGGGTGTTTCGCAGACAACAATCAATTTAGAAAATAAGGAAAGTTTTACTCAAATGTTTTTCAGTTATCATCTCTCTAGAGCCATTCCATTCCACTATACATGTAATTCGTTATTGTTTTTCAAAACTTGAATCTGGTACGTATTTTTTCATTCTCAAATTCTAAATTAATTTAAAATGTAGTAGGCTTAATTACTTTCTAATTACAAAAAACAGTAATTGTTAACCTTCAAAAAAATTCGCCTATAATCTTATATCTCAAAATCACTAATCTTTATTTACTCTCTCAATATCTATCACATTATTTTTAATAGTGAAGACGTTCAAAGCAGCATAATTCTACAACCTCATGTTGCTGGTGTTCTTTTGTTAACTTACAATCTATCATTTCTGCTACAATACTCTATAGCAGTCCACTATCTCCTAGGCAAACTTCAGTCACAAAATTTTATATTGTGTAGAGCTACTATCGCTGCCTTCCGTCCATTAAATTCAACAAAATATTTCTCGTAAGGAATTTGCAGTATTATTCAATTTTGGCTCATTGCCATTCTCTAAAATGACCAACTATTTGTCAAAAAAAGTTACACTGCTACACAACTACTATCAGTGCCTTGCCGTCCTTTCAATGCGATGAAACATGCTTTACACTTTACACTTTTCCTCACTATTATGCCGACACCATGGCCTCCTGCACTTATTTATTTTTGGAATTCGTAGTAAAGACGTCCATATCTCGTGGTTACAAATTAGACAAACGAACACAACACCCATACATGTCTTAAATACGTGGAGATGGAAGATCATTACACTCACACCTTTTACCAGAACATATGCTGGCAGCGCAAAATGGCAACCCATATTGATGATTTCTTCGTCCAAGATGAGGTCTTACATTGTGAAACTCCAGGCTTTACCAAAAGATGTTAAGTCCAACAACTGCCAGTCAATTCTCCCGTCTCCAGCCTCAGCATACGGCTCCAGTACAATTACATGTGACAGTACCAAATGCGTTAAATCAGTTTCCTCATTAGCTGAAACAAATTTTAAATAAAGATATTTTCATAAACTGTAACAATATAAATACATATTACCTCATTCTTTGTTTATCAACAATGCAACAGTTTATATCCTACCACATGAGTGGATATCATTATGTTTTGTTCAGAGCTGTATCCACTGTTTACATACCTCTGGGGCATTGTCCTTCGCATATTTAGGAAACCTGTCACTTCTCTCGCACCATCTGTTACTTCTGACCAGCTTCGGTAATAACTCACGTCGCTACCCATCGTCACTTGCTATGCTCTTTAAATCTTACCTACAGAGATGTAGAGAGAAGTGCACGAACACTCATTTGCCAAATCCTTGCTTGATTCCACAGTATGAGGTATCATTCCCTTTACATTTGAGTGCAGTGATGCTACAAACCGTTCTAATGGAAGTGTTTTGGTATATTTGTGAATTTCCTACTGACTTCCATATACGAGAATTACGTGGCACTGTAATATTGAGAGGCTAATCGTTTATTCATTAAAATAAGTAGACCTTTATTCAACCTTTCTTTCATATTTGAAACCAGTGTTCGTCATTATTCTCTATTCTTCATATTAAGCGGCCTTTTGTTTAAACCTATCAGTGTATCTACTCTCCTGGAAATTGAAATAAGAACACCGTGAATTCATTGTCCCAGGAAGGGGAAACTTTATTGACACATTCCTGGGGTCAGATACATCACATGATCACACTGACAGAACCACAGGCACATAGACACAGGCAACAGAGCATGCACAATGTCGGCACTAGTACAGTGTATATCCACCTTTCGCAGCAATGCAGGCTGCTATTCTCCCATGGAGACGATGGTAAAGATGCTGGATGTAGTCCTGTGGAACGGCTTGCCATGCCATTTCCACCTGGCGCCTCAGTTGGACCAGCGTTCGTGCTGGACCTGCAGACCGCGTGAGACGAAGCTTCATCCAGTCCCAAACATGCTCAATGGGGGACAGATCCGGAGATCTTGCTGGCCAGGGTAGTTGACTTACACCTTCTAGAGCACGTTGGGTGGCACGGGATACATGCGGACGTGCATTGTCCTGTTGGAACAGAAAGTTCCCTTGCCGGTCTAGGAATGGTAGAACGATAACACGCATACGACCATCATTGGCACCAAGGCAGAAGCGACTCTCATCGTTGAAGACGACACGTCTCCATTCGTCCCTCCATTCACGCCTGTCGCGACACCACTGGAGGCGGGCTGCACGATGTTGGGGCGTGAGCGGAAGACGGCCTAAAGGTGTGCGGGACAGTAGCCCAGCTTCATGGAGACGGTTGCGAATGGTCCTCGCCGATACCCCAGGAGCAACAGTGTCCCTAATTTGCTGGGAAGTGGCGGTGCGATCCCCTACGGCACTGCGTAGGATCCTACGGTCTTGGCGTGCTTTCGTGCGTCGCTGCGGTCCGGTCCCAGGTCGACGGGCACGTGCACCTTCCGCCGACCACTGGCGACAACATCGATGTACTGTGGAGACCTCACGCCCCACGTGTTGAGCAATTCGGCGGTACGTCCACCCGGCCTCCCGCATGCCCACTATACGCCCTCGCTCAAAGTCCGTCAACTGCACATACGGTTCACGTCCACGCTGTCGCGCCATGCTACCAGTGTTAAAGACTGCGATGGAGCTCCGTATTGCCACGGCAAACGGGCTGACACTGACGGCGGCGGTGCACAAATGCTGCGCAGCTAGAGCCATTCGACGGCCAACACCGCGGTTCCTGGTGTGTCCGCTGTGCCGTGCGTGTGATCATTGCTTGTACAGCCCTCTCGCAGTGTCCGGAGCAAGTATGGTGGGTCTGACTCACCATTTCCAGGAGTGTAATTTCATCACAGCGGAAGCCACTTCGTCGTCACAGTTCGTACTAAAAGGAAACGTTACGTCTATTTTGACACAATCTGTACATCATCTCAAGACAACACTTAGTAATATCGATTAATTTTTCCACCAGAATTTCTTCTGTTGTACATTTTCGTATTCACTTACCAGGTTTGGTGTCGCCTTCTTCTTCTGCAGTCTTCAGCTTACTTATTATGCCTTATCTCATCTGTGTTTCATATAATAGCCCTCGTCTTGCTTTCCTGTTCTTAGAGAATGTTCAGACGTAAAGCTTTTTTTATTGCTTTTGTAAACATTTAAAACCTATTGCACTACATACTTTTTAATACACTTTTTGTTATGTGCATTAATATGGTACTGATGCCTTGTAACCATATATAGTGGTCTCTTGCTGGTGTATCTGTAATCATATACTTCGTATATTCTGGCCTGTCTACATATATCCCGTTAAATGTCTGTTTTTCAGCCCTGCTATGCAAATGTTTATTCTGATGGGTTCCTTTGTTTTAGTCATAGTCTGTTTCTCTGTTGTCGCATTGAATATAAGGATATTTTCTCAAGTGAACCTTGTTAGTGAGAAACAGCTCTGATTGAAAACAGGGAAGAAATAACAGCAGAAAAAGAAGATGAAGTACACTGTCGATTAACTCGGGCACCCGATAATCGTCAGTAACCTAGCAGAACAAAGAAAGTTATTGCCCTCTGACGTTTGTAATCATTATACTCTTTCATGTCACTGATTGACATTTCATCTAATAATTGTTGTGGCGCTATTTCCATGGTAGAATGAGACACTTCATTCAAAAATTTCTCAAAATCAGCCACGTAATCTGTCCCCTTATATTGATTCTTAGAACTGAAGTGACAGCTTTCTCTGCTGTAGACGTATGCAGTGAAAACTGATCGTTTTTTGGTAGCCGCCTCTGACAGAAGCTGGCTGTCAAGTCTGTTTTTGTTCATTTTCTGACAACACTGAACTTCGCTAAGGAATCTTCTTGTACCTTACTTCTATCCATTTGTGGTATTCAAACCATCAATATTTCCCGTCTCCCTCTAATTTCCATTTACATCTACATCTACATCCATACTCCACAGGCCACCTGACGGTCTGTGGCGGAGGGTACCCTGAGTACCTCAATCGGTTCTCCTTTCTATTCCAGTCTCGTATTGTTCTTGGAAAGAAAGATTGTCGGTATGCTTCTGTGTGTGGGCTCTAATCTCTCTGATCTTCTCCTCGTGGTCTCTTCGCGAGATATACGTAGAAGGGAGCAATATACTGCTTGACTCTTCGGTGAAGGTATGTTCTCGAAACTTTAACAAAAGCCGGTACCGAGCTACTGAGCGTCTCTCCTGCAGAGACTTCCACTGGAGTTTATCTATCATCTCCGTAACGCTTTCGCGATTACTAAATGATCCTGTAACGAAGCGCGCTGCTCTCCGTTGGATCTTCTCTATCTCTTCTATCAACCCTATCTGGTAAGGATACCACACTTTTGAGCAGTGTTCAGGCAGTGGGCGAACAAGCGTACTGTAACCTACTTCCTTTGTTTTCGGATTGCATTTCCTTAGGATTCTTCCAATGAATCTCAGTCTGGCATCTGCTTTACCGACGATCAACTTTATATGATCATTCCATTTTAAATCACTCCTAATGCGTACTCCCAGATAATTTATGGAATTAACTGCTTCCAGTTGCTGACCTGCTATTTTGTAGCTAAATGATAAGGTATCTATCTTTCTATGTATTCGCACCACATTACACTTGTCTACAGTGAGATTCAATTGTCATTCCCTTCACCATGCGTCAATTCACTGCAGATCCTCCTGCATTTCAGTAGAATTTTTCATTGTTGCAACCTCTCGATACACCACAGCATCATCTGCAAAAAGCCTCAGTGAACTTCCGATGCCATCCACCAGGTCATTTATGTATATTGTGAATAGCAACGGTCCTGTGACACTCCCCTACGGCACACCTGAAATCACTCTTACTTCGGAAGACTTCTCTCCATTGAGAATGAAATGCTGCGTTCTGTTATCTAGGAACTCCTCAATCCAATCACACAATTGGTCTGATAGTCCGTATGCTCTTACTTCGTTCATTAAACGACTGTGGGGAACTATGTCAAACGCCTTGCGGAAGTCAAGAAACACGGCATCTACCTGTGAACCCGTATCTATGGTCCTCTGAGTCTCGTGGACTAATAGCGCGAGCTGAGTTTCACACGACCTTCTTTTTCGAAACCCATGCTGATTCCTACAGAGTAGATTTCTAGTCTCCAGATAAGTCATTATACTCGAACGTAATAATTCTACAACTCATCGACGTTAGAGATATAGGTCTATAGTTCTGCACATGTGTTCGACGTCCCTTCTTGAAAACGGGGTTGACCTGTGCCCTTTTCCAATCCTTTGGAACGCTTCGCTCTTCTAGAGACCTACGGTACACCGCTGCAAGAAGGGGGGCAAGTTCCTTCGCGTACTCCGTGTAAAATCGAACTGGTATCCCATCAGGTCCAGCGACCTTTCCTCTTTTGAGCGATTGTAATTGTTTCTCTATCCCTCTGTCGTCTATTTCGATATCTACCATTTTGTCATCTGTGCGACAATCTAGAGAAGAAACTACAGTGCAGTCTCCCTCTGTGAAACAGATTTGGAAGAAGACATTTAGTATTTTGGCCTTTATTCTGTCATACTCTGTTTCAGTACCATTTTGGTCACATAGTGTCTGGACATTTTGTTTTGACATAGGACCAAAATTTCTTAGGATTTTCTGCCAAGTCAGTACATAGAACTTTACTTTCGAATTCATTGAACGCCTCTCGCATAGCCCTTCTCACACTACATTTCGCTTCGCGTAATTTTTGTTTGTCTGCAAAGCTTTGGCTATGTTTATGTTTGCTGTGAAGTTCCCTTTGCTTTCGCAGCAGTTTTCTAACTCGGTTGTTGTACCACGGTGGTTCTTTTCCATCTCTTACGATCTTGCTCGGCACATACTCATCTAACGCATATTGTACGATGGTTTTGAACCTTGTCCACTGATCCTCAACACTATCTGTACTTGAGACAAAACTTTTGTGTTGAGCCATCAAGTACTCTGAAATCTGCTTTTTGTCACTTTTGCTAAACAGAAAAATCTTCCTACCTTTTTTAATATTTCTATTTACGGCTGAAATCATAGATGCAGTAACCGCTGTATGATCGCTGATTCCCTGTTCTGCCTTAACTGATTCAAATAGTTCGGGTCTGTTTGTCACCAGAAGGTCGAATATGTTATCACCCCGAGTCGGTTCTCTGTTTAACTGCTCAAGGTAGTTTTCAGATAAAGCACTTAAAAAAATTTCACTGGATTCTTTTTCCCTGCCGCCCGTTATGAACTTTTAAGTCTCCCAGTCTATATTCGGCAAATTAAAATCGCCACCCAGAACTATAACATGGTGGGGAAATCTACTCGAAATATTTTCCATATTATTCTTCCGGTGCTCAGCCACAACAGCTGCTGAGCCCGGCGGCCTATAGAGACATCCAGTTACCATGACTGTGCCTGCTTTAACCGTGACCTTCACCCAAATCATTTCACAATTATCGTACTCTGTGTGAAATCGAACTGGTATCCCATCAGGTCCTGCGGCCTTTTTATCTTTCGAGCGATTTTAATTGTTTTTCTAACCCTCTGTCATCTGTTTCGATATCTACCATTTTGTCATATGTGCGACAATCTGGAGAATGAACCACAGTGCAGTCTTCCTCTGTGCTACAGCTTTGGAAAAAGACATTTAGTATGTCGACCTTTAGTCTATCATCCTCTGTTTCAGTACCATTTTGGTCACAAAGTGTCTGGACATTTTGTTTTGATCCACCTATCGCTTTGACATAAGTCCCAAATGTCATAGGATTTTCTGCCAAGTCAGTACATAGAACTTTATTTTTTAATTCGTTGAACGCCTCTCGCATAGCCCTCCTCACACTACATGTCGCTTCGTGTAATTTTTGTTTGTCTGCAAGGCTTTAGCTATGTTTGTTTGTTGTGAAGTTCCATTAGCAGTTTTCCAACACGGTTGTTGCACCACGGTGGCTCCTTTCCATCTCTTACGATGTTGCTTGGCACATACTCATCTAATGCATATTGTAGGATGCTTTTAAACTTTGCCCACTGATCCTCAACACTTTCTGACTTGAGATAAAACTTTTGTATTGAGCCGTCAAGTACTTTGAAATCTGCTTTTTGTCACTTTTGCTAAACAGAAAAATCTTCCTATCTTTGTTAATAATTTACGGCTGAAATCACCGATTATTTAACCGCTTTATGATCGCTGATTCCCTGTCCTGCGTTAACTGTTTCAGATAGTTCGGGTCTTTTTGTCACCAGAAGGTCTAATATGTTATCGCCACGAGTGGCTTCTCTGTTTAACTGCTCAAGGTAGTTTTCAGATAATGCACGTAAAAAAAATGTCACTGGATTCTTTGTCCCTGCCACCCGTTATAAACGTTTCAGTATCCCAGTCTATATCCGGTAAATCAAAATCTCCACCTAAAACTATATCATGGTCAGGAAATCTACTGGGAATATTTTCCAAATTTTCCTTCAGGTGTTCTGCCACAACGGCTACGGAGGAAAGGGGCCTATAGAGACATCCAATTAGCATATTTGAGCCTGCTTTAACCGTGACCTCCACCCAAATTATTTCACACTTCGGATCTCCGTCAATTTCCTTCGATACAATTGCACTTATTATCACTATGAAGACGCCTCTCTCTTCATTGTCCAGCCTTTCTCTGCGGTATACATTCCAATCTGAGTTCAGAATTTCATTACTATTTACATCAGGTATCAGCCAACTTTCCGTCCCTAGTACTATGTGGGCGTTGTGACCGTTTATTAATGATAGCAGTTCATGACCTTTCTATAGACGCACCTGCAGTTTACTATTACCACATTAATATTATAAGTCCCTATTGTGTTTTGCCTACTGCTACCTTGTCGCGTCTCAGGAGGCGTCTTGTCGGGCCTAGGGAGGGAATTCTCTTACCTAAAAGACCCACATGTGTACTCTACACGTTCTCCGCTACCCTTGTAGCCACTTCCTTTGTGTAGTACACGCCTGACCTATTCAGGGGGACCCTACATTTCTCCACCCGATAGCGGAGGTCGAGAAATTTACACCCCGAATCTGCGCAGAATCTTCTGGTTTAAGCCCTCCACTCGCCTCCAAACCAGAGGACCGCGAGCGAGGCTTTCCGTCTTCACAAACTCCGCCAACCGCCTCTATGAACAGAGGATGGCCTCTGAACCCAGACGGCAGGAGTCAGTGGTGCCGACATGAGAAAGAATTTGCAGTCGGGTGCACCCAATGCTCTCTATCGCCGCCGGCAGGACCTCCTCCAAATCTCGGATGCGGCCCCCCGGCAAGCAGACACAGTGAACACTGGCCTTTTTCCCCGATCTTCCCGCTGTTTCCCTAAGGGGAAGACCAGTATTGATTCAGAAGTACTTGCAGGAATTCTTTATATCGGTTACATGTGATAATGGCCCTTGTTCCCCATGATATTGCTTCCCCTGCTTACTTAATAGCCAAAAATTTGATTTTTTGTTGTTCAGTCATGTTTTCACGAATGATGCCATCAAGCACTCTAAAGAAGGCTACTTGTTGTACAGTTCCATTACTAGAGAAACGATGGATTTTATACGCATTAGCGTCACTTGCTACGTCACTTACATAAACAATACCATCCTTTCTTTCTTATTCAAACCAAATTTCGACTTTTTAATTAACTTCATTCTCTATTCTGTCTTGGGTCTCAGGAAATACTATTTGCTCTGACATTTGAAATATTACGACTAAGTACTTCATGGTCGTTACTAGATCTCTGACTTTTAGGTTCTTAAGTTAGGTACCTAAAATAGGTTCTATCACTTACAAAAATAGGCTATAGAAACCAGAAAGCACGTGATGAATATCTGGCATTTTATTGTCTCGAAAGATTGAGATGGACAAAAATCGATATTATATTGTTGTCCATGTCCATAATTACAGTCACAGTAAACAACTAACACTTCCCCCAGATTTTCCGTAGATAAATAGCATCTCTTGTCTGTTAATAGCATCTTATATGCCGAGAATGAGCTTTCCACGTCAACAGGGTCACCGGAGCATATTTAAATGACGGTATCAGGCGCTATGGGGCCGCACACTCATGTTCTGTTGATTTACCTGATAAGATGTCAGCCACAGTGCAGACGCTACTCAGTCCTGGATTTTTTATAGCACTGTCTTTAGTTTCTCACTAAATTTTATACCAACAGAACCTAGGGCCAAGTTGATTGTTTCCATCACCTCTTCTATCAATTGCAGTTGCGTGTAGACTGGTTCCTCTGAACACTCTAGAGCTTTAATAGTAGGAACCAAAAATGCATAACAAGATTTTCTGTGTGTAATGTCTTTGGAAATTGTTGGGTCCTTTAGAAGATCTGCAGCTGAAGTAATCCTCACTGCCTTCTCCCACAATTTAAAAACATTGTTCTTAATGTCTTCCAACTGCTCACTGTAATATTTCACGGCCTCTAGCCACGTTCTGCAGGGAGGGAGTCCTGCTAGTGCTCTGGGAAGTTCCTCTCGAAATAAATGGATTCTGGTACGTACTTTAATAAAAACCTGTTTGAATGTTGAAACTAGCTTACTTACATGTGGAAATTCGAGACGTATCATCTCAGCTACACGATTCATGGCGTGGGCAAGACGTGATTTGGAGCAAGGCTGGTTAAAATACTTTCAACAATTAACAGCAGCAATCATGCATTCTGCTGCATTAGTATGGATTACAAGTACTTTATTTTCATCTAGATTGCTGGGAAAAAGTAATTTGAGGGCTTTGTTAACCAACGTGAGCAATTGTTTCATGGTTAGTCTTTATCCGTTTGTTGCAGATCAGATGAGGTACAGACCGAGTGTAAGGATCTAACATTCCAATAATCAAATTAGCCACATATCGACCTTGTCTGTCGGCTGTCTCAGGGACAGAGGTCGCCTATATCTTCCCTTATCCTTCTCAATGTATTTTGATATAAAGTATCTAAAGTGTTCTTTCTCAGTGTGGATTCTAATGGATTGCTGCGGTGCAGTATTTCTCTAGAAAGATTTTGAACTAACTATTTTCAACTGCGTTGAATGGTATGATTGCTGCGACAATATCTCGACATAGGTCAAGATGAAATTCGTTTTTGTTTGCTGCATTTGGTTTAGCTACAAATGTTTGTTTCTAGTTTAATTTTTTTTTTAATTTGCCTGGTGTTTAATCCATGCAACATGCTGACTTAAATGCGACCTCTGTTCGTAAAGTACCTAGAAACAAAAACAAATGAGAAATACTTTGTAGAAGAATTTACGTACGTGATCTACTTACCAAAATTAACCTACATTATGGGTTTAGAAACAACACTTTAGCATTCGCATTTTTCTGGTCCTAGTTAACTTGGGAAAAACACTGGCCTCTCTGTTCTCGAAGTGGGCGTAGCAGATAAAAGGTTAATATTTTAATTACGTCTTTGTTGCACACATTGAAGTAAATAACTCTTCCGTCTGTAGAGAAATCAGTAAATTCTTGTAACCATGATTTGGAGGTGGCGACTTTCGGCATGCTTAACTTTCCACAAATACACTGTCGCTGTGAGACATATTACCACGTACAACCAGCACGCTGACCTACTGAATGAAGTCAGTGAAGGTGTTTTAAACAGGCTGTTCCGACAGGACAGGAAAGCGCCGCAGGTAGATCACACGGCTCCTCCATGCCCTGGTGGTCCATTTGACTGTTCACAGCGAGCGCCAAAGCTCTGCCAAGCAGAGCTAGCTTGAACAGACTGGCATGTGATGTCATCATCTGACTCACGACTGGCGTTCACGATGCAAACAAACCATTTGTCTTTCAGTTACTGTTTTCGAAGTAGCCTGGAAGACCAGAAGAGTAGTTTTAATCATACAAATTTATTGATTGGATTTTTAGAAATTAGATACAGTTAGTTTCTAGCATGAAATTAGGCCTTTGTATGATTTTTAAAAATGAGGTACAATCAGGTTCTAACATGAAAGTAGGTAGAAGAATGAGATCTTCACTCTGCAGCGGAGTGTGCGCTGATATGAAACTTCCTGGCAGATTAAAACTGTGTGCCCGACCGAGACTCGAACTCGGGACCTTTGCCTTTCGCCGGCAAGTGCTCTACCAACTGAGCTACCGCAGCACGACTCACGATCGGTACTCACAGCTTTACTTCTGCCAGTATCCGTCTCCTACCTTCCAAACTTTACAGAAGCTCTTCTGCGAAACATGCAGAACTAGCACTCCTGAAAGAAAGGATACTGTGGAGACATGGCTTAGCCACAGCCTGGGGGATGTTTCCAGAATGAGATCTTCACTCTGCAGCGGAGTGTGCGCTGATATGAAACTTCCTGGCAGATTAAAACTGTGTGCCCGACCGAGACTCGAACTCGGGACCTTTGCCTTTCGCGGGCAAGTGCTCTACCAACTGAGCTACCGCAGCACGACTCACGACCGGTACTCACAGCTTTACTTCTGCCAGTATCCGTCTCCTACCTGTGAGTACCGGTCGTGAGTCGTGCTGCGGTAGCTCAGTTGGTAGAGCACTTGCCCGCGAAAGGCAAAGGTCCCGAGTTCGAGTCTCGGTCGGGCACACAGTTTTAATCTGCCAGGAAGTTTCATGAAAGTAGGTATTTTATGTACCATAAAATTACAATTTCCGATAAAATATTTGCGTAGTTCTTAGTTGGGAAGAACACGAGGAAATGTTTGTCAGAAAAAATTTAATTCTATTGGATGGATAAAATTTAGGTACAATCAGGTACTAACCTGGTATTAGGTACTTTTAGGTGCTACAAAACTAGCGTTTTCAATCATAAATTGGCATAACTCGTGTACATATAACTTTTATTGCTTTTACTTAATGAGGAACAAAATATTGTTTTTAGGTTTATACCTAAAATTCGAGGTCTAGTCACTACTCCACTGTATCTTAGGATCACCATTACATGCTCCCATAGATTTGCTTCGCTCTTCTCTTGTTGTTGTTGTGGTCTTCAGTCGTGAGACTGGATTGATTCAGCTCTCCATGCTACTCTATCCTGTGCAAGCTTCTTCATCTCCCAGTACTTGCTGCAACCCACATCCTTCTGAATCTGCTAAGTGTATTCATCTCTTGGTCTCCCTCTACGATTTTTACCCTCCACGCTGCCCTCCAATGCTAAATTTGCGATCCCTTGATGCCTCAAAACATGTCCTACCAACCGGTCCCTTCTTTTTGTTAAGTTGTGCCAGAAACTCTTCTTCTCCCCAATTCTATTCAATACCTCCTCATTAGTTATGTGATCTACCCATCTAATCTTCAGCATTCTTCTGTAGCACCACATTTCGAAAGATTCTATTCTCTTCTTGTCCAAACTAGTTATTGTCCATGTTTCACTTCCATACATGGCTACACTCCGTACAAATACTTTCACAAACGACTTCCTCGCCATTAAATCTATACTAGATGTTAACAAATTTCTTCAGAAACGCTTTCCTTGCCATTGCCAGTCTACATTTTATATCCTCTCTACTGCGACCATCATCAGTTATTTTACTCCCTCAGTGGACAAAGTTCAAAACCATGGTACAATATGCGTTAGATGAGTATGTGCCAAGCAAGATCATAAGAAATGGAAAAGAGCCACCGTGGTACAACAACCGAGTTAGAAAACTGCTGCGGAAGCAAAGGGAACTTCACAGCAAACATAAACATAGCCAAAGCCTTGCAGACAAACAAAAATTACGCGAAGCGAAATGTAGTGTGAGGAGGGCTATGCGAGAGGCTTTCAATGAATTCGAAAGTAAAGTTCTATGTACTGACTTGGCAGAAAATCCTAAGAAATTTTGGTCCTATGTCAAAGAGGTAGGTGGATCAAAACACAATGTCCAGACACTCTGTGACCAAAATGGTACTGAAACAGAGGATGACAGACTAAAGGCCGAATTACTAAATGTCTTCTTCCAAAGCTGTTTCACAGAGGAAGACTGCACTGTGCTTCCTTCTCTAGAGTGTCGCACAGTTGACAAAATTGTAGATATCGAAGTAGACGACAGAGGGATAGAGAAACAATTAAAATCGCTCAAAAGAGGAAAGGCCGCTGGTCCTGATGGGATACCAGTTCGATTTTACACAGAGTACGCGAAGGAACTTGCCCCCCTTCTTGCAGCGGTGTACCGTAGGTCTCTAGAAGAGCGAAGCGTTCCAAAGGATTGGAAAAGGGCACAGGTCATCCCCGTTCTCAAGAAGGGACGTCGAACAGATGTGCAGAACTATAGACCTATATCTCTAACGTCGATCAGTTGTAGAATTTTGGAACACGTATTATGTTCGAGTATGATGTCTTTTCTGGAGACTAGAAATCTACTCTGTAGGAATCAGCATGGGTTTCGAAAAAGACGATCGTGTGAAACCCTGCTCGCGCTATTCGTCCACGAGACTCAGAGGGCCTTAGACACGGGTTCACAGGTGGATGCCGTGTTTCTTGACTTCCGCAAGGCGTTTGACACAGTTCCCCACAGTCGTTTAATGAACAAAGTAAGAGCATACGGACTATCAGATCAATTGTGTGATTGGATTGAGGAGTTCCTAGATAACAGAACGCAGCACGTCATTCTCAATGGAGAGAAGTCTTCCGAAGTAAGAGTGATTTCAGGTGTGCCGCAGGGGAGTGTCATAGGACCGTTGCTGTTCACAATATACATAAATGACCTGGTGGATGACATCGGAAGTTCACTGAGGCTTTTTGCAGATGATGCTGTGGTGTATCGAGAGGTTGCAACAATGGAAAATTGTACTGAAATGCAGGAGGATCTGCAGCGAATTGACGCATGGTGCACGGAATGGCAATTGAATCTCAATGTAGCGAAGTGTAATGTGATGCGAATACATAGAAAGATAGGTCCCTTATCATTTAGCTACAAAATAGCAGGTCAGCAACTGGAAGCAGTTAATTCCATAAATTATCTGGGAGTACGCATTAGGAGTGATTTAAAATGGAATGATCATATAAAGTTGATCGTCGGTAAAGCAGATGCCAGACTGAGATTCATTGGAAGAATCCTAAGGAAATGCAATCCGACAACAAAGGAAGTAGGTTACAGTACACTTGTTCGCCCAATGCTTGAATACTGCTCAGCAGTGTGGGATCCGCACCAGGTAGGGTTGATAGAAGAGATAGAGAAGATCCAACGGAGAGCAGCGCGCTTCGTTACAGGATCATTTAGTAATTGCGAAAGCGTTACGGAGATGATAGATAAACTCCAGTGGAAGACTCTGCAGGAGAGTCGCTCAGTAGCTCGGTACGGGCTTTTGTTAAAGTTTCGAGAACATACCTTCACCGAAGAGTCAAGCAGTATATTGCTCCCTCCTACGTATATCTCGCGAAGAGACCATGAGGATAAAATCAGAGAGATTAGAGCCCACACAGAAGCATACCGACAATCCTTCTTTCCACGTACAATACGAGACTGGAATAGAAGGGAGAACCGATAGAGGTACTCAGGGTACCCTCCGCCACACACCGTCAGGTGGCTTGTGGAGTACGGATGTAGATGTAGATGTAGATAGCAAAACTCCTTTACCACTTTAAGTGTCTCATTTCCTAATCTAATTCCCTCATCATCATCCGATTTAATTTGACTACATTCCATTATCCTCGTTTTGCTTTTGTTGATGTTCATCTTAGATCCTCCTTTTCTTACATTACTAATTTCATTAATTGTTGTTTCTATTACCCTACTAGTAATACCCCTTGTCTAGGGGTAGCGTCTTTGATTAGTAATCAAAACGTCTTCGGTACTGGGTTCGGTCCCTGCCACTCCCTAAAATTTGATAAATAATTGGCATAAGAAGTCAGCCTCATTCTGCCAACGGCCTTGTCAAAGAGGGGGGAGGAATGATAGAGGTTCAGGGCACTCTCTTGTCCTAGGGGTGAGAAATTGCCCCTAAAGGCGGAAGAATCAGCAATGATCAACGACATGAGGATGCAGAAGCCAATGGAAACCACTGCATTAAAGACACGTAACGTGTATCCACAGGACATGTGGCCTGTAGTTGAAGAAGTGTCATGATGATCTCTCCATTGGCAAAAGATTCCGGAATAATCCCCCATTCGGATCTCAAGGAGGGGACTGCCAAGGGGGAGGTTACCATGAGCAAAAGATTGAATAATTAACGAAAGGATAACGTTCTACCAGTCGGGACGTGGAATGCCACAAGCTTGAACGTGGTAGGGAAACAAGAAAATCTGAAAAGGGAGATGCAAAGGCTCAATCTAGATATAGTAGAGGCCAGTGAAGTGAAGTGGAAGGAAGACAAGGATTTCTGGTCAGATGAGTATCGGGTAGTATCGACAGCAGCAGAAAATGGTATAACAGGTGTAGGATTCGTTATGAATAGGAAGGAGAGCAGAGGGTGTGTTACTGTGAACAGTTCAGTGACCGGGTTGTTCTAATCCGAATCGACAGCAGACCACCACCGACAACGATAGTTCAGGTATACATGACGACGTCGCAAGCTGAAGATGAACAGATAGAGAAAGTGTATGAGGATATTGAAAGAGTAATGGAGTATGTAAAGGGGGACGAAAATCTAATAGTCATTGGCGACTGGAATGCAGTTGTAGTGGAAGGAGTAGAAGAATAGGTTACAGGAGAATATGGGCTTGGGACAAGGAATGAACTAATTGAGTTCTGTAACAAGTTTCAGCTAGTAATAGCAAATACCCTGTTCAAGAATCACAAGAGGAGAAGGTATACTTGGAAAAGGACGGGAGATACGGGAAGATTTCAATTAGATTACATCATGGTCAGACAGAGATTCCGAAATCAGATACTGGCTTGTAAGGCGTACCCAGGAGCAGATATAGACTCAGATCACAATATAGTAGTGATGAAGAGTAGGCTGAAGTTCAAGACATTATTCAGGAAGAATCAATACGCAAAGAAGTGGGATACGGAAGTTCTAAGGAATGACGAGATACGTTTGAAGTTCTGTAACGCTATAGATACAGCAATAAGAAATAGCGCAGTAGGCAGTACAATTGAAGAGGTATGGACATCTCTAAAAAGGGCCATCACAGAAGTTTGGAAAGAAAACATAGGTATAAAGAAGGTAGCTGCGAAGAAACCATGGGTAACAGAAGAAATACTTCAGTTGATTGATGAAAGGAGGAAGTACAAACATATTCCGGGAAAATCAGAAATACAGAAATACAAGTCGCTGAGGAATGAAATAAATAGGAAGTGCAGGGAAGCTAAGACGAAATGGCTGCAGGAAAAATGTGAAGACATCGAAAAAGGTATGATTGTCGGAAGGACAGACTCAGTATACAGGAAAGTCAAAACAACCTTTGGTGACATTAAAAAAAGCAAGGGTGGTAACATTAAGAGTGGAACGGGAATTCCATTGTTAAATGCAGAGGAGAGAGCAGATAGGTGGAAAGAATACATTGAAAGCCTCTATGAGGGTGAAGATTTGTCTGATGTGTTAGAAGAAGAAACAGGAGTCGATTTAGAAGAGATAGGGGATCCAGTATTAGAATCGGAATTTAAAAGAGGTTTGGAGGACTTACGGTCAAATGAGGCAGAAGGGATAGATAACATTCCATCAGAATTTCTAAAATCATTAGGGGAAGTGGCAACACAGCGACTATTCACGTTGGCGACATACCATCTGACTTTCGGAAAAGCATAATCCACACAATTCGGAAGACGGCAAGAGCTGACAAGTGCGAGAATTATCGCACAATCAGCTTAACAGCTCATGCATCGCAGCTGCTTACAAGAATAATATACAGAAGAATGGAAAAGAAAATTGAGAATGCGCTAGGTGACGATCAGTTTGGCTGTAGGAAAAGTAAAGGCACGAGAGAGGCAATTCTGACGTTACGGGTAATAATGGAAGCAAGGCTAAAGAGAAATCAAGACACGTTCATAGGATTTGTCGAACACGAAAAAGCGTTCGACAATATAAAATGGTGCAAGCTGTTCGAGATACTGAAAAAAGTAGGGGTAAGCTATAGGGAGAGACGGGTCATATACAATATGTACAACAACCAAGAGGGAATAATAAGAGTAGACGATCAAGAACGAAGTGCTCGTATTAAGAAGGGTGTAAGACAAGGCTGTAGCCTTTCGCCCCTACTCTTCAATCTGTACATCGAGGAAGCAATGATGGAAATAAAAGAATGGTTAAGGAGTGGAGTTAAAATACAAGGTGAAAGGATATCAATAATACGATTTGCTGATGATATTGGTATCCTGAGTGAAAGTGAAGAAGAATTAAATGATCTGCTGAACGGAATGAACAGTCTAATGAGTACACAGTATGGTTTGAGAGTAATTCGGAGAAAGACGAAGGTAATGAGAAGTAGTAGAAATGAGAACAGCGAGAAACTTAACATCAGGATTGATGGTCACGAATAACCAATGACGGACGGAGCACGGAGGACATCAAAAGCAGACTCGCTATGGCAAAAAAGGCATTTCTGGCCAAGAGAAGTCTACTAATATCAAATACCGGCCTTCATTTGAGGAAGAAATTCCTGAGGATGTACGTCTGGAGTACAGCATTGTATGGTAGTGAAACATGGACTGTGGGAAACCCGGAACAGAAGAGAATCGAAGCATTTGAGATGTGGTGCTATAGACGAATGTTGAAAATTAGGTGGACTGATAAGGTAAGGAATGAGGAGGTTCTACGCAGAATCGGAGAGGTAAGGAGTATGTGGAAAACACTGATAAGGAGAAGGGACAGGATGATAGGACATCTGCTAAGACATGAGGGAACGACTTCCATGGTACTAGAGGGAACTGGAGAGGGAAAAAACCGTAGAGGAAGACAGAGATTGGAATACGTCAAGCAAATAGTTGAGGACATAGATTGCAAGTGCTACTCTGAGATGAAGAGGTTAGCACAGGAAAGGAATTCGTGGCGGGCCGCATCAAACCAGTCAGTAGACTTATGACAACAACAAAAAAATTACCCCACTTACATCCTGCAAATTCTTACTTAACTTTACGATTCCATGGTCAATCTTTTGATTTATTTCTGATTTAGAATATACAAAGTTGTTACACCACTCTTTTGTTTCATTATCAGCTTTCTTCCAACATATCTTTAGCTTCAAGATTTGTAGCCTTTAGTTCCAAAACTTTGTATTGAGCGTTAAGTTCCTTCACTAACTTCTTTTAACTCGTTATCCATTTTCACTATTTTGTTATGGCCACCATCTATTTTTCTATTGTGTTTAACTTAATTCCTCTTTATTTTCTTTTTATGCCTCCTTATTTTCTTTCTGTTCTTGCAAAATTAGTTTTAGCATATATCTTATATTCTGGTCATCATCCTGAGCTGACAAAGTGTCAGCAGACACTGTTCCGTGACTTAATATTCGTAACTCATCTTTTGACTCGACGTCAGTCATCTTTTCTGACACCGCCGTAGCAGTCAATCACCTCATTTTGACTGGGTACTACCCATTCTGGACTTAAATTATTATCTCTTGCCACTAAATCCACATTTCCGCTGTCTTCATTATTAGTTTACCTTTCATACCCAGTGAAATCAATCATAGCTACTTCGGAATTCTCAATGAGATCATTGTTTATTGAATTTTCTATTCGTTACCAAAGTTTGAATCTATGTTTTCTCTTGAATTACTTGTGACTAAACATGGCGTATCCTTAAACCCATATCTGACTTGACTGCCACTTATTTGTACTTGACACACCGAATAGTCATTACTACTGTAAGAGTGAAGTCTTACTTCCTTTTCCCCAGACATTTTACTAAGAGTAATGTTCCAATTAAATGTCTTAGATTGCTATTTTATTTCTTGACATACCATCACTGATTCTCATAGCTGTGGTCTGCATCGCTGCCACCAAACTCGCTGTAGCAGGGTGCTGTAGTTGACATTTCAAGCACACCCTGCCTGCTAACTGCGCCGGCCGCTGCTTGGACCACGCACCTTTTGATTGTGGCTCCCTGACGCTGCTCTGGAGGATGCGCCGTCTCTTAGGAGTAAGAATCTTAACATAATGATTTATAACGTAATCCTGTGGAAAGCGCACACAACGTTAACTTTTATTCTCATAGCACCTGAGCATTTCCTATTCCAGATTTAAATCGATACTACTTTCATGGTAAAGGAAAACCTGAATTTGCAGCATCAATTATTATAGTTCAGTTGAAGTGCAAGAACAGTTCAAATACAATTCCAAGATTGAGTATTACAGTTCTTATTCGGTGCTCTGGTCATTTACAGTTCACACGAATCAAAGTTCTTACACCATTCTCAGGTCGGTTACACCTCACGAATAAAATCTAGCCTTATAATTCCAAAACCCTTTGACTTCAAAAATTTCGCTGAAGGGATGCTATGTACGGCAGGTGGGAGAGAGAGAAAGAGAGAGAGAGAGAGAGAGAGAGAGAGAGAGAGAGAGAATTCGTTAGTGAGAGATATTTACGTGTGTATGATAGACCCCTTCCCTCGAAAATTTCTTTTCTTCATACCTCCTCTGTCTTATTAGCACATAGCCCTGAGGAAGGCCAGTTGCAACAGTGGCCGAAAAGTCGGACACTTTTATATACTCACAACGCGATCAATAGCCCAAGAGAATTTAGTGACCAGTAAATTCACTGTATAGTTCTTCCATTATTAATAGCAGAATTTTATCATTTTGGCGCGCTACTTCAGAATGCAACAGCCAATAACGGAAGAGGATCACCGTTAAGGCCATCTTCCTAGCAGTACCCGTACCCAAAAAACAATCTGTAATCAGTACCTCACATCACATTACATCATCCTCCCTCTACTGCCTTGTCAATTGTTCTGAGAAAACTTTTCGTAGCTGAAGATGATGACTGCAAAGCCAGAAACATTGCAATATCCAATAGGTATTAACAAGAATACAGGGGTCCCATCACTACTCTACTCCAACGAAAACCAATTTACAGCAAATCTTAGCAATCGCGAGGCACTGCGTCACCTATAGTACACTGCTGATGGCAACAATGGCCCGTGAAATAGCTCAAAGACGTAAACAGTGAGGCTGACTCTGGAAGCCAGCGAAGACGCACAGAGACAGAAGAACTATGAGACTTCAAAGAGGGGTTATGTCATACAGAAAACACACCATAGGACCCATAGGTCGAAGAATGTAAATCTTAAATCCTGGCGGAATACTGATGGCGAAAGCAAGAGATATTTTGTGCACACCCAAAAGTATTCATTGTTTCCTGACTCCGTGACAGTCAACAACCTAAGATATACATTGACAAGTTCGATGATGTAACTACCGATATCATGGTCGCCACATCAAAGATGAGTTCCGTGTGTGAGCACATCAGGAAAATGTATTTTGTACCATCACTTCCAGTTTTAGTTTCCTGTGCTGCTATCTGTTCTTATAAGTTCTATGTTTACTGTTAGTGTACTTGCTGTGAGAGTTTCTTTAAAGCAGCTCCCATCTCAGAGAGGAATTAAATGTCCCTTTGAAGGTAGTAAAATGAAATAGTGTATCAACTATGATAAACCGTGTGAGGGAAAGGAATAGTTGAGAGTTAGATTTTATTTGAATGCGGTTCCAAGGACATTTATTGCTTTGAATAACAGTCTGTGGTGATATTTTAAGTGAGTAGTAGAGCCGCTTTCTTAGAGATTCAGTATCGACTCGCAAGTCACCTTGAGTAGTGTCAAATGACAAGACTTGCAAGGCCGCCGAATTACAGTGAAATTTAATAAGAAAAGTAACATAATATTTGACCTATACGTTGATCACCACACTCCTTTTCTAAGTAACCAGTGGGAAGATGCCTCAAGGCACAAACATACGATGATAGCCTGATGAACATACAAGTTGTTCTTAAGTAAAACAGATGAAAACTTAAGCCATCAGACTACACGCTGGCATTGCGGACAAAACAATTGTGAAACGTTTGTAAAAGATAATAAGGTAACTGTCCAAGGCAACCACCAACATTAAGAGCGGCCAACCAACTTTCAGCTTCAAATCACACTACGAGGCGGGACGGTGAGTACTTAACCTACCGCAAATTGAAAAAGAGTGAGGAAAGGGTGATCACCATGAGTGGACGGCATAAGTTCTAATAAACGTCCACCAACCTGAAGACTTCTGTAGTAGTTGTCCTCTGAGCAGAAAACAGCAGGAGCAGCATCAAAGATGTGCTCATTGTGTGAGCGCATCAGGAAAATAATACCATCAATTCCAGTCTTACATTTCTGTGCTGATATCAATTTTTTTAAGTTCTATGTTTACTGTTAGTGTGCTTGCTGTGAGAGGTTCTTTGTAGCAGCTCTGGTTTGGAGTCGAGTGGAGAATCTATACCAGAGGCTACGTCGACTCTGTGGCGGAAATGATTGCAAATTTATAGACCTACACTATTGGGTGGAAGTTTGTAGGACGCCCCTCGATAGATCAGGTGCGCGCAACACACAGGAGGCAGCTACTTGGGTAGCATACTACTTGTGGCGTGTACATGTGGTTTTTTGAGATTAGGTTCCTCCCTACGGTAAACTGACCGTTGGCCTGGAAAATTACCAGTTCACGAACCTCATGCGGGTGTGCCAACAGTAAAAATTGTTAGTTCGCCTAAACAGGTCATTCCAAAGGATTTAAATGTGCTAAATCTCATGTTATTAAATTGTCGCAGTGTATGTAACAAGTTCCCCTAGTTATTCTCCCAAATAAACAGTAGCAATGCCAATATTGTATTAGGTACCGAAAGCTGGTTAAAACTAGATATAAATATCAGCGAAATCTTGAATTCGGATTGGACAATGTTTACGAAGGATAGGACTGATGCTATGGGAGGTGGTGTGTTCCTTACAGTTAAAATCAGTTTAAACGCAGTTGAGATTGATATTGGGTCGGACTGTGAAATAGACTGGATACAGCTGTCAGTCACACAAGGACTGACCATTGTATTAGGATTTTTTATAGACCACCAACATCCACAACAAACTTCGCAGAACGTTTCATGGAATGTCTTGAGTACATAGGAAATAAATATCCAAATTTTCCATTAGTTATAGGTGGAGACTTAAATGTGGCATCCACTAACTGGGAAAATTACATGTTTATCACAGGGGGCAGGAGCAAAGACTCATGTGAAGTTCTTCTAGGAGCGCTCTCAACGTACCGTACAACCTTGAGCAATTGGTTAGAATTCCAACTCGAGACCTGATCTTTCTGAGGAAGTTAATCTAGAAGAAGGTATTAGTGACCATAATGTCGTTGTGGCTTCTATGTAAGTGCAAGATGGAAAGAAGCAGCGTAGGGGTTCTTGTTTGGAAAAGCAAATAAGTGTCATTAACGAATATCTTCATAGTACGCTCCAAGCATTCACCGCGGGACGCAAAGATATTCAGCATCTTTGGTCGGATTATAAAGGTATGGCCCACCACGCGCTAGAGACGTATGTGCCTAGCAAAAATATAGGGGAGGGAATGGATCCACGTTGGTACAACATACATATTAGGAAGTTGCCGAGAAAGCTATATTTTGCACACTCGTTTTAAGCGTAGTCACTGTCTCCATGACAAACAAGATATTATGTGAAATGAAACCAGCTGTCAAAGGGTCAATGAGAGATTCTTTTAACGTATTTGAAAGCAATATTTTATCTGCAGATTCTAAAAATAACCCAAAAAATTTTGGTCGTACATAAAATCCATGAACGCTACAAATAATTCAATATCTTCTCTTGCTGACAGTACGGCTAATGTAACGGATGATGATAAACAGCAGGCCGAAATTCGAAACCTACCTAGCTTGCCGGCCGCGGTTGCCGAGCGGTTCTAGGTGCTTCAGTCCGGAACCGTGCTACTGCTACGGTCGCAGGTTCTAATCCTGCCACCTGCATAGATGTGTGTGTTGTCCTTAGATTAGTTATGTTTAAGTAGTTCTAAGTTCTAGGGCACTGACGACATGAGATGTTAAGTCCTAGAGTGCTCAGAGCTATTTGAACCATTTTTCTAAACCTAGCTTTCATAAACTCGTTTACGGTAGAGCACCATCCCCCCTTTCAACTATTGAACAAACACAAGGATGGCTGACATTGTGGTTAGTATACCTGGGATTGTAAAACAGTTAAGATCCTTAGACGCTACTAAGGCATCTGGCCCAGTCGGTAACCCCGTAAGATTATATGTTGGCTATGCTACAAATATAGCACCATTGTTATTCATCATCTATAATAGATCGTTGGAACAGCGGAAAGTTCCACGGGACTGGAAGAAGACCCAGGTCATAGCAATCTATAAAAAGGATAGATAATCGAATGCACATAATTACCGACCAATTTCACTGATGTCGATTTGTTATAGACTCATGGAACATATTTTGTGTTCAGACATAATGACCTTTCTAGACTCTGAGAAGCTCATCTGCAGAAACCAGCACGGTTTGAGGAAACAGCGGTCGTGCGAGACACAGCTGGTCCTCTTTGTGCATGACAGGCTCTAGAAACCGGCTCCCAGGATGATGCCACATTTCTCGGCTTTGGAAAGGCGGCTCAGTTTCGCACTTTCATTTGCACCAAAAAGTGCGCGCTTACTGTCTATCTGATGACATATGCGGTTGAATAGCAAGTTTTCTAACAGACAGAGAGCAATATGTCGTCGTGAATGGGGTGACTTCGACAGAAACAAGCTTAACTTGAGGTGTGCCCCAGGGCAGCGTAATAGGTTCTCTGCTTTTTACGATTTACATAAACGATCTGCTGGATGCGGCTTTAGACTGTTTGCCGATGATGCTGTAGTCTACAGGAAAGAAGTATCATATAAAAAATTTGTCAACCAATCAACCAGGATTTGCAGATAATAAATGCGCGGTGTAATGACTGGCAGTTGTCTATCAATATTAGTAAGTGTAACCTACTGCGTATCACAAGGCGAAAATCCACATTTATGTACGAGTACAAAGTAAATGACCAGTGTTTGGAAGCGGTAACATCCGTCAAGTATTTGGGTGTGACTATTCGAAATGGTCTCAAATGGAATCATCAGATTACACAAGTAGCGGGAGGGGCGAACTCTAGATTGCGGTTTATTGATAGAATCCTGAAGCGATGCAGTCCTTCAACAAAGGAAATTGCTTACAATACGTTAGTTCGTCCAGTCTTAGAGTATTGTTCATCTGCATGGGACCCTTACCAGTTGGGTATGATTTAAGAGACTGAGAACGTCCAAAGAAGAGCGGCAATATTCGTGATTCGTACATTTACCCATCGCGAGAACGTTACAAATCTCATTGAAAGATTGAAATGGGCCACACTTGCAGATAGACGACTCGCTAAACGGAAGAGGCTGCTCACTAAATTCCGTAATCCTATCTTCGCCCAGGATTTCGAGCATATATTATTCCCAACAACTTTCAAATCGCTCAATGATCACCACTCAAAGATAAGGGAAATTAGAGCTCGTACTGAGGCGTTCAGACAGTCGATTTTCCCTCACGCGATCCGTGAGTGGAACAGAGGGGGGGGGGGGGGGGGGGATATGACTGTGGTGTGAATTGTGCCCTCCCCCACACACGGCTTGGTGGCTAGCGGAGTATATACGTAGATGTAGGTGTAGAATCTATTATCTCGAGGCTGTAAGAAACACTCAGCAAGGAAATGTTATTTTACAAACAATTAAATTTTCAATCAGTTTATTTGTACGGGAAGCTACTCGCTTGTTATTAGCACAACATGGGAAGCTGCCCAATTACATACCACTTTACTGTCACAAATAATTTCTATTCTTCAATAAATTAATTAACTACGTATTATCCATAATTACTATCACACTGTTCTCAACTACACTTCGAAATAACCACACATTGTTAAAACCGATAGAATAGAACCTCGGATTCGTATAATATCTATGACATTTACCAAGTGGGAGCCATTAGGTTTTTTGTACGAATGACTTGCTTCTCAAACCACCCGGCCTGACATAGGAACAGAGAGCAAAAAACAACATTTGGCTGAACTGAATCCGATATAGAAGCAACACAGCGCAAACAATAGCAGGAAGCGAATCAGTCACAGTTATCACGCTCACAGCGTAGAACAAAATAAGTCTTTACCAATACCGCGTGGTCTCGGTATTGAAATATCGTTCCAAAAGCAGCTCACCGATCATACAAAGCCTATGACAAACAGTGGAAAGACTTGGAGCCGCCAGAAGATGTGTGCATAACGAGGCTCCACCGCTCGCTTCCAGATCTGGTCGGCCAAAGGAATAATATGTGCACTCCCTTTCCTGGTGCAGGTCCCTCTTGTTCAGAAGATGCTCAGTCAGACCATCTTGGAAGTCTCACGGGTGATGGAACAAACAGTCGGCCCTTATCCCCGCAGACCTCGCTGTGCGCTGCCTCTAGTCAGAAAATGGTCTCCACGGCACTTGCGGCAAACGTGTCACGCCCTTTTCACGCCAAAGACTATGTTCCAGGAGACGTGACACGAGCTGTCGATCGCGCAGTGGTTCATTTGCAGCTTGTATGCCTATGAACCAGCTATAGTTATGTGTTAGTAGCAAGATTAAGAGCTGATGAAAAAAAATTTTAGCTTGTTCATATGTTGATAATTCTATGTGCTGACGGCTTGCAGATTGTCAGTTAGCTGTGTTAGTCCAGGTATGGATGCATTGACTTGTAAAACATTTTGTGTCGGTTTATGCCCGATTATGATAGGATGATAGTGTAGTGGTTGTTGCTGCAGATGATTCCAAGTAAGGAGAATAATTCTTCCCAATGTTGTTGAACATGATATGATTAGACCCAAAATTCCACGAGGTCAGCATCATACCTCTTATCTTCAGAATTTTAGAGACTTATAGGTAAAGGTACATACAACGCATAATTATACGACTGTGTATCTAAAATATTATAGTAAATTACCTTTTTTTATATTCTTACCAATGGGTACTCATTTGTTACTTGTCAGACGTAATAATTTCACGCATTGGGCATGCGACCGATGAAATAGTGCCTTTTCATACATAACGCTTGTCTTTCTTGAGTTCATTTTGAGAGAAATACGCGGGGAACATATCTGTTGTGTGTTTAGTTCCCTCATTGATCTAACTTGGTCAGCGAATGGAAGGGTATGGTGTTAAAGTGTACACAGGACAAAGTACTGAAAGTGAATATGATGTATGAGCGCTCCTGAGGAATGTACTCGAACGTGAAGTGATGATTATATGTTCAAATTTCCAGCTGCTTTAGAATAGTGCTGTGCCTGTGGCGACGTAGTTTATTTTGACCAGAGAAACGTACCTTGCAGGCGAGTCTGTAAATACGCAATAAGATCTTCACAATTTTGAGTCCTATGGGGAGACCTTTTTATAGCGGAAACGGTGGTCGGCAATGGTTGATAAAGATGGAAAAGTCATAATCGACTGTTTGATGTCAAGGTAGATTTTGGATCACGACTAACGAGGACTGACGAGAGGGCTAAGGATGATATGAAAAACAATCCTCGTTTGGCCACAAGAGACTACCAAGACGAGATACGTAAAGTTCTGGAAGAGGATAGTGAGAATATCCCGACACCCCTGATTGAAGTTGGGTTAGAGCAGATTAAGCATGGTGTCTTACAGTGTGTACACGGAATATACTAATTTACGTAGTTTTGAGATGCAGATTTAAGGAGAGATGAACAGTTAGCTTATAATAATTTCGCCTGGTGCTGTGTCAAGCTTTTTTTTTAATTCAGAGAAATGTTGACCACAATCACTGGGTACTATAGTTTTTTTCTAGGAGCACCGCATTGTAGCAGCAGTGTCCGTGTGGGCAGGGAGAGTCACATGTTTGCAGGAAACTGAGGGCTATGCCGGTAGCAACACAGATACTGTCAGGGTCTCCCATGCCACACCAGCTTCAGCGGATGAAGCAGAAAATTGTGTCCCTCTTCCACTTCCAATCCCATAGTCCCTCCCCAATTCCCCAGATACCCAACCTGAAGTTTGATGTAAACCCGGCTGAGGGGCGGATGTCACGTTGGAAGGTGTTCGTTAAGGGATATTCAGGGACACCGGCTAATCTCCACAAGTAATTAGCCTTGAATAGTATGGGGTTCCTCGTTGTCGACATAATAAACCTATTTTCGTGGGACTAAAGTGAAGAAAACAGAATAAGAAACAACGAAAACTGAAGGACATGAAGAGATTTGTAACGAAAATGATAATATGGAAGTTTGAATGTATCAAATTTTTACGACATGTACAGGTTAACTTTCCTTTTATTCTTTCTTTTGTTTTCAGTTCCTGTCACAGATAGCGTGACTGTACATAACAGAATTTACCTGAAGATTTTAAATAAAGATGTTATGGACGATCCAACGGCGTTCTACACTGCTAGTACATTAATAAAACTACATGTGATTTAAAAAGGCAGTTAAGACACCAAATCTTATAATAACCTTTTTAGAAAGAAATGTTAAATTCGATTGGGACACTATCTAGAAAAAAAATTGTAAAGGATTTTTAATTTTTTTGTAATTTTTCTTTTGAGTATCTGCTTACGGTCGCTATCTCCTACTCTGACAATGTCACATAATTATTGTGGTACCATTGTTCCGTTCCCTCAAACCCGGTGTACAGAAAAAGACAGTAAGACATAGGAATAAGTATTGACGAAACATAATTTCCACGGCTTATTAAACAGGAAATAAATGGTTATTGTTTGTCACTTGAAGGGCTGCGAACAGAAATTAAAAGCCGTGAACTGTGCTTCGACGCCACTGACTCAGAGCCGAAACGAAGTATCTAGGGTTGACTTGGCTATCAGTCGGGCGCGACGTCGCCGAGTTGCGGCTTCGAGTGCGCGAGCAATCAAACCGGTGTCAGCGCACTCCTTAACGAAGTTCCTGGAAAGATTCTGACGAGCATCATTATCGGCGAAGAAACGGAAGACTTTTTCAGCTTCCCTGCGCCGCTGATTGCTTGACCGTCTTTGAGTATCCAACTCGTAATATAAAAAAGAATTTTTAATTTTTTTTCTTGAGAATTGGATTGGAGTTTTCCTGAGCATTGACAGTGATACCTTTGTCAGTGGAGAATACTCTACAGCAGCACAATTATTGGATATCTGACCTATCTGGAAGCCAACATTTAAGACAATTGGTCTTCGAAGGCGTCGGCAACATGATTACAATTCTGAGTTAAATGTCACTTGATATCCGAGTGTAAAACATAGCTGGCGTTTCGAATTAATTGCAGGAGACTCTCTCCACACTTTGAAAGTTGTTAAATCTGTCCATAGGCGTGCCGTGAACCGTCTCCATTGGTCTTACGAGCAAGCAATATTTTTTTTTCATATTCAGGATGAACAACATCACCAAGCGACAGTTGCACGCTTCAGGATTGTGTAAATTATATTTCTTAGCCTCACATGCTTCATTAAATGATAATACCACATTTATGTAAATATATTTCATTCTTATGCAAATTCTCATTATTTTGCTATACACCAGGTTTGAGGGAACGGAACAATGCTACCACATTAATTATGTGACTGATACGAGAGTACTCTATAGATATACCCACTTCCGCAGAAGAGGTTTATCTTTTCACTGAAACCTTATTACCTCAATAATTTCAAAACACACTAGAAGATAAGTTACTTTCATAGCCCGAATCAAAAATGGTTCAAATGGCTCTGAGCACTATGGGACTCAACTGCTGTGGTCATTAGTCCCCTAGAACTTAGAACTACTTAAACCTAACTAACCTAAGGACATCACACACATCCATGCCCGAGGCAGGATTCGAACCTGCGACCGTCGCAGTCGCACGGTTCCGGACTGCGGGCCTAGAACCGCGAGACCATCGAGGCCGGCATAGCCCGAATCCTTGTTAATACTCCTTGATCGTTTGATTCTGCTGTTTCATTCAATTTCAGGGAACATGCAATGATAATCATGTTTTGTATGTTGCAGACATCAAAATTATTAGGAGTTTGCGTGTCTGTCTACGAGTTAGGCTCTCAGGCATGAACACTGCACCACTAGAGATGAAAATTTGTTGCCGTTTTCAAATTATGTGTCATACCTTGGAAACAGTCGTTTATACAATATCGCTAGAAGATATTTCCTATTCTTTTTTTTTAATTTTAGCTACTGCACGATTCAATGAATCTCACTTTTACCTAAAGTACATCTCTAGTAGTTTTTTACGAAAGGTTTGTCATGTATATTCCTTGATATTTCTCTTGGGTAATAATTCCGATGCATTCCTGCTTTTAAAACTCAATCTGCTTAACGACTTAAGCATTTAAGCCTTCTCAGCTTAGTATAATGCAACTAATTTACGAAAGTGAGTATCGCTTATATTTTACTTAGAATACGCTATGGCAGTTCTGGGAAAAATACAAAGCAAAGAATCTTCTTCGTAAGAATGCTGCATTCGGAGGCAGTGTTTTCGGGTCTGATGTGACGAATGACACAGTGACGTGTTAACAACGGCTGGATAATCAGACAGGACGTGATACCTGAACTCATGTTAACGTACGTGTGTTCTTCAAGGGGCAGTATTCTATACACTGCTGTAACTAGTATCCAGCACAACAAAGAGTACTCAGAACTAGAACTGTCTGATGTGAGAAGTTAATTACAGACATTCTATTTTTTTAGTCCGTAGAATGGACACATAACTAGTTTATATGATTCAGATGGCTCTGAGCACTATGGGGCTTAACATCTGAGGTCAGCAGTTCCCTAGAACTTAGAACTACTTAATCGAAACTAACCTAAGAACGTCACACACATCCATGCCCGAGGTAGGATTCGAAACTGTGACAGTAGCGGTCGCGTGGTTCCAGACTGAAGCGCCTAGAACTGCTCGGCCACACCGACCGGCACTAGTTTATATTGACACAAACTTTTGCAATGTTTGGATCCTACATAAGTGAAATAAATTTCATTTTGCAGACAAAACATTAACATGAAAGACTGTAGAGTTATTTTATACCGAAGCAAAAAACGCTTTGCTGTACTTGGATTCTACATAAGCGAACTAAATTTCATTTTACAGAGAAAATTTAACATGAAACATAGTACGATTACTTTGTACCAAAACAGAGAACGATTGTATTGTGTTCAGAAAGGTGTATAATATAAATGTGCAAAACTAAGCGGTAATTAGTGTGCCTCATCTTCACATCCCATCCCCATCACTAAATCCGTATGTCCACATGTGAGAACAAGAGTCTGTGTGTGTGTGTGTGTGTGTGTGTGTGTGTTTGTGTGTGTGTGTGTGTGTGTGTGTGGTTGCACATGCATGTATGTGTGTGGGGGATGGGGTGAGGGTGGGGGAAAGGTGCACGAGTGTGTGCGTTGGCGGGTGGGTGAGTATGGACGAATTTTGGTATCGTCATTCCAATACGTCGGCTGTAAGAGATATGTCAATAAACTGCATTGAAAGATTTAGGTATTTTTTATAAAAGTTCTTCTTAAAATGTTGCTCACACTGCTTTATGCAGACGGTTCGATATATTTTCCACATACGTTGCACAGTGTAGTAACCCGCGTGGACACAACGATATAATTTTGTATGACAATCGCAGTGGACTAAGGGCAAAATGGGTGCAAGACAGCTAAATTTATCTTTATCCTCTACTCTTTAACCTTTATGTGGAAGGAACAAATGATGAAAATAAAGAAGAATTGAGCAGGATTAAAATCTAGAATGGATGGATATCAGTGATAAGATTCGATGGCAACATTTCTATCCTCAAAGAAAACCAGAAAAAAATTGCAAGAGCTGTCAAACAGAATGAACAATCTAATTGGTACAGTATATGGGTTAAGAGTAAATCGAAGAAAGACAAAAGTAATTAACAACACGACTACGTGAGTCGGTGTGCTGACCGGTCTGGATGTTGTTTTTAGGTGGTTTACCACATCCCACAAGGGAAATATTGTGTTGGCACCCAAGTCGTGTCTCAGTTATATGAACTGCAAACTTTTAGAAAATTTTTGCTCACTTTCAAATAAATAACACTGCCCCAAGGCAGATGGGGTAACGGAGTGACGACATGGAGGGCATACAGCCACCTTTAAAATTAACCTTTCTAAAATACGTTAATAGCCACTCAAATCCTGCACCAATGTGGGATAATGGCACAAAAAAAAGAAAAAAAATGACATTGTCGATAAATTTTACATTGTAATGGTGACCACGGACTAGATGAAGTTAAGGAGTTTTGATACCTTTGATGCAAATTAAAGCAATGAGGACATAAAAAACAGATTAGCACTAGTAAATAGAGCATATCTGGCCAATACAGGTATACTAGTGTCAAACATAGTCTGTAATTTGGATAATAAAATTCATACAGCATATGTTTGGAGCACAGCATTATGTGAAAGTGCATCATGGATTGTGCAAAACCATAAAAAAGAGCTCATAGTTGTGGTTTCACAGAAGCGAGATTGAAATTAAATGGGCTTACAACAAATGACGAGGTGCTACGGAGACTTGGTGAGGGGAGGAATGTGTGGTAACAGAGGGAAGGAATAATAAGATATGACATATGTTAAGATAATACCAATTAACTTCCGTGGAACATGAGAGAGAGGTATAGAACACATCAAAAGAATGAACATACATTCCTGACATTGGGCCAGAATGGGGGATATATGTAGTGGTGTAATCTCGAGAGAAAAACTTCAGAAAGCCAAGACTTCTAGTAAAGCATTTATTCCGATAAGCGGTTTTAGCACGACTACATTACCATCTTCGGATCTAAAACTGATAGGTCCAAGTTGACAGGGCAAAAATTTTACAACAGCAATGTAGAAAATTAATTATCCACCTGTACGGAAAGTAACATTCCTTACACTCTGCAAATTATCTTTATATCCTCTGTCTGTGCAATGTGTCATCTCATAGCATGATTATGCGAAGGAGGATCATGAAAACTCACTGGTTACTGGCAAGTCAAATTTAAAATAAACAATGTGTACTGACATTAGTACACCGAATGCAAGTGCTCATGCTCACAAAACTGCAGACTACAGACTGAGATGCAGAGTAAACACCACCAGATGGCACTGTGGTTCTACAGGTAGGAATCGTTTTGTGTAAAATAAAGGCATAAATATACAACACCAAGTAACTTTTCATATGCAAATTGAAGACTGAGCTTTCAAAAACAATTATTTGCATATAAAGAATAATCCAAATCAGAAACTGTAGTCATCTTAAAACATTATTATAAAAAGTGTAGGAAATGCTTAAGACTCCATTCTATTAACATGTAAAATTGGTTTCTACAATAAGTTTATTACGTAATACCGCAAGTAATCAAGCAAAACATTCTTCATACTGTGTAACATACATAGATAAATCAGCCTAAGAATGCTCGAATTTGTGTTTAGAACAACAAACTCAAAACTTAGTTTACTAAGTATTCAGATTATATACCAGAAAATCGCAGAATATACAATTATTATGGTATATTATGTATTAAGTGACTATCTATAAAGTATAATTTTTAGATAAATCAAAATATCTCACTCGAGGTCTGGTTCCGTTTATGTTCTGGCTAGACATTGAAGGGGTCCGTTAACCATATTAATTTACATCATAGATGCAGTATAAGTTCACAGAGTATGAATAAGATTACGTAACTAAAAGAACTTGTACTATACGATTAATTTCGTGATACCTAAAATTTGTTGGTCGATGTCTATTTGTATCATTGAACAGAACGTAGGTACCCATTGAAAGCAGATGTCAATGGTAATCGAATATAAATGTACTTGCGGCTATGTTATGTGTACTGCTATGATGGTGTAATGACTAACTAACCTGACCAATAAGCTGGAGACATGGGTTCATGTTCCGGCTGTGACACAAATTTTGATTCATTTCTTCAGCTTCTGTGATTACTGTAAATGATCAAAATTTCAAAACATTGCAAGAATTAATTACTTATTGAGCCATAATATGCCTAACCATATTAGTTTTCAGGAAACTACTATCGCTCTAGCGCTAGTCTGGCACAGAAAAAGGGTTTTGTGTGTGAGGCCGGGGGGGCACATGAAAGATGAAAGAAAAATAAATCATTGTTCGAGTGGCTCTTCCTATTCCCTCTACAAGACTTATTTTTCAGATTTGTTCTCCCGCCCACCGTTAGGTAACAGTTCCTGCCTCTTGAAATATTACAGTGTGTCTTCAGTCTAACCTTTTACTGATGTCTGACTTGCAGATAACGTTTGTCCCTTTATTTTCTGGTGATTGTTTTCTTCCTTATTTATGCATTGTAAATTAAGCCTTTTCTGAGGGCAAGGGGGTCAGTACTTTTTCTATTTGAAGAAGTTCGCCACGAATTCCTCTCTTGTGACATCTTCATCACCAACCATCACTTGCACCCCTTGTACTCTGTTATTTGTTGCAATATACTCCAACCTCTGTTTTCCGCACATTTGTGAACACAGTGGCTCCCTCTATTATCATGGAAGTTATTCTCTGATGTCTTAACATGCATTTCATACCATAAAAATAAAATGAATTTAGTTTCCTATGTGTCTGACAGTCTTCATATTATGAAGCGTCAGGCATAGGTCCACACCTGGGTATCCTAAGAATTTGACTGCATTATGTTCTTTCAGTCTCTTGTGGCAACAATGAGAAGAACATTCTAAAATATTTTTGATGATCTGAACCAGCCTGTGGTTGTACAAACGTCTATAGATACAAAACGGTAGAGACAACAATTAAGAAAACAACAAACTGCGAACTGCAAACTGTATTCATCCTTTACTACATCACATGAGCATGCTTACTTACTACCCACGCCCAATAACTTTTTTACTAGTATTTTCTGTGATCTTCTACTCGTATATGTTGAGTATATATATATATATATATATATATATATATATATATATATATATATATCCCTCTCCACCTGACTCCTCTTTCCACATCCATTCACAAGCTCCAGCCCCCTGTCTCTATTCTCACTACGTCTGCGCCCCTCTCATCTACCCTTTTCCCGCTTTACATCTGCTCCTGCACCACCAGTGTGCTCCATCTCACCTCCCTATGTCAATTTCCACTGTCTTTGACCATCTCCTCTTCCCTCTACCTCTGCCCATCTCTCTGTCCAACCCCTCTCTACCTCTGCTCATCTCCTCCTGTGACAACTATCTTTCCATCTTCACCTGCCTCCTCTCCCTAACTATCTCCTCCTCCCTACCCCTCCCTTTTCATCTTCTCCTGAACCTTCTCATTATCTGTCTCCTCCTATCCCCGATGGCAATCCATTCACTTCTACCTCCTCTCTTTGTCCTATCCTTCCCAACTCTCTCTCCCTGCCCTCCATGACCCCTGTGTCTAAACGCTCCTGCCCCTACCTCTCTCATCATCCACCCATCACCTCTAGCATCCCACTCCCCATCCGTCACCTCATTACCCCTCTTTCAGTCCATCCCCTCTCTACTTTCCACCAGCCATCCCTGCCTACATGTGTAATACCTGCAAAACCAGTAAAAGACGCCAATAGTACTCTTATAGTAGACATGTTACATACAGAATCATACACATCAGGGCATTCAAAACTGGTTTTTGCTCATGAAGTAAATGTTTGCCATGTGAAGCAGGTCGATAAGACAGGCTGATTCTACTCCAACATACGACACTTACAGGGCAGGGTAGCAAACCATTTCTTGTCTTTGATATTATGCTATCCTGCAAAGTTTGGTGATACTATTCCAAAACTACACACCTGTTGTTAAGGTCAGTATATAAGACAGGGACTTAAATTGCCCTCAGACATACTCATCAACATATGTTGTCCCTTCAAAACAGATTGATAAAACAGACTGCTACTTATCCCACAACAAACTTCTCATGCAACACAGCCTGTAGGCCAAGGGCTCGGAAATCCGTTTTTTCCCTTGATGTATGGGCTGCTCTGCAAAAGAAATCGATGAGGGAGACCAACGCTACTCCCACACAACACACCTGTCATGCAGGTCACGCTGCTTGGTAGGGGCTTAAAATGCATGTCTGTAACCTCATAAATATTTATTTATATCACAACACATGTATACTGTAATTGTCTCTCATAGATATTGTGCGAATATTCAAATAAAGATGGTTGCTTTGATATGGCTTCCCACAGTTATTTTTTAATACAGCATGTTTTCTTTAAGAGCTTCCTCTGATGGAGAGTGTAAGGGCAAAATGCTTTCGAGATCATGTGTCTTGGATATGAAAAAGGGAAAGAGAATTAATTATCGCTTTTTTATATTGCACATTCACACGACATAAGAAATTTAAGTCAATTAATATTAATATGTATAATATTTTACCATCAATCTCATCAACCTCTAACTCACACAGTACAGCAAATTTCCAGGCAACAACATTTTATGTTTGGAATACCGCTTCCCTTTCTATGGCTGAAAACCTGTGGGAACACATATTGATGAGGCTCAACTCCTTTTTTCTTGTCTCAGTTTGCTTAATCATCATCACAATAAAATGAGCAGATGTCTGTGCAGGCACATTGATGAATTTCTCAATGCATCTCATACTTTTCTGAATACAAAGTGGTGACGTACAGATCATTTACGAACCTCTAGTATGATGTGAGAAAAATGGGGCACCAGCTTCAGTTACAGGTAATAATTGTAATTCTGTCGTATCTGAAACCAGTCATCGTAAATAAATGATTCAGCCCTCCACACGTGTGACTGAATTACAAATAACAGTGTTATGGGTCATTTTTTACATTTTTTTGGATTCGTTGCCATCTAAAAAAAAGTAACAAATATAGGATGCGTTTCTTTACACTACATTACACTGTCAAGAAATGAAAACTGTATCCTCAGACAGTAATATTTGTAAACATACTACAGTAAACTGATAATTCTCTGTGATACCACATTACTAGTGAAATAGTCTAACACTGGATGCCAAAATGAGAAGAGGGAATTATTCTATGCCTGTTACATGAAATGGCATCTAGATGAAAAATGGGATTGCCCCACATCGGGACCCAGTAATCACGTGACATCAATAATTATATGAAACTCAACATCACAGGTTTTGGGATTAGGGGATTGGTAGGTGAATGGAAGATACTATTTAGATGAGTGAAGCATGAAATATTATTACATTTATTTCAGTATCTTTTACACACAAAACAATTTCATAGCCGATGGGACAGGGAGTGGAGAAGACTCTGTTATTAAGGGGGAAGAGGGTGAGAATGAATAATCTCATTATTCTAGTGGCCATTCGTCTTGTGGTGATAACGGCGGCGGTGCAGGCTCCAGACGGCTGGTCACCTCTGAGCTGCGCGGTTCGAGTCGCCCTCTTTCCCCGGTATCCTACAGCTGTGTAGCGATGGCCCGGAACGCAGTCTGCGTTGACACGTCGCCGTGTGTAGCCATAGCCGAAGCAGCGCTATCACATTGTCGGAAGGCGGATTTTGACGATGTATGGAAGGGCACCTATGTCATCTTCCTTCCGCGCTGTCTCACCGACTGTCTCTTCAATATCTCATCCACCTCAAATCATAACGACTTCTCGAAGTATTCCTCCTTTTGACACTTGTCATTTACGGATTAAATTTGATATGACGTCCAACAACTGATTGCCGTTTAGTGACCAAGTCTCCCAGTGCAGGGCGGAAATTTCCTATCTTGTGTGGGATTTTGCGTGACTCGAGTATTGGCGTCTTTTCCATAATTTAACTGTCAAAGCTGTCCCATTGTTTTGATGTTCTTCTGCATTCCTACGTTCCTGTGAACGCAGCCACACAATATTTCTTTCTGATAGCTCTCTGTGCTGGATAGACTCAAGTTCGTGATTCGTCTTAGAAACTGCTAGTGTCCGCGAATTCCAGGGTGGTCCATCTGACGTTTCCGATCAGAATATCTTCAAAACTATACGTCGGGTAAAAATGGTGGGTAAAAAAGGTTCGTCAGCTCAAAGGGTGACATCAAATGATACTACACCTGACTCCAGCCACATTTTAAATCTTAAATGGAAACACCCATTTTTTATTGCACATCCGGATTCTCCATAAAAAAGGAATCAAGTTTTGTCTGAAACATTTCTTTAAAGCACTGCAGATGGCGCTGAAATCAAGAAAAAAGTAAAATTGTGGAAGAAGTCTGATTTATGTAGCATTAACCGAGAAAGACGTATCAGATCGATAAAAAATGTGCACCAATTTTTCCGTTACCCCAAATTAAACAATTTTTGTATAAAATGTACTGAATCCTACTTTTAGCGTTACCCAGGAACAACGACATGGATGTAGTAGAATGATTTTCCCATGGAGTGCTTCATTAGTGTAAGTCCCCTTGTCTCTCACATGTTGGGGTGCTTCATTAATGTGAGTCCCCTTGACTCTCACATGTTGGGGTGCTTCATTAGTGTGAGTCCCCTTGCTCTCACAATTTGGGGTGTTTAATTAGCCACGAAGAAATTGTTAAAAATTTTCCCCATTTATTTCAGTACAGAAAGTCAATCGTCTAAAAAAAGTTGTCCACAGTTTTGAGTAGCACATCCTGTGGCATGGTTGCACAAGCTCTTCGAATGCGTTGCTCCGTATCGTTTCTGGTTGTGGGCTGTCTTTCATAAACAATAATTTTTTAAATAACCCACAAGAAGAAATCAGGAGATGCTAGGTCTGGTGAACGTGGAGGCCACTGAATTGGTCCGCTGCTTCCTATCCCCTATCCACCGACCAGGGTACCGTAAATTTAAAACGTTCCGCACATTTTTAGCTTTATGGGGAACTTGCTCCGTCCTGTTGGCACCACACTCGTTGCCTAGTTTCTAAATCAATCACTTCCACTAGCTCCAACAAATCATCGCGGAGAAGATGTAAATAAGATTCCCCAGTAACATGTCGGTCAAAGAAATACGATCCTATTAAGTAATCGTTTAAAATTCCGCACCAGACCATTAACAACCATTTGTCATTGTCAACGGGTCTGTGCCAGTGTGGTTTGACAGAGGATCAATCATGACGATTTAATTCGCATTTGTTTTTGAATGTGGCTTCATCGGTGAACATAACGTACCTAAAAAAAATTTAAAAAAATTAAAAAGGAAACATTGTCACCTCTTATCATGTCGAAGGCCCATTGACAGAATGCAAGCGTATTTGCGTATCTTTCGGCGTTAATGCTTGTTTCCGTGTGATATGATACGCATGACATTTATGTGTCTTCAAAATCGTCAAAACAGTTGATTTCGGAATTCCAGTCTGTCTCTGAATCGCACGACTACTAGTTTAGTGATCCAGTTGAACACAGACGAGAACGGTACGGGTACGAAGGTCATTTTCATTGTATACGTGATGACGAGGTGGACGGTGCAAGTATCTATTTCGAGCCCGTTGAGAGCAATTTCGAAAATGTTTTCGCTTGGATGTCGTCTGTTTAGGAAACAATGTGCATAAAATTGCGCAGATGCAGCGTAATTGTTATGGCATTCACCCAAAATTAACATCATATCAACAATCTCTGTAGGAGGATAGTGAGCCATGTTTCGCTAAAGAATCATTTACTTCTGTCAGTTTATGTTTACGGTTCACAATCTGAAAGTGAAATGACGTCTTATCGCATTGCACCGACCTGTATACTGAGCCATAGTTCGCAGTTTGGCCACAGTAGCGCCACCGTCGGCTGAGTAATGGAATTGTGAAGAGTTCCCTAACGATATTTTATTAACATTCCGCCTCCCTCCATTAACAACTGTGGCGCGTAGGATACATTTTGTAAAAAAAAGCTTAATTTGGCGTAATCAAAGAATTGGTACACATTTCGTATAGATTTGATGCCTCCTTCTCGGATCGTTGTAAAAAAATCGGAGTTCTTCCCCAATTTTAATTTTTCTCAATTTCAGTGCCTTCTGTCAATGGTTTAAAAAATGCTGATCACTTTTTTTTATAGAGAATCCGAATGTGCAATAAAAATGGGTGTTTCGCTTTAAAATTGAAAGTGGCCCTCCGCCCCACCCTACGGGCAGGGGCTGGAGTTCACCTGTAGTTTCATTTGCCCCCCCCCCCTTTTGAGCTTACGAACTTGTCTTACCCACTATTTTTACCAGATGTGTAGTTCTCGAGATATTCTCATCCGCAACTTCAGTTGGACCACTCTGCATATATATCACAGTGTCACTCACCTCCGTGCACAAATTCTTGGCCCTTTTGTGTCTCAGACAGGGAAAACAGCTGCTACCACGCCAGAAGAATTCACATGCGTTCACGTGTGCATTCTTGACGCCCCTTCCCAGTTGCTGCAGGGTTTCATCAGACTTCGGCACTCTAGCCATTCTCCACCAGACTCCTCGCGTGGTTCCATTTTTAAGCACGGCAAGGGTGTCCGGTCGCCTGTCATCCGCAGATTTCTGTGTGGCATCGATGCACTCACCTCGGGCGGCCGCCGCATGACGTGCCCCTCCTTCCTCGCCCCAAACTGCTGGCAAATTAAGTCGGTGGAAGTGTGTAAAAGCAGAATGTTTTGTACTGTAGTGGTAGCAGGCATTCTGATGATATTTATGTGCACTGCAAGATGTAAGGTGAACCGTTTTTGTGGTGTTTTCATTGCTTAGTTCGTCATTTCTCGGCTTTGAGTTACATCTGCATTAGTTTCCATATGTGACAAGTTTTTATGCAGTTAGATGAATTTAATGCCAGCTGATTGAACTAACCTATGATTTATGAGTCTTTAAGTGTTAAAAATTAGTGACGATAATGTATTTTAATAAATAATACAGGTAATTTAGAAACAAAAATATTTAATTGGAAGGTTCGTCCTGCTTACAAAGTGTGCTGAATTTAACTAGAGTTACAAATTTGTTTCCGGCGAATTTTCATAGAGATCTTGTATATTACGATACGCACATCAGCTACGTGTCTTTTAATAAGTTATTCAAACCGCTATAAGTGGAAATATTTATTTTGAACGTCAATAGAAATTCTAGGAGTGGTACACATATTATACCTTCGTCGAAAAAGGTGCTGCTTCACCTAAGAGTTTTCGTCAGCAGTGCCAATATGCAAGACGAGTCCGTTTTAATAAGTAATGCAGGCAGTTTAGTTGCTGGAGTATTTGATCTGAAGCCTCATTGTGCTTGCA
Organism: Schistocerca gregaria; assembly: GCF_023897955.1. Taxonomy (NCBI): domain Eukaryota; kingdom Metazoa; phylum Arthropoda; class Insecta; order Orthoptera; family Acrididae; genus Schistocerca; species Schistocerca gregaria. The sequence continues at coordinate 625,534,212 of NC_064923.1, forward strand.
AAGTGCTCAAAATCCTACATACGAGTATAATGCAATAACTTAACAATTTCACCAAGTGTTTTATTTTATGTCATTGCCATTGGCGAACATTTCTTTGTGTTACCATCTTCGTCGGCTCTTGAGTCTGTATAAATAAATCACGTCGTTCTGCACTTTACACACACACACACACACACACACACACACACACACACACACACACACGTCGTTGATTACTGTGTTTAAGAGAGCCATATTTCCGACTATTAACTGTATTTTTCCTAGTAATAGAGAATCTTCGTCCCCCCCCCCCCCCCAAATAAGAGAAGTAAAACGACAGATGGTGGTAGTATACTTTATTTATTTATTTTTTTAAGCTGAAATAACAATACTAATAGTATAAATACATACAACACATCATTTGTTTTTATTAAAAAATTCGTCAATGGAGTAGAAGGAGTTGGCCACTAGTAAGTCTTTCAGGCTCCTTTTAAACTGATCTCTATTTGTAACTAAATTTTTTATGTTTGCTGGCAAATTATTGACGATGAGTGTTCCTGAGTAGTGGAGCCCTTTTTGAACTAAAGTAAGTGCTTTTAAGTCCTTGTGCAGATCATTTTTGTTCCTGGTATTGTATGTATGAACTGAGCTGTTTGTTGGAAAAAGAGATATATTATTTAGGACAAATTTCATTAAGGAGTAAATAAACTGAGAGGCAGTAGTTAGTATACCAAGTTCTTTGAAGAGGTTTCTACAAGACGTTCGTGTCTTTACTCCACAAATAATACGTACTACACGCTTTTGGACTCTGAAAACTTTTCTTTGACTTGAAGAGCTACCCCAAAATATTATACCATATGACATTATGGAATGAAAGTAGGCAAAGTATGCAAGCTTTTTCACTTTTATGTCGCCTATGTCTGCTAACACTCTAATTGCAAATACAGATTTGTTAAGGCGTTTCTGAAGTTCTGTGGTGTGCTCCTCCCAACTGAATTTATTATCAAGTTGTAACCCCAGGAATTTAAGACTGTCAACCTCTTCTATCTGCTCTTCTTCGTACTTTATGCATATGCTGGGTGGAAAGCTCTTACAGGTTCTGAATTGCATATAGTGAGTCCTTTCGAAGTTTAATGTCAGTGAGTTGGCTTTAAACCATTTATTAATATCCATGAAAATATCATTAGCAGATCTTTCTAGAACTACACTCGACATACTATTTATTGCAATACTTGTGTCATCTGCAAACAAAACGAACTCTGCTTCTGGCAGTGTAACTGATGAGAGATCATTAATGTACACAAGAAAAAGCAATGGCCGTAAGATGGATCCTTGCAGGACACCACATGTAATTTCTTCCCATTCTGATGATGACTGATGATTTAATTCACTAGTCCCTTGCACTGACACCCTTTGTTTCCTGTTAGCGAGGTATGACTTGAACCATTTTGCAGTACTGCCCGTGACACCATAGAATTCTAATTTATTTAAAAGGATGTTTTGGTTTACACAATCGAATGCCTTTGACAAATCACAGAAAATACCTGCTGCTTGTAACTTGTTATTTAATAAATTAAGTACATTTTCACTGTAGGTGTAACTAGCCTTTTCGATATCAGAACCCTTCAGAAATCCAAACTGTGTTCTTGATAATATGTTATTTGTGGTCAGGTGGTTGAGAAGCTGCCTGTACATTACTTTTTCTAAAATTTTTGAGAATGCTGGCAAAAGCGAAATCAGTCTCTAGTTTGAGGGCACCTCTTTATCCCCTTTCTTGAATAGAGGCTTAACATCTGCATATTTCAGCCTGTCAGGAAATGTACCAGTTATAATTGACTGGTTACATAAGTAACTTAGAATTGTACTAAACTCACAAGAACGGGCCTTAATTAACTTTGTTGATATTTCATCATATCCACTAGAATGCTTTGTTTTTAAACATTTTATTATGGAAGTTATTTCTTTTGGTGATGTGAGTGACATATTCATGTCCCTAAAGCTATTTGTAAAGCTAGTTTCAGATATTCAAGGGCATTATTTACTGATCCTGACAATCCCATTCTATCAGTAACAGATATAAAGTACTTGTTAAATAGATTTGCCACACTATGCCCATCGGTTACTAATGTGTCATCTACCCTTAGTGCTATTTGCTCCTGTTCCTTTCTGGTTCTACCAGTCTCCTCTTTCACTATATCCCATATTGTTTTTATTTTGTTCCCTGACATTGCTATCTTCTTCTCGTAGTCTATTTGTTTAGATGCCTGATTAACTTTTTTTTAATATTTTGCAGTATTCCTTGTATTTAGCTAAATCATCAGCATTGGGCTATTCTTGGTCGAGAGATACATTTTCCTTTTTGTCTTACAGGAAATCTTTATTCCTTGGGTGATCCATGGTTTTATTATGGACTTCTGTTTAATTTGAGTAACTTTTAGAGGAAAACAGTTTTCAAACATGGTAGTGACATTGTTCATGAATGTGTTATATTTTTCATTCATGTCATGAGCACTATAAACATGTTTCCAGTTCATATCTTTGAGCAGTTTTCTAAAACACTCAATTTTTGGTTGATTGAATACTCTCCTGTACTAAGATTTAGCAGTCTTGAAAATCTGCTTAGAATTTACATCTAAAACAAGGAGCTGGATGTCATGATCTGATAGTCCATTTATTACAGGTTTTATGATATGATTTTGTTCCTTTGATTTGTCTATATAAATGTTATCAATGGCTGTCCTTGAGGATTTAGTGATCCTAGTTGGAAAGTTTACAGTGTGTGTTAGATTGAAAGACAACATTACTAACTGCAGTAAATGTTTACTGGAAGATTGAATTAGAAAATCTGTATAAAAGTCACCATAAATTAAAATTTCTTTGTTTCTTACTGCTAAATAACCCAAAAGAGCTTCTAGATGATTTATGAATAGCTTATAATTTCCTGCAGGTGCTCGGTAAATAGTTAGTATTATATAGGATCTGTTATGGAACTCTACTTCTGTTGCACATGCTTCTAGATGCTGCTCTAAGCAGAATTTATTAATGTCAATGTTCTTGAATTTATGGCAGTTTTTAATGAATGTGACAACTCCTCCTCCCTCCATATCTACTCTGCAGAAGTAGGAAGCTAGCTTAAATCCTAAAATGTCTAACATATCTATACCAGTAGTCACTTGATGTTAAGAGAGGCAGATTATGTCAATTTCGTTAGATGAATTCATTTCATCGATACAAATGAGTAGTTCATCAACTTTTTTTCAGAGTCCCGGAATGTATTGGTGTAATAAAGATAACTGATACTGCACACTAATGCGATTATAACTGCTTTGGTGAAGATGAACTGGCAGTTTCTGATTACTTTCTGTTAAACATTGTTTAAATGGAGGCTGTATGGTATAATCTGACTTCTGTTCATCTATTTTCTCAAACTGAGTCTGTCTGCCAATCTCTCTTAAAACTCGTTTTCTGTCCCCCTTCCCTATCCTAAAAAGGCATCCCTCTGACACCTGTGACCACTGGTATTTTACCACTTGTGACAGTATCCCCCCTTTTTTCACTGAGTATGCATTCTGCTAACATTTTAGAACATTGTGGAATATTACAAGCATCATAAACGATATCCAATAATTAATTTTGGCGTTACACTACACTACCTCATTTTTGTACTTAGCCTCAACTTAGGCCCAGGGTCTCGACAATAATATTATTTCTTGCGTTACATTATCCTCACGCTCTCTCACCTGCCACATATTTTAGAGACAGACATCAATTTGATGAATATGAGTGAAATATAATATCGTTGCACTTACTGCAAACTTTGCGATACCTAGAGTAAACACTGTAATTTTTTGGCCTTCCTGTCTTGCTGATGCATTTTTGCGGACATATTATACTTCTGAGATATTTCACAAACATTATAGATGTGGTAAAGAAATAATTTATGCCTGTACGGTGTATTATACAAAAAGCGGTACATAGATAGAACTTTTAACGTTTCCGCCAGTGCAGACATTTTTTGGTGAAAGTGAGAAACTGGGAAATAACTCAGCAGTTGACCTCTTTCCGCAGTTATCAGTAGTTATGGAACAGATTTCAGCAACTATGTATTAGTAACTAGTTAATTACATTTGGCTTTTATTTGCATGTACCGCGTGGTCAAAAAGTCAATATAAATTTGAAAAATTAATAAACCACAGATTAATGTAGGTAGAGAGGTAAAAATTGACACACACGCTTGGAATGACATGGGATTTTATTAGAACAAAAAAAAACAGAAAATGTCCGACAGATGGCCCTGGACAGCAAAACGTCAGTGACTACGCATGACAATCGTGTATAAAAGGAGCTGTAATAGGAGAGAGAATCATATGAGCCAGCAGTTGCAGCATGTTGACGTTACCTGAAAAGGCGCTTTTAGTGAAGCTGTATTATCAGAAAGGGGAAGGTGCTAGTTCAGCGTTACGATCCTATCGTCATAGGAAGGGGTTTCGAACGGGTAAACGTCCGTTGACAAATGCAGCTATGGCGACAATGATTTCCAAGTTGGAAGCCACGGGTTGTTTAGAAGATAGGCCCCGTAGTAGCCGACCGAGCACAAGGCGTAATGCTGCTGAGACAGTTCAGGAAGAAATCGAGGCTGTGGCAGGTTCGTCTAATCACGGGGAAGTCAGCGCTTCTGCAGTCGCACGTCGCACCGGCATTCCATACACTACTGTTTGGTTGGCACTGAGGCGTACCATCTATGCTATCCGTACAAAATCCATCGGCATCATGAACTGTTACCTGGTGATTTAGTGAAGCGGAGGACATTTGCGATGTGGGCGTTTCAAAAGATGGTGGAAGACGACGATTGGTTGAGTAACGTGTTGTCGACCAACGAAGCTCATTTCACGCTCCGAGTGTCTGTCAAAGCCTTCAACTGCAGAATCTGGGCTACCGAAAATCATAGAATTGTCGTGGAAACTCCATTGCACGACGAGAAAGCCACGGTATGGGTTGGATTTATCACATCTACCGTGATCGGGCGTTTTTTCTTCGAAGAAATGCGTGAGTCTGGTTTTGTAACTGCTACAGTGACGGCCGAGAGGTAGGCTGATATGTTACAGAATCGCATTATCCTCAGCCTGGCTGATCAACACCTGCTGGAACGTACGATGTTTATGCAGGATGGCGCTCCACCCTATATTGCTAGACGCGTGAAAGATCTCTCGCACGCATCGTTTGGTGATGATCATGTGCTCAGCCGCCACTTTCGTCATGCTTGGCCTTCCATGTCCCCAGACCTCAGTCCGTGCGATTATTGGCTCTGGGGTTACCTGAAGTCGCTAGTGTATTGTGATCGACCGACATCTCTAGGGATGCTGAAAGACAACATCCGACGCCAATACCTCACCGTAACTCCGGACATGCTTTACAGTGCTGTTCACAACATTATTCCTCGACTACAGCTATTGTTGAGGAATCATGGTGGCCATATTAAGCATTTTCTGTAAAAAAACATCACCTTTGCTTTGTCTTACTTTGTTAGGTTAATTATTGCTATTCTGATCAGATGAAGCACCATCTGTCGGTCATTTTTTGAACTTTTGTATTTTTTTGGTACTAATATCATCCCATGTCATTCCAAGCATGTGTGTCAATTTGTACCTCTCTATCTACATTATTCCGTGATTTATTAAGTTTTCAAGTTTGTACTGACTTTTTGATCACCTGGTAGAATATACACGGCAAATGATATATTGCTTCATATGAACTTTACCAGTGGAACTTCCAAGCCAGTCCAGCAAAGCTATTTTAAAGTCAGTAATGCAAACACAAAAGTCAACATTTTCGTACTTTCATGCAGTTTGGGTTCTTCCTAACATAGCATATATGGGCTACATTGAAAATGGCTATTTAATTATAGCGGTGGATAAACTGCTTAGTTACGATTGGAGGAAAGACGAGGGAGGCGGCATATTATGCGGTGTGTACTTATTTAAATATCACGGAAATAATGCGGCTTAGTGCCTTTTTCTCACAGCAATTTAATGTCTTTAGACTTGGAATCATTTTAATATTATTTGTTGATATGTGGTATACACACAATTATCTTTGAATTTCAGGTAAATAATGTAAAATGACAAAAATTTTATTTATATTTATGATAATAATAATAATAATAATAATAATAATAATGTTGTGCTGCTTTAATACAGGAATATGTAAGGATCTTATTGGAAATAACAAATATCTGGTGGCATTTTGATGTATTACTATAATACTGTTCCTTGACTGGTTGAAAGTGTAAGCACAATTGAAATAGCCCCCCCCCCCCTATCTTGGATTTCTAATTGGTGTATCATTTTTAATACTTCACTGTGATAGGTAGGAAGGAGGACGAGTGGGATTGGGGGAGATGGATATGGCTTTTAATTTTCCATTAATACACTCCTGGAAATTGAAATAAGAACACCGTGAATTCATTTTCCCAGGAAGGCGAAACTTTATTGACACATTCCTGGGGTCAGATACATCACATGATCACACTGACAGAAACACAGGCACATAGACACCGGCAACAGAGCATGCACAATGTCGGCACTATTACAGTGTATATCCACCTTTCGCAGCAATGCAGGCCGCTATTCTCCCATGGAAACGATCGTAGAGATGCTGGATGTAGTCCTGTGGAACGGCTTGCCATGCCATTTCCACCTGGCGCCTCAGTTGGACCAGCGTTCGTGCTGGACGTGCAGACCGCGTGAGACGACGCTTCATCCAGTCCCAAACATGCTCAATGGGGGACAGATCCGGAGATCTTGCTGGCCAGGGTAGTTGACTTACACCTTCTAGAGCACGTTGGGTGGCACGGGATACATGCGGACGTGCATTGTCCTGTTGGAACAGCAAGTTCCCTTGCCCTTCTAGGAATGGTAGAACGATGGGTTCGATGACGGTTTGGATGTACCGTGCACTATTCAGTGTCCCCTCGACGATCACCAGAAGTGTACGGCCAGTGTAGGAGATCGCTCCCCACACCATGATGCCGGGTGTTGGCTCTGTGTGCCTCGGTCGTATGCAGTCCTGATTGTGGCGCTCACCTGCACGGCGCCAAACACGCATACGACCATCATTGGCACCAAGGCAGAAGCGACTCTCATCGCTGAAGACGACCCGTCTCCATTCGTCCCTCCATTCACGCCTGTCGCGACACCACTGGAGGCGGGCTGCACGATGTTGAGGCGTGATCGGAAGACGGCCTAACGGTGTGCGGGACCGTAGCCGAGCTTCATGGAGACGGTTGCGAATGGTCCTCGCCGATACCCCAGGAGCAACAGTGTCCCTAATTTGCTGGGAAGTGGCGGTGCGGTCCCCTACGGCACTGCGTAGGATCCTACGGTCTTGGCGTGCATCCGTGCGTCGCTGTGGTCCGGTCCAAGGTCGACGGGCACGTGCACCTTCCGCCGACCACTGGCGACAACATCGATGTACTGTGGAGACCTCACGCCCAACGTGTTGAGCAATTCGGCGGTACGTCCACCCGGCCTCCCGCATGCCCACTATACGCCCTCGATCAAAGTCCGTCGACTGCACATACGGTTCACGTCCACGCTGTCGCGGCATGCTACCAGTGTTAAAGACTGCGATGGAGCTCCGTATGCCACGGCAAACTGGCTGACACTGACGGCGGCGGTGCACAAATGCTGCGCAGCTAGCGCCATTCGACGGCCAACACCGCGGTTCCTGGTGTGTCCGCTGTGCCGTGCGTGTGATCATTGCTTGTACAGGCCTCTCGCAGTGTCCGGAGCAAGTATGGTGGGTCTGACACACCGGTGTCAATGTGTTCTTTTTTCCATTTCCAGGAGTGTATAATTTCTTTAGTTCTACCATTTTGTATTACTTAATTGTCGGTTTCGTTTTTAATACATGATTCAGATTGCCTGAAGATAGCAGGCAAGGGAGACAATTTTTTTTTTAATAGAGGTGGAGCACCTCCACGCCCACACCGGCATGATGGCCAACACAAAAGGTCTACTGCCATCTCTGCATAAGGGTTAGTATTCACTAAAGTGAGGTGGCTCAGGATGTGGGTACTGCGATATTTGCGTACATCTGGTTAGGATTAACCATTAATACGCGCTCATCTGGAGATAGATTGGTCGAAATCTGACGAAGGGTAGCGGTTTTAAGGGCAGAGGAAAAAAGTGCCAGGGCAAGAGCCAAGGGAAAAAAAACTTCTGCGATAGTTAGGTCGGGTAGTAAGAGCAGTAGCGGTTTTCTTGCTGCCTGCGATAGGTTGTGCAAGGATAGCCTTTGTTAGTAGTGGGTATCATGCTTGTCGATACCTTGGCGTTGTGCGTTGTGCTGCTCGGCGGCTAGCGCTGGGTGCTGGTACAGAGTCCTCGTTCAGCGTCAGCAACATGCAACAGTTAGGTTTGTTATCGATCTTGTGTCCGATAGGTCATATACCGGGGACACAGTGTGAGGGAATGTTGGTTTGTTTGTACGCCTGTGGGCGAGCTCGGTCGGTGTCCCTGCTGTGGCCTGTTGATCGGCTCTAGTAGCAGCTGGTAGTTTGCCAGTCAGTGTTGTTGATGTGCAGGGGCTTACCGACGTTTGTCGCTGTTTGCGTATGTTAGTTTACCACAGGTGGCTATGCCCTAGCTACCAGTGTCTTTGGCCGCTTGTGTTTCCACCTGTGGTTGTGATCGTAGTTTGCCGGAGTGAGGACAAAAGGATTGTTCGAGTGTCTCGAGTTCCTGTATAGTCGTGTGGCGTATTTTTTGAATACTTCCTTGAGGTTATCAAGGCGGTATTCACGGTGAAGATCCACGGTGCGTGTGTAGCGTGTAGCGTTGCTAATGATTCGTAGCACCTGGTTCTGTATGATCTGCAGGCGGCGCAGTCGTGTAGGAGCTGCATATTCCCAGACAGGAGCTGCGTACGTCATCAGAGGTCTAATCAGTGTCATGTATATGGACCACGACACCCTCCTGTTCAGTGTGCTTTTCCTGTTGTGCATTGGGTAGAGCTGTTTGAGCCTCGCGTGCGCTCGGTTGGCAACGTATTCAATGTGGTCCCCCCCCCCCCCCCATGTAAGTTTCCAGTCCAGACAGACACCAAGGTACCTGAGTTTCTCTTGGAAACGTATTGGGCGTGTATGTAGTGTTATTGGTCTACAGTGTTGGTGTTCGCGCAGTAGTTTCGGTCTGCGTGTGAACAGAACTGCTTCGCACTTGTCGACGTTTACTTTAACACGCCATCTCTCCAACCAAGGCTCAGCTGTTCTGAGTGCTGTCTGTATTCATGAATTAATGTTCGACGGTTTCCAGTCTTGCGCGAGGATGGCTGTGTCATCCGCGTAGACGGCTAACGTCGTGTTTTGTGTCGCTGGGAAGTCATTAATCTACAGGTTAAACAAGATGGGCCCTAGAATACTTCCTTGGGGTACTCCAGCTTGTATACCGTGTTGTGTTGATTGTTTGTCCTGCACGTTAGTGTTGAAACATCTGTTCGTGAGATACGAGTGTATGAGGCGTACGAGTCCGTCCGGGGAAACAGCTTCGCTTAGTTTGCGTATGAGTCCATTGGGCCAGAGACGATCGAAAGCCTTTTCGATGTCTAGGAACACGGCCCCTGTGGCTTTGTTCATGTTGTAGCCGTGTGTTATATGTTCGACTACGTGGAGGAGTTGTTGTGTTGTCGAGTGGTGATTCCTAAAGCCGAAATGCTCCGGCCTTAGGCTGTCGTTGGCGATGCAATGCCTAGTGATACGTTTCAGTATTACCTGCTCAACAATATAGCTGAGCGACCACAGCAGACTGATGGGTCGGTAATTTTGTGGGAGGGAGTGCTCTTTCCCTGGCTTCCTGAACATCAAGACCTTGGCCGCCTTCCAAAAGTCAGGGAAGTGTTGGTGTGTCAGGATGGCATTCGTTAAGTGTGTGTGGGGTTCTACGGCTTTATCCGTGAACTCCTGGAGGACACGGTTTTGAATGCCATCAGGCCCAGGGGCTTTTCTAGCGTTGGTGTGCTTGATAGTCCATGTAATTTCATTTGTGCTAGTACGTCTTATTTCGTTGCGCGAGGGCTGGGCTACAAGTAGTGTAACCTCCTGGTCCGTTTCAAGTGTGAATGCTTGGTCGGAAGGAACCAGATTCGGCATGAAAGGCGCTACAAGTGTTGTGGCCATAAGCTCTGCCTTCTCCGTCGTGGAGTAGCAGGGCCGTCTGGTCCTTGTAACGTGGGAATGTAATGTTTCTCCCTGGTGAAGTGTCTGGCCAATTGCCACACGCCAGGACGTGTGGTATCCAGCCCAGCGAGTTTCTGTCCCCATTGCTCGTTTCTGAATGTTTGTATTTTATTCCGTATTATGCCCTGTAGTCTGTTGACGTGCAGTTTATAGAACGGGCGCCTGGTATGCTCCCAGTATCTCCTGAGGCGGTTCCTCATTGAGATAAGGCCCAGGATTTCCTGGAGCAGGGCCGTTGAGTGTTGTCTTGGTGTTGTATATGGAACGGCGTCAGTTATAGCGTCTTGGACGGCAGTTGTGAGAGCCTCCACAGCCTCATCGATTTGCTGTGTGTTGTTAATTTCGTGGGTGTCTGAAATGCGACTATCAAGCGTTTCCTTGAACGGTGTCCAATTCGCACGCTTGTAGTTAAGCATCCTGCGTGATTCGATGTCCTGCAGTGTCTCTTCCATGTGCAGTATTACAGGAATGTGGTCTAAGTCCAGATCGTTTTCAACTGTAAGGTTGAGTGTGCATGTGATGCCCTTTATGAGGGCTATGTCTAACACGTCTGGCCTATGTCGGCCCTCTGTAGGCACGCACGTGGGAACGTCCGATCCAAGTATATTGTAGTTTCGGCCTAGTGAGTGTTCGTACAGTTTCTTGCCGTTGGAGGTCCGTATTCGTGAGTTCCAATGAGGGTGTTTTGAGTTGAGGTCTCCAGCGGCAATTATCCGCGGTGCTGTGTTGAGTACTATGCTGATATCGCGTAATACTATGTTTTTAGGAGGATTGTATATCGATATCAGTGTGGTGTTGGCTCCGTTGAACTTGACCCTGACGGCAGTAGCCTCTAGTCTTTCAAGTGCTGGGAGCTCGATGTCCGTGTGTTCTATGTCTCTGTGTATGATGATTGCCGTTCCGCCTCCCCTCCTGCCATCCGCTCGGTCGATAAGGTAGACACAATACCCTGGGATGTTTAGTTTGCGAGGCGACAGTTTGCGAGGCGAAGCAGTGTCTCGTTCACGAGAGCGATTCGGATACCCTTTCGCTCCTTGAACGCGGCCATTTCGGCTTTTTTGCTTGCGATCCCGTTGGCATTCCAAAACAGGATCTGTGTGATTGTGTTTAAGTCTGCGTTTCTGGGTTGGTGTGGTGTATTATCCATGTAGGAGTGTAAACAGAGGTGTGATAGTGGTTTGGAAGCTAGTCCAGTTGAGCGTGCTCGACATGAACTGCATAAAGAGTTCTGAGACACACCCCAAATCTTCGTGACTACACTCCTGGAAATGGAAAAAAGAACACATTGACACCGGTGTGTCAGACCTACCATACTGGCTCCGGACACTGCGAGAGGGCTGTACAAGCAATGATCACACGCACGGCACAGCGGACACACCAGGAACCGCGGTGTTGGCCGTCGAATGGCGCTAGCTGCACAGCATTTGTGCACCGCCGCCGTCAGTGTCAGCCACTTTGCCGTGGCATACGGAGCTCCATCGCAGTCTTTAACACTGGTAGCATGCCGCGACAGCGTGGACGTGAACCGTATGTGCAGTTGACGGACTTTGAGCGAGGGCGTATAGTGGGCATGCGGGAGGCCGGGTGGACGTACCGCCGAATTGCTCAACACGTGGGGCGTGAGGTCTCCACAGTACATCGATGTTGTCGCCAGTGGTCGGCGGAAGGTGCACGTGCCCGTCGACCTGGGACCGGACCGCAGCGACGCACGGATGCACGCCAAGACCGTAGGAGCCTACGCAGTGCCGTAGGGGACCGCACCGCCACTTCCCAGCAAATTAGGGACACTGTTGCTCCTGGGGTATCGGCGAGGACCATTCGCAACCGTCTCCATGAAGCTGGGATACGGTCCCGCACACCGTTAGGCCGTCTTCCGCTCACGCCCCAACATCGTGCGGCCGCCTCCAGTGGTGTCGCGACAGGCGTGAATGGAGGGACGAATTGAGACTTGTCGTCTTTAGCGATGAGAGTCGTTTCTGCCTTGGTGCCAATGATGGCCGTATGCGTGTTTGGCGCCGTGCAGGTGAGCGCCACAATCAGGACTGCATACGACCGAGGCACACAGGGCCAACACCCGGCATCATGGTGTGGGGAGCGATCTCCTACACTGGCCGTACACCTCTGGTGATCGTCGAGGGGACACTGAATAGTGCACGGTACATCCAAACCGTCATCGGATCCATCGTTCTACCATTCCTAGACCGGCAAGGGAACTTGCTGTTCCAACAGGACAATGCACGTCCGCATGTATCCCGTGCCACCCAACGTGCTCTAGAAGGTTTAAGTCAACTACCCTGGCCAGCAAGATCTCCGGATCTGTCCCCCATTGAGCATGTTTGGGACTGGATGAAGCGTCGTCTCACGCGGTCTGCACGTCCAGCACGAACGCTGGTCCAACTGAGGCGCCAGGTGGAAATGGCATGGCAAGCCGTTCCACAGGACTACATCCAGCATCTCTACGATCGTTTCCATGGGAGAATAGCAGCCTGCATTGCTGCGAAATGTGGATACACACTGTACTAGTGCCGACATTGTGCATGCTCTGTTGTCTGTGTCTATATGCCTGTGGTTCTGTTAGTGTGATCATGTGATGTATCTGACCCCAGGAATGTGTCAATAAAGTTACCTCTTCCTGGGACAATGAATTCACAGTGTTCGTATTTCAATTTCCAGGAGTGTATTTCGGTGGTCGTGCGTCCGGGGAATAATTCCATTATTCTCTGGAATGTTATCGTAATGTTGGTCATGTCGGCCTGCGAGTTATTGGTCGTGTTAGCGGCCGCTTGTTCCTGTGTTGGCGTCTGGTGAGGGCTGGCCTGAGTGTCGGCTGTACGTGTGGCAGTTGTGGGCGCCTGTGTACTCTCTCTGGTGAGTGGGTGTGTTATGTGGGTTGTTGAGTTGGTATCCGGGTTGTGTTCATGAATGTTGGTGTTCTGTTGTCTGTTTGCTTGTTGTGGTGTGGTCGTATTCCTCCTGCTGCGGCTGTTTCTCCTTCTCTAGCGCAGTGGTCGTCCCTGTGTAGGTGCGTTTTCTGTGGCCTGTGGTGGGCTGCAGTCCGCGATCTCAGGGGGTAGGATGGTGTTGTTGCTGGTTTTGTGTGGTGTGCCCGGTGCGGGTGTGGTGTCAGGTGTTGTGTTTGTCTTTTGTGTGTGTGTTGCTGGGGATGTTTGCTGGGCGTGTCCTGAGCTCTGGGGCTCCTCTGAGCGTCCCGCGCTGCTGGGGCTGCCAGCGACCACTCCATCGACGGATATTCCACTTCTTACTGGGCGCGGGGGCGGTTTCGAAACTGTGATGGCGATTGGTTTGGCATGTTTTGCCATTTTGCGCCTCAGAGCTGCTTTGTAAGCAATGCACCCTCTGTAGTTTGCCGGATGGGCAGCACCACAGTTGGCGCAATTGCGAAGTGCTGTGTGGGGGAGTTTGCAGCGTTGGGTCGTGTGACCGCCTGCGCATATGCGGCAGCGGGGTGCGAGACCGCATCTGATACCCGCGTGCGCATGGCGCTGGCAGTTATGGCATTGTTGGGGGTGCGCGGCGTGTTGTAAATTTCTACATTGATGACCATGTGAAGAAATAGCTTTAACTTCAGCAGGTCGCGGGACTTGGCCGTCTCGGCCAATTCCGCCATGTAGTTATGAGACGGTCTCGCTGTGCCGAACTCTGACATTCGGTTTACCCGAATGCACTCCCACCCGAGAGCAGAGAGTTCCTCGTGTACTGTCTCGGTTGGGGTTCGTGAGTCTATCCCCTTAATCACGTACTACTGTGTTTTTTCCAGAACTGTCCTGTACGTGAAGTGTTCTACCTTCCTTTCTTTCAGAACGTCCAGTAGATTAGTGTAATCTGGCTTGTTCGCCACGTACAGTGCGGCGTGTTCCCCAGTGAGCTTAGAGTAGTATGTTGACGGGTTGTGTCTTTTGTTAAACTCCTTGTTTAGGAGACTTAGGTCTCCGTAGTTGTGAATGATGACTGGTGGGAAGCCAGTCGCGGTATTGTTCGTGTTCTGCGTAGCTGCTTGAATGTTTGTGGATGCTGCAGTCGCAGGGTTGTTTGTGGTGGTCCCTGTGTTGCCTTTGTTGTTGGTTCTCGATGTAGATGGTGTTGGCAACAGCGCTCTGCCGTTGCCTCGTGAGTTTGTGGGCTCACTTGTTTAAGTACAGCCGTCAAGGCTGTTTGCGTCTTGGGCCGACCTGCTGCCACAGCCCGTCTTCGACTGTGTTGGTTGTGTCCTCCGTCGGCTCTGGCTCCGGTTCCGTCGGTGCCTGGGCCGCCAGAGGTGAAATTGAGGGCATGTCCATCTGTTTTCCGGCAGGTGCCTTTGTGTGTGGTGTGGGTGTTTCTGTCAGTGTGATTTCGCTGCCCATCAGCTCTGCGGTCAGCTCCTGCTGTTCCGCGATCTGTTTGTCCTTCAAGGCAACCTGCTCTTGGAAGGTGGACAGTGGGACGGAAATGATGGCGGGAGTAGCCGGCATTTCCGCCTCTTGTGCTGCAGCTTTGCTGCGGGTAAGTGGTGGGGAAGCACAGGAAAGATCGGACATCTTTGCTGTTTCGGGAGTTTTTTTTTTTGATAGGGAAGGAGAGGATTCACGAAAATTTTGCTTTCTTTCTCGAAGCGACAATATTTGCTTTTCTACGAAGTGTATCGTGTCCCTACAGAAGAGGGGTGTCCCTACGACCTATCTGCGCGGAGTGCAATGGGCAGCGCAAGAGAGCGCGGTTTGAAGAGAGCGGCCTACAGTGCGAGTGTGTACGGGGTATTATATCCGAATGATAAATTGGATGATGCCACTGGTAAGGGTGATCAAAGCACTGATAACATAGATTATGTTACTGATGATGTCACTGATGATCTCACTAGTAAGGAGTACTTGAGCTCTGATAATTCTACTTCTCCTCTCAGGTTTACTAACGTGGGAAGCGTGCTAGAGTTGTCATACCATTACTACTGAGGCCACATCTCAGCTCCATGGTGAAACACACTTTTCTTATAGTACTGCTTGCCAGTGTTTCATCATGTTACCCCATGCAAACCTTCAGTAGTCCTTTTTTTCTATGGAAACTATAGTCTTGTCACATGTATTGGAGTTAATTATTATTCTTCCCAAAAATCTGTAAAATCTACAGGAATTTATTTCTCCTTCATCTCTGCTAATTATCACCAAATTCCGTCTCATGCGCACACTTCGCCTTGTCTACATTTACTCCCAAACTCAATTTACTATAGTCCTCCTCAAGCTTTCTCAACATATATTCCATATCCTCTCATATTGGGAGGATATTAGCTGTTCATCTACAAATAAGTTACTGTGAAGAGTATCGTCAGCAATCTTTATTCCCCTGTCTGTGCATTTCCTGTATGAGTCATTCGGTGACTGCTTCAGATAAATGTCAGTCATGATTGGTGACAATCCACAACTTTGTTTTAGAAATGAGACAACGAAAATACTTCTGATAACCTTGTTTCCCATTTAAATAATTACTTTTGCATTTTGGATACTTTTTATCCAGGTTAATCTTTTGTTCTCACAGATTAATCTTTCCCTTAGCTTCCGATTATTTGATTCTAGGGACGTCATCATACGCTTTTTGCAGGTCCACAAAGGTCATGTATACACTTTTATTTTCGTTTCTGTGTTTTCGTAAGTACTGTACAATGCGGTAAATGATAAGCATGACCGTCCTTGCCTATAGCTACTTTGCTCTTCACCTTAAGCTGCCACGTATTTTTCTATATTGTTACTCAAAATAGTGGAGGGATGTATAGCTGTTGCAGGTATGTCACATACTGCTCTACAATTTGTGCACACCATCTTGTCACCTTTTTTATTGGTTGTGGAAATACATGACAAATTTCGTTTTGTAGGTGGATCTGCTCCTGCCTCTATCTTCACAAAAATTTTCTGTACATGTTCTATCACTACACTTCATCCATACTTCATAAGTTTCAATCGTATACTTTCTGATCTTGTGGTTCTGTTTACTTTGGCTTTAGGCAGCGCTGCTTTCAGTTCCCCCACTCCTATCTTCATACAGTTTCCTTCGAACATCTTATCTTCTTCTTTTCCTTCGTAGTTCAGCCTATTTTGCTGCAATTAAGTTGATTGACGCCATCCATTCTTGAGTGAGAATGTTTTTATTCTATTCTTGTACATATTTTTTCCTTTCCTCTTTTTTAAATACCTTCGTTGTTTCGGTAGACTTAAGTATTATATCTTATTGTTCCATCTATGTTCCTGCACAGCCTATCCAAGTGTTCTTTCTTTCGACTCCAACATTAATTTTAATCCGTTATCTGATCATGATACATAATTCTCTTCATTTTGACGTCTTGTCACTTAACCATTTCATGTATGTGTTTTTCTTTCCCTGAACCCTGTCTTCTAATTCTCTGGAAAATTCTTCTAACTACTTTTTTTTTCTCCACTCCAAGGTCTTTTCTTGCTGCTTCCAAAACACTTTCTTTCAGGTGTTACTACATGGTTGTGCGATCTTCTATCCTTTACATGTGTAGTTTGTTCTAAGCGTATATAAGTATAGGATTTTGATGCTATATTGTCTAAGAAGATCTGCCATACGCATCACTGTCATATATTCTCTAATTTTTTCCTCCACTCTTATGATAGTTTGATAGTTATATTTTTCCCTTACCATAATACGATGGCTGATGCAGTCATGGCATCTACACTTTATGCTCTAACGTTTGCCAGTAGGATCTTCTGTGCGCTTTTTTTTCTTTTTTTCTTTTTCCTCACCAACATGAGGTTTACAATGGGTTTCCGATTCCTCCTAGGCGCTTCCCATGTGTGTTTAATTATATGATTTTGTTGGAGAAAACGGTGATAAAATACCCTGTGTGCTATTAATAGATTGATTAATCTAACATCTTTATCAATTACAACTTTATCCAAGAAGACCTACAGTTTCTCCTTCAGACTTTCCCACTCTTCTGTGCAGGTCACCAAACACTACCGTTTCCTCTCGCTCATTTACTGTTTCCATTATATCTCCAAAATTGTCAAAAATGGAATTCTGCCCTTAGTTAAGTGCATTTTCATTTATTGCATATACTCCAATGATATTTATATAATTATGTAAATAAATTTGAATTCACTTTTATATTATTTAATTTTTCTGTAATCGTTACGTATCTCATCCATTTACTGTGCATTAATATCGACACTTTAGCATGTTGGGATTTTAGTACCCTGTTCGATATGTGGTAACAACTCCCCAGAAGCTTTTCTCCGGACCTCTTCTACTCAGTTCCGATTATAGTTTTTATATTTAGTTCTACTTTACTTGTTTTACCTAAGACTGTTTTCTATTTCCTTCTCTCAAACCTTGAATAAAGTAAGTGCCAATAAAAGCTGTCCTTTTGCGTAGTGAAAGTCGTCGTACGATAACCCTTTCTATCCGAGGCCTGTACTAGGGACTGCATACAAGGATATATTATTCCAGGGAATGGGGTGCAGTCCTAGTGCAACAAATCCCACCTAAAAGAACCCAGCGTTCTTTCTTTAGATTATTTTCCTAAACTTCGAAGTTAATTGTATCACTGTGTTGCTAGCTATTGTTCACTCCGAGTATTTAATGTACTCGGTACCACCCATATCTGAGTGGCATACCCCTACCGCCTCCTAGGGAGAGGCCCATCTGGTATCTACTCACCACACACGGGTATAGTAAATCCATGTAACCAAAAAAGTATGCTCAGTAACAGGAAGAAAACAAAATTCGTATCACATTTGGCTTTAGGAATGGTAGCTAAGCTCAAATGTAATGAGGTACCTTGAACAGAATTACCTCCCACTCTCTACCAGCACGGATTCCGTAAACATCGGCCATATGTTATCCAAATCCCAATTTTTTCATATAGAAGATGACAAACAATAAATTAGATAAACACGAGCCGAGCAGGGCTCAACCTCCCCCCCCCCCCCCCTCCCCCCCCTCAAACATCAACCCGGGGTGACACAGCAAAATGAAACTGACCGGCAGCTCTTTAACGAAAGCAAGACAATGGGCATGAGAAAGCCGCAAGCGAGCCGTTCACTAGGGCCCGTTCATGCAAAGGGAACACACTCACTGGCTAACGACATCCCTGCACCAGCAACGTACCGACGTAAGTCCCGCAAGATGACTAATTCAAGTCTCATTGCTAGGTCAAAAGCGAAAGCGAGACACCCGCTCGAAACCAACCAGACAGAGGAAACACATGCCTATAGGCAAACCCGACATCCCTGCACTGAAGAAAGTACTGAGCTAAGTCTCAGAAGATGACAAATTAAAGAACTATTCGCAGTTGAGAATGAAAAGAGCTATCGGAAGTAATGCATTAACTATGCCCGCAACCTGTTTACTGACTGTCCCTAGGGCGGGGATCCTTCCAAAAGACAAATATGGTCCTCAAGGCCTTTCACAGCCGCAAACAAAAATTCAATTGCCTCACCTGTCTCACCCACCACCGCCGACGTGACCCCAGCTGGATGAAGAACGCCAGCGCGCAAACGGGTCTACTAATTCTGGAACACTGCACTAAATCGATCTGCGCCTTATTGCCAACTCATAAACAAGGCGATCCTTTCTGAGCAAGCCGATCCCTGGCCACTGTCTGACTGCCATTAGGATAAGCACCTGAAACATGTAACAGCCAAAACAGTATGGTGTCACAGAACACAAACAATACAAGTGTGAAACTGGCAGCATCTAGAATGGCAAGCACAAGAGCAACCACGCTCTGATACCGGTGAGATGCCCTGCTAAACCCGCAGGACAGCACAGGTAGTTTAAACCGTGGAAAGGGGCCAAAATAAGCGGCTGTCAGCTACACTCGAAAATACAACTTTATTTATTTGACCAAAGAAAGCCAAGAAAATTTAAAATTAGCACAGCATTAATTTTTGGAACTTAATATCCGGCTGAATACGCCATAAAATCTCATGCCCTCAGGGAGAGGTCACTTTAATTTAAAATCTGCTGAAAGCCAACAACTTTAGACTCAAACCAAAATCAGAGTTTTACCTTTAAACAGTTCTTTAAATTAGGCTGAAGGCCCAAACAATCTTATGCCTTAAGGGAAAAACAACCTTACTTTAAAAATCGGCTAGAAGACATACAAATACAAACAACAAGAACAAATAAGAGAAGGCAGTACACCCAACGGCGGTCAGAAGATTCCGAGGATCACCCTGGAATTCAAAAGCTAACGCTCGCTTGGATGAGACACGCAGTCGGCCCAGCCATTCTCGATCCGACGGCAACCCAACTGACAGAGTGAACAGACACACTGACAACTTCCTCCCCACACCGACCAGCACACAACAGGGAGATCAATGGCAACAACATAGAAAGTATTAATGCCACAACCAATTATACATTGAGCTGTCAAACTACACACCATACTGGACAGTTACAACATGACGAGGAAAACATACTGCCTGAATTCGCGTCAACGGTCAGGGCAGGCAATCGCAACGTTGACGGTTGTAAGGCAGAAGATTCCGCTGGTGCACTTCAATTCAAAATAACCCAGTACAGTTAAACTCCACTGGAGGGTGGTTAAGATTTTTCAACTGGGAAATACACATCGTTGCTCGTGGTAATGTCCCAACAGCTGACATCGAAATCCAAACGAAACAATGTGAACAGCCGTGACTTGCTGGTAGATTGAGTCATTACTCAACTTTCGTTTCCAGCATCGGTGAACCACGGACCTTTTAGCAACGGGAAGAGCACCATACACTCCGACCACACCAGCAGGCCCGTCCAAACTATACGCCGAGGAGATTTCCTCGCAGCTCCTAACTCCCTCCATCGGACAGTTCATATATGTCGCCAGCGGTCGGCGAGCACTGGCTGTCCGTTCTTCATCGGCGCTCCGTCCCCGACTTCACTGCTGCCGCGTCCCGACTGCACTGCTGGTCCATCTTCAACTAACTACCAGACACACGACGACACAGAAATACTATTGGGCGCTCCAAAGATGGAACGACAGTGCTCTTATCAGTTCGCGCTGCTACTGCCGCTCATGGGCTAGTAAGGCAGGAAGTTACTGACGCCAGTAAAATGAATAAAAGAACGAGGCGGCAACACCGTAATAGAAAATGACAAAGAGTGAATGGGTTAAACGCGAGCCATGCACAGCTCAGGAACGTGTGGTCTTGGGTCATGGATCACAGCTATTCAGGGATGTACGGGAAGGCTGAATTAGACAGACAGCTGAGAGTCAAGGTCCATTTCGGAATACATACAGGAGTCAGACATCAGGAGACCAGAACCATTTTTCTTAGATTTCTTACGTGCCATCGCACTGTCTGGTTATATACGCTGTTTCTATCAGGTACAGCTGAAGACGAAGGAGCGGGAGGATATTGCATAGCCAAGATGATGGGGGGGGGGGGGGGGACTCCGCTCCCTCTCCATACATAAACAGGAAGGAGCAACTTCGCGAGCAGGAGGGATGATGGAGGTAACTTCTTCGCCACTCACCGCACCACGGACAGGAGGTATCGTAACATGGAGAGGATCAGGTGCCACACTCGATGCGGAGGGAACTGGCACAGAAGGCACAGCCAAATCCTCAACATCACCATCCTGAGTGCGACGTCTCTTGTTTGTCACTGTTACAGGTTCTACCCTGAGGGCAATAGGATTCTGAACCTGTCGCGTAAGTGCAGGACGAATGTCGTTGACACGATTATCAGAACTGACTGTTCGTTCATTATGATCCTAAGCAGAACCAGATTGATGGCGGGAGGGTAAGCAACAAGATCAGCAACCGTCAATTTGCGACTCTGCACTAATGACGGCTTTAATACAAAAAACCTCCGCTGGTAATCAGACCGAACGTGTCCACTTCCATTACATAGGAAGCAGCTTCCCCCTTGACCAGTATACATGACACGCACGCGGTAACCACATACAAATATGATGTAATACTGCGTTTAACATGAATTTTCATTGAACGAATTCCACTTTAACACTGTAATCTGTGTTGAGTAGACAATTTTTTACCACGGAAGTTTTTCACGTTACCACAAGGTGTCAATATGTCCATTAGAAAGTTATCAACTTCCGGCGGGAGGTTGTTCACTGGAACATTGGTATACCCAACTTCATCATCCGCGAGTTACGCGATACTAAGAGAATTATCCCGATGATTGAACGGCACTTGAGAGCAAAGTCGCGCCAAAACCCTTCAATGTGAAGGGGATCCATAAATTTCGCGTAAAACACGTACTTGTGTGCATCAAAATAAGCTGTGTGAACCTGATCAGAGTTCACATGAAATGTATCAACAAGCCAATCGTGGATTTCTAGAGACCCAAGCTGTATGTGGTGCGTTGTAAATCTCACAGACCATGGTAGACATGGTGGAGAGGCCGACGCCGCTGCAAGTAGACGAACACAAACAGACAGTAAGGCGGAGCGGAGGCGCTACGACTCACTCGGCAGACAGAACAACACTAACTAGGAAATCTTCACACAAGCGACGCTGCGCAAGTGAAATACACAAGAACCTTTCCGCTCGGCGCTCGAAGTGGAACTGTTATTTGGTTATTCCTGCACAATTTCCGGCTGGGCCAGGCCCGAAGTTCCATATGCCGTCAACCATGAGCCTACGACGATGTATGGAAGTTTGGCCTGATTGTGAGACGTGCACGGGTAGCAAAATAGTAAGGCGACCACCCGCGATGAGCTGCAAATCTTGGTGGGAGTCCTGGCCCTGCACAAATTTTCATTGCAATCATTCCATTCGACAGCTGATGGTCGTTCATACTCGCAATTGCGAATATATTTAATGTATTTCATAACGGCTGTAGTCACAGCAGTCTCAAAGGCACTTGGCATCATAATTCAGACTGACACAGGCATTGTAATACCTTATTTATGCCCGACATCGGACAAGTGTCATTCAAATAAGGTGTCTCACTCCTACAGGGACATACGTAATAGATGTAGGAGTACAGGCTGTAGACACATGGTTGTGACACAAGGAAATTTGAATCTGGCCATTAGTCGTTCACGGATAAGCAAATGGGAAGACGAGCGCTCGCGATAAGCGGGTAATCCGGGTTCGACAGCTGGTCCGGACAAACATTTACCGTCGACATTCCATTCAACGGCTGATGCTTGTTCGTACTCGTAGCTGCGAATGCATTTAACGTAACCCAGAATAATTTTGGCATCTTGGATATTCGGGAATCCAGCCGGATGTTCGCGTCGTTCTCGCACGATATTTCAACAGCGTGCCTCGCTGTCTTCTTCAGGTGCTACCTGAGACTGGATTCCCGAATATCCAAGATGCCAACAGATCGCCGGGAAAGCATGAAAAATTACATCAGAATAATTTTATTTACATCTGTCCAATGGCGCGAAAGAGCAATGGTAAATAAATTCCCGCAACAGTAAATACAAAGTAGAGGTCCAAAGAAGGTACACTCTCGCCTCAAAGTTTGTTGCAGAAATTCCCGTCTGAGGCAATAAGCAAATAAGAATTTCCAATAAGACAATGAATGCGACGGAAGTCGCACCAGATCCCGTTCCCACAGCAGAAGACTTGGCCTCTTCAAGGATAGTGAGTTCTCTACAGGTGTTATCATTTGGTGGGGCCAGCACTCAAGATTCAAACCCGCTAGCCGGGCACCAGACTGTACCGTGCGCCACAACACCAAAAATCCCGTCTCTCAGTGACATACTGTCTCCAAACCTCAGTCGAATGGCTCTATCACCCTCGTAATCCAGAGTCTTAATCCACTGTGGGGCGAGTGGAGTACCCCGTTATTCCCAGTCTTGTGTGCATCATCAGTTCCCCAACTCCTGGACAAACGAACTGCAAGGTTCCCACGAATTCACTTGGCCGAAGAGCCATAAGTTCAGACAGATATCCCATTCAATTTGATCAAATACATTACTCTGAACCATGTACGGTATTTCAAATAAAGTGATAGGAATCAAGGGCACCGCATAACTGCCGTCATGACAAGGGGCAGGTAGTGTAGCTTATTAATGGAAGGAGGCACGCTAGACTACTTCTAACATTGTAGCAGGCTTGTAACCTTTCATGCAATATGGGTAAAGGACTGGATTAATAAACAGTCCGATCTTAATATAATATTAAAGTTGCAGCTTGATTTATGTATATATAAAAGTAAAACTGCGCAATCCACAAAACTACACGCATCAAAGAAAGTTTTGCCTCACCTCGGTTCAGAGAGCTCTGGAACCTGTACAGAAAATTGGAATAGAGATCAACATAAACATCATTTCCACCCTTTTTATTGCTCATTAAAAACACACATTTCATTTTGTACCACCATAGTGTGAGAACTTAAAAGTGGTGGTCCAGATTTCTGTACACACCGGTACCTCTAATACCCAGTAGCACGTCCTCTTGCATTGATGCATGCCTGTATTACTCGTGGAGTACTATCGACAAGTTCATGAAGGTACTGTTGGTCCCGAATGTCCCACTCCTGCGCGGCGATTCGGCGTAGATTCCTCACATTGGTTGGTGGGTCACGTCATCCATAAACAGCCCTTTTCAGGCATGTTAATAGGGTTCATATCTGGAGTATATGCTGGCCACTCAAGCCGAGCGATGTCGTTATCCCGAAGGAAGTCATTCATAAGATGTGACGATGGGGCGCGAATTGTCGTCCATGAACATGAATGCCTCACCAGTATGCTGGCGATATGATTGCCCTATCGGTCAAAGGATGACATCACTTATCGTACAGCCGTTACAGCGCCTTCAATGACCACCAGCGGCGTACGGTGGCTCACATAATGCCAGCCCAAAACATCAGTGAACCTCCTCCTTGCTGCACTCGCTGGACAGTGCAAATGCGTTTATTCTGACAGGGTAGCCTCCAAACACGTCGTTACCTCCAAACACGTATCCGACGACTGTCTGGTTGAAGGCATATGCTATACTCATCAGTGAAGAGAACGTGATGCCAATCCTAAGCGGTCCATTCGGCAAGTTGTTGGGCCTATCTGTAACGCGCTGCATGCTGTCGTGGTTGCAAAGATGGACCTCGACATGGACGTCCGGAGTGAAGTGGTGCATCATGCAGCATATTGCTCACAATTGGAGTCTTAACACGACGTCATGTGGCTGCTTGAAAAGCATTATTCAACATGGCGACGTTGGGGTTCCTCCGAGCCATAATCCGTAGGCAGTAGTTATGCAATACAGAAGCAGCCCTTGGGCGGCCTGAGCGAGGCATGTCAGTGACAGTTCCTGTCTCTCAGTATCTCCTCCATGTCCGAACAACATCGCTTTGGCTCACTCCGAGACGCCTGGACGCTTCCCTTGCTGAGAACCCTTCCTGGTACAAAGTAACAATGTGGACGCGATCGAACTGCCCTATTGACCTTCCAGGCAAGGTTGAACTACAGAGAACACGAGCCATGTTCCACCTTCCTAATGGAATGACTTGAACTGATCGGCTGTAGGACCCGCTCCATCTAATAGGTGCTGTTCATGTATGATTGTTTACATCTTTGAGCGGTTTTAGTGACATTTCTGAATAGTAAAAGGTACTGTGTCTGCGATACTATATCCACAGTCAACGACTATCTTCAGGAGTTCTGAGAACCGGGGTGATGCAAAACTTTTTTTTGATGTGTGTAGTATTCTGTGACAATAGTTAAAGTGAGTGCAATAAGAATCAGTCAGTTCAATTAAATGCCGTGGTGTAATAATCTGTGGAGATATGAAACAGCTCCGTCGTAGGTGAAGTAAATGCCACACTCCGATCCAGTCGTATGATACTCGGAAAACATAATCTGCCTAAAGAGGATAATACTTACAAAATATTCGTGCATCCAATTCTGTCACACTATTTGGTTTTGTGCAACCTGTATGCAACTGGAGTCACCTGGGATATTCAACGTATACAACGACTGGCTGCATGAATAGTAACAAATATATTTTACTAACAGGAGACAGTCGCTGACACGCTGAAACATCAGATTCGCAGACGATTAAAGTTTTGCGTGAACTAGCCGGCGAAAGCCTAGTCACAAAATTTGAAGAACCAGTATGAACTTGAAACTGGTCCGCTTTATTTGCTACTTTCATTATTTAATTGGCTGTGAGAACTATGGGACCTAACATCTGAGGTCATCAGTACCCTAGAACTTAGAACTACTTAAATCTAACTAACCCAAGGACATATACACACATCCATGCCCGAGGCAGGATTCGAACGTGCGACCATAGCGGTCGCGCATTTCCAGAGTGAAGCGTCTAGAACCGTTCGGCGACACCGGCCATCATTATTTAATTATCTCATTTATTATTTGCATTACGATTTCATTGATTATTAACAACCCTCGCAGCTACTTTCTTCGTCCGCATCGCGTTGTTGAAAAGGTGAGAATTTCATTCAAACTTTAAGGGGTAGATCCGTGTGGAGACATCGTCTTCGTGTCTTTATGCACAGATCAGGTTCTGTTTACTGTTAAATCATCAGAATGTAAGACACACAAAAACAGGCGCAAGGCAAAATGCATTCTTGTACTTATACATATACATTTTTTGGAATATTACAGCTATAGTAGTAAAAGTTGACACTATTATGCACAATATAACACTTGATATTCTGTGCAATTTTTGTTTGAAAATGCGCATTGACAAACCGTTCATAAGGATATGACTTTTTAATCGCCATTGTCTCTATAATGTACCTCGTGTCGTAAATCAATCAAGTAATAAAAGTAGAATTTCACAGTTTACATCTGCAAAAATAGGGTAATAAAACGTGAGGAACAGATTTTCCTTTAAGGTCATAGTATCTTTGAAATTAGTTTTTCAGTTGGGCGTTACCTAGTACTGCTCTGTTTTCCTCAAATTTTAAACGAGAATTTTTCTCAGGGCAAAGATAACAGAAAAGTGCTGCACAGGATTATTTAGGCAGTAATTCTTAAGAAATATGACAAATTTCAGGATTTTAACTTTTGTAGTTCTCGAGAAAAGGCAAACTACAGATCAAGAGAGTCAGTTTAAGTCAATTCGCCTTTAAATCCTTTATTTCAACATTTCCAAACCTCTAGTGATTAATGCTGTCCCTGTCCATAATCCTTATTCTCTTCCTCCTCTTCCTGGAGTTATCTCTTCCTCTACCGCTTTCACCTTGCCAACTTCTGCATTTTTTCGTCTGCTGCCTGATCTTTGTCCAGTCGCGCTTCATCAGTGCTTCTGACTATCTTGAATGCGAATACACCTCGATGGAAGCATAGTCTCCACAGGCACTTAATCCCACCTATATTTCTAGTACTGAACACTAGACAGGCATCACATGAGGATGCATATACTGTTTTTGGACAACACACCCATGTAAGGTTATTGTAGGTTTCATTTGTATTCTGTGTTTTCCCACATACTCATCTTTTCAGCAACTCAGGATTAGCTATGTTCATGAAGGTTGGTTCTGTAACACCTAAAACAGCAGGTTGCAAACCCTTTTTTGTGGGTGTATGGCTTTCCAGTGGCTTCTGCCTGAAGATACTTGCACTACGATATGTCATGAAGGGAATGTTGACAATTGTCGTCTGTGGAAAGTTTGTGAAAGAATATTGCCCAAAGGGCTTGCTATGTACGTTATCCCTGATAGCTTTCCCGTAATATATTTGTAAAGTGTAAAATTCCTTGTCAGTCTGTTTGTTAGCATCTATCAGTGGTTCCCATCTTCTAATTTCTCGTCTTTCATTTCTTGCTGCAGTCTGAGAGGTTTACCTGCCATTCGCTTTTGAACATGCACTACACACTCCAGTTAGTTTGTTAGCCACAAGGATTGCCCTATAAAACAGTCTTAAAAGCACTGCAATGTCCACTATCTTGATACTTCATGTACCTAATACCATATTGTTCTACTGATCTTTGGAATATTAGTTTCATCGCAGCTCCATCCATCCCACCATTTGACCCCTGGTACTTCGTGCCGCACAGTTTTTTGTCTTGCTGCTATCACCTTTCTTCAACACTGCCATCATTGTTCTGTCTTGTGTCACACTTGGGACAATAATTGCTCATTATTAGGAAGTCTAAGTGTAGATTTACATTAACGCTTATCAGGAACGATAGGAACGATACACAGCACAGCTAATGTGAGCACAGAAGCTTTTGAAAAGTGGTGTTACACCAGAGAGCTGTTGATAGGGGTGGTAGATGGCGAACCGATGAAGGATATTCGAAAAGAGTTCGGCGGGAAAGACGCACAACTTGACTAAAACGAGGGATAAGTTGATATAACAGCTCCCCCGAGATGCTGAATGGTTACATTGATAATGAAGTGTTGAGGGAGTAGCGTAAACACGGTGAATTTCGCTCGCGAAAAAACCGCCATGGGAGAAGCGTGATACGCTGCGCTCGATTGTTAGGACAAGGTTGCCTACCCAACGCAACTGCAGGGGTCACCCAGCACGTCGATGCAGTCCTTTCACCGGTGCAGCAATGCAACAACAGCATATTCCAAGCATCACAAAAGATCTTTCTCTTGCGCGTTATTTCCCGACCACCACTAGGTGGTTAGTTACTTAACACAAACTTTTCTTTCTCATGCATCCTTCAGGGGGACGAACACATGATATGTCACACGTCGTCTATAAGGAAGATGCACTCTCTCTACGATGTCCTTCGCAATACTCGTAGTCACACTAACGACACTATAGCTAGCTAACACATTCTCTATTGAACCCACATTCGCAACCCAGCAAATATGTCACATTCAAATACTTTCGCTGAGAGTTGATCTAACTTTCGGAAGACTTCCGCCAACTTATTTACACACACACATTGACGTTGTCGGCGTCTTGCCGCTCTCGGAATCTTGCAGGCTCCGTTCATATCATTCAGCAGAGTCGCATAGCTGTTTCTAGTTCGCTGTTTTATTTGTGCTACATTCTCAGTTGTAACAACATACATGAGTTTCTTGGGGCGGCCCCAAAGGTGAGTGTCCAGAGATGAAGATCCGGAGAATTGGTAGGCCAAGCAAATGGTCGTGCATAACTTGTCCACTCCCAGGATAAGCAATTCTGGCACACTCTTGCTTCACGACTGAAATGTGCAGGGACACCGTGAAAACAGCAAACGCCAGTCGGTATGCAGGTAAACACGACATGTCAAGACCCTGTACTATTCCAAGTTGTAATGTACATCACAAATGACATTATACTTCATTTCAGAAATAAAGCAGACTCAGAAGGAACCTTATGTAACATTTTACCACCCTTAACGGGTGTACAATAACCTTTGAAGTACAACTTTGCTTCCGCCCTTTCTTCCCCAACATTTGAGGCTTTAATGAAACAAATTGGTATCTTTCAAAGTATTTTCCATCGCTAGCCACTACTTTCTCCCATCTTTCAGACAGTGTACGAATCCCACGTCGACAAAATTGTTCATCTTTTGATCCACGAATCGATCCTATTTGTGACTTCTTAAAGAGATCGGAATTGTTGGTCAGCCAGGACATGCGTCATTGATCTAAACAGGTGATAGTCAGAGGGAGCAATGTCCGGAGAATACGGCGGGTGGAGTAGGACTTCTCATTTTAACTTTTCCAAGTAGGTTTCGCCCTCTTGTGCAACGTCGGGTAGAGCGTTGTCGTGCTGCAAAATCACTTTATCGTGCCTCTCGCTCTATACCGGCCGTTTATCTTTTAATGCTCTGCTCAGACGCATTAATTGTGTTCGATAACGAGCACCTGTGATTGTTTCATTTGGTTTTAACACCTCATAATACACGATGCCGTTCTGGTCCCACCAAATGCAGAGCATGATCTTGGAGTCGTGAATATTCGGTTTGGCCATTAACGTGGTAGCATGGCCGGTATATCCCCATGATTTGTAGCGTTTAGGGTTATCGTAATGAACCCATTTTTCATCCCCGGCCACAAAGCGATGAAAAAATCCCTTCCGTTTTTGCCTCTGAATAGCATCCTTACTATACGTACTTGGGAGCATTCGATAAGATTCAGCGACTGTTTCCTTCATATTGAAACAAAACAGTAACACCTCCCGCAAACGGCGAGAATTAGGCTCGTAAACTGACATTTTCAATCAAGAACCACTTGATGATGCAGACACAAATCGACTAATGTTTGAATGAGGTTATGTTGACCGAGGTCCAAACTAACTGCCTGACGCCTGCGATCTGTTTCTTTCAACCGCTACTTACCGTTGTCGCCGAAGCAAAGTTGTGCACCTTATATATATATATATATATATATATATATATATATATATATATATATATATATATATATATATATATATCACCTCTTTGGATTTTGTCATATCAACAATGACATGATGAGGTCCATTTCATAAAATGTATTCCGCCCGATTACACGCCTGTTTTGTACTCGAGGATTTTGTTTACTAGATGGCAGAGCATACCCTGGCACGTTTCGCGTTAGGCGTGATTGTAGAGCATTGAAAATAACTCATTGGCAAAATTCTTCTTACTTGAATACCTACAAATAATTACTGCCTGTTCCATATTTGCTTGTATTTTTAAACGTAGACAACGTACGACTAGCAGCTACACCTTGTTGAAACTAACCATTTCGTAATTTCTTGACCAGTGTTATTTTAAAACAACATATGTTACTTAGATTGTTCTCTTTTTCTCTTTAATTTGAAGTTTTACTGAGTACTATTTATTTTTAAAAGATCGTTTGAACCAAAATACTTATTATGAAACGACCTTACCTAACGGTATTTGAAGCATCTAAAGATGTGAATTTAGCAGAACGACCCAATTACAGCATCATCGAAGTGGGCGGTAGCTGCGGATGTGCCACCGTCAAAGAATATAAAAAATAGCAAACATTATATGTGATAATGTAAGAAGTATTTCTCTTCAAACTTACAAATGCAACCTGCATTTTCATTGTTGTTACGGTGCAACAGGAATTTCATTCTTAGGCTTCATCTAGGAATTCTAAAGTCTCTGTGGGTCTGAATATTTTTTCTCAGTGGCGTATTTCTCTGTTTATAAAAAACAGTGTTTGGTTGAAACGACATCGACCGTCATTACATACAATTTAAATGACACTGGTGTACTATCTTGGCGTAACTAGCGTCACAACAACTTTTTACTTTTTCCTTTTTCTGCAGTAACAAAAAACGAAATAAAATTAAAAATTAAAAAAAGCAAAAAAGAATATCATTTTATTTCGTATTTTTCTGCTGCAGTAAAACGACGACACAAAAGGAGATTTGTTTGGTTTTTTATTTATTTTGTATTTTCTTTTGTCCTTTTGCTGCGGCAGGAAAAGGAAAAAGTAATGAGATGTTGTAATCCTATTTACGACGAGATGGTTAGTTTTCCTTTTTTTAGGATAAATTTCAGTCATCAGTTACAAGTAAAATTTTGTTAAGATCATAAAAATTTATTTGAAATTGATGTCTGAAACTTATCATGAAAACATAATACTACAATTGCTAAAAATTACAGCCATTAATAAAAGGACAGACACTGTGGTAAACATTACCATGCAAGGAATGACGTACGCAGCTACAAGTGTATCCTGTCGTACACTGCACAGGTCTTTGTCTCTGTCGACAATCCTGCCTTATCTTCGTCTTACAGGGAACAGTCGACTCTGCTTCACCCAGAAGCAAGTTGTTGGTTTATGAATCAGACGCAAGGTGCACCTGAGTGGAACTGCATGTAGACTGATCTGTATTGGAAATACATGAAATGTATTTACAGGTGTGAATACGATCAACCATCAGCTGCACCATTCCATGAAAATATGTACCGGACTGGGACTCGAACCCGTAGAACCCGGATTATCCGCACATCGCGAGATGTCGCCTTATCATTAGGCTACCAGAGCACGAATCACGACCACATCCTAATTTCCATATGTCTTCAAGCTTCTGTCTACAGCCTGTACTCATTCATCCATTCTGTATGTTCCCACATATGTGAGATATTTTAGATGAAACTCGCTTACCCTGTATCGGCAGATAAACACGATCTTGCAGTGCCCGTGTTACTTCGCGTATGTGCTTCCATGTACGAAGGAACACTGCATCGTAATTTGCAATAACACAGGCAATGAAAAATCTTATGTATCGGGAACTTCTAAAGTGACAAGAGAGGGAGAAGTCATAGAAATGAAGATGGAATATTTCAGTATAATCCTCTTTGCGACTGTCCGCTCCCATCAATGTGGCTTAAGTTTCATTACGGCATGGTCCCAGACTAACGTGAATAAAATTCAACTCCTCAGAGGTTAGCGTACACTGAGGCCTCGAGATAGCACATAACACTGGAGCCCATAAAGTCATTAAGGTCAGGTGACACAACGACATTTGAAATTACAGCTATTCCGTTATCAGTGGAGGCATCCCGATTTAGAGATCAGAGGTTTCCCTAGACAGCTTAAAACGAATATCGAAATGATTCCTTTGAGAGACTAACGGCTCAAACAGTTAATTACTTCCTCATACTCGCCAGATCTGATTTTGTCCTCCGTCTCCAATGGCTTAATCGTCGATAAGAAGTTAAATCCTAACATCCTTTCTTCTTCAGTCAATCGTAAAATATGATCTCCTTTCATAAGTTGTTTCCCGAAGGGAAAACATTTCTCATAAATATCTTATCAATGCCTGCCAGTACTTGGGATAAGTTTGGTATGGTGAACCAAAGCTACTGAAAAACGTGTTTTTATGGTGAGTAAAATTCTGCATCTTTTTTAAAACTACTTAAGTAATATATGCATGGTAAATCCATAGTTCGCTGTCAATCACGATCTTGTACCTTATAAACCGTTATATTTGGAAATGAAATTGGTTTTTTAAAGTCTGAACAATTTCCCCTCTCTCGAAAGTGCTTATTTGAGTTAGCTACCAATACCTTTTATTTAAAAATGTTTTTTAACTTACAGCCGGTTTTCGATCTCCATTAGTCATTTGAACGATTCCTTTGTAGAAATGTGGAACTTTTCATTTTACAGAATTTGTATACATGTTTAGTGTTAACATTAACGAACACAAAAGTTTTTTGTCCTGCTTAGGCAATTGCATTAAAAACTAGTAGTTTTACAGCCTAATATTTTTAAACCGAAGTACGTCTATGGAATAGAAGGAAATGTTGTCCACACGAAATGATTTTACGTTGGATTTAAAACTTTCTTTGCTACCTCTCAGACATTTAATGTTATTAGGGAAATCATCGTAAAAATATCTGATGTCTGATAAACTCCTATCTGAGTCATAGACAGCTTCGTTAACGGGTAATAAAGAGTCATATCACCCTCTTGTCATATAGGTCTGGACATCAATATTTTTTTCAAATTGTGATGGAATATTTATGAGGAATTTCAATAGTAAACATTGACTGAAGGAAAAAAATCACACCAGAAAATTATTGTATTATAATGGAATATATGGAATACATTTACCTAGTTTACATACGTAAGTGATTAACATCGGAAACACACAGTTTTTTACAAGCGCAAGATAAACCACTGCAAATATGCAATGCAGGTACATTAATAACCGGTGCAACCACCACAATCTTGAATGCAAGCATGCAAATGTGCATGCGTTGTTTTGTACAGATGCCGCATGTCAGTTTGTGGGATGGAGTTTGAAATCTCTTGCACTTGGTCGAACAGTACGTACAGGGACGGTTAAATGTGGTTTGTGGATGACGCTGAAGTTGTCGTCCTATGGTGTCCCACATGTGCTCGACTGGAAACAGATCTGCCGATCGAGCAGGCCAAGGAATATGTCGGCACTCTGTAGAGCGTATTGGGTTACCAAAGTTGTATGAGGGCGAGCGTTATTCTGTTGGAAAACACCTCCTGAAATACTGTACATGAATGGCAGCATAGTAGATCGAATCTCTATACTGCCGTACAGATTTGCAGTCAGAGTGCGTGGGATAATCAGGAGAGTGGTCCTGCTGTCATACTAAATCATATCCAGTTGTAAGTCCAGGTTGTCTAGCATGCAGACAGGTTTATTTCAGCCCCTCAAATGGCCTCCTCCCAGCCAACACAAGGCCATCACTGGCGTATAGGCAGGGACAGTTTTCATCAAAAAAAGACAACAGATCTACAACCTGCTCTCCTGCTCTCCGAGGAGTTCTCCCTTGATACCACTGCAGTCGCAAATGGCGGTTGTTCAGAGTCCGTGGTATGCACGCTACAGAGCGTCTGGCTTGGAGGTATCCTTGAAGTAACCGATCCGCAACAGTTCACTGTGTCTCTGTTGTGCCGACATTGCTCAAATTGCTGCTGCAGATGCAGTGAGATGAGTCGAACACAATTCTGTTTCCTGTTAGTTGTACCACTTGGCCGCCCAGAGCCCGGATTCTTGCTACAGTACATCGTCGTGAGACCGCCCCTAGCAACATTCCTGCCAAGTGGTTCTGCAATACTTCTAAAGGTACATTCAGCTTCCCGTAGCCCTGTTACACAACCATGTTCAAATTCAATGAGGTATTGATAATGGCGTTTTAGTCGCCTTAAAGGCGTTCTTGACTAACATCTGGTGCGAAATGTGAATATACATTATCTTTTAGATGTAGAAACACGTCTACCAACTTTCGTTCACGCCGCACATATCCTTCTTGGTGCTGCTATTTTTTTCCGTCATTGCTTGTGTTGGGATGGCGTAATTAGAATGCGTAACCCTTTGAAAAGTTACCTAAATGGCGACCGCAAATGAATGTCACATATTATTCTTACTGCTCGCTTTTGGGAAAGCAACACATTCCTTTTAAGTGATGAGTTACCACGGAAAATACTCCCATACACATTATTGTCTCTAAATATATGTAATACGTCAGGAGGATGATTCGTTTTTTTCGAAGACTAGCAATTATACTAAGAGTGGATGTTGCTGAACTTAATTGTTTGTAAAGTTCAGTATTAAGCATATTGTAGATAAAGTTATCATCAGTATGTACTCCCAGAAATCTGTAGCATTCTGCCCCACTCAATTACTCCTATTCATGTGCTACATCAGTTGTTGGTATGACTGCATTTTTTGTTCAGAACGAATGCAGTCTGAAAGAAAGGTAGTCCTTTCTCAGAGAAGCACGTAATGTGAGTGCACTGAAATTTGAACCATATTATCATTTCTCCTCAGACACTAAAATTTTCTACCCTTCCAACATTGTTTGAATCATTTAACGCAGCATTTCACATTCTATTTGTTAAGAATGATTACAGCCTCTTGTGTCGAAAAACATCACTTCCATTAAAATTTAGTTTTTGTAGGAGTTTAGTATGATAAATCGCCTTGGAACGATCAGAAAGAACACCAGCTGGAGATATTTTCTTGTTTACAACTTAAAAAATATTTGGTGAATGAATCCATAAATAACGTTCTCAGTTAAGCAAATGGTTCAAATGGCTCTGAGCACTATGCGACTTAACTTCTGAGGTCAGCAGTCCCCTAGAACGTAGAACTACTTAAACCTAACCAACCTAAGCACATTACACACATCCATGCCCGAAACAGGATTCGAACCTGCGACTGTAGCGGTCGCGCGGTTCCAGACTGTAGCGCCTAGAACCGCTCGGCCACCCGGCCGGCTCAGTGGAGCAGCTCTTCTGGAATCCTAACTGTGGTATGCTATGTAATTGGCTTCTAGTTAAATGTGAGACAATTCCTGAGTACATTACTCTTCAGAATATTTGGTAAAAATATCAGTAAATAATGTTTTAAGTCTTTCTTGTCACCTTTCGTATCAAGCTGTGTAAGTATTATATACTTTAATGCATCTGGAAAAATTACCTTGAAGGTAATAGATGAGATACTGGTGGAAGTAAAGCTGGGAGGAGGGGTCGTGAGTCGTGCTTGGCTAGTGTAGTTGGTGGAGCAATTGCCCGCGAAAAGCAATGGTCCCTAGTTCGAGACCTGGTTTGATCTGATCTGGAAGGGATCAGATGTGCCCCACACACGTCAGTTCCACTTGGCTGACCACTTACGCTTTGAGAAGACTCCGCAGGGTACAAATCATCGAATTAATAATAGTCTCTCCCACAGGGATATCTGCAGAAATTGTTTTATTTGTTTTATGGCTCAGGTATGGAAGGAGGAGAAATGCAGTTTATACCAAGGTTCGAAAGGACCTTTTTGTGAGCAAGACGTAGCAAAGAGGGGTTTCTTCGAAACAGACTGCACCCGGAAGATAAAGATCAAAATGTGTCGTCTAAAACCACAGCCAAGCCATTCCTTTTCAGAGTGAGATGTCGCTGACACAGGAACTCAAAAAACCGCGTGTTTAAGACAGAGTAAGAGCTGCCAGGACCGTCTCAGATAAATTATTTTACAGACCGAAGACGGATCATGGGCGTTGAGAATCCGCCTCAAGAGATATAGAAAAAGAGAAAGGGAGTAGGTCACAGTCTTCAGCAGCAAATGCTGGGAAACGTTTTACCAGCTAACCCCCTGGAGCCAGAGACAGAGAGGGGACCAGTTTCTTTTAAGGCACTTTTTTGTCGGCGCTCGGGAGATCCGTATTTCAGTTATTCAAAAATGATGAATAGAATGAAAATGCGATAAATGGAGTCCACTTTTTGCAAACACAGGGAACGAAATGATTTCATCACCAGACTTCATCGCAAGACTTCTTCATCGCAAGACTTTTTCTCCGCACGCCAACCGAGCAGCCAGATGCCTCTCCGAGAAGATGAGGTGGGGGACTCGGAATATTTTCGGCCGAGTAGCATTTACCTGCAGGCACAAGTTATCGCTGTGAAACCAATGACTGATTTTGCAGCCACTTCAGCGTCTATCTGCAGATTAACGTGGTGAGACTTCGCCGTAACAGTAAGGCAAATCGTAGGGACTGTCAAATTAATACTACTGAATATCAGTAATTTTAAACCTTCTTCTCTCTGAAGCCTTGCCTGCAGATTTTTTGGTCAATAAACTTTGAATTCCGGCCACAGATGAGAGCACATGCACTTCTATAGCACATTCTGTTTTTTAATACTAACATTTCAGCAATCATTCTAAGACTTCGTAAATGTTATTGTTTTATACGAAGATATGAATATCAGAATCAGACCCCCGATCTTCTTCTTAGATTTGACAAGGTAATAATTGTTGTCGTCAGTGACAGACCAATTAACGTACACACTGGTGCAGTAAACTAAATTAATTCCGATTTTTCCTTAATTTCGTATTTAAAGACTTCGTCATTCCGTATCTTGGATGGACTGTGATTTATTGATGTCAGATTAACTTGGCCACTTTCCCACAATTTTAAGCTAAAACCCAGCTGTCATCAAGCATGGGCACCATTGGCACTAAATAATGGCAGAAATGTTCTGGGTACGTACCAGAATGGAATCAGTGCGGAAGGATAGTTCGACGTGGAGAGGAGACCAAAGGGCAGAAAGGAGCTATTGAGTTTTGACCTGCCCATGACCACACTGCGTATGAGGTTTCCCGATTTCTTGGTGTATCAACGCATAATCTCCACTACAAGGAATAGCGAACCACTCATAGGCATGTGACACTAACCTTATAAAGATCCTAACAGCAGGGACTAGAGACGTTTCAGATCTGACAATAATAACAGTAGCCAGTGAATGCAGGTCCATTTTGACCAGATTCCAAGTTCGCATGGAACTGAATACAATGGAGATTTAGAGTAAATAGATATTGCAGCATATGTGTGTCTTCCAAAGAATTTGGATACTTGGTGACTGGAGGTGTGCAGTTTGATTGAACTAGTCGCTATTCTCCTCTTTTCTAATGATGCAGAGCGCAGAGTGCACAGATGGCCATGTGATGCTTCTAAACCTCAGCATGTCGATGTTGTAGCTCAGAGTGAAGATAATTCTGTTTTTTACTTCGAAAAGCCATCAGCTATTTATTCTAATCATTATGATATCCGCTCCAAACATTTGTATTTATTATTTGTTGATTTCGACTCTCTCAATGCTTCCCACTTGGTGACCATTGATATATTGTTCAGCCACAAGATACACTATCACAGTCGATATGAAGCATAGCTCCACATCAAATAATGCTACCAGAAACGTGAAACATATTTGGAAGGTGTATCCAACAGGTTGTATCAATAGTACACTATAAGATCTTAATTTGAATGCTGCCAGCCTCTTTCTGCTGAATCGGATAGAGGCGGACGGCCACTACTGCATTTAGTGGAACTGGTTTTTGGTGTCAGGAGCAAGAACCTTATCACCCTGTAATGGATAGCAGTAGCGAAGGAGGTGGCGGGGGGCACCTGGTGACTGTTCGATATATCAACATGTAAACATCATTGATTAGATATTCGTTTTATAAGTGAACACACTGCAACAGTCGTAACGATGCTTTCCTGTGGTAAGCACTCTATAGCCTCTGCCGAAGACAGTAGGTACTGAGGTGTTGAGGTGAGCAGGTTGCCTTCAGTCTTCAGAAGACGGCTGCGTCTCTTGGCTAGAGAAATGGTGGCACCAGCAACTGGGAAAGCTGATGCGAGGTGCCTGGGTCTCAAACGTTGTAACTGGATGGAACTTCACAACAGGATGCCCTGGTATGTGCGGAATGTCGCTCTGGTCTGCATAGTGAAAGACATTTCTCAGCAGTGGTGCCTGCCCTTCCCTGCAGAGGCAGAAAGTGACAATATTTCCAAAGAGACGAATATGGTTGGGCAAATTCTCTGCTCCAGTCTTGAACCATGGCGCCCCAGGGTACGAGGTTGACACTTAGTGGAAGTAGGTCACGAAATAGGTTATGTCCGCAACGCTGGACTCCGAGCCAGCAGAAACACTGCAGCTAGTAGAGGCCAAGTCTCTTGGTGGCAGCTTGTAGATTCATGTTGATGCGTAGACTGGTGTGGACATGTCCTCGAAGGTAGTAGCTGCCAGATAGCCTCTGGCTCGGACATGTAATAATCAGGCCACTTCGCCACAGTACTTACGTGCTTCTACTGTGTCACTCGTATTACAACGCAGGTCCCCCGCTTGATCTGGAAATGTAATAACTGCCCAACATCGCCGCGGCAACTGTTATTATATCAGCACGCTGCCCCTGATCTACCAGTGTCTGGTTCGCTCTGGTCTGGCACGCTTCAATGGTCCACGACATTAGCCGCGGCATGGTCATTTCTTTATTCAGAAGCACCAAAAGTAGTGGTGGAGTTACACCGCTGTAAAGGTACAGAAAAGTAAACAACTTTCTTGCAGTGGTGGCACTAACAACCTTGAAACAATTGAAACATATTTTAATATCTACGACAGTTATTCGAAATATTCAAACAAGTGCAACATCTAAAATTTAAAAATTGTGAAATAATTTACTCCTAAGAAATACCAGTGCTTTGAATTAATAGATTCGAGGTTAAGTTACGTTCACAAACTAGTTCGTTGTCACTCGTTTGTTACTTCAGTCTTGGGATCAAACGATGTCGGCTAAAAGGCGGCGTACATTCTATATGGGATACTCCGTGTATGCCGTTACTTCGCGTTTCGCCCTTCTTCTGCCTGAAACAAGGCGCCCTCATTTCCAGGCCGTTCCCCGACTTTGTGAGCCCCGCGACACAAACCAAAGTGGGCTTCTAGACCAGAGCTCCTCGCAGCCCGGACAACAGGCAGGGCAGCCTAGGGCTGGGGTCGCAGGTGGGCGGCGGCCACCGCAATTATCGCTGGCCCGCCACCCCCGCCGCCCCTGCCACTGCGCCGCTATTACGTGGGCGGGCGGCGGCGCGCCCTGCGCCCCAATTAGCCGTCCCAACTACCTGCTGCGCGAGATGCCGACTACCCGCCTTAGCAGACTGCTTGCTGCCGTTCTCGGCGACGAATGCTCACAATAAGCCCCGCTACAAAACACTTCGCATGTTTTCCGTAAAAATGTACCTCTGTATTTCACCAGGCAGAAACGATTAAATACATTATTGAAATTCTTCCAATCCATATGTAGCATAAAGCAAACCATTGCCTAACAGTATTGGTTAAAAACAGTCTTGCTTGCTATTTTAGGTTTTTATTTTTCAACGACTCGTTTCGCCTTCTCTAGGCATCTTGAGGTTATCTTTTCTAGATCGATGCGAGAGGAACCAAGATCTGCATAACCCGTTTCCGTTCACAGGAGCGAGTAACAGAGTAAGATGGGGCTTCATGTAGTAAGCATAATGCGCCACAGCGTCGTGTGCTGGCACTCGAAAAGATAACCTGAAGATGCCTAAATAAGGCGAAACTCGTCTTTGAAAAATACAAAACTAAAATTGCAACTAAGACTGTTTTTAACCAATACTAAATACATTATTTTATCGCCATGTTTAAGATATTCTGTCTGCGTCTGTATCTACATGACTACCCTCGCCGTCCGGTGTGGTCGAGCGGTTCTAGGCGCTACAATCTGGAGCCACGCGACCGCTACGGTCGCAGGTTCGAATCTCGCCTCGGGCATGGATGTGTGTGATGTCCTTAGGTTAGTTAGGTTAAGTAGTTCTGAGTTATAGGGGACTGATGACCTCAGAAGTTTAGTCGCATAGTGCTTGGAGCCATTTAACAATAATAATTTTTAACCACCCTGCAAATCACCCTTAAGCGCCTGGCAGAAGGTTCATTAAACCACCTTCACATTAATTCTCTATTATTCCGTTCTAGAACACCGCACGGGAAAGTAGAACACCCATATCGTTCGGTGCGAGCTCTGATTTCCCTTATTTTATTATTTTGATCGTTTCTCCCCAAATCCTGTATCATGTCCGTGACAGTCTCTCTCCTATTTCACGATAATATAAAACTTCCTGCCCTTCTTTGAGATTTATAGTTGTCTCACTTGATGGAGATCTCACACCGCGTAGCAGTACTCCGAAAGGGAACAGACAAGCATAGTTACGGCAGTCTTTTTAGCAGCTCTGTTGCATCTTCCCCAATAAAACGTAGTCTTTGGTTCGCCTCCGGCATAAAATTTTTCTCTGAGTTCTTTATAATTTATACTTTTCGTAATAGTAACTGTAAGGTGTATAGTTGAATTTACGGCCTTTAGATTTTATTGAATTATCGTGTATCCGGAGTTTAATGGATTTCTTTAAGCACTCATTTCAATGAGTTCACACTTTTCATTATTTAGGGTCAATTGCGAATTTTCACGCCATACGGATGTCTCATCTAAACCGATTTGTATTGGTTTTGATCTTCTGATGATTTTAAGGGATGATAATCGACAGCATCATCTGCAAACAACCTTATCCAGCTGCTCGGATTGTCTCCTAAATCATTTATAAGCATAAATAACAGTTTTACTAGATGACTTTCCGTCAGTTATTACGAATTGTGACCTTTCTGACAGGAAATCAAGAATCCAGTCGGATAACTGAGACGAAATTCCACAACCACGCATTCTCTGGGACTAGCAGTGCTGTTAGTTTGTTCGTTGATGATGTTGGGAAGTATTGTCACTGGACGATGGCAAGGTTTCTCAGAGAGTCCTGCCTTAAAATTACCACATGATGTAATGCGTGAGAGCTCTCTTTAAATTAGGATTAACACAATACAGTGTGTATAACGAGAACTAACTCGATTAGAGCTATGGTGAGCTGTCCCCGCAGCGCCGGCACGCACAAAGCAGTACGTTTTCATATGTACATAAACGTCTACAAGAAATCAGAATCTTCTGTTACGGTTATGGAATATTACAGGTTTCCTGACCCTTCTGGATGTATTAATATACAAACAAAATGGTCATAGAGGTCTAAACATTCATGGTGGTGACTGTTTGTACTATATCGTGTCTTCCTACCACTTTCGCGCAACGACGCTCTGAGCGTCTTTTTTAGGGAATTAACTAGTTTGAACCTGGGACCTGTTGCTGGTAAGGAGACGCCAGACCACACGTGACATCTAGAATTCAGAAGAGTTCAGTGAGACTAGCGATTATATAACCAAATACTAAATGATCTCAGCACCAGCTCCACTGCACTCCCTGTAAAAGAATCTTAATACTAACTAAATTTAGTGGAAAAGGTTCAAGGCTTTCCTATTTTTAGTTAACTGGTAAAATAACGTCGAAAAAGCAGTTAAGTTTACCATTGGAAATTTTATTCTACTCACAAAACATCGTTTATAAATTTCACTATTGATAAAAGGAAATGTTTTAATACAGGATGGTAAAAACCAACTGCGTTCAACAAAAATGTGAACGAATATTCCCTAAATGGGTTTCGAAGTTCTACAATCGATCGAAGGATGACCTATGCCATATCACATCTATAATCTAGGTTTAAATTAAGTTTCACAAAAGAGAAAACTATCAAAATGGTCTACAGTGACCCTCAATTATCTTTAATTACTTATCTAACCTGTAGTAAATTACAGTGGCTGATGTGGCTTCTCAATAACTATAAAATAGAAAAATCATCGCGTTTCAGATCTCTACTTCAAGTGGCAAATGTGAACACCATGAGTTTTAATTAACGATCGACACTAGTATTACGCAAAAAAGGGGTGTAACAGATGAGACTTCTGCAGTTCTGAGTGAAGCCTTATGCGCTCAAAAATGCGGCATCGCGTGCGTTCATTACCTTGTCGGTGTTTAGGCAGCGTCAGGGCGACAGCGGCCGGCGCACCAGCCGTCCAGCTCGCCGTCTCGGAACCAACTCTACTCTAACTTCTCGTTACTACAATTTACCGAAGTTGGTTTAAAAAAACTATCTGGCTGTGTTTCCATCTGACCAATCAGGGTCTCAATGTTAACCTTAAGCTCCGCTTACAAAAATTCTGTCTATCCAATGAGAAACGTTATACTTTTCGTGGTGGGGCAACGTAACAGAGACGCTAAAAAGTCTCACGCTAAAACTGGCAGCTGGTGTGGTCCTTTTAGCGTTATCGTGAGATCTATACTGTTCTTCTGGAGGGCTCTATCTTTTAACATGGGCTGGGGAGTGATCCTAATGTAACAGACATGCGAAAAGGCTCACGCTAAAACTTGCGGGTGGTAGTGGCCCTTTTTGTGTTATCATAAGATCTATACTGCTTTTCTGGAGGGCTCTAGCTTTTAACATGGGCTGGGGGTTGTCCTTGGCGTACCTGAGACGCGAAACCGTCTCACGCTAAAACGTGCGCGTTGTGTAGTTGTACAGATAGGCTCGCGCGTAGGTGCCCAGCCCCTCTCTTATCGTAGGGCCTTCTAGCTTAACACGGTTCTGCTCTCGGCTTCTGTCCTCGTTTGTCCCCTCGGAACTGCGTCTGCCTCACGGTGGGAAGGTACGACATGCATCTAGGCATTCTTGTGTTAGTCTGTGGTATTCCATTTGCTCACTCGTTACTCGTATTACTTTGGTTAATTTAATGTCACGATTTATTCGGAGCTATGTGACATAGTAGTAGATTTGCTTATTATGTCAGGGTTTTCATGTAAGGTGTTGGATTTGCCTGACACCTTACAGAGGTGGCAAACCGATTAAGTTGTTATAGCATTGTTGCTCTGTAACCAGTCGCTGGAGACCACGTGTTCCCTGTACCAAAGTTCTCGGAAAATATCCGTGAACATTATTGGGAATCTTGTTCCTGGGGACATAGGTGTGGATAGTCTGCATGTTGGTTGGGAGAGGAGGGGGACGAAGAGTGGAGGGTGTTACGTCTGCCCAGGTCTGCAACCTCTGGAGCAGTTTCAGATTAACTTGTAGCAGATGTGACTTAGTATCTGGAGACAATTCCCGTAGAAGTAAGGCACTCCTAACATCCCTGTCTATGACATACAGATCTGGAATCTTTAAGCGTTGAAGCGACAGCGTAATCCTGGAAAGGAAGGAGAAATTTCATTCAAACTTAGTATGGGTATGGTCTAATACGTGGGAAAAATATTTTTGGACTAAGATATCCCCAGACATCTGGACAGGTTACATGAAAAATAATGAAGAGTGAGTTGTAGTAACTCGTATCTACTGCGTTTGCGGTCGCAACACTGTTTGCAGATGATCCTGAAAACAATGAACCCGAAAGAAACGAGACACAAATAATGTAAAATTTAGTTGTAATTCTTCAGGCTTTCCCGGCGATCTAATGGCATCTTGGGTTGTCGGGTGTTCTGCCGGAAATCAGCATCGTACTCGCACGATATTTTGGTAGCGTAGCAGGTTACCTTTATCAGGTGCGACCTGAGACTACTCCTCGAGGGGACCTGACCCAGTATTTATGCCTGTGGCCTTTCCCCTTCACCAGGCGCTCCCCTGCGGTCCGCGCCCGCTTGCTCCGATCTACAGGAGCATTGCCGTTCCCTTTTCCGTCCGCTGCAGTCCTGGGTGTTCTCTTCGCGGTCCGCGCCCGCCAGACACGCTCCTGGGTGTTCCATCTCCGGTCTGGTGCGTTTGGAATCCCGTCTGTGGTACAAGGCATTCCCCGTGCGGTTCTCTCCCGCTCACTGTGGTCTGCTGGAGCGTGTGAACCGTCCAAAATTCCTCCACCCGTCGAGTGGTCTTCATCGTTTTGGAGCAAAGCGACCGTAGG
The DNA here is from genome assembly GCF_023897955.1 of Schistocerca gregaria. Taxonomy (NCBI): domain Eukaryota; kingdom Metazoa; phylum Arthropoda; class Insecta; order Orthoptera; family Acrididae; genus Schistocerca; species Schistocerca gregaria. Next base: position 625,577,874 of record NC_064923.1, read on the forward strand.
TGGAGCAGGGAACCAGTTCTTGCTATTCAGACTTGCAGATATTCAGAGATTCAGCTCAGTAAATTTCAATTTGCGATGCAATCAAAAGTGTCGGAGCACTTCACTACGACCCTTTTTCTACGTACTCAGTTTGTCAAGCGATGTACAAATATTCAGAGACAAGTAGCTGTGGCGTAGAACAAATGTCCGTCGTCAAGTCTTTACACAAACAGTTCGTGACACGATTCTACATTAACAGTTTGTAAACAAATTTCAAACATAAATAGTTCATCACGTCTATATACATAGCGATATCCCATTAATAGGATTTTTCAATTACGCGATTTTGCACACCAGTTTCCTTGTAGAGTCAAGTTCAGCGACGTATAGTAAATGTCAGCAAATGGTTTCAGGTTATGCAAGTCTCATAACTTTTCACATATATATGTTACATATAGGTTTTTACATAGATACAAATACATAAATATATATTACATATTGGCTTTACATAAACATAGAAATATATTTCTCCTGTCTTCACACAAGTAACATTGGTCACATAGAAATATTTTCATTTAGCTTTACATAAGTTTACAATGTTTACGGTATTTACAATCATTACAACTTTAGATCTATGTTTTTGCTTTGCAAATGATGTCACCTGAAATAGAGGAGGATTAGACACGACATCCCACACCAGCTATAAGACTAAGCGCACAACAACAAATAAGCAAATAACAAAAGCAATGAACTAACATGAAACATAAAAAATACTCGCGACACAAGTGTAAGTGTGCAGTGTAAGCATGGCCTTAGCTACTCGTAAGTGTGTGTGTTCAATGGTAAGATGCGTATCCAGTCAGTTTCAAGGTGAAAGTGTAAGGGTGTAGAATGGGTAAGTACTCACGTCAATCAGTCGTTAGTAGTCGAAGACTGACGGTGGAGTTAGTCAATGCCGAAGGCTGAAAGTATATTTTCTTGACATCTATATCAAAATTAATACAAAATTTGCTTTAAAATTTTAAGTGACTGCTGCAAGTATTCGGCGAATATGAATCTCTTCTCTCTCCTTCTGCTGCTGATAAAAACAGGTGAAATAAAATTCTTATACTACGTAGCTTCTTTGCAGAAATACTGTGAGGTACTGTGAATTTGATAGTTGTATCTAACTTAAGCATGATCTATAGATGTGTTTACTGTTGAACATGGTATACTCTGAGGTAACCGTGGGCATGTAGTCCAATAATTCTGTTGGTTTTTGGATGCTGCAGCAGATATGCACCAGGCTGCGGAATGCTGACAATAACATACGGACCTTCGTACAGCAGACGCCACTTCGCGTCGCACCGCTGAAGTTCAGACGACTAAAAGTGAGTACGCAAAAACACTAATATACCACCTTTAAATTCCTGCTTCCTCTTGACAGTGCGCGCATAAGTTTTGTTCCTAATTTCGGCTTCCGCAGTCAGCGTCGCACGGACTTCCCATACCTTTCCGTCGTGTGTTGTTGGCTGAAAATAAAGTTTTGGTAACGGCGTTGTCCGATCATTGTCTTCTTTGCAGTCGAACATGAGCTCATTAGGAGTGTATGGAGTTTCAGAGACATTGACATTGTTGTGTACCTCTTCAAATAAAGACAAATATGTTACCCAACTGCAATGTTTGGTAGAAATGTACGTTCTCATAAATTTGTTAATCTCACGAAACACACGTTCAGTAGGATTATACAGGGGACTATACCTTGAGATAAAAATACTCTTGACACTATTATGTTTTAGAAATTTACGACACTTTTACCCAGTATAGCATGTGGCGTTGTCCGATTAAACTGCTTTTGGTTTTCCCACGTGAGGAATGCAGTCACGTGAAAAACGACGGATGATGGCAGTGGCAGTAGCAGATCTCATAGCGTATAGTTTAACTTGCTTGGGGGACAAATCGTAAAATGCAAGAATATATTTCACACCACCACTGGTTTTGGGATGTGGACCACTTATGTCAGAACTTATCATTTCTAGAGGTTTACTGTGTAAAATAGAATGCAAATCAATCCCCGTAGATGATTTTTTGACTTTATTCTTCCCTCTGTGGTGAATCGGACGTGAAACAAACAGCACTCGAAGACGACGTCGGATCGAACTAGACAACTTTTTGCTTAAAAGTACGGAATACTTTTGCCATGTCTAGTCACCCAACGATCTTACTGTGACTAAGGGCACAAAATAAAACACACATAGGTTAGTAATAACAATATATTCTGAAATAAAAACTCAGTTTAAAAAACACTTACATTATGTATTTACGAGTGCCGTTTGGTTACAACCCTTCAATACGTTAATAAAATAATGTAGTATTAATGGCGGTGTGCCACATACGTCCAATCTGGACAAGACGTAGCAAACAGAAGGTCACTCTTCCTCTTTCGCCAACAATATGACGATCAAAATTTTTCAAATGTTTCCAGGTGCCATATACAATATTTATATTTATATCTATGGCTCAGTTTTTCTTATTTCATTATTTATAATTACGTTTCCTGCTAATGAAAGCTCAGCATGTAAATGCGCCTTTAAAGTACCAAGCCACCGATTATTTACAAAAATACGGTTGTGTGCGACATCAAAAATGATGTATGGCTGGACTGAGGATATCTTGGTGAGGATGACGCAGTATGTTATTTGGGATAGAGAGCACTCGACCGGTGCAGGAAGAAGTTCAGGCATGCTCTAACGAAGTGTGTTGGGACCCTTTCTGTTCGCCGGCCGCTGTGGTCTCGTGGTTCTAGGCGCGCAGTCCGGAACCGTGCGACTGCTACGGTCGCAGGTTCGAATCCTGCCTCGGACATGGATGTGTGTGATGTCCTTAGGTTAGTTAGGTTTAAGTAGTTCTAAGTTCTAGGGGACTGATGACCACATCAGTTGAGTCCCATAGTGCTCAGAGCCATTTGAACCATTTGAACCCTTTCTGTTCACGCATATTTTAATGAAATCGGGTGATCGCAACTGCAAAAAATGGACTCGTAAAAATACCTAGGCGTCATAATATGTAGGTATACGGATTAGCATCATCACATGGCCTAATTTTTAAATGAGGCAAGAGACATATTTGCTCCATTGGAACGGATTAGTGCTGAACGTGCCGTGGACTTTGACATCATTAGAGACGGAGCGGAAGCTGGAATTAAGGGAGAATGAGGAAGGAAATCGGAGGTACCCTTTCAAAGGAACCAGCCTGATATTTGCTTTCAGAAATTTAGAGAAGTCACGGAAAACATAAATCAGGATGGCTGGCCGCGGGTTTTAACTGTTTTCCTGTGTGCTAACCACTGCGCCACCGCGTTCGGTTAATTCTTAGTGTACTGGGAAAATGCACTCTGGCTACAAAGGAGACTGCTTGTAAATCAGTTTTGTGTCCCATCGTAGGATATATCACATCTGTTTGCGACAATACCAAATAGAACTAACATGGGGCACCGAAAGTATAAAAAGAAGACTGGTATAAGCGGTCATAGATCCAAGCCAGAGCGACATGAATAGGTTGAGACACTTCAACCGATGGACTTTGGAAGATAGGAGGCAATTACTCTACGTAAGCCTACTTATAAACTTAAGACAACCAGTGTTATATAAGGAATCCAAAGGCATCCCTCATTCTTCCACTTGCCGCTGTCACAGACATCATTAGGACTAGTATAAACTAATTACAGCAAGCACGGACGCTCTTAAGTGGTCATTCTGTCATTGCTCTATACATGGTTGTAACATGTTGTACCATGCTAAGCACCGAGTGAGGTGGCATAGTGGTTAGCACGCTGGACCAGTATTCGGGAGGACGCTGGTTCAAATCCACGTCCGGCTTTCCTGATTTAGGCTTTTCGTGATGTCACTAAATCGCTTCAGGCAAATGCCGAGATGGTTCCTCTGAAAGAACGTAGCCAACTTCCTTCCCCATCCTTCCCTAACATGGTGGGACCGATGACCTCGCTGTTCGGTCTCCTCCCCTCAAAGCAGCCAATCAACCATGCATCCACTACCATTATCTTGACAGCGGAGTACATATTTAAATGTTGATGTACATGTAATCCACCAGTTATGTTATACAATGAGTAACATGTGTAAGTGCAGATGTTTCCATTATTGACTGACGACGGTGAATTGAACAACATTACATCAGTATTTAGATCATTTGCAGACTAATAATTATACCCATTACAGGTAGTATGTTTTTAGGTTGGTTTGCAGCTCAAAATGCTTATGGCAAGAGCAAGCCATTAATGGTTATTTTGCCCTGAGCAGCAGGTCAGGTGTTTATGTGTTGATGCGTGGACGCGAAACGGTTAGTCTATACTGAAAGGAGTTGTCCATTTAATGGTACAGTACAGAAGATGAGACAATATCAATTCGTTAAGTTTGTTACGAGTTTGTGAGAAGATTGTGCGACGCACTGCACTTATACACGCTACGCCCTGTATCTGACACATAATGGAACAGTGTGAGTTACGGAGAGAACCCTCTGGCTCTTTTACTCCAGACGTTGTTACCATTTTCCAGCAGCTATGAGACGAACAATGTTGCTCATACAGCGTTTCGCCTTCTGCGATTATACTGTAACCTGTCCCCTCCTCAGGCGCCACATGTGAGAGGCATGTGTCGCAGAAAGAGGGCGCCTCGTCGCACGCATTCGGCGACGCAGGCAGCGAGCCGCGCACAGACGTATCCTGAGCGTCACAGTGTAGCGGTGCGGCCTAAGCAGATTACGCTCAGCGCTATACACGTTTTTCCGAGGGCGGCTGGCGCTGCGGCTACGGCGTCACGGATAAAGCCGCGAGGCGTGGGAAGCAGCCAACCCGCGCTCTCTCTGACAGCCTCTCTTGGCGAACGGGCAAGAGTCTGCCATGCTGTCGACGTAGCAGTACACGAGTTCCACAGAAGATGAAACCTCCTCGTAGAAAAATTTATGAATGACAGTGCTGGAAAACCTCTACGTTATTTGGTTTTCAAACAGCTAAGCACAACTGAACGTACTCAGACATTTCTTTCTTTACTTATTCTGATCATCACTAAACTGACACCCAATATTTTTAGCGCAACACAATCTGACTTTCAATAATCCCTACAAAAGAATGGCCGTGACTAACAAGAACCTATACGTTTCATGAATCACTTACCTCACAAAAATCTTCGTTACACGAACTACTGCAATACAGCGAGCGCTAATACTGCCAGGTAAATAAAGGATTCCACTACTGAAGGCACTAACTACTGATAGGCATAGTTAGCAAATGAGAGATTTTGATAGATAATAGACAATATATTTACCTTAATGGTGTTCAAAAGGCATAATACATATATATCAGTTCAAGACGTCCCGTCTTACAAATTTACTCTTTCTGATGGACACATTTCCAGATCATCCGCTCTCAAAACTCTGCCATCTCCCTCCCCACATACACCACTGCTGGTGCCTCGCCTCCAACTGCGCAACACTACGCGCTGTTCTCATCCAACTGCCCAACACTACAATAGCAAATATTCCAACAATGCAAACCAGACACAGACTGCAAACAGCATAGTCAGTGATTTTCATTCAGGGTGCTACGTGGCGTTACCAACGTAAAACTCTAAACAGCCTACTTACAAAAGAGCGGTACGTAGCGTTACCACCATAAAAACCTAAACAGACCACTTACAAAGAATATGAAGAACAAGAGAATGTAGACAGAGCACCTGGGTTTCACGCTAAGGAAGTATATTGATTTCAGCTGAGACGCATTTCCTTTTATCATTGTTCAATTATACTGACAGTTGTTAATGTCCACACATAAGCTGTGGAGAACTTCTTGGTGGTTTCACAACGTATAAATAGTTTATAGGTAAGTAAGCATCATATTGGAAGATAAGTTTTGCTTATCTTGCAATGGTGGTCTCAGGTTCAGGGCTCTCCCTTTCTTTTCTTTCGTCATAAAATATAAGAAGATATGGTCCTCGGTTTACTTTAATAACAGAAGCTAAAATATCCGGTTTCTGCTGTCCTACATCTTTTCTTTTTATTTTCTTGAAACAGAACTTGAGTTACACAAGGAAACCACTTCTTCAGAATTACAGTACAGTACCGTCTTTTGCGATATAAAGAACTTATGTCATCCGAGAAAGCTCTGCCATCAGAAACAACCTGCTGTCACATTACTACACGAAGCTTTCTATCCCTATCTCAAGCTATCTTAACCTCTTTGAAGCTGTCGGACGCAACTGGCCCCAAAATACAGTATATACAAAATGAACAACTGCTCTAGAACAGTCTAGAAGTGGTAGTAAATTAATGATTAACTTTTGTTGCAAATATTATTTATGGGTTTTGACCTGTGTTGGTTTAGGTTAATAATTAGTTAAATAAAGATTTGTGGGTGTAATGTTTACAGATAGATATTACAAATTTGGAAAATGTGAAAAATATTGATTTTTCTGTTTCGATTACATTATCAGAAACAAAATTAGAAACATTATAAATAAAGACAGGGACTTTACCTGCATAATAATTGATGACTAACAGTGTTAACTCCAATGTGAACTCGTTTTCAGATGATTTACGTTAATAATTAAGGCTACTAATTTTCATGGTACAAAATCGATAGATGAACAATGTCAATATGAGTAATAAAAATATGTTGTCTGGAAAACAGTTTTTTGACAATCAGAAACACCAAAAAGTGTCTACCGATCATAAGCATGTAATTTAAGTAAGAAACTGAAGCAAAGTCTGGGCAAAATTTATATGATATCACGCCATTGACTTGCAAAATTTCCGAAAGGACTGAATTTAGTAGACAGTCCAGTGTTACTATCAAGGGATTGTAAAAATTAATGGATAATATCATTTTTGCATCAGATAAAAGAGAGTGTAATAGTTCGTTATCGATAATGTGCAAACAGACACTGAGGTGTTTCACTGTAGTTTGTGCTATGTGTCCTCTACTGTTTCCTATACAGCGAAATGACTTCCTGCTTGGCAGCAGTTGAAAATTTCGTCTACCTACAGATAGTGAGATAATGTAGCTATAGTAACTACTAAGAAGATAGCAAACAAAATATAACATTTAGAATACACTCAGCAAAAACAGTTCTTTATTTTTCATAGAATGCACAAATTATAAATGTTACACTCAACTCAGTAAATACAAAAAGTATACTTTTGGGGCAATTGATACCTCACAACTTTCATTGCTAAATCCAAGAACGAATGAAGGTCTAAATTAAGCTTCATTTGCAGTTCACACGATTTGTCTTCCAGATACTTTAAAAATGCAGAAATTACTTTACTCTACAATTTTCAATTTAGCAATAAATTATAGAACCACCCGCTTAGCTGAACATGAAAGGAACTGTCGCTTAGGACACATCGAAAAATCAGCCGTAGCTGAGCATGTTTTTCGAGATGGGAACCACGAATTAAATTTAATGAGACAAGCGTTCTCGCACGAACATCCCATTATCATGCGCGCATGTATAGAGAAGCAATAGAGATTCACAAAGACCATAATAATTTTAATAGAAAAGAGGAAGTTTTAACGTTGGACAAAATATGGATGTCGACATTGCGCCAGCAGAATGACAATCAATTACTCTTAATCGAGAATGATGACGCCTTCCAAAGATAGGCATACAGTCGGCATCACGTGACGAATCGTGGTGCCCTCTATGCGCTCTAGAAATGCGAGAGTACCTGGAACCTCAGAAGATGTCTCCCGCAGATGGAGATGAAACGTTAGGTGGAAATTTTATATAATGACCACTGCCTCTCAGCCCGGAAGTTTCAACTGAAGATACGTACGACTTAATAAACCTCTATTTATTTTGCAATATCTATTAAAACGTGTGCCATCACCCGTTGTCGAAACCGAGTTTTTAGTTCTAAGATTGCTGTGGTGTCACCGCCTGACACCACACTTGCTAGGTGGTAGCCTTTAAATCGGCTGCGGTCCGGTAGTATACGTCGGACCCGCGTGTCGCCACTATCAGTGATTGCAGACCGAGCGCCGCCACACGGCAGGTCTAGAGAGACTTCCTAGCACTCGCCCCAGTTGTACAGCCGACTTTGCTAGCGATGGTTCACTGACTAAATACGCTCTCATTTGCCGAGACGATAGTTAGCAGAGCCTTCAGCTACGTCATTTGCTACGACCTAGCAAGGCGCCATTATCAGTTACTATTGATACTGTAAATCATGTAATGTCAAGAGCGAAGTTCACCATTAATGGATTAAAGTTAAGTATTCCGCCAGCTAAGTCCGTTTTTCTAAATTCTAATTTCCTTGTCCTGTTCCAGACCTCACGCGAGCCTGCGTGAGCTAAAACGCGTGCCTTTCGGCCTCCTCTAGTAACACTGTGTTGGCTCCCCTGCCAACCACAACAATTGCATCTGTCAATAATATCATAATAGGTGTTACATACTAGTACATAGCGTAACCTGCTCAAATTAAATGTGAATTATGAATGTAGATTCTAATACGGTATAAATGTATGACACTCTTCAATATCATAGAAGTACTACTGGACAAAATGAATGCAGTGTATGGGAAAACATGGGCAAGTCTATTATTTGAAACAAAATCGATTCCAGCTACCAGTTGCTATCAGATACGTTTTATTGTGCTTCAGTTAAACGTGTAACGAGCATGTGTTTTATGTTGGCTTTGCGTCGTGTCCTAGTATTCGATAGCGACGCTTATGGAAAGGAAGAAGGAAATGCTCGTATTGTGGTGGTTCTCTTATGTCGTGGGATTAGCAGGAATAATTTTCTAAATTCACGTCTAAGTGCTGTATTTTCCACAGTCGCGTTCCCGAGCGCTAGAATAACAAATAATATTAGTTCTGGCTCCGGTAAAACTTCCACGTATAGGGCCTCAAAATCCGTAAGGCCCGCAACGGGTAACTGAAGAACTGGACTGCAAACAATGCTACCGGACAAGTTGGTGTTCTCGAGAAATTGTGCAGTAAAGTTTGGATAAAATCTCTTAAATGAGATATTCCCATGGCATTCACTCTGATTTTTTTTTATTCACGTAAGGCTTTGTTGTCAGGTATTTCAGGAGTAACAATATATTTCTAAAATTGCTAATTACATCCAGAATGTTACTCCAAAATATACGTCAATGGACGCTTAACGTTGTTTACTTGAAAACCGAGTGTATTTGACATGAGTTACCAATGCCTTATCACTGTATATTTGCTGGGCGAGTTAGCGAGATACTCCTGTGAAAACTCTCAAAAATACAAATTTAAACGCTCCTAATTGTTTCAGATACTAAGACTTGAAATACCATCAGTAAACACTTCCGGGCTAAATTACCGTGGTCGATCTGTAGAACTTCTCCTCCCTGACGTTTCGTTCTCAACTACGGAGAACATCTTCCGATGTGAGTCGACCGGAAGTGTTTACTGTTGAAAACGCCGGCCGTGAAAGACTACATGGGATGACTTGAAATACCAATTTTTGAAATTACGAAGTATATCAACCTCAAAAATTCATCTTTGTTTCAGCACGATATAAAATGAATTTTATAGTCGCTTTACCACAGCAGGTAAACAATCTTAAGGATTGCTTGCAACAGTTGTGCCGTCATACTTACACATAAATTAACGTAAAGAATGGTAGAGAACGCTGTTTAACACTGTCGACTTTCTTAAAGAATTCTTCACATTTACACGATTAGTAAAAATAGTTGAAGATCATTTACATTCAGGAATATATTCCGGATCTTTTTTAAGAGAATGAACCGTCATTTGACTATGTAGTACCATATTTATTTTCTGTACTATCTGGAGTTCGGATTTTATGCCATTATCGATTACAGTGTTAAAATTTCTTCAACCTAATGACATGTTATATCTGTTAAAGCAGTAGTGACGTTCGCTGTGTTATTCAGTGGTGTGGTATTTAACTAATTTGTAAATGAAAATCATAACCTTATTTCATTACATTGAGTAATTACTAAATAATTTTATTCCCGGCTAAAGACTTGGTCAAGTTGCTAAAGAACTCCAAGTTAACGTTGTGTTAATGTGTTGTCTGTAAGTCGTGTAGGTGTCACTAGATCACAGACCATACAACAGATTCTATACAACTATTGATTATGATGGAAATAGTTATCTTCAGCAAAAGGATCATTAAAACCACCGAATATCAGCCGCACACAACACTGACGTAAGTTACCTGAAACAATATTCTTCGCAATTCATGCTTAATTAATTTCTGCTCCATACATCAGCTAGAAAAGTTTGTTATAAGGATCGTGCTATGAGCACTGTTTTTAAAGAACCAATCTGATTCGAATCATTTTTATTAAAAGGAGTTTGGGAACACCGGTGCACGTTCGGCATTTATGTGTGCAGAGTTGCTTGATTTGAATTTGCCGCTGAGATAATTGTTAAGATGGCGGCAGACAATTGATAGAGGCGTTCTAATGTTAGAGCAAATAATATAAGTATATGAAATGCTTATTAAACTCTGCTTTCATATTGTGCACTATTTAGACTTCATCAAGCAAACATTTGATTTTTTTCTAAGGAAAACACAGACAAAAACGCGATACAAATCGCTATCATCAATGGCAGCGCTCCTTGCAGCGGAAAAAAAAAATTAACACAGATAATGCTTACTGAGAGAAGAATTGAAGTTACAAATAATTATTCACTCATATTTATAATAATAATGAACTGTATTCTCAAGGAATAATTAACAAATAATTACAATTTCTTCATAGACATTGGTTTGATATGCGTCCCCTACAAAAGCCAACCAACAAATTTCAGACTTGATTCGGGGAGGGGAGGTCAGGTCGGGCAATGGCAAATTTAACGAGGAACGGAAATTTAAGTTTTTCAGTCTGAACTGGTTAGCCATGTTGTATGCTGACCCAGATCTAGGTTGTCCAACCAGCCAACAAATTGTTCCGGAGTGCCTCACCAGACGTCCCATTTGATAAGGGGAGAGGAAGTTGACACGGTTCTTGGCGGAGGGCGGGACTAGGACCTTATTGGCACTGCAATAACGTGCCGATTCGTGATTGCGGGTGATGGTTCATTTAAGTTCTTAAGCTAATTGCTAAACTTTGTCCTGGAGATCTTCTTAAATTTCCGTTCCTCGTTAAATTTGCCAATGCCTGACCTGACCTCCCCTCCCGGAATCAAGTCTCAAAATTGTGCAAATACGAAAGTTTCAAGCCATCAGACAGTTACTAAATTTCCCCAAGTTAAACCGTATTGCAAGTTTAGTTCACCACGGTCTTGTATATATATTGTTTCCCATTTACTCAACAGGCATACTTGCTGTCATTGTTTGTACGTTTGTTGTGTTCCAGGTAGCCAACACCATGGCTTAGTTGTTTTGAAGTGGTGCATTTACTCTCTTAAATCACTTTGAGAGAAATGTAAAGTATCTTGATCTATTCCTGTTAATGTGCTTTTCTTTAACTTTTTAAAAATGAACATTTCTGTCTTCTGTCTTCTGTATTGATCTTGACATTGAAGAAATACAAAAATATTTCAAGGCAATTTCTAAGCCTTCTGGCAGTTAGTGGTTATTGATTTTGATTTTGTTGTAAATATTTTTAGAGTGAATTTTAAAGTAAACGCTAAGCCATATAGCGCTCTGTAATTACTGATGTTAATCTTGTTGTAACATTTATTTGTAAAAAAGGGGATAAATCTCGGAGCTAATTTTTAAGCCCTTTTGGCACTCTGTGATTATTGGGTGGTGTTAACTGGCTTGTCGCTTCATTCCATTATAAAGCACAATTTTGAATATTTTCTAGATATAAATCTAAATGTTGTCAACCACAAGTGATTTTGAACCTCGCGCTTGGCTCATCCCTGAATTCTTGGCGCCACCAACGAAGGAACATTTCACGAGTGTTCTTGACAATGTTACAAGCACTATTCCTCGTAATTCCCTAACACCCCTTTGAATATTTAAATCAATTTTAACAATAAATTCATTCAGATATATGACCTGCAACAATTACAGTCATTACGTCACTCTAGTGAGTACCCAGTCGCAAAGACTGGCGTTTTACAGAACGGAAGTCAGAGCTTCAATAAACGGTGTTCTACTGAACTTTGGCCAAAACGATTATTACAAGGTTTACACCTCCCTCCCCACAAACTTCGCTCAGCAATATATTTTCACATCGCCATAATCTACTAAGGTGGAGAGAATAAAAGTAGACGCATGGTCGCCCGGTATAAATGGAACTAGGTAGCTTAAAAGAAAAAAAAAAGTTATGAAGGGTAATTTCCAAGAATAAGTTCCTGTCAAGTAACGGGGTCCAAAAGAAACATATGTCGAACGTGCGGCTGTAAATTGATCGTGTGAGTCTCGTGGCTGGGGTTATGATCAGTTAATAGTGATCGTAATTTTTATCTGTTTTCCGTCGTTCATTTACTTGCTCTATCCTCCTCGAATTATTTGTGATTTTCTTTGGAACTCCAGACGATTTCTGTGGATACTGAGTGTGATGTCTGGTGTTCCTGACGTTTCTTTGTCGGGTTCTCTCACATGGAAAAACCTACTAATTCCATGCTTATCCAGCGTACAAAGCTGTTTGACGTTCTGCCCGAAATATGGAGTTTTACCGGACGACGAAAGGAGGTACCGTGTTGACTGTGGTGCTGCGATCTTTGTAAACCTTCTTAAGGTACCGTTTAAATTTCATTGCTGACAGTCGGAAAACGAACCAATATCAGGAAGAATACGTAGTTCGGCTCTTCCACGTTATCTATACAGATCAGCGCAAATCTCCTATCGTGCTGGATTCGAGAATAAACGTTACAAGCAACAGCATCAGAAACTGAGTTATCTGCAAATACCGTGTGTGATTATTTCAGGTTTTGCCGAAAATTCTGTTGTGTGGTAGTGACAAATGACAGTGTACCAATTGGATGAATGAGTAAAGTTGTGGAAGTAGACGAATCTCATATTGCTAGATGGGAGAACCAGAGCGGACGACCTTCGAAAACTGAAATCGATCACACTTGGGTATTCGGTGGAATAGAAAGAGATTCCCGGAAGTGTTTCGTTGTGAGAGTATTGACAAGAGACAAGGTCACATTAGTGGGTCTGATAAAGCACTTCATACTGCCTGGTAATAAAGTTATTACAGATGGTTTCCGTCGTACAGTACTCTGAAAGTTGAAGGATTCGACCACGAGTTCGTGAACCACTCTGTAGAGTTCGTGTCTTCGGAAGACCCCAGTGTCCACACGCCGAATATTGGGTGGCTGTGAAGTTTTCATTAAAAGAGAAGGGCGTCCAGGACAGAGAGGCGAACTGTACTTGTTTCAGTACCTCTAATTCCACTCTTGGGTTTGCAGGGAAAAGTTAACGCATGTGAGACACTGCCGATATTCTTGCGCTATATTGGCAGAGTTTACCCAGGCTATGGTAAAAAGGGAATTGTCCCAGTAGCGTACAGATCACATGGACTCTGACATGATGATAACACCGACGACGAATACGGCAAGTCGTTTCCTTTGTAAGTACAAGTATTTCTTTAACGCTCTTCTTTTGTCGTTGCTGTAGTGTACACCATATACTCGTAACGCCCGCCAAGATGCTCGCACAATCGATTTACAATCGCACGTTCGATATGTCGTTTGAACCCCGCGACTTCGATGGGCAATCATTCCTGGCAATTACAGAATTTTACGACATAGGGATTGGTTGCTGCAGTTACTTCCTCAGCAAACTGATTGACCATTACTGTTGGCAGCTGATAAAAATACGTGGTTCTGTTGAAGTCTTCCTGCAAACACTGACTGTGAGTGAAATGGTCGTGACAGAGGAACACAAGAGGCCGGAGGGTATGTACAGTGCCTGCACAGTCGACAGCAAGCACACTTTTCCCTGTGACATTCAGATTACGGAAAGCATCGGACAGCCCTCGCGAGCAGAAATGTTTTAATGGTCGCAGTATTCACGGTGCGCGGAGCGTAACCTGGGGAGTCCCTTTAAATAACTCGGTTTATCAGAAGCAGACGGCGGGGATTCCGTGTTTCTGGCTGTTGGGTCGCGCTCGTCACCGTAATCCCCGCGGCGCCGCATGGGAGGGGTCCGTGGATGAGGAACAATGAGTATAGAGGCAGGAAGGGGCCTGGGGACGGAAGGAAGGGGTAGGTAGGCGGAGAGGAAGCAGCAACGGGGATTACTGCGGCCGAACCAAATTAACCAGTCGGCTCAGGGCGGCATGGGGCCCGCGGCTTGTGACTGACGCAAAATATTCGCCATTATTGCCGAAAAGAATCTGCGCAGCGACCACATTGTTTCCGCCAGATTGCGGCACCTGAGGGGGACCTCCCTAGGATAGAGCTTCACGGCGTGAGTGAGGAAACAAAAGCTTTGTGCGACTGCTATTTCCGCGGGACAGCGTCACGACAGAAGACAAGATACCTCGGCGTTGATGCAGTTCCAGCACGGACTCTTATCTAAAAGTGACAGAAATGGCACAATCGATTTCGAGTAGTAATAGAGCATTGTATACATACACTCCTGGAAATTGAAATAAGAACACGGTGAATTCATTGTCCCAGCAAGGGGAAACTTTATTGACACATTCCTGGGGTCAGATACATCACATGATCACACTGACAGAACCACAGGCACATAGACACAGGCAACAGAGCATGCACAATTTCGGCACTAGTACAGTGTATATCCACCTTTCAGGCTGCTATTCTCCCATGGAGACGATCGTAGAGATGCTGGATGTAGTCCTGTGGAACGGCTTGCCATGCCATTTCCACCTGGCGCCTCAGTTGGACCAGCGTTCGTGCTGGACGTGCAGACCGCGTGAGACGACGCTTCATCCAGTCCCAAACATGCTAAATGGGGGACAGATCCGGAGATCTTGCTGGCCAGGGTAGTTGACTTACACCTTCTAGAGCACGTTGGGTGGCACGGGATACATGCGGACGTGAATTGTCCTGTTGGATCAGCAAGTTCCCTTGCCGGTCTAGGAATGGTACAACGATGGGTTCGATGACGGTTTGGATGTACCGTGCACTATTCAGTGTCCCCTCGACGATCACCAGAGGTGTACGGCCAGTGTAGGAGATCGCTCCCCACACCATGATGCCGGGTGTTGGCCCTGTGTGCCTCAGTCTTATGCAGTCCTGATTGTGGCGCTCACCTGCACGGCGCCAAACACGCATACGACCATCATTGGCACCAAGGCAGAAGCGACTCTCATCGCTGAAGACGACACGTCTCCATTCGTCCCTCCATTCACGCCCGTCGCGACACCACTGGAGGCGGGCTGCACGATGTTGGGGCGTGAGCGGAAGACGGCCTAACGGTGTGCGGGACCGTAGCCCAGATTCATGGAGACGGTTGCGAATGGTCCTCGCCGATACCCCAGGAGCAACAGTGTCCCTAATTTGCTGGGAAGTGGCGGTGCGGTCCCCTACGGCACTGCGTAGGATCCTACGGGCACGTGCACCTTCCGCCGACCACTGGCGACAATATCGATGTACTGTGGAGACCTCAAACCCCACGTGTTGAGCAATTCAGCGGTATGTCCACCCGGCCTCCCGCATGCCCACTATACGACCTCGCTCAAAGCCCGTCAACTGCACATACGGTTCACGTCCACGCTGTCGCGGCATGCTACCAGTGTTAAAGACTGCGATGGAGCTCCGTATGTCACGGCAAACTGGCTGACACTGACTGCGGCGGTGCACAAATGCTGCGCAGCTAGCGCCATTCGACGGCCAACACCGCGGTTCCTGGTGTGTCCGCTGTGCCTTGCATGTGATCATTCCTTGTACAGCCCTCTCGCAGTGTCTGCAGCAAGTATGGTGGGTCTGACACACCGGTGTCAATGTGTTCTTTTTTCCATTTCCAGGAGTGTATATTAGCAGCGGTTTTCAGCACAGGTCACTCAGGTTATGGTACGAGGAAATTTTTAGAGAGAGTTTGATTGACTTACAAGGAACTACTCGGGTGCGAGGTGGCAAAAAGCCAATGAGGTTTGAGAAATTCTACGCTGCAAAAGGAACCACAGTATTAGTAGCTAATGGCAACAGGGGTGGGACTGGAGGTATTCAATGGAGAGCACAGCATGAGACTAGGGAGCGTAGTTAAACTGCATACCATAGTCGGGGAGTAACTCACAACAGTGGTACAGTGCTAGTGGTGTTTACACAAAGCAGATGAATGACAACGAGAATCCTAGCAAACGTTGGACTGCATCTTCACCGACAGTTGCCGAAGTTAACATTTCGAAAGAAAGGAGCCCAAGGAGTTTCGCAGAGTGAGAAAGAAGTGGCAGATGAAATATTGTGTTTTCTGGAATATGAGACTCGACTGTGCGGACAGTATACGCGAGGAGTGCAATGGTGACAATGCCTGCTCGCTAGTGAAGGTGATACTGAAACAGGTAACGAGCTATGTGGTCCATCGTCCTTGTCGGACAGGGACATAGAAGTCCTGTCTCCAGCGAAACATAGTAAAATACAGTCGTTGTCCAACGAGCGGATACTAAACGTAATTACGTACATGGAAGGTCATCCGCAAAATGGTAAAAAAAAATTATGAACGAATTTCGAAGAAGTCCGCAGCGGTATGACCATGCAGTGCAGAAGATAACCTAATGATATTCAAGGGACGACAAGGCGCACTGGTTTCACAACTGGTGTTTGTGCATTTCAGGAATGCTCTATATAATTTACAGGATGTTGATGATACTGATTTACTATATTATGTACATCAAACAGCGTGCAAAATGGATTGTAGATATTTCAAGAGAAGTAGTGGATGTTAGCGTTACTTCAAACAGTGCTACATAAGTGGAAGATGTAAGATAACGTAATTTAAATTAAAAGCGTCAACTTGACGACTCACAGCAAACTGCGGAATCACCCGAAAAATTGTAGCTGAGATAAGCAAACTTATCTCATTTTTCAGTAAGAAATTTGTTTTTAACTCTGCCGAATAGGAATTTGAAGAGGAAATGCATATGAAAGGAACCATTGGAATAAGAGATACCCAGAGAGCTGTATCAAGATCAACAAACATCAATGCCTTAATGCATTCCTATATAATTATGAGGACTGTTAATCTGAATATTAAATTGCATGTAAAGTTATGTATTGAGAAATGTTGGAGGTGCTCTGCCCCCTACAATTCTTTGTCGTGTGGGTGATCTTGCAAGGGCAGTAGGGAATATTTACGTCACAGGAAGCAACAGTGCAAAAATGGGCGTAAGTGAACTACACCTATGGTATGAGTATTGCTTTTGGCGAAATGGTGGTCAAAACAACTGCTTTTGCTTGATTCCTGGTCTGCGAATAAAAATTGTACTCCTTTGTAGCAAATTATTCCTTCCGAAGAGTGTGTGATATTGCAATTGATACCTCTCTGGAACCACTGGACAAATTAAGCCTCTGAATGTATTTTTTCCGTGCCTATAAAACTTATTATCATACTGTCAGCAGCTACGCCTTAAAGGATAACCAATTTCACGATAAGCTCAAGAGTAGTGAAATTATGAAAGTTTAGGAAATACACTCAAGCCTTAAAGTTACGATAGACGGCAACTTCTTCGCCTGTTTCCTACCTATTGGCACTCACCTTTACCTATTCGGCCGAGGGCCGTTAAATGTTATCGATCACACGAGTGGCTAGCAGTGCCAGATATTCAGCAGTAATTGCTGAGCACCCAGTCTTCTAAAACGCCACCCGTACTGGTGAAACGTCAGAACACCACTAAACGGCCACCGGCCAAAAATCACCACACGAACTCACAAAAGTAACCAGTCAGTGGTACTAATGCTTAAAATAATTTTTCATTCGACATTCACGGGTGGGATAATGGCCTACTCTAAACTTTTCCGTACACGTATGTCGTCAGTGACACCGATATATCTGCACCATGATTTCTAATATCAACCACCCACGTGTCATTTGATCGTGTTCTTCTTGGTTTTTATCAAATCTTGGAATACATTAAGGAATCTCCTTGGACCAGCTTCCATCCATTCACGTGGCCACTATCAGCCTCCTTCACTTCTTTTTCATTAACTACACAGTCCGCTTTTGTCTCTCCAAACAATACGGCACAGGTGTCTCAACACTGCCTGCTGAGCCATTCTCAGTTTTTTACCCCCCCCCCCCCCCCATTAAACGTCTATATTTCACTATGTTAAGCTAACAGTGCTAACACAATATGACTGAACTTTCATTTTCATACACGGAACAAGCTTGGTTTAGAAAACCATATTTGGTTTACAAAAATCATTATACTTCCCTTTTCACTCTTTCGTTTTTTTTTTCTTTTGATATTCTTCCAGTCAATTTCTTCAACTGCAATACACACATAATTACATCGACAAGTTCTATAAGTCAATAGCTAATTTAAAAATTCTTCATTTCTATGCATTTATTGTACATACATTACACCTACTAAAATTGTATTCTGATATACTTTTGCACTTCCCAAGTAAGTTGTCCTATTTGCTATTGAAGTGTACCAGCATTACAGGCAGGCAGTGGAAAGCAATATGGTTCAGATGCCCTTAATTAACACGCGTTCTGTCCTGATGTGAAAGTTTAAGGAGATGAGGATTTCCGGTATAGCTGCTGTGAATAACGTTGTTGATGTGGAAACTCCTTGCCTGATTACACTTTCAATATTCCGTTTCCCGACATTCTCTTTCAACTTCCAGTTCGTCTACATGGCCCCCAAAACTTCTTCGTTCTCCAGCGGATCGCTTTATACAGTTAGGGACTCTCTTCATTCTGTTCTTTTTTGACACAAGATAAAGCTGGTAACCATTTTACCAATGAGTTTGCCTGATACTAATGAACGACTACTCCTTTCCATTACTTCGTCTTCCCACTTTTTAATCATCCTATATCTACCATATATTTTCATCGAAATACATACTTCGCAAGCCGTCATACGGGTATCGCGGTGTATACCTCATTTCATCACTAGTCAGTATTATTCCTGTTTCGCTCCTAAAAATTGGAGCGAGGGAAGAACGACACTCTACATTCCCGCAATTTCTATTGCCTTCACATCTACATGACTACTCTGCAATTCACATTTAAGTGCTTGGCAGAGGGTTCATCGAACCACAATCATACTATCTCTCTACTATTCCACTCCCGAACAGCGAGCGGGAAAAACGAACACCTAAACCTTTCTGTTCGAGCTCTGATTTCTCTTATTTTATTTTGATGATCATTCCTACCTATGTAGGTTGGGCTCAACAAAATATTTTCGCATTCGGAAGAGAAAGTTGGTGACTGAAATTTCGTAAAAAGGTCTCGCCGCGACGAAAAACGTCTATGCTGTAATGACTTCCATCCCAACTCGTGTATCATATCTGCCACACTCTCTCCCCCATAACGCGATAATACAAAACGAGCTGCCCTTCTTTGCACCCTCTCGATGTCCTCCGTCAATCCCACCTGGTAAGGATCCCACACCGCGCAGCAATATTCTAACAGAGGACGAACGAGTGTAGTGTAAGCTGTCTCTTTAGTGGACTTGTTGCATCTTCTAAGTGTCCTGCCAATGAAACGCAACCTTTGGCTCGCCTTCCCGACAATATTATCTATGTGGTCCTTCCAACTGAAGTTGTTTGTAGTTTTAACACCCAGGTACTTAGTTGAATGACAGCCTTGAGAATTGTACTATTTATCGAGTAATCGAATTCCAACGGATTTCTTTTGGAACTCATGTGGATCATCTCACACTTTTCGTTATTTAGCGTCAACTGCCACCTGACACACCATACAGCAATCTTTTCTAAATCGCTTTGCAGCTGATACTGGTCTTCGGATGACCTTACTAGACGGTAAATTACAGCATCATCTGCGAACAATCTAAGAGAACTGCTCAGATTGTCACCCAGGTCATTTATATAGATCAGGAACAGTAGAGGTCCCAGGACGCTTCCCTGGGGAACACCTGATATCACTTCAGTTTTACTCGATGATTTGCCGTCTATTACTACGAACTGCGACCTTCCTGACAGGAAATCACGAATCCAGTCGCACAACTGAGACGATACCCCATAGCTCCGCAGCTTGATTAGAAGTCGCTTGTGAGGAACGGTGTCAAAAGCTTTCCGGAAATCTAGAAATACGGAATCAACTTGAGATCCCCTGTCGATAGCGGCCATTACTTCGTGCGAATAAAGAGCTAGCTGCGTTGCACAAGAGCAATGTTTTCTGAAGCCATGCTGATTACGTGTCAATAGATCGTTCCCTTCGAGGTGATTCATAATGTTTGAATACAGTATATGCTCCAAAACCCTACTGCAAACCGACGTCAATGATATAGGTCTGTAGTTAAATGGATTACTCCTACTACCCTTCTTGAACACTGGTGCGACCTGCGCAATTTTCCAATCTGTAGGTACAGATCTATCGGTGAGCGAGCGGTTGTATATGAGTGCTAAGTAGGGAGCTATAGCATCAGCGTAATCTGAAAGGAACCTAATCGGTATACAATCTGGACCTGAAGACTTGCCCGTATCAAGCGATTTGAGTTGCTTCGCAACCCCTAAGGTATCTACTTCTAAGAAACTCATGCTAGCAGATGTTCGTGTTTCAAATTCTGGAATATTCCATTCGTCTTCCCTGGTGAAGGAATTTCGGAAAACTGCGTTCAATAACTCCGCTTTAGCGGCGCAGTCGTCGATAACAGTACCATCGGCACTGCGCAGCGAAGGTATTGACTGCGTCTTGCCGCTTGTGTACTTTACATACGCCTTCGTGGTTCTTACGCAAGATGTACGTTGCCGGCAGCAGAACCGTTGTGTAGTTGGCGGTAAATTTACCTAGACTCCCTCCGCGGATTTCAGTTTGAGTTCACGAAGCATCTCCCTACTACCCATATCTTGATCGAGTTGGTAAACTTACCTAGCAGCCCACATCTGAATTGCTTCGAAGTCTTCCTTTAAGCCGACCCGACGGAGACGCCTAACACGCTGTCAGTTCTCAGAATGGGTCGTGCCTGTATAGATAATCTACAGTTTCCAAAAATTCTCCCAATAAACCGAAGACCACCATTCGACTTCTCTACCGACCTTACATGCTCGTTCTATTTCATATCGCTTAGCGCAGTTACTCCTAGGTGCTCAATCGACGTGTGTCTGACAAGCAACAAACCACTAGTGCTGTATTCAAATATTACGAAATTGTTTTTCCTACTCATCCGAATTAACCTACATCATTCTAACATTCAGAGCTAGCCGATATTCATCACAACAACCAGATGTTCTGGTCAATTCATCCTGCATTCTCTTACTATCAATCAACGACAATAATTCCCCGTACAGTGCGTCGTCAGCAAAAAGCTGACAGTCACTGTTCATTCCATCCGTCACATCTTTTATCGCTCTTTTTATAAACGCACGTATTACTACTAACTTTTGCCTGTTAGCGTTCCCGCAGCCTTAAAAATAATAATCTGAGCTTGCCACAATGTCTCCTACCCCGCATTTTACGAGTTTTGTTATAAAACAACGGTCGGTCTTCTCCATACTTAGTTCAGTTACTCCCCACATAGTTCCCAGCGCGATTTACAACCAGTCCATCATATCGGCACTACATGATTTCCTTTCACTGTCTAAATATGAGGCAAACAACTGCTTGTCTGCTGTTTCCAACATAAAATTTCTCTTAGACTTGTCGTTGGGTTTCCTGTCTCTTCTAACTTGTCGCTGTGATGATACCATGATCACTAAACCCTGTCTCTGTATTGAAACTAGTCCGGAACCAAGCTGCTGCTACGGTCTCAGGTTCGAATCCTGCTTCGGGGCACGGATGTGTGTGGTGTGCTTAGGTTAGTCAGGTTTAAGTAGTTATAAGCCTTGGGGACTGATGACCTCAGATGTTAAGTCGCATAGTGCTCAGAGCCATTTGAACATTTTTTTTTTTTACTGAAACTGTCCATGAGGAGACGACTGTTGGTCTAAAACATTCCTTTTAAAACATTCCTTTGTGGTTGCATCGTCGAACTAGTTGCTGAAGATGGTTTCCGAAAAATGTGTTCACAGCAACTTCACAAGTCAGTGTCCGTATAACCTGCAGTGATTCCGCAGACGACCCAGTATGTACCCGATAGATTAAAGTTACCTAATACTGCACGAATTTATTGTCCAGCATAAGCAGCATTTTGATACAGGCTTCGCAGCTGTAATCTTGGATTTGAATGAAGTTCTAGCACAAGTCGCTCTTTAATTTTTTATTTAGAAACCACGACCCGTTTCGGCCCCCACACCACTATCCAGTGCTACATGTTAGGCGTCTTTGGCGAACACAAAACGACGGCCAATTTCCTGGGTGTATTACGTGTTCCCACCTCTCGCTATACGAGACAATGCCCAACAGTGTCGAACAAGACCATTTTTGTTGTCCAGGAGTGATGGTGTAGAAAGATAAAATGTACCATGGACTACTGAGCTCAAATTCCTTGAATAGATTACACTCACTGATCAATATACTGTGACACCGAACTGCTTCCCCGTGTGCCTCGTTTCCGAGATAGATTTTGTCCTGACTTCATTTTTATGGATGAAAATGCGAAACCGCATCGAAATGCGCAAGTGAAGAATCTCTTGGAACTGAAGGATAGTCGGTGAATGGACCGGCCGACCGGTTCCCTATACTTAAATCACATCCAGCAAGTTTGGGGGCGCTGGGGAACGGACGGCAGTACATCCATCGGCAACAACGGCCATTCGGCCGTTGGCATTCCTGCTGGCTGAGGAATGGAATGACGTACCGCAAGAAATTCTTACCAGGAGCAGCCAGTCATGGTGGATGAGAAATAGAATGCCATACCGCAAGAAGTCTTTACAAACCTTGCGGCCAACATGGCAGCACGTTGCATACAATGCATTTCTAGCCATAGTGGTCACACACCCTATTAAGAGCCATGTATTGTCTTTTATAACGTTCAGAGGACATCTTTAAATAAAAGAGTCATTTCTGTTTGTCTCGTACATTTCTTTCAGTTACCTTCTGAACTATAGTGTAGCAGTTCATTCTATTTATGTACGGTTGATGCTACTTAGGGGTGGCAAATGATACGAAAGTTACACTCCTGGAAATTGAAATAAGAACACCGTGAATTCAATGTCCACGGAAGGGGAAACTTTATTGACACATTCCTGGGGTCAGATACATCACATGATCACACTGACAGAATCACAGGCACATAGACACAGGCAACAGAGCATGCACAATGTCGGCACTAGTACAGTGTATATCCACCTTTCAGGCTGCTATTCTCCCATGGAGACGATCGTAGAGATGCTGGATGTAGTCCTGTGGAACGGCTTGCCATGCCATTTCCACCTGGCGCCTCAGTTGGACCAGCGTTCGTGCTGGACGTGCAGACCGCGTGAGACGACGCTTCATCCAGTCCCAAACATGCTCAATGGGGGACAGATCCGGAGATCTTGCTGGCCAGGGTAGTTGACTTACACCTTCTAGAGCACGTTGGGTGGCACTGGATACAAGTGGACGTGCATTGTCCTGTTGGAACAGCAAGTTCCCTTGCCGGTCTAGGAATGGTAGAACGATGCGTTCGATGACGGTTTGGATGTACCGTGCACTATTCAGTGTCCCCTCGACGATCACCAGAGGTGTACGGCCAGTGTAGGAGATCGCTCCCCACACCATGAGGCCGGGTGTTGGCCCTGTGTGCCTCGGTCGTATGCAGTCCTGATTGTGGCGCTCACCTGCACGGCGCCAAACACGCATACGACCATCATTGGCACCAAGGCAGAATCGACTCTCATCGCTGAAGACGTCACGTCTCCATTCGTCCCTCCATTAACGCCTGTCGCGACACCACTGGAGGCGGACTGCACGATGTTGGGGCGTGAGCGGAAGACGGCCTAACGGTGTGCGGGACCGTAGCCCAGATTCATGGAGACGGTTGCGAATGGTCCTCGCCGATACCCCAGGAGCAACAGTGTCCCTAATTTGCTGGGAAGTGGCGGTGCGGTCCCCTACGGCACTGCGTAGGATCCTACGGTCTTGGCGTGCATCCGTGCGTCGCTGCGGTCCGGTCCCAGGTCGACGGGCACGTGCACCTTCCGCCGACCACTGGCGACAACATCGATGTACTGTGGAGACCTCACGCCGCACGTGTTGAGTAATTCGGCGGTACGTCCACCCGGCCTCCCGCATGCCCACTGTACGCCCTCGCTCAAAGTCCGTCAACTGCACATACGGTTCACGTCCACGCTGTCGCGGCATGCTACCAGTGTTAAAGACTGCGATGGAACTCCGTATGCCACGGCAAACTGGCTGACACTGACGGCGGCGGTGCACAAATGCTGCGCAGCTAGCGCCATTCGACGGCCAACACCGCGGTTCCTGGTGTGTCCGCTGTGCCGTGCGTGTGATCATTGCTTGTGCAGCCCTCTCGCAGTGTCCGGAGCAAGTATGGTGGGTCTGACACACCGGTGTCAATGTGTTCTTTTTTCCATTTCCAGGAGTGTAGTTTCGTCCATACGTTTTGCAAACCACTGTACTATGAAAGTTGGAGAGCACAATGTATTTAGAGTAACAGATTTTGAGAGTATTTTAAAGGTGGTTAGGAACATGAAGGATACAGAAACAGATTGACTAAATGGGAAACTTTTAAAATATGCCAGCGTTAAATGTAAAGCAAACCTACGGAAGGCACACGCTTCGATTTTGATCGGCTGTGGATATGATGCCATGTAGAGCAAAACAAGAAACATTATTTTTTAATGTGCCTATGAGGTGTTTAAGAGTATAAAACACTCCCTCGAAGAAAACTGAGTTTAATATTTCCCAAAAAATGTTGTTTCGAAAGAAATATAAGAGAGAGAGAGACAGAGAGACAGAGAGAGAGAGAGAGAGAGAGAGAGAGAGAGAGAGAAGATATTTCAACAGATCACTCTTTTTTTCTGCTCTGTCTCTGGTCTATAAGAAGGCCAACGGTAATGTAGGAACAAAGTATTTATTGAAAATACAGACAGATAAACCTAACCAAGGAATAATCTTCGACTTTGAACGCCTTTGAAGATGTTGCAGAATAGAGCAGAACGAGACATGTTTTGTTACGTGCCCTTACGGTCGCTCAGTTAATACAGTAACAGACATGAAAAAAAAACGTAAGTTCTGGGGTGTTTAATTTAGATTACAGCAGTGCACCCATATGTGTCGAAGGTCATTTTTTCGAAATCCGCTCCCATTCAACATTTTTTTCACCCTAACAATTCTACACTTCCTCATGATTGTACAGACTTATAATAATGTCACGACAGTAATTTACAAACAATTTCTAATATATTATAATATAATTAAATTTGAAAAGTTTACAACCTGAAAAACAAAGAAAAATACACAAAGTGTAAAAAGGAAACAAATATAGAACACACGATACTTTATATTTCATAAAATTTAAATAAAATATGGATATAAAACAATGTATGTAGAATACCAGTTTAGAACATATTTGTCTGGGAAAGACTTATTAAACAATCCAACATGACAATTGACATTGAAGAGGACGCACATCGGATATGTGTACAGTGATGCAGAGGTATTTCTAAGTTTTTGTGCAAACTCTTGTATGAAACAGCACTTCGTTAAATAACAATGAACTTGACGTTAACGGTTCTACATGTTTTGCTATTCGTCAAACGTCGATAAGAAAAACTAAATAAACTGGGAGAGAGGATTTTGAAAAAATTAATTTTTTGAATATGGGTTCACCATCGTACGTACTTTAAGCTGAAATTTTTTTATACCAGTTAGGGTATTAACTAAGCAACCATATGGGGACGTATAAAAAAATATGGCTTTTATTTTGCTTTGCAATACAACATATTCAAAGCCGATCAAAATTGAAACGTATTCCTTAGGTAGGTTCATTTTTCTGTACGTATTTCCAATAATTTCATTAGTCCTACATTACTGTAGGCTTTCTTATAGACTAGACAGAGCAGAAATAAAATAGTTTCTTTCAGAAGAACATTTTTTCAGCAATATTAAATTCAGTTTTTTTCGAGGGGCTGTTTCACCCCCTTAACGGACGTACGAGCTGTATAAAAATATGTTTCTTATTTTGCTGTACGTTACAACATATCCAAAGCTGATCAAAATCGAAGAGCGTCCGTTTGGTGGGTTTACTTGTGAGTGCAAATTTTGTGAATGCCAACACGTTTTTAGAAGAATGGAATTCTAAAGGCCCCAAGAGGATGAAGCTATGTAGGAGCAAACTTTTAGCACTGCTTGATGTGCGTGTGACCTGTTTCTCCTACCTGACAGTAAAAATGCTTTTGAAGAAATGTGATTAAATTGAATAACGGTATACATACTTTTCCAGTGGTTATATCTGTAATTCAAACGGACGTAGAGCCTGTGGAAGGAAACCAAGTAGGAAGATCAGAAAAACCTGTTGGCCAAACCTACTCTTATGAAAGGAAGTGAAAAACATTTTCTAACAAAAAGAAAGGGAATAAGGAATTGAAACAACTGTAGTGAGGTTTCTGAGATCATTCCTTTGACTAACATTAAGAGCTACAGAGCGAAGTGAAAAAATAAGACGTGGAAACATTAGAAAGTGATCAGACACTACCAAAATCAAATTGTATGACCACATTTAAGCGGCGCCACCCGAGGGCCTGCCGTGGGATGAACTACATTTTAACCAAACTGGAAGAAGCGATATAGGTCTGCCATTGAAAATGTCGCGACAACAGTTCTGTTAAATTCCTTTGGCTTCAGAACAAGTCACTATCCACTCTTTTAATGGAAGAAGAAGACTATTTCCCTGCTTAAGTTGTTTATACTGTTAACAGAAACACAAAGAGTACAAATTGTGTACAAATGCGGTAGAAATGATTACGCCAAAAGACACACACACACACACACACACACATACACACACACACACACACACACACACACTCGGGGAGAGAGAGAGAGAGAGAGAGAGAGAGAGAGAGAGAGACATGCATACACAGATAGAAAGAGAGAGAGAGAGAGAGTGAGAGACATGCACACACAGATAGAAAGAGAGAGAGAGAGAGAGTCATCCCTTTTCTCTCCTTAGGTAACTGACTCCGTTGCCAAAGGAACTGTTTAAAAGCGGGTTACCCCAGGTACAGCTGGGCTCATTTTCTTACAATGTTCTTCATACACTTTTTCTCATAACTATCGTGCCCAATACATCAGTTCTCGGCACTTTTGAGGGAGGCTGTTGTGCTGTAGTTCAAATGCTCTCGGTATATATATTCTGATTTATTCGCAGCTCTCCCCCTAACATTCACTTCCTAAAGGTCTCCTCTACTGATCAACGATTCTCGCCAACTTCATCCTCATAAATGGACACAACCAGCTAACGCATCGCCAAACACTGCATCAGAAACACCAGTTGAAGCCCCCTTTGTACTCATTCCGCGACTCTTTTTTATCATATTAACGTCCGCACCGTTCGGATAATATGAAAACTCGCCTTAATATTTCACGCTGTTAGCGCCGTTTTTAATTTATTGCCGGAAATATTAATTTTAAATTGCCCCGCAGCCACTGCAGCGCCGACCCCTTTTTGTCCCATACATCACTGTCGGTAGCATCTGCAGCAGATTGTTATCAATTAGGAACAATGCCGCCCGCCCCCGCACATTGCCCGGGAACTCTCGGCCCCTCCCGCCTCATTCCACCCCTCCCCTCGCGTTAATGTCTGAATTGCTAATAGAAGGAGTTTTCTTGCCGCTCGCTTTCCCCATGAATACCATTAGCGTTCTCACGGCGCATAGTGGAGTCGGGTTCCCCGCAGCTGTAGCCTGTAGCGCTAGGGCGGATCGGCGTGGGCCACCCCGGTGGATAGCGGCAGACGAGACTCAAGTAAATAATAGCGGTGGCGGGGGAGGGTGGCTGAAACAGAGGGGGAGGGGAGGGGAGGGTGAAGTGGGGGAGAGAGCAGCTTCCGAGAGCATTACCACTCCCGGTACGGGAGGCCGCCGCAGGCGCTGCCTGCGGCCAAATTAATTTGAGTTGCACGCGGGTGTTTGTACACGGGCAGATGAAACCGCTTCCACTTGGCATAGTTTACTGCGTCCCCGGCAGAGGCGCGCTGCGCTCTTTCCTGGGTGGGCGGGGCGTGGTCGGTGCCCCGTCAGCTCGTCCCTACGGGAGGAGTGTGCGGTGCCCGCGGCGGTAAGGTGACGGGCACGTGCTTTATCGCCTGACGTAGCGGCGAGTGCGGACCTCGGAACGACGTTAGGTGCCCGCCGGCGTAAGCCGACGTGGACGTGTGCCCTGCGGTTCTCTCCACTTATCTCGGCTACTGCAGCAGTGCGCCATGTCTTCGGACAGAGCTTTCACACTGCACAGTCCGCGCTTTCACTGACGACTTTCACTGAAGGCGTTCGATACAGTTCCTCACTGTCGCCTGATAAACAAAGTAAGAGCCTATGGAATATCAGATAAGCTGTGTGGTTGGATTGAAGAGTTTTTAACAAACAGAACACAGCATGTTGTTCTCAATGGAGAGACGTCTACCGACGTTAAAGTAACCTCTGGCGTGCCACAGGGGAGTGTTATGGGACCATTGCTTTTCACAATATATACAGGGTGTTACAAAAAGGTACGGCCGAACTTTCAGGAAACATTCCTCACACACAAATAAAAAAAAAAGATGTTACGTGGACATGTGTTCGGAGACGCTTGATTTCCATGTTAGAGCTCATTTTAGTTTCGTCACCTACGCTTCCACCTACGCTCAATGGAGCACGTTATCATCATTTCATACGGGATATTCTACCTGTGCTGCTAGAACATGTGCCTTTACAAGTACGACACAATGTTCATGCACGATGGAGCTCCTGCACATTTCAGTCGAAGTGTTCGTACGCTTCTCAACAACAGATTCGGTGACCGATGGATTGGTACAGGCGGACCAATTCCATGGCCTCCATGCTCTCCTGACCTCAACCCTCTTGACTTTCATTGATGGGGGCATTTGAAAGCTCTTGTCTACGCAATCCCGGTACCAAATGTAGAGACTCTTCGTGCTCGTATTGCGGACGGCTGTGATACAATATGCCATTCTCCAGGGCTGCATCGGCGCATAAGGGATTCCATGCGACTGAGAGTGGATGCATGTGCTAACGGAGGACATTTTGAGCATTTCCTGTAACAAAGTGTTTGAAGTCACGCCGGTACGTTCTGTTGCTGTGTGTTTCCCTTCCATGATTAATGTGATTTGAAGAGAAGTAATAAAATGAGCTCTAATGTGGAAAGTAAGCGTTTCCGGACACATGTCCACATAACGTATTTTCTTTCTTTGTGTATGAGGAACGTTTCCTGAAAGTTTGGCAGTACCTCTTTGTAACACCCTGTATATAAGTCACCTAGTAGGTAGTGTCGGAAGTTCCATGCGCCTTTTCGCGGATGATGCTGTAGTATACAGAGAAGTTGCAGCATTAGAAAATTGCAGCGAAATGCAGGAAGATCGGCAGCGGATACGCACTTGGTGCAGGGAGTGGCAACTGACCATTAACATAGACAAATTTAAAACATTGCGAATACATAGAAAGAAGGATACTTTATTGTATGATTATATGATAGCGGAAAAAACACTGGTAGCAGTTACTTCTGTAAAATATCTGGGAGTATTCGTACGGAACGATTTGAAGTGGAATGATCATAAAAAATTAATTGTCGGTAAGGCGGGCTCCAGGTTGAGATTCATTGGGAGAGCCCATAGAAAATTTTGTCCATCAACAAAGGAGGTGGCTTACAAAACACTCGTTCGACCTATACTTGAGTATTGCTCATCAGTGTGGGATCCGTAACAGGTCGGGTTGACAGAGGAGATAGAGAAGATCCAAAGAAGAGCGGCGCGTTTCGTCACAGGGTTATTTCGTAAGCCTGATAGCGTTGCGGAGATGTTTATTAAACTCAAGTGGCAGACTCTCCAAGAAAGGCGCTCTGCATCGCAGTGTAGCTTGCTGTCCAGGTTTCGAGAGGGTGCGTTTCAGGATGAGGTATCGAATATATTGCTTCCCCCTACTTGTACCTGCCGAGGAGATCACGAATGTAAAATCAGAGAGATTCGAGCGCTCACGGAGGCTTTTAGACAGTCGTTCTTCCCGCGAGTCATACGCGACTGGAACAGAAAAGGTAGTTAATGACAGTGGCACGTAATGTGCCCTCCGCCACACACCGTTGGGTGGCTCGCGGAGAAGAAATGTAGATGTAGATGTATTTGCGCCATTGCTGTTGTTTTTATGAACATTTGGACAATGTACATGACGTACACTAGCTGATTAAAAGCATTCGGAATTCAGTATGGAATACGGAACTGGCCACTAGAGGAGGACCATTCAGTATTAATGGAGCCTTCGAGTACTGTGTGGTCCGTAGAGAAGCAGTAAGAGCAGAATGGTTGGTCTGGAGAATTATTTATTTATTAAACAAAAACAGACTGACCCACAACCTTGGTAACTATGATGGATGGTTTGCTGCTAAAAACTAGTAACACGCTGTAGAAACAGACGCTTTGTCTTTTTCTACAGCTTCTCTCACTTATTTCTCTTGTCTTCTACATTATTACATTGTTTATTAAAAAAAGAACTACTGTTACAGGATGTACATTTTGGAAAAGGAAAAAAAAATTTACTCTATTCTTAAAAAGAAAATAATAGACGAAAGGAAAGAGTTAGATACTAAAAGAGATTCCTCTACCTAGCTATTTCAAGTGGGAGGGCTTCGTTAAACAAAAATAGTTCAAATGGCTCTGAGCACTATGGGACTTAACATCTGAGGTCATCAGTCCCCTAGAACTTAGAAATACTTAAACATCACACACATCCATACCCGAGGCAGGAATCGAAGCTACGACCGTAGCGGTCGCCCGGTTCCAGACAGCAGCACCTAGAACCGCTCGGCCACCCCGACCGGCTTCGGTAAACACTTCGAGCTGTCTCACCTGAATTAACATCGGTCGGCTGATGTCAGCGACTCTGAACGTAAACTTGTCAATCTATATCTCCTGAGTAACACATCCATTATGGACATTTCAATCCTTCTAAATGTGGCCAAATCGAGTGTTGGTGATGTGACCCAAGGAGGTACGCTTCGATTTTGATCGGCTTTGAATATGTTGTAGTGTAGAGCAAAATAAGAGACAATTTTTTGGATGTGCACATATTGTTACTCAGTTGACACCGTACTGTAAAATCAGAGAGAGGAGAAATTAAATAAAATGGTGGTTTCTTTGTTGAAATGTCTCTTTTCTTTAAGAACAATATATTTTCAGAAATACTGAACTCAATATTTTCAGCCCCTTAGAGCCCGTATGACCACATAAAAGAAAATCCATTATTTTACTCTATAATATATCCAAAGCTGATTAAAATCGAAGAGTATTCCTTGGGTACTTGTGAGTGCAATATACCTCTAAATTTT
Source organism: Schistocerca gregaria (assembly GCF_023897955.1). Taxonomy (NCBI): domain Eukaryota; kingdom Metazoa; phylum Arthropoda; class Insecta; order Orthoptera; family Acrididae; genus Schistocerca; species Schistocerca gregaria. The sequence goes on from NC_064923.1 coordinate 625,609,322, forward strand.
GTGAATGCTAACAAGTTTTTAAAGGAATGATTGTGCTATTGGTTGGGATGAGTAGAATTTAAAATGGGTACACCCCTAAAATTCGTGCATTCTTTTTATTTCCTATCAAGTGTGTACTACCTTTTATACCTCTGCATTTTCAAAAACCACTTAATATCGTTCAGTCTTTTCAAAGTTCTCTTTTTCCGTGCCGGCTGGGGTGGCCGAGCGGTTCTAGGCGCTACAGTCTGGAACCGCGCGACCGCACGGTCGCAGTTTCGAATCCTGCCTCGGGCATGGATGTGTGTGATGTCCTTAGGTTAGTTAGGTTTAAGTAGTTCTAAGTTCTAGGGGACTGATGACCTCAGAAGGTAAGTCCCATAGTGGTCAGAGCCATTTGAATCTTTTTCCGTTTAACTCTGGCATATTTGATAAGTTTCACATTTATTAAATCTATTCCTGTGGCCTTCTTGTTCCTAACCGCCTTTAAAATTCTTCCCAAGTCTTTCATTTTGATTACTATGTGCTCTGTAACATTAATAGTAAAGTGGTGTGAAAATCTGAAGGGCGAAAGTAGCTTTCATGTGATTTGTCACTCCCAAGTATACGGTACATGGAATGTACTCCTACACTGTAGTGCAGAAGGTTACCGAAGGAAATTCACAGTGAGACAAACAGAAATGACACTTCTTGTCAAAGACAATAATTACACTACGATTCACAATGATCGTCTGAACATTGTAAAAGACAGTAAGCGGCTCATAACATGATGTGTGACAACTGTGGCTAGAAATGCCTTCTCTGCAACGTTCATCCATGCTGGCCGCCAGTTTGGTAAGGACTCCTTGCGGTACGGCGTTCCGTTCCTCAGCCATTACGACTGGCAGCTCCTAGATGGTTGTCGTTCCATGTGGATGTGCTGCCGTACGTTCATCAGTGCATTCCAAACGTGCTCGATGCGATTTAAGTCTGGGAATGGGTAGGCCAGTCTATTAACCGAATATCTTTCAGTTCCAAGAGCTCCTTCACCTGCCCAGTTCCTTGCGGTCGAGCTTTTTCACCCATTGAAATGAAATGAGAGCCATAGCGGGAACACGAACCATAGCTAAACCAAGACCAGGTAGACCTCATGTGGTTCGTAGTACCCTCCGTCATGCACTTCCGATGGCTTGTATCTATATAGGACGGACGTTCAATAAGTAACGCATCACAAAATTTTCGAGGCCGATTTCGGTTGGTAAAACGCGGAATTTGTTGTGGAACGCCTTGGAATATTCCTCCTTCAGCCTCTACATTTTCATAGAGTTCCGATAGATTGCGGCGCTATATGTAGCCTAAAAACGGCGGCTGTAGTGCAGGAGCGTTCCAAGCAGGGAGCTGTCATTGAGCTATGTTTGCCGGGAAACCATAACGTCGTAGACGTTCATAGGCGCTTGCAAAATCTACGGAGACCTGGCAAGTGAACAAACTCACAGTGAGCCGTTGGGCGGAGTATCTGTCATCACCGCAACAAGATCGGCAACTCTCCGATCATCCGCGCGCCTGCCGGCCACACACAGCTGTCACTCCCACCATATTGGAACGTGCGGACACACTCATTTGAAGTGATCGACGTACCACAAACAAACACCTCGCTGTACAACTGGACGCCTCTGTTGGTCATGCTGACAAACTCTTCCACTAGTTGGGGTACTCAGTGGTGTGTGCCCGTTGGGTTCCTCAAAGCATGACAGAAGCAACGAAGGACCATCTGTGTCGTAGTAACTCGCACGTTACGAGGCTGATGGTGACAATATTTTGTCTGACTTCGTCCCAGGTGATGAAACACGGGTTTACCACTTCGAACCTCCTCCATGGAGGAACGCCGAACCACTACCCCGAAGGAAAAGCTAAAACCCACACCCTCATCCAGTTAAATCGCAGCGATGGTCTTCTGGGTCTCTAAGGGAGCCATTCTGTTTTATGTCCTCTATCATGGTGCTACGATCAACTCGGAAGTGTAATGCGCTACCTTTAAGAAATAGAAGAAACGGCGCCAGCATCTCTCTCACCACAAAAATTCAAACAAACGTCTCCTTCTCCATGATAACGGAAGCTGAAATCTGTGCATCAATGACCTCACAAAGATTCGTAGGATTATCCCTCCTCATCCACCCTACAGCCCGGATCTTGCACCTAACGACTTCCATTTGTTTGGCCCACTGCTTGAATACTGCTCACCGATGTGGGAACCGTCCCAGATATGGTTGATAGAAGAGACAGAGAAGATCCGACGGAGAGCTGCATCATTTAGTAATCGCGGGAGGGTTACGCAGATGATAGATAAACTCCAGTGGAAGACTCTGCAGGAGAGACGCTCAGTAGCTCGGTACGGGCTTTTATTGAAGTTTCGAGAACATACCTTCACCGAGGAGTCAAGCAGTATATTGCTCCCTCCAACCTATATTTCGCTAAGAGACCATGAGGGTAAAATCAGAGAGATTAGAGCCCACACAGAGGCATACCGACAATCTTTCTTTCCACGAACAACGCGAGACTGGAATTGAAGGGAGAACCGATAGAGGTACTCAAGGTACCCTCCGCCACATACCGTCAGGTGGCTTGGGGAATATGGATGCAGATGTAGATGTAGAATAAGGCATGCACTCCGCGTGGGGCAGTACATACATGATGGGGACTTATTGATGCAGGAAGACGCTGGTTCGCATGAATGGTACCAAGCGGGAGGAAGAGGCCTCCCAGTAATCTGGTGTAAGCCCGTCTTACTGAACGAGATTATGTTGGAATAAAGGGTTTTGTAGCTAAAAGTGGGTAAATAGCGTACCCGAATCCTTAATAAAACCTTTCTGCTTTCAGAAAAAAACAGATGTGTTGCATTACATATTGAACACCACTCGTAATTGTAGATGAACTGAGGGATAGAGAACGTGAGGCATTGCATAGGGTGTTTGCAAAAAACCACGTGAAGTCAACGGAAGGAATCGTTCGTGAGTGCCACAGTGCTTTCCATTGTTCTTCCGAGTTCTCCATAAAACTCGCGGTTGTTCTCCTTGTTGCTTACGTTTGTTAGTGCATATGCGTAAACGAGCCTTACGTGTCCATACTTTTGCGCCATCGTGAGATATGAAATCCTCTTGCTAACTACAAGGTCACTCGGCACAAATCCTGCAGAAATCAGGAAGCAGTCAAGAATATATAAAAGAGAAACAAACAAGATTCTGATTACAGAGAAAAGAAAATTCCTGACCAACATGGTTAATGAACTGGAGAGAGCAAACACAATATTTGACAGCAAAACGTTTTACAGACTATGAGGCTTTAGTTATTAATGACAAGGATAGAAAAACGCAACAGACGAATAAAGAACTGAGGCAGGAAGAAGGAATATTTAGAAAAGTTGCTGAATGCTGAAGATCCTAAAAAGGTCTTCCCAAAAGGAAGAACTGCAGAGGACGTAGAAGAAGAAAGTACTGAAGATACTCAGCCGCACACAAAGCGATCAAGAAACTGAGGAGATAATAAGGAACGAGGAGAAGATAGGTTAACGTCAGAGATTTTCAAGGCAGAGTGACAAATTTTAAAATAAAATTAGTTAAAAATCTACAACGTCATACAAAGGAGGAGATCCCAAAAGAGTAAAAGTCAACTGTCATTATCCCACTCCAGAATAAGGACAGTAAAAGTTACTGTTGTAACTACAGAGGTATATTTCTGCTGAGCGTACGATACAGAAGAGATGGTTTTTAATCTTTGAAAATCAGATGCCTTTTGCTGTGTATATTGTTAGAGAGTACCTGGCAGATTTCCAAACAGAAAAATCAATCACTGATAAAATTTTCAACATGAGACAAATCTGAGAGAAGAGTTTGGAAATCAACCATCGGTTTCTTGCAACGTTTGAAGCGCTGTCCAAGGCTTGTGACAGTTTGCAAAGATTAAGTACTGCAACATACTGAGGGAGTCTATTATACCAAGAAAGTAAATTAACTTGGGGAAGGTGTTTATCGTGGAGACAAAAGGAAAGGCAAAACACCAGGGGGAGCTTCCCACGGAATTCAGCATCAGGACAGTTATCATTTCACCATTGCTTTTTAATTTCACCCTGCAGAAAGTAATTCATGAAATGAGAAGAGAAATAAAATGGAATAAGACAATTAATGGGATTTGCAGACGACAGTGCAGCCACAGCAGTGTCAGAGGAAGAGATGACTTAAACTAGGGATTTAGCAAAGAAATCAAATGGCTCAAATGGCTCTGAACACTATGCGACTGAGGTCATCAGTCGCCTAGAACTTAGAACTAATTAAACCTAACTAACCTAAGGACATCACAGACATCCATGCCCGAGGCTGGATTCGAACCTGCGACCTTAGCGGTTGCTCGGTTCCAAATTGCAGCGCCTAGGACCGCATGGCCACTCCGGCCGGCATCAAAGATTCCCAATTAAATTGGACTGAGGATCAACAAAGAGAAGACTGAATTGATAGAAGTACCCAGAGAAGTCCCTAATAACGCCCATTGGGACTAGACGCACGGAAAATTTTAAACATCTTGACACCTAGTTCGTGGTTCATGGTGTGGGTTCCTGTAGTCATGTCCTAGTTCATGAATCACGGTCACGGCAAGAGTGGCCACATAAGTGGTCCCGACATTCGGGATACCAGTTACTTTGGAATAAGGCTGGGCATCTCGGACATATTCTGAGTCGTGGTCACCTTTGTGCTCATACGGCAAAGACTACCAAATCCACCGGTTAGTCCCTCAACCGTTAGGGGTAAAACTCAATGCGACTCGGGGCAAGTAAGGCTAGCAACCTGCTTCCCTGGTACTTTAAATATGATGCTGCAACAATCAGAGCAAAATGCCTCGGACCTTTGGAGGTGACGGAATTCCACCTCTAACTGACAAACCAGGGAGTCCTAAGATACGACTTGGCAAACAAATGGTAATGAGATGGGGGGCTATTAATATCAATGGGGGCTACTCTGGGAAGAAGGTAGAGCTGGCAGAGGCTGCAAGTAAGATGGGGCTGGATCTTTTAGCTGTTAGTGACATTCAGGTAAGGGGTGAGAAAGAAGAGGAAGTGGGAGAATACAAGGTCTACCTGTCAGGAGTCAAAGCAGGAATAGCACAATGGGGTGTAGGGCTTTACATCAGGAAAGAAATGGAACCCAGTGTAGTTGCAATAAAGCATGTAAACGAACGACTGATGTGGATAGATTTGACAGTGTCTAGCAAAATTGTGTCAGTATATTCGTATTGTGAAGGGACAGATCAAGATAAGATAGATAGTTTTTATGATGCACTCAGTGATGTAGTTGTTAGAGTAAAGGACAAGGACAGTGTTCTGCTCATGGGTGATTTTAATGCCAGGATAGGAAATCGAACACAAGGGTATGAAAAGGTTATGGGTAAATTTGGGGAGGATATGGAGGCCAACAGGAATGGGAAACAACTCTTGGATTTCTGTGCCAGTATGGGCTCAGTAATCACAAACTCCTTGTTTAAACATAAGAACATTCACCGGTATACTTGGGAAGGTAGGGGAATCAGATCTGTCATTGACTATGTAATAACAGATCAGGAATTCAGGAAGGCTGTGGGGGACACACGTGTATTCAGGGGATTTTTTGATGAAACAGATCATTATTTAATCTGCAGCGAAATTGGTATTGTGAGGCCGAAAGTGCAGGAGCTCAGGTCCATATGTAGGAGGATAAGAGTGGAGAAACTTCAGGATAAGGAAATCAGGCACAAGTTCATAAAAATGATCTCAGAGAGGTACCAGTTAGTTGAATGTAGTCAATTACAGTCATTGGAAAAGGAATGGACAAGGTACAGGGACACAATACTAGAAATGGCTAAAGAATGTCTTGGAACAGTAGTGTGTAAAGGTAGGATGAAGCAAACAGCCTGGTGGAATGATACAGTCAAGGCAGCCTGTAAAAGGAAAAAGAAGGCATATCAAAAATGGCTACATACGAGAACTCAGGTAGACAGAAAAAGTTATGTTGAAGAAAGAAACAAAGCCAAACAGATAATTACAGCATCCAAGAAGAAATCGTGGGAAGACTTTGGAAACAGGTTGGAGACTTTGGGTCAAGCTGCTGGAAAACCATTTTGGAGTGTAATTAGCAGTCGTCAAAAGGGAGGTAAGAAGAAAATGACAAGTATTTTGGACAGGTCCGGAAAACTGCTTGTGAATCGATTCCTTGGACAGATGGAGGGAATATTTTGAAGAGTTGCTCAATGTAGGTGAAAATACGATCAGTAATGTTTCAGATTTCGATGTACAATGGGATAGGAATGAGGATGGAAATAGGATCACATTTGAGGAAGTGGTGAAAATGGTCCATCGATTGCAGTGCAATAAAGCAGCTGGGGTGGATGAATTTAAGACGGAACTCATCAAATACAGTGGAATGTAAGGTCTTAAATGGCTACACAGGATAATTGAAATGGCCTGGAAGTCGGGACAGGATCCATCAGACTGGACAAAAGCAGTAATCACACCAATCTTTAAACATGGAAACAGAAAAGATTGTAACAACTACAGAGGTATATCTTTAATCAGCGTTGTGGGTAAAATCTTCTCAGCTATTGTTGATAGGAAAGTGCGAGTATTAGTTGAGGACCAATGGGATGAAAATCAGTGTGGGTTTAGGCCTCTTAGAGGTTGTCAGGACCAGATCTTTAGCTTACGGCAAATAATGGAGAAGTGTTATGAATGGAACAGGGTATTGTATCTATGCTTTACAGATCTAGAAAAGGCATATGACCGGGTTCCTATGGGGAAGTTATTGTCTGTTCTACGAGATTATGGAATAGGAGGCATACTTTTGCAAACAATGAAAGGTATAGTCAGGCAGCAGTTAGAGTTGACGGTAAATTGAATTCATGGTTCAGAGTAGTTTCAGGGATAAGACAAGGCTGCAACCTATCTCCACTGTTGTTCATATTATTTATGGATCATATGTTGAAAACAATAGACTGGCTCGGTGAGGTTAAGATAGGTGAACACAAAATAATCAGTCTTGCGTATGTGGATGACTTAGTTGTGATGGCAGATTCGATTGAAAGTTTGCACAGTAATATTTCAGAGCTAGATCAGAAATGTAAGGACTATGGTATGAAGATTAGCATCTCCAAAACGAAAGTAATGTCAGTGGGAAAGAGATATAAACGGATTGAGTGCCATATAGGAGGAACAAAGTTAGAACAGGTGGACGGTTTCAAGTACTTAGGATGCATATTCTCACAGGATGGCAACATAGTGAAAGAACTGGAAGCGAGGTGTAGCAAAGCTAATGCAGTGAGCGCTCAGCTACGATCTACTCTCTTCTGCAAGAAGGAAGTCAGTACGAAGACTAAGTTATCTGTGCACCGTTCAATCTTTCGACCAACTTTGTTGTATGGGAGCGAAAGCTGGGTGGATTTAGGGTACCTTATCAATAAGGTAGAGGTTACGGATATGAAAGTAGCTAGGATGATTGCAGGTACTAGTAGATGGGAACAATGGCAGAATGGTGTCCACAATGAGGAAATCAAAGAAAAACTGGGAATGAACTCTATAGATGTAGCAGTCAGGGCGAATAGGCTTAGATGGTGGGGTCATGTTACACGCATGGGAGAAGCAAGATTACCCAAGAGGCTCATGGGTTCAGCAATAGAGGGTAGGAGGAGTCGGGGCAGAACAAGGAGAAGGTACCTGAGTTCGGTTAAGAATGATTTTGAAGTAATAGGCTTAACATCAGAAGGTTAGCACGGAATAGGGGATCATGGAGGAATTTTATAAGGAGGACTATGCTCCAAACTGAACGCTGAAAGGCATAGTCAGTCTTAAAAGATGATGATGATGATGATGACACCTAGTTCAGCAAGCATAAAAAATTAAAAAAGATACGAAAAGAAAAGAAACATACTGTCAAAGAGACTAACACTTATTTCATTCTGAAGGAGATAACGGCGTCAGAAATTGAGGTCTATCTTTAAGGCCTGTGATACAATGATAGTCTCAGTGTTGTTACGTGGAACAGAAACGTTACATGCTACAAAAAGTTAAAAAGAATCTGGTGACCTCTGAACGGAAAATTATGAGAGATATTGCACCAATCGGTGGAGACAACACCTGGAGAGGTAGAAAGAACCAGGAACTGTACTGGTGAAACAACCGAGAGCTGTGCAGAAAATAAAAGAGCGGAGAATATGCAAACTGCCAGTAGGCCAAACAATTGTCGGGCCAAAGCTGTCCTTTCGATAAACGTGATGGTGCCCGTCCAGTTGGAAGATCAAGGATGCGGTGGGAACATGAATTGCAGAAGGACCTGCAGCAGCTGGGTGTCCATAAGAACTGGATTAAAAGTGCACATGAACGCATTCTATGGAGGACCATTGTAAGGTTAGCACGTGGAACCGTGATCGATGAGACGTACTTGTGTACAAATCCGTGTGAGTACGCTTTCCGTGGTGTTTGTGCCCTAAATTTCAAATGGTTTCCTTAACTAACTATGTATCCAAAAATTTTCATTGTCGTGTAAGCTGTTATAAATAACTTTAACCTAAAGATGATGTGAAGATCGAAACCGGTTGCGAATAAGGAAATATTTATCATTAGCTGTTCCCTGTCGAAATACGACGTTTTTGAAATGTATGTGAACTGTGAGACACTGTCTTCACAAAATTTACTTCACATTTAACAGTCTTTGCAATAATGGACCTAGGGTATGTATCAAATTAAGCTTTAAAGTCTGTCAGATGAGGACGAAACAGACAAAATTACATGCAGTAACATGAAGCTTTTTAACATTTTATTGTTGACAGAACAACAATCTCTTCTATCCTGTGGAGCACTGCTTAAACGTGACATCGTAGAGTATCCAAATGAAAAATTAGTATGGATTAAACAATTCTAATATGAAACTTTATTGAATGTTATACCAAGTATTTTAAAATTTTATTCACTACTACTTGAGTTTTGCCGGCTGGGATGTGTTATAGACAAGCAAGCATCTTAAGTGGCGTACAACTGCAAGATTTCCACTAGACTATGGGACCAATCTGCCACGTAGTTGCTATACTCAACGCAGTCAGTGGACATTTTTCTTGGTCGCCGTATTTTGCTATTTTTCATTTGGTGCGGACGTGAGAATCAACTTTAGAAACAGAAATTCTTCAACCGCAAATAGTGCTTCTTTCAAAGTTTTCTATAAACTTTGGTTTCTTATCATTAAGGACTGTTCTTTAGGAAGGAAGAAAGGTGGTGGTTTGACGTTCCGTCGAAAGCAGGGTCGTAAGAGACTTAGACCAAGCTCAGCATATATATGTTATAGGTATGGAGCCATTCCAGAATTTGCGTTAAATGATTTAGAATAAACACGGAAAATCTCAATTCTGATTGCCACATGAGGATTTCAGCTGTTGACCTTTAGGACTAAGAAGGACGAAGTTCAGGCCACCTTTCGAAGCATAATATATCAAGTATTTATATAATGAGAAATGTCGATATAGTCCTACTTTACAGCTGACTCATGAGATTATATATGCCCTACTTTTCTTCCTCACCCTGCCCTTCCACCCAGGCTCATTACACATACCTGTGCTCTTTGAGTAATACACTCCTTTTGACTACGTAGATCGCGGAGGGTAATGTGTGAAAGGATAAAAAGGTATGACATAAATCTCCAAGGTTTTAAAACATTCGAAAAATGGAGAGCAAGTAATGAAAGCGTCTGGCTGTTTACCGTGAAGAGCTCACATGTTGAATTACTCTTCAAGTAAACATTTGTTGACACGTAAGTTAGATGCTATGGCTTAGTAATTAAGTGTTCCAGTTAAGTGTAGGGAATTGCAACGTATGTGTGTGGAATATAATGTCATGTCGTGCTGGAAATGATGACAGATGGGAGATGGTCATGCCCGGCGCCGACACACAGCCTATTCCTCTCTAATAGCATAAAGGGGGCCCGCCGAGCTTAACGTTCCCATCCGATGGACGAATCGCCATTAACAGTGTCGCATTCCTTCACTTCACAAAGCACTACGGAGCGGTTTGAAGGTTAATGACGAATCGCCATTAACAGTGTCGCATTCCTTCACTTCATAAAGCACTACGGAGCGGTTTGAAGATTAATGCAGGCCAATGGTACGAAGACTGGTGACCAGGGACCTTGCGCACCATTGCTCCTGTCTTCTTTGCCGTAAAGGCAAAGGGAAAATTGTCAGCAGTGCACGGCATACGCGGACTGTCATCCACTCAATTGACGATGTTCCTCTGAGCCTTAAAACGTTTTGAAGCACAACTCGGTGAATAAGCAGAGAAAGCCGTGACATAAGGGTATAGCATGAATTCCGAAGTATACACACGCAAAATTTAAGGACTTAAACGATAATGAAACAATTCCTTAATAATTCCCTGCGGTCGTCACAAAAATGCGAAATATCTGTTGGACGAAGAAAACAAACATTTCTTTACAACAGCTACACTTGATAAAAGAAAAATTAACGTATGCAGGCACTTCACAGTAATTCCTAGTTTTGTTTAGACAGAGCTGGACTTGAGTAAGAAATGATTATAGCCATTGGTTTGCATATAAGCCCTGCGTAAGAGGCATGCCGGATCATCGAAAAATGAACTCATGCAAACTAAATGCAGACATGACTAAAGTTTAACTGTACTTTTTATGTAAAAAATGGGAAATAACAAAGAGCTGGCGAAAACTGTGTTGCCCGGCAGTGCCTTAGTCTTGATTTTTTATTTTCTTCCTTCTTTAGTTTTTTATTTATTTTTTGCGAGACTGCATCATGCTATTAGTTCCGGGTGGAATCCGAATTATATTAACAGTCTTTCCACCACCCTACTAAAGACTGAAGTGTCTTTATGTTTAGACCAAGAGTCCAACAAAAGGTACCAAAAATTATCTGCAAATGGTAAGACGTTTCGGATGTAACACTGAAAATTATTCCCTCCCATTTTTCCAGATTCTGTTGTGTCTGTTGAAAGACTTTTGCACGTAAGCATTTTTTTAAATTTTTGGTAATAATTAGCCTCGATGATCCTCCAAACAGACATAAAGCTGCGTTAACAAGAATCCATTGACACTTACATTGGAATTGTTCTATAGACGTTACGAATGTGTCATAGCGTTCATCGAGTGTGCGAGTAACTTTTTTTTTTCTCGATATGATATAGTGAGGTTAGTGATGAGCCTGACAGATTGGCTTTATACGCAGCATATTAGGTAATAAATAACAAGAAGCTTTATCGTCACGTCAAATACGAATTTCTCTATAGTGTTATTTATTAATGACACCTCCTCTACACGCTTAGAAGAGGTAAACTTCGTAATTTTGCAACTTCCTTTTTCGTATTATTTCCTGAATCTGTCGACCCATGTCGAAGAGATTTGGAAATGTGCTATGATCATTTCTCCTGAAATTCAGAGCACCCAGTCTCATAAATCACCCTCGGTAATGCCACACTAACTCCAATAAGCAGCTCTACATCGTTCGAATAGTCTTTGACTCTTTTGAGAGTTTCATTTTAGCACAAGCTTCGCATTTCTTCTAAATGTTTCTTCCATTTATACAATTAATGTTTCAATATTACGAAACGAGACCGGCTTTCCACTCTTATGTTTAAGTGTTTTCTCCCTCCTTTATTTAACGAAAAATTTTATGCTGTATAGCAATTCCTATTGAGTGACTTTGGACGAGCTCAGGTACTTGCTTTTTGTAACGTATGATCCAAGAAAATCTTTCAAACACGAAAGGCTACCGCCAACAATAGGCGCAGAAAGGTGCAAGCCATTGCGCTCCTACCGCCAAGTGCTATCTTGGCTGGGGAAGGAAACTGATCCTTCCCACTAGTGCAGGAAAGTAAACTTACCACGCGTGGTGTAACCGCATGGTCTAAGGCACCTTGTGACAGTTTGCGCTACTCCGTCCCCGTCGAAGGTTCGAGCCCTCCATTAGCCATGGTTGTGTGTGTCGTCCTTTGCGTAAGTTAGGTTAAGCTAGATTAAGAAGTGTGTAGGCTTAGGGACCGTTGAAATCATCATTCTGGTCCCTTAGTACCATACCACAAATTTCCAGAATTTCCAGAAACTTATCAGGCTTGTTTCCCGAGACTATGATGAAAGATTCGGACCACACGAGCTAATGAATATGCTTTCGTGAACATGCAAAACAAGATATACAGCAGTATGTAGACGTCGCACATCTGGACTGGACTGCTCTTCATTGTGCAGACACTGTTATGGCTTATCTTAAGAGAACGCCCCGGAAATTGGGATCGACAAGAATGAGGAAGAGATAAAAGAAATGTGCCAGGATGAAGAAGCCGGCGAAGGTACTGCAATGGATCCTGTATCGGATGCTTCACTGGAACCTGCTGAGTCTCCCAAAAGACCTTGATAGAACTGAAATTTGATAAGGTTCTAATCTCTGATATTCAAATTTTTTAATTGGACCATGCCATTTTATTTGTTCATTTATATAATTTTATTTTACTTATTGGTAAATACATATTGGCCATTATTGTATACTTGGTTTTCATTTTTAAAACCCACTCTTACTAGTTAAGGTACGGTATCAATGAAAACGAATAAATGTACACATAAATGAAGAGAATTAAAAACATATACATAGAGAATACAAACGTGCTCTTTAGAGAGCATTCTTCCCAATCTAAATTTCGTTTCACTGAATAAATTTGACTCACAAGAAAAGCAACAAAGAGGGAATAACTTGGACTTTCAAGTGTATGTACGCTAATAGTTTCTAAAACTGAAAAAGTAAATGATTTTGTAACTTGAAATTTCATTTTCTACATCTTTGGTAAGTTGACATTTTTCCTTTGGACTGGCCGTTTTTTGAGTTACAGGTGTTGGAGGCAACATTTTAGCCAAGTAGATAAAAATGAACGAACTTTGACAACTGGTTACGGCCAAACGGCTACACCGATTTTGACATTTAAGTAGGTCATTCGACGCAAAATTTAATGCTTTCCCATTTTGATAAGATTTTCAAAAGGCTGCTTAGTTTCCGTGTAGTAGGCTAAAATCTAAAAAAGGTGCCAAAATTTCTAGGTTTTTTCGCCACAAAAAGTTGTCCTGATGGTTTTGGATGAAACATACTCAAAGCTACAGGCACAAGATGAAGAAATAAAATCTTCTACCTGTTTCCTTCCATGCTGAGACTACCCCGTCATTGAACCTATAGTCATAGAGTGCTTCTGTACACGTCTGCTTTCATGCCCTAAAGCTAAACTTACTGCGACCCTATAGTCATAGAGTGCAGCTGTATACGTTTGCTTTCATGCCTAATAGCTACCCACTTAATGCAGAGTAGTTATGCCTGTGGTCCTGCAGTCTAATAGTCTAAGCACTGTCACATAATTTTAATTATTCAGTTAGAGGATTTTGAGCAAAACTGAATCATAATATTTAATGACAAATTGTAATGACTAATTAATGCAGATGACACCAGAAAGTTCATTTGAATAAACTGATTCATTCATCAAATCAAAACACAGAAATTGCTATGAATGCGAGTCCTAAAACAAAACATTAAAACATCACATTAAATAATGAAAGTGTCAAAATTTAAGGTTTTATATATGGATGATTGTAATTGGAACAATATCATCGAATACTATCTAGTCCATTAAGGACCAACATTAAAATAACAAAACTTTTTGAAAATAAGGTTTATTTCATCCAAGTTTAATTCAGCCTATACCCAAGACTGACAACCCTAAGTCGCCAGGTGACTACAGGCCGAACAGCATACTACCTGCAATATTTAAAGCCCTAGAACACATCGTCCATGAACATATGACGTATTACCTCAAAACTCATAACATCCATAACGAATATCAGTCAGACTTTCGAAAGCACCATAGTACAGCAACTGCATTAATCAAAGTAACTGATGACATTAAACATGCTATGGACAGACGTGAAGCTACTATCCTAACACTGCTTGACTTTAGCAAGGCTTTTGACACAGTTGACTTCGATATATTTCTAATTAAAATGAAACAGCTGAATTTCTCAAACAGCGCAATACACTGGTTCGACAGCTACCTCAAAAACAGAAGTCAACAAGTCATTTGTGGGTCGGAAAAGTCATCATGGAAAAGTGTGCGCTCTGGAGTTCCCCAAGGCTCCGTCCTTGGTCCACTACTCTTCTCACTGTACATTAATGATATTTCTTCAGTGATTCACTCCTGCACCAACCATCTATATGCCGACGAAATCCAACTGTACATAAGTGCAAGCTCCAAAAACATTGCTGGCGCAGTAGCGAGTATGAACGCAGATCTTTGCTCTGTTTCTCAATGGGCACAGAACCTAGGTCTGAAACTAAACACCAAGAAATCCCAGGTCATACTTATATCTCATCCAAAGTTAATCAGCCGGTACTTTCGCGAAACAGTCCCTAAAATACTCCTCAATTGTACCCAACTACCATACCAAAAAACAGTAGAAGACCTTGGAATAATCTTGGATGAACACCTAAACTGGGAAGAACAAACAGTCACAGCTTGCCGGAAATCGCTATCCTCCCTACATGCAATTCAAAAATTTAGAAAAATATTTTCAACCCATGTTAAACAAAAATTAGTCCAAACACTAGTCTTGCCTAATCTTTACTACTGCGATATAGTTCAACACGGCACAAATAGTGAGAATTCTAGATGCCTCGAGCTAGTGATGAATGCTTGCGTTAGATACGTGTGCAATATTCGGTTGTGTGATCATATCAGTCCTTCATAAGGCACGCGATCTCCACACGATGTGCTTACTTCATCAATTTCTTAGCCACTGGTGCCCCCAACACTTATCTTCCCACATTAAACACCTATCATCGTTCCACAATCGCAATACCAGATCGGATACGTCTAGCATCTTGGCTGTACTTTTACATAACACAAAATCTTTCTCCGTGTCATTCTCCATCTCAGCCATACGACTATGGAACGCACTCCCCTGTGATCTGCGTGTTATCCAGAACTACTCAACATTGAAGAGGGAACTCAGAACTTACATATTAGGGACGGTATAGCCACCATTGTTGTGCCCCTTCCATCTCTTTCTTTCTCCTCTCCATCACAGCTTCGAATTTTACCATTCTATTTCTCTTCCTCTAACCTATCTACCTCTTATATATCTCTTTCACTTCATTCTATCGTCTTATGTCTTTGCTCGATGAGAATAACTCACAAGCTGCAAGAATATAACGAGAAAATTCCCAACTAACAATGGAACTGACATTCAAAAAAGAAAAGTATGTTTACTTTCATATACATAGACATTATTATTATTATTATTATTATTATTATTATTATTATTATCATTATTCTTGATTGTTATAATTATTTTTATTGTTATAATTATCATTGTACTACTTTTATAATCTCTATTTTTTTCTTTAACATCAATACTGCACAATACGTTATATGTCCTGAATGTTATGTAGAAACTGTAACACGTTCAATCTGAGTATGCCTGGTTACGTGTAAAAGAGGGCTTGAAGGCCCTAATCTTGCCAGTTAAAATAAATACATAAATAAATAAATAAATAAATAAATTGTACACGAATATAGACATAAATGTACGGAAAATACATATCCATGTCCTAATTAAAGTACAGCAAAATGTTGCTTTTACGCAACTTTGCTACTATAAGGAGTCTTATTTCGTTCTCTTATGAAATGTTTGGAAACAATCTGAAGGCATGAAATTTTCACTCTACAGTGGAGTGTGCACTGATATGAAACTTCCTGGCAGATTAAAACTGCGTGCCGGACCGTGACTTGAACTTGGGATCTTTCCCTTTCGCGGGCAAGTGCTCTACCATCTGAGCTACCCAAGCACGACTCACGCCCCGTCCTCACAGCTTTACTTCTGCCAGCACCTCGTCTCCTACCTTCCAAACTTTACAGAAAGTATCCTGCGAAGCTTGCAGAACTAGCACACCTGAAAGAAAGGATATTGCGGAGACATGGCTTAGGCACAGCCTAGGGAATGTTTCTAGAATGAAATTTTCACTCTACAGCGGAGTGTGCGCTGATATGGAACTTCCTGGCAGATTAAAACTGTGAGCCGGACCGAGACTCGCAATCGGGAAGTTTGCCTTCTGCAGGCAAGTGCTCTACCATCTGAAACATCCCCCAGGCTGTCGCTAAGCCATGTCCCCGCAACATCCTTTCTTTCAGGAGTGCTAGTTCGGCAAGGTTTGCCGGAGAGCTTCTGTAGAGTTTGGAAGGTAGGAGACGAGGTACTGGCTGAAGTAAAGCTATGAGGACGGGGCGTGAGTCGTGCTTGGGTAGCTCAGATGTTTTATTATACTGACAAGAATTTATTACGACTAATGCAACTTCTTACAACTGGTAATCCTTTGTCTTCATCTTTCTATCAGTACAGTTTCTTCGCAGGTACTGTGTGATATCCTGAAAGAATCATTATTCCAAAAATTGCTTCAGCAATGGAACAGTTATTTGAAATGAATGGTGATTATTATCTTGTGCAAATTAATTAATGTATTCAGTAATTTTTAAAACCCTTCTGAATCAAAGTAAAGTAAAAAAATTCATGAGACGATAGACCCTCTACTCTATTCTTTATGTCTTCTGTCTTGGTTAGCTCCTTTGTTGTTGGTGAAGAAGTTTAAGTTAGTTGAACCTTCTTCCAGTTCGGAACATCTTATTTCCTTTTCGTTACATTCACACCAATTCGTTTTCTTTTGTTAGCAGGTGCACTGGGCTCTAAACCTAGCATTGAATTCACTTTGTCTTGCTCACTATGTGCATATATTTCAAATGTACCAGCGATATAAGTTGCTTCCTCTTCCTCAACAAGACGATCTCCATCAGTGTCATCATCTGTGATACGATTAACATCTGGTGGAATGTACGTGCAGTCGATCCTGTCTGCAACCTCACCCTGCAGCCTCATTCAATGTGGCCATATATTCTGTAGTAGACAGGGTTGTCGTGTAATAACCAGACATTCTTAAATAAGCATAAATCCCTGTATGTACTGTCTTTATTCATTTGCAGAAGAGCTATGGTAAATTACGATTCAATTCGTAATACGCAAAAACAAATAAAATGCAAAACTTCAATAAAACTGACTTACCAGTAGTGAATATTTGATCAGAGTTGTTGTCCCATCTGTAAACACAATGAAACGGAAACCAAATGAATAAATATCTTTCAAACAAAGGCTAACAGTAGTAAACTGTTCTGTCAACCATGGAATACCGATATATTTTTATGGTAGAATGAAGCACCCGTGTTTCACAAATATATTCGGCGGTCACAAAGTTGCGTAAAGGCAACATTATTGTATATAGTAAAAAAAAATTCGAATTCTGACGTCTGTAAACAGTAATGTAGTAAGATAACAGAAGTTTAAAAGATGTTTACTGTTATGAATTCATTTAAAAATTATCACTTGCTAATTAGGAAAGAAAATGATAACTTTCCCTGTGAAACGCAGTTTCCCGAAATTCCTTCACCAGGGAAGACGAATGGAATATTCCAGAATTTGAAACACGAACATCTGCTAGCATGAGTTTCTTAGAAGTAGATACCTTAGGGATTGCGAAGCAACTCATATCGCTTGATACGGGCAAGTCTTCAGGTCCAGATTGTATACCGATTAGGTTCCTTTCAGATTACGCTGCTACTATAGCTCCCTACTTAGCACTCATATACAACCGCTCGCTCACCGATATATCTGTACCTACAGATTGGAAAATTGCGCAGGTCGCACCAGTGTTCAAGAAGGGTAGTAGGAGTAATCCATTTAACTACAGACCTATATCATTGACGTCGGTTTGCAGTAGGGTTTTGGAGCATATACTGTATTCAAACATTATGAATCACCTTGAAGGGAACGATCTATTGACACGTAATCAGCATGGCTTCAGAAAACATCGTTCTCGTGCAACGCAGCTATCTCTTTATTCGCACGAAGTAATGGCCGCTATTGACAGGGGATCTCAAGTTGATTCCGTATTTCTAGATTTCCGGAAAGCTCTTGACACCGTTCCTCACAGGCGACTTCTAATCAAGCTGCGGAGCTATGTGGTATCGTCTCAGTTGTGCGACTGGATTCGTGATTTCCTGTCAGGAAGGTCGCACTTCGTAGTAATAGACGGCAAATCATCGAGTAAAACTGAAGTGATATCAGGTGTTCCCCAGGAAAGCGTCCTGGGACCTCTGCTGTTCCTGATCTATATAAATGAACTGGGTGACAATCTGAGCAGTTCTCTTAGATTGTTCGCAGATGATGCTGTAATTTACCGTCTAGTAAGGTCATCCGAAGACCAGTATCAGTTGCAAAGCGATTTAGAAAAGATTGCTGAATGGTGTGTCAGGTGGCAGTTGACGCTAAATAACGAAAGTGTGAGATGATCCACATGAGTTCCAAAAGAAATCCGTTGGAATTCGATTAGTCGATAAATAGTACAATTCTCAAGGCTGTCAATTCAACTAAGTACCTGGGTGTTAAAATTACGAACAACTTCAGTTGGAAGGACCACATAGATAATATTGTCGGGAAGGCGAGCCAAAGGTTGCGTTTCATTGGCAGGACACTTAGAAGATGCAACAAGTCCACTAAAGAGACAGCTTACACTACACTCGTTCGTCCTCTATTAGAATATTGCTGCGCGGTGTGGGATCCTTACCAGATGGGATTGACGGAGGACATCGAAAGGGTGCAAAAAAGGGCAGCTCGTTTTGTATTATCACGTTATAGGGGAGAGAGTGTGGCAGATATGATACACGAGTTGGGATGGAAGTCATTACAGCATAGACGTTTTTCGTCGCGGCGAGACCTTTTTACGAAATTTCAGTCACCAACTTTCTCTTCCGAATGCGAAAATATTTTGTAGAGCCCAACCTACATAGGTAGGAATGATCATCAAAATAAAGTAAGAGAAATCAGAGCTCGAACAGAAAGGTTTAGGTGTTCGTTTTTCCCGCTCGCTGTTCGGGAGTGGAATAGTAGAGATAGTATGATTGTGGTTCGATGAACCCTCTGCCAAGCACTGAAATGTGAATTTCAGTGTAGTCATGTAGATGTAGATGAAATACACAAATTTATCTAGAAGTCTGATAACTCACGGTGCTCAATATTATGGTCAGTGATTTAATCAAAATACCTAAACTAGTTTTTATGATGTCCTCTTAACCCTCCGTTACGCACGAAAATTTCTTGACAGGTGTCATCCAAAAGCAAGCGGTCTATTTGTATTCCTTGAACGGTCTTTATGACTTACTTCATGATTTTTTAAAATTAAATCTAAATATAATTCATTGAATATTCGTACGCACTACAATATATATCTAAAGTTTGAAACAATTTTTGCAATAGTTTAATAATGTTACATTTCAAAATAACGAATTTACATCTGTTTTCCATTTAAGCATTGAGGTTTGTGTAGCAATGCAACTACTTATCAAAAGAGCATGAAAATATTTATTTTAAAAACAACGACTTACCTAATAAGCATAATCAAACAATAATTTAGAGGCAAAGTGCAAACAAAATTGAAATAAAGTACACATTATTTGACAACAGAGTTTACACATATGTCTTTCAGGTGATCTACACATGTTCCAACATTGCATGCAGCGCATCATATTCTAGTTGATTTATTTCATGCTCTGCCACATATATAACACCTTCCACGTGATCCAGTAGATTTTTCTGGGTGTTCGACAATTTCTTGAGTGACCAACAGTAATTTATCCCTCCTCTGAATTTCACTTGGAAGGTTTTCAGTAAGGAATCGTCGCTCTATTTGAGGCTTTAATAGTTTCCAGCTGATTTTGTTCTATAAAATCAACCCTTTTACTCCCTGATTTGAATCCATGCAGTGGTATTTATATACACATAAAGCATTTATAGCGGCAATGTTCAACTTGTTGTAAAACACTACCATAGCCCACATTGTAGCATTACGAGACACATTGTTCTACCGACAAAGATGATTTAAAAGATTTAACCCCACGTTTGATATGTTATAGAAAGTAATCAATTCGCATTTATTTTGTTCCCCTGTTGAACGACATATAGTGTCATCTAGATGAATGCTTGAAAACACCAACACTGCTCTACTTTCCTTTGGATGGTATGAGACTTCTGTACAGTCTTGTTGAAATTCAGAGATAGATAATTTTGGCTCCCTTTCTCGTTTTGGTAGAAATTCTTTCGGCACTTCTCTCTTGGTTTTTCGTACTGTTCCGACGTATGGAAGTTCCTTCTCCTGAATTTTCTTAACGAAAGACAAACTGGTAAACATATTGTCATCAGTAATATACACCCTGGAAATTGAAATGAGAACACCGTGAATTCATTGTCCCCGGAAGGGGAAACTTTATTGACACATTCCTGGGGTCAGATACATCACATGATCACACTGACAGAACCACAGGCACATAGACACAGGCAACAGAGCATGCGCAATGTCGGCACTAGTACAGTGTATATCCACCTTTCGCAGCAATGCAGGCTGCTATTCCCATGGAGACGATCGTAGAGATGCTGGATGTAGTCCTGTGGAACGGCTTGCCATGCCATTTCCACCTGGCACCTCAGTTGGAGCAGCGTTCGTGCTGGACGTGCAGACCGCGTAAGACGACGCTTCATCCAGTTCCAAACATGCTCAATGGGGGACAGATCCGGAGATCTTGCTGGCCAGGGTAGTTGACTTACACCTTCTAGAGCACGTTGGGTGGCACGGGATACATGCAGACGTGCATTGTCCTGTTGGAACAGCAAGTTTCCTTCCCGGTCTAGGAATGGTAGAACGATGGGTTCGATGACGGTTTGGATGTACCGTGCACTATTCAGTGTCCCCTCGACGATCACCAGAGGTGTACGGCCAGTATAGGAGATCGCTCCCCACACCATGAGGCCGGGTGTTGGCCCTGTGTGCCTCGGTCGTATGCAGTTATGCAGTCCTGATTGTGGCGCTCACCTGCACGGCGCCAAACACGCATACGACCATCATTGGCACCAAGGCAGAAGCGACTCTCATCGCTGAAGACGACACATCTCCATTCGTCCCTCCATTCACGCCTGTCGCGACACCACTGGAGGCGGGCTGCACGATGTTGGGGCGTGAGCGGAAGACGGCCTAACGGTGTGCGGGACCGTAGCCCAGCTTCATGGAGACGGTTGCGAATGGTCCTCGCCGATACCCCAGGAGCAACAGTGTCCCTAATTTGCTGGGAAGTGGCGGTGCGGTTCCCTACGGCTCTGCGTAGGATCCTACGGTCTTGGCGTGCATCCGTGCGTCGCTGCGGTCTGGTCCCAGGTCGACGGGCACGTGCACCTTCCACCGACCACTGGCGACAACATCGATGTACTGTGGAGACCTCACGCCCCACGTGTTGAGCAATTCGGTGGTACGTCCACCCGGCCTCCCGCATGCCCACTATACGCCCTCGCTCAAAGTCCGTCAACTGCTCATACTGTTCACGTCCACGCTGTCGCGCCATGCTACCAGTGTTAAAGACTGCGATGGAGCTCCGTATGACACGGCAAACTGGCTGACACTGACGGCGGCGGTGCACAAATTCTGCGCAGCTAGCGCCATTCGACGGCCAACACCGCGGTTCCTGGTGTGCCGTGCGTGTGATCATTGCTTGTGCAGCCCTCTCGCAGTGTCCGGAGCAAGTATGGTGGGTCTGACACACCGGTGTCAATGTGTTCTTTTTTCCATTTCCAGGAGTGTATATGCTTGTACCTTGTACTGGTTCGACCATTCAAAGAACAATATCTTCAGCTGTATTCCTGGCATTATGTCGTCCCTCTGGTACCTTACCGACGTATGGTTCTAAATTCAAAGTGTATGCTGTTTTTACATCAACCAAAGAACACACTTTTAACCCATAGTTTGCAGGTTTGCTAGGAATATATTGCCTGAATTGGGAGTTTCCTCCAATTTCCAAAAGCTGTTCGACAACAGTAAGACATTCACTAGGTGAAAAATATTTTTGGCAATTGTTGGTGAATATTTCAAGTACCTGTTTGCTATAAGCCAACTTTTCAATCTCTCTTTGAACACCTGTAACACGGATGTTATGAAACTTCAGACCTCCCAACAGAAACATGAATCAGTTTTCACTTATGCATGAATAACATGATTCAAGCACGTTTCCCTTTGAGTTATCCCACAATTTCGATACACTCTTCCTAGAACTTCTGAAGGATCCACATAAACATAGCAGACCAATGGAAACTCTCCTCTCTAACGCATCTGTTTCTTTACCATCCATTTCTCTACAGATGTTACCACGAAGTTCAGTGAGGTACACATCAGTGCATGTTGCGATAGTGCTTATTATGTTTGCATCCAAGAATAAGTCCAGAATTTCTATCTCTTTTTTTTATACGAGCTTGATTTTTCGGTCCAGGCCAATGCGTAATAGTATTACGAGATCTGCTTCTAGCATTGGAAGGATATCCATTATCCTTCCATTTAGTTATTCCATCTTTCCATAAAAATAGTGCAACCTCTTAAGTTACTTCTTCCTTGACTCATATTCATCATTTTCTGACACTTCTTGTTCTGTTCCTGAATCATGACCGCTTTCATGAACACAATCCTCACTTTCTGAGTCAGTGCCATCACTGTGAGAATTTTCACCACTCAGCTCATTGAACCATTCCAGCCATACGTTAGGATCTCTACTAAACTCTGTCCGAGGTTCTTTTGCCTTCGACATTTCTACCACAATCCAAAAATAAAGAGAAAACGTAACTGCAATCAGTTAAAAAATCGATTGAATCTAGGAAAACAATAAAGTAATATAAACTTAGTTTGTTTCAGATTGTGGCAGCAGATCTTGTACGGATAACCAGTGTCCTTCAATGTTTCATAAACAAAGTATCTGTCATAACTACAAGCGAACTATGACTGGATTTAGCAGCCGGAGAGTTAACAGAAAGGTGCTGAAAATGGCGCGAAATCAATCCG
The DNA here is from genome assembly GCF_023897955.1 of Schistocerca gregaria. NCBI lineage: Eukaryota > Metazoa > Arthropoda > Insecta > Orthoptera > Acrididae > Schistocerca > Schistocerca gregaria. Next base: position 625,632,302 of record NC_064923.1, read on the forward strand.
GCGCTGTCTTACAAAATTGAGCGTGATAGACAAGTGGATGACGAGTGCCATCTGCGCGAGTAACGAGGGTATGTTGTAATAAAGAAATTCGAAATTTGTGCAAACAGAAAAAAAATCACGAATTAAATTTTGTGTTAGCGCAACTATGGGCCTCAAAGGGTTAGACATCACTCTTACTCCAAAGACAGAGTTCTATTCTGTTAACTAAATAAAATTTGCGCACTAGCTCATAAATACTTAGGTTCATTTATGGTAACAGCCACAGTGACAAACGTGTCACCAGCAGAATCTCGCACTCTATCCAATATTAATTTCAAAAGTGCAACCAAAAGAAGTTAAAGTTCAATCTTGCATATAATCTAATGCTCAAAAAATGTTAAAAGTACAGCCAGATCTCAGAGTACAAACGAATGAGAAGGTATTCGTGTGACCTCTAGCTCCCCAGAAACCAACACGTTACCGCACTGTCTGGTCCTTGACGACTCCTCACCGACCAAAATAATATTGCACAGCACATTATGGGTCATGTGGCGCCTAAGCTCTTTACGGATAGAGGTACAGCCACGTGAGAAGTCAACATGTATTGATATGGATGTCTACTGTTTTATGATGTTAAATGTGTTGTGTGTAAATTGTTATGGAGTGAGAAAAAAATATCAAGTGAAAGTGGGAAGGTGCTGCGTCTGTTGCATCCAGAAATACTCACGTAAGCATGCTACGAGCAGTAAAGATGCTGCACATCAAGTTGGAGGAGGCCGTTGTTCCACATTGTGGTGACTGAATTTAATAATCTGTACATTGTTAAAATTGGTCTAAAAATAATCATTTACACGTCTTAAGGATTGCAACATGATTTCATATGTATGTAAGGGGACTACTGTTCCGGGCAGAGCTGGGTATAGCGAGTTCTGTGAATACATATCGCTCTGTACCGAGTCAGGGTGTGATGGTACTGTTTAGGAAAGTTCAACGTAGACGCTGACTTACGGGTTGTTCACGAGTTTGTGAAGCTATAGCGCGGTTCCGTAGGGTGACTTACATGAGGAAGCTCAGTATAAAGGGAGCGACTTCAAGCTTTGGAGAGCTGCTAGTAGATATTCATTCGCTTTTAATCTGAAAGCGATTTTAAACGAAAGTGGTTTTATCACGATCCGCAGTGGTGACGTGGAAAGTTTCATAGTTATTTTGAATCAGTTTGGTCTCCAATTCTGTTAGAGTTTATATGCTAGTATCTTTTCTGATCACTCTTATAGAGGGGAAATGTTTCAGTTTATTGGTGAGTGTCGTATGGCATAGCTGTGAAATAGACGATTGATGAGATGAGGTTCTTAGACAGACACTAGAAAAACTGTGCTGGTACTATTTGTGATACCGCATTGTTAGCCGACTAAAAAATAAGATCATGACCCATTAGCTGAGTAATATTGTAGCTAATGAATTCATTAATCTGCATGAAGAACAGGGTTTTTAGAATTTTTGCACTCATTTATATAATATCTGCGGTGACTGTCCAAATAAGCGAACAGGAGGAAGTGTATTGTAGAACAGACGCCAATCTATGAAAAGGCTCAGATTTCATTGATCCAATTTCATTTGTGGCTCAAAGGTGGTGGCGAATTAGGACTATTGTTCTTCTTCATTCATAGGCCATACGCTTTTGGAAACACGTCCACTGCTTGGCAGCTACGGAATATCTGTATGTGGGTGTTCTTTCAGCATACCATCATGACGTCACGAAATGTGAGCATGCTATTTGGCTTTATTTTTCCAGGTAGTGAATATCACTGCTTTCTTCGAACGTATGCTACGTTACTCTGTTGATACCATTTATAATCTCCTGCAACAACTGATATTTTAGCTGAAACAGGATTTCTGAAAACAAATATATACATATGTTCGAGATGGATCCCCTCAGGGTAACATTGTTAGAACTAAATTAGTTTTCCTGCAAACCGAATGTCCAATAATTAAATCATGTTGTTTATCAGGAAGTAAAGAGCCATTCTTATTCTTCGTCTCTCCAGCATCTTTGCAGGACCAGTTGGCTACCTAGCAGACTCTTGTAACGGGAATGTTTCGTCCACCTAGTCATGCCGATGACTACACTGTCACATTGGCATTCAGGGTACTTCATAGAGACCACACACACACACACACACACACACACACACACACACACACACACACACACACACAAACAAACACACACACACACACACACACACACACACACACACACACACAGAATGCACATACATCTCGTAAAGTTTATTTATATACACCTACATGTTGCGGGATATATGCACACACTTAAACAAGGTTGAATTTCTGTTCCTGTATCCGGCTTACTTCGCGTCTATTTCTACCTACATACCGGCAAAACATGGCATAGAGTTAGGGACGACGTCTTCTGATGGGCTCAGAGTTCGGCGAACTAAATCCAACAGCTTACTCCACAACGCCCCATAGAATCGGTGGATGCATGATCGCCACCTTAGTCAACAGCATACACCATACTTATAGAACAACTTATGTACACTAGATTTTTAAACCTCTGTTCCTGAAGATGTATGCACCTTCCCGTGTTAAATTTCTTAATTGTCCTGCTGTGACTATATGACCTCTCGGTATTACTAATGGCTAGTGCATGTTGCTGTAGAAAAAAAAAACATATCACACAGTCGAAACCATTCATTCACGAATAACATCACTTTAAGCATCACTGAATCGTGGATTACAAACGCATCCACCAGATACAATTCCCGGTCCGGCGTCATACCGTCATTTATTTGTCTAAGGCGGCTGTTTAAAGTGTAGCTAATGTTAAACAACATAATTACCGCGTCGTGTGGCTGCTTCTTCACCTCACCTACTAAGCTCCTCGACATCTTCACCTTTCGCCGGTTCTCATACAACTGGTTGTACTATTCATTGATTCCTTTTAATATCTTTTATCGCAGCAGTGTACGCAACAATTTTTAAAAGAAATAACAGTGTAAGAGACGAATACGCTAGCCTTTACTGCCAGCTCATCATCTGAACGAAAAAAAAATGCTGAGCTACAGGGCTCGTTCATGACTTAAGGGAGGGCAGTGAGTGTATACTGCAAGTGATGTCCGCTAATGTTTGCCATGACCTCACAATACAGGAAGAACAACGACTGCACAGCTTTTATGTGTACTAGAAAAAGACTTAACCTATACGTTCTGGATGTTCTCAAATATGTTACGGCTTCCGACAATGGCTGAAATCAAGAAATATTTGTAGTGTGGTATAAATTTATAGGCAACTTATCGAAGACGTGGCTGTTTGAATGGTGTAGGCCATTACTTGTTTCCAACAAAGTTTATATCTTTTCTATGGGAAATTTCAACACATTTAACTTATACTTTCAAGTGTGTGAAAATAATGTCCTTCTAGTCATGAGCACTGCTATAAACATTATGATATGAATGCGAGATGCCAGATTGATGGGCCTCCTCCTATTAAACTGCACTGTTTTGGTCGTGAATAGGAAAACAATAAACAATTTCTTCTATTCAGTGTATTTTTTTCTAAATAATAATATGTGTGTTAACACAGCGGCTTAGCAAGTACATCATAATGTCTAAGAAGTCACTGATAAGCTGCAGTGTCCACAATGCGGCATCGGGAGCGGTGGCGACGGTTGATGTGGCAGCAATGCATAGAAGTGCTAACTCCTGGTGAGAAGCCAAAACGGTTCAAATGGCTCTGAGCACCATGGGACTTAACTTCTGAGGTCATCAGTCCCCTAGAACTTAGAACTACTTAAACCTAACTAACCTAATGACTTCACACGCATCCACGCCCGAGGCAGGATTCGAACCTGCGGCCGTATCCTGGTAAGAAGCTATACATTTTATATGGATAACTGGATAGGGCGTAAACGGATGTGTCAAAAAATTAGCAATTTCATTATAGGAAATTCAATGAGCTCTGTTGATTTTTTTATGGAGAAATTAAATTTTATAGTGGCAGCACAGACGTTTGTGAACAGTCTTGGCTGTATGCCTTAAAGTAGGCTTGTATCGCTTTCTGGCCAACCGGTGGCATTTTCCACATTAGAATTCCTTCAATGAACTCAACCTTGGGAGGTTCTACACTTACACACTATGGTATAGTGGGGATACTGGCAATGATACTCTCTTTCACTTAGTACAGAGTTACACTATTCTTGCTCAAGTAGTCAACAACCACATAACGAGCTGCTCTTACATACTTCCACCAGTGGCACAATGTTTCTGTTGCGATCATTAATGTATAGTAGAGATCTTCTAAATTCACGACATGTCCCATGAAGTTAATTCTAGCATTGCCTTGCCATACACACTTAAGTAGGCTGTTTAGGTTTTCTTACTGGTAACGCCACGTAGCGCTCTGTATGAATATCACTGGCTGTGCTGCGTGCAGTCTGTGGCTAGTTTGCATTGTTGTCTGCCATTGTAGTGTTTGGCAGCTGGATGTTAACAGGGCGTAGCGTTGGGCAGTTGGAGGTGAGCCTCCAGCAGTGGTGGATGTGGGGAGTGAGATGGCGGAGTTTGAGAGCAGATGATCTGGACAGAGACAGTAAATTTGTAAGACTGAATATCATGAACTTTCCGGCCAACAGGTGGCATTTTCCACATTAGAATTCCTTCAATGAACTGAACCTTGGCAGGTTCTACACTTACATACTATGGTATAGTGGGGATACTGGCAATGATACTCTCTTTCACTTGGTATATATATATATATATATATATATATATATATATATATATATATATATATATATATATATATATATATATATTGAACACTATTAAGGTAAATACATTGTTTGTTCTCTATCAAAATCTTTCATTTGCTAACTATGCCCATCAGTAGTTAGTGCCTTCAGTAGTTTATATCTTTTATTTACCTGGCAGTAGTGGCGTTCGCTGTATTGCAGTGGCTTGAGTAACGAAGATTTTTGTGAGGTAAGTGATTTGTGAAAGGTATAGGTTAATGTTAGTCAGGGCCATTCTTTTGTAGGGATTATTGGAAGTCAGATTTCGTTGCGCTAAAAATATTTTGTGTCACGTTAGTGAATGTCTGAGTACGTTCAGTTTTGCTCAGCTATTTGAAAATCAAATAACGTAGGGGTTCATCAGCACAGCAATTCATTAATTTTTCTAAGGGGACGTTTCAACACCTACAATTAATACTTTATGGCTATACATATGTAAGTCTTTTTGCAGTATGGGTCGGTTCATATATGTCCATCATATTACACAAATAATCCTACTTGTACCACGAATATTGAACTTTGGTAACAATGCTTTGCTATTATCCAACTCCAGTCACCACAGCAAAGTCATAATCCGGTGACAGACCCACATTAAAATGTTTTAGTCCACTTGCAACCACGTTTTATGTGCTGGCGAACAGCTGTTCTGTTAGCTGAGGTGGTGGTTCTCACTCTAGCAACTGTGGTGGCGATACTGTTTAGTGAATGACACCTGGTCCAATGTATCAGGAAGACGGTCTGGGGACTGCCATTGCTCCTGGGGCAGTGGGACCAGTAATATGTGAGTGTGCTCGTCCAGCAGTTCCGTTTCTACCATACCAGAGGCATGTTGCACTGCTGGAACAATAACGACCATAAGAATTATCCAATATACATTTATTAATAACAGTGTTAATAATAATTATAATATTACTTAGTTGCCTTCAAATCTAACAGTCTTATTCCTCTTACGCCTGTGGGACTTCGATGTTCTGTGCTGGCACTCCATCCTTCCACAACGAGCACGGAATCGCGAATGATGGAAGGAGGGGGGGGGGGGGGGGGGTTGCGAGCAGCTGAATGATTAACGTAATTAGTCCAGCATCCGGCCTTCCTACTGGTTATTGGTCCAGGGAGAAGGGAGGACAGAGGGAAAGGGAGGGGCTGGTGGTTCCCCTCGAAGAACTTGTATGTATTAAATGCACGTTCTGGTGGTTCCCTGAGGGAAGGGGAGTAGATGGCGACCTTGAACGTTAGTCCTCCAAGTGTGTAACGTGACATCTGAAGTGTTACCTGAAACCGGTAGCGACATTAACATAATATCATTAACGCAGCCAGTTGTCTCATTGACAATCTACTGTGCTTTGTTCCTTTTCCTAAGTTTAAAGGTAGTTCATCTGCGGAAAATCAGTCCTCAACACTCACAAAAAACATTATATGCTTTTTATCAGCTGATTCTTCTTCGCTCTGCTTCACAACAGTGCTAGTATCATCTGCAAACCACATTAATTCTGTTTCCAATGCCAGATAAAATAGCAGATAATTAACACAAAACCTGATCAGTATATTAACATGAGCAACAGTTAGTTATTGGCTCCGTAAGCTGTAATATTTCTGTCTTAATCAGCCATCATATTAGGCTCCAAGAAGCTGTTCCCAGAGCAGTGGAGACGCAAGAAGTATATAGATGACGAAATATGGTGTGAGATACCTGTGACAGATGTCCCGTGAGAAAGACCGCCTGCATAATGCTACTGCTCTGTGATTGGCTACTGTGTTCGGAGCAAGGGCGCCAAAACATTAAAGAATAGTTATTATTATTAGTTCAACTACTCATTGGAATGACTTCACTTTTTAATATAAATATCTCTCAACACCTGACTATTAATCAGTCATTTTAGAATTATTAAAAACTAGATAAATCAAAAACAAAAGACTGACGAAATTGCAGACTAAGCACTTCGGAAGCGTTCGGGTCCCGCCTTTTCTGTCGTGGCGGGCGAAGTGTTTCGGGCTGTTCGTCACTCTGGATTAGGCAGTCGAGAAGAACAGACATGTTGTCTGTCGTAAGATGTCTTTCCAATTTTTATTTAAGTTCCTGTTCGTCACTCTGGATTAGGCAGTCGAGAAGAACAGACATGTGGTCTGTGGCAGGATGTGTTTGCCAGTATTCAACATTAAAAGATTCACTCCGGTAGTCATGAAGCACAGACACGTGCAACAAATAGTGTAAAGATACATTTTCGTAAACATTGTGTTGGATCATGTACTTTGCCGTATCAGAAGGTGTTGCGTTAAGATCATGTAGTCTTCTCGTGTGGCTATGTTAAAATACGCGAGTGGCATCCCAAAGACGTGATACATTATTTCAGAACAGAACCTCGCTAAAAGTCAGTTTCAGCTTCACGATACAGAACCTACGACCTGCGTGCTGTTTTCTGCGCTGGGGACATCAACTTGAAGACAGCAGGTTAGTGAACTATAACAGAATCTTGATATTCTACACAGTGCAGTGGAAACAACCAGGCACCTCACGTGTACTGCATGCACAGAACAAATGTGCTCAGTGGCACGTCATCTGCAGTAATGCAGAGAAGGTAAAGGAGGATGATAGTTATTGATATCAACAGTCAATTCATTCCTCTTTTACTGCCGTAAAGCCTCCCATACAATTAATGTGGTTTCACCCTTTTCGAATAGCCTTGTCGGGGACGTAGAATATCAACATGCGCTCTAATATCCAGGACAATATTACCACAATAGTCTCCTGACGCGAAATCTACTGTTCGCAATAGTGCACAGTCGGTCTTGTCGTTGGGTTTACTTTTAATGCTGCAGATACGAAAGGACCTTAAGCTTGGGAAGTCGAGCAGGACACATTCGTTAATTAAGGTATAATTAATTAGCTTACGTTCCGGCGTTAGTGACGCTATTTGCGCTCGCTAATTCAGCGCGTGACGTCGGGCGACGCGCGGCTCGCCGTGTCTATTTAGCACGGCGTGGCGGGCCATTAATTAGGTGTCATACGCACAAAAGACGCGCTTTCCGGCGACACACGGCCAGAGTCGGCCCAACAAACTCCAATCCGCAACCCGCTGCGAGGGACGGCCGCCGAAAATTTCCCCAGGCGGTGACTTTGTTCGCGGAACAGCAGGGCGCCTTCTCAAGAACGTCTCTATCGCATGTGTCGATCCAAAAGTCCCGTCAATAAGGCTGCCGCTCCGTAGCTCGGGGAAATTTTCTTACACCTTTAATTGCTTTGCAAAAGAAGCCAGCGACTGATAACCCATTGCTGCATAAGTAATACATTAGTATGCGACAGTAAATTTTGTTGTTTAACGTATATAAATTTTGGTTACACAACTCCCGCCTTACGACGCTGAGGAATACAGCAGCTTCGTCATTCAGTCAGACAAGTTCATCGACAGGAGCTCGGTTCGATACCATCCTTCTCGACTTCTAGAGTACTATCGATATAGTTTTGCACAATCGACTAGCAAACAAGATTTATAGCTGGGAAATGCTGGAACAGGTGCGCATCTCTTGTTTATGTCTGAAAGCAGCTGAGTAAAATTCCGCCTGTCAATGACCCTTTTCTATCCAAGAAACTGGCCAGGGGATTGTCGTTAACGGAAAGGTGATATTTGTTTTCACTTCATCTCTGGGTGTTACGGAAATGCAAACTCTTCTAAGAAAGCTATTACATATGTAAATTCGCCTTCAAGCACAGACGCTTAGCCAGTCAGTTTGTGTTGCTGTCCTGTCCCACCAGCATATATCGCACCAACGTTCACTGAATAGATCCTTTTCAATTGTTCTTGCATTAAAATTTCATTTATCACTGAGAAAATATTAAAAACTTGTAACAAGTATAAATCTGAAATTTTATGTCTCTGACATATCGGATGATTACTTTTGTAAGGTATGGTTAGTTTACTACAAGCAGTTGCGGCACTCTTTGGTCTGTTCTTATTTACCTAACTGTCCTATTAAGTAGTCTTCTCTATAGAAAATCATTAATTATTTCTACGATTGCTGTTTAACGTCAGTGATTTTTTTTTATTGTGTCTCATTTCCAGGCTAATTTCAAACTTTCACATAGTAGCAACAAATGTCGTTTTTATTGTATATACAGGGTGAACATTAATAAAACCGACGATATAAAAGGGTGGAGTCCTGGCTGGAAATGGAGGAAAGAAGGTCTCCGGAAATACATCGTTACCACGCTATATGGCGCTGACGAATGAAAGTTCTCCAGACCAAATGCCGTGTTTTCCTTGTGTGTTGCAGGCTGCGTGACTGACACAGCATACTGAAAGCAGCAGAACACCCGGTATTCATGTCGAGAATAAGCCTAGTTGGTGTTTGATGTTGAAGTAGAAGTTGTTCAAGGAGGAACGAATCTTAATATAAAACATAAATTTGCTGAGAAGCTTATCTTGATGGCAGAGAAAATGAACGTAGTGAATGGAACAGTTACTTTTAAAACGTGTAGTAAACCGCAAAGTGCTGAGTGGAATGTCGCACGAAGTGGAGAGAAATGAGAGATTTCAGTTTCAGGTGACATCATCAGAGATGGAGAGATATAACATCATAAACGTCATTCTGAAACATCCCCTTAGAAAAATTAGTGAATTACTGTGCTGATAAACCTCTTGCGTTACTTCGTTTTCAAACAGCTGAGGAAAACTGAAGGTACTCAGACACTTCTCTCTTTCCTTATTCTGATCAACACTAAACTGACGCACAATATTTTTAGCGCAACGCAATCTGACTTTCAATAATCCCTACAAAAGAATGGCCGTGACTAACAATAACGTGTACCTTTCATGAATCACTTACCTCACAAAAATCTTCGTTGCTCGAACTACTGCAGTGTAGCGAGCGACAATACTGACAGCTAAATAAAAGATTCTAACTAGTGAAGCACTAAGTACTGATAGCCATAGTTAGCAAATGAAAGATTTATGATAGAGAACAAACAATGTATTTACCGTAATAGTATTCAAAAGTCATTATATATATATGACATCCAGTCTCACAAATTTCGTTTTCTGACGGACACACGTCCAGATGGTCCGCTCTCAAAACTCTGCCATCTCTCTTCCCACATCCATCACTGCTGGCGGCTCATCTCCAACTGCCCAACGCTATGCGCTGTTCACATCCAACTGCCCAACAGTACAATAGCGAATATCTCAATAATGCCAACGAGCCACAGACTGCACACAGCACAGTCAGTGATTTTCATACAGAGCACTACATGGTGTTCCAACATAAAATCCTAAACAGCCCACTTACAATTCTTATGACATCCGTATCTGAGTTAAACCCTTCTCGCCTCTTTCCAATGCTTGCTAACTTTCAGTTTTAAGCACACACTGCAGAATTGAAACTAGCGCCTTTGGAAAGGACGTCGTCTATTTTAATCCTATGGCGGCTTATGCCGCCTTGCGGGAACTAGATGTACTGATGATGGTTTCGAGCTCGTCCGCCAACAAATAGCGTAATGGCATAGCTACCAGAGCGCCGTTTATGTCTTCCCTTCAATAGAGAGGCTCAGTGTCGTGCAAGCGTGTGAAGCACGCAGGCTACCATGCTACCGAAATGCACTCGTACTTCCTACAGCCAACTGAGCAAGTTCGAAGTGGTCAAACTGTGGCCTTCCGAGTAGCGGGATGGCCCTTTCGGAGAATTTCCACACAAATTGAACACGCTGCATCATTTGTGCAACGATGCTGGTATAGTTGGTCACTTGAACGTTCTCACACCTGTGGACGATGTTCTGAGAGTCTGAGAGTCCATACACTACGGACGTCCACCAGGATAGTCGTACTGTAAGGCCAGCAGTGGCAAACCGCACAGCTACCACAGCACAGATTAGAACGACTGCGGACCAGTTATTGGCAGTCGGTCTACGGGTTCACACACCTCCAGCCCGTCTTCTAGTCACGCCCCAGCATCGACGTACACGGCTCGACTTGTGCCCTTAGAGGACCACTTGGAAGGTGGAGTGGTGCAGTGTTGTCTTCAGCGATCAAAGCAGATTCTGCCTGCATGCGAGTGTTGTTAGTTTACGTGTACGACGTGGACCAAGGATGCGCTGCCTCGCAGGTTACATTAATCCAAGATACACAGTCGCCGTACCTGGCTTTATTACACTGCTTTACAATACGATAGACAACATCTAGGTGCCACATTTAATAGTCCTGTCTCTTTCCTGCCAACACTACATACTACATAGGGGACGCTAACCGGCGCTCTGTACTTGCAGAATGTTGTTACACCCGTTATTTCGCCATTCGTGGAACAGGAAGGCGATTCGTTGTTCCCAAAGGATAATGCTTGCCCACACACAACCTGTAAAACTCAACGTGCTCTGCAAGTTGTGCAGCAACTTCCTTGGCCAGCACAATATCCCAACTTGTCTCCAATCCATCATACCGGGTGTGTGCTGGTACGTGACGCATGCGGTATGTCACTCACCAGTTCTTAGAGAATTAAGTGAACAGGTCGAGCAGGATCGAGCAGGCATGATATAACGTATCCCAGGACAATACTCACCATTGGTACGATCGATCGGATGCCGGATTCAGGGTCTGCATTGCCACCCTGTGGAGGCTACGCCACGTGATAATGTGGGTGTTTCAGCATAGATAGATACCTTGTATCTCAGAATCGCTGGTGTAATTGATCTGCAAATGTAACCATTTCACATGCACTGTCGCAACAATAAATCCTTAATGAGCTGGAAACCTGTAAAAGACTGTGCTAATATTTATTTCCGGCGGTGTATACGCTTCTCTTGCAATATTTTTAATATCGCTTACTGACCTCCCAATTCATCAGCGTCTCTGACATTGCTTATCTCTGGAAATACTGGCCACCGTTCCAACCGTCCATGTGGCTACTATCCTGCCACGCCTATTTCATTTTCATTAACAAGAGCATAAGCAATGACAATCATCCACCCGCCAGCGTAGCCGAGAACGCTAACGCGATGATTCCTGGACTCGGGTAGGCGCGCCGGCCCCGGATCGAATCCGCATGGCGGATTAACGACGAGGGCCGATGTGCCGGCCAGTCTGGATGTGGTTCTTAGGCGGTTTTCCACATCCCGCTTTGTGAGTACCGGGCTGGTCCCCATGTTCCATCTCAGTTACACGGCTCGCAGACATCTGAACACATTCGCAGAAGTCCATAGATTACACTCGACGCAAACAGTTGGGGTACACTAATTCCGTCCCCGGGGGGTACAGGGAGGCGGAGGAAGGGCATCCGGCCACCTGTTAAACATTAACATGCCAAATGCGATTAACGATGGCTGACCCTGCGTGACTGTGAGACAAGGCTCAAGCGATAGAATGCAATGACAATCACTCCAGTAAATACTGGGAGGTGACTGGTCCTTTCCTGTCATACCTTTATATACGCCACCCTAAGCATCCGTGTAAGCAGCTGTCTGTTGTACACAGCATGAGAACAGCCCATCACCAGACACCACAGTATGGGCTCCACATCAATTGTTTATGAAAATCCTGAAGCTGCTCAGATAAAAGACCATAAGTTATGTTCAATTTGTTTCGAATACCCAGAAAAGCGGCTCCGACATGATCACTAAGACTATGGAACTATTGTTTTTTAACATATTGCATTGGAAAAATAATCTGATATATGTTTTCACTTCCAGTCCAGACTGTTCCGTAATTCATTTCTTTGTTTCTTTTCCACCCTAGTAAATCCGAATATGAATCTCTCCATTGTCAGAGAGGAACAGCTGGTTGGGAAAGAGTGCTGAATTAGTGCACATGCGCTCAGCATTATGAACGTCGCAATAAAAAACAGTGTTATACCGAGCTGTGATTGAGACTTGCCGTTTACACGTTTCAGTGCCCCGATGGCTCATACTCTACCTTTTTTTAACATTGGCATAATATTAGATCTGTAATAACTGACGTTTGTATACGATCCGGCGTGACGGTGAGTCAGTTAATTGTGGGTGACAGTGATTCGCGACGCTATCGGTGGCTGATGGATGACCGCCGCCTGGGGAGCGCGCCGCGACGGCTGTCGATGCCGGCCGCGGCGCCTCTCGCGCTCGTAAATCACCGTGACTGGCAGCACTGTGCGGAGGCTGGCGGCGGCGGCGTCGGCGTCGGCGACGGAGGCGACGCCGTGAAGAACCGACGTGGGGCGGAAGCCGTGCTGCTCGTGTGTTCCTGCATCACTGTACGATCTTCTGTCTTACCACGTGGCACAAGGTCCGCTTCTGCAAATGTGTCTGCATCCGTAAGTCCAACAGTAAACGTGTCATCCCCTTTTCCGAGCGAAAACTTCTTCTAGAAGAAAGCTCAAAGTAACAAGTGATGTGTGTAGTAGCCTCCAATTTTAATTCCTAGTACTGAACTACGTTGGAGTCTACAATCAGGTCTATAGCTGTGGTCTCTCCCACAAGTGAATGCGTGACAATAGTTAATGTAGTTGAATTGATGATCTACTTTCACCAATACTGATTTCAAATTTTCACTTACTGTTCGTTGAGAAACTACGCTGTATGCAGCTGTGGAGCAAAATGTCGATCTGAATGTTGCGCAGGAGATGGAGCACACCATTACATACTTTCACGGTTTGCTATGTGTGCACCACATGTGTCTGGCAATATCAAAAATCTGAATTAGAAATAAGAAAACTTGGAGTTGCTAGACCACATAGTAGCACACATTTGTAATATATGGATGGGTAATAAAGATGTTTGTATGGGCGCAGACGCAAGGTCTTCAGCGTCCGCGCGAAAAAAGATTGAGAACAATGGCAGTAAAATACACAAAACAGGAAGATAAAACAGCACGTAAAACACTAGTAACAAAAGTTGAAAAAGCATGTGAGTACCCGCGCAGAAGCATGGAACGAAGTACTGTGTCAGTAGTACTCTTAAAACATTAACTACACTGAAGAAAGTGGTATAAGGAGTTAAAACAACGTAGCAGATGGATGTGGCTGGCTGAACGCAAGAAAAAAAAGAAGAGCGAGCCACTCTGCAACACACGAAACCTCCAACCTAAAATCTTGACAAAATGAAAACACCTACAGCTGTCCTTATGATTTTATTTTATTTTGTCTCTACCAGTTTCAACGCTTCATTGCGTCATCTTCAGGCTGTTTTTGATGCGGTACAGATTGATATGATCTCCATGCATAACACATCAGTTGCCAGCATTACTGAATACGCAGATAATGTGTTGCGAGCGTGTAGGTGCTATTCTGTCATTCTGTGCAACGGATTAATCTGAGATGTACCCTTTACCCTGTGGCTTCTGCAAGATGCAATTTCCACCCCCAACACTGCTAGAGAAGTCAGACAGACGCCCCTAACGTTCTAAAGAGAAATGCCTGAAAAACTTTCAGCAATAAGTATCTTCTCCGAGTCGTCCGCTCTAAGGAAATGACACAAAAGTTCACAACATTTCTTACATAACTAGTGGGATACTTGGGTACTGGAGTAGTGCTAGTTAGTGTAAGAAGAACATGTTGTTGTTGTTGTTGTTGTCTTCAGTCCTGAGACTGGTTTGATGCAGCTCTTCATGCTACTCTATCCTGTGCAAGCTGCTTCCTCTCCCAATACCTACTGCAACCTACATCCTTCTGAATCTGCTTAGTGTACTCATCTCTCGGTCTCCCTCTGCGATTTTTACCCTCCACGCTGCCCTCCAATGCTAAATTTGTGATCCCTTGATGCCTCAAAACATGTCCTACCAACCGATCCCTTCTTCTAGTCAAGTTGTGCCACAAACTTCTATTCTCTCCAATCCTATTCAATACCTCCTCATTAGTTATGTGATCTACCCATCTAATCTTCAGCATTCTTCTGTAGCACCACATTTCAAAAGCTTCTATTCTCTTCTTGTCCAAACTAGTTATCGTCCATGTTTCACTTCCATACATGGCTACACTCCAAACAAATACTTTCAGAAACGACTTCCTGATACATGAATCTATATTCGATGTTAACAAATTTCTCTTCTTCAGAAACGCTTTCCTTGCCATTGCCAGTCTACATTTTATATCCTCTCTACTTCGACCATCATCAGTTATTTTACTTCCTAAATAGCAAAACTCCTTCACTACTTTAAGTGTCTCATTTCCTAATCTAATTCCCTCAGCAGAACATGAAACTAACGAAAATTATTATTTATTTTGCTAAAAATCTGAGAAATCACAATGGCACCTTTAATTATGAACTGAACAAGTTATTTCCGGTTTCTTTTCGGAATGTGAAGTTACCTCTCAAGGATAGGATTCACTAATGAAATTTGTATACAAAGTTTAAGATTGTTGTTGACTTGGCAGAATGGCTGAGAGCCGCGCCTACTCAACTTGAATAATTATTCGTTAGAATGTTGCTACGTACGGTCGAGGCTGTCCCGTGTGAAATGCAGTGAAGTGTACTGTTGTGGACGAAATATGAGACTCTCAAGAGCTGTAGCGCACTATACCGTAATCCGTGATGACTGCTGTCTGCGCCGCTCGCTGCTG
Source organism: Schistocerca gregaria (assembly GCF_023897955.1). NCBI lineage: Eukaryota > Metazoa > Arthropoda > Insecta > Orthoptera > Acrididae > Schistocerca > Schistocerca gregaria. The sequence goes on from NC_064923.1 coordinate 625,647,603, forward strand.
GCAAATAAGATTACTCTCATTCTCTCTGGATTGACCTTCGCCAATCAGACTCTCCCTATGCCTTGATGAAGTCAAGGACTCCTATTCGCCCCTAGTCCAACAATTGGCGTGGTATACTAGTCAGATAACCATTCCACCGCGATGTCACTCAAAAATTCGCTCGCAGGCGTTTCACTATAACTCTGTCCGTTCACACCGTACAATAAGTATGGCGGCCAACACAGTGAACAACGCTTAATCGCTATGACTCAATACAGAGTCGCACTCTGATTCGCTATCGACAGAGGTGCTCCCCCGTGAAGTACTGAGGAGAGACTTGTTCCTCGCTCTTTGTGTGCACGTACGAGCGCGGACGCTTTCGTTATGTGTTCTCGCTCCAATAGCTAGACGTGAAGGGGTATACCTTTCGGTCTCTTCCATTACTCCTTCAGCTAAAGGCGTCAGAAATATCGTTTGCCAATCAGCATTGCTCTTCTAAAACGGAAGAATGACGTTTCGTTTAAGGCGTCCAATCTGGAAATCTGCAGCATCGGCGTTTGGCGTTTGCTGTCTCCCTGTGAAAATCTCTGAAACTGCTTGCTATATTTGTAAAGAATGCGTAAGCTGGGTGCTCCCACACAATGTAGCGGAATTTGCTTTTAAGCCGAACAAGGGGTCGGTCTTCCTTTCCCTCGGGCAAACGCTGTCTGCTCTATGGGCGGTCACCGGCCAACATACACTCCTGGAAATGGAAAAAAGAACACATTGACACCGGTGTGTCAGACCCACCATACTTACTCCGGACACTGCGAGAGGGCTGTACAAGCAATGATCACACGCACGGCACAGCGGACACACCAGGAACCGCCGTGTTGGCCGTCGAATGGCGCTAGCTGCGCAGCATTTGTGCACCGCCGCCGTCAGTGTCAGCCAGTTTGCCGTGGCATACGGAGCTCCATCGCAGTCTTTAACACTGGTAGCATGCAGCGAAAGCGTGGACGTGAACCGTATGTGCAGTTGACGGACTTTGAGCGAGGGCGTATAGTGGGCATGCGGGAGGCCGGGTGGACGTACCGCCGAATTGCTCAACACGTGGGGCTTGAGGTCTCCACAGTACATCGATGTTGTCGCCAGTGGTCGGCGGAAGGTGCACGTGCCCGTCGACCTGGGACCGGACCGCAGCGACGCACGGATGCACGCCAAGACCGTAGGATCCTACGCAGTGCCGTAGGGGACCGCACCGCCACTTCCCAGCAAATTAGGGACACTGTTGCTCCTGGGGTATCGGCGAGGACCATTCGCAACCGTCTCCATGAAGCTGGGCTACGGTCTCGCACATCGTTAGGCCGTCTTCCGCTCACGCCCCAACATCGTGCAGCCCGCTTCCAGTGGTGTCGCGACAGGCGTGAATGATGGAGGGACGAATAGAGACGTGTCGTCTTCATCGATGAGAGTCGCTTCTGCCTTGGTGCCAATGATGGTCGTATGCGTGTTTGGCGCCGTGCAGGTGGGCGCCACAACCAGGACTGCATACGACCGAGGCACACAGGGCCAACACCCGGCATCATGGTATGGGGAGCGATCTCCTACACTGGCCGTACACCTCTGGTGATCGTCGAGGGGACCCTGAATAGTGCACGGTACATCCAAACCGTCATCGAACCCATCGTTCTACCATTCATAGACCGGCAAGGGAACTTGCTGTTCCAACAGGACAATGCACGTCCGCATGTATCCCGTGCCAACCAACGTGCTCTAGAAGGTGTAAGTTAACTACCCTGGCCAGCGAGATCTCCGGATCTGTCCCCCATTGAGCATGTTTGGGACTGGATGAAGCGTCGTCTGACGCGGTCTGCACGTCCAGCACGAACGCTGGTCCAACTGAGGCGCCAGGTGGAAATGGCATGGCAAGCCGTTCCACAGGACTACATCCAGCACCTCTACGATCGTCTCCATGGTATAATAGCAGCCTGCATTGCTGTGAAAGGTGGATATACACTGTACTAGTGCCGTCATTGTGCATGGTCTGTTGCCTGTGTCTATCTGGCTGTGGTTCTGTCAGTGTGATCATGTGATGTATCTGACCCCAGGAATGTGTCAATAAAGTTTCCCCTTCCTGGGACAATGAATTCACGGTGTTCTTATTTCAATTTCCAGGAGTGTAGACAGGCTGAGTTGCCATCTGAAGGGACAAGCCCCCCGGCGTGCGGTTTGCGTCTGCCGAACTGTAAGCCCCTGCAACCGTCGTGTCTTGAATGTGTGTGTGTATTCCACCCTCGAGTATTTCAATCTCGGATCGCATTTGCGATTTACTAGTTATTTGCCTATCGTTTACATGAATTCATACAACATTGACTTTATCTTATCGAGTTTAGGTTCGAATGAAGCATCTTGATGTGCGGAATATGATTGTGAGTGCGGAGTATGTAAACAATATAAGTCAAGAGACCACAATGTCTTACAGTGTCAGCACTCCAACCATCAACTGCCATTTTGTCACGGTAGTAAACGGCCATTGTCTCAGAGACCTCCTGCTAAAAGGAGGGACTTACAAAAACTCTACCCTAAAAGTTTTGGCCAGACACATCGCAAAACTTTAAAACGTTATTAGGCTACGGTCGCAGGTTCGAATCCTGCCTTGCGCATGGATGTGTGTGATGTCCTTAGGTTAGCTAGATTTAAGTCATTCTAATTTATAGGGGACTGATCACCTCAGATGTTATTCCCATAGTGATCAGATCAATTCGAACAATTTTTTTTTGAAAACCTTACTTTTACTCGTCTTATCACCAGCTTAAATAGAGGGCAAATCCCCACCAATATATGATTCTGCCCTTTAATCACGATATCAAATGCACTCTGTTAAAATGTGCATGCTACAAGCATCAAAAACTGTGGATCCTCTCGCCGTAATAAAAAGCCATGTGTGAGAGGCCAGTGCCAAATTTTAAGACGAGTGAGCGTCACTCCACCCTGTCTGAGCAACTGGCAGGAGGAACGGCACGGCCGAGTTGTTGACTTCACCATCCGCAGCTTACTGGCCGCCACCGCTGGCCATTCCTTATCCTACAACTTGATGCTCCTCCTGTGTAGTGCAGAAACGACAGCCTGCAAGGGAATAAGACACTGTGCCACATCCTGTCCTCTGCAGGCCTCCTCGGCAGCCTGATCGGCCTATTCATTTCCCCATACCCCTACATGACCAGGCACCCAGCAGAATGACACCTGCATACCCCGCAGTAAAGTTGGCCATTTATCAACAGGACCAACTCCCCAACTGGGTACAGGTTCTGTAACACTTGTAACGAACTAAGGAAATCGGAGCAGATGAGAAACCGTTTGCCCCGAATACGATGCATCTGCTCCGGTTTCTTCATGGTCGCGTGGAACTCCGCTGCGAAAATGGCATACTCGACAGGAAGGTGAATCCTGGTGACATGGACAGCGAATTTGTATCATAGACAGCACTGCAAAGGATTTGAATTAAAGAGGGGCTTTCGTTTAGTAACGCGGGTTGCTTTTATTCAGGATTCCAGTACACGACACTATTCCCCACTCTTTTGCCTACAAACCCCGTATTTGGAACAAAATCTCCCTTCAGTGTGACGACCTTCCGCCACCTTAAAGATCGTCGTCGGAACCAGCTTTAATAATCTCCCCGTAATCAACGTACTGCTTCCCTCGAAGTGCATCCTTCATTGGGCCAAAAGATGGTAGTCGGGAGATGCGAGAATCCGGGCTATAGGGAAGACGAGGGAGAAGGGTCACATGAAGTTTTGTGAGTCTTTGGGTGTGCAGACATGTGTGAGGCCTTGCGTTGTCATGGAAAAAGAGAAGTTGGTTTGCATGTTTATGGCAATGAAAACGCTGAAGTCTTTTCTTCAGCTTCAAGACTGTAGCACAGTACACTTCAGAATTGGTCGTTGCTACTGGAGGGATGACGTAACATCTTCAGAGATTCCTCACCTTTCAACGCCTGTGTTAATGATCGACAAAAATGTCACGATGAACTTGTTTTGCGCTAGTGGACCTTCGTTACTCTTTATGGTCTTCTGTTAGGAGGAACCTAGCGGACACACTCCTTTGAGTATCTCAACTGGTGAACGTGTGTGACAGCTCTGCCACCAGAGACTCCAGTTGTGCAATGAGGTGTTTGATTGTCACCCGTCGATCACCTCGAATGGGAATGTCCGCACGCTCCAACATTTCAGGAGTCGAGTCACATCTCTGTGGGCACAGATGCACGCGGCAGATCACGCAGGTATGCGCGACCAAGTTACGATGGTAACAGACGCCTCGCACAACGAATCAACGCGCTTTTGTTCACCACCTGATCTCCGTAGACATTCTGCCAGCGCCTACGAATAACCATAATGCTCCAGTTTTACATCAAACGAAACTCAATGACTGCTCTCTGTTTCGAACACATCTCTGTTAGAGACGTCATTTTGGAGGGTATGTACAGTGCTGCCACCTAACTTCATGAAAGTATAAAGAAAAATTGGAAAATAAGGCAGCGAAATTATTGGAGAAGAATACCAGGGGTTGCAAGCTACCTAAGTCATTGCAAATTGTGTAGAGCAATAGGAAATTAGTGCACAGATACAAACTACACCGAAGAGCTAAGGAAACTGGTATAGCCATGCGTATTCAAATAGCCGGCCGATGTGGCCGAGCGGTTCTAGGCGCTTCAGTCTAGAAGCGCACGACAGCTGCGGCCGCAGGTTCGAATCCTGCCTTGGGCATGGATGTATGTGATCTCCTTAGGTTAGTTCGATTTAAGTGGTTCTAAGTTCTAGGCGACTGATGACCTCAGATGTTAAGTACCATAGTGCTCAGAGCCATTTCATCCATTTTTTCGTATTCAAACACAACGTAAACAGGCAGAATACGGCGCTGCGTTCGACAACGCCTATATAAGACAACAAGTGTCTGGTGCTGTTGTTAGATCGGTTACTACAGCTAAAACTGCAGGTTATCAAGATTTAAGTGAGTTTCAACGTGGTGCTATATTCGGCGCATGAACTATGTTGTTGTTGTTGTCTTCAGTCCTGAGACTGGTTTGATGCAGCTCTCCATGCTACTCTATCCTGTGCAAGCTGCTTCATCTCCCAGTACCTACTGCAACCTACATCCTTCTGAATCTGCTTAGTGTACTCATCTCTTGGTCTCCCTCTACGACTTTTACCCTCCACACTGCCCTCCAATGCTAAATTTGTGATCCCTTGATGCCTCAAAACATGTCCTACCAACCGATCCCTTCTTCTAGTCAAGTTGTGCCACAAACTTCTCTTCTCCCCAATCCTATTCAATACCTCCTCATTAGTTACGTGATCTATCCACCTTATCTTCAGTATTCTTCTGTAGCACCACATTTCGAAAGCTTCTATTCTCTTCTTGTCCAAACTAGTTATCGTCCATGTTTCACTTCCATACATGGCTACACTCCAAACAAATACTTTCAGAAACGACTTCCTGATACATAAATCTATATTCGATGTTAACAAATTTCTCTTCTTCAGAAACGCTTTCCTTGCCATTGCCAGTCTACATTTTATATCCTCTCTACTTCGACCATCATCAGTTATTTTACTTCCTAAATAGCAAAACTCCTTTACTACTTTAAGTGTCTCATTTCCTAATCTAATTCCCTCAGCATCACCCGATTTAATTTGACTACATTCCATTATCCTCGTTTTGCTTTTGTTAATTTTCATCTTATATCCTCCTTTCAAGCCACTGTCCATTCCGTTCAACTGCTCTTCCAAGTCCTTTGCCGTCTCTGACAGAATTACAATGTCATCGGCGAACCTCAGAGTTTTTACTTCGTCTCCATGAATTTTAATACCTACTCCAAATTTTTCTTTTGTTTCCTTTACTGCTTGCTCAATATACAGATTGAATAACATTGGGGAGAGGCTACAACCCTGACTCACTCCTTTCCCAACCACTGCTTCCCTTTCATGCCCCTCGACTCTTATGACTGCCATCTGGTTTCTGTACAAATTATAAATAGCCTTTCGCTCCCTGTATTTTACCCCTGCCACCTTTAGAATTTGAAAAAGAGTATTCCAGTCAACATTGTCAAAAGCTTTCTCTAAGTCTACAAATGCTAGAAACGTAGGTTTGCCTTTTCTTAATCTTTCTTCTAAGATAAGTCGTAAGGTCAGTATTGCCTCACGTGTTCCAACATTTCGACGGAATCCAAACTGATCCTCCCCGAGGTCTGCATCTACCAGTTTTTCCATTCGTCTGTAAAGAATTCGCGTTAGTATTTTGCAGCCGTGGCTTATTAAACTGATAGTTCGGTAATTTTCACATCTGTCAGCACCTGCTTTCTTTGGGATTGGAATTATTATATTCTTCTTGAAGTCTGAGGGTATTTCGCCTGTCTCATACATCTTGCTCACCAGCTGGTAGAGTTTTGTCAGGACTGGTTGTCCCAAGGCCATCAGTAGTTCTAATGGAATGTTGTCTACTCCGGGGGCCTTGTTTCGACTCAGGTCTTTCAGTGCTCTGTCAAACTCTTCACGCAGTATCGTATCTCCCATTTCGTCTTCATCTACATCCTCTTCCATTTGCATAATATTGTCCTCAAGTACATCGCCCTTGTATAAACCTTCTATATACTCCTTCCACCTTTCTGCCTTCCCTTCTTTGCTTAGAACTGGGCTGCCATCTGAGCTCTTGATATTCATACACGTGGTTCTCTTCTCTCCAAATGTCTCTTTAATTTTCCTGTAGGCAGTATCTATCTTACCCCTAGTGAGATAAGCTTCTACATCCTTACATTTGTCCTCTAGCCATCCCTGTTTAGCCATTTTGCACTTCCTGTCGATCTCATTTTTGAGACGTTTGTATTCCTTTTTGCCTGCTTCATTTACTGCATTTTTATATTTTCTCCTTTCATCAATTAAATTCAATATTTCTTCTGTTACCCAAGGATTTCTAGCAGCCCTCGTCTTTGAACCTACTTTATCCTCTGCTGCCTTCACTACTACATCCCTCAGAGCTACCCATTCTTCTTCTACTGTATTTCTTTCCCCTATTCCTGTCAATTGTTCCCTTATGCTCTCTCTGAAACTCTGTACAACCTCTGGTTCTTTCAGTTTATCCAGGTCCCATCTCCTTAATTTCCCACATTTTTGCAGTTTCTTCAGTTTTAATCTACAGGTCATAACCAATAGATTGTGGTCAGAGTCCACATCTGCCCCTGGAAATGTCTTACAACTTAAAACCTGGTTCCTAAATCTCTGTCTTACCATTATATAATCTATCTGATACCTTTTAGTATCTCCAGGGTTCTTCCACGTATACAACCTTCTTTCATGATTCTGAAACCATGTGTTAGCTATGATTAAGTTGTGCTCTGTGCAAAATTCTACTAGGCGGCTTCCTCTTTCATTTCTTAGCCCCAATCCATATTCACCTACTATGTTTCCTTCTCTCCCTTTTCCTACACTCGAATTCCAGTCACCCATTACTATTAAATTTTCGTCTCCCTTCACTATCTGAATAATTTCTTTTATTTCATCGTACATTTCTTCAATTTCTTCATCATCTGCAGTGTTAGTTGGCATATAAACTTGTACTACTGTAGTAGGTGTGGGCTTCGTACCTATCTTGGCCACAATAATGCGTTCACTATGTTGTTTGTAGCAGCTTACCCGCATTCCTATTTTCCTATTCATTATTAAACCTACTCCTGCATTACCCTTATTTGATTTTGTGTTTATAACCCTGTAGTCACCTGACCAGAAGTCTTGTTCCTCCTGCCACCGAACTTCACTAATTCCCACTATATCTAATTTTAACCTATCCATTTCCCTTTTTAAATTTTCTAACCTACCTGCCCGATTAAGGGATCTGACATTCCACGCTCCGATCCGTAGAACGCCAGTTTTCTTTCTCCTGATAACGACATCCTCCTGAGTAGTCCCCGCCCGGAGATCCGAATGGGGGACTATTTTACCTCCGGAATATTTCACCCAAGAGGATGCCATCATCATTTAATCATACAGTAAAGCTGCATGTCCTCGGGAAAAATTACGGCTGTAGTTTCCCCTTGCTTTCAGCCGTTCGCAGTACCAGCACAGCAAGGCCGTTTTGGTTAATGTTGCAAGGCCAGATCAGTCAATCATCCAGACTGTTGCCCCTGCAACTACTGAAAAGGCTGCTGCCCCTCTTCAGGAACCACACGTTTGTCTGGCCTCTCAACAGATACCCCTCCGTTGTGGTTGCACCTACGGTACAGCCATCTGTATCGCTGAGGCACGCAAGCCTCCCCACCAACGGCAAGGTCCATGGTTCATGGGGGACACTGAATCTCCGAGGTAGCGAGAAGTGGGGACTTGCCCGTACGACCATTTCACGAGTGTACCTTGAATATTAGGAATCCGGTAAAACATCAAATCTCCGACATCGCTGCGGCCGGAAAAAGACCCTGTAAAAACAGGACCAACGACGACTGAAGAAAATCTTTCAACGTGAAGTGCAACCCTTCTGCAAATTACTGCAGGTTTTAATGCTGGGCAATCAACAAAAGTCAGCGTGCGAACCATCAAACGAAAAATCATTTACATTTCGGAGCCGAAGCCCACTTGTGTACTCTTTATGTAGGCACAACACAAAGCTTTACGCATCGCCTTAGCCCGTCAACACCGATATTCGAGGGTTGATGACTGGAAACATGTTGCCTGGTCGGACGAGTCTCGTTTCCATTTATATAGAGCTGATGGACGTGTACGAGTATGGAGACAATCTCTTGAATCCATGGACTCGGCATGTCAGCAGGGGACTGTTCAACATTGTGAAGGCTCTGTAATGATGGAGGGCGTTTGCAGTTGCAGAGACATAGGACGGTTGATACGTCTAGATATGACTCTGACAGGTGACACGTACTTAAGCATACAGTCTGATCACGTGCGTACATTCATGTCGATTGTGCATTCCGACCGACTTGGAAATTCCAGCGGGACAATGCGACAGCCCGCGTGTCCAGATATGCTACAGAGTGGCTGCAGGACCACTCTTCTGGGCTTAAACACATCCGCTGGCCAGCAAACTCCCCAGATATGAACATTATTGAGCGTATCTGGGTGCCTTATAACACGCTGTTCAGAGGAGATCTTCACCTCCTCGTACTCTTATGGATTTATGGATATCCCTGCAGGATTCATGGTGTCAATTCCCTCCAGCACTGCTTCAGACATTAGTCGAGTCCATGGCACGTCCTGTTGTGGCACTTCTGCGTATCGCGGGTGCCCTACAAGATATTAGGAAGGTGTACCAATTCCTTTCGTTCTTGTGTGTACATAGCGATTCGTCGATAAGAATTACGATGTGAAAGGAAGTTCTAAATTATTTACGTACTGTCAGGCGTTCCCTATGAGTGCCATTAGTCACACGGACGACTTACAACGGCGAGACGTAATGTGGTCAGCACCTGTTTAATAGCGTTGGTTCTTCCTTTGGAAAGCAAACGGGTTTTGATTATGCTTCTACATCTACATCTACATCCATACTCCGCAAGCCACCTGACGGTGTGTGGCGGAGGGTACCCTGAGTACCTCTATCGATTCTCCCTTCTATTCCAGTCTCGTATTGTACGTGGAAAGAAGGATTGTCGGTATGCTTCTGTGTGGGCTCTAATCTCTCTGATTTTATCCTTACGGTCTCTTCGCGAGATATACGTAGGAGGGAGCAATATACTGCTTGACTCTTCGGTGAAGGTATGTTCTCGAAACTTTAACAAAAGCCCGTACCGAGCTACTGAGCGTCTCTCCTGCAGAGTCTTCCACTGGAGTTTATCTATCATCTCCGTAACGCTTTCGCAATTACTAAATGATCCTGTAACGAAGCGCGCTGCTCTCCGTTGGATCTTCTCTATCTCTTCTACCAACCCTACCTGGTGAGGATCCCACACTGCTGAGCAGTATTCAAGCATTGGGCGAACAAGCGTACTGTAACCTACTTCCTTTGTTGTCGGATTGCATTTCCTTAGGATTCTTCCAATGAATCTCAGTTTGGCATCTGCTTTACCGACGATCAACTTTATATGATCATTCCATTTTAAATCACTCCTAATGAGTACTCCCAGATAATTTATGGAATTAACTGCTTCCAGTTGCTGACCTGCTATTTTGTAGCTAAATGATAAGGGACCTATCTTTCTATGTATTCGCATCACATTACACTTGTCTACATTGAGATTCAATTGCCATTCCGTGCACCATGCGTCAATTCGCTGCAGATCCTCATGCATTTCAGTACAATTTTCCATTGTTGCAACCTCTCGATACACCACAGCATCATCTCCAAAAAGCCTCAGTGAACTTCCGATGTCATCCACCAAGTCATTTATGTATATTGTGAATAGCAACGATCCTATGACACTCCCCTGCGGCACACCTGAAATCACTCTTACTTCGGAAGACTTCTCTCCATTGAGAATGGCATGCTGCGTTCTGTTATCTAGGAACTCCTCATTCCAATCACACAATTGATCTGATAGTCCGTATGCTCTTACTTTGTTCACTAAACGGCTTGGCAGAGATATGACAAGAACTTTAAAGATTTCGGAGGGCTGTGGCATCCGATGCCTGGGTAAATGTCAATCACTCCCTGTAGATTACATTCCTGTGTTTTGTGGGCGCAGGGCTGGCGTCAGATAGCGTCCCAGATGTGTTCAGTTGGAATCAAGCCAGGTGAATTTCATGGCCAAGAAATAAACGAGATTTGACTATTGTGCTCCTGAAAGCAATGTAGTACTGTTCTGTGACACAATGGAACTGATGGACGATGCCATCAATGTCGTGGAATAAATGATGCATTTTGACCGCAGTAATTTTTACGTAATGCCAGATCATGAAAACCTCAATTTACACAAACAATATTATCAGCTTAGCCCCCACAGATAACATTTAAGGAAATATAATAACTCAAAATGGTTGAAATGGCTCTGAGCACTATGGGACTTAACACCTATGGTCATCAGACCCCTAGAACGAAGAACTACTTAAACCTAACTAACCTAAGGACAGCACACAACACCCAGCCATCACGAGGCAGAAAAAATTCCTGACCCCGCCAGGAATCGAGAATTTCTCAAAAACGAATGTCAACATTTAGTAAAAGAACAAAACTGAATAAGCAATGAAGTCCTCGAGTGACGAACTGAAGCCTCTAAGTAACTTTTACTGCAGTAGAATTTTGAGGTGTTCACATAATGTAGCCCACTGCAGCCTTGGAATACTGGGAGCAATTCTCTGTAAGACCGTCTTCATACAGATGGTTGTGGGACGTCCACTGTTTAGTGCAGAATGTTGAATCAAAACCACTTTCAGCAGTCCAAATTTCTAATTTTTATTTTATTTGACTAACTTTACGCCATCTTTGGTCTCCCTGACGGAATTGTAGGAAGATTCATATCTCTGGTCCAGTCAAAATAGAGCCCAGCATTCAATGACTGGTGTCCGTAGATTTTTGACACAGCGATCCCTTGAGTCGACAAGTGATGAACGAAGGAATCATTGTCTCAAAATCTACGTATACAAGTCACGAAATGCAGGCCGCTGTTTTGATGGGAATATTCCTACACGTCCGTCAGGCAGCCTAAGATGACGTAATGTAGTGCTGAAGTTGATTGTTAAAATAAAATAACAACTGGAAATTTAGGCGGCTGAAAGATGTTTTGATTCTACATACTAATAACAGTTAGGGTAAAAAAGGATGGTAAACTATAACAGAGAAAAACAGCTAAAATGTCTGCAGCACCTTTCAGAGAAAATGTTATAAGGATTCCCATGTTAAGGTCGCAAATTAAAAAATTAAATGCTGTTCTCAAAAGTTAGCAGCTGACACAGAGGAAGATGCACACACAAGTAAAATATTAACCATGACAGGAAAAAGAAGTAAGTGTTAAGTGTCAGTTTACAGGGAGACCATAAGCAGTTTCAACATAAAGTTCTCAGAACATATTTATTCCTCTGTGATAGTCCTGGAGGAACGAATTCATAGTCTTCAGCGTAGTGCGCCGAACTTAATGCTGATAGGTTAACTTCCTTCTCCAAGCACCCCACTAACTTAACAGAGAAACATAAACTGCAGGAACGCACCTAAAGCAGAAGGAGGCCCAGACGAATTTGTTCACTCAGTCACAACATAGAGCCGCGTGGCAATTTACTATGTCCAGCCTTTCACCGGTGATAATGAAACCAGTCACTCCAGGACACGACTGCCCGTGCGAGCTCGAGCGATTGGCTAAAGTCGGCATTGGATCAGTTGCCCCTGTGGATCCGGAAGGTCAACACGTTCACCCCAGGCAAGAAAAGATATACTCGCATATACTATCGAGCTTACATATTGGTAGGGAACAGCCCTAGTCCCCTAAAAGTAAAGCTTTGGGAGGGAGGTTTGAGCATTGGATAGACCAACAGTCCTCTCCTGACACACCAGTTCTTACCTGGCTTAGCGGAACTAAGTGTTTTTTGCATGTTTCTAAGTTTCTGATTATCAAATATACTGATCTAGGTATCTCGTTGACCACAAGGGGACCTACAAAACACGGCAGTAACGTAACTGCGATCTTCTGATCCACTTTACTATGCACCTGTAGGTTCCTAATAAAAACACGGTCACTATCCAAATATTGTAGCTTTGTGGCTCTCGCGGATGAGCTAAACCAATGTGATTAACTGTTTTCGTCCAATTTCATCTCAGAATACCGTGATCAACAGGCATGCATGTACAAAGGAGTTCTGCATCGTAAAACACAGGCACTGCAATATCGTACTTTCGTAGTTTGGCTGTCACTGCCTTTTATTTGACTAACCAAAATACTGACGCTGAAATCTGCACTGCCCACTGAGCTACCCATTCCATTATACAATGAGGTGCCAAAACACACCTCAGAGCACTGTTTAGTTCTCAAGAAAGAATATCCTGTGTTCTTGATAGAATTTAGTTTTTCTTAACCGAAGTGGGTAAACAATGTCTCCAGGTCATACACAGAATGTTTAAGTTCACCAATAAAAAGAGCTCTTGAGATATACACTACTGGCCAAAGTTCTCCCTGGTAATAATGCAACATAGCAGAGGCACTACCTGATATGGATGGTTGTGTCTGCAATATGTATTTTCGTTGAAGATCGGGTATAACGAGGACAGGAGAGTGTAAAGGGACTTGCTGAATCTCGCTCTGAACAAACGGCCTACCTATATGTCAGTGCTGATGAAGTGCCTCAGCCTTCTGAGCAAAACCAGAAATATGTTTTCTAAAAAATTAACAATGCCAATAAAACATACTATTCATTTCTTATCTATAGGAGGAATAAATTACTAAATCGCTCATTGTCATTCCTTCTTCCTGACGCAGAAACGACCAACAAAGGATGTTTCTGCTTGAGTGAAATCGACAGTATTAGGGTTTATAGTCAATCCCGCATTCCTGAGGCAAATTGAAAACTTATTGAGCTCTGACAGATGTTAAGGAAAGGACTGACTATAAATTGCAATCTTATGAAGGTAACTACACGCACTTGATCTCTGTTAAACAAATGGGATAGCAAAGGCGCATTAGTAGAAAAACCGAAGGACACCCTATTAAATACAAATAAATACTACTCAGTGTAAAATGCTATCAAAGGCTTAGATTGTGCAGCAAGTGCGGTTTGATGATAAGCCTAATTCAAATCAAGAACAGTAAAATAATGTGCGTCAGAAAACCAAGTGAAACACATGTGGAGTTCAGACAAGGTCTTACACCTCACAGCAACGTTGGTTGAGGGAACAATTGTCAACTAGCAGCCTGTAACCTTCTCATTTCCGTTTTGACATCGGAAACATGGAAGATGCGTACGGAGGTACTGAGTTGTTAATGACCCCTTCCACAAGTAACTAATCAATTATTTTTCCCAACTGCTGTGTCTTAGATGGTGACAAGTAGCAGGGGAAACCCTAAGACGGTAACGGACGGTAGGCTGAATTTCACTAGTAAGTCCAAAATGGTTAGTGAAAACGTCTAGGAGCTGGTTAAGCAAATGCAATAATTGACCAGCTAGCTCATTAGGTAAAGGTCTTACTTAAATTTCAGATTTATTGGTGCTAAAATTATTAGCTCGAGGAATTAAGAATGCCTACACAAGGGACAATTTTTCTCAGGGCAAAATTTGAAGGACAGTATAGTGGCACAATAATCAAGAAGATATTTGCTTTACCCAAAAGTATACTAACGAAAAGATGTTAACCTACGAAGATCCCAATTGGTCAGGAGAAATTGGTTATAGTTGTGCTAACTGCATTTTATCTAAAAATCATAATTTTTTTCCACTAATTCAACAAACTTGCAAATATTTTATATTTGATGTACCACTCGCACTACATCAGTAAAATACTACTACCTAAGTGTAAAAGTTAGCAAACAGACTCATAGTAAACAACAAGGCAAATCCTAGACGAGAAAGCTTTAGTAACGGGACTTAGTCGATTACATCCCTTGGGTGGCTAATGACTTTGGCTACGCTGCCTCCGAAACAGTCAATGTCGCCAAGTTCCCCGCCATCTTGTTTTACAGTCATGCGCCAAATTCTCAAGTTGATAATATCTAAAAAGCTATTACCTCTTTCTCAAATTATTTACCGATCACTGTAATCCTAAAATTCTCACCTTCCAGATCGTTTACCTTGGTCTCCGATGATCTTCTTTATTGTTCGGAAAAAAACTATTACTGTAGCACAATTCTGGGGCCTCGACATAACTAGCCCACAGGAGCCTTGGAATAGTAGTAACAGTTAGTCAGTGTAACGTATGATGTAGATCTGTAACAAAGAGACAAACGCAATTTAAAAAATTACATCGTCAAAACAAGGCTATGGGTAATTATCATAAAACGTCGCTCAGCTGAGGTGGAATCAGAGTGCTAAACGCTGGTTTGAACAACAGCCGACACAGAGGAAGATGAAAACGCAAGCACAATACAAACATCAAAGAAAGTTTTGCATCACCCCGGTTCCAAGAACACCTGAAGATAGACGTTGACTGTGGGTACTGTATCACAAACACAGTCCCTTTGACTGTTTATAGATGTCACTAAACCAAAAGATGTAAACAACCATGCATGTGCAGCTCCTATTAGACGGAGAGGGTCCGACAGCCAATCAGTTCCAGTCATTCCACCAGGAAGGAGCAACACGGCTCATGTTTTCTGTACTTCAACCATGTCTAGACGGTCAACACCGCGGTTCGATCGCGTCCGCATTGTTACTTTGTGCCAGGAAGGGCTCACAACAAAGGAAGTGTCCAAGCGTCTCGGAGTGAACCAAAGCGACGTTGCTCGGACATGGAGGAGATACAGAGCGACAGGAACAGTCGATGACATGCCTCGCTCACGCCGCCCAAAGGCTACTACTGCAGTGGATGACCGCTAACTACGGATTATGGCTCCGAGGAACCCTGACAGCAACGCCTCGATATTGAATAATGCTTTACGTGCAGTCACAGGACTTCGTGTTATGATTGAAACTGTGCGCAATAGGCTGCATGATGAGCAACTTCACTCCCAACGTCCATGGCGATGTCCATCTTTGCAACCACGACACCAAGCAGCTCGGTAAAAAAGATATGTTCAAATGTGTGTGAAATCTAATAGGACTTAACTACTAAGGTCATCACTTCCTAAGCTTATACACTACTTAACGTAAATTATCCTAAGGACAAACACACACACCCATGCCCGAGGGAGGACTCGAACCTCCGCCGGGATAAGCCGCACAGTCCGTGACTGCAGCGCCCTAGACCGCTCGGCTGATCCCGAGCGGCTTAGCGCGGTACAGATGGGACCAACAACATGCCGAATCGACTGCTCAGGACTGGCATCATGTTCTCTTCACCGATAAGTATCGCACATGCCTTCAACCAGACAATTGTCGGAGACGTATTTGGAGGCTGTCCAGCGAATGCAGCAAGGTGGAGGTTCCCTGCTGTTTTGGGGTGACATTATGTGAGGCCGACGTACGCATACGTGAACGCCATCCTCCGACCGACAGTGCAACCACATCGGCAGGATATTGGCGAGGCATTCGTCTTTATGGACGACAATTCGCACCCCATCGTGCATATCTGGTGAATGACTTCCTTCACGATAACGACATCGCTCGACTAGAGTGGCCAGCATGTTCTCCAGACATGAACCCTATCGATTAGGCCTGGGACAGAGTGAAAAGGGCTGTTTATGGATGTCGTAACCACCAACCACTCTGAGGGGTCTATGCCAAATCGCCGTTGAGGAGTGGGACAATGTGGACCAACAGTGCATTTAATGAACTCATGTACAGTATGCCACGACGAATACAGGCATCCATCAGTGCAAGAGGACGTGCTACTGGGTATTAGAGGTACCAGTGTGTACAGCAATCTGGACCACCACTTCTGAAGGTCTCGCTCTATGGTGGTACAACATGCAATGTGCGGTTTTCATCAGCAATAAAAAGGGCGGAAATGATGTTTATGTTGCACTGTACTCCAATTTCCTGTACGGGTTCCGGAGCTTCCGAAACTTGAGTGATGCAAAACTTTTTTGATGTGTGTATTAACCACGACAGGCAGGAAAGGTAAATATTCTGTGTAAATTTACCGGTGAGATCCGAAGGAGATTTAATATATAGTGAATTTAATGAGCTTCGGCTAATTTTCTTCGCAACACACCACACCAAGTTAGCAGACATGCATGAACTGCAGGACCACACTAGAAGTAGAAATGCGCCCCGAGGAACTTGATCACTCAACCACAATACAGAGTCACGGGGCAATGAACCACACTTAGCACACCACCGGTGACAATACCACAAGCCACCCAAGAATACAAGTCCACCAAGGCACCAAGAATACAAGTCCCTTTTCCGGTCGTGTGAAACCCAGCTCGCGCTACTCGTCCACGAGACTCAGAGGGCCTTAGACACGGGTTCACAGATAGATGCCGTGTTTCTTAACTTCAGCAAGGCGTTTGACACAGTTCCCCACAGTCGTTTAATGAACAAAGTAAGAGCATACGAACTATCAGATCAATTGTGTGATTGGATTGAGGAGTTCCTAAATAACAGAACGCAGCATGTCATTCTCAATGGAGATAAGTCTTTCGAAGTAAGAGTGATTTCAGGTGTGCCGCAGGGGAGTGTCATAGGACCGTTGCTATTCACAATATACATAAATGACCTGGTGGATGACATCGGAAGTTCACTGAGGCTTTTTGCAGATGATGCTGTGGTGTATCGAGAGGTTGTAACAATGGAAAATTTTACTGAAATGCAGGAGGATCTGCAGCGAATTGACGCATGGTGCACGGAATGGCAATTGAATTTCAATGTAGACAAGTGTAATGTGATGCGAATACATAGAAAGGTAGGTCCCTTATCATTTAGCTACAAAATAGCAGGTCAGCAACTGGAAGCAGTTAATTCCATAAATTATCTGGGAGTACGCATTGGGAGTGATTTAAAATGGAATGATCATATAAAGTTGATCGTCGGTAAAGCAGATGCCAGACTGAGATTCATTGGAAGAATCCTAAGGAAATGCAATCCGACAACAAAGGAAGTAGGTTACAGTACGCTTGTTCGCCCACTGCTTGAATACTGCTCAGCAGTGTGGGATCCGCACCAGATAGGGTTGATAGAAGAGATAGAGAAGGTCCAACGGAGAGCAGCGCGCTTCGTTACAGGATCATTTAGTAATCGCGAAAGCGTTACGGAGATGATAGATAAACTCCAGTGGAAGACTCTGCAGGAGAGACGCTCAGTAGCTCGGTACGGGCTTTTGTTAAAGTTTCAAGAACATACTTTCACCGAAGAGTCAAGCAGTATATTGCTCCCTCCTACGTATATCTCGCGAAGAGACCATGAGGATAAAATCAGAGAGATTAGAGCTCACACAGAAGCATACCGACAATCCTTCTTTCCACGTACAACACGAGACTGGAATAGAAGGGAGAACCGATAAAGGTACTCAGGGTACCCTCCGCCACACACCGTCAGGTGGCTTGCGGAGTATGGATGTAGATGTAGATGTAGATGTAGATCGAGCCATCTGCTCGAGTTGGCACTGGGCTAGCTGTCCCTTGTGAACATGGAAAGTGTGTGTGAATTCCTAAGGGACCAAACAGCTGAGGTTATCGGTCCCTAGACTTACACACTGCTTAAGCTAACTTAAACTAACTAATGCTAAGAACAACACATTCACACACCCATGCCCGAGGGCGGACGCGAACCTCCGGCGAGAGGGACCACGCAATCCGTCACATGGTGCCTCTAACGTCGTGGCCACTCCTCGCGACGGCATGGAATTCAAACACATTCACGCCAGTTAAGAAAAGTTGTACTTGCATATACTATGGATCCTGTGCGCTGGCACACTTCACTGCCTTGCTCAGTGGTGTGGTGTTTGCTTCGAGTGGCCGTTCGCCTTGATGACATCATGCCTGGACACTGCCATAAACCTGGTGCAACAAGAAACGTGATTTATGTAATCAAGCGAATCGGTCCCATTGATCCACTATCCAAACTATTCCGTAACATGACAACTGCAATCGCAACTGAAGATGTCGTTGGGTTAACATGGGAGGACCTACGAGATATCTGCTGTGGAGTCCCAACTGCACTGAACCATGTTGTCAGTAATGATGTTGATCATTGTACTCAGCCGTCAGGTCTGCCAGTGATCGCTGCTCATCCCAGTTTACGTTCTGGACAAGTCTATGAATCTCAAGTTATCAGATGATGTAACGTATTTAAAAAAAAAAAAGCTATGTTGAATGTATTTCTGAACTGTGGAATGGATAGAAAACTCGAGTTATCGTTAAGCGTGTCGTAACTGCAATTGGTGTATTATTGTGTGTTATTGTTAGCAAAAACTTTACATGGACTGATTGGGCAATGAAACTCCCAATACCAATAAACAAATACAGTTACAGCAGAATACTCGTACATTCAGCCCCCTAGGCAGTGAATTCTCTGGCGCTGTTCAAAACAGATAACTTTGGTCCCTGTGCACATAACGAATAAATTAAATTGTCTTACGTCTACAAGCAGCAACGGTTGAACGCGATATATGCTGTCTCTCACTACATATAAGCTAGCTACAGGCTCAGGTGTGTGCAGTGCTGGCTGTAATACTTTGGAATGTACATTAAATTCTGTTGGCTGATAAATGAAAACATTTACGAGAAATCAAGTATCGAGTATTACAAGATGTTTCCAGTAGTGTTACAGAAGATAGGCCTGGTGGAAAGTGGATAAAATAGTTCTAAAAATCTGTGTTATGAAGTAGGTACTTGTATACATATGGACCGTTTTGCTGGTGCCGTTAAAATTCAACACTCAGTGTTGTTTCCGCTATTCTTGTTGAAGTTTATTGCTCATTTATACTTGGTTCTTTGTGTCTCAGCGCTTATTCTTTGATTCTCTTACTTCTCTCATTCCGACGTATCGTTTTGGAAATAATAAACATGGTCTTGTTCTGTAATTTAGACAATGGCGTTAATCTAAGAGTCATATAAGCCGGATGACGTCCTAAACAATGCATGCGGTTTAATAAACTGCAGACACGCTATTATTTGCAATCAGGACAAAGAAATATTGTAGACCTCACAATTCCGCAAGCCACATATCGAGGAGTGGATTGTGAAAAGGGCAGGAGGTGATCCTAGAACTAACATATGGAGAACTGGAGCTCTTGAAAGCACAAAACACGCTCTTGCATAGTCAACAATGAAAATCCGGGGCTCTTCGGTCATCCTACTTTCATATTTTGGATTGCTGGCTATGGGATTATTTAAGGGCAGTCATGTATTCCACGTCAACCGACGATGTACACAAGTTACTGAGCTGTCTGTGCGATGCATGAATTCGTGATTTTATGAAAATAAGGGCTCAGTGGTGTGTGCGAACCAGTGATAACTAATTTGTGACACTCCAGTATCGTCAACAGGCAAATAGGTTTCAAGGACAGAATAGCCCATGTTTCAATAAGTGTGTAAGACATTATTTGTATAAATAATACACACAAGAGGCATATTCAGCAATTTTTCTTAGAACAACCTGTGTAATATGTTTTGAGTATCCATGAATTTAGTATGAAACGGCTGGTTACGCCCAGGCGAGGCGTAAAACTTTGTGTCGTGCAGCCATCAAGAGTACACAAGTGGACTTTCGGCCCCAAAACCCCATTTTGATGTTGTTTCGTTGAATGGTTCACACGCTATTTGTTGATGGTCCAACACTGAAATCTGCAACAATACATGGAAGGATTGCACTTCCGTAACACTGAACGACTCTCTTCAGTCGTCGTTGGTCGCGTTCTTGCGGATCCTTTTCCGGCCCCATCGATGTCGGAGATTTGATGTTTTACCTGATTCCTGATATTCAAGGTACGCTTGTGAAATGGTCGTACGGGAAAATCTCCTCTTCATCGCTATCTCGAAGATGCTGTGTCCCATCACTCAAGCGTCAACTATAACATCACGTTCAAACTCGCTTAAACCTTGATAACCTGCCATTGTAACGCCAGTAACCGATGTAACAACTGCGACAGATACTTGTTGTCTTATACAGGCGTGACTAACTGCAGCGCCGTATTCTGCTTGTTGATATATCTCTGTGTTTGAATACGCATGCCTATACAAGTTTCTTTGGCGCTTCAATGTAATAATGTTTGATACACCATACAAAAGAGAAGAGCGATTATTTCGTGTGTTGCAATATTTATAGGGCATTAAGGGAATGGCTATCTGTTATGTCCTGGTGAAACAGAGAATCCAAAGCCAAATATTGCAAACAGTATCCGGGAGAAGGTATAGAATCGGGCTGAAGTGTTTTAGGAAATCACCGTGAAGAATGAATTTAAGAAGTGGTGTACTGAACCGCAACGGGTATTTCAGCTGTAGGAGAATGGACGTCCATAAAAAGGGCAAACGCAGAAAGAAGAAAATAAAAGGTATGCACAAAGAAGGTTATTTGTAATGGGGTAACAAACAGAACACTTCAATTATTCGCGAAGGAGAAGACACAAGAATGTGCTGAAAAAATAATACAGTAATACAAGTCACTTGAGACTGAACGAGTAAGAAGTGGAGGGAAACTCAAAAATGGCTGCAGCTGAGATGAAATTAAAAGCACGGCCGCTAATGTAACTAGTCAAATTGAATTCTACTGTCAAACACAGAAAGCAGGGCAGATCAAAGGCAACAGTACACTTAGAGCTTCCAAGAGCGGGACGTGAGGAATGAAACAGGTGTCTGTTCGAAGGTGAAATGGATCCAGTAATAGAAGCAGAGTTTGATAAGCGTAGAAAGACCAGCTATCAAACGAAGCAGGTGGAACAGATGATACACATTATGAGTTAGTGGGCATAGTGGCCACCGACCTACTATGTCAAATTTCCGAAAGACTATCATCTACACAAACGTGAACATATGTAAGGCAGATACGACTATATAATAAAATTGTCGCATGATTAGCTTAACAGCACATGCAGGCAACCTGCTGCCAAGAATAATATACAGGAAAAATGGAAATATGGCTGGAAATACGTACCAAAGGGGTATATACCCTGGAAGATGGAAATAAAAAGTATTTGACGATGTAGGTTTCAATGATTGAAAGCTCACGTGAGAATACACCAGGAAAATGAAGATCTCTAGTCTGTATTAGTATTTTAGTGGTATAGTGGCAGCTAAACTTCAACACTGACTCAGTTGGGTAGATGTCGGAGTACATGTTGTTGAGATGTCAGCTCTTAGAAATGTGAAAGATAGCTGAAGTGTACTAAGTACATCTCACTTAGCACTACGAGAGGCACGTCTTCTAGGAGGAGAGGTGGGGTTAACCGCAGAAGCTGCAGATATCCCTCACCAGTAAGGAATTCTGAAAGAATGGCTGGTCCCACGAAGCAGTCGCATATTATCTTAGCCCGCACATTGAGGCTCAACGGGTGCTGATGGTTCGCTGCCACCATACCACTAGAACACTAACACAGAAAGAACATTGCCACTTGTCTCCTGCATTCTCACGTGTGCTTTCAATTTTAAACTCTCGAAGATCTTTTATCTCCACCTTCAAACGAGTGTGCCGCCTATGGTAGGCACTTTCAGCCACATGTTTACCGGAGTGAAAAATACTCCTGTCATAGCGCGAAAGAATGCAAAAACGTCGTGCGTAGAGTGAGAGATGTAAAACAATGGACTAGTTTTCGACTTATCTGGCAGCGTCAAAGACATTTAAATAGAAACATTATGACATATTCGGTTTTCTTGGCTTGTTGGTGTTAGTACTCATATCATGTAACATAATGCATCGCGTCAGGTAAAGTAACGTGAAACATGATGCCATGTCCCATAAGTGACATATACCATCATCTCATGTTTACTATGACTGGCGAATCTTCTGGATTTTGGGCACAGGACCACGGACTTTAGCGTCTAAATTGTAAAATGCAAGTGTGCCAACACTTCGCAGGTAATGCAGCTCACTCGCTGAGTTAACTCGTAAAAACGCGAGAATATCTGAAGATGTTTTGATATAAATGTCGTTAAAACTGCCTCTGAAACACAGAAGTGGCGGGTGTAAAAATACTCAGCAAATACGTGTGTTTCGACAGAGAATTTTTAATTTTATTTTAAGAATGCATTTTTCTATTTATTTTATTCACTTTAAACTGTTTCCGCGTATTCAGTTCGTGTAAGAACGAATTTTATGTCCAACATTCAGCTAGACTTTGAACCAACGTATCTCGAGATCAGATAGGGACTATTGAGTATAAATTTTCGATTCAACTCTATCTACGTATCTACATTCGTGCAAAGTGTGAACCGAATCGGACAAGTTTACTCTTGCGCACTTCAGAAATCAACCAGAAACAGGGGTTTCCTGCTTGTTTTTGCAAGTGCAATCTGATTTTTACACATAGAAATGGTGCCGTTAACTAGTGATTAATTTGAGCATAATTAAAATCTTCTGTTTCGCAAAGGAATTAATCTATTCGTACGACGATCCTGAGTGCCAGCTTCGGTTTGTCGTTTATACCTCGCTTAATACGCAGTCACATAGCTACCCTAACACAGATGTTCGAATGGCTATACAAATAGTGGTTTTTCGGGGCTAAGCAAATTCACCCCTTGTTCCTAGCTCAAACACCAACAGAGCAAGACGCCCCTCACCCCGTCCTTCCCCCCCCCCCCTTCCACACTGCGCTGTAATAATTTGACTTTTTCTGCTAGGGATTGTTTCCTGCAGTTTTTCAAAATAATATGAACAATAATCGAAAGGGACTAATGAGAATAGAACATCAAGATAATTAAGTGCTCGACTGAAAATGATCGTTATTCAGAGACGCAGACTTTCTCACCTACTGTCCTACCCGTGAGATAAATATTCAGAGTGAGAGGATGTAAATAATAGTCAGTAGCGACTTAGTACTCAGTAGAAATGAGGAAGTATTACAGGAACAGTTAAGTCGAGTGGAAGTCTTATGAGTACACAAAAAAGAAAAAAAAATGACGAGTTGCATAGATTAGCTATAAATTTAATATCAAACTAGGGGACCACGTACTAGACGCAGGAATTCCGCTATCTTGGAAGCCAAATAACGTATGACGGTCTAAGCAAGGTGCATATACGCAACTGCCTATCACAAGCAAAGAAGGCCTGACTCATAAATAGTAGTCTTAGTTGAAGAAAAAAAAAGCCGTGAATCTAGGTCTGGATATATGGTTGTATATAAGTGAATCATGTTACCGGCAAAGAAGAGAACCGAAATATTGCGATGCTATTGAGGGACACTGAAAATTAACTGAACATAATTTAAAAACCCATGAACCACGGCCCTTGCAGTTTGTGGGTTGCCTCAGCAATACACAATTTAAGAAGCCATGAACCACGGACCTTGCAGCTCGTGGTCCGCCTCAACGAAAAACCGTGGATAGCCTTACCGTAGGGACGACCGTAGTGAAAGGCCAGACGAACGTTTGTCTCTTGAACAGGGGCAGCAGCCTTTCCATTGATTGACTGACTGATCTGGCCTTGCTGCAGCGTCAGTAATGACCTTGTTGTGCCGGTACTGCGAATGGCTGAAGGGAAACTACAACCGTAACATTTCCCGATGGCATTCAGCTCCACTGTATGTTAAAATGATTGTGGTATCCTCTTGGATATAATATGCGTAGGCATAACAGCCCCTATTCGGATCTGTGGGTGGGGACTACGTAGGATAATATCGTCATAAGCAGAAACAAAACGGGCACTCTACAGGTCGGAGTGTGAAGTAATTAGATCCCTCAATCGGGCAAGTAGTTTAGAAAATTTCGTAAGTAAAATGCATGGGCTGAAGTTAGATGTAATGGCAATTAGCAAAATTCGGTGGGAGGAGGAACAGGACATCGAGTCAGGTTCATACATACATACATACGTACATACAAAATCGAAGTGGGTAATGAAGGAGTACGTTCAATAATGGATAAGAAAACAGGAAAGCCACTAAGAGCAGCATACTGAACGCTTTATTGCAGCCAAGACTGCTACTAAACCGACACCTACCAAGTACAAGTTTGTACGCCAAATAGAACCGCAGATGATGAAGAGATTGATGAGAGATAAGAAATTATTCAGACAGTTAAAAGAGATGGAAATTAAGTTTGATGGGGAATGGATTTCGATACTAGGAAAAGGAAGACAAGAAAAAACAGTAGATGAACATGGACTGGGGGGGGGGGGGGGGGGGAGGAAAGTAAAGTGGAAGCGGCTGGTAGAATTTTGTGCAGAGAATAACTTAATCATCGCTAACACTTGGATGAAGAACTAAGAATCATGAAAGAAGGGTGTAAACGTATTAAGAATTAAGAATCATGAAAGACGGTTGTATAGGTCCAACAGACCTGGAGGTAACGGATACTTTCTGACTGATTATATAATGGTAAAGAGAGATTTTGGAACAAGATTTTAAACTCTAAGACATTTCGAGAGGCGGATTCGGACCGCTATTTGTTAATTATGGGCTGTAGATTAAAACTGAAGAAATTGCAAGAAAGAAAAGGTGTAAATAGGATGTTTAGGTTTTTTTTAAAAATTGGTAACGCCGCTTAGCGCTCGGTATGAAAAATCACTGGCTGTGTTGTGTCCATTCTGTGGCTCGTTTGCATTGTTGTCTGCCATTGTCGTGTTGGGCAGCTGGATAAGCGCGTAGCGTTGGGCAGTTGGAGGTGAGCCGCCAGCAGTGGTGGACGTGGGGAGAGAGATGGCAGAGTTTTGTAATTTGTAAGACTGGATGTCCTGAACTACCATATATATTTTGACTATTAAGGTAAATACACTGTTTGTTCTCTATTAAAATCTTTCATTTGCTAACTATACCTATGAGTAGTTAGTGCCTTCCGTAGTTTGAATCTTTTATTTAGCTGGCAGTAGTGGCGCTCGCTGTATTGCAGTAGTTCGAGTAACGAAGATTTTTGTGAGGTAAGTGATTTGTGAAACGTATAGGTTAATGTTAGTCAGGGCCATTCTTTCGTAGTGATTTTTGGAAGTCAGATTGCGTTGCGCTAAAAATATTGTGTGTCAGTTTAAGCACAGTCTTGTATAAATTTTTCAAAGCGGACGTTTCATATGGCGACCCTGCCAGGTTACCTCACTGGAATCTTCTGATTTTTTCTTGTAGTTTGTGTACTTAATGTAGATTTTGTTTATTGCTAGTGCGTAATTGTAGAGAGATTCTCCTTTGTAGTTGTAGTCTTTCATTGTTGTACAGTACAACAGTTGTAGCATGCATGTAGAGTTGCACCAAGTATTTCACAGCTGCGCTTGCAATTAACTAGATATTATTTTCTATGTTAATGTATTCTCTTATTTTTGCTCTTCAAATTGGTTTTTTTTTCTGTGTTGTCGTGTGAAATATTGTGACAATAATGGCGTGTGAAAAACGTAATACTAGGCTCCAAAGTAAACTGAGAAATGACAGTGAAGACGAAAGTAGTGTGTTAGCGCCACCGAGTAATGAATTAACTAATGTTCAAAGTAGTAATTTGGTAATTGTACGTAGGGAAATGGAGCGGGCTGCAAACAATGGTGTAGACAGTGAAATAAGTAGTGAACATGGAACAATTATCGATCGATCCGTCGGCAACAGCTCGCCTCAGGATTCCGAAATGACTGGACACATTCTTGCAAATACTGTAGATTCAGGTTTTGCGTCCTCACCGCTTTCTCAAATAAGTCAAGACACATTTTCTGTTTTTCAAACTGCGAATATTGCCGGTTCAAATGCATTGCCGAATAGCACTAAGGAACATGTTTCAGACACCAGTGCATTGTTATTACAATTAATGCAACAAATGCGACAAAAGCTTCAAAAGTTAGACACAATGGAACAAAATCAGAGACAAACACAGCAAAAGCTTCAAAAGTTAGACACAATGGAACAAAATCAGAGACAAACACAGCAAAAGTTAGACGCAATGGAGCAAAAGCTTCAAAAGGTAGACTCAGTGGAACATACGCTTGAACAAACACGTGAAGATTTAACTACTGAATTACATAAAATCGAATCGAAATGTCAAAAAGTCTGTAATGACGTAAAAACACAAATTTGTGAGCATTTCCAACCTATTTTTTCGTGGCATGAAAATGCATGACAGAATCACGAAGCAGCCATAAAAGAACTGCAAACAATTGTTCATGAAAATCATGACACCTTGCAAGCTAAAATTGACTCTGTTGCATCTACCGATTCGGTTACGCAACTTGCAAAACCTCAAGAAAACTTAAAGGAGACAGTAGATACTCTGAAAATTGGTTCAGAAAGACACATGGAGGACATTAGTTCATTATCAGAGAAAGTAGTTGAACTTTCGGATCAGCTAAATAATTTATCTACGAAGGTAGATGATAATCTGAATGACACAAAACCGGTAGTCTTTAATGACACAGAAGAGTTCGAACAAATTAGGAAATTCAAACAAAATCAGAATCAAATTAATACTCAACACCAAAGAGAAATCCGGGAAGTACAAGATCAGCTGACACAGGTAATACAAGAATTACGTATTTCAGAGGACACTCGCACTCCAATACGGGAAGAGGGACATAAAAATACGGAACTGCCACAACATAACAACACAGGGCACTTTGGAGATTATGAAAGAAATTGGCAAAGTACACCGAATTTTGAGATGGAACCGCCGAAACGATGTAAGAATGACCGATATGCGAACCGCCGACACGATGATTTTGACTATAAGCTGTTCATTACTACACGTAAATTCAAAACATTTAAGAATTCTGGCAACGACATTCATCCACAAGCGTGGCTCCATCAATTCTCTCATTGTTTTCCTCCCAACAGGACACTAGAGCGCAGATTAGAATTTATGTGTGGTTACTTAGAGAATGAACCAGCTGTAAGAATGCAATCGGTCATTCACGATTGTCACAGTGAAGGAGAATTTTATCATGCTTTCCTCTCAGCCTATTTTTCTCAAGCTACACAATACCGAGTAAAACATAGCATCATAATGATGAAACATTTCGAACAATCAGAATTTTTCAGTCTTGTCAAATATTTTGAAGACATGTTACATAAGAATCAGTATCTTTCAAACCCATACAGCCGTTCAGAACTCATCCGCATTTGCTTAATGAAATTGCCGGAACATTTAAGGAATATTATTTTGGCAGGGCGTTGCAAAGACGACATTGAAGCTTTTCAGGGACTCTTACAAGAATTAGAAATTGACACAGACAGTCGCGGTATGCGAAAGAAGGAAAACTGTTTGTTCTCTATTAAAATCTTTCATTTGCTAACTATACCTGTCAGTAGTTAGTGCCTTCCGTAGTTTGAATCTTTTATTTAGCTGGCAGTAGTGGCGCTCGCTGTATTGCAGTAGTTCGAGTAACGAAGATTTTTGTGAGGTAAGTGATTTGTGAAACTTATAGGTTAATGTTAGTCAGGGCCATTCTTTCGTAGGGATTTTTGGAAGTCAGATTGCGTTGCGCTAAAAATATTGTGTGTCAGTTTAAGCACAGTCTTGCATAAATTTTTCAAAGGGGACGTTTCAAAGGAAATTGACTTTAACAGGAAAAAGGAATTCAGTAGAGGAGGGAGGATTAGTGTTTAACTTCCCGTCGACAGCTAAGTCTTTA
Organism: Schistocerca gregaria; assembly: GCF_023897955.1. Taxonomy (NCBI): domain Eukaryota; kingdom Metazoa; phylum Arthropoda; class Insecta; order Orthoptera; family Acrididae; genus Schistocerca; species Schistocerca gregaria. The sequence continues at coordinate 625,675,754 of NC_064923.1, forward strand.
GAGACAGAGCACAATCTCGGATTAGGGAAAGACAGAGAAGGAAATCGGCCGTGCCCTTTCAGGGGCAACTTTTCGGCATTTGCCTTAAGCGATGTAAATAAATCATGGAAAAAATAAATCAGGATGGCCGAAAGCCGGTTTGAACCACTGACATTCGAATGTCTATCCAGTGTTCTCAGCACTGCGCTACCTCGCTGGATAAATACAGTAGAAGACGAGTGAGTACCTTTGAGAAATAAATCAGTGAAAGGGAGATGCGCTCGAAAGCAAAATTGTAGAAAGGAAAGAGGACGTCGACGAATATGAGATGAAGGTATGCCACTGGGAGAAGAATTTGGCAGAGCATCGAACGACCTAAGTCGATACAAGGCCCTGGGACTAAACGACAGTCCGTTAGAACTACTGATAGCTTGGGAGAGCAGGGCATGACAAAAGTATTCCATCTGGTGTTCACGATGTATGAAACAGGCAAAAATCTCTCAAAGTTCAAGAAGGAACTATTAATTTCAATTCTAAAGATAGCAGACGCTGATATGTGTGAATATTATAGAAGTATCAGTTTCATTTCACATCGCTGCAAAACACAAACAAGAATGTTTTGCGGAAGAAGGAAATATTGGTTGACACCAACTTTGGATTCCGAAGAAAAGCCTGACGACGCGGGCAATACTGACCGCAATACTTCTCTTAGAAGCATCGTTAAAGTATTTTTAAGCTTATAGGAAGCTTTTAACCATGTTATTGGAATACTCTGTTTGAAATTCTGAATGCAGCTGGGATAAGATACAGAGTGTGAAAAGTAGTTTATAGCTTGTACGGAAACCAGATGGAAATATTAAGAGTCGAGGGGCATGAAAGGGAAGCAGTGATTGAGAAGGGAGTGGAACATTGTCGTAGCTTCTTCCCCATGTTATTCAATCTGTAGACTGATCAAGTAGCAAAGGAAAACAAAGAAAAGTTTGGATTAGCATTTAAGCTCAGTGAGAAGAAATAGAAACTCGAAGTTCTGAAGATGACATGTAATACTGTCAGAGATAGCAAAGGAATTGGAAGAACAGTTGAACGGAATGGAGAGTGTTTTGAAAGGACGATCGGGTACAACAAAGACAAAACAAGGGTAACGGAACGTAGTCGAATTAAATCAGGTGATGCTGAGGGAGTTAGATTGGGAAACGAGACACTTAAAGTGATGAGTTCTATTATTTGGGCAGAAAAATAAGTATTGATGTACGAAGTAGAGAGGACATACAAGCGTTTCTGAAGAAGAGAAATTTGTTAACATCGAATAAAGATTAAGTCTTAGAAAGTCTTTTCTGAAGGTATCTGAGTTTGATTTAGACATGTTTGGAAGTGAAACTTAGTACATACAAGAGCAGAACACAAGTGTTTGAAATCTGGTGCTTCAGAAGAAAGCTAAAAATGAGACTTCGATAGCATAACTCAAGAGGGGCTACTGAAACGAATTGGGAAGACAAGAAATTGTGACACAAATTTACTATAGGAATGGATCATTTGGTAGGACACATTCTGAGACGTCATGGAATCACCAAATAGTATTGGAGAAAATTGTGTGAATAAAAATCGTACAGGGAGACCAAGAGCGGAATACAAGAAGCGCATTCAGAACAATATACGTTGTAGCAGTTTTTCGGAGGTGAAGAGTCTTGCACAGTATAGAGCATCATGAAGAGCTGCATCAAACGAGTCTTCGGACTGGAGATCACAACAACAGCAGCATAACTGAGGAGGTCTTCCATATAATCGCCGAGAAAAGAAATTCGTGGAAAACACTGAATAGAGGATCGTATAGGATTATTAGGATATCTAGGAAGAACCTTCACAGAGTCTGCAGGAGTTGTGGAGACCAAAAACTTTAGAAACAGACAGCGGTTAGTACTCTACCAATACGTAACCGAGAACGTTGGGCCTACTCGTTATTCTGAGATAAAGACTCTCTTACAGGAGAAAAAGTCGTTCCATGCCGCTGAAACAATTTAGAAGACTGATGCAAGAAATTAGTCATTTAGAAATAGGTGTGCTCTTGCTTCCAGCACACCTTTCCAACGACCTTTTAAAGCCATCAGTAGTTGTTTTTCTTTTTAGCTACTTTCCATTGTTTCTTGTGTTGTAGTAATGTCTTCACACAGAAGTAACTGCTGAGCTCAATATCATTTACGATCTGTTTTTCTGAGTAAGTTCTTTTCACCCCTTTTTTTAAGCTAATCCCAAGAGCCTACTTGTTATAATTTTGTTTATTTACACCGTTCAAACATTGATGCTCATTTGAAACAGAGGCTCAGTTGAGCACCAGTGTTACGAGTGAAGTCATGTGGCGCTATACTCTGTGTCAAATTATTTTATTTTAGTTCCTTGTGAAGAGCTAAGCCCGAAAAGCGTAAATAAATAGTTTTAACAACAGATGGACTGTTGTCATTAGTGGCCAAAATTCGGTGCAAATGTGTGCTCACTGTTCACAGAGTGATAGCAGGCCTCTTGCGTGACCCTATGTGGTAATTGCAACCATTCGGGTTTGCATATTCTACTGCTTATGCACCCCTACTATTTTTCACATCTGCTGCTCCTTCCAAGGACTTACCCCCTCTGCTCTGTTATTGGGAGATCTACAGTTTAACTTGGATTCAGAAAAAAAATTTGCAAGTCAGTGGTTCTCATGTTATTAAATCTTTGTGAAATGTGAAACAAACGTACCAAATATAACTTACTAATGATTGAGAACGGAACCAAAAACCACTGTGATTGTAGTATGAGTCATTTCGTTTAATTTATGTTACACATCGTTAAGCAGTCGTCGTTGCTCAGATGCATGAACGGAACCCAAATTTAATTGGTGTTCTTCCACATACTGATATCAAATGGACGATGGAAACTGATCCCCTTCGTGAACTTGAACCAATGTTTTTTTCACAAGGTAACTGAAACTGGCATGAGGCTTATAGTTTAAAATCCACCTTTGTGTAAACTAAATGTTATTTTACTGTGCTTAAACGGCGTCCGGTGAAAAAACTAAAATATTTTTGTTCCATTACCCAAGAGTCCACTGGGTAAGTAAAGCTGATAAACGTAGAGGTGTCCCATAGTAAGCGGGGCACTCGAACTAGACTGTCCTTTTCAAAAAATGAAAACCGCTATACGGTAAGATTTTACAATGAAATGAACACCCTTAGCTGCTTTCAGGCGTTGACATACGTCAACGATGACAGATGAAAATGTGTGCCCCGACCGGGACTCGAACCCGGGATCTCCTGCTCACATGGCAGACTCTCTATCCATACTTTTTTTTTTTAAAAAAAATCTCATTTTGTTCGCTTTTGTTCGTTGCATCTGCTCGGTGCTGACGTCGTAAGACACGCGTTTAAGTTCGTTGTTGATCGATTAACTCAGTTTTTTATTACAGAATGCTAACTCTCTGACCGAACACGCTGAGCTAGCGTGCCGGCTATCTGAGCCACCAGGGACACAGAGGATACCGGGTCTGAAGGGATATATCTCTGGCACGCCTACCGCGAAACCCACATTCTCAACGTATTGTCCCGCACTACATTCGTAGTGCCCCCGCCCATTATACTCATTACTCGCGGAGCGTTGCCGATTCCCGTAAGAGTTCGGGCACTGTTTGTGCATTCGCACAGAAGAAGAAGATGGTCAAGTGGCCGGTGAGCCTTAAATATATATATACTAAGATGGTATCTGTTCTTTCAGACATGTCAGAAAGAACAGATACCATCTTAGTATATATATAAAGGTTATATTTAGCAGTAGTTCTCACTAAAACCTAGTTGTTGTACTGAGATAAAGATTAAAGTAAGTGACTGGTTTTATTTTTGGTGTTTCACCTATCAAGAAAGTGTAGTATTTTCCTTGCTAGTGATAGTCCTAGCTTGACAAGATAGTTTCACGAGTTGTTGCACTCAAACGACAACATTTTCGGCAGGTGACTGTTCGTGATATGAAGCTAATTTTATTTCGTTATTGATTTCGGTATGGCTCCATTTACAAGTGGTTTTACAATGGCATTACGTATTAATGCATCAGTGATGTTTTAATACCATCGAAGATGACAGCAGGCTGTAGTCGGCGGTGTAACAAATTGACTACAATGCCACAGATAGCCCCGTTGCTAAAATGGTGCCACATCAGTGACGTAATGGATATTAATTGCGAAAAAAATTGGTCCTAAATGTGTTGCAAATTTATTCCTTAATATTGTCTGATAATTCCACACATGTCTTACCACTTTAGCTCAGCCATTCCTATGAGACTTTCTCCCAGATCATAAGCAGTGCTACATTCCTTACTGCAGTTTCTACGGCCGGCACCAAATTTTTGCCAAATTCCATATGGATTAGCACCAGTTCTCATTTTCCGTAGACACTGCGCAATGTTGTAAATTCCTTCTGGGATTGATTGAGGTGTCTATGCTCGCAGTAGAGGTCTTGGCGTTGGTTACTGTGAGGCATCGTCATAACTCATTCATCGCTGTTGGCTTTAAGTTCACCGCTGATGCGTTGCGCCCATCGGACATAGTTTATTTACGGACTGCTCGCGAAGAAAGGGCAGGTCATACGAGGACAACGCGACAAACTGCGCCGGTACCGGAAATGACTTGGCCGCGCGGCTGGCAACTTCTCCCCAGTAACTGTTTGCTCGCGCAATAGCTGTTGTCGTAGAAGTTGAGTTGCCTTGCCCACCGCGAACTTTTGCGGAGCCTCAACCCCTCCCCTTCTCCATCACCTTCCCCCCCCCCTGCCCCTCCTGCCAGGCTGTCCGTGGCAGGCGGACGGCTCGCGTGCGCCTGGAGTTAGTCAGCTGTCTGAAAAAGAAGGCCCCCAACTGACGGCCCGTCCTGCCGACCAAAAGAAAACTATTTTATGCGAGACAAATAAAAGAGCACGTCAAAGATGAACTGCAAAGTAAACGAAGAGGAAGTCAGCCATTTCAAATGGTCTGGGCTTTTGTCTTTCTAGACTCTTCGTTAAGGACATTCGAATTAAGTAGTATGGTAATTTGCTTCCTCACATTCAAAATGAAGACATACCCTTTCAAAAGCAAATTTCAGTTGAATACTAAAACCTGCAAGGGTTCTGAAAATGTCACAGTTAGTTCTGCAGGTTGACTAGTTCAGAAGTTCCAGTCAGTTAAAGGCAGGATAATGCAAAACATAATGCACAAGCTACGACAAGAACAGTGACCCGCAGATAGAATAAATTTCCTTTTCTTCACGTCAACGGTCACAAATTTTTTGTCATCAGACTTCCAGTTTTGGTCTATACTTACCATCGTCAGATAACAGATCTGAAGATTGTCATTATAGATGGAAACCGGTAGTATGATGATAAAAAATTGTGACCACAGACTTGAAGAAAAGGAAATTTATTCAACCTGGTCGGTTTCTAGCTTCTTTGCGAGCTCTAGATTACAGCTGAAACAATAACAGAACAAGTATATAAACGTTTTACAGCAAATAGTCTGTCCATAAACCCTTCAAAAACTAATTTAGTGTTGTTTCAGACAGCAAATAACAAGCATAAAGCACTTGAAATAGATATCAATGGTTAGAAAACAAATGAAATTTCACATATGAGAATTCTAGAAATACAAATAGATAACAAATTATGATGGGATTGACTTATTGATTACCTGCCCAAGAAATTAAGGTCAGCATGTTTTGCACTAAGAGCTATTTTGTCCCATGTTGACAGGGAAACAATAACTTTGTCATAGTTCATATATTTTCAATCTCTGATCTCGTATAGTAAAATAGGGGAAACGCTGTAAAAGTGGGAAACGTTTTCCAAATACAAAGCAAGCTGTGAGGTGGATCCGTGGTGTTTCAAATCGGACGTCCTGTAGGCATCTGTTCCAGACACTTGGAGTATTAACACTGAGGAGTCAGTGCACCTACTCGTTGATGATGTTTGTAATCAATAACAAAAGCCTTTCCTAAATAAGTGTTCTATTGACAGTCATAACACAAGTCAGAAGCAATGCCTTCACAGATAGTCAGTTACTCTATATATAGTAAGGAAAGTAGTTATCTAGGTTTGAAAAATAATTTACAGGAAGTTTCCATTGAATATAAAAGAGGACATTGCGAACCTCAGTGTACTGAAGAAGAAACTGAAACAATTTCGCATAAATCATACCGTATACAATTTAAATGATACTAGAGCTCTAAGGCTGAATAAGTAATAGTTTAATATAAATGGTATAATGGGTATGACAGTGTATGCAACATTGAGAACTTTGTTCATATTTTATCTGTAGTAGTCTTTTTTAAGCCTTTTATTTATATTGTTTACAGTATTGTTTGTTTTTCTTCTCTTTTTGCCCATATAATACTGTATTCATTGACTTTTCCAACATTACGGTACGATCTTTGTACAAATTGTAATTTTACATGAACAAATAAAAATCAAATCACGACGACAAATAATAACATTTGATTGGCATGATGTCAGCTGAAACGATTTACGATCTGAAAATGCTTACTTTTGGAACAATGAGCCTTGATTCCACTGTACATTTTCTCCATCTCCATTTCACCTGTACTGCTGTGGAATTAACTGCCCTGTAAGCTGCGTTTCATTCAAAACCACTCTGCATTCAAGAGCTGATTAAAGCTTTATCTGTTAGCGCTACCATACCCCAGATATTTCTTTTCCGTTCAATAGGAAACTTGCATCTCTTCCCATTACAAACTATTCGTGATTTTCTTGTTGCTTTCTATTTCAGTTTTGGTCCTTCCATCCCATCTGCTAATCTTTCTTTAGTATCTTGTATCTTTCACTGGACAGGGAAATTCTTCTCCATCTTGTTTTCTTCTGTACTACTATCACCCTTTTCTGTTATATGTTATTATTCACATTAGACAAAAGCATAGTGAGGAAAGTGCTTAAAATAAGTCCAACAATCACGCAAGAAACGCAAATGAATCACTCTGCTGGATTTCGTATTTTGTCACTATTCCGACATTTCCCAAGCGTCTATGGCTGCGTGATGCACCCTAAGTAAGATCTTACAGAACCCAGAAAATGGCTTTGGTTATTAATAGAAGGGTATTTCAGTTATTATTATTACAATTATTGTTATATAATGCTCCTGTACTATGGGAACTGTAATGTTGACACACTAATGGTGTCTGGTAATATGAAAGAGATAGCCTGGATGCCTAAGTCTTACCAGTGAAATTTAACTGTAAAGAAAAAAAGTTGTAACATCGCAATATCATGCAGTGTTCTTCGTTTTTGCCGCTTCATTGCCCGCTGTGCTGTAACAAGTGCTTGCTTTGAAAACACTCTTTTGTTTTATTGTTCAACCCCCTTTCCATTGATGAATATTGTTTAACAAATGTTATAAGTCACTTCTAAGTGCTTATTATCATACTTAGTCAATGCTATGTGTAATTTATTACCAACAGGGAACTGAATGTTTTCTCCAGATACCACAGTTTCTTCCATTGGTTCATTTTTTATGACTGCTTTGACATTAAAAAAATTAATATGCCAACACAAGAGCATCCTCATGTAACACTCATAATCTTGCAACAAGCATTAACACTTTTGATGATTTTCACCATGACTATGAGCAACTTTTTAATGTTCATATTGTTTACTCCTGCATACTGAATTAAACGATTTCAAGATGCCACCGATTAAAGTCGAATTTTAGTTACAGCAAAACAAGTTTAACAACAAAAATGCAAATCGAAAACCTCTACTCTCTTCAGAACCATGCTGTCACTATCTAGGATTATTTCACTTCAGAGAGAACTAATCTTTCATTCTTTATTGTAAGATACATTGTTTAGTGCTAGAGATCTAAGAATCAAAATTATCAACGAAATAAAAGAAACTGCAGTTACTTGTTTCTGCTAAACCATCACAAATATTCTTAGCCAGTGAACAAAACAAACTGTTAAAATCTTGAGAGGCCATATAAGTGTCTGTGTATCGTTCTTTAACTCTATATACTTCGAAAAATGTTAGCTTTAAATTAGGATGAACACAAACTGCAAGTTGAAATTAGTAAAAATGGTTAAAGAATTAAAAAGCGTAATACGTTTATGACGACAGTTAAATTATTTCCTTCATTTTGTACTATCAAAACTTATTCGAAGATCGACATTTATTATTTGTTCTTATGTTCATCTATGAATCTTTATGAATCCAAATAACCTTTTTGTAAGCTATATTTTCATAATCTGCGACGTGCTCAGATTTCCAAAGTCCGAGTGGTTGAGAAATTAATCACTTGTTCATATTGGAACTCGCTTTCTAGGCAACGAAACTTTGTCCTCCAATGTAGCATACTGGCAGCTCAAAGCACACTTTACAACGTGATGCAAATTTTATGAATGTCAAATTCACGGAAACATTTTTAAACGTCGATTACTGGTATGTCTGAAAAATAGCAAAAACTTGTCGAAATAAATCACGATATATGATGTTCAGCAATGTGTCTGGCAAACATCTATAGGGTTAAACCTTGAATACTTATTGAACACAAAGAAACTCTGTTTTAAGACTTGAACATGTAACGAAAAACAAACCTACTTCGACAAGTTAATTGAATTATCTTGACAAATGAATAGAAGACTGAAGACAGTAAGTATCTTCACATACTTTAGTGGTGAAATAATCTTACTACGACCGAGACGATCTCAGTATTTTGAATAATTTCGCATTGTGAACTTCACGTGCTAGGACTTCGAGTAAGAAAATCACACTAGCACAGTCAGTGTAAAAATAACAATGTCGTGTGACTAAGGCCTCCCGTCGGGTAGACCGTTCGTCGGGTGCAAATCTTTCGATTTGACGCCACTTCGGCGACTTGCGCGTCGATGGGGATGAAATGATGATGATGAGGACAACAGAACACCCAGTCCCTGAGAGGAGAAAACATCCGACCCAGCCGGAAATCGAACCCAGACCCTTAGGATTGACATTCTGTCGCGCTGACCACACAGCTACCGGGGAGGACAGCCCAGTCAGTAACAAACACACACTTGGATAAGGAGCTGAGAAGACGAGCCACAGTCAATGTCCAGAAGGCATGGAGACAGTCTAAAGTCCTGTGTGATGTCAATAGTTAACAAGAGAAAATATTATGGAGCCAAGCGACCTGTCATGGTTATGGCATATGCACCTTCTGCCAGGAAGGCGGTTTCTGAGATACTGGGTTTTGGAGGTTGGTAAGGATAGTAATGATGGCTTAGGACTGGTTCCAAGTGCGTTCCTGGTAGAAGAAACGCACAGGCATTCGGCGCCTGGCCCAGGAAGCTCAGACAGAGTGAAATGGCCAACCACGACCCATCCGCCGGCAGTATAAAAGCACGACGGCGTCAAGATACAGACACCCTTACTTCCTATAACACTCATCGTGTAAGAAAGAAGTCCATGGGGCCAGCAACAACTGTCGGCACTTAGGTCGCTGTCATGTGGCCGTGTGTAGCGTGGCTTCCCTTGTGTATTGTCAGAGGGGATCCAGCTGCCCACAAAATTTAGATGTGATGTGTGTTGCCGCCAGAGTAGGTGTTAGCCGATTATATAGCAGACATAAACAAAAACAAACAAAATAATACAAAAAAATTAAGATGCTTTGTGCATCCTTCCAATAGCTGGTTATATAACGTATACTGTGTAAATGGTCACTAGTTTTCTGGTTCTGTACATCAACTGATAAAAACTGAACGTTTGTAGGATCACTTCATTGTCCATCTGTCTGTCTGACTATTAATAACTCTTTTTCTCAGGAAGAAGTAGACATATCACGTTGGAATACATGTCACGCAGTAAAGTCTATCGTTCCTTGACGGTGTAAAATATTAAAGCTTTTACATTAATTCAGTCAAAAGATATGGTCATTTATGTCTTATATTTTGGCACTCACAATATCACTCATTGGAACCATGGAGGTACTTCTCGTTGACCTAAAACCATGTAATTTAGTAGGTGACAATGTTACACAGTAGAAGTAAAGAAACAAATCTGAGAATAATTAATTTATAATTATACTTAACATAAAGAATACATGTTAAGTTGCACACAGCTAAAGTTAAAAGATACTTTCATAAAACTTGCGGCTTCAGCCTTAATCAGTGAAAGAGAGACACACAACATTCACACACACAAGCAAGCGCACTTCTAGCTCTCATGACCACCAACTCCAGCGTCTCGCGCCAGAGATGCTGGAGCTGGCGGTCATGTGTCGTTGAGGTGTGTGCCTCTCTTTCACTGATGAAGGCTGTGGCCGAAAGCTTTATGTAAGTGTCTTTCGTTTGTACCTGCCTTCTTTATGGCAAGTAGTAATCTGTATTTTCTTACAGTGTTGATATTCCCACGTGGAGTTTCCATTGTTTAATTTGTAATTATATCGCACGAAAAAACTATTTTGCCATTTGTTATCCGATTGTATGTCTGTTTATATGTTAAGCATTTCTCTCAGGAACCGATAGACTATCAAGATGGAATGCATGTACATATTTTAATGCAAACTCGCTTGCAAAAGCTATAGGGTATTCCCCACTAATCAACAATCATGAAATTCGGGAATAAGGAAGTTTTCACAGTAAAACTAAAGGAAAAATTCGAAATTTAGTAATTTGCACTTCTGTCAAGCGAAAAAAAAATCTATTATTTTCATTTTTATCTGTCTGTCTGTCTGTCTGTCTGTAATACATTGCTGTTAACATCACTTTCTCCTCAGGAACGGGTAAAAGCATGAAGTTGCAATTTAGGTCACATACTGATATCTATGGTCCCTTTTGCGGTGTCACACATATAAGCTTCTAAGTGAAAGAAATCAAAAGATATTGTAATTTATGCCACGTAATTTGATGCTCACAAACCCACTCATGAAATCTTATAATCAAGCAATCTGGCAAGAAACGTTGTCTCGTAAGATGAGGTATGTGACACGGTCACTGGTGATCCGTCAATGGGATGGGGACACTAAACTCCATGGCTCCATCGTGTTATTCGAGAGGAGCAGGCTACGTGCAGAAATCACTTCTCATTTTCTCTTATTATTATCATGCAACACAAACATAACATTACATTATACACGCATACATTATACT